>NC_088795.1:39540559-42053059 GCF_011386835.1 Chrysemys picta bellii
ATTATTTCTGCTACTTTGTCTCCTCCAGGAACTGTAAAATCAACATGTTTCAATGGTTGTCTTTGTGTATAATTTCAGCTCTCTTAGGCCTCTTTGAAATACACATTGTATTGTATTGGACTACTAAACTGCAGAGAGACGAGCTCCAAGAGCCAGAGAAAACAGAACAGTCAGGCTTGCAGATAGCTGACTCCCCATCAAGACAACAAAACTCTAATGGTGCAGTCTTACTGAAAGTGACGTTCCACATTTCATCGCCATATGTGTAAAGATGGAACCTACTTGTATTGAAGTTAAAATACTCCTTCAGATAATTACACTCCATCTCCCCATCTGTCACATCCTAACTGTACAGCCCTCACTGAGCAGTGACATTGTGGAATGGTTTCCAGGAAAGGGAACTCATGCTTTGGAGGCACGACTCCTCATGCTCTTCCATGTTTTCAAGAGTCCTTGCTCTCTCTTTTGCTCTTATTATTTAAATCATCTCAGACTCAGTTTTCTCCACCTGTAAAATGATTATAGGTCCTTCACAACAGGTGTCCTGAACATTAATTAGTTAATATTTGCAAAGGGTTCTGAAGGTAGAACTCCTAAATATTGTGCACTCTGCCTTGTCACTCTCTGTTTCACCAAGGGCTTTGTTAACCCTATTTAAAGGGCACCATCCTTTAAATAGGGCTCAATGGTTCCTTTGCACAAACAGAAGTCATGTGAGATTTGATAGTGGATCTCCCACATCTTCAGGGTTTGATGATTATGGAGCTCAACCTTTGTAAGCTCTGGGCCTGATTCTGTGAAGTGCCTCCTACTTGGTTCAGAATGCCCATTTCCATTAAGGGTGAGTCTGATATCAAAAGTCAGAGGGACTATATAGAGGCCTAAATACATAGTTTATATAAAAGATACAGAAATAAATGGTGTTAGAATGGTAAACAAGATCAAAATTGGGTCCAGTGGGAGTCAAAGGCACTTGTCACCTTGAAGAGATAGGGCAAACTGTATCTGATAACATCTCCCATGTATATCAAATGTGGTATGCCCTCCAGTGATATTGCATTTTGCAAATGTACTTTCTTAGATACAAATCTTTCCGATTTTTCTCATGCTAGTTCCACTTCCAGTTGCCTTTTATGGCTTTATCTTTCTCCTTTACATCTAATTTGTCACAACTCGCTATAGCCCTTCTCATGACTAGCATTATCAATGAACGTTTTCCTTTTGGACTCATTGGTGCCTTCCTTGCTTACACAATAAAGGAATTTAAGTTTCAACCTAATTTTTCAAAAATAATGTATCCCATCTTACATTCTGGAGCTAATGCTGGCAGCTAACACTGAGTTTGAAAAAATGAATTTAGCTTGCTCCTGGGTGCTAATGTTCTTTACACTAGTCTGTATTCTTGGCAATAACATTAAAAAATCATCTTCACTCTGTGCAGAGGATTTAACCAGGGTTAGATTGGCCAGTGGGATATGAATCAAAGTGCTATTCAACATTCGTTTTTCAAAATCCTAAATCCTCAGGTGCAAAATGATAGTAATCCCTTCTCTGGAAATATCGCATTAATTGCTCATTTTTCAATGCATTGAGTAGATCATTGTAATTGTCTTGCTGTAATTATAAAATCCTTAGGTTCTACTCTTGCATATCATTTGCTTAGAAATGACATTTGTATAATTGTTTAATAACATTCTTAAAATATACATATATTCCAGTACAAGTCAGATTCCTCTGTTCCTATGCAACATTATGGAAAGTAGGATTACAAACACGTACATTGGTCTGTTCCAGTGTGACAGGTTTTGTTACAAGTCTTATTCCCATCGCACTCTCCTCACTAAGCTTCTTAATTCCCCAAAATTTGCTTTCTTGAAATCTAATACCTCTGTATTGCAGAATTATATTGATTCATTCCCTACGGTACTGAATTAAAGTAGTTAATGGTTGCTGGTCCCAAGATTTCATATTATCCTCAAGTTATCAATAAATTATTCCCTACTGTTAAAAAGAGTAATTTATCTTCTGGATTCTTCAATTATTTTTTTTTAAATCAGTTACCCTTTATATAAACTAAGAGCCTTGCTTGAATGATAGTGGTTTATCTGAACTTGTATAGCTTTTTCTAATAACTAGAGCTAGCATGCGAGAGGGAACCTTTTAATGTATACTAGTGGAAGAAGAAGAGAGAAGCTAGTAGATCAGAAAGCTACTGAGTAACATCTAAGCAAAGACATCTATAGGTATTATATCCTGTTGTTTTATGCATCTGAAAGGTTAGTACAGGAGTGTTTTATTCTCCATCTCTTTCTAATCCTGTTGATATGTAGTAGTTATCTATTGTAGGTTCTACTTCGTTTGGCTGTAAAACAGTAACAGGGCAGAGTATGATTCATAAAATTAACACTCCACCTGTTCAGCATCACTTTCCAACTTGCCTACATTATGAAAATTGTTCCCATTTATTCCAGTTTTTTAAATGGAATCTGACCAGTTTTTAATTATACCCAATAGAAATATAGCGTAATCTCAATAATCTCATGACATTTTTTGTTTGTTCTTACTGATCAATATATTTCTACCTTTTTTCCCCATCTTGTTGCAAGACTGATAAGGGAAGGGTTAGTTTTCACCTCTTGCCTACTTTAGTTTAAAGCACTCTAAAAGCCCTGTTAGTCTGAAACCAATGTGGTTGATACTGCCATCATTACCAAATAGGTAACCGTTCAGGTTGCAGATAATCTCAAAAGTATGTTCTTTGAAACCCTCACTTGCATTACACTAGTGCAGTGATCATTTGTCTCTAGTGTCAAGTCATCTTCTCTCATGCTTGCTTGGCACAAGAAGGATCATAGAGAAAACTATCTGCATTGGCATTACTTTAATCTCTTACTAGGCTCTGGAGGTCATGCCTTAATCTGAAGATCCTTCCTCATCCAAAATAAATGATGTACTTACCAGTACAGCATGCAATCCATATGCCAAGCTCATAAGAACATAAGAATGGCCATATTGGGTCCAATGGTCCATCTAGCCCTGTATCCTGTCTTCCACCAGAGGCCAGAGCTGGATGCTTCAGAAGAAATGAACAGAACAGGGCAACTTATCAAGTGATCCATTCCCTATGGTCCAGTCACACCTTCTGGCAGGCAGAACATGGGATTGTATCCCTGACCATCTTAGCTAATAGCCATTGATGAACCTAAATGATTAATATTATGGTTTGTGGTTTCAGAGAGACAAGGTGGGTGAGGTAATATACTTTATTGGACCAACTTCTGTTGCAGAGAAAAACAAGCTGTAAAGCCACACAGAGCTCTTCTGATCTGGGAAAGGATCTCCCAGCATCACAACTTGCATAGTGAAACAGATGGCTTGGGATTTGTCATTTCCATTCTGACACATGTGACCCATGTGGTTCGTATGTAAAATGCCTATTTAGCAATGAGCACTGGGAGTCAAGGCATAATTTGCATCAACAACACGGGGAGGGACCTACAGGGAAAAAATATCTCTGTATGTTTAATTGTATGATTATACCATACATCCCATTGTGTCAATGTAGTTAAAATTCTGTTGGACTTTGTGGCTCTATACATGGCTGTATCCCGTGTTTAGAGTTCACTTAAGTAGGAAAGAGTCTGTGGGGTTTCATCTCATGTCGCGATTACTGCAACATCCTTTTCTTCAGCCTTAACAAATGCAAACTAGCCAGTCTCTTCTTCATTCAGAATGCTAGTTCAAATGAATCATTCTGCTAACCCAAAAATTTGACCATCATCCTCTTTGCATCTCTCCATTGGCTCCTTCTTCATGGTGCATTGCACACAAGTTACTTGCCTTCACTTCACTTCAAGGTCCATCATGGCCTATCCCTACCCTACCTGTTATCTCTCACTCAGTATTGAAAGGTTGACATCTGCTTCTGATAGTCCTATGATGCCAGTCTGCATTGCCCACTTGTTACATTTTCATACAAGCACCTTCATGCTTGCTCCCATGCTGCCCTTCACACTTGGGAGGAGCTCCCTGTAAACATCTGCAAAGCCACTTCATTGTTCTCCTTCAAATACCTTCTTAAAAAGTGCCTTTGTTGTAATGAACAAAAAAAAAACATGAATACAATTAGACTGCTGGAATGCTGTAGTCAGGCTAACCAATACTGCTCGTCTCTCTGTCTAGTAATCTGTTCTCTATTGTCTTATACTTGGATTGTAAACTTCTGGGGGCAGCGACGATCTTCTTGTTCTGTTTGTACAGCACCTAACACAATGGGGGTCCTGATTTATGATTAGGGCTCCTATGTACTACAATAATACAATAGCAGTGATGAAAAATAGTTAATGTCAAGTTAAGGCAAAACCTTCACATTGACTAGGTGTTGGGTCAGGAAGAGATGGTGCCAATCCTAACTACTAGGCATTTGGGCAAATACTCATCCAAACAATTGAAAGACATTCCCAGATCTGTGAACATTTTATCTATCTTCTGTCTACTTTTACAAGAGTGGCTGATAGTAGAGCAGTTAATAAGCAGGCACCTCAGTTAATCTAAATGTAGTAGAGTGTATATATAAAGAATGAAGATTCTTACTAGAAGTTTGCTTCTTAGCCATAACATGTATTTATTTCAATCTAGTGGAGTTTGTAAAAATGCTGTCCCAATAATGATATACGAGGGCAGTGAATGATTAAGGATATTGTTCCTATTTCAGTTTAGAGCGTCTATAACAAAGCCCGAAAATTTATGGGAGGCAGTAAGTTGCAACAATGTTCTTAATCCTTTAAAATCTTTGTATAGCAGTTAATTGTCCTGTGATGCATATGAAAATAAGAGGTCATAGCCTTAGAATTCATCCTGCTTCTTCACAAATCCGTTTAGGATTTATTAGTTAGTATCCTAATTATACCTTACTTTAATGCATTGGAGTAGTAGTGCCAATTAGTGTGAAATTTTTGGACAGATAGCTTATGATTCCCATAACTAAGATTTCAGTTTCAAAATTCCATGCTGTGATATTTATCTTACAGTGTATTCTGTGAAAAAAGAGCCCGAGACAAAGACAAGCTGTTGATTTGGTTCAATCCTCCAGGTATAATATTGGGCACAAACCGTTGTGAATTTTCACATTCTTCATCATCTCCTCAACCAAAAAAAAAAAACCCCATGGACACATGTTTTAAAATGCTGATTCTTTAAAAGGGAGGGATTTAAACACTCCAGAGAACAAAAAGGCTACAATTGGCTATACTGATAGGAGCCTTTCAATATAATTCTGGCTAAGCTTCCCCAAGCCTAGAACAGTGGAAGAAGGGGAGTTCTCTCTCTGTTTTTATCAGAGGAGTGGGAGCTGCCTCCCACAGCTCCTCCTTTTAATGGCTGCTCAGGCCATTGTGAGGTCACTCATTCAAGAGCATGAACGTGTAGGATTGATATCAGTGTTCAAGCCTCCATGAGGATCATTTGTTCAGCACTTCTAGTTGGCTAGCTTGATGTCAAGGCAGAAGTCTCCCTGAGGTTACTGACTCAGGGCTTGTCTACACTACTGCTTAAGTCAATGTAACTTACATCACTGAAGGGTGTGAAAAAAATCACTCCCCTGAGCGACTTGTTACATTGACTTTAAAGTGGTGTCTACACCACACTATGTCGGGAGAGCGCTCTACTGCCATCAACATAGCACGTTCACCAGATGCACTACATTGGCGCCACCACATTGATGTAGTGGCACTGATATAGCACAGTAGTGAAGACAAATCCTGAGTCTTTCTAGTCTGCAGAGCTGCTGTCAAGTCGAAAAGAGATTTTTCAGAGTATTCAGGTTCCTAAAGGTGCACATAGGTGCATATTGGGATTTTCAAAAGCACCAGGTGCCTAGCCCCCATCAATTCCAATGGGAGTTTGGCACTTTTGGAAAATCTCACTAGGTGCTTGTCTTACCTTTGAGTACCTAAATACTTTTTAAAAAATTGGCCCTAAGTGACTTTCCCATGGTCACATATGTGCCTTATACACAAGCCAAGTCTTCCACTCTATCACATGGGTGCTATGTCCATTGATCATAAAGCAATTTCCAAACATGAGAGAGCAAATTTTTTCTCACTGTCATGGGCATAAGCATCTGATCAGATACTATATTTCTATCCTAAGGTTTCAGTGGGTTCGCCTGTACTTTGGTATTCTTCCTGACTTAGCACTGAATGTGACCCTATTCTCTTCTCTTTTACATTAGTTGTTTGTTTCAAAGACTAATAAATGTCCTTCAGAGCTATATATAATTTGCTACTTTGGGGGTGAAACTTACTCTGAATCAAACTCAGTTGAAAAAATTAATTATCATATCTCGACGCATAAATATCTCAAAAGTTGCTGATAATGTTACAATATTGATTTAGTACTGTAGCTATCTTGTATTTATTGTAATTAAATTTGTTGTAATAACTGAAACTCCACATTTGATAAAGTGATGCAGTACAAGATTAAGTTTCATTTAGACTCTATTTCTTGGTTCCACTCCATTTAGTTTGAATTGAGAAAGTGTCCAAATGTCCAATTCTTTTTTAAAAAAGGGGCCATAAAAGAGATGAATTCTTAGATTCAAGCAAATTTTATTGCCCACCTCCCACAAAGATAAAGCACTAAAATCATTATGTGTGTGACAATTCTAAGAAAATAATATCAGTTGACAGAAAATACCTTCTTAATGGAAATTTAAGATTGAGATAAGCTTTTCTAGTGATTCTCAGGTGGAGGGGGATTCAAGTACTCTGAAAGATAGATGCATCCTATTTTGAAAACCTCAAGACTGGTTGCAAATTCTAATTCACATAAATTTAAGTTTTATATTGCTTTACCTTTTTGTAAAGTATATACCACATGTAACTAAAGCTGAGATGACATTTTTGGTTGCTAATGCTTCTTATAAAACCCAGAACTGTGCAGAAAGAAATTAAGTAAACAGTCAATCCAGCCATATAGCAAAGTGATGGGAAATGTTCTTACTGCTAATTTACACATGCAAATTAGATCTTGTGTCAATAAATCAATACAGCATAATGAATTCCCTGGGTAGAATTCAAATATGGCCAAACACAAATGAAGTTTGTTTGGAAGAAAATAGTTCACACCAAGCTTTCCATGAGTGTTTCAGATGATAACCTGATGCATGGTGTATTCATTAAGTGATGATCTATTGTCACCAAAATTCCCTACACAATATATTAAATTATTTCTTTTTAGTTATACCTAAATATTTTCAGACACTGATTCAAGCATGCAGTATCCCAGTGATCATTTTAGGTCTATCTATTCATACGTCTTGTTCGCTCCAGGCATTTTTTTCTCCTTGCATCTGAAGAAGTGAGGTTCTTACCCACGAAAGCTTATGCTCCCAATACTTCTGTTAGTCTTAAAGGTGCCACAGGACCCTCTGTTGCTTTTTACAGATTCAGACTAACACGGCTACCCCTCTGATACTTTTTTCTCCTTGTTACTTCATGATCTTGGAGATCACCTTAGTTTTCCCACAACATAACCAGCTCAGTCACCATTAATGTAATTACCTGTCTCTAAACCTCTGTACATTGATAACACATTTCATCATTTTACCTCTCCTTTCTTCCTATCAATGCTTGTGTCCCGTTGACTGGCTAGTGGGGTTATTGAGCTATCATTCATACTTCATCACTTTTTTCAGATTTAAGAGGAGAGACTTAAGCAAAATATATACCTCAACCAGTTCCAGCCCATTCAGAAATGGTTTGAACTTAATAAAAATCTGAATGCACTGGAAGTTTGTGCTCTTTATTCACAAATAAGCAATCTCACTTCCTTTTGTTTGTTACCCAGGCTCATAGCACTGCTATGTAGTCAATTTAAAGAATATCTTCTTTTCATGTCCTTTGGTTCCTTGATTAATTTTGTTCTCAACATCTTGGTTCCGTGCTAAATTGAATGCTCATATCTCCGCTTTTGTTAATAGTTTAATGCCAGCCTGTCCCGTGTGATGTCTATTCCCCTTCTACTGAGGTGAAGGTAATCCAAAATATATACCCCCTCTCCTCAAAGAAGGTGGACCAATGTTCCACAAAACTAAAACCCTATACTCCAATTACCTAGCCAGCAGTTCATTTCAAGAATCTTCTGTCTTCCTTCATTCATGGGACAGAAAAGATCTCTGAGAAGATTGCCTGGACATTCTTCTTCTTCTTCTTCAGTACACTTCCAAGTTCCCTGAAGTCCTCTTATCAGTGTGATATCCCATGATAAAATGTAATTAGTGCCAATATGAACCATTACCTTTGATCCTTGCCAAACTGACTTCAGAAATCTATCCAATCTTAGTGTGACATCTCGTGTCTTGATTCTGGGAAGACACTACACTGTCGTGTTGTCTGCTTGTCCCTTGCAGAATGTCTTTTCAATTCTTTTGAGTACTGAATCCCCAGCAAGGATCATCTGCCTTCCTTGAATGGCTAGAGAACTCTTTATGGGCAAACTTGCTTTTTCTACAGGTGTAGCCAAGCTGCCATCCACAGGTGTGTCCCGTATCTCTCTCCATTCCCTTGGAACAGCTGAATCTTGAGAGGTATCTTAAACAGTTTCCATGTTTTGAGGATCTGATATTGATTAACAACTTCTAGCTATGTGCAATTCCTCTGAGTCCTCACCTGTCTGGTTGCCACAGTCTGCCCATCCTCATCTGTCTCCAGGCATGAAAAATGTTAATGTGATCTCTTGCATCTGGTGTTGCCTCTGGAGGCAAGGTCAAATGCTATCTGTAGGCTTGCAGTTTCTGTTAATCTGAATGGGAGGAAGGAAGAAAAGAGTCAACAAATTGAGACTGAAAGAAAATAAGTGGATGAAGACCTTGAGTTTGGGCATCTTTGATATAGAAGGTCATTGACTGAGATTGTTAGGAGTGTTTTGTTGATAAATAGTTTATTGAAGTTAGGAGAGGTGATGACCCAGTAGAGGTCACTATGAGCTGTGTGTTTTGTAAAAGTTAGTTATAAAAAGACTAGATAATAGAGTGTACTTCGGAGCAATTCTCTGAAGCTATCCTGAGTGTCTTTTTCCTGACATGATACTCCCCAGTAAGGAAGCGACTGGCCATTGCTGATCCGCTGGTAATTACTCAATACCATCTCAGATTCTAGGCAATTCTTTGGGATGTTCTAAACCTATTGCTTATGTCCGTGTATGCTTAAATCTAATAAAAAGTAATTTTAGATAAGATCACACTTATTTATATCAATTTTTCATCAACCGGAAGCATTGTGTTCCGATTGATTTATTCCTGACATTGCTTGGAGTGAAACATTTCAGTTACCACTGCTTTGGGTTCTGAAGACCCTGGGTAACACTGGTGGTTATGAACTGCCAGGCATCCTCTCTGACTCCTTGGCGCCAAGTTCCTTTTTCCTTGAACCTTTTTCCCTTGTACTCATGTTTCCCAAACTCAAATGTCTAAAACCTCCTTCGCTTCTCTGATTCCAGTAGCATTTCTACTTGCCCTTCCAATCCAAGAATCGTTTCTTCCAGTAAAGCCACTAACTTTATGCATAGGAAATCCCTTCTGGCTTCACACAGGAATGAAAACATGAAGAAAATGATTTTGAATGTTTAAGAATCAATGTACTAACAGAAAAGCAAAAGATGCAGTATTAGATAACAGACCACCAAATCACACTAGGGAACAGGATGATCAGCTCCTTAGGCATCTATCTGCAATGTGTAGGGGGAAATAGCTGCGTATTCACAGGGAACTTCAATTTGAGTGACATATGCTGGAGGTCTTATGTAGCCAGTACTAAAACATCCTGAGACTTTCTAAATATTTATAGACAATGATTCCCTAACTCAAAAAATATATCATCCAACATGGTGTGCGGGAGGGAGGGTGTTTCTATGTTATACCTAATCTTGACAGAAAAATAGGAATGGATCATAGAAAATAATGGTAGCTTACGTACAAGTGATCATTACTTGATCACATTTGTAATGTTCAAACAGAATTAAATCCAAGCCAGTAGTGTGTGTGTGTGTGTGTGTGTGTGTGTGTGTGTGTGTGTGTGTATGTATATATATATATACAAGCCAAATGAGATGGAAGGAAGAATTTAATCATAAAATTGGGAATAATAATTGGGAATTGTTTAAGAACGCTTTACTAAATGCTCAAAAAGTCACAATCCCACAATCGAGGAAGAAGGCTGTATTAGTTAATAAACTGAGCTGGTTTAGAGGGGAAGTGAAGGTAACTATAAAAGATATGTGCACGTTGACACAGAAGAAAGGTTCATAGTAATGAATATAATCAGAAGCTAGGAATTATAGAAAAGTGATAAGGGAAGCAAAGGAACATGAGGGAAAAAAATCTATGGCCAGCAGATTTAAGGACAATAAGGAGTTTTTAAAGTTTATTAGGAACAAAAAGAATCCCCTGAAAAAGATTTGGGTGTTGTGGTGGATAATCAGCTGTATGTGAACTCCCAGTATGATGCTATGGCCAAAAGGCCTAATGTAATCCTGGGATGCATACATGGGAATCTCAGGTAGGAGTAGAAGGTTATTTAACCTCTGTGTTTGGCACTGGTGCAACCATTGCTGGAATATTGTGTCCAGTTCTACTGTCCATAAATCAAGAAGGATATTAATAAACTGGAGAGGGTTCAGAGAAGAGACGTAAGAATGATTAAAGGATTAGGAAAGCTGCCTAATAGTGTTAGCTTAATCTATTTAATTTAACAAAGAGAAGGTTAAGAGGTAACTTGATCACAGCCTGTAAGTGCCTACATGGAGAACAAATATTTGAAAATGGGCTCTCTTCAGTCTAGCAGAGAAAGATATAACACAATCCAATGGTTAGAACTTGAAGCTAGACAAATTCAGACTGGAAATAAGGCATACATTTTTAACAGTGAGAGTAACGGACCATTGGGACAACTTACCAAGAGTCATGGTGGATTCTTCATCACTGACCATTTTAAAATCAAGATTGGGTGTTTTTCTTAAAGATACATTTTAGGAATTATTTCAGGGAAGTTCTATGGCCTGTTTTACAAGAGGTCAGAGTAGATGATCACAATGGTCTTGGAATCTACCAATCTAGGTTTAATTTATCATCACAAAATATGAATAACAGAAGATGTGATTGTCCCATCTAATGCATGGCTCATATCTTACAAAAAAGTTGAAGTTATATCCAACCTTCTCATAATAAGAACAAGTAACAAAAATATATAATATATCTCATCATTAGCATTCACATTTCTCAGGTTGGGCACTCAAAAATTGACACCCAAAATCACTTCTGACAATTTAGTCCATGTAAAAGAAGTCTATGTACACCTGCATCAGCTGCACCTTATCTTCTCATACATCTATGATTTACCTCAAAGCTTTATCGGTATTACTTTTCTTTGATTTCTTGCCTGCTTTCTCAGAATCGCCCCTTCCACATTTGTATTGTTTTTACCTGCTTCTTTTGAGGCCACTAGCTGCTACTGATATTATCTTTGCTTTCAAGTATCAGGGGGTAGCCGTGTTAGTCTGTATCTACAAAAACAACAAAGAGTCTGGTGGCACCTTAAAGACTAACAGATTTATTTGGGCATAAGCTTTCGTGAGTAAAAACCTCACTTCTTCGGATGCACCCGAAGAAGTGAGGTTTTTACTCACGAAAGCTTATGCCCAAATAAATCTGTTAGTCTTTAAGGTGCCACCAGACTCTTTGTTATCTTTGCTTTGTGCATAATAGAAATCTTTCATGTCTGAGATGATTGTAATGGTTACAGTGTGTGCTGATTGTCTAGGAGTCATACTGTAAATAAGTTATTTAATAGCATTTAGGTAAATGTTGTCTCTTCCTTATATGGAGCTTCCAATCTTTATGAAACCACATCTAGTGTACTGGTCACATTGTACATTTTTGTGGCTTTGAGAGGATGATATTGTAAATTTCCCTCCACCCCTACCTTTCTCCAGTATTTTTTTAAACTCCAAAAGGGATGATTGGCCCCACTCTCTACCTATACATTAGGAGACAAATTCAGACATGAGACCAAAGATTTAAGGTGAACTTTGAGTTCTAGCATGTGTGGCAGACTAAAACAGGTGTGTAATTGCATGGGAGTTATGATGAGCATTATCTACATAGAATGCTGTATGCCAACTGTCACCTATTTAGCGGTTTTGCATTTGGGTATCTCTTATGTGCTTAACTGTAGACCTCTGGTATAACTCCAATGATATAGGATATAGCCTTCAATGGATGGATAAATTTGCAATGCATAACCCTCTCTCTGTAATTGATTAGACTATCCATGAAATTTTGAGGATCTTAGAAAATAGGTGATTTATTCTGCTTCAAAGTATGTGTTTAATCAAGAAAAAACCCCCTCAAATGGTGTTGTATTCAGCATCACTCATTTCCATAGGTAGCAATTTTAGTTTTAGTTTTTCATTTTGTGCTGTACATCAGTATTCTGTATTCTAAAATATTAAATAATCACTTACCCTTGAATCCACCTTTACAGTTGTTAAACAGTGCCAACGTCATCAGCTTCATAGTAAAATTGATTTTACAGGATGATATCCATTCAGTTTTTTTAATTGCTCATAAAGGCATCGTTTTTTCAGAGGCTGAGTTATGAGGAAAGATTAACAAGGCTTGGCCTATATAGATTAAAAAAATAACACTTAGGAAAGATCACAATGATGTATATAAAATCCTGAAGAAAACTTAACCAGGGTTAGCAACTGTCTTAGTGAAAAATATAGCGATTGTATAATGTAATCTGAGTTCAAATACATTTATCCACTTTATTGTTGTTTGATGATCAGTTTAGTCAAGGACAACAGTCACATTGTTTTATTGCATATAACTGCTCAGGCTCAACAATCCTAAATCAAGCTAAACAGAAAGGCATAAAAAGGAAAAAATAAAATTACAAATGGTATAATAAAAACATAAGGAGAGTTGGTTGGGCCTGAAGAAAAACTCCAGCGTTGAACAACATTAAACTTTGGGGAAATTCAGTTCTGAATCAGGATCCAAATTTTATAGCCTGGAGTCATCTCTAAAAGTAAATACAAAGTATGTATCTTACAACTCTCCTATGAAGATTTCTAGGGAGAATCCCCAGAATTCTCCCTAGGAAACTCCCAGGATATCAATCCAAAGACATAATTAAGGAGGTGCTCCCTCTACCTAACACACAATTCTGAAGTCTGCCCCTCTCTTTTTAGTGATAGTCAAGGGAGGACAGCTTTCCAATGAAAATATTTGAAAAATCACATGTCATTGAGAAGCAGCAATATGCTGGCTATTTCCAGTTGGAAGCCTAGCCTGACAAGGCAGAAGACAGAAGCAAATGAGCCCAAACCAGAACACAGGATCCTGATCTCAACTTGTGGCTTGGGTTTTTCCCTGTTGGACTTTCTAGATAATCCTTTTGAAAGTTGAGACAATGTCTGGATATTATGATGGGCAAGTTATACTTTGATATTTAAATATTAATTTAATGAAATGCAGGAATAAATGTAGTCTTAAAAGGAACAAATCAATGCCTGTCTGATTTTTTTAATTAGTTGATCTCTCAGATGACTAAGTTGTCAAATAGTAGGGTCAAGGCAGTGACAAATCTGAAGTAAAATTAGGCTGAATTTATTTACTCTGAGGGTTTTTGTAAAAAGCAAACTTACCAAAGGCAGCTGTAACTCAAGTAATTTGAAATCTGTCATTCTGTGTATGCTGCTGTACTTAAGAACTGGACAAATTTAGTACAGTTGGATCTTGTTCATGCTATTGTAAATCAGGAGTAACTGGAATATAATTATTGAAATTACTCCAGTGTAAAACTTTTATTAGAAGCAAATGTGGCCCTTAGATTCTAGATTATGAGAAACATGCTGATTTATATCTTACTGCTATGATTGTACATGCATCTTTGGTCCAGGCAGTTCTCAGTTGGCCTGTAAAGTGTTGTGTTTTCCTAAAAATATGAGGACTCAATACTGGTTTTTTCCTTAATAACAAATGTAATATTGAATTCCTATACTGTATACTTCTATCTAGCACATCACTTTATATCTGGCACAAAAATCCTGCTACATAAATTTGCTCTAATGATAACCTCTTTGCTGCTGAGGGTAGCTCTGCTGGAGGGAATTTTGTTTAAGCTAATCTCATTTTTCCACTCTACACTTAACTAGGGGAGTGGAGGTTCAAATAATAGTGGCCAGGTATTGTAATGAGGCCCTTTGTAGCACTGTAGGAAACCAGCCTAGGAGCACACTTGTAATGTGGTGCTCCTAGCTTTTTTGATTAATGGAGAATGGAAGGCATGCATAGAACTACAGTATATTTAATTAGGAGTAGGAGGGGTTTTGGGGAAAAGAGAGAAAGGGTGTGGGGGAAAGCAGGGAGATACTGGGAGACAGAGCCTCAACAGGTGTACATTGTCATTGCTTGGTAGATTTCAACTAAGCTATGTTTAACAGCAGCTGATGCAGTGCCCCCTACAGTCCAGAGGAGCCTATTTGTGAGGGGAGCAGGTATAAAAAGACCTCATTCTGGTACATAAGGGAAGGAAATGCAGGACAGTATCTTTGTGCATAGAAGAGGCATAGCATGTAGTTTTAAGGTTGTTGTGTGAACTTCAATCATTTAAAATACTGAATTTATTTTAAATCTCTAGATTAACATTGTATTAATATAGAATTGTTTTTTGCATAGACTAGATCTCCACTGTTGAGTTAGACATAGATTGTGCTCAGGTAACTGATAACTGTGCATTCTTGTCAGCTCACTTTCCTGCTTAATGGTGAAAACTTTTACATTATTAATGTAAGGTTTACTGAGCAAGTTATTTTGCATCTTCATGGATGTTTCCAGACAGTAGCCTGTCTGTGATTGCCCTCTGCTGTGTTGTTAAAGTATTATTTTTAACACATAGGGACAGTTCTTGGAGTGCAGCTAAATTTCACAGAGTACAGAAAAGGAGTATGCATGAGAAGGGGGCTAGAAGCTAATCCTTCCCCTCTGATCCTGTGACTGCTTTGTTGTTCAGAGCCAGCCCCCCTGCAACATGTTAGAGCAGCCGGAGGATGGCTCTAATTTACCCTTAGCTGCCACTAGGGACCAAAAATAAAGCCAAATATCTGCATAGTGTAGGACCTTACTCCCTTTTCCTCCTATGCTAGCAGTGAGTGGGAGTGAGTGACATAAGCACCCCTATCTGTGCTCCACACTACCTTTACCCTAAGATGGTCCTCCCTAGGTTGGTTGAGCCAAATCAAGCTGGCAATGTAAAGCAGTTTTACAGCACAGGAGAATATAATCCATGTACTGTCATTTGATATTATGCTGAGAATTCCATAGTCTATTTGAGTTACTATAATGTGGTGATAATAGAAGTGCTTTTATAATATCAAGGCATTAAAACCACAGAAATGGATTCAGCTTTTAAATTCCTTATTAAAGATATAGACCAAGTGTGTGAGGACAAATATGCCTTTATTCCTGGATTCAAGTAATTAAGGTAGCCTTTCTTTATAGACAGATGTATGAGGAAGAGAAAACTAATAAAACAATTGTAGAACACTCTAAAATATTTTTGAGTTCCCCCCCTTGTAAAATATGTGGCCTAACCAAAACACTTGCATGTGTGGTGGGGCTTAATGGTTTCACTTGCACTCCTCAGAGTGGCACATTACTTTAGAGCGATGAGTGTCCCAAGCAAGTCCCAGAAAACCTTTATGTATTTAGTTGGTCCTTCCCATATGGAAAAGCCCTATAGAATTTAATAGGAAATATCTTTTTATATAGGTGTTTGTGATCAGTCAAATAGGATTTAATAGAGCAGCAGTTTTCAACCTGGGGGTCATGGACACGTGTCAGGGATTCATGACTACTCTGCCTTCCTGTGCTGTTAAATGAGTGGGGTGTTGTGGCTAACTCCCAGCTTAATGAAGTGGGAGGTCTGGAGTAAAGGAGGAGGCCCTAGTATGAAAATATTTGAGTAAAAGAGCATTATATCCCATCAGCAAAATTCCATAGGATTAGTCTAAAACATTATTAAATGTCGTAGGGTTTTTTTTAAGCGTATTTTCTGTAGACCCTTACTACATTTCTGTAGACCCCTATAGGTTTTATCTTCGTTAAATTCTACAGGAATTTTATTCAGAACATTTTAGGTGTTCGTTTTTTGGGAGGATTTTAAGCATTGAATCTAGTTCATGTATCTTGCCCCTCTACAACCAGTCCACAAAGCAGATTAGGATCTGGAAGGTACAAAGATGTCTAAAAGCTGCCTTAACCCTCCCCACTGCCCATAATACAACTTCTGTAACACACCTCAGCATCCACAATGTTGAGACAAATTTGGGCAGACTTGTTTTGGTTTGGAAAGCTAACAGGATGTTTCCTGAGACAGGCTTTTCTTATGAGACTTCCTGTTCCAGATGGTTCAAAAATATCACAAAAATACCCTGCTCTTGATATTCTGTTACTCTCACTTCAAATTGCAGCCAAAAATCAAGAAGTGCAAAGACTTGTGAAAATGAAATAAAAGGTTATCTAAACTTTTCCAGGCCTCAAGAAGTGTTCAGTCAGGTTTGATTCTTTTGAGTGAAGATCCAAGTTGATTCTTATTTTGTATGCACTGATTCACCCATCCGTAATCTTGATATGCTTAACACTAAATAGCACCTTTTATTTTGTTATAGTTCATGAGCATCTCATTGCATTCATCAAAGGAATAGTGGCAGATATATTTTTGTTGGTAATAAAATGCAGGGCCGCCTCTAGGATTTTTGCCGCCTCAAGCAGAAACAATTTTGCCCCCCCCCCCTGTTTTTTTCTTACCCCACCTCTGGCCCCGCCTTAGCTCCGCCCCTTCCACAAATCCCTAGCCCTGCCTCCTACCCCCCAGGCTCTCGAGCCTAGGAGGGAGGGGGAGAAGTGGCGCGCGCGCCGCGGCCACTCGGGATCTCCCCCTCCCTCCCAGGCTCTCAAGCCTGGGAGGGTGGGGGAGCAGCGGCACGCGAATCAGCTGTTTCACGCGCCGCAGCCACTTGGGATCTCCCCCTCCCTCCCAGGTTTGAGAGCCTGGGAGGGAGGGCGAGCAGCAGCGCGTGAGCAGCAGCAGCAGCGGAGGTGAGCTAGGGCGACCGGGGCACATTTTGGATCTACTTTAGCCACCTCACAGTTACAAAATGTGCTGCCCCAAGCACCAGCTTGTTTTGCTGGTGCCTAGAGCCGGCCCTGCTCAGATGCCCAATGCATGGACACTGTCCGAGGTGGAGTGTGACCAACCAGACGTGGCCAAGTCATCTCTAGTCACAGGCCATGAGGAGCAGGACCTTAAAAGGAGAAGGGGCCATGTGCTCAGGAGTGCACTCAAGATTGTACCTCCAGTGAAGGTCCTTCGCCCGGACCACCTGGCCAGTGGTTCGTTGCATTGCATTCCATCATGCCTCGGGAAGACTTATCTTCATCACACCATCCATCGCTGTGCTGTGGGACACTTACCTTGAAGGATCCTGACATCTCCAGTGCTGTGCCTATCCTGGGAGCGTTAGTATGTGAGTGTAACCCCCCTCACACACTTTCTTTTGAGTTTATCTATAATTATAATAAATGTGCTGCTTTCTGCCAAACTCTGGTGGGTCATTAGTCCTCCCTAAGCTTACTAGCTTGCCCAATTTTGGGTAACACTTTTGTGTTGCCAACTGTCATGATTTCATTATGAGTCTTGCGAGATTGGCTATTTTCCTCATAGCCCCAGCTGCTGGAATCAAGATGTTGCTTGAGAATCTCAGCTTTCACTTAATTTTTTTTAAAACTTGTGATTGAGGAGAAAAGCTTGAAACCTGAGTGCATCCTAAAGATTCAGGAACCAGAAGCCAAGTAAAAAGCTCTACATTAAAAAAAAAAAAATCACATGATTTTGGGGCTGGGAAGGTGGTCTGGATCAGGTTTTATTAACCAAAACCTTTGGACTGATAATACTGAGTCTTCCAGCCCAAACCCCAGCTTCTCTGAAAAATAAATTGGTATTTGATCATTTTCAAGACATAGGACCAAATCCCCATAGCCTTAAACAGAGAGGTAAATGTGTGGACTTAAAGAGCATGAAAAAGAAATTGTTTTCATACACTCATAGGCTTTAAGATCAGAAGAGACTGTCATGATCATCTAGTCTGACCACCTGCACATCGCAGGCCACAGAACCTCACCCACCCACTCCTGTAATAGACCCCTAATATCTGGCTGAGTTACTGACATACTCAAATCATGGTTTAAAGATTTTAAGTTCCAGACAATCCACCGTTTACACTAATTTAAACCTGCAAGTGACCAGTGACCCATTCAGCAGAGGAAGGTGAACCCCTCCCCCCGCCCCATCCCACACACACACGGTCTCTGCCAATCTGACCTGGGGAAATTCCTTTCCAACCCCAAATATGAGTTTCAGAGAGTTATTGCTGCTTTGATAGCCTTTGGGTACAATGGGTATTTTGGCTACATCATTCTTTAGTTATCTAAAGCAACAGAGCAAACACTACTACACCACTACTTAGTCTGTGCACTGGGCAGATCTTTCATTGTAGATATTGATGACAACAGTCATTCCAAAAAGTCTGTTAAAAAATTAAAACAAAAATACATTAGTTATGTACTGAGAGGTCAAGGTTGTACACATAACCTCGACTCTGCCCCCCTACATGTGTGTGTGTGTTTGGATAGAGTTTTTAATTAAATTATTACATTCTGCTCTGCAAAATATACAACATTATAGAGCCCTAGTTCCATAGTTAAAGTTCCAGACTTTTGCTTCTGTGAGTTCATAATGCAGTATTTACTACCGCCTTAGATACGCATGTTTAGTGTCTTGTGATACCATATACTATTCTGCTGTGCAATTCCATACGTTAAAGGGTTCTTCATATATATCAAGCTTTTCTTTGTGTAGAAAATTCTGTGTGTTAAAACTGAATCATGTGGAAGTGAGCAGAAGGAAACCTATATAAATTAAAGGACGAAAATAGTTTGATAAATTTGGACTAATTTTAATATCCTAAGAAGTGGTTCACAAGCCTCTAACAATGCAAATTGAGTTCCATTAGAATTTGAATCAGTAATTATTATGTTACCCTCATCTGAGAGATCTGAGCAACAGTACTAAGTCTTGCTGTGACAAAAATCAAGAAAAGATAAACTAAGGTTACTTGGCTTTGCCTTGTGCCTTATAACATAGGAAGAGATATTTAATTGTATTTCCATTCTTTGTGCTAAGCAATTATTTAAGCATATACTGGTTACCATGCGCTGTTAAAAAAAATGCTGCTTCTGCACATATGCACAGTCCCTTAGTGTTTCTCAATGACTTACTAGTGGATAACTTCATTCGCATCTCTGTGCCAGCCACCTGGGATTCTCTAAACAGTAACTGAAAATAACTGAAGCTTGAGAAAGTTTACTGAGGACACTTGCCTATGAGTTTTCTTAGTTGTTATTCACTTCACTGTGTGGAGCTTGAGGAGAGACAAGGACATGATCAGCCCATTGATCCCACTCATTTTGTATGATTTTTTTTAAGCATTCAGTTTAACCCTTTCCCTTTCGTTAAAACATTTCCAATTCATATTTAAACTGGTGTTGTTTTTGTAGTATGCAATATACTGATTTTGTCTCTGTGAATGCGACCAATGTGCCAGTTTTAATGCTCCTCAGTAACAGAGATCTACTTATCCATTATAGGTCAAACCCTGCATGCGGCTTAGCTGGCTTAAGGTGTGGGTGGTTACAGCCCATATTCTTCAGGAGCTTGCAGTTAAATTAGGGTGTTGATTTAATTTCATGCTCTCAATCAGAAGTACCATATTACCATATGAAACACAATTAATTTTGCATATTAAAAGGAAGTTGTTCAATCCACCCCACAACCCTTCCCTCACACACAACTCCCAACAGCAATCATTGTAGCATTTGTGAAATTTTAAGTGATCTGAGCTGAGCACAAATTGGCGGTAGTGTGACCTTCATAGGTAAAAACAAGGGAAAGGAATGTGCCCAATTTGGCTGGGGGAGGAAGTGAGAAGCAGGCGAGGAAGAGATGAGAAGGTTAGGGTAGTACTAAAGAGGAGAGGGACAACTTATCGTGGTATCTCCTATCTGCACCCTCAGGATGAGGTGGGGGAGATGACAGGGTAGGAAAGAGAAGAAATACCTCAGTTCCTTCCCTATGAAGGATGAGATAAAAAAAAAGGGTTAATATCATCCTAGCACTAACGATAAATATGTCGCCACTGAGTTAACAGTGAGCAAAACATGAAGAATGAATTAAAATGCAACTGATCTAGTGCCCAAGTCTATTTTCATTGAACTGAAAGGCAATTTTCTCATCGGCTTCACTCAGGATCAAGCTCATAAGCTCTTCGCGTATTACTGTCAATTTTTTTTTTGTTAATGGTAATAATTCTGTGTATGCAAATGAAACTTACTAAGAATTGCAAATAAAAAATACTCCAATATTTATTATAAAAGCTACAGGGAAAGTAACCAGGAGATAATATCTGAGGAATGAAGGTTGCATTTTTAGTAATCATGAATAGGATTTTAAGCCAAGGGATTTTGATAGTGAGGAAGGTTTTTCTTTTTTGTTAGGCTTCCCAAACATTGGTTAGTTTAATAACTACTGTGACAGACCCAGACCAGTGGGGTACAGGAGTCTGGTCCTATTAGACCCAGCCTAAGCAGGGGGGGGGGGGTCCACAGGGCCTGGAGACCAAAAAATTACGGGGGACAACTAATAAAAGAATAGGGACAGGAGTGAGGTCAAAGGGTCAAAAGAAGGGAACCTGACGGGGACACCGAGCAGAGAACCCTGGACAGCGCCCACTGCTCCTCGAAGGCGTCAAGGGAGCCAGTGGACACCGCCCAGAGGAACTCTGCCCAGATACGTGAACAAATGGAGGACCGGAAATAGGCCCCACAGTCACAGGAGACTCAATCGGCCAACCTCCTCACTCTGGTTTTATAAATGGCCAGTTTTGCTAGGGCCAGGAGGAGGTTGACCACGGTGGCCGCCACGGACCTGGTCACTGAGAACAGTTTCCAGGTCCGGAGGAGGTCCTGGTAGAAGACCGGCAGCTCGGAGAGGTCTCGCGGAAGACCTCTCGGATGGAGACAAAAGAGCTGCTGGTCATATCGGAGCCCTCGGAAGTGGTGCAGGAAGGTGTGCGCCAATACACTCCACGCTGGACTACCTGCATCATAAAGGAGACTCTGCAGGGCCTGGAGGCGGAAGACGTGGACCTGAGCGTGCAAACACTTCAGGCCCTGCCCTCCCTCCTCCAGGGGTAGATGGAGAACCCCCGCAGAGACCCAGTGCAGTCCTGGCCAAAAGAACTCCATAATCGACGTCCGGAGGTTGGCCAGGAAACCTGGGGCCGGGACCAGGGTGTTGAGCCGGTACCAGAGCATGGACAGGACCAGTTGATTGAGCACCAGTGCTCTCCCTCGAAGGGAGAGACACCGGAGCAGTCCTGTCCATTTCCGGAGCCGCTCCGACACCCTGCCCTCTAAACCTAGCCAGTTCTCCGGTGGAGACGGATGCGTGGCAGAAAGGTAAACGCTGAGATAGAGCAGCGGACCCGCGCTCCACCGGATGGCCTGAGGCGCGTGTAGGAGGGAGCTCGCCTGCCACCCGTCCCCTACCACCAGGCCAGAGCTCTTGACCCAGTTAACCCGGGCGGAGGAGGCTGCCAAATAGATGGTCTGGCAAGCCTCCACCCGCACCAAGTCGCCCGGGTCCTGGACCACGAGGAGCATGTCGTTGGCGTACGCCGACAGCACCAGCCACAGCTCCGGCTCCCGCAGCACCAAGCCCGTCAACCTCCTACGGAGGAGATAGAGGAAGGGTTCGATCGCCAGAGCATACAGCTGGCCCGAGAGGGGGCACCCTTGACGTACTCCTCGTCCGAAGCTGTCCGGTTCGGTCAGGGTCCAGTTGAGCCTGACCAAACACTCTGCGGAGGCGTACAGCACCTGGAGAAAACCCACAAACTGGGTCCCGAAGCCAAACGCTCGCAGCGTGCCCAGGAGATACCTGTCGAATGCCTTCTCCTGATCCAGGGACAGGAGGGCAAACAACAGGCCATCCCTACACCCGAGTTCCAAGAGGTCCCGGACCAGATACAAGTTGTCGAAGATGGTGCGGCCTAGGACGGTGTAGGTCTGGTCTGGGTGGATCATGTCCACCAGCACGGACCCTAGCCGCAGCGAGATGGCCTTTGCTACGACTTTATAGTCCATGCTGAGGAGCGAGATGGGACGCCAATTCCGTAAATCGCGGAGGTCCCCCTTCTTCGGCAATAAGGCGAGCATGAAAGAGGGAGGACCCCGCCCTGCAAGGACTTGGCCCAGACGGTGACAAGGTCCGGGCTGAGGATGTCCCAAAACATGCGATAGAACTCCACGGTCAGCCTGTCCATGCCCGGAGATTTATTGGTGGGCATGCGGCGGAGGGCTTCCGAGAACTCGGACAGAGTGAGAGGCAGCTCCAGCCGGTCTCGGTCGCCCGCGCTGACCATCGGGAGTTCATCCCAGAGCATTCTGCAAGCGTTAAGATTGGTCGGATCCAGGGAGAAAAGGTGTGCGTAGAAGGCCCTGGCCCTCCCGCACATCTCCGCTGGATACGTGAGGGGGGTACCGTCCTCTGCTAGAAGGCAGGTGACATGCTTCTTGGCCCCGCTCTTTTTCTCCAGGGCATAGAAGAAGCGGGAGCCACGATCCATCTCCCAAAGGAGGCGGATGCGGGATTGAACAAAGGCACCTTGGGCCCGAGGGTCCTCGAGGGTCCGGAGCTCCTCCCGCTTCTCCCGGCACGCTCTGCAGAGGGATGGATCACTGGGGCTGGTGGCCAGACGCCTCTCCAGCTCTAAGACCTCCCGTTCCAACTGCCCTATCGCCACATCCCTCCGTTGGCTGGCGCCCCGGGTGTAGTCACTGCAGAAGAGCCGGGTGCGCACCTTCCCCAGATCCCACCACTGCCGCGCCGAGGGAAAGGCACACCGCTGCCCGCGCCAGGCCAGCCAGAACTCCCAGAAGGACGCCACGAAGCCCACATCCTCCAACAAACTATTATTAAAGTGCCAATAGGCCGGCCCTGGCCTCTCTGTGCAGAGAGAGGCTGTCACGGTGGCTAAATGATGATCTGAAAAAGGGGCCGGCCGGATGCTGGAGGAGTGGGCTCGTGAAAGATGGAAGCGTGACAAATAGATGCGGTCCAACTGGGAGTGGCGCGACCGATGGACCTCCACCTGGACAAAAGTGAACGTCGAAATGTCATCCGGGTGGTGGTCGCGCCAGATGTCCGCCAGGGAGTGATGTTCGACGATCTCCTGGAGGATGTTCGCGGCGGCCGGGAGCTGCTCGGTCCCCGAGTGGTCCCGTTCTTCGAGGGTGGGGTTAAAGTCCCCGCCCAGGACCGGGCACTCACGAGGATCCAAGGTGCCGAGGAAGGCGGACGCCTGCTGATAAAAACGCAACCTCTCCGGGCCCGATGTTGGGGCGTAAACATTGATGAGATTAACCACAAGCCCCTCCAGGCGGACCTGGAGGTGTAGCAGACGGCCCGGCACAGCCTCAGCGACCCCCAGCACCTTGGGCCATAGGTCGGGGGAGAACAGGGTCGCCACTCCAGCCGTACGAACTGTGAGGTGGCTAAAGTAGACCCTGTCCCCCCATTCCAGCCACCAGCTAGCTTCAGCGGCCGGATCCGTATGGGTCTCCTGCAGGAAAATCAGAGTACCCCCCCTCCCGAAGGAAGGAGAGCACCTGGCTCCTGCGGAGACCCATCCTACAGCCCCGGGTGTTTAATGTTGCGAAGATGATCGGTGCCATAAGGAGGGCTGGGAGGGATCCTCGCTAGCAGAGACACCCACGGCCTCCGTCGGGCCGCACAACAATCCGTGACCTACCCCATAGGCGATTAAGGAGTCACAGAAGAGACAGACCCGTTGGTAGGCCGCGGCGGCCTGCCTCCCGGTCCTCTTACCCTCCCCCACGAGGGCCCTCGCAGCCCGGAGGATCTGATGGAAATCTCCCCATCACTGGAGTGCAAGCTGTACCTTGTTGCGGGAGCCACGGAGGTCCTCAAGGAACTCCCGTAGCTCCTCTCTCAGCGTATGGGGGGTGGGGTTACCGATCTATGGCTATCCCCTAGCGGGGCCCCTGTCACAGCCCCGTGGCCCACCGAGACGGGCAAGCAGGGGGCAGACCCTCGATGTGGTGTCCGATGGGCTGGCGCCACGTGGCCCGCCTCAGACCCTGGCTCAATGGGGGGCGGTGGAGGGAAAATAGCCCCTGATTGGTCGGAACAGGGAAAAACAAATTCCACTCCTTGGGGGTTATCCTCTGGGATATGGAAGGAGATGGCCTCAGGGGTGGCAATAGTATCACGGGAAGTGGAGGGGATAGAGACGGGGTCGGTGTCAGGGGCAGGGTCGGAGTCAGGAATAGGGACAGGGGAAGGGGCGATAGTGGGATCAGGGGCCCCAGCAGCCAGGCCACTGGTGGGGAGGGTGGCACCCCGCAAATGGGCTCAGGGATTTGCGGGGAGGGAGGTGGGCACTCCACGATGCCGGACTCGTGCTGCAAGGCAGATGGTAAGGCCACGGCATCCGTAGGTGGAGAATCAACGATGGGGCCCCCACCCGGGAAGTAGGTCGGCTGCCCCTCAGCCACGAGGGAGTCCCCTGGCGACTCGGGTCCCGGTTGCATGGCACTGGCCATCGCCTCAAGAGGCTCGGTGGCCGCTAGCGGGGTGCCATCTGCAGCCAGGTTAGTGGAAGAGTCCAGGGGCTCCTCAGAGGTGGGAGCGGAAGCAGTGGGTAGGGGGACGGAACACAGGGAAAGGGGGGGTCGAAGCGAGGTTGCACCGATCGAGGCCCGGTGGCAGAGGGTCGTCCTTCCCCTGGGTAACCGGGGTCAGACCCAGGGCCTCGATCTCCTCATAAATGGAAGGGAGATCACCTTCCACCACCCCAGGGTTCTCCCCGCCTGCACCCGAAGCGACGCTCGCCTTGGTGCTTGCAGGGGTTTCAGATTGTAAGGGGGCGAGAGGGGCTCCATTAGGGGCTTCCATAGGAAGGGACTCCGGAGGAGGGGCAGTGCTATCCTCCGATGCTGCCACTTCTTCCCCAGCCGGCAATGGTGGACAAAACCCACCCGGGGGCAAAGTGGAAGGCTCAGCATCGGTGCCCCCCTTCCTGGTCTTCCAGGGGGCTACCGCATCAGATGGAAGGAGTGGAGCTCGAAACTTCCGCTTGCCCCGCTTCCCCTGTACTAAGGACCAGCCCTCCATGGCATCATCCGGGGGCTGGCTAACAGGAGTTGGGTCAGGGAGCAGGAGCGAAGGCTTAGGGACTCGGGGAGGCAATGGTGGGGTAGCATGTAGGAGGGAGGATTCTCTCTGGGGTATGCCCTTTTCTATGCCTGGCAATATCTCTACCTCACCCTCCTCCACAGGCCCCGCCAGATCGCAGGCGGCAGAGGCGGGGCCCTCCCACTTGTCTAGGCGCACTGGGGGAGATACCCCTTGGGCCCGAGCGGGAGTGTTGGTGGGCCGGAAAGGAGAAGGGGCAGCTTCGGGCGCCGGGCAGCTAGGGGTGCCGGCGATGACGGGGCCGGCGCCCTGCCAGGGCTCGGGGGTCCCTGATGTCCCTAAGTGCTGGGCCAAGGGGCAGTCCCTTCGGACGTGTCCCATCGCCCGGCAGAGGTAGCACCGGGCCTCCCCTGTTGAATAATGCACCCAATAGCGGGACCAAGAAGGACCCCTCGAGCGCCTCACCGTCACATGCCGCCGGCGGCAGTTGTAACTGTACCTGCCGGCAGAACGAGAGGACATGACGGAGGATGGGGTCTTTGCAGCCCAATGGGAGAGGGCTGACCATAGAGATTGGCCTCCCCAGGGTAGAGAGGGCGGGTAATAGGGCGGTATTTGGAAGGAAGGGAGGGACAGAAGTCAGGACCAATCGGGCGCCCAGGTCTTCTAGCGGCTCCAGGGGGATGTACACGCCCCCCACCGCGAGGCCCTTCTCCACTGCCTCCTGGGCGGCGGCCTCCAATGCTAGGAAGAAGACGACCTTTCCATACATCTTGGAGGCCGCCACAATGGCTGTGGGTCCCACCACCCTCGCCAACGCCTGCACGTAGGTCTCCACGTGGGGCGAGGCGGGTACCAGGAGACAACGGACGCCGTGCTCCCTGGTCAAGGTGGGGAAGGGGCCCTGGCCGCTATAGATGGTAGCAGAGGTGGTGGATGGGGGAGATGACGTAGTGGCAGGCGGAGGGGGGCCGCTGCCACCTGGGCGTATGCCCTGGGAGCTGGGGGTGGGACACCCACAGACCTGGTGGAGGGAACAGCAGGGAGGGACGCCGCGGCAGTGGGGGCACCCCCTGCCATGGAGGGTCTGGCTTTTTTAGCGGGGCCTTTACCCTTTACCCTTCTTCGTGCCATGGCCCAGAGTCAGAGGGGGCGAGGGACGTGGCAGGAGCGGAGGTCACCTCGTTACCCACCGCTGCCGGCACTGCAGCAGGGGTGGTAGTAGGTGGCTCGGCAGCGGCGGTTGAGGTAGAGGCTAGGGGGGATGATGGTGGGGCAGGTGGAGGAGGGGAAGCAGGGTCTGCCCGAGGGGTCTCACTCTCCTCGTCCCCTGCCATAATGAGGACGGGGGGAGAGCAAACACTGGAGGAGGGGTAGGGAAGGGGGAAGCAGGTCGACCACTCCTCCCCGCTAGGCTGTAAGCAGGGGAGGAGGGCGCCAAAAAAATGGGGGGTGGGTGGGGGGCTATCAAGGGCTAGGGGTCAGTCACTGACTCAGGGAAGGTTTCCGGCTCCTCTTGTTGCACCAAGGAAGGGAGGAGATAACAGCATTGGGGGATGCAGTGAGACAGAATCAAAACTAAAACGGGAAGGGGCACAAGCGCATAGGAGGGGACATGGGCGCACGAGGGGAGGGGCTAATCAGGGCAAGGGGACCACAGGGGGAAGGGAGCAACCAGGCGGGAAATGGGGCAGAGGAACCACAGGGCTAGCTTCAGAGGCTGGGGCGGGTCAAACAAAGGCTGCAGAGGGAAAGGGCGGGGCAGGCAAACAAATTGGAGCTAGCGAGGGGCTGGGGCAAGGGAGAGGGGCAAAAGGTTGCAAGGAGCAAAAGGGTAGGTAACAGGGGCAAAGCTGGGGGCTTGCTGCAGCGGGGAAAGGGTCAGTCCAAAATGGGGGGCACGTGCACCCATGTGCGCTTGCAACAAAAAAGAAAGTCCTTGCAAGCTGGCTGCTGCGTCAGGCCCAATGGTGGCAACAGGGTGTGGCAAGCCTTGTGGAGCAGCTGAGTCCCAGAGGCAGGAGCCTGAGGCAGATGGTAAGTAGCCGGTGGGGGTGGTGGAGGGGGCAACGATGATGGTGGTGG
Source organism: Chrysemys picta bellii (assembly GCF_011386835.1). Taxonomy (NCBI): domain Eukaryota; kingdom Metazoa; phylum Chordata; order Testudines; family Emydidae; genus Chrysemys; species Chrysemys picta. The sequence goes on from NC_088795.1 coordinate 39,568,042, forward strand.
TGGGGATCGGGGGGGACACAGATGGACCAGGGGGCAGGCTCCACGCCACACCCCCTGTGTCTCCACAAACACAGTCTAGATCCCCACCACAAGAGCACAGTTCAAAAGTTACTCAGTCCGGGAGGGCCCCCTCCACAGTGGTCTGTAGAATTCCTACGCGCTCCCCCACTGGCAGATGGTCCTCTTCTTCTCCTCAGGGCTCCAGCAGCTCCCCAACAGCAAACGCAGCAGCTCCAGGCGATAGTCTGGTGGCCAGCAGGAAGGACCCTTCTCAGGTGGTGGTGGCGGCATCCCCAGCAGCAGGAGCAATGGTTGGGGTCTCTCCCTCTCCTCCTCTGGGGAGTGGGCCAGCAGCCCCCCCCCCAAGGGACTGTAGCTGGAGCAGCAGCACCCAAGGGTGTGGGTGGGTCTAGCAGCCAGCCAGCAGGTAGCAGAGAAAGAGGAGGAGCAGCCCCCTACCTCCCTTCCTCCAGGCCAGAGGGCTACAGGAGAGTGATCTATTAGTCCCAGGTCAGACAGGGTTTCTGTTCCCTGAGTGACCAGAGAAGGGGCTGCACTAGAGTAATCAGGAACCTGCTAGAACCAGTTAAGGCAGGCAGGCTAATTAGGACACCTGGAGCCAATTAAGAAGAAGTTGCTAGAATCAATTAAGGCAGACTAATCAGGGCACCTGGGTTTTAAAAGGAGCTCACTTCAGTTTGTGGTGTGAGTGGGAGGAACTGGGAGGGAGAGGTGCAAAGAGCTGAGAGTGAGAGGGTGTGTTGCTGGAGGACTGAGGAGCATAAGCGTTATCAGACACCACGGGGAATGGCCTGTGGTGAGAATAAGGAAGGTGTTTGAAGGAGGCCATGGGGAAGAAGCCCAGGGAGTTGTAGCTGTCATGCAGCTGTTACAGGAGGCACTATAGACAGCTGCAGTCCACAGGGCCATGGGCTGGAACCTGGAGTAGAGGTTCCCCCCAAACCTCCCAATTGACCTGGACTGTGGGTTCTTCCAGAGAGGAAGGTCTCTGGGCTGTTCCCCAATACACATGGTGAATCTCTGAGGCAAGAAAATCTGCCAATAAGTGCAGGACCCACTAAGATAGAGGAGGAACTTTGTCACGCTTACTAGTATAAAATTAGAAGGTCCCCTTGTGGTTCACTTTATTTAATAGAAACGTATTGAGAAATATAAGAACTTTGAATTGGTGGGCTATACAGTTCAATCAAAAAGTTTTCATGCATTGAATACCTACTGTATCTACATGAAAAAATATAATACAAATCAGACTTAATACACTGTTTTAATTCTTCAGTACAAATGGAATAATAGGAATATTTATACTTTAACTATAAATTTCTCTATAAATAGCATACCTATTACAATTGTTTTTATCTGGCCTTAGAGTAACTAGCTTTAGTCAAAACCATTCAAAGATAAAATTACAGTTTCTTATTTTCATGGCAATTCCAAAGATTATCCATTAAGTAACAGCAGTGCTCTTTTCCCCTCCTTTGCTGGAGTTACCCCTATGACCGCAATTTAGCATGTACATGTTTTGCATTAGAATTTGATCCTCTCTATTTCACACCTCTTACCAGAAGGTTGAACTCGGTTGTACTCTCTGATTTTTGGTTTACTCAGCTTTTCAAGGCTTTACTCTCATATGAGTTTCATTCCTGTAAAGGATTCACTCAGTGAGGCAATAATATTAAAACCTCTCTCTCTCTCCTGCTCATGCCTTTGTATTAGTTTTTTTTTTTCATTGAAACCACTAAATAGCTTATGGTTGGAGTGTTCCCAGATAATGCAGACTGTCCTTCTTATGCAAAAATTATGATTGTTTCAAGTGTAACTTCCAGCAGAGGAAATTAGGAAAAGGGAAACATACATTAGAGTTCTGCTACTGGTGCTGACCATGTAGAAAATTCTGAGATTACCCATGTCATAACTATAAAGGGAAGGGTAATAGCTGTCCTGTGTACAGTACTATAAATCCCTCCTGGCCAGAGACTCCAAAATCCTTTTCCCTGTAAAGGGTTAAGAAGCTCAGGTACCTGGCTGGCATCTGACCTAAAGGACCAATAAGGGGACAAGATACTTTCAAATCTTGGGGGGGGGGGGGGAAGGCTTTTGTTTGTGTTCTTTGTTTGGGAAAGTGTTCGTTCTCGGGGACTGAGAGGGACCAGACATCAATCCAGGTTCTCCACATCTTTCTAAGCAAGTCTCTCCTATTTCAAACTTGTAAGTAAATAGCCAGGCAAGGCGTGTTAGTTTTCCTTTGTTTTCTCAACTTGTAAATGTACCTTTTACTAGAGTGTTTCTCTTTGTTTGCTGTACTTTGAACCTGAGACTAGAGGGGAGTCCTCTGAGCTCTTTAAGTTTGATTACCCTGTAAGGTTGATTTCCATACTGATTTTACAGAGATGATTTTTACCTTTTTCTTTAATTAAAAACCTTCTTTTTAAGAACCTGATTGATTTTTTCCTTGTTTTAGATCCAAAGGGGTTTTGGATCTTGATTCACCAGGAGTTGGTGGGAGGAAGGAGGGGAATGGTTAATTTCCCCTTGTTTTAAATCCAAGGGGTTGGATTTGTTTTCACCAGGGATTTGGTGAAGGTTTTTCAAGGTTTCCCAGGGAGGGAATCCATTGAAAATGGTGGCAGCCGAACCAGAGCTAAGCTGGTAATTAAGCTTAGAAGTTTTTATGCAGGCCCCTACATTTGTACCCTAAAGTTCAAAGTGGGGATCTCAGTCCTGACATGGTGGCAGCGGTGGGATCATTTTAAACCCAAAAGCCAGTGAGATTTTTTTTTCCTTCTAGCTGCTTGGAAAGCCGAGCTGGAAGTAGATAGATGCATATCTTATCTCTCCTTGCCTGAAGGCAGAGGTGTTAAGTTTTTTTTTTACAGGTCCTTTGTTAAGAGAAGGGTTCAATTAGCAAATGACTGGTAAAAGGTATTTACAAGCTGAATTGTTTTTTTTTTCTTTTTACATCCTCGGGAGTAGCTAGTTAGAAAGTTACTGTTAACTCTGCAGCAGCCAGAGCTGAGAGCTTCCCAGTTTCAGTCAACTGCAAAGGGGGTGACCCAGCACAAGAAAACAGGAAAATGACTACCAAAGAAGTAGCTAAAAAAATAGAACTGGCCAAACTAGAAGCAGAAGAAAATGAAAGAAAACATCAAAGACTGCTTCAATTAACAAAACTCGAGACAGAGCAGAGAGCAAGAGAAGAAAAAGCCAAAAAGGAGGCCCATGAAAGAGAGATGGAGCTGGAAAAAGCCAAAGAGAGGGCCCACAAGAGAGAGATGGAGTTGAAAGAAAAAGAGATGGAGGAGAGAGAAAAAGAAAGGAAACATGAACTGGAACTAGCAAAGGCTAAGCAAGCTTTCACCCCCATCCCTGTTCCTGAGCCGTCCACCAGGGCCCCGTCTGTGTTACCGGAGACCCAGACAAAGGTGGTGGAACTGGATCCCCTGCCAACGACTGCAACAGCCGTAGTGGATCCAATCCCAGAGACCCAGCCAAAGCCAGTCCCAGAACCGGAACTGGCAACGCAACCAGCACCAGAACCATTGCCAGCCCTGAGTCCAGCGCTTGCAAACCCGTCTACAACTCCAACTCCAGAGGGCACCAGCGAGCCTGAACTGGCAGAAGCAGCAGATAACCCTACCCAAGAGGCTCAGCCAGAGCCTGAGATACCACATAGTGCACCAGCGGACAGCGGTTCACAGTCAATGGAAACAGCCCCAGCACCTGCATCGCTTCCAGAGGGACCAAGCCCCAGTCCACAGTCCAAGGAGGAACTGATGTCTCCAGCATCAAGGGAACAGTTCCAGGCCGAGCAGGAAGCAGATGACAGCCTTCAAAAAGCTTGGGCGGCGGCGCGGAGCACCCCACCGCCTCTCAGCTCTTCTAACCGATCCCGGTTTGTTGTAGAACAAGGACTTTTATACAAGGAGACTCTTTCTGGTGGGCACCAGGAAGACTGGCATCCTCAAAGGCAGTTGGTAGTTCCCACTAAGTATCGGGTAAAGCTCTTGAGCTTAGCCCATGATCATCCCAGTGGCCATTCTGGGGTGAACAGAACCAAAGACCGGTTGGGGAAGTCCTTCCACTGGGAGGGAATGGGCAAGGACATTGCTAATTATGTCCGGTCTTGTGAGGTGTGCCAACGAGTGGGAAAACCCCAAGACCAGGTTAAAGCCCCTCTCCAGCCACTACCCATAATTGAGGTCCCATTTCAGCACGTAGCTGTGGATATTCTGGGTCCTTTCCCAAAGAAGACACCCAGAGGAAAGCAGTACGTACTGACTTTCATGGATTTTGCTACCCGATGGCCGGAAGCAGTACCCTTAAGCAACACCAGGGCTAAAAGTGTGTGCCAGGCATTAACAGACATTTTTGCCAGGGTAGGTTGGCCCTCCGACATCCTTACAGATTCGGGAACTAACTTCCTGGCAGGAACCATGGAAAGCCTGTGGGAAGCTCATGGGGTGAATCACTTGGTTGCCACCCCTTACCACCATGAAACCAATGGCCTGGTGGAGAGGTTTAATGGAACTTTGGGGGCCATGATACGTAAATTTGTAAATGAACACTCCAATGATTGGGACCTCGTGTTGCAGCAGTTGCTTTTTGCCTACAGGGCTGTACCACATCCCAGTTTAGGGTTTTCACCATTTGAACTTGTGTATGGCCGTGAGGTTAAGGGGCCATTACAGTTGGTGAAGCAGCAATGGGAGGGGTTTACGCCTTCTCCAGGAACAAACATTCTAGACTTTGTAAGCAACCTACAAAACACCCTCCGACATTCTTTGGCCCTTGCTAAAGAAAACCTAAAGGATGCTCAGGAAGAGCAAAAGGCCTGGTATGATAAACATTCCAGAGAACGGTCCTTCAAGGTAGGAGACCAAGTCATGGTCTTAAAGGCGCTCCAGGCCCATAAAATGGAAGCGTCGTGGGAAGGACCATTCACGGTCCAGGAGCGCCTAGGAGCTGTTAACTATCTCATAGCCTCCCCCACCTCCAACATAAAGCCTAAGGTATACCATGTTAATTCTCTTAAACCCTTTTATTCCAGAGAATTAAACGTTTGCCAGTTTACAGCCCAGGAAACAGATGATGCGGAGTGGCCTGAAGGTGTCTACTATGAAGGAAAAAAGGATGGTGGCGTGGAAGAGGTGAACCTCTCCACGACCCTTGGACGTCTGCAGCGACAGCAGATCAAGGAGCTGTGCACAAGCTTTGCACCAATTTTCTCAGCCACTCCAGGATGGACCGAACGGGCATACCACTCCATTGACACAGGTAATGCTCACCCTATTAGAACCCCACCCTACCGGGAGTCACCTCATGCCAAAACGGCTATACAAAGGGAGATCCAGGACATGCTACAGATGGGTATAATCCGCCCCTCTAAGAGTGCATGGGCATCTCCAGTGGTTCTAGTTCCCAAACCAGATGGGGAAATACGCTTTTGCGTGGACTACCGTAAGCTAAATGCTGTAACTCGTCCTGACAACTATCCAATGCCACGCACAGATGAGCTATTGGAGAAATTGGGACATGCCCAATTCATCTCTACTTTGGACTTAACCAAGGGGTACTGGCAAGTACCACTAGATGAACCCGCTAAGGAAAGGTCAGCCTTCGTCACCCAGGCAGGGGTGTATGAATTCAATGTACTCCCTTTCGGGTTGCGAAATGCACCCGCCACCTTCCAAAGACTTGTAGATGGTCTCCTAGCGGGATTGGGAGAATCTGCAGTTGCCTACCTCGATGATGTGGCCATTTTTTCTGATTCATGGGCAGAGCACATGGAGCACTTGGAAAAAGTTTTCGAACGCATCCAGCAGGCAGGACTAACTGTTAAGGCTAAAAAGTGTCAAATAGGCCAAAACAGAGTGACTTACCTGGGGCACCAGGTGGGTCAAGGAACTATAAATCCCATACAGGCCAAAGTGGATGCTATCCAAAAGTGGCCGGTTCCAAAGTCTAAGAAACAGGTCCAATCCTTCTTAGGCTTGGCTGGATATTATAGGCGATTTGTACCCCACTACAGCCAAATCGCCGCCCCGCTGACAGACCTAACCAGAAAGAAACAGCCAAATGCAGTTCAGTGGACTAATGAGTGTCAAAAGGCCTTTAACCAGCTTAAGGCAACACTCATGTCTGACCCTGTGCTAAGGGCCCCAGACTTTGACAAACCGTTCCAAGTAACCACAGATGCGTCCGAGCGAGGCGTGGGAGCAGTTTTAATGCAGGAAGGACCGGATCAAGAATTCCATCCTGTCGTATTTCTCAGTAAGAAACTGTCTGAGAGGGAAAGCCATTGGTCAATCAGCGAAAAGGAATGCTATGCCATTGTGTACGCGCTGGAAAAGCTACGCCCATATGTTTGGGGACGGCGTTTCCAACTACAAACAGACCATGCTGCGCTACAGTGGCTTCATACCGCCAAGGGAAATAACAAAAAACTTCTTCGGTGGAGTTTAGCTCTCCAAGATTTTGATTTTGAAATACAACACATTTCGGGAGCTTCTAACAAAGTGGCTGATGCACTCTCCCGGGAAAGTTTCCCAGAGTTAACTGGTTAACAATTGTTTTTGGAATGAAACATATTGTTAGTTTTTATATAATCAGTCGTATGTCTAAAGGTACATGTGTCTTATTAACTCTGTTTTCTCCTAAAACTCCAGGAAGAAATCACAGCCAGTGTGGAACCGAACATCCAACACTATCTGTGATTTGGGGGGCGTGTCATAACTATAAAGGGAAGGGTAATAGCTGTCCTGTGTACAGTACTATAAATCCCTCCTGGCCAGAGACTCCAAAATCCTTTTCCCTGTAAAGGGTTAAGAAGCTCAGGTACCTGGCTGGCATCTGACCTAAAGGACCAATAAGGGGACAAGATACTTTCAAATCTTGGGGGGGGGGGAAGGCTTTTGTTTGTGTTCTTTGTTTGGGAAAGTGTTCGTTCTCGGGGACTGAGAGGGACCAGACATCAATCCAGGTTCTCCACATCTTTCTAAGCAAGTCTCTCCTATTTCAAACTTGTAAGTAAATAGCCAGGCAAGGCGTGTTAGTTTTCCTTTGTTTTCTCAACTTGTAAATGTACCTTTTACTAGAGTGTTTCTCTTTGTTTGCTGTACTTTGAACCTGAGACTAGAGGGGAGTCCTCTGAGCTCTTTAAGTTTGATTACCCTGTAAGGTTGATTTCCATACTGATTTTACAGAGATGATTTTTACCTTTTTCTTTAATTAAAAACCTTCTTTTTAAGAACCTGATTGATTTTTTCCTTGTTTTAGATCCAAAGGGGTTTTGGATCTTGATTCACCAGGAGTTGGTGGGAGGAAGGAGGGGAATGGTTAATTTCCCCTTGTTTTAAATGCAAGGGGTTGGATTTGTTTTCACCAGGGATTTGGTGAAGGTTTTTCAAGGTTTCCCAGGGAGGGAATCCATTGAAAATGGTGGCAGCCGAACCAGAGCTAAGCTGGTAATTAAGCTTAGAAGTTTTTATGTAGGCCCCTACATTTGTACCCTAAAGTTCAAAGTGGGGATCTCAGTCCTGACAACCCACAATCTCTATTGAATCTCCAGACGTATTGACCTGAGATGTACCAGGCAGGAAAATAATAGTTGGATTAACAGCTAGATAAAGACAAAAGAAAATGCCAACACTAGTCATTTTATTTCTGGCTATAAAATATAACAAAAACAGTTGTGTGTGTGTTTTTTTTTTTTTTTTAAACAACACATACGTTATTTATCTTCACGCAACTCACAGTAAAATACACAGGCCAAAAATACAAGTCCTAGAATACATTGTTCGTCTTTGGAAATTCCTGCAGAAAGGTATAGATAAGTTGCTTGTTAACATCAAACAGCAACATCTTGGAATCTGCTTACTCACAGCATTAGACATCATGACATTGACTCTTTTTTTAAAAAAATTCAAAATATAAATCTCTCACTCTTACTCTGATCCTGCCCCTGAACCTTATTTGCTAGACCCTATATCCACTGTTGCTTGTGCTTAGGACAGAAAGTGAAATATGAATTCAAAGAGGCTGCAAAAGAAGCATAGTTAGAAATACAACTTCTAATGGGATGGGGAGGGAAGAGATATACCAATCTTAAAAAAAACAACTGTTAAGCTGACACTGATGCCTAATTAAGCATTCAAAAGTCAGGAGATACCAAATTCAAGGCTGCACACACAACTCTCTCTTTGGGTATGTAGTGAGATACAGGATTTAGTTATGCAATAAAATATTTTTGTCTGAAACGTTAAATATATATGCATAGAAATAACTTGCTAGTGACCTGAGCAAGTGGGAATAAAATGAAAGGATTAGTTCTGCTTGTGTTTACAATGGATTCTTTTCTGTGCATTGTGATATAGTAGTTCCCTCACCACTAATCCATATCATTAGCTGTACAAAATACCCAATAGTACTAAAATTAAGAATATGTTTTGAAATATTATATTTTATATTTTAAATGCATTTCCCTAGTATGAACCAGTGAATGTTTGCTTTATTGATTCTTGCATATTTAGATGTAATAAAAAGAAAAATTGAAATGCTGACATACCTAATCAAAACTTTACCTTTGGAGATATACCTATCTCATAGAGCTGGAAGGGACCCTGAAAGGTCATTGAGTCGAGCCCCCTGCCTTCACTAGCAAGACCAAGTACTGATTTTTGCCCCAGATCCCTAAGTGGCCCCCCTCAAGGGTTGAACTCACAGCCCTGGGTTTAGCAGGCCAATGCTCAAACCTCCTCCCTTTCTGTGACCTCATTCACATACTCAACTGCCTTCTCATTCTAGTCTGCCAGACATGTTGTCTTTTCTGTTCTTGTTTCTGTGACTTCCTACACTTAGATGTTGCTGGCTTTGCTCTTCTGTTTGTGCTGCCCTAACAATCTAAAACTCTCTTCTTCCAATCTACTCCCTCTTTTAAAATTGCCTTCAAACCAGTTGCGTAATGTTGGCATGTAGGGACATGATCTTGTGACTGCTAGTCCCACAAAATTGAGTTGTATAAGTTATATAGGCCACAGAGTTAGGGAACTAGTGGAGGTAGTATATAGAAATGTTTAGCATGTGGTGGATATGTAATTAAAGTACATTAAAATATTTTTCATGTAGCAAGGACTAATATTAATTTGTCCTATTTTTGTGTGTGACCCTTATCTCCATAGTATTTAAGTACCTCAAAACTTTAATGAATTTACACACTCAACACCTATGGGGTAGGGAAGAGATTAGGAAATGAGGGACACAAACTAAATGATTTAACCCAAGCTCACACAGGGAATTATGTGGCATGGCTGGGAACTGAACTCAGGGCACTGTGTCCCAATCCAATGCCTTAACCACATGGCCTTCCTTTCTACATCATGGAACTTTGAAAATATGAGATTTTCTTTGTGTTTACCATATGCATATGTTAGTCGCAATGGTCTAATTATCCCCTAGTCTATCACAATGTTAAGTATAGTTCCAGTTTTAGTTGCAACATGTACTGCTTGAGAGCCTTCCCCCAATACAGCGACTTTTCATCCCTTATGCTATTGCACTACTCTAAAATGAAGCACCAATCAGAATTAGCTGACACACAATATAACTCATGAATGTTTCTTTCAGTGATATCCATCAACATGATGCCATCCACTGATTTGAACAAATGCTATAGATTAGACTAAGTTCCAGCTGGGCCACCAGAATCTCGGTGCAGGTGAAGTCAATATTGACAAGTTCATCTACCTAGGCTGCATCCAGAGTTCAGACTGTCACAGCAAACCAGATGTTCTTCAACAAACAGGTCTTGCTGCCTCCTGCATGAATTCCATGTCTTGCTAATGGATGCAAAAAAGTCTTTGAGTTAAGGCAAAGTTCAGTACCTGTCAAACCTGTGTACTAGCTGTATGGCTTTACATGTCAGAAACCTGGACCATCTTACAGTCAGCATTGGAGGGCTAAAGGCATTCTATATGCACTATCCATGACAATGCTGAGTATAAAGTGGTTTGATTTTGTGCAGAACATCATAATCTCGCAGAGATCTGGCCTTCCTCCAGTCAAGCATATAGAAAAGTGGCACTGTATACTCTTTGGCTATGTCATAAGGGTGGACAAAAACATCCCAGCACATCAAGCTCTCAAAGTCTCCTTTGGTACATCCTGACCCTACCTGGCATTGCCTACAGGGCCACCCAAGAACTTTGTGGATTCGCAGGAGTGAACTGGATCTGGAAACTTCACTACATGATGCCTGGTGCAACACCATCAACTGTGATTACTTTGACTGGTACAACAGTCCTTAGTAGACTATGCATGGATGATGATAATGATATAGATTAGATAAATTCAGTGGTTAACCTTCTGTACTTTCCCTATCTGTGACAGAACCTGAGGTTCAGATTTTCCTTGATCCAGTAATATAGATTGCTACTCAGCCCACAGGTCTCCTCCATCTCTAATTAACATAGTTGTAGCTAAATTGATATTGATTGTTAGTGACTGATGCTAACCTTCATACTTAAGTGAATTTACAGTAGATGCATATGTAAAGGTAAGCACTTTCAAAATTAATCTCTAAGAAGCTGTGAAAAGAGTAAGGAAGATCAGATGTCATTGTAGTGGTCCCCTTAAGAATCATTGACAAAATTATTTCTTAAATTCTCTTCTGCTTTTGGATATGTGATTATGTATTTTGACAATATTGGTGTTATGCCCAGACATACATGTTTACCTACAAATTTAGCAACTTCTGGAGGGCTACATACTTTTACCCCTCACAACCAGTCAGATTAGGGTTGTATCCTATTGCACAATATTTTGTGTGTAAAAAATATTTCCTCATTTTTGTTCTTTCTCATGGCGTTAAACCTCATAACAGAAAAAGACAGCTGTAACAAAGCCAAATTGTATTTATGACCTAAAAAGATGACAATATAAATTCCTGGCAGGTAGCATTTATAAAATATGCTGACAAGTAAATCTTTGTTTATGACTGGGATGGCCGAACAACCCAAAATGTTTGTCAATAAAGGGTTTTATAATCATATGAAACAAAAATCCCTTATAACATTCTGAAAGCTGAATTTAACTGGATGATGCTTTATTATTTTTTTGTAATAGATGGTGCCATTGGCATGAATAAGATTTATTATGTTAGTCAAATGACAGTGCATGCAATGAATACAGAAGTGTAACTGTCAGTACCTGCACAACAAACCTAATTAAGTGGTGTCTCATTGAAGATGATTTAAATGAAAAGATAATGAAGCAAATCACATGAAATTTATTTAACATGATTTTTTCTGAAATAATAGGAAAGGTCATTATAATTAGGGAAGTAGTCTTCCATGTTGTTAAACTATTTTTTAAACTAATTTATAACCCCGAGTTTAAAAAGAGTAAAAACAAAATGAAATGGAACATCATTTAAATGTATTTTTGTTTGCTGAGCCCAAAAAAGGAAATCTTAGAGACACTTTATCTAGAGATGGGATTGAACCTTACATCAGATTTGAAACTTCCCTGAATGTTGAACAATTGCAGGTTCAAATCCAAAGTTCACCACTCACACCTCTTTATTGGACTCATGTTAGCCAAGCCTCCCAATTTTAGAAATATTTTCATATGGCTCTGATTCTGGATGTGAACTTCATGACTAAGGACCTTCACTAATTTAAAAAATGTTCCATCCATGTAGTATGTGTTGTGAAGTCAATGGGACTAAAGCATGTCCTTAAGTGCTTTCCTGAACTGGGAGACGGATTTGTGTGCATAGACCCAGAACTGAGTCCTACACAACTTAGGCAAAACTCCAGATAAGTCATGAAAATCAAGGGGAATTTTGCCTGAGTTCAGGCATGGAAGGTCGGAATCATAATTAAAGCTCTGTCATCTTGCTCATTGTGGCACCCAATCTTGGTAGGAGTGGAAGTGGTAATAAGATGGCTGTAAAAGTTTGCTCTAAGTCAGATATTTACAATCTTAGTAAGGGAGCAGTTGTTTATTAATGATTTTTGTTGCTTTCCTGCACCTGCTCACCTAGAAATTAAAAATTTGCACATGATTAACCTCTATCAGAATCTAATTTATAATAGGTCTCATTTAAATTTTAAAAAGATTTGGCCAAAATAATTTTAACTCACAATTCCATATTTTCACACTGATGGAGAATCTATCTCCCCTACAGGTGAACAAAGGGGGGTTAACAAGAGTCTGAGTGCACAGTTAGCCTACCTTGCTGCACCTAGAGGGTGTGTCAAACTTAATTTTTTGTTAGGCCCAGCTGGGGGAGCTTGGTTGTCTTTGTGAAAGAAGTGGGAGCTGCAGGGTGGATACAGAAACCCAGGAGAAGAGGGAGTTCCTGCTCTCTGGAAAAGCAGATGGATGAAGGCCACAGGGATGGAATTAATCCCTATGTTAGGCCTTGGAAAGGGGGTAAGACACAGAGAGGAAGTCCTGAACAATCAGCATCCCAGAAGAGAGAGAAGGAAGTGGGAGAACCTAAGGGAGAAACCAGAGGCCTGGAAACTTTGTTAAGCCAGAGAAGCAGCATAAGGGACTTAGAGATGGAAGTGGCCCAGGGAAACAGCAGTGCATCTGAAGAAGCAGATCTAGCTACCTTAATATAGGGTCCCAGGGCCAGAATCCAGTGTAGAAAGTGGGCCTGGGTTCCACAACCAGACCCAAGGAAGGTGTGTGCAAATCCAGTGTAAGGACTGCTGAGCCCAGGGGCTGAAATTGGAGCTTTAAGGCTGGGCTGAAGAATAGCCAAGAGGCTGTTGGGATGTTTTTTGGACTTTAGTTGTACTTTTTGTTTGCTCCAGAAGAGGTGGAGATTAATCATAATCTGGCCAGAGTCTACCCTTCTACATGCATGTACAAACATTTTATCCACCAGTTTCCATAAGGAGGCTTACTACATATATTTTGCATTCTAAATGCATAATGGAAGAAGACTCCAACAGGAGCTAACCTATGTACCTGTACTCAAGAGTGAGGGAGTGTAAGGAGGACCCTTTGCTCACCTTGTCAGATTACACACATGACAGGTCATGGCATTGCAGGGAGAACGGAGCCTCTACAGAACAGTGGGCACAGGTGAGGAGCTGGCAGCTGTGTTGACCAGAATGTTAGAGAAGACAGAGCCAGTGTGGAGAGGGAAGTAAGCTGCACTAGGGAAAAGGTTAACTGCCCCCATAGAGAAAGGGAGACTCAGAGACTGAATTGGGGCTTTAAGTTAAAATTAGTTCTCTGGTCTGTTCTTGGGACACCACAACTTAACTGAGATCCCCTGCAAAGTGCCAAGGTAGCACTAAGTACTGGATGGCCACTTACCAACCCTCTCCCATACACTCTCATGTAGTCTTCCAGAGTTCCAGACAGGGCCATTGCTTCTCCCTAATTCTTCAGAGATGTATCCTCCTCCTGCCCTACCATACCACAGTCTAGAAATAGTTAATCCCCTGGTCATTAATGTTTAAGGACAGAAGGACTCATGATCATATGGCTAGCAGCTCTGTGACTGAGGAGGTGCCTATAGCACTAGATAGTCTTTACATTGCTAGTCTCTGGAACTCCTGAGCAATTATTCTATGAGGTTCATGCATTTTGTGTAGGAAACTCCTGTGAGTAACCTTTCTACCCATGAAAAAGTATTCTGGGATGCTATCAGCCTGATTTCATGTCTGGTGTTACCTTTATATCTCCCAACCCTTCTCTTTCCCATCATAGTGCATTTTTAACTGAATTGCGGTCAACTCTACTGTAGATTAAAAAAATCAAAAGTAATTTGTACCAGTGTATAGAAAAGAGAACTGGTTTTGTGAGACAGCTGTCAATACTTCATTCTCAGTAGTAAGAAGTGAAAATCTGTTGTGAAATCAAAGGTCATTAAGAACAAAATACTGGAATGGAAACAGTTTCCAAGCAGAAAAAGTCTTCTGTTTTTCATTTCTCACCATGTTGTTTGCTCAGTGAAAGATGCATTTGGCAATGAAGTGACTCTCAACAGGGTCTGTAATGCAGGTGCTTAATTGCCTAGGACAATCACTTGTCTGTGAAATAAGGCACTTAATGGTACTGTAGCTTCAGCTGGTTTCTCCAAATGGCAATAAGAATTACCATTAGGTCCAAAGGTAGCTAAAATGCTTTTAGTTTTCTGCAGGAAGCGTAAAATGGTTTTGATTAATATTGCATAATTGAAGGTTACTACATAAATGTTCCATTATGCTGTGGGAGCAGAAAAGATTAACTGCCAATTATCTATTGGTTGGTATGTTTAAACTCTAAATGATAGATGGGCTTGATCTGCAAAATATGGATCAGGGTCTGAAATCTACCCTTTACGTCCCCACTTCCAGGTTTGTTTGTCTTTTAATTATTCCAGGTGCTGGTTCAGTCCTTCATTGAAATAGACCATACTTGTATCATTTGGATTGAATTTCATTTCCAGATTTCAGAACCCCCTACAACACCACCACACTTCAAGGGTGTTTGCTTCAGGTTTCCATTTCAGGTCCATCTATCTTTTCTCTGTAGACTACTTTGAATGCTGCAATAAGGGCAATTTAGTGCATTACTATTTTTCAAGTGCCTTGTACTGGGTTTGTATAGTTATGCATCACAACTAAAGTACTGTGCAGGAGTAGTAGGATGCTGTGAATGCAAAATCTCCTTTTTAAATAGAGCATTTAAAAATATCTAATTAGTTACCATTCAATTATATCATGAATGTTAGTAATTACCACAGATAAGATGTCATTATACCTTCTATTCTAACTCCTGCTTATCACTTGCTGCAACATTCACCTTTGGGCTGACATGTACTGTCCCCAAGCTCTCCATCTCACTTGAAGTTAGTTCTGATCTGAAATCAGGCCTAGAGTATCTGCTTCTCCACAGCTGACACAATCTACAATTTGATTTACTGAAGGCAGATTCTGAATTAACAGTTTTCAGGCAGAGACCTTGAAGCTAATTCTTTTTCAAATAAGAGTTCAGTTCTATGGCCCTGATCTTCAGCTGGTGTGAAGCTATATATATATATATATATAAAATGAAAATAGGTGATGTAGGTCCAATTTCTTATTAGAATGTTTTAATTGGAGCTGATCTGTCAAAGAGTTAAATTTGCTGTCACAATTACTGAAGTTTAGGTTAACAACAAAGCTAAAGTTTTTGATGTTTGCCCAAAATAAACTGAAAACAGGAAAAAACTACACTCTAAATGTCTCTAGATTTAACTTTTGTTGATCATGTAGTTTATGTGCATGAATATTTATCCAGTGATTAGTCAATCCATGCAGATTATAAAACATGATTACTTCCTAGTTGAGCTCTAATTTGACTACTTTATATCTTTTCAGCCGATTTGATAATCATAAACAATAAAGCAAAAAAAGTGTCTTTGCTGGCAGAGCACTTGAATCATTCTATCTCTCCAAGGGCGTGGGTCCCAAGGTGAGACCATTTTTCACCTAAAAATTTGAAAAAATTTGAAAAAATAAACTATTTTAAACCTATTTGAAAAAATAAACTAAACATGGGCATTTTAAAGCATATAAGCAAAGTGCACATTTGCTCTTGTGCCACTCCTCTTAAAGCTGACATTAGATGCAATACAAATGCTTCAGACACCAGACTAGGAGCATTGATTTAAATAATAACTCGAGGAAAGAGTACCATCTGCTGAACAACCTAACACCACTTCTTAAAGCACCTAGTTTTCCTTCCTTTGTGATCTCTCATCCAAAGGCTGACAAAGCCTAACTGCTTATATTGTAAGAACTGATGAGATGAAAGCACAAGGTGGTATGGTTGCAAGAAAGTAGGTAGCTGAGAGTCTGAAGAAAAATCTGCCTAATAAAGCAAAATTACATGTTTCTTCTTAATATTTTGGCATATTCTCTCTCGTCTGCCCCCCACCCCCTTAAATTTGTTTGTTTGAAAAGGATTCTTTATTTTACACAGACGAAACGATTGGAAACACTGGTAGAGAAAGTACTAGTGCATTCTGAGAGTACAGCAGGTAAAGATAACAATGCATCCATGTGTAGTAACCACTTAAACTGTGAAGCGACTTAATGCACATACAAATACTTCACATTCCAGAGCTGAGTGATTGAATACTTAAAACATGATGATTCTATTTTTTGTTTTCAATCTCTACTGCTGTCGTCTTTTCTTCTCTCTGAGTGACTCAGTCATGCTGCCCAGGAAGACTTTTTGTGTTGATTGTTTAGAGGAAAAGTATGTACTCTGTCCTTGTCTCCAACATTAATGCTGCACTATCAACACACTGCCAGACTGGTCCAGCTAGTGCAGCAGCAATGGAAATCTGCTATCTGGGTATTTTTCTATTTCTTCTGAAGACAACAGATGTGACCTACTACACTGAGAAAAGAGCTGTTACCACCATAGTTATAATTCCCAACACACATAGTAGAGCTGCAGCTACAACCACAGACTCACAAAAACAGCAGTCTCTTCCCACCAAGACAATTAGTGTATCCTCTAGCCATATCACTTAGAAAAGGGAGGTTGATTTGTTTTTTCTCTTGTTTGCTATGTGAATGGTCTTTAACAGAAGATATGCAGATTTCTGGCCACTTCTATAAATGTACAACTTAGTTAATGACTGACTTAGCTAATGTTGAGACTCGTTATGCTAATAGTCATTGTATTTAATCTATCCAGTAGTAGAGTTATTGCCTCACCATAAGTTAACTTTGCTGAAAGGGCAGTAAATTAATTGTGTGTGAGGCATTTCACTTTTCCTGTAAATGAGATGCCATTCACACACTTTGTACACATATTCTGACATGACTTGGAATAGAAAAGGACAAAGTGAAAAAGATGATTGCTTAATAAGGACTCAGCTATTCACATCCCAAATTAAAGACTACATGACTGGTCTCCTAAATTCTACCCTGCTTCCCCCACTTTTCTATACTAGTCATGTCTTTTATGTGTTTTATTGAAACTTGACACTCAATTCTTTGTTAATCAGAGTAGCAGCCGTGTTAGTCTGTATCCGCAAAAAGAAGAGCAGGAGTACTTGTGGCACCTTAGAGACTAACAGATTTATTAGAGCATAAGCTTTCGTGGATATGCATCCGAAGAAGTGGGCTGTAGTCCACGAAATCTTATGCTCTAATAAATCTGTTAGTCTCTAAGGTGCCACAAGTACTCCTGCTCTTCAATTCTTTGTAAACAACTAATAAGTTATGGTGAATTCATGTCAAAGATAAATCATTAGCTATCTGCTTAGATAGTAAAGATGACTCATTTGCTTCTCACCATGAATTGGACTTCTGTTTGAGTTGCAGCTCTTTTTAGAAATTAACTGCAGTACATAGGCTATTAATAATGGCAGACTATCGATCCAGCTTTTAGGTTGCAGCTCTCACTGTTAATAATTAAAGGCATTAGGGAGTTATATTTAATAGTTAGCTGATTGTTCACGGACACCTCCATTAAAAAAAAAAACCTTGGGAACTTTATTGGACATCAAAGCTATTATTTATTTAGGATGCATATTTTTATATCCTTTGATACAACAAGATGGAGGAAAATATCTCTCCTGTTCATTGATATAGACTGATCAACTGCCTTCCATAAATTAAAAATGTTGTTCCCTAATTCCTGTCCACAAAAGGATTTAAAAAAATAACAAAAGCCCTAAAAAGGTGGCCCCTTAATACAAGCATGGTAATGTGGTGACAACGCAGGAAAGGAAACAGAACACCAGGTCTGTGGTAGCCGAAAAGCCCCTCTACCTCCAGGAACTTTTCCTGGGGCTTTTATTCTTTACACTTCCCTGCTTACAACGCTTCTCATTGGTACAAATCTTGCGCATAGAAAAGCCAGGCAGTATACATGCACATAAGATAACGAACCCATCTCTTGAGCGCGTGAACACCAGCTGCGAGGGTACAATCAAATCAGCCAAATAAGTTTCCCAAACACAAACGCTGGATTGAAGGTCACTCCTGCCTCGTAGCCATGGGAGCAGTTTGCCGCGCCCGTGGGCTGGCGATTCGGGAGCTATGCATCCCTACATCCCCCCCTGTTTTATTTTATAGATGCGGTGTTTAAACAAAACACTCTCGCAGGGTAGCATGCACAATGCCACTAGATTGGGTATACACTAAACAAAGCAGCAAAGTAAAACATCAAAAATCAAAACTAAGACCCCATACTATAAAAGGGTCTTCATCCACTCTAAGGGTGGCTATAACTAAATATAATCCTACCAAGGAGGAAAAACGTCTTGGTGGATAGCTTAAGCATAACATTTCAGCATATCAATTTGCTATTGCATGCAATTACTATTATCAGTAAGCTTAAAACAACACATTTCTTTCACTGTCTCACACCCCAGATGTTGCTGGGTGGTTTGCAGACAGGAACAAGGCAAGTACTTAACAGACCTTGCATTTCCGGGGCAACGGCCAGGCAGAAATCAGATTGATTTAATACCTGTGCCAGGTGGACCCAAATGTCTTGTAATGTGGTGTCATTAACATACACACAGCTGTCATTAACTTGAAAAAGTAAGTGTCCTGTCAGGTGTAATCCCAGGAGCACTGACTAAAATTAACTGGGCATACCAGGTAGTCTAATTTCCCAGATGTTTTGGTGAATTACTCAATCCCACATGCATCCTCCCCATGGACCCGTCAGGATTCGGTATGTGGGAGGCCACACCCCCTCAACCGGTCCATATGCTTGGAAGGAGCATTGAGAACGTTTGCACTTTTACCCAGAAAGTCTCTAAGTATGTCTCCATGGCCACAGATCAGATGGTACTCCTGATGTGTCTGTAAGGGCAGTGGGCCAAGCCTGAACATGCTAGATCCCACTGCAATGCCTTCCCAGCCTCAGTGATATTCAATACCATCTCTGTCAGCAACTTCTGGGTCATTGTCTGTATTTGGATGTGTTACAGGGGTAATAGTGTGATAAAGAAGATAGCAGGGGCAATGGCAACAAGGTGCCTTTGGTACTTATCATTTAAAATCCAATTAGGGAAGGCAATACATACTGAAGGACTTATTCAAAACACAGGGCGCAGCCTGTAGAATAAACCCCAAAATCCAATCAATACCACGTTCCCAAGCATGGGTCCCACAAGTTTCTTTTTTTTCAGGTTATAATTCTTTGTTTCTTCACCAGGGTCAGTTCTTAATGTCTCTTGTAGTCAGGAATTCCTGGACTTTATGGTTTCAATTAAGCAAGTGTTCCTTCTTCTCTTTTCCTGAAACAGTGTGGTTTAGCATCATGTAGGGGAGAGGTTACTAGCACATCACCCTGTAATGGTTTTGCTTCTTCTAAAAAAATTCAAAGCAACAGTAGGTCTGTCAGTGGACAAGGGAGAGGTTACTAGCACTTCACCTTGTTCTCTTTCCCTGCTGTCCAGGAGGCACAGCAGAGCTAGCAGGAGAAATAGGCTGATTAGCAGCTGGAGAATCCTCTCCAGGTGGAGGGGTTTTTTTGCAGTGAGAAGCATGGGTCCAGGTGGGCAGTCCTTGGCACTTCACAGCAGTGTTGGTGGTTAACAGGACTTGGAAAGGGCCTTTCCAGTGTGGAGCCAAAGCAGTCTTTCGTTGATGGACTTTACATAGACTCCGTTTCCTTGTTTCAATAAACGGCAGGGCTGCTAGGGTCTTTGGGTAGCACTTCTTTTATCTGTGAGAAAAAAACCTAACACATTTCATTAGTGCCTGGCATTGTTTTACAAATCTCAGTTGTTTGGGCACATTCAGGCCCCCCCTTTTCGTGGCTGTCAGCCAGGTCTTATCTTTGGACTGAGCTTGCTAGCTATTTTTTCCTCAGTTAACTCATTCCGTGCTTTTTCCTCTTCTCCCTTTCTCGGCTTCTTTTAACCTACAAAGGAAACCTTCACTTTTCCAGTAAAATAACTTTATTACAGAGCTTTGGAGCAACAAACCGGGACAAGCACACCCACTTTTGAGGAGTGCACTCGGTACAACCTCAGGTGTCTAATTGCTTTCCTCCCTCCCCAGCCCTCTGGCTAGAAATCTGAAGTAGCCAGAAGGATTCCATGGGCAATATGGGGAGTGGGTTAACCTTCCATGTCCTTGTTTCCAAAGACTGTTGGTATGCAAATTTTAACAACAATTTTGCAATTAAAAATCTGGCCAATGAAGTTTCTTTTTCTTACTTAAGCAAATATATCAGACTTTAGTATATCACATTTTCCTGATTTATCCAAACACTTTGTATTCCAAGATGAATAAAACAAGTATCTGCTTTTTGATTTAACCCTTCTATTTAAATTTGAGCTAGACTGTCCTATGAAAATATTAAATCCAACAATTCTGGCCACAAGACAAACATCACAAGACAGGACAAAGAACACAAAAATAATTCCTATTGTACCAGTAAATGCATGGTACATCGAATGCTATTCAGCTGGCATCCGTTTTCTCTGATGATCTGAAAGACAAAAGAACCGAGGTCTACCCCTTCTGGGCAGTCAGTCATTACTTAAAATATTTCCTTTATATACACATACTCTTGTTGATTTTAGGCAAAACAGAGGAATCACCACATATTTCCTTGTATTTGTTTCATATGCAGCCCAGGTTTCAGTGGCTACTACCTTATTAGTTAGAAAATTGCATTAATACAGATGCTTTCTGGCTTGCTTCCAGATCCAAAGCTATCCACGGCTTAAAGATTCTTACTTAAAAAGGGACACAATTAACTTTCCCGGACTTTTGATTGCCTTTTACTTCTTTACAGTGATCTGAACAAGACAACACAACCTATATTGGTAGGTTTGCATTTCTTATACCTCTACTACAATATATACTGCACGTGTTTTCCACAATTCAATTTCCACAACACTAGCCACATAAATTTCTACACAAGGTGTAACTATTTCTTTTTAAACACCGGGTAAAGGCCATTTACTTAACATATAATTCAAAGAGCTATCCTTAGAGGGTTTTACCAGAGAGTGTCTCCTTATCCTATTAGGACTCACCTTATCGGAGCACGAACCCCAGGGGCTGCGGTGAAGCAGAGAAAAGGGGCGAAACACCCCGTTGGCGCCGTTCCCAGTTCGCCGCAGCCGTCCGGAGTCCAATGTCCGAGCCAGGAGAGTCCCGGCGGAGTCACCAGAAACTGTTACCGAAATATCGGGTCCACCTGGCTGAGAGCCAATAACAGCCAGATAGGGATAAGGAGGAGTTGCTTTATTCTGCAGAATAAAGGAGAGCTTTGCACCTTGGTACAAAAACTCTGTCTCATACACATTTTACCATTCCAATTATCATCCTGGGGATTTGAAATCCCCATGCCTATAATTACTTACTCCTTTCCTTCCTCTATGCCCTCAAAGTTTCCAACCTGTTTTCCAGTCAAGAAGCCATACCGACCTGCAGTCCGGATACCAGGGGCACTGGCGGTCTATTTCCCTTAGGGGGTCCTCAATATGAGCGACCGGGACAACGATGCATGATCGCTGCCGTGTAATCTTGAACTCTCTTGTGTGCTCCTTCTGGGCACTGGAAAGTTCGACCCCCATACTCACGAATAAGGGGCGGCAAACAGCCGCGGGCGCGCTCGGCATATCCAGCCGGTGAGTACGGGGTCATCACGTCGGGGTCACCAGCTGTGGTGACAACGCAGGAAAGGAAACAGAACACCAGGTCTGTGGTAGCCGAAAAGCCCCTCTACCTCCAGGAACTTTTCCTGGGGCTTTTATTCTTTACACTTCCCTGCTTACAACGCTTCTCATTGGTACAAATCTTGCGCATAGAAAAGCCAGGCAGTATACATGCACATAAGATAACGAACCCATCTCTTGAGCGCGTGAACACCAGCTGCGAGGGTACAATCAAATCAGCCAAATAAGTTTCCCAAACACAAACGCTGGATTGAAGGTCACTCCTGCCTCGTAGCCATGGGAGCAGTTTGCCGCGCCCGTGGGCTGGCGATTCGGGAGCTATGCATCCCTACATGGTAATGCACAGAAAACACTGAAGAGATATTACTCCAAGAGAGCATGTCGCCAGTCTAGTTGGGTGTAATGAAATAAGTGGCAGGCATTGACCAGTCATGACTGAGATGCATTTAAAATGTGTATAGTGTAAAAGAGACAATTCTCTTTTAATAAAGAGGAACATTCTTTGTGTGAATTTGCCAGCATGAGTGTTTTTCATTGTCACAATTAGCAGAAACAAACGGGAGATAAATATTGATCTGAATGTCAGCATGGTGTAAAGAGTTGGATTGTCCATTTTCCCTACAAGAGATAATTATATTCAGCCAAAAATATATTTAGGTTTCCTTTACATACATAGAAGACCACATGTGTTTGCTGTTTTGACCAACAAATTTCCGTTACTTACTGTAGCATTGTACAATAATGACCCAAAATACTATGGGTGAAATTCTGGCCACACTGAAGTCAATGGCAAAAAAAATTCATTGACTTCAGTAAAGCCAAAATTCCATTGTATTGCTCAAATCCTGTACCTTACTGAAAAGAAATCTCTATGGAGGTCAATAGAAGTTTTGAAAAATTCCTACCTCCTTGCCCCTAAAAACAGACAGAAGAATGATTGTAATTTTATCTGTCCTCCTATCCTAGTAAAATAAACAGAGTAATAGAACTAAGAGCAACACGCAATATGGGCTTATATATAAGTCAATGGAAAGCCTCCCATTGACTTTATGGATGCGATCCAATACCCACTAGAGAACAGATCTGCCAAACTTTATTACTTCGTTTGATAGAAATATACAGTTAGGAGATGAAAAGAAAGTTGCAAATAAAATATTTAAAGTTTAATATATACCATTTGGCAATATTTCTCTCAATTATTTTAAATAGGAATGGAAATCACATAAAGCTAGGTGGACTAAAAACTATCTGCTGCATTATGAATAAAGGATGCACGGGGGCGGGGAGATTTAAAATTTGTACTGTTTTGAAGATTCTGTGATTCTCCAATGAATTCTTCATTAATGAGTGAATATGTATTACATATATGAAAATATATTGCAGAGGTTACAGGAGGGCAACTAAATGGCACTCAAAACTAATTTTATTTTTCTTGCCCATCAGAACACTGTATTGTTTAAACTTTCAGTGGTATAGAGCAGTGTTTCTCAGTGGCCGGCCTCTGAGATCTCCCTGACACAGTTTAAGGCGGCAGCAAGCCAGTCCCTGGTATCAAAAAAAGTTGAGAAACACTGGTATAGAGCACCCACTGTTCTCATTACTTCAGTAGGAGTTGCAATTGCTTGTATCTCTGAAAATAAGGCCATACATTCTTTTGGTACACAGGAGAGGGGTATTTGTGGGTTAAGTAATCAGATTAAGTATTATTACATTACATACGATGTGTTTTTGCTAGAAGAATCCTTATGGTATCTGGCACTCATACTGCAGAAATCCTTAACACAGGGATCCATATCACAATCAGCCTCCAGCTTCCATCCAAGACACACCACACGATCCATTGTCTACAGCCAAGCTCTAAGATATAACCGCATTTGCTCCAATCCCTCGGATAGAGACAAGCACCTACAAGATCTCTATCAAGCATTCTTAAAACTACAATACCCACCTGCTGAAGTGAAAAAACAGATTGATAGAGCCAGACGAGTACCCAGAAGTCACCTCCTACAAGACAGGCCCAACAAAGAAAATAACAGAACACCACTAGCTGTCACCTTCAGCCCCCAACTAAAACCTCTCCAGCGCATCATCAGAGATCTACAACCTATCCTGAAAGATGATCCTTTACTCTCACAGATCTTGGGAGACAGACCTGTCCTCGCTTACAGACAACCCCCCAACCTAAAGCAAATACTCACCAGCAACCACACATCACTGAACAAAACCACTAACCCAGGAACCTATCCTTGTAACAAACCCCGATGCCAACTCCGTCCACATATCTATTCAAGTGACATCATCATAGGACCTAATCACATCAGCCATACCATCAGGGGCTCGTTCACCTGCACATCTACCAATGTGATATATGCCATCATGTGCCAGCAATGCCCTTCTGCCATGTACATTGGCCAAACCGGACAGTCTCTACGCAAAAGAATTAATGGACACAAATCTGACATCAGGAATCAAAATACTCAAAAACCAGTGGGAGAACACTTTAACCTGTCTGGTCATTCAGTGACAGACCTGCGGGTGGCTATATTACAACAGAAAAACTTCAAAAACAGACTCCAACGAGAGACTGCTGAGCTAGAATTGATATGCAAACTAGACACAATCAACTCCGGTTTGAATAAGGACTGGGAATGGCTGAGCCATTACAAACATTGATTCTATCTCCCCTTGTAAGTATGCTCACACTTCTTATCAAACTGTCTGTACTGGGCTATCTTGATTATCACTTCAAAAGTTTTTTTTCTCTTAATTAATTGGCCTCTCAGAGTTGGTAAGACAACTCCCACCTGTTTATGCTCTCTGTATGTGTGTATATATATCCCCTCAATATATGTTCCATTCTATATGCATCCGAAGAAGTGGGCTGTAGTCCACGAAAGCTTATGCTCTAATAAATTTGTTAGTCTCTAAGGTGCCACAAGTACTCCTGTTCTTCTTTTTGCGGATACAGACTAACACGGCTGCTACTCTGAAACCTGTCATCACAATCAGGGTATGTCTACCAGCTGTGAGTATCAAAGCCTGGGTGGGTCAATTGACTTAGGCAGCACTATAGGGCTAAAAATAACAGTGTAGATGTTTGGGCTCATGCTGAAACCTGGGTTCTGAGACCCACCCTGCTCACCATGTTTCATAACCCAGCTAAAGCCTAAGCCTGAATGTATATGCTGCTATTTTTAGCCCCGTAATGCGAGCCCAAATGAGTTGACCCAGTCACTGAGACTCACTGCTGTGGGTCTTTTTCTGAAAGAAAAGACATACCCTTAATCTCCCTTCTTAAGTCCTTAGAAAATGATTAAGAAAATATGCTCTTACACTGTGAAAAGTATTAACCACTTAAGACATGCATTGTTTACTGTACCAATTGCAAACACATTTAGGCATAATCCTGTATTCCGTACATGCACAGTACTCCCATTGACTCCTATAACTACAGTAGGACTACTCATGTGGTGGGTGCATTTAAGCACAGGAAAAGTATTTTGGTATCCTTCAGGATAAAAGGCACTATATAAATGTAAGGTATTGTTTTATATGGGGGTGGAGGAGGAGGAAAGAGCTACAAATTTAACAGTAAAGGGTGGAAAAAATTAATCAATCAAAAGGAACACACAGTACATACTCAAATGTAAGGATTAATTGCCTCAGAAGTACTATAGCTGAATTATAAAAAATACCTAGTTAACTTTATGGCCATTAATAATATTAGCTATTCAAGATAAGACCAAAGGTATAAAATGAATTGTCTCATGCTTTAGATTGTAAAATGATAGAACCTAAGTGTTAGGAAAGAATTATTCCCTCAGCTACTGTATTGTGGAATACTGCTACATTCATTATGAGTGTCAGTTTTCTTGTTGCTATTGTTGTTTTTTTAATCTTCCCTTGAATCAGCAGATATTGGTATTGCTGTGTATATTAGTGTTCTCTGTGGGATTACAAGGCATGAATAGTCTTCTTAACAGTCTAATTTAAAAATATGGAATGTCAGGAACAATATTGTCTTTCACTTCGAAAAAATAGTTTTATTTTTTACCTGCAACTTGTGTTTGAGACTCTAGTTCAGTTCCAAATGATGCATGGAATGCTATATAGAACAATAAGATATTGGACAATGTAGACAAAATGTCTGATCCAGCATAGCAATTGTACTATTTTTATGGGTGAAATTCTGCTGTCCTTAATCAGGCTAAAGTCCAAAAGAGAACATAAAGAAATAAAGTTTAGAGAGAACTTTACAAAAAGCCTTCTTCATCATGTTAAGATGTTCTTTCCTTTTCCCTGTTTGTGGCAGTGTGTGCCAGGACACAGACTGCCTGTTATAAACACAACTTTCAGAAAACTATGTGCCATTTATTATAATAAAAAAATTCTCTATATTAGTAAGGTATAAATACTTCATTGTGAAATATATTCTAAATATAGTAAAGATTGCAGTATGATTCTTGGTGTTCAGGTATTAAGGTGCTAAAGAAAAAAATAATATAACTGTTTAGTTTCCAAAGTATTGTTCAGCAGAGAGATCTCAGAGTTTGTTGTGATTGGGGATAGAGAAGCACCTGAGGGGTGACGATAATGTCATTCCCTCATTGTTAAACACACACGCGACAGATATTAGTCACATTGCTTTGTGCACTATTGGAAGGTGCTCTGGCAATAAGCACTGTATAAGAACATATATAGAATGGAGTAGAATAGAATGCCTTGGAGACTTGAGTTTGGGAATTTGAATCTCCAAATGAACATTGTTGTTTGTCTGAACTTCTTGGGTGCTTATCCAAACAGATTGTTATAAGGTTTACTAATACTAATATTAACCTTGTGATACTGATTTTGGAGAAAATTGGAAAGCAAGGGAGACAGAGCATACAGGTGTTCTTTTCTTGAATGGTAGGCTTTTATTTTGGAAGCACTTTTATTTTGAGAACACACATTTTTTAGCCTATGTAATTCCCCAAGGAGCATTCCACAGTCATTTTTGTTTTCATTAGATCTTCTTGGCTGGTGCTGGATCAAATATTTCGTCGATCTGTTGTGCTTTTATGTTTTCATGCTGCCCCAGCTGTCCATTCCCTTACACCAACACCCAAATGCACTTAACTTTAAATTCTCCTGCAAAAAGATAAGATGCTAAGGTGAGGAGTTCAATATGCTTGAGGATTCAAATCTATAAGCTTTCTAGGGGTTCTTCCATGAAAAAGTTATTTGAAAATGAGATACAATGCTCCTCTTCCCTCCAGCCTGGAGAAGGCCCTTCTTGTTGCTCTCTGAGGGCCTGACCCAAAGCCCACTGAAATAAAAGCAAAGGTTTTCAGTGACTTCAATGGGACTTGGATCAGGCTTAGTGCTTAGTTACTACAATATATAATACTTACCACAAACTCTTCAACAGCATTACTGACCGCCCCATCCTTTTTCATGCTGGACATTCTCCTCTGACCTACCTTGATTTTTCTCCATGGATACCCCTCAGGACAGGCAAGCCCTCCTCTCCAGCTGACCAGATGACTAGTTATTACACAGCACTTAGAGCACTAAACCTCCCACTCCCAATGGAACCAGAGTATTGGGAGGGAGGGAGGGGAAGGAAGGAGAACAAGATAGGCCAATAGTATGCCTACAATATCATACAGCCAGGTTTCAGTGATGCCAGCCAAAGCAGGGTTTCAGGCTACAAGGACCATTAATGATGAAAGGTGACTTGACTACTGCTATTGTGTTGAACTTGTATACTGTCTTTCACCTAAGGATCTCAATGTACTTTACAAACATTACCTTTTTAAGTGTCACAACATGTTTATAAATTAGATAATTAATAATTTCCATTTTACAGAAAGGTTGTGACTTCTCCAACCAAGCTGGCACACAGCATGTCAGTGCCAGAGCCAGGTCTCCTGGGTCTGGCGTGTGTTCTAAAGACTGGAACACACCATATTGTTTGAGTTTAGTGAATAAGAAATGACTTATGTAGGGACACTCACAGAACATCTTCTGCTGCATTAGTAGATTATAAAGTCAGAATGGATTACTGTGACATATAACACAGGCCATAGGACTTCCCTGAATTAATTCCTGTTTGAATGAGAGCATATCTTTTAGAAAAACATCCAATCTTGATTTTAACATTTCCTGTGATGGCAAATCTACCACAATTTTTGGTAAACTCTTGGTTGTCAAGAGACCACCCTGGCTTAACCAGGAGATCTTCAATGATCTAAAACTCAAAAAAGAGTCCTACACGAAATGGAAACTTGGTCAAATTATAAAGGATGAATATAAACAAATAAAACAAATGTGTAGGGACAAAATTAGAAAGACCAAGGCACAAAATGAGACCAAACTAGCTCATAAAATAAAGGGTAACAAGAAAACATTCTACAAATAAATTAGAAGCAAGGGGAAGACCAAGAACAGAGTAAGCCTGTTACTCAATGAGGGGGGAAAGACAATAACAGAATATGTGGAAATGGCAGAGGTGCTTAATGAGTTCTTTGTTTCGGTTTTCACCAAGAAGGTTGGTGGCTACTGGACATCTAACATAGTGAATGCCAGTGAAAATGAGGTAGGATCAGAGTCTAAAATAGGGAAGGAACAAGTCAAAAATTACTTAGACAAATTAGATGTCTTCAGCTCACCAGGGCCTGATGAAATGCATCCTAGAATACTCAAGGAGCTGACTGAGGAGATATCTGAGCCATTAGCAATTATCTTTGAAAAGTCATGGAAGACAGGAGACATTCCAGAAGACTGAAAAAGGGCAAATATAGTGCCCATTTATAAAAAGGGAAATAAGGACAACCTGGGGAATTACAGACCAGTCAGCTTAACTTCTGTACCCAGAAAGATAATGGAGCAAATAATTAAGAAATCAATTTGCGAACACCTAGAAGATAATGAGTTGATAAGTAACAGCATGGATTTTTCAAGAACAAATCGTGTCAAACCAACCCGCTAGCTTTCTTTGAAAGGGTAACAAGCCTTGTGGATAGTGGGGAAGCAGTAGATGTGGTATATCTTGACTTTAGTAAGGCTTTTGATACTGTCTTGCATGATCGTCTCATAAACAAACTAGGGAAATACAACCTAGATGGAGCTACTATAAGGTGGGTGAATAACTGATTGGAAAATTGTTTCCAGAAAGTAATCATCAGTGGTTCATGGTCATGCTGGAAGGGCATAAATAGTGGGCTCCTGCAGGGATCAGTTATGGGTCTGGTTCTGTTCAGTATTTTCATCAATGATTTAGATAATGGCAGAGAGAGTACACTTATAAAGTTTGTGGATGATACCAAACTGGGAGGGGTTGCAAGTGCTTTGGAGGATAGGATTAAAATTCAAAATGATCTGGAGAAATGGTCTGAAGTAAATAGGATGAAAATCAATAAGGACAAATGCCAAGTATTCCACTAAGGGTACATCTATACTTACCTCTGGGTTTGGCGGTAAGCAATCAATCTTCTGGGATCGATTTATCGCGTCTTGTCTAGACGCGATAAATTGATCCTGGAAGTGCTCGCTGTCAACGCCGGTACTCCTGCTATGCGAGAGGAGTACGCGCAGTTGACGGGGGAGCCTGCCTGGCCGCGTGTGGAGCTGCAGTAAGTACCTTATATTTCGAACTAAGGTACTTCGACTTCAGCTACGTGAATAACGTAGCTGAAGTTGCGTATCTTAGTTTGAACTGGGGGGTTAGTGTGGACCATCCCTTAGGAAGGAACAATCAGTTGCACACACACAAAATGGGAAATGACTGCCTAGGAAGGCATACTGCAGAAAGAGATCTGTGGGTCATAGTGGCTCACAAGTTAAGTATGAGTCAACAGTGTAACGCTGTTGCAAAAAAAGCAAATATCATTCTGGGATGTATTAGCAGGAGTATTGTAAGCAAGACATGAGAAGTAATTCTTCCACTCTACTCCGTGATGATTAGGCCTGAACTGGAGTATTGTGTCCAGTACTTGGCACCACATTTCAGGAAATGTGGACAAATTGGAGAAAGTCCAGAGAAGAGCAACAAAAATGATTAAAGGTCAAGAAAACATGACCTATGAGGGATGATGGAAATAAATTGGGTTTGTGTAGTCTAGAGAAGAGAAGACTGAGGGGGGACATAACAGTTTTCAAGTACATAAAAGGTTGTTACAAGGAGGAGGGAGAAAAATTTTGTTCTTAACCTCTGAGGATAGGACAAGAAGCAATGGGCTTAAATTGCAGCAAGGGCAGTTTAGGTTGGACCTTAGGAAAACCTTCTTAACTGTCAGAGTGGTTAAGCACTGGAATAAATTGCCTAGGCAGG
The DNA here is from genome assembly GCF_011386835.1 of Chrysemys picta bellii. Taxonomy (NCBI): domain Eukaryota; kingdom Metazoa; phylum Chordata; order Testudines; family Emydidae; genus Chrysemys; species Chrysemys picta. The sequence goes on from NC_088795.1 coordinate 39,598,029, forward strand.
TTGTGGAATCTCCATCATTGGGGATTTTTAAGAGCAGGTTAGACAAACACCTGTCAGGGATGGTCTAGATAATACTTAGTCCTGCCTTGAGTGCAGGGGACTGGACTAGATGACCTCTCAAGGTCCCTTCCAGTTCTGTGATAAATTGTTCCAATGGTTAATTACCCTCATTGTTTAAATAAAAAGTTCTGATGCACAACCTGTTTGTTCTGGTCTCTTTTGTTACACTGAGATGCAGATTTACTAATGTGGCTACCAGCTGCACTGAAGTATATTTATAAACAGACTGTGCACAACATACCACTTCCTGTAATGAGCAAAATATTTGGCTTGAAGAATAGTGTGGAAAAAATTGTTATTCATGCAGAGAAAGCAAGCTGCATATTGTGTAAGCAAAGAGTGATAGAGATTACTGAGGTTCAAGTCCCTTTTCTAGGAGATTTGTAGGCAACTGTGGCAGACAAAGAGGATAAAAGCCTACATTCAGGCTCTCTCAAACAAGGTAATGTAAATGTGGATTGTTTGTGGATATTGTGGAAAAACGGCCTTTGTTGGAGCTACAGTATTCCTGCGTTTACTTTCTGATGTCTCCAGGCATACATTACTGACATCTGTGACAGGCTAGCATTTGTTAAAATGGGAAACATGAATCTTAATGTTTCTCTTCCATATTTACATAATTAATGGTCAAACAGCATGACTTGGAGGACAGTTTAACAATCCACTTTGTCATACAAGCATTCATTTGAAAGCATTTTTGTTTTTAAGCGAAACTGACATGTCATTTTGTCAAAAGAGCTGATGATCACGAAAGGAGGGAAGCTTTACCTTGATCCGGTTCAAAATCTGGGTATTATTTTGTGATGTGTGAAGTTTGCTTAGTTGTGTGCTGTGATTGACTTTTAAGTGAGGCCTTCCCAAACTTCACTTTGACAGTAGGCTTGCCATCTGTCTTGGTTTTAGTGAACAGTCATACATTTGAATTCATTGTCCTTCATCCCACAATCCCTGGGCAATACTTACACAGCAGAGATTGTCTCACTGTGCATATAGTAAAAAGCTTGGGGTCGCAGAGGGAACATTTTGTAGTGGTGGTGAGAAGGGATTTAAGATTAGCAGTTGGTGCATTCTCCTTTCTTGATTTCCCCCCCCTACCCCCACCCCCCACTCCAAGAGTCAGAAAAAGTGATCATTGCAAGCTGTTTACAGCACATTTGAGATTTCAAGAGAATTTTAACCTAGTACATGGTATTTGTGCTACTTATTTGTTAGGTACACGAGTTGTCTGCCTGGCAATGTTTATTTTCTCATTTCTCAGAGCGGTGGGGCTTTGGCTAAAGAAATGTGAATAGTGGTTTTCATCATTTCTGCAATATTGCAGACAGAATGATTGCAGACTGATTTTGTGTGTGCTGAAGACCAAGCTTTACTGGTGAAATGCTCAGCTTCCACAAAGAACTACATCACAATTAGCAACAAGTATTTCTCTAAAATCTTTAAAACTTTATTAAAAAGAGCCTGTAAAACTACCTGTCATATGCCATCTGGTGACTCCCAATGACACAGGGTCCCTTCCATTAAGAATGTTGCTCATTTTCAATTATACTTAATGAATTTGTTGTATAAAACTGCCTCTTTTTCTTTTTAATTAAGTAAGCTATCTAGTTTCTTTATATCAAACTATCACTGTGGTCTCAGGGTGTCTTACTATTATTGTGTAAATACCCCAGCCAATCTATTTTTGACAAAGGACTACAGTAGTGATTATTTTGATATAGGTACACATACTGTGTGGATAGAGATTTGAGACATCTGGGTAAGAAGTGTGACCTCATTTAAAATGTTTGTACTGTCCTGAAAGTTTATCTTGGTTTCGTGGATATTTCCTATACAATCGTAATGGTGAACTGTTTTTTTTTAAAAGCCTCCCAGTCACCAGTTTAAGGTAGGACTAATAAATCTCAGGAGGCACACTAACAGCACACTTGCTGAATCCATAATTTTGTATGTCTTGCATTTACTTTGGATATTATCCCTGAGGACAATAACTCCAGCATGTATTTTGGAGTAAGTGTCTATACACTGATGCCAGCGAATAAGGAATACAGTTTGAAGGGAATATCATCAGGCATTTTTGATCTCTAAAATGATCCTCTTTTCTGCTTCAGTGTGTTGGTATATAATGAATTCAGTAAGCTAAATGCTGGGGTGCATCACTAATCATCAATATAGTATTTACTATGTTCTAAGAACTGTAAGCTTCTAAGCACTACATTCAAAAAGTCCAGTGTATTTCAATTTTGGCAGAAGATTTTGGAGGGTATGGGTGGGGGAGGAAGACATAACAAGAGCCAAATCAGTTTGAGTGTTTTTTGTCTCATGAAGAAAGAATCAAGCTGACTTTCATGATTTTGAAGCAGTGTGCACTTTTTGTAATAAATGTCAAAGAAAATTCATGGTTCACTGTAACTTATGCAAGATCACATCAAAGCTTTTATTGAAGCAACATAATAAGGAATTATATTAGTCACACCGATTGTGCCAACTGACGTCAAGAATAATTATGGACAGTGAATCAAATGTTTAGGGAAAAATGATTATAGGAATTGACACACTCTAAAAACTACTTCATTAAATTGGCACTGTGACTTTATCCCACAATCTCAGTGCTTTGGTGAGATTTAAGCAGTGGGGGAGGGAAGACTGAGTTTCTTCCTCTTAAATGCCTAGACAGTATTCAAGGTGATTCTTTACCCTCAGAAAACAAGCTTTAATAATGCTAGCTTTTCTTCTGAATGGTTGTGACCTATAAGACCAATTAAGCAATGCATTTTCCTTGTGGATACTTGGAAGTGTAAAACCAGATAAGACTTGAATTCACAAGTTCCAAAACCAGATATTCCTGGATTAAAAGGACTGTGCCTGAGGAAAGAGTAATACAAAATGCAGCATAGTCCTATCTAGAGGGAACAATTATTTCTTCCAGCTCTGCTGAAACCAAAATACTTTTGGATAAATTTAGCAGAAATATAATCTTGAAAGCAAAACTTGTGCATTTCTATGTGTGATGTCAAGTATCAGAGGGGTAGCCATGTTAGTCTGAATCTGTAAAAAGCAACAGAGGGTCCTGTGGCACCTTTAAGACTAACAGAAGTATTGGGAGCATAAGCTTTCGTAGGTAAGAGAGTCAACAGCCCACCTAAGGGAAAAATAACCTTCCAGAATCCCCAAGACTGATTACCTGAGGGAGAGAGAGTCACACAATCAACAACCAGGCTATCTTTGACCAATCTCTCTCCCTGCACCCAAAGAGGGCCTGGTAGCAAGGAGCCCTGTGCATTACTGTTTGGCTTCTTGGCTGCACTTCCAGCTCATATTCTGAGTGTCTGGAAATCTGCAAGAGCTAAACAGTTTGCAAATACCTGTTACCTTATGTATTTTATTTTTCTTTCTTCTATTTTTGTCTCATGTTTATATAGGGTGGGAGACATCCCAGCCTATTTATCGTTTTTATTTTTATCATGTGCAAGTGAGAGTCTAGCTGTGTGCATACATGTGTGTGTAAGCACTTCCATAAAGTCCAGGTGGGTAAGGGGCCTGACAGAAAAGTTCCCCAGGTAAACAGCCCTGAATATTATTTCCTAAAATTATGCAGAGTGTGATACATGTCCTGTGCTTAAAAGTCTGGAGAGACTTGAGGTTCTCACCTGTAATTTCTCGTAAATAAGAGACAGAGTATCAGAGGGGTAGCCGTGTTAGTCTGAATCTGTAAAAAGCAACAGAGGGTCCTGTGGCACCTTTAAGACTAACAGAAGTATTGGGACCATAAGCTTTCATGGGTAAGAACCTCACTTCTTCAGATGTAGAGGCTTGCATCTGAAAAAGTGAGGTTCTTACCCACGAAAGCTTATGCTCCCAATACTTCTGTTAGTCTTAAAGGTGCCACATGACCCTCTGCTTGGTAAATAAGAGTTGTCAAACTACTTTTTATCAAGGAAGTTCTGTCAAAGTCTGAACTATAATTACAGTGGGCCAGGGGAAAGGGGGGAAGAAGGGTGAGGGGATGGAGGATGAAGAAGAAAGAATTACCTACCACATAAGAATGGAAATCTAGGGTTCTGAGGTTGTGGTTTAGACACTTAAAAGATTTAATCATTCAAAATATAGATTTGATTAACTGGGAGAAATATTTAGTTGGATTTATGGCAAATGGACAATCACTTCCTTAAAATCCTCTTTAAAATTTTTGAAGATTGGCTATTTTTAGTATTTGATTTAACTCTAATCCAATATTGAGAGTAATTTGTTCATTTATTACATTGATTTGATAGTTGTATTGTTTACCTTCTGTTAAATATTTTTAATAATAGCTTAGCTTTGGTGATATGTCTTCTTGATTTTATTGTTAAGTGGTTTTAATCAAATTTATAAAAAGACAGTCATACTTCTTAAAAAAGCAACGTGGCTTGCAAGCCGGTCCACCTAAAGCCTGATGAGCTCCTCCTAACTAGTCTTTGGTTCTCACACTAGCCAGTACAGAATTGTTCATGTGACCAGTACAGACCAAGAATTAGTCACCAAAACTATTCCATGAAAATCTTCTTTAAAAGAACAAATTAGAGACTCATAAGATGATCATAGACCTGTCATAAGCAAAAATTATTTGTTTGGCTTGGTGAAACAGAGAAAAAGAATATGTATTGGATGTACAATAATGGAGGACTAAAGAAGACTCATGAGGGACATCGCTCTTATCACATACTAAGGAGATACTGCACTCTGTGAAGTGCACAGAGGGTTTAGGACAGACAAACCAACTTCAGTAAGAAAGAACCTGAATCTAAGCCAAAGCCTGAAATTCAGTCTGAACTTTGAGGTATCCATGTGAAGTTCATGAAGGTGTGATAATTTGTTTTTCTTAAAATGTCTGAGATTTTCACCAGCTATGATGGTACGTGGGTTTTGGACACAATACCAGGAGAGGGAAAACTATTGCATTTCTCAAAATAGGAAGGATGATAGGGCACTCAGGCTTAAACTGCTGTACAAATGCTCTACAAAGTTATGAAGGCATAGCTATGCTGACTAGAAGTGGGGGGAGAGAAATCATTCCCCCAGCCAATATAACTATGCTGGCAACATCCCCTGCATGGATGCAGCTATGCTGACAGAAGAATGCTTCCATCAGTTTAAAAATTGTTGCTTAGGGAGATGGTTTAGCTGTGCTAATAGAAAGAGTTAGGGGGCTTTACTGGCATAGATATTCTAGTAAAGGTTCTGTAGTGTAGACAAGCCCTTATTTCAGTTTTCTACTGCATTGCCTTTCTTGTAAAGAGATGGGAAGTGGTTCTCTAGGTGATGTGGACATCAGCATGGAATCACATTTACTGCTGCGGGGATATTTAAGCAGTGTAAAATAATTGGGGATATTTAAAGGCTTTTCTGTAACTTTTCAGGTTTTTCATACTTTAAATGCTGTAGTACTTACAGCAGCATACCTATTGGCAAGGTTTTGGATACTAGAAACATTAGATTCTAATTATCTTCTGAATGGAAAATTTTAACTCTTCTGAAAATTAAAAGGGAAGTGATGAGAACATTAAGGTGCTTGTTAAGCCTGAAAAGGAAGGGAAAACAAAAAACACAGTGGCAGTGCTATAAGGAGAACTGAAGGATGCTATTAAACAGCCAATCCGACTCACCATCTGAGATACTTTCCTTTGCACTCACATTATAAAACATGAATGGTTTGGGGGTGACATGAAATGTTGGGTTGAAGGAATCTTGACACAGATCCAGAGAACAAGAAAACATTTAAGAATCTAGAAACAGAAATGAACTTTGTGTTTTCAAGCAAATAAGAATTGAGCTTTTTCCTAACTCTCACGCTGAAGTGAAACTGTATGTGAAACTGTTCAGAGTATCTTCACTATCTTAACTGGGTTTACCCTTCCAACATTTGTTTTTCCCACTGTTTTTGCAACTTAGGAAACAGGACCGGACATGTCAGTCATGAAAAACTAGCTTTGTTCTGCTCACTAAGATAAGAAGATGTAAAAATATTTATTTCTGGAACTCTTACTCTAAATATTTTTCAACTGTTTTACAAATATTATTGGTTTTGTTACTACATTCCAGATGTGGCTGGCAAAAGTTCTATGCTGAACCTAGCAGACATGTTACATTGTCTATTATAGTCTATTTTGAAAACAGTAGGCTTGGCATCCTCTCCTTCCTTGTCTAATTAGAGGCATCCTTAATACATTCAGTGAGCACTGCAGTTTCTGACCAAATTCACTTGCAGATGTTGATCATCCATCCTTCATTTGGTAGGGCATTCGATCATCTTACCATCATGACTTGTGAATTGTGACCTAGAGTAATAGCATGGGATACTGTCCAGTGTCTTCAGTCTTGTAATCCTAGTTCTTTTCCCTCCACTGAACTGTAATGCTACTGACAACATTTCCTTAATTGCTCATTGTGTGTGTGTGTGTGTGTGTGTGTGTGTGTGTGTGTGTGTGTGAGAGAGAGAGAGAGAGAGAAACAAAAGTCAGTGTTGGCACCGTTACACACAGTACAAAATAAAAACATACCCTGCTATGCTTCCTTTCCAAAACTCACATTGAAATCCATGGGAATCTTGAAGAAAATCAATGGCAAGCTATAGCTCTGAAGTGTGTAGTACAAATCAACCAGCAACTGTGTATAGTACTAATCCAAGTAATCTTCCCATGCTGATTAAAGCTCACTCTTCCCTGCCATTAGCCACTGAGAATTAAACAGCACTTCTATACTATTAGAATTGTCACTGGGCCAAACACTGCTCTCACTTTACCCAATATAGTCATTTATTATGAATTACTCTAATTTTGTATATTTCTGGTATTTCTGGATTTTTTTTCATGTGAAATTTAAAGAATAACTATAACAGAACTGTTATAGTGGAATATGGCATAAGAAACAGCTCTATGTAAATGCTGTAAAGGAAAGGCTTGAGCCTTGTGAGACTCCACAGGTAGATATTGTGGAGGTAGAGAAAAGCTACCCATCTCTGGATCTGATTTTCTGCCCACTGTCTTCAGTATTGCAAGGTCTGGGCCTGAAGGGACATTGCTAAAGAAAGGATTGGAACCATTTCAGCACTTTTTCTATTAACCCCTACTACATTTCTGAAATGGGACAGTATGTAACCATGGTTTGTGATGTGCTATACTTCTGTCAGGTCCAGAAGCATGTGTGGATGTCCTTCTCCGTGTATGGACAAGAGAAGGTCATACATCAATGCCATTTTCACTGTTTCTGTTCCATTAACTGGCTGAAACCGAATGGAGATGTTCAGGATATTGGTAGTGAATAAGTGTATTTTGAGATAGTCTTTCTCCAAGCTAGTTTCTTTCTCTTTTCCCCATTGTTCTTAAAGAGGGAATTAGCCACCTGGTGAAAGGTGGCCTGTGAGGTCTGTTGGGTCAAGAAATAGTTCCTCGAAAATTGATCAGACTGTTATGTGCTGTTGCATACTTAAGGGTGAAGGGAAAATTTCCTTGGTCAAAGATGAAGCTGACCATCAGTCAGCAGGAGTGCGTTTCACTAGCCATAAAGAGTATGGATCTGAATCACTGGATTTCTTTCAGTTTCTCAAGATTCTTGCTATATGAAAGGGTTTTGTTCTGTGAAGAGGTGTTGTACTACTCATCCATGCTGCATATTGGCAAAGACATCAAAGATGTGGGTGATTTTCTCCAAAAAGTAAGTTGATAGTTTCCTTCCATTGAGAAGACCTGACTTCTGGGGTAGTGTGGAGGCAGCAGTACAGTTTGATGAAATGGTTCTTTCATTCAGAAGAAAAAGCATCTCTTGACCTCTACCATAGCTGAGGTGAAGGGTTGTTGGGAAAGCTTGTGTTGGAGTTAATATGCCTCTGACCACATTTTCTTCCTGTGCTGTTCAAGTCTCCTTCAGAGATCCTGCAGATCACAGGACCATTAAACCTGTGAATAAGGGGAGGGAAGGGCTCACTTAGGTGCCAATATGCTGTTTTAGTGTTGCATCATCTCTTACGCTTAATGGCTCTTCATTTACTTATGTTTTTTCAGTGAATGCCCTTAGGATAAACCCCTGGTCATAGAGCATTCTTCCTGCTTTGAGTACCAGAGTGAGGATCTGATCGTTTCCCAAATTTAAAAATAACTGCCAAAGTTTACTGTTTCATTTTTAATGTGTGAGCATGTAAGATTCAAGTATTTTCAGATACCAGATAAAAGACCGTTGTTGAGCCTCACCATTTTCTAGATTCACTTACAGCAGGGAAATGTTCTATTTTTATATATGAATATATTTCACATGACTTTTTATAAGTGGCAGAGAAATAATAAAATGAGAGGAACATGGTAATTGCCATACAGGATCTGTGGTGCGCCTAGTCCAGTATACTATGTCCAACAATGGCCAGCATCAGATGCTTTTAAAGGAAGGGAGTTAGAAACCCCAGAATGCCTATCATGCTGGCCTAGAGGGAAGTGTCTTCTTGATCCCAGAAACATGAGATTTTATATCCCTTTAAAAACTTTTTCACTAGTTGTTATAGAACTCGGAATATTCTTTTTATCCATATAAAAGTCCAGTCCCTCTTTGAATCTTTCTGATTTCTTGGGAGAGGTGCACTGGGTAATACAAAACTAAAAGCTCAAGGTGCTTAAGAGCTATGACTAGCATTAGAGTGCCATAAAAACAGCTGTGAGAGTTAGAGGCCATTGAATGTGCTGATATTTTTCCAATGTATCACAATTACGAGAACCTCTGTTCTGAGTAATGTTGTGCTGATCCACTGTGAAAGTTCAGCATTCAGTGGCTCTTGATGTTTCTCATTTCTCCCTCATGGAGGGGTGATGGAATGGCTGGAACTTGGGCTATGCTGTAAAGCACTGACAGACAACTATTTTCAAGACTTTGGAAAATGCTTTTTTTTAAAAGCTGTCTGGAGTTAGGCACACCTGTGTGACTTCAAATATCAGTGTGAATTACTCTGTAGCTCTGTATTTCTATATCACCAATTGAAAAGGAGGCAAATGCACGTTACAGTTGCTAACAAAACAATTGTGAAGGAGCAAACAGACTGAATTCATTGTAAAGGTACGGAGAAATACTGCAAAATACAAAAGGGAATAGGGTGCAAGAACAATTTTAACTCTGATCATCGCTCATTGTTCAGCCAACAGCACTGCCAGCAAATCACAGGTGTGTGGTACAAGCCTGATTAACCCAAGTCCTTTTTAACTAAAGCTTGGTTACTTTTTCCAAGATTGCATGGTACAAATGTTGAGCTCTATTTCTGTATGTCTGGAGGTCAGTGAAGAGCAAGGAGGCCAGTCACCTTCAAAGGTTGTGCTCTGGATTACTGAAGTCTGCAGCACTGTGAAGAGTGTGCCATCTGGCTTGGCAGACTGGTTGGCTATAAAGATGCCACACTCCAATTAACATATGAAGAATTGAAAATGTTGGTGTAAAGGGATTTGATGAAGGTTCATTGTCCATCATAAATCTATCCTCCATTTGTGCTGGTGCACCTGTTACATATTAGAGAATTATTTTTAAAAAATAGCTTCAGAAATATGCAAGCAGGGGAAGGTCTGTGCTAGAGCTTTGTTAAACTGAGGTTTTGAAGTGATTGCGAAATATTTTGTTAGTTTATAACACATATAGGTTTTCCACTCCAATTCAAGAGCTGAGTTGAAGGTTCAGACAAACTCAATGTCACAACTCATTCAGGTGAAACTATCAAATGTTACCCAATTTTGTGTTGAAATTTTGGAAGTTGAATGTCATTATTTTAATTCAAAATCATAAATCAGCCCCTGTTTGCTCAAACTTGAAGATGCCTGCATGCTTCACAGTAGTAATGTACATACTATACATGCAGTCACACCAATCCAGTTGCAAGATCAGAACCTAAAGGTACTAATAGGCACAGTCCAATAAATACAAGAAGTAGCCAGTGGAATTGTGTGTATCTTCTCTGTATCTTTTCCAATTCTTATATATATATATTTTTTTAGATGGGGGTGACCAGAACTTCACACAGTATTCAAAGTGTGGGTATATCATGGATTTTATATAGTGGCATAATATTTTCTGTCTTATTATCTATCCATTCCTAATGTTCTGTTATCTTTTTTGACTGCCGTTGCACACTGAATGGATATTTTCAAGGAACTCTCCACAATGACTCCAAGATCTCTTTTCTTGAGTGGTAACAGATAATTTAGCACCCATCATTTTGTAGGTGTAATTGGGATTATTTTTTCCAAGATGCATTACTTTGCACTTATCAACACTGAATTTCATCTGCCATTTTGTTGGCCAGTAATTCAGTTGTGTGAGATCCTTTGCAACTCTTCACAGTCAACTTTGGACTGAACTATTGCGAGTAATTTTGTATCATCTGCAAAGTTTGCCATGTCACTATTTATCTCTTTTCCCAGATCATTTATGAATATATTGAAGATCACTGATCCCAGATCCTTGAGGATCCTGCTATTTACCTCTCCCTACTGTGAAAACTGACCAGTTACTGATCCATGAGATTATCTTCCCTCTAATCCCGTGAGTGCTTGGTTTGGTGAGGGGCCTTGTCAAAGGCTTTCTGAAAGTCCAGGTACACTATATCCACTGGATCACCCTAGTCACGTTTGCTGACCCCCTCAGAGAATTCTAATTAATTGATGATGCATGATTTCCCTTTACAAAAGTTGTGTTGACTCTTCCCCAACAAATCATAATTATCTATGTGTCTCATAGTTCTTTTCTTTACTATAGTTAGACTTACCAGCCTGTAATTGCCAGCATCACCTCTGGAGCCTTTTTACATTATGTTACATTAGCTATCCTCCAGTCATCTGGTACAGAGGCTTATTTAAGTGATAGGTTACATTCCACAGTTAGTAGTTCTGCAATTTCATATTTGAGTTTCTTCAGAAACACGAGCTAGTCCTGATGACTTATTACTGTTTAATTCATCAATTTGTTCCAAAACAGTCTGAAACAGTTGCTCAGATTTCTCACCTAAAGATAATGGTCAGGTGTGGGAATCTCCCTCTCATGCTTTGCAAAGAATTAATTTAGCTTCTCCACTACGGCCTTGTCTTCATTGAGTGCTCTTTTAGCACCTCCATTATCCAATGGCCCCATGGATTTTTTCGGGAGGTTTCCTGCTCCTGATGATCCTTTAAAAAAAAAAAATTGCTGTTAGTGTTGTCTTTTGCTAGTTGCTCTTCAAATTCTTTTTTGGCCTGCCTAATTATACTTTACACCTGACTAGCCGGAGTTTGTTCCTTTCTATTAGTCTATGCCTAAAAGATCTTTAAACAGACCAATGAAAAAGGAGTGTGAAAAAGATTGAGGTTTGCTAGCCAAATTTAAGGTGGATAGCATGCTGCAGAAAAGATATATTGCATGAATAGTTTTAAAAGCCTTTGTCTTCAGTAATTCTAGTCATAATCCACAATATGACCTAATTTGCTAGTACAGTATAACTTGAAAAATTTAGTCACTTATTTTCATGACCTACAGTTTGTTTTACTTTAAATTGATGCCAAACACCCTAAAATAATTCATACTAATTTACTTTGATTCATTTGGGGACAAATTGTTAAAGCACATGCCCAAGTTGTGAATAATTTGTCTTTATTTCCCATATTAACAATTTTTCTAGATTTTTCTCTAAATTGCATGTTGTAATTCTACCACAGCAAATACAAGTGTTTCGACTAGAAATAAGGCACAATATATGTATCTTTTTTTAAAAGATGAGAAGTCTAAACCAGTATGACCTGAAATTTATGCTTAAGGGATATTACAGCATCCGCTTCACCCCTTTAAGCCTCCTTATTTGTTGTAATACTTTGCTGAGCTATATAACTTAACTCTTTGGATAATTCATGCTTTAATTTAAATATCTTTCAGTGATGTCTCGCTCATGGAGGGACTGCTATCTCAGTTGGAAAGCATTGTATTATACTATAGGGGGCTGAGTCTTGCATGCCAGATTCGGTCTGAGAATATTCAGATTCCATTAAAAATAGATGTGGGCAAATAATGGATTTTTCGGCTCACTGGCAATTCCAAAAAAATAGGGGGGTGGGGAAGAGTGAAGTCTGGGGTCCAAGCAAAACCTGGTGGGTTTTTTATGGGGGTGGGGGGAAGGTATGGCAAGTAGAAAAGTCAGAATTTTTTTTGAGTTGTCAAAACAAAACATTTACTCTAGTTTAAACCAGTAACTGACCCATGCTGCAGAGGAAACTGAAACCCCCGCAAGGTCTCTGCCAATCTGACCTGGGAAAAATTCTTTCCTTACACCAAATATGGTGATCAGTTAGACCCTGAGTATGTCAGCGAGACCCACCAGCCAGACAACTGGGAAAGAATTCTCTGTAGCAACTCAGAGCCCTCCCCATGTAGTGCCCCATCTCCTGATGTTAGGGATAGTCTCTAATAGCTGGCGCAGATTGCCCACAATGGTATGTGGCCATCTCATCATACCATCCCCTCCAGAAACTTATCAAGTTCAGTCTTAAAACAAATTAGGTTTTTTGCCCCCACTGTTCCCCTTGGAAAGAAGTTCCAGAACTTCACTCCTCTGACGGTCAGCAATCTTCATCTCATTTGAAGCATAAATTGTTGATGGCCAGTTTTATGTCCATTTGTTCTTGTGTCAACATTGGTGGTTAACTTAAATAACTTTTCTCCCTCCCTCTGGTATATTTATATAGAGCAATCATATCTCCCCTCAGCCTTCGTTTTGTTAGGCTAAACAATACAAGATCTTTGAGTCTCCTCTAGTGAGGTAAGTTTTCCATTCCTCTGATCATCCTAAGCCCTTCTCTGCACCTGTTCCAGTTTGAATTAATCTTTCTTAAACATGGAGACCAGAATTGGACACAGTATTCCAGATGAGTTCTCACCAGTGTCTTGTATAATGGCAATAGCACTTCCCTATCTTTACTGGAAATACTTCACCTTATGCATCACAAGATTGCATTCCTTCTTAATGGCTGCATCACATTAGCAGCTGATTGTATTCCTGTGATTAACCCATACACCCAGTTCTTTCTCCTCCTTTATCACTTCCACCTGATATGTCCCAAGCTTATAACAAAAATTCTTATTGTTAGTCCCTAAGTGCATGAGCTTGCGCTTTGTACTATTAAATTTCATCCTATTTCTATTACTCGAGTTTTCAAGGTCCTCCAAATTGTCTTCTTTGATATTTCATTCCTCCTCCGTATTGGCAATACCTCCCAACTTTGTGTCAAATTGTATTAGCACATTCCCACTTTTTGTGCCAATGTCCACTAGTAAGCCCCCGCCAGCCTGACAGTTCACTTTTCAGTATGACCCATTGTAGATCCACCCTTCAATCCTTCTATTAATCCTCCTCATCTCTAATTTAATAATTTCCCATGTGGAACTGTATCAAATATCATAGATTAAATCTAGTGCATTTCCTTTTTCCATAAAAACAGTTATCTTCTCAAAGAAAGAGATCAGGTTAGTCTGGAACGATCTACCTTTTGTAAAATCATGTTTATTTTATCCCAATTATATACAGCAAGTAATTGGAGAGAAAAGAACCTTGATCTCCTAACAGTTGTCTGCTTTAACCCCTAAACATCACTCTGCTCCTTTTTTAAATGGTAAACATGGCACAAAAGAGTAAAGTGAATGGTGTTTTTACTTAATTGAATTTAACAATATTTCTGGGATCACGTTTTATGACACTGAATTTGGAGTGGAGTGAAATGTTTGGTAATAAGTGAATTCATTTATTTTAGTGTGGCTAGTATATTTGGTATATGTATCAGAGAAGCAGTTTTAAATTCTGAACTGTAAAAGTCCATAACCTTCTTCCCAGGGGGGAAAAAAAAGAGAGAAAATAGCTGTTTGTTACAAATGGTACCAAAGACTAATGTACCACTGTGTCAGGAAAAAACTGTCGAGGGACCTTGTTAAGAGAATGATCTTTCTGGAAAGAATTTAAATGATAGTACTGGATCTTGGGGAAAAAACTTTTATTTGTCCTGTTGTACATTGAGGGAAATCTAAGGTATCCTTTTTTTGGTTTTGGTTTGTTTGTTTTTTTTTTAATGAAAAAGGATCCAGGTTACAGACTTAAATTCTAAATCTAAAATTCCTCATGTTGAAATTTCATTTTAGTAACAACAATAGAACATCTTCAGAAGATTCTAGGAGTTGATAACTTTGCCTTAACATCTCTTTAGCTTCTTGTGTTGGACTGTTTCTGAGGTGGGTATTGCAGATGTATATCAGATCTCTAGAATTAAACTATGCTTGCACTGAAGCATACTTCATTAAAGAAAAAGACCATATGATAAGTGAACTGCAGTACTTCATTCACATTTTCAAATGGATAAGTAATGTCTTTCTTGAAAGCAGGTACTGTGTCAACATGCAGGCAGTATTTAATCTGAGGCAAAAAAAAGTATGAGATTTCTCATCAATATTACCTCAAGAGGAATCCTCTCAGAATAGCATTCAGCCACAGGAAAGAGACACCTACATTTGTGTTCCATATTCTTATCTTCATATAGAAGAAATCTAAGCAGCACTTCATAGTATGAAAACCAGATCAGTGAATAAGATGATCAGAAGCTAAATCAACAATAATTGCCTGACCTAAAGACACCAAACACACTTTAGAACAAAACAGATCATATGTATAATAGAGATCTATAACTAGTTTTGAAAATAAAACTTAAGGGTGAGGATAGACACACTACATTTCACATACCACAGTTAGAGTGAGTGATTTAAAAGAAATCAGGGAACCTGGATAAAAGTAATCTTTAATTAGAGTGTACTTCTCATGAAGAAAGGCTTCATACATTAGTAGAGGGTCTGTGTAACACTGTAGTTTCAATAAGCTACAAGAATATTTACAAAGTTAATGGAAAGACTGATTTTCAGTGGGAGTTGAATCAGGGCTAAATTGAGACCATACTTTTATTTGTTCTTTCATTTGTTCTTTCATTTTCTTAATAGAAAATACATTATTGTAGCTGAAGATGTATAGTTGGTCTTTGTGTATGAAAAAAATCTAAAACTTGTGCAGTTACACTCTGTTACTGTAAAATAGAGGTACTTATCAGGGTAAACTTTATCAAAAGGATAATAAGTATTTTTAATTCTGACGTGTATAGTACAATAAGATCCTCTTGGTTCATCCTGGTAGAAAAGAAAGATGCCAGTTAAACAATATATTAAATGACTATGCTCATTGTTCTGGAAGAAAAAAAAATTGATTACAGTAATTTCTTTATAAGTACTGTACAAAATTTTAACACATTCAAAAATACGGTGAGGCAGCTTTGAAATTTTTAGTAGAAACGACAAAGCAAGGAAGATGGCTAAACTGAACAAAATGTTGCATTGAAACTTTATGCCAAGAAAAAATCATTCTTACTTATAAATTATTGTGAAATGGTTTGTATATAACACTACACCATGCACCATTTTAAAGTACTAGCTGTGCCATCTATCAATTTTTGTAGAGTAACTGGAACAAACTGTGTAGTGAGTCTGTTCTCTGGTAATCATCACAGTCAAGAAGGTATCCATTTAACTGGGTGCTGACTGAGCCACTGCTATTCTGTTAGCAAAGCAAGAACTAAACATACAGCAGCCAGTACAATGGTGTCCAATTCTGATTGGGCCCTCTAGTTGCTAGTGTAGTACAAATTATAAGAGGGTATCTATACAGTTGACTCTTGAAATAATTCAAAATGATATAATTTAAAAATACATTTCTATATGACATTAGCGTTCACTTTGTTTTTATTTGCAGATGTCCATGTATCTCATGTTTTCAAGTTAGGGGTATTTATGGAGGCACTAGTTGCAGCGCCGTAGTTAATTTTGAGTTGAGTTTTGTACTTAATGGATTTTGGTTTTTATGTATGAAAAATAGTGTGTATCCTCCCCAAAATTTCTGTACTTACTCTCTGAGTATAGAATTGATTTGCTGAGAATTTACAAGCAATTAATACATTAATTGGTTAAGGAGTTAAAATTACTTTTAAAATGAATTCTTTAAGAAAATTGCCTGGTATCTGGTGTGTGTGTGTGGGGGGGGGGGGGTGGATTTCTTCTTCTCCCTTTAGTGATCTTAATCATGGAATAATGCAAGATTTTTCAAACTTCCCATGCAATTAAAAGTTATTGAAATCTTGTGCATAGGCTGAAACTTAAATTTTGGGTGCGGGGGAGGAGGAAATAGAAATAATGGTCCTATTTTTCCCTATTATTCTTTGTAACTGAAACGTTCTCCTTCAGTAGAAGCTGAATAATAATATTCTATTATTGAGAATTCTACAAAGAACTTCAACATTTGGGGAAACTATGGGGAAAAAAATCAAATATACCTTTAAAAATCAGTTCAATCTACTCTGACAATCAAGCAGTAAAATGCCTTGATCATAATCATATAACCCTACAGTGCAATGTTTGGGTGCCCAACCTGTGCATTTCCATGTTTTGATTTATTTTATGTTTTAACCTGGATTTATAATGCTTGGTTTGGGGGATAATTACAGCATCTCTGCAGTGTTTTTTTACCCTAACTTTGTCTTAACATAGTTTACATCTGGTAATGTACATTATGACAAGGGAGCTTTTCTTGCAAGGATAACACAATTGAGTGCAAATAGCCCATTTCTCTTGAGGTAATGTCATTTACTCTACATTTTATTCCTCCAAACCATTAACGTGGTGTGATGGCTTACCTCCATCAAAAGAACTCCTTATTTTGGTATCTCTAGTGAAGGTTAATGATGTTCTGGGTTTTGCATCAGTAAACAGGCAGTTGCTTAGAGTTGTTCATCACTAAACACCCGTCCTCAGGAAAAAAATCAGGACTAAAAAACAAAACAGGTCATTCAAGCTAAAGTATTACACACTCTTTATTATTGGGAAGATGGTAATATTAATAACCAGTTGCTGCAGGTAGATTTAGTAAAATCCAATTCTACCAATGCCTTTTGTATGATGATTCATACTTTCTAATCATTGATAATAAATGATGGCCAGTAACGTTATCCTCTGCTACATTCTGTCAGAATGAGGGTACCTTTTTATGTGCACAAGAGGGGGGGGGAAGAAGTTGGTGAGAAGACTATACTGTAGACAGTGAAAAATAATTGCACTGTGCCTTTTACCTGGAAAATGGGTGCTGAGCATCCTTCTGCATGTCATAACTTATTTACATTTGAGAGAGCCTTCTCAAGTAGGAGTCAGGGTATGAAACGGAACAGTAGGAAGGCAGTCCATTCTTTAGTTTTCCTTGCTGGCCAAGCCTGGGGTAAATTACATATCAAAGCCACATTACTTGCTGTATGCATTGCTGCTGCAATAGTAATCTACAGGGGTCCTGGAGATCCATAAGCATAGCTGGATCACAAGAAGGGGACATATCTTTCCTCATGCTAAAAGAATTATGCAAAACTTTAAATGAGTACTTTTTGCTCTATGAATGCCACAAGCTGTGATGGCAGTTCTCTATCAGTACTCCAGAATTCATAACTGTTGCAGAAAGAAGTAATAGTGCCATGTGGATGATAGATAAAGAGGTTAGTGACTCCGTTTTCCAAGCCCAGGTCAACTCACCCTAATGTATTTTAGTCTGCTGTTACATTTAGTTGTCTCTATAAGGATATATTTCAAATAAATGCTAATAAAAGTAATTGTTTACAGACTACTCAACTTTTCTCTGCTAAAGGAAAAGATTTTTTTTAAAGCATTAGCAATTGGGGAAATATATTCCCAATAGCAGAGGCTACTCAAGACAATCTGCTGCCCTAGCTAAAACCTTGGTGTTCTACGCATATCCTACCCCCTTATGTTTGCTGCAGGATCCCAGCACCACCCCTGTTGCTGCCATTACCCATCCTTGAACCTCATCCACCTGGATCAGAAGTTGACTGAGGAGACCCCGGCTTGGAGCTACAAAATCCACTGGGCTCCGGAGACAGACTCTATAGGATGGGAACACTCGAATACCTGGGTACTGGAAGGGACACAGTCCAGCTCATAGGGCCCTAGTTAATGGGTAGGGTGGACCCCTTGCCTCGCACAAAGCAACCCAAGCCACTGATCACGGTGGGTGGTGAGCTCCTTCCCACTGAACAGTCTGGGGGTCTCTGTACCTCAGCCCTCCCTCTGCTAGGCCCCCCACACTCTGCATCCCAGCCTGCACTCCCCATCTGGCCCCCTTCACCACTGCCCCATCCCACCTCACAACCTCCACACATTTCCAGATGAGTTCTTCAGTGTTGGGCTCATAGTCCATGTGGTAGCAATGCCTCCAGAGCCTGGACACGGGATTTGAAGAGGGGGGCAGGGCTTCCCAGGCAGCAGGGCCCAGGGGGGCTAGGCATAGAGTAAAAGTTCACTGCAATTTTAGCCAAAGCCCCAGCCCACTTAAGGTGCCACCAGGAGCAGCCCTGAGCCATAGCAGCTATCTTAACCATAGCAGTGAATGGCTGGGGAAGGACTGGGAATGCTTCCCCAACTGGGGTCTGCTTTCTGCTTCTTGGAGTCCCCAGGCAGCCCCACCAGCCTCCTCTTCCTCTGCCACACTCAGAAATCTGCTGCCTAGGCAGCTGCCTAGTCCGCTTGTAGGTACAGTGCCTCTGTCCAGCAGTATCGATTTAACCTGAAAACCGGGAACCACATTTCACTTAATGACAAGCAAAATTTTAAACAATCCAAGATGTGTATAACTGTTATTTTATACTATGCTTTGATATGGCTATGTTTCAGTTGTGGGTGATATGTTCGCTATATATATCTTCGTATCTTTCACAGGTATAAAATATATTAAAAATAAATATTTCAAAAACACTTTTTGAGATCTTTGAATGAAAGGTGTTAGAAACCCAAAGTCACACTCATAGTTAGAAACCCATTGTACCCTATCCACTGTATCTTTACTTAGTCCGTGAATAGTCAGGTGGAATAAAGGTATTTCATTGTGAATATATTTCTTGAAAAGATGTTCAGTTCAAATAAATTCTTCTATAAGTTACTGTAGTACAGTGCTTTCTCCAGAGGTAAAATCATTTCCAACTTCTTTACCATGATCTGTAGGAGTTTGAACATCCAGCTAGCACATCACAATATTATCTTCTGGCTCTAACAATCTGACTTTTACATCTACCCCTAGGGGTTTCATTTTCACCTCCATCCCGTTTCATAAAATGACGAGCAATTCAGCAGTCAATGCTGACATTTATAGTATCATCCTTGGTTTTTAGAAGCAACACCTTTCCAACATTTCCAAACTGAATTCCTTTTGAAGAGTTCTTTCCATGAAAAAATTTCATTAGTTCACTTTTTTGTGTCACATTGGAATGAAACCTTGTCATAACTATAAAGGGAAGGGTAACAGCTCTCCTGTGTACAGTATTATAAAATCCCTCCTGGCTAGAGACTCCAACATCCTTTTACCTGTAAAGGGTTAAGAAGCTCAGGTAACCTGGCTGACACCTGACCCAAAGGACCAATAAGGGGACAAGATACTTTCAAATCTTGGGGGGGGGGGGCTTTTGTTTATGCTCTTTGTTTGGGAAGTTGTTCGCTCTTGGGACTGAGAGGGACCAGACATCAATCCAGGTTCTCCAAATCTTTCTGAACAAGTCTCTCATATTTCAAACTTGTAAGTAAACAGCCAGGCAAGGCGTGTTAGTTTATCTTTGTTTTCTCAACTTGTAAATGTACCTTTTACTAGAGTGTTTATCTCTGTTTGCTGTACTTTGAACCTAAGGCTAGAGGGGGGTCCTCTGAGCTCTTTAAGTTTGATTACCCTGTAAAGTTATTTTCCCATCCTGATTTTACAAAGAGGATTTTTACCTTTTTCTTTAATTAAAAGCCTTCTTTTTAAGAACCTGATTGATTTCTCCTTGTTTTAAGATCCAAGGGGTTTGGATCTTGATCCACCAGGAGCTGGTGGGAGAAAGGAGGGGGATGGTTAATTTCTCCTTGTTTTAAGATCCAAGGAGTTTGGATCTGTATTCACCAGGGAATTGGTGAAGGTCTCTCAAGGCTACCACAGGGAAGGGAATTAGCTTTGGGATGGTGGCAGTGGACCAGATCTAAGCTGGTAGTTAAGCTTAGAAGTTTTCATGCAGGCCCCCACATTTGTACCCTAAAGTTCAAAGTGGTGAAGGAGCCTTGACAAACCTAATGTTGAAATATTGGAATTTCCTACAGAACAGCAATTCTGAATTACACTCAACTCTAGGTTTCTGTTAGTATTTCGGGCTGTTTGCAGATTCAAGAAACTGTGCTGAATTGGTTACACTCAGTTCACATTTAGAATATTATCATCAAGTACGATTTAGGATGAGATTTTTCAATAACTTTGCTTTCATTGACATCCACAGGAATTTTAACAACAGAAACAGAATTAGGCCAAAAGCGTATATCGCACTGTTTCTTTCTTTTTTTTTTTTTTTTAAGAAGGAAAGTTAGACTCTGTGAAATTTGAATATGGCACATTAATACGCTGATTGGGTAGTTTGACCGCTCTGCCTCGGCCCTACCTTTGTCAGCTCAAGAAGGAAAATGCACACAAAGTTCCCTTTTTGGCCAAGACCATCCAAATTTTTACTAATCCTTTATTGACCGGAGATGGAAAAGGTAACCTTATAGATCTTTTTCTGCTATATATATATTTTTTAAATTTATATTACGATACAGGCTCTAACGTTTGGTAGGTTAGCCTCAGTAGGGGGCAAACTGCACAGTACTGTCATTCCATCTGTGAGGAGCCTGCCCTCTGAGACAGTAAAGTCTTCTGCACCAGGTTGGAACTCTAAAACGTCTATACAAAGCAAGCACCTGCTTTACCTTGATGGCTACATTGGGAATGAGCTATAATATATAATTTAGTTCTGTTAGTGCTTCCTATTATTTAACAGTTCGTACAATTATTTCTTATTATAAATAAAGGCAGTTTATTCATCTCAGATAGCTCTGGGATTTACTATTGCCAAATGCTGTTCTTTTTTATGATGATCACTATATTAGAACAATATGTATTTTACACCTGGTCTCACACCAGCTGACGAAGTGTGCCAGAGTAGGAGAAAGGAAAGCATAAGTTTCCTGAGCATCTGTGGCTGCCAAAGGAATATGTTCATATGCCTTGCTTGATAAACTGGGCTCATTCAATATAGCCAAAGGCAATGTCATAGGAACAAAGAATGCAGGCCATATTTACAGAATGGGGGATTGATCCTGGAAAGCAGTGGATTTATGGAAAATAGATCCTGTCAAACTAACTTGATATAATTTTTTATGAGATTACAAGTTTGGTTGATAATGATGATAGTGTTGATGTGATATACTTAGACTTCTGTAAGGCATTTGACTTGGCCCTGCACAACATTTCAATTAAAAAACTAAATGATACTGAACTAACATGGCACAAAGTAAATGGGTGGAAAATTGGCTAAATGATGGGTCTCATCTGTCTTGGATGGTTTAGACCAGTGAGGGGCAACCTGCGGGTTTAGACACAACAAATCTGTATCTTGGCAGGGGGTTAGAGAAGATGACCCTTGCAGTCCCTTCTAACCCTATGGTTCTATGATTCTATGATTCAACATGTAATTGTAAATGGGGAAACATCATTGAGTGGATGTGTTTGTAATGGGGTCCCAGAAGGAGTTGGCTCTTCACTCTACTATTTAATGTTTTGATCAATGACATGGAAGAAAACAAAATTATCACACAAAAAGTTTCATAAAGATTGGGAGAGTGATAAATTAATGAAGAGGACAGGTCACTGATTCAACGTGTTCTGGATTGCTTGGTAAGCTGGGCGCAAGCAAACAATATGTATTTTAATTTGACCAAATATACATGTATACATCCAGGAGCAAAGAATGCAAGCCATACTTAAAGGAAGGGGGACTCTGTCTTTGACGCCGAAAAAGACTTGGGGACCATGATGGATAATTAGCTGAATATGAGCGCCCAGTGTGAAGTTGTGGCCAAAAGAGCCAATGTGATCCTTGTAGATATGATCACGGTATTGTTGAGTAGGAGTAGAGATGATATATAGCTCTGTATTTGGCATTGTGTGACTGCTACTGGAGTAATGTGTTTAATTCTGCCATCCTGAACTCATGAAGGATGCTGATAAAAGAGGGGGTTTAGAGAAGAGCCATAAGAATGATTAAAAGATTGGAAAACATGCCTTATAATGATAGACTCAAGGCACTCGTTCAATTTAGTTTAACAAAGAGAAGGTTAAAGGGTGACTGGATCACATTAGAGAAAAGTATAACAAGATTCAATGGCTGAAAGCTGAAGCTAGACGAAATCAGACTGGAAATAGAGCATATGTTTTTAACAATGAGGGTAATTAACCATTGAAACAACTTACTATGGGTTATGGTGGATTCTCCATTACTGGCAACTTTTAAATCAGGATTGGATTCTTTCCTAAAAGATATGCTCTAGTTCAAAAAGGAATTAATTCAGGAAAGGCTTATGGCCTGTGTAATACAGGAGGTGAGACTAGATGATGTACTTTCAAGTACATAAAAGTTTGTTACAAGGAGGAGGGAGAGAAATTGTTCTTCATCACCACTGAAGATAGGACAAGAAGCAATGGGGTTAAATTGCAGCAAGGGAGGTTTAGGTTGGACATTAGGAAAAACTTCCTGTCTGGGTGGTTAAGTACTGGAATAAATTGCCTAGGGAGGCTGTGGAATCTCCATCACTGGATATTTTAAAGAGCAGGTTAGATAAACACCTGTCAGTGATGGTCTCGATAATACTTAGTCCTGCGATGAGTGCAGGGGACTGGACTAGATGACCTCGTGAAGTCCCTTCCAGTCCTATGATTCTATGATTACAGTGGTCCCTTTTGGCCTTAAAAACTATAAATTGTGTGAGGCATTCACAAGAGCAGGAGCATAGCTGATCAGCTTGTCAAGTAATGTACAGAATTAGATTGACCAAATGTGTTGCAATCTAAAGGATGTGGAGCCTGCAACTATCAAACAGCAGTATCAGAGACTTAATAGGTGGTTACAGAAAACCTGTGTGTTTCTGTTTATGAAAACACAGCTGCATATTTATCGTATTTAGTGAAATGAATAATTAGCAGCTCTCTGAAAAAAGAAAATGTTGCTCATTAGTTTAAATCTTTTTAATAGTTCAAATTGTAAGTTTTGGGTATTTCTTTAGTTTTATGATGTCAATGGTTTCTAAGTGATCAGTTTTCCAGCTATGGGTGTTTTGTCCATGGTTTTGTCCATAAATATCTAATTACTCACATCTCAGAACTTCTATTTTTTTTTTTTTTTTTTTTGCAAATTGCTTTTACAGGTTATAGATCTTGACTGGCTTTTGATATAAAAATATCTAGTGTAGACTAACAGTCTGTTTAGTACTACAGAGAATCTGAAGGAGGAATAACCATTTAGCGCCTTCTCTTGCCCCCATTGAGGTTGGTGGCAGATTCCGTATGGGCTTCCATAATAACAGCAACAGGCACTTATTGCTTATGAGGATTTCACTGCCTCTTCTTGCCTCCATTTCACTGAGATGTGGCTTTTTATTCTCCACAGGTGGCTCATCTCTTAAATGTCAGCAAAGCTAAAGTATCAAATATGAGAGTTTGTTTTAGTACTGTAAGATTTTAAATTTAAATTTAAATTTAGGAGTTAGGTTCCTAAATACCTTTTCAAAATCTGGTTATATTGATTTCTGGCATTTTGACAAAAGCAAAGGAGGACAAGATTCACAGAATGACAGAGAGGAAAGATGACCACAAGTGGTTAGGATACTGTCCTGGGATGTTGGAGACATCAGATCAGTTTCCCCTTCTGCTTGATGTATGTGGAGAAGACATTTAAACTTGGGTCTCCCATATTGCAGGAGAGTGCTCCAGTCAGTGGGCTATGGGATATTCTGGTGCGGGTCGGTCTTAGTCTCTCCTGTTCAAGCTGTTGCACTTTATATTAAAAACTAGTCACTGGTGCAGGGACTTGAACTTGGGTTTCCCCATCCTAGGTGAATACCCTAACAACCAGTCTACAGACGCATTCTCTCATCCCTCCTCCCCCCGGTGGCTATTGATTGTCATTATGAATGACTATGAATTGCCACTCCTATATTCCAGGAGATTATCCTAATCACCGCCACCCCCCAGGCACAGGAATTCTGTAATTCTAGTCCTCCTTTGCTTTTGTTAAAATGCCTGAAATGAAAATGAAAAAACTCACCTCAGGTCGAAACAAAAAAATTCATTTTGACCCCATTTGTAACTTGCTTGACTCTCCACAAATTTTGGAAAACAATTTGATTGGACTCAAAACAAAACCTTTTTTTAATTTTTCAGAATTGTCAGTAAATGAAAAAATCCATTATTTGCTCAACTCTACTTATTACACACTGATTCTGGCTGCCTAGACACTTTACTTTAGAGCCAGCCTCTGCCACCTTTGTGTCCATTGTGCAGTGCCTTACGCCATGGGTAGTCCCACTAATTGTAGTAGGACAGCTTCTAGAAAAAGTCACTATGCTACATAAGAAAGAGGGCAGAATCTGGCCCTTTGTTTGCTACTAGCTATGAGACCAGTATAGGTATCTGTAGCAGGAGAAGCTGTAAAATGTTAGTGCTTTTAATAGTGTGACCTGGGAGTTTAATGGATTATATCTTCTCAGTTTATCCAATTATAAGAGTACAACAATGATATCCATAAATTTCTCTTCACACAACAAATCTAGCAGCTCAAGAGGAAAAAGCAACTCAAGGACTTGAGAAGAAAAGTTTTACAGCAGTAATAGAGCCTTGTTATTTCCCACATTGATCTCCAATTTCTGCCTGTCTGTAAGTGCACATTATTTGGGTGGGGGAGGGGAGAGCTGATGAAACTGCCAACAAGATAGAGAAGCAAGGTGCTCTATTCTTCCTGTGCCATAATGAAGACATATGTAGCTACGTGTGAATTAAGATGGTACAGGGACAGAAAATAATAAACTGCAGAGTAATAGAATCTCCCCCATCATCTGGAAAGTGTGAGGTCATATTGTGGATCACAACTAATTTGTGGGCTTATAATAGGCCTAGTATGCTTAACATTTTGGAACTTGTTGTATTGCCTATTTGGATTAAATTAAATACATACATCATTCTAACAAAGCTCTCCCAGCAGATTGTGAACTTTGGAAAGGGGAAAAAGGAATTAATGGCAATGTATTTTATATTTGTGTTCCTCTGCCTGGTGATTCAATTATTTTCCCATAAAGAATTTATGGTTTCTTTCCAACAGATGTTGGTCAGCTTTTTGATAGACGTTGCTGTGGGGGTGGGGGTGGGATGACCTTCAAGTACAATAAACTCAACTGTTATTATTTATCTTATTGTCGAAGTGACAGACCTAATAACTCATTTCAAAACAGCAGAAAGGGACAGAAAAGCAGGCAGGGGTGCTGGAACAATTTTTATAGTGGGAGTGCTGCTCATGGAAACCATGTATTTCGTATTTGTTATTACTACTTCAAGCCAGGGGGTGTGGCAGCACCTCCAACACCCCTAGTTCCAGCACCACTGGAAGCAGGACAGAATTTAATTGCAACATCTAAATCTATGATCAACAGCCGGTTTCAAATGAAAGTAGATAATAGTGTTATAGTAGTATATCTGATTATGGGAAGGAAGCTGCTTAAATATATGGGCACTGAGCATGTGTAGTGTTCCAGAAAGACACCTTGCAACTGAAGGAATCTGCATTGTGCAACAAGTGTTCTCAGAGCAGGTTTCCAAATGTATAGAATTTTTGGTGAGCATCTTCTGGCTCTTCAGTACTGGTTCAGCACAACAGAGGGATCCAGCAGGCTTAGAAAAGGGCTTTTTCGTAACTCACTTTAAAATGTATCAAATGGAACTCTTGGGCCAAATACTATATTTTAAAGGAAAGGAAGAAGCCACATAAATAAGAGTACATTCTGGGCTGCTCCGTCTTCTATTCCCAATACTCACTCTGTAAAAATAGCCCTTTTTTCACAATTGCAAACAGATGACTTTTGCTATGCAGGTCAATTTATCGAGAGATTTTGTTTCAGAAGCTTATACAAGCTATTCCATGTGATATATAATATTTAGTCAGGCAGTGGCTCACTGAGACTTTAACATTTCATTTAAATAAGCATCTTGTTATAGGCCAGCAAAACTTCTATCAATGTTCCATAAACACTGCACAATAGCAATGCAAGAGCACACTTCTGCCAAGCCAAACCCACATTAAGCAGAGATGTTGCCAAAGCAAGTACACTAATGAACTAATAATTATAATTCAGCTTTTAAATACCTCAAATTACAGTGTTAAGAGGTTCAGGTAGAGAATTCCAAGTTGTGGGTTGGGAGGCCCATCATGCGGCTGTGTATTTCTGCTGGTTCTAGATAAATTTAAAATAAACTGAAACCTTGTTCCCTACAATGAATTCAAATGTCCAGAATTATTTTAAAAATAACAACCTGTATAGGCATTAATAGGCAGTCTCAAACGTTAGCAAGAAACAATTCAAATATGCTAAAAGGAGGCAGTTTTCAGTATTCTATACTGAGCCAGAATAAGTAGATTAATGTTTTTTTCTCAAGTGCCATTAAACCCCTGCCATCCAATTATCATTTCTAAAGGTTAACAAAGACTTGGGGGCACTTTGCCAATTCCTCCCTAAGCTCATTGCCCACAATTTTTTTCATTAAAGGCATTGCAAATAAGTGTATTTTTCTATCCTTAAAAGTAATTATCATAACTTGATGTGATCCAAATGAAATATATCTGCAAGGAGCACTGTTTGATGAGCTAATCCAAATCTTCTCCATATAGACCAAGGGGAAGGGGAAGTTTGTGTTTCTTAAACAGAAACAAACACATTTATAAATTATGAATCATGTTTAAATTCAGCGATCGAACTATTCGTCAAGTCCCAGGGTAAAGGTCTTGTTAATGAAGTATTGTTGATATTTACCCTATGATATAGGACATTTCTGTAGGGTAAGCAGCTGCATGTTAATTTTTAATAAGCACTTATAGCCAGAGATATCAAAGCACTTTCCAAAATAAATTAAGCCTCACAAACCATGGGAGATAGGTACCTAAGTAGTGGTATGCGTATTTTGCTCTAGGACATGCAATGAGTTGGTAGTCTAGTTTACTTGGGAGAAGACTTAAGAGACAAATTCAGACCTGGTAACATTAATTGAAACTACATTAAAGTCAATTAAATTGTTCCCACTTACACCGCATTTGGAACTAGTACCCTGAAATAACCATTAAGCGATTGAACCAACTTCTACTTAGTCACACCAGTGTGAAACCAAAGCATCTTCCAAGTCTAAAAGTTACCCCACATTTACACTGGTGCAAATGAGAGAGGACTATAGCTCAGAAGGATTGTGTGATTGAATGCCAGGTGAGTCCATTTACATGCTGAGTGAGTAAAAGCCTAGAGTTGTAGCAAGAAAAGGAACCAATACAAGAATATAAGAGAAGGTGCCCACCCTCTTACTTACAGTTTCTTGCAGTTGGATGATTTTATGCTACAACCCTGTCCTTCTCTCCGTTACCATGTGTGTTACACAAATTTACACAGTTGCTACCATATAACTTGTACCTCCATTTACATCCTTTGCGAATTTAACATACTGCTTCTTTCAAGTTGCATCTGGTAGAAGCTCCATTTGGCAGAACCTCTGAATAGCAGAGGAATGTGTCCAAGCAGTGACATATTCTAAACTCTCTCTCTTAAAACAAACACACAAATCTTTACTTCGTTTTTTTTCTAATATTTGGTAATTGTGACATTTTCTGTAGCCTAGCTTTTTTACATAACCAAAACATGTATGAGAAAACAGAACTGTAACCTACAATCAAAAATAAAATTTTAAAGCATAGCAACAAAATCCTGTCATGTGAGGTCTTTAAGCCACCTTTCTGCCCTGTCGTCTTGGGGCTGACAGGGACAAAATGGCCCCTGATGTAACTTAGCACAGCTTAATTTCTGCTGGCTGCAGTATTCCTATAAAGAGCATCCTAGTGGCCAAAGATCATTTGGAGTATCGTGCACTCTGGCTGAAACTTGGGATTTCTAGTTTGCAAGACATTTCAATATTTGAAATTTGGGCTTGGTCCAGTTCAGACCAAAACCAATTTTTTCAGTTTCTCATGAACCAGAAATTTTGAAATAATGTATCTTCAGAAACACTGACACATGGGGCTTTTGAAACAAAATATGGTCCTAGGAGGAGCAGCTGCTGACTGAAATTGACATGATCTTGTCATCTCTGTAGCAGTGGTGAAACTGTAAAGAAACATGTCAGTTTCAATCATCTACAGCTGTGCCATGCAGAGAGCCCCAGGGCTTGGAGACTCCTGGGCCATCTGGCTTCAAGGGCTGCTCTGACCCAGCTCTAATCCTCAGTGTAGGTGCATTTGACGATCTAAACCTTAGGTGCTTAAATAATGGACTAACTTTAGGGCTTCTATTTCTAAAAATCTTTTATTTTTGAATTCTTATTTAGGGAGCTAAATATGTGACCTCATTTTCAAACATCCTGAGCATTATCAGTCAGTTTCCTCTTCTACACACACTATTTAATACAGCAGTAGCTTGCAAATTTGTCATGTGCACATCACTTCATAAGATAAATATCCCTTCATGAAACATTTATTTTCCTAACAGAGTACTTAGTTTTCAAAATACTTAATTCTGTCAATCACCAGGATAGGCTCTATGGACTAGTGTTTGAGAGCCAATAGTAGTTAGGTTTACTTGCAAGCAGTTTGCACAACTAAGCAATAAAGGTGGGCCTGACTGTGATCCAAATTAAAGACTAACAGGAGGACTTGTGGCACCTTAGAGACTAACAAATTTATTAGAGCATAAGCTTTCGTGGACTACAGCCCACTTCTTCGGATGCATATAGAATGGAACATATATTGAGGAGATATATACACACAGACAGAGAGCATAAACATAAACAGGTGTTTATGCTCTCTGTCTGTGTGTATATATCTCCTCAATATATGTTCCATTCTATATGCATCCGAAGAAGTGGGCTGTAGTCCACGAAAGCTTATGCTCTAATAAATTTGTTAGTCTCTAAGGTGCCACAAGTCCTCCTGTTCTTCTTTTTGCGGATACAGACTAACACGGCTGCTACTCTGAAATTAAAGACTGATTTCACACCAGTGTAACTTAGAGTTGGAACATCCCCAAGATATCTATCAGATGTATTCTTTCAGGCCTGGTCCCAGAGCATTTTTTGTGCCAGCCCACACTCTATCAGCAAGTAGAAAAAGTGTCTATATTTTGATTTGTCCTTTTCCCCCCTTCATTTGTTTGTAATTCTTTCTGTTTCTGCCGCTGGTCTGTGTGAAGCTCAGAAAAGGGAAGTTTACCTTCAGTATCCATTGCACATTCATACAGATTAAATACTAAAGAGACTTCCTTTTGGCTAATTAGAGAAAAGATTAGAGGATTCAGTACATGCATCGAATGATACATGGTGAACAGGCAGGTGTCTTTTGATTAAAGAGTAAAATAAGTTTATTTAACTACAAAGAGATTTTAAGTGTGTACAAGTGCTAAAACATAACAAACTAGACTTGGTTCAAGGTACAATTTTTACCACATGTTCCCAGAACATAGCTGACCAAATTCTCAAGTCAGGATCTGCCCTTAAAGTCCAACAGCAGTGTTTTTTCCCCTTGTATAGTCCGTCTGCCTTTGAAGTGGCAAAACAAGGTGTCATTTTCTTCTCCCCTGTGTATAATGAAATGCAGATATTCCTTGTCTCCCTCTTGCTGTCTTAATGACCTTGCAAGTTTACTATTTATAAACAAATTGAGGTACACACACAATCCTTTGTTTAAGATTAACTTGCTTAACCGGTTAGTCCTGCCTCATCGGAGCTACATGGTTTTGAACATGTGCTATGAACATCATACAAGGGGAATTCATAACGTCAGATATAACATTGCTACATATATTTCACCATTATTTTATTGAGCAGCAAGTTATTAGTTTTCAAATGATACCTCACAAGGTATATTTTTGTAAAAAGGTTATTACAATAGTATTTAGGGTGTGAATATAGGGGTATATTTGCTCACAGCATGGTTCAGGTTGTCCTCTTGTTTACTAAGTTTAGGTCATTCAGTCAGAAAACAGAAATAGTACCATAAAAGGGCAGCTGATCTTATGGTTCAGGCACTGGACTGGCACTTAGCCTGCAATGAAACTTAGATCTCCTATATCACAGCCTTCCTGTGTAACCCTGTCAAGTCACTTAACTTTCTCCACCTCAGTTCCCCAACTGTAAAATGGAAGTGTTGTGGGAATAAATCCATTTGTTTGTGATGTGCTCAGACACTATGCTAATGGGGTGCAGCCATATAAATACCTAAATAGATGTCACTTAGAGAACTTATCAGCTCTGTGTGAATACTGAACACTGGAAGGAATAGTTACAGTAAATGTTTCATTCGCGTGCAATCCATGGGCATTTTTTCTATGAGATATTTGTAAGAAGAATTTAGAACACCAAACACATTTGTAAAAAATCATGTCCATCTTGCAAAGAGGAAAAGGGGCTACATAACACACACAAAACAGCTCACTGCAAATAGTTAACTCAGCCTAAAGACAAAGAAGTACCCATGCAGTAGATAGATCTCAATCATCCAGCTTTTGGCAACTGACAGAAAATGTGTTCTGAGTTCAGCTCAAGTTGTCAATTCTGGGTGAAGTGGTGTTAGATCCTCTCTACAGCAATATAACAACCAGAAGGGATGACAACTATTGCCACATAAGTGACTCCCATTGATTAATGGCCTCTGTAGAAAGAAATTTGTGAGGAGGGTGTTTTAGGGACATTAAAGTCATTCTTCTTGTCAGAAGTAAATGCTGCATGATCTTCTACGCCCTTCCCAGTGTTTTGCTGACTTTTGTTCTTATACATCAAACCAATAGTCTTGTTTCACCACTGTATACATGGTAAAAGAAATTAATTTTGATAATACACAAAGAACTGAGAACAGAAAATAAAAACTGTAAGTACAAATCAGATTTTTATCCTTCTAATTTAAAGGTTGACAAATGAAGCGGGGGGCGGGGCGGGGGAGGAGAGGGGAATACCATGATGAGCATCCAGTTCAGACAGTGAGAAGGCTCTTTTTACATGAATTCCCTTTGGCCTTCTCCAGCATTCATATATAGCATTTTGTTCTCATAACACAACTAGCTGATAAATTTTTCAACATGGATTTGTTTGATAACTATGTCTTGTGAACTTTCTTATCTGGCAGTTGCTACAGCTTTTTCAGCTAATAAGGTGGGGCAAATACTTTTTTTCCTATACCAGGTACAAATTACTTATTATTTTATCATACTAGTATAGTTATTACTAATTATTTACTTGGTGCATTAAAATATTTTGAATAGTATCCTCTACATTCAGGACAATGAAAATAACCACATAATATTCCAGTTCTGTGCATTTTTCACAGCTCTTAGTGTAGTAAATTAGCACTTTCAAGTAAAGGAACACAAGGGAGAAGAGATGATGTTTTATTATCCCAGACTACAGAGCACATGAAAGCCCATTCCAATAGATGGCTCATACGCAATAACAAATAGATAACCTAATTGTGAATAGCCCAGCTGCCATAGCAAAGCATGAAGGAAAAGTGTCTTTAGTCAATAAGTACATGTCTAATTTAGAAACTTTATATCATCCCAACTAAAGTTTGTGCTCAATGACTGTGCATTTAATAGTTCTGGATCATACAGCTTATAGAACTATTAGGTTGTATTAAAGCTAGTTTTAAGGTAAACGTAACCTAGTTTAAAGTACAGTTCTGTGCTGAAAAGAGACTGTTAAAATGAACTTTATTTAGCACAAATCTGTTGCTTTTTTCTATTCATTTGGCTAGATCTGCTTATGAAAAAATATTTTTTATTACTACTCTTCACTCCTGTTGGCACTGCTGAGCCAATACGAAGTGTAAGCAGTGTTCTGTTTGTACTGGATTGTTTATTGAATTCCAATCAGCTACACTGCTGAAAGCAGTGCATTTCCACAACTGACACTGAACTCCATGAACATTGGAAATCAATGAAGTTGCAAAGGTGAATCAGAGGGCCCACTTTGGTCTGAAGAGCCTTAATTACTAGTGATGACGTGTGTGAAGGATAGAACTCAGCTTGGCTTTCTGATAACAGGTTGAGTTTGCAGAGCTGGTATTTAGGGAGTAAAAAGTATATATTTTTACTTGTAACCTGAGCATATTTGATATGAAAATTGTTGAAAGTGCCACTTTTAGAGTTACTTTTCAGAGTAAAATGTACTTTAAGATGCAAAATTTGTACTCTATAAATTGATAAAAGCTAAAATCTTCAAAAACAGTGGATAATGAGGCACCAGCTCTTATGGAGGTTCTGCTCCGAGGCATTAGATACGCATGATATATGGACCTGGATAGATATAAAGTTTTTATTCCCAATTGTGGAAATGCTATCTTGCTGACTGATGGTATATTCCATCAGGGCCAGAGATTTAAAATATCACTTGATAACCGATTTGTAAAAAAATGAACTCACAAACAGTTTTTGAAAATTGTTTCAATTATTTAATAAGTTGACAGACAGCACTATGTAATTGGTAAAGATAACAGTATAAGCAGGAGAAAAAGAGAAGTTCATAAAAGACTGGGAAGGGGGATTCAATATCTTTTTTTTTTTAATCCTTGAACATCAAAATATCCAAGCCTGTGTTAAATTTCTGTATGCATTTTCAGGCCCCAGTAAGCACGCTGAGGGCAAGTTTTCACTTATCAAAAAGACAAAGCACAAAAGCTGATATTCAGTATATTATGAAGGAAAGTGTGGTCATAGAGCCAATCAGAATATTTACTTCTTCAAGCTCAATGGATGAATGCCGAGAAACCAGTAGTTTCTTTCAGCTGTCCATCCATCTGAAACCACTTATGTAAGGAACAAATTGACAATTCAGGACATGATGCTCTGCTGGTGTGAGTTAACCTAACTCTACTGACTGAGAATCTGGCCCGGCATTATCAACAATTTCTATTTATCTAACAGATAAATAGACATATACCAAAGAGTACGTCCTTTGTGCTATATACAAACATGTATATCCTCGATGATTGTAAAAGCCCTCATGAGTCATATGCAGTGTTCTTGAATGATAGTGAATACTGTGCACATACCTAATTTTGACCAGGACTGGGTCATCAAAAATTTTCCATTGAAACTGTATTTCCACAGTATATTTTGGTTTTTGGCTAAACTAAATTTTTCACAAGTTTCTGCTTTCCATGCAAAATTTCAATTGTTATCAAAATAGAAAAGTGGAGAAAAAAACAGCCCCAAACTAAAATGTTTTGAGTCAGATATGCTGTCGTATTACCTCATGGGAGTTGTAGTTCAGATGCCTTATGGACCAACCACCCCAGCTGTACTTCATCTCCCATGATGCACGCCGCCATTGGACTCCAGTGATGCACAAGGAGAGACCAGGGTGCATCATGAGAAATGTAGTCCAATTCCCATAAGGCTGTGCATAAGTATTTCAGAATCAAAATATTTTGGTTTTTGATATTTTGGTTTTTGTTATTGCCAAAAAGTTGTTTTTTCAGGGAAAATCTCGACAAAATCATTTTTGGAAAAACTTTTTATTAGGGGGAAAAAATATTTTTCCACATAGTTTGACAGATAATGTTAGCTTAATAAATGTTTGCTTCTTCTTAATTAAAGTATTGTTTTTCTCATAGTATGCACAATTATCAACTGTTGTTACTACAACTTGCAAGATACTATCAGTGTTAAATATGTTAGAATTCCACATATGTTGAGAATGACATTTTCCATATTTCCTGTTTACTAGACAGCTGATTAAATAATAGTGATTTGTCAATATGTTTTGCAAATAAACATAGCAAGTTCATGCCAATGTTATTAATGAGGTAATGTTACCCATTGTTCATGTGTATTTAGATGACCATAGTTTATTCATTAAGATAGTCACAAACCCCAAATGTTTCACAAATTCTAGCATGAATGCTTATTAATCTGAAAATTTGTACCAAAAATGGGGGGTTTTTTTGCTATTCGCTATTTTAAAAATGTAATAATCTAATGGGAACAGAAATATTATGTGATGCAGGAGACCAATCATATTAGATGAATAACAAATAATATGTAAATAGTTCACACACAACACATAAGCTTATATCTGTTATAACTACTCAACAAATACAAATAACTAATATAGTCATAGCAATTGGGAACTATTAATGAAAAAATTCACAAACAAAAAAGGTAGATATTTGTTGGATAGTTTATTCACAATGAATAATTTAACCAATTCTATTATTTGGTGCAGTAAATTGATTTTATGGAACTCAAAATTATTGGGATTACTTTCTTTGATTCAGATTCTAAAGAATGGGTGGATGGAGAGACAATAAAAAATGGGAGGATATAGAATACAGCTTTCCTTCTTATTGAAAATGATGCAGTTGTTAAAATTAGACATGTTTGGTGGATTCTACTTCGAAAGAGTTAGTTGAGAAGTCATTTAATAGAGTGAGAATATACATGTTGTTGTCAGGATTATAATGCATTTTAGAGAAAGCAAAAAGGAACAGCACTTTGCAATAACAGTGGAACATTGTCACATAACAGTAGCAAAGAATCCTAGAAAGATTCACTTTCTTCTATCATTGGAAAAAATAGTATGTGATTGTAGTGGGGCAGTTGCCCCACCTTGGCAGACAAAGAGTTAATAGTAGCCCTTGGAGCAGTTGCACAGAACCCAGCCAATCAGAGAAGGCTTAGAAGCAGCCAATCAGGGCCAGGCTGGGCCCTGTATAAAGGCTTCAAAGCAGAGAAGACTGGAGTCTTTTCCTGACAAACAAGGGAGGAGGACAGGCTCCAAAGAATAGCACCTTATATAGAGCAGTGCTGGGCCAGCTCAGGGTAGCAGAGGAAAAGCTCCAGCCTGATACCTTCCAGGCTGAGACCGCTGAAAGAAAGGGCAGAGAAGGTGCAAGGGCCAAAGGGAAGTGGCCCAAGGAGCGCAAGCAGAAGAGGGGAGAGAAGGAAGGCAGGACATAGCTGCACCAGAGGGTCCCTGGGCCAGGACCCAGAGTAGTGGGCGGGCCTGGGTCTCCCTCTCCCTCCTTACAGTGCACCAGGCCGTGGAGGAGAGTGGCTGGATACAGACTGTGGCTTGCCCCTGAGGCAAGGGGCTAGACCGGGGCGGGCAAACTTTTTGGCTTGAGGGCCACATCAGGTTTCGTAAATTGTATGGAGGGCCGGTTAGGGGAGGGGGTGGTGACCTGGCCCCCACTTCCTATCTGTACTCCCTCCCCCCCACAGGACTCCTGCCCCATCCAACCCCCAGTTCCCTGATGGGCCCTCTGGGACCCCTGCCCCATCCACACCCCACCGCTCCCTGTCCCCTGACTACCCCCGGACCCCCGCCACCCCACCCAACCCCTCTTCTCATTCCTGATGGCCCCCCCAGGCAGGGCCGGCTCCAGCATTTCTGCCGCCCCAAGCAAAAAAAAAAAAAAAAAAGCTGCGATTGGCAGCGGCAATTGAAAAAAATTTAAAAAGCCACGATCGGCGGCGCAGTTCGGTGGCAGGTCCTTCGCTCCTAGAGGGAGTGAGGGACCTGCCGCCCCCGAATTGCGGCAGGTGCCGCCCCTCTCCCTTGGCCACCCCAAGCACCTGCTTGTTAAGCTGGTGCCTGGAGCCAGCCCTGCCCCATCCACACCCCACCGCTCCCTGTCCCCTGACTACCCCCGGGACCCTGCCCCTGACTGCCCCCTGCTGCCCCATCCAATCCCCCCTCCTTCCTGACTGCCCCCTGGGACCTCTGTCCTCATTCAACCCCCTGTTTTCCCCCCGACCTCCATCCACAACCCTGCCCCTGACCACCACCCCGAATACCCCTGCCCTCTATCCAACCGTCCCTGCCCCTTTACCGCTCTGCCTGGAGCACCGGTGGCGCTACAGAGCCACCGCCGCAACCACGCAGCACAGAGACCGGGTCAGGCCAGCTCTGCAGCTGCACTGCCCCAGGAGCTCACTGCCCCGCCGCCCAGAGCATTGCGTTGGCAACGGAGCAAGCGAGCTGAGGCTGCGGGGGAGGGGAGACAGCAGGGGAGGGCCTGGGGGCTAGCCTCCCGGGCCAGGAGCTCGGGGGCCAGGCAGGATGGTACCGCGGGCCAGATGTGGCCTGCAGGCCATAGTTTGCCCACCCCTGGGCTAGACTTTGGGGCTGCAGTTGGCCACGAGGGCAGGTGCAGACTGAGGACTGCTGACTCCCCCTCGGATGGGGAGAGAACCGAGTGGGGCACAGCCAGAGGGCTGTGTCTAGAAGAGGACATCGCAAGTCAGGAAGCAAAGCAGGTCCCAGACAGCACAGCAGAGTAGGCAATGGGTGAGACACAGATTGCACAGGCCATCTGTATTCTGGCATTAAATAACATTTGAGTGCTTGACTTTGCAACCTTAATGTTCTTTTAATGTAGTTTTTGAATGTAACTTCTTAGCTTTTTAAAAAAGCAAGCTAAAAAGAAAAACACCCCCAAACCCTCCAAATTCTGTTATCTGGCATCACATTGTCACCCATAAGCAAGTGAAGACAGGGTCTTAAAATGGGAAGTGTCGGGTAACCTTAATTAAGGCAGTGCTACTAGATTATATACACATAATAAATGAATGTATCAATTTGTATGTGTGTATCGATAACACCTGATACTTATGTAAATTATATATACATATTATAAATGTGTATGAGAATCTGTCCTGGTAGAGACAACGTAGATGAGATCCTAACTGTCAGAACAAGGTTCAGGAGTGGCTATCTCGCTGTCCATGCTAACTAGAGACAAGAGATTAGAAGTAATGAGGGAAAAGTGGAGGAGACGACATGGAATAACAGATGAGTCTGGCTGCTAAATTGACTCTAGGCACAGAAATAAGCAGAGTAGAAATACTGCAAGACCAGCTAGTGCAGCTTAGCCTTAAAATAATCAGAATAATGATGAAGATGATACCCCCAAAGGAAGTATCAGGAAAGAATAAATAAGAATCATTACACTTTGAATATTACAATGGATGGATTTAACTATTTTAAAAGAAATCTGTTCTAGCTAAAACTTCATAATCAAATCTGAGCTGCCCTAAAATAGAAACCTCCAAAGAGGTTGTAAATGTTGTCTAAATGCTACAAAATTGAGCCATTTTTGTGATTCCTAATGTTGTGTGTAGAAATAGTTAAATCAAACAACATATTTGCTGCATAAATGCAGGCAAAACTATTGAAAAAGCAGCAGACTGAAAATATGAGAGGCCATTACAAATGATAATCTAGCCTATCAATTCTACTGTCATGTAGACTGATATGCTACCAGCAGCATGCAACTTATTTATTTGAAATAGTAAACTGCTATTGATGTGGGAGCATGTTTCTCAGTTCCACCATTCAGTATATCTAAATGGGAGGAATAGTGCTTACCTATAGCAGAGAGAGAGATTCCCTTCGCCCCAACACTGCTATTATTAGGAATAAATGTATTCTCGACAAATGCAATTTCACCCAACTTGGCTTTTGTCAATTAGTTTTTGACAAATGACTTTTGTGTATGAATTTCTGCAAGCTGTAGCAAAATAAAACTGCTGGGACAGGTGTCAAAAATCTCAGCCATCTGCTGTGCTAATAACCATGAGGCTGTGAGTACCATGATGGAGATAACAGCCATTAGGAATAGGGTCATTATCTCAGTGTTCTATATCTTGATGAGCTTCTTGCTCCAATTAGATGCTGATGTGGGGGATGCTGAGAGCCAAGGTACTTCGAACCAGGTGAGCATTTTGTCTTTGGCAATCATAAGGCCAACTTGAAGTGCATCTGCAGGCATTTATTAAAAAGCAGCACTATGGGTTTTCATTCTAGTTAAACCATAATTCTGATTCTGCCTTTTCAGCATTATTCCATTATAATTAGGATTCCAACATGTCTATTTTTGAAATAGAACGTTGTTTTTTTTGTATTGGAAATGGGGAATAGTTTGATTTGCATGCCAACCTAGCAAAAATAACCATTTTGTAATGCTTATATATCATTTATTGTTTTTTAAATGCTGGTGCAGTGTATGTGGTTCTCACTGATGTAGGATGTGCACGTGTACACTTGTGCCTGACCACAGAACACCCAAAGTTATGAGACAAGTGAGCAGAGTGTGGACTTGATCTTTGAAGTACTGAGCACTTTCGATTCCTGGCTTCGTTGTTCAGTTGAGAGCACTCAGCATCTTGCAGGAGGCACTATTGGCCAGCTTTTCAAATGTATCCAGGTGCCTAATGATGCAGATAGGTGTCTAGTGGGGTTTCCCAAAGTGCTTAGGTGCCTAACTCCAATTGAAATTAATGAGACTTGGACACCTGGGGCTTTTAAAAATCCCACTGGGCAACTATCAGCACTTTATGATGCATAAGTACATTTGAAAGTCTGGCCCTTAGTGCATCACAGAATCAGGCTCTAAGGTAGTTAGGGATCCTTTAGCTCTGCTTTCCTACATTTTCCAATCTTTGAGATTTTTATTTTTTTTTAGGTGTAACCTTCACTTTAAATTTTCTCAATTTCAAACATCTTTAAAAGCTACTCTACTATATGCAAGTTGTACCCTCACCTCGTCATTCCCCACAAATCATGGATGTTTGTTCACAACCTTAACCCCAGCTTTATTTCCTATTTTACATAGGAATGTGATTTTAAGCTGAGTATCACTCTGTCAAACTTGACCTATTGACTGACAGAATAAACGGTGGGGGCCAGATGATGATTCTGTTACCCATGCTGCTTGTTATCTCATTCAATGCTTACTTTGTGGTTTCAAACGGACTGCTCACAGAGTAA
The DNA here is from genome assembly GCF_011386835.1 of Chrysemys picta bellii. Lineage (NCBI taxonomy): Eukaryota > Metazoa > Chordata > Testudines > Emydidae > Chrysemys > Chrysemys picta. The sequence continues at coordinate 39,637,078 of NC_088795.1, forward strand.
GGTGCTTCTCAGTGTGAGGAAGGTGGCAGAATCTATGTCATCAGTGGCACCAGACACACATTGTCTTGAAGAACTGAGCTTATAATTATAATAGAAAAGAGACATGACATGGTAGATCTCGTGACAGGTAGGCATCCACTGTCAGAGCTGCAACTTAGTGCCTAACTGCATATCGGTAACAGAAAATTATATACATAATATGGGATACGTTCTTAATAAAGGTTTTCTGTAGTTAAAATCCAGTCACTGGGAGATGCATGTATTCAGCAGTTACAGAATCCTTGCCACTGCTTTAAAAAAAAAAAAAAAATTTTGGTTAGCCTCTTGATTATTTTTAAGTTTAAACATTTCAAAATTAGGGTCACATTTATCCCTGGAATAACTCGAATGTACTCTAACCATTAAAGTGACCATCCTGCAATGAGTTGCACATGAGTTTGCGAACAGGGGCTGCTAACAGGGAGTTTCACAAGGGAGTTTGGAAGGGGAGCAGGAAGGGGGCGAGGGTCCCTTGCCAGTTCCATCTGTTTTCTCTTGATTCCCTTAATACCTATAAAGCAACTACATTCATAACTTTTTTCTTAAACAACCCTTTCAGCTGACAGGGGGCTGCAGACGGGAGTTTGACAGAGGGAGGCTTATGATGGTTAGGAAGACCCGCAACACCTGTGCCAGCACTGCTACTGTCTCCTCCACCTGTGCCTGTAGCCAGACAGAGTGCCTAAGCATGGATGCCTCTACCCAGATCCTGGTGTGGTTTTGCAAAGACTGTAACTTGCAATTTCCACTTGCTGATATCCAGGCTGGGGGGACCATCCAATGTGAGAGGTGCCTGCTGGTGGAATCTCTCAGGCAGCAGGTGGGAGAGCTACAGGAGGAGGTGGCTAGGTTGAGGAGCATCCGTATCCACGAGCAATTCCTCGACAGTGTCCATGTGGAGACAGCTGAGGTAGCTGTCCCAGTACACAGGACTGCTGATACACCACTGGTGGAGGAGGAGATGGCTCAGGGTGGACACTGGCAGCTGGTTACTTCTGGCAGCAGGCAGTGCTCCACCCTTGCTCCAAACCCTCCTGCCGTGGTTATAGGTAACCGTTATGCTCTTCTTGATACAGGAAAGAAGGAATCACTCCCTACAGTAAAGGAGGAGAAGCCTCGTACCCCTAAGGCTGGAGAGTCTGCTGCCACCACTGCGAATAGGAAACGTAGGGTAGTGGTGGTCGGAGACTCTCTGCTGAGGGGGACGGAGGCGCCCATCTGTCGCCCTGACATTTCATCTCGGGAGGTATGCTGCCTGCCGGGGGCCCGTATCCGAGACGTTACGGAGGCATTGTCGAGGATTATCCAGCCCTCTGACTACTACCCCATGCTACTCATCCATGTGGGCACAAATGATACTGCGCGGTGTGACACTGAGCGGATCAAGAGTGACTACAGGGCTCTGGGAGTACGGGTGAAGGAGTTTGGAGCACAGGTGGTATTCTCTTCAATTCTTCCTGTCAAAGGTAGGGGCCCGGGCAGAGACAGATGCATCATGGAGGTGAATGCCTGGCTGCGAAGATGGTGTCGCCAGGAGGGCTTTGGCTTCCTAGACCACGGGATGCTATTTGAGGAAGGACTGCTAGGCAGAGATGGCGTTCACCTTTCGAGGAGAGGAAAGACCCTTTTCGGACACAGACTGGCTAATCTAGTGAGGAGGGCTTTAAACTAGGTTCGACGGGGACAGGTGAGCAAAGCCCACAGGTAAGTGGGGAACATGGAGACCGGGGAGATGGATCGGAAACAAGAGGGAGTGTGGGCTATATTGGCAGAGAGAAAGGAGAGTCAGGACAAAACTGGGAGGAAAGACCAAACCAGTATCTTAGATGCCTATATACAAATGCAAGAAGTATGGGCAATAAGCAGGAAGAACTGGAAGTGCTAATAAATAAATACAACTATGACATTGTTGGCATCACTGAAACTTGGTGGGATAATACACATGATTGGAATGTTGGTGTGGATGGGTACAGCTTGCTCAGGAAGGATAGACAGGGGAAAAAGGGAGGAGGTGTTGTCTTATATATTAAAAATGTACACACTTGGACTGAGGTAGAGATGGACATAGGAGACGGAAGTGTTGAGAGTCTCTGGGTTAGGCTTAAAGGGGCAAAAAACAAGGGAGATGTCATGCTAGGAGTCTACTACAGGCCACCTAACCAGGTGGAAGAGGTGGATGAGGCTTTTTTCAAGCAACTAACAAAATCATCCAAAGCCCAAGATTTGGTGGTGATGGGGGACTTCAACTATCCGGATATATGTTGGGAAAATAACACAGTGGGGCACAGACTATCCAACAAATTCTTGGACTGCATTGGAGACAACTTTTTATTTCAGAAGGTTGAAAAAGCTACTAGGGGGGAAGCTGTTCTAGACTTGATTTTAACAAATAGGGAGGAACTCGTTGAGAATGTGAAAGTAGAAGGCAGCCTGGGTGAAAGTGATCATGAAATCATAGAGTTTGCAATTCTAACGAAGGGTAGAAGGGAGAACAGCAAAATAGAGACAATGGATTTCAGGAAGGCAGATTTTGGGAAGCTCAGAGAGCTGATAGGTAAGGTCCCATGGGAATCAAGACTGAGGGGGAAAACAACTGAGGAGAGTTGGCAGTTTTTCAAAGGGACACTATTAAGGGCCCAAAAGCAAGCTATTCCGCTGGTTAGGAAAGATAGAAAATGTGACAAAAGACCACCTTGGCTTAACCATGAGATCTTGCACGATATAAAAAAAAATAAAAAGGAGTCATATAAAAAATGGAAACTAGGACAGATTACAAAGGATGAATATAGGCAAACAACACAGGAATGCAGGGGCAAGATTAGAAAGGCAAAGGCACAAAATGAGCTCAAACTAGCTACAGGAATAAAGGGAAACAAGAAGACTTTTTATCAATACATTAGAAGCAAGAGGAAGACCAAAGACAGGGTAGGCCCACTGCTTAGTGAAGAGGGAGAAACAGTAACAGGAAACTTGGAAATGGCAGAGATGCTTAATGACTTCTTTGTTTCGGTCTTCACCGAGAAGTCTGAAGCAATGCCTAACATAGTGAATGCTAATGGGAAGGGGGTAGGTTTAGCGGATAAAATAAAAAAAGAACAAGTTAAAAATCACTTAGAAAAGTTAGATGCCTGCAAGTCACCCGGGCCTGATGAAATGCATCCTAGAATACTCAAGGAGCTAATAGAGGAGGTATCTGAGCCTCTAGCTATTATCTTTGGAAAGTCATGGGAGACGGGAGAGATTCCAGAAGACTGGAAAAGGGCAAATATAGTGCCCATCTATAAAAAGGGAAATAAAAACAACCCAGGTAACTACAGACCAGTTAGTTTAACTTCTGTGCCAGGGAAGATAATGGAGCAAGTAATTAAGGAAATCATCTGCAAACACTTGGAAGGTGGTAAGGTGATAGGGAACAGCCAGCATGGATTTGTGAAGAACAAATCGTGTCAAACCAATCTGATAGCTTTCTTTGATAGGATAACGAGCCTTGTGGATAAGGGTGAAGCGGTGGATGTGGTATACCTAGACTTTAGTAAGGCATTTGATACGGTCTCGCATGATATTCTTATCGATAAACTAGGCAAATACAAATTAGATGGGGCTACTATAAGGTGGGTGCATAACTGGCTGGATAACCGTACTCAGAGAGTTGTTATTAATGGTTCCCAATCCTGCTGGAAAGGCGTAACGAGTGGGGTTCCGCAGGGGTCTGTTTTGGGACCGGCTCTGTTCAATATCTTCATCAACGACTTAGATATTGGCATAGAAAGTACGCTTATTAAGTTTGCGGATGATACCAAACTGGGAGGGATTGCAACTACTTTGGAGGACAGGGTCATAATTCAAAATGATCTGGACAAATTGGAGAAATGGTCTGAGTTAAACAGGATGAAGTTTAACAAAGACAAATGCAAAGTGCTCCACTTAGGAAGGAAAAATCAATTTCACACATACAGAATGGGAAAAGACTGTCTAGGAAGGAGTACGGCAGAAAGGGATCTAGGGGGTATAGTGGACCACAAGCTAAATATGAGTCAACAGTGTGATGCTGTTGCAAAAAAAGCAAACATGATTCTGGGATGCATTAACAGGTGTGTTGTGAGCAAGACACGAGAAGTCATTCTTCCGCTCTACTCTGCTCTGGTTAGGCCTCAGCTGGAGTATTGTGTCCAGTTCTGGGCGCCCCATTTTAAAAAAGATGTGGAGAAATTGGAAAGGGTCCAAAGAAGAGCAACAAGAATGATTAAAGGTCTTGAGAACATGACCTATGAAGGAAGGCTGAAAGAACTGGGTTTGTTTAGTTTGGAGAAGAGAAGACTGAGAGGGGACATGATAGCAGTTTTCAGGTATCTAAAAGGGTGTCATGAGGAGGAGGGAGAGAACTTGTTCACCTTAGCCTCTAAGGATAGAACCAGAAACAATGGGTTTAAACTGCAGCAAGGGAGGTCTAGGTTGGACATTAGGAAAAAGTTCCTAACTGTCAGGGTGGTTAAACACTGGAACAAATTGACTAGGGAGGTTGTGGAATCTCCGTCTCTGGAGATATTTAAGAGTAGGTTAGATAAATGTCTATCAGGGATGGTCTAGACAGTATTTGGTCCTGCCATGCGGGCTGGGGACTGGACTCGATGACCTCTCGAGGTCCCTTCCAGTCCTATAATCTATGATTCTATGATTCTATGGGTCTATCCATACAGAGCTCATGCAGGGTCAGGACTGTACCCTGTTACATTTGAGAACTTGCTCCCTCAATAAGTAATTTATTATTAATATGTCTGGCTGTTAGACAGTACACACCTTTTGATGCAGAAATATGCTTTTCCTCCTTTCATATTGTATACACGTGGCATTTTGAGACAGATTTTTTTCAGTTGCTACCCTCCTATTTCCCTCCATTGTGAAATTTCCCAGTATAAAATCACTCCATATAGCTCTCTCTCCCACACAACTTTTTATTATTTTGTTGATTTTAGTGGAATTAGAAGGATTAAAAGCTGTAAACTTTTTTATTATTATTACTATTATTGTTGAAGGAAAGCCACTAAATGTACAGAGGTACATGCCAATTATTTCAGTCTTTAACTGCAACAATTACTCTCTAAACAATGAAAGTTATACATCATTTTATCTTTATACTCACTTTACACAGAATAGTATCTCTACAAAGCAGAGGCTACCAACCATGCCATATTATAACAAGTTATATCTAGATAGTTGAAATTGTTTTGTGACATAGACTACTGTGCCTTGGGAGAATGAACTGAAGTAGCAAACTTATCTGTTAGGTTATCATGGTAGTTCACTCTCGCACAGGTAAACAGTAAATATTTTCTACATATCAGTAGCATCTAGGTTTTTTAATAATGTAAGTGTTCTCACCAGACAATTATTAGCTTTTAATTTGAAATGGCCCCTTAAGTAAATCTTATGTTTCGGCTGAATGGGGAGGACTTGGATAAAAATATTAAGTTTGTCATTTACGAAACCACTAAAGCAACATCTCACAGATGATAGGAGTGTGTTTAAGAGCCCGTCAGTAAGTACACCTCTACCCCGATATAACGCGACCCGATATAACATGAATTCGGATATAACGCGGTAAAGCAGCGCTCCAGGGGGGCGGGGCTGCGCACTCCAGTGGATCAAAGCAAGTTCAATATAACGCGGTTTCACCTATAACGCGGTAAGATTTTTTGGCTCCCAAGGACAGCGTTATATCGAGTTAGAGGTATATAATTTCTCAAGGTCATATAGTTCCCAAATGTTGAACAACTTGTCATTTGCCAGGCAGCTTATGTGGTTATTAATAGTATCAAATGCATAGATTTATGTTGTTCACGTATAGATCCTGATCCTGCTTTCCTTGCACACCGAAATCTCTTTCTAATGAGAGTTTTGAATGCCCAAGTAATGCAGGATCAGGGCCATATTGTACAGAAATTTTGGCTAGAAGTACTGTAGAGTACATTGTCAGTAGCACTGGTTGGAGTTCCCATGGGAGAATCTGGTCCTGGTGTTTGAGATTCACAAAGCCCTTAATCCTTTACAGAGCAGCTACATCATTCACATTGATTGTGTCCCATTGGATATGAAGGAAGCCAGAAATTATTCTTTGTTTCACTTGGCCATTGTGTAATAACACTATTCTGCCTGTAATGCTATTTTTTCTCTTAAGGGATATAATTGGATGAGTAGGGAAGGGATAATATAAAAGGAACTTTATTTACTACAATATAGTGCATTTACTAAAATCCTAAGGACACTGAAAGCATTTATAGTGAAGCCATAAGCATAAGAGAATCTTGGAACTAGCTTTAAGCCTGGATAAAGTTCTGTTGTTCAGAGCATTCATGTTTTTAAAAAGAATGACACAAAAAGCTTATGACAAAAGCAGGTTACAATGATTGCCCATCTTCAGAGGAAATCTAAGCAGAAAATAATTAAAATGCAAGCTGGCATGGTTGCTGTGAACAATTATCATGGCTAAAAGCATAACATATCTACTATCTTACCATCCCACTATAAAGGTGAAAACAAGGGCATGTGTTTAGCCAGTACATGGAGGAGTCATGTGAAATGCATCATACCCATATAAGGGCACTGGGACAGTGATGCTTGTGTGTCAAAGCAGATGGACAGATAGCCCAAAGAGGTAACCAAAGCAGCAGTGTGTGTTATAAGCAAAAACAAAACACCTAGGTGCTCTTCTGCCTCTACGGAAATACAAGGAAGAAAATGGCAATAGGGAGTTAGTACCGCTGAAAGGGATGGGAATGGAGGAGTATGTTGTCAATCACTTGGAAGATAAAATGACCACACTTAGCAATTTATACCCAGAATGTATACAAATAAGAAGTCCAACAGCAAGTTCCCAAAGCAGCATGCCCAGCTATATACAAGTAAGAGGCCAGTGGGAACAAATATACCAAAGGTGCATCAACACTGCCACATGTTAAAGTATAATTGAGACCTTAGGCATGGATACTGCATTTGTTATCTGTAAGTAGCAAATCTATAGTAGGTAGTGAGTAGGCTATTAGGTAAGCACACAGGAATAAGGAAGCTGAAATTCTTACACCAGCTGTTTGAGACACATTGAAATACATGTTGACTTAAAGCAGCCCACTGTTCAATGCATGTCATATGTCCTCCTCTGTGCCTCAACCATCAAGAGTGCAAATCTGTTACAGCTCCCAACTGCAGGATTTAATCCTGTAGGAGCTAATGTTCTTTAGGTCGAGAATTGCCTGAGCCACAACCAAGATGGTGAGTGTCATGTTAGCACAGAGGAACACAGTGAGTGTTCTATATGTGTGTTCATCTTCTAAAGTTAAAGGCTTGTACTCACTGCTTTTCTCCTACACAAGCAACTTTTTTGGGAGATAGCAAAGTTTTGGGAGCAATTGCAAGTGTACTGCTTTTTGGGTCTACATCACAATTTTTGGTCTATCACTAGTATTTAGTGCTGTTTTCTCAGCTTCTCTTTCACTTATAAGCAAAAGATTATATTTATTCACTTTGCTTTAAGTGTTGGAGTTAAAGAATCTCAATGTTTCATGGATAGTTATAAGTTGGAATTTTCTTTCTGGTGTTAATTGTTTTCAGTTTAAGACTGTAACTTGGCTCCTAGTTTCTTGCTCTGGGTCTTTACAAGCTCATGCATGGAATTAAAATCCAATTCAATGCATCCTATACTCCAATCTGCTAGCAGAAAATTTAAAGGAATATGGTCCATTTTTATAAACCATAGTTTGTACATTCTTTTAAAGACATATTCCAGGCCTTACACTGAATCCTTGTCCTATGCTCCAACCAAACATGTCCTGACTGCCCTACAGTTTTTCTGACACATGCTGTAAAAAGAGGGGAGTGGACAATAATCAAAGCTCTAACGGAAGCCTTTAGGGACACATTTATAGACATACAGGCTAAATTGTTTCAGCTTATGACAAATAATAAGGTCACAGAATTTAACTATTATGCAGAGTTTTACGATTTTTAAATGGAGTGCTACTGAACTTGTTATTCCTGCCTGATTATGACATTAGAAAGACAAGATGGGTGAGGTAATATCTTTTATTGGACCAACTTCTGTAGGTAAAAGAGATGCGTTTTTCAGCCTCACAGAGCTCTTTCAGGTCAACAGGATTCAAGATGTAACAATGCACTGGTTAAGTTGCTCTAGTTTTAGCTGCAGTATCTGCCTTTGTCAGTTTTTAAGAGGTGTGTTCACGTTACCCTAATTCAAGTTGTTTCATCTCTTTGGATCTACTTTCCTCCAATATTTTATTCCATTTATTAAAAAGACAACTGTTGAAAATTAAAAAGTTGTGCTATATTTAAACTAACTTTTGGAATGGCTGGCCAGATCTATCTCAAATGGTGCCATGATTTAATTCATGCCATTTCTGTCAAAAGAGAGAAAAAAAGTTTTTTACATATAATTAACCCCTAGAATTTGGTGGTTGAAAAAAAACATTTCAAATCATCAACCATAAATAAAAATGAATATGAAGACTGAGGTACCACTGAACTTATCTGCTATAGTCATAGTCCAGCTTGCAGGTGGCAGAGCTGATGTTTAAGAAAGGCTAGACAGAATGATACTGTTGCTTCGAGGTTGGAGACAGAGTTTCTGAATTCTATTTCCTGCTCTGCCTCTGACCCACTGTTTGACCGTGAGCAGGTTACTAGTTGCCTCTTTTTACTAATCTTTAAAATGGATGTAATAATATCTGCAGTTTTCACAGAATGTGGAGATTGTCTATTGAGGATAACTGGACAGGTTGTGAAAATAAGGAGAGAATGGTGATAACAATAATAGTTGTATATTTCTAAGTTAATAACTACAAGACTTATCAAAAGAATATGCAGTAACTTACGGGATGAAAATAGCATTGTAGGGCTGGGCTTATTTTTAAAAAAAATTGAAAAGATCTTATTGGGTTAAAAATGTCCTTATTTCTGTTTGTCGTAACCTTAATTATTTAAAAGTGAAAGATGTGTTCTTCTTAGCTTAGTCACTGAAACTGCACTGATCATTTTCTAGCTAATATTAGTTATTTCTGTTGTTTCTCATCCATGAATGATGTGGAAGCAGAGAAAGAACTGACAGGAAGGAGATGCAATGCATGACAGTTCGTTAGCAAGAGTCAGGCTAACTGTAATCCTAATAACACGAGATTTGTAGAAGCGAGGATTGTGTGAGGCGAGTGGGAAAGAACAGTGTGAGAAGTTGTTGTGACCTTGTGTAGATAATGTGTAGAAAATATTGTATGTAGGCTAGAGTCAAAACAAGTGAGAAAAATAAGATATCAAGATGGCCTATGTATAAACAAAATGCAGCTATTTCTTGTTATTGTCTGTAATGAAAGGTATAAATGCTTGCTGTAATTGTTTACCTGTAGAGAGACCTGCTTAGCTCTCTCCCTCTGTGCAATTGTGAGAGAAAATAAGCATCTGACTTGCTGTACCCAAACAAAAAGTGAGAACTCTGTTATTCTCCAACAATTATAATACTTAGCATTTTTATAGATCTTTATATGTTCAAAGCACTGTAAAGACATTAACCACTAATCCTTACCACATACCTGTAAAATAGTTGGGCAACTATTCTTATACTCATTTTACAGACCGATAGAGACAGAAAGGTGAAGTGGTTTGCCCCATGCTGCACGCTGAGGCTTTGGCAGAGCCAGGATTAGGACTCTGTGCCTCTTGACATGTGATCCCATGTGCCTTCCTCCAGAGCAGGGCCGGCTCCAGGCACCAGTTTAACAAGCAGGTGCTTGGGGCAGCCAAGAGAGAGGGGCGTCACATGCCGCAATTTGGGGGCAGCAGGTCTCTCACTCCCTCTGGGAGCGAAGGACCTGCCACTGAACTGCCGCCGCCGATCGCGGCTTTTTTTTCCCCCCAATTGCCGCCGCCGATTGTGATCGTGGCTTTTTTTTTTTTTTTCTGCTTGGGGCAGCAGAAATGTTTTGCATGTTACTCAGTCCTGGAACATCTAGGTCACAAAGAGTGTCAGACAACTTGAAAGCAAACAAAAGCCTGTTTTCCTGGTATCTGAAAAGAAACAGAAATGAAAACATTTCTTTGTTAATTGTGTTTGGGAAGCTTTTTCAAAACACAGAAACTAAACTTGCCTCATAGAAATTTAGTACTTGTTCCCAAAAATCAGTGTTCATGCAAATAGGCTGGTTAATTTACTTAATGCTTCATTATGACTACTCAGACATACAGGATTGAATCTTATTCTGAAGAATGGTATACACAATGCAAGACATTCATATTCCCAAAAATGAAGAGATCACACTGCAGACACACAAGAACCTGCCTCTACTTCTTAATATTACAAGTTTTTTTTTAAATTTCATATTACCTTACATTTTTTACAAAGAACACAATGCTATCTAGACTAATGGAAGATAATAGTTGTCACACCATTACAATGTTTTATAGCATCTTTCATCTGAGGATCACAATGTGCACTACAAACATTAATAATGCCTTATAATACTCATCCAGGTAGGTAGTATATTCATATATGACAGAAGGGAAACTGAGGCACAGAAAGGTATGGTTTGCCCAAAGTCAAACAGTGGTTAATAGTAGATCCAGGAATAGGACCCACTGCTTAGACTCCAAGTCCCCTGAGTTAATCACTGGAGCTGTATGACAGTCTTTTTAACTAAATCTTATTAATTTTTGAGGCACATAATAAATGGACACCATACAAATTATAGGTGAAGCTGGTACATCACCTGTAGTTAACATTTCCTGTCATTTCCCACTATAAGACCTTGTTTTCAGTTGCTTACAATTAGGGGGTTATCAAATATGTGGCTGTGAAAATCACATCACGGACCATGAAATCTGGTCTCCCCCATGAAATCTGGTTTTGGACTACCCATCTGTCAAGGCAGAATGGAGAACGGCAGCTGCTGCCTGGGTGCCCAGCTCTGAAGGTAGTGCCACTGCCAGCAGCAGCAGAGAAGTAAGGGTGGCTCTGCCTTCAGAGCTGGGCCCCCAGGCAGCAGCTGCCGCTCTCCATGCTGCCTTGACAGATGGGTAGCCTGAAACCAGATTTCATGGAGGAGACCAGATTTCATGGCCCGTGACGTGATTTTCACAGCCACGAATTTGATAAACCCCTAGTTGTAAGCAACTGAAAACAAGGTCCTATAGTGGGAAATGACAGGCAATGTTAACTATAGGTGGTGTTGCCAGCTTCACCTATAATTTGTGTGGTAGAATCTCAAGTAGAAAGGGAAAGGTTATTGTATCTGTATTTGGCCTGGTGCAACTACTGCTGGAATCCTATGCCCAGTTTGGGTGTCAACGATTTAAGAAAGATTTTGATAAATTGAAAAAGGAAAAGCCACAAGAATGATTAAAAGGTTAGAAAACATGCTTTATAGAGAGAGAGTGAATTCTTTAACTCTATTTATCTTAACAAAGAGAAGATTAAGGCATGATTTGATCAGTCTATAAGTATCTATGTAGGAAACAAATATTTGAAAATAGGCTCTTCAGTCTACCAGAGAACTGGGCATACATTTTTAACGGTGAGAGTAATTAACCATTTGAACAATTTACCAAGGGTCATGGTGGATTCTCCATCACTGTCAATTTTAAAATCCGTATTAGATGTTTTTCTAAAAGATCTGCTCTAGGAATTATTTTGGCCTTTGAACCTAAGGTTTCTATGTATAGATTCAATCTTGAACTTCTGAATGTTAGCACTCACCATCATAAAACTGGTTATTTTAGCTTTGAGTCCTTGTGTACCAAACACCATGGGAAAAATAAATAAATAACCCTTTATGCCCAGCTCAATAAACAGGGCCAGCTCCAGCATTTTTGCCGTTCCAAGCGGAGGGGGGAGACGGGACGGGAAAGCCATGATCGGCTTCGTTCTTCAGCAGCAATTCGGCAGCAGTTCCTTCCCTCTGAGAGGGACTGAGGGACCCGCCGCCGAAGGGCCAGACAAGCCACCCCTTTCTGTTGGCCACCCCAAGCACCTGCTTGCTGTGCTGGTGCCTGGAGCAGGTCCTGTCAATAAATACAAACATTACAAACCCTCTTTTCTGACGTAGTCTCATCTCAACTGTTGCTTAAAATTTCCTGAGAATTTTACAAAATCGCAACAAACTTCACCAACAATATCAAATTAGGAACATTCAACAAAAATTGAGCAAATATTACAGTGAAATTATATTCTGGGAATTCTTTAAGTCTCATGACTCAGTTTTTCTTCAGTTAAAGCCAGGAGTCTCAACCAGCTCTGATCATAGAACACCTTAAACAAGTTGACGAGAAATATAACTTCCTTTTCAAAACATGCATTAGCATGAGCAACAACATGTCCTCACTATGTAAAGATCGGTGGACATGCTATATTCAATTTTATTATTCAGATCTGGATCAATTTTAACAGGATTTGAATAAAATGGACATTGCATTTTAGATTTTTCACTATGAAGAATCTCTTAATGGTAGGGAGAGTGAAAAAGAAATCTAGGTGATGGTTTGTAATTATAAACTTTCAGCTCTTGATATCTAGAAATTTGTAAATCGCATAGCTTAAAATTAGATTACTTGCATTATAAATGTTCTTTCAGTGCCTCTGGCAAGAAATTGTCATAATAATTGGAAGGGGTTTTGAGGGTATTATATAAAATGAGCATTAATTAATTGTTGAAAGATAGTCCATTCCTAGACCAAGCAACACTTTTTCAGATTTGTCTCTCCTGTTTAAAAAAAGATTGAGGTCCCTGTACCAGCTGATGACAAAAGGAACTCTCTAATGCAAAATTCTTCTCTAGCCTTTCATCATTTTCCCTTTGAAAGGCAGGCAGCCAGCCTTAGTTTTCTCCAGATTTCAGATGCATTATTATGAAAGCAATCAGCGTATTATGTGTCATGCAGAGAAATATATCTGCAAGAATGACAAATCAATACTGGGTGACAGATTACTTTGAGACTAAACAATTAAAAATTTTAATATCTTCTGTTCTAGAGAGAACTGGAAAAAATGGCAAATGGAAATTTCCGCATTTAATGTTTGTAGCAGGGGAGGGACTGGTAGCAATAAAATAGTAATCTATTAAACAGTATATGCAAGGTCAAAGATTAAGTCATGGCCCAGCAGCATAGCTAAATCATTATGGGATATGTTTATGCTGAAACATGTTTCTTTCCACCCAGATTTCGGAGTATTGTATTGGAAAATGCCTCAGACCTGAATACATAACAGCAACAACACAAGAGCGATACCTTGAATAGATACAAGTTATTTGACATTATATGCTCAAACATCTAGACACAAAAAAGAGGCCTAACACAATGATAACCATTTGATTTCATTCTGGAGATTGATGCCCATTTTTTGCTATAGATTTTTAAACAGGATTCCATATTTTGTGATACATAATTTCAGTGGGAAGTTGTGCTTGAAAATGATGGCCTGAAATCAGGGCCAGTCCAGCATTTCTGGCGCCCCAAGCAAAAATAAATAAATAAATAAATAAATAAATAAAAAGCCGCGATCGGCGGCGGCAGTTCAGCGGCAGGTCCTTCGCTCCTAGAGGGAGTGAGGGACCTGCCACTCCCGAATTGCCACAGGTGCCGCCCCTCTCCCTTGGCCGCCCCAAGCCCCTGCTTGTTAAGCTGGTGCCTGGAGCCGCCCCTGCCTGAAATGGTCCTCTAGTTATTAATCTTTCCTCCTTCAGCCACTTAGAGAAGTTGATAGATTGCTGAACAACACTTTTGAATTCAGCTCCTTTCTTCTGCTTCCCTCTCCTCAGTGAGAGTGTACCTTACCAGAGGATCATTCTTCATGAGGAGCTGATCCAGCTCTAATTATGCTAAGGAAAATAACACTGAAAAAAAAAAGAGATTAAACTAACTCCTGCTACAACTGCTTTGAGTCAAAATTAAGAATTGGCAGGACAATGCTAAAAGGAACCAGTCAGCACCCAAAACTTAAAAGTCTTGGAAAAGCCCATTTAATTTCCTTTTTTTTTTTTCCCCTTGGTCTCTGCACTTCCCAGTGGACCAGGACTGAAATAAGAAGGAAGGAATTGTTATAGGTAAGCTTAGTGTTCTGGTAAGCTTACTGGACTGCCTGGATTTGAGCAACACTGAAAATCTCAGGAAAGCTCATCTTTATTTGAGACTTGTAGAAGTTTCTTCTAAAGAAAAGAGGTTTAGAAATATTACGTTTTGGATAGATGATTCAAAGCAAGCTGACTCTCTGACTTTGTTAAAGTTCACCCATTATGTGTGAAAAGGAAGAACTGACTCTTTAGGTGCATCCAACGGTGAATAACCATTCCACTTACTGAATGTCACTGAGGAATATACAAACCATTAGGTGAAGCTGTATGTATTACATGGAGGTTACCCTCTCCCACAATAAAAATATACAGAAGCAGGCCAAGGGAGACAAACTCCACAAGGTCCTCTTGCAAAGTGCCCTCCAGATTCTTGAATTGTGAGGGGGGATTTGACCTGCCCCATTCCCCAGGGGAGAAGCTGGAGTTTCTCTCCAGGCCCCAGGGATCTACAAGATCAACACAGATCTTGACGATCCATTGGAAGTATAGGGTCATCTTCATGAATACACTGTCCAATTGTTGGTCTCCCAAGGTGACAAGAAAAGTATAAATTCCTTGATATTTGAGGTACTTGGTTACTATGGTGATAAGTAAGGTATAAGAACTTAGAAAGTTTTCCTCCCCATTCTGGGGAAAAGATCGTGTTCATTAGACTTTCAAAAAAACATTTAGGACCCAAGCCTGCAAGTTATGTTGTGCTTCTGAAGGGTGGTGAATGCCCTCAACTCCCCAGAGTCATTGTGAGTTCAGGACCCACAGCACCACTTGAAACAATCAGCACTTTATAGGATAAGGCTCTGGGGGGGGAAATAACTGTTCCAATCCCAGTAAAATATTTATAGAACACAATACTTTGACAATGAACTCTATTTCAATCTATGCTGTAATGTTTCAAAGATTGAATATGATGTCAAAGCATGATAGGGCTTAGCAGATTTTCCCACACTTCTGAGTACTTTGAGGTATAGTGGCAATGGAATGAAAGAGATGATGCTTGGAACAAAATGGAAGAAAACAGTAATGGAACTTTGACTGTCTCTCCTCCTCCCTCCCCCACACTTAACATTGTTTTGTTTTGTGAATCATAAAACCATGTCTGTGAATACTGAAACTTTAATATACATTTGATGTAACAAAAAAATCTCAGGGCTCAGGCTGCCACTCAGTTCTCTACTCCTTAACCTAGTCTGAATCATGCCTGCCACTATAATTGCAGAATTTATTGCTGGATAATAAACATTTCATGGAAGAACATTAATTCTACAGCAACATTAAGAAAAAATGCAATGAGATGAACCTAATTTGAGAGAAACCTATAATGGGGTAAGGAATGAGCAGCTCAGCAGGAAGCAGCTCCTCTTATTGAATTCCTAATCATTTGTATGTGAGGAAGTAGCAGAATGCTGCTATCTTGAGAGATTTATTGATTAATATTGTTTAATGCTGTGAAGATACCATTGAATCAGTTAGACTATACATCTATAATATTTGTATATAATACCTTTTTTTATCAACATTTACAAATTTGGAATAGCTGAACAATATGTTCTACAATATGGATAAGTGCAGTGCACACTAAAAAGGCAGTAGTTTTAATCAAGCATTTTGTGCCAAGAACATCTGTTTCATTTTCAGTGTTGTAACAATAATGGGAGCTTTCAGTGGTAGCTAATTGATGTACAAAACTGTAAAAAATCTTAGTTCTTTCCTACAGTATAAAAGAGCTTTATGGACAACCCTCTTTTTGAAAAATGGCCCACAGTTTTCAGCAAATTGTAACAAATCCATGATGTTTGAGGACTTCATTGTAATCTTTATGCTCCATGGTGGGGCAGATAGGACTCATACCCTCTTTCTCTAAAAACAAAAGGGCTTTTTATTGTCTTCTCACAGAGTAGTAAATATCCAGGTAGCTGTTAAAAATATAGGACCTAGGACACAGGTGAATATTTCTGATGCTCTCCAATAGAGGGCACTGGCACTCAAGATGAGTATTGCCTGTCATAATGTAATGACTTGAGGTAACTGGGAACTTCCTTGCAAAAAGAGGAAACCTCTGAATTCGTGGGAAACCTGTGAGTCTTTATATGTATTATGTATGGATATGTAAAAGGTGACAGAATCCTGTGGCACCTTATAGACTAACAGAAGTATTGGAGCATAAGCTTTTGTGGGTGAATACTCCTCTGATATGTATGGATAGTGGCTATTGTTAATAAAAGACCTGGTATATCACTCAGGTCATCCCCTCCAAGGTCAAAATAATTGCCTGTGTACATTTACCAGAGAGAGTTTTTTGTCCTATTTAAAATATCCCCAACTAATGAGGCTTCTGTAACTGGCCTTAGGAAACTATTCTTCAGCCTAATATTTCTCACAGTTAGAAAGTGTTCCTGTTACTCTGGCTATAACTCCCCTTTCCTAATACTACCCTTTTGTTTCTAGCCCTTTACTAATGCTAAATAAGTCCCCCTCTTCATTGGTATTAAATCCTTTCATGTAGTTGTAGATTACCACCATGCTCCTCCCATTTCCTTGGCTGTCACATAACCAAAGCAAATCTTTATTTCTCGTTCATCATTTCATTCCTCCCAGCATTCTGATCTTTCATAATTTCTACCGTTCTTCTCTGAACTACCTCCAGCTTGTTATTGTTTTTGTGGTAATAAGGTATCCAGCAATAAGTGCTATATTCCAGATAAATTCATGGAGGATAGGTCCATCAATGGCTATTAGCCAGGACGGGCAGGGATGATGTCCCTAGCCTCTGTTTGCCAGAAGCTGGGAATAGGTGACAGGGGATGGATCAGTTGATGATTACCTGTTCTGTTCATTCCCTCTGGGGCACCTGGTATTGGCCACTGTCGGAAGACAGGATACTGGGCTAGATGGACCTTTGGTCTGACCCAATATGGCCGTTCTTATGTATTACACCAGATCCATATGGAGAAGGACTATTACTTTCCTTCTCAGTGATGTGATATTCCTTTACAGTCAGCCTAAATAGTCAGAACTGGTCATGTTTGCTGCCATATGTTGTAAATTTGTGATACTCACATCACTTCTAAGTCTCTTGGCATTATCGTTTTTCAATAATTATTGCTTCCATTGACTGTCTCTGTTTTGGATATATTTTTCCTCAATTGTATTAGATTCATTTTATAAAAATACAAACTATTTTATTTCCTTCCTGTATTTCTGTCTCCCTCCATACAAATTCTTTCCTGACTGATGTTTCCAACTCCTCTGAATTAATTATCTGCAGATTACATTAGCATGCTGTTTATTAATGATATAGAAGAGAGAGTAAAGATAAGTCCTCTGATATCCTCCTGTCACCTTCCCCAGCTCCAACATTTCTATTTTGATCTTATCCTTTGATTATATTGTTCTGCTTGTTGCCACTCCGTTTCACAGGTAAACTCCCTTTTAATCAATTTTGAAAGTGAGACTTTAATGAGATAAACTCCAATTATTTCATATATACATTGTTTTGGACCATTTTGTAGAATATGCTATGGGTGAATTTAACCTTCAGTTGTTCTTTCTCTACTATATACCTACCTAAATACTATAAAAAATAATTACAACATGACTCATTTGGGGCCTGATCCAAAGCACATCAAATTTGATGGGCACCTTTCCATTGACTTAAATTTCAGATCAGGTTGTTGGTGTACCACCTTCTCTTTTAGACCTAACTGATATTCCCACTGCATAGTGTGTCAAATGGGACTGGTTTAAAAAAAATTAATCTTGCATATGCCCCAATTAACTGTAATCACTGTTCTTTTATTGCTATTGAAACTAAAAAGAAATTAACAATTTCTCAGGAAAAGAAATACTGTGAGAAGACAATAAAAAGCCTATTTGGGAAACTGAAAGAATGGAGCCCCTGCTTTTAGTGGATTAGACTAGACCAGACTTATCTTTCATTCCCTCCTCTGATCCCAAGCTAGGTACAGTGACAGCAGTTGCTGGAGAATTGAGAACAGAAGAGGCCATGAGGATGTACCTGCCATTGACTCCAGAGATCCCAGAGGAGTATCTCTGGATGTTGGAACTGATGGAATCAGTATTATATATACTATTTTATTTATTTATTTATTTATTTATTTATTGTCCTATCTGCTGCAATGATTACTTAGAGAAGAGAGTGAGTGATGGGAGAATCCAGTGCAAGGGCCTGATCCAAAGTCTGTTGAAGTCATTGGAAAAGCTCCTACTGAGTCCAGTGGGCTTTGGATTAGGCCCTACATGTTGAATGTAAGTACGTCAGATCAGCTGGACTGATGGAAAGAGAGAGTGGGATAATTTTGTAACTAATAAGTAATTAAAATAACTGTGAAACTAAAAAGACACTTCACATCTTTCCCTAATCTGTTTACCAAGACCGGTGTATACTTTAGGGCAAAGGCCTATCCCAACTTATGACTGTGACACAGTCAGTTCCTTGTGAATTCTATACAATAATAGATGATGATAATTGCATGTGACTGAACTAGAGATAATATTTAGCTCTCTATTCTATTTTTACAATGCTGTGGTCATGTAATCATTCATTTAGATTGTCTACTGTACGGTCACAATTTTTGGACAAATAAGGTTCCATGAACCTTTCGGGATTTCTTGTAAAAAACAGAAATCAGTTTTACAAAATTAATTCTAATTTTATTTAAATTTACTTATGGTACTTCTGAAGATAAGTGAACTGGTTCTGAACCTTGATTGTTAATGCTAGGAAATGTTTGGCTAAATATCCAATCCAGGACATCAACAAGTCTGCTTGTGTTGACAACTGTCTGAACCTCAAACTGTGACCAATTGTCTGATTTTTCAGATCCGGGGTTTTGCTAATGCTAGGGGAACAAAGTGCATCACACGTGCAATCTGACACATGGAAGTCCAAGAATTCATAAGATTTGGAGTGGGAGAAAGTAGATCTGAACCTCTCCCATCTTAACACACACACAAAACACCCTATCCTGCCCCAGAAGTCAATGAGAGTTGTCACTTATATCCATGGCAGCTGATTAGCCATCCTCAGTGGGGGAAGGCTGAAGGAGAGTGCTGATTACTGTAGCCAGGGTGAGGTGGAGAGGTCCCCTCTGGTTTTAACAGAGATGTAGGAGCTGTGCTCTTCCATAATTTAACCTCTGGGTTCCCTGAATGGGAGACACCAAAAATATCCTGTCTGTAGTCAAGAAAAAGACATTTTTGCAAACAGAACTTGGAGGTGTAAGATATATCGGTGAAAAGAAACTGGGATAAGAAGGATGGAGTGTAGGGTGAGGGGAGGGCAAGGACTGAAAGTAGAGGTGTGAGAGACATGTAGAGAAGAAGATCAGATAAGTCTAGAATCCCTAATAGGCAGAGCATTAGATTCCACACTATAGGGTATTCGCGCTTTATACACATCCATGCATTAGCTCTTTAAATCTGATGTGTCATGCAGTATGCTACGTATCTATATTCTTTCCCTCTCTCTCCAGAACTAAGTAAATTAACTGAAAGCAAGGTTTATGTAAATACCATGAATATATATGGATAGTTCTCCTTTAAGAGCTATTTGATTTGGTATTGATATTAACAAGTTACACATGCATATAGTCATCTGCTTTCATGTCTTAATGTTTTCTTTTTCCACAACGCTTGTTGCTGTGGCTTTTGTTCTATTAACAAACACCTGACTAAGGTGATCATTGCTCTATATCATGTTTCAGAACATGATCATATGCAAGGTCCAGCAAATTGATTAGCAACTAATAAAGCATGTTTCCAGTAATTACTGTCTCAACGCTTAAAATGCATGATCTGATGTTTATTCTGTGTGCTTAGAAATGTTAATCATTTATGCAAATTCAAATAGTCTTAAAATTCAGTTCTGATTTGTACCCTGCAAGCATTTGGACAAACATAAGCAATGATTTGCTGCTCAGCAACCATTTAGTCTTGGCATTTTAAGTTAGGTTAAGTCAAGTAACAATTAAACTCTATTTTTCAAATTATTGACATGTGAACCGTAGAACTATCCTACTTTCCCAAGTCTGCCAAGTTTGGTTTGAAATCTCACAGAAACATGCTTTCTCGTATGATTTTATCACTTTCAGTCATGGTCTCTGCTGGAAACGACATGCAAACAATAATGGGCCAGATCTTCAGCTCATGTAATGGAGCTATGCCAATTTGATTTCTATGGTGCCAGTTTACACTAGGTGTGGATCTAATTTAAATATATGTGGCTCTAGAAAAGAGCAAAGCCTCAAGGTGGTG
Source organism: Chrysemys picta bellii (assembly GCF_011386835.1). Taxonomy (NCBI): domain Eukaryota; kingdom Metazoa; phylum Chordata; order Testudines; family Emydidae; genus Chrysemys; species Chrysemys picta. Next base: position 39,657,510 of record NC_088795.1, read on the forward strand.
GTGGTATGTTTGTTCAAAACTGGTTCATTAGTCTAAAATTACTGTATTGTCATGGTCCAGTCTGTACATTCAATAGGTAATTAACACCCTATCTATTAATAATTTCTACAGTGTCTCAACTAAACTTCATTAAGTCATCAAACAAAGGCACTGATGAATCCAAAATGACCCTGATTACCCATACTATTGCTTTCTATAATCTTATGTTTTTAAACTGTTTTGCTCACCCACTGTTTGTACACCTTAAATACAAACATGCACAATTACTTTCCCTTCCATTGACGCTGTTTAGAATGACAGCATAAAATGAAGCCCAATATATTTATTCAATGTGTAATGTTTTCCATATATTTGTATTGTCTTCACTGAAAAACTTTTCCAAGTTGTCAAAACAGGCTATTAGTATTAACCTAGTAAAATGAAATTTAAATTCATGCAGACAGCTCATCATATGAAGACATTCACATGCAAAGCACAACATCCTTGAGTAACTTAGTAAAATAGAGAAGTTAATATCAGAAATTTTAGAAAAAAGAGAATCACATCAAGTGTAATTTAACCTAATTGAGACTGATTTAAAATAATTTTTATTTCAAAGGGAGATATAATTTTTTGAAGGCAATGTCTTTTTTTGGTCGTGCAAAATTCTCAGCATTATAATTTTTTTCTTTTTAATCTTGTTTTCTTAATACAGTATGTGGAACAGATTCTGCATGGCCAAAATTTCATCAATTATCTTGAGCTTTCATTAGATCATACAATTCTTAATATTTTTCCTTCCTCCTTTGCAATTGCTTTAGTATCTGTAGGCTTTAATAAACATGCTAATACAGTGTAAATTATGTAAGGGCCTGTCTGTAGATTATCTAGGACAAGGTATCCATTTGATCACATCCCACTAGGCTGTTTTGTTCTGCATACTTAAAGCATTACATCTACAATATGGGGAAAGTTTTGTATTGTTATTTTCTAGTTATTGTGTGCCTAACTTTGTTATATCAAGTCTGTGTCAGGATAAATCAATTGAAATCAGTGGAGTTAGACCAATGTAAAACTCTGTCATATGGTGAATCAGGATCAGTATTACTAGTACATATGATCAAATACCAGAAAAAAATTGTCAAATTATTGGATAGATTTTGCTGTTATCTGGCATATAAATGATTTGACAATTAAGAACATAAGTATGGCCATACTGGGTCAAACCAAAGGTCCATCCAACCCAGTATCCTGTCTACCAACAGTGGCCAATGCCAGGTGCCTCAGAGGGAGTGAACCTAACAGGTAATGATCAAGTGATCTCTCTCTGGTCATCCATCTCCACCCTCTGACAAACAGAGACTAGGGACACCATTTCTTACCCATCCTGGCTAATAGCATTAATGGACTTGACCTCCATGAATTTATCTAGTTCTCTTTTAAACCCTGTTATAGTCCTAGCCTTCACAACCTCCTCAGGCAAGGCGTTCCACAGGTTGACTGTGTGCTGTGTGAAGAAGAACTTCCTTTTATTTGTTTTAAACCTGCTGCCCATTAATTTCGTTTGGTGGCCCCTAGTTCTTATATTATGGGAAGAAGTAAATAACTTTTCTTTATTCACTTTCTTCACACCACTCATGATTTTATATACCTCTATCATATTCTCCCTTAGTCTTCTCTTTTCCAAACTGAAAAGTCCTAGCCTCTTTAATTTCTTCTCATATGGGAACGGTTCCAAACCCCTAATCATTTTAGTTGCCCTTCTCTGAACCTTTTTGAATGCCCGTATATCTTTTTTGAGATGAGAAGACCACATCTGTATGTAGTATTCAAGATGTGGGCGTACCATGGATTTATATAAGGGCAATAAGATATTGTCCGTCTTATTCTCTATCCCTTTTTGAATGATTCCTAACATACTGTTTGCTTTTTTGACAAATTGGTATTTGACCAGGTATTTGCCATTTTTTTTGTAAAATACATTCAATAAACAGTATTTCATCTGTTCTAAACCTGAAAACTTCACAGCATACATTGTTGTATTTCAAACCAGTAGAACTGGCGGGGGGATTACCATAATTAATTCAGACAATTTCAGAACATTTACCATCATTTTCATGATACCTTCTGATTTTTGGAAACTTGCTTGTTGGTGATGTATGGTGATGAAATTGTGTCGGCAAAGGGGATTTCTCCCAGCTTTTTTTCACAAGTGCAGCACAAACCTCAGCTCCACGTCTATGTGTAAGGTGCTTTCAAAGATAAATCTACTGACATTATTTAATTATTGTTTACTAATTATGGAATGCAGCAATGGAAACATAATGCAACCAAAGTCTGATTTTTTTATTATTTATTTTAATGATACGAAGATTGTTCAGCTAGGTTTAGAATATATCCACTTAATATAGAATTACTAGCCTGCCTAAAAAGGCAAGGAGTTAAAAATTGCTAATCCAGCTTTCTCATTTATTTTCAATCATGTCAGAATGTTTCTTTTCAAGAGCAAATGTAAGCAAAACATAGCAGGAAGAGAAAATGGTCCTGAGAGCCTCAAGACATTAGCCAAATTCAAAAAGGCTCAGAGTAATGAGGACACTGGAGGAAGGGTTTCTGCATACACGTTTTGTTGTTTTTTTTTTTCCTGGATCTGTAAGTCTCTGTATGAATAAAGTGTTTTTAACAAGTTACTTTGCAAAACCTCTGGGTTCCTTGGTGCAATTATTGTGTGTTGTTGGAGGGTTAAAATTTAAACCAGAGAATCCATGAGGTTGGACCTCTGGGAAAGAGTGTGTTTAAGTTACTTGTAAGATTTGGAGGTGTAGGGCAACTGGATCATGGGATTTTTTTTTCCGAGAAGGGTTACTGGACAGGGAGTGTGTACCCTGGGAGTGACCCAGAAGGGCCACAGCTGGAGATCGTGTCTGGGCACGGATCATACTTCAGTATTAATATTTGTTTTGTGCCTATTTCATTTTGTAAATGTGGTGCTTCATTCATCTTCAGCTTATTGCTGGATCTGAATAAATAAATAAAGGCCCTAGTCACAATGCTGTATAATCAAAAGGTTGTTGTGTTAACAACAATGGGAACAATGTCTATAATTTTGATTAGTTGTAACTTCAATGAATGAAACTTGAAGCTGTATGATATATTATAGAATCATATCTTTAAAGATGAAAACTGAACACCTACTGGGGTATGGCTGAGTTAAATAGAAAACTCTTTATCCACTGCCTACAAGTCCTATAATGGTAGCTGAAAAAGTGACCAGTGTTGTAACAGTATTATGGTTGGCATGTTGCATACTCAAATAAATGAGCTGGAAAAAGATAAAACTGAAGAAGCGTAAAAGACAACTGTTCACACACACAGAATTTAATCAATACCAGTCAAATTTGGTCAGACAGGTGAAAATGTAAGTTATTTTTTAATTCAGCTCCTACTTCTCAGATTTACAACTTTTCCAATTATCTTCTGATGTGGCATTGGGGAATTATTTGTAATTATGGCAGAAGAAACAAGTAAAGAAAAGGAAAGTGTTCTTCAACAATGTGAGCTCAATGCTCACTTTAAAAGTGAGGAAATAAAGATTAATACTTTGATATCTGTTAAAATGTTTGTCTGCATTATAGTTGGGGCAAATATAAGCAACCACTTGGTAAGTTTTCACATTTTTTTTAAATAATTTTTTTATATTTTCAATAATGGTAATACAATATCCCTATAGAATGTAGTACATTTAACAGTACATATAAAAGGTCATACTGGTAATACCACTTTAAAAGTGTATTATAATGAGACAAAGATAAGTAAGGTTATAGTTGATACTAATATCAAATGGATGTATGAAGGAAAGTGGTCAATGTGCTCAATGCTGGATCACCAGTAAGAGTCTGTGGTCCTATGGCAAAGTGGCTCTTGGTCAAGGGCCTTCAGGAGGTGAGGGTTGGAGGGCAAGGGTGGCTTTACACCACCTTTTGTACACTCTAATCCTGGGGCAAGTCATGATCCGTCTTGGCATTCAGCTCAATTTAAAGCAGTCCCAAGCATTATAGTCCACTGTGCCTCCAGATCAAAGTAATGTCAACAGGGATAGGATCTGGTCCAGTTTTTTCTGGCTCTGAGCTGTCATTGCAAAGGAAGTTCTAGCCCCTCCAAGTCTGTATGAACTGCATCTTAGGTTTAATTAATGCATAATAGAGGTTTTTGAATAGTAGGGTTTTTTGAAGGGTGGGCTGCGTCTCAATCATTTTGTCACTTGTATACACTTAATCTCATTCTATTTAATAATACTATAAAAGAGAAACTCATTTAAAACAGAAAAAGTATTGAAATAAGAGTAGTTGTACTCCATTCCTTTACTCTTGGAACTGGCACTAACCTCCTAATGGGAGTGAATTGCTCTCAAGTGATTGTCCTGCTGATCTAGGACTGGAAATGACAGATCCTGGAAAAAACTAATATTCAGCCATTCTTGGCTAGAGACATGTCTGCCTGAAATAGGACCTATATATAGTGCCTGGGTCCTGATATTACTCCCACTGATTTCACAATAAAATCCTCATTATTTTTTCTGCTAATAAGTAAGAGTCTGTTACAATTTATGTACCCCTTGCCCCTTTTAAACACAAGGAGTATTCTTGGTGCTAAAATCTAATTCTAGGTTAAGATTTAACATACAGCATGTAATCTCTTATGTTACAATGTTCATTTTCTATCTAATATCCAATGGAAACTGCCTTTTTTTAAATCTCACCCATTGCTGTGGTTCTACAATGATAAATACAAACGTATGTCATTTTTTAAAAAATAATTTTTGTTTATGGAACATTTCCAGAAAATACCTTTTTTGCCACATGGATGCATTTTTAAAATAGTTTTTATGGTGGAAATTTTTAAAACGCTTAGTGTTGGCCTAATTCTGCTCATATTGAATTCAACAGTAAAATTTCCTTTCTTAGCGCTGAAAACATTTTCTATGCTCCTTTTTTAATTTCTTAGTTTTGTGGCAAACTCAGATTGAAGTGAAAACTGAAGAAACAATTCATCCTTTTTTAAAACTGAGTAATGAATGTAATATGTATAAAGGCAAAATCCTGCAGTCCTTATTTAAGGCCTGTTACAGGGTTCACTCAGAGCTGGGGGCACCTCCTCCTGGCCACTATGGGGATTAGCTCCTTCCAGATCCAAGACCCCGCCCTTCTGCTGGTTGCTGCATGCCCTACTGTTGCTGTCTCTCCCAGTCTCTGCAACTCCAGGTGGACCCTCTTCATGACTTGGCCATCCGGCCAGGTCACTATACGTGTTTCCCCCTTCTGATGTATCAGTCTTTCATTGTTAGGAGTCTTAGGCAGTCTTCCCATTCGCTAGCCCATGGTGCCACTTCCTCAGTGGCTGGGTTCCAGCTCAGGGGCCTCTAATCAGCAGCCAAAGTCTGTTCCCTCCTGAACCTTACCGCCTTTTCCCTGATCCCTTTCCTTGCCTTCTGGCTCTCCCCCAGAGCTTGCCTATCATCCTCACAACTCCCTCATCCCAGAGAGTAATTGCAGCCTACTTCCCTCCATCCCATTTCACTCTGCTTCAAACTTCCTGCTTTTATAAACCTTTCCTGTTCTCATACAAGTGAGCTTCCCCTAATCAGGATTTTCCTCTCAACCCTAATTCTCCCAGCTTTTAGTGTAGTGGATTAATTGGCCCATCTGTCCTCCATTAACCCCTTCAGTGCAAGTGTGTGGTGAACACTCCATCACAAAGCTCAACAAGTGTCAGTGTTTGCATGACTGGGCTTTTAGTGTGATTTTTTTTTCCCCCTCAATTGGACTCAAGGTAGTCTTAACTCTGCTCCCACTGGGAGTTTAACTATTGAGTTCATGGGAAGCAGAGGTATTCCGATACTTAGTAGAGCAGGTTAAAAATTCTCTGATAGAACAGTTTTTTTTTCCTCTGGAAAATGCTGGATCAATGAAACTGAAAAGGTTTTGTTTGTTTTTGTTTTTTGCAGAAAGTATCAATTTGTCATTTTTTTCAGGGAATTATTGAAACACTTAAAATTAAGGTTGAAATGTTTTATTGTTGAATGTCATTTTAATTTGTATGATATTCTATTATATCTTAGAATAGAATCCAGTATGAAAGTCAAAACAAAATATTTTAACCTTATTGAAATGAAAAAATGAAACTTTCCATCAAAATTGAAGCTTTTCCCTTGGGAAAAAAATTGCTGACCAGTTCTTGCTAAGGGATTGATTATGCTTTAAGCCCAGCCCCAAACCCTAAGATGCAGTGTAGCTCAGAGAAAGACCTCTGAATCACAATTTCTCCTCCATTTCCTCCTTGCTCCAGGTGGACAATCTACTGCTGGTTTGTATCAGTAGCAATTTATACTACAGTCAAACCCCAGAATAAGGCGCCCCACCATAATGCGAAATCGCATATAACGCAATCACAATTTGGCCCCCGTTTAAGACCTACAGTAATACAGTATGTACCAGTGGTCCCCAACGCCATGATGCCTGCCGGGACATTGATGTGCCCCCGCCTAGTGCCAGGCAGGGGAGAGAAGCTGCGGTCCCGCGCCTGCCGGGGACAGAGAGCACCAGAGCCCGCAGCCCTGGAGCTCTCTGTCCCCAGCAGGTGCAGGGCCGCAGCTCCTCTTGAAGCCAGAGAGAAGCCGTGGCCCCGCGCCTGCCGGGGACAGAGAACAACAGGGCTGCGGGCGCCGGTGCTCACTGTCCCCGGCAGGCGCGGGGCCGCAGCTTCTCTCCCCTGCTGGGCAGAGGGCACTAGGTGGTGCATATCAATGCACCGCCTTGGGGACCACTGACGGGCTTGAAACCCCGCTATACCACGACCCCGCATTTAGCGTGATGTAATTTTTTGGACCCCAAACATCACGGTATAGCGGGGTTTCACTGTTCTACCCACATGAGCTCAGAAGTACTTGCTAGTAAGCAGAAGTTTGACAAAGGCTCCACCTATCTCTGCATCTTTCCTCTCCACTCCCTGTTTACTTGCCTTGGATGGAAGTAAACAGACATGCCGTGCCCTCTTATTTCTTTTCATCCAGACCCAACGTGTGGGTAACCCAAGCAGGAGTGTAAAGGAGGCTCTTGCTCCTTTTTTCTTCCTCCTGTAGGTGTGTAGTCTGCTATTTGGGCCCCGATTCTTATGTTATGGCATTGTGCATGGGAGAATACTTTGTTTTGTAAGGTTATATATTCATTGTACACAATATGTGCAGGAGACAATAATCTGGGCAGGGCAGAGCAGGCAAGTGTGTATTTATAAAATATAGTAAAGAACATCAACTGGGAAATGGTACTTCTCAACAAATAGACATGTTGGATGGATGAAACGCTCAGAATGGGTAAATCCTGAGGAAATTAATTCCCAAATGGCTGTACAATCCCTAGAGGCCTGGATCAATGCTCTTTTGTCACTAATTGTATTGACAGCTGGCAGTTCCAACCTTCAGGCAATTTATCTTCCCACAGCATATTTTTCAAGAGGTACCATGGTGTGGTATTGACCTTATACCAGTGGGGGAGTGATGAATAATAATAAAATCCCTAGATCCCTGATAGATGGGGATAGTGGCGCACCTTGTGGCCTATGCAAAATATTTTAAATAGAATCAGAATGTTAGATAAATTAAAGGGGAAAGTGGTGGTTTATGTACAAAATTCTTCTACATAACCAGATGGTAATAGCAATGTTTATTTGTGGTATATAAAAGGGTAAAACAGTTAAAATATTAAAGTTTTTATGTAGAGAATACTATTCTGAGGAAGAGAACTTCTGTTTATTTTTTGTGAAAGTCTTGAAGAGTCTTTCAGGGTTTCCATAACCTTTCTCCTCTCTAAGTAGCTTATTTGTGGTGCTAAAAACTCACTCTGTGGCTATGTCTACATTACAAAGTTTTGTCGGCAAAAGTTATGCCGCTTTAATTAAAAACGCTGTTTCATGTCCACATTGTGTTGGCAGAGCACAACCACACTAGCAGCTTTTGCATTGACACAGAGCAGTGCACTGTGGTAGCTATCCCACTATGCAACTGGCCTCAGGGTGCTTTGGGAGGGTTTGCAAGGCCTCATGGGGCAGGTACAGCCAGGGCCGGCTCTACTGTTTTTGCCGCCCAAACAGTACGCCGAATTGCCGCCGCGGACGGTGGGGGCTGTCTGTGTGCTGTTAGGGTGGCACGCCCGTTTCCGCAGCAGTGACAATTCGGCGGCAGCTTCTGTCTTCAGCCAGAAGACAGAAGCCGCCGAATTGCCCCCGCAGGCAGATGAACATAGAAGTTGCCACCAAATTGCAGGCGCGGGCAGCTGAACATAGTAGTTGCCACCGCCGCGGAAACGCGCGTGCCCCCCTAACGGCACACAGACTGCCCCTGCCATCCATGACAGCAATTCGGCCCACTGCTTGGAGCAGCAAAAACACACGGACTGCTGCCCCTTGCAGATTGCCGCCCCAAGCACATGCTTGGAATGCTGGTGCCTGGAGCCGGCCCTGGGTACAGCATCGCATGAAGCAGGTTTCTCAATTGCATCATTCCACAGGCACCCTACTAGATTGTCAGCCGCTTTTCAACTGAAGTGTGTGGGTGGGAGGTAGAGGAGAGTGATGTGTCCGGGGCGGGGCAGACAGCATGCTGACTGACCTATCCTGAGGCAGGAGATCTCCACATCAACCCCTGGCCCGTCTGCCTGCCTATGGTTCTGTGATTCCCTCCAAGTTCTCCCACAGCCTCCTCAGCTGCCTTGAACGGCATCCTGAGCAGCTGTGTGAGCCCTCGGTGCTGAGGAATGTCAAAGCAGCACAGCAGTCTGCCTGCTGCTGTTTTCCCTAGTACAGGGCAGAACAGGAGCATTCCAGTGATTTCTCTTTGTTCCCCAAAGGGAGCAGCATGGCTGAGCTGTCAGTTACTTCTTGGAGCTCTGAAAGGGAAGGGGCACATGCCTGCAGGGCAGCAGAGATCAAAACAGTGAACAGAGCAATCATAGGAAGCATTGTGGGATACTGGCAGAAGCCAGTTCTGTTGACAAACAGCAGGGTCTACACTGACGCTTTGTCGCTTTAACTTTGCGGCAAAAGGCGCTTTCCCTCTCGTTGAGGTGGTTTTGTTTTGTCAGCAAAACAGCAGAGTTTTGCTGCCAAAAGTAGCTTTGTAGTGTGTATACCTCCCCTGTTTTGTTGGCAAAAGGCAGTTATTGCCGACAAAACTTTGTAGTGTAGACAAGGCCTGAGTTGGGATTTAACATACACCAAAGGGAATATGTATGCACAAGAAGAGCAGAAAACTCCAGTTGAAAAACTTTTTCAAAAAATTTCCAAATCCGTAGACTCATCAAAAAATATCCTTTCCTACAAGTACTTTTAGTTTTGATGAGCTGGCATTTTCCAATGAAAAAGGTTTGGAAAATTTCTATCTAGCTCTAGTCCTGAGCATCTGTAGCTCCTGTTGTACTCAACTGGAGTTATGGGTGCTCAGCATTTTTGAGGATCAGAAAAGAGGAATTTCAAGATGGGCACCCAAAACTAGAGGGGTGTTTTTGAAAATATAGGCTTAAGCAACTTGCCTCTTGTCATACAGGGAATCAAAGATAGCTCAGAGTGAACACTTGCTTCCCAGCTTTTCCTGCTCAGAAGCAAATGGGATTAATCCCTCTTCAATGCTTATATCCTGCATAGAACACTCCTGCTACTGAGGCCAACTCTCTTCCATCCCTCCCAAAAGGGTACTTGTCAGGGCTCTGTGCATATGTCTGCCCAGATATTTCTACGCTGATGATTGGCGGGTTTATGCAATTCAGTCAGGGAATATTTTAAATGCCACTGCAGCATAATGTATTTAGAAGTCGAAGCTATTTTCTGACCAGTTAAATTAGGTTTTTCCTCTTTCTAGTGTCATAAACAGCACCCACATCTGCGTACTTCTTTCTAAAATAATGAATAGTACATTTATAAGATCTTAAAGTGAATTACAGTACATGTGGGGAAGCTTAATAAAATGCATTTTATGTGAATGTATGTCCAATGGGTACACAAACACATACATAATAGCTACAACTTAGAAAATTCTAGTGAAGTACAAAAAATTTGAGATATTGTAGGATTTGGCCTACTGAGTGCTTTGATCTCATTCATGCTCTGTTGGTTAAATATTAGAATTCAAAGAAGGAAAAACACAGGACAGGTTATCTCAATTACTAATCTGAGACCAGAATTACACTGTTGCAGAAAAATTATGTGGGAGTGTCGAGGCTGCACACTGGCCTTTAATTTTTTTAATATATATTTTTGAAGTAAATGTACTCATGAAAAATACTGGATTGACAACACCGGACAATAAAGTCCTCTCATATATAAACAAAGCAGGATGAGAGAATAAAGACCTCAGGAGGAGGATGTTTGTTTGTTTGTTTTTTATGAAGATGGAACAAGTTTTGAGTGTATAAGATTTTTATGTACGTGTTCTATAACTGGATTTTTACAAGTATTCACAGCCCAGTTATTTCCTTGGGACCCTCCCATCCTATGTCCTTTGCTTCATGAAGCCCACACATCTGCTTTTTACTATATGCTGTGTACTCATTAAGGCATGCAGAATGATGTGTTCCTGACCTTGTGCTCCAGACTGAGACTTTGGGAAAACTTTGACTAAATACAATTAGGATTTGTTGCTCTGTTGCTTCCATCTGTAGTTATAAGCAACTGTCCCAATACATGGAATCTATTACTCACCCTTTATTCTGGAAAGGATCTATTCAACCCTGCTGTCATGATGTTCGAAATGTGGTCAAGTCTCTGTAATGTCATTCTTCCGTGTGTGCACTTGTCCTATAATCAAAATATTTTGGAATTTAGTACATGTACTGCACTTAGACTTCCCCTGTGCTACCTACTTGTAGGAGAATCAGATGTTGAGAGGAATCCCAGAGCTGGTACTGCACAATTGTCTCCCTTTTGCAAAAAAGGTGGTTCTGAACTTCCACTTCACTTCAACAGCACCCTTCCTTCCCATGGCAGTGATTACCTAGGATAAGAGAATCAAGTGAGAGATTCTGCACGACTTGGGGCCTCCATATGGTCACCTTTATCCTGAGTTAGGTCCTTCCAATTTGAGAATATAATAGTTCACTGAGACAGAGATCCTATCCCTTCAGCCATATCACCTCTACACGTTTTTTTTTCCTGACTTGCATTCCCCTATCAGCTCCTCTTTTACAGATGTTTGTTCACACATCCTTTCCCCTCATTTCAAAATAGCTGCAGTATCTCAGATACCAGTGTGTAAAAGGTCAATATTTGCGCACAGTTACTAATGACAACAACTAGTTAAAGGCAAATGTTTGAATCTGTTTTATCCAAACCTCCTCCTTTTTATAAAAAGTAGACAGTAATATGCCCTCTTGCACAAGTCAATGCAGCAATACTTTTAAATTAAATTAAATTATTGGAGATATCCTATCTCCTAGAGCTGGAAGGGACCTTGAAAGGTCATCGAGTCCAGCCCCCTGCCTTCACTAGCAGGACCAAGTACTGATTTTGCCCCAGATCCCTAAGTGGCCCCCTCAAGGATTGAACTCACAACCCTGGGTTTAGCAGGCCAATGCTCAAGCCAATGAGCTATCCTTCCCCCCCCATATCCATGCATTTGTATTCCACATACTTCATTGGTACAATGCCTTTTAACCTCTGCCTCCTGAAAATGATCGGCATCCACTTAAAGAATCTAAAATGAATTAACCAAACTCTCAAGTATAACTAAAATATGAGATCATATCACTCTTGTGCTGTTCAATTTATATTAAGTCCCAGTTCAATAATGCATTGGGCTAAATTCGTCCCTCATTTAAGTTCATTGAATGTGGGCCATAGATTTTAAAATGTTTGAGCTTTACAAAGTTCTATCTGGTCTCTCACCTCCTCCTTCATTAAACCTGCATGTCCCCTAAACCCTTCCAGGTATCTCAGATCCACTCGCTCTCAGTTGCTCTCGACTCCAAAGTTCAGCCTTTTGTTCTATCAGTAACTATGCTACTTTATTCGGAACTCTCTCCCTTTTTAATGTAGAAGAGCTCCTTGTCTAAATGTTTTTGAAAATTCATTATCCCTTTCACTGCTGAACTCCACCTCCGAGTTTGCCCAGCAGCATTTGGCAGGGTTCTCTGAAGTATTGGTTTTACTTTGGAACTTCAACATTTCATTGAGAAATACATCTGAGCAGCCCTTGGGATACATTATAGCTCATGTTCCTATGTTAACCTTTTTAGTATTGCCTAGGAATAAAATCACATGCAACATTTGCATTTAACTTCAAACCCACTCATATGTATCCTAATTTGGGGGTTTGAATCATTCCCTAATATGGATAGAAGATTTTTGCCTAGCTACAAAATTCTCAATCCACTGCACAGACTTGGAGATGGAGCCATCTATTTGTAGGGGCCAGGAACTGGGAATCCTCAGGGACCATGAGGAATCCTGGGGCTTGTCTGGAAGAAGAGTCAGTTGGGCTTGAAAAGGGATGCATGGATGGAAGGAAAAGGGGATTCCCCCAGAAACTGCATTTGCCTCTAGGCCCTGTTCACAAAACTTATCACAAACTGACCCTTGCAGGATTTGCACTGCTTTAGTTAAGAACAGAGTCTTTCTTTGAAATTCTTCTTCCTGCTGAGCTCTTGGCTCAGATGGTGAATCCCTCTTAGTGTAGTGGCACCTTGGGGTTGTGCCTAAGAAGACCATGACTGAGATTGTGTTGTAAAGGATTGCTTTTAAAAGACATTGGATGTTGCGATGGTTCAAGAGAAGGGAGCATTAAATAAAAAAGGGCAGGAGTGGGAAATAAAAGAGACATCAGACTAGCAGGTTATGAACAGTAGCTAATCCAGCCATCAAGTGCAGACTGCAGTTCATTGCAAGTTTTAGCGTATACTGGGTCATGGTGCTCATTTGTACGATACAGCATATGCATGCCATTTAGATAGCTATAGGTACCAATTAAAAAACTACGAATACTGTAGCGATATAGAGTCCTTAGCAGTAACTGCTTTTCTGAATGTTCTTGGATTTGATAGTCTGTACAAACTGAACACAATTTCAGAAGGAATTATTGCTTTATCACAACAGCCTAAGTAATCACATTACAGACTTTTCAGATAAAGCAGCTTTAATCTCCTTTACTCGAACATGTGGCATGATGTATACTCTGCCTGAGCATCAGAAGGAAACTAGATTAGAAACAGGCAAGCCTCAGCGGGTACACCTACACTGTACCTGGGAGTGTGCTTCCCAGCCGGGGTAGACAGATTTGTGCTAGCTCAGTTCAAGTTAGTGCACTAGAAATAGCAGTGTGGGTGTTGCAGCATGGGCAGCGGCTCAAACTAGCTGCCTGAGACAAAGGCTACCTGACCCCCTGGTCCAAGCTCGCCTGGCTAGCTCAAGCCTCCATCTGTACTGCAACATCCATACTGCTATTTTAGCACATTAGCGTGTGCATGGCTAGCATGAGTCTGCTGACCTAGTTTCAGTGTAGAAATAGCCACAAGGATATTTACTTTGGAAGAGATCTTAGGGTTGACTTGGTTTCTGTATGTTGTTTTTGTTGTTTAGATTTTGGTTCTACATGATGAATTTAAGGGATGGCTGGGAAAAGTGAGAGACTCTAACTCTGTCTTGAATGAAAAAAAGGGTGACAGATGCCATATAATGGGGTGGCCAAGCTTACTGACCCCCCCCCCCAAGCCACATATGACAATCTTCAGATGTTCAGGAGCCAGGGCCCTGAGCCCCCCGCCCCTGCTGGGCAGAAGCCAGAGGTGACACATGTGGAGTCATGTCTGTCCCCCCCCCCCATATTTTTGCCAGGGTTTGCTGGCCCCAGTCGGTCACATGGTGCCACCAGGTCTCCTCCCAGCATGGCAACTGCTGGAGCCAGCAAGCTGGGAACTGCAGCAATGGGGAGAGGCAGCGGCAAAGAGCTGGGAGCTGCAGGGAGAGCCCTTGCTTTTGCTGTTGTCTCTCCCTGTGGAGCTAACACCTGGGAGCTGCAGGGAGGGGCCGCTGAAGGTAAGAGGGAGGGTGCACCTGTGGGGACATGACACAAGCTGTTGGGGGGGCCTAACATTTAAATTGTGCCCCCCACTCTCAGCAGGTGCCAGTGGTCTCTGGCAGAAGCCCCTAACCCTACCACCATGCCACAGGACAGAATCCCTGAGCTGCCCCCCTCTCCTCCAAACACCTCCAGTCTGGTAGGCGGAGAATGGGGGGGGGGGTTTGAAGGGGCTCCAAGAGCTGCACTTTAACTGTAAAAGAGCTGCATGCGGCTCATGAGCTGTGGTTTGGCCACCCTTCCAATATAAATTTCACCTGAGATATACCATACAGCTGTGTGAATAGCTGTGTTGGTTTTTTTAATTTCATTTTATTTCAGTTAGCTTGCAGTTCTGAAAACTTGGGAGGGAAATAGCTGTTCAGGTGAAACCAAAACTGAATTTTTGACCTGACACAAACATTTCATTTAGTGTATTTTTACTAAAAGGAAATGAAAGACTAGATTCAGAAAACTACCTGAATAAGAGGAGGTGCTGCTCACCCCCTCCTGTTGAACCAGATCCAGGTTTAAATTCCTCCTCTGGAGCAGTGACTTAAACCCAGGTTTCCCTTGTCCCAGATGAATGACCTAACCACCAGGTTATAGGGTATTCTGGGGTGGGTTGCTCTCAGTTTCTCCTGTTGATGTTTCACTTTATACAAAGAATTTGAATAGTTATTGGGCCAGCAAAAGAGACTGATTCTATAGCCCAGTGGTTAGGGCACTTATCTGGGAAGGTAGAGATTTGGGTTAAAGTTCCTGCTCCAAAGTGGGTAGTTGAACCTAGATTTTCCATGTCCTAGGTGAGTGCCCTAACCACTGGGCACTACTGGATATAAGTGTGGAGGGCACCACAACCTCCTCCAACTCTGCAAATGGTGCCTAAATTCCTTTGTGAATCTAGCCCAAAAGATCAAAATGCTTAATTTAGATAACGTCTGTTTTATTTGTTTTCACATATCTGAACTTTTTTCTCTTTATTTTGTCCAAAATTGATGTGAATTCATGACATTTTTCAATCAACTGGCATCTGCATTTTTCAGAGGGAAAAAAATTTCTTCTGAATCGTTATGGTACTTCATTATCCACAGCAGAGCAAAACAATATTTTTGAAAACAAGAGCACTGAGTTCAGTTTACTGTGATTGCTTGGCTCAGATAATGTCACATATATTTCAATAACTTCCAGGTATTTTCTGAAAATGATAGCAAGTCCCAAAAGTTTCCTGAATTTGTCTGAATTACTATTGTTTTGAAAAAGTGTATGAAAGTTTGTTCGTTATTCTGACCAATCACATAGCACAAACAACAAATATGCAACATCAGCAGTTCACCAAACCATCCTCTCCTCTACCTCCTACGGGAAAAAAAAAAACTCAATGGGTTGAAAATTATTCATCATGATTAATTCACAGGAAATCTTAGGAATAATGAATTCATTCACAGGTATGCAGTTTTTTCTTTCACAACTTTAATTGGTGAAAAAAGTGGCTAAGGGTGAGATTTTCAAAATCATCCTAAGCAAGCTAGCTTCTTAATTCCCAATGATCTTCTAAAGTCAATGGAAGTTACGCAGCTTATTCCATTAGGCACTTCTGAAAATCTTGCCCAGTATTTGTAATGTATAGTTCAATCAGCTCCTATTCCATAGGATTTAAATCCTGTCTTTCTAGGTTTTGCTGAAGTAAAGAAGGCAAGATCAGGTTTACTGGTACCTGAATAAATTCACAGAACCTGAGTTCATCTCCCTGGTGTTCGGATGTATCTGGATTTGCCTAAGAATGCTCGGCAGTTTAGTCCCTCTTTTGATTAGTTCATAATTGGATTTTTTAATAATTTAAATATTATTTTTAAAACCTCAGTTTTAGCTATTTCCAAGTCTAATTTTTTTTTTTTTTTTTTTACTGCTGAGGACTGAAGAACTACCAGTGATGAAAACTGAAGGGGCGTTAAATTCAAGTAATATCTTTGCAAGTATCATCTGATTTTAACAGTCTGGCAAAACCAGATTAACCTAGTCTATGAACTAGACTTGTCATGAAAAGAGCAGTTTTTTTAGTTTAATCCCTTAAGGGTGATTATCATTTTATGAGGTCTTATTAACATGCAGAGTGACACAAGCAGAATAGCAATATTAGGCCCAGGAGCCATCTGAGGGACAGTGATGCATATATTATTTTAACATGTTAGGTAACATTCAGCTATTTCAAAGGATCCATTGAAAAAATACCTTGGGTCATTCAAGCCTTTGTTATTTTCACACAATAATATATATTCACTTATTGTCATGTAAAGATTATCACTTACTGGTAGTTTAAAAACCACAGTAGTTGATTGAATTTCATTAATTACACAAGAACAACAACGTAAAATGATGACAAACGCCAGATTTTATTTGGATGGTCCAACCTTGTATTTTGTGGGCAATTGACTTCCATATTCATTTATCACTTGTCTGTGTGGTTTGCTTGATGAAAATCTCAGCTTTACCACAGGTAATAACTGGAGAGGGATTTGGAAGCATTGTGGTTAAAAAATGCCTCTTATATTTTTTAATCTGGAACCTGCCATTATACCTCTTATTTTTTAATCTGGAACCTGCATGAAAACACTAATTTCACATTGTGTGCATGTATGTACATGCTGTCCATGAACACCTCACAGAATGAGAAGCAGTGAACCTGATTTTGAACTGAGCCTCCCATCAATCTCTCTCTTTGGGCATTGAAATTTCTGCATTCAAATAACCACAGGCACAAATGATGTTTCTTAGGCACCCAAGTACATAATTGTGTCTTCATATGAGGTACTTGTATGTATGGGGAGGGATTTACAAAAGCACTTAACATTGGCCTAACTCTGTCCACACTGAAGTCACTTCAGGTTTTGTCATCCGTGGAAGCAGAGTTTGGCCAATGCTGAACAACTCCGTGAAATCTAATGGACATACGGCTTTTGTTAGGTATACTTCAGTTTCACTTTCTGACGTGCCAATCTTGCCCTGATTGGGACCAGATAAGAAAAATTAGATATAACAATCATTGTATTCAGTGAATTTATCCTTTTAAGGATCCTGTTCCTGTGACCGAGGGAAAGAATTATTATCCTCATTTTAGATGGTGAATTGGTAGATAGAGAGAGGTTTTCCCCCAGTCAAGCAGAAAGCCTATGGCACAGAACTTGGATGTCATGAAGCATAGTCCACTGCCTTACCCACAAGACCATCCTTCTTTATCTTCCTGACTGCTATTTGTCAGTCCCTATAATGCTGTTGGAATTATGTGGTGGCTAGATGATGATTTCCTTTTGAACACTAGTTTCCCAACAGTTCTTGGTATTGTGTTGGAAGCTGTATAATACTGGTTTCAGACCTGTCTGGTCATTCAATGTCAGACCTGCGGGTGGCTATCTTACAACAGAAAAACTTCAAAAACAGATTCTAACGAGAGACTGCTGAGCTCTAATTGATATGCAAACTAGACACAATCAACTCAGGATTGAATAAGGACTGGGAATGGCTGAGCCATTACAAACATTGAATCTATCTCCCCTTGTAAGTATTCTCACACTTCTTATCAAACTGTCTGTACTGGGCTATCTTAATTATCACTTCAAAAGGTTTTTTTCTCTTACTTAATTGGCCTCTCAGAGTTGGTAAGACAACTCCCACCTGTTTATGCTCTCTGTATGTGTGTATATATATCTCTTCAATATTTATTCCACTCTATATGCATCCGAAGAAGTGGGCTGTAGTCCACGAAAGCTTATGCTCTAATAAATTTGTTAGTCTCTAAGGTGCCACAAGTACTCCGGGTTTTTTTGTATAATACTGGTGGACATGATCATGCTGTTCAGGTTGGGGTATGGAGCCTTGCTCAGTAATAGGGCTCTGAAGTGCACAGAAATGTAAACTGCAGTCAGTAGAGTTGAGACCAGAGTTCATGGTTTTTTTGCTCTCATCTCAGTGCACTTCCTTAAAAGTTACAGGGCATTTAGACATGGGCAGTGCATCTCTACCTCTCTTTCTTTCCATTTACAAAACATTGCCTAACTGAGCGGGGCAGACCAACCAGTTCAGCTACAATATAACACTACGATATTCAATATACTAGACAGCCTGGTATCCCACTTCTAGATTATATGTGCAGGACTTTAACTATTTGGTACCCTGTACTGCTACCTATGCACTAGCTTTTTTCATCAATTTTCAGATGGACCATTGTGAGTTCCTATTTTCTGCATATTTTTTCTCCAACTCTCGTCAAAGCACTTTTTAGCATCTCTTTGGAAAGACTGATCTCTTTGGGGGGTGGGGAGGGGTGTTTTATTTTCATTTTTTTTCAAGAATTGCCTCTTTCTCTTCTTTACCATTTTAGTCACAAGCTTTCGTCTATAAAAAGACACTGAACAAACATGAAATTGTTATTTTATAATGTGAACTACCATGAAACTGCCTTTTAGATCAGAATAACATGTATCCTAATATATACATAAGAATAAAATTCACCCTAACTTTTACATTCTGAAATTTTGGGCAAAAAAGCCAGTATTCAAAAAGTACTTCTCTTTGGTCCCAGTTATGAAACACAACCTTACTGTGGGGATGGTTCTGGATACAAATACAAAGTACTCTAGTCCATCTGCAGTGTAGAGTCCATGAAGATCTTTTAGATTAATGATAACCTTTTGCATTTTCATTCACGACAGATGACCTGAGTGCTCTTCATCCATCCCTCAGCTTCCCTCAGCTCGTAATTTAAATAATTCCTCTGAAAACTAGTTAATATTCTGTTCCAACAATCTGGTTCTGCTATGGTTAAGATGGAACTTATACCTTTTGTATACAGTCTGCCTTCCCAAAAAGGTTCCCCAGTGCCTAAAAACTGAAAGGTAGGATTTTCAAAAGTGCTTAACATTGGCCTAGCTTGCTTTCATTGAAATCAGTGGGTGAACTCCAGAGAGATCACAAACAGTAGTCAGGGTGTCAAGACCATCCTGTGTTTCTCGGATAGCTAAATGTGGCAAGAGCCCTGCTTAGATTCTAACTAGGTGGGAGTCAGATTCTGTGGGTGGGGAGGATGTGTAAGGGAAAGGAGATGTGATACGGAAAAGGTTGAGAACACCAATCTATTGGTATTCAGCTTATTCTAATATTTTTCACTCACTCCCAACCATGTAGGATTAAAAAAAAAATCTTACCAGTTGACATTTATGTTTTATCAGTGCTGTTGCTATAGATTGCTGGAGGTCTTTGAAGTTTGATGTTAATAATGAAGATCTGGCATCACTGTTAATTACTTTTGTCTTAATCTCTATTATCTGAGTTGCATAATTAAGATTAATAATGGGAACTCGAGATTTACATTAAAATAAAATAAAAATATAAGAAATTCCCCTAAGATAATTTTGCACATGAAATATGACCAACTGACTGATGTTTATGTCAAAGAAAGGACTTAGATTTTCTGTAGTCAATGCAGGAAACTTGAGTAAAGATAGTTAAATGGGCCATTTGAACTTTTCATCTGTAATGCTATCCTCCGCTTATCTGATCCTGATTATAACCTAGATGAATCCTTTCCAAATCTCATAACTAGAGACTATTTAATGTAGTCCAAACATATTCATCTGAGGCTTATCTGTGACTACCAGAGCAAGGTTAAAAAGCATTAGGTAATGAAGTGAAAGTGGTACTGCTTAATCCTTAAGAATAATTTATTAGTAACAGACAGAAAGAAATCCTAGACTGGGCTCTTCTGCCTATGCAAAGTGAGTCCTAGTTAAGAACATAAGAATGGCCAGTGCCTGATGCTTCAGAGGGAATGAACAGAAGAGGGCAATTTCAAGTGATCCATCCCCTGTCATCCACTCCCAGCTTCTGGCACTTGGAGGTTTAGGGATATCAGGAGCATGGGTTGAATCCCTGATCTTCTTAGTTAATAACCATTGATTGACCAATCCTCCATGAACTTATCTAATTCTTTCTTGAGCCTTCACAACATCTCATAGCAATGAGTTTCCTCAGGTTGACGGTGTTCTGTGTAGAAATACTTCCTTATCTTTGTTTTAAACCTGCTGCCTGTTAATTTCATTGGGTGACCCCTAGTTCTTTTGTTCTGTGAAGGGATAAATAATACTTCCCTATTACCTTTCTTTAACACCATTCATTATTTTAGTGACCTCTATCATATTCCCCATTACTCGTCTCTTTTTTTCTAAACTGAATAGTCCCAGTCTTTTTAATCTTCCCTGATATGGCAGCTGTTCTGTTTGCCTAATCATTTGTTTCCTTTTTCTGAACCTTTTTCCAGTTCTAATGTATCTCTTTTTTTTTAAGGTGGGACAACCAGAACTGCGAGCAGTATTCAAGATGTGAACATATAATGGATTTATATAGAGGCATTCTTATATTTCCTGTTTTATTATCTATCTATTCCTTTCCTAATGGTTCCTAACATTCTATTAGCTTTTCTGACTGCTGCTGCACATTAAACGGATGTTTTCAGACAACTATCCATAATGACTCTAAGATCTCCTTCTTGAGTGCTAACAGCTAATTTACACCACATCATTTTGTATGTAGTACTGGGATTATTTTTTCTAATGTGCATTATAGTGCAGTTATCAATGTTCAGTTTAATCTGCCATTTTGTTTCCCAGTCACTCAGTTTTGTGAGATCCTTTTATAACTCTTCGCAGTCTGCTTTGGATGTAAATCCGCTTTGGATGTATCCTGAGTAATTTTGTATGGTCTGAAAATGTTGTCACCTAACTGTTCAGTCCAGGGTGGATTTGATTTAAATCAAATTGATTTAAACCACTAGTCAGGAAGACTCGATTTAATCATTGATTTCTACATAAAAGTGCATTCTTGTTTGTTGTTATAAGCTTAATACATATTCTTCACAACTCAGAGATAGATGTAGGTTTCATTTTTAGAAGGTACACACTATATATTTTTTAAAGGGATTTATTTTGAAAAATTTTCAGATTAGTTTTACAGCTATATCAAAAAATGAAATGATTGTTTGGTTATTTCATTTAACAAAGGTAATTGAAGCAAAATATGAAATTATTGGGAGGTGAACTATCTCTAATTCAAGAGATTAATCATAAATATTTGGAGGATTTTCTTGCCATACTGTATTAGGAGGAGAAAGTCATCAGACAGACATTTTAATTGTTTTATTTAACTAAAACAACAATGTTATGTATTCTGGATTTTTTCTTCAACGGCAAACACATAATATTTTAACAAAACAAGCATATGAATTTTTGAATTCAGTTAAACATTCAAGTTTTTTTAAAATCAGGTTTGTTTTTGTTAAAATTGTTTTTAACGAACATAGTAAAATGCAATATTTTCACGATTTTGTTCACAAACTCATCAGATTAGGCCAGTTCTTGATATAGTGCTCAAAATAGTCAACTACTGAGTTCCATCACATGTCTTGTGGGAGAGTTAGCTTGATTCCTCCCACTTTTTTCAGAGCAGCTGCTGCAAAGTGGTTGTTACAGAAGTATTTTGCAATTTCAAAAACATTAGTCTTTATTTCTGGAACACTGAAGGCTTTGGCTAGGAGGTGCATCAAATGAGCACCGCAACCATATGTTATTAGCTTGGGTCTCTCTTCTAAATTTCTTCTCATCTTGGATACATTTGCAGCATTGTCTGTGACCAAGCAGCGTACCAGACATTTGATTTTTTTTTTACTGCTTCTTTTTGTAAATATTCTGCTGAGTGTGCATTTCCTGATGTATCAATTGTTTCTGTAAGGAAGACATTCCCTTCTTCTATTGTCACACAAGCACATACAACAGGATCATTGTGGACATTGCTCCACCCATCAAGACTTAGGTTAACAATTTCACCCTCTAGACCTTTTGCACACTGCTCAATTTCTCTTTCAGACACTTTATCCAGCAATTTGCCTGTGGCATCTGCTCTGTTGGGTGGACTGTATCCTGGTCTTGACTGAACAATGTTAATGAAGTGTGGGTTCTCAATCGTACGGAAAGGAGAGTTTTTTGCATAAACAAACTGGGCAATTTTTTAAATCAATTAACTCTTTTTGTAATCTGCTAGTTCTTATCACAAACTTATCTATGGTTGTTTCTGGATGATGGAAATATTTTTTTCTTTTTGCTACAGGTGATATACTGTGGCTATGTGCCATACATGATGTGACTGAAACACTATCATTGGCAGATAACTCTGAAACTATAGAAAATGATGGTGATCTTGAAGGTGGATAGTCTTCACAATCCTGTATGTTGAGGATGGATTCTACTAAACAAAATAGTCAATGCAGTTATTTCATTATTATTACCATAGTGCTCATTTAGTATTACTCATTGCATTCACTGACACTCAGTACTACTTTAAAGGTGAAATTGTAAAAGGAAGATCTGCCTATTTCAGCTATTTATTTTTTATCACAACTGCATCTAAAATGATAGTACCATAGAGTAACAACTACATTTTTTGCTCAAACATGAGAATTCAAGAATAGTCCAGAAGGAAGACAGGCAATCCTTAAGAAAGAAGTATGAAATAAAAAAGTTTACCAACCTGAAGATCCTGCATGTTCAGACATGTTCCTTTCATCATCTTCAACTTCAACGCAACTTTATCCTGAGAAGGAACACTTATCACAATGTTATTGCATTCGGGCAACCAGGCCTTGCATTTCTTTGTTGCACCGTTTGCATTTTGAATGTATGGCTGTCTTATGCACAAGTAGAGGAACTTCATTAAAATATTCCCAAACTGGGTCTCTTTTGTGGCCTGCTACCATCATAGGTTTTCCCTTCTAGTGAGAGAATGGTAGATCTCAAATCAATGAAGGCTATACTCAAAAAGACCTCAAGACTTCTGGAATATGCTGCTCAAACAGTTTCACTGTTGTTTCTATTGCCTGTCCCTCCCTTCTCACATTTATCTCCTGATTTCTTCTCCTTGTCCGGATCTGTTCCACCTCCAACAATCTTCTATTCATTTTACTTTGTGAAACTTTGCACTTTTAGAAAGAGGTAAGGGATTGATTCTGTGTACACAAATTTGCAGAGGGACAATAGGATTGAAGTCTGTTATTTCTCACCTCTGTTTTTTTTTTTTTTAATTTATTTATTTAAAAACATTTTTGCTGTTAACAAGCAATTGTGGAAGCAGGGAAAGAAAGAGAGGGTTTAAGTTGCCATTTAATTTTTCCTAGGTGTCAGGTACATGTCTCTTCCCTTTTTCCCCAACTCCTCTATTACCCAGTCCTGCTATGACCTGGGGTAGACCCACCTGCAACCCCCCTTTTATTTTCTTTTTTTTTTCCTTTTTATACTCACGAACCACCAATGCTAAATGGAGAGATTGCAATAGCATAGCCAACTGCATTGTTTTGTTGTTTCCAACCTGAGAGTGAGGATTTAATTTCTTCCATGTTATCTCTGGAGACACAGATCCACAATTTGAGAACTGCAGAACTGACAGTATCTTCTAGACTGAGCATTGAGACCCACTTGGTAAATAGAAAGATTAATCTAAATAATCTATACAGAACCCCCTGGAACCTTGTAAAATTGAGTTCCTAATCCATGAACTATTGGAACTCATTTACAAAACTTTTCCTAATATTACATGAATATATTGTCTCATACTATAGAATTAGAATTTATAATCCCTATTCCATGATGAGATATCTTTGAGCTATAATGTATCTTAATTAAAACTATCTTTATATAGGTTTTTCCCCCAAAAAAAGCATTTTATGTGTATGTAAATAAAAAATCAGATTTTTTTTTTTTAATCATTGATTTTTATCATCCTGGTTCAGTCCCTTTCAAGATCACTTATGAATATGTAGGACAGCACAGATTCCAGTACTTCTCTCCATTCTGAAAAATGACCATTTATTTGTTTCCAATATACCCTTTGTTTCCAATCTCTTAACCAGACACTGATCCATGAGAGGACCTTCCCTCTTACCCAATGGCTGCTTATTTTGCTTAAAAGCCTTTAGTGAGGGACATTGTCAAAGGCTTTCTGAAAATCCAAGTACTCTTTATCAATTGGATCACCCTTGTCCACTTGCCTGTTGGCTCCTCTAAAGAATTATAATTGATTGGTGAGGCATGATTTCTCTTTATAAAAGCTATGGTGACTCTCCCTCAGTATATCGTATTCACCTATGTGTCTGAGCATTCTGTTTTGTTCTTTGCTGTAGTTGCAATCAATTTGCCTGGTACTGAAATTAGGCTTACCAGCCTGTAATTGCCAGGGTTGGCTCAGGAATCTCTTATAAAAATAGACATTACATAGGCAACCCCCTGTCAACTGATTACAGGGGCTGATTTAAGTGATAGGTTATATACCACAGTTAGTAGTTCTGCAATTTCATGTTTGAGTTCCTTCAGAACTCTTGGGTGAATACCATCTGGTCCTGGGGACTTATTACTGTACTGTTTAATTTATCCGTTTGTTCCAAAACTGACACCTCAGTCTGGGACAGTTGCTCAGATTTGTCACCTAAAGAGAATGGCTCAGGTGTGGGGACCTCCCCTATATCCTCAGGAGTGAAGACTGATGCAAAGAATTCATTTGATTTCTCTACAATGGCCTTGAATACTCCTTTACCACTTTGATCATCCCGTGGCCTGACTGACCATTTGGCAGGCTTCCTGCTTGTGATGTACTTAAAAGTCCAGTTACTTGCCTGCAAAGAATTTCTATTGAGAGTCTTAGCTGTGAGTTCTTTAAACTTAGAGGGTTACATGCAAGCTTAGAGGGTCTAAGGAGGAAGCTATCAGAGACCCTGGTGGAAGTATCCAAGACTGAATGTCAGCCAGGGGACAAACTGCAGTCAGGGAAACAGCTGTAACTGACTGTCTGCTGGGTGGCCAGTGCAGCCTGAAAAAGTGGATGAGGGTCTCAGGAAAGGGGTATGGCCACTGTAGTTGAAGAGGAATGCATTAATTTAGCACGTCGTCTCATCAGCTTTCTTTGGTGCCTGGCAGGACATCTATGTATCTCTGATTGTAATCTCTAGATTCTCTTGCCCTATTGTAGGTGAGTGCTGGGAGGTGCTATCTTCATGTAATCAGGCCCATTGGCTGAAAATAACGCTGACATCTCTTGGTATGAAGAGTCTACTCAATGCATAAATGTAAATCTGTCAAGTCACAAGAACAATGAGAAAATATTAACTATTCTATTAATTTGTCAAGCCGTGGTTCAACTGATACTTACATTTATTTGTGCCTTTAGTAGCACAACAAAGAGGCCTCCATCACATATGCATAGCTATCTGAAACCTGAGCTCGAGGATGACTGCAAAGCTTTATGGGCTGACTTGCCCTAAGTGAATGGGGGGTGGGGGTGGGAATAAGCATGAAGGCCATTCATCAAATCTAGCCTTGGGAACCATTAACCATTATCTCAAGGTTTAGAGTTTGTCTGCTTGACAGCAATCCTGTTTGTCGACTATGTGCACACAATATTTGGTTAACAAAAGTAGGAATTTATGCAAAATGGAGGGGGGGGGAAATCTTAGGTGCCAAGCCTATTTCCCTGGGGTACAAACTCTGCTAGATGTGACACTGGTAATTCATCACCTCCTGCCGTTTTTCTCATTGCATCCATTCAATAGGTTTGCACACAACCACCCGTCCCAGAGTTAAGGCAGTCATAATGGCAGCAGTTAATGAAATCTGAACTCCTGATCATCGTGATCAGCTGAAAAGTGTTTGACACTAGTCAAAGGAAGGGTACCAAAGTGTCTTTTGCACCTCTTATCATTCCTAGCCTGTTTAGCTACTGGGCTGGTCTCAGGGGTAAATTAAAATAGCTTGAAAGGTGCAATGATTAACACTGGCTACCACCAGACAGCTTTGCAGAAACCAGGGAATGCTGAGGCAAAGGGACACTCTACTATGCTGACAGTAGTGATGGGGTATATAGATGCTGTTGTTGTGACCCTAGGGCACACCAAGATCCTCTTCCTTTTGCTAGATCAATTGACTTTAGGGCTGGTTTGTGCACGTGGAGTGGTGGAATAGACATTCTACTCCCATCTGGGATTAAATGTGGGAAAAGGTTCTCTAGGGGAGGAAAAATCACGTGTCCTGAGAGTGACTAACTTGGGCATTCTGCTAACCTATAAACCTCCAGACACCAAAGTCTTCCTTGGAGAGGTGCTGTTCTTGACACCGTCTGTTGTGCAGATGAAAGTTCACAAAGCTCACTATCTTAGCAGACTTCAAAATTCAAACAGACAATGCCTTTGCTACAACATCCCAAAACCACCTATTTGATTCAGGTTTGTTACAAGTGGTCTCCAGACCCGCACATGCAGCCAGAAATACGGTGCACTGGTATCAGTCTGGGTGTGGGCATAAAAAACACAAACAATTATCTTCCTATTCTGGTCAGTCGTCTTCCTCCTCCAGGTGGAAATGAGAGTTGTCCATGTCAAAAGGCAAGAAGAAACTCTCACCATGTTCTGTTTGCAAAAACCCTGGGACCCTGCCAAATCCCAGACCTTGTTTATAGAAAACTCCACCCAAACAAGAATCTCAGGGGTGGAGGAATTAGGGACACTTCCACTCCCCAAATACTGTTACTAACAAACTAATCCTGCAGTGTTCTCTTCCACCCCAATCCTCATGGTTCTCATAGCCATAATAGGATTCAAGTATATACGAAATATATTTGATAAAAGTGAGCTAAAATGTTTCACACAAGTCCAAGGTTAAGATACAATTTAAAAATTGTAAGAATAGGATACAGTTTAAACTAGATTTGTCCTCAGTAGAGAACTATATAGGAAAATTACAAGATAATCTGGTCTTTTGTAAATAAACATATAAGTACATTTTCCTCCTTCTTTCTACAAGGCTATATTGGCAATGTCAATTTAGTGTTGGAAAAGGAAATGAATCAGCAAATCTTTACAACAGAATAGAAAGATGTTATTCAAGAGACTATGAGCAAAACAACTTTACCCTCATGGCAAGACTGCCAGTGGAAAATTATGATAAAATATTTTTGCATACTAATTTTATTTCTATATTTAAATACTCTCGAGGCACTCAGATAGTATCTATGTATTTAAGTAATTCCTATCTTCTTTTAAAAGTACTATATTAAGTCTGTGTGGAAACAGCTGAGGCTTATTGTTGAATTGATGGTATAAAGAAGATAAGGTCCCCTGATTAAGCCCCATAACCAGAGGTGCAGACTTCCCATTTCCTAGGCAACACTATCCTCTATTTTCTTCTTAGAGCACATACAAATTGTCATAATGCATTACACCAGCCTTCGATGTAGTCTTGTGTTCTTTCTTTAGAAGTGGCCATTACCTGATACTTCAGAAGAAGAAGGTGGGAAAAAATAAGAACTTAATACACTTAACCAACCGTACAGCATTGAACATGGGCAGAGATAAGGAAATTCCTTCCTGACTCCCATAGACAATAATTTAGATTATAAAGCATGAGATGTGAAAGCTGTTATCATTTTTTAACTTACACAGCTCGAAGCATTAATAGTCATAAAATGATTAGCACATTTTAAAATCCAGCCACAGAATTATGTCAATGACCCCCTTCAGCAGCAAATTACACTCATTGACTTTCACTATGTGGAAAAAATATTTCATTTTATTCATTATAAGTTTATTGCCTTTTAATTTCATTTAATGCCCCTTTGTTCATGTATTATATGGCAAGGTAAAAAGGAATGACTAATCAGTTTTCACTGTACCTTTCATAATTTTGAAGACCTTTTCATTTCACAGAAAAAAAAAGGAGCTTATTGAAAAAGGCAAAGGTTTTCTTTTAGATTAGCTTTGGATAACTGAGAATTCCTTTTCCCCCCACATCCAGGCAGGCCCTAAATCTTGCTGCTTCTCTCTACACCTGGGGCTTGTTTCTTGTTGTAACCCATTGAAGGCAACTCCATGGAGTGCAGAATCAAGCTCAAAATTTCAAACCCCCTTTTTCTCTAGTTCTACACAACTAAAACTCTCATCCAAGATCACATTCGTATTAGTGCAATTTCCTTCTCACTGGCCTCTCCATTCCACACAACACACGGGCTGAGCTCATCTTCCTGGCCTGTTGTTCTGGATATGTCTTTGATTCCCTCCATTGGTTCCTCTTTGCAACAAATACAAGCTTTGTGTTTTCTCCCTCAAGATCTTTCATAATTCTGCCCTGCCCTACTTATCCTTGACTCCTTCTGCATTAAAGTCATCAACTGCCCCTCCGCTCTGCCAGCACTGCTAGCCTCTATGCCCCATTTTCCCACTTCTCCCAAATTATCTTCTCAGTTCTTCCATGCTGTTCTCTGTGCTGGGAATTACCTTCCCTATTCTCTCTTCATTGCTGTCAGCTCCAATTCATTAGACTAAAGCAATGACTTTTTTACAAGGTGCCACTTTAGAAGAGTTTATTAAGCATCAGATATGTGGTTTTTGTAATGCAAGCTGAAGTCATTCAGTAAAATAGCTTTTCAACCGGCATCATGCAATGGTGTAAATGCCTTGAAAGAGGACAACTGCTTATTTTTCCATTAAAACTGTGATGTTTGGAATCTCTGCGCTGATCATACACAGAAATCCTAAAATGCTTCAGGCACTGTTAATTCTTTACAAAATGCACAAAGAGGTCTCAGAAGAGCTGCAAAAAAAGTCGTATCCTTCAGCTAAAAACAAGATATATGAATAGGAGGAGAAAGCCAACAAAATCCTTCTATGGCAGTTGAAAAGCAGAACAGTGTAGTGCATTTAAAAAAAAAACACCACACATTAAAGCTTTTGTATCAGTGGGCCATCAAACTATTAATAGATTTCCCAAATTTTATATGAAACCAGATGCATGGTAGTGAAGAAAGCAAATCCCATGATCATTGTGCCTTGCTGATTCCTAGTGATATATGATTTCAAACAAGGAAGCTACTTCACTAGAGAATAATATTTCTCAAGAAACGATTATGCTAGCTATTCCATCACTGTGGGCAAGGAAAGTACCTGGCCCCAACAGACTTTCTGCTAACTTTTATGTTTTAGGACTGGATTTTACTCCCCTTATAATAGAGGATTTAGCCATGTACTATCCCCATAAGATTTCTAAACTGGTGTAATCTTGTTCTAATCTCTGTTCTTCTGAAAGAGAGAAAAGGTTCTTGGGAATTTGTTTCTGGTAGTTTATAAACCTATCATACTATCATCTCCATGGACTTAAAACTTATAGGAACAGTTATAGCTTTAAAGGAACAACATATACTCCCTAGAATAGTGTTTTTTATTATACTAATGGTATTACTCAAATGAACTATACATTGAACATGTTTTACTGGAGTGTGTATTATATTATGTCTGATATTTTGTAATGCATATAAAAATCAAATGGAGGCTGGGATTTTAAAATTACAAATTTGGTGGTAATTGCAAAATTTATTTATTTTCAAAATGTTAGGAGTCTAATCTTGTTATCATTAAAACTTCTTTTGATTTCAGCAGGTTTGAGAACTAGCCCCAAATGTCACTCAAATATTGCTGGGTTTTGATGGGTACCTCCCTTGGGTACCTTTGAAAATATCAGCCTATCTTCTTTGTTCCACAGCATGAAAAAATTAACAACCCCAAAATAGTTAGAATTATGCCAATCTCAGACTTAACTTATCCTGCAGATTAAATCATTTAGGCTGGGAAGATAATATTTTCAAAAGCACGTGCATGATTTATAAATTAATACAAAAATCAGATTCTCTCTAAAAATGTGATCCTGAAAACACTAATGCATATTGTGCATAGGTACTCGTATTCATTTGAATAGTCCCATTAAACTCAGTGGGTTTGCTCATGAGAGTAAGCCTAAGGTTTTGTTTTAAGACTAATTGTGGGCCCATATCAAAAGATCCACAATTCAGGGATAGTTCAGAAAAGCATCCAAAAAGCCATATGCTTATCCTTCTCTTATCCAAGATATAAACATTTTGAGAGAGTCCTTCCAGCTACTTACCCTCCTTCATGACTGTCTGTCTTACGGAGAACTTTTTTCTGTTCTGTGATGATGAGACATCTTCCTTTTGCTAGCAAGACTCTTCCTGGGGAAAAATAGAAGTAAAGAGTTTCTTTTTCCATACAAAATTTATTTTTGTGGGTGAATTTTCATTTTAGTATATAGGGTATGAAAAAAAGTGGAATCGAACCTTGCTATTCATCTCCCTCTGTAGTGCAATCAAAACTGAAATTGAATAATAGTGACCAATGAGGAAGAGTAATTATTTTGGGTTTTAACTAAGGGGAAGAGGACATTTACTTAAGCAAAATGCTCAAGGATCTCATGGTGCTAGTGGAAGTTTCACCAGGAAGAAATATGATATCTCAAGACAATTTGATATTTAGCTACTGTGGGATAAAATAGAATAAAATTGGAATAAAAATTCCAGTAATGCATCTCATTTTCACAAATGAGTATTTTTGACAGAAAATATTTAAGATGGGTGAAGTTTTGGTATTTTAGACTATTCTTATCCTTATTTCAGTGTTTCACCATTTTCACCATTACTGAAATTAGCAACATTGCTTGAGAATATGTTAAAAGACCAAAAGGGTGGCTGTTTTCAGGTGTGTGGAATCACAATCGTCCCATATAGTCTTCATCTACTACTATGTGTCACCCCATCTGTCACAAGTACAAATCTTTTAGAGAGGTGTTCCTGCTGGTTCAGAGGTAGATTATCATAGAATCATATAAATTAGTGATGGAAAAACCCTATTAGATCATCCTGTCTACCAGCTTGCTGATGCAGGACTGTCCCTCACAGCATCGTAGTGCTTTGAACAGGCACAATTTAAGAGCAAAGAAGTTTTTATCAATCCTTAAAGCTATTCCACAGCCTAATATAAATGACTGCTAAGATGTTTCTCCTGGTTTCAGACTAAATGTTCCTATTCTTAATTTCATTCCATTACGCCTAATTATAGTCCCCATATACCACACAATATAACTCCTCTCCCTCAACTTCACAAATACATCTAGACTGTTATGTTCCCACTTTGTTTAGCTATCAGTCTCAATGCCAATAAACAGTAAATTGTTTTCTAGCCATATGGCTTGTACAGGGAGGATCAAATCACTTTCAATCCAAAGCTAATATTTATACGGCAGTTCTCATGACATTTCTGAGGCTGCATTCCAAAATTGTAGGTGGTTAGGCAGTAGCCAAACTTCATGATATAATTACATGAAACATTCCAATACATTTCAGGCTAACAGAGCTTTTTTTCTATTTAACTTTAAACAATTTTTTAGGTAAAACTAACATGACTTCTCAGGATTTAAATAACAGATAGTTATGCACAAGTGATCTTGTAAACAGAAAAATTATTTAACTTAAGGCTGATTCTGGGACCAGTTTCAGATGTGGTCCCTAAGTGGGTAGGACAGTTACTCTGTCGTGCATACACTCACACCTACACATACAAACTGATAAGTTCCTCCACATTTGGTGGCTAACAGGAAAAAAAAGTTCAAGAGCATCCTCCTGTCGATGAAAACAACCCCCCCCCCTAAAAATAGTACTCATGCAATATGATTGTTATGAATTTTGTTTTGTTCAGCTTTCGATAGCTGGTATTGCTACATGCACCAATTGGACATGTCATCTTAAAAAAACTAATTTAAATTTTTCAAAAATAATCTAGAAATGCAACCTTAGTATAAAAATTGAAACAGAAATCATTCACTCCACAAACATCCAACTTTACATTCATTCAACTACCATACAGGGCAATTTTCTTTATTTTAAAAATGGGTAACTGTATCTCTTTTGCACATAGACACTATATCTTTATGTTTTGGTAATCATCAGTTCAACTTTGAACATCATTCTAACACTAAAATGTGGGTGAAAAGTTGAGCTTTAACACTGTCAAAATAAAAGTTTCTTACTTACAGCAAGTTACAATTTTAGGTTTAGTTTGTATATAGGTCCTCTCTAGCAGACAGCATCCTTTACAAAAGAGGGCACTTTTTAATGGCTGGATTTAATGCAGATAACGTATACAAACAAACAAAAATCCACCATTTTTATTGAAATTTCACAATTGATATTTCAATTGCACTCATGAATTTTGGAGTTATGCCCACAGTAACCTCAACTCTGCTTCTTTCCACCTTCAACAAGGTTTTTTGTTACATCATCATGCAGCACACTTGCAGTAATAATAAAAAGCCCCACATACAATAAGTGTATCTAAATACACAGAAAAATAGTCAGCTCATTTATTATGTTGCATAGTATTACTTGCAAAACAGAATGTTACATTGCCCAGGGTTTCATGCAGGAATTAGCTGGACAGATAGTCACAAAATACATAGGTTTGTTGGACAACCGCAAAGTGAAGGAACACTGTTTAATATTTTAACTCACTTTGTAGGTATTGGGTCTGATCCTCAACTGGTATAAATTGCTGTCATTATATTAAAG
This sequence comes from Chrysemys picta bellii, assembly GCF_011386835.1. Taxonomy (NCBI): domain Eukaryota; kingdom Metazoa; phylum Chordata; order Testudines; family Emydidae; genus Chrysemys; species Chrysemys picta. Next base: position 39,690,073 of record NC_088795.1, read on the forward strand.
TCACTATTATTTTGTAATATATGCAAAGCTACAATAATTGATTTTCTCTTAGTACATTTTATTTTTTAAATATTTGTGAATTAGAAATTACTTCAGATGTGATTGCAGCAGAATAGGAAATCAAGACTCTGTATTTTTATCAGTCACTCAAGAAAACTGTATTTCTTGCAAAATCAGTTTGCACAATTATACAAAGAACTAGCTAAAGAAATTCCATTGAACATCACATATCAAGTTGAAATGATGTCTGTTAAGGTATGGCTTTACCTATTAAGAGGACTGGGGTAAGAATGTTTAGACTGTACATATTCCATTACAAGCTCTCTTTCTCAAAGTGCTAATTCTAATGGAAGATGGTTTCCTATTATTTTTGCACCTCATATTCAATGGAAAACTGTTTTATTTTCATCTAATCCTCAGTCCATTGTTAGAAAGGTTGTAACTGAAAGTGGGTCACGCGAACACACTTTCCAGTGTGCTTCTAACCTGGTCTAAATATTGAACCAGAAAGAAGCTCTTCCGGGGATAATTGTTGAACTGCCCCATCTTATACTTGATGATGAGAGACTCCCGATCTGGTAGAAGTGTTAAAGGAAAATATTTATTTAATGGCAGTGGGTAAAAATGGCATTTCAACATTTTAGAGCAATGAAAGAAAGATGGTTTTGTGGGTAAGCTATCAAATTGGAACCCAAGAGATTTGGATTCTCTTCCTAGTTCTGCCACTGAAACTCCTGTGTGAAGATGGGTGTAGCGGGGCAGTTACCCTGCTTGGGATAGAAAAGGCTAGGCTGATTAGGGAAGCAGCCACAGCTTTGGCCATGCCCCAATCAGGCCACACCTGGCCCTGTTATAAGGGCTCGGAGAGGAGCTAGGTCAGTCTCTCTTTAGCTGTGGAGAGAGAAGGACCTAACTGACGGGGAGAAAAGGGTACCCGGAGTGGAGCAGGGCTGGGGAAAGGCCAGAGGAGCTGGGGAGCTCCAGGCTGAGGCTTGTTAAAGGCCTGTGCAGGTACTGGGACTGGAAGGTGCAGCCCAGAGATAGGCAGAGGCAGCTGGTCCAACCTCCTTGCCATGAGTGGCCATGACAGACTGCAGTTTGCCCCAGTGAACGGGGGCTAGATGATGACTGACATTAGCCACTGAGGCAAAGTGGCGGTAGAGGGTTGGGATTCCCCTGGAAGGGGAGACCCAGTGTGTGGGGATACCACAGTGGCAGAATGCCAGGGTAAGGGGCACCGGGGTCCGGGAGGGACATGGGATTCTGAGGCAAGCAAGACACTGGCCCCAGGAGGCACTCTGAGTGCTGGATGAGCTAATTCCCAACTGACCAGCAGGAGGCGCTGTGTTGGTGAGTCTTTGCTTTGCTGCACTGGGCAAGTTGCATAATCTTTCAGTACCTCAGTTTTCCATCTGTAAAATACTTCCCTACTCAGAGAGGTATTGTGAGGATAAATTCATTGCTGTATAAGGTGTACTCAGATACTATGCTGATTACCTTAACAGATAAAGGATTAATGACATACAAGGGGGAAAAAAGTCATCATTGGTTGACAGAGGTAAGTTTTTAAGGAAATGGAAGTTATTGCAACCAATGAAAGCAATATTTTGCAAAAGCAGAGATGTACTTCCATGTACACAGTTGTACAAACAAATTATCATGATTACGTTTACAAATGTAGATACAGAAATGTGCACATATTTATGTGCATGCTGCATCTAGACAATTTGTCAAGGCATTTAAAATATTCCCATCACTCTGATATCTGAGGTTGGGCCTTCAATTTTACAACTGCAGCCTTGTCAGAGCCTATACATCTCTATAATGAAGGATGATCCTGTATATAAACCATATTGGGAATCAATGAATTTGACTTGGATTCATGATGAATATTGTTGTTGTTTTTTTCAGTAAGTACAAATGTAAGTACAATAGAAACCTTGATAATCAACTATCTTAACTTGTTTGTGATCGAAACCTACTGTATTATTACATTTTCCCTGTGGATTTTATTCCAGTCTTCAATATTTACTTACTTGCTGTAGATTTTGAATATAGTTATGACTGGAAGAAAGACTTTTCAGTAGAAAAAAGAAACTTCTTTATCCTCCTCACCCCCATACAAAAATATGGTTAAATAAAATGCATGGATAATCCTTTTTTATGCAACACACAGCAAGCAGATTGGTCCACAGGAAAAAGGATTATTTTATCTCAATTTTTTTATGACTCAGATGATGATTTTCCACATAATTCATAAAATGTTCATTTCAGAGAATTTGAATTATAGTTAATAACATCACAAAAGGTTTAAAAGGCTGGAGTCCATCAGTACAAATCAACCAAGAACTGTATACTGTTACCCCCAAAGTATGTGGCTTTCCCTTATTTCTTCACTTTTATTGTTAAAGAACTGTTGGTGCCTCATGGGACATTTTTAAAACTACTCTGTTTAGAAACAGTTCTTCCTATATGTCATTCATTTCCTGAATTTTTCTTCTTTTTTAAAAAAAAAAATTATTATAACCGCAAGGCACTTTCTGCTGGTACATCTAGCTGCCTTTGGAAATAGATTGAAAACTTCTTGTTACACAGTTTTTCTCCAGCCTATTGACCAGGTTGTCCATTCTGCTGGAGTGGCGTTGCCCCTGGAAGATGCTGGTTATAGAGAGACAACCTATCTTGCCCTAGGAGGATCACTCAGTGCAAGAGGCACATAGCAGCTCCTTTGCTATCTCTGCTGAAAGGGCCTAGTTGGAGGAAAGGGAGCATGGATATAATGTGCTACTCTCTGATATCCTTTAGTTGCAGTTTCAGAATCTTGGGGACTTTTGGAAGCCACAGAAAGTGAAATCAGCCTTATCAGGTCATTTGGGATGCTAGGAAAGCTAAATACAGCTGCATTTCCTCATGACAGTTGAAAGAGGCCAGGGCAGCTTGTTGGGAGGGTGAAAAGAAACTGGGCAAATATTATCAAAAATAGCTGCCTAAAGTTAGGCTCTTAAAAACATAGTTATACACCTAAATACATTACCTGATTTTTCAAAACTGTGGAACAGTTCACCTTGGCATCATACTGGCATCAGTATTATTAGATCATGCTTACACATTTTATTCCTTTTTAAACCCCTAAGTATGAATTTTAGGGGACTATATTTAGTCACGCATTTAAAAAAAAAATGTTGTCCTAACATAATACAAAAAATGACATGTTTAGATGCAACAACTGGAGGAGTTCCTTCCCATTAACTCTTTAATAATCTACTTATCCCCTCTAATGTACTGTAGAACTAATACCGTTCCACTATTATAATACAACATATAGTTCTCTTGCAAATGGATGATATCCCACATGTGTCAAACATTATCACTTCCCACGGGAGTGGGCAATAATAGCAACTGTATAATTCATGATTCCTAGGCCAGAAGGGACCATTGTGATCATCTGGTCTGATAACCTGTATAACACAGACCACAAAACTTCCCCGAAATAATTCCTATAGCAAATCTTTTAGAAAAACATCCAATCTTGATTTTAAAATGGTCAATGATGGGAAATTCACTACTACTTTACTTCCTTAGTAAATTGCTCCAGTGGATAATCACCCTTACTGTTAAAGCTGTGTTTCTTATTTCCAATCTGAATTTGTCTAGCTTCAACTTCTAGACATTGGATCGTGTTATACCTTCCTCTGATAGATTGCAGGGTCCATTAACCAATTTTTGTTCCCCATGTACATACTTATACTGTAACCAAGTCAACCTTTAACCTCCTCTTTGATAAGCTAAATTGATTGAGCTCCTTGACTCTATCACTATAAGGCAAGTTTTCTAATCTTTTGATAATTTTTGTGACTCTTCTCTGAATCCTCTCCAATTTATCAACATCCTTCTTGAATTTTGGACACCAGAACCGGACACACTATTCCAGCAGTGGTTGCACCAGTGCCAAATATAGAGGTAAAATAACCTCTCTATTCCTACTTGAGATTCCCCTGTTTATGCATCCAAGGACTGCATCAGCCCTTTCAGCCACAGTATTTCACTGGGAGTCATGTTCAGCTGATTAGCCACCAGGACCCCCCAAATTTTTTTCAAAGTCACTGCTTCCCACAATAGAGTCCCCCTTCCTGTAAGTATGGCCTACATTCTTTGTTCTTACGTGTGTACATTTACATTTAGCCATAATAAAACACACATTGTTTTTTGTGCCCAATTTACCAAGAGATCCAGGTCGCTCAGTATTAGTGACCTGTCATCTTCATTATTTACCAGTCCACTCCCCAATTTTTGTCATCTGCAAACTTTATCAGTCATTATTTTATGTTTCCTTCCAGGTCATTAATAAAAGTGTTACATAGTGTAGGGCCAAGAATGAATCCCTGCCAGATCCCACTAGAAAAAGCATCTGTTCAATGAAGATTCTCCATTTACAATTACATTTTGAGATCTATCCATTAGCCAGCTTTTAATCCATTTAATGCAGGCCATGTTATTTCTATATCTTTCTAGTTTTATAATTAAAATGTCAAGTGGTACCCAGTCAAATGCCTTACAGAACTTTGTCATTTTCATCTTATGTAACCTATTGTGGCTGTTTAGGTACAAGGGCCTTGTACCTATCTGTATAGTGTCAGTTATTCACCCAGCATGGTGGCTGTACTATTCATGCACATTTCCACAGGAGTAGCTACAGGAGGACCTACTGGTTCAGACTACCTGAACTCTGTCAGGCTGTTTTGAGGGGCCTGTTTCACTGTGATTTTTTTTACGTTTTATTTTTTTACATTTTACAGTTCTTTGGTTTGGAAATGTTCACTTAGCTTCTGTGACCACTGTATGAAACAGAGATTCAAGGTTTGTTTTTCTGCTCTGTTGACTTTACTGCACAAAAATGTCTAAACTGACATTTCAGGAGACTGGTAGCCCAAGGAATTGGTAATAGGATATTGTTTACCCACTTGAATTCAGCCTAGGCTGATTGAGACCAAAAATTATTAGTCTGATAGCTGTTATGTTTGTGGTAGTCTCCATCTAGTTGTTACTGGACTGGTCTCCCCAACACAACAGTGATAGGCATCATACTAATTTACATACCTGGTGACAATCTTAGAAAAGAGTCTGAAGAGGCAAAAACTTAAAACTTCCAGCACCCATGTATATGTATCCCCATTTTACAGCTAGGAAACAATGACCCAGAGATAATAAATGGCCAATCAAATATCACCCAGGAAGTACCTGGCAGAATAGGGAATTGAACACCGGTCTCCTGACTCTCAGGCTACTGCCATAACCCCTGGATCATCCTTCTATCTCCTATAATCTAATTAAATTCATAATAATGAATACAACTCCACTGTCACTTTCTATGCCTTATCTGTACAGAACTGATTGTTAGGGCCATAGATAAAATGATTTTATCTGAACTTGAAGACTGAATTTTTATTTTCATGAGTATCATGTAGCACTATTTTATACAGAGTTATCCCATTATAACATAGCTTGAGTTTAGAAGACACTAAAACATTTTATTCATGGTTAATGGCGTAAAGCTTTGGGTCATTTATTAACATACCATAAGAACTGTGCTTCAGGTGTTTCAAATGTATGAGAATATATATCAAGTGTTCCAGAATTTTATGACTATTTCAAAACTCATTTTTATGTCTGGGATGTAAAATTGCACACCAAGGACTAGAAATCTTAAGTACATATAAATACACAGTGAAGGAGAATGCTAAAAAGTAGTCTCCAGAAGAAGAAAAGAGGCAAATATTATAAAAGCAGTACAGTTTTAAAGGCATTTTATCAATAAGCACACAGGATGAAATTCTGAAACAACCTCTTTTCTGCAGACATGGAAAGTTGTAATTACATTGGGATTTCAGAATCACAAAGGTTCCAAAAATGTTTCTAGTTATTATGGACATTATTATTACTATTATTATTATTGTTTTCTTTGAAATTAGAATTCTTTCAGATATAATAAACTATTCTACGGTATAAAGAAAGGAAGCATGGATAGTACATGTACCTTACCCTGTTATTTTGCAATAGTTTCTGCAAACAGGTGAATCTTACATTGAGCCTGAAAGGTGTCAAGACTCAAGTCTGTTCTCTATAGTGCTTTTGCAGTACTGAAGCATTTTTAACCCATTTTCCTCTGTTTTCCTCCCACCTTCTAATTTTTCTTCCCATCTTACCCAAAGAAAGGAGAAAAAGCAAAAAAAAAAATCAACACTATGGAAATTAAATCTAAAAACTAAAATGAGCTTAAGGTCATTCTGCACATGTGTACTATTTTCTGTTTCTATGCTTCTCATTTAATGCCAGCTGTGAAGTATTAGGCCCAAACTGTGCTCCTTCTGTCTGCATCACAGAGCCTGTGAAGAACTGATAGAGAAAGAGGGAAAGGGGAGAAGGATCCCATACAGTTCTGCAGTGTTTTGTTCCATTCAGAGGTGTGTGGAGAGATGCAGCAGTGGATCTGAGATTATGTGGCTCCACCAGCCATTTTCCACACCAGCTATGAGTCTATAAGACTGCTGAATCCTGAGACCACAACAGCAGGTACTGAGGGTATGTCTACACTGCACACTAAGCCTTGATTCAGGTATGAGCTCAAGCCCTGCTTCACTACACACAAATCAATGTCACTTGGGTCAGCAAGCACTCAGGACCCTGCTAGAGGAGTGGATCACATCCCAAGTCCTACTGTGACTCAGTCCAAGCCTTGTCATTTTGCAAAATGGATGCAATTCATGCTGCAGACCCAAGTCAGAAGGTCTGTGTGGTGCAGCATGGACACGTTAGCACAGCTGTGAGATCCCGGTCCAGGAACTTTAAATGGTTTGGATGCTCAAGCACAGTCTTGGAAACACTGAGCCTACAAGCCTGGGTGTCTCAGAGCCAGAGTTTGCAATACAGTGTAGACATCCCCTGAATGGCTCCGTTACCCCTCCACAACCAAACAGAGAGGATTCCTTCCCGCTGAACCCAAGAAGAGATCCCCAGTGCACAGCCTGACCACTTGGGCTGCTCTATGGTTCCAAGACTTGTCCCTGAAAATTTTTACCTAGTTCTAATTAATACTAATAGGTTTCCTAACAGTATTACTTTAAGTTTTAAACATTAACTTATTTTGGATGTGTTCACTACTTGGTGGAAAGAACATAAAAAACATTAAAGTGATCAAGTTGTACTTACTGAACTGGTTGCAGAAAGCAAATGTGTAAGCTTACATGCTCAAATGTTCACATTCACTTTTCACAAAATGGAACAGGATTCTCAAAACTCCTTGCCAGAAATTTGGCTCAGAGACAATTCTAGCAGTCCCACAAAGAGCTGACTGCATCCTATCAATAACTCTCATGCTGGTGACTGAAAATTGCAGACCAATAAATGCAAAATGCACTTGGTATATTTTATATGGAATGGGACACTGCTTACTAATTCAACAGGGGCACCATATTTCCTCAACTCATCACCAGAATCTTGAGAAAGCAGCAATCAAACTGGCCAGATGAGGATCTGCATATAGCCTTTGCAGCTACAATTGCTCTCTGTAAATTACTTTGTGTGAGTCAGCAAAGTATACATCACACCATCTAAAAGAACTAGGGTGACCAGATGTCCCGATTTTATAGGGACAGTCCTGCTATTTGGGGCTTTTTCTTAGATAGGCTTCTATAACCCCCCTACTGTCCCTAAAAGGAACAAACAACTGATCTGTTATGTTTACTTGTTTGCAATTGCTGTTCAATTAAATTTGGAGTGGAGAATCAAGTTTCTGTATGAGTAGGCTGACCAGATAGCAAGTGTAAAAAATCAGTACGGGGTGGGGGGATAATAGGTGCCTATATTAAAAAAAAGCCCCCAAAATTGGGACTGTCCCTATAAAATTGGGACATCTGGTCACCCTATGTATGAGTAAATAAAAACATATAAGAATAGATACAACTGGTTTATGATCTGCTGAGCAAATCAAGTTGAAATAAATATGCAAGGAAACAACATTTAAATTGTCTGAAATAAGGCAGATTGTCCCACTGAGGTACATTATTAGGCCTGCTATTTCAGAAAATCTTAGTATGTCAGCAAAGTCCAAGTTTAATTTGAAATGCCTGTTAATAAGGCATTCTTGCTGGTCTGAGTCTTAGTCATTTATATATATTATTCAACTTTTATAATGCAGGCTTATCTCCTTCTCTTCCATTGCTTTTGTTGTATAACAATGGTTTAGATTGGGCTACATCACTGCACTTTTCATATTTTTATAACATATGCATCAAAAACAATTTTTCCCCAAATATCACTTCTGACAATCCATTCATCAACTTGCCAGGACATCCAAGCACATTGAACTGTGACGCTCTAGTCAGCTTCTCTCTTTCCTTGGTCACTGTACTGGCAGAAACTGCACATCCCCCAGAAGGGCAGGGGAAAGAGATGTGTGTCTCAAGCAGCCAGTTAAGCAGAACCTGTCAACTCTTTCCCAAGGAGAATAAGTGCTATGCAGCAACAGCTGATACCAGCATCAAAACAGGTACAAAAGTACTTGGAAATATAGCTTGTTAGAGCATACTCAAATGAATTGTAATACACATATGGAAATGCCTTTTCCTCCATGTTCTGTGTAATAATGGTCATCGTCCATGGTTAGATAATTGGGACATCACATCATATCTAGTTAAATTTATCTATATTAATTTCATTAAAATGAGTGGTATACCATAATGGGTGAAAATCATCCCTATTGTAGTACTATTCCAAATGAATTCACAAGTAAGTGGGGGAGATTTTCATAGAAATTCATGGGGAATTTCATCCTAAAAGGTGATGCCTGGGAACATTATGAATATGTGCAAAGAGGAAGTTGTGTTAATAGTCTCTGCTGGAACTTACTGTAACTATTGGGTGTAGAATGCCATTAAACCCTACTTCCAGTTGCCAGGACTCTGTCTTCAGCAACCAGTCTCCTCCGAGCCCGTACTGCGCTTGGGATGAGGGGGAGTGTCTGCTTAGTGTTGCTGACCTCTCTCCCTGGTTTATAAAGTTCAGAACAGAAGAGGTCTCCTCTGTTGCTACCATCATGTGTCAGACAACAGCCCCTCATCCCTCATAAGCTGAAGTATGTGAAAGGGATAAAGGGGCAGAAAGAGAGTTAATGAGTGAGGGGGAAGAAAGGGAGACCGAGAATCGGAGTAGAAGATGCTAACTTGAAAATAGGAGACCAAGGTGGTGTAGAACACAGCTACTCTGGAAGATACCTTCAAATGAACTAGTATTGGGTCCCATACGGATCATTAGTCCATTGTGCCCTTCTACTTAAATCCACCTCTGACACCAGTGCCACAGCTCTCCATCGTTCGGGACAGCATGATGTATGGGGGTCCATTGAAAATCAAACAAGTACACCTCCAATAAGCAGAAGGTATATGGTATGCCAATGTGATCTAAATCTATCCTAATTCAAGATGCTCAATATCCACTAGCTCTACAATTCCTCTGTGAGCACTAGCATTAACATTGTCAAGCAGCAGCATAGAAGGCTTGTACGTGCCTGTCTTTATCCCACATTCCTTTTTGTGCTCGTTTTTGTGCTTACATTTTTGTGCCACATTGACATAGGGATAGACTATGAGTCAGTATATTTAAGACAGCATATATCTGAACCTCTTTTCAGAATCTGTTAGCAGGAAAAATAATTTAAATGTAATTAACAGTTACAAACAATTCCTTCTTTTTCCAGTGAAGCTAGCCTGAAATTTGCTATTTTACCATTAATCCTATTGAGCCATGTGCCATCTCTTCAGTAACATCAGTTGTACAAAACTTTTTCAATTACAGCCTCACACCTTCCTTTATAATTGGGTGATGGGCTGTACACAGTGCATCAGAATCTCAGAAAAGCCAGTGGTGACTTATCCACTGCAAATAACTGTGGAACATATTTTGATAAGTTGTATCACTATAAATCATGATCTGCCATGTGCAACTGAGAGCTCAACCAGAGTTTATATGTGTAAAAAGTACAAATTAGAATGAAGCATTTAGAGTAAGATTTCAAAGAAGGTTCATGTTCACCCTCCGTGCTATAGCATGTAAAAATGAAAAGCTACTATGACCTATTAATACCACACATAATAAAATGTATGAATCCTCTCATTACAATGAATACATAGTGATTATAGTGGTCTTAATTAGCTGAGGACATATGAAGGAGACTAACAGTGGATTCTATCACTTTCTCCCATCACATAACAGTGAGACTGTATGTCTCTTATTCATGTTAAACCCTTCAAAGTTTCCTTCTTTGAGCCACAATCTGTGACATGAGATTATTAAAGGAAGCGCCCCTTCATCCTAGTTTCTTGTTTATTGGAAGAAGAAACAGCTGCTGAATCAAAGAGAGGTGTTAAACCTTAATAGGCTCTGGCAGAAAGATCTATAGTGAAGTGCAAAAGAGCTCTACTCAAGTGAATTGATATGACATCCAGTTATTTCAAGAATCTATTAAGGGTACCACCCATTAAAGAAATGTATTGCTGTGTCCTACATAATCTAATTAGTTTCTAAAATGAGAATTATTTACCTGAAGTGTATAGCACTTTCTCACAAGAGGTGGAGCTGATCGGCAAGGATGAGCAAACTAGATTAGAAAAAATAAAGAACACCCCGAGTCTTTGCCAAAAAATCAAACTGAACCAAAATGGACCCCTTTTTTTACAGTTTAAGACCATGCAGATAACACGTATACACACAATAGCCTTGGAACAACATCTTCCATGCCTTCTTCCACAAAGCCTTTTAGGCATGGTTCAACCTCCCAGAACTCATCTAAAAGGACTTCTTTACTATTAAGTCCCCCTTAAAACCCCAGTTCTGCTGTTCTTTCTATAGTGAATCTTGTTGACTTATTTACAGAGAATCCCTTTTGTTGTCCCCCTTCCCAACTTTGTCTGTCTGTCTGCCCTTAGATTTTGGGATCCTCAGGCCGTGGACTCTCCTTCTTGAATGTCTACAAAGTGGTGATTGCAAAATAATAATAATAATTAATAACCAGAAAGACCCTACACCTATACCACACACACACACACACACACACACACACACACACACAATAATAATTAATAATAGGTAATTTATAATTAGAGCTGGTAAGGAAATGGGTTTTTCTATTTCATAAACATTTTTATGGAAAATGTAGACTTCCCACTAAATATTGAAAATGAAAGGGATTTTTTGGTTTTGGCTGAATTTACTGTTTTCAAAAAAAAGAAGACATTTTTCACTGTCTGTGAAAAGTTTTGACTTCCCCTACTCCATCCTACCCCCTCACTAATAATCTATATTCTTTTTCAGCACACTTCTGCATTTCCTGGGCTCACCCTGACCAAACGTCTTAAACTTCACTAGAAAGCCTGTTCTTGTGAATTTCCCAACCCAACATTGCAGAACCAAATTTGTCAGTTCTTGAGCATCCTACTTTTGGGTTCTTAACCAGACTGAAATTTTGAACATCCTGCAGTTCTTCCATCACTAGCTTTCTGATTATTTTGTTGTGTGCTATATGTGATTCAGAAATGCAACAAAGATAAAAGATGAGGCTTTATTAACTGTTAATCCACACAGAGTAGACTGGAGACACATAAATATGTATCAGTGAAACTGAGATTTGGTCTTTAAAATAATTGTAATAACTGTAACACTTTCCTGACTGGAAATCACTAAGAATTTTCCCACACTTTTCCTTTTATGTACTTAGACATAAAACATTGTAATTAATGTCATTAAGCTTTTTGTTCAATTGACATCTGATTACTTTCCTTCCTGGGTGTTTTCATCTGAGATAATTGATAAAGTTACACACTTTATCATGGATTCCAGATAATCCAAAAAAAGTGATTGGTGATGGCTTAAATAATGTTATCGGTTAAAGATGTATATACGTGAAATTTTGCTTGCAATTTCTGAATTTGTGCTTAAAATCACAGCAAATTCGTACACAGAGGACCAGTAAGTTTGCTTGTTATGTACACATGCCATTATTAGTATGATTTTGTGCATGGTTTGGTTAATTGCACGTGCAAACTATACACAGTCATTATTGCATGATAGAGCTTCAAAAATGTGGTTCTAATTTTAATAATAAACAAGTTCTATAATAAATTAACATTTCAACACAGACTTCCCATATAGCTGTAAACGAAAGTTGCTGCTCTTAATTTTTTTTTTCTTTTTTCATTCTTAAGCACATCTTGGATTTTCCAATACATTCAGAATGAGACCTATTACTATCCTTGTCTCTTCCACATTTGGGTCAAAAGGTAAAATATTCATCCTTTGTACTTTCAGCTTTCAAAGAAAAAATCATGCTTGGAGCTTAATTAGATTTAGTTTGTGTGTGTACAATATATATACCTACTTACTGTGTGTAATACTCAGTTTAAAGGACTTGTGCCATTTTCCTAGTAGTCTAGCGAGTTTCCTTTGCATTTTCAACAGGAATCAGTTACTTTTTCCACTGAAAGCATCCAGAATACATTATGTATAATGGAACAACTGACAATTGTTCTATAAATTGGGATGCTTCTTGCCAGAAGGCTTGGTGGAGGTTGTTTTGAATCTTTGTTTTCTATTTGGATTTTTTTTTAAGATACAAAAGTATATAGATTTTTCCTTTTACTTTATTTGTGATATTATATTATTAATGATATATTTAATACTATTACTATAATTAATAACATTGGACCAAATGCTGTATTCCTTATTGAAAAACTCACATGGGATTTGGCCTAATGATTACTTATTATATAGAGTCTTTCATCTAATCATGCTATCAGTGTTAACTATTAAGGCTCCAGTTCAGCAAGGTATTTAAACCCATACCTAATTTTAAGCATGTGAGTTAGTCCCATTAACTTCAACAGGAGTACTCATATACTTAAAGTTAGGCAATGTCTTAAGTACTTGCTGAATGAGGCCTAAGGCCTGTGGGGTATTAATATAAAATTGTACCTGTTCTGTGCCTCTTTTTAAGTGACATGCCCAAATCCACACAGTAAATCAACAGTGGTTTAGACAAAAATCAGAAGTCTGTTCCAGAAACCTGCTCCATCCACTAGGCCACCAGCCTATTAAAGTGCAGAATGTGGTGACGTATATCTGGATTAAATCAAAACATCATTTGGGTCAACCAAAATCATGGGACCACTCAAAGCAGGGTGCAGAGAAATTGCAGCTGTGAATGATTTCACCTTCAGCTCCTGTGTCCTAATTCTGAGCAGGATTTCAGGTTTCTAATTCATTGGCAAAGAAAGTTCTCAAAATATCCTTAAATAATTTAGAATGATAAATCTCAGCCTTATGAAGACAAATAGGTAGTGTCACATTTTGGTACCCCAAATTGTATAATACTGAGTCATTTCTGAAATGGTACCCTGCCAAAGAGTGAACCTTTAGCCTAAACTAATCACTGTAAGACAGATGGCAATTTGACAAGAGGAGAGTTGAGCTGACAGCTTTTCCTCATACACTAGGCATATAGTGCGTTTCCAGAGCCAAGCTAGGGGTTTGACATTTAATTAAAGTAATACTTAACACAGACCTCATACAAAAAAAAAAAACCCACTGATGCAGCCACAAAATCAATTTGGTCTTGTTTAAACCTGAAAACTTGATGCCCAGAAGGAACATCTCTTTGTATAAAAAAGTATCACAACTGTACCATAGGGAATACTGGCTGTATTAAAAATGCATTTTGACTCATCTGGCTATGGGACTTGTCTTTGGGGTACAGAAAATAGTGCTTGCAAAATGAATTGCTAAGAATACAAAGCCCTAGCTACTATAATTAACAAAAAAATATGGCTAGCCTTTTATTCTATTAGGTTTAAATACAGTAACTATACAGTATGCTGTAGCTATGTAATAAATATTATTGAAACACAAAATGCCAATGCCTAAGCAGAAAAAAAACACCTATGGTAACAGGATATTCTGTGAGTCTCCATTGGATAAATCTCTTCTTTATTCTCCTTTCCTGTGGATTCCCAACATCCACACAGATCAGATCAGGCAGAGACAGATGCATCCTGGAGGTGAATGCCTGGCTGCGAGGATGGTATCGCCAGGAGGGCTTCGGCTTCCTTGACCATCGGATGCTGTTCCAGGAAGAAGGACTGCTCAGCAGAGATGGGATCCACCTATTGAGAAAGAGGAAGCACATATTTGGATACAAACTGGCTAACCTTGTGAGGAGGGCTTTAAACTAGATTTGAAGGGGACAGGTGACTAAAGCCCACAGGTAAGTCAAAAACATGGAACCCTGGGAGAACCCATATCCGAGTCTGGGGGGAGCATGGTTATAGCAGGGATAAGGGAGGGACAAGACAGAACTGGGGGTGGGGAATCAAATCAGTATCTTAGATGCCTGTATAAGCAGGAAGACCTCAAAATGCTAGTAAATAAACACAACTATGACATAGTTGGCATCATAGAGACTTGGTGGGATAATACGCATGACTGGAATAATGGTATAGAAGGGTACAGCTTGCTCAGGAAGGACAAGCAGGAGGGAAAAGGGAGGAGAGTTGCCTTATATATTAAAAATGTATACACTTGGACTGAGGTTGAGATGGAAATAGGAGACAGTCCTGTTGAAAGTCTCCGGGTAAGGATAAAAGGGGCAAAAAACAAGGATGATGTCATGGTAGGGGGTCTACTACAGACCACCTAACTAGGAAGAAGAGGTGGATGAGGTTTTTTTAAAACTAACAAAATCATCCAAAGCACAGGACTTGGTGGTGATGGGGGACTTCAACTACCCAGACATCTGTTAGGAAGATAACACAGCAGGGCACAGATTATCCAACAAATTCTTGGAATGTATTGGAGACATTTTTTTTATTTCAGAAGGTGGAGAAGGCTACTAGGGGTGAGGCTGTTCTAGATTTGATTTAGACAAATAGGGAGGAATTAGTTGAGAATTTGAAAGTGGAAGGCAGCTTGGGGGAAAGTGAAATGATAGAGTTCATGATTCTAAGGAATGGTAGAAGGGAGAACAGCAAAATAAAGACAATGGATTTCAAGAAGGCAGACTTTAGCAAACTGAGGGAGTTGGTAAGTAAGTTCCCCTGGGAAGGAAGTCTAAAGGGAAAAACAATTGAAGACAGTTGGCATTTTTAGGAGACATTATTAAGGGCACATGAGCAAACTATCACACTGCGTAGGAAAGATAGGAAATATGGCAAGAGACCACCCTGGCTTAACCAGGAGATCTTCAATGATCTAAAAATCAAGAGAGTCCTACAAAAAGTGGAAACTAGGTCAAATTACAAAAGATGAATAGAAACAAATAATACAAGTATGTAGGGATAAAATTAGAAAGGCCAAGTCACAAAATGAGATCAAATTAGCTAGAGACATAAAGGGTAACAAGAAAATATTCTACAAATACATTTGAAGCAAGAGGAAGACCAAGGACAGGGTAAGACCATTACTCAATGATGAGGGGAAATAATGACAGAAAATGTGGAAATGACAGAGGTGCTTAATGACTTCTTTGTTTCGGTTTTCACCAAGAAGGTTGGTGGCGATTGGACATCTAACATAGTGAATGCCAGTGAAAATGAGGTAGGATCAGAGGCTAAAATAGGGAAAGAACAAGTTAAAAATTATTTAGACAAGTTAGCTGTCTTCACATCACCAGGGCCTGATGAAATGCATCCTAGAAGGAGCTGACTGGGGAGATATCTGAGGCATTAGCAATTATCTTTGAAAAGTCATGGAAGGCGGGAGAGATTCCAGAAGACCGGAAAAGGGCAAATATAGAGTCTATCTATAAAATGGGAAATAAGGACAACTCGTGGAATTTCAGACCAGTCAGCTTAACTTCTGTACCCGGAAAGATAATGGAGCAAATAATTAAGCAATCAATTTGCAAACATCTAGAAGATAAGGTGATAAGTAACAGTCAGCATGGATTTGTCAAGAACAAATCGTGTCAAACCAACCTGATAGTTTTCTTTGACCCTTGTGGATGGGGGGAAGCGGTAGACATGGTACATCTTGACTTTCGTAAAGTTTTTGATACTGTCTCACATGACACTCTCATAAACAAACCAGGGAAATCCAACCTAGATGGAGCTACTATAAGGTCGTTGCAAAACGGGTTGGAAAATCATTCCTAGAGAGTAGTTATCAGTGGTTCACTGTCATGCTGGAAGGGCATAATGAATGGGATTCCACAGGTATCAGTTCTGGATCCAGTTCTGTTCAATATCTTCATCAGCGATTTAGATAATGGCATAGAGCAGTGGTTCTTAAACTAGGGCCACCACTTGTTCTGGGAAAGCCCCTGGCGGGCCGGGCCAGTTTGTTTACCTGCCGCATCTGCAGGTTCGGCCGATCACAGATCCCACTGGCCGCGGTTACTGCTCCAGGCCAATGGGGGCTGCAGGATGTGGCGCAGGCCAAGGGACGTGCTGGCCTCCCTTCCTGCAGCCCCCATTGGCCTGAAGCGGCGAACCACGGCCAGTGGGAGCCGCGATCGGCCGAACCTGCGGACGTGGCAGGTAAACAAACTGGCCCAGCCCGCCAGAGGCTTTCTCTGAACAAGACGCGGCCTAGTTTGAGAACCACTGGCATACAGCGTACACTTATAAAGTTTGCAGATGATACCAAGCTGGGAGGGGTTGCAAGTGCTTTGGAGGATAAGATTATAATTCAAAATAATCTGGAGAAATGGTCTGAAGTAAATAGGATGAAATTCAATAAGAACAAATGCAAAGTACTCCACTTTTGAGTTTGGTAAAATATGACACTATAATTTGGGTAAAATTTTCAACAGCATCTAAGTGATTTAGCGGCTTAAGTTCTATTTTCAAGAGTGACTTATGCACTCAGGACCAAATTTTCAAATACCTCAAAGATATTTAGGTAAAGATCCATTGATTTCAATAGGAGTTATGCACCTAACCTGTTTAGACCCTTTTGAAAATCCCACCAGGTACCTATCTACATCTTTAAGTGCCTAAACGTCTTCAAAAATTTGGCCAGTAGGAGCCTGTCTCATTGAAAGTTAATGGAACTTAGAAGCCTAAGTGCCAAAGTGACTCTTGAAAGTGGAACTTCAATTCATGTCACTTAGGTGCTTTTGAAAACTTAGCCTATGTTCTATATCTTATTCTTTAGACAAATTGTTTTCTGAATAAACAGACTTGATTGTTGTCAGCTTGGTAAAAGGGAGTTCTTATAACTATTTATTTTCATCTTCACGGAAGCCAGGGTGATATTGTAGATGTCTATTAACTGTAGAAGTGAAATGAACTTAATCTATTTATTGAATTTTATCAACCCTTAATTACAATATGAAAGGATTCTGTTTCTCCCTTTGAAAAAAAGGAGCAAAATGGGTTGTCTAACACAGGGGTTCTCAACCTTTTTCTTTGAGGCCCCCCCAACATGCTATAAAAACTCCATGGCCCACCTGTGCCACAACAACTGTTTTTCTACATATAAAAGCCAGGGCCAGTGTTAGGGGTTAACAAGCAGAGCAATTGCTCTGGGCTCCATACCACAGGGGGCACCATGAAGCTAAGTTCCTCAGCCTTCAGTTCCGGATGGTGGGACTCACTGCCCCGGGCTGCAGTCCCGCATGGCAGGCCTTTGACTTTCTGCCCTGGGCCTTAGTGAGCCTAACACCAGCCATGCTTCATAGACCCCTTGAAACCTGTTCATGGCTGCCCCAGGGGGTCCCGGACCCCTGGTTGAGAACCATTGGTCTAACATATGTATAGTTTACTGACTCTTAGTTTTAATTAAAAGGTCTTTTATGAAAATCAGCCTAAATAATGTATGGTAGTAAAAATAGCAATTTTTTTAAAGTGTGGTATAATTTTCTAAACTATATGAGTATTTTTATGAACAAATTTTAAAAAGTTAGACCATCATCTATTCACAAAGTTGTCACACACATGCTAAAAGAAATTACCACAGTTACATGAGAAAAACAACAAATTATGGAGGTGGGCTTGCATGCACAATTGTGGTAACAACACATGCATATTTTGCACAATGACCTCAACCTTTCTTCTTAAAAATTGGACATATAATATATAATATGGGTTTATATGCTTTTCTGCATGTGTTGGTTTGTTATGATGGGTTCTATAGAAATCGTCATGTATGATCCTAGATAGAAGTTGTACAAATCTGTCTATCTAAACTGGCCTTTATCCTTCTAGTAGCCAATTGTCATTTTCTAGGCTATGAGGAGTAAACAATATAGCAACATTGATTTCACTGGAGCTGCACTGATTTATTTTCCATTGTTCTATTTTTTTTCTTGAATGACTGGATTTTTCTGGGAAATACCTTTAATGTAATTTAAAACTTCTAATATTGTCAAGAGTTCTTTGATTCTTTCTCTGAAAAAAAAAATCTGAATCCTGAATTCATTGTAGCAATCTGACTTCAAACAAAATTCCTTCCCATAAGTTAGTCCAAGTTTGGTGATAAGTGATATCTCCTACTGTGGCCGTAAGGAATTACATTGATGCTAGTCATTAAAAAGCACCTCTACATATCTAAAGTCTGGGATAGGCAGGGATCCTTTTCTCATTATATAGAGAAAATAGAACTAAGTGTTGCATAAATATGGAAATGTATTACAAATCTAAACAGTTTCCAGCTAAAATGTAACTTCAGAGCACAGACCTTTCTTTAAGCATTTTGAAGGTCATTGTCCATGAACATAGCCCCATTTGTTTGTGTCGCTCAAGATGTCACTTTGTTTATATTCAGCTCTCAGTCATTTGTAATGTAGATAAAAGAACAGAAAAAAACCTCCAGCTTCTACTTTTAGAAAAACAAATACTTTGACTGTGTCTCATTCCTAATTAAAAATCAGCAAAGGCATATTGGATACTGATGAATTTTCTTGTGATTTGATAAAAGATAAATCTGGAAATACAATAAGGGCATCAAACACTTTGACAAGTCAGCAATATATTGTTTTCATTGGCACAGAACGCTATTTGCTATTTTGTACCGTTTTTTTTACCCTCTGCCTCCCCTTTGTCATGCAAAATTGTTCCAAGATAAATTTGCATCTGCACTTCACAGGTGCAAACACTTCTGAGTTCTTTCTAAATGCTCTATCTCCTGCCCTTATGCTAATGTTAACTGTTGCACCAGCAAAACCCATTGAGGCCAATGGATTTTGTGGGTAAATGCCAACAGTTGTGCAGGTGCAACTCTTAGCTTAATTGAAGGGTACAGGTATTTGTTAGAATTTTTAGCAGGTACTCATATCTGCAAAGTACAAGTGCAAGTTTGTGTGTGATCCCAATTTTGGTCATACACCAGTAGGGGACTGGCTCAAAATTTTCCAGTTTGTGAGGACTGGTGGATATAATGCACTTGTCCAATCTGGGGTTCTAGAACTGAGAGTTGTATCAAACAGCTCCACTCCAAGAACTTAAAACAATGTGAGGTGGGTGCACTGTTCCTGAAATTGAATGTGATCATCAACTACATTACATATAAAACTATTGATGCATTGCTAGCTGGGATAAGGAGGAATTTTCTCCCAATTTTTTAGGTACTGCCTGAAGGTTTTTACATTCCTCTAATACTCCTACTTCAGGCCAATGCCCAAAACAGGTCACTGGACTAGATGGGCAATTGTCCAATCTGGATATCATCTGAGATGGCAGTTTCTATTGTCACAAAAACACAGCTTTGCATCACCTGACCTGGTGACAATGTTTGAGTTGCTTGATTTTTCTTCCTTTAAGCCCAGGATGAATAAGATTTTCAACTGGTAGCTTTATACATAATTTATTAGGATATATTTATATCTAAAAGATCATAACAGGAGAAGAGTTCACAAAGGACCTTGAGAATGCATAACAAGGCTGGTGAGTCATGATCCCCATGAGTAAAAGTGGGAAGCAATATTGGAGCCATAAATAAAATTGGGACTCTCCGAACGTAATCTCTGTCTCTACACACACTAAAAAAGAATTAAATTTATAAAATTCAGGTCCCCACCTTCATTCCGAAAACATGCTGAGTAGCAGCTAGAAAAGGTGCATTGAAAGCCTACACTACCACCAAACAAAGCAAATGATGGTCAGATAATTTACAGCAATAGTGCAATCCTTTGTAAATGCAAGAAAGAAGGTGAGGAAGAATATACAAATGCCGTGGTCAGAATTTTATTAGCACCTCAGCATGTTCCTCCCAGGAACAGTCATCCAGTGAAGGTGCAGGCAGGTTGCATAATATGACAAATAATGCTCTGCAAAGGCTAAAAGGCTAGAGTAATGTGCTCATTATGGTAAATAGATGCTAATCCCATTAAAGGAGAACTTTGCAGTTGCAGGATTGCATCTTGAGTAGCATAAAAAGGAGGACACCGAATCTACCAGCATGCCACCATTGCTAAAATGGCTAGGAAATGAATAGCAAGTTCCAATTTTCTTTAGCTGAGTGCGGCTTACCCTCCTGGCTATGCTTTAATGTTTGCATGACATAAACATAAGCAGCATGGTAATATATCCCATGGTCCAGGGATCATGCAAGTTTGATCTCTGCTTCAGAGCAAGGTTCTCAAACTGTTATCCCTGGAGATGAAATGAAGAGCAAAAAGGAGAGACAGTGCAATTAACTTATTTCAAAAAGGAGAAAATATTCTTCACATTCAAGACAGCAAAAATACATAATCCTGAAGTCCTGACTCAGTCAAATAGCCGAGCTCCAGGAGACAGAAAACTGCCAGGGTAACCACTTCAGAGTTTGGCCCATTATTATTATAGTCTTAATTCTACAGCAATGAAGAGCTAATTCTCAACTCACCTGAATAATGTGAAAGGCAGAGGAGAGACTCATTAACAGGCTCATCTCAATTAGCTCCCCATAGCCTAATGAGCTCCAGAGAAGTATTTCTGTTTTCCAGCTAAGTTCCAGTGCTGAAACACACCATTGGCTTTATGTGGAATGAAAGGGCACAAGCATTTTGTGGTGAACACAGCCTTAAGGACATAGTCTCTTTTTTCTAAAGCATAAAATTGAGCGTGGAATTGCAAATCTGTATTCTCTTTGATATAGATTGATAGTAATGGTAATTCTTTGTATAGCAGAGTTTTGAAGACTGCTGGGCTAGAACAAGTAAAGCCCCAACTATATGGTGAACTGAAGATTCAATCAAATCTTTTTCTTTTGTTCAAACTGTTGCTGCAACCAGCAAGTCATCATTTTTTTTTTACTATCATCTGCCTTTAAACTTCATTTCCTCTTCTGCTGATAAACAGACAATGGAAAGCTGCACTCAGACAAAAATGCAGCCTTTCTGAGCTGATGAGCACCTTTAAAGATAAAGAGTTGTAGAAGTAACTTTATCTCCTTAGAACATAAGAACATAAGAAAGGCCATACCGGGTCAGACCAAAGGTCCATCTAGCCCAGTATTTTGTCTACCGACAGTGGCCAATGCCAGGTGCCCCAGAGGGAGTGAACCTAACAGGCAATGATCAAGTGATCTCTCTCCTGCCATTATCAGTTTTCGTTCATGCAGGACTCCAGGAAGAATTCTCTCAACCAGTAGATGGCAGCAGTGAGTAGCAGCTCTCTGTTAACCAATGCTAAAAAAATGAAAATACGAATTTTACTAAAGCCCACAATAAACTTAATTTAGATTGTTGGCATGCCTGACTTATTCCTTCACTCTTGAAATTATATGGAAGACAAATAAATTAAAGCCAAGAGAGAGATTCTAACTTTCAGAAGATCGCTTAACGAATGTTTGTACTAAAGCTGTTAACGTTGTGTAAGTGAAAGAATTATTTAGCCCAAAAGCTATTGCAGTATACAAATGTGTGAAAAATGTAAAGTTCTTATGGTTCATGTTGCATTTGGAATTTGACTGGTTTCTTAGTGGCAGTCAAACCATTAAGTCACAAGGTATTTCTTCTTGTTTCTATCTCAGGCTAGGTCTACACTAGGGGGGGATCGATTTAAGATACGCAAATTCAGCTACGTGAATAGCGTAGCTGAATTCGACATATCCTATTCGACTTACCCTGCCGTGAGGACGGCGGCAAATCGACTGCTGCGGCTCCCCCGTCAACGGCGCTTACTCCTCCTGACGAGGTGGGAGTACGCACATCGATTTGGGGATCGATTTATCCATCTAGATGAGACGCGATAAATCAATCGCCAAGAGATCGATTTCTACCCGCCGATCCGGGTGGGTAGTGTAGACTAGCCCTCAGTGAGCTAGGAAAGCCTGTGATACTTGGTTTTCAGAAAAGCAACTGTGTTCATTTTTTTCTTCCTTTCTTTCAGCAATATGAAAATGGTCAGAAAAAAATTACTCCCCATTTATTTGCACAAGTCAGACTTTTGGCCCTGGATCCTTTTTATGTCTTTGTAGTTCCCCTATTAGTGAGAACTGTGCTGTTTTTTATGTTGTTAATAACTATTATTTATTATTAATATTTCTTCTCACATGGCATCCTACTTTAGTTTTACAAGGGAAATCAGAGGCATGGAACAAAATTCAAAGGGGACACAGATGTAAATTCTACATGTAAAGTGTGTTTGTGCATGACTACATGGCAAGTGTACAGAAGGGATGAGTGTAGCAGGAAAAACAGCTAGCAGAAAGGTAAAATAAAGACAAACAACCCTCTTCTTTCCCACCTCCCCCATCACTTTTATCTTACATCTTATTTCATCTTCCTGTTTGATATTGTTCCTGCTCTATTTCCCTTACACCACTTCACATGTAAGTTGCACCCACCTACAGAAGTATAACTTATTATAAACCACCTTTTCCATCATCTCTGAATTTAGCCTCTAGAGAGTGGGTATATGTATGCCGGTGTTCAGGGTTAGACATCCCCCTAGGCTTGTAGTCCTACTGTCTGGAACTCCCCCAGTTATTACTTTCTTGGAACTGCTTTATAAATTGTACAGTATTTGAGATTTCTGTGCTTCACATTATTAGAGTTTTACAAGAAAGATCAGAAAGAGAAAAAAGATCACAGTTCTTTTGTAGTATCACCCACAGGTGACAGAGGCAGTATCTTGATCATCATCTAGGCTAGTAGCTCTATGTTGTGATTTTTCTCTCAGTACAGAGGGTGGAACTTCATAAAGTTCAAAATTGTTGTAAGATTCATACATTTTTTCAAATAGTTTTCGAACTCTTGAGTAGTGTATCCACAAAACATTTGAAGAAGAGGAGAAAACATCCCTGCTTGTTGTCTTGTCTCTTCCTCCAAAGGCATGGTATATGCAAGGATCCCTAGTTCCTCTTCCCATTGGAGCCAGGAATGGATCCAGATCAGGAGAGCTTCACTTCCCCAAGCAGAGGAGAAAATAAATCCCTGCATGTGGACAAAAGACATTTCTTGAGTCCATCCTTCTGGCCAGATGAACAGCAATGAAGCAGCAAATTCATCCTCTCCCAACAAATCCTGTCAGTAAAGTCTAGCGTTGTGAGCTAGCGAGTGTGAAGAATTCTGTCTCCAGGAGAAATCAGGGACTAAGGGTATATCTACACTTCAGTTGGAGGCATGAGTGCAGCTTGGGTAGGTATACCCACACTAGCTTTTCTGTAGCTAGCATGGCTAAAAATAGTAGTGTGATCATAGAATCATAGAATATCAGGGTTGGAAGGGACATCAGGAGGTCATCTAGTCCAACCCCCTGCTCAAAGCAGGACCAATTCCCAACTAAATCATCCCAGTCAGGGCTTTGTCAAGCCGGGCCTTTAAAAACCTCCAAGGAAGGAGATTCCACCCCTCCTCCCCCCTAGGTAACGCATTCCAGTGCTTCACCACCCTCCTAGTGAAATAGTGTATCCTAATATCCAACCTAGACCTCCCCCCACTGCAACTTGAGACCATTGCTCCTTGTTCTGTCATCTGCCACCACTGAGAACAGCCGAGCTCCATCCTCTTTGGAACCTCCCTTCAGGTAGTTGAAAGCAGCTATCAAATCCCCCCTCATTCTTCTCTTCTGGAGGCTAAACAATCCCAGTTCCCTCAGCCTCTCCTCATAAGTCATGTGCTCCAGACCCCTACTCATTTTTGTTGCCCTCCGCTGGACTCTTTCCAATATTTCCACATCCTTCTTGTAGTGTGGGGCCCAAAACTGGACACAGTACTCCAGATGAGGCCTCACCAATGTTGAATAAAGGGGAACGATCACGTTCCTCGATCTGCTGGCAATGCCCCTACTTATACAGCCCAAAATGCCGTTAGCCTTCTAGGCAACAAGATCACACTGTTGACTCATATCCAGCTTCTCGTCCACTGTGACCCCTAGGTCCTTTTCTGCAAAACTGCTACCTAGCCATTCGGTCCCTAGTCTGTAGCAGTGCATAGGATTCTTCCATCCTAAGTGCAGGACTTTGCACTTGTCTTTGTTGAACCTCATCAGGGTTTTTTTGGCCCAATCCTCTAATTTGTCTAGGTCCCTCTGTATCTGATTCCTACCCTCCAGTGTATCTACCACGCCTCCCAGTTTAGTGTCATCTGCAAACTTGCTGAGAGTGCAGTCCACACCATCCTCCAGATCATTAATAAAGATCTTAAACAAAACTGGCCCCAGGACCGACCCTTGGGGCACTCCGCTTGAAACTGGCTGCCAACTAGACATGGAGCCATTGATCACTACCCGTTGAGCCCAACGATCTAGCCAGCTTTCTATCCACCTTACAGTCCATTCATCCAGCCCATACTTCTTTAACTTGGCGGCAAGAATACTGTGGGAGACCGTATCAAAAGCTTTGCTAAAGTCAAGGAATAACACATCCACTGCTTTCCCCCCATCCACAGAGCCAGTTATCTCACCATAGAAGGCAATTAGGTTAGTCAGGCACGACTTCCCCTTGGTGAATCCATGCTGACTGTTCCTGATCACTTTC
This sequence comes from Chrysemys picta bellii, assembly GCF_011386835.1. NCBI lineage: Eukaryota > Metazoa > Chordata > Testudines > Emydidae > Chrysemys > Chrysemys picta. Next base: position 39,715,015 of record NC_088795.1, read on the forward strand.
CTCTCCTCTAAGTGTTTCATAATTGATTCCTTGAGGACCTGCTCCATGATTTTTCCAGGGACTGAGGTGAGGCTGACTGGCCTGTAGTTCCCCGGATCCTCCTCCTTCCCTTTTTTAAAGATGGGCACTACATTAGCCTTTTTCCAGTCATCTGGGACCTCCCCCGATCGCCATGAGTTTTCATGATGACCAATGGCTCCGCAATCACATGATGCAGCAGCACAGGCCCTGGCACAGGTTAGCAACACCCCTGGGTTCAGGGCAGGCCTGTCCCACCACGTCTTCACTGCTATTTTTAGCTGCACTAGCTAGATTAAAGCTAGAGTGGGTATAGCTACATGAACGCTACACACCTCTGTTTGCAATGTAAACATATACCCTTGTTCTTGATTTCCCTGGAGACTGGGAGTTGCTTCTTCATTGCTGCCTAGAAGGATGGACTCAAGGAATTGTTTTGCAGTGTAGACTACATCCCTGTGAATGTACATAAAGGACACAATAGATAATCCTTTATTGGCAACTACTGATAAAATCAAAAATGTACTGGTTTAATAGGCCAATTCTGAAATACTCATTCATATTTATTTACCCATTAAGTCTAAGTAATGTCAGAGAAAAACAGAGTTCTCACTCTCTTTTTCTCCGACAGTAAGGACTTCCAGATTGCCAAGGCACAGAGGGCCAAATCCATCTTTACTCTAGTCAAACTCCCATTGATTTGAGAGAGACAAGGTGGATGAGGTAATATCTTTTATTGGGTCAACTTCTGGTGGTGAAAGAGACAAGCTTTCATGCTCCGGAGAGCTCTTTCTTGTGCTGAGAAAGGTAATCAGAGTGTCACAGGTAAATATAAGCTGGAACAGATTGTTAAAAATAAGGAGTTAACAAATGTTGCAAGAAACCTTCAAACTGAAGTGCACAATAAATACCTCAGCAGTCATAGGATGAAGGAGAGTTAGTGGGCTACAGATTGTTGTAGCGAGACAGAAATCCATTGTCTAGCAGTTACAAATTTAAGCTCTCAGGCTTGTCTTTTGAAAGTGTTTTCCATGTTTCCTTTGAGGATGAGGACTGAGAGGTCAAATATGGACTGATCATTTTGTGAAATGTGTTTGCCTGTGGATGATATGGTGGTTTTGTCTTTTAACTTTTTTCTCTGTGAGTTCATTTGAGAAGGTAATGATTGTCTAGTTTCACCCTGTCTAGTTGGGGCATTTGATGAGGTACACCATGTATTGTGACAGGCCTGAGTCAGACTCATTGATCTTGCAAAATGTGGTGTCGGAGGTATTGATCATCATAGCACTGGAAATATGGCTGCAGGGTTTCCAGCTGTTGTTATGGCAAGGTCTGGTGCCATTTTAAGTTGGGGTGTCCTGGTCTGTAGTGAGCTTGGTTCAGATGATGAACTTGACAAGGTTTGGGGTTTGTTTGATTTGAAGACTACAGAAGTTGGCCCTGTTTGTTGATTTCTTTGTGTTGATTTGACTGCTGTATCCCACTATAAAATATAAAGTTAAGTGTGAAAATACACAAAACACACACAGGAAATTAGTTAAGTAAATAATTCCACTGTTAAATCTACAATGCTTTATCTTCATTGGATTGCAATTAATCATAAGAAAATTTATAATCTAGTTGGGTTTTCACAATATGTTAACAGCAGGAATTTCTCATTGAATTGTTGTGCTCTGCTCAATATTATCAAGGAACAATATGTCCTTTAAACGTGGTAGCCAAGAAGTAGCTCTACAGTGTTCCTGCTGTTCAAATGCAACATGCCCGGAGGTTTTTTATTTGGTTTTGGTATTTTGCCAATAGCAAAAGTGGGGGCAAAGGCAATTCAAGTCCTCATTTCATATTCATGGATGTTAAAAATGGATCAACTAATTTTAAAATAAGAGAAAATGTTCTTTCTGCTTCATATCTCCACAAGAGTTTATTACAAAACCACCTAGGTATTTTCATGTTATATGTTCTGCTTCCCTAAGAAGAATTCATTGTTGTTAGGTCTGCAACATTCAAAAGATATTTCCAATCCATTGACTCAGGGGGTGGTGCAGCATGCTGTTGAATCCATGTCCTTGAAGACTACCCTTAGACTCTCATGGCAGAGTTCTCTAACTATTTCAAAGTGTCCTGTTGCATCACTCATATTCTCTATCCTGACAGTTGCTTAAGACCACATCCCAGCCTCAGAATAGACTTTCAAACCACACAATTGTAAATTGTGACTCATTGATACTATTTCCTGGGGAAAGCTAGGTTGATGAAAATAGGAAAAAACATTAAGGTTGCTGAAACCTGCTAGCATGGTCTATTATTAAGATGTCCTAAGAGTTCCCATGATAAGCCCCTGTTTTCAGATGCAACTTCAAATGTTTGGGCTGAAATTTTCCATGTTGGATGTCTGCCTCATGTTGAATTTCTTTATTTTGGAAAATTTCAGCAAAACAGCTCAACCATATCCAGGAATGAGACGGGGGAAGGGGGAATGTTGTTTGACCTTTTACAGAAAATTCTGGCAACATTTATTTTTAAGAAGCTCTAGTGTCCCCATGTATTAAAGCAGGGACTTGAAATTTGGCTGGGAAGAGCGGTCATTGTGTCAGGGATCCCTGTGAAAATCCACCCAAATTACTTTTAAGACATAGGAGAGAGTGAGGGAATTATACTTATATATTGTAGCATAGAAAAGAGATGACTCTGTGGTGACAGATAAATGTATTCCAGATAATAAATAAATGGAGGCAGGATATGTCACAGTCTCGGAAGACAAGAAACAATAGCCTGAAGCAAAGAAAGAAGGGATTGAGAAAACTGTTAACACTAAGAGCAATTATGTGGTGTAATGGAGGTGTGTGAACTGATTCAGAATAAAACAAGAATCCTAGAACCTTAACCCTTCCCTAGAACCAAACCTACTCTAAGGTGGTTTAGATTGCACTGATACTGCAGGGTTCATCAAATAGGATAGAATAGATTAGAAAAAGAGGATTGGGAAAATTCAGATAAAGAAACCCTTTCTTCCCCAGCAATATCTCCCTCCAGCACAGAGGGAAAATGGGAGGTCCAAAATATGCCCCAACCCCCATTCCACAGCTCAACTTTCATTAGTTGTGGAAGTTCTTCCTCTGGGGAAACTTCTGGATCATCCAGGAGTACCCATTCAGATTCCTCAGGAGGTATCAGACTAATTCACTCCAACCTCTTGCTTCATTAAGGGGGAAGCAAATAGCTCCAAAATCCCTTAAAAAGCAGTGTCTTGGGTAGTTATACTGCCAGCCACCACTTTACAATCTCCAGCAGAGGGACCTGGAAATGTTGTGGTAGTCCTGATGAACTCCTCCTTTAAAATGTAAAACTCCTTAGAGCTGAGACTTCCCAGAATGCAGTGAGCTATTTATACTCAGGGGCATCTTGGCTCCAGTATGCGTTAAATTTTAAAGGAAAAGGTGGGATTCACTGAAATCTCTTTAGTGCCATTGTTAGAAGAATGAGAGCTGGTAGAACTAGAAAATTCCATGAAAGAGATTTATGGGGACTGAACCATTTTATCCAGAGATATTGGATGAAGGAAATGTACTGGCTTGCTTCCCCATGAAGAGGGGGGACAAGGCCACGAGGACAACCTTGGAAGATTGTAATCTGCAGCTGTTCCAGGACAAGTTAAGTCAGATGTTACCGAGAATGGTGTAGTGAGAAGTCCTGCTACATCCAGGAGATATTCTGGATAATTCTCTTGCTCTTTTCTATTTTTTTTCCTGAATCTGTTGTTTCTTGTAAATCCATAGTTATATCCTAATGTCTGATTCAGCACTTATCTATTTACTAATCCAAAGAATCATAATTACACAGTATACTGTCTTTTCTCCATTATAACAAAACAAAATATGAACAAAGCCTGTTATAAAAAATACAAACATTAGTGTTACATAGAAAATGACAGAACTAACAAGACACTTATTCTTGTGTTCCAATTTTAGACTTCACTCCCTTTTCATGGAAAGAGATGTTTTCAGAGCTGATTGAGTATTCCTCAAAGTGTACTTAAAAAGAGACTCCTATTTAGAGCTGGTCAAAAATTTCTCATTGAATAATTTTTTCAACAGAATATAGGTTTTTTGTTTAAATGGAAATTTTCATAAAATTACCATTTTCAAAAAGAGGTGTTTTGAATAAAACCGTGAAAACTGAAATTGGGGGGGCTTAAAATGCCAAAAGAACAATTTTTTTCTCTGTTTCAACAAAAAGCAATAAAACGTTTTCAGTGAATATTTTTGTGGGAAAAAATATAATTTCCTCACCAGTTCTTCTCAGTCATCTCACATGCATGGGGAAAAAATCATTATGCATGGCATAAGCTTTTTAGGTTACACTTTGACTGTCCCTTAAGCTAGTTACTATGACTAGTTACTACTAATGTCCTAGATATATTTCCATTTGGGTAACTGTTCTACCTACCTAAGATTCCTAATACAGTTTCAACTGGATTTGCTATTTCTCCTTCACTTCCTATAATAAATGATTATGAAATGTTCTTGGTCCCGTTTTGTTTCAGTGGTAGCTGCTTTTGAGTGACAGGTGAAATGATTGTTATACATTATGTATATACATTTAATTTATAAATCAGTTTGAGAACTGTGTATAGTGCTCTGGGGTTTGTCTGAATAAAACATGCTAAATAGTCAATCATAATCATTAAAATACTGACAGATGTGGATTTCCCTACAGCAGTTATAATCCATTTTAAATAATGTAAGTTTCAGATGAAATACTACAGGTTTAGATTCTGATCTCATTTATTCTGTTGTAAATCTGGAGTACTTGTGTGGATTTACTTTGAATTTACACCAATGGATTTACATCAGTGGATTTACTCTGAATTTAAACCAGTTTAGCCAAGACTAAAATCTGGCTTTAGGCCTGTGTCCTAAGGTTTGCTTTTTATTTGGTTTATTAAGTAAAAGCAGTTGGGAAAATAACCAAAGAAGTTTGGGTCCAATGAACCTAACCTCCAAGAGTCTTTCATCATCTCCCCAAGGATGCCTTCTCTGTAAGATGATATATTGCAGCTTGTGATAGTCTGCGGCTATATCCACTGTATTTTATTAGTCTGAGTATGGCTTTGTCTGGAGATAGAGCAGGGAAGCATTACAGAACAGTGCTGGCTGCTAAGTGGTTAGACTGCCTTAGTGCTTGCTAAACTTCATCAAATCTGGTTTTTTTTTCTGTTTAAATAAAAAATAAGCCTTTCTTGAGAAAATTCAAGTGGGCACATTGAGAGTGATTGTGGCCCAGATCCACAAAGGAGATTTAGGGGCTATTGCTGTCCCCAAAAAACCCTGCTTAGCCAGTGCCTATCTACATAGGTGCCTAAATTCACTTGGCACCTACGTTTTGGCTGTAAAAGTCCTCTAGGTATCTGTTTCTGCCTCGGGCCAACTGTCTTACACCTAAGCCCCAGCACAATAATCAAACCAGATGAAGATAGAAGTTGCCCCGCCTCTCTATCCCGCAGGTCCCGTTCCAGTAGGTGTGCTCAGAGCATGTCTCACTCCACATAGTATGGCCAAGGGGAGGGAGGAGGCCTCCTTCATAACCTTTAGTCCAGTGGTTGGGGTACTTCTCTGCCTGATGAGGAGAAGGTATTTCAACAAGGCTTTCCCACCTCTCAGATGAGTGCCCTAACCACTGAACTATGGGATATTTTGATGTTGGGCTCTCTTGTTGAAGCCATTCCACTTTGTATTAAAACATTAAATATTAAGTGGGCCAGAGAAAGAGTGAGAATAACTCTATAGCCAAGAGACTTGGGCACTCACCTGAGAGGTGGGGAACACCTCTTCAAATCCCTTCAACACATCAGACAGAGGGGGAAATTGACCTGGGATCTCCCACATCCTGTGTGAGTGCTCTAGCCACTGAACTAAAGGTTATAAGAGAGTGGAAGTTCTCCTCCTCCCTAGCTGTTTTGTGTGGCATTAGGTACATGCTGGGGTCAACCTGATCACTGGCAGCAAAAGACAGGGTAAGGAGGTCACTATAGACTAGTACTACACTTGTTCTGCCTGCGCAGGAGTAAAGCTCTCCTCCCACCTCCTTCATTGAACGCCTGTGAGTAGTACCAGTATGTTATTCTGTTGCTCATAAAAAATGCTGGAACTCTGTTCTGAAGCATTCCAGCACCACTCAAGTGTTGGGCTTAGGTCATACCCCTTTCCTCAACATCTGCTATTGACTAGTTTTAATAAGCTCCCCACCTAGCATGTTGGCTTTTGTGGTTCTCATTTTTCAGGCAACTCTCTCTCCACATTCATTGTATAGGGAGATTAATTTGTAATGAAAGAGGCTCCAGGGCTCAAGCAATTAACTGCCGGTGCTCAAGCAGGTTTTTTACATTCATAACTGATGCAGCAAGCTCAGGGGTGCCGGGGCTATGAACTACCATGCCTAGAGGTGCCGGGGCTCACCCCTGGCACAAATTAAGCATTGGAGCCTTACGCACCTAACCTGGGGTTTGTAGATTCCAGTGATTTTTCTGGGTGCCTAAAAGTTAGGTGTTGCAACACCTAAGTTACCTTACGAATCCAGGCCTCAATATGCAACAATTTGATGCAGTAAATTAATTTTTTAAAGGATGCTTTTCTTCTAGAGGGTAGAGCAGGTGATTGTGAGTCAGAAATCAATGTTTCTGTTCCCAGTTCCACCGGTGGACAGCTGTGGGCCTGATCCAAAGCCCATTGAAGTCAATGGGAGTCTTTGTGAGAATGCCCTCAGTGACATTGGGCAATTCACTTAAATTCATTTTGCCTTGATGTGTCCCTCTGTAAAACAGATATAAAAATACTTCCCTTCCTCAAAGAAACATTCTAAGGCTGCATTTAGATTGTAAGTTCTGTGGGACGAGGACCATCTTTTTGTTCTATTGTTTGTATGGTCCCTAGCACTAAGTGGCCCTGGTCCATGACTGCGGCTACTGCGTGCTGCCACAAAACAAATAACTAACAATATGAGATCTTCAGGTAGAAGGCCTGATCTAGATCCTCTCAAGAAATATGCAGTTAAGTGAATCATATTCTCCTTATTTTGCATCTTAGTGAAAAACACTATTATTAATATTATTTATTGTTTCATTTTATTATAATATATAGCCACTATACTTATTGGCTTATTGTTAATGAATGTACCTGGCACTTCATCAGCATGTATTTTAGCTTGTAAGCTCTTTTGGTCAGTGATGATTAGTTATTATATGTTTGTCCAGTGCCTGAGCCCCAACATGGTTGATTTAAAGGGAGTTGAGACCTCTAGGAGCTACTGTAATATAACTGTTACATGACACTTATTTCATTTAATATTCAGATAATAATAATTTTACTTCTTTCTAGTACTTCCAGTGTCAAGTCTCTTCAGTCACTGTCATGATCTTTTTTGTGCGTATGATGATTTCCTCTGGTTAGCCGTGTGAGTGAGCTGGCAAACTATCAAACTCCTTGTCCTTTTCCCCAAACTCTGAGCACCTGTCCTGTTTGGCTAGCTGCTAAGTACTGAACCTAATTACCTATGTAGTACTTATTAATACAACCCACACGTCATGATTTTGTGGAGTCATTCTGTCCATAAATTATCACTTATTGTTGTAAAATATTTGAATTTATTTCTCTGGTGTCTTTCATTCCTTAACGGAAATAATTTATGAGCTGGCTATGAGAGCCCAAGTCCATGGAGGTACCTGTTTTGCCTTAATTTATAAAGCTAACTCATAGCTTATATATATAAATTAATGTATATTGACTGCCCTGGATCACTATTGATTAACAGAATAGTTATAAAATTGCAGCACCAGCATCAGCAGTGTAAATTTTTCCAAATATCCTACTGCCTTAGCTATGATCTAGAAGGACCATATCTAATTACCATGACAGAAAGCTAACTGAGGAGACAAAGGAAGTTCTATTTACTGACCAAGCCAATCTCCATTTCAAGTACAGTTCTGAGTTCCATAACTTCCACCAATAATTCAATCTGGATATTTTTCTACGTTTTTGTGGCTTGAAGAGAGGAAGGGAGAGAGCTTTCAAGATGAGATTTGTCAAAGATCCCTAAGGGATTAATATCCAAATTAAAAGCTTCATTGCCTTAAACTTCTGTTGCTAATTTAAGAGTTCTGTAGCATTTTTTAAATGAAAATGTGTACACATACACATACACACATTCTCCTTCATAGGCTTGGCTGGCTGTTGGATATCTACCTGAGGAAGTCAGCTTACCCTGAGGTCCTCTCTACTTCAAAACCAGGATTGATCTCTCTAGGAAGTGCAGCACTGAAGCTTGCTTCATTCCTGTATTTTCCTCCCAGCTAGAGGATCCTTCTTCCAGGCTTGAGCTACCATTAAACCTTTCCTGCCCTGGCCCAATGTGGAGTTGGTAATCTCTGTCCAGTTCTTAGTAGAGGCAGAAGTCACCATCACAAAAATCACTATCTCATTGATAGCCTAAGCAGAAAAGACTGAAATACTCTCGTATACTTCCGGTGAAGGGTTTCCTAAAAGGCAGGTTTGGGTGATAATGGTGGGTTAGTGCAAAAGAAATTAGTGGTATCGCTGCTTCCCATTATTTATTACCTACCAATATCAGCACTTAGCCCCGGTAGAGTCATACAAATTAATGTAATTTGCATTACAGTTCTTACAATTTCTCTTTATATCCATTTTGTTCTCCCCTATCGGTTTTTTTTGGGGGGGGGGAGATTCTTTCCACCTCCTTAAAAAGTGAAAAGCATTGGACAAGAAAGGGCTCTGATCTCTCCTTTTGTGTATTAACTAGTGCTAGTTGGAATTTTGTTTTCCCCATGGAAAAAAATCAACATTTTTGGACAAAAGTCAAAAACCTAAAAATTTTAAACCAAAACCTTTCAGCTGAAAACCAAAAATGTTGATTTGTAAACATCACTACAGTGCCTAATGGGAGCTGTAGTTTGTGTGCCTCAAGGCCACCCACCCCTTTCTCCTCTATGGACTAGGCTTCCTAGCCAGCTAACATCTTTGATGAAGCACTACAATCTCCCCTCTTGCTGAGTCACCATAGTGCATCATGGGAGATGTAGTCTGGCTGGGGAGCCTGGTCTATAGACGAGAATAGGGTCATGAGAGACAAACACCACAACTCCCATTGGGCACTGTAGTGGCATTTCCAAATCAAACATTTTTAGGTGTTTGTTTTCTCAACAAAAAGTCATTTTTTTCTGTGGACAGCAGATGCTCTGTGAAAAAAAAAAAAGTTAGTCAAAAACCATCAACTAAAGAGTTTAAATGGGAACATTTTTTACCAGGCCTGGTATTAACAGAATAAGCCACTTTATGGTTGGGAATTGTGTGTAATGTATCTAAAACAATCCACTCTAGATGGAAGCAAGCATTATTAAAACCTCCCACTCATTCAGTATTAAACATTACTATGGCTGGGCTTTGTTAGAAAGAGACAATTAAAAATGAGAGATCATTGAAAAATTATCCAAATATCTCAAAATGTATTTTATTTTGTTCTTTAATTCATTATTAATCTTTACCTGACTACACGGTGAGTTCTGCTCTTCACACTAGTGAAGCATAGTCTCCAAAAATCCTGCTTTCTTGGTATATATTAATATTAGCTGAACCATAAGTTATATGAAGGAATGTTTTTTCCTTTACTCTAATGTTCCCCTGCAGTCAATTTATTCTTCAGCTTTTAAAGTGTGGTAGGTGCTAAACAATGTGTTCTAAAAACCAGGAAAAATTGATTTGTTTTATCATGATGAAAATAGGACATCCCATACCATTTGAGATTTAAAAACTGCTTTAAATTGAACTTTCTAGGTTTGGGGTTTGTTTGTTTTTTAAATGTAGCTTTTTGAAACATTACAACTTCCTAGGAAAATGTCAGTTTTATCAAATTCAATTATGCAACCTTAAGATTTACTAAAACCCTTCACTTTTCTACTTCCCACATGCTTTCTATAAACAAAGCCTTCTCTGCAGTAACTGACCTTGACAGAGATAATAGGAAAAGCAGTTTGCTTTCTTCCTATCCAACTAATTTATGTTTTTAATTTTTTACACTAGATCTGCACTCCAAGATGAAGCATCTCAATCGTAAAAATATTCTTCTGGTCACCGGGGTATCCTGCCCAAACAATTACTGAACAAAACTCATTTGAAGTTTGTGCAATGCCTTTCATTGCAATCCCAGTGTCAGGGTTAGTTTTAATAGCTAATTTTAAAAAAGCTCAAACAAGTCTGATAAATAATATAGAAAAGGAAATAACAGTCTCAGAAGATCCTATTGTAATTTTTAAGCTTTTCACAAAGACATTTTCTTCTTAGGCTGCTATAGGTGTTTTAGTCAACTAATTTCACAGCATGATTTTCTCTTAATATTCACGGTTCTTCATTTTACGTTTTGTACTAGCTTTGTATATCCTCAAGAACAGACTATGTGAAGTGGATGGCATTGTGTGGAGCACAATGGCATAACTAATTAGAACATAAGGTGGCATACATTGGAGCTGATTGTACAGGTTTGAGGATTTGCAGCATTTATCCTCTGTTTCAAACTTGAGTGAATTTTGTGAAAAGATTCACTCTGGGACATCTGCATATTCTTAACTCTACACTGAACATTTCTGTATGTATTATACATTAGGAGAAGGATTTGGGAGGTTGGTTTTGTTTTCAGTAAGATTTTATAACTAAAGTTGTTATTTCAGGCCAGATTCTGAAATCCTTAATCATGCTTATTACTTTATTCCTCAAATATTGGACTTCAAAGTAATGGGACTGCAAGGTTCTACTCAGTGCAGGGGTATCAAATTTGGCCCATCCTAATTAAATAAAAATTACCACTTTTAATTTTGTGTCAGAGTTGCTTATGCTTATATCTGATAAAATCTCTGGATTTTTGCATGGGCATAGGAGTCCATGATAGCAGATGCTTCGTACTTGCCCATTTGTGCCCTGGTGGGCACCAGCTGGAGCACAGTCTCTGCAGTATACACAGGACTCAGAATAAAGATCCAGGTTTGGGGCTAGCATATTCCTGCCCCCCCCCCCCCAATGTGTGGTTGTATTAGCGTTAGGGACACTCTAGCCTTTTATGAATATTAAAGAAGTGGTGTAATTATGGATATTTTCTCCACATGGTGTCACACACACATGGCTTCTTATGATGATGGCATGGAGATGTGACTGGAAAGAATATTAGACTAGCAAGTTCAGGGCCTTTAGACAGTTGCATTTTCAGATTCTCCCGCATAAACCTGAGGCATTCAAATACCATAATGTCAAGTATAATATAAATACATTTGTCGATAAGGAGGCAGGCAGATACTAGGTGGCAAATGCTGTAGGGGGCAGGTATATTATTTGTTGTTGGGGGCAGGGCCGGCTCCAGGCACCAGCTGACCAAGCACGTGCTGGGGCGGCACTTTGTAAGGAGCGGCCAATCTTGGAGTGGCGGGGCAGCGCTCTGGGTTTTTTGTTTGTTTGTTTGTTTTGTTTTGGCAGGGCGGCACTGGGGGGGGTTGTTTGTTTGGGTTTTTTGGTGGGCCAGCGCTCGGGGTTTTTTTGTTTTTTTGTTTTTTGGTTTGGCGGGGTGGGGCGGCGCTTGAGGGGTTTTTTTTTTGTTTCGGCGGGGTGGCACTTGAGGGGTTGTTTTTGTTTTGGCGGGGCGGCACTCGGGGGGGGTTGTTATGGCGGGGCGGCACCCTTTTTTTTTTGCTTGGGGCAGCAAAAAAGTTAGAGCTGGCCCCGGTTGGGGGTTTTCCTCTTTAAAAACATGTTGTTATCTGAAGGATAACAACAATAACAACAACAAAGGTTTAGAAACATGTTTGATTGCACCACAACTAAAGTGGGGCAAATTTTGTCTGGGGCTTACCCAAGGAAGGACAGCTCTGGTTTGTGCGTGGGGGGAGGAAGGAGATCATAAATTGCTGTAAGAAAGATGCTCGGTGGTCAGCTTTGCAGCAGTGAGTCACCCCTCCGCCCTCAGGAATGTGCATAAAGGTACAAAACCTGGGTGGGGCAAGTCTCTTTGCTCCATGTGGCGAGGAAGCCAGCACCCACCCTCCCTCCCCTAGTGGATGTGAATGGCAGGCTGGGCTGGACCTGCTGTGGGCTTTATGCTAGTTGCCTCTTTTAAAGGGGGCTGGGAAGGAATTTTTCCCACACCACCACAATTGGCTTTGGTGGAGTGTGTTTTTTTCACCTTCCCCACAGTGGGTGTGAGGGTAGACCTTTTCTGTTGAGAAGAAAAGGTGGTAGGCCATATGTCGCAACTTATTTTGTAAGGTTGGGTGGATGTTCAGTGCAGGTACTCCATAGGGAGAGCAGCCAGTGACCAGATAAATGGCCTGGTAAAGGACTTAAAAGGAGGTACTGGATAATGGAACAGAACAAAGGAGGGGGTTGGGGACTCTTATAATTGGTACAGCTGGGAGCCACCCTCCCTTCCTCCCCCCCTCCCCCTCCACCCCCCTGTTCTCATAGCCCTCCTTAACCCTCTTATGAGGGTGGTGGATGGTAAGGTCCAAGCTATGAGTCGGCTGGGGGACCTGGATGGAAACAAAGGAGGGCTTGTCGAAGCCCCGGAGAATTGATTTGAATAAGCATGGATTTGCCTGCACTGTACACTTTATCTGCCGGGTAGTCCCAGACATCTCTATAATAAAGTTGCAGCCTGATTAAAATCCATAACAAGTCTCCTGTCCTTCTTGCGGTGTACCCAGACAATGATAGATTGTGTAAAGGCTTGTTTGTTTCTATAAAATCTAAGGGCCAGGTGGCAGCTGTCCCCTTCATGGGTGAGGGGCCAGAGGGAAGTTAGAGAGGTGCACCCCCCGTACAGGCCCTAGCAGTCATTGTACTTCTAGAGATCATCTGAATACAAAAAGTCTGTGAGGCAATCAGCACTAGCCATCCCAAAAGGGGCAGGAAGGAAGCAGGGCACATGCTGCACCTTCTCAAAGAGCTGAGCAGCGGATATGCGCCTCCTATGTTCTGGGGAGCTCCAAGCTTCAGTGTCCCTCCAAACTCTCTCCTGGTCATTTTGACTTTACACTGCCTCCAATGCAACTTTGTGGTTAGAAGGTACAATAGAACCCTAAAATTAGTGAGCAGGTTTGACCTGATAGTGCCCTTGCGCATAGTCTGCTTTTCTTCTTCCTGTGCTGCATCATGGAGGATTCATATCCACTTATGATTCATGCAAAGATAGTGCCGTCCCAAACCAAATGTTCAGAGACGCACAATTCAAGTAGCATGTTGAAGGAGAGATCAATTTTAAGTCCAGTTAAACAAAAAAAATTACAGAGACACTATGCACGTCTGATTCTTCATTCTTTAAACACCCAAATCACCCAGGATTAGGCTGCAAAACTAGGTCCATAATAAAACTTGCACTCTTGTATGAAGTGTAGGTGTGGGGATATATTTTGCTAAGATAACTGTAGTGTATTGGCATTGGGTACTATCCTTTTAAATAGTTCAGTTGTGTGGAACCCAGCTATGTCAGTGTGGTTTCTTCATATTGTTGTGTAAAGACCAAAAGACACCACAGCAACATAGTTAGAGTTTCATGTTCCAAAGGCATTATTCTCAAGAGCAATGACGAAAAAATGTTAAAAGTTGTGAAGAATATTTGGGCATTATCCTTTTAGCATTAACAGAAATAATAAAAAACATTCAGTCATGGTACTAATTTGATTCTTTTATCATTAGCAAGGCCTATATTTTTGCTGTCATCTGAACATTTTTGCATAGCAAGATGGAAGCACACAAAGGCTCTTTTATGAGACATGCTTTTTAGACAACCAGATTACAATGACCTTGTTGTAAAACACCATCCTTTTGTCTAATTTGATATTTTGTATGATTTGTTTATCTTTATCCACACACAAGCTGGTCAAGTGTTGGTTTTGTTTTGTTTTTTGATGAAAAACCTTTTTTGTGGGGAAAATGGGATTTCATCAAAGTGGATTTTTTCATACAGTTCCTTATGCACAAGCTGTCTTCTGGGCAGGGCCGGCTCTGGCTTTTTGGCCGCCCCAAGCAAAAAAAAATAAAAAAAAACTGGTGCGGCTGGAGGCAGGGGGACTCCCTGCACTGCAGACGTGCCCCGGCTAGTCGGAGGGAGCGGGGGGAGAGAGAGAGAGAGAGAGAGAGAAGGGGGCGGCAAGGGCTTCAGCGGGGCACTACCACGCGGCCCCAACTCGTGCGCCGCCTGCCGGGAGGGCTCCGTGCCGCTCCAGTCCTCTGAGAGAGAAGGACGAGGACTGCCATGCTGGGCTTGCTGCAGGGCGCTCCCGTCCTCCGCGCCGCCGCCCCCTACAGGGTGGCCAGAGCAGAACAAAAAAAAAAGCAGCCGTGCCGCCCTAGGATTGGGTGGAATGCTACCTCGAACAATCTGCCGCCCCAAGCACCAGCTTGCTCGACTGGTGCCTGGAGCCGGCCCTGCTTCTGGGCACCCCCCACAGAAATCCCAGTGTGAGGGTAAGTGGGTTCTGTCACAGGTGGGAAGGGCTGGAGCCACAGGAAGTAGCACTGCAGAGATTTTTTGCAGCACTGCTACCCATAGGTAGCCGGAAACAGGCTATAGTAACTTAGGCAGCTCTCCAAGGATGTCTAAATTATGCTGGGGGCTACTCCAGTCTAGAACCTAGAGGGGGTCAGGGTGACTTAAAGCCACATTAGCCTCCTTTTCCTGGGGGCTGCGAGTTCTTTGCTGAAGCTCTGAAAGGTGCAGCACAGAATCTTACCCTTGGACTTTTTTCCATTGGAAAAAAATGCAGTGGAAGTTGGGCATCTAATTCCTTTTAGCTTCTTTGCGAATACCTTACCTTATCTTGGACCTTAATTCCTCCTATGCCACTGACACATCAAGCAGTCCAGTTCCTCCACTAATTACAATCACTCACTAGTTGTGGTACTGCGCCCCAGGTGATGTCAGCTCATTCACTATCCTCTGTCTCTGTCCTTTGCCAGATCTTCCTTTGTCTTCCTCATTTTCTCGTTCCTCTCTTGGGTGCTAAATTCAATGCTTGCTTTGCACACCTCCCATCTGCCAAATGGTGTATCTGTCCCAGTCACCTGAGCCCTCTTTCTTTGATGATAGTTTCTAACATGTCCTGCTTTGTCAGCTCCCTTACTCTCACATTTGTTGTTTTGCTTTTCCATTAAATGTATAATATCTTCTCAGCCTTAGTTAGCCACTGTCATCAGTCAGGTCTCTGCTCCATACAGTAGCATGCTCAATACAATCTCATGGTATAATCTGACCTTTAGTTGGGTGTGGAGACCCCTGTTTGACCAGAGTTGTTCAGCCTTTGAAAAGTGGTGTTTACTTTTCCTACTCTTGTATGAATATCTTTATTACAGCCACCTTCAAATGTCATCACACTCCCCGGGTAACAGAGCTCTTCTACCTGTTCAATTTCTTTTCCATCCACATATGCCTTTGCATCTGTTTTCCAGTTTCCTTTCTTCATAATCTTGGTTTTCTCTGCATTTACTTTCAATCCATTTTTGGCTGCTTCCTATTCTACCTCTGATGTAAGGGCAATCATTCTATGCCATGTCATACTTAGTAAAGCAGTGTTGTTACACAATCTTCACTTTGCCAACTGATTTCTGCTAACCCATTTTACACCATCCACAATGCCTTTTGTTGCCCACTTCATCACCCAGTCTATTGCTAACTCAAAGAGAGAGGTGATGTCACCAGTTTGGAGAAGCGACTTTTAAAAAAACATCTCTTAGCTTCATTCATAAAGAAGCAAGAAAAAGGAGTTAACCAAGAACTACTACAGAGGATTCTAGAGCCATAGATTGAAATAATGTTCCAAAATGTTAAATGGATTCATAAAGGGCACTTTACCTCTCTTTTCACTGCTTTCCTACGTTTGAACAAAGCTGCTTTAAGAAAATCACACTTCATTCACTGATTTATTCATTTCAACTAGGTCTACTCTCCCACTTCTAATGGAAACATTTTATGACCCTCACTTCCCCCAGAACCCCACTGTAGGTTTCCTGATTTTCAAATAAAAAACTCAGCTCACAGATTTGTTTGGTATGTGACATTTATCTCCACAATTATGATAGTAATTATGAAAAGTAAACAAGAGCTTTGGCAGGGATATAAGGCAACCTCTGACTGTTGGGTATTATGATGGAAATGTCCTTGGGGGCAAGTTATCTAATAATTTCCTCCTGCAGGATTTCTTACAGCTCCTCTAAAGCCCCTAATCACTGTTGGTTGCAGTATACAAGATTAGATGGACTAATCTTGATCCATTGTGGCAATTCTTCTGTTATATTGGCCATGGGCTCATATCAGCTTTTGTCATTTTCAGATTTGGTCTTACTCAAGCTTCTCTCCAATCTGTGGACGACGGAGCCCAAATGTTTGCAGCTGGACCACTGGCAGCATGTCTAGTGAAGCATTTACCTGAGTTCTGATTACATCTTGCCAACTGCATTCTCATCTTTAAAAATTCACTTAGGATCTTACAAAAATGGTAAGACAGTCTTGTTCCCTTGTCAATTGCTGAGTCACTTTTAATATTTATAATACTCATTGCTAGAGCTTCTTCCTACAGAGAAATTAGCAAATGCAGAAATCAGCAATGTGACTATTTTGATATTTCACTGAATCTAAGGGTAGAATTTTCAAAAGCATGTATGGGAGTTAGACACTTGACCCCCATTTAATGCCAATAGGAGTTGGGCACCTAACACCTTCCAGTGCTTTTGAAAATTCCCCTCTAAACTCTTAGCCACATTGTTTGTCCACTGTTTAAGAAAGAGGAAAGAACAGCTTTGTGTCCCATAGCATAGGACACATAAGAGGAACTGGCTCAGTGAAAATATATCTTCTACTTGCATGTAAAGTGGGATTGTGAATACTATCTGCTTCAAACTCTGTTCCCCTCCGTCACACAGTCCATACAAACTACAAGACTGACAGCCATGATGACAACTGGCAGGACATAATTGCTTTCCAAAAGAAAGACGCTTCATGGTATTTTACCTGAAAACATGCTTTATTTGAGTGACATCAAATTATAGAGAGGAGCAGTATAAACCCATGGTTCAGATATTACTTGGATCATACATGAAGATTCTGATACTTCTAAACTTGGGCTGGGTACTGCTGGGTTGCCAGGGTCCCAGGACACTGAGGAGAGGATAAATTGTGAAGGTGAGATTCTGTGCTGCACCTCCAAGAACTGTTGACATTCTGATGACTTGGCCCTACCCTTTGGTCTCCACATGCTTCAGTTATGTCTCATTATACATTTTAATGTCTGGATCTTCCAATGTAAAAAACACCAAATCCCTTGGATGCACATCATTGCTCATATTTTCTCAGAGTGATTAACAGTAAAGGGCTAAGGCCCTGATCCTGCAAGCTGATCAGTGCGGGAGTACCCTTGTGCCCTTGTGGATCAATCTGCAAGATTGATTAAGGGATTAGGCAAGTAATATGCATTTTTCAGTAAGATTCTCAGAGGTGATGCACAACCTCAACTTTCACTGAAACCAGGGCTCAGTTGTGGTTTTGCCTCAAGCCCGGAGTAAGGGGCAGTGTGCTGTTGTACTGCCCCAAGAGTCTAGGAGACCAGGGAGTCACATCCCCCAGGTTCCCTCTTTGCTCTAGGAAGGGAGTAAGTTATGTTCCCCAGCTGCTGGAACCATAGGTGCTGGAACTAGGAGTGCTGTTGGGGTGTTTCCATCATATACCGGGTTTACCGTTTGGTTGAGTGGCTCTCAGCCTCCATTATACAAATTGTTCCAGCACCCCTGGCTGGAACTATTGTGCTGGCTATGGCTCTACCCAGTCTCTGCCCCATTCCATCCACTCCCACCCATCTGTGTGCATGGCAGTACATAGCATCTCTGCAAAATATGCTTTCTCTCCCATGCTCTGACCCACATAGGTATATAGGTAGTCAACTCCAGGACATAAGGGGGTGCCTTATGCCCTGGCACCACTACACTACACAGGCCACAATTTGGTACCAACTTGGGCCCCATTCAGCTCTCAGTTATATGGGTATGGATCCCACTGGTGGCAATGCTTCCCTTTTGTAACTGAGAGAAGATTTTGGCCCTCATCTTTAATTTAAAGTCCCATGAGTAAAGTCCCATGGCCCTACTCAATTCTCATCTTCTACTGAAAGATGAGGCCAGGGATTTTTGTCATTTAGAACTAAAGGGGAAAGAAAAACATAAGCATTTTAAATACAAAGCAAAGTGTCACTAACTAGTAAAAAACTACATGGTTTAGTGAAATCTGTGGTCAGACTGCAAACTTTTCTCATTACACTGAGCTGAGGAATATATAGGCCACAAGGCATGAAACTTACAACTCTAAAAGGCATGAAAAACTATATTATAGGCAGTGTGCTATCATTTTCATTTTTCATTAAACCTAACTCCTCCATTTCATTTTCTAATAAATGATAGCTAAAATTATACCATATTTAATTATACTCTTAAACTTCAGGCTAATGAGAGCTAACTTGTGTGATTATATCATATTAGCCTTGAAGGCTGAGACACTATTTGGTAATTTGCACAGCATGACCTATATTAAATGCTGATTGATTTCAAATATATGATCTATATTATGACCTGAACTAAATATTGATAGCTAAAATATGATATAATATGAACAGATACTGATAGATTTTACACACATTCACTCTCTCTCTATAATATGACCTGAATCAATACTGATAGATGGCATATAATAATATATTTGTGTGTGTAAAATAGATACAGAGTAACTATATTAAAATTCCTTTCTCCATCATGGTCCATCATTTTGTGGGATTCTTGATTTAGATTACTCTGTAATCTATTCATGTGTCTTTGCATATACGACATGCACATTTATAGTATAGTGCTAAATAAGGACCATGTCTTCTAAATATTTGTGCATGTGAGTGCCTTTACTCCTATGGGTACTACTCACATCAATTAAATTACTCCTTTGATTATATGTTTGTAGGTCTTGCAAAAAAATTTTATGCAGAGACTCAACAAGTGTTTAACTTTATGCACTAGAAGTAACCTTTTGATTTCAATGTGATTTCTCACAATGCAAAAAGTAAAGCTTGTGAATAAGTCTTTGCAAGATCAAGGCCTAAATAAAGTGACACTTTCAGTTGGCCATAAAGCAGAATTCCCTACTGATTTCAATGAAGGGTTCTGTATTACACAAGATGGCCAAAATTCTATAGCTTGTGTTATAGCAAAGGTCAAACTATGTGATCATAATGGCCCCTTCTGACTTTTAAATCTATGAGTCTATGAATAACCCAGTGCTAGCATTTGAAACTCTAACTACATTTTTTCCTCAGATATTTTTTATTTTCCTTAGTCTCCTATTATCATCATGAGCTTTTATCAAAATTTTATCACAAATATTTAAATACTAAAATAAATTGTATTGCTATATGCTTGAAACCTTGCAATATGGTGACTAAAAATAGCTATGTATCCTTTTGCATCAAAATTTGAAAGCATAATTTTCTCAGCCTGCAGCAATACAGACCAAAGCATTCTTCACGAACAGCAGTATTAAATTACTCTGCACAACATACAAAGATGTATTAAAACAAATACAGTATGCCATTGTCTTTCCAGACAAGACATTGAAGAAAAGGAAGTGCTCAAGGCAATATATCCCTCTCTAGCCCCACTCAATCCAAAAAAACACCAAAGAGGAGAAAGTGCCATTTGCACATAAGTGCATTTGAAACTTGTATAAATAGAATCTTTATACAGAGACCCAAAATGAAAGTACAGCCAGAGAGGGGTTTTTAGCAGCAATTTCCTAAAAGTCACAGTAAATTACTCAGAGCTTTAGGAACCAGAAATGTTTAAAAAAAATCACTGAACCTGATTTTAAGTCACTAAGGTTAGTAGTCTTGATGCCTTGAAACCCATGAGGCCTGCTTGGTGAATTTAAAATAAAGGAGACTCTTCTGCATTGAGTTCTTATTTCATCTCAGCAACATTCTATCATTGTAA
This sequence comes from Chrysemys picta bellii, assembly GCF_011386835.1. Lineage (NCBI taxonomy): Eukaryota > Metazoa > Chordata > Testudines > Emydidae > Chrysemys > Chrysemys picta. The sequence continues at coordinate 39,735,096 of NC_088795.1, forward strand.
TGTTTAAATTAAAGTTTAAAATGAGATCCATCAGATGAGATCCATCAAATGAGATCAGTATTTTAATTTAATTACATAATTGAGTAAGGAAAACAAAACAAAAATTCAACCACATACAAAATCAGTGGCTCAGGAACATACTATAAAGGTGCGTATTCTTACATATAAAAGAAACGCTTTTGAATGTTTCTCTCCTATTCCTTTATCTTTATATAAAACAAAACAAAAACAGCACAATACATGTACCTCTCCAATCAAATAAAATACAAGATCATTCTCTAAAACAGAATAAAAACCTGACTGCAGTCCTTATTCACATTACGATGAAATTCATTCCTGCATAGAAAGCCAACAGAAAACTTATGCAACACTTAAATCTCACTCACTTGAATTCTCAAAACAGAAATTAAGTGGGACTCAAGTGAGGCACAGGCCTTGTGCTACTGGATTTCTGCTCAGGCATGACTTGAACCTGTGGTGAGCAGTTGCTCAGACAAGTAGTTCAACTGAAAATGCACAGCACTGTGGAAGAGTCATTATGTTGATGAGAGATGATTTGTTCTGAGTCAGTCAGTCATGCTACTGATGCTCAACTTGAATAAGACCCAAATGCTGGCATTAGACCAAATCCTCAAATGGTCCCTCTTCTGAAAATGGAGGCACATAAAAGCACAGTTTGAGGCTATGAAACTAATAAATTACTTAGAAAAAGAAGTTTAATACTGCATTTACTTCAGGATCTGGTTTGATGTACCTTTTCTTGTTTGATAGTGTGGGAAGAAAGGGATTGGGGAATAGTAATTAGCTGTGAAAAAAAACTACATAGAGTGTTATTTGATAATGTTGGTATAGAATATCATGATATGTGTCTGCGTATATGTGTGTGTGTATATTTATTTGAAACCTTGCAATATGGTGACTAAAAATAGCTATATACCCTTTGGCATTAAAATTTGAAAGCATAATTTCCCCAGCCTGCAGTAATACAGACATCTGTGTACATATATGGATGTTTTATTCCAAAATTACTAAAATTACAGTCTAGAGAAACCAAAAGTTGAGTAGGGAAATGTATTAATATTTTTCTTGTTAAAGTGCAGGGATTTAGTCTCTCTAATTACTAACAGTAATGTCCTCTGGTCTGACTGAGCTGTGCATAATTGTATCACCTTTGTGCTCATGAATCCTGGGGTTCCCAACATAAATTATAAAAGCCTGGTATGGAGGGACACCCTGACTTGCTTTTCCTCCTCACCCTGCCTCCTGCACTAAGGACAGGAGAGAATTGTCACAGGAACCTTTACACAGTCTCTCCATTCCATTACGGAGAGGGAATGCTAAAGTAGCCAAATCTGCTAGTTTCATGGCTGCTTTGCCAGAGCAGTGCCCAGGATCTTGCCCCAGTTTTTTTTAATTTAGTAAAAGGCCTTGAATAATAAAAACATTGAAAAGAGCACTACATTTAAGTAGACCAAGTTATTTTTGTAAAAAAAAAAAATAGACATAACTCTTTCATTCAGTGATATACCGCAGTCTACTAATGGGCAGACATGAACACTTCATGATTTCATCACTTTCTAATCTCATTGCCTGCTGTCCTGCAAACACAAAGATTGGTGAATGCTCTTCCTCTATTTCTCTCTGAAGAGGACTCCTGTAGATGGCAGATGCATGTCCCAAATGTAATTTAAAACCAAATCTTCTAATTTATTCATTAGTTTGAGACTTGGGAATATTGTTCATTGGGAGTTCTCTCTGCAGTGTCTATGAATTAGAACAAGCACTGCTCTCACCCCACAATGTTTGGAGTTTTAAGAATAAATATCATAGGTTTTTTACTATAAAATAATAATTCATAATATACAACTGTCATTCCCAGGCCCTTTGACTATTAATATTCATCATGTTAGAAGATGTTTAAGATTTAAAATGGTATTCAAGATAATTTAATTCAAGAATAGCAAATCGATTACCAACCGAGGACCAAACTCTCACAAGATTTATGCTGGTTTATTATAGTGTAAATCCTGACAGAGGGCCTCTGAGACAGAAACTCTGCCTCAGGCTGCTGAGAGGGTGATGGCATTGTGAAGACTGCAGGAGATCAACAAGATCCTAGCCCATCCCCACTCCTCAACTCCCAAAACAGGAGATGGCTGGCTTGGAAAGCAACATATCCAGGACAAGTAGGGGATGCACTGACTCAAAGCATCTACTTAACTTCTTCTGTTGGCAGAGAGCACAGGTGAGTCTCAGGGTAAATTCCTACACAGGAGCAAACGGTCCGTCTCCCCGCACCAGCTTTAAAGAATCTAGGCCCACATCTTCATTTTGTGTTATAGCCATAAGGATAAGTATAAATTGCAATGTGCAAATATTTCCTTTCAGCTTCACCATTAATTTAAGGCCAGATTCTGTAAGGCTTGTTTCATGTGAAGTGTCTTATCTGAATCAGCATTTTGAACCTGCCGGAGTTTGGAAGGCTTTGATTTGTGGGGAGGAAGTACACCAGTATAAGTTAAGAGACTAGCTGAAGGAATTAGATAGACTCCAGTAAGTACTTTGTATCTTTTTTTAATAGAGAGAAAATATAAATTTCCAATTTTGTTTTGAGGGTGAGACTAGAACTCTCAGACCTCAAACCAATGTCTAGGTGTCTCTGACTGTTAAGCAATCAATATACAGATATAAATAGCACATTTTGAATTTATTTTTAGATCAGCTCTCCTAGACAGAAAGACCCATAAGTAAGGCCCTACCAAATTCACAGTCCATTTTGGTCAATTTCACGGTCATAGAATTTTAAAAGTCTTAAATTACATGATTTCAGCTATTTAAATCTGAAATTTCACAGTGTTGTAATTGTAGGGATCTGACCCAAAAAGGAGTTGGGGGGAGGTCACAAGGTTATTGTAGGGGAGGTGGCAGTACTGCTACCCTTACTTCTGCGCTGCTGCTGGCAGCAACACTATCTTCAGAGTTGGGCAGCTGGAGAGCAGCAGCTGCTGGCCGGGAGCCCAACCACAAGCAGCACAGAAGTAAGGATGGCATGATGTGGTATTGCCACACTTACTTCTGCACTGCTGCCTGCAGAGCTGGGCACTCAGTCAGCAGCTGTCACTCTCTGGCTGCCCAGCTCTGAAGGCAGCGCAGACATAAGGGTGGCAATTCCACGACCCCCCTTAAAAAACCTTGTGCGAACCCCCTCCTCCCCGCAACTCCCCTTTGGGTCAGGACCACCAATTTGAGAAATGCTGGTCTCCCCCATGAAATCTGTATATTATAGGATAAAAGCACACAAAAGACCAGATTTCACAGTCCGGGATGCATTTTTCATGGCCTCAAATTTGGTAGGGCCTACCCATAAGCATGTTTCTTTATTGCCTCTTTAAGATACTCCTTCAACGGTGATCTGGATTTTCAAATTTGGACTTGTTAAAGGAAACAAATGGTTACAGTGCTGCGAGTGAAAAACAATGTCTGGAAGAAGATGGAGAGTGTGAATGAAATCACAGTTGCAGCAATTAAAATGTCTTTCCATTTCCATAACATTTTATTAAGATCTGAACAATAGCAGTAATCACAAATTTCACATTCATCGGGAGTTTGTAAGGCTAATTGGATGTGCATATGCAGGCCATAGTTACAAATGCTTTTTGCTCCCTGAGAGGAGATGTAGGCAGCAGCACAGATTTCTCGTGCAGCTGACAGTGCAATTGTTTTGTTGGGTTTTTTTTCTGAGCTGTGGAGCTGTCTTCAAGCATAGTTTCACCTTGAATACCTGTTTTGTTTTAGTTGAGGTCCCTGTTCTGCTATCTTGTTAAACAAAAAAAAAACTCCTCTAAAATCTTGAAATATACTGTATTAAAATATGATGTATTTTGCCCAGACCAAGATTAGGAATTTGCAGAACATCTAGCAGCTCAAATATAATCCAAGGAAAAAGTTATTGTAACGATGTTTTATTTCTGGCAGAAACTACAGTCCTGTACAGCTTTCTTCCTTCCGAGTCAGAATGTAAACTAGCAATGGGCTGATGGACTGCCTTGAACCTCAGTGTCCTTGGAAAACTATCCAAACTAACCTCCACCCTGTTTTTAAAGTTCTCTGTAGCCTAATGCAGAGGGGAAACCGAGTGAGGATACCATTTCTCTTGCTGTTTCACAGGTGAGGCAAAATTGAGGAGCATCCCTGCACTATTTCCCTATTAATAATGGGTTCCATATTAATATTCTTTTTTGAGTAGAGTCCCTATGGGTGCACCACTTGAGGTGTGCATGTATACTACTTTCAATTGGAGATTTTTGGCAGCAGTGCTCATTTGGTAAGCACATGCGCCCTTGCTATCCTCATGACCCATACCAATGTTATGTAGGGCTGCTATGGATGAACCACCCTCAGTTCCTTCTCAACTGCCCTGGCAGAGACAGAGTAGTCATAGTGCTTGCAGTTTCCTGCCCCTAACTCCTTAGTTGTGGATTCAGTAAAGGAACTCAGCAGACAACACCATTCCAAAGCTAAACCACATGATAAAGGCCAAAAACTCTTAGATCTCTTTGCTTACAAAAGTTACTAATCCGCCATCCTCCAGTTCAGAATTGCTAATTGTCAGATGATTCTGGCAAAATATAACCACATTCACTATTCAGAATCTAATTCCTTTATTGAACACCTCCCACAAGAGCAGGGTTAGCACTAGGGCTGGAACAGAGCGATGAATGGTGGATGGTCCTGGATGCTAAGTTGGTGGACTGTGGCCCACCCAGGCCCACCTGTAGCTATGCCCCTGCTCCACTTAGGGCCTGTGAAACCAGTTCGTACTCAATTCAGAGAAACTGGATTTTACTCCAAGTACTTCCTGGTTCCCAAAAAGAAGACTAAGTGAGGGCCAATTCTAGTTGTCATGATGCTGAATACCTTTGTTCACATACAGAAATTCAATATGGTAACACTCACAGCTAAAATTCCATCTCTGGATCTGGGAGACTATTTCACGACTCTCAGCCTTCAGGACGCATACTTCCACGTTGCACTACATCCTTCTCACAAGAGATTCCTATGCTTTGTCATAGGTCAGGACCACTATCAATATCAAGTCCTTCCTATCAGGCTCTCTACTGCCTTCAGGTGTTTATAAAAGTTGTGTCGGTAGTCACCACTCAGCTTCGCTAATGGGAAGTAATCTTCTTCCCCTACCTTGACAGTTGGCTTCTAGAAGGGCATTCCTACACTGAAGTTCAAACAGTGGTGCGGGGGGGGGCGGGGGGGGGGGGAGGCGCTATGTTTCTATTTAACATGCTTTGCCTTCAGTTGAAAAATCCTACCTCTTATCTCTATAGCAGATAAAGTTTATAGGGGACACTCTTGATGCCGTGCCATCAAGATCCAGTGGACAGATTTCCCACTCTGATGTACTTAATAACACGAGTCCAAATAACCCCACAGGTTACTGACAGATGATGCCTGCATTCTCAGGCACATGTCAGCATGTATCTTTGTTGTGTTACACACTCGCTTTCATCTACGCTGTTTCCAAGCCTGGCTCAGGACAGTTTATACCCCCAATAGAGACAATCTGAACAAACTATACTCTTTTCCCAACTGTGTTCTAGCCTCTGTGGTCTGGTGGAAGAATCCAGACGAGATGTGCTCAAGGGTTCCCTTCAACCATCTCCCTCTCACTGTCACAATAGTTTTAGCATTCCTCCTAAGGTGTGGCGACAAACTAGCCAAGGAAGATGGTCCATCCAGGGAAGATGGTCCACCCAAGGCCACACTGTTCAGGGAAGATAGTCCACCCAGGACTCTGTCCTACTTAGCAACATTCTGAAACTCAGGATCTTGAGATATGCTTGCCACCACTCCTCCCTATGATAGAAGATTAATCCATCTGCATAATGACAGACAACAGGGTCAGTATGTACTACATAAATCAACAAGAGAAAGCAAGTTCCCCTTCCCTCTGGTCAGAGATAATCAGGTTATGGAACTGGTACATTGCCCACCTGCCAGCCATCAATATCCCTCACTCAGGATTCAGAGAACATTTGTCACCACAATCAGAGATGGTCAAGAAGTCCTGTTAAATAGTAGAAAGGAATCCACCAGCAATGTCTACCTTCAGAAATGGAAAAGATTTTACCACTGGTACACTCACCATCGCCTATCTCGTAACAACTCTCCTTTATCGAAGGTCCTAGAATATCTTTTCATTGTAAAACAAAGTCTCTCTGAGATCCAGTAAAGTTCATCTGGCAACCATCAGAGCATTTCATTCTCCTGTGGAAGGTGTCTGCTGAACTTCCAGATTCATCAAAGGGTTATCTAACCACATCCCAAATGTCAAAGAGCCCGCTCCAACTTGGGACTTGAACCTAGTTTTGAATTCTCTGATGAAACCTCCCTTTGAGCCACTAGCTCTTGTACCCCTTTAAACCTTTCCATGAAAACTGACTTTTCAGTGGCAATTACCTCTGCTTAAAGAATTGATGAATTGTAGGTTTGATGGCTGACCCCGTCTATACTTTCTTTCTTTAAGGGTAACCACACTCACTGTTTTTACCTGAAGTCATCTAGGAATTTCATATCAATCAGACAATTCATCTGCTGGCTTTCTACCCTTAGCCTCAGACTAGGAAAGATATTGCCTTTCATACTCTAGATGTTAACAGAATGCAATCATAGAATATTAGGGTTGGAAGAGACTTCAGAGGGTCATCTTCTCCAATCCCCTGCTCAAAGCAGGACCAACACCAACTAAATCATCACATTATTTGGACAGGTCTAAACCTTTTCAAGTTCTATGAGGCTATTTGTGTCTATCACAGGCAGAGTTAAAGGGATGAAAGTGTTTACCCAGAGACTTACTAAGTAGGTTTCTGGCTGCATTCTCTCCTGTTGTGCAGCTGCTAATGTGTCGTGGCCTCCTAGGGCTATAGCCCAGTCTACTAGATCACAGTTCACATCTGTTGTCCTATTGAAAGATGTCCCTGTAGCAGAAATCCACAAAGATGCTATACGGGCTTCAGTTCACACCCTCTTGAGACTATGTCTTAGTGCATGTTTCTAGAGCAGATGCAGTTCTGGAAACAGTTCTAGAATAGGTTCTGAAGCTCTCACTGCCTTCAGAGGGTACTGCTTAAGGTCACCTAAAGTGGAGCACCTAGAGAGACACTACTTGAAGGAGAGGTTACACACCTTGTGCAGTAACTGAGGTTCTTCAAGATCTGTGTACCTCTGGGTGCTCCACCACCCACCCTCCTTCCCTTCTGCTTCAGAGTCCCATCTGCAAGGGACTATGCAGTAGAGAAGGAACTGAGTGGGGTTCATCCTTTACAGTCCTGTATACCCTTGGTATGAGGCACAAGGCTAGCTAGGGCGCATGCGTGGACTGAATGAATACTGCTAACAAAAATCTCCAACTGAAGGTCCATGGGTTGCATGCACACCTTAAGTGACATGTCTGTCCTTATGGGTTCTCCAAAGATGGAGAGGAATTATTGATTGGGATTATAAGGCAGGCTAACCAGGAGTAAAATGGTTAAATTAAAAGAGGGAAAAAATAATTCAGAAAGACATTCCCCACATTGAGCCCTTGTTTATACAAGAAAAATTGCACCAGGTTAACTGAATCAATCAATTGTAAGTCTATCTAGTTAAATTTGTACAAATCCCCTATGTTGATTAATTAGATCAGTTGACCTCTTGATTTAATCTGTTTAGCTTAATTTATATAATGCAAGCTAAACAAGACAAGGTATTCAACAGTCTCCTATGACAAATGGCAACATCCTATTGTTTGAGACATTTGAAACCGGACTGGAGAAAGCATTAAAGAAAGAACTATACATGGTCTAAATCATGGTTCTCAACCTGGTGGTCATGACTCCCAGAGTGGTTGTGAACAAATGTCAGAACCACCTTGTTCTCCCCACATTTCTAAATTGGTTAAATGGGAGAAGGGTTCTGGCTAAATCCCAACTAGATGAAAGTGGGAAAGGTTGAGAACCATTGGTCTAAATGAAGTGGTAAATTTTTTTCCACCTCTAACTCAAAAAAATTACCGACGCCCATTTACACAATCATTCCGTTCCAGAAAGCCTTGCATAACTCGAATTTTGCATAAGTCAGAAACGTATACCTGTACGTTACGCAAAAAATTCCACAACTCGAAAATCCTATTTCTGGCTTATGGAACTTTTTCCGTAAGTGCGAATTTGCGTAAGTCAGGTCTTGCATAACCCGGGGAGCATCTGTACCCATAACCTACTTTCTGTAAAGTAAGTAAGTTCTCATGGCCACGTCCTACTGTGCTGTTTCTGTCATGTTTGTAAAGGGTTTTCAGCTGTGTCTCTAATTTATAAATACTTTGGGGTTAGAGACCTCTTAACCGCTTGACACTGACGTACCACAAATAACTATTTTATTCATTATTATTCACAATAGTAAGTCATAGGTATATGGAAAAAATGAGTGAGGCATGGCCAGAAAAATCTGGGAACAGCAACAAAAAAGAAACAAATATAATAAATGAACAGGTGCAGCACCTAAATAGGTCATGCTGGCTCAGAGAATTACAAATATATTTTAAAACATGTAAGTAGTTCACAAGGAAAACAAATAAAAGCAAATAACCTTGAGGAGGAGTGGAATGGAAAGAAAATGATGACCATGTTGGCAATAACACAGAAAATCCAATTAAAAAAAAGAAATGAAATGGAAAAGAAAGAGAGTGTGGACTAGGGTTATCAAACTGTTACTGTTATTGTTCCACTGCCTCCACTTGTCAAATGTGTCTCACACACACACACACACACACACTCTCTCTCTCTCTCTCTCTCTTCCCCCTCCCCCCCCCCGCCCCGTGGGGGCTGGGACTGGAATTGCAAGAATGTTGCTGATCAGGGTTGAAGGTCATTGGTGTTATTGGTTTCACTCTTTAATGAGCACTAAATCACACACACACACACATACACACATAAATAAATAACCACCTTCATTATCATTGTAATTCCCCTTTGAATGAAGCCCTATAATATAGAATCATAATTAATAACAAAAGTGCACATCAGCGAGGGGGGGGGGAATAGAAGCATCTCCCAGTGTAAGAGATGGGAGGAGGACCAGGGAGCAAAATTCCCCTTTTTTCTCCTCTGTTTAAGGTTTAAACCTTGACAGATCTTTTTTTTAGAACTACAGACTTAACCAAAATCTCTAAAAGTTCTGAGTCTCTAGTAACAATGGGTCAAACCCTATTGAGATTCCTCAAAAAGCAAGCACCATTTAATGATCAGCGTCCCAAACTCCTTAGTTACCAAAGCTTCCTGCACCACTAATGACAAACAATCACACCCAACTCCTTCCCTCCTGTTCCTTAAGGGGAAAACCTCTCCATTATCCTGCTAAAATTATCCTACACACCACCTGGTAACCAACCCCTTCTCATTACCTTACTTTGGTTGTGACTCTTGCTGGTATATCTGGTCTGAGCTTAAAATTAATTTAAAGCAAGCTTGTTGCTTCTCCTGTCAGTGCAGATTTTCCATCAGGTAATTTGCATGCTGATAGACAGACATACCAGTTTTGGAGAAGAAACCACTTGAAACACAGCATCGTGAATTGCTTTTGGCCATGCTGTAACCATTTTTAAGGTTTAATTTATTACCAGACAACTTGAAATGCCAGCCAGTAGTGCCAAAACAATCTGAAAGGGAGCACAGAAAATCAGGTCGGAGTGGGCCATCTGTCATTGTGTTTGCAGCATCAGCTGGGAAAGCATTGGCTGTTCTGAGGCCAATAGCTGAGATGATATGGAGGCAGGACCTGGCATAGACCTCTCACTGCAGTGGGGCTTGAAATTATTCAAACTTGATTGAGAAACATAGAAGGGAAAGAGCTCCAACTAATGTCCAGTTTCCTTTTCTATCAGTGTCTACATTCCTATGGCAGGGAGGTATACATTTTTAGTTCTGAAATATCTTTACAAGAACTGGTTGCTTTCTCAGTTGTGGCAGGAAAGTGGTGCAACATTAATCGTTAAAAGAAATGAAGATATTATAAGTTTAAGATAACTAAGTGCAATAAAGTTTCCTTTTTTTTTTTTTTTGCTTTTTTAATATAAAGTTGGTGACTTTTGGTGAACCACTGGAAATAATAAAATGAACCTTGGCTGTGTACTTCACAGCTCACACAACACACCAAGCACTTTAAAGGAAAGAAGTGATTAGGAACTTGATGGATGAGCCCCTCAATTTATTTCTAAAAATTAGCTTGCCTTGCAGTTAGAGCTATGTGAATTGCTCAAATGCAGATGAATAGATTAATTCTTTACTGAAAAGATCATGCAAGTAATTATTATCGTTAAGACTCTCAAATTGTTACTAAAAATTTTAAACGATCTTTCCTTTGAAGTTACACTCACCCTGACTGATTACTAGAAGTCGGGGGGAGAGTCTGGTTTTATGAACTCCTTTAAAAAAAATCAGACCTTGATAAAGAGACCATTTTTGTCATACTGCAGTTTTTAATGACAAACGAGGTTATCTAAACGTATCAGAGGCTAATATTAACAGCAAACCTTGTCACCCAGTGGTCTGAAATAATGGAATATGTGACAGATTACGGGAGTGAGTGAGTCTTTTCTGCTACTTTTTTTGTAAATTATATTTAAAAGCTACTATAATTCACTTAATACTGTATTGATAACAAATGCTAATAATTATCTCAATCTGCATCTCTCCTCTTTAATTTTCTATTTTTTTTAATCTTGGGTTTTTGTTTCTGCTTAGGGTAACTGTCCTGTTTAAAAGACATTTTCTCTGTGGACCAAAGCCTTAGAGACAAATCCCTCACCCAAACAAATTACGATAGCAACACCGTACCATAGGTTCATAGATCTGGTACTAACATTATTATTATTTATCAAATGCCCAAAAGGGAGCTAAGTGTCCCATAGATTTTACAATATAAGATAAAATCTGATAGTTGGGTACATTTCACCTACAAGGTAGACCTCTTCTTTCCTTAATGGGCAAGCATGTAAATAAATGAATGCAAACAGGAATTATACACCCATCAAAGGGAGAATGGACTCCTAAAATGTATATGTTGATGAAAGCATTTGCATGCTGAGCTATAGTTTATGCTGTACAATCTTGTAAATTCCTAAATGGGATACTGAAGGTGCATTTAAATGTAGCATTATTGGAATGGAAATGAAGATTGGGAACCTATATGCATTCGGTCGGCTAACATGTTGTGCAGTTTTTAATCCCAAGTGGGATTTGTGCCCTGGATTTTTGTTAAGAGTATTTGCTGGTACTGGTTCTATGAAATATCCTGTGTTTCACATCCTCAAGGAAAAATTCTTAATAAAAAGTAATGAACACTATGTTATCAAATACATAGTAAAAAGAAAGCTAGAACTTCAGTCTCCAGAGTTCTGCACTCAACCACTGTGCCAAAATCCATTTACCATTGCCAGCACTACTGTGTGAAACAAGTGTGCCACTTTCTATATTCAGGATTTCTGCTGCAGCTTCTGTGCCCCTTGTGCCCCCTAAAGAACTGCTGAAAAAGAGCAAACTTCTATTAAATGCCTGTTTTAGAAAATCCTATCAAATAGCTAAACAAATTTCTGTATTGGGGGAACTTGCTTGGGCGCAAAAATGCCCATAAACCCTGGTGCACTTGTGTTTTAATTATCAGGGTTACCTGCTCCCCTCACTTCACTAAAGGTACAGTGCAATTATGTACTGCAGAATACCCATCTACTGTCATTAGTTTTATTTCTCACTAGGACCCCAATTCCGGAAACCATACCTATTCAGGGATTTTTTTAAGTATATGCTTAAGTACCTTCCTGAATCAGGGCCAAGGTGTCTTATATGGAATCAAATCTATGCTTCCCCTCTCACAGATCTCTTAAGTGAACAAGGCATGTTAAAATCTATTCTGGTGAAGCCCTTGCAGGGATGGATTTACTTTTGTGAATTTGGCAGAGTCTGACACAATCTGTTTAAATTGTTTACCATTGATGGCCCATTATGTATTAAATTTACAGTGTTGCCAGTTCTTACAATTCTATTATGAGTCTCCAAATATTTGGTGCTTTTTTCTAAAGCTCCTGGAGTCACGTTGTTATGTGACAATCTCAGCATTTGTTTATAAAAGGAAGGGCCCCACTGAAGTCAACAGTAAGATTCATTATGACATCAGTGGAGCTAGGATTTCACTTGAAGTTTCTAGTCTTTACAATTGCAGAGAAAAAGCTTGAAAATGTGAAACCTAAGACTAAAAAAATAAATAAAAAGCCCCCCCCCCACATTTATTGTTGTTAAAAGTCACATATTTCTAAAGCAAGTTTCATGACTTCGGGGCCCTGACTGATGACTTTTTAAATGGGCTGGCCACAACTCTCAGCTGTCTGCCATGCTAACTGACCTGTGTGCCAGGCTGATGCAGAGATCAATTCCATGGTGCTTGAGAAATGGAGGTTCTGACAGTGGGGTGCTTATATGGAGCACTGTCCCCCCCCTTAGAAAAATGAATAAATATGTATAAAATATATGTTCATCCCTATCCCTATGCTCCATTTCATGGAGTCAGTTTAAGAACTCTGTAAGAAAGAGGAGATCTGTGTTAGGACAGTGCCCAAAACTGGATAGTACACATTCTAGTAGGGAGTCTTTAACAGCAGCAGCTGCTCACAAGAGATTTCAGGGTTAATGCTTAAAGAGCTCAGCAGCTAGAACAGTAGACTGAACATACATTAAAAAAAAGCACCTATTTTTAAACAATATGTGTTGTTTTGTTTGTTTGCTATAGGCAGTTAAGAATTATTCTAATCGGGAAGACTCAGGCAGTGAGCCAGCTTTCCTCATGTTGAAACAACAGCTTCTAAAAAGAATTGCATCACAACGAATACAGCATTTCTTCCAAGAGCTATCTAAGTATTCAGTTGAACTTATAATAGTACTTACATGACTCCCAACAGTCTGGTGACTCCTCATAATATCATCCCTTCAAATGAAGGCATTTCACATGAGCAAAGGTGCAGATCATTTTTATTGTTTAGTATCCATATTCCAGTAGTACCCATGTTGTGCTAAGCATTGTCCCCACATATACAGTAGGACTAATAAAGAAGGAGATAAGTTTGCACCTAAAATTCTGATGGACTATTCCACTGCTCACTTATGTGAGTAATCTATTTTCCCTAAGCCAATATAAAAATAATATATATAGTATGTGCCAAATTCTACTCTTTTGTATCACTGTAAATCCAGAGTTACTGCTGAAAGCAGAACTAATCCCACTGCACTTTTATGTTCAAATCATTACATAAATATTATCTAATGAATCCTGACAACATCCCTGTAAGGTAGGCAAGTATTATGTTAATTTTAGTTTCACCAGTGAGTAAACTGAGGCATACAGAGGTTAACCACCTCTACTGAATTTTGAATTCCAGTAATATATTATTTGTGCTTGTGGCACTCATTTTCATAATGGAAAAGAGTGGAACTGATAGGTGGGACCAAATAATATATGAAAGCAACAACCTAAGTGTTTGATCTTTATGTGGATCCATGAGGCTAGAGAAAGTGGGGAGAAAAGGCAAGATATGGAATATTTAATAATGTACAGACAGAAATCAGGAGGGGTTGCCTTTAAAACTATTGGGACCTTACTTGTCCTATGGAAAGCAAAATTTGGGACATAGAAGGAACAGATCACAGCAATCACTCTGAGGTTGCTGTTTTGTATGCATCAACTCTAGTAAGCAAGGTCCTTAATAGCAATCTTTGGGATCCATTACATTTGTTCCACAAAGTCAGTGTAAACCTATTTAATCTCTTTCATCACTGCTTCTGACATCCACATCTCAGGCTCTGAATAGACAACTGAAGAAGATTTATAAAGCAACTTTTTGCAATTGATTTTTGGAAGGCTAGCTTCTCATTTTAGGAAGGGCAGCATTTCATCATTTTTCTTACTGTTCTTTGCTCCCCTTTTTCCCAAACTGAATAACTGCATTATTAACCCAGCAATGCCTTTTGCTTTTACTAAGTAAAAATGAAATGAAAGTGATCACCTCCCCACAAAACAGCAGCGTACTCCTTGGCCCATGGAAACACTGGGATCAGGAGAATGGGGAGGGACTGTCACTTTTGTGTTTATTTAACAGGCTTTTTTGAAACAGGCATTTAATAGCAGTTTGCTCTTTTTCAGAAGTTCTTTAAGGGGCACTAAGGGCACAGAAGCTGTGGCAGAAATCCTGAATACAGAAGAAGGCGCACTTGTTTCACACAGTCGTGCTGGCATTGGTAAATGGCTTTTGGCACAGTGGCTGAGTGGAGAACTCTGGAGACTGAAGTGCCAGCTTTCTTTTTACTATGTTTTATTTTATTTTTCTGAAAAGGCCAGTGCTAAGGAAGGGGGGGAGAGAGAGTGCTGCGGACTATGGTAGGATGTTCAAAAGCACTCAGTATTGTGACCTAACTCCCCTCCCACTGAATGATAAAACTTCCATGAAGTCAATGGTAGAAGACGTGGGCCAATGTTTGAGTGATTTTGAAAATCCCACCATTTAAAGCATAGACCCTCACCTCAGTAGCAAAACTACAACAAAGCCCAGACTCAATAGGTTGTGAATTAGTCTAGTTTATTCTAATGGGGTTTAATCAAATCCTGAGTGGAGACCAGAGTCCCATAAGATAATGAGTTGGATTTATCCCTTGGGTAACTTCCTTGGCTTCAGCAGCCTTGCACTAGGGATGAATCTGGCCCAACATTTTTTTAAAAAATTTGGGAAGCAGCACTGTACAAAGCCTTTCAAATTCAGTTTGAAACGGGGTTCATGATTTTGTTTTTGGTTTGGTTTGTCTGTTTGTTTTTTGGCAGAAATACTCTGCATGGGTCCAAAAAACCCATATAGCACAAAAGAACAGGACCAAAGTCTGATTTCAAATCCAGTGGTATGTAGGGGCAATGAAGGTCTGGGTCTCTCACTGTCCTGCTGCAGCTCATAGCTCTCCTTGCTTTATGGCTTGGGTTTGTCTGATTCACACATAATCTCATGGGAAAAACTGGTGCATAGGAACCAGCTGTGAACTTGTTGTGGTATTGGCGAATGCTATCTGAATTTTCCCCTATGGCTTTTCTAACAAGTGCAGTTCAGATATGAAATGCACAGGAGCATAGCAGCCTAGAAATGGTAGCATATATAGAGAGAGAAAAAAACCCATGGACAGAAACAAAATGAGCTACTGCTAGTGTGTGAATATTGCTAATATAGTCAAATGGACAGTGCAATATCTCACAATTTGACTGTCACTTTACATTTTGTAATTACTTTCAATCTATTGTTTTGATTCAGAGTGTATTCATATTCAAATGGTATTATCACTTGATAATCCAGAGTGCTAAGGAAGAGAGGAGAGAATTTTATTTATGGACTTCTGTAGAACTCTGGTAGATCAGTTAATTGCTAATTAATAAACTCAGTTGTTTTCCTTATTCACCTCCTGACTCATTACTCTTGCTTTAAATGCAACATGTGGGCAGTTGTCTTGTGAAAGGTCAGGAGGGAGAGGCCAAAACAGTGACTTTGCTCCTATAATGTAGTTCTTCTGGTTTTTATGAGGAAAATAATTGTGCTGGATAAAATATTTGGTTATAAAATATTATATTCAATGGGAATGGCCAGCAGAGCTGTCCCTTTGACAGAGGTAGCACCAGTGGGCTCCTCTCAGGATCAGGACTCCATTATACTAAACACTTTACAAATGTATTTGATACAATCTTGCTGTGAAGAGCTTACAGTCCAAAGAGATAAAACTGGACAAAGGGGGAGGGAAGCTATATAACATGCAAGCAAAGTGATCAGAGTGATGATGGGGAACTGATTGTTAGGTGCATATTTTCTGTTCAAATGTAATTGTATTTATGCATTTTTATTATCGAGGCAGGAAGGGACGGCAGAGCAGGAGTAAATAAATAGGAATAACAGCATTGGGGGGGAGAGGAAGGAAGGGAAAAGAGACCATAAAGGTGGAAAAGGAGATGTGCTAGGAGGAAAGAAGGGGAGAAGAGAGGGGAGGATGGTAAGAAAGGAGAGGAAGAGGGGTGGTGAGAGGCTAAAGCACACAGCCCATCAGTAGGTGGAGATATCATGACCAGCTTGGAGCAATGAATCCCAGGGCCTCTCTCTCTGCCCTGCTGCTGCTCTTGGCTGTTTCTGTGGAAGTTCCTGTTGCTCCCAGGGACTGGCTCTAGCTCCCTGGTTTCCTGTTCTTCTTCCCCTGCTTCCTGCCATGTGTCTTGAAGGGGAAGCTGCTGAGGTCCCGATTATCCAGAAAGACTGTTCCTTCGCTAAACTCTAGGGCCCCAAATGGCTCTCTTAGCTCTGCTGCTGCTACTTTCCTGTTCCTAAATCCTGTAAAATCCTATGCATTTTCATATTGGAGGTGAAAAAGTATTGCTTTATCTTTGTATTGAGGTTAATAAGGGGAGAGTAACAGATATCATATGGGCCCACATTAACCAACCCAGCTTATTCCAGCTTTACTTCTGTGGACTACACTCGGAGCTCAGGAACATTTTTGCCATGCAGGCTTCCTTTCTTATGTTCATAATAAAAAACCTCTCTGTCTCCACTCACACGTCACAGGAGTATGAAAATGGGAAGCAATGTGGGCAACAAGAACAAACAGGAAAGCTAGATTTAGAAAATATTATTCTTATGTACCAAAACTCTCCAAAATGAAGGATTTTAAGATACTCCCTGGGCACTCACAAAAGCCTGCAAAGATTACTATACAGAAAACAATGCCACTTCATGAACGACTGAAGTGCGGGTTTTCCAACAGCCACAGCACAATTGTACGTCCCACATGCTGCTTTCTTCTCCCGCACTTTGAAGCCCTAAGAAATCATGCTCACCACTCAGGCACAGCGGTTTTGGATGTTCCCTGCTCCCAGAGCAAGTGGTTCATCTCTCATCAGCTCAGCTCTCTCAGACAGAAGATTAATTTTGTTTGCAATTAAACACAATACTAACCTGTTGAGCAAATTAGAGGGATACAGTTAGCTGGCTTTTTTCTATTTCAGATGGCCCATCACAGGGGTGTGTTGTTGACTAGTGTTTGCATCCTTGGTAAACAGCTCACTGCAAATCTACTTTAGTGGTTTATAATCAAATCAGATGTCTGATTATACAGAGAAAGAGAAAAGTAAATCCAGGAGAATGCTGGCCTAATGTCTACTGGGATTATACATGGAATTCAGTTTAAGGGGTGGGGGAATCACTGCCTTGGTAGTAGGATATCTTATCTCTGTTTTACATTGATTCTCATATGAACTTTTGTTAACTCAGCAAAAAATAAAAAAAGCAAACATAGTTACAAGTCTGAGCATAACATTGCAAGACATGCAAGCCAAAATTATTTGAGCTAATTTATAATACATGAATGCAATCAATTCTCACCTAGTTTAATCATTCCCTGTTTGATGCCAGGGGAAATAAATTTGTAGACTACGAGAGGTCAAGAATCTGGAAGGGAACACAATGTGCATTTCATAAATCTGTTCAAACACACACAGAGCAGGGGTACAGCTGTAAAATACAAGTAGTAGATCCACCTTTTCCTTGAACATGACTTTTAACAAATCGTGACTTCTTCTAGAGAATGTGCTGTGACTAGAATATGTCCTATATGCCTCCAACTTCACATAAAAGAAATAATACACCCAATTCAACCAGTGGCATTGCATGTTATGTGCAGTTTTACCATGTAGTAATTCACTTGACATAACATAATGAGAGTGATCAGATACTGAGTCAAGTACAAAACAAAACACATTAAAAAGCATAAAGGCTGCAAAAGTCAAGCACTCAAAAGTTAGGACAGTCCAGAATTATGGTTTCCTGTTCAATCTTAATTTGAACCCATTGTGCATATGCATTATGATGTAGTCTTTGATTACATGATCACATGCTATTTTTTCCCCAGGACCTCTGCTTCTTTTTGTGTACAGGATGAATGGTGCTCAGTGAATGGGTGATTGATATTTCTTTTATCCATATCATTCAATGTTTGGTCCAGTGATTTGGTCCACTGCACACCATTCAAACCCAGCACTGAATACAGATTTATTGATTTTCTCATGGGCTTTTTTATGGTGTTCATCACAGCAGTATCCAAATGCTTCACAAACATTACTGAAGTATCAGAAGGGTAGCCTTGTTAGTCTGGATCTGTAAAAAGCGACAGAGAGTCCTGTGGCACCTTATAGACTAACAGCCGTATTGGAGCATAAGCTTTCGTAGGTGAATACCCACTTCGTCAGATGAATGTAGTGGAAATTTTCAGAGGCAGGTATAAATATGCAGGCAAGAATCAGTCTAGAGATAACGAGGTTAGTTCAATCAGGGAGGATGAGGCCCTCTTCTAGCAGTTGAGGTGTGAAAACCAAGGGAGGAGAAACTGCTTTGGTAGTTGGCTAGCCATTCACAGTCTTTGTTTAATCCTGAGCTGATGGTGTCAAATTTGCAAATGAACTGAAGCTCAGCAGTTTCTCTTTGAAGTCTGGTCCTGAAGTTTTTTTGCTGCAGGAGGGCTATATTTAAATCTGCTATTGTGCGTTCAGGGAGGTTGAAGTGTTGTACTGGTTTTTGTATATTGCCATTCCGAATATCTGACTTGTGTCCATTTATCCTTTTACATAGGGACTGTCCAATTTGGTCGATGTACATAGCAGAAGGGCATTGCTGGCACATGATGGCATATATTACATTGGTGGACGTGCAGGTGAATGAACTGGTGATGTTGTGGTTGATCTGAATTTATCTTCACACCTCCTTTGGGAGGTGAGCTTGTATCATGATCTCCATTTTGCAGATGGGGAACTGAGGCACAGAGAATAAGGCTGAAATTGTTCAGTGTGTCCACTAATTTGGGGGCCAAATTTGAGACACTTAGGGCCTGAGTATTTGGTATTTTATAGCACTTTATATGTTCAAAGCACAGCTCCCTTTGACTTCAATTGTAGCTGTCTGCATGCAACACTTCTGTAAATAAGCTCCCAGTTGCTTCATGTCAGGCACCCAGAAAACAAGGAAAACACAACTGGCCAACTGTAAAACTTTTGTGAAAGCCTTGGCCATTGTCAGCTAGGAATTCTGTAGCTGCGGCAGGGATAGAAGCCAAGGTGATTTTCAACTGGCTTAATCATGAGTCCATCCTTTCTATCCCTGCAGTTCCCTGCCTTATTCACTACACACCCTGTTGGAGCCTTCAAATCCACAGCACAGACCTTTCCCACTTGAGGTAATGGATTAACTGGTAGTAGTTGTAGTCTGTTATCCTGTATGTGAGCCAACCACTAAAGGAGAATACTGCACATGCTTTGCCATGGGGGTTCACAGATACTTGCTGGCAGCAGAGGAATACTGAGACTCAGGAATCCTGGATTCTATTTCAGGTTTTGGAGAGGAGAGTTCTCTAGTGAGTGTCTATCCCCTTCTGTCTCTGCCCCAGAGCTTGCCCCCTCACCTGTTCCCTTCTCCTTCCATCCCTGATCCTCCAACTTTTGTTCCCCTCTGCTCCTGGCCCTCACTTCCCAGCCTGTCCCATTCCCTTTTTGCTTCTGCCCCTCATAGCCTGTCCTATTAGTCTTGTTCCTGTCCACTCCTCCACTACCTGTCCCATTTCCCCCTTTTATTTTTCCTTACCCCTCCCCTCTGCTCTTCACCACTCCATGTTCAAGTCAGGCAGGTTGGGCACCAGTAGCAGGAGCATGGACAGCACAGGAAAGACAGTCTGGGCACCACAGCAGCTCCCAGAAGGTAGGGGTAGCAACTGCAATAAAAGCCCTGCTCTGTGAATTCTGTGGCGATGGAGCATGCTCAGTACAAACAGAGTCTTCTGAGAATTTTGCTGCAAGTCTTTAACAAACCTCTACTGACTATGTGAAAATGATGATTTTCGGACACTTATAATTTGGTCAAATTTGGGTGGATTTTCATCAGGACAGCAAAAGGCACCCCTCTGATCTCAGAATAACCCCCTTGCCAAATTTCCAGTCCCTGTCCCTGGACAGACTAGAGCTTCTCAACTAAGCAGTCATCAGAATTTTTGAACTTGGGTAAAACAATTTATTTTTGCCTAACTTTGTTCTCCGAAACAGCTAAGCCATTTTGCTGAAACTTTTTTTTTTAAATCAGCTTAAGGAAGAGATCTGGCATGAAAAAATTCAGCCTGAATGGTTAAAGTTTGGCAAAGCTTTAAACAACTGAAGACAGGAACTTATAAGGGAAAGTGTCAAGCAAACTTAACTAGAGGTGGTGCTGCCAGCTCCACCTATAGTCACTAGAGTATTGTATAGAGTATAGCTCTAGTTCCTAGAATGCACTCAGTAGGGTTGGGTCCTTGATGAGCTTAAAGGCTCACTGTTTGGTAAACCACACTCCAAGTGCAGAGTTTAGTTAGCTATACATTTGGGGGAGATGCCCAAACCAACTGGATTTTATTAATGCTTTCAATTAGTTACATTTTATTGAACTAACCAAGTCATACTATGATAAGATTATGCAAAACATTAGATGTTACAACCTGATGAAAGCATTATATATTATTTTAAAGAAATATTTCCTTACACCAGAATGTGGACAAGAATCTGTTTTCTTTCCACAAACTTGTCAGTGCTCCAGATCAGAAGTCATAACATCTGGTCTCCAAAAGCTACTTCTTTTCACACTCAGCTGTAAGTAGGTCATCCCATCACTCTATCTTAGTAGTATAAAAAGAGGAGGAAGAATACATAAAAAGTGACAAAAAATCAATGACAGGAAAGGATCTCATATACAAACTGATTGATATAACTGATAGCATTTGCCAATCCAAATGTAGCTAGCTTGAAGGACCAGGTTATACCTTATAAAAAGCTGGCCTCTCCACAGCAAGGGCAAAGTGTGAAAACTTGCATTGATGGCTATGTTATTTTTGTGCTACTGAACCTTTCCATTTCTTGTATCACAAAGCTCAGAGAGCTATCAAATGGCAATGGGTTACTTGGCAAGAAGAATCAGCACTATGAAGGGACAATCTCTAAGGGCCAAATTTAAAAGTGATGTGTAAAGGCCTTTAAAGCAGTATGAGGTTGTGTAACGTACATCTTCTTCCAGATTCTTAGAATGAAACTTACCCCAATCTCAGGATGAAACTTACCTCCATGATGATTCGCTTACTGATGCAATATTACACTCCCCTTAGACCTCATCTTTGAATTTCGCCTTAACACTGAAATTCTGTGATAATCTGCAGACACAGGCAAGCAGAGTTAATGCTTGTAAAAGGTAATGTATCATGATATTACATGATGGCAGTCACCAGCCAAAGCTTCCTGTATTATAAAATACTGTATATATCCTTCTCCTTGGAGAACATTTTAATAGTCTCTGGTTGTCTGATATATATTTTATGAGATAATTAGAGAATTTAATTTTAATAAGCTGTCCCATGGTGCCATGTTAATCACTCCTAATTTCCAAATATTGGTTATCCTTTGAGAAGGTTGATGTCATTTAGGGACACAGGCTCGATATACTTTGCTGACCATATAAGGCCCAGTAAGCAGCAGATTAGGTGCGCTTCTATATCACAAGAAGGGGGGTCATGAATACGTAGAATTGGACCAAGGGGAACAGCACTTCTCATCTGTCTGTATTTCATGTGTGGCAGCAAGGGAGGGTCTTTTGGGGGCAAGTTTGGTGACAGCTTTAAGAGGGAAAGGGTGGTGGCTGCGACGATTATTCGACCAAAGCCCCATGTGGGGGATATAGAAGCTGGCAGGGTTACTGTTGCATTCCTGATGTTTCAGTAGCAGCAGAATGGAAAGGATTCCATCAATCTCCGTGCACGGTCTCTGGCCTTTAGTGTCATGTGACAATGGTAAAAGAATCACAAAAAAGAGACACTCACTTCTAACACTGAAAATGGAGCTTGATTTAAATAAAAGATAAACTGTATTATCCTTAAAGTTACCCTGTCTGTGTCTCTTCCTGCTTCACTGTAGATTTTTGATCTAGAACCTTCCCGAGTGCCCTCCTCTCAATTACTAAGAGAAACCCTCTCTTTTCAAATAAGTTCTCACAGTGTCTTCATGTTGAACATATTTTATCACATGCACTGATCTTGCTGAACAAATGAGCTTTAATACTTCATTTGTTTCATCAAGTTTATGGTAGGAAGCATTGTAAACAGATCATTCATCATAGAGTATTAAGCAAACAGATAATCACAAAGGGAGAAATTCTTGTTGTGAATTATCAATTGTTTAAGCAACACAGTTAAAATGCCCTGCCGTTGCTCAAATGGAAAGGCACTAGTTGTGAGAGATTCCCAGATGCCGGTATGCAGACCACTGTTATTAACAGTATTTAATAATGATCTGGAGAAGGAAATGGACAGTGAATTGACAAAGTCCGTTGATGTTTCAGTTACTAAAATTATGGAGGATTGCGATGAACACAAGATGGATTTAGAGTAATAGAGTGCCTGGGCAGCATGTTGGCAGAGGGGAAATCATTTAGATAAGAGGAAGGTAAAATATAGTCTAAACTTCTCATATACATGGATGGAGTTTGGACTTGCAGTTGTTATCTGTGGGAAATTATGTGTCATGCTGGATAGCTCAATGAATATGAGATGCAGCACATATAGATGCAGAGTGGGAGATCATGATCCCATTGAAGTCAAGATTTTCCCCTGGAGTATTCATGAATATCTATTATGTTTACCTACAGTAGTCTTTTGTGTTTGTAAATTGATATTTTGTGTACTTTTTAAAAATGGGTTGGGGTCCATAATGTTTCATTTTGCAGATTACCCTGGTCCATGACCATAATTTGAGGACTACAGTAATTGTCAACCAAACTCAAAAGCCAGATAAACTTATTCTTCAAATAAATTCTGCTTTAGCTGGTTAACATAAGAATTAGTCATAGCCAAAGCCATGGAAATCCTTCTTTTTCTCAGCCCATATGCTTCATTGTTTTTAATTTGAATTTTAACAAATCAAAGAACTCCTTTCTCACATTACCTTTAAAGTATAGATATGCTGTTATTTTGAGTATCAGTGTTGAATTTTACAGAGAAAGGGAAAAAACAGGCTCTTTTAAAAGAAAAATGCTTTTGTTCCAGTAATGTTTTTAGGTGATATTCACCGTTACAGGCACAGTATATTGCCTTGCCATGGATATAGTGACATTGGATAAAGCATGTCAACTCTAATGCTAGAGGCAATATTGACTATGCAAAGCAAAGTGGAAAACCCTGTGCAACAAAAGAAAGAACTGACCCAGATCAAATCTTGCATTCCCACTCACACCAACTGTTTAAGTTAAATGACAAAGGTACTGTGATGCAGTAACCCTATTTTCAGCCTTTGGGTGATATATACAAAAGAATTGCCCCTCTAAGACCCCAGTCCACTGTTATGCTCACAGGTAGACTCCGGCAACTGCATGAGCCTCATTGATTTGAATGACTCAGATGCAAGCCAGGGATCTATCTGCACACATCGGCTTGCAGGATAGAAGCCTAAACGGCGTTCATACCAACAAGCACAAAGTGGAATTGTGTTGAGTATTTTCAGAGGGAAATGTCTCTGAAGCACAAGATATTTCTGTGATAGGTTGGATCACAGAAACCCGCCTGGGAGCTGCCAACTGATGTGCCAAGTCTACCCCTGTTCCTATTTTCCCTGCCAGCTCAGGACTCCAGCACCCTGTCTTGCTGAGCCAGACACTCCCGTCTGCTCCAACACAGACCCAGGGTCTGAATTACTTGCTCCAAAACTGCAGGTTTACCTGAAAACAGCTCACAGAAGTGTGCTTGTCTTTAGCACTCAGATGCCCAACTCCCAATGGGGTCTAAACCCAAAAAATCCGTTTTACCCTGTATAAAGCTTATGCAGGGTAAACTCATAAATTGTTTGCCCTCTATAACACTGATAGAGAAAGATGCACAGTTGTTTGCTCCCCCAGGTATTAATACATACTCTGAGTTAATTAATAAGTAAAAAGTGATTTTATTAAATACAGAAAGTAGGATTTAAGTGGTTCCAAGTAACAGACAGAACAAAGTAAGTCATCAAGCAAAATAAAATAAAATAAAATGTGCAAATCTATGTCTAATCAAACTAAATACAGATAAGATCCTCACCAGTTCCAGAATGCTCCCCTTTACAGACTAATCTCCTTCTAGCCTGGGAAGCAATCACTCACCCCCCCTGTAGTTACTGTCCTTTGTTCCAGTTTCCTTCAAGTATCCTGGGGGGGTGGAGAGGCTCCTTCTTTAGCCAGCTGAAGACCAAATGGAGGGGTCTCCCAGGGGGTTAAATAGACTTTCTCTTGTGGGTGGAGACCCCCTCCTCACCCTATGTAGAATCCATTCACAAAATGGAGATTCGGAATCACATGGGCAAGTCACATGCCCATGCATGACTCAGGACTTGCAGGTAGCAGCCATTACCCACATGCTACCTTAAACGTTCTCAGGTAGATTTCTTATGTGGATTGGAGTCTTCCAAGCTCTTTTGTCTGTTAAGTGCTTCCTGATTAAGCACTTAATTTGCACATTCCTTTCCCAAGAAGTGACCAAATGTTCTAACTAAGGCTCCTTAGAAATCAAGCAATTATACAGCCAATGTTCATAACTTTGAACACACAAATGGTGCCTGCATACAAATAGGATGAACATAACCAGTAGATCATAACCTTTACTTAGATATGTTACATGGCATATGTAGCAAAACCCTATTCCAGTTATATCAAACATACTTTTATGAGCACCCCCCCATAAAGCCTTATGGGGTACACTGTCACAATTTCCACTGTCCAAAGCTGTGTCAGAAAAAGGTAGGGCCTTCCCAGGAAAAATGCCTGCCATGGCACAAATGTCTATGGACACACAAACTTGCTCCAGCCATCAGCTACTTTTGGTGTTAATCCTTAAATGCCAGAGATGATAATGCATTGCCTCTTTTAATGTGGGTCTAAGTGTCCTGACTACTATAATTTGACAGAATTGCTTTAAGAATATGTAATGTTGGGAATATTTTTGTTATTGGCATGCGCCAATGTATGTGTGAGGAAGTTTTTCCAAGATAAAGGCTGATTAGTTGTTTAGGTAAACCTGTACTGGAATAAAATCTCCTTTTTCAGTTCTAATCTGTTTGGGGTCTCCAAATACTTCACTGACGACACAGATAAACTGAAAAAAAACCACCAGCAAGTTCTACACAGTGTAAGTGACAACCTTTTTTTTAGTGCAAAGAAAAATGGCTGGATTTTGAAAAATGAAAGAGTACGATGCAGAGCAGGAGAACTGACACTGAACACATGAAGGGGCACGCCTGCAGTTGTGTGTGGTGGCCGGGAATGGATTGAGAAATCGAGACAGTTGTGCAACAGTCTGTGGTTTGCAAATCCAGCCACCATGCTCCATTGAAAGTTCCTTTGTGCTAATGGGAGTGGCCTTAGCAACCCTGGGTTAGGCTTCATGTAGACCAGGGGTAGGCAACCTATGGCATGCGTGCCAAAGGCGGCAGGCGAGCTGATTTTCAGTGGCACTCACACTGCCCAGGTCCTGGCCACCAGTCCGGAGGGCTCTGCATTTTAATTTAATTTTAAATTAAGCTTCTTAAACATTTTAAAAACCTTATTTACTTTACATACAATAATAGTTTAGTTATATATTATAGATTCATAGAAAGAGACCTTCTAAAAACGTTAAAATGTATTACTGGCACGCGAAACCTTAAATTAGAGCGAATAAATGAAGACTTGGCACACCACTTCTGAAAGGTTGCTGACCCCTGATGTAGACTATGCTGGTCCATTTATGGGGAAACATTTTTAATTAATAATTGGTGCTCATTCAAAATGGACTGTGGCACACATAATGCCCTCATCTATGAGTGAGGCTACAATTCATAAATGTTGACTTACATTTTCCATTTTTGGGTTGCCTGAGACAGTGGTGAGTGATGATTGTACTCACTTCACTGGTGCTATATTTTAGGAATTTGTGGAAAAAATAGCATCTATCACATTAGAACTGTGCCATACCAGCCTTCAAATAGCCTAGTAGAGCAGTCTGTGCAAACCATACAAGAGGGAACGAAGAAAATTACATATGGTAGCATGGAAGCAAAGCTGGCCTGATTTCTTGTCCAGTATCAAATCACACCACAAGCCACAACAGGAAAGTCCCCTGCAGAACTCTTTAATGTGAAGGGAGCTAGGAGGTCATATTGACTCTCTCCACCCTAATGAAGCTAATAAGGTGAGGGAAGAGCAGGAAACAAAAGTTATATTATGATGTCCAAGCATCACCAATAGCATTAGGTATACGTAATGAAGTATATGCTCTTAATTTTTTCAATGGTCCTCACGGGTTATCAGGTCACATCACAGCACATGTGGGATCAGTTTATTGGATGATAAAGATATCAGATAGCAAGCACATTCATAGATATCAAAATGAGGTTCATCTGCAATACCAAGAGGTGTTACCAGTAGAGAATTTTCATTCGGATTTTGAAGTACCAGGTGTTACGGAGTCATAAGACTACCCAATTGTTCTAGTGAGATTGCTGAGGACACTATATCAGCTAGTACAGAGGACTTGAATGTTAAGCTTGCAGAGATGGTTTTATTATCAAAAAGCCCTTCTGCACCTCCTATTGATCAAGGACTATAGATATTTCTATTGCGCCATTCCAGAAAATCTCCCAAACCTAGAGACAGAGTGGACTTGTAGTAGTAAGGCAATTATGCTATAGAGGGCAGAATAATTGCCTGTAATAGCCTGAGGATTAGGAGAGTCTACCCCAACCTCTCAGTTAAGATTTGTTGTTGTTGATGTTGTTAGTGTTTTTAAATTTATTATTACTAATAATTTAAAGGGGAGGAATGTAATGTTGTGGGTATTTTGGGTATGCCTGTTGCCACTTGGTGGCCAATATGAGAATAGCAATTTACTGTTAGAATCCCTAAGCATACTTTAGGGAGTGTGTGAGGAAGTTTTTCCAAGATGGAGGATGATTAGTTGTCTAGGTTAATATGTATTGGAATAAAAGGTCTCTAATCTGGGGGAGAAGTGTGGGAGGGGGGAAGCCAAATAGAGTCCATAGCTTTGTTGTTCCTATCCTATGTCACATCTTAGAGCCTTTCCATGCGGTTTATTTTAACAGAACAATAACTGTTGTCCGATACGGGCCTGGAAATTATATGTATTTGTGTAAATGGGGAGAAAATCCATACTTGTAAAATCTCCTGGAATATGGGAAAGTACACTGAATCAACAACTTCTTTAATGTCAATGAAATCTGACATGCAGGGTGCTGCTATTAATTTGAAATACTGCTTACTGGGTTTTCGTCAAGCCATGACAGTAAAAAAATTATATAAAGCCCTGAGACTCTGTCTTTCAGATTATTATTTTTTTGGAGACTTTATTACTAGCCCCCTACATGCAACAGACTCCAAGAGGGCAAACACCTCTTTGAACAGAACTCACTAAACTAATGTGTCATCCCATATCTGTCACCTTCTTTTGATCTGATCCTTTGGTTTTGTGGACAGCACTGAATTCATGTCAAATGCTCTTCCAAACTTCATCCATCACTGAAGCCAATTACTGAGCTATTCACTCAGTTTTAACCCGGCACAGCTCAGGCAGAGTCCCATTGACTTGCTACTGAAGTTCTGCCTGAATAGGGACTATGTCCTGAATGCTAGATTTTCCACCAGGCTCCTCCGGGCACACCTCTCCCCCTGGCTCTCATGTTCACTGTGGAGAACCTTCCACTGGATCAGGAATCTGCCTATGGGAAGAGAACAGACAGGGATGGCAGAGGGGACTCAGTAGCATAGCTAGTGGGGTGCTGGGGAAGCAGCTGCTTCCCCTCAGCACATTTTCCAAAAGCAGTGCGCCTTAGTTAGGGGTTAGCATGGCACCAGCGGGCGGGGCCCACGCGCCGCTCTGAAGCTTGGCCTGCCAGCGGGCGCTAAACACCTACAGGTAAGGGGTGGGCAGGGGCCGGTCCCTGCAGTGGGGAGGGGCGGCGCTAGCAACTGCAGCAGCAGGGCTGGTACCGGGAGCAGCATGGAGCGGCCACGAGAGGTGGGTGCGGGCGTCCCAGCTCCCCCTGCCTGGTGCTCCCCTCGCCCACTACGGGGCGCGGGCTCCTCCTCTGCAGCACTGCCCGCCGCAGAGCTGGGGCTCTCCCGGAGCTCTGCCCTGCATGCGCCCAGCACCCCCGGGGCTGCTCCTGCCTCCCCGGGCTGGCCCCAGATCCCCTCTCCCGGAGTGCTGGGGTCCTACTGTGGCTTGCGCCTCTCTGCCTCCTCTGCGGGGCAGGCAGCCCCAGGGGGTTGAGGCCGTGCCACCCCTTCCCCAGCTTCCCCCTCCAGCAGCCCCTGCACCGCCCTGCTGGGCCTGTTCAGCCCTCGGTCCCATCAGGTCTTGCCCTGCCTCATGCAACCCGTCCTTACCGTGGGGCGGCCCGGCCTGGGGGAACTGGGGGAGCCACAGCAAAGCCCCACCCGGAGCTGGTGCAGGAGATGAGCCTGGCTCTCAGCCCAGGCACCGGCAACAGCCTTCAGCGGGGAGCGGAGCCACCCCCCGCCAGCTCGGCTCAGCCCAGCCCCACTCTTAAAGGGACATGGACCCCACCACGGCTTGGCCCGGCCTGGCCTGGGGTACATGGGGGTGTCACCTCACCCCCCGCCTGGGGGACCCAGCAAGGGGGGTGCCCAGCACTGTAGCAGCGCAGAGGGGAGGCCAGCGCGGAGTGGACCCCATGAGAGCAGGGGTGGGGGGGGGTGTGGAGCGGCCGGAGGAGGAGCCAAGGGGGGCCTGGCCAGAGGAGGAGCCGGGGGGGGGTGCCTTTTTATGTTTAATCCCCCTGCTCTTAGAACCTGGCTACGCCACTGAGAGAGGTCAGAATGTTCTACCTGCATTATCATAATTTCTCCAACTCCCACAAACCTCTGTCTAAGCTGTGCTCAGCTCCTTTATGCTGCAGGGGACAGCCTCTTTCCATCTTTTTAAAGGAGTAATCTGGGGAGCATTGCATGAAGCTTTAACTCTGTCAACATGGCTGTACAGAAGCTGAATATTTGCCCTTACAGATGGGTGAAGAGTGGAAAATCCAACATGATACTTCATTTTTTCCACCCAGCAGAGTGGGGAGGAGAGGAGAGCAGCAAGGACTAGGAGGCAGTTTGGTGAAATAGATTCTCTATGCACATGGCCTTGGCTGTGATGGATCCACTGAGATCTGCTGAAATGTTGAGGCCAAATCCATAGTTTCCAATACCTGAAAACTTTCCCCAAGGAAAATTCTCAGAATAGGCCAGTGGGTTGGGGACTGTTGTGGGTTCTCTGTGTGCTTTTGGTGAACAGCCACATTTTAAAGCATGGAATCATCTACTGAGAAGTTTTACATAGTTAATGTTCAGTAACAAGAAAAATGCTGGGGGAAAATATAATAAATTAGATGGGTTTCAGAGTAGCAGCCGTGTTAGTCTGTATCCGCAAAAAGAACAGGAGTACTTGTTAGTCTCTAAGGTGCCACAAGTACTCCTGTTCTTTTTAATAAATTAGATGACACTCATATTTTAAGATCGGGTCATTCTGATTTTTCTCCCTAGATTCTTTGATGTAGCCAAACTGTGCTTCGTTCAAGACTGAGTGGAATGAGGGGACTAAAATAGCTTTAGCTAATAAACCTTCAAAAAGTCCTTTTGTTATAAACAACGCACTACTGTCTGCCTGAGTCTGCAATCAGACTTTAAAAACAGCTCTGGAAGGTGTGTGAACTGCTCCTATTTATCCTAATGCAATGTTCACACTGTGGGGACTAAAACCCCGGTCTGCAGAGCCTGGGTTAGCTGATGTTCCCACAGTGCTACCAGGAGGCCATGCAGAGCCATAGCTAAGGAGCACTGTGCAGAGTAGGCACTGCAGGAAGTACCACCCAAGGGACCCACAATGACAGATTGGCCAACTGCCCTATTTTATGTTGGTGCAGGAAGTTGTCTGGATAACCACACAGACTTTGGGCCTGCTGTGACTCCAGACCTCACCTTGTCATCTGATCTCTGGTCTCCGATCCCAGCCTGACTCTGACCTTGACTCTTGCCTCCTGACTCCAGCCTGGTATTACCTCTGGTCTCCAGACTCTGACCTTAGCCTAACTTTGACCCCCAACCCGTGCTTGTTGAACCCAGCTCATCAACTCCTGTCCCTGACTTGCGGATACCAGCTCAGCTATGGCCTCTAGGCCAGACTGCCTGTGCCTTGGTCCCTTCCACTCTGAACACTAATTATGAAAATTATAATGCTGCCGTTTTTTATTTTTCATTGCTTATTTTAGCTAGTGAGCTTATCCAATGTTGTTGGGGCAAGATCAGTAGGGCAGCTAATTGCTGTCAAATGTTTTGGGAATGTGGATTGATGAATTCAGAACCCTTTACCCACCAATTTTAAGTCTCTTTCCCCACTGCCCAAAATGAGGAGGGAAAGAAGAGAAGCATGTTCTTCCAAGTACCAAAATCCTTCCCTAGTTCCCAAACTCCTTCTCCTCACCTTCCAAAAGCCCCAGCTTTCCCCCCCTCCAGCTGCCAAAATCTCCAGCTTGACACTGACAGCTATTGTAGTGCAGTGACAGCTTGCAGGACAAATGTCTGTGGCACAGTGACATTTTTGGGGCAGAGTACCTGTCTGGAATAGCTCAGTGGTTTGAGCATTGGTCTGCTAAACCCAGGGTTGTGAGTTCAATCCTTGAGGGGGCCATTTAGGGATCTGGGGCAAAAATCTCTCTGAGGATTGGCCCTGCTTTGAGCAGGGGGTTGGACTGGATGACCTTCTGAGGTCCCTTCCAACCCTGATATTCTATGATTCAAAATGAATGTGACATTAAGTGATTCTGTACTGTGTTGAGGTGGGTCTTGATGGAGGTTTGTGTAGGAGAGGTAAGTGGCCAGGTACCCTTCTGAATTAATCCATAAGGCCACTATTTCCTCCCTTCAAATCTTTCCTCAAGACCCTATATTGCTCTGATGTCTACAGGAAACCTCTTGCCCAGTAATGGCTAGACTGAGCAGAGGTTTGAGTTAGCTAGTTTTGGTTATTATTTTTAAAAAGAAGCATCCAGATTATTTGGAATCATCCATTTGTGCATATATGTCACCAATCTAACTGCATGATTCCATTGCCTTTATCAGTGACCTTCCTCCTCCCTTCCTCCTATTGCTGTGCCTTGATCCAAAATAGATCATAAGCTCTTCAGAGACTGTGTCTTTTAATGTATTAGTACAGAGTTTAGCCTAATGGGGCTCTGATTCTGAATGGAGCCTTTGAGGGCTATCACAATTACCAGCAAATAATCATACAAAGTATCGGAGCTGCTTTTGATTATTTTCCCTGCCCCACTTTGCTCTATATTGACTGCTATAGCTTTAAGATTCACAGATAAAACATGGATGTTAGTATGAGGTAACAATTATGACAAACCATCCAGATTTTCATGTTCTGTTGAGTGAAGATTTTTTTTTATTGCTAATGACAATGAATACCATGGCGTCATCTTAGTAATGCCGGTATTGCAACCTCAGCTTTTGTCCCTAATAGCCAGATTAACTATAATAAGAAAGTTACAATAATAATACTTTGTACTTACTGTATATGGCAGCTTTCCTCCCCTGCATCTTCAAAATGCTTTGCAAGCATGAATTATTAGAGCTCACAACACCCTTAGAAGTAAGTACCGGTAAGTTTTATCCACTTTAATGGTTAATTGTCTCCTTATTGAAGCAGGCTGTTGTCCATAAGCGTATTGTGCTTCCTCTTCGCTCAAATGCTTCTATTCTAATGTGGTATCATTTAGCTCTGACTCAGTGTGCAACTGACAGTTGTTGTTTCTCCAGAGCCATCAGAAAATAAGTGAATCACATTGTAACCTGAAACATCACAAGCCTAGACAGTCTTACAATTTCTCCTCTAATGGGCTCTTTTAATGTTTATTACTATTTGAGAGTCTCAAAGCTTTGTGGAAAAAGATGATCATATCCAATTATTCAAATGGGCTTTAGTACTTACTAGGGGCTTATCTGCATGGGGATAAAGCCCAGAATAGCTACTGTGGAATCGCTATTGCTGAATAGCTATTCTACACTAGCTCCCTGTGTGGACACTCTTATTCTGCACTAAGAGTATGTCGACACTACGAGAGTAGTTCGATTGTACTTAAATCGAATATGTGAAATCGAAATTACAAAGTCGAACATGTGTATCCACACTAAGGACAGTAATTCAACTTTGTGAGTCCACACTAACGGGGCAAGCGTCGACACTGGAAGCGGTGCACTGTGGGCAGCTATCCCACAGTTCCTACAGTCCCCGCTGCCCATTGGAATTCTGGGTCGAGCCCCCAATGCCTGCTGGGGAAAAAAATGTGTCGAGGGTGGTTTTGGGTAACCGGCATCATCCAACCGTCACTCCCGCCCTCCCTCCCTGAAAGCGCCGGCAGGCAATCAGTTCGTGCACTTTTCTGGTGAGTGACAGCGCGGACGCCACAGCACTGCGAGCATGGAGCCCGCTGCGACCATCGCTGCAGTTATGGCCGTTGTCAACACCTCGCACCTTATCATCCACCTTTTCCAGAGGCAGATGCTGAGAAATCGGGCGAGGAGGCTACGGCAGCGCAGTGAGGACATGAAGTCTGAGAGTGGCACAGACCTCTCACAAAGCACGGGCCCCCGCGCCGTGAACATCATGGTGGCAATGGGTCATGTTGATGCTGTGGAATGGCGATTCTGAGCCCGGGAAACAAGCATGGACTGGTGGGACCGCATAGTGCTGCAGGTCTGGGATGAATCACAGTGGCTGCGAAACTTTCATATGCGGAAGGGAACTTTCCTGGAACTTTGTGAGTTGCTGTCCCCTGTCCTGAAGCGCAAGGACACCCGGATGCGAGCAGCCCTGACTGTCCAGAAGCAAGTGGCCATAGCCCTCTGGAAGCTTGCAACGCCAGACAGCTACCGGTCAGTCGCGAATCACTTTGGCGTCGGCAAATCTACCGTGGGGGTTGCTGTGATGCAAGTAGCCAACGCAATCGTTGAGCTACTGCTGTCAAAGGTAGTGACCCTTGGAAACGTCCAGGTCACCATAGATGGCTTTGCCGCGATGGGATTCCCAAACTGCAGTGGGGCTATAGATGAAACTCACATTCCTATCCTGGGACCAGACCACCAGGCCAGCCAGTACATTAACCGAAAGGGCTACTTTTCAATGGTGCTGCAAGCACTGGTGGACCATAGGGGACGTTTTACAAACATCAACGTAGGATGGCCGGGCAAGGTTCATGACACTCGTGTTTTCAGGAACTCTGGTCTGTTTAGACGGCTGCAGGAAGGTATTTACTTCACGGACCAGAAAATAACTGTTGGCGATGTGGAGATGCCTATAGTGATCCTCGGGGACCCAGCCTACCCGCTAATGCCCTGGCTCATGAAGCCCTATACAGGCGCCCTGGACACTGAAAAAGAACTCTTCAACTACCGGCTGAGCAAATGCCGAATGGTGGTGGAGTGTGCTTTTGGACGTCTCAAGGGGAGATGGAGAAGCTTACTGACTCGCTCTGATCTCAGCGAAACCAATATCCCCATTGTTATTGCAGCTTGCTGTGTGCTCCACAATCTCTGTGAGAGCAAGGGGGAGACCTTTATGGCGGGGTGGGAGGTTGAGGCGAATAGCCTGGCTGCTGATTACACCCAGCCAGACAGCCGTGCGATTAGAAGAGCCCAGCGGGACGCGCTGTGCATCTGGGAGGCTTTGAAAGCTAGGTTCCTCAGTGAGCAGGGTAACCTCTAACTATTAAGTTTGTTTAAAGAGAAGCTGAACCTGCCCCCGTTTCTTTACCCACTTACTGTTGACTATCCTCTGCAGCTACATACCCCGTTCACCCTGTCCCCCCCATTCCAACACACTTTTAAAAATAAAATAAATGGAACTTTGTTAATGAACACCGTTTTCTTTATTACGGATTTCGCGGTAAAGTGTTGAAAATGGGACGCAGACTGTGGTGGGGAGCAGGCGTAGTGATGGAAAGAACGCTTCTAAACTCGAGGAATGACAGGCTCCTGCTCCTAGAGTGGTCCACAGTGGTGGACTGGTTGTTTCAACGGAGCCTGCCACCCCTCCTTTTCGGGACTCTGTGTGTGGGGGCTATGAGACTTTGTGGCAGGGGAGGACGGTTACAGATCCCCTGCTGCGTGGCTCTGTGATCCAGGATAAGGACCGCTTCATAAGATCTCTATCCGCCCTCCCCCGCCACAAAGTCACATGCCCCCCCACACACATAGAACATGAAAACCATCTCCCAGACTGACCAGTGTGCCTAGTGACTGTATGTGCGTGTGACCTTCTGCTGAACCTGCCCCCGTGTCTGTACCCTGGTAAAGGTGACTGTCCTCTCCAATTACCAACCCCCTTCCCCCCCTTCAAACACACTGTCCCTTAAAAGAACATGATGGAAACAGTAATTAACAGAAACGTATCTTTTATTAGCAACTACACAGTTAGGGGATGAAACTGGGACGGGGGCTTGGGTGAGGCGGGAAGGGAAGGACTTATCAAATTTTTGGGAATGAGAGCCTTCTGGTACTTGAGCTGTCTGCAGGGGTGGAGTGACAGTTTTCACGGCCCCTGCCGCCCCTCCTTCTTGGGACTTTGGGTGAGGGGGGTATGGCAGTTTGTGGCGGGGGAGGGCGGTTAGAGATAGACTGCAGTGGGGCTCTGTCCTCCTGCCTCCGGTCCTGCAGAACATCCACAAGGCGCCGGAGCGTGTCCGTTTGCTCCCTCATTAGTCCAAGCAGTGTTTGAGTCGCCTGCTGGTCTTCCTGCCGCCACCTCTCCTCCCGTTCGCTGTGTGCTCGCTGGTATTGCAACATGTTCTCCCTCCACTGGGTCTGCTGGGCCACATCGGCTCAGGAGCAACCCATAAGTTCTGAGAACATGTCATCCCGTGTCCTTTTCTTTCTCCGCCTAATCTGCTCCAGCCTCTGCGAGGGGGATGCCAGGATAGGTCGGGAGACAGTCGCAGCTGTGGGATGGGAAAAAGGGAGTGAATTCCTCACAAAGATAATTTTTTGTGAACAATGAACATAGTCTTTCTCTGTGAACAAGACCATGCACAGCACCTATCACATGCGCACTCAGGACAAGGTCGAATTTTCGGCCTTCGCATTCAGTGCCTGGGGTCTTGCAGTGGAGATTAGACAAGCGGGGCAGGACAGCGGAATTCGGGTAGCAGGCTGACATGGTAAGCCGTAGACTTTTGGCTGCTTAAAACTTAAATTATAGCAGTGCCCTCCTTTCACGTTCAAAGCAATGCTCCTATCGTTGGGCAGTTCCTGCTGCCGGCAATCCGGCAAGCATGAACTCTGCCCCTGTCCCACCCCTTCACGGCTGTCCCCGGGAAAGATCCCTGTATGCTGCCCCTCTCCCGCCTCCACTCCGTGGCTGTAAACCGCCGGTGACAGTTCTGTAAAGGAACAGGCAAGCAGTCCCAATAGTAACATTCCCCTAATTCTAAACAGGTCACCATGAGCGACATCACTCTGCTGAGAATTTCTGAGACCGAGAAAGAACGCATGCTGCGTGAAAGCCAGCAAAAACCAGGGCCGTATGCCGCCATGCTCTGCAAGGCAATGATCCCAGAGTACTTGATGATAGCCTGGCGAGGAAAAGTTTCCTACCACGGAGGACACAATAAGGCCGCTCTCCCCAGGAACCTCATGCAAAGGCTTTCCAATTACCTCCAGGAGAGCTTCGTGGAGTTGTCCCATGAAGATTTCAGCTCTATCCCCGGACATATAGACCTTCTTTTCCAGTAGCTGTACTGGCAAGGACTAAAAAGTAGAGCGCCTAGGGCAAACAAATCATGAAAAACCCATTGTTAATATTTCTGTTCTGTTCAAAATAAATGTTTACATGTTTAAAACACTTACCAACTGATCCTTCCCCTGATTCAGGATCCGGCTTAACGCCTGGGGATGGTTGGTAGGGGATCTCTGTGAGGGTGATGAAGAGAT
Source organism: Chrysemys picta bellii (assembly GCF_011386835.1). Taxonomy (NCBI): domain Eukaryota; kingdom Metazoa; phylum Chordata; order Testudines; family Emydidae; genus Chrysemys; species Chrysemys picta. The sequence goes on from NC_088795.1 coordinate 39,771,265, forward strand.
CCTGGCTGTCTGGGAAATCAGCGTTGTAAGCACTGTCGACTGCCTCGTCCTCCTCCTCACCTTCCTCGTCTTCCCCGTCCGCTAACATCTCCGAGGAAGTGGCCGTCGACAATATCCCATCCTCAGAGTCCACGGTCAGTGGTGGGGTAGTGGTGGTGGCCGTACCTAGAATGGAATGCAGTGCCTCGTAGAAACGGCATGTCTGGGGCTGGGATCCGGAGCGTCCGTTTGACTCTTTTTGGTCTTCTGGTACGCTTGTCTCAGCTCCTTGATTTTCACGCAGCACTGAGTTGCATCCCGGCTGTATCCTCTCTCTGTCATGGCTTTTGAGATCTTCTCGTAGATCTTTGCATTCCGTCTTTTCGATCGCAGCTCTGAAAGAACGGACTCATCGCCCCACACAGCAATCAGATCCAAGACTTCCCAATCAGTCCATGCTGGGGCCCTCTTTCTATTCTGAGATTGCATAGTCACCTCTGCTGGAGAACTCTGCATCGTTGCCAGTGCTGCTGAGCTCGCCACGATGTCCAAACAGGAAACGAGATTCAAACTGCCCAGACAGGAAAAGGAATTCAAATTTTCCCGGGGCTTTTCCTGTGTGGCTGGTCACAGCATCCGAGCTCAGACTGCTGTCCAGAGCGTCAACGGAGTGGTGCACTGTGGGATAGCTCCCGGAGCTATTAGCGTCGATTTCCATCCACACTTACCCTAATTCAACATGGCAATGTCGAATTTAGTGCTACTCCTCTTGTTGGGGAGGAGTACAGAAATCAAATTTAAGAGATCTCTATGTCGAACTAAATAGCTTCGTTGTGTGGACGGGTGCAGGGTTAATTCGATTTAACGCTGCTAAATTCGACATAACCTCCTAGTGTTGACCAGGCCTAAGAGTGCCTTTGTGCTGATTAGGTTATTCCACTTTCAAAGGCACTCTGTGGAATAGCTATTGCACTTTAATTTCACACCCTAGTTATTTCACACTATTTCTTCTCCATGAATTCCCCGTTTAGATGAGTTCTTAGTGGCTTCCACTAACCAGGTTCCCAATAAATTTACCCCCAGATGACAGATTCACGAATATCTTTAAACTGTATCACTATCCCTGAAGAGATGATTGCACAAATAGCTCATTCTGACAATTTACATATATAACCAGAGAATAGTCTGCTGCAGTCTGCATTGAACTGTTTCTGAATTAAGGCAGATTTGAGGTCTTGTTTTAACCATTTTTAACAAATGTTAATGTGATTCAAACAAATAATATAAGGACCAAGCTTATTCCTTCTGTAAAATAAACAAATATCTGGTCTACTCGTGGTAAAGCAGTAAAAATTAGGAAATGGTGAATAAGTGAGTTTCTCATTTTTGATTGGCAAAGTTTTTCAGAGCTGTCACATGTTGGCCTCTATATTTGTGTGCCCACGTTTTTGCACATGTGCAATTGGGACACATAAGATTTCTCATACTCCCAATTCCAATGTGCTCACAAGCTAAGTGGTACTTAACAGTGACATTTTCGAAGCCATTCACTGTTAGGTATTGGTAATCTTTCTTTCCATTGATTTTTGGTTTTGTTTTTTACATTTTTACTGCACATGTCTGCCAGTTGCTGAAAAAGACTATATTTACTGTAACCAACCATAATATGTGAAACATAGGGCTTGTCTATACTTACCGCGCTGGTTCGGCGGCAGGCAATCAAACTTCTGGGTTCGATTTATCGCGTCTTGTTTGGACGCGATAAATCGAACTCAGAAGTGCTCCCCGTCGACTCCGGTAATCCTGCTCGCCGCGAGGAGTACGCGGAGTCGACGGGGGAGCCTGCCTGCCGGGTGTGGACCGCGGTAAGTTCGAAGTAAGGTACGTCGACTTCAGCTACGTTATTCACGTAGCTGAAGTTGCGTACCTTACTTCGATTTGGGGGTTTAGTGTAGACCAAGCCATAGAAAAGATAAAAATGACCCCTGGAGTTTGAAATTCCTTTGTGACTCATGCAAACTTTCACTAAGATTCCTACGATGTTGTCCAAAACACAAATATGAACATAATAGTCATTGGTGGGTGTGACCGAGTGCTGGGCAACAGCAGCTGCACAGGCACTCTCATCATTAAATTGCTCCAGAGTAAAGCTGAAGGGCAAAGCTGTGTCTACATGATAGATTGGGGATGGGTGAGGAGAGCTACAAGGCTAATTAACTCATTAGTTTTACCCAGAAGGTAGAAAAGGCACAGGAAGGAAGTGTTTGTGGAGAGAAGAGAGACTGGCAGGCTTCTAAAAGTCAGAGCCAGGAGTAGGGAGATACCTTTGGCTCCTCCCCACCCTCCTTCGCTGAGTGAGCTAAGGCATGTGTGCTATTGTAAAAAGAGAGCTGCACAAGTCTTGTAAGGGTGGTGGAAAGAGCACTGTAAATAAATTGCACAAGGTGTTTTGATCAGAAGAAGGTCTCAGAGCAATTTGTGGCTAGAAAAGAGGCAGCAGTTGGATGATGAACTGTCACAGTGGGAAAGACCCATTAAGCCATTAAATCTATCTCTCTTGCAAGAAGAGTACAATATAGTCCCCCAAAAGAAATACTGAAGTCAGGCTACAAATGATTATTGTTAACTAGTTTCTCACAACTGGTATTGGACAATGGATTATTTTTCTCCCAATACTTAATGGAGGAGCACTTTACCACTAGGCCTCCTATCCCAGTAACTTACCTTGACTACAGACAGTTGGTTGAGACTCTCTTTACAGTCTATCACCTACTAGGATGAATTGCAAACTGCAAGCCATCTCCTTTCCTGCAGAACATCCCACCCATCTTGGGGCCTGATTCTGATCTCACATTGATTACACACAGTTATAACTCCATAGACTTCATTGGATTTGTTCCTGGTTTGTACTGATATAAAAAAGAGCAGGATCATGCTTTTGGCCTAGGAATTGAGCCTGGATTTCTTGTATGGTAGTTTTAAAGTCTGTCAAACTTGGCAAAAACTTCTGCTCTCAGACCAAGACAAAATATGGAAATTATCAGCCTGAAAGACTTCTTTTGCTGAAAATAGTACTATATATAATGACAACTCCTTCTTTATTTTAACTATAATGTTGCTAGTTTGACACAGCTGGCCAGTGATTAATGATTTTAACTTTAATCATTTTTCAATATCCACGGTCAAGAGGATAAACATTAGCTTTTTAATGTGGTGTTTTCTTCTGTTGGACTATCATCCTTCCAAAGTATTTCAAATCCCTGTTTAAACCAAGTTATTTTTTTTCCACACCCTCAATTGTTAGTGTCACTTGCTTTCATATGGCTGGAAAACAAACAAACAAAATCTCACTTTCTTCAAAAAATTAATATTCTTGTTGTAACAAGAGCCATCTAATGTACTCATTGGCATTTGAATTAACAAAATAATTTTTACTCCTTTTTAAATGCTGCCCTGCTGACTTAGCATCTCATGGGTAATTGTTTTGTCAGTTAATCATTATTACAAGGCAAATAAACATCACTAGGATGATTATAGAGCAGTGGACCTGCTAATGACCATGATTGGCTGATAACCCGATAATGCACTCACTGTAAAATACTTAGTGAAGGAATGTGTTCTTTGTGGTGTTTGTGTGTGAATTATCACCTGTATATGTGTGAAGTAATACATTTCACAATTAAGAAATATAGCTTTTCCATAAATATCTTCTTTAAAGTCCTTTATTCATCATTTCCCTCTCTATTACCCAAATTTAATCAACTTATCTGTGCTTGTCTGTGATTAAATATAGCCTCTGTTACAGTATTAAATTAAATTAATTTTAACTGCATTACTTTAGCCTATACACAACAGGCAGCTCTTCATTAATAATGCTAGAAATGTTCTCTGAGGAAAAAATATGGCCAATTTTCTGGAAGAGTGAAATTCGTAGAAAAACATGATCTTCCCCCAAGGGTAGATTTCTTCTTATTACCCAGATTCAGGGACATTGGTGGCAAGGAGCACACTAGTATGCTCCCCACTTTTGCAAATCCCACATGAGGGTCTTACACAATCACAGTCCTTGCCCTGAGGGAGTTCAGAGACTGGATTTTTCCATGTGTCATTAGGGACCCATGATGTCCCAAGGAGAGCAATGGGGAGTGAAAGGAGGTAAAGGCATGGCTGAGCATCCTCTCTGGATGAGCCCACAGAATGGGTTTGGCGCTGCAGAAGGAATATGCTGCATCACCTGAAAGGCAGAAGTGAAAGGTGTATTCTGTGCACCACAGAGCTCTGGAAGAAATTCCTGAGACAGGACACCTCCCCAGAGCTTCCCTTGGCTTTGTGTGGCTCTGCACTGCCCCCAGTGTGGTACTGTGCTTAAATATATTGAGTAGTAGTATTGACCATTAAAAACAATAGTACTCTGGACTTCTAGCTTCTGTCATCTAAAGAGCTCAAAGTGTATTTGGGACTATTCTGATTTACTAATTGTATTTTCCAAATCTTTTGGTGGATCCCCCTAACCAGCATAGTGCAAACACTCAACATTTTAGTACTCCATGTTCTAACCTGATACTTACTTGATGGACATGCTGTCAGTGGCTGGTGGGGCTGATGTTCTGTTTTGGTTTTGGTAGTACTAGTTGGATTAATATTAATATGTGGTTGGTTTTTTACTTGATCTGAGCAAGCGATCTTTCGATGTTTTCATTACTCTTCTGCATAATGTGGTGTCATAATACACTGGAACACATGGAAAAGTAACATGCAGTAATGCTAGGATGCAGTAATACTAGGATGTCGCTTCCTCACTTATTTTGCTGCAGCATGGTTTCCTTTCTCTGTATATGTTCTATTACATTCAGAAACAAAAGTTATTTTTAAAAGAGTTTAAATGCACAAGAGACTGGCCTCAAAGCATAAAAGCAAGGCTGGAACTTAGAGTGCTAAGTCTTTATGCCAAATAAAAGGGCCAGGATGACATAAAGGGGCTCTAAAAGCCTCCGTTCTGGCTGGGAGAGGATTCTCCCAGCACAGGTATTGAAAAAGACAGTTGTAAGGCTGCCTTCTGAGAACCACCTCGCAAGCCTGCTGCAGGGGGTTTGGCGGAGGTGGAACTAGGGTAGAAGCAGTGCCGCAGCACAACAGAGATTCCAGGCAGCCCTGAAGCCCATAGAGAAGCTCAGGGAGGTTATCATAACTTAGGCCACAAGGGCTGTTTAAATTATGCTTCTGGCCACAGAGCAGCCCAGGGTCCCACAGACAGCTTAAAGATGCCATAGATCCCCCTCCTCCTCCTGAGCTGGGCTGCACTTCTTAGATTTGCAGCACAAACTCTCACACTTGGTCTTTAACTCATCCCTATGAAGATGTATCACATGGGGAAGGTCTCACAATACATCTTCAGCCACATTTTAACATCTTGCAAGGATCTCACATGATACAAATCTATCAATTTTGTAGCCAGTAGTGCAGCACAGCCATTACTTCAGGCCTGTGGGTGATCATATGATTACAAAGGTTCAGTCTCTTTCAAACATTCATCACAAGATGTCTGACTAGATGTGTTAGTCAAGTACATGCATATGTAATACTTTAAATTTATTAAATTGTGAGCACCAACATTTGAAATTTATATATTCATATATATTAGTATATATTAATACTTCTTTAATATTACTGTATTGTTCTGTACTGTATATATTGCTATATCTCTCAGCTTTTATGTAATTAGGCTCCTTCTTTCTTCATGACAGGTTTCAGAGTAACAGCCGTGTAGTGGGCTGTAGTCCACGAAAGCTTATGCTCTAATAATTTGTTAGTCTCTAAGGTGCCACAAGTACTCCTGTTCTTCTTCTTTCTTCATGAACCCTTTCTCGTGTAATGCTACTGATGAGATATTTGTAAATCAACAGTCCATTTTTTAAAGCATGCACAAGAAAGATTGACCCTGGAAATGCTCAGAAAAGCAAAAGACTGTGCTATATAAATGATGAGGATAGCTGAGATTTTTAAGGGGACAAAGGAAATTATGTGGCCAAACTTCCCTTAAAAGTCAATCGGAGTAAGGCACCTAATTCCATTAGGCTCCTTTGAAAGTCCCAGCCCATGATGATGATCAACTTCACTTCATTTTACAATGTACTTTTCTTAAAGGTATTCTTGATCTGAGAACAAATAACATCTCTATTTCTTCTGTTTGCTGCACTGTTGACTGCCCTACCCTGTTGAATGTTCAAGGTAACAATACAGTAATATTGTAAGACATTTGGAACTATCCTCCCTGCTCCAGTACTACCAAAATAAATGTGAGCCCTCTTTTCTTTTTTCACTTTATTTACATGGTCTGATAAAATACCATTAAATAACCTTTATGAACCCAGCAAAATAATATTTGTGAAGTGACACTGGACTTAACCCAAACCAGGATAAATGATTGTGCCTAAATTGATCAAGAAAAATCTTTTGCGTGATATTTTAAATTTTACTTTAGATATTTTCATTTTGCTATGAAACTTTCAAAAACAGAAGCCCCAAAAACTTATCCAGCAATTGTGAAAGTGATGAGCCTAGAGTAATTTAAAACTAGATTATAAACTGATTCTGATCTCATTTGCATTAAGAAAAGTTAGTAGTATCTAAAGGGAAGTCAAGTGAGTGGAGTAAAAGAGCTCAAAATCTGGTCATGGGCCTTTCTCTCCGTACAACACTACGTAAAACTACAGCACTATATTGATAAGAAAAAATTCTTCCTAAAGATAGTAGGGTATTTCCTTATCTGGAGTAAATCAATGTACTTCCTTTTACTTTAGTGGTGTTTCACTGATTTAAACCAGCAGAGGAGTTGGCTCAATAAAAATAAAGCAACACAGAATATACTAGAGCACGACAGACGAAAGGATAAGCTGACCTAGCAGGTCTTTCCATCTCTAATTTTTATGAGTCTTTGAAAAAATTTCTTTTCAGCTAGGTGTATTCGTTATAGCCAGATAAGTATAAAAGATCCACATATCACACTTTCATAACTGACCATTAAGAAGAACCCCCCAGCATTGTCAGGAGAATACAGTAGATACATTTTCTGTTCTCATTAGTATCTGTGTCCCAAGTGTAGAATGGTATTATATAATGCAAGTGAGAATCTATCATGTATTAAAATACACTGATCAGTGGCAAAAGATTGCACCAAGAATAGAAAATTGCATACAAATTAATTCATTCTTATGACAATCTGAAAACTGTACACGAAAAGAAAATGGCAAGATATGGACCCATCCACAATAATATTAAAGAATTTATAAATGTTTCAGATGTGCAAATGGCTCTCATTCTAGCCTTTATAAATGCTTTTGTGGAAGCACAAGATGGAGTAGATACAAAAATAGGTTTTGACTGTGTCATTTCCTAATGTCATTATCCAAAGACATTCTTGCAATTCTCCACTACACTATTATATCAGAAATTCATGAGGATTTCTAGCCAAAAAATTTGTGAAGATGTAGTGAAGGCTGTAATTACCAATCAGTTTAAATCCACTAAATTAATTTTATATATATTGTGACAGACCCAGACCAGTGGGGTACAGGAGTCTGGTAGAGGGCAAATATACTGGTCACTGGATGAGTAGTTTTCTGTTCCCTGAGTGACCAGAGCAGGGGCTGCACTAGAGTAATCAGGAACCTGCTAGAACCAGTTCAGGCAGGCAGGCAGGCTAATTAGGACACCTGGAGCCAATTAAGAAGAAGCTTCTAGACTCAATTAAGGCAGGCTAATCAGGGCACCTGGGTTTTAAAAAGGAGCTCACCCCAGTTTGTGGTGGGAGTTTGAGGAGCTGGGAGCAAGAAGCTGAGAGTGAGAGGGTGTGCTGCTGGAGGACTGAGGAGCACAAGCGTTATCAGACACCAGGAGGAAGGTCCTGTAGTGAGAATAAGGAAGGTGTTTGGAGGAGGCCATGGGGAAGTAGCCCAGGGAGTTGTAGCTGTCATGCAGCTGTTACAGCAGGCACTATAGACAGCTGCAGTCCACAGGGCTGGAACCTGGAGTAGAGGGTGGGCCTGGGTTCCCCCCCAAACCTCCTGACCTGGACTGTGGGTTCTCCCAGAAGGGAAGGTCTCTGGGCTGTTCCCTAGCCTACATGGTGAATCTCTGAGGCAAGAAAATCTGCCAATAAGCGCAGTACCCACCAAGATAGAGGAGGAACTTTGTCACAATATATAGTTATATATAGTTACCTCTGGATTTACAGCATTCAACATGTATACATGCTGAAGTGATCCTTCATTGTCCTGTGCTCATGGCATGTAAACTACCTAATGTTTGGCCCAATTGCCTAACTGATATAGACTTCAGAAAACACAATAGATTCCTAGGCACATAATAAAACAGCTTTGGGTTTTTTTTCCTCTGATTTTTAAATATTATTATAATTTATTGGTTGCACTATCTAGTAGTGCCTAGAGACTCCAATGGAGGTTGGGGCTCTGTTGGGCTAGGTGATATACAAATACCTATATGAGATACTCCCTTCCCCCAGAGAGTGTATATTCTAAACAAATAGCACAGAGAGGTGAAGTGACTTGCCCAAGGTCATACAGCAGGTCAGTGCTGGAAATGGCATTAGAACACAGGTCCCTAGAGTCCCTGTCTAGTGTCCTATCTACTAGACTACTCTGTCTTCTCTATTTTCTTTTTATCTCCATTAAGAACCACAGCTTAGCCCATCAAAAAGAGTCTGGAGAAGGAGAGGAAAAGATTGCAATGCATGCTCTTTCCCTCCACCAAAGTCTTCAATAATACTTTAAACATTTAAAAGAACCATAAAAACTTTGTTTTCATTTTTGACATGTACAATTCCACATCCTGAATCGCTTGATTTCAGTTATGGACATCAAGCCACCCACCACCTATTCATTCCCACAACAGACTGCAATTCAAATAGGAAGTGTAATTTTTTCCCCTTTTTTTGTACTTTCCCCTGATTTTCTGTTTTGACAGGTTACTTAAAGAGAAAGGGATAATGTATGACCAGTGGTGCAGAGCATTTCTATGACTAATTTATGTCCATTGTTTTAAAATTAGCTAAGGTTCCTTAACAAGAAGAGTGCCTGTTTGTTTAAAAAATAAAATATGCTACATTTAATGTCATCAATAATGAATGACACACATTAATTAACCTAGAAGTTAGTGCAGTCAAATTACATTGATTTTTGGTGTTATGGATTGCATTCTTTATTCATCCGATTTGAGTCTGATGCAGAGGTCAATTTATTTGCCTGGGCATGCTTTATGCTTTCCCTCCACTTAGACACAAGGGGATGAGATCATCAGGTTCTTCCAAAATACAGAGTTTACTAGTCTGAGGGGTTGGTATATAAAATTAGTATAAAGTTGCCACTTGCACTGCCTTGATCATCATGCCACCCTGTTCTGTGTTCTAACAGCCTGAGGGCTGCTCTCAGTTATACCATTCTGTGACTCCTGCAAGGGGCTTAAAGCATAGAATCGCATATTCACACTCTCTTTTCAGGAACCATTAGGGAGTGCTACACTAACAGCAAAGGAACACAAGTTGTGTCAGCTGAATGCCACTGTAGGTTGACCTCTACACTAGGGTGATCCTCACCAGGTACTTTTACTCAGCTTTCGCAGCCAAAGTATGCCAACTGTGCAGCAAAAGTGGCCACAATATATCCAGGGACCTTGCCCAGATTCTGCAGATGGCTGATGCAATTAAGGAATAATCAAGTTTATTTTGGAGGCATTTATATACAGTGCACTGGAGGCAGAAGGTTTTGTCTTTTGAGGAGGTTTTTTTGTGATCTAACAGTTGCACAGCTCCTTGTCCCAGTGCTCATAATTCAGTTCCAGATCAGTGCTAGGGATTATAGCCTCAGACATCAAGCAGAGTTCAAAGAAAGGGCATTTGTTTAAAACTTAACACTGGTCCAATGAGGTATTCTTAACTATTTATGATTCTTCTTAACAATGTTGCTATTGAGAGCTTTTTTTCTCCTTTTTTGGGGGGGTGGAGTGGGGCAGGGCTATTTATATACTTGGAGTGATTTTGAGTGCTTTGAATAATTTTAAATTAAATACTGTACTAGTTTTGAGCATGCACTAATAGCTTGTTCAAAGTTTTAAGAACAAAAAAAATCTTGTCTTTAATAGAAAGCTAAAAAAGTTAAGCACAGATTTGGTTTTAAATGTTAATGATGCTGTTATATTAAACAATTACATTTTCAAAATATTTGATGGGTAACTGCCACTAATATTTGGAATTAACTGCAAAAATCTTCTGCCTTTATGAACTCCGTTGATTTGTAAGCAGCATTGTTGTATATTATCCATAAACTTGATTACTCTGTTACCTATAAAACTCCATGACAGATGGAATTCAGACTGATACACATTTTACTTATGATTAGCTTTATAAGGCCTTTATCTTTACAGCACATCTTCTATATACCTTCAGATTGTACTGCAGAAAAGTAATTTTTTCCTGTATTAACTCATGCAAAATTCATCATGAAAAATAAAGTATATTCACATGCCAATAAAAAATATAGCTTAATAAAGCAAAAGTTGTGCTAATAACTGTGCTCAGTTAGCACAGTAATGTAATCCTGATACTGTAGATCAAACACACACACAGTGGCGGCTCCAGGCACCAGCGCTCCAAGCGCATGCCTGGAGCTGCAAGCCGCAGGGGGCGCCCTGCCGGTCCCTGCGAGGTGCGGCAGTCAGGCACCTTCGGCGGCTTGCCTGCGGGAGGTTCCTGGTCCCACGGATTCGGCGGCGGGTACACGGAAGCCGTGGGACCGGCAGACCTCCCGCAGGCATGCCACCGAAGGCAGCCTGCCTGCCATGCTTGGGGCGGCAAAAGAGCTAGAGCCGCCCCTGCACACACAGCCTGGAGAGATGCTCAGTTTGTCGTGTGTAGGATATCTTTTCTAATTTTGGTTTACTGCTGTTGCTGATCATGAATGTGAAATTTGAGCTGTTTTACTCTATGATGTGTCAGATATCTCACAGATAAGTTTTTATTGCATGTTAGAGCAGTGAGGAGAAAAGTTTCTATGAACTGTACTGTAACAGGGTTCACTCATCACTCTGGTGCCTCCTGCTGGCTGTCTTGGGAATTAGCTCTACATGTTAGTGCGCCTTCTTCAGGTGGTGCCTCGCTGGCATTACTCCTGCTCCAGGACCCACATCTCTCCAAGGACCACAGCATCCTCTTCAGCGACACAGCCCTCCAGCCGTGCCACACACTGTGCTCCCCCCTTCCCGGACCTGCAGTCCACTGTTCAGCCACTTCCTTAGTGGCTACTGCAGTGAGTTGTCTGGTCACTTCCTCATGGCCCCAGCATCCTCTTTGCAATGGCCTCAGCCTCCAAACCCCAGCAGCCAGCCAGGGGCTGTCTCCTGCACCCCTGGCTCCTGGTAGCAGCACTGCTCTGTCCAGCGTGCTAGCAGTTCAGTCCTCCAGAGACACAGTCCTTCCTCCCTGGGCTCCAAGCAGAGAACTGTCTTCCTCTGGCCTGCAGCTCCCTTTTCATATGGGCCTGCTGGCCCTGATTGGCTGTTCCCTTCCATGATTGGCTGCCTCCAGTGCAGCCTCCCTAAGGCTGCTTTTAACCCCTTTTCTGCCAGTGAGGGACAGCCACTCCATCACATGTACAAACATGTAGAATTAATCTCAGCAATGTGTTATGTTAATCATGGGGTCAGCAATGAACAATTATGAAAAGTGCAGCGAAGCTTGCACTTAGAACCATCTCCAATAAGCAACTTGTTTTCAAGTATATATATTTTTTTTTTTACTTTTAATTAAAGGCCAATGGCTACAAGGCAGCCAAATTACCAGGTCCCTGGTTTCATTGAAATTTGTAAGATATTGGCACTATGGACATAGCAAATGTATGCAATGACTAATTTGGTCTTCCTTTCTTCCCTTTTACCAGCAGTCAAGCCATAAATTTCTTGAAGTAATTCCACTTCTTTTGTGCTGAAGCCCAGAACGGCATGTGTATTGTACCTGTCTGGGAAAGTGCTTTTGTTGAGTGGAAGTCAATTAGAGATAATATTAAATTAGTATGTGGAATATCTTGGGATGAAGAAAGACAGTGCAGCCCATATACATACAGTTATGTCCACTTGTCATTCTATTATTTGCACTGGGTAATTACTTTCCCCTCTTTCAGTAATTACCTCACCTTGATGTACTCATTTCTGAAAAAAAGTGTTCAAGGATGCGGCCTCTCTTGTTGCTTTTGTTATTCAGTTGTACTCATTAGTTTTCCTCTGTGCATTCAGAAGTTTCTCCTGAGTTCCCTTAGTTATGGAGTCAGCTGTCACAGCCAGCTGACCACCTAATGTGTTAGAAATGTGCATATGTGAACCAATCAGCCATCGGCAGGACTATTTTGAGTGTATCCAGAAAGAGATATTGGAATAGGAGCTGTTGCTTTTGCATAAATATAAGTCCTGGAGCTTTAATATTCCACTTGTTCTGCAGGGAATTACTTGACCTATAGGGCAAATTCTATTCAATGAAACTGAGTTACTGGTTGGTTTTTTTTTTTTTTTTTTTTTTTTATTGAAGACTAATTTCTTGGAAAAAAAACTTTGCATTCTATTCACAGTGCAACATCTGCTTGCAGTTAGATGCCAATTCTCCTTGGAAGCTTACTGTAGAGATGGATGCCCAGCTCCTGTCATTTAACAGATTAATGTCAAGAAGAACATGAAGAAAACATTTCAACTGATAACTGCTTTGACAAGATTTCCCCTGAAGAGTATTTGGGAGCAATTAAGGACTATTGTTTCACATAGTGGTATCCCTTCCTGAACCCCATGCAATCCAGACAATACCTGTAATGTTGGTTGGTTTTGGTGGATTTAACAGATTTTTTTATTCAGTGACAGTAAATAAATTTAGTATTTCCTGTCTGAGGAAACATGTACTCTCTCCAGAGTGCTATCTGCATGCTAATTAGAACTGGTTTGGCTAGCTCTAGACAACAAAGGTAATCAGCATTCAGATGGCCACAAGATGCTTACAGATTTGCCTGGCCCAACTTCAGGCACGTCCTGAGTATGGAAATTCTCAGGTATAGATAGGAAAGACTTAGAATTCTTAATATTACCAAATGTAGAAATAAGACATGTTAAGATAAAACATGCAAAGCCATATTTGAATGTGAACCTGCTCCTCCTCAATTAGTGGAACTGAACAAATATCTCCACTTATCTGCAATATTCTGCAGAAGGCATTGTTCCCTGTGAGGAAACAGTGCTATTTAAATGTAATCCCCTTTTTAAGGCCAATTTTACAAAGGGTTTCCATTTCTTGAGTGCTGAAATGGTGAAATGTACTCCTGTTCAGTGACTTATGTATGCAGTGTTGTTGTAGCTGTGTCAGTCCCAGGATATTAGAGAGACTAGGTGAGTGAGGTGATATCTTTTATTGGATCAACTTCTGTTGTTGAGACAAGCTTTCAAGCTACACAGAGCTCTTCCTAAGGTCTGGGATAGGTATTCAGTGTGTCACAAATTCTAAGAGACCATTCAAGGAGAAGTGGCCTGTTAATACCCCTGTAGTCATAGGACAAAGAGGGTGGGTTGTGGGTTACAGGTTGTTGTAATAAGCCATAAATCTAGTGTCTTAAGACCATGATTTGAGTGTCTAGCTCTTGGGTCACTTAGTGCACTGGATAAGGTACATCATACGTTGTGATAGACATGTGTAGGACCCATGGATCTTGAAAGATGTGTTGTGTTATGTGTTTGTTGTAGCAGTGGAGATATGTTTGCAGGTTTTTGCATCTGTTGTTCTGTCAGGGTCTGGTGCCACTTTGAGTTGATGTGTCTTGGTCTGTGGTGAGCTTTCATCTGATGGAGAGGCTTGGGGGGTTGGTTGAAGGCCAGAAGAGGAAGTTCAGGAAATATTTCTTTCAAATGGTGTCCCCATCAAGAATGGGTTGTCGTTGTTTGATACCCAGGATGGGCTTATGTGGTATTTAAATGGAGGATAGGCCTTGTGCAGTCTATCTAGAATTTGCATATGCATACAATTTGTGAAGCGAGACAGACATTTGTACATATAGAAAGCATTTATCATCAAACACACTCACAAAGGTTGGTCAAAACAGAGGCCCCTGTAAAAAATATGGTCCTTACTGCCATTAGGATTCACAGTACTATCTACTTAAGATTCATTTCTGGTTTGAACTTCTCTTGGGAAATAATAAAAGTTAAAAAAAAACGGATCCATTTCATAAACAGATAATGTTTGTGACCTCATGCCTGAAATGAAAAATAGTAAGATAAAACTATTACTGTTCTCTTTAAAATATTGATATTCTGTCTAATTTATTATAATCTGGGAGGTCAGTTAGGAGCAAACTACTTTTCACCAGAAAATCTTGACACCTCAAATAGAAAACAAGGTCCACAAATAGCCACAGAAGGTGGTTATCATATTCAACTTTATAAAAAAGTGGATTTGCATAGTCAAAATGCATAAAATATAGCCCTCCATTACTTTCTTTTTATAGCATGAGTTGCTTTACTGTGGAGGTTTGAGATAGCATTAAGGAGGGAAATTCCAGAATGCTTTGTATAGGAGAATATTTCTACTAAAGATGGTACGGAACTAAGATCCTGGATCCAGAATTCTGTGGAGAAAGCATTTCAAAAGTGTGAGCCAGAATTTGCAAATGGCCCCTGACTTGTTTAATAAACAAAAAATATTAAAAAGAAGTCAAGCTTGAATGTGCACCTATGGAATCTATCTAACATCCAGAAAATTAAATACTATAATTCTCTACCTAAAACAACAAAATCATAGTCCTCTCCCAAAACTCTGGAAATTTGAAAATGTACTCAATTCAATTATGACAGGTATGCCTCCTTCACATACTGCCATTCCATGCATTTCATACATCAGCATTAAAATGTTCACTAAATTTGCTCAAATATGTATACAGTTAAGAACATAAGAGTAGGAGATTGTAAAATTGCATTTCCTTGTTGAGGGGGGTCTATTTCTATTATGCAATAGAATATTACTATTACCAATAGCTATTAATTTTTGAAAGCACTCCAAATTTTAGTTCATAAACATATTTATCTAGGGTCTCAGCTGATGTAAATCACCATAGATACATTGAACTAAATGGAGCTATGCATCAGAGGATCTATCCATTGTGTATCAGGCAATGGAAGGCTTGTTCTAGTTTACAATGATATCCAGAAACTGGTCAACTCCAGTGGCAGGTGCAATACAGTATCAGTAACATGACTGACCATGCTTATCATTATGCTGTATTTGTTGTATAGACTCATGGTGGCCTGCTTAGTTTGGAGTAGCAAGAACAGAAATGTATGTTGTGCTCTGCCTCACCAGGATATTTATCTAAAAAAAATCAGCTGCTGATCTACTTTTTTTCTTTTCAGCTTGACAGTGTGGCACATAAGGTTTCTAACCACAAGTTAATTTTTAGTAAAAAGTCCGTTGATAAAATGACTTCAGAGGACACATTGGCAAGCTACAAAAAAAAAATTACATTTTGGTGCCATTTTCTCAGCAAGAACTTATTCACAGGAACAGAGCACATATGCACATAACTCTTCCTGTCATATTTCTCCCTGAAAAAAAGGAACACCAGGATGTATTTATAGAACTGCTCTTAAGCTACAAAATTACAATCATCTACTTTTCAGGTGTGTTGTGAGTAGCAGACAGCAGAATCCAAACCAAAGGTTTATTTCTGCAGAAAATCAGAGACTTTCCAAAATACCCAAATTGTGTGCTGGGTTGCTAGTTGGGCCAGAACATTGATACAATAAATAGTTAGCTGTTCCCCTTATGGAACATGCTGCAAAAACTGATGGGCTGATGTAGCCTGTGTCCAGGGCATACTTAAGGAGAACAACCCAGACAAACTTGTGAGCAGATTGTACTTCATGGTGGATTTAGTCACCGTGTCTTTTGGTTAGAATTTAATTTATATTAAGGAACGGACAAAACAAAGCCTGTAAGACCAAATTACAGTCAGACATAAAAAAAAAAAAAAGGCCTGGGCCTTTAGCAGGTGTAAATCAGCGCAGCTCCATTGACTTTAATGACCTAGATCAGTGGTTTTCAACCTGTGAACCCCTGGAAGTCTGCAGACTATGTCTAAGGGGTCCACGAAAAGTTATCATAGAACCTGTGGTCCTCAGATCCCTGGAACCTATCCTTGCAACAAAGCCCGATGCCAACTCTGTCCACATATCTATTCAAGTGACACCATCATAAGACCTAATCACATCAGCCATGCCATCAGGGGCTTGTTCACCTGCACATCTACCAATGTGATATGCCATCATGTGCCAGCAATGCCCCTCTGCCATGTACGTTGGCCAAACCAGACAGACAGTCTCTACGCAAAAGAATAAATGGACACATCCGGAATCATCACATTCAAAAACCAGTAGGAGAACACTTCAACCTCTCTGGCACTCAGTAACCGATTTAAAGGTGCAATTTTGCAACAGAAAAACTTCAAAAGCAGACTCCAACGAGAAACTGCTGAACTTGAATTAATATGCATTATTATATGCAAACTAGATATTTTCAATTTAGGCTTAAATAGAGACTGGGAATGGCTGAGCCATTACACACATTGAATCTATTTCCCCATGTTATGTATCCTCACACTTTCTTGTCAAACTGTCTTAAATGGGCTAGTTTTTTTTCCTCCTGCCGACAATAGCTCATCTTAATTAATTAGCCTCTTAGAGTTGATCGGGGAACTCCCTCCTTTTCGTGTGTGTGTGTGTGTGTGTGTGTGTATCCTCACTATATGTTCCATTCTATGCATCCGATGAAGTGGGCTGTAGCCCACGAAAGCTTATGCTCAAATTTGTTAGTCTCTAAGGTACCACAAGTACTCCTGTTCTTTTTGCGGATACAGATTAACACGGCTGCTACTCTGAAACCTGGGGTTCTGCAGACTATGTCTAAGATTTCCAAAGGCATCCCTACCTTCATTCAAAATGTTTAGGGGTCTGCAAATGAAAAATGGTTGAAAACCACTGTCCAGACCTTGGCCTCAGCAACCATTCAATGATTTCAATGGAGCTATGCCAATTTACACCAGGTGAGGATCTGTTCCCAAGACAATAATAAGGAAAAGTCTTGATGCCATTATTCTAAAGCAGAACAAACACAATGCAGAGAATTGCCTTTAGATCATGGCAGGATGAATCTCATTTTAAAATATTCTCATTCTGATTTGTTTATATTTCAAAAACAGTTTGAAAGAGGAAACCAGCATAATTTAAGTGGACAGTTTTAAAAGAAAAAAATTCTTTTGCCTCCTCTCCTCCTGTTACAGATCCCCACTTTCCTGATCCTAACTTGAAGCCATAATGTAATGTGTTGAATCAGGGGTGGCTCTATGTATTTTGCCACCCCAAGCATGACAGTGAGGCAGCCTTCGGTGGCATGCCTGTGGGAGGTCCGCTGGTCCCATGCCTTCGGCGTACCCGCCGCTGAATTGCCACAGAACTGGTGGACCTCCCGCAGGCTTGCCGCTCCAGGCACGCGCTTGGCGCGCTGGTGCCTGGAGCCACCCCTGTGTTGAATGAATGAAATATATATAAATAAAAACACACACACACACCCCTTTGTCCTCTTCCTTTCTTTTCCCAGCTTCAGATTCTCCACTGGTCTTATAACTAGTCTAAAAATGACTGGGTAATATTTTTCATTGCTTTTTACAAAGTGTCTCTTTCCTTTATACTGATTTCAGTTAACTGCTCCATTTAATTTGAGTGCTTGAAAAAGTGCTCTTTTCAGGGTTTGCAACATTTGAAAAAAATCTTCCAAGCTCTAATGTGTGGCGTATTTGAGGGGAGGTGCAGAACTGGTTCATGATGAAAGAGGCCAGTTCTGCACTGACCACCCTAAGCAATCCTTGAAGTCTGTGGATTACATAGGGTCTAGAATTTAGGTTATAGGAAGTAACTTTAGGTAAAGCTTGCATTAGGCTTGGAAACTTGAAACACTTTTTATTAAAAAAAAAAACCACACAGAACCAAAGACAGACAGAAATAGGAATATGTGCTTTGCCATATTGGATCATATGATTATCCCCATTAGATCTAGTATCCAGCCTCTTATGTGGCTGAAACTATTAACCCCCATCTCCTTTATAAAATGGATCTGCATATGCAGCCCAAAATTACATTGGCCTTTTTAACTGCCACGTTGTGTTGCAATCTAAACTCTAATGAGCTGACCTCTATAAACCCTGGTTTCTATCAGCATTATTGATTTGCAGGTTTCTTCCTCTCTTGAATATCTGTATTTTGGATTTTAATTCTTCAGGTATTAATTTGCATTTTTTCCCCAAGCTGAATCTCATTTGGTTGTTTTCTGCCTATCTTCTCTCTCTCTCTCTCTCTCGTAATCATTGCATTTTTTCCTCTATCCCCACTAGTATTTGCAACTCTTTGCTATTTAATATCATGAGCAAATGTATTGACAGTTTGCATCCTTTTCCTGATTATTTATGAAAATATTAAAACAAGACTGGAAACATGAACAATTCCTGCAGGACTGCACTGTATGCTGCCCCCAGCTCAAAACATTAACATGACTTTTGTTTATGGCCTCAGCCAGTTTAGTTCAAAACCAATCTGAATTATTTTTGCAATTAAAATATTAAATGCTTTGTTAAAATCTAAATGTATAACATAACTACAGAAATGGAAGCTGAAAGTATATCAAAGTCAAGTCTGCATGTGCAATATAAATACAAAAATATTGATCGTAAAATGATGCAACCTCTTTTAAAAGTCATTTACAGTATTTAATGCCATAGATGTGAGCTCCTGTGGTAGATTAGTTTCTTAATTTCTTACACTACCTCAAAAAACACTTTAGACTTGAAGACAAGACAAGATGCATTCTTATTTTTAATATTTTACAAACCACCTCCTTCCTCTCTAATTCAGAGTGTTCTAAATACAAGAAG
The DNA here is from genome assembly GCF_011386835.1 of Chrysemys picta bellii. Lineage (NCBI taxonomy): Eukaryota > Metazoa > Chordata > Testudines > Emydidae > Chrysemys > Chrysemys picta. Next base: position 39,790,257 of record NC_088795.1, read on the forward strand.
TTATTTATATATAGGTGCTGGGTCTAATATTTTTTTCCACTCTTCTCCTTCCTCTTAGTCACATTCACTTTTCAGCTTCTGACACAGAGGAATCTGGTGTCATGGAAGAAACATCCTTGATTGGAAAGCAGGGCCTGCTCCAGGCACCAGCTTACCAAGCAGGTGCTTGGGGCTGCCACTTCAGAGAGGGGCAGCATGTCCAGCGGCAATTCGGTGGACAGTCCCTCACTCCTGCTCAGAGCGAAGGTCCTCCCGCTGAATTGCCGCTGCAGATCGCGATCACGGCTTTTTTTTTTATGGTTTGTTTGGCTGCTTGGGGCGGCCAAAACCTTGAAGCCGGCCCTGCTGGAAAGTACTCTTATGTATATAACTGGCTCCCATTTGTGTTGTGTCCATAAGATGTCCCTTTCTCCAGGAGGTATACACTACCCATTCTTGTACCTGCATCTCCACCTCAATACCAGCACATTCAGTGTGTGAAATCTTTCTTGAGAGATTGGCAGAGCTGCTAGTTAAAGCACTACAAAAGTTAACCATTGTGCAACTGTCATCCCTCTGCTACTGTACAAGCTAAGGCAACATTAATGGAGTACTGTACTGTAGTGCACATTTGCCAGAGAGGGAGGATAGACTTACAGTTAAAGTACAAAACTGAGTATTATAAGCAGTGGCACGCTTTCTTCCTTTTTTATAATAGAAAAATAACTTCCCTGAAGCCAAGAGAACAGTTTTTCCCCTTCAAGATATCATTCTGTATTTATTAAAGAACAATTACAATCCCAGTCCCATATAATAGCTGTTAACAATGGCAAGAGGCTTAACTTGTATACAGTAGAACACCTTGGGAATGGAGGCTGTTTGTAACTCTGAAATGTTCGTAACTCTGAACAAAATGTTATGGTTCTTCTTTCAAAAGTTTTACAACTGAACATTGACTTAATACAGCTTTAAAACTTTACTATGCAGAAGAAAAATGCTGCTTTCCCTTTTTTTTTTGTAGTTTACATTTAACACAATACTGTACTATATTTGCTTTTTTTTTTTGTCTTTGCTGCTGCCTGATTGCATACTTCCGGTTCCAAATGAAATGTGTGGTTCACTGGTCAGTTCTGTTGATTGTAACTGAGGTTCTACTGTGGTTTATTGTAGAAATATAAGCTAAAACTTGCTATCAACCCAGGCATTGTCTTTTTCTCTGTGTAATTCCTGTATGTTAAAATCAAGTTTTCAATCTATATTATCCTAAAATACCCTACTTAGTATGAACAGGTGATCCAGTAGTGATAGCTTCTGTTTCATAGAATATCACACTAATTGAATAGCTCAATCACCTTTAGTTAAACTGAGTAGTGCTTTACTTGGAGAGTTGCCCCAAGGAAGTCAATGTGAGTAAGGGATTGCTAGACTTTAAAGCCAAAAGGGACTATCATGATCATCTAGTCTGACCACCTTCAGCTTGCAGGCCTCAGAACCTCATCCACCCACTCCTTTAGTAGGCCCGTAACCTCTGGCTGAGTTATTGAAGTCCTCAAATCTTGATTTAAATTTCAAACTTTATTTATAATCAACCATTTACTTTAGTTCAAACCAGCAAATGACCCATGCCCCACGCTGCAGAGGAAGGAAAATAAAAACCCCAGGGTCTCTGCCAATCTGACTAGGGGAATATTCCTTCCTGACCCCAACTATGACAATTAATTAGACCCAGAGCATGTGGGCACAACCCACAAGCCAGACACCTGGAAAAAAATTCTCTGTAGTGACTCAGAGTCCTCCCCATCTAATGTCCCATTTCTGGCTGTTGGAGATATTGGCTATTAGGCCATATGCCATGTAACAAAGTTCCTCCTCTATCTTGGTGGGTCCTGTGCTTATTGGCAGATTTTCTTGTCTCAGAGATTCACCACGTGGGTTGGGGAACAGCCCAGAGACCTTCCCCTCTGGAAGAACCCACAGTCCAGGTCAATTGGGAGGTTTGGGGGGAACCAGGGCCCACCCTCTACTCCAGGTTCCAGCCCAGGGCCCTGTGGACTGCAGCTGTCTATAGTGCCTCCTGTAACAGCTGCATGACAGCTACAACTCCCTGGGTTACTTCCCCATGGCCTCCTCCAAACACCTTCCTCCTGGTGTCTGATAACGCTTGTGCTCCTCAGTCCTCCAGCAGCTCACTCTCAGCTCCTTGCACCTCTTGCTCCTAGCTACTCACACCACAAACTGAAGTGAGCTCCTTTTAAAACCCAGGTGCCCTGCTTAGCCTGCCTTAATTGATTCTAGCAGCTTCTTAATTGGCTCCAGGTGTCCTAATTAGCCTGCCTGCCTTAACAGGTTCTAGCAGGTTCCTGATTACTCTAGTGCAGCCCCTTTCTCTGGTCACTCAGGGAACAGAAAACTACTCATCCAGTGACCAGTATATTTGCCCTCTACCAGACTCCTGTACCCCATTGGTCTGGGTCTGTCACAGCCATTATAGGCAATCTCATCATACCATAAAATCAAGCTCAATCTTAAAACAAGTTAGGTTTTTTTATGCCCATTACTCCCCTATGAAGGCTGTTCCAGAACTTCACTTCTCTGATGGTTAGAAACCTTCATCTAATTTCAAGTCTAATCTTTTGTACTACTTGACACAAATTAAATTAGCAGTATCTGTGCCTAAATATCCTTGTCTACATTTCTTCTATAAAATAGGATAATAATAATTTACCCCATGAGTGTTTTAAGAATTAATTAGCTAATATTTGCAAAGCAAATAAAGTTTTAAAGTGCTCAGTATTATGAATATTATTGTGATTGGTTTCCCTTGGGACAGGATAGAAGGCTGTTAACATTAAGAGCAGATTTCCTGTCCTACTTTGCTTCCTTTGCACAGCCCAGACTGGTTGCATCCATCTAACTGGGGATTCATCCCTGGAATAAGGAAGTCCCCAGTGGGCATATAACTAGTATAGCCTTTCCTATACCACTCTCCTCATATCCCCTAATGCAGGGTTCATGTCAAGATTGGAGAAGAGGGTGTGCTGCACTCTGGCTATGTTCAGCTGCTAATCAGTCCTTATTGGACCTTCCAGTAAACTGTGCCAGTGTTGGGGGCTGGCCAGAGAATTAGGAAGCCATCAACCGCTTTCTGATAGCTCCCCAATCTGTTTCACCATGTGTGAATTTAGCAAAGCAGAGAATCTGGCCCTAGAAATGTTCTGTATCTGAAATATCACCTATTCACATATAACTGCAAGTAGAGGGGAGAATTATACCCTTCCCTTTACTAGTAATTCTACCCATGAATTATCTGTAACAATGGAAAAAGGAAACAAACCCACACTCAAATAAAGGACTTACTTAGTCATTTTAGCTTCATTTTTATTGGTGTGCAAATAAACAGTACAGATACAGAAAATGGTAGATGAAGCCTACCAATTAATGTGGGTATAAAATCCATTCAGTATAAATACAAAAGCAAGCATTTTAAATCATACATAATAAACAGACTGGCTTTTGCACAGTAAGACACTTCAGAGATCAAAAACAAAGAAAACATTATAGTTCAGATCCCTACCCCAGCAATATACCTGGGTAGCACCATAGAAATCAATGGAGCTATATCTGTGTACATCAGCTGTTATCTGGCCCCAATGTATTTGAGTGTTAGGACCTGGATTAAGTAGCTTCTTAGGTACTCACAACTTGTCATGTTACTATCAGTTGCTCCTTCTAAACAATGTTGGCTTTTCAGAGCTATAGTAAACAATTCAACCATGTTGTCTGTATAAGAGGTGTGAGGCCCACTCCTGAATATAATCCTTTGGGGCAACATAAAATAAATTGCCAACTGTTTGTTTTTAATCATTGTTGGACAGTGTGAGCTCATCAAGTGCTCCTAATAAACACATGTGGTGATGGGGTTTTCTGATTATTCAGGAATCTGGAAGGTATTCCACCAACAATTATAATATTTGTGACAAAAGTATAAAATATGTGAAATGCTAGCATCATGTTGACTACCCTCCCAGCATTTACTGGGTCTGTTTTACCTGCTCTAAATAAATGTTCTGAGATCTGGTAATATTAGTTAAATGTTTTAAGTAGGAAAAAATCTCTGGAATAAAGAGCAAGAGGCATCCCTGATGTTTTTCTGTTTCTTTTTCAGTAGGGATGTGTGCCATTCTTTCCCCCATTTTTCTTTAAGGCGACATTAATGGGGTACTGTACTGTAGTGCACATTTGCCAGAGCGGGAGGATAAACTTTCAGTTAAAGTACAAAACTGAGTACCAAAGCTTTGGCTTCTATTATTGACTCTGTTATAGACCTTCTCTGTGAGCTTGGGCATTTCAATTAACCCCCATCTGCCTTGATTTGCCTATACGTAAATGAGGCATAATACTATTCACCTACCTCACAGGATTGTTGTGAGTCTTTAATGCATTAATGGTTGTAAATGAACAGAAGAGATGAACAGAGAGAAGTCACCATAGAAGCACAGTGTTATTATTACTAAAATTATCTTTTATGCCAAAGGGAAACTTAAAATATGGGGGCCAGATACACAATTGGTGTAAATCAGCATTATATGCCAGTTTACACCAACTGAGAGTTTATGGCTTGATGTTTACATCTCACAGTAATAAAAATTGACCATCATATCTGCAGTATCCCTGTTTTACAAGAAGGGGGAATATTGCAAATACCAGTATAAAGGTAAATATCACAGTATTATAAATATCAAGACTTTAACAGCACACAATGTAAGTGATTTCTTTTTAGACAACCACATCACAGCCATTTGTTTGTGAATCAATTCATATAATTGTTGACAAAAGGGGCCACATAAGTATGGTAATCTGTATGTGTTTACATAGAGGGAAGAACTCTCATCTGGTGTAAACTGCTGTGACTCCATTGTGTTCAGCAAATTTGACCCATGATCTTTTAGCTTTAGTTTGAAAGTGTTGCTTTTCCCTATAACTGCATGGATGGATGTGATGAGAAAATCAATGCTGGTAAGGGTCTTCATCCCTTGAAAGACCCTCTACATGGAATCCAAAACTGGTATCTTTCATAAAGGAGTAGGGAGAGAAGTAAGCAGGGGAAGGTATTAAGTTAACAAAAGGAAGGTGCAAAATTTGTTTAAATCTTAAACCAAGCCAAGGCAGAGCCAGAGAGGTGGATTCATTGCATAATAGGATGAGCAGGAAAAGCCAGATAAAAGACGTAAAGGTCTAGTAGTCCCATGTCACCAGTTCAGCATGGTCTTTTTAAAGTCACAAGTAAAAATCAATGCTGCTTTTTATATATTTTCTTCAGATACACTTAGTTATACTTCTTCTCAAAAGATTAATCTCCTTACAGATTTGGAATGGAAATGGTTTGTGTGAGCTGGGATCCACTATCCAATGTTTAGTTTTTACTTACTGTTACCAATTAAAATAATCACTCTTATTTGCCTGTATTTACTTAGAATTACATACCATTAATTTTAAAAATAGGAAATTGTTTAGCAGATTTTCATTACCTAACAAATTGTTAGTTACCTAGAGATGCCATCCGTGTGTTTCATCCTTTCACTGTTTGTATTGCATCCGTTTCTGGGCATGGTTGACCTATCATTAGGGCCCAACCAAATTCATGGTCCATTTTAGTCAATTTCACGGTCATAGGATTTAAAAACTCTTAAATTTCATGATTTCAGCTATTTAAATCTGAAATTTCATGATGATGTAATTGTAGGGGTCCCAACCCAAAAAGGAGTTGGGGTGGGCCACAAGGTTATTGTAGGGGGGGTTGCAGTACTGCTACCCTTACGTCTGCGCTGCTGCTAGCAGTGGCACTGCTTTCAGAGCTGGGCAGCTGGAGAGCAGCGGCTACTAGCCAGGAGCCTAGCTCTGAAGGCAGAGCCACCGCCAGAAGCAGCACAGAAGTAAGGATGACACAGTGTGGTATTGCCACACTTACTTCTGCGCTGCTGCCTGCAGAGCTGGGCCCTCAGTCAGCAGCCACCACTCTCTGGCTGCCCAGCTCTGAAGGCAGCAGCGCAGAACTAAAGGTGGTGTGGTATAGTTTTGCCACCCTTACTTCTGCGCTGCTGCTGGTGGGGCACTGCCTTCAGAACTGGGTGCCCGGCTAACAGCCGCCACTCTCCAGCTGCCCAGCACTGAAGGCAGTGCAGAAGTAAGAGTGGTAATACTGCGACCCCCTTAAAATAACCTTGTGACCCCCCCCTGCAACTCCCTTTTTGGTCTCCCTTGTGAAGTCTGTATAGTATAGTGTAAAAGCACAAAAAAGACCAGATTTCATGGGGGGGAGACCAGATTTTGCAGTCCATGATGTGTTTTTCATGGCCGTTAGGGTTACCATATTTTGTGCCTCCCAAAGGAGGACACTCCACGGGGCCCCGCCCCCGCCCCCAGCCCCGCCCCTGCCCCCGCCCCAACTCCGCCCCCTCCCCAAAGTCTCCGCCCCCTCCCCTGCTTCCCGCGAACATTTGAGTCGCGGGAAGCCTGAAGCAGGTAAGGGGGAGTGTGGGGGGGAGGAGACGCGGCCCAGGCTGTCCCCGGCCCTGGGGTGCCGGCCCCGGGCCCGGCTGGCGCCCCCAAGCCCCCGGCCGAGCCCCCGAGCCCCCGGCCCGGCCCCGCCAGAGCCCCCGGCCCCGCCGACCCGACCCGGCCCCGCCCGAGCCCCCGAGCCCCCGACCCGGCCCCGCCGGAGCCCCCGGCCCTGCCGACCCGACCTGGCCGGAGCCCCCGGCCCCGGTGGAGCCCCCGATCCCCCGGCCGAGCCCCCGAGCCCCCGGCCCGGCCCCGGTGGAGCCCCCGATCCCCCGGCCCGGCCCCGGTGGAGCCCCCGAGCCCCCGGCCGAGCCCCCGGCCGAGCCCCCGGCCCCGGTGGAGCCCCCGAGCCCCCGGTGGAGCCCCCGAGCCCCCGGCCCGGCCCCGGTGGAGCCCCCGAGCCCCCGGCCGAGTCCCTGAGCCCCCGGCCCGGCCCCGGTGGAGCCCCCGAGCCCCCAAGCCCCCGGCCCGGCCCCGGTGGAGCCTCCGGCCGACCCGGCCCCGCCGGAGCCCCCGGCCGAGCCCCCGGCCCAGCCCCGGTGGAGCCCCCGAGCCCCCGGCCCTGCCGACCCGGCCCCGCCGGAGCCCCCGGCCCTGCCGACCCGACCCCGCCGGAGCCCCCGGCCCTGCCGACCCGACCCGGCCCCGCCGGAGCGCCCGGCCCTGGAGCCCCCGGCCAGGCACCGCACCGCGGGCCCGGCCCCGGAGCCCCCGGCCCGACCCCCGAGCACCCGCACCGCCAGCCGGCATGTCCCGATTTTCCCGGACATGTCCGGCTTTTTGGGCTTTCCCCCCGGACGGGGATTTGGAGCCTAAAAAGCCGGACATGTCCCGGAAAATCCGGACGTATGGTAACCCTAATGGCCGTGACTTTGGTAGGGCCCTATCTATCATTCAAATCAGTGGGACACTTTCCATTGATGGAAGTTGAGTCAGGCCCTTAAGCCACAATTGTTCCCTCAATACACAGATCCAAAATCTTTGGAGTAGGAATTTATCTAACTAGAATGAATCTAATTCTGCTCAGGTTATACTTGTGCAACCAACTCAATGCATTGAGTAAAATGGCACAGCAAAGGTGTAATTGAGAGCAGAATTCGGCCTTATGTATTTTATAAAGGGCCATGCATACCTATGACATTATATAAGTCACATAATATAATAAATTACTAAATAATAAAATATAAATACACTTAATTCCAATAAATATCTTAAGTAAATATATTGCTCAGTAAATGAATTCATTAGTATTTAATTACTAAAAATTACCAGCATCACTAATTACTTGCAGAATGAACATGTTCTTTCACTACTGTTAATCATTTTAAAAACTAATTTAATGCAATTTATTAACGCTAATTTTATGTGGGATTTTAAGTTCACGTTTTATAAAAATGGTCCTGCCTAAAACTGGAGCCTTCTTTCATTACTGGTATTTTTAAAATATGTTCCCAAAACCATATCAGGACATCATAGTAACTTGCCGTACACCATAAGCCACTGCAATATAAATCAGAATTTATCATTACACAGTACAGGATGTAAAACAGAAATCTAGGCAAACAGAATCCTAAAGAACATTTTCTTCCTTTTCTCAGACACCTTCTGTTAGCTTTGAAAAGGCTCAAATTAGAAGTTTGCTACAAATAAATCCTATTTAATAAATGCTGACTGCACTTAGAAAAGCCTTTTCTTTGCATTGTTATGCCACCCTCTGTTCAACAATTCAGCAATACCGACTATTTCCTAGAAGCAGCTCTTTGCTTTAACCATAGGATTGATTGTATAGTAGGAACAATGATTTAGGAGCTTTAATAAAGTATTCTGGGTTTTAACAACTAGACAAGAGAGAGTGTGTAGCAAGACTTATTTCCTCATCTTGTGCAAAAACCAACTGAAAACAAATTGAAAGGTTAGGAGTCATGGTGGGTGGAGTTGAAATGCATGGCCCCTCCAAGACAGGCATTCATGTTAATAGCACAAATATTTTTTTAGTCAGTTTCCTTAAAGCAATCCTGTAATGCTGTGATATCCATATCACGTACAGCTAGGAACGGTAGGTGACAAATACATAGTAGTAAGTATAATCCTTTTGGATAACTGATACATCAGTGGGAGGGTAAATCATCCACACTGCAGGACTTACTACTTCTTGAAAATCGAACTTCCCAAAAAAATCAATACATACTTGGTGAAGAAAGAATTTAGGTTTTGCAGAAAAGTATGACAGACTAATTTTCCCTTGAAAAGAAAGTATCATAAGGGGTAGTCTAGTCTCTAATATTATCACTAGTTGTTGTAACCATTATTTTTATTGACAAGCATTCTATGGGAAAAAAAGCAATTGGTAATGCTCTTATCCCCCTGACAGGATTCAGAAACGTTGTCTACATCTACAAAAGAAATCTTTTTTTTTCTGTGTGTGTGTGTGTGTGTGTGTGTGTGTGTTGCAGACAGGTCAGTATGTTACTGTATGAATTTAACTTATGAAAATGTGAAGGATGTATCATTCTTCACTGATAGTGCTTAATTTACTTTTAACTGGTGCCATTTCTGAGATGGAAATGCTGCTATTCAAACTTCTAGCAAAAATATTTTAAATGGGGGGAGAGATAGCTCAGTGGTTTGAGCATTGGCCTGCTAAACCCCGAGTTCAATCCTTGAGGGGGGCCACTTGGGGATCTGGGGCAAAATCAGTACTTGATCCTGCTAGTGAAGGCAGGGGGCTGGACTCAATGACCTTTCAAGGTCCCTTCCAGTTCTAGGAGATGGGATATCTCCATTAATTAATAATTTAAGAATACTTTATAAAAATATTTTAAATACTATACTATGAACATACAGCAGATAATCAGAGTCATGAAATTCACATGGCCCTGTATTTTATGTATGATACTCATGTGACACTCTGTATCTCAATGCAGCACCCTGGAACCCACATATTCACCACTGTCATATAATTATTATATGCTTTGTAATGATGCCTTGTGAGGTATCATTTTAAAAGTCTTGATCTGCTAAACATTAATATCCTATTGGATTGTATGTGCTATCATTGTATGTGAAGTTATGAAATTTTGCTATGTGTGTGTTGTGTTGTGAGGTTGTGAACACCACAATCAGTCTTTCAGGTACAACACTGACATGTTGATGACCCACTGAAGGGAATCCACTTTCCCAACAGCCATTCCAGAAGACTTCTCAGAGAGAGTACATAGACAATGGAGAATGCTTGACCAATGGGGGTGGACCCCAATGTCAGAAGCATAGATCTTTCCGGCAAGCTGGAAGAAGCTATAAAAGAGGGGAAGTGACATCATGACTGGGCCTCACTCCCCCCCACAACTCAACACCTGGAGGAAACGTCTGGAGGACAAAGACTTTGAACTGGGCAGCATGGTCCCAAGCTGCAAAGGAGTCCTAGCCTGTATATTGAGGAACTATACCATCTCTCAGGGTAAGACACTGCTTGATGCAAATCTTCTTTAGTTTATAGACCCCAGACTGCAAATTTATTTTTGTTTCTTAGATAACCGATTTTGATTTCTATGCCTGCTACTTATAATCACTTAAAATCTATCTTTCTCTACTTAATAAATCTGTTTTATACTTTACCTAAAACAATGTGTTTTGGTTGAAGTGCTTGGGAAATCTCAGCTCAGTTTACAAAGACTAACCTTAAAGACTAACACATTTATTAGAGCCTAAGCTTTCATGTATCAGAGGGGTAGCCGTGTTAGTCTGAATCTGTAAAAAGCAACAGAGGGTCCTGTGGCACCTTTGAGACTAACAGAAGTACTGGGAGCATAAGCTTTCGTGGGTAAGAACCTCACTTCTTCAGATGCAAGAACCCTAAGCTTTCATGGGCTATGACTCACTTTTTCAGATGTATGGAGTGAAAATTACAGTAGGCAGGCATAAATATACATCACAAGAAAAGACGGGAGCTGCCTTACCAAGTGGGGGGGTCAATGATTCAATCAGGGTGGATGTGTCCCATTCCCAACAGTTGACAAGAAGGTGTGAATGTCAATAGAGTAAAAATTACTTTTTGTAGTGCTAACGAGGCCAATTCCATCAGGGTTCATCAGGCCCATCGGGGTCTAATGAGACCAATTCCATCAGGGCCCATACTTAACAGTTGATGGGAGATTACTCCTTGTAGTGACCCAGCCATTCCAGGTCTTTATTCAGGCCTAATTTGACGGTATCAACTTTGCAAATGAATTCTGGCTATGCTGTTTCTCATTGAAGTGTGTTTTTGTAGTTTTTTTGTTGTTGTTGAAGAATGGCCACTTTTAAGTCTGAAATTGAGTGTCCAGGGAGACTAGTGTGTGTCCCCTCCACATTGAGGAAGAAGCAGGCTGGGTAATGAACACGGGTCAGGCTTCTGACCAGGGCATGATGGTACAGTTCTGGGGTGCACGGCTGGGGAGGTGAGGTGAATTGTCTGGAGCCTTTCTATTGTTAGTTCATGAGTGACTGGAAGAAGCATTCATGTAAATCAGTTGGGTGTGTCCCTGCCTCTGGATGTCTGTGTAAGTGCAATACGTGCCAGCGGTTTGTGGCTTGCCAACATCATCACAGTGTGAGAAGCAGCCCAGGTTGGTGGGACAGAGGACTCAGCGGTCCCACAGTCCAGGCTGCACCTTGGGAAAACCCATCACAACTCATCAAAAGGTTCATTTGTGAAAGGCTTCAGCTTCCATAAGCTGCTAGAAAGAGCGTCTCGGGCCCTTGGAGTAAAAGTGACTTAATGGTCCTAGGTTGGAGAGGTTTCTCTCCATCATGCTCCAGTCTAGTTGAGTTCTTATTAAACTAATGTGTTATTAGAAATAGGCCTGAGTACTAAAGATGAGCAGCCTGCTTGTTCTGACAGCTGGTGTGGAGATGGGGTGGGCACACAGCCCAGCCTTCTTCTGGCCTCTCTCTGGAAGTTAGTTTCAAATTCCCACCTCTTGCCTTGAGGTCCCACCATGAGTCCTTTAGTCACCAGTTTGGGCACTTTCTCCCCTTTGGCTGATTATAGCATGCTGTGCAAATTCATAAGGGCCAGGCAGACAGGCAGCACCTGGGGCTGAGCTGAAACTCTTGGACAGCTGTGTCCCTACAAGGGCAATACATTCCATGTCCAGCACCCCAGGCAGCCTCTCCTCCAAGTAAGGGTGGGATTTCTTTCCCAACCAGGGAACTGGGAGAGGACAGCTGGCCCCTTCATTCTATTGATATTTGGAAGGGCCAGTTGCAATCTGGCCTTTATTTATTTTGAGTAGTTGAGTATTCATATTCAGCTATGGATATCTTTTACAACAATTTCATGCCAAAATTAAAACCTCCTTATGCAATGATTGACCTCAACAAAATGAATAGATTGACCAGGCAAAAACTATTAAAATACAAGCGCTTAATAAAAATAGCCATTAGCAATTCTGCTTCAAGGTAGGCAAATAACTGATATTAGAGTTCAGTGACTGAGCAAAAAAAAATTAAGTTGTTTTGAGTCAGCCCACAACAACAATTCTTCTTGGGGGTAGGGAGGAGTCAATTCTGATCAAACCAAAAGTTGAGATGTTTAGGGGTTTTCTTGTATGGGTTTTTGTTGCTGTTAAATATAGCTAACTTTTGAAACAAAAAGTCTTTTTGAAACAAAAAGTTAAGATTTTGTTTCGAAAACATTGAAAGGAAATGTTTTGACTTTAAAAATCTGTTTTTCTTCATTTTTATTTGGATGAAACTATTTGCCAAAGTCAACCCAAATTCACAAATAGTTTTGTTCATCCGAAAAAATGCATTTTTCAGCAAATAAACTAGTCATCCTCAAAATTTATCCGGCTCCAATTCTACTGCCATTCACCCACCTCTTCCCCAAGAACGTAGGATAAGGGATGACATTGCAGCATTTCTAGAAGCTTTAACTAATCTTTCTGACCTACCAAGAGACTTGTGGGTGAGAAAGTAAGTTCTATTAAACACTTCACACTACGTGTGTATTTTGGCAACAAAAATATTTTACTGTAGCATCTCCTCCATTGGGAGCTGTTGTAATTATTGCCTGAAACATTTTTAGGAAATTGGTAAGCATAAAAAATGCATCATTCCTTCTTTGTCGCTGTTCTCTAAAATTTGCATGAACAATGTTTTGGGTAGTTTATTATATAATTACCTTAGTAAATTAAGCACAGGGAGAACAGCAATAAGCACCAAATACTTATTCTCTGAAAAAAACCTTGAGGAGTTGGCATACACAAGATTTTCTATGTTATTTCATTGAAAATAACCCCTTTGACTGGAGAGATTTGTCATTCATGTGCAGCATTAAAATTGTCACGTTTGTAGGCAACAAATATATTACATTTTGCTTATCTCTTTGACCCTTAATGTACAGAATTTTCTGTAAACACAGAGTTAGATGTGAAGTTTAATAAGCGTATAGGCAATTCTGATTCATTAAAAAAGACACAATCAGTGTTTTATTATATCTAATAACTTTATAGATTAATTTAATGTTCAGCAAATTTAGGCTTTGCATATCAAGTACCTAAATCTAATCCTAATATTAATTGAATGTATATAAAATGTCTTTCTCTTAAAGACGTGATGTTGCTAGTTATGTATTTCTTCAAGTACAATGAGCCTATTTAAGAAGTTTCTAATTGGTTGAAAAAAAATTCAGGATCTTCAGTATTCTCAATTATCTGTAAAGGAAATTGCTCTCAAATCAGTATAGTCCATCAGATCAGAAAATCTATTTTAATTGTACCCACATTCTAAGGATCTGTTTTTGCCATCATTAAGCTGGGAAAACTTCCATGTAGTTAATGGTAGTGTTATCTCTGAAAAGAAGGTAGGGTGGTCAGTGGATAGAGCAGGTAATGAGAATCAAGAGGATAGTGTCTATTTTTGGACAGTCCATGGATATCAGTTGTCAGTTCTCAGGTCTGCAACCTATGGACTGATGAAGGAAGATGTCCTAAAATGGACACTGTACTGAAGACCTGGGTTACATTCCTGGGTCTGCAACTGATATACTTTATGACTTTGGATAAGTCACTTAAAGACAAATTTTCAGTGTTTATTTGGGGGCACATGAGAAGGATGAGCATGCATGGTGTGGCTAGGAGTGTGTAGACCCTACATCTATAAAAAGATGGGTGTCAGAGGTGGGGCTGCTTTGTAGAGGTCCGGCACATCAGGGCCTTCACTGGTCTAAGTTGTTCACCCCAGCCAGCCCAATCTGCTGACATAACTTTTGGGGCTGGTGGCCTAAGGAGATATAGAAACTCCTGAACCTCCTCATCTGTTACTGTCTTTGTGGGGCTTATACAAATTATGTTCTGAACTGCAGCAGCTAAGAATATGTTTCCCTTGCCATCACTGTGCATGAAGACCTTTTGAAATTTCAGAATCGAGCAAAGCCCAGCAAATCTGATGTAGGCACATTCAGGCTGGCCATGAATCAGGCAAATATAAGTCACAAGGCCCAGGAGGAGCTGGTGCTTAAACAATTTTGCCAGAAATCACATTCTGCTGTAGTTTGTGTTGACTTTTAGGCTACACCTTCAGAGCAGAGTTAATTCACGCTGTAACACACAACAGTACTGTTACTCCAGTGTTGCCCCAACTCCACTCCTGTCCACTCACAAAAACCTCTCACCCATGTTCAGTGGTGCTTTAAACATGGCTTATCTGCGAGTATAGGATAGAGGTTGGGTGCTATTTTCACATGGATAGTAAGCTGCCCAGTTTTCAGATTGGACACAGGCTAAATCATTTCCCATAATTCCCTCCATGTGCCCAGAAGGACAGACAAGTTCTCCCACAATTCAGTGGTAAAGAATCATGGGATGTCTCAGCTTATTGCAGAACAAAGAACCATAGGATAGGCTACCCAGAACCTCCAGAAGTCCTAGTGACACACACACGAATGAGTGCGGCACCAGTGAGAATACAGTAACTCAAGTGTGGCTTTGCAGTGTGGCTGCTTACACTTGAGTTAGGCTAACGCAGGAGCTCAGATCTGGGAGGGGGGGGCAATCTCCTGACTTAACTCTGGCAAAGGCTTACCCTTAGAGGGAAATTTTCTGATGTTCTTCATATGTTAATAACCTATTAGTGTATGCTAATGTAATAGCAGTGGGGGGTGCAGATCTGAGCAGCTGGCCAGTGTTGACTAAATTGGGTAGCCATGCTCATGTACATTCTTAAGCAAAGTATTCACCCTTCTGTATTCACCTTTCTCAGTTCTTGCATTGTGAATGGAGCCTGCATAAAAGCAAGGGCCTGGATGCCTAGTAACTCTGTGACAGAAGCCACCCTTAAAGGGGAAAATAATCTGGTTTGCAAAAAACATGTAAAATGATCATTTTGTAGCTATGCATCACAGTCCCAGGAAACCGTGCAGCACCATCTGCTTTTCAACAAATGCCACAAGTTTCTGTCATGAGTGAGAGCTCTGATTTGAATTAATTATCAGTTAGTGTATGCACATTTTAATAATATAAAAAAATCTGATGGCAACACACTGTAGAAAGCCTGCAAAGAGGTCACCTAAAACCACAAAGATGTCAGTTTAAGTCTTCAGTAAACTAAAAGTTCTCATGTGTTGATTATTTGGCTTGGGAAAAGAAAATAGATGAAAAATGTTATGTAAGAAAACAAACAGGTATAGAACCTTGTATGTAGAGTATGAAAGGAAGACATTGTTAATAAATCTAGTTCACCGGGAAGACATGAAACTTAATTAATTTTTCTAAATTAGTTTGAAGTCTTTAGTTAAAAGGTGTTATATAAATGCAAACTATTATTATATTATTATTATTATTATTTCTAGTACACCTCTACCCCAATATAACGCTGTCCTCGGGAGCCAAAAAATCTTACCGCGTTATATGTGAAACTGCGTTATATCAAACTTGCTTTGATCCACCAGAATGCGCAGCCCCGCCTTCCCCAGAGCACTGCTTTACCGCGTTATATCCGAATTTGTGTTATATCGGGTCGCGTTATATCGGGGCAGAGGTGTATTTGTAATTAACATTTCCTAAATTCAATGAGTTACTTTAAAAGTATTAAATAAAGGGATGCACCACCAATCTGTTCATATAGAATCTTTTTTCTGCCAATAATCACTAGTAGAATATCACTTCATCAAAGTTTTGCAGTGCGTCTGGTGAAGAAACAATAAAATCTTCCGACTTACAGTACAGTGGCAGTACTCACCAGTTCAGAGAAAGCATTTACAGAAACTTTAAATATCCATGTCACCCAAGCTCTGAGAAAGAAAAGAGGAACAGACTTCCCACAAACTTGCAGTGCTGACAAGCTTCGCAGTGTCATTTCAAAAAAGAGGTATCCTTTCAAAAAAACTGTATTCTTGCCAAGTGGATGAGTTGGCACAGGGAGATGTTACCCAACCAATTTTTTGCTTCACCTGCTCCACCCCCTTAGCAGACAGGCTGGAGCCTACAGCTGGGACTGCTTGGGGTGTAATCAATCCTACAGTTGGGCTATATAAACAGAAATAGGAAGCTAATGGGAAGGGAAGTAAAAGGTATGTGGGCTATAGTGTTGGTGGTTTTCTGTCAGGCTCTAGGAGATCAGCCTAACCAGAGGTTTTATTTGGGGATTTTAAGTTTGGGAGCTGAACTAAGGTTCTGAGTTGAGGACCTTATGAACTCTTCATTTGAATTCTCCTATCCTGAAGCCTTGTTAAAGGACATGCTATTTTGTTAGCATGTGTTTGCTTCTCCTTGCCCTAGGCTCCTGAAGTGAACTTGTTGCTCCCAAGCAGGGGGAATTAATGCAGGACATGCCCACAATACCCCTGCTGGGCTGCAAGGGGGTGTGGAGGGACCGCCGACCTCTTTACACCTACATATAAGCAAAGTTAAGATTAAAATTAAAATCACCATGGAGGTGATATTGAAGTTGTTATAATGTTGCTATCCTAGCTCTTTAACTTAAGCCTACCAGATCCACTGTCTGTCACAATGAAGCAGTGCGTGGGAATGCCAATTCAGTGCTTCAGGACATATTATTTGTTCATAAAGAGTTGGATCCATCTCTCATGAAAGTCAATGGGGGTCATGCCATCAGCTTCCATGGGAGCAGGAGCAAGCCAAAAATCTGCTAGGTGTTTTTCCAGGAGTTAATAACATGTTCACTTCGCTCACTTATTTTTAGAATCTTAGATTGGCCAGTATTACAATTCATTTGAATTCTGGATAATGTCTAAGATTTTTACTTTAGCCAAAGATGTGCTATGTACTACATAGGTATGTAAGAATTCAGGTGCCTGGCCAAAATTGCTCACAGTGTAAGTGGATGAACATACAGAAAAGGGAAAGGGATGTAACCCAAGATTTATTCTTTTATAGGCTGAATGAGGATCTGCAGCAGCAGATGTGTCATAAGATGAATTGCCTCTATGAGAAGAAAATGAAGAAAGACCATGATGGAACAAAGTGCTGAGACATACTCAAGCTCTCCTATTCAACACACCAGAGAAAAGGTATGTACAACGTTGAAGCTTTTTTACTGTATGTTATCTTCACAGTATTTCATCTGTAGAGTAACATCTTAGGCAATGTTCAAAATTCAAATAATTTGTAATACTGGCAACTCTGAGAATCTAACAAAAATTGAGTGGCATGAAAAAACTATTTTACTTCTGTGACTTTACTGAGATACGGGGTTGCCAAAATTTTAATTAACTTTAAACTTTGGATTAACTTAACATTAGAATTATCTTGCAAGGAAAGATATGGCCATAAAATATTAGTTTACCATGATGAGAAGAACTAAGGAAGAAGAAAGAGATGGGGTTTAGAGGGATGAAGAGAGGACAGATGTGCATAGTATGGGTTTCCTGAAGATGAGACATCCTACTAAAGTTTCTTTGAAGAGAAGTCCCTGAAGTATCTACTCTTTTAAACAACTATGGCATAATTACATCAAAATATGAATCATTCTATCTAAATGTCTACTATTAAAATATTATCTAGATATTTTAGAGGACCAACTTTCAAGAGATGCTACTAATCATACAATCAGTGTCAAGGAATACATAGATCTATCCTGCACAGCTTATCCTGTCCTGTCAAAAATTTAGATTATGCATAGACCAGATACGTGAGGGGTAATGATGACAGAGGTGGTTTCTGCTCTCTCTTTTGAGGGGTTGCATTTTGTCAAGGACTTTTGGATCCTTGATTATACCCGCAGTCCCAGGTAGCAGCAGTGGCCAGTAGGTGTTTCGTTTTTAATTATCATCTGTGTCTGCTGGGGAGGTTGCAGTTGTTCTTCCTTGATGCAGCCATCCTCACAGCTATTCATGTCTGGGACTTTCAGATTGAATAATATTATATGGATTCTGCCCTGAAGACAACTCATGGATTTCAGCTTAACAGTGCCAGCCATGTATGGAATATTTTATTTATTCTCTCCAGACTATACTTTTCAACTTACTTCTGGGTGCGATTCAAGGTGAAGACTTTTGATCTATAGTCCTGGAGGTGGCCCTTCTCTCTGCACTATTTTAGTGGTTGAGATCAATTAGGACGTGTCTGCTGACAGTCCCCAGAATTGATCTAGAAATATCAGAGATAAGGTATTCTTAGAAATGGTCCCTCGATTCCAGAGTATGCTCAGCTTGTTGATAAACCAAAGCCAAATTCTGAATCCTGGGGCATGGTGAAAAGTCCAACTTTTCTTTCAGCCTTTCATTTAATTTTTCTGAGGTTGAAGGTACACTGAGATGAGTTAAGCTTTTGGAGGAGTGAGGTATTCCTGTAATTCATATTGAACAATGTACTATTTTGTTAGGTCTTAAACTTTAAATTAACTAGAACATAAATGGTTGCAGTTTCATATTCTCAGAATAAATAGAAGATTTAATAAAGCTGCCTCTAATGAAAACTTTCTAAAGAATCCTGCACTTTACAGTGAACTTAAAAACTTCAGTGTGTCCCATAACGAGTGTTTGATATCAATAAAACTGTTTGGTTAGGACTGAACAGCCAGGAAAAATGTTTGTTTTCATGTTGGGAAGGCAATCTTCTGCCTTTGTTATTTTTTTCCTTTGTGTTCTAATTTAGAGTAGTAGTAATTATATATAGCTGACAGTAATTATGGGTGAAAACTGGATGAATAGATTAATACTGAAATACCTTCTCTACATCTTGGATGTTCAAAATCTTGGAATTATCTCTGTTCTGCTAGCGTGTCTCAGCAGGGTATATTTTATTATTACAACACTTTAACAAGATGTCTGACTTTTTTTACATGTGACTCCAGACATAAAATCTGACAAATTGGAGAACACTAGAAAACCAAACCTAGCAGACTGGAATATGCAACTGTCAAAAACAAAACTTGTGGCTACAATAAATAGGATAATATATCTAAGCTTTGCAGTATTTTCAATAAAAAGAATAATTTGCTCTCTGCTGAATATAGAACTAACTGAAAATCAAATTAGACCAAATAACATCAGTATCCTTGGGCTGCCGAGAGGTGTAGAGGGAGATAATCTGTTTTTTGGACTGCCAGATCTAAAAAATACCTCATCTCAATGTCATAAACTACTCTTTATGCAGCGAAAGAGCCCTACAATTTTCAGAGGAGGCAAAAATAGACAGGAAAATAGTGGAAGCAAGAGCACTATTCTACATAGAAAGATGTAAAGGACGAAGAAGAGGGACATTTGGGGTGATGCAAAAGCAAAGGGAGTTGTAATTCAAAGGGAGGCAGATTCTTTTTATAACTATATCCATGCCTCTATACACAACTGAAGCGGATAGTTTGGTTCCTATCTAGCATAGTCTTTATGGAAAAGAACAAGAGGTGTTAAATTATACTCCTCCACACCCATGTTATTTGAGCATGGACTGAGAGAGATTTTATATTATAGCCCAGATTAAGAGCCAGGGGTACAAAGGAACTACAAAACTTCCCTCAGCTGAGGAATCCTCGGATGGTGTAGAGCTGTCAGAGCTGGCTCTACACCACCCCCTTCTGGACACTCCACTCCTGTATGAGGGATGCATCAGCGGGATTGAGGTTGCAAACCAGTATAATGTATAGCAGCAGTGAGGTTGCTCTACACCAGGGTTCAAGAGCAGAGATAGCTTACAACTATCTTTTCTGCCCTCTCTAACCCAATCCTTTGCCAAATGTGCTGAGTGATCACAGCATTATGGGTTTTTTTTCCTGGAATCCCACTCCCCACTCACACATAGTTACATTGTTGTATGACTAGTTGAATATACTTAACTTTCTTAATTTCTAAACTCTGCCCTCAGACAGAGTATCCATATTTATATCTCTATAAAAAGAACAGGAGTACTTGTGGCACCTTAGAGACTAACAAATTTATTTGAGCATAAGCTTTCGTGGGCTACAGCCCACTTCATTGGATGCATAGAATGGAACATATAATAAGGAGATATATATACACATATAGAGAACATGAAAAGGTGGGAGCTGTCATACCAACTCTAAGAGGCTAATTAATTAAGAGAAAAAACTTCTGTAGTGATAATCAAGATAGCCCATTACAGACGGTTTGACAAGAGGTGTGAGAATACTTAACATGGGGAAATAGATTCAACGTGTGTAATGGCTCAACCATTCCCAGTCTCTAATCAAGCCTAAATTGATAGTGTCTAATTTGCATATTAATTCAAGTTCAGCAGTTTCTTGTTGGGAGTCTGTTTTTTGTTGCAAAATTGCCACCTTTAGGTCTGTTACTGAGTGGCCAGAAAGGCTGAAGTGTTCTCCTACTGGTTTTTGAATGTTATGATTCCTGATGTCAGATTTGTGTCCATTTATTCTTTTGCGTAGAGACTGTCTTGCCATCATGTGCCAACAATGCCCCTCTGCCATGTACATTGGCCAAACCGGACAGTCTCTATGCAAAAGAATAAATGGACACAAATCTGACACTTTTTTTAAAATCCTGCCTTGACTACTGCACCATCCTTTTGTCTGGATTCCCAAATACACACAATATCCTCTCGGTGCATAAAAATTGATGCCCCTAAACTCATCTACTTTGTCTATGGGATTCCTGATTTGAATCCTTCTGCTCACTCTACCTCCATCACATTTAAGCTTTTATCTTCAAAAATCTATGTAACTCTGCCCCGCTCTACTTAACTTCCCTTGTTAAACTTCATATTGCCCCCATCCCCTCTGCTCTGCCAGTGCTCCCAGCCTTATCTGCCCATTTGTCAGTTTCTCACAGTAATCCCTGTGGCTTCTTCCACATTGCTTCCTATGCATGGTGAAGGGTTAAAATCCATGTGCACTTTATAGAACAACCTGGTATATGGATTGTGCCAGCTCTGTTTCAGACCCGAAGTCCAGAGTATGGTCAAGAGACCAGAGGCCTGGCAAATAGTGATCAGCTAAGAGAAAGCTGGGGTAAACAGAAAGCCTTACTTGCTAAAATAGGCCTGGTCAGCAAATTGCCAGGTGTTGGAGCTAAGAACTAAATAATTGTGTCTTATTCAGAGTTGCAGATTGAACAAAGAATCCCTGTTCCTATTGTGTTTGTTTCTTCTGTAGGGAGTCGTTCTTCCCACAGATCCAACCTTGAGTTTATGAAAAGTTGGCACATGTCAGTATAAGATATGGCATCCTTCCACCTCCCTTTCCCAGGGACCAATGCCTTGCCTTAAAACACACAGAAGACAATCTTTATTGCCATATACTTTCACTGTTTCTTTGCTTTAACCCCTAGGAATGTACCTGTTGGACAATCAAAGGAGTTGCTCCATTCCTATGGACCCCAAAGCAGAATTCAACATATATATTTTATACTAATAACATTTTATCAAAGTATTAATTAAATGTTAACTTGCTAACTTGAGACCATTGGCGGAGACATTATGTAACCTGTTAACCATTGGCTACTGTGCTATCTTGTCTTGCTGCAAAATCTATCCCGGGGTGTGGAACTGCCTACCCTGTTACTTTCCCCCACCCATGGAAAATCTATATATTCCATTATAATCAATTGATTGACAGTGTCTCTGAGCCTAATAAGCAAGGTGACTCTCCGCCAGCACTGTGTGTAATAAACTCGTATGCTTGACCTCTACACGGTGTGGATTTATGTCCTTCACATGGTGTAACATCTCTGATCTCATCAGAAATGGCCCTTTCCTGTCTACATTTAAGTCCCTTTCAACGGTCTAATTTCTACCATGATGCTTAAAGTCATATTTACTTGCATATAATTTGCCTATGGTTGTTTCAATTCTCTTTCCCCAACCTCTGTCTACTTATCTGTCCTTAGCTTGTGAGCATGTTGGATCAGGACCCATTCTTCTTGAGTGTTTGGAATGCACCACACACACAGTGGATGCCTCTGTAAAATAACAACAGTAATGATAATTAGAAAAACACAAAAGTTGACACATGCATTAGGTACGCTTCCTCTGAGAATAGAAGGTGAGACCATTTATTTTTGTGTTCTACTTTCTGTGCCTTGAGAGCATTAAAATTCATGCTGCGTGGTTGTCTTTAACTGGATCTGAATAACTTTCTTTCATTTCCTCTAGGCTATTTAATGTTAGGCTATTTAATGTTAAAACTTTTACCTGTTGTGCTTCCCTGCAGAAACTGTGTAATTCCACTGGTTCACAGAGGTTAGGTTCCAAATAACTCAATAGTGCTCTGAAAGAACATATCAAATTTCCACCATGCATTTTTCACATTCTGGTGTTTTTGGTTGTTTGTTTTTTATTATATTACATTATTTACTAAGACCTTGATCCTGCACAGCACTTGAATGCGTGTCTAACACACCAGTAGTTTCAGTGACTTCAATGGAACTACTCATGTGCTTGAAGTTAAGGACATGCTTAGGTACTTCACTGCATTGGGTCCAAAGTGTTCAGCAATTTGCCAGATTGAGTCCTTAAATCACATAAATTAATTTCTTCATTGCTTTCCAGAGCCTATTTCTCCTGAACCCCATGGATGGAGACTTGGTATTATTTCATGTTTCTTTCCCGCCACAAACAATACAACATAGTTAATCCCTGAACCTGTAAACATTTATGCACGTACTTAAATTTACTCCCAAGCATAGTCTTCACTTACTTCAGTGGCACTACTCAGATGGGTAAAACTACTCCCTTGTGAGAGTGTTGGAGGACTGGGGACTAATTTGAAATGAGTCTGAACAATCCATTTAAATTAGACTGATAAAGTTTGTGTTGTGTTAGTCATTATTACACCTGTGTCATTAGCCTCACTAACAAGTAGGTTTTTTCAGATATTCAGATATGCAGAAGAATTTGGTACAGGGTAAACAAGTCCAAATGTACATGATGATGTCATTGGTCTAAAATGTACCATGTCTGGCACAACTGTACAGGGAGGGCCCACTCATGATCTCTGATATTTGGACAACTGTAATAATGATAAGCCACTATTATATAACTCCATTCATTCTGAAGGATCATATAGCTTGCTCCTGCTCCCATTGAAGGCAGTGAGAGCAGAAGCAGGCCCACAACATGTTTTACAGACATATATTTATAAATACACAGCCTCATTGTGAAACAGTTCAGGTTGCTGCACCCATCACATGCCTATATACCTGACACAAAACCAAAGCACTGAAATGTTAACTTACTAGCAGTAAATTCCATCTGCTTCTTACACACAGGTATACACCCTTACTGCAACTACCATACACATGGACCACACATCACAGCTTTACCCATGTCTTCTAGCAATGCCATCTTTCCATCACCCCCTTCACAAAATTACCCTCTATGAGGGAATGAGACTACCTTTCAACATTCTGTTCTGCTTATCCCCTTTACCATACTACCCTCCTCCCCCAAAATTATCAGTAGTTGACATTGGGATACCCGGACACATTTCACAGAACCTCTACCAAAAGCTATGAGCAGCTCTTTAGAAGTATTGATACTCTCAAGCCTCTTCTCAGAGGCACACTTAGCAGGAAAACTAGTGGGTTTGATGGAAGCTCATGGCTTATTCTGTTCCCTATTGATTATATAATTTCTGCCAGAATACCTAATTAAATGGAGAGCATTTCCACCATTCCGAATCTGAATGATATGATATGCCATTGACACAGTTTTATAGTAGATTTCTATTAATATGGTGGATGCAGCTACTCTTTTTCTAAATCTATGACCAGAGCTCCCACTGAAATGTCTCATTCTGGGGATATCTGCCAGAGTGTCATAAATTTACTTATTTTCGTTTACCCCAACTGAAATTAATATCATGAGTACTTGAAATCTAACTTGTTTTAGAACTGCGTGTACATTAGTGATTCAAAGACTGATGGGCATACTGCCAAACCTTCAAATAACAGGAGAAAAGTAAAGATTGCAAATCACACTTCCTTTGTGTCTCATCAAATTGCAAACAGCTATAATCTCTGAAGTTATTCAGAAGGGAAGCACTTACTAATTTTGATGGGGACCAGAAAGCGAGGGAAATATGGAAAGCCCCATCTTGTGTTCCATACTGTGTCCCAGATGTTCAGGGAGAAGAAAACAAAGATGCTTATAGAATTGCTAAAGCTTGTGAAAAATACATCCAGACACATTTGTTCTCTCTGCACACAATGTTTACCCAATGTGGATGCATGTGTATTTGATAACCATAGGTGCAACATACATATGTTGCCAAATAATGTTTTCTGATAAATGCCTGTGTGAGCTTGCCATCTGTCATTAGTTCTTGGTGGTTTTCTTAACTAAGAGATGTATTCATTTTGATTGAAAGTGCTTCATAAATTTGCTGAAGGACAAGAATGGAGTGAGTTAAGAATAAACAGCTAATCCCATCCACATCATATCTGTCTCCCACCCAAAACTGGAGTGGGAGCAGCAGTTGGGGGATCCTCCTTCTCCCTATCCCATCTGTAAACTCCCATGGGGAGCATTCCCATCTGGTGGATTTCTGGTGCTGCAGCAGACTGCCTCCTGTTGCAGATGGTCTACTCTTCATGGGTATCAGGCTGCGTGTGATAATGTCACTGACATTTTCATATACAATTTGTGACCACAGAGTTGAGGGACCAGGCATGGGAGTATAGTGCCTGGTGGTGAATCTGGCCTTGGGTATCTGTATTCACTGTTCATGTCATATACCAGAATATTTTCATTATTCCGTCCAATACTCTACTTTACTAATTATGCTTTGTCCTTTCCAGACAATGCAAAGGTTTGAAGAAGGAACCAAAGTGAAAATAAGAACAGGCAGGAATTTAAACTGATCAGTTGTTGTGGTTCTGTTGAACGTAACAGAAATGAGAATTGTAGCAGGCTGTTCCTGGCTAATTTACATTAGTTTTATAGCAAACTGTGCAAGCAAACTTACAACAGCTGGCTTTATTGTCACTTTGTATTAGCCCATTTAGCCTTCAGAGATTACTGAATGACTGTCGTGTGTTGTCCTTCCACATCTAGTGTGATATGGGCTATGTCTATTTTTGTGCACTTCCCGGGGTGTTTGTCCATGTACTTCTGCTACTGCTCATCCACACTCCCCCTTTTCAGTACGCAATGCTAGAATTACCATTTCAGAGATAGTATCCCAGAGTCCTGTATGTCACAGGAGACACTCGGGAACTGCCTCGCTGTGTGTTGGTGGAACTGTACACCACCTTCACACATTTGGCAACGGCAGCTCCCAGTCATCTTTCCCTTCTGCCCAACAGCGTTGAAGACATGGAGCAAGTTCATGATGATGTGGTTCTCCTCCTGCTACTGCTCAAGGGACAAATACTCATGCAGTGCAATACTGGACGGAATGGGTCCAGAAAAATTTGAGATGGCAAAGGCAACAGATCAAGAGGACAAATGAAAACCCACTGGGGTCCCATGGAACATACATGTTGAATGCCAGGATTGCAATGATATGCCCATGAGTGGACTGCCACTTCTGGGCCCAGAGGACCAGCACAGTGTGGTGGGACTATATTGTCTTGGAAACCTGGGTGATTACCAGTGGATGCAGAAGTTCCAAATGAGGAAGCAGGTCTTCATGGTTGTGTAAGCAGCTTGCACCAAGCCTCCAGCACCAGACAACTCTTTTTCAGAAACCCGTACCAGTACAGAGTGGGTGGCTATAGACTTTGGGAAGCTGACAATACCTGACAGCTACTAGTCAGTTGAAAATCAGTTTGAGGTTGGGAAGTCAACTGTTGGGGTAGTTGTCTAGGTTTGCCATACTATCCGTACTGTAATCTACCCACAGGTTGCTGCTAAAATCAAAGTCCCTGAGATTATAATGGTATTTCAGAAGATGCACTTTCCAAACTGCAGGAGCCTTCGATGGAACACACATCCCAATATTTTGCCTACTGCAGGGGGCCAATGACTATGTGAAATGATAAAGGTTGATATCCACTTGTTTTCCAAGGCTTAGTGGATCACAGGCATTGCTTCATGAACACCAACACTGGACATGTGTGAAAGGTCCATGATGCCAGAGAGCTCAGGCGGTCAGGGGGCAAGAAGAGATTTTGTATAATGTTTCTGTTCCCACAGTTATTTTGGGGGATCCCATGTACCTGCTTCTCATGTAGCTCATGAGAGCCCAACATTGCTGGCCCAAGAAAAAGGCAATTCAACTATAGACTTCATGGCTGCAGAGTGGTGATGGAATGTGCCTTTGGATGTCTGAAAGCTTGTTGGCAAGGCCTGCAGACCCATCTGGATGCCAGTGTAGCCACACAGTTCATGTTATCATAATGTGCTATGCTTTGCACAATATATGTGAGGCTAAAAGGGAATAGTTCCAGAAAGAGTTGGTACAGCACAGATCCAGCTTTCAAAACCTGTACATGCTGCTGGATCCTATCCATGTGCATATTGCTCCTGTTTCCTGGCAGACCAGGGAAATCTGTGATGCTCTTTGCTCGCACATTATGGATGAGTGTGGAGCCAAAAGGTGAGTTGGGACTGTGCCAAGGGACATATTGTGATGCTATGGCACTGCTGGAAAAGTTCAATAGAGCATTGCCATGTACCTTGATGGGTTTTGACCCCCTGCAGCTGATGCTAATGTACTAACTGAAAGCAGACAATTGGGTGAGGGGGTCTCCAGGTTAACACATTTGGCCTTGGTTTTTGCTATGGACAGTGTATATGCACATTAATGCCATCAATGAGCAAAGCTTTAGTTGTATGTTAACAGCCCTGATTCAGGGTGCTTTATGGGAAGCACTTAAGTGTTGTCAAAGTAATTTAAAACCAGTTCTGTAAGGTTGAAGAAGGGGCTTCACACATTCCTTCTTCAGTGTTGTGAGCAAGGGTGTCAGAAAATATTGTGCACAGGTGGTATGCATGAGTACTGCCATGGTGGCAAGCGATGACTGTTTGGTGAGGGACAGGGATGAGGGGTCTTAAAAGCAACCTTCAGTGTCAGGTATCTTCAGTGTTAATTTACTTTTGATTCCTTTGTCTGTATTGTCAAATAAGTCAAGTCATTAACACAGCCATAAAGATGCTTCCGTTAACTTACCTTCTGTTTTTATATTCTGATGATTTGGACAGCAATAGTTATTTCACAGCTTAGTTCATGGTCTTGTTTATTTGTTTAAAAAACTATAGGAAATTCATGGCTGGGGTGGAGGCATTTCTTTGGGACCACATATTTACAGAAATCAGTCATGTGCTGTGAATCCTGCTGATCCACCCCAAATGTGAGAAAAATATCCATTGTTTGTACTCCAAAAGCAAGGTGCACACACAAGAGAAGTGTTTAAGACATACTTTGAACACAGAGCTAAAATAGTTTGTAATAGGAACAAAAAAAAAGTCACACGCCCTGAGAAGTGGGCAAACATTGTCTGTGAACACATCTCCTTGCCCTTCCCCTCCTCTTCTCCCTCAACAAGGACCAGAATGGCTGTGGAATATTTGGGGTATAGGGACATCTCAGGTACCATGTTTCGGGCTGAACAGAGGATGGCCTAAAAGGCCTCAAAAGCATTCTGCCACCAGCTATACCAGTGACCTCATGAGTGTGTGGTCCTTTCCACTCTGTGCATACTCCTACTCCATGAACCATCATCGCCTCCTCCTGCCTAAGAGTTTGATCCTCCCTTGCTCTAAGGAACTTGAAGTGCTTCTGACTCCTTCAGTCAGTGCCAATGAGCAGGTCCTCCAGAGTCCTTCTCTATCTGCCTCTGCAATATCTGCGGTGCTACTCTGCCCTACCAGTGGAATGGGTTCCCTATCATCATTGGACTGTCCTGGCAAGTCAAAGACAAATCAAGCATTATATTTCATTTCTCCTGTGAAGGAACCTAAGAAATCCCTCTCTCCCATAATACAACAGTGCTGCCAAAAAGCCACAATATTGATACTTTTTAGCATCCCAGGAATGCTACTGTGGAAGCCTCCTTCCTTCAGACTACTCTTGCTGCTCATGAGGAAGGAACTGAAGGTAAAAATGGTAAGATACTTGCAATACTATTATGAAAATGTTTCTCTGTTTACAGTGTAGCAAGGAACTGCTTGGAGTGGCATTTGGTTGCTTTCAGGTGTTATATTACTAGTTGCCTATTTCTTCGTTAAAAGTTGGCCATCATTTGGAGAACATAGCAGTGTTCAAGTTACAGGAATGGAAAAGAGAAGGGTCGCCCCTGTATGTATTGTTGAATGGAGGGGCATGATGAACTATGAAGGTGGACCAAGCACATTTGCCCTACTGTGAAACCTGAAGAACCATTTTGAATTTCCGCTACACCAAAAATTTGCTAAACTATGCTTACCAGACTGGGAGACAATTTGAAAGGAAATTGACTGAATTCTACGCTAGTGGATGTAGTTCCCATGGAAGAGGAGTGGAGAACCGTAGAAAATATCCACCCAGCCCTTAGCTGCTTTGCTTTGCCAGAAAGTCCAGCATCTGTGTCCAACAAATATCAGGGACAAGGAAACAGTCATACTGCGAGTGTATTTTCTTCCCTGAACTTTTGGATTAACATCGCAAGCCAGTCACCTCTCCAGTGCTAAGGGGCACAGCACTGTTTATGCAACCACAAGAGTGGATGCTTCACCCACCCCCACTTTTCTTGGCTTCTGCAGTGGAGCTCAGAGGACAGATACAAGGGACTGGGAATGATGGTAAACATTTGAAATGGTCACAGGGAGAATGGATTGCTGGTCTACACTGGGGTGGGGGAGTCGATATAAGTTACACAACTTCAGCTATGTATTTAGACCTACTCACCACAGTGTTTTCACTGTGGTGAATTGACTGCTGCCGCTCCCCCATCAACTCTGCCTGTGCTTCTCGCGGCAGTGAAGTACAGGAGTCGACGGGAGAGCGCTCGGGGGTCGACTTATCACGTCTAGACTAGACATGATAGATCGACCCCCACTGGATCGATCGCTGCCCGCTGATCTGGCAGGTAATATAGACATATTTCTTCTAACAACCAAATCATTCCCTTTCTCTTCCTGGACCTAGGCAGGCCTACATACAAGCAGCCAACCATCCCCACTCCCATGTGGCTAGCCTTTATAAGGGCAAAATGGGTGGTGGGGAGGTGTGATGTTGAGTCTTTGCCCAACTGTCATAAAACTGTTTTTCTCACATGGACCACTTCAGAACCTACCCGCACCCTCTAAAGCTGAATAGGCCTTCAGTCCTTAAACAAAACTCTTATTGAAGGGTTTGGTCCATAAAAGATATACATGCATGCACCTATGCTTCCAAATCTATTCATCATGGGTTATGTAAACTAGTTTTTGATTTTTTTTAAAACAAGTCTCCCTAGATGGCTCTTTTGCTCTCTCTTACTTAAAGATTTGAAATCAAATTTCATACAGTGTGAAGAACGGCATTTCAGTGGTACAGGGTTTTGTTTTGTTTTTAATTCTCTTCCCATTTCTAATAAGTAGTTTGACCCATTTCTTAACCTACTGTAATGGAAAGCTTTCCTGTAGAATGCCAATATGAATTCCCCAAATTTCCATTCATAGGCAATTCCATTCCCCATTTTGAACGTCTCATATCAACCTTTTATCCATCCCCACTGCTGTATTTTGACATATTTCTGTTAAGGTTTTGATGTATATTTTGGTCTAACTACATATTTGTTAAAAGGTGACCTTTTGATTTGATTGTTTGGCTGACTTCAGTGCTAATAAGCTGAAGGATGAGATGTCTAATGAATCTGGTGTATAGAAATAATGATAGATGACTTATTTGGAATTCTACAGACACAGTACTGCCAAGCATGCTAAGAAGTCTCTGGAACTGAACCAATCTTATAGCAGGAAGTTTTATTGATTACCTGGAGACAGGGCACATTTTAATCATTTTTACAGCACTATTGCCTGAGGTACAAAAATCCATTAAACAAGGATTATAAACTTTGTTTTAAACTGGATCCTAAATTGTTTCTTGATGTACAGTCAACAGCAACTCTGTAAGATCTATCACAGTTACTAAAGCATATTAAAATCAACATGCTTAATTTTAATTGCTCATATGCCTGACCCTCTGTGAGGCAGCTGTTCATAAAGCTAAATTACTTTTCTCCCATACAGGAGTTTCATTTCACTTCATGCTGGACTTTTTTTTTCTGTCCACTAACCAGCCCCTTTCTTCACTCTCCTTCAGTTTTCTCTCCCTCCTTCCCTGCCTCCCTCCCTGTTCCTTGGCCACAATTCCCTTATCTCTTCAGCTAATTTTCTCTCCCTCTGCCTCCCATCCTCATTAGCAGATTCTGCATCCTTGCCAATAAGTCAACTTTAATAAAGCAGTGGATTATTTTAATTATTAGTTGATTTAAAGTTACAGGCCTGCAGTTCTTTTTAGGAATCTCTGTTAACCTATGCAACGTTTGTGATTATGCTTGCAGACTCCTAATCAGATCATAAAAGCTGCTGCATGAATTGATGTGCGTATTATGAAAAAGTACATATATTTCAAACTTATATTTTCTGTTTAGATATATAACTTTTAGTGTCCTATGCTCTGGCTTTTCATAAGGGATTTCCAAAGAAATTTTTCAATTTAATCCCTGTTTTTGTGTCCTCCTTTCAGCCATTTCTTCTTATGACAGTGGGAGATCCTAGGTTGGTTCATTTCACTAACATGGGACTAGAAAAGCAGTAAATATGATCCTTTCCTCCTTATGCCTGAAGTGAGTCATAGTTTAGTGATCTTACTACCACATCCCTGAGAATCAGGAAGTCATGAATTCTATGCCTTCTGACTTCCTCTGTGACCGTGAGTACATTATTTAACATCTCTACTGCCCCTATTTCACCATCTGTACAATGGGCTTATGAATTCTTACCTACCATACAAGGCACCACACCCAGTGAGATGCTGATCACTTACTAGAAAGTACTGGGTGCTCTCAATTTCCAGTGACTGTTGACAATGCTCAGTGTCTTCCAAGAGCCTTTCCTTAGGCCAAATGTGTGCCAAGAATTGACTAGTTACTGTCTCTAATGTCTGTAGACCATTATGGAGTGCTAGACAGTATTATGTCCCTCAGCACGGAACATATGGAGAATATAATAGAGAATAGTACATTTATATCAGTATACAGTGCCTCGCACAATGGGACCTCTACGCACTACTGCAATACACAGAAATACGAATAACTGTTATGGTATTTATTATTTATTTGTATAGTGGTAGCATCTAAGGGCCCCAATCATGGATCCAGTCCCCTTTCTGTGAGGCTCTGTACAAAGACAGAACAAGAAGACAGTCCCTTCCCCAAAAGAGCTTATGCTTTAAGTAGAAGATGAGACAATAAGTGGATGCAACAACCAGAAAGAGGAGCACAACGTAACAATGAGACAACACTAGAAAACCTAAGCAATGGTCACAGCACACCAGAACCCTAGCTATTATGGAGGTTTTCGAAAGTATCACAGCAAAGGAAAGTTTTAAGGAGGCATTTGAAAGAGAAGAGAAAAGTGAGGTGGAGTAGTGGATGTTTATGGAAAGCTCCTAGCATACATAGGGGGTGGCATGAGAGAAAACATGAAGGTCTTTGTTTGAAAATTTAAACAAATGGGGTGTGAAGATTGGCATCATTGGCAGAGGAGAAGTAGAAGTCAACAGTTTGATAGCATATAAGATAATCATAATATAAAATTGTTAAATAAGTCTATGGAATTATACAGCATTGATAAAATTCTAGATTTTATTCTACATGATTCTATCACCATAATACCATTTTGTATTAAATTATGCGAGATTCCAAAATAATCTCTATAGATCCCTGTTGGTTTAATCCCCATCAAATTATACATGGTTTTTTCCATAAAGATAGTCTTCTGTGGTTTCATTTCTTACAACTTAAGTTCATACAGGGCTCATATCTGTTTCTTCCTTGCATCTCATTTTTCCTGTACTTTTACGGTTTTCCCTACATATTCTCAACAGCTTTTAAAATGCAGTCAAATGCATTCAAGATGATGCTCTCCAACTGGTGCAGTGGACAAAGTGTGTATATATTGTGACAAAGTTCCTCCTCTATCTTGGTGGGTCCTGCGCTTATTGGCGGATTTTCTTGCCTCAGAGATTCACCATGTGGGTTGGGGAACAGCCCCTCTGGAAGAACCCACAGTCCAGGTCAATTGGGAGGTTCGGGGGGAACCCAAACCCGCCCTCTACTCCGGGTTCCAGCACAAGGCCCTGTGGACTGCAGCTGTCTATAGTGCCTCCTGTAACAGCTGCATGACAGCTACAACTCCCTGGGCTACTTCCCCATGGCCTCCTCCAAACACCTTCCTTATTCTCACCACAGGACCTTCCTCCTGGTGTCTGATAATGCTTGTGCTCCTCAGTCCTCCAGCAGCACACCCTCTCACTCTCAGCTCCTTACGCCTCTTGCTCCCAGCTCCTCACACTCACACCACAAACTGAAGTGAGCTCCTTTTAAAAACCCAGGTGCCTTGATTAGCCTGCCTTAATTGATTCTAGCAGCTTCTTAATTGGCTCCAGGTGTCCTAATTAGCCTGCCTGCCTGAACTGGTTCTAGCAGGTTCCTGATTACTCTAGTGCAGCCCCTGCTCTGGTCACTCAGGGAACAGAAAACTACTCATCCAGTGACCAGTATATTTGCCCTCTACCAGACTCCTGTACCCCACTGGTCTGGGTCTGACACAATATGCTACTGCCCTGCTGTGCTAGTGAGAAGTTTGACACAGCCTCAAAATCTTTAAATCTCTCTTTTCATTTTTCAGTCAGCTATTTATCATTATTTATTCCTACTCTGGCTATTCTCTGATACCACTGTGTAATTCTGGAAACACTAGAAAAGTGCTATTAAACCATACTAAGTTATTTCATTGGTATCCTAATACAGTAGAACATCAGAGTTGCAAACACCTCAGGAATGGAGCTTGTTCATAACTCTGGAATGTTTGTAACTGAACAAAACGTTATGGTTGTTCTTTCAAAAGCTTTCAAAGTTTAGATTTTTTCCAAAATTTGGAAAACACCTGACTTTTGCTAATGCCAGGTTCAAAGTTATGATATAATACTGACTTCCCACTCATAATCTCATTCTCACACAGGCAAAGGAAGTCAACTGATGTCCAACAAAGTGGACATCAGTACTACTTAAATTATTTTGCCCTTGTCTGCTCAGTTCCCCGCTGTCCAATGACTTAGTGAAGCATATAATAACCAGAATCCTAGTGAATTGGAACCTCCTGCTTCAGTTTGGCATTTTGGCAAGCAGTTCATCTTCTACAGCATCTACAGGATTTTTGCTTAGATAGAGTACCTAAAAAAGTCTATAAATACTCAAGATTAAACAATGATTTAAGCAAGGTTACCTTATCTTGTGGACTCTACTGTTTAATAAAAGGCTAAATATGTTTCAGGAAGCCACAAAATGTATGACCTCCTTAATATCTACCTCCCAGTGTACTTACTTGGCTTGCTTTTTTCAGGCTTCTAACACAATGCTTTATATATCTTAAGACTATAAATACTATACACCCAACTCTTGTGCACCAATGTCAGTCTAGAGTGAATCAATTGAAATTGTGGAGTTACAGCCATTTAAATGAGGTCAGAATCAGACTCTATATGTTGTGGATGTGATTAAGATCTATTGAAGTGAAAAATTGTCCCACGCTTTGTTATTGCCAAATCATCCTCCATTAACTGCTCTTCTACAATTTCTGAACTGAGCAAGATGCCTTTCTGCATGTCTCATGTCATGTTTTACTGAAATACCAGGAGCTAAACAAGAAACAGTTTCTACAGAGAAAATGATCATGTAAGCACTATGACTCATAGAACTGGAGTGTACCCACCAGGGGCATATTTGCTCACACCTATGTATCTCTCCTGCAGTACCATCCTCCCTTCTTGGGATCTACCAGACACCTCTCCACTGGGGCTCTCTGTAGAAGGTTTCCCAGGGTTTAGAGATGGAAAAAGAGACAAACACCATCCTGTGTTCAGCTCCATCTGGCAATCCAGTCAAGAGTTAATTTAACTCAAAGCCAGGATCTAACCAGACATCAGGAGACACCATCAGAGCTGCTTAAAGGAAGGACATGTCCAAATGGAAATCTCCTGCAGCCATAGGTCTACAGTGTCTCCCTTAAAATGGATCCTCCCTCCCTTCTCTGCTGTCCTCCAAACCCTTCTTTGAATTTCCGCAAGGGGACCCTCAGAATTTTCCTGCCCCTTTGTCCATCTCTCCAGGATTTGGCCCTCAGCTTTTAATTGTTGTTTTCTTACACACATGAATTAACAGACAAACACCTATCAAGGGTGGTCTAGATCAGGGGTTGGCAATCTCTGGCATGCGGTTCGCCTGGTGGGCTGGGCCAGTTTGTTTACCTGCCGCGTCCACAGGTGCGGCCAATCGCGGCTCCCACTGGCTGTGGTTTGCCGCTCCAGGCCAATGAGGGCTGCAGGAAGCTGTGCAGGCCGAGGGATGTGCTGGCTGCAGCTTCCCGCCACCCCCATTGGCTTGGAGCAGCGAACTGCGGTGCCAGTGGGAGCAGTGGGAACCTGCAGATGTGGCAGATAAACAAACTGGCCCGGCCCACCAGGGTGCTTACCCGGGTGAGCCGCGTGCCAGAGGTTGCCGACCCCTGGTCTAGATAATACTTAGTCCTGCCATGAATGCAGGGGACTGGATTAGATGACCTCTCGAGGTGCCTTTCAGTCCCACAATTCTATGATTCTATATAAGGACATGGCTGCAGGTACTTAGAGCCGTATTGCTATCAGAAGAAAAATATACAGGGTATTTGGTTATTCACTGATAGACTCATAAATAGTTGATCTAGAGGGCTTTTTACAGAGTTAGTTACATGGTCATTTATTGAAGTACTGGTATGGACAATTCCTGAAAATAATTGATTTTCAAACTGCAGTTCTCTACCAATTAACATTTTCCTTAAGCACTCAAAAGCTATCATTTAAAGTTGTATTAGAAATGCAAGCAACTCCTAACTTGCAACTTTAAAATTCTCAGAGCTGTTAGTTAATTTATTGTATCAGATTAAAATTGATTTTGTTTTTAACTGTGTTCCAAACAGGACGTTGTAGGCCAAATTTTGAAGTGGAATGACTTTCTACAGTCAAGAAATAATGGGTGAAATCCTCACTTCACTGAAGTCCATGGGAACTTTGCTATTGACTTCAATGAGGGAAGGATTTCACCCCATGCCCTCAAAGTGGGATTTTATTATGGAAGTGCTCTCACAATATCAACAGTAATGCAACTTCTTTATTGTGGGCTACTACTCTGGTTTTTTGGATGCCAGAAAGACCTACCAGAATAAGGGGGATAACTTGGGTATTATTTGTACATTTGAGAAAGATCCTATAACAAAAAGAAGTAATGGGTACAGTGAGAGAGCACAAAGGTAAGTAAGCATTTTAGTTGGTGTTTGTTTTAGTCACAATTCAAGTTTGTCTTATTTCTTTAGAACAATACAAGTAATACTTATTTGTGAAAGAAACACATTCTTGTGCAGACAGTCTAACTCCACTACCATTGCTTGTGGGCTCTATTAATAGAGTAACTTCAGTATCATTATGTCTACTCAATGTTTTGCCTTTACTAGCAAATATTGATCTATAGAATGGTCTGTTCAAGGGCAACAGCATCATTAATTGCTAAGTGATCTGCAAAACAATTAGAGACCTCCTAGCTGGTGTATAAATAGATGAATGGAGCTGTCTACCTAATTGAATATGGTACTATCCACAGACCCAATTGTGTTGTTCAGAAAGGTCTTCAACATCTGTCACTTTTCCACTTTTCACAATAATATGTCATGATCTATTCACACTTCTTTCTCAAAAGCCTTTGACCAGAGTTTTGTGTGTGTGTGTGGTCTAAAAGTAGTTTTTAAACATAGACCATCAATCAAAAGTTTGAGCACCAGAAAAGCTCTAATTCCCATTTGCACTAAGAGAAATAAGGAAAGGCCCATATATAAAAATTGGCTCAAAGTGTGGATACAGTTAATGTAATTCTTCAAAAAATGAAAAGAAGAGATTCAATTCTAGGTTGTTTAGGGCAGAGTGTCTTTTTTGCAAGTTACTTCAGCACCTAGCACAGTGGGGGCCCCAATCCCGAACGGGACTCAGTGCTCTACTTTAATGCAAAAAATAAATAAGAGCCTATGTCTACCAATGCCATCTTTCTACAATTGTAAGAAATTGATTGAGGGATACATCAGAATATTAGTTGTTTCAATAAACCTTAAGTTCCAGGGACCAAATATTGTATATAACTCTTTTATTTAATATACCAGTACTTCTGTTCTGGTTGTACTAATTGGCCACTGTCAGAGGCAGTATATCAGACAAGAAATAGTATAGGTTGAACTTCCAACCTGCTAAATGGTGTTCCTGTTTACAGTGATCTTTAGATGAATACAATTACTGCATAGTTATTCAGGACTTTGAGTAAGATCAGGATTTGGTCCATTCTTCTGAATTTTCTGTGTTCAGTTACAATTTTGCAATGCTGTTTTTCTTAATCTGTGGGTTCTCACTGTGTGAAGAACATCAAAATATGCACTGCGTGCCAACCTTTGATGCTCTTGGTGTTTGTGAGTGATATTTTATTTGTAATGCTTCTAGAAAGTTTGGTGATGACGTATAGGTGCTAAGATTTGATTTACTTTAGTAATTTTATTTACATACGACATCTTATTTAAGGTCTTTATTATAACGGAATGCGGGTAAGGGTTTGTTAGTAAACTTCCTATGCCTGGGATTTTTTTAAGTGATTCTAACTTGGAATTTTAAATTGCTTTGAGTTGAAACAATATACAAGCTGTTTTTTTTAGTTGAAACAATATACAAGCTATTTTTTTCCTCCCAAAATATTGCCTACATGGATTATGCTTCGATTTAGCACTAGAGTAGGGAAAAATAGCTTGTGGGTGTTTTGATATTTTTGTCACACTCTGTCTGAAAAAAGGCCTGATTTTAATCAGCAAAATTTTGCAGGAAGCTGCTGCTGCTTCTGTCACAAACCTTGCCACCAGCACACAGCCCAAGCAGCTGACTTGTGAGCTGGAGAGTTCCTAGGGTACTTAGGGGAGAAAGAATGTTAGCCCTACACTGTGAAATATTAATGGAACCACTCCTGGGCTCCTTTTCCATACTTGGTTTAGCAACTGCTGCTCTTGCATACATAGAGTAGCTGATAAATCTGCATAACAGCAGATTCACTGGCTATCCCTCCAAATCCCCACTTTGAAGGAGCGGGCAGGGATTCCCTGCAGTACACAGAGGATCTTTATCTACTGCATAGGCTTCTTGAATCCCCCTCATTCACTGTTGTGTTTTCTGCTATGGCCAGGGCACCTGTGAAGAAAGCAGCAGGGTTTCCCCAATAGACAGGATTTTTTTTTTAAATGACAAATAAAACAGTTTAACTTTGAAAAGCAACTTCTATGCTAACAGCGTTGCTCTTATCCTTGCTTTGTTTTGAAGCATCAGTCATCTGCACAAGGATCCTAATCACAGTATTTTTACAACACAAATTCCTATTTCAGTGGAATGGTTTTGTCACAGCTCCATTGACATTACATCAAGGGTTAGGTGGTGCGGTAGGTTCATAAACTAGCCTTCCCCCTCTGCAAGCCAAAGTTCAAATACACTTCAGATCAAACGTAGAAATGAGTTTAGTGGTCTTGCCCCAGTCCTGTGTTTTATAACGGAAGGAAAATATAATGACAAAAAGCTAACTCTTGGCAGCTTCCCAATTTAATTTTCCATGTCTCCTGCTGCCCTCTGTAGTGTGAGGACATAAACACAAAGAGCCGTGCTTTAAGCAGCAACTAGAGAAATCCCTAATCAGGAAGTTTCTATGTGTATTAAACCCCTGGTGCAACGCATACTAGTCCTATCTGGTAACTGTGGTGGACTAGGAACTCCACAACCATTCCCCATCATTCTTTCTTTATAATAAAAGATTAAAATTTAAATTGTAATCCAAGGTATACACACAAACAACAATTCAAAATAAACTTCAAATTCATTAAAACTATTTACTATGTCCCCTTATTAATTGCATTTAAATAAGCCTGAGCAGTATTCTAAAGTTCAAGTCTTTGAGGAGGTCTGAGCAGTCTTCCAGACCATGTTCTCACTTCTGTTGAGTTTTTGTGTGGTGTTACCTGTGGAGGAGGCTCACTTCATGACAGAATACCTGCAGGTTGCTGATCTTCTCTTCATTTAGTTGGGAAACATTGAAGATGAACCTGATTTCTCCAGATAAGTCCTTTTGGGGTGTCCATTAGGTAGGATCTAGGAGTTTCTGCCAATCAGATATGCAAATCTGGGAGCTCCTGAGCCAAACTTTGTTCCCTGGTCTCAGTTCAGGTAGTGCTTTTGTTCAGTGCTGAACATTGAAGTTTTGCTGCCAAATTTTTATTTCAGCATCCCATTTGCAACATTCCTTTAAGTCGGGTGTCTTAGCTTTAAGCTGTTTTGGTGCCATAGGTAAAGGTGTCGTTAGTTGTCTTTCTGTCAGCAATTCTGCTGAAGATAGTCCAAACACAAGCAGTGTTGACTGAAATGCCAGGAGTGCTTTATATGGGTCCACTGATTTTTGCAGAAGTCTTTTCAAAGTCTGCACTGCTCTCTTTACCTCCCCTTTGCTCTGTAGGTAAAATGGACTTACTAGTAAAATGTTCAAAATCAAAGTCCTGTGCAAAGACTAGGTATGTTTCAGAGGTAAATTGAGGTGCATTATTGAGCTGAGAACTTCAAGAACTCCATGTCTTGCAAATATTGATGATAGTTTCTCAGTGATCTGTGCTGATGAAGTCTGTGTAAGTATAGACCAGATCAGTGGCACCAGAAGAGGGGGGACCAGGGGGCCATGGCCCTCCCACTTTTGAAAGTGGATGGCCCTAGCCTGTCCACTTTTAAGCAGGGGCCCTGCCCCACCATACCTCTTCCTCCCAAGACCACCCCACCCCATCCAGGCCGGCAGCTGGATCCTGGACAGGGAACCCAGGCAGTTGTGGGTCGCTGCACCACAGACCTAGGGGTGCCAGGCATCCAGTTTTCGACTGGAACTCCCAGTCAAAAAGGGACCCTGGTGGCTCCAGTCGGCACCGTTGACCGGGCTGTTAAAAGTCTGATTGACAGAACAGTGGGGGCCCAGGGCTAAGGCAGGCTCCATGCTTGCCCTAGCTCCACATGACTCCCGGAAATGGCCACCAGTTCCCGGTGACCCCATGGCACATGGACAGCCAGCGAGGCTTCGTGCACTGCCCCGCCCTAAGTGACAGCTCTGCAGCTCCCATTCGCCAGTAGCTGCGACCAATGGGAGCTGCAGGGGCGGTGCCTGCGGGCACGAGGGCAGAGCATGGAGCCTGCCTGGCTACCCATGCACTTAGGGGCTGCAGGGAACTGGTGGCCACTTTCTGGGAGCCACAGTAAGCACCACCAGGACCCCAATCCCCCCCACACCCCAACCCCCTGCCCCAGCCCAGAATCCCCTCCCATACCCAAACTCCCTCCTGGAGCCTGCACCTCGCACCCCACACAACAACCCAACAACCTGTCCCAGCCTGGAGCCCCCTCCTTCACCCCAAACTCTTCATCCCCAGCCCAGAGCCCACACCCCCAAATGGAGTCCTCACCCCCCCACACACCCCTCCAACTCTCTGCCCCAGCCGAGAGCCCTCTCACGCATCCCAAACCCCTCAATTCTGGCCCCAAAAAGAGCCCATACCCCCTTTGCACCCCAGTCCAAGCCTAGATCCCTCTCCCACACCCCAAACCACTCATCCCCGGCCCCACCCCAGAGCCCACGACCCTCTCGCACCCAATCCCTGTCCCAGTCCAGTGAAAGTGAGAGAGGGTGGGAGACATCAAGCGACGGAGGGAGGGAGGGAGATGGAGTGAGTGGGGGTGGAGCTTCAGATAAGGGGAGGGGCAAGGGCAAGGCTTCTGGGAAGGGGCAGGGCAGGATTGTTCAGTTTTGTGCCATTAGAAAGTTGGCAACCCTACGCAGACCCCCTATCTGCCTGGGTTACAAGGGTCAAGAGCAGCCCCTGGCCTGTGTCCCCATCTCATGGGCCCCCTGCCCAGGGCAGGAGGGTTCACGGCTCCCCACAGCTGCCCACGCACTGTGCGCGGCTATTACCTGGACCTGGCTCTAGTAAGGGGGCTGCAGCCTAGCCAACATAAGAGCTGTGCTGGCAGCTGTGGGGAGCCATGCCATGGACCCTCCACACCTGCCCGCAGTGTGGGGGGCCTGCGGGGTAGGGACATGGGCCAGGGGCTGCTCTTGACTCCCTGGCAGGTGGAGAATCCATGGCACAGCTCCCCACAGCTACCCACACAGCTCTTACTATGACTGGGCTGCGGCCCCCCAGAGCCAGAGCTGGGTCCAGGTAAGACTCATGATCGCATGCAGGCAGCTGTAGACCCTCCTACCCTGGGCAGGGGGAGCCTGCGGGGTGGGGCCACGGTCTGCTCTCAACCTCCCCACCCCAGGTAGGTGGAGGGTTCCCGGCTCCTGGCCAGCTCCAGCTTCTGGCTTGGCTTGGCTGGGGGCCTCGAACAGAAGAGGAGGGGTGGGGGGCCCTGGCCCCTTCCCCCACCCCCACTTTTGGGAAGGCTCTGCTGCCCTTGGCCAAATCAATATATTTGGAGATGTAATTGACTACAAAAATGTACGTGCCCTTTCCAGAAAAAATCAGATAGCTTTGTAGAGAGTAATGGTTCTGGTGATTGGTTTTTTGTTTGTTTGTTTGTTTGTTTGTTTGTTTTGTATCTTGCAGCCTTCTGCAGCCAAGTCACCATACATATTGCTGTGCTCACGCCCTGCACTTGTTTATACCTTGGTGTCCCTCATCTCTTTCTGAAGTACTGTAGGGATAAGAATGTGCTGTCCTTTCGGAAGTAGGCCATCAGTCATGGGATGGTCATTTTGATCCTGCCAATATAGAAGGAGGTCTGTTGCAAGGTGACTCCTTTGACTCCCCTTCTTTGGTAGAGTTGAGTCCGTTTCTGCCAAGTCTCATCCTTTAGTTGTTCATCTCTAATTTGCTGAAGTCAGCTGGCAGATGCTGGAATTGCTGCCAGAACAAGGGTAATATAGATATTGACATTTTTTTCTAAAGCCTTTTTCTTCTTCCATTGGTGGCTGCTCAATTGGAGCTCTAGATAGTGTCTGCCACTATGAGTGCTTTGAGTGGAAAGAAAATCACAGAATCTTTAGCTGAAGTCTTTGAATCCTAGGTGGTGCATTCAGTAGTGGTTTTGAACCCAACATTGCTTCTAAGGGCTTGTGATCTGTTTCTCTCTTAAAATTCTAGCCAATCAGATATGCACTGAGCCATTCGCAGGCCCAAGTGACTGCTAGAGCTTCTTTTTGCACTTGAGTTTACTTCTGGAACAAATCTCCTTCTGGCTGATTTTGTGTGAACACTGCTGCTAAATCATATGAAGATGCATCCACGGCTACTGTTGTTGGATAGTTTACCAAATATTATGCCAAAACAGAAGGTGATGTCAGTTGTTCTTTTATGTTATTAAATGTGTTTTCATAGAATATCAGGGTTGGAAGGGACCTCAGGAGGTCATCTAGTCCAACCCCCTGCTCAAAGCAGGACCAATCCCCAGACAGATTTTTGCCCCAGATCCCTATAATGGCCCCCTCAAGGACTGAGCTCACAATCCTGTGTTTAGCAGGCTAATGCTCAAACCACTGAGCTATCCCTCCCCCAGATCTACATATATTGTGACCATGAAGGAGATCTCTTAAGGGTTTTTTTAGATTTCTTATATTTGGTAAGAAATTCCCAAAATGATTTGTAATGCCTGGGAATCATCTTACAGCAGAAACATCTATGTTTTTGAATAAGGCAAGTAATGTTTTCAGGTTATCTGAATATGGCTGAATTCCCTGTTTGCTAATTGTGTATCCTACAAACTTTATCTTCTTTCCAAATTAACATTTCTGATTCAGAGTAATGCCACTTGTAGGAAACATCTCAAAACTGTATGCAATCACTCATTGTGTTCATTTTTATCTCTGCGATATAACAACTTATAGGGAAACCTGACAAATCTGCAACATTCTCTTTCAGGAATGTTCTTGTGTTGCAGATGTGCCAAATGGAAGACAGTTGAAACAGTTCCTTCCACATGGAGTGATGAATGTAGTTAATGGTATAGATTTTTTGAGCAAGGAGAATTTGCCAGAAACTTTCTGTAGCATCTAACTTTGAGAATACCTTGGCTTCTGATAGCTGAGCTAATGACACAGCAGAAGCAGGAGTCTTTCTCTGCACATGGTTCTATTACATTGTGTAAGGTCCACACAAATCCAGATTTTGCCATTGAGCTTTGGTTCCACAACCACTCCTGCAAACCAGTCAGACACATC
Source organism: Chrysemys picta bellii (assembly GCF_011386835.1). Classification (NCBI taxonomy): domain Eukaryota; kingdom Metazoa; phylum Chordata; order Testudines; family Emydidae; genus Chrysemys; species Chrysemys picta. The sequence continues at coordinate 39,832,690 of NC_088795.1, forward strand.
ATCTATCTTGGAAATAACCCCCATAGCTTCCAGCAAAGGTATGGGAAAGTAGCATGAGGCTGTGAGAGCATAGGGAGTCACTGATGGCACGAATTTTATTTTTTACAGCTGTCTCCTGACAGTTTTCCTAGCCCCGTGAAGACAGGTGGATACATCCCATCTATAATTTACTTTTTGCCATTAATGTATTCCAGTTTCTCTACTAGGTGTAGTCCTTGTATTGCTGGCTTTCCCAGTAGGGAGGTTGTCAGTCCTTTTATTACATATATCATTTGCTGAAGAACTTTCCATCCTCTCTTCAATTTCCTGAGGAACTGGCCACAAACATTCAATATATTATAACTAGCATCACATAAAATGTTATTTGGTCTTTGCAGATCTCCATCCTGGGATCAATTATAATATATACATATATTTGGAATTGCAGTGACTGTTGCCCCATATCAATTTTAAATGTAAGGTTTCAACCATTTAGATCTATGCTTGTGTTATCTGTTCAACTGAGGATATAATCCCTAGAAGTATGGACTCATTGTCACCTGATGGTAACATTCCTTCTTGAATTGTTTCTAGTTCTCTTGGTGATCTGAATGCTATTGCAAAATTTCCCTTTTTGAGGCATCTTCTACATTTGGCATCTTTTGGGGACATTGTTGCCATCCACGACTTGGTGCCTTGCCACATGTTCCACAGTTTTTTCAAACTTTCCTCCTGTAAAGGTTCTTTAATCTCCCTCTCTCACTGTGCACTGTTTCTTATGTTGTGAACTTGGTTTGACTACTCCTTTCACATTTGTATCTATTCTCTTTACTATGTTAATATTTTCTGATGTAGTATCCCCCATGCTGCTAGCATGTAAGCCATATTGGTGTTTCTTTGTGGTTTCTTGAATTCTCACTTTTGCTATAGCTTTTGCTAGTGTGTGATCTGGGTCTAATTGAAGCTGTGCTGATAAATTGGTGTCTCTTATACCAACAACTATTGTCTCTCTCATTAGTTCTTCTTTTAACATTCCATATTTCTAATATTCAGCAAAACAATGAACTGCATAATAAAAGTCTCAGCTGTTTTTCCTTGTTCCTGACACTTCCTATTAAATATGGCCCCTTTCATATATATATATATAGAGAGAGAGAGAGAGAGAGAGAGAGAAAACACACTGTAACGTTCCTCCAGTTAACATTAAGTGTTGTATCTTATATAATCCATACAATATGCATGTGTGGCTTCAATTTACATAACTTCGCTGTCCATGCTATTTTCATCTCTTTTCTAATTGGTTTATTTCCATTGATTACAAATGGATCCTGCATCTATCCCTTACTCCTTCATTGCCTTTTGGCACTACACTCTATTGTGCCAATAACTTCCTCTTATCTATGTATATACTCCAACTTGGATACTTTCTGTGTTCAAAACATCACCCATGACCTACACAGCAGCTTTACGCATCATTGAACAAGTTTACATAAGGACAAGTCAGCAAGGCAACATCCATGTCAAGCAAAGACTAGTCCGAATCCAGCCAGCTTAGCATAAATTTTATCCTTGCCTATTCAAAGGTATTCATTATACATGACCCATATTTATGGCATATCCAACATGCCCTCAGGTTCTTTTAATCAATTATCCAGACTAAATTGGTTAACACCATGTACCCCTTTTGTGGCATCTGATACATTATATCTTTCCTCAAAGAATAACTTAGTTTGTTAGTTGCTCCAGTTCATCCCAGCTTGGATCCATTCTGTTTTTCTGCAGTACAGTCCATACACATTTTATTGCTCTGGTAGACACACTGGTCTAACTAAACCAGCATATCTCATCATCTGATGGGCATGCATATTTAGAACTGCAATGATTAACTATGCATTCATGATTATTAATAAGTACAATTATATAATGCATTGAATAATTATAATTAATAATGTATAGTCATTGAGCACTATTTTATGTGAATAAGTATATTCAGCTCATGATATGTGACATGTATTTCTTCCATGAGTTGTTTATCTCGGAAGTTTGCATGCACCAGAGCACACAAGTGAGCATGCACATTTCACATAATCATAAATACTTTGTTGTTTACAAACAATTAACCCTAGTGAATTAGGTAAGTTTTGCCACCTCTGTTTTTCACATGGGAAAACTGAGGTATAGAAGACTATAGTTTAGTTCTACCTTGGTAAAAATGACATAGTGGGATTCCATCTTTAATGTCTCTTATAATCTGTGCTCAGATTATGCATAAAAAGATGGTTGTTCTAACTTCCAGTCTTGCCAGGTCAATCTGAAAGTCAAACTGGGTTCATTCTTTCTCATGCATAATTACTAGTCAAATTATGCTCTCAATGATACCTGTGAAGCCCACCAATCACATAGGTGCAACTGATTAGATTGCATCTATCTATTAAATAATTCTGTTCAAGAACAAGCACAACGTCTCTTTTAGACGTCTGCAGGGCTAGTAACAGTAAAAAGCAGAAAAAAATTATTTTGTCACTAAAATCAGTGGACATGGTTGGAATACTCACAGGCAGCTCGGGAACAGGTGTTGAATTTATATAGCTGCTCCCATCACCTGTTAGACAAGGAGTTGAGAGCCAATTAGTGCACTTGTGATTGATTGCTTCCTGGACAGAGGGGACAGAGCTAAGTAAGGAAAATTAGGCAACTGGCCTTTATAAGGAAGCTGAGGGAACTGCTGAGGGGACTAGACTCTACTTCAGTGGTGGGCAGCCTGTGGGCCATATGCGGCCCATCAGGGTAATCAACTGGTGGGCCACCAGACAGTTTGTTTACATTTGCATGGCGGCTCGCAGCTCCCAGTGGCCGCAGTTCGCCGTTCCCAGCCAATGGGAGCTGTGGGCAGCCATACAAATGTAAACAAACTGTCTGGCAGCCTGCCAGCAGATTACCCTGATGGGCCGCAGGTTGCCCACCACTGCTCTACTTGATTTGACTCTCCAGTGGAGAAAAACCCCACATAGAGCAAATTAGGCTCCTGTGGTGGGAGCTGTAATATAGGGCTTAAACAGATAAGAAGTCAGTCAGGAGGAGGAGGGAACAGGTTAGGCCCATGTGTGGGAAGGCCTAGGTGGGGTTCACTGGAGCCTGAGAGAGGAGGAAAAGTGGCTAGTTCAGCAGAGAAAGGAAAAGCTGGGAGGACCTAGGGAAAAGCCTGAGGCCGGGACCCAAAGGGAGGCATTGTTAAGCACAGGCTATGCGGAAGCAAAAGGGGCGTAGAGGTTGGAAGTGGCCCAGGAAGAACAGCAGCATGTCTGAAAGAGCAGACCTAGCTGCTTAATACAGGGTCCCTGAGTCAGAAGCCAGTGTAGAGGGTGGGCCTAGGTTCCCTAGCAGGCCTGGAGGAAGGCGCGTGCAAGTCCAATGTAAGAAATATTAAGCCGGGGTGGGGCTGAAGACTCACTGCAAAGAATGAGCCAAGATGAGAGGCCAAAGGCTTTTTAGTTTTGTGGGATGTTTTGTGACTTTCAGTTGAACCTTCTTGCTACCCCCAAAGGGGCCTGAACTTTGTGACTCCATCAGAAGGCTGAGCCACAGAAGAACTGGTCAGAGGAAGACAGGAGGTGCTGCAGACAAGGATCCCTTGCAGCATTGCACCCTGATACAAGGGGTCACTACAAGTGGTGAGTACCTTACAAGCCACTTTTCAAAGCAGAACTGTGCTATACTTCCCTTACTTACAATTAATATTACCTTACTCTTCAAGTGGCAAAATTTAGCCCTCTGTGATTTAGACAGGGTTATACAAGTCATTGCAAGAGCCAGAAATAGACCTCAAGAGTCCTGATTCACAGTATTCTGCTGTAACCACTGTCTAATGCTCCCTGCCTTTGCTAATGGAAATAATCAAGGAATGTCTGGAAGTGCTTTTCTGCAGAGAAAATATCACTACCCTGTGACAGCAGTAAACTGTACATTTTTTAAAATGAATACACATAGTTTATAATTTTTTTCTCCATTTGTCATCTTCCCTCCTCCCCCCCCCACCCTTTTTAGGTTCATGCCACTGTATATATGTAAATAAAAGTTGTAGGGTGATATTGTGTGGGGATGTATATAAAGAACTCAACACTGGCATGGATATAAAGAGCAAGTAAGGATGAGCCTTTAGAGCCTTAAAAGAAAAAAATGAACGTAGTAATTGTGAATTTTTTGAAAAAATCTCAAACTTTTACAACAAAACATGTTCCCAAGAGTTTTGAAAGGGTTTGAGTTTTTCTTAATATATAGTGAAAAAATGCTGTTTGTAAACTGTTTAGAAGAGCAAGTGAGAAGAAAGGATGCTTATTTCAAAAGTCAAAATGAATTTCATATCTTTGTTTCTTTCCCAAACCTTTCAATTTCTAAATTTGAAGAAGAACCTCAAAAGGTTTAGACTTCACATTGCTAATGTAAATAAGCAAGGTTTCTACTCATATGGCAGCTCTGTGATGTAAATTACTAAAAAGGAATTCAAATTAGAAATGGTTTTGGCACCACCTGTAAAAACTTGTCTTTTCAACGATCAAGGTACCGTTCTCCCTATCCCCATCATAGACTCATAGAAATAAAGGGCTGCAAAGGACCTCAAGAGGTCATCTAGTCCCCTCTGCCCCTCTACCCACCGTGCTAAGGAAGGGAGGATCTCTATCTCACATTCATGATAAACAGCAGATAGCAAAATACTTAGCAGGGGACACAGACTGTGGTGGTTGATCAGGAAATGAAATGACATGCTATTTTATGTTTTTATTGTCCTAACATGGGCAGGATCCTTCACGCCTTTCTCAGATAAAACTTCTGTTGACTGAGGAGAGCCTGCTCCAGAGTTCACTGAAGTCAATAGATTTCCCATTTCCTGCCTGTCCTGCAGTTTAACTAACACATTGAGTTACACACACTCCAACTCTGAATAAATTCCTTTAAAAAAAATTTCCTTCCCTGTCCAGGCAAATTGGTTGAAATTATAGTGAAGAACAGAATTATCAGACACACAAATGATTTGTTGGGGAAGAATCAACACAGCTTTTGTAAAGAGAAATCATCCCTCACCAATCTGTTGGAATTCTGTGGGCTTGGGGGTCAACAGACATATGGACAAGTGTGATCCAATGGTTATGGTATACTTGGACTTTCAGAAAGCTTTTGACAAGATCTCTCACCAAAGGCTCTTAAGCAAACTAACCAATCATGGGATAAGAGGGAAGATCCTCTCATGGATCAGTAACTGGTTAAAAAACAGGAAACAAAGGGTAGGAATAAATGATCAGGTTTCAGAATGGAGAGAGGTAAATAGTGGTGTCCTCCAGAGATCTGTACTGGGACCACTGCTGTTCAACATATTCATAAATGATCTGAAAAAGGGGGTAAACAATAAGGTAGCAAAGTTTGCAGATGATACAAAATTACTCAACATAGTTAAGTCCAAAGCAGATTGTGAAGAGTTACAAAGGGATCTCACAAAACTGGGTGAGCGGGCAACAAAATGGCAGATGAAATTCAATATGGATAAATGTAAAATGAAGCATGTTGGAAAACCTAATCCCAACTATATATAAAAAATGATGGGGTCTAAATTAGCTATTACTACTCAAGAAAGAGATCTTGGAGTCATCATGAATAGTTCTCTGAAAACATTCCGCTCAATGTGCTGCAGTCAAAATTGCTAACAGAATGTTAGGAACCATTAGGAAAGGTACAGATAATACAATAGTAAATATCGCAATGCCACTATATGAATCCATGGTATGCCCACACTTTGAATACTGCACTCAGTTCTTGTCACCCCATCTGAATAAAAGATTTATTAGAAATAGAAAAGATACAGAAAAGGGCAACACAAATGATTACAGGTATGGAACACCTTCCATAAGAGGAGAGATTTAAAAGCCTTGATTAGTCATCTTGGAAAAGAGATCACTATAGGGGGATATGATTGAGATCTATAAGATCATGAATGGTGTGGAGAAAGTGAATAAGGAAACGATATTTACCGCATCACATAACACAAAAATCTGGGGTCGCCTGATAAAATTAATAGGCAGCAGGTTTAAAACAAACAAAAGGAAGTACTTCTTCATACAATGCACAGTCAACCTGTGGAACTCATTGCCAGGGGATATTGTGAAGGCCAAAATTATAACTGATGTCAAAAATTAACTAAATAAATTAATGGAGGATAGGTACATCAATTGCTATTAGCCAAGATTGTCAGGGATGCAACCCCATGCTTTGGCTGTCCCTAAGCATCTGACTGCCAGATGCTGGGACTGGACAACAAGGAATGGGTTACTCAGTGATTGCCCTGTTCTGTTCATTCCCTTTGAAGCATCTAGCATTGGCCACTGTCAGAAAATAGGATACTGAGCTAGATGGACCATTGGTCTGACCCAATATGGCCATTCTTATGTCCTTCTTCCATTTTATCCAAGACTCATTATACTGAACTGTTTATATGAAAACTGGACATAAGACTTGAAATTTCTTTCACTTCTTAAGTGGGTTGGGAGATAAAATCTTTCCCCAAAAGCTTACACCATGATACTGCTTCTTCAATTCTCATCCATCAGCTCACTGGTGGTGATGGGACCAAATGAAATCTTTCCATTACTTTTTATCTCTAACGAAGCCAAGAAACTGATACATCTTTAAACCTTTCTGTTCTTGCATTTTTCACATTGTCTATCCAATGCATCCTCAGTCTTCATCTATATCTAGTTCCTTGAACTCTGGAAGATATCATTCTTTGTATGACATTCTTTCCGAGTGCATTCTTGACATGTCCAAACCATACCAGTCGTCTTTCTTGAAACTTCTTTAAAAGCGGTGTCTCTTACCCAAGTCATTTTCTTATCACTTCATTTTTTAAATTTTCTGTAGTCTTCAAACTCTCGGTATTCATCGCAGCCAGTTCATTTCTGCAGTCAATATCATTTGCCCATCAGCTTTCCTCATACTGCAACATTCTGACCCATACAACAGTATCAGCATAAAATTGTCTCATATACACTGGCTTCCATTTTATTGAAATGTTTTTTGGCATTCCAGATCTTGCAGAGTTTTTTCCCAAAAGCAATAGTGGCTAGTCTGATTTCTCTTTATATGTCATCTTCACACTTCCCATTCTTTGATACTAGTTCTCCTAGGTATACACATTTTTCCATCTGTTCTAGTTGTCTTCAACTTTTGATCTATACCAGTTTCTCTTGGGTTCCCGTTGCCATTAATTTTTGTTTTCTCCATGCTGATATTGAACCCAAATTTTCTGTTTTCGTGGTTTACCTTGTCAGTTATTCTGATGTATTGTTCTTCATCCTAGTCTAACCTGGTCTGTGCTTCTGCAAGTGACACTTCCATGTACCTTTTCATTCTCCTCTTCAACATCTTGCTGAATGCTTTTCCTGGCACAGTCAATAAGCTGATTCCTCTGTAGTTCTTGCATTCATTCTTAATTTTTTCCTTACAGATTAGTGAAAGTAGGATCAGACTGGAATTCCTAGTCTGGAGCAATAGGCATATTCGGAGTCGGTGAAGAAAATAAAAAAGGGAGAAAGGTTACTAAAATTCTGCCTAAACGACAACCTGGTGATAACAAACCTGCTGTTTCAACAAAGAAAGCTGCCAAGGAAGTGAACTTTGATATCACCCGATGGGCAAACAAACATGATAGTTTTCAGACTTGTGAATCACAGATGGAAATCAAGTGTGTTATTGTGCAGATCATTTGCAGCTGATATTAGACAGGATCATGAGTTAGTGCTGGCATCAATGAGGTTGAGACTGAGAGCAACTGCAAAATTGCCAAAAATTAAGATATATAATGTAGACAAATTAAAAGAACCAGATATCAGGAAATAATGCAAAGAAACTGTGCAAAAAAAAATCACATTGCTGGTGAAAGAGATGAATGTTGAAGAAACATGAAACAGTGGCTAAAAAAAAATTACAAGAGCAGCTGAATAAGTGTTTGGCAACAAGGCCAAAATAGAGAAACTACAGTGGATAACACATGAAGTGCTGCAGTTCAGTGACAAGCATAGGAAGCTGAAGGAGAATTAAAAGGAAGTCACAAGTCTAAGGCCTGGTCTACACTAGGCGTTTATGTCGAAGTTAGCGCCGTTACATCGAATTAACCCTGCACCCGTCCACACAACAAAGCTATTTAGTTCGACATAGAGGTCTCTTAAATTCGACTTCTGTACTCCTCCCCAACGAGGGGAGTAGCGCTAAATTCGACATGGCCATGTCGAATTAGGCTAGGTGTGGATGGAAATCGACGCTAATAGCTCCGGGAGCTATCCCAGAGTGCACCACTCTGTTGACGCTCTGGACAGCAGTCCGAGCTCGGATGCTCTGACCAGCCACACAGGAAAAGCCCCAGGAAAATTTGAATTCCTTTTCCTGTCTGGGCAGTTTGAATCTCATTTCCTGTCTGGACATCGTGGCGAGCTCAGCAGCACTGGCAACGATGCAGAGCTCTCCAGCAGTGATGGCCGTGCAATCTGAGAATAGAAAGAGGGCCCCAGCATGGACTGATCGGGAAGTCTTGGATCTGATCGCTGTGTGGGGCGATGAGTCTGTGCTTTCCGAGCTGCGATCCAAAAGACGGAATGCAAAGATCTAGGAGAAGATCTCTAAAGACATGTCAGAGAGAGGATACAGCCGGGATGCAACGCAGTGTCGCGTGAAAATCAAGGAGCTGAGACAAGGCTACCAGAAGACCAAAGAGGCAAACGGACGCTCCGGATCCCATCCCCAGACATCCCGTTTCTACGAGGCACTGCATTCCATCCTAGGTGCGGCCGCCACCACTACCCCACCACTGACCGTGGACTCTGAGGATGGGATATTGTCCACGGCCGGTTCCTCGGACATGTTAGCGGACGGGTCAGATGAGGAAGGAGATGAGGAGGACGAGGCAGTCGACAGCGCTTACAACGCTGATTTCCCCGACAGCCAGGATCTCTTCATCACCCTTACAGAGATCCCCTACCAACTGTCCCCAGCCGTTAACCCGGACACAGAATCTGGGGAAGGATCAGCCAGTAAGTGTTTTAAACATCTAAACATTTATTTTTAACAGAACAGGAATATTAAGAATAACAACAATGGGTTTCTAATGATTAGTTTGCCCTAGGCGCTTAACGTTTCAGTCCTGGGCAGTGCAACTATTGAAAAAAAATCTAACAATGTCCGGTTTAGCATGATTGTTCTGCCCAAGCCGCTCTACTGTTTAGTCCCTGCCAGTGCAGCTACAGTAAAATGCGGTCTATATGTCCGGGGATAGAGAAGAAATCCTCCTGGGACATCTCGAGGAAGCTCTCCTGGAGGTAATTGGAAAGCCATTGCATCAGGTTCCTGGGGAGAGCGGCCTTATTGGGTCCTCCGTAGTATGACACGTTTCCGCGCCACGAGACAATCAAGTACTCAGGGATCATTGCCCTGCAGAGCAGGGCGGCATACGGCCCTGGTCTTTGGAGGCTTTCCCGAAGCATTCTTTCTTTCTCACTGTCTGAGATCCTCATCAGGGTGATGTCGCTCATGGTGACCTGCTTTGAATTAGGTAGGGGAATGTTAGTGTTGGGACTGCTTGCCCGTTCCTTTACAGAACTGTAACTGCTGGTTTGCAGCCACGCGGTGGAGGCGGGAGAGGGGCACAGGGATCTTTCCCGGAGACAGCTGTGAGGGGGTGGGACAGGGGCAGAGTTCCTGCTTGCCGGATTGCTGGCAGCAGGGACTGGCATTGCTTTCAATGTGAAAGGAGGCCAGTGCTACTATTAAAGTTTTAAGCTGCCACAAGTCTACGGCTTACCATGTCTGCCTGCTACACAAATTCCGGTGTCCTGCCCCGCTTCTCAGATCTGCAGTGCAAGACCCCAGGCAGTGAATGCGAAGGCCGAGAATTCGACCTTGTCCTGAGTGCGCATGTGATAGGTGTTGTGCATGGTCTTGTTCACAGAGAAAGACTGTTCTTTGTTCACAACTACATTTATCTTTCTGAGGAATTCACTCCCTTTTTCCCATTCCCACAGCCACATCTGCGACTGTCTCACAACCTAGCCTGGCATCACACTCCCAGAGGCTAGCGCAGATTAGGCGTAGGAAGAAGAGGACACGGGAGGTCATGTTCTCGGAACTTATGGGCTGCTCCCGAGCCCAGGCAGCACAGCAGACCCAGTGGCGGGAGAACTTGTCCCAAATGCACTGATGACACATGGAACGGGAGGAGAGGTGGCGGCAGGAAGACTAGCAGGCGACTCAAACGCTGCTTGGACTAATGAGGGAGCAAACGGACACACTCCGGCATCTTGTGGATGTTCTGCAGGAACGGAGGCAGGAGGACAGAGCCCCGCTGCAGTCTATCTGTAACCGCCCTCCCCCGCCACCAAGTCCCATACCCCCCTCACCGAAAGTGCAAAGAAGGAGGGGTGGCAGAGTCCGTGCAAACTCTCACTCCACCCCTGCAGACAGCTCTAGTAGTAGAAGGCTCTCATTCCCCAAAATTTGACAAGTTCTTTCCTTCCCGCCTCACACAAGCCCCCGTCCAAGTTTCACCTCCCAGTTTCATGTGTAGTTGCTAATAAAAAAAACGTTTCTGTTAATTACTGTTTCCATCATGTTCTTTTGGAGGAGGGGGGGAAAGGGGGTTGGTAATTGGACAGGACAGTCACCTTTAGCAGGGTACATAGGCGGGGGCAGGTCCAGCAGCAGGGCACATACACAGTGCAGTCACTAGTTACCCTGGTCAGTCTGGGAGGTGGTTTTCATGTTGTGTGGTGGGGGGTGGGTTGCTCTGTGACTTTGTGGCGGGGGAGGGCAGTTACAGATCTTATGCGGCGGTCCTTATCCTGGATCACAGAGCCACGCAGCAGGGGATCTGTAACCATCCTCCCCCTGCCACAAAGTCACATAGCCCCCCCCAGACACACAGTCCCGATCAGGAGGGGTGACAGGCTCCGTTGAAACAACCAGTCCACCACAGCGGAGCCTGTCAATCCTGGAGTTTAGAAGCGTCATTTGCGTCACTACACTACACCCGCTCCCCACCACAGTCTGCGTCCCAGGTTTAAAACATTCCCGCGAAAACAGTGATAAAAAAAACGGTGTTCATTAACAAAGTAGAAGTGATTTTATTTCTAAACGTGTGTTGGAAGGGGGTGAAGGGGTATGTAACTGGAGAGGATAGTCAACATTAACTGGGTAAGGAAACGGGGGCAGGTTCAGCTTCTCTGTACACAAACTAAATAGTCACAGGTTACCCTGCTCACTCAGGAACCTAGCTTTCAAAGCCTCCCGGATGCACAGCGCATCCCGCTGGGCTCTTCTAATCACCCGGCTGTCTGGCTGGGCATAATCAGAAGCCAGGCTATTTGCCTCAACCTCCCACCCCGCCATAAAGGTCTCCCCCTTGCTCTCACAGAGATTGTGGAGCACACAGCAAGCTGCTATAACAATGGGGATAGTGGTTTCGCTGAGATCACAGCGAGTCAGTAAGCTTCTCCATCTCCCCTTGAGACGGCCAAAAGCACACTCCACCACCATTCTGCACTTGCTCAGCCGGTAGTTGAAGAGTTCTTTTTCAGTGTCCAGGGCGCCAGTATAGGGCTTCATGAGCCAGGGCATTAGCGGGTAGGCTGGGTCCCCGAGGATGACTATAGGCATCTCCACATCCCCAACAGTTATTTTCTGGTCCGGGAAGTAAGTACCTTCCTGCAGCCGTCTAAACAGACCAGAGTTCCTGAAAACACGAGCATCATGAACCTTGCCCGGCCATCCGACGTAGATGTTGGTAAAACGTCCCCTGTGGTCCACCAGTGCGTGCAGCACCATGGAAAAGTAGCCCTTTCGGTTAATGTACTGCGTGGCCTGGTGGTCCGGTGCCAGGATAGGGATGTGAGTTCCATCTATGGCCCCACCGCAGTTTGGGAATCCCATTGCTGCGAAGCCATCTATGATCGCCTCCACGTTTCCCAGGGTCACTACCTTTGACAGCAGTACATCAACGATTGCCTTGGCTACTTGCATCACAACAACCCCCACGGTAGATTTGCCCACGCCAAAGTGGTTCGCGACTGACCGGTAGCTGTCTGGCGTTGCAAGCTTCCAGAGGGCTATGGCCACTCGCTTCTGGACAGTCAGGGCTGCTCGCATCCGGGTGTCATTGCGCTTCAGGGCAGGGGACAGCAACTCACAAAGTTCAAGGAAAGTTCCCTTCCACATGCGAAAGTTTCGCAGCCACTGGGATTCATCCCAGACCTGCAGCACTATGCAGTCCCACCAGTCAGTGCTTGTTTCCCGGGCCCAGAATCGCCGTTCCACAACATCCACATGACCCATTGCCACCGTGATGTCCTCGGCGCTGGGTCCCGTGCTTTCTGACAGGTCTGTGCTACTCTCAGACTTCAGGCCCTCACCGCGGTGCTGTAGCCTCCTCGCCTGACTTATCTGCATCTGCCTCTGGGAAAGGTGGATGATAAGCTGCGCGGCGTTGAGAACGGCCACAACTGCAGCGATGGTCGCAGCGGGCTCCATGCTCGCAGTGCTGTGGCGTCCGCGCTGTCACTGACTAGAAAAGTGCGCGAACTGATTTCCCGCCGGCGCTTTCAGGGAGGGAGGGCGGGAGTGATGGACGGATGACGACAGTTACCCAAAAGCACCCTCGACACATTTTTTTTACCCAGAAGGCATTGGCGGCTCCACCCACAATTCCAATGGGCAGCGAGGACTGCGGGAACTGTGGGATAGCTGCCCACAGTGCACCGCTTCCAATGTCAACGCTTTCCCCATTAGTGTGGACTCACAAAGTCGAATTACTGTCCTTAGTGTGGACACACACGTTTGAATTTGCAATATCTATTCCAAAAATTCGATTTAAGTAAAATCGAACTACTCTCGTAGTGTAGACATACCCTAAGAGCTGAGTACAGTAGGTTGGTCAATGTTGACCAAACTGAAGTTGCATAATGCTTTACAGCTAGACCAAAGGTTGAATGGAAAACTACTCTTCTGCTTGGGAAACTATTGTGCTGATGTTGCAATGGTAATTTCACTATATAAGGAATGGAATTGTATTAAAAGACTGTGAAACTCCTCTCACCAACAGATGTATTAACCAGACATATGTAAATTGCTTTATTGCTGTAACCCCAAGGAAGGTCAGATAAAGTATAAGAATGGTCATACTGAGTCAGATCAAAGATCCATCTAGCCCAGTATCCTGTCTTCAAAAAGTGGCCAGTGCCAGGTGCCCCATAGGGAATGAACAAAACAGGTAATCATCAACAAAAAGAATGAGGAGTACTTGTGGCACCTTAGAGACTAACAAATTTATTTGGGCATAAGCTTTCATGGGCTAAAACCCACTTCCTCAGATGCATGCAGTGGAAAATACAGTAGGAAGATATATATACACAGAGAACATAAAAAAGTTGCCATACCAACTATAACGAGACTAATCAATTAAGGTGAGCAATTATCAGCAGGAGAAAAAAAACTTTTATAGTGATAATCAAGATGGCCCATTTCCAACAGTTGACAAGAAGGTGTGAGTAACAGTAGGGGGAAAAATAGCATGGGGAAATAGTTTTACTTTGTGGAATGACCCATCCACTCCCAGTCTTTATTCAAGCCTAATTTAATGGTGTCCCATTTGCAAATTAATTCCAATTCAGCAGTTTCTCCTTGGAGTCTGTTCTTGAAGTTTTTTTGTTGGAGTATTGCGACTTTGAGGTCTGTAACTGAGTGACAAGGGAGGTTGAAGTGTTCTCTGACTGGTTTTTGAATGTTATAATTCTTGACATTTGATTTGTGTCCATTTATTCTTTTGCGTAGAGACTGTCCAGTTTGGCCAATGTACATGGCAGAGGGGCATTGCTAGCACATGATGGCATATATCACATTGGTAGATGTGCAGGTGAATGAGCCTCTGATGGTGTGGCTGATGTGATTAGGTCCTATGATGGTGTCCCTTGAATAGATATGTGGACAGAGTTGGCAACGGGCTTTGTTGCAAGGATAGGTTCCTGAGTTAGTGTTTTTGTTGTGTGGTTATTGGTGAGTATTTGCTTCAGGTTGGGGGGCTGTCTGTAAGTGAGGACTGGCCTGTCTCCCAAGATCTGTGAGAGTGAGGGATCGTCCTTCAGGATAGGTTGTAGATCCTTGATGATGCGCTGGAGAGATTTTAGTCAGGGGCTGAAGGTGATGGCTAGTGGCGTTCTATTACTTTCTTTGTTGGGTCTGTCCTGGAGTAGTGACTTCTGGGTATTCTTCTGGCTCTGTCAATCTGTTTCTTCACTTCAGCCAGTGGGTATTGTAGTTTTAAGAACGCTTGATAGAGATCTTGTAGGTGTTTGTCTCTGTCTGAGGGATTGGAGCAAATGCGGTTGTATCTTAGCGCTTGGCTGTAGACAATAGATCATGTGATGTGGTCTGGATGAAAGCTGGAGGCATGTAGGTAAGTATAGCGGTCAGTAGGTTTCCGGTATAGGGTGGTGTTTATGTGACCATTGCTTATTAGCACTGTAGTTTCCAGGAAGTAGATCTCTTGTGTGGACGGGTCCAGGCTGAGGTTGATGGTGGGATGGAAATTATTGAAATCATGGTGGAATTCCTTAAGGGCTTCTTTTCCATGGGTCCAGATGATGAAGATGTCATCAATATAGCGCAAGTAGAGTAAGGGGACGAGAGCTGAGGAAGCGTTGTTCTAAGTCAGCCATAAAAATGTTGGCATCCTGTGGGGCCATGCAAGTACCCATAGCAGTGCCGCTGACTTGAAGGTATACATTGTCCCCAAATGTGAAATAGTTGTGGGTGAGGACAATCCATTCCCTGTCACTCATTCCCAGCTTCTGGCAAACAGAGGCTAGGGACACTATCCCTGCCCATCCTGGCTAATAGACATTGTGTGTTGTGCAAAATAAGAAAGTAGCTAATAGTAAATAAGGTATATTCTATAGAATGCTTTGTGTCCATGAAATGTATTCTCAGAATTTTTTATACATGTACTAAACTTTGCTGTGGAAACTTACGGGGAGCTGAACTATTGCGATGTGTCCTGTGTACACGGAGCTCTGTTCTTTGTATACGTAACAACTGTCAGGAAATAAGATGGATGTTCTGTTGGGGCTTGTGAAAGCAGTCCACTGGGTACGGGGCCTAGCTAGTGCAAGACAACTCTGTGTCTTGCAAAAAAATGTATGGAGAGATCAGAGAGAGCCAGTATCATGTACAATTTTAATATACACAATATCAATATTATATATAATGTATGATTTGTAAACTATATATTCTATTCATGTTACTTTTCCAGAATACTTTTTACTTATGTGAAACTGTTTAACCTAGGGGACATGTGAAGTAGTGTAATTTCAGTGCTACGTAGAGAGACATACCAAAAAACTGGATAAGATAAATGATGTTGTTGATGCCTACCAACATGCAGGCTGAATCCAGGTACAGATGTCTCTGTTTTGCTGACTTTCAAAATGTTATGTTCAAAATAAGATAGGAAACTGGTACAAACTGGTGTGTAAATCTTAGGTAATGCTGGAATCTACTATTTTGTTGTTAACAAGGGTACAATATGTGAAGCAGGAGTAAGCTTGTGATTTCTAGACAGACTAGATTGCCGCAAGAACTGTTGTCCAGATTGGTTGGTAATATATTGACCTTTCTGTATTGTGCTGATTTATCTTTTAACCCTAATAAAACTGATTGAGCCTTGGTTATTTGTCATCTCATGTTATTAACTAAAATTGAACCTGTAAGACCACAAAGATAAAACGGATTGTGACAGACCCAGATCAGTGGGGTACAGAAGTCTGGTAGAGGGCAAATATACTGGTCACTGGATGAGTAGTTTTCTGTTCCCTGAGTGACCAGAGCAGGGGCTGCACTAGAGTAATCAGGAACCTGCTAGAAACAGTTAAGGCAGACAGGCTAATTAGGACACCTGGAGCCAATTAAGAAGAAGCTGCTAGAATCAATTAAGGCAGGCTAATCAAGGCACCTGGGTTTTAAAAGGAGCTCACTTCAGTTTGTGGTGCGAGTGTGAGGAGCTGGGAGCAAGAGGTGCAAGGAGCTGAGAGTGAGAGGGTGTGCTGCTGGAGGACTGAGGAGCACAAACGTTATCAGACACCAGGAGGAAGGTCCTGTGGTGAGAATAAGGAAGGTGTTTGGAGGAGGCCATGGGGAAGTAGCCCAGGGAGTTGTAGCTGTCATGCAGCTGTTACAGGAGGCACTATAGACAGCTGCAGTCCACAGGGCCCTGGGCTGGAACCCGGAGTAGAGGGCGGGCCTGGGTTCCCCCCAAACCTCCCAATTGACCTGGATTGTGAGTTCTTCCAGAGGGGAAGGTCTCTGGGCTGTTCCCCAACCCACATGGTGAATCTCTGAGGCAAGAAAATCCGCCAATAAGCGCAGGACCCACCAAGATAGAGGAGGAATTTTTTGTCACAGGGTACTAAAGATAGGCACAAACAACTGGATAAATGAACAATGTAAAGAAGCAGAAGAATACGTGAAAAGAAACGTGACACAAGGGTTGTATCGCAAGATAAGAGAACTGAGTGGGAAATATGAGTTGAAGAGGTAGTTGTGAAATTCAAGCACAGACAAATAAGTGAGGACAAACAAGCAAAGAATAAGTGATGGAAAGAATATTTGAAGAGTTGTACAATGTGCAGAACACCATAAATGCATCAGTCCTGGAGAAGCTTCCCAGTACAGAGGAGACAGAGCAAATGCCAGAATTCTTAGAAGTAATGACCTTGATAAAAAGTTTGAAAAAAAAAAAAAGAAAAGACACTGAGAAATGACAAAATAACCACAGCTCTGTTACAAGCACGTGCGGAACACATGGCAAAGGAGATGCACAAGCTATACAACAAAAACAAGAGCAAGTGCTGAGCAAATGAGAAAAGTAATAATCATACTGCTTAAACCATTAAGCCACTGCAAATGCAGACAGATGGAGACAGAAGCCTGAATGAGTCATCAATAATAGATATTCCTGCTTTAGTATGCTGAATATAATTTTTCCTCTAGAAATCATTAATTCACTAATTCAACTATAGAAAAGAAGACGTAAATCAAGACATTTTATTAAACTTTTCGAACAACTAAAAAGGCAATTCCAGACTCATAACAAAAAATGTGAGGTGTTTTGATGGGATCCAATCCTGCAGTCATTATTCAGTCAAAACAATGACTTCAGTGGACCTTTTGATTTATAAGGATTGCAGGAATCTGATGTACAATCTTATAGATCTAAATGCTGCTGTCATTTACTCATGGTGAATCCAGAGTGGATCCAGTGGAATTGCTCTGGATTTCCACATGTGTAACTGAAAGCAGAATTTGGACTCTGCATGGTACATTAAGTAACTATTGTGTATTTGGAGAACTTTTTTTGGAGATGTGAAAACATTCAAATACACTTCCCTTCTATCTTATTGCAAAACAGCCTCATTCCTGCTAATTTGCAAAGTGCAACATCATTTCCGTAGGTTCTGTACCACACAATAGTCAGCAGACCCAGTTCCATAAATGCTGTAAGTAAGAAGTACAGCATCACATTCACAGTCATGTAATTGTAACCCACTCCTGAGAGGTGGCTGCAGCCTTCTTCCTTTTCTCCTCAGGGGTATGGGAACCTGGTATCTCCACCCAAGGAAACCCCTCGTAGTACAGAGAACACAGATGATCTGTCCTTTGGGAAAATATTCAACACCCAAGCTCATACAGATGGGTATCATTGCACAATAAAATAAAATAGCTATCACAATTCCCAAAGTAATAAAACTGTAACCAGTTTATTAGGTATGGAGAACTCAGGATGGGGACAATGGGAAAAAGGATCAGAACAATAAAAGACAAAATTAACAATACATAAACTCTAAGTTTCCCAACATTTATAGCCAATACAAACCACCCTGCTCCCTCCCACTGCCTGACGAGGCAAATAGTTTAGGTTCAGTCTTTGATGGGCGGTGCAGTACTGAAATTAGTGGCCAGTTTAAAACACAATATCAAAATAAATAAACCAGGGTGTCTACAAAGTATCTACACTGAAGATCATCCTTGTGGCTCTCTAGTCTGGATTGAAATGGGCAGTTAGGCTGTTTCTTGGTAGCCTGACCTTGACTGTCTCCTCAGCCTCCTGGGTTTCCAGTCTCTGCTGAGATGACACTGTTAAATGTCCCAGAAATCCCAAAAGGACATAAAGTCTTCCCTTGGGCAGGAATGTGGAGGGCAGAAGGGCCCTCCCCGGCTGTGATGATTGTCTCTCTGCTCCACTCCAACTGTCAAAACCAAAGGCAAAACCAAACCCTTTGTCTCTGAGTTCTGGCTTATGAGTGGTTCTGGTGGTGGTGCTAGCCAGTTCTATCTTAGTTCTGGACACAAGGCAATCTAGGAAACAGAGTCCTGAGCCTCTGCCACCATTACTGCTGTAGTCCAGGGGCAAGTCCTGTAGGGGCTAAGGGTACATCTACACTACAGGGGGGAGTCGATTTAAGATACGCAAATTCAGCTACGTGAATAGCGTAGCTGAATTCGACGTATCGCAGCCAACTTACCCCGCTGTGAGGACGGCGGCAAAATCGACTTCTGTGGCTTTCTGTCGACGGCGCTTACTCCCACCTCCGCTGGTGGAGTAAGAGCGTCGATTCGGGGATTGATTGTCGCGTCCCAACGGGACGCGATAAATCGATCCCCCAGAGGTCGATTTCTACCCGCCGATTCAGGCGGGTAGTGTAGACCTAGCCTAAGTGTCATATTTCAGGCGCACACCCTCCAAAGGGGCTACATAATAAAAGGCCTTTCCTATTTTCAAGACTCCAATAATGTAGCATGAATGATAGTGCTTTGAGCCCATCTGTTTCCCTTTTTAGGTGACTGAAATGGATTTTACACATCTGGGTAGAAAGGTTGATTCATGTACTTTAAGTCTAAACTGACAGGCTGGCAGTACAGCACCAAGAGCAGAGAATTGAGACTCAGCAGCTTTTTGAAGGAGGGTAAGAAAAAATACACATCTTCTGTAAGTATAACAAAAAAAAATCAAATAAAGTCCTTTTTTTACATTGATTGGCTTTATTTGCCAACAAAGACAAAACTAGATTTTATTTACATCTTCTGCCACCTCCTGTGAGCAGAATGTTCATTATCTGTTACTTGCAAAGCTGTAATGTTCAATTTTCAGAAAGGTGTACTTTCATGTTCATCATTTGCAATGAGTGAGTAGGAGTCTTTTTTTTTTTTTTCTCAGCAATAATCCCATTGGTGATGGTAACTGCATATACTCAAAGCAAATCCGAGTTGTTTGGACATATCAGGAATAAACCTGGACCCACTTTTCCACCACTGTAAAATGTAATTTCATTGTCTATTGTAGCCTGGTGCTTCTCCCTTCCCCCAGGCTGCCGTAGAAACTAAGACTGTTTGTTGTTGAACAAAGCATCATCAGAACAAGAAGAAAGACACTTATTTGTTTAAATACACTTATTTGTTCCTGTTTTGGAAATACTGTTAGAGAGCAGCTATCTCAGGAAAGAGGAGAGAGTTGAGCAACCTGCCAAGAGGCCTTATAGTCAAATCCGATTCTGTAAGCCACAGCTCTGAAGAAAGGACATAGTTGTGATACTTGCTCTTCAAGAGAGTAGTAATCCAAGTCTTCCCATTGAATGAGCTCCCAGTACAAAGAAGAAATAGATACCTCTTAATTATTCTACTTATAAAAAGTAAACTTCTAGAAACTGTCTGCTGTAGAAATCACAGTGATGCCAGGGCACTGTTAGGAAGTAAAACATTCCCATTCTGATTTGCAGGGCCGGCTCTGGCTTTTTTGCCGCCCAAGGCAAAAAGCCTCCCGCCCCCCATCCCCCAGTGCGGCAGGGGAGGGCGCTGAGCCAGGCCACGGGCCGCTCTCCCCGGCGGCCAGAGCACCGGGGGGAGTTTGGTGAGCCGGCCGGGGCTCCGCTCTCCCGGACCGGCTGGAGCGCCGGGGGGGAGGGCGGCGAGCCTGCCGTGGCTCCGCTCTCCCCGGCAGCCAGAGCGCCGGGGGGGAGGGCGGAGAGCCCGGCTGGGGCTCCACTCTCCCCGGTGGCCAGAGCGCCGGGGGGGAGGGCGGAGAGCCCGGCTGGGGCTCCACTCTCCCCGGTGGCCAGAGCGCCGGGGGGAGGGCGGAGAGGCCGGCCGGGGCTCCGCTCTCCCTGGCGGCTGGAGCCGGAGCACCGCACCACCCCCCTCCAGGTGCCGCCCCAAGCACAAGCTGGGTGGGCTGGTGCCTGGAGCCGGCCCTGCTGATTTGGTAGCATTTAAAACTAACTTTGTGTTGGTGTAAATGGCTACACAAGATGCAAGGTAACCAGGAATTGGGCCAAAGAGTCTGAAAGTGAAAGTCCAAACATGTGGATTGCAATTTTATAGCCCAAGCCCCCTGAGCCTGAGTCAGCTGACACAGGCTAGCTATGGGTGTTTTATTGCAGTGCAGACATACCCTAACAGGCCACATTCAAACTAAGGCTCTGCCTCAGGCATGCTCAGCAGCATACTTCTTCCTGGTCCCATACCTTTCTGCAAGGCATCATCTGCAAGACCAGTCACTGTTCCCTTTGACTGGCAGCTCATCTCTATTGCTCCACTAAGCTCCTTCCACTCTTCCTCTGACTGGCAGCTCCATTATTTTGCCCTGCTCAGCCCTTTCTCCTCCCCTATTCCTGAGCAACTCAATTCTCTTTGCTCCACACTCATTTAGCCAGTCATACTCTGTTCTGACTGGCAACTCAACACGCCCATATCCTCCTCTGTTGTGCTTCTCCGGCAAGAAGAAAATGTAACCCTTTTACTTGCGCAGGTAGTAAGTTGTCCTGGGCTTTTAGACAACAGAAGTTTTCCTAACCTTCTGGAGGTATGTGAAGATTATTCTTCAGGGATCAAGACCCAGCAGAGAAGAGTTTTTAAAACATTTCCCTTTCATTTGGTCTCACAAGGACTAGCTCCCATAAAGTGCCTCCCTACAGGAGAAGGGGAGCTTACATTTTTCTGAAGTTAAATATTTATGTATTTCTTTAATGGAATTTTGCAAAAGTGAAAATATAGGCATTTCCTATCTTTTCTTTTTTCCTGTTGCAGCATGTGCAAAACAAAGCAGCACTCTGTCATTTCTTTATATCCTATTTCTTCCCCACAACTTAACACAACAAAAGAAAACAAGATTTTTTTAAACTTTATTTCCCCCAAACAAAACAACAGGAGGCACATAGCATGGTCTACTATAAAGGGTACTGGATGAGGCTTAAGAAGGCTGGCTTCCATTCCTTGTCCAGTCATAAATTTCTTGTGTGACATTCTGTAAACCATTTAATCTGCCCACCATTTCCTACCTGTTAAATAGAGACAGTATTTCCCTACTTCACAGGGGTATTGTGAGAATGAAAATCGATTAAAGACTGTGAGGTGTTCAGGTGCTCTGGTGAGGAGAACAATATAAGTAGATAGAACAAAGCCATGAGCTGCATGAAATATGTAGGTGATTTGCTAATTTTTGCTGCTAATTTGAGGGGCCTTCCCTACATTGGATACCAAACTACCCTGCACCCCTCCCCATGAATCTGATCCCCCATTGATCACACTGGTAAGATTCAGTCTGTGGAAAGAGGTTGCAGCAAGCGAGCATCACACTGTGAGGTGAACCTCCCCTAGGTCAGGAAGTAGAAATTGTCTTTTTGATCCTAAACAATAGTGTTGAAAACAATCAAAAGTGTTTTTCTTTTTAATTCTCTCACCCATTCATTATGGTCGGGATTATACTTACACTCAGTAGTGCCATCCTTCACAAATAGATTCCATGATTTCAGTGGGGCTACTTCTAGAGTAAGGTACCACTCAACATAACGAAAAGTGGCACAATCTAGCTCAGAATTTGTGAAACCCTCAGATTTGTCCTTTTCACAGATCGCTACATGACAATGCCAGAATGTTACAAAAGTGTCCCTTACTACGTGTACAATGGCTCTTAAAAGTTTAATGACTAGCGCCCTGATCCTGATTTCAACAGGCTACTAACGTGAGTAAAAAGATGCATATACATTAGTGTTTTCAGGATTGGGATGGAGGTGGTTTCAATTTCATTTTTGAATTACATGCTTAATTTATATTTTTAAACCATAAACCTTTGTTTATTTTGAACATAAAAGAACAATTTAAACCAGCTAAAACAACTTTGTTTTCCCCATCTTTATCTAACGATAGAACAGATGAACCAGTTTAAAAAACACTTTAAAAATTACATCCAAGCCAAGTTTCAGCCAAAAAAATTTTTGCAGCTAAATTATCAAGGCCTCTAAAAGAGTGTTTCTAATGAAAATGCTGACGCAACGCTTATTATACTGATATGAATAGCTATAATGAAGACTTCAATTAATGCTTTGGCAAGTCTTATGCAAAAAATCATTCTAAATTTATCTGGTATTCAAAAAAATGCTTAAAGTGGCCAAAATGTTTATGCCACCATTATCATATCAACAATGTTCCTTTTATCCTAGAGGAAGTCAATAAACAAATTCAAGCAATGTGTGAAATGTGCATATTTAGCATCTGTTATACACTCTGTCTTGATAACATTGTTCTCTATGAGAAAAATAGGGCCAAGGGCTCAGCTACCAACTAAGAAACAGTTGTGTTGAATCATACATTATTGGCTATTGTGTCAATTTTCTAAGCCCATTAGCACACTGTCTAAAGTTTTTTTCTGATGAACTGAGTTTGGCATATGATAAAGGAGCTCTTGTTTCTGAGATATGGGATCTACTTCAATGTGGTAACATTTCCTAAGGCCCACATTCTCCTTTTGATTTTTACATAGAATTCCTTTATACAGCTTAAAATAACCCTTCACTTTTCTTTTTTAAAGAAAAGTTTAGAAAGGTCTCAGAAGGGTTTGTTACTGTGGGTTAATTATAGCCATGAGGCATGCTCCAAATCTCATTGTAGTTAATGGGAATGATTGAGTTTAGTGGGCTTTGGATCAGGTCCAGGGAGATTTTGGTGTTAGAAACATAGTTTCATAACCTAAGGGATACCAGCAGGTTAGCATTTTTAGGGGTAGCATTTCTTACTGTTTAGTGCTATATATATACTAGTACATACTGTTAGCCTGTAAGTTACTGCCATTGCCTTTACTTACAACTTATCTACACATAAAACTTGCACCAATTTAACAAAATTTGGGTATTCATTTGACTTAGTTAAACTGGTGCAAATTCCTGTGTGGACCCTCTTAAAACTTGTCTTATATTGATTTTGCTTAAGGTAGAAAGGAATTTATGTAGGTTAAATCAATATAAACAAGGTTTAAATTGATTTAAGAAGGTCCTCACAGGAGTTTGCACCAGTTTAATAAATTGAATTTAAAAACACACTTTTAGTTACACTAGTGCAATACTATTCAGGCATTGAGCTGTATTATCCACACTATTTCAATACTTATGGCATTACATCATAAAAAATATATAAATAGCTCCACATGTGAAAGTTTAAAGGCTAGAGCTGGTTTAAAAAATTGGGATTTTTTTCTCTCAGAATTATTCACAGGAAAAAATATTTTTTCCAGAAAATTTTGCTACTCCATGAAAAATCTCAAAATGAAACAAAATGACAAATTTGTCAGTTCTAGATGATAGATTCAGGTCAGAATAGATTGACATTTATTATCTTAAATAGATTTCTTGGACTTAAAGATTGCTCACTAACAGTTAAACAAGATTCTGATTACATTCAAGCAGATTTTTTCTTGTTTTTCAGAAAATTATGTTCCAGGATACCTTTGACTTCCAGTTTCTAATTACTATTAAATCAAACATTTCTTACAAGGGTTTGTAACCTTTGCAATGGAAGGCAACGGTGAGGTGAAACATAAAAGAAGTTTGAGCTAGTTTGCTATCTTTTAGCTGATGTTTAAAAGCCCCATTCTATTGCTTATTCTAGCATTGTTGACTTCAGTGGCAGTACTTGTTTTGTTTGTTTAAGGGAGACAATGAACCAAATGTGATCACTTCAGTTGGAAAACTTTGAAGTAGAGGGAACACTTTCAACAAAGTGAAATATGCTATTTCATTGGCTAGATTTTCTAGCCTGGGGTTAGGACACTGGGCTGGGATATGGAAGCCCCACGTTGAAGCCTCTGCTCCTTTAGCCAATTCAGAATTTTTGACTGCTGATCACTTGGAAGCAGACAGAGCAGGACTTGAATTTAGGGCTCTCCCATCCCTGACTAGCACCCTAACCAGTAGGATATAATCCCACAAACACATGCCTACCTTCCAGAATCAAAAAGCTCAGGCTTCAGTCTGAAAATAGCTAACGTCCCACAATTCTGTTTTCACAAAAACGTTCAAAAGGTTTTGATTTCATTCCAGTCTGAGACTAAAACAAATTTCAAAACCTCAAACATTGCCACAAAACGGAATTGTCATCCTTGGTCAGCTCTGCTTCCAAGACTCCTTTTACCGCTAGGGTTTGTTTGCCTCAACAGCTGACATGGCATTTGTTCAACAAAAATTGCTTGATTTAACATTCGATAATTAACTTCACTTTTTCCGCCCAACGTTTCCCTTTGCTCTGAAGCCTGTGACTATGTATGACAAAAATAGAACATTGCGAGCGGCCATGCATAATCTTTGTTTTTTGCCTGGAGAAGGACTCTCATATGTTGAACAACAATAAAAATAAAAAATAGCTCCTAATAACAGTGCCTGGCACTGTTACAGCTGATTGCAAGTTTAACTGATAGTGGGTCCTTTCTCAGTATGAGATTTAATTTTCTTTTAGATAGCTAGCTGTGCCTGGTGTCAGTACATATAAACTGTCTTGTCAGCAGTTGGCTGCACACAGTGTTATGGAAGTGCTGAAGAATCCCATGGGAAGGAAAAAGCCAGCCATTTCTCAGCAACAGATCAGTACTCTGAGATGCTGAACGGTACTGCCATCATGTCAGAAATTGGTTGGGCTCATATATTAAACATATTGAGTTATGGGTTATATCATCTAATCAGCTGAAGCAAAGAAGTCAAGGTATGTTGGGGGAGGGGAGGGAGGAAAACTGAGGGCTACCATATTAATAAACCACAAGTCTTATCAAAGTCGTATATGATTAATCAAAACAGCTATATTATATTCCATTTTGTAACAAAGTTAAAAGCAAATCAACATGTAAATGATCCAGATTTTGTTGTTTTGAATGATTAACTATTGGACAAAAATATTTCCTGGAAACCCATAGTGTGTGTGAGGGGACAACTTGAGATGACCAAAGGCTCAAACAGAAACCAGTCAAAGCATAAATGAGATGCTTTTTCAGCCTAATTGATTCTTATTCATTAAAATGGTTTAAATACAAAAGATGGATATCATAATGCTAAGTTGTTGAGAGCTGGCTTGGTACTGTCAGTGGTGGGATAATTCTTCTATTGAAGTATCACATATGGGAACTAGATATCTGGTCTCTCAGCCACTTTGACATAGGCAGAGCCATCCCTTGGGTACGGCGAATCAGGGTGACCTCTCTGGGCCCAGTGCTTTGGGGGGGCCCCACGCTTCAGTGTGCGTCTGTTGTGTGGGGCTAGGTGCCGACTTTTCAAACCATCAGGGGTGTTTGACCCCTGGCTCTGTCCCAGGCCCTGCCCCAGTCCATCCCTTCCTCCAAGCCCCCACCCCTGCCCTGCCTGTCCCCACCCCCACCCCTTTCTCACCCAGTTCCACCCCTCCCCCTCCTCTCCCTCCCTCCCACCCTCATTGAATGCCGCGAAACAGCTAATCGCGGCAGGTGGGAAGTGTGGGGAGGGAGTGGGGAGGCGCTGATCCGTGGGCCCACCAGTGGTCTGGAGGTGCCGCGGGGGTGGGTGGGAGCTGATAGGTGGGCAGCCGGTGGGTGCTCATCACCCACCATTTTTTCCCTGTGGATGCTACAGCCCCAGAGCACCCACGGAGTCGGCGCCTATAAGCCGGCTTGGGGGGGGGGGGAAATGGGGAAGGGTTAGAGGTTTGGGGGGCCAGAAAGGCTGATTTGTCCCGGGCCCCGCACCTCCCTAGGGATAGCCCTGGACATAGGGACTATCTTCCATGATGTTATAATAGGAGAGTTGATGAACATGTCAAATAAAAAGGCAGGCTAAACAAGTCTGTTCTAGAATATAGTATGCACACTAAATTCTGCAGAAATGGAAGCACTATTGAGAGCAGAGAATCTCTGGTTACTTATTATTTTCCTGAGACATTAAAAAAACAAATGACGCATAGGCATAGGAACCTATTGATTTAGAAGTATTATTCCAATCCTACTCCCAAGTGACTTGAGTTTATTTCTCCCCTAAATCATACAAATTGTCTCTTATATGTTAATCCTACTAAACATTTATTGCTCCTATCTGTTGATCTTTATATTTGTTTAAGGTGAGTAACATAAACACTCAAAAAGTATTCATTTTTAAAAGAACTTAATTTTACCATAAGGCCCCTGGGCAATATATTAATATGAATAAGAATTATAAATAGAGGGAAATGTCTCAGTGATTAAAAACTCCTTGTATACTTTTTAGATGATTTTTGCTAATTTTATGTTAATCTTTTATAAGATTTAAGCAACTACACTTACTCATCAGTAATTGATGGGCCTCAAAATAGTTGGATGACATCCAAAAAATCTGGATGTGTTATTCTTCTACCTACAGTATTATCATTTGCCTTACCTTTTTTGTCTTCTAATAAAATGTTCTTCCTCCTTTTACTCCAAGAGGATCCATGATTCTTTTCTCCTTAAATTTCCCCTGACCTCCTTTCTGTCTGTAGTTTACATAAGGTGTGACATTCTCTTTGGGATAATTTGGGAAACTAATTCCTTGCATACTCAAGACTCCCATGGAAGCCAAAGAATGCAAGATTGGGCCCTAAATCTGATGTGTTGTGAGAAGACGGTAAGTTTTCAAAGTTTCCTCATAAAAACTATACAATAATGCATTCAGGGCATGCCTCTGGGCAACACCAGTGAGACTGTACTAGAATAATAGACCGGACACAACAGAGAGACCTAAAGGATTTGAGTCTGCATTTGGGTTATTTCAAAGTGCAGTTCTTCTTTTCCAACTAAGAACTTGATCTGGGAGTTGCAGGTGCTCAGGCTGTTTAAACTGGAACCAAGATCACATAAGGTAGAGACTTTCCAAGGGGCATGTGGTGATAGAAGAGTATTTATCCTCATTGATCCAAACTGTTTAAATACTAATTTTGGAGGTAGGGCTCAGTTTGGGCAGTTCATAATGCTTTACCTTGTAATATCAAGCCCAGAAGCTGCACACTGTACAACTTACTTTAGTCAGACGAGACTGTTGTACTTTCACACAACCAAAAAAATAATTGTCTAAGGCCTGGTGGCCATTTTGTTTCACTTACTTGCTCATAAATTGATTTAATCTCTTGCAGACAATCTAGAACTCAGAACACGTCTTTCGTTTACATTTCAGAAAATGCGATAGCTTGTTTAATTATGTCCACAGTTTATGGAAATGAATATCAACAGCAGAGAATCGAGGGTGGTGGGGTTTTTTTTGTGTATGACTTTATGCATGTTACTGCAATGTGCTTCTGTTTCAAAGAGGAACAACTAAAAATATAGGAACTGTAGAATCTATAGTCATTTATTTCCAAGCATACAAATTCAGTTATCTAAATGACAACAACTCACATAAGAAATTATTTAGAACCCCCTATCCAACAGAAACTCCTGATACCAGCTACTCATGCTGCACAGACTTCTGGGATTCAATACATATAGGGTCCAATTTTCATCCTGTGAAATAATCCTGATTTCCCATGATGCAGAAAACTAACTCTGGACTTCCACTCTCAACTTACATGTAAATTGTAGGCACCCAGGTTCTCCAATGAAGCTGAGGTATGTCAAAGATACTCAGATAATCTGTACCATGTGCACAGCTCCATGAGGCTAACTGGAAACCAGCTATGCTTAAAAGAGTTTAAGAAGTAATAAATGTAGATTCAGTGCATATTTCTCTGGATCAAATGAAGGTAGAGGCCCTCTGGAAACAAAGAACTTAAAATATGTGGTGAATTTTGATAACCAGGTGCATTCACGTGGCGAGAGCTCTGCAAGATGTGAAGGTATTC
Source organism: Chrysemys picta bellii (assembly GCF_011386835.1). Lineage (NCBI taxonomy): Eukaryota > Metazoa > Chordata > Testudines > Emydidae > Chrysemys > Chrysemys picta. The sequence goes on from NC_088795.1 coordinate 39,860,875, forward strand.
AGTACGTCTTTAGGTTCTCATAACTGTAGTTTCCTAAACTTCAGAAAGATAAAACTGGAGTCCTAACAATTCAGGAAGTAATTTCTGCAGGGGTAATTTCTATAGATCAATGCATCTACTGTTCCTATATTAGAAAAGTAAACTTAGCATATAACATTTATAGTCCATCTATGCCCTTCATATGATAACTAAACATGTTTTATAGTAATTTGTCTTATCAAATATGTGGGTGAAAGAGAGAGACAAAGAAAAAAATGTATAAACATGTAATTTTAAGTCTAATTCAAAAGTGTTAAGATATTTAGTTTTAACTTTATTTTATTGAAATAGACAATTCCTGAACAATATTTTTTTCAAAATGATTTATACTATATCTTAAGTGTAGGCAGTTTTCTTGAGGTTTTGAATGGTTATAACAATTAGGCTGAATCCGCAATTTTATGTTTAGCTTTACAATATCAATCAATTCAAAAGCGTACACTTTCAACTCATTGCCAGAATCTCAAAAGGAAATCATAATTTAATTGTAAATCCTGGTCAAAAGAACTGCATCCAGGATGCTATGGGATATAGTGTGTGATCCTGCACCATTGAGGTCATTAGGTATTTTACTATTGACTTCAAAGGAAACAAGATTGAGTGCATAGTGCTTTGGAAGGGTAAAGGTCCTCCCAGTGTCCAAGATAACCCAGAGTTGGCATCTCACACTTTTGCTTTCTAGATACCAGACGGGACTCATGGCAGGATTCCTACATAAAGCTAAATTAAAAGGTTGGGTATGAAAGGAATCTCTATCAAATCTTCCTTAACCAAAGATTGATAGTCATATCTCGTGAACTTGCCAAAATGGCATGGGGGGAGGGGGAAGAGAGTGAAGGGAGAGACTTCACTGTGAGGTTGAAACTTACTTTGTGATGGATAGTATGGGCCATACCAAATGAGCACCATACCATCAACTACCAAGGATTTATGAAATATTTGTTCACACAGTGAAACTAAACCATCATGGCAAATTCTCTGTTTATGAACATCCAGCTAACTACTTACTATCTTTTTGATTTGCAGCTTACTCCTCTGCTGGGGAATCTCCAGCCCGTCTAATGCTTGCAAACACTCGCCTACCCATTACAATTTACTGTATTCATCAAAAATTGATACAGGTGGCACAAGAACAAGTACAGGTATCTGATGAGAGATATGAGCCAAAAAGCAGAGGTTTTTAAACTAACAGCTCTAGCTTGTAACTATGCTACAACCCTAAATGGGTTTCTGCAGTTACCATTGCTAATAGAGGATTAATATTGTATTCAGTAGACACACAAGGCAAATATCTTCAGCAGCTTTTAGCAGAAGCTTCAGCACCTTCATGAATGAATAAATTGTAAGTATAAAAATTTCACATCCAGAACATATGGATGCAGAATTTCTGCAGTGTCAACGGGAGAAGCTCACCCACCAATATAGCGCAGTCTACACCCATAAGTGACGTAGTTATACCGAAGTAAGTGTGTAGTGTAGACCTGGCCTGAGTTATCTACTGAAAAATAATTTGTTAATACTTTGCTGCTGATGTGTTCTTTTAGTTTGGGAATCTGTTCATGGTTCTTAATTGTGCTTAAGCAAATCTTTTATAGATTTTTGTCACAAGTAGTCTGCCATTTTTTTTACTTTAGTTTCTGATGTTATCATAGCATAACAGTGGTACTTTACACCATTCCACACAGGTTTTTTACCATTTGTTTTCTTTTAAAAATGAAGACTTTACAAAAATCAATTCAGACTGATTTAATTTTTCAAAAATGAAGGCAAAAACTTTATCAGGATGAAATCTGCTCCTAATTTTCCCCATCAAGGCAATGACAATACACAGGATTAAATCAGGACAAAATTTGGTCCTGAAAGCAGATAGGCTTAAACCTAATATTAGAAATTATAGATGAGCCATACAAGCAAGAGCTTCAGTTCATTATATCATCAGGAATGCATTTTAGTCATATAAAGTATTTCATTTAAATGGTCCCAGTGCTTAGGATAGACAGTGGTAGGAAGACTGGCATCACACATTAAAATTTCCATCATTCTTCATGTTGTCACTCAGACAAATTTACACAGCATTTTTTTTAAATGGCATTGTTGAAACAGTAGTTTTCTCCTTTCTACTAATAATGCCTCCGTGATTCTGTGCTGAGTAATGTGAAAAGATTCTAACCACCACCAGGCAGACTGGTGGGCAAAAGAAGTTGACAGATGAATGTAGAAGAACTCAGTATTCACCACAGGCAAAATTTGGGGACTGATGACATTTTAAAAACATAATAGTATTATTTAGTCTTTTACATGTCTAAAGAACTGTGCAAACATTAAGAAATAATAAAATAATGATAACGTTGCTCTTCTTCTGAGATCAGCATCCTGTTTCTGACAGCAATGTCAGCCCTTTGCCAAATGGTAGCTGATATGGGATGTTGCAGGTTGGTTTTCCAATGGAGGAGAAATTAATTTTCTGGAGAATGAATAGCTTGTAAATGGAACTTGCTTTATTCAGACATTTACCAGTTCTGGAACCAATATGCAGGCAATCTCTTCATTCAGGAATCACAGGCCAACATCAATGCCTGAAAATACAAGGGAACAACTCTGCCTCAAAAACTGACTCTAGTTGGAGATCAAGGCAGTGAGCAAATTCTCCTGCCTCTAGCACAGCTCCCTCTATCCAGAACCTTGTAGAACCAAAAACTACCACCACCACAAGCATTTCTTCCAAGTCTACAAACTTGTTTGTATGCTATGATGGTGGGGCCTAAGATAGGTAACCAGCCTCTCTCTGAGATCCATGATCCATTGCTGGGAAATGTCCCTCCTAGGGTTATGTTGGAGACCTGACTCGAAAGACAGGCTGAGAAAGCAGGCCAGTATATAAGCCCTGCTGTTTTCTAAGTGGAAGACAGACTGGGAAAGAAACAAGCTGTGCTGTTGGGGGTGTCCTGAAAGTTATAGGTGAGTTATCAACTGACTTTTGTTTGTTTATATAATGCTTTTTAATGTGAACCTAAGGCAAACACCTTTATGAATATCAGAACCAGTTTCTGTGGGACTGTGGATTCATTTTACTGCCTTTTTGGTTTTGGGGTGAACTGAAATATAAAGCCCTGGGCAGGAGAACTTTCTTGTTTACAAATTACATGTCTTGTTTGTTTGATTTGCCACAGAAGATAGCTGATCTCTCCTAAAAACAAGTTCTCTGCAATGACAATAATATATCATAAGAAATTAGTATTACAAAATTCTTAGAAAAAAGTTTTCTACTTGCAAGGTTTCCACAGTAGTAGAAATGAATGCCAATGCTGTGTGAGCCAAACAAAATGGAAAATTTGTGAGAGAAAGGGTAACTTGAATCTTTAATGATGATTAGCATTTTCCCAACAAATAACAAATAGCTGAACACTGATTTTTTGGACAGAAGCTGTGAAGTGTGTAAAATTACTTCTGTTAAGTATACGCTAAATGGCATATAAGATGAAATGTTGTTAATATGCTGCTTAGATTAATTGGGGTGGAAGAAAGGCCATAATTTCACTCTTATAAGGAAAAAATATTTTTTCTAATACAATACAATAACAAATGAAGTGCCAAATACTGTAACCCATATTCACACTTTACTCATGCTATACTTCCATTGAAATCAATGAAAGTTTTCCCAAAGTCACCTTAGTAAGGGTCCTGAATGTGATCCATAACTTCCCAGCTGGGAAAGCTACAGATGTAGTGCCCTGAGCCATGAGGGGAAGGGTGAAATTATCAAGTGGTCCACTCTGGCCAATGACAGGAGTAGTGTTGATAAACTATAGAGGGAGCGACATCCAGTTCTAATGAACCAGAAAAGGAAAGTAATAGAAAAAATTGTTAGATCATGGAGGACCCCATCTTCCTCTCCCCTCAACTTTCCCCTGTTTCTACCTGGAGATGTGTTTGCATGTATTGAAGGTCAGAATTTGCTTCAAGGACATTTATTTTTGCTATATTGCAATTTCCTTGTTGCTTCATTGATTCTTTTTGTAGGAATGTTTCCCCCACAACAGTTTATGACCTAACTATTCGCAACATAAACATCTCAGCAAGTGGAGGAAAGAAGACTAAATCTCAATCAGGAAGTCCTTTTATTTGAAATAAATGTGTTTTAAAGGGTCAGTGGACGAGGAGGAGGAGAGAAGCCTCTCAAAATATAAGTGACAGGGAAAACTGAGCTTTTCCCTTATTTCATCTAGAAGGCAGAAGGACGTGCTCGACTCTTCAAGTCGTATACATTTATTTATAGGTGTATTAATATCCTTCAAATGATTAGGACTATCAGTTGTAACCTGTGTAGTTGTTATAAACAGCATGAGAGTCAATGAGCTTGCATGCTTTTATAACAGTTATTAAACGATAGCTCTTTATTAAAGTTAATATGAAAGATATTATTCAGTAGCAACAGTCATAAAACCTTACCTGCTCAAGAAGTTACAATACAAAGAGTAATAAGACATGTAAGAGCTTTGACAGTTGTTAGTACCTAATGTTTTAACCCTTAAGTTATTCTCAAGTATTTTATAATATGCAGTAGAAAATACTTAAATATGTTTCCATAGCCAATGAATACATAGTGCTTGCCCATCCTAAAGGGGAGGCATATTAACAGCACACTCAAACAAAAGTACTTATGAATTTAAGGACGCACAAAGTATATTTTAAGGAGGACATATTGACTTCAGTTAATAATATATATATATATATATATATATATAAAGACTGTTTTTTAACAGAAATGACGTACACAAATGGGAGCACATAGAATTATAGATAGACAGGAGCAATACCTTCCAGGTGGGATTTTTCAAAAGTGCCTAACAGAGTTAGGCACCCAGTTCCCATAGAATGTCAATGGGCATTGAGCACCTAACAACTTCAAGTGCTTTTGAAAATCCTACCCTCTAGTCTTATGCACTATCAGGAGAGTGCAAAGAAATAGAGAGATTAACAGGCAGTGTCTCTAACCAAGACAAGTTTGTCCTCTTTCCTTATTTTCTCATCTTTTTTTCCCCTTTATTGCTTCTCCTTTTCTAAATTCCATCTTCCAGGCCAAATAATTATTTTATTTACAGTGTCGCCTCTGGTGCTGACCACTGTAGTATCTGAACACTTCATAAACTTAATAGATTTAGCCCCACATCACTGTTGTTGTGAAGCTAAGCTACTTGCCCGGGTCACAGAAGACTGTAGCAGTTCCAAGAATCAAAACCTGATTTTCTGAATCCCAATCCTGTTTCTTACTCTCCCTCTCCAGTCAGTGGTCTTCCTCTTTTTCTTAGATTCGAAGAGTTAGAAAAAATTCCAAGAAGTAGCACCAGAAAAATTAACACACAACAAATTTCCAATTTCTTTTACCAACAGTTACTATGCCGGGGCATCTGAAATTCTGCTGTTATTTCTTTACATATAAAATAGTAGATAATGGCAGTAGTTTAAATGCCATGTGGTAACTGAGGATATATTATTGACTTTATAATTGTAACCAGAACACAGTGATGGAAAAAGGATCTCTATAAATGAATATGGTGCCTTGAAGATAAATCTTTGTATCTATAGGTTATCTGGCCTCATGAACAATTCTGATTTAGGGTTTTAGATGTGGGATCTTAAGTGAGTCTATCCTCATAGAACAACATACTATACAGAGCCTCAAAGCATTTATGTGCATATGTGCACACATTACTATGATGCAGTGAGGTGCTCTCAGTTTTGCCTAAGGACTGGAAAGTTGTGGCCCTATTTTTCTAAAGCTTCCTGTTTATTTGTTCTCTTTCATACACTATTTTGTAATAGTTCATGTCATACTACAAATTTATTACTGTAATCAAGGCAGTAATGTTTGATGTTTTTCATAGCTGTGATGAAAATAGCTTTGTAACATTCTATTTATGTAAGAATAGGAGAAGTAGTTGAGGCCATTTTGACTCAAATGTCAACATTTTGTTGGTCTCCATTTATTTTTTTGAAGTGTTTCACTTGACAAAGAGCAATCTCTTTCCCCCTTGATTTTCCAGCTTCCTTAAACTCTAGGTGTTAGAATTCTTGCTCTAGTTGTTAGAATTTTTGTCTTCTGGCTCCATTTTTTGTTTTATAGTTGCATGTATCATTGCTCAACATGTTTTAGGGTGAAATTTGCTCCAGTGCACAGAGGACACTGAATGACACTTTAGCTTTGTGTTAAATGCTTAAGTGGGGCACAGAACTTTGCGTGGGTCATCTGTACAGGAAGACAATTTCATTGTGAGTATATTTTATTATTCCTATTTCCATAGTAACTAGAGGCTCCAATCCCTGATTGGGTCCCCACTGGATTATGCCATGCACTACATCTGCTAGTAAAACAGTCAACATTTTTCCTCCTTAATCAAAAGTACTTTCTAGTAGAAAGAAATCTGAATACCCTATAGAACAGTGGTTCTCAACCAGGGGTGCGTATACCCCTGAGAGGTCTTCCAGGAGGTACATCAACTCATCTAGATATTTGCCTAGTTTTTCAACAGGCTACATAAAAATCACTAGCAAAATCAGTACAAACTAAAATGTCATATAGACAATGACTTGTTTATACTGCTCTGTATACCATACATTGAAATGTAAGTACAATATTAATATTCCAATTGATTTATTTTTATAATTATATGGTAAAAATAAGAAAGTAAGCAATTTTTCAGTAATAGCATACTGTGACACTTTTGTATTTTAATATCTGATTTTTGTAAGTAAGTAGTTTTTAAATGAGGTGAAACTTTGGGGTATGCAAGACAAATCAGGCTCCTGAAAGGGGTACAGTAGTCTGGAAAGGTTGAGAGCCACTGCTATAGAAAACCTGTAGCAACAGGATTTGGAGGGTGGAGGTGGGGGAAGGATTTGAAGAATCTATATTTTCTCTTAACACCTGTGAGTAAAACATAGATGACATAATTATAGGCACTTGTCAAAGGGATAATCCCCCTTAAGTAAAGATGCCAGCATACGTCAGTGACTAAGGGTGAGTCATGTGAGAAATATAACTGCATTTTAAGTCAATGCCATTTGACTTGTACTGAGGAAGTAACTGCAATTCAGTCATAATGCTGAATCAGTCGTAGACATATTGCTAGTTTTAAAAGTTACCACAGATAAGAAAGGTAAGCCTCATGGATTACTTCTCAAAATTATTTGAGACTTGTATTAATAGACAGTGCAGATCAGCAACTTGTAGGAAAAGAATATTCTTATGAAAGAACATTAAAACAGCATGACTGACTTTTATTAATATGGCAATTCTGTAAAGGAGCATGAAGAATTAATTTTCAAGACTGAAAATTTATACATTTACATCTGGTATTCTGATTGTACAGTAGTAGGCACAGAGCAAAGCATTCATTCCATCATGACAAATGAACTTCTCAAAGTAACTTCTCATGCCTCCACTAAATGCAGACAAAATTGAGGAACGGCTCATTAACTGCAAAGCACACATCATTAACTAATCTAAGCAGGCCTCCCTGCCAACTTCATACAAGTGTTGGTAGTATTCAAATCGCCTCACCTGGTCTGTTATGGGGCCAGGAGTAGAAACATTGCCAAGTATGACATTCATCCTCTCACAGTAAAATGTTTTCTGCTCTTTATTTCCAATTTAAAAGCACAAGAACTGGGAATGTGGAGGTGGGAGGGAAGAGTAGCTGGCATTCATTGTTACACTAAAATCAACTCTGATTTACATTGGTTATGCACTCCTGGTATTCTGTATATCCTGTAGGAGTTCCCTGCTGCTGCAGAGCAAATTGCATTGAGTAACATTCAGTCCCTGAAAACTGCTTCCTTCTGGCAGGGCAAGTGAAGTTCTAAGTTTCCTGACATCAGTATCATTAGACAATGTGCTTGAATCTGCTAAATACCTTCAGAAAGGAACTGAGAACCCTCCATTTCCATTCAATGTGAGTAGAGAGCACATCCCAGTATCTTGCAGGATTTATACCATTTTCAAAGACCTGTATGGTGATCATTGTAAAATATAGCTGAAATCTACAGATCTGACTATAAATTCTTACATATCTAGCTGGAAATTCTGGCCTCACAGAACTTTGAGTCAACCTCAGTCCTCCATTGACTTCAGTGGGGCCCGGATTTCACCCCTAGTCTCTAGAATGGAACTAAATGTCTAGCCATAAGTAAAGCATTAAGATACTATTAAATCACGGGGTGGGAGAATGAATTTCAATAGAACATCAGAAATTTCTAATCTTCATTTGCACACTAAGAAACATCACCTGTAAGGTGCTGGGCACATCCCACAAATAGGACTGAAGAGGGATCAGGGCATTCAGATTGGGCCCAGACAGAAATATAGCCATTATGTCATGATGGAATTATATTGTAAATCATTCTCTTATTTTGGCCCAGTCATGCCTGGTGCTGAGCAAGAACTCCATTTAAGTCAATGGGAGTGGACAGTGCTCAGAATATTAATCCAAAAGAGCTTATTACATTGCTGTGCCCTAAGACTGGGGATTTTCAAAGTAGCCTAGGGGAGGTGTCCAACTCCTATGGAATTTCAATGGGATTTGAGCACGTAACTCCCCTAGAGGTCTTTGAAAATTCCAGCCTAAATCCTTAAATCATGATAAGCTGGGCACATTTTTTACAGTAAATACACTTGATTTAGTTCTTTGGTTCTGTTCTCAGCTTATGCAACAGACTTCAATATTTATGAATGTGTTGATTAGTCAAAATGATTTGACAAAAGATGTACAGAAATAGCTGAGAGCTCTTGAGTGACCACAAGTGACAAAGAGCCCTATTTGCATCTGATCTGAATGATAAGCCTCCAACAGAACAGCTCCCCTAACACTGCTGAACCATCAGTACTGCAGTGATTTCAAGGGAAGAGTGTCACCTGCTGAATCACCAGTACTTTCTTAATTGCCTGCAACATGAATTCCTTTCTCTCTCATTAGTGACAACATGAGTTGCCCCAAGACAGCAAAGATTTCAATGTGCCGAAGGGGGAAAGTTGGGTCATGAGTGTCTTCTCCTTGTGGTTCTGTTGTTAGTGCATCAGAGGGATATTGTTTTATTGCTGAGTGGAGTGTGACTCTTCCCTCCAAGGACTGGACCAGTGTATGAGTTATTGGCTCACTTAAGACTGCAGGGCCCTTAAAGCATATACAGTGGTGCTTATGCTCAAGAACTGTCTTGCTGTCTTGTATCAATCCAGCCACTCCTTGCTGATAGAATCTCAGGTATATTCATACAGGTACTATACCTGCGGGTACTATTAGTTTTCAAATTTTAGCATCTAGTACTACCGTGAAGGGCAGCCAGAAGAGGTTAAAAGAAAAGAATAAAGTCTGAAAAGCACAAACCATGCCATCGATGATTTAGAGATTAACCAATGCAACCTGACAAGGTAGTCAGTTGCAGTGATTATAGCAAAACTGCTTTTAACTGTAAGAAACTTCTCTCAGGTCCTTGTGCTACACAATGCTGTCTTATTTTATTTTTCAATAAATAAATAACTTCTTTTCTCAACAAGTGTTCACTTTTATCTCTGACAATCTGCCTTCCATTCCAAACCTGGCTTTTTGGCTTACTACAGGTATGTTGGTATTGGCATTTTTATTGACAAATTGAAAGCAACATGTTTCAAGAAGTGGAGAGGGGAAAAACCCCCAGTGCTGTGATGGTTTTTAAGCTTAAAACGTCAGTTTACACCTGTCAGGCAAATTACTGGGTGTGGCTGGTACATGACGCCTCCTAGAGCTTTAAACTGGCATAATGCCAGTGTGCCTAAGATGACTACTTGCAGACGTCACCTTTTCTCCCATGGCTACAGGAACACTTCTACTAAGCTGAAAAAGCAGGTAGCTACATCAAAATAAATTTTTAAAAAGAGAAAACAGCATTTTGTTTGCCCAACTTGCAAAGGGCCTGGAACTGTTCCCATTGAAGGCAATAGTAAAGCTCACATTGACTTCAGTGGAACAAGATCTCGAATCTACAGTAAAACTGTCCACCTGATGTCTTGGCTCCAAATTGGTCACTTTAAAGGGGCATTGTGAACGTTGACAGATGCAAACATTAAACCAACCCAAAAGGTAGCATTTTTGTTTAAAAAAAAGAGAGAGATTTTTAAATATCGACCAGCACTTCCAAACCAATAATTGCAACATTGGTAAAATGCCAATGGCTAAGCTTAGAGAGACAAGGTAGGTTAAGGTAATATCTTTTATTGGATCAACTTCAGTTGGTGAGAGAGACAAGCTTTCAAGCCACACAGAGCTTTTCTTCAGGTCTGCTAAGTTGGTTGACCCCCCAACACCAATGCCAGGTGCACTAAATCCCACTAATCTTCTGTTTTGCCTACCTTCTGTATTCTAGCAATGCAGGGAAGGTCTTGAAATTTGTAAGAATAAGACTTAACATGAGGCTGGCCAGCTTTGAGGGTGAGCTTTAATGGCATCAACACATCAGTAACCTTTCCTTTTCCATCTTGACACTGTAGTTTAGAAATTGTATGATTCTCCTCTATTCTAATAATTCCCAAGGGTCATTGCAGGACATTATTGAACATTACTGTATCTCGATATATAAGTAGGTTTGGTTTTTACTTTGTCTTTCCAGTTTACAAAAGATTAGTTCGTAAACAAGTATTGCTTTCTTGCTCTGAATAAACTGTTGGGTTTAACTGTCTATTGGTTTGATTGGGACATCAGTGCATACAATTTCTCTGCCATAAGTGTTAATGCCAGGGGCTTAGAAATCCTGGCTCACTCAGTTCAAAGATAAGTAGTCATTTTGGTCTATTTGTCTAGGACCAGTTGTGCGTTACCCTTAACTCTCCCACCCTACCACTACACACCACATACCCCAAATAAGGGCCAGGAGTAATTTCAGGTATACATGGACTTCTCCACCAGTCAAATATACCAGCTTATAACAATAAGCACTACTGATTCAAGCTCTAGATTTTGTAATAGGAACTTCCTTATACCACATTACTCTAGTGCAGTGGTTCCCAAACTTGTTACGCCGCTTGTGCAGGGAAAGCCCCTGGCAGGCCGGGCCGGTTTGTGTACCTGCCGCGTTCGCAGGTTCGGCCGATCGCGGCTCCCAGTGGCCGCGGTTTGCTGCTCCAAGCCAATGGGAGCTGCTGGAAGCTGGGAACCACTGCTCTAGTGCATTTCCCTGCTCATAAAACCTCACTGGCACTATAGAGTGAAAAGATAAACAAAATAAACCCAACCCTTAAATAGCTGTCTCACATTCACAAAATGCCTTCATTTCCATTAGGACCAAAAAATAAAAAAACCCTCTGTCTTCATGGCTACTATTGTGAGCAACAAAATACCCCAGGGGAATTTGACTAATAATGGAGAGACCCTACATCTGATCTGAATCAGCACCTAAAATTTAACATGGTTATCCAACCAGTCTCTTTGCTTTTCAGTTTTAAAGGCTTGATTGTCTTTTACACTGAAGTGTAAAGGGGCCTTGATATAGGTGTAATATCTACATACATACCGCCAAAATAGTGTAAAGGTGCCTTAATTCAAATGAAAATAAAATTTTAATTTTGGTTTTCATCTTGGCAAATGTACTACACCCTTAATAACCTATGGAGATTTATTTACACTGACAATAATAGAAAAATATATTTTTAAGTAACATTACTATAAATGTTATCGTTTCAGCTGGTGAAAGTAAGGAAACAGAGTGTTCTGACATCCCCAAATAATCCTGTTTTGCCTCTTTTCATCTTTCCATGAATTTTAAGGTAAATCTTTGACACTGTTTTTAAAGGGGGGGAGGAAGAGATTCTTTAAATTTATTTGTGCTGTTTAATGAGTGCCTAAAAGTGAAAGAGAAAAGTATCCCAACATAAGTCTGGTTTCTGCCATCCTTCTCACACTGAAGGTGTGTCTATACTGCATCCAAGGTGTGATTTCAGCTTGGGTAGATCTACCCATGCTAACATTGCTAAAAATAGCAGAGAAGACACAACAGTACAGGCTTCAGTGCAGGCTGTACAAGCCCACCAGCAACCCTAGGTATGTACCAGCATTGCTAACCTATGCTGAAGCCCATGCCTCACATCTACACTGCTATTTTTAGCCATGTTAGCACAGCTAAAAACTAGTGTGGGTGTATTTACCTGAGCCGCAGTCACAACTCAGAGTGCAGTGTAGACGGATGCTCAGTGACGCTGCTCAAGTATGTAGTAATGGGAATACATGTGTGAGTAACTGCTACTCAGGGTGAGCAAGAGTTGGAAAATCTGGTCTTACACAAATGAAAGGACATATGTGAAACAGGCAATAGAAAGCCTAACTGAAATAAAAACAAAAAACAGGAAACAAAACATTTGCAGAAAGGAATGGTGCATGGATATGAAGCAATCAAAATGAATTTCACCCCTGTGGTAGGAGCACAATATCATTTCCATATCAAACTGCAGCATTGCCGCTGAAGAAATTGACTTTGTACAAAATCCACAAACAAAACTAGCAACCTAATGAAACCAACCAATCAGAAAATGTGCACCTAGCATCAAAGAGCAGAAGGACATATAAACTAAAGGTCTTTTACTCGGGAAAAGTAGCCATTAAAGTCAAATGTTCCGAGGGAAAAAATCTCACATAGCACCAATACAAGAAGATGGTAATTTCACCACAATGACAAATAACCATGAGTGGACTTTCCACATTCAGTGATGTGGATAGATACATAAAATGGTGTTTAAAATGTCATGATGAATTCCTATTAAAGTGATCCTGTATCAAGTTGTAAAATAAAGCAAATTAAGGCAGCTACTGGCTAGTCTGAAATTGTGTCTACAGAGACAGAGGTTCAAGCTGATATTGACTTTCAGCTGACAGCAATTATGCCATGTTCTGCTTCTGGAAACAACTTGTAAGCTAGCTAGAGAGAGAGCAGGATTTAATCCATTTCCTTTTCCTGCTGGAATTGAATTTGGGATTTTGGTCTTTAACTCCCTGAAAACTATACATGTTAAATGGAAGTGTGGAGTTATGCATAAGAAAAATGTGTGTGTGTGTGTATATATATATATGTTGTGTTCCAGCTGATGGATGAATATGTATTCTCACAGCAACTAGTTATCTACTGTATTTTACTTCATTGTCAATGAATCTATACAGTCTTATTCCTTGTAATGCTGGTACGCATTTAATGATCATATACTTTTACGTATTTTTTTCTCCCACCTCTCAGTGCTATAAAGAATGAATTGGCACTGCCCTTCATAGCACAAGGTAATAAAAAACATGACTAGTAAGATTCATGATGTATGAAATCAGCTCTTTACTAGCCATTGACTTACTCAGTATGTCGCTTGCATAGATCCTTTATTGATCAATTAGCAGCTTTCACCAGAGTAAGGGCAGACAAGGGATACCGCACAAGGGCTAATAGGCTGCAAAAAGTAAAGCCTGGGAAGTATTGTGGGCAGTGAAGAGGGTTGTTTTGTTTCCTGTAATTGTAAATAACAAACTATATTACTAATGCTAATGTAACACAATATTTGCTACTGCCTTGACATAGTTTATTTAAATATTCAAGAAGCTATTCTTTCCAAATACTTGCATTCAGCTCCAGTCAATTAAACAGTCGGTTGTCCACTGCAGTTTGAACAAATTTCTTGGACTACTTCATCACTCAGCGACCCACACTGATTATACAAAATTTGGTAATGGTATTTATAAAGAGCGGTTTTGTGAGGTTATCTTCTGTTTTTTAGTGGCTGATATAAGGGATTTATCCAAACAAAGGGTTTCTGTATTCTGAATCTGCTGAAGCATTTTGTACTAGTATAAATATGAAATTTGATTGTTACTCTATACCTGTACCTGGGCACTAGGCTCTGATCTGCCATTTTACTTACTCATGAAGAGGCTGCAGTGCTGATGTCACTTGTTTATCTGGCAAACATGAGATCAATAAACTCCTGGGGAAGTCAGAACCCACACAACATTGCATTTTCTATGGAAGATTAGCTGAACTGAAATGTCTGACAGCTCTGTGTCAGCTTTTCACATTACAAAAGAAAACGTTATTCCTCTTCCTTCACAGTCTCTGAAGGAAATGAGAGAGATGTTCAACTGTCAGACACTTAAATCTTAGCCACTCATTAAACAAGAAGTGTTATATAAAATCAGTAATTTTGCCGGCTTGGAATAACAGCATTAGCAATTACCTAGAAACATGTCCTCCATTATGTCCATAAGCTATTTAATTTGAAGGTCAAGTCTAATCATTATATCTGATCATCTTTACCCCTATGCCTTCCTGCATGTGTGGTGGGGGGTTTTATTATTGTTATTTATTATTATTGCTATCTCTAAGGATTCACTTTCTAGTTTCACTTGAAAGGCTGAGAGGCTTCAGGAACATGCCTCTTGTGCTTTGTGATTCATATCAGTAAAGAAGAAATTTCAATGTTTTCCTTGTCAATTAAAACACCTTTGTATTTATTATACATGGCTAGTTATTCTGATATTTTCAGAGGGAAAACATTAGGTGTTTCAGAGACTGAAGGGAAAAACCTAATATCCAATTAAAGATATACGAAGTCACAATGACTATTAGAACTAGTGGGAAAATGGGAAGAAAACTTTGAAAAAAGCATGCAAAAAAGAAGTTGAAAAAAATGTGACCATCTCCCATGACCACTGATCTGATATAAGTTATGTTTTAATTGTTTTTTCAAGGAAATCATTATAGAAATCTAGGTGAGAAAGTGTACAGTATCTGCTACAGGACAAGTGTACAGTATCTGCTACAGGACAGGTTTTATCTAGGAGAAGTATAAAATCAAAGTACTTACAATCTAATTTTACAAACTGATCATTTCAGTGTTATGCTGCTCAATTGTTTAGTGTGTCCTGGATACTGATGAGGCCTTCTAGAGTAATACTTTAGCTTATGCTGCATTTCAAGTCTTATTAATTTTGCTACCATTCCCAAGTAGGGGCAACACAATGTTTTCTCGTGATGTATAACAGAATTCAGATGATCTTACAATTGTTGCATAAATCTCTAGAACATGGTAGAGACTCTCTTCCAGTTCTGAAAAACATCACATTGCTTAGTTAATGGCCATATTTACTTGGAATTTGCCTTCTTCATCAGTTATTGGGTAGAAATAGAATGTGGTTTTGTTTAAAAAAAAATCTTGCAATTTTTATGGACCAATGAGCATAAATCTGAATTTAACTTCTCCCCACACCAGTGGCTATGACTCTCACTTCATCAAGAAGGGTATGAGCAAAATTTACAGTTAAAGCAAATCTATGCCCTGTACACTCATTGGATCTAATTTGAACTTTGTCCTTATTAACTGAAATATAATGTAATGAGTTGATATATTTATCTCTTTTTTTAAAATTAAGATAAAGTCATGTCTCTTACAGAGCTAAGACACAAACAGAACATGCTAAACTTTCTTTTCTTTCTAGATAAGGAGCTTTCTCATTCAGCCTAAAGTTAAAGTTGCTAGAACTAGAGAGCCCTTTGTTTCTGAACAAATCGAGTTTTAAATAAGGAAACTAAGAATGTGTGAGGGAAAGTTGTACAAAGCATTTTCTCTGATTCATTGGCTTAGTAAAGAAAAGTTGTTGAAAAAGGGCACATCCTGTTGATCTGGAGGGCTCCATTATGTTTATTCTGTTTCAACAAATGTATTAGAGATGCAATATAAGATTGTGATGCAAATGTACTGGATACCAGTGAAAATGAGCAAGATGACAAGTCACATTTCTGGGAGGTGATGAAATAAAGGAACCCTGATTTACATGCTCTGGTCTCGCCTGAAATTATCTCAGTATTGGGATAATTGGGCCCAGATGCACAAAGGTATTTTGGCTGATTTCTGATGAGTTCTATGGAGAGACAAGGTGGGTGAGGAAATATCTTTTATTGGAACAACTTCTGTTAGTGAGAGACACGCTTTCGAGCTACACAGAACTCTTCTTCAGGGCTGACCTAAGAAAGAACTCTGTGTCTCTCTCTTGAAAGCTTGTCTCACTCTTTCACCAACAGAAGTTGGTCCAATAAAAGCTATTACCTCACCCACCTTGTCTCTCTAATATCCTGGGACTAACATGGCTAAAACAACACTACATACAATGATTTCAGTGGGATATTATACATTGGGGGTACTTAAACTCAAAGGAATGTAACAAGAATAATTGGATGCAAATTAGCTGTATTTTATATGTGGCTTATTTGTGATGATAACACCTCTTTGCATGGCATTTTATAATGATTTTGTCTCTGAATATATTGCATAGCAATAAAAATAAAATTGGGAGAAACAATAAACTGTGAATTTCTTTTCACCATTTCTAAGGGGGAAATGTAGAGCCAGCAAGCATTTCTGCACAGGGAAAGGGAGATCTGCCCAGACAGAGTTCCTATGATGAAAGTCTGACAAGAATAGGCTTTCTGTTACGATTCTAGTACTTCTGCCTTGTGTTTGGGTCAGAAATATCTTGGCAGCAGTCTTTCTGATAGTGTGTCAGCATTTCATCCAGCTGGAACAAACAAGTGCACAGTTGCTCACAACTGGAAAATAGTAATGATAATGAAAAGCAGTGCAAACACTTTTAAACATTCAAAAAGCTTTGGTTTGGGTTACATTTTGGGTGAAAATTTATTCTTATTATATCCAAACCAGTTCAACCTACTTTATTCTGATGCAAGAATGATTGAGCATTTGTGAATGAAAGACGGTGGCAATTCAGCGGTAAGAATGTGGATGAATAATAAGTAGTCAAGGTCCTTTTTTTAACCTCCCTTTGAGACCTACTGCATTCGCTTTTCTTCCTGCGTTTTTGTGTTTTCCCTGGTAGTAGAGAAAAAAAACTGAAACAGTAACAAAAAAACATGCTATCACTGTAGGAAAGAAAGATATGTGGGGAAATATTTTATTTATTACGTGAAAGAATATTCTATATACATTTAAAATGACTTCTTAGATAATCTAGCCCATCTTCATGATAATGCACAATTATTTCTTAAAATCCATTTTTGGTGTTTTACAGTCTTGTGTAAGATTTCCCAAGCATTGTGGCTTCTATCATTTCTCTTTAGAAATTATTTCTGTTAGGAGGCTTTTTCTGAAAATTAGCCTACATTTTCATTTCTTGTTTTCATTCTATTTTTTATTTAAACTTTGTTCCATTATTACTAGGTATATCCCAGGAGAACCAGTACCTCTTACTGCTGCTCACCTGCTGTGTGACTTTGGATAAGTCATTTGACCTCTGGGTTTGTTTCCCCACCTGTAAAATGGGGTCACTAATATTTCCCTGTGTCAAAGGGAGGCTGAGTTTAAATGAATTAATGTTTGTAAAGGGATTTCAGAGCCTCAAACAGTGTGTTTAAAAAATGAAAAAAGTCTTATATAAATAAAGATCAGCGGGTCCTCGCGAGACAGAAGAAAAGACCTGATAACAAATAGATTTTTTTTTTTAATGATTCACACTTAGGATTTTTTTTTTTAACTTGGGAAATCAGAGCTAAGTGCTTCCTATTTCTTCTGGGGCAGAATTTTGTTTGGATTGAAACTCAGAAGGTGAAATGAAAATAAATGTATTGTTTAGCTACACAACCTCTTATAGTAGACAGAGTCATTTGAACTCCCTCCTGAAATAGAGGCAGTTCATACATACTGTATACATAACAGCAACAGTTGCCAAATGATTTTTAAAGGGGCAAGGTGTCCCTAAAAGTTTGGAAGAAGTCTTCTTACATCAATGTAGATGTTTACCTGAGGATCAAAGAGGAAGCCTTCCTACATTTACCCTATGGACATATTACTCTATAATTGTGCATTACAGATAATTTTGACCTTGCCTTCACAAATAACACAAGGAGAATCACATATAATTTTCACCCTGAGGAGAAGAATGGAGAAGGAACCACAGCTTTAATTTAATTTAATTTTAGTTACATTGTTTACATTTATCATTAGAAGGCACTATGATACTTTACAGTATGGTAAGCTCACATCTTCCTGTCAAGCAGATAGTATGGCCAGACTAGAGATGGATATTGGAATAGATGGACCATTATTCTGATTCTATATGTGATTCTTATTAGAAGGGCATATGTGTGAGAAAGAATGAATAAAGCTCACTGGATGAATGAACTTGCTAGCATCCACACTCAGGCCTCTGATATAAGAGGACACTGCTGTTACATCACCAGTTATCCAAGAAAAGGTTTAGGATTCTATATAGACTGATCTACCTATTGCAATTGTTATCATTACTGACTTCTGAGTACAATTTTACAAGTAATATGATAAGTAATAAGTTCACAGTCTTACATAGCTTCTATGCAAAGCTAGGTGAAACAGTCCCATTTCATATGTTTTGTTTTGAATTTGGGATTGTGAACCCCCAAACTAAGAAAAAAGTTTACATGAGCCCATGCAAGGCAAAACTTCAGTCTCATATAGTGGCATGAATGTTTAGGAGTTTTGGCAACTATGGGATGGCATGGTGTACTTACCCCTTAAGGAAGCCTGGGCACAGTCAAGGATCACCCTACCCCACCCTGGGACAGAGCTATTTTAACAGAAAGAGGAAGCTGAATAGGAGAGAGGAGGCTAGACGCCATATAGGTTGTGGTGCCTCAGGCTACAGGGACTAGCCTGACTCAGTATGCTTACATTGTATCTGAGAGCATGACTCCCAGCCAGGTAGATAGTCATACTAATGTATTTTAGGCTAGCACACTTAGGCCTGGTCTACACTAGGAGGTTATGTCGAATTTAGCAACGTTAAATCGAATTAACCCTGCACCCGTCCACACAACAAAGCTATTTAGTTCGACATAGAGGTCTCTTAAATTCGATTTCTGTACTCCTCCCCAACGAGGGGAGTAGCGCTAAATTCGACATTGCTATGTTGAATTAGGGTAGGTGTGGATGGAAATCGACGCTAATAGCTCCAGTAGCTATCTCACAGTGCACCACTCTGTTGACGCTCTGGACAGCAGTCCGAGCTCGGATGCTCTGACCAGCCACACAGGAAAAGCCCCGGGACAATTTGAATTCCTTTTCCTGTATGGGCAGTTTGAATCTCATTTCCTGTTTGGACATCGTGGCGAGCTCAGCAGCACTGGCAACGATGCAGAGTTCTCCAGCAGAGGTGACCATGCAATCTGAGAATAGAAAGAGGGCCCCAGCATGGACTGATCGGGAAGTCTTGGATCTGATCGCTGTGTGGGGTGATGAGTCCGTGTTTTTGGAGCTGCGATCGAAAAGACGGAATGCAAAGATCTACGAGAAGATCTCCAAAGCCATGACAGAGAGAGGATACAGCCGGGATGCAACGCAGTGCCGCGTGAAAATCAAGGAGCTGACACAAGGCTACCAGAAGACCAAAGAGGCAAACGGATGCTCCGGATCCCAGCCCCAGACATGCCATTTCTACGAGGCACTGCATTCCATTCTAGGTGCAACTGCCACCACTACCCCACCACTGACCGTGGACTCTGAGGATGGGATATTGTCGACGGCCGCTTCCTCGGAGATGTTAGCGGACGGGGAAGATGAGGAAGGTGAGGAGGAGGACGAAGCAGTCGACAGCGCTTACAACACTGATTGCCCAAACAGCCAGGATCTCTTCATCACCCTCACAGAGATCCCCTACCAACCGTACCCAGGCGTTAACCCAGACCCTGAATCAGGGGAAGGATCAGTCGGTAAGTGTTTTAAACATGTAAACATTTATTTTGAACAGAGCAGGAATATTAACAATGGGTTTTTCATGATTTGTTTGCCCTAGGCGCTTAACGTTTTAGTCCTTGGCAGTGCAACTACTGCAAACTAATTTAACTATGTCCGGTTTATCATGATTAGTTTGCCCTAGGCGCTCTACTTTTTAGTCCTTGCCAGTGCAGCTACTGGAAAAGAAGGTCTATATGTCCAGGGATAGAGCTGAAATCCTCATGGGACATCTCCACGAAGCTCTCCTGGAGGTAATTGGAAAGCCTTTGCATGAGGTTCCTGGGGAGAGCGGCCTTATTGTGTTCTCTGTGGTAGGAAACTTTTCCTCGCCAGGCTATCATCAAGTACTTTGGGATCATTGCCTTGCAGAGCATGGCGGCATACGGCCCTGGTTTTTGCTGGCTTTCACGCAACATGCGTTCTTTCTCGGTCTCAGAAATTCTCAGCAGAGTGATGTCGCTCATGGTGACCTGTTTAGAATTAGGGGAATGTTACTATTGGGACTGCTTGCCTGTTCCTTTACAGAACTGTCACCGGCGGTTTACCGCCACGCGGTGGAGGCGGGAGCGGGGCAGCATACAGGGATCTTTCCCGGGGACAGCCACGAGGGGGTGGGACAGGGGCAGAGTTCATGCTTGCCGGATTGCCGGCAGCAGGAACTGCCCAACGATAGGAGCATTGCTTTGAACGTGAAAGGAGGGCACTGCTCTAATTTAAGTTTTAAGCAGCCAAAAGTCTACGGCTTACCATGTCAGCCTGCTACCCGAATTCTGCTGCCCCGCTTGTCTGATCTCCACTGCAAGACCCCAGGCACTGAATGCGAAGGCTGAAAATTCGACCTTGTCCTGAGTGCGCATGTGATAGGTGCTGTGCATGGTCTTGTTCACAGAGAAAGACTATGTTCATTGTTCACAAAAAATTATCTTTGTGAGGAATTCACTCCCTTTTTCCCATCCCACAGCTGCGACTGTCTCCCGACCTACCCTGGCATCCCCCTCGCAGAGGCTGGCACAGATTAGGCGGAGAAAGAAAAGGACACGTGACGACATGTTCTCAGAACTTATGGGCTGCTCCCGAGCCGATGCGGCCCAGCAGACCCAGTGGAGGGAGAACATGTCGCAATACCAGCGAGCACACAGCGAACGGGAGGAGAGGTGGTGGCAGGAAGACCAGCAGGCGACTCAAACGCTGCTTGGACTAATGAGGGAGCAAACGGACACGCTCCGGCGCCTTGTGGATGTTCTGCAGGACCGGAGGCAGGAGGACAGAGCCCCGCTGCAGTCTATCTCTAATCGCCCTCCCCTGCCACAAAGTCCCATACCCCCCTCACCCAAAGTCCCAAGAAGGAGGGATGGCAGGGGCTGTGAAAATTGTCACTCCACCCCTGCAGACTGCTCAAGTAGCAGAAGGCTCTCATTCCCAAAAATTTGATAAGTCCTTTCCTTCCCGCCTCACCGAAGCCCCCATCCCAGTTTCATCCCCTAACTGTGTAGTTGCTAATAAAAGATACATTTCTGTTAATTACTGTTTCCATCATGTTCTTTTAGGGGAAAGTGTGTTTGAAGGGGGGGAAGGGGGTTGGTAATTGGAGAGGACAGTCACCTTTACCAGGGTACAGACACGGGGGCAGGTTCAGCTGAAAGTCACACGCACATTGCAGTCACTAGGCACCCTGGTCAGTCTGAGAGGTGGTTTTCATGTTCTGTGGGGGGGGGGGGCATGTGACTTTGTGGCGGGGGAGGGCGGATAGAGATCTTATGCTGCGGTCCTTATCCTGGATCACAGAGCCACGCAGCAGGGGATCTGTAACAGTCCTCCCCCCCCACAAAGTCACATAGCTCCCACACAAAGAGTCCCGAAAAGGAGGGGTGGCAGGCTCCATTGAAACAACCAGTCCACCACTGCGGACCTCTCTAGGAGCAGGAGCCTGTCATTCCTCAAGTTTAGAAGCGTTCTTTCCATCACTACGCCCGCTCCCCACCACAGTCTGCGTCCCAGTTTCAACACTTTACCGCGAAATCCGTAATAAAGAAAACGGTGTTCATTAACAAAGTTCCATTTATTTTATTTTTAAACGTGTGTTGGAAGGGGGGGACGGGGTGAACGGGGTATGTAGCTGGAGAGGATAGTCAACAGTAAGTGGGTAAAGAAATGGGGGCAGGTTCTGCTTCTCTTTAAACAAACTTAATAGTCACAGGTTACCCTGCTCACTGAGGAACCTAGCTTTCAAAGCCTCCCGGATGCACAGCGCATCCCGCTGGGCTCTTCTAATCGCACGGCTGTCTGGCTGGGCGTAATCAGCAGCCAGGCTATTCGCCTCAACCTCCCACCCCGCCATAAAGGTCTCCCCCTTGCTCTCACAGAGATTGTGGAGCACACAGCAAGCTGCAATAACAATGGGGATATTGGTTTCGCTGAGATCACAGCGAGACAGTAAGCTTCTCCATCTCCCCTTGAGACGTCCAAAAGCACACTCCACCACCATTCTGCACTTGTTCAGATGGTAGTTGAAGAGTTCTTTTTCAGTGTCCAGGGCGCTTGTATAGGGCTTCATGAGCCAGGGCATTAGCGGGTAGGCTGGGTCCCCGAGGATGACTATAGGCATCTCCACATCCCCAACAGTTATTTTCTGGTCTGGGAAGTAAATACCTTCCTGCAGCCGTCTAAACAGACCAGAGTTCCTGAAAACATGAGCGTCATGAACCTTGCCTGGCCATCCTACGTTGATGTTTGTAAAACGTCCCCTATAGTCCACCACTGCTTGCAGCACCATTGAAAAGTAGCCCTTTCGGTTAATGTACTGGCTGACCTGGTGGTCCGGTCCCAGGATAGGAATGTGAGTTCCATCTATAGCCCCACCGCAGTTTGGGAATCCCATCGCGGCAAAGCAATCTATGATGACCTGGACGTTTCCAAGGGTCACTACCTTTGACAGCAGTAGCTCAACGATTGCGTTGGCTACTTGCATCACAGCAACCCCCACGGTAGATTTGCCGACGCCAAAGTGATTCGCGACTGACCGGTAGCTGTCTGGCGTTGCAAGCTTCCAGAGGGCTATGGCCACTCGCTTCTGGACAGTCAGGGCTGCTCGCATCTGGGTGTCCTTGTGCTTCAGGGCAGGGGACAGCGACTCACAAAGTTCCAGGAAAGTTCCCTTCCACATACGAAAGTTTCGCAGCCACTGTGATTCATCCCAGACCTGCAGCACTATGCGGTCTCACCAGTCCGTGCTTGTTTCCCGGGCCCAGAATCGCCTTCCACAGCATCAACATGACCCATTGCCACCATGATGTTTACGGCGTGGGGTCCCGTGCTTTGTGAGAGGTCTGTGCCACTCTCAGACTTCATGTCCTCACCGCGCTGCCTTAGCCTCCTCGCCCGATTTCTCAGCATCTGCCTCTGGAAAAGGTGGATGATAAGGTGCAAGGTGTTGACAACGGCCATAACTGCAGCGATGGTGGCAGCAGGCTCCATGCTCGCAGTGCTGTGGCGTCCGCACTGTCACTCACCAGAAAAGTGCGCAAACTGATTGCCCGCCGGCGCTTTCAGGGAGGGAGGGCAGGAGTGACGGTTGGATGACGACAGTTACCCAAAACCACCCTCGACACATTTTTTTCTCCAGCAGGCATTGGGGGCTCGACCCAGAATTCCAATGGGCAGCGGGAACTGTGGGATAGTTGCCCACAGTGCACCGCTTCCAATGTCGACGCTTGCCCCGTTAGTGTGGACTCACAAAGTCGAATTACTGTCCTTAGTGTCCTTAGTGTGGATACACACGTTCGACTTTGTAATATCGATTCCACATATTCGATTTAAGTACAATTGAACTACTCTCGTAGTGTAGACATACCCTTAAAAAAGCAGTGTGGAAGTTGTGGCTCCAGCAAAGATTCAGGCTAGCCACTTGAACTCAGACCCAGGGGACTAGAGAGTCCATCTGCTTTGCCTGGGAGGCCTGCTTCCAGCTGCACCCACTGGGTCCAGAGACTTTGTTTGCTGACTCTAACTTTGGGAGCTCTGAACCAGGACCCTGAGGTAAGGGCCTTATGAATTCTATTAAAACTGCTCTTTTCCTGAGACCTTTTAAAGAGGACATATGTTTGGTTTTGGTGTCTTCCACCGCTTGTTTGAATCAACAAGAATGATTAAAGGTCTTGAGAACATGACCTATGAAGGAAGGCTGAAAGAATTGGGTTTGTTTAGTTTGGAAAAGAGAAGACTGAGAGGGGACATGATAGCAGTTTTCAGTTATCTAAAAGGGTGTCATAAGGAGGAGGGAGAAAACTTGTTCACCTTAGCCTCTAAGGATAGAACAAGAAGCAATGGAGGTCTAGGTTGGACATTAGGAAAAAGTTCCTAACTGTCAGGGTGGTTAAACACTGGAATAAATTGCCTAGGGAGGTTGTGGAATCTCCATCTCTGGAGATATTTAATAGTAGGTTAGATAAATGTCTATCAGGGATGGTCTAGACAGTATTTGGTCCTGCCATGCAGGCAGGGGATTGGATTCGATGACCTCTCGAGATCCCTTCCAGTCCTAGAATCTATGAATCTATATGTGGGTTTAAGAATAGAGGCCTTAGAGGGCAGTAATAGACTGAAAGCTCCTGGAAAATTCAAGGGCACTTTTCCCAGATTTCACAACTTTGCTAAACAAGTGTGCTGCAGCAGGTGTTCCTCATAGGGATATATCTCTTTAAGAGAACAGTGGAGAAAGGGGAATATTGTCAGCCAGGTGCGCCATTAGCACTCCATACTTAGAAGTTTCTGGAATTGGGTGTGGTAGTTTTGGGTATGCTACATTGTGAAGTGTTTAAGTTGTAGCAAAACTTCGCTTAGACCTACTGTATTTGGACTTATTACTTACACAATCAAACAGATAACTTATTTTGCTCCCTCAAACGCTATCTCCAATAAACTTTTATTGCATCCTACAATATGCCCAGGAATCCTGTACTTCAAGCAGCAGAATAATGTTGACAAAACCTCTTTTGACTTCAAGAGGATCTCCCCAAACCTTCCTGAAGGAATAATAGAGAAATTGTCCTATTCCTCACAAACTTTCTATTGTTGTGATAACTATTTTTGCTTTTTCACAAGCTTACAAAATCTAGGGGCCCATTGCTGAAGTTCTTACTCTGGGCCAAATCATCCCTTCTGGGAAAAATCCCACTCAAGGACCTGGAAACTCCAAAAGTGCAGCTTGTAGGTGGTTTTTTTTCTATTCAGTTTTTTGATCGCCCTGCTCAGCCACTTCCTACCTCCTCCTCCCCCAAAAACAACAACCAGCAGACTTAATTTTGAGAAGATTCTATAGGTTCTGTGGGCCTGGACTATGAACAATGCAATTTACAAGCTCCATTTTAGCCAATATCTGTACTGGTTTCCTTTCCTCCAGACATATATTTTGGCAGGATGACTGTTGTGGCAACCCTCCTACAGCAAGCTAGAATAAGGTTTCCCAAAGTAAGGAATTGGGACTAGACCTATAACTGTCTTTTGCCCATCTCCTTGCACTAAGAATTTTTTTTCTCCTTCATTTTGCTCTAAGTAAAAGCAGATCTTGAGGGTGGTAATATTCTGTCTTATGTGAGTTTCCTGCTACAACTGACTTCCCCTTTATTCACCTCTCAGGCCTAGACACAGTCAGTCCCTCAGGAACAGGCCTGAGGCACTTTAGTGAGGCATTGTGAGGATACCTGCACTACAGTACTATACCTAATCTGTGGATAGGCGTAGATTTTTCACCAGTCAGTGCAACTCTGGGTTTTGTGTACACTACACACCTTCTAGTGACACAGCCATACCACTAAAAGGCGCACAATGTAGCTGCTGTTTCTCAGCAGGAGAGAGCTCTCCTGCCGGCAAAAAACTTCCACCCCCAACGAGTGGCGGTAGCTTTGTTGGCAGGAGTGCTCTGCTGCCGACAAAGCGCAGTTCACACCAGCACTTTTCGTCAACAAAACTTTTGTCTTTCGGGGGTTGGTTGGGTTTCTTTTAACACTTCTGAATGGCAAAAGTTTTGTCATTCAGTTCCAATGCAGACAAAGCCTTAGTCTCCTAAATCCCTTAGGGGTGTTTGAAAACCTGCCTCTAAATTCACTGTTCCAAAGTGATGGGACCAAAATAATTCCTCTTCCCCTGTGGAAAAATTTACTGAGACCGGTTTACAGGCAGCCTGCATCAACAAACACATCAGGGACTTCAGTTGTATTTTACATTGGCAGTATACTTTCTTTGTGAGATACTTGTCTTGCTTTTTGGCCTTATGCACCCAGAACAGTAACCCAAAAATAATAGAGTCTATGTATGTACACTAAATATGAAACTGCTTTATTATATACTAATAGGCGCACTTCTTTTATTTTTTTTTTTGTCAAGGGTGACATTTCACACAGCACATCTGTCAAGCAGCAGAGCTCCTCAGCTCCACTTTGAAGCTCTCACACCCTGACATCATGTAATGACACTCTTGACAAGTACGGCGAAGTGAAAGTGTCTTCACACATGAGTTCATTTGAACACATTTACAAATCCATCAGTGCTTTAATATGATCATCATTAAATAGGACCAGAACTTAAAACAAGGGAGGGTAGGATGGGCTGCTATTGTCACTGATTGAAATTATTATTTGCTTATTGCTAAACATTAAAGAGATCATTTTAAACCCCAGATGCAAAGATCTACATAAGTAAGCCTTATTATATTTATAAGATAGCATTGTGTTGTGGCTCAGCCAATGCTCCTTCTGTGTGCTCAGTCTATGTGCATAAGCCTAGAACTGAGCCCCAAATTGCTTTGCATTTATTTTCTTCGGAGGAAATACTGCTAATTTCTTTCCTTTTAGGACAAAGCCTAACATTCCTTTTTGTTTACCATCTTCCTTCATTGCATTCAAGTAAAAAACACAAAGCTTTTCTGCACTGTAGTGGGGCAGTTGCCCCACACTGGGAAGAGGAAGGGTTAAAGCAGGTCAGAGGGAACCTGCACAGAACCCTCCAATTAGAGGAGGGCTCACTAAGTGAACCAATTGGGAGGTGACTTGTTGCAACAGACAATCAGGGCCAGCAAGGGCCATATATAAAGGGCTGCTCAATAGCACAGCAGGCAGTCACTTCCTGGCCTGCTAGGGAGGACTGGCTGAGTAGGAGTAGGAGCTTCTGGCTGCCAGACTGAGGCCCTGGAGGAAGGGAAGATAAGGTGCAAGGGCTGCCCCCACTTCCACTGAGGGAAGTGGCCAACACAGACTACAATTTGCCCCTGAAACAAGGGACTAGATTGGTGACTACAGCAGGCTACCACAGTGAGTGGCTGGACTATAGACTGTCGGTTCCCCTGAAAGTGGGGGGAGACAGCAGGGCACAGCCGGAGGACCTATTAGAAGGTATGTGCCAAATTAGGTGGCTGGCTATGCTGTGTCTAATCAATGGCCCATCATCTATTCCCAGGGTCAGAAATATATCCCACAGATCCAAGTATTGGATTTATCTTAAAATGATCATTCAGAAGAAAAGTAAATGGAAAGCTTTTCAACATTTTCTATAACTTTTTTTTTTCCTTTTGAAACTTTCCAATTTTTCAATGAAAAACCACAAAAATCCAGACAGCTCTACTAATACTAAACATTCCAGTGCTGTCTCACAAATAATTGTATAAACCACTGGTAAAGTCTGTCTGTCTCTCTCTTCTTCCCCCCCCCCTCCCCCCCCCACCACGTGGGTACACAGTGAAAATAATAGCCTGAAGTCCACCACCAAGTACTCCAAATGTTCAAGTGGAAAAAGTCTGTACCCTTAACACAAAGATTAGGGTTCAAAGCCTGTTGATTTTTTTGCTATGAGGGGAAAACCTATTCCTTAAGTGAAGTTATATAAACTCCGCTTAGGAGTGTGAGAACCCTATTATAGTTGTTAATCACTTCCTATTATGACCCATTGTATTTAGCGGTTAACTTGAATGATAATAAAAAATAAATTTTAATGTATTTTAATGTTTGTATTTTGGTTTATGGAAGCTGTTTTGGTTATTGGGAGTTGCAACAATATTTGATTACTACACACCTGGACTAGATTCAAAAGGCATATGAAGCCTTATAAGTGAAGGGTTTAGGCTATGGCTACACTGGCACTTTACAGCGCTGCAACTTTCTCGCTCAGGGGTGTGAAAACACACACACACACACACACACACACCCGAGCGCAGCAAGTTACAGTGCTGTAAAGCGCCAGTGTAAACAGTGCCCCAGCTGGGAGCTAATCCCCTCCGGGAGGTGGAGTACCTGCAGCGCTGGGAGAGCTCTCTTCCAGTGCTGGCACCATGACCACACTTGCACTCCAAAGCGCTGCTGCGGGAGCACTCCCGCGGCAGCACTTTGGAGTTTCAAGTGTAGCCATGCCCTTAGTATCCTATTACTGGTCACTAGAGTCATCCAGTTTTCTCCCCCATTCTTGAATTCAAATTTTCAGTCCAAACAGGCATCAGAAATACACATGTCAATTTTCTAAATGCATCTTTGCTTTTATGTTATAAAGAAGTTGTTTAATAATCAGGCATTGTGTTGGTGTAACTTATTAGAATTCAATAGCTCTCTTGATGATCACAAGAAGGAATAAAACCCAGTACTCTGCGGTGCTGGTTTGGTGGTGATATCAGGAATAAAACAAATAGCAAGAACTTATTTTAATCACTGAAGTCATCAGATATAATTGAGTATACACAGAAAGTAGATCAGCTGAGTGTGTAGGTGCCCTTTTTTTACATAGCCACTTCTCAGCTTAGAACTCCTTCAGTTTTTGCTGTTTAAAAATATCACAACACTAGGAATGCAACAACTACATTTTCAATGGTAATGATAACTCAGCTTCATTGCAGGTACATAGTAATTTGTATTCCTGTTCTTCTGGCTATATATGTAGCTTGATGAATTGCTGCTGTACTCCTTTTATGATAGTAAGTATGTATTATGTGGCTGAGTTAACAATACCGTTAGAACCTTATTTTCTTCATTCCCTACAGTTTTGTAGTTTTAACTATGACTCTGTATCATTGTATTAACACAGTGGTTTTTTGTGTTAAACTCAAATCTCCCAAATGCTGAGTAAAATTACACCAAATTGTTGTCTGGAAAGAGGTGTTGGGTTAATTGTTAATCGGATAGAACAAATTCACACAATTTACACATCTGTACAGATGTGTATTACAGTGTATATGCTGTAATCTGCAGCCAGTAGAGGATGACATCTCTTGCTGTGCACATGTGCACACACTCATTTGAGAAGGTCTGAGTTTCCATCCAGTAGAAGGCAGCGGGGAACATATACATACTGTAAGAACACACATGTTTGATGATTGGTTGTCGTCAGCAGTCTGAAGGGGCAATAGTTAAATCCATATCTACAAAAGGTTTTGGGTAGGGATTGAAAACAGTGGCAATGATCTCTCAAACTATTCTCCTGAGAATTCAGGTGCGTAAGAACCAGAAATGAAAAACCCAACTCAGAACACAGACTGGGTTAGGTCTGGGGATTCAAATGCAATCTTCTTTAAGTCCTTTCACCCCATGCAAAAGTTGAATGCTTAATATTTCAAATTCTGGCTTTGTCCAATGGCTGTGTTTTGAGGACATGGGTTAACAGAGTTAAGGATAATAATGCCTAGTGTTTTGCACTGCTCTTCAGCAGACACATTCGTTTCCCAGTCTCTCCATCCCTGGGACAAAATGGTGGAGGGGGGTTACCCAACACGATGCGACAGAGACCAAGTCTATTAGCAGATTTCAAAGCCAGCCTTTGTCAATCCTACTCAACCAGAAGAATGATGTCTGGGATACAAGGCCTTGAGTGAAGATGAGAAGTGTAAAGAGATAAAAATTGAGGACTTGAGAGAACTGCACCAGGGATACAGAAGTCCTCTTTAGAAAAATAAGAAACTGAGTTAGTTTTGCCCTTTAATACAGGAAAAAGCTGATTATGAGTTTTATGCTTATCTTGGATTAATATAATAGATGTCTGCAATTATAGTTCATATCTGTATTGTATTTAAACTGGTAATGCAGGATTGGTGGATAAATATCTTAAGCTGCCTGCACCACTGTAAATTGACAAGCAAGGGAGGGGCAGTGTCAAAGCACCTGCTTGCTGCTATATTCATAAATTCTAAATTGCTTTTGTAATAACTGTCTGGGAAAGTTCTTGAAGGAACCCCCAGAACTCCTTTTGGGAGAATTTTAATTTAGTGTTAAAGGTTAATTGATTATGACAGTGAATTCTTTTAGTTTTATTTTCCTTATAGACATTCTACATACACTATTAACTTATGGGGAACATTTTTACCAGCATGAACCTCCGTTGGAAACTGGGGATCTCCTAAGGAGGAAGAGGTCTTACTCCCTTGACTGTAGCAGAGAGCCACTTGTGAAAGCTCCAACTAGTAGCTGGGAATAGCCTTTGGGGCCTGAGCACACCAATTGATCCACTGTAGACGCACACTAGCTTGCATACACATTCCAGATTTAATAACAGTTCAAATATGTCTCATTTTGGTTATTTTCTTTGCCAGCTCAGTTCAAGCACACCATATCAAGGCCTTCCTATGTGCAATCAACTGGGCAGGAAGGGAAGTCATTGTCTTTAACAAAGAATTTTACTTTTAAAATAAAACCCTGTTGAATTCACAGGATCCATACTTTGGCATTGTTAGATGATAGTAACATACCTCCCATGGATATCACTGGCTCTCATTCTTGAGGTCATCCACACTGCTGCTGACAGTGCTTTTGTGCTAATAGAAGTAACAAGTGCCTGTCCAGTCACTGACAATGAACTATACTTGGAAAAGCAAATATGGGCTTCAGTTAGTAGATCCACGACAGCTGAGGAATGGGCTCCTGCAAAAGGAATGCCTTGAGAATAAGTGACCATGTAATAAGAAAGCCATGGATGTTGAGGGAGAGTAATTACTGATGTCAGAATAGAAGCAGACTAACGCTCTCATCTGCAGGAGGTTCAGGTAGCATAACCCTCTCCTAGACATCTGAGTTTGTGTTAACCGTTTCACATGAGTTTGGGGTTATTTTTCTGTTGATGCTCTATTTTATACACATGGATTTTTTTTTCTTTTTTTGCCAAAGAACAGGGGAGCTGTAATAGTAGCCAGCAGAGTCTGAGGATTCTGACCCTTGGTATGTGACAAGAAAATTAACCTTTTTGAAATACCCGGCTTCTGTCAGCTGATTGAAGCCACAAAATAAATCATTCAATCACTGGTCACCTGTGTGCCTTAATACACAGATGGACTGATGCACTACAACTGTCCAAGAATAACTTATTTCTCAACAACCATTACACAATCCAGTTTTGTTGTTCCCATGCTAGTCCATTTAGATTAGCCACATGTTCAAATACACTCAGTGGAGTGCAAATTAAGATTTGCTTTGTTACCTTATATTTCAAGCACTTATGAAACTCTCAGATGAAATAGCCTTATTTTTTTAGCACTCCCAAAACCTGTATCTTCCATATGTAATCAGCAGTGGCACCTAACACTTCCATCATTTTTGAGCTTTCTGAAGTACAATGTAGTCATATGGACAGGTATGCAGAAATGTAGTTTAAACTACATAAACCTTAAGGCAAAACTGGGTCTCTTTTCCTTATGAAGTCATACAGTAACATAAGGAGACATAAGTGACCCCTGTGATACTTCTGCCTAACTTTCCCAAAACTCTGCTGTGCTCACAGAGGGAAGAGCTAGTTCCACCTGCTGCTAGTCTCCTGTCCTCTGCACAGGTGGGTAGAGAGTGGGAGGATGGGGAGGGGAGAGGGAGAAGGGGGGAAGAATAGCACTGCCTTTGTCTTCCACCCCAGTGCACCATCCAGCACAGCTGAGCTGGCACAGGAGCAGGAGGAATTAGAACTGGTTAGAAAAAGCTGTTTTCTACAAAAGAAAAAAAAACTTTGAAATGAGAAATTTCCATTTTGTGAGTAATTTTGGTTTTGTTCTGATTCAGAACAAAAACAATTTTTTGAAATATTGACGTTTCTCACAAAGTGGAAATGTCACATTTTAGACCAGCTCTAGAAGTAATCTATGACTGGTAAAAGGCTGTTGCAGATTTGCTTCCTTTATGGTACAAGGAAGGAGCAAATTACGACAATTACAATTCCTTTGCTGGGGCGTTGGAGGGGTGGTTCTATGCACTGTCTTTTCCTGAGGCAGAGACGTTCAGTCTGGCCTAAATCCGTATTTCCTGTAAATAATTAGATTTTTATCTTGTTGTTCAGTTTACTTATTTGAGCAGTGGGTAAAATAAAGTTTAAATCTCTTCCCCTTCTATATAGTGTAAGTAAATAAGAATTTTGATAATCTGCTTTAAATGGAAATCTTGATATTACAGACACCTGAATCTTTTTCCTCTAATTCCTCTAAAAGAGGACTCCACAGATATTTGCTTTGGATTTTGAAGTTGTTTTTGCTATCCCTTTTGTAGAAAGTCTCTTGGCATTAAATATTGCCAGTGTGCATTCTTGTGATTTTGTTCTGTCACTTTGCTTTCAAAAGACAGTTCCCTGGATTGCTATGCTTTCATGATGAAATTTTCTATCTTGACCCATGACATTAACTTTCCTTCTTGCTTCTCCCTATCATGATTACTTGTGCCACACTGAACGCTATTTCAGATGATAGCTAACTGGGTAACCTTAATCCACCATTTTCTAATGTCTCATGCATTAGAGTTATTTTTAGTCGGGGCTCTTTCTTTTGCCATATAATTGAAGAAGGAAAAAACTTCTCTGAATTAAAAAATAAAATAAAATAATGTAGGGTTGGTAGTTGGCAGTTCTTGTAATTAATAATTAAGCCAAGTTGCTGCAATGATTTTATTACTACATTATTCTTCCCACATATAAACTAAAGCCCACGGTTTTCTTATTGGTAGGTCTTGTTGGTGTTTTTTTTTTTTGTTTGGGGGGGGGGTTGTTTTTTTTTTAAATGCCTGTGCACTTGGGGTGAAATCTACTCTGGGTGCATAGTGAGTTATTGAGTGGAGAGGGGATCCATAGGTCCAGTGGCCCCTCTTCTGTCCCACTCCCAGTGCCCATATCCTGGCATCCTGCACCAGCTTAGGGTTTGTGCTGTAACCATGCATTTCTGCTTTGCATGCAATGGGTGGTATGCCAGCATTTCCCCTCCTCCCACAGGTCCTATGCAGGGCTCAGTTGGCCCAAAGAGGTTTTCACTGGGTTTCTGAGAAAATTCCATGCTGTATGCCATGAGGGGCTAACCTCCCATGACAAACTGATGTGGAGGACTCTGCAGTAGAGACTCCTCCTAAAGAGATCCATCTTGTGGGTTTTCCAAGGGAGGGAGTGCTCTGAACCTACAGAACTTGCCATACCTGATCATATTAGTAGTCTATAAAATCTGGTAAACTTATCCTTGGCAGAAGTCAATACCAGATATTTCAGAGGGGGTGGGGGAACCCTGTAATGTACAGAACTAATTTGGCTATTGATGGTGGGGAAATTTCTTCCTGATCTCTCTAGTTGGCAGTTTATGCCCTGAAGAATGAGATCTGATTATCCTTAGTTTAGCATAATTAACTGTAAATGTTATTGGTTGTAAAATTTATCCAGCAATTTAATTAAAACAGTCAGTCAGTATTTGATACCATATTACTTGCAGAAGGAAATTGGCAATGATATCCTTTATGCCCTTGAACTTGTATATAACTCATAAAATAAATATATATGAAGCCTTGTTTACTGACAGATGGGAAATATCTTATGTAGCACATACGGGGCTATTTATAAATTCATCTTACCAGGAGGTAGCATAAGAGGGACATTGCTCAAGCAAAGATGTTCAATCAGCTCTTATCTCCTTTGTGAAAGGCACAGTTTATCTGACTGAGGGATAATTGAACACATCACAAGATGACAAAGTGAGCTAATTTTATCAAGGGGTGAGCTGTAAGGATTAATTTTTAGACTTCAGCTATGCCTAATTTCTTTTGATCCTAGCAAAAGTAATAATGTCTTCCTTTTTGACATGGCCATTTTAGCATTTATGTTGCAAATTACAATTCAGGGTAGCATATTACAACATGGTGAAAAAAGGCACAGACAGACTCTTACCATATGCAGTCATTTTGATCAAAAAGTGAGGAAAAATGACCCAGGTTGTGAAAGAAGTAATATTTGGGTCACTAAATCAATCTTGCACCAATTTATGACTGTGCAGAGAAACAGAAAGGGAACACAGACAAATAGTCATTAAATCCTGTTAATAAATTATATCCATCACTCAGGCTCACTTTTTTCTTCAGTTTTAGGCATACGAATACCATAAGCAGGAAGCATAGGTCTGAGCTCATAAATCAGTTCTGAAATGTAAAAATCGGTGAGGCTCTACAGGGAATGTTTACAGAAGTGTTGTATTAAACCAGCAACACAGATGTATAAAAAGTAGATGAAGATTGAGTTTATCTACTGCTTTCCACTTCGGAGAATTACAAAGGAATGTTATCTTTTTTTGGTAGGGTGACAAGGGCAGGAACACAATTCTGTCTCTCTCATTATTATTATTTTTTTTAAAATGAGGGGATCTGAATTCTGAAATTGTAAAGCACTGCTAAATCTCATCAAAGAACTGAAATGCCAATCTGCCAAATTAATTGAACCTGTTCACTTGGAGCAATGATGAGTATTTTATTAGGGAGGATGTATGCATGGAGAATTGTGTTTTCATTATCCTTCTGAGTTGTAGGGAATTCAAGCTGATAGAAACTCAATAGATTCTGGTTACTGCCTGTTATGTTGTTAAAAGGAAGAACATGTCAAATCATCTGCTGATCGGATAATGTGTTGGCAAGAACAGATCTCTTGAGTTTACATTACTTGTGTACAGTGCAGGAGTGTCAGATGTAAAGCATGTTATAGTATATCTTAACAAGGGCTCTGCTAAAGATGTTTCCTCCGGCAGTGGGTAGGATAGGAGAAGGTACCTACTGCTAATGTAAAGTGAATTATTCCTGCCTGTAAAGCTTCCATTTTGTTATATGATGTACTCTGCATACCACTCTATGCTGAAACGGTACATCTTGGACTGTGATCTTACTATTTCACCATGGATTGTATGGTTTTGAGACCTACAGAGAAAAATTGTGCTTCATTTCATAGCAGTTTTATTCTTTCCTCTAAGCCAGTGCCAAACCTAGAAATGGCTGCATTTTGGTGGTTGATGAAGTGGTTCCTGAATATGAATAAGGCCAAACACTGCAAGACATGGGTGAATGAAGTTTACTCAAGGGAGTAGTCCCAGGTGAGTAAGGGTTACTCATGTGAGAAAAAGGCATGTGTTGTGGTGATGTATGCATTTGCAGCAAGAGAGGCATCTGCATGCAAAGGCAGCGAGGTAACTGTGCTCCATTCTTTGGGATGTTTTGAGTCTCACTAATTATCTTGCACCAGTGACACTTCTTGAGATCTGTTTTTTCTTTATTACATATTTATAGGGTTTTTTTGGTTTTGTTTTTTTAAGTGTGGAGGTGATTTTAAATATACCACCGGCCTATGCTGGAGGGAGCCCTTGAAACGGTGGGAAAGGAACTGAAGCAAAATACAGTGGACAAGTTAGAGCTGGTGGGGTGCCAGGAAGTCATGGAAGAGGAACAGAAGTAAAGTAGAGAGAGGGACGCAGGCTGGCAGGCTCAGACAGTGAGGGAGGAACTACTGGGAAAATTCTGAACAACTGAGAGCTGAAACCCTCAGTTCCAGCTGTGAAGGCTAAAGGCCACCCTGAGAAATTCATAGAGCAACATAATGTAACCAGACTATTGCAGGTGCCACACACAGTGGAAGAAGCTGCAAGGCTGGAGCACACTCATGCTTGCTGCTTTTATGCTACTCATGGGTCACTGAGTAGCATAATTGTAGGAAATTAGTCAGCTGTGCTACTCAGGATTTCAGACTGGCTGATAACCACGGGTGAGGTCCCAGGAATGTGGTCACTATCTCCTGACCAATGAAACAGCCTGCTTCTGGACTACCTTTTTAAGAAGAGGCAGTAATAGGCTTATGTAGTTTTCATGGATGGAGTCTTATATGCCTGGATGCTGCAGTGAGCAGTAGTTTTATTTATTAAAACTTCCTATACTGCTGTGGCTGGAGCAGTGCCCCCTGCTCCCATAGTGAACCTTCCAGGAGCCCAGATGCAGCCGGGAGCCTTCCCAGGGAAGGAAAAAGTCTCCATCTTGAGTGACCACTGAGGTGGGCTGTGGCCCACCAGCTAATTGTCCCTTCAGTCTTATTTCCCTTCTGGGCAGGATTGAGAGGCTCAGCCATAAAAAGTTTTATAACCAAAACACCAATAGTGGGCTGCCGCCCAGTCTTCCAGGAAAGAGGTACCTGGGCCCTTTCCTTTGGGCTTGGCTCCCCAACCAGTCTCTGATTTGAGTGTTTCTTGGTCTGTCTGTTCCTCCCCAGGGACTGCTCCAGCTAGCAGACCTGTCTCCAAAACTCTGCAAGAGACACTCCCTCCTTTCTGGCCCATCAGTCCTGAAGTCTGAGTCAGGCTTTCTCCTTTTAGTCCCTTTCCAGATTTGGCATTGGCTGCAGGTATGGCAGGGCTAGCTGGACCCAAACGGCTCTTCTTAACACCTTCTCTGCTGGTATGGGACCTCTCTGCCCCATCTCACTTCCCTTCATCTCCTACTCCTTTTCCTCTTTCAGGGATTCCGCTTGTGTGGTGACTTGTTTTGTTTCATAAAGATAATATCTCCTTTTCAAATGCAGAATCAGCCCAGATGCAGGGGGGAAAGGAAGCTTGCACCATAATGCCTGCTTGCTTTGGTTTCCTGTCACATCTGGAATACTATGGCAGTTGCAGCTCCTCAATCCACCAGTCTTGCTGACTACAGATCTGGAAGCGATGCATGCTGAAGAAACTTTATTATATAGCCTAGAGCTCACTGCAGCAAAAGCAAACCATCTTCTTGCAGGGTCTAAGTACAATGCGTTACTAGTAAAGCTGTCATGGCTACCCCTGAAAATTCTGGTGCCTCTAAACATCAATCTCTGAGCTAACTAATACCCATGCATTATTTAGTGTATATTCAATAGGGTGTGATACTTTGCTCTTTGTTGCTAATGCTAATAGGAGAAATACCATCTTCCAGGGACAGTACTTCCAAGAGCAATGCTAGCATGGCAGAGAGAGAGCCAGCAGCATGATACATGATTCTGGAATGTAATAAAATTGTATGCATGTATTCATTGCTCATTTTATTATTGAAAACTGCACACATTTTAAAAGGTAGGAAAATCTGCAATTCATTGATTTAGAATGGAAAAATAGACCATTTACAATCTAAGGAAACTTTCATTTTTGTGAAGACTTTTAGATGGGGGGGGTTACATTTGTGCTTAATTCCCCCCCTGCCGCCTTCATAAATGTATTGTGATATAAAAAATCATCTCTCACATTTCCCAGAAGCCTTGTTAACATCTTCCTTTCATCTCCCAGGCAACTTCACTAATATTAAAAGCTCTTCAACCTTTCTTTTAAAAAAAAATTAAATTAGGAGTTAAATTTTAGATGATATTTCAGTTTTAATGAACTGTCCTTGCTTTGTAGTTGTAGAAGGCAGGCAAGATAGAGAGGCCAGAAAGACAGCAGCCCCTGAATTTCACAGGTCCTATTTGCTGTGCACTGCTGGAAGCCTGTTGTAGACACACCCACCATCCAGCAATGGGGATGAGAGATGGTAGAGTGGGGTACAAAGTTTGTGAGGGAGTGCAGCCAGACAACATGTGTGTGTGCACAAGTCCAGAGGTGGGTGTTGCTTCAGTGAAGGGAAATGGAAGTAGAGCTACAGGAGAACCCAACCCTCGGCAAGAAAGATGGGGGGGGTGGGGGAGGGCAGGTTAGAACTGTGACCTGTTCCCCAGCTACACTGCCTGAGAAGCAATTGTCCCGGACTCTAAGGAGATTTTTGCAGCCTCACCACTGACAGACCTGGAATCCTGGGTGAAATTCTTTCTGTAATTTTTTGTCCAGACTAGAATCTGAAAGTGTACTGTTAGAATGTGTTAGCTTGCACCTTCTATTTATATTACAGTAGCACCAACATCCCCAACCAAGATAAGGGCCCCATTGTGTTAGGTGCAAACACATAGGGACAGTCCTGTCTCTTTAGACAACAAAGAAAATGTAAGAAGAAAAGGGAAACAGAGGCACAGAGTCTTGCCTAAAGTCCCATAGGTCATTGATAGAATCAAATGGAACATGTCGGTCCTGACTCAACTCAAGTTCCCTATCAATTAGATGCCTCTATTAAGTAACACATTCTAGAACAGCATTGCCAATTCTTGAGTATGTTGTGACACTCAATATTTGGCATTTTTCTTAAAGACCCAGCTCCTGGATTCAAGTGGTTATGTGAGACTCTTAGGTTTTTTTTAATGAAAACTTCTAGCCCTCATTGTTGCAGATAAAAGCTTGGAAAAACTGACCTCCTTGTCTTTTTACATGTATTTTGAAGAGTAGAGATATTTGGATTATTCCTTTCTTAAACAGCTGCTACTAACAGCTAGAATGACTAAATTAAATATTAGTGAAATATCTAAGCTAATTTACCACAATCTGGTCATTTATTATTGGTAAGTAACAACAAGAGAGCCTGAAAGGATAACAAAGCAGGAATTTTTTTTACATACTAGTTAGATTTCATTTTATGAGTAATAGAAATGCTGAGACTCTTTATTTTGCATTCCAGCTAAAATAATACATTTCTGATGGGCCATTACAGCCACTGCACCATCTGCTTTCTCCAGGCTATTTATTCCCAGTTTTCTAACCCCTTTCTTTTCTTCCTTAAAATCAAATGTACTTTCTTAAACCTGATTACTTCAGTAAACATCTACTGATTTCTTTTTGAAATGTATTTAAAAAGCCATAGTGGATCAGAGCCCAGGTCCATCTAGTCCACTGTCTTGTCTCTAAGTGACCAGTACCATATGCCTCAGAGGGAAGTGCTAGAAACCCTTTAGATGGACTGCGACAGAGTAATTTGCCCATTCATAGACTGACTACTCACGTTGACATTGGTGAGAATACTAATGAGTTTAAGTTAGGCTTATGCTTGAGTATCTTCCTCAGTTGGCACCTGGCATATGAGGGCTTATATTCCTTCTTTAAAAATAATGTTCCAATCCTATCTACAATAACTATGTATTTTCTAATGCACTGTTTAAAAGTCTAGTCTTTTAATTTAAAAAGAAAAACCTCACTAATCCCTTGACTTCAACAATCATTAGTAGCAATGAGTTCCACTCGTTAATTATTTGATATATTTTCTTTTCCCCGTTTTAAATTTGTTGCCTTTCAATGTCATTGAGTGGACCTTTCATCTTGTATTATGAGAATGGGTAAATAGAAATGCATGCCTTACCTCCTCTAAACAGTTACTCTGAATATCTGTATCACAACCCTGTGGTGGGATGTTCACCCCACACTAGCCTAGAAAGGGTTAATGAAGCTGAGGGGGGGCAGTTAAGCAGATATGCAACACCTGAGGGAGATTAGGTGGCCTAAGTAACGGCCAGATTGATGAAGCAGCCCAGCTGAGAAAGAGTAGGCAGGGCTAGTATAAAGCCAGGAAGTTGGCAGTGGAAAAGGGTTGCAGTGATGGAGCCTGTAGCTGCTCTCTGGATATTAGGGAGGGAAGGAAGGAAACCTAGGGGGAGAGGGTGTAGAAAAAGGCTCAGGGAAACTGCAGCAAGGTTAAAGATGGTGCAGACCTTGGCCTCTGATTAAAAGGTCCCGGAGCTAGAACTCAGAGTAGAGGGTAGGGTCAGGTTCCCCTACCAGCCACTGGGGAAGTGGCACAGTCAGGGCAGTTTGAAAGACTGCCATTTTGGATGGAGAGATTTTGATAACCCCTGGAATGGGGAAACACACAGTGACCTGATCAGAGGTCCAGGCCATGAAGAGAAAGTGCCCTGAGTTGCAGAGAGAGAGGCAGAAGGGTGGATGAGACTGAGAAGGATGTTGGACTTGGAAGGAGTGAAACCCCAGAGCTGGTAGGAGGAGGCAGCCTAGTGATGACATAAGATCATGAGAATGGCCGTACTGGGTCAGACCAAAGGTCCATCTAGCCCAGTATCCTGTCTACCGACAGTGGCCAATGCCAGGTGCTCCACAGGGAGTGAACCTAACAGGCAATGATCAAGTGATCTCTCTCCTGTCATCCATTTCCACCCTCTGACAGAGACTAGGGACACCATTCCTTACCCATCCTGGCTAATAGCCATTAATGGACTTAACCTCCATGAATGTATCCAATTCTCTTTTAAACCCTGTTCTAGTCCTAACCTTCACAAGCTCCTCAGGCAAGGAGTTCCACAAGTTGACTCTGTGCTGTGTGAAGAAGAACTTCTTTTATTTGTTTTAAACCTGCTGCCCATTAATTTCATTTGGTGGCCCCTAGTTCTTATATTATGGGAACAAGTAAATAACTTATCCTTATTTATTTTCTCCACATCACTCATGATTTGATATACCTGTATCATATCCCACCTTAGTCTCCTCTTTTTCAAGCTGAAAAGTCCTAGCCTCTTTAATCTCTCCTCATATGGGACAAACCCCTCTTATTTCATTGGCACTGTTTAGTTTGAGGACAATCTTTTTTATTTTTTATTGTGGACCACGATCCAACTGTGTGAGGTAGTGTACAAACACAGAATAAAAAGACAGTGCCGGCCCCAATCTTGTCAATCTCTGTTCGTATGGAAGTCTCTCCATCCATTTAATCACCTTCATCGCACATCTCTGAACTCCCCTCATTTCTTTTACATCCTTTTTTTAGATGGGATGACCAGAATATGCTAGGAAAAGGTGTATCCTTGACTTTATGTAACAAAATTAAAATACTTTCCATCCTGTTTCTTGCCCATTCTCTGTGGGATTGGAAAGGCAATGGGACTTGTGCACCTAAGTCACTTGGGTGCTTTTGAAAATCCCACCCTCTAACACTTTTGCTCTTATAACTACTGCTGCACATTGGGTGAAGGTTTTCACTGAACTGTCCATAATGTCATATGACTCTTTTCCTGAGCTATTGGATAATTTAAAACTAGTTCAAGTTATTCTTACCAATGTGCCTTATTTTGCATTTACCAACATCAAATCTTATCTGCTGTCATACTGCTCATTCAATTTGCTTTCCTAGGTGCCTCTGAAGCTCCTTAGTTATTTCTAGACTTTACTACCCTAAATAAATGTCTCCTCTGTTTCTTGGGCCCTCTTCCAGACTCTTTATAAATATATTAAACAACACAAGCCTTAGTACAGAAACTTGGGGCAGCTTACTGTTGATCTTATGCCATGATGAAAACTATTGTTCCCTAACCTGTGTTTTCTGTCTTAGCCAATTTCTGACCCATGCCAAAACTTTACTTCTCATCCCATGACTACTTAGGGTTTCTCAGGGAAGTTTATGCAGTAGATCAAAACTGCAACACTTAAGTTATCAGTGATTTGTGTCTAGATTGTCTTGGGGATTGCCTCTCTCCCTGCCTGATACAGAACAGTCAGCAAAGCCACTCAAACTCTATCCCTGTATCTGAATGAGAGAACAGAGCATCAATGAAGGATCCCTGATTCTGCAGCTCCCTCTCTCCTTGGCCCAAAGGAGCCAAGCTCTTTTTAACTTCAGTGCATGCTTTGCCACTTACCTATTCTCCCTGGCTTTCCCTGAGAGGCTAGATTAAGGATTTAATTTGTAGAGGTTTGGAGGAGTTTCCTGGTGCCTATTAAGCCATTTGATTTGTGTGGGGTTTTTTATTATTATTATTTTTTTAATTATTAATGGAGATATCCCATCTCCTAGAACTGGAAGGGATCTTGAAAGGTCATTGAGTCCAGCCCCCTGCCTTCACTAGCAGGACCAAGTACTGATTTTGCCGCAGATCCCTAAGTGGCCCCCTCAAGGATTGAACTCGCAACCCTGGGTTTAGCAGGCCAATGCTCAAACCACTGAGCTATCCCTCCCCCCCAATATGAAATTTTTCTCCCCCAAAGAATGCAAGGCACTTAAAATAGTCAATAGGCATTTCTAATAAATCTTTATGCATGAACAAATTCAGTATTCAAAACAGTCCTGATGCAAATCTTCTCTTGCTTGTGGAAGTTAAGATCTGGAACCCCATGCATTGTGTCTCAAACCTACCTTTTTCTAATGTATGAAACCATATGACTTTATTAAAAAGATTCTGGAGGATCAATGATCTATCTCTACTTCAGAAGGGATGGGAGTCTTTCAGTCTTGTCTGTCACAATGCAACCAAAAGACCCAAACCTCGAACTGGATCTGCTAGGTAGACTTCACTGGAACTATGCACAGGATTGACGGGTTCCCCAGTATAGATCCAATTACAAGATTGGGGCATAGGTGCATCATGTGATGCCCTATGGCTTCAGTTTGTCATGCCATATTTCTTAAATAATAAACCAATAAACTATGGGATTTGTATTACAAAAATATATTGCATTTAAAGTATTACCTTGCCTATATATGTGGATTCTCTCTACAGTAGCTTACACTGAAATTCTTGAATGACAGAACAGATGGAAACCTTATTTAAATTTAGAAAGCATGAATACCACATGCTGAGTTCAATAGAGCAATTCAAGCTAGTTTCCCATACATGAATTTATTTTAATGCTGGATTCAGTTTAGAATTTATAGAATAGCATAAACACTTGATATAAAGCATTTGAAGATACCTGTGTTTCTCAGGAATGAGAGCACATAATGCTTCACTTGTGTATAAGCATGAAAATGTGTCCTAAGCAGATCAAATTTCCTAGCTAGTTGTCCAAAAGGACGTTAACACTCCATTATTTATTAGAGCCAATATGAAAGAAAGTCCTGCACCGTCCCCAAAAGAGAGAATCTGTCATGGTTCCCAGGAAAAAGAAGCAAGGATTATCCTTGAAAGCAATCAAAGGAGAGAATAGGGTTTTTTTTACCAACTTGTCAGTAGAGTTGCCATGGGCACCAGCCAGGAGCATAAGGTTTAAACATCAGATCTCCTTTCCATTACTGTCCTTTTTACTATTTGTCACTTTCACATTGTTCAGGTTCTTTTCCCTTTTTTGTTTTTAGAATTTCTCTGAACCCCATTCCCTTTCATTTCTATCTAGTTCCACATCTCTTTATGCCCATTCCTAAACATTATCCAAACTGCAGGGAAAGAAATAGCTTTATTTTAAAATATCCATAAATTGCCACACTATTGTGTTTAAAAAAAAAAGGATATGCAATTAGAGAGCTTTTTGTGGTTGTCAGTGTGTTAATATTTGGCCAGCAAAAACAAACAAAACTCTCTCTCAAAAAATGACAAGATTAAGAGTGAAACAGAACTCTGCATTTTATTTTGTGTTTGTTATCAGAGACTTTACTTGAACATTATTGTGCCTTGTTGTTTTAGGACATATGGTACATTTCACTATTAACTTACTGAAATATTACGTTTTCAGGGGAGAGGAAATGGGGGTGTGGGGTGGGAAATCCTACATCTGTAGTGGTCTCTGCAGGGAGAAGGGGAAAAGGCAAATCCTACTATTTGCAGAAGATATTCATTGGATGCCGGCTGGCTAAACTGCACATCAATTGAATTAATGTATCTGGAATCTAGATAAAAGGTTAGAAAATACTTTTTTTGTTTCCTTAATTCCACTAAGCTGGCACAGGACATCTGGGTTGGGTTTTGTTTTTGTGTGCTGGGTTTTGTCTTGTGTGTCTTCATTGTCAAAACCCAAAACAGAGCCCAGCTGTCTATTTTTAAGCCTTGCATTGTAGTTTGCTTACTTGTTAACATGTAAATGAACACAACCAGGCTATAAAGTGAACAATTTATGAATGGGTGGGTTTGAAATTTTGGTGCTATTGTTTTAGTCTGTCTGGCTGCAGATTTAGTAGGGCAGCAGTACATTCATTTACATAACTGAAGACTATATTTGCAAGCAGAAGAAACCTTTTTTCTTTTTAAAGAGAGTCAAATAATTTTGCCCTCATTTATGCACATGTAACTCCTGTCCAGTTTCTCTTTGTTTTGGAGGGCACAGAAAAATTTCTTGTACTAGTGATTTTTTTTAAATCATATACTGACTCCAGTTCCACCATCTATAGTCACTGCCTGGCTGCAACTAAAGAGAATTTGGCCCCATATGTGCTTGTGGATTTGAACTGCTGCTCTGCCTCTTCCATAGAACAGCCCCATTGTCCTGTCTG
Source organism: Chrysemys picta bellii (assembly GCF_011386835.1). NCBI lineage: Eukaryota > Metazoa > Chordata > Testudines > Emydidae > Chrysemys > Chrysemys picta. The sequence goes on from NC_088795.1 coordinate 39,904,984, forward strand.
CTTCCTTTCAAAAATCATTTTAAAGATGTTTGAAGTGTGCCTTGAAATATTCCTTTGTGAATTATAGGTTGTCTTTACAGATTTGTTAATACTACTTTCAAAACTGTTAATGTGACTTTAAGGGTGCATTGCTAATATGGCCAAAAAAACCCTAATACTGAAGTAAAGATTCCCACAGCATTTCTTTAACTGGTGGCATTGCACATTATGTTTTGTGGCATACATTTTTATGGCCTAGAGTCTAGGCCTTAGATTGTGATATATACAGAAAGGACATGAACATGTGATATAAACCTTTTATCATCTCCTTGCAATGGGGATAATTGCATTACTCGTAAGTCAAGATGTCACTGTACAGAAGCTCAGTGGGATCCATAAGTACCCTAAAATATTTTTTTTATATAATGTCAATTTTAAGGTATGACAGCTTCGTCTTCCAGGACTAGAAGTAAATGCTTTGGGTCCTGTTGGAAATGTCCCAAGATGAGAGGGAGAAGTGATCAAACTGGGAGTGGATTCGCCCCGCCTCCCCTCTATTCTCACAGATCTTAACCAGCTAATATTCTCTCTTCTGCAGAGCTTCCCATGAGACTGTGGCTGTTCTCTAAGTCTTTGGTAGCAGGACCCTAGTGAAATCATGCTGAGAGGCAGCACAGGAGAAGGGGACACTAGCATCCAGAGTCCCTGTGGAGGTATAGGATGTCCCAGCAGATGACCTAGTATTTTGCTGATATCTGAGGATCTGCAGGGATTCAAGTTAGGCCCTTTTCCATGGTCAAGAATGAGGAACCAAACCCTCCCTTCTTGACAAGCCTTTTTCCTGTAGGTTTTTGTCTTCTCTTGACTCTAACTCAGAACAAACTCCTTCAAAGATTCAGGACATGAACAGGAAGCGTTTTGACCATGATGATGTCTACTGAGGAGCAAGATATCTGTTTGCCAATGAGTGTGAATGACTGGGGCTCTGATATATCCAACTAGTGTGATATCATTCAAGTATTTCTCTAGAGTAGGGACCAAACTTGCAGGCAATATCATGGTGTGACATCAGCATACTGAGTGATAATACTTTTCCCCTAGGTTTAGAAATCATCTTGCCAAGGGGCTTTTATGGTTTGAACAAACTGGGAGAGAGGAAACAGCCTTGAGGAATATTGCATTTCATATAACTAGGTGGTGACGCTGATAATCTTCAGTTGTCCATCACCACCAATTGACCCCATTTCCTAGGTATAATTAGAGTATTTCTAGACACACAAATAATATTAATATCCCTTTTTAGCTGAAACAAAATCCTACTGTCAGTTGTATCAACAGCTCCTCAGAAGTCTCTGATAATCACACCAAAGGCCTGGCTACTTTATTCTAAAACCAAAAAAATTATTCATAATCCTGACCAATGCAGTCTCAACTCCAAAGGAAAGCTGGAATCTAGATTAATATAAAATAATGCAATAAACTTCACGGAATGTGTGTGAAAACTATCTATCTTAAGGTTTTATACTGCCACCCATCAACTTCATAGCTGAGCTCCTTCCATGTAAAATCAATAGCAAAGTCCCTGCATTGAGTCTCTGGTGCATCTCCTTTTTGGGGGGATAAAAATTCTGTTTTGGGTAGGGCTTATGCTTTGGGGGGGTTTTCTCCTTACAAACTGCATGACTTTTTACTTTTTTGTTTTTTGTTTCAAAAACCTTAGTGACTCTTATTTTATAGGATGCTTGAAATCAAACCTTACTTGTGACAGGATTGCTATTAGCCGTATTTCACTCTGTTCCCTAAGCCTAAAACAAGCTGCTTCCTCCAGTGTGATGTATTTTTGATTTTTCTAATTGAAGTCCCTTCTCTAAATTTTCTAAATTCTCATTACTTTTGGTGAGCTTTTTGCCACCCCGGCTCTCATAATTTACCACATAATCCCTTAATTTCACTCACATTAAAATATAATATCACATTGTAATAGAAAAATATTTAAAATGCAAAAAATACTTCTTCCCCTGCCTCCTTTCTCTGCATCTTCTGTAAGTTAGAATTGAATCCTGCACGACCTTACTCATATATGGTCTCAATGAAATCAATGGTTTAAGCAGAATTTAGATGGCACGTAAATTTTGTGCTGCTCCCCTGCATAGGTAGAATTTCAGCCATGATCAGTAAGGTGTACTCAGGGTAAGGGTTTGAAGGATTAGGCCAATAAATTACATGCTATTTGGGTCATGGACCTTGTCTTTATGTCTGTAAAATAGCATAGATATCTCTGGCTTTGTGTATGTGATAGATAATGTTGATGGTTCTGTAAAACCATATTTATTCTTAATATTCAATGAAAAAGTATCTGCCTATAAAGTTTTGTTCTTCCCTTCCCATTATCTGCATTTCCCATGCTGCTAGCTTGAAAATGCTTTTCAGTGGAACAAATTAAGACACAAGTGTAGCTATCCATTATTTTATGAGCCATGGACTTCAGCCCAGATATGTGCTAAGAATAGAACAGATGGAAACGTAACAGATGAAATGTGAATATATCCCAGCTCAAGTCTGTTGCCCTGTTTTAGCATTTTTATTTTATTTGTAGTTTAATATTCTGATCCACTAATTAAAAGGGACAGGTTGATAGGTGAAATAATGATGACTAGCACAGGGACCTTATAAAAGTGAAGATAGATGCCATTAACATCATACTATTCTGGTGCAATGAAGTGGCTGTTGGGAAAAATGATTTTTAAAATGAATATGAAGTGAAAAGTGATGTTGAAAGGTCACTTATTTTACTGATAAGTTATGTTGAAAGTGATAAGTTAGGCCCTTTGAAAATTTGCCCCATGAGACTTTTCCAAGGTCACATAGGGAGTCTGATGGTTAAAGAAACTGATACCTGATACAATTCATATCAGTTGCCATAGGATAAGTCAAGTATCACAGTAACATGCAAATGCTATTGAAATTAAGCTAAAGCCAGTAAATTAAAAACACTCCTTAGGCTCCTATGGGCCAAATTTTCCAAGGCATTTATGTGCCTAAAGATGCACATAGGTGCCTACTGGGATTTAGAAAAGCACTTAAGCAGGTTTAATGGGAGTTAGGCACTTTATCTGTTTAGGTGCCTTGGATCCTACTAGACATCTTTAGTTGCCTAAACAACTTTGAAAATGTGCCTCTCAGTTCAATTCCCCATTTGTAAAATGGGGGTGTTAATTCTTCTTCCCCATACCATTTGTATGTCTTGTCTAACTAGATTGCTATAACCCTGAAGAATTTACAATCTCTTACTATTCACCATATGACAATAGACTTATTCATATTGAAAAGTACCTTGATGTTAAAGGGGCCTCTCGTAGAGTAAACCTTACACACAGTGAGCAGTGTCTATCACCATCTGTATCTGTGTTTGTATAATGCTTAACACAATGATGCCCCCATCTCAGAGGGGATCTATACGTGCTACCATAATGCAAAGAACGAATAATAAGATTAACCACTATATTCCTTAGATACATAATGATACACAGGTTTCAATGACATGATTGTGGCTTGGACACATTACTTGCACAATCATGTATTTGGCTGATATATCTTAGGAGACAGTCATTTTGGATTTTTTAAAAAAATAAATCACTGTACCAGTAAATCCAAGTTTCCTTAAAGGCCAGGTCCTGAAATTCTGCCTCCTCTTTCATTTAGTTTCTCCAAATAAAAACTGGTTAGGCCACACATTATTAACACCTGAGGGTATACATTATTACAGTCTACTATTTTTGTTACCATGGTGGGGGGTGGGGGGACAGAGACATTTTTAAACCTTTGGACTTGCTACCTTGATAATTTTCCAATTCTTTGTTACTATGCATCTCCCTTGCGGTCTTTTTGTGCCCCTGAAGTTCAGTAAGCCATGGTGGTCAATCTGGCCACCAAAGAATTCCTCCAGCATACAGTGAATCCCTAGGTGGCCTGGTGCCTGTGCAGAGGGCATGGCTGAATAAAAGGAGGCATGCCTAGAGTGTCTCTGTTCTGCCTATTCCCAGCTCCCAGAATAACCTCTGGTTTCCATAGGCATCAAGATGTATGTCAGAGCAGTCTTCAGGGAACCTGAAAATAAGGGAAGCACAAAGGTGGCTCAAAGGCATCTTTGCCCCTTCCCAGAGCTCTGCCAAGCACAGTTTGACTGGAACAGAGAAGTGAGTCCAATGTTTCTATAAATCAGTGTCACAAATTTAAAGTCCAAACTCTCTCAAACCACCGGGGTAGATATCATTTTTTTTTATACTATTGAAAGGTGGTTTGGAGAGGCTGCTCTGCTTTATCCCTTTCTTTCTAATCATAGTTATTTGTGAGATCAGATCTTGGTTTCAATTCTTTTTTCCAGTGTGACCCCTTACAGGGTGCAAGTTTGAGCTACCAAAAAAGTGTCTACTTTTTTCCCCCTGCCAGTAACCAATCAGTAGCATATATTTAACCATCAAAGTAATACGATATCTGTTTGCAGGCAGAAATCGGGTACATTACCATTGATGCAATAGGTTTTACACTGGCAACTAATTATGGACACACAAAATGCAGGTATAGTTTTGGGGAATGTAGCCTTCACCTGCAAAACGGGAAGCCATCTGAAAATGTAAACTTAAAACTCACTGGTACAGGTCTGCATCATCCTTGACCTCAGATTAATGCAATTTTAAATACAGTTTATCATAAGATGTCACTGTTTGTTATACGGGTGCCCAAAAAGAGAAATTATCACAGAATGGATGGTTTAAAAACTTGGCACAAGTGCAGTGAAAACTAGAATCAGAAGAGATTTTAGAACACATGGGGCAACAAGCTGCCATGTTTTACGCTGATATTATACATGTACAAAGCATAGAAATCGAAGCAGAGACACGAAACCGGGAGGGGAGGAAATACCTTTCAAGATTTGTTTGTTTGCTTTTCAGATCCATATTTTCTTTCTTGTTGATAAGAAAGCTTGAAAGTAGTAAGTGCTGCATGAATTAAATACATCACACTTGACTGTCTGGAAGCTATATACTGGTGGAGCTTCAAGCCAATCTGGGTTCTGTCAATGTGCTGCTATTGATTTCTGTCTTGACGGAGAACAGGTGAAAGACAAATGATGAACGGGGGGAAAAAAATCGTACAAACTATTTTCCTATGTTGGCTGTAGCATTTCCCCCATTTAAAGAAATGCCAAACCTGTAAACAAGGTTTTGTACTTATCTATCAATAAATTTAAATATTTTTTTCTGTTTTGACACAGAAAGCTACATGTACTTTTCTGTCTCTTCTGGATTATTGACAACAAACCAGTAGGCTCATTATTCTTGTCCACCTACAGAATTTCTGTTCCAAAGCATCATCAGCCTTTCTGTTCGCAGGGCTACAGAAACAGAAAAGCACTTGGTGATTTGGGTCCATATCAGAAATACATATTCTAAACTCAGATAACTGTAAATGCATTCCACTGAAACAGGACTTTGCAAATATGGTGCATTACCAATCACTATTTCTTTCAACAACTTGCCAGGTAATTCCAAGATAACTATTAGCTTTGAAAAGTTCCACAAGGCTTTCCTTTCCTACCTTTACTTTTAATTGTTGCTGCTGTTGTCTTCTCCATTTTATATTATTAATAAACTTCTGCTCCTGCCTGGTTCTGGGAGGAGAAGTGCAAGCAAGTAGGCCTTGGAGAGGGCTTGAATGGGAGACTTGGGGTACCTAGTGGAAAGGTTCTATAGAATGGAATAGCAAATATATCACTGAAAATCCATAGAATGTAATACAAAATTATATCCCCATTCTAGAATTCTATAGGATGGCTTTAAAAATCTGTTAAAAAGGCATCGTTCTCTAATGGAGGAGACAGGGCACTGGTTTGGAATGCTGAAATAAGTTCCCAGCTCAACCACATAGCTGCTTTATGACCTTGGGAAAGTGACTTCACTTCTGTTTTCCTTTTCATGTGTATATTTAGTTTATTAGCTCTGTAGGGCAGAAACCACCTCTCGCTATTAGGCCCTGATTCCAATTCGGGCCGCAAGATACCACTGTAATACAAATCTATAATACATCTTTACTGGACCCGATTACTTTTATGTAGAAACCCAGTTGAATTGATCCCTATTAATATCTGTAGCACATTTCTGTAAAGGATAAATTGCACAGTGGGATGTGCTTTGCTGCTTCTCCGAATCAGAGGGATATGCAACCTATCCTATGCTGCCAGCACTAGACAGCTGGACACACCCACTGGCTAGCAAACTATACCCCCCTCTGTGACACTCTCCACACAATTACTTAGAGAGATGCTAAAATCCCAGGGTTGGATTCTGCCCCACTTATTGTGGTTGGATGGAGGGGGAAGAAGCTACCTCTCCCTACTCTCCCAATGTACTATGTAGTCTGAGGCAGGGTGTAACCTGGAAACCTCTGTTATATCTAATGTCTTATCAAATACAGATTATTTTAAATTACCCTTTTTAGTATTTGATATGTAAATTCCTTATTAATGTAGAAATCTACTGTAAAAGCTCACACATAATAGTCTTTATTTTCAAAGGTCTGTACAAACATTAATTTTCATAACTTCCTTCTGAGAATAGGTAAGAATATTTTATAATGCTGTTATAAGGGAAGTATTCTGCAATGAATAAAGGTTTCAAAATAAGAAAGACTTTGTGGATTGAGCTAATTTGGAGTAAACCACTTTTATTCCAGAACAAGAGCATCCACACAGGAAATTAATTGGGAGTAGCTATTCCACTTTAACTTCAGACTCTATCTTTATGCAAATTATTTTTTCAGTGTAGACAAGCTCTTAATTAAAGTACATTAAATCTCTGTGTGAAAAATGAATTAAGCTAAACTGAATTAAGGTCACTTTAACTCTTAGTAAGAGTGTCCACAGAGGAATTCAATGTTGTTTAACTAATCAATTTTAATTTGGATTCACTTTCCTGAGTGTCCTTTTTCTAGCAGATACTTTCATGAATGTAACATGATTCATAGGGGAGGAAAAAAAATTGGCACATGGGTTTAGAAACAGAATGCTGAATTGCAAACCAGATCATTTCTAGCAGTTTCTAAAAATTCAGGTGGCAGACTGACTTGTCAGGTGTTTCTGCAGCTACTTTAACTGATGTGTTCCTAAATAAAGTACTTAATTTCTACCAAATGGCCCCCATTGAGTATACACTCTATTGTGGAAGGAAACTTTCCTTGTGAGAATAACAGTCCTCCAGGGATCAGAAAAAGGACATTAATGGAATAGAATAGACCAGGGGTCTCAAACACGTGGCCCGTGGGCCTCATGCGGCCCGCGGGGTGATTTTCTGCAGTCCGCGAGCCCCTCGCAGCCCCCGCCCTGCCCTCCTCCAGTGTTTACCAAAGCAGCCGGACGAGCACCGGGCGCAGCTCCGGGAAGAAGCTGGAACATGGGGAAGGGGGGCGGAGGGGCTGTGTGTGGCTGTTACTTTAGGCAGTGCCCCCAGCAGCTCCAATTGGCCGAGAATGGGGAACCACGGCCAATGGGAGCTGCTGGAGGTGGTGCCTCAAGCAACAGAAACGCACAGCCCCTCCACCTCCCCTTTCCCATGTTCCAGCCTCTTGCAGGGGCAGGCAGGCAGGCAGGGAGCCTGCCCTGCCCCCGGTACACGCCGGGCCAGATCCTGTCCCCCCGAACCACTCCTGCAGCTGAACCCCCTGCCCTGAGCCCCCTACTGCACCCCGCACTCCAACCCCCTGCCATACCCCGCACCCCTCCTGCATCCCAACCACTGCCCTGACCCCCTGATGCACCTTGACCCCTTGCTGTACCCCTCACCCCTCCTGCACCCCACACCCCAACTCCCTGCCCTGAGCCCCCACCACACCCCCTGAGGGCAGGGAGGGGACAGAGTTGGGGTGGGGATTTTGGGGGAGGGGTTGGAATGGGGGCAGGGGTGGGAAGAGGCGGGGGCAGGGGTGGGGCCTCATGGAAGGGGTAGAGTGGGGGCGGGGCCGAGTGCGGCGGGGGGGAGATAGGTGTCAGTAATGCGGCCCTCGGGCCAATGTACTAGTCCTCATGTGGCCCTCATGGTCATTTGAGTTTGAGACCCCTGGAATAGACGGAGAATGTAGATCCAGAGCAGATTTATCCGAGATAGCTGCCTCGAACAGAAAACATGACTTACCACTCATATCACCCAGGAGAAGTATTTGTCTAGAAGCAGAATAATGCACTTCTCTCCTAATTGCCTCGTTACCGCCTTGGACAGATGGGGCCTAGAAATTGTTTTTGGAGAGCTATTCAAGCAGGATTCCAGAATTGGATTCTTAGTCTATCCAGAAATAACCAGGAAGTGGTAGCAGGGGAGACTGGGACTTCTAAGTCCACCATTGTAAAATGGTTCAAATGGTGCATTATCAGAAACTTATAAAATGAAAAACTCCTTTGTTAAAAATCAAAGCTTACTCTCCAAGAGCAATGGAAATCACATGAGAACGGAAGCTGCATGCTCTACATGGAAAAAAATGTGTAGATCAGCACCCTGTTTACCACTCCATACTTTCACTAAGTATTAGATAGGAGATGTACAGCCCCTGGTGAGGCATGCATATAGTGCTACTTCAATATCCCTCATTACTTTGTTCATCTGAAATTGTATATGGTTATTTTACATAGCTTAAGTACCCTCCGTTGCGAGTATTGCTGCAAACTAGTCTTAACTACTCTGTTGGACTCTATGGGCCTAATTAAGAAAAAAAAAAGTTCTTTTATGCACACCTTTCTTGGATCAGGCAGGTCTACAATTTCAGCCAGGCCTTCAAGTTTGCAGTGTTATGCGCACCTGTATCTCATGAAAATGTACTCCAGTCCTTAGTCCCCATGCTCTGCAATAGAAAGTGCTGGCAATGTGAGTCATGCAATTTTAATAGCAGTAAAATTGTAATGTGGATTCTTAAACAGCTCTGGAAATTATTTGTACTGGCTATCTTTTCAATGGGAGGAGTTGAGCCTGGAGGAGTCAGAGGTAAAAAGTTTAGCTTCAAGGCAGCTAAAAATGATTGAAGACATGCTACTAGAATCTGCAGATCCAAGGAAGAACACATGCAGGAGGAACAAAAATGTTTCCATTTACACAAGGATTTGTTTCTAAATGCTTTAATGCCCTAATGATTTCAAATTTTCAACTTCTTCAGTAATGCACATATAAAACATCACAGTCTTCTGCAATGTATTGGTGGGGGACCTTTAACAACAGATGCTCTGTGAGCACTTTTTTATCCAACAATACTTATGCCCAAACTATACAGCAGGGAGGACCTGTAATGAGACATAATGTAGCTGTGAGACAAGACATCAGTGGCAATTTCCGGAGGGAAAGAGTGAGATTTAAATACTCAGAGCTTCTGCTGAAGCATGTTAGTTTCACCGTCGGAGAGAGAGATGCCTGTCAAGATTGCAAGCAAACTGAATTGCTGCCAGCGTTTTGCCCACAGTCAACAGATGATTCTCATATACCATTTGTTTTATTTCTGTACATTTTGATCTTGTTTTGTGCTATCTTTGTAAAATACAGGGTTCTTTATATTACAAGAGGGCACTTTAAAAATTATTGGTATTAAAGCAACACATACATACCCCTCTTCTCTCCAATGTTTCTTGTAACTAATCACCAGAACTTTTATCAATAAAAACGAGATAGTTATGATCTCCATATGAACTCCGCTAACAGTTTTAGGGCAGAAAATTAGAATATCTTTGGTCTGTAAAATAAAAAAAAAACTTGGAATAGGCAAGGGTTTGCTGCATGGAATTCATCCCTCATTGAAAAATGTCCATTTGAAACTAATCGGGGACAAAGGAATAGAGTTCACCTCAAGCGATAGATAGGTCAGGATGCTACAGCTCAGCCCATCTCTGTTCCAGGCTTTATGTCTCCCATATAGTAGTAAAACTAACCCCACTTAGCATCCTTGTGGTCAGTCTCAGCACACAAGCCATTGAATAGGCATGGGGACTGAGCTACCTTCTAACTCATACTGGTGATGAGCCACATTCATACCTGTTGTAATTACAGTGAAATAATTCTCAGTCCCCAGGCAGGCCACGGGGCTGAAGGGCAGCCCCTCTCAGATCACTGTTCCAGCCTCTCTGCTTGAATAGCGGCCACTGCCCTTCAACACCCTCTCCTCAGTCTGCCTTCCATTTCCCTTCTCTGCTGTAGTATCTTAGAATCATAGAACTGGAAAGGACCTCAAGAGGTCATCTAGTCCAGTCCCCTGCACTCAAGGCAGGACTAAGTATTATCTAGACCCTCCCTGACAGGTGTTTGTTCAACCTGCTCTTAAAAATCCCCAATGATGGAGATTCCACAACCTCCCTAGGCAATTTTATTCCAGTGTTTAACCACTCTGGCAGGAAGTTTTTCCTAATGTCCAACCTAAACTGCCCTTGCTGCAATTTAAGCCCATTGCTTCTTGTCCTATCCTCAGTGGTTAAAAACAATTTTTTCCCCTCCTCCCCTTGTAACAACCTTTTATGTAATTGAAAACTGTTATGTCCCCTCTCAGTCCTCTTTTCCAGACTAAACAAACCCAATTTTTTCAATCTTCCTTCATAAGTCTAGACCTTGAATCATTTTTGCTGCTCTTCTCTGGACTTTCTCCAATTTGTCCACATTTTTTCTGAAATGTGGTGCTCAGAACTGGACACAATACTCCAGTTGAGGCCTAATCAGCACGGAGTAGAGCGGAAGAATTACATCTCATGTCTTGCTTACCATACTCCTGCTAATACATCCCAGAATGATGTTTGCTTTTTTTTTTCCCCCAACAGTTTTACACTGTTGACTCATATTTAGCTTGTGATCCACTTTGACCCCTACATCCCTTTCCACAGTACTCTTTCCTAGGCAGCCATTTCCCATTTTGTATGTGTGCAACTGATTGTTCCTTCCCAAGTGGAGTATTTAAATTTGACCTTATTGAACTTCATCCTATTTACTTCAGACCATTTCCCCAGTTTGTCCAGATCATTTTGAATTTTAATCCTATCTTCCAAAGCACTTGCAACCCCTCCCAGCTTGGTATTGTCCGCAAACTTTATAAGTGTTCTCTCTATGCCATTATCTTAATCACTGATGAAGATATTGAAGAGAATCAGACCCAGAACCAATCCCTGCAGGACCCCACTCGTTATGCCCTTCCAGCATGACTATGAAACACTGATAACTACTCTCTCGGAACGATTTTCCAACCAGTTATGCACCCACTTTCTTGTAGCTCCATCAAGGTTGTATTTCCCTAGTTTGTTTATGAGAAGGTCATGTCAGACAGTATCAAAAGCCTTACTAAAGTCAAGATATACCACATCTACTGTCTTTTCCCCCCTATTCACAAGGCTTGTTACCCTGTCAAAGAAAGCTATCAGGTTGGTTTGACATGATTTGTTCTTGACAAATCCATGCTGACTGTTATTTATCACCTTATTATCTTCTAGGTGATATCTTCTTGCTTAATTATTTGCTCCATTATCTTTCCAGGTACAGAAGTTAAGCTGACTGGTTTGTAATTCCCTGGGTTATCCTTATTTCCTTTTTTATAGATGGGCACTATATTCACCCTTTCCCAGTCTTCTGGAATGTTACTGACAAGCGGAGGCCAAGGTCAGGGTACACCCTTTATTAAGAACAGGAACTATGTACAGAAATGAGGTAACAAACTTCCTACTGCTCTGTGTGGCTGCAGACTTCTACTATCCTGTCCTGGGCTTCTTTGTTTCTGCCCCAGCACAAGGTGTCCCAGAAAACTAAAGACAGCATATAGAGAGTACAGTAAGTGTGACATCTCCACACCTCCTGGGGGACTTACTCTATAGCACAACTTTCCTTTTTGAGATCACTTTTTTAAATTTCCTGACTGAACGAAAACACTAAAGTTAAACAAACTATTATGAATACCATAACTGATAACTATTCAGTTTGCTTTAACGCAACCCTGACATGCCTTAAGAGACTTATTGAGACATTTCAGCAATCTTCATGTTCTGTTGTATTGCAACCTCCCTTCAGGCAAATCTGCCTGTACCAGACAGTTCAGGGTCAGTCTTTGAATTGTTTTCAACTTGTATGTCTGTTCTCACTTCAGTTGTCTCGGCCAAGTTGTCAGGTATCTTGAGCAGGTGCTTGCAGTTCCTTAGTAAGAATTTGCCTGACTTGTGATCACTTAATATGAGTGAGGTGACTCTTCCTGGATCACTGTAGCTTTGATTAGCCATGGCCCCTCTTGCCAAATTCTCACCAAGTCTTTGTTCTTTAACTGCAGAAGAGTTTTTGCTCCTTTATTGCAATATTTTGTTTGACTGTATTTTCCTAGTCTTTTCCTCACTATCACTGGTTCCATAGTCAGCCTTTGTGTTTTGTCTCTCATCTGGTAATTGCATATTTGTCTGTTGTAGAGGAGTACTGGTGATTTTGCTTGTGGCTATCCCAAGATATCAGAGAGACAAGGTGGGTGAGGTAATATTTTTTTTTATTGGATCTACCTTTGTTGGCAAGAAAGACAAGCTTTCAAGCTACACAGAGCTCTTCCTCAGGTCTTGGAAAGGTACTCGGTGTGTCTCAGTTAAATATAAGGTTCAACAGATAGTTTAGCATAAATAGTTAGCACAAATTCTAAGGGACCATTCATACTATTATTAATAGGCCACTTCACCTTGAATGGTCTCTTAAAATTTGTCATGGGACAAAACTGGGGGTTAGTGGGTTACAGTTTGTTGTAATAAGCCATAAATCTGTAACCCACTAACTACCTTTTGTTCTATGACTGCTGGGGTGTTAATGGGCCACTTCACCTTGAAGGGTGCCTTAGTTTAGCATATTCTATCTCTTCAGCCTTGTATTTGCTAGAGGAATTCAGCAGGTGACTTTCTACCCTATAGTAATGTAGCTCTGTGGTTTAGCGTTAAATATGGATCTTCCCTTGCATCCTTTGCTTTGTTTGAACAATTTCTTCACTATGTATACTCCACTTCTAGATAATCCATTGTTTTGATCATATCTGGGATTAGATGTTTTATGATAAAAGTTGTACATTTTAGCCAAGTCTAGCAATTCCCTATTCCTGAATTGTGGGCTGTTTGTCAGTTATTACTGTTCTTGGAATTCCAAGATGTACAAATATAGATCTAATGTACCTGACAACCTCTTGCTGCTGTAGTATCTTCAAGTATTATTATTTCTGGGAAATTGGTAAAGAAGTCCATTATAACCAGGTGAACATGTCAATTCTAACTTTGTCCTATGGAATTGTGAGTTGTTTGTGTGGTATCGTTGGTTCTTTCTGCTCAGAATCTCTGTACTCTGATATGCTGCACACCTGCTCACCATTTCTTCAATGTCACTAGTAGTCTGGCCACAGATGAAAATGTCTCCATCTCTCCTTTTTGGTTTGGTCATTCCCAGGAGCCCTTTGTATATTTGTTCCAATATTTTCCTTCTTATCACTGTGGAAACCCTGATCTGGGTTCCCTTCAAAAACACTCCTGAGATCATTGAAATCTTATAGTCAGAATACACAGGTGAGAAGTGTTGTTTTTTTCTCCTTCTTTTACTTATCACTTGTATCACTGCTTGCAACATTTCATCTTCAGCTGTTTCTGTCTCTGATTTATCCCATGTGCCTGGAAACAGAGCATGTGACACTTTTATCATGTTCTCATGTAAGATTACTGTTTTTTTCCAGATTGTCAAGCTGTGTATTGTCAGATGAAGCAGATGCTCTTGAGTGTGTCTGCCATTAAGTGATGTCCAGGCTGGAACTCCAGGATCACGTCATACTTCTGTATTTTCAAAAGTAGTCACTGTATCTGTGGTGGTGTTTCTCCAAATCTCTTTTGTGTATTGCAATCAGTGGTTTGAGATCAGTTTCTGCTGTAAAGCTATGACCAAACAGAAAGCCATGAAATCTTGCACATCCATACACCAAACCTAGTATCTCTTTTTCAATTGGTACATACATCTTTTCTGCTGCTGTCATAGCCCTAGATGCATATGAGACTGACAATCAGTCAGTTTCATGGCCCTGTAATAGTACTGCTCCCAGCCTTCCTTGTGAGGCATCTGTGGAGAATTTGATGTCTCTCAGTGGGTCAAAAAATTGAACCACTGGAGCTGATGTCAGGATATGTTTTAAATCTTTGAACTCTCTTTTATTCCCTGGTATCCAAGCACAGTTGGTGACCTTGTGGAGGAGATGTCTTAGGTTGTGCAAGCTGTATACAGTAAAGGCAGTTTTATCCGGCATGTTGGGAGAATGGGGGATTCCAATAAGTGAAAAATGCCAGTTAACTAAGAGGGGGAGGGAGTTTGGGTGCAGGAGTGGGTATGGGGCTGGGGTTTGAGGCACAGGAAGAGGTGCGGGGCACGGGCTCGGAGCAGCAGGCTGGTGTGTAAGAGGGAGTTCAGGGCAGCAGATTGGGGCACAGAAGGTGGTCCGGGGTGCTGGATCCGGGGGGCATGCACCTTGGGCGGTTCCCCACAAGTGGTGACCTATCCCAGCTGCTTCTAGGCAGAGGTGCTGCCCCCACCCCATCCCACCCCAAGCACTAGCTCCGCAGCTCCCATTGGCTGGGAACCACAGCCAATGGGAGCTGCGGGGGTGGCACCTGCGTGCAGAGGCAGTGCGCACTGCACAGACCTGCCTGCTGCGCTTCCACCTAGGAGCAGCTGGGACAGGTTGCCACTTGTGGGGAGCCAGCCAAGGTGAGTGTCCCCTGGATCTGGCATCCTGCACCCCCTCCCACACCCCAACCTGCTGCCTTGAGCTCCCTCCCACACCCAAATTCCCTCCCAGAGCCCGCGCCCCAACCCCCTGCTGGCCCTGCACCAACTGCACTATAAACCAGAATTTCAATGAAGATCAAAAATGCCGGTTTCCGGTTGGTGAAGTGCAAGATAAAACAGCTTTTACTGTAGTTAGTTATGAATTTGTGGACATAATTCAACTTGTCTAGCAGCCTTTGAATTCCCTTTTTATTTTCAGATCTCAGTATGTTCAATATTCCTTGAATCTTTGATTCATCAGGCAAGATTCCCTTAGAAGTCTCCCTCCCAAGTGTTTGATTTCCGTTGTTTAAAACTGACATTTGGCCTCTCGGAATTGCAGTATTGTCCTCAGTCATTCCTGCTGTTCAGTGGCAGCACTGCTGCCCAATTATTATGTCACCAATGTACACTTTCATAACTGCTAGGCATTCTAGCATCTGGCTCACTCCAACGTATTCTGCAAGGCAGGCTTAGGAAGCAGTATCTCCCAAATGTTGTGTTGAAAGTGCAAATTCCTAGAGCTCTGAGTGGGTCTGCCAAAATCCTGCCAATGCATCTGTGACAGACTTGTTGGCAACAGCACCTGGCACTCTGGTCACTGCAACTCTAATTATTCTAGAGTAGACCTCATTAAGAAGAGTTGTGTCTAATTGACGGGCTGAGGAGAACTGAGAGCCTAATTAGGCCATTAGCCGATGATACAAAAAGCACAGGAAGGAAGTGAGAAAGGGGGAAGCAGAGAGCGAGAGAGCAATCGATCGACCAACTGACCGATCTCCTCGCTACCTGCCTCAGGAGCTGAGGGCTCCCTAGGACTGTAGGTATAAGGCTGTATAATGAATAATAGTGGTGGAAACAAATATTGTAAATAAACTGCCTGGGGTGTTTTGCGAGCAAATGTCTCCGAGCCATTTGCAGGCTTGAACAGAGACAGGATGAAGCTGGCACTGCCACAGCATCTGATTTGCTGAAGAATTTGGATCCTGCTATCTCAGACAACAGTTTGCTTCTTGTGAGCAAGAGAGTGTTCTTTTTTTGTTTTTGTTCAACTCCTTCAGATCCATATTCCTGCCCACCCCCCGCTTTTTTTCCTGTCCAATTACTAAAGAGTGAACTCAATCTGTTAGTGGTTCTAATCTCCAAGTGATCCATTTGCTGTCACATTTTGTACCTGTTGTTCTATCTTCTTTCTTAAGGCTTGTGGAACTTTTCATGTAGTATGTACCACAGGTTCTGCATCTTCTTAACCACATCTTGTATGTTACTGGGAGGCACCCATTTCCTGTGAATACATCTTCATATGAATCTATTCATTTTTTTCATATCTGGTTCTATGCTGGCTTTATGTGTCTCTCTGTGGCACAGGGGTAGTCAATAGATGGACCAAATCCGGACTGCCAGAGACATTTGGCTGGACTGCAAAACTCTAGGGGTCCATGGGCAGTTTCTGCAGGAGGTCTAGCGTGGATAGAGGAGTAATTGGCTGTGTGCTGCGGGCTTAGGGGAGCTGGCGACTGAGGCTGATTTGTAACTGGAGGGGAGCTGTCTCCCCATCCTCTCTTTATGAGCCTCGCCAGGCATGCCAGGGCTTCTGCCCCCACCAAGGCTTGGGGGCTCCCTCCCCTGCCAGACATGATGGGGCTTAGGGTTTCATTTAGGGAGGATGGGGGGACACCTGCCCCCCAAAAAAAGTTATGAGTCAGCCCCAGGCACATGCTGGGGCTTCCGCTGTCAGCCCTATGAGATGGGGCTCCATTTAGGGAGAGCGGGGGAGGGGGCGCACCTACCTCTCTGAGTCATGTGTTAGCCCTGGGCACCAGCACACGGCCAGTCACTCTTCTGCCTGCACTAGCCCCACCCCCACCCCCACCCCCACACTAACTGCCCACGGCCCCTCAGAGTTTTGTGGTCTGGTCAAAAGCCTCTGCTGGTCTGGATTTGGTCCACAGTCCACCTACTGACTACCCCTGCAATAGGCCCTGGGTATATTACACAGCGTTGAACAGGAGTACTTGCAGTGTGAAAAATGTTTCTCTGGAATCTGGACTTTGACTATAGCTTGGCCAAGAAATTTGGACATTGACAAAATATAATTGACTATCCCTGCCCTATTGCATACATTCTCTTAACGAGACCAAGCACCTCACATGTGTAGGCCCAAGACTAGTTGTTTGCCCCTGTGTATCAGCACAAACTCTTGTTGTATTGTTTTTCCCTTTGTTTTAAGCATCAGTGTGCATTCTTCCAACACTGGAATTGTTCCTCCATTATAATTTTTTACAGACATTCTGACTTTGCCACTTTGATGTGCTTCGTACATCGCTATTCTGCTTTCTGTTATTGCATGTACTTGTGCCCCAGTGTCTACCCTGCTTGTACACAAGTGCCATTCACGCACATTTTAATTGGACAATTTTTGGAGTTTTCAGTCTCTTACATTATTGTGCTTAACTGCTCTTCCTGAAGGAATCCCTTCCTGCACTTAATACACGCACTTTCCTGCTTTCTCTGCACATTTTAGCATAATGGTTGGGTTTATTACACTTCCTACATATTTGCCTGAATGCTGGGTGTTTCCTATACTCATGCTGGTTGCCATATCACAGGCATGGTTTCCAGCTTTCCATGCTTCTGTCCTTGGCCAATTTAATTTCTATGAATTTTTCCCTTGCTGTTTTAGCTATAGTACTCATTGTCATGTAGTCTGTGCCTTTCCCTAGACTTTTTTAAATTTGTTTATTCTATTGTTTGGCATATACATAGTGCCCTTGCTAGTGTCAGATCCATCTCCCTTAGTAACTGTTCCAGCCTTTTTTATTGTTACATTCTGGGACAATCTGGCCTTCAGTTAGTCTTTTAATATTCCATATTTGCAGGACTGACTTTTCAGTTTTAAGTCTGACACACTCCTCCATTGTTTCCCCTCCCTTCTGTGTTCTCGTCCTGAACATACACCTTTAAAAAAAAAAATTTTTTCTAGGGCACAATGATCCTCAAACATTTTGATTATTTCTGCAAAGCTTTCCTCTCTCTCCCCACTAGCATCTGTATGGAATGCGTTGTATATATCTAGGGCTTACGTGCCTGTCGCTGTTAAGAGCAGATTAATCTTTTGCTCATTCTCCAGTTATTTGCCCCCATGGCTTTCATATACAGCTCAGATTGTTTGTAACTTTTCCAGATATAGGCAGCATGTCCCCTAATTCTAAGGGGTGGTGGGTGAGTTGCAGTTGCACAAGCTCTGTTGCAGTGATTGCAGTGTTACCTCCCTCACTAGGTCTTACAGCACGCTGTGCCCTCCACTTCTGGATCCATGTAGTATCGGGCAGAATAACAAACCAGTGTCAAGATAAACCCTTTATGAATAGAACCATCTACAGAAATGAGGTAACAAACTTCCTACCATTCTGTGTCGCTGCAGTGTGCAAATGTCCTGCTCTGGGCTTTTGTTTCCGCCCCAGTATGAAGTGTCCTAGGAAACCAAAGACCTCATCTGCAGTGTACAGGAAATGTGGCATCTCTATGCTTCCTGGAGAACATATCCTATAGCATACCTGCATAGAACTCTCTTCTGTGGTGTGTAGCAAGTGCAGAAGTCCCAGTGTACAACCCCTCTTGCCTGCACTACTTCAAGGGCTATGGCTGCTCAGATAGCATGGATATGAGCACAGTACAAAAACTTGGATAAAGTGGTATTTCATCTTGGCTGTGATTGCTTTTGAATGTGATCAGATACAATGGGGATGGTATTATCAGGTAGAAAGATAGAATTACCCTTTAAAAAAGGAATCTAGTCTGTCCCCCTTGATTTTTCTTATTAGATTGTAAACTGTGTGGGAATGGGCCCCGTGCATTCCTTGTATATGGTTCTAAACATTTTGTCAGTGTTCATTAAATTATTATTTTATTTATTTATTATAGGAGAGAGAAAACTTACACTGTATACCACAAGGTTGATATATTATGCCTCCAATTTCTTTGCTGTGTCTGCACAGTTAATTTAAGTTTTTGCAAGAATACTGAAGCTTATTTTTCATAAGCAATACAACACAACCCAGTGTGTGACATAGCCATCCTGGGTAGTAGACACTTGACCAAGGTGTAAATAATTTACTCTAGGAGTCCCATGATATGGTAAGGCAGGTTTTCCAGAACCTGCCAGTGGTTCAAAACCTCTCCTTGCATAGTAAAATTACAAGAGATAACTATCCTCTTACTACAGGGGCTGCTGAAGAACCTACCCATAGGGAACACACGTCTGAGCAAAACTATAGCTAATTACTCCATGAGGGAAAAGAACTAGCAATTCTAAGAAAGATTTGCAATCTCTGAGTATGAATTAATCCAGAGAACAACCTCACCCTGGGGGAAAAAGGACTAAGAGTTTGTGTGAGATTCCCCTGTCTGGATTCCACCTCCCAAAAGATTTCTTTCCTCTATATTTTGTCAGTAAATATCAGCCAGCCATTTTCTGAAATTCCCAAAAGTGGGCCAGCCAAGCTATCCTAGATGACCTGATAGGCTGTGCCTTTTCTTACTACTATTGTAATTGCTGTGGGTAAAACACAGATACTATTGCATAGAGAGAAAAATCAAAATATGTTCTATTACTTCCCAAATTCCAATTCATTTGGACTTCATCACAGATGGTGAGAGAGGCAGCCATTTCAGTTCTTGCTGCTGCTGCTACCAGAAGTACAGTGGGCCTGAATTCCTACTGCTTATGCCTTGTGAAGTCATTTACATCTGTGTAAAGTGGATCTAAATCCCTACCATTCTGATATTATGGTTGCTTTGCACAGGTGTATGTGATTATATCAGGGACAAGGCAGAGAAGCGTCAGACCTTGTGTTGAACTACTTACTGTCATTACCTCTACTCTCTAGTTCAGCTCTACTAAAAGTGGTGTTAGGGTTTTCATTTCTTAGGTTATATCTACACTATCACTTATGTTGGTATAACTTATGTTGCTTAGGGGGTGTGAATAAGCCTAAGTGCTAGTGTTGACAGCATTAGGTCAGTGGGAGAGCTTCTCCCACCAACATAGCTACCGCCACTCCTTGGGGGTGGAATAATTAAGTCAATGGGAGAACACCAATGCAGCTGCGCCACTGGAAGCTCTCTAGTTTATCCATAGCCTTAGCATTTAGAGAGCTTCATTCTGTAATGCCAAGATAGAGCGTATGTTCTTTCATCTTACTTGGGCTGTTCCTCAATAAAGAGCCTTTAGTTGGAAGTCCGTTTCAAGTGTAAAACTGACATAAAGCAGGATGGAATTAATTATTTGATGTTCTCTTGGCCATATCTTTTAGTCTAGTAATCTAGAACTGATGGGAGCTGGCACAGTGTTCCAAAGCTGTCATCTTTGCAGGACTCCCGTTTCTCATGCTCCAGATCCATAAAGGATGTTGTTACCCATTTTATGCATGTTTTTATTTCTTGGGTTTGACTGCTGATGTGCCTGGAGCTCCCCCTGACTATCTTGAGTTGGTATGAGGCAGAAGATGGAGAAACCACTGTATATCACTAAGTAGAGTAAAAAACACCAGCAGCTTAGAAGATGGGCTCCAATACAGCGTCTCTTTAAAAAAAAAAAAAAAAAAAACTCTCACACACCCTCCTGAAAACTGTGTCCCTGGGATAATCTTCCATTTTTTATGACTATGTCATGGATATAGATACAATGGTGACCAGAACAAGTTATGCACTGATCATCATGGTGCAATGTGCTTTTCCTGCACTGGGATCTCACAAGAAATGGAGTTACGATAACTCTTCTACAGGAAAGAATGGATATGTTTCCAAGAACTCTCACTGAGCTATACTCATAGCTCTGGCTTGTCCAATAGCAGTGCCATTGCTATATGTCTCCAGTGCAGCAGAAGATGAGTGGAAAGTTGGTATTTACCCAAGACTATATGCATAGTCATGGGCATCTGCTCATGCTGTTTGTTTTTATATCAATGCAGTAGTATCCAAGCACCTTACACAAATCATCATACCAAAGTATACATATCTCCCTGTGGCCTACTCTGGTTTCCTCCCCGCTTTCCCACGGATAGATGGAGAGCAGGTTTTCTCCCTTATTCATCTTTCCTCCATGCCCGCCTCTCCCCACCTCTTTCTGTTGAAAGTATGAGATCACATTATATTAATACGCTGTACAACTCCTGTCTGTATCTCCTCATTGAAACTAGTTAGGCTCCTTTGACAATTCCAGCCAAAATGTCTATTTGTGG
This sequence comes from Chrysemys picta bellii, assembly GCF_011386835.1. Taxonomy (NCBI): domain Eukaryota; kingdom Metazoa; phylum Chordata; order Testudines; family Emydidae; genus Chrysemys; species Chrysemys picta. Next base: position 39,926,024 of record NC_088795.1, read on the forward strand.
CATTTAGCTTTAAAATAATATCCGTTCCTCCTATTCATCTACCTTCCTTTTCAGGCACAAGAGAGATTCCTGCAATAGCAGAGCTTTTAAGAGAATGGAAACAGTCACTAACCAAGAATCTTAGGGCCAAATCCTGAGAGGGGCCTAGGCAACTGTGATTTTTATTCAAGTAATTGAAAATTAGTGCTAATTACTGTCAATGTGTCTGAAAATCAGTGTTATGATCCTGTATTAGTTTTGCATGACCTGAGATTGTAGGCTCATGGAGTGACTGCTAGGCTAGATGGTGAACCATGATGCTGTAGTAGAGAGTCTTGGCCAGATTCAGCTTTCATCTCTACTGGCAAGGGCCAGGAGTGGAGAAGGCAGGGGAGGTAAATAGATTCCTTTTGAAAAATAGCTGCACGCTTGGATAAAATTTGGCACAGTGCCTTAAGTTTAGCAATGGTGATTGGATTCTGTGTCTGAGTTAGCTTTATGGGTATTAATGGTACCTAGAGTCATTTTCCCTACTGCTAAATAAAGATGCTTGACTTCTTCTTTACTGAAACAAATTGCCTGCCACTGAGCACAGTAAAGCATGGCAAGCAGTAAACATCCTGCAAGCAACTCTGTCCTACCTAACGCCGTGTGATACAGAAGATTAAAATAAATAAAAAGTAAAGGTCCCCACCCCCCCACAGCAATGCATTGTGAATGGCATCACTGGTTTCAGCGTAATGTGACTGGGATGGGTAAGCAAATGTGACTGTGTGGTGATGGCCTTATAGGACGCTTGGAGACCAGCTTTTCCAAAGAGCACAGCAGCTCCCATTTAGGTACCTAAGTTTAGTGGCCAGATTTTCAAAAATGCTCATCAACAGGAGTTGCTGGGTGTCAAAACTTTAAAAAAAAATCTGGCCACTTTATTTAAATGCCTAAATGGGAGCTAAATGCTCTTTAAAATATGTCCCCAATTGGTGGATGCTGAGCACTTGTGAAAACCTGCCCTTAGGAATTTAAATGTGGGAATTTGAGGTGAGAATTGGAATGTCGATTGCAATAAAATATTGGTGGTCTGGGGCAGTCTGTTATTTCATGTAATTTTATTACAGTGGCTTTTGTGACTATGTCGTTTCAGGCACAATTCAATGTCTACAGAAGTCAGTGATTTGGACCAGACCCTCTAACTATTGTCAGGACATCCATAATATCTGGATGGAAGATTTTTATGTTTTGTTTACAACCTGAAGTTAAATAATTAATCTTTTCAACAGAGATGTATTTTCTTCATACAGTGCTACTTTCACAGTATCATTAACTTAGCACAATTCAGAGTAAAATGTGAACAAAACACTTTAGTACATCAAAACCAAGTTACCATTGGACACCCCCCCCCCCCAAAATTAAAGCTTTTTCTATAAATAACCTGTAAAATTAGTTCAGTAAAATAGAATCACTTTAAATTTGTCTTGAAGGTTTAAATTAAACCAAGCCATTGCTGAAATATAAACACGTAGCTAAATCCAAATCTAGTACAATTAACAGAGGGGAAAAGTTCCATACAGTTCAAGGTAAGGTTGCTACTATGCAAAAATACCAATGAATAAATCAGCATAGCTCTACTAAAGCTATTGGAGATACAATGATTTACACCAACTGAGTGTTTGGCCCTTGGAAATAAGCAGGTAGGGGAAAATATACACACAGCTCATACAATCACTTAAATAAATGTCGATATGATAAATATCACATTGTAATTCTAAGGTGGTAATAATTCTAATAACTTATGTGATATCCAGCATGAGGGGTAAGTCTGGACTAATAGTGCAAAAACATTTCCATGCTTTTGAAGTTTGCAAATTATCTTTCTTTACGTGTTTACACCTCCTTTGTGTTTGCTCCCCGTGAGTATTTTAGTGAATAAGTTTACTGAACAGACAGAAATGGCAAATATTATACATTATAGGGCTAGTAGCTGAAAACAGATTTTGAATTAATAAATGTGAGTACTGTACTTATATGAAAAATGTGATTCTAATCCACTGAGGGAATGGGAATGTACCACATGACCAGTATTTTCAATCAAAACTAACCTACATCATACAAATTACAAATCTCAAACACTCAGACCTAAATAAAAGCCCAGATTTTCAGAGATGCTGAGTGCTCACCATTCACAAGCTCTGAAAAGCCGTTCAGGTAGGTACCTAAATATGAATTTAAGTACCAAATTTTAGGCAATCCTGTTTTGAAAATGAGGGCTTTAACCTGTCAGCCTCAGTGTTTCCAGTTATATAATGGAGATAATGATATTCTCCTTTCTTACAGAGATGTTTTGAGGACTTATTCTTTTCACTGTGCTTTGAGCTACAAAAGTGCTATGGGTTATGTGACCGTTTCAGACAGCTCTGTTAGAAGCAAGTAAATGGGTAATTGGGTTCCTATTTACCTTCATTAGATAAGAGATTTCTCACTTAACTCTATCAATAGAAAGATTAAGAGTCCTTGTTACTCCAAGAAAATAAAATATGTATAGAACAAGAGAAGTGAATAATAGGTAATGTAAAGCTGTCGTAAACCAATAAATACATTACAACATAGATGTTTCAAACCGCATAATACTCTTTCTTTTATAATCATACTTCCAGCTCAACACACAGTAACACATTACGTTGTATCACCAAAAGTAGTAAAAACTGACCCATTAATTGTATCAGAAATCTACAGGCAGACTTCAGGTTTTCACAACTATCATTACTACTTACAAGAGACTCTGCTGTGAGTGAGAGTAGTCTGTGGAAAGTCCTCCTGTATGTAACCAGCCTGACTCCCAGTGCCTTGTATTGTTAATGCTTGCCTATGTGAATTCTACTGCTCTCATTGCAATATTTACTATCTGTGTTTGACATATCAGTTCTTGCTTTGGCATGCTCAGGACCTGTAGTTTACTGAAATGTTTCAGTTGCAGTAAATACTGAAAAATTCAGAGCCATCCATAGAAATTAGAGCTGTTCCCTCTTTGCATTTATAAATTATAGCAATGCTGTAACGAAAGAGAAGTGCCAGCCATTCTCAAACCCCTTGCACGAGTATTCACTGCTGCATTGGTATGCCTGCTAGTTATCCTTACCTTGAGCCTCCTCATCCTCGGCTAAGGAAGTGACTATGCAATTAGCTTCACAGCAATGCCAACAGCATGCTAGTTAAGTTCCAGTCTAATGTAGGAGCTTCTTATGAGGCTGTGGTTTCAGTAGTTGGTCCTACTGTTGGCTTTGATCAGGGTCATGTGGCCATTGTAGTGATGCTTCTGTATTGGCTTCTAAGATCTGGGAGAAAAAAATTCTTTCTGGACATTCAGCTCAGTTCATCTTCCCCACTTGTAAATAACAGGGGGGAAATATTTTCTCCAATATAATCATTTCAGAGTCTCTATCTATTTTATCTGAATAGTACCATGGATATGAAGTACTTGTCCAGAGGACTTAGTTGTAAATAGCAAGTATTTATTATAAATTCACATGAATTGACATAAGATGGCATATATTCAGGGCCTCAAAAATTCAGCAGCCAATAGTAAATTCACAGTACATGGCCTGTGGGTCACACATATAGTGCTAGTGAGCAAATAAAACTAGAATCATAGGACTGGAAGGGACCTCGAGAAGTCATATAATCCAGAGCCCTGCCCTGAGTGCAGGGGAAAGAATTATCTAGATCATTCCTGACTGGTGTTTGTCCAACCTGCTCTTAAAAATCTCCAATGATGGAGATTCCACAACCTCCCTAGGAAATGTATTCCAGTGCTTAACCACCCTGACAGTTAAGATGTTTTTCTTAATGTCCAACCTACACTGCCCTTGCTGCAATTTAAGCCCCTTGCTTCTTGTCCTATCCTCAGAGGTTAAGGAGAATAATGTTTCTCCCTCTTCCTTGTGATTAGCGCTACAGATTCAAGAAAACCCTTTTGCACGGGTCTCTTCTTAGCAATAGAGTACCTGGCTATCTGATGCTAAAAGTAGAGATCTTTGAATTCATTTGTGCCTTTTCCAATGGCTCTGCAAGGGAGTCAAGATAACACAATCAGCCTTCCCTCATCATACTTTTTCTACAGTGACCAGGCATAATTGCAGTCCTTGCACTCATGGAGAGCTAGAAACATGAAAGTCGAATGTTGCTGCTACTGCAGCATTCAGTTTTCCAGAAGAACTAGAAAGGGGACAGGCCTACAGCCCCATCCCTTTGTCATCTCCACTGCCCACTAGATTTAAATCAAACTCTACGTAGATAGGGAGGAGCTCCAGGCAGAATTGTACCTGTGTTATGTACAATGCCTTCAGCAGCTCCTACTGGAACATCTTCACATCTCCCCATTTCACCACCTATATCTTTTTAAATGCACAGTTTACCCTTTCTGTACTTTTAATATGTATTTTGCAGAAACTTCAGTGCATTGTGTATGAATTTAGAAATAAATTATTTCAGTCTCTGGAGTGCAGATGAACTCTATTTTTTCATGGCACCTCAGTAAACCTTTAAATAACTAGTACATTCAACTGCTAATGAGCAAGCAGGGATGCTGGAACAATTTTTATAGTGGGGGTGCTGAGAGCCATTGAACCAAACTGTAAATCCTGTATGTAATGGAAACCACTTCAAGCCAGTGGGTGCTGCAGCACCCCCCGAATCCTTAGTTCCAGCATATCTGAGCAAAGGAAGCATTGGAAAATGCTCTCCTCTGTATAAATCTTTTATTTTTTCCCCTTTTATTAAAAATTTCATCTGCCCTCTAAATGCAATATTTGAAATTATTTTTAGATGAATATGTTCAATAAAAAGCATAGATGATAGCGCTCCCATATGTATCACAAAGAAAAAGTGTTGCAGATGCTGTGTCAGGAACAACCGAATAAATGGCAGTATAACATGATGGGTCAATAAGGTACAAAGCACATAATTCTGACATGATCAGTTAGGTATCTGAATCAGCATGGTAGATAAAAATGAGTCCGATTATAAAATATTTGTTTCAAGGAGACTGGTAGCAATCAGAAAAAGCACAGCAGATGATCAACTTTGCTTCATTGCTGAAAGACTTCAGACCCTTTTCCAAAGGGCAGCAAGTCATCCCCCATGCCAGAACCAAGTGCATTCCTCCTTGTATTATTTTCAAGAGAGGACCAAAGGAAACTTCTGTTTTATACCTGTGGTTTCCATAAAATCATCTGGCTGGTGTCAGTGGGCATTCAAGACTTTAGTGGAATTGGGCCCATTGTCACCAAGCTGTGGTTCTGGTTCAGTAAATGTTTTCAAGGCTTTGGAGAATTGCAGTACACTGCCATTTTTTCTGTAGTAACCTCTTCAAAAGTGTGAACCAATCTGTAAAAGAGATAAATGAGGTGTTTTTCCAATTAGACAGAATGACTTCTTTAACTTATTGTTACTGGGATATCTATCATTTTGTGGGAAAATATTGAGGGGAAAGGATCTTCATTTGTTTAAAAAAATGCTTCACTGGGGAGATGGGGAAATCTTGTTAATAAAATTTTGAGATGATATTGAATTGGAAAGTGCTGTAAACACCAGGATAACACAGAAATAATAGGAGATAATATCTAAAGAGGTTAGAAACATGGATGAGAAATGCAAAATGAGAATTAACCACACCTCTTGGGGAAAATAATTCTGTACATACACACTCAATGAGAGAGAGAAAATTTAGACACAATAATGTTGAAAGAAACCCTGAGGTGATACTGGACAACAAATTAGACATGAATGAGCAACATGATATAGATACAAAAATAGCCACAGCAATTTTGAGTTGTACATGCACAGACGCATAACAACACAGAACAGGGAGATTCGACAGTAAAATTCATCCCCTGTTCAGAGAGCTAGCAGAAGGCCCATGACTACATCAGTGTGACTTAACACTTCAAAACAGAGTTTATCTGGGACTTATGTTGTGCATAGACCCTGTGATAGCTCTCTGCACAGGGGATGAATCTCATTGAGTGATTGATGAGAAAAGACATTAATATCCTATGTTGTGGCAGACAGCAGCAACTTTCCTAATTATTGCATTCAATTCACCCATTGTGGTTTTTCTATAAGTCGGGAATTAATTAAGAAAAATATTGGCCTAAAGCACTGTGCTGTTTTTAAATGTATTCAGTTCATACTTTATTCTGAGACAAGAGCAATCATTTCTCTTTGTACTCGAAGAAAGCTCTCTCTTCCACACCCCAACCCCCACCCCACCCCTTGCAATCTTTAGAAAATAAATTTTAGCATGCTAATCTGGATGTTATCTCAGCATTAGAGGAATGCAATCACAGATGTGAACCCATCTTACAAACAACGTTGGGGCAGACATGCATTGATTTCAATGGGATGTGCAACGAATGCAGGATTGGTCCCTTAATACTAATTTATTCTCTGATCCCTAGTAAAAAAAACCAAAATCAAATCACAATTTGAGTTAAAGGAGAACACAGTGTGATCTCTACACTTTTTGTTTCTTTACTGTAGTTGTGAAAAATTAAAGGACAGATTGTGAAATCCTTACACTTACCGGTGAGCACTTAGTGCCTGATCCAAAGCCCACTGAAGTCAATGGGAGTCTTTCCAGTGCCTTTAATGGGCTTTGGATCAGGCCCCAAGGCCCAGTTCAAAAAAGCACTTGAGCACATGCTTAACTTTAAACACAAGCTTAAGTCACATTGAACATGCTTAAGTACTTTTTTGAATTAGGATGATCTCTGAATTGGGGCCCTATTCACACAATTTGCCCCATTAAGGTCAATGGTAATTACTTGTTCACAATGAGTAGTCCCAATGTATAAAAAATAGGGCTAGTGCGCAATTAAAAAAATTAAGTGCACGATTAAAAAAATTATTAAGTGCGTTGTTAAACAATAATGGAATACCATTTATTTAAATATTTTTGGATGTCTTCTGCATTTTCAAATATATTGATTTCTGTTACAACACAGAATACAAAGTGTATAGTGCTCACTTTGTTTATTTTTTTACAGTCCAAATATTTCTAATAAAAACAAAAGAAATAGTATTTTTTAATTCACCTCATACAAATACTGTAGGGCAATCTCGTTATCATGAAAGTGCAACTGACAAATGTAGATTTTTTTGTTACATAACTGCTCTCAAAAACAAAACAATGTAAAACTTTAGAGACTACAAGTCCACTCAGTCCTACTTCTTGTTCAGCCAATTGCTAAGACAAACAAGTTTGTTTACATTTACAGGAGATACTGCTGCCTGGTTCTTATTTACAATGTCACCTGAAAGTGAGAACAGGTATTCACATGGGATTTTTGTAGCCAGCATTGCAAGGTATTGATGTGCCAGATATGCTAAACAGTCACATGCCCCTTCATGCTTCAGCCACCATTCCAGAGGACATGTTTCCATGCTGATGATGCTCGTTAAAAAATAGTGCGTTAATTAAATTTGTGACTGAACTCCTTGGGGGAGAACTGTATGTCTTTGACTCTGTTTTACCAGCATTCTGCCATATATTTCTTTTATAGTAGTCTCAGATGATGACCCAGCACAGAAGATACCAATGTGAGATTTTTAAAAATAGCTACAGCACTCGACCCAAGGTTTAAGAATCAGAAGTACCTTCCAAAATCTGAGAGGGACGAGGTGTGGAGCATGCTTTCAGATGTCTTAAAAGAGCAACACTCAGATGCAGAACCTACAGAACCTGAACCACCAAAAAAGAAAATCAACCTTCTGCTGGTGGCAGCTGACTCAGATGATGAAGATGAAAATGAATATGCATCAGTGCGCTCGGCTTTGGATCGTTATCAAGCAGAACCCATCATCAGCGTGGATGCATGTCCTATGGAATGGTGGTTGAAGATGAAGGGACATATGAATCTTTAGTGCATCTGACACATAAATATCTTGCGACACCGGCAACAACACTGCCATGCGAACGCCTGTTCTCACTTTCAGGTGACATTGTAAACAAGAAGTGGGCAGCAGTACCTCCTGCAAATTGTAACCAAGTTTGTTTGTCTGAGCAATTGGCTGAAGTAGGACTCAGTGGACTTGTAGGCTCTAAAGTTTTACCTTGTTTTGGTTTTGAGAGCAGTTATGTAACAAAAAAAATATCTACATTGTCAATTGCACTTTCATGATGAGATTGCACTACCGTACTTGTATGGGGTGAATTGAAAAATTCTATTTCTTTTGTTTATAATTTTTACAGTGCAAATATTTGTAATAAAAATAATAATATAAAGTGAGCACTGTACACTTTGTATTCTGTGTTGTAACAGAAATCATATATTAGAAAAACATCTGAAAATATTTAATAAATTTCAATTGGGATTCTATTTTTTAACAGTGCGATTAATTTTTTTGAGTTAACTGCGTGAGTTAACTGTGATTAATTGACAGCCCTAATAAAGAGTTCATAATCCAGCCTGAAATAAAATGCTGTCCCGTACTTTGGAAAATATGTCCAAAGACAGTTCATTCATATGAAAATATGACTAGAGATTGGCAAACTGGTGCAGACAAAATAAGTAACCCAAACTTTGCCCAAAATTGGAACCAAGCCCTTTCTGAGGTTTGCAGATAATGTGTTTAAATAAATAATATAAATTTTCCATTTTTGCTCATGTCTATCCTTAAGGCTCTCATAGCCTAAATATCAGAGAGCCTGTGCTAGTGAGCTTTCCAGGCAATTTAGCAGAGTCAAGGAATTCAGATAAAGTCTAGATATGAATTCTTTCGGTGCTTATCTGTGCAACACTGAAAGGCTGAACGTTTAGATATTTGCCTATCACTAAATTTGATCCAGTTAACGGTCTGTGTTTCATAAGAGCCTCTGTCAAGCTTTAACTTATCCACCTATTTTTTCTCCAATATTTTTTTAAAAACTGTACCAAATTTGGGCCCAGTTACACCAATGTAAATCTAGAATAACACCACTCAAATTAATAGTTACTTGGGATTTACATTTGTTTAACAAATCAGAATTTAGACCAATATGTTTCTTTGTTTCATGTGCCAATTTGGATTTATATTTCCCCATCATTTTCCTCTCTCACATACACATGCACAACTAATTTCTTTATTCTTAGGATACTTGGAATGAGAGTGTCAACTTTACATAATCTGGATGAGAGACATGCTGCTTAGTGCTAATTTAAATGAGGTGATACAGTACTTGGAAAAACCATGAGCCTTGGAGCATAAGTAAAAGGCAAAATACAGCCTTTGCTCTTGAAATGAGTTTTGATTGCTTTGCATAAGGGCATAGTCTTTGCAAGTGCTATACAGTATGTACATTATATAATTGCAATAAAATATAGTTCCTTGTTTTTATGTTACTTTTTCAGCAAGCATATCCCCTGTAGTCATCGTAACTATACAGAAGCTTTAGCGCACAAGAAAATGTGGGATTAGAGACAAGTTTAATTGGCTTTCTCGGATGTTTAAACCATAAAGCCTACATGTTGAAGGAGTATTTAATGTGCACAAGAGCCAACTTTGGGTTCAAAACTAAATCTTCTTCTTCTTCAACGCTTAGCCAAATGATTGTTCGCATTTGGTCTGTTCCTGTGCAACTGCAAGGACTTGACAGGCCACGAGTCCAATGTCAGAACAGACTTGATGCACTCATATAATTGAGGGGTCTTGCCTCAGGGCCATCTCCACTCCTCCATTGTTTGAATTTTATCACAGATGTTACAAGCCATCCGGAGAATGGCATTTTCTGGAACATCTTGTGGCATTCTGGTGACATGACTGAAAAGTGTAAAACGCCATCTGCAGACAATGGCCCCGGAAGTCTGTAGACCAGAACAACCATAAATGTCTGTAAAAAGCAACAGAGGGTCCTGTGGCACCTTTGAGACTAACAGAAGTACTGGGAGCATAAGCTTTCGTGGGTAAGAACCTCACTTCCCAGTACTTCTGTTAGTCTCAAAGGTGCCACAGGACCCTCTGTTGCTTTTTACAGATTCAGACTAACACGGCTACCCCTCTGATACATAAATGTCTGTGTTATGAATAAAGTCATTCTGCATATTTATTATACCGTTATAAAATTCTGCATTTAGTCCTGCAGGATTTTAAAGGTATAATAAATGTTTGAATTTTAAGGTCTTGATTGCCAAGGCAGTAAGATATACAGTTTGGATGAAATCCAGACCACTTGAGAGTATATTTTTATGCCCTGTACAGAAGGCCAGTACAAAGCATACTCACTATTAAACTCAATTTTAAACCACATTTTGAGGGTCATGTATATGCTTTGTGCTGACCCTCTTCACAGGAGGGTGAATTCCACCCTGATACTCTGTTCTCTTTATACCTGCACCAGCACAGTCATTTTCTAAGCACTAAATAGCAAGGTACAGCAGTAACAGCAGTTTGATGAGGATCAGAAAGAGCTGTTGAGTTCTGTTCCAAGTGTGATAAACGTGGTTGCAGATCCTGTGATGCAAAAATTCTCTTCAGTACAGATGCTCCCCGGGTTACGCAAGATCCAACTTACGCAAATTTGACCTTACACAAAAAGTTCCATAAGGCATAAATAAAATTTTCGAGTTGCGGAAAATATTGCATAGCGTACGGAAATGCAAAGTACTGTAGCACAGTGTGTGGAGGAATACAGCATTAGCATCTCCTACAAGGGAAGGCTTTTTGCTCTCACAGCCTCTCAGTCTCATGTTATTTCAGTGATACTGTATTTCTGTTATTTCACCCTATTATTTCATTCAAATCATGCCTGGAAAGCGACCAAGTGATAGCAAAAGTGCATGACCAGTTCAAAAGTGAAAGAAGATTGATTTAGAGCAGAAAATGAAAATAGTGAAAAAGTATGAAGGCGGACAAAACCTGTCATCAATTTCTTGTGACCTTGATTTGGCTACCTCAACAGTGAAAAGTATTTTGAATGATAGTGCACGCATAAAAGAGCATGTGAAAGGCTCTGCTCCTTTAAAATCAACAGTCATAACGAAGCAGCGTTCTGGTGCTATCTATGAAATGGAAAAGTTATTAACAATGTGGATGGAAGATTAGATTAAAAAATGTATGCCGCTTAGCCTAATGATTATTCTAGCAAAGGCTAAAAGTATTTTCAAAGACGTAAAGGGAAAATACAGTGATCCTAATGCAAAGTTTGTGGCTAGTCATGGGTGGTTCAATAGATTTAAATAACGTGCACATTTTCACAATGTAAAAGTGAGTGGTGAGGCAGCTAGTGCTGATACAAAACCAGCTGAAAAGTATCCCGAAGTGTTACAAGAACTTATAGAAGAATGTGGTTATACAGCACAGCAAATCTTTAACATCGATGAAACTGGGTTGTTTTGGGGGGAAATGCCAGACAGAACATACATTTCAAAACCGGAAAAGATGATGCCAGGGTTTAAAGCTGCGAAAGACAGGCTAACACTTTTGCTTGGGGGTAATGCAGCTGAAGATTGCAAATTGAAACCGTTGCTTGTTTATCATTCAGAAAATCCCCATGCTTTTAAAGGCATTAGTAAGGCTACCCTTCCAGTTCATTTCCATTCAAATTGAAAGGCTTGGATCACAATGGCACTTTTCGAAGACTGGTTTATATATTTGTTTATCCCTGAAGTGGAAAAATTCTGCAGAGAAAACGACATCCCATTCAAGATTATGCTTATCATTGATAATGCCCCTGGACATCCCGCACATTTAGACGACTTTCACCCTAATGTAAAAGTCGTGTTTCTGCCTTCTAACACAACTTCGATCCTGCAGCCCATGGATCAGGAGGTCATTGCTAATTTTAAAGCCTATTATCTACGAAGAACATTTGCACAGGCAGTAGAAGCAACTGACAGAGAGACTGGCAAGACTTTATGCGATTTTTGGAAATCATATAACATTTACCAAGCCATCATAAACATTGCTAAGGCCTGGGCAGAGGTTACCCAAGTTTGTTCGAATGCCGTATGGAAGAAAGCGTGCCCACAGTTCATACACAGCTTTAAAGGTTTCGAAAGAGACGAAACAGATGAGGAGGTGGCAGATGAAATTGTGAAGCTTGCTGAGCAGCTTGAGCTGGAGGTTGATGTTGGTGATGTGGATGAGCTTATCGAACCCCATGGAGCTGAATTATCAAATGAGGATCTCATGGAATTAGAAGCAGCAAAAGTAAAAAAGCAGACTGAAGCTGAGGATGAAGTTGAAGAAGTAGAAGAGCCATGACACTTCAACACCAAGGAGATGGCACTTGCATTTCATGAGATTGACTCTGCAATGGCAAGGTTCGAGAAGATGGACCCCAATTCCTCACGATTCTTGAAAGCAAACAGAGACATTGACGAAATGCTGGCCTGTTATAGACAGATATATGAAGAGACGAAAAAGGCCACTATCCAGTCATCTCTCGATAAGTTTGTAAGGAAGGTTGAAAGGCCTGCAACATCCACATCTCCACAGCCTTCCACCTCCAAGCCCCCTCTGACGACCCCGATGACATAATGCCTATCTCCTCCTCTCCTTCCTCATTTACAAAGTAAGCCCATTGTCATCCACCACCAAAATGCAGCCTTCAATGTGCCAGGATAACAATGGGATTAAGGTAAATGCAATATTTTTGTTGTAATTGTTTGCTTTTTTATGCTTGCACAATATACGTTTCCGACTTACGTAAAATTTGGGTTACGCAAGGCTTTCCGGAATGGAATGATTGCGTAAGTCGCGGAGCATCTGTACTAACAACAGGGGAGCCTAATTTAACTGTATCCCAGGATTCAGGACAAATTCCACAAAGTCCCACATTTGGGCTATGGAAAACAGTACATAGTCTCTTACCATAGGATTCAGAATCTCTCAGGTGCAAGATCATATATCTGATCTCCCTTAAGGTAATAACACAGGGCCACATTCTGCTCTCACTTACAGTGGTGTCAGCCAATGGGTTACACTGATGTAACTTAGAATAGAACTGGGTGCACTGTCTCTTTCACATAGGCTTTCCACTCTGGTAGGCTGTTTTATCCACTTGAGAGATTCCTCATGGGCTTGATTCTATTGCTGCAGGGCACGGAGAAGTCAGTTACAGTAGAAGAATCAGATGCCTAGTGAATTAATCCTATCTAAACTTTCTAAAGCAGTCACTCACTCACTCACTAGTTCTCTCCAGCAGCTCCTCCTATCTTTCATTGTGACAGCACTCACCCAGGAAATTTCCCTTGCTCTCAGCCTTTTATCCTCCTTATCTCTGCTCTATGCAGATTTGAACACTGAACAGAATTCTGCTACTGTTTAGTATCCTCATAGTTTCATGTGCATAGATTTACAACTTCTTCAAATGCAGAATAGATAAATTAAACAATCATAGATTAAACAATTGCAACGCTAACAAACAGGTCTCAACACCATTACCTACCATCCCTTATGCACCATACCTTACTGTATCAAGTTGTTTGTATGGGAGTGACAATGCTAATACTTTTGTTCTGCCTCTGAACTTGCTCAGTGTGATTAGTCTGATAAAAACCCATTGAGGTCAATAGAAAGACCCCCATTAACTTCAGAGGGTTTTGGATTTAGCTCTAGGGGCCTGATTTTCAGAGGTGCTGAGCACTCGCAGCTCCCAGAGACTTCAGCTGGAATTGCAGGTGGTCAACACTTTTGAAAATCAGGCCCTATGTTCTCAGAAGCCTGAGCAAATGTATGTCCTGATCCTGCAAACACTTACACATGTGCGTAATTTTACTCACATGAATGGTCCAATTGGATTCAGTGGGACTACTCATGGTGAGTCAAGTTAGTCACATGAATAAGTGTTTGCAGGACTGGGCCCTTAGTGTGACTTGAATGTTCAGTTAATAAGTGAGCAAAGTCTTTTCTTCTACCAACCTGCCTCCTGAGTGCTTACTAAACATTACCTGAATTATAGATTTAAAGCCAGCAATATTGGAAGAGGTCAGAAACACATTTTCAATGCTCTAGACTGATAACTGTTACAGATATTGCTACATTGTGTTTTTATTGCACATTAGCTTTAATAAAATATTATTGGTTTGTGAATATTGTTTTCCCACAGTCTGCTACAATGTATTTTTATTGCATCAGTTTTAATATGATTTTATTGTTTTGTAAATACTTTTCCCAGTCTTCCCTTGATACTTTGTATATACTAGTATGCATGCATGTTAGGATTACTTGACTTTTAAAATCAAGGTTAAAGTTATCACAGTAGGGTTTTGCAGAATGAATGGTAATTCAAAATACATCTGAGGTGATGCTCTTGATATTCTATAAATACATACTGGATATTCTTAGTTCCATATATATCACTTATTCTTTAATCCCATTTTCCTTTAGTATACTTTAATACAGAGATGGACCGAAACCATTTATCTAACACACACACTTTTTTTTGAGTGTTTAGATAAGGTGGTTCCCAGCTCGGAACCAGTTCTGATATTTGTTTTAGTTGTGCTAAACCATAAAACATTATTCTCTCTTTGAAACATATGGGCCCAAAATGGATGAATGTATCCAGATTTCACCAAATCTTTGTAGCCTTACGCAATATCGGACTTGAAGTCAATGTACCCCTGTTTTTGGCTTTGTAAAACAATAACCTATTGATGTTTTGTAAAATTAAATTAAAATCACCCCCAAGTTTCCTCATGCTTATTTTAATATAATTTCTATAGATCCTTTTCCTGCCACTTCCATTCCATTCCATTCCTCCTTCTCCTTCCCACTCTTTCTCCCCTTTTGAACAGCACTACATCAAACGCTCCCCTCCATTTCCATGTTGCTGTCATTTGCCACCCATCCAGCTCCTCCCCATCACCCTTCCTCTCTGATTTCAGCTCCTGATTCATTCTCATAATTTCCCATGCTTATCCACGATGACTTCAGCTTGACCCACCTGATCCTTTAGCAGCACATCTCCTCATGCTCCCTACCTCATTTGACCTGCAATCCTGGTTCAAATCTCCACATCACCTACAGGGCTGTTCACTTGACTTGGTCTTCACCAAGCAATATTCTCTCTCCCTCTCTCTCTCTCTCTCTCTCTCTCTCTATTGCAGGGTTACCCCTCTATAACCATCACCTATTCTCTTTTGTCATCACCCATCTGCCTCCATCCCTCTCACCTAACCCGTCCGTGACTTCCAGTCCCTCAATGCTGATGATGTCTCTTCTGCTCTCAATCCTCTCCTTCAGGCCCTTTCATCCATTTATAGTCATAGATTTTTAAGGACAGAAGGGGCCATTAGATTATCTAGTGTGACCTCCTGTTTTATAAAGGCCAATAAATCTTTACGAAGTTACCCTTGTATTGAGCCCAGTAACTTGTGTGTTGACAACTGTATATCTTCCAGAAAGACACCAGTCTCAGCTTGAAAACATCAAGTGATGGAGAATCCATCACTACCTTTAGTAGATTGTTCCAGTGGTTAATCATCCTCACTATTAAAAATGTGTGCCTTAATTCTAATTTGAAAGTGTCTGGCTTCAGCTTCCATCTACTGATTCTTGTTATGCTTTTCAGTGCTAGATTGAAGAGCCCTTTACTACCTGGTATTTTCTCCCCATGAAGGTACTTATACACTGTAATCAAGTCACTTCTCAGTCTTCTTTTTTTTATTAAACTAAATGGATAGAGCTCTTTAAATCTCTCCCTCTAAGGCAGTTTCTCCAGTCCTTGAATCATTTTTGTGATTCTTAGCTGCACAGTCTCCAATTTTTGAACATCATTTTTTAAAACGTGGACACCAGAACTGTGTGCAGAACCAATCTCACCAGTACTGTATACAGAAGTAAATTGCCTCCCTACTCATACTCCGTATTCTCCTGTTTATACATCCAACGTTTGCATTAGCTCTTTTTGCCACAGCATCATGCTGAGAGCTAATGTTGAGGGTTGTTTTGTCCACTATGTTCTCTAAATTCTTTTCAGAGTCAATGCTTTCCAGGATGTAGCCCCACATACGGTAGGTATGGCCTGCACTTTATGTCCATAGATGTATGAACTTGCATTTGGCTGCATTAAAATATATTTTGTTTTTATGGGCCCTTTTCGCAAGCAGTCCAAACAGTTCTGTATGCCTGCCCTGTCCTCATCATTATTTACCACTCTGCCAACAGCTGCAAATGTTATCTGCAGTGATTTTATATTTAATTTCAGATTATTGATAAAAATATTGAAAAGCATTGTTCCTAGTCCCTAGTACTTGCAGAATCCCAGTAGAAACACCCTCATTTGATGCTAGTTCCCCTTTGACAGCTACTTTTTGAGATCTGTCACTTGGCCAGTTCTTAATCCATTTAACATTAGCTTTATTGGTATTGTAAAGAGAGAACTTTTTAATAAGAATGTTATGTGGTACTAAGTACTTCACATCTACGCAGTTTCCTTTTTCAACCAAACTAGTAATCTCATCAAATAATGAAATCAGGTTTGTTTGACAAGACCTATTTTCCATAAAACTATGTTGGACTGGCATTAATTATATTCCCATCCTTCACTACTTTATTAATTGTATCCAGTATCAGCTTTTCAGTTATTTTGCCTGGGACTGATGTTAGGCTAATCTCCTATAATTACCTGAGTCATTCCACTTGACTTTATATTTTTTTAAATACTGGCACATTAGCACACTTCCATTCTTTTGGAATTTTCCTGGTGTTTCAAGATTTATTAAAAATTAACATCAGCTGAACAAAGATCTCATCCAGCTTTTTGGGGGCTCATGGTGGGTACCCTGACTGTTTAACATTCTTCCAGTTAATAATGAACTGGAAAGTACTTCTTCATCCATATGTGATAAGAGTACATCACCCTGCTTCTTTCCAAGTACAGAATAGAAATATTTATTGGATTTTTGTGTTATCAACAATTTTACTATTTCCATCTAGTAATGAACCTCTATCATTGTTAAGATTTTTTGTTCTTAAGATACTTTTTAAAAACATTGTATTGTATTTAGCCCTGCCAGCCATGTTTTTTTTTCCTGATGTTTTTAGCTCTCCTTATCAATTTCCTACTTGTCATTTATATAGATTACTATCTACTCTCCCTTTTTCCCCCATTCATTATATTTCTAATTGCTGCCCCACGCCCATCACCTCCCTTACCCTTCTTATCCTTTTTCTTCTCTGGTTCTTTCCTCTCATGATACAAACATGCATCAGTCTCTTCTACCTTAGATCACCAATGGTCTGTGACTCAGGCTCTTAAGCACTGCCACAATATAAATAAATAGTAATAATAATCAACTCCTTCTTAGTTTTAAAATAAACTAGATGCTGTGCAGGCTTGATCCTTTAGCTACTTAAAGGAATATATGACATAAACTGTTCAGGGCAGGGACTGCATCTTTAAAGCATCTACAAAGTAATATAGTAATAATATGTAGAGCATGCACAAACCCATGTATGACTTGGTGTGCCTCTCATTGAAGTCAGTGGGGAAAACTGCCATCGACTTGAATCGTACAGTATTGGACTCCATAGTCATTTTGTGGTGAGGCAACATATTGCTTTAAATAATTCTTTATTTGCCTGAAGACTTCTTTAAAAAAATCCTGCATAACAGAAATGATTTTATGATTAATTTTTTCTTCTTGATCTGACTTGACTGGGGGTAGCTCTGCAATTCTGTGAGAAATAATGTCACATTGTTCTTTGCTCTTTTCTAGATAGAGAAGCATGCTGATCTAATTCAATAAGCCTCTTCTGTGTACATTTCTTCTGATCTGTGAAAAAGCTAATTTAATTCCAAATTAACTGCTCCCATAAATATTATACTTACATTTTAACTCTACAAGCATACAACTAGCACTAATCCTATTTTCAAGGGGAACAATTGCAGGAAAGCAATATATGAATGTCACTGCATGTCAGTGTTAGGATTCCTTTGATAAAGTTATTTCTTCCATCTGATTTTTAGTTTCATTCTGTGTGAATAATTAGTTATTCAAATTATATTAGGTCTAATAAGATGTACAGCTTCATGCAAATGAAAGTTCTTATAAACGTAACAGTTACATGAGATGGATATCTGAAATAACTACAAATGAATAAGCACTTCTTTTAACACATAAAAAGTATTTGAAGTTATAAAATATCCTATTTACACGGATGCTTTGGAGTGGATGTTTCTTATGTTGGGTGTTAACATAGTGCTTGTGCATTGTATTATGCTGACAGCTTTGGAGATTAAAATCAGCTGACCACTAGGAATGCAACTGAGACCGGACCTGTACAAAAGGTGCTAGTGAAGAGGAGGTTTCCTACCCTCCTCCCATATGATGCACCTGCAGAGTGGCTGGCCAAAACCTAGTTATATTATCAGAATAGTAGAAATATGAACACAAACTTTAATCTCTACCACTGCCTATCATGACTAATATTGCCTCACTGTTTCTGTGTACTCCTCCTGTCGTCCCTCCTTCCCTCCTTCCCCGCCCCCATCTTGTATCCATCTGTCTTTTTGTAAGCTTCTTAGGGCATGTAACATATTTTTGTTCTGTGTTTGTACAGCACCTAGCACAATAGGATCCTGGTTCATGACTGGGGGTCCTGAGCATTGTTAATACTATTAAAACAAAGTTTTGGGTGTTTAAAAAATTTCCACACCAAAAAGCTTTGTTTAATGCTTATTTGAAGTTGTGAGTTTAAGCACAGGGTTTGCAGCAAATTGTTATTTAGGGGCAATTTGCCATTGACTTCAATGAGATTAGGGTCAGCCCCCTTAAAATGTCCACACACAAGCCTTCAGTCTGATGGACACCTCTCCCTTTTGTTACACTATCCTTAACACTCTTCTCCTTGTTCTCCCAACACAGACCCCAAGATAGAGACTTTCTTCAGCTATCTCCCCTCCTGATAAAAACAAGTGACTATTCCCAACTGTCACCAAACTCCCACACCTACCCAATGAGCAAAGGCTACAGCTTTCTTCCACTTTTTCACAGGTTTGTTAGACACTCCCATCTTATCCTAATCCATCCTTCCTCTGTATCCTTCCAATGCAAGTGAGAGACTCCCCCTCCACCTATACACATGCGTAACTCCATCCCAACATTCTAAACAAGTCAGGGAGGCCGGGATGATCTTATACTATATAACAGGGGTTGGCAACCTTTCAGAAGTGGTGTACCGAGTCTTCATTTATTCACTCTAATTTAAGGTTTCGGGTGCCAGTAATACATTTTAACGTTTTTAGAAAGTCTTTCTATAAGTCTATAATATATAACTAAACTATTGTTGTATGTAAAGTAAATAAGGTTTTTAAAATGTTTAAGAAGCTTCATTTAAAATTAAAATTAAAATGCAGAGCCCCCCGGACCGGTGGCCAGGACCCGGGCAGTGTGAGTGCCACTGAAAATCAGCTCGCATGCCGCCTTTGGCACGCGTGCCATAGGTTGCCTACCCCTGCTATATAACAAAGAAATAATATATTCTAATGCCTATACATAAGGGGCAGAGTCACATATAGTGTGGCAATGCAGAAGTGTGTCCATCTCCATACACGGAGTGTGGGCATAGGGACAATAAGCAGAATTAAAGTTGGTAATTCAGAATTTCCTGGCACTCTTCATATTTAAATTGTTGACTTTAACTCAGAATTAATTATTTACATGTATAAAAGTTTGTGCATATTATCTATTTATCTTGGGTTTCTATAGTGCCTATTACTGCAGTATCTACCTAATTCTGCAATCATATCTGCATGTAAATCACACAAAACATCAGCCTGAACAGCTTTCCATCCTGCCAATAGGTTGATCACTACATCTTCACTCTTTTGTTGGAAAAAGTAGATTACTGAAGGAACCAAAGCTATTTCAGAGGTACTGCAATGCTAGTTCTGTAAATATAAGTTACTTCCAAGCATATTTCCCCCAAAATGGAATGAACTGAAATAATTTTAAGGAGAATTAGTGTATGCATGAATACAAGCAATTATTTTTGGTTCTTTTACTCTTTACAACAGTGAGTAATAAGTAATGCCATGGTACTTTTGTACCTTTATTTCACTTTTTTCAACAGGGGCTATTTTTCTTGAATATAGGTAAAATATCAACTAGAGAAAAAAGAATGATCAATTTCAAACTGTATGAATAGAAAAGGCTGAGAGCATAACAATAGATCTGCCTTTGTTTTCAGAGAACTGAGCCAAAAATGGTAATCTTAGATAGAAATAAAAATTGATGCTAGATCTCAAATCCTATCCTTAATTGCTTTGAAAGTAGGTGTTAGGGTTTTTTTTCTTTCCTGGAAGTAATTCAATGTGACTGCTTCGGCATATGGTGATTTGAAACTGAAAAAAAGTTTCATTAGCATCAGGACATCTATTTGTGCTTAAGTTCCATAACTCTCTCTGGTCTGACAGAAGAAAATGACATGCTCTTTGCTCACAAGGATAGAAGACTAATTGAGTTTTCTTTGAAAATGACTGCAAGCTTCTCTAAGATTAGATTTTTTTTTCTAACTTTTGAATTATTTCCAGTTCCAATGTAGTCTAAGAGTTACAGACCAAGAAAACTGAACCAAGTAGAGCAGAACGTTCCCATAAGAACATCTACTGTGCCCCAGAGAATGTGTTTGTATATCAGATTGTAACACATTTCATACTGATTCAGGGCTCAGTGCCACATACTTCTCATAAAGCAAACCAAATTGTGAAATTCAAAAATTGCCAAGGTTGGCTAGTATTGCAACTCAGCACAATAGGAGCCATCCAGTCACACCTGAGAGGCTGTATGACTGCTTTCAGAGCACCAGTCTAAATTAAAGTAACTGATTAGAAAGAATGGCTTTTATTTTTTAATTAGATAAAATGTCAACAAAGCCTCTCCCCACCGCAGCATTCACAACTTCCCCCAACAATTTGGCCCATCCCATAGAGCAGTCTCATGTTCACACCAGAAACCCCTAAGACACCCTGCTGCTGTGAAATCTCCCCTCCCCAGTTACAGCTGGGACCCACCACCCTGCTTTTAACTCTTTGCCCCTCCACATCCTCCTCCCACCATTTCTGAGTGGGAAAGAGAATTAGCATTTCCTTTTCCACTGCTTGGGGAAACCCTGCAAGGGTGTCAGTGTCTCCTCACAAAGCTGCACATTCTAAAACTTTTGTATTTGACGTCTCCTCCTGGAGAGCCCACATGAAGCTCCATTAAACCCAGGACTCCTCCCAAAAGCCGGTGCACTGCTTCCTTTTTTACTTACATTTTCAAAATAAAAGTCCATGTGACATTTCAGATCATTTATAACTGTGAACATCAGAAGAAGAGTGATTACTTCTGAAACCCTACTGCTTTTGGTGAACATTGAAGGAATGAGTCAAACAGATAGGCAGTGTAATTTATATGACTATTATGCCCAGGAGAGACAATCTTTTGAGCTATACAGAGTTCTTTTTCAGGTCTGAGAAAGGTACTGCTAAAAAAAATAAAAATTAAAAAAAGGCTAAAAAGCTCATTTCTCTCTCCAACAGAAGGTGGTCCAATAAAAGATACTACCTCACCTACCTTATCTCTCTAACAGCCTGAGACCAACACAGCTGCACATTTTGCCCAAGAACAGTTGAATATGGTGTGTCAAGAGGGTTAATGTGTTCTAACTTCTCCCAATTCTCCTATAAAATTCCTACTGAAACACTCAATTTAATGCAGAAGTAGAATGAGGTTTGGATTTTATTTTATTTTTTGGTCCCTTAAAATAGAGTTTTAAAGACAAATCTATAGGTAACTGCCTGATTCCAAAACATAAAACCAATGTAGTGTATTTGTTAATGGCTAAGGATATAAAAAATATTTCATATCTCATCAACTACACTAAAATTAACATTGCATTTTACTAACTTGGCTCGATTTAAAATTTGCATTGGTAGATGTTATGCAAAGTTGGATTTTTTTTTCTTATAAGGTATACTGTAAATTATAAATCTAATTCCAAAAAGAAAGAAAGGAAGGCAGGAAAAAGAAAAGCTTATACAGACAACAATGTGACCATGCACATGTTTCAAAATTCAATTAAGGCCAAAAGAAAAAATGTTGCACCAGGGGGCCTCTACTACAACAGATGGGGAAAATTTTCAGGACAATGTATGGTGCATGAGACATGATGCAATTTCCATTAAGGATGCCAGAGTTGCCATCACTCTCTTTAAAACATACTGAAAATGTACCCTCTTGATTTTGTGGGGAAATGTTTCTCTTTCAATGACCAGCAAAACCAAAACAAATTTTAAAAAATTAATTTGGTTTACATTTAAAGGACTGAGGTAACTGGATGCCTCAAGAGATTAGTATTTGGGCACAGAGCTTTTAACTTCCAGATCAGATGTTTCAATCTGGCCTATGTCCATAGTGACTGAAAGTCATTACCATTTGAGACCCAGGCCTACATTCCTTGGCGTACAAAACACCCACTGAAGTCAATAGTAGTTTTGGGTGCACTGAGAATTCACAATAAGCCTCTTAATTACTATTCAGTGGCTTTTGTGAAGTGAAAGTTCTTGGTTCAAATCCTATGGACAGGTTGGGGGAGGCAAAATAAACAGCAGCAGCATCGTGCCTACTACTGGACCTTTGTTTGGTGTCTCAGCAGAGAGGCAAGCAGTGAATGGACACCTACTACTCATCTCGCCACATCAGGGGAGTACACATTGGCAAGGTGAGCTAAGGAAGCTTGCCTTTCCATTGTTTGTTCCTGTATCTGCTCTATGGAGTAACTGAAGTTTTTGTGTGATGTCAAATCTGGCATCTTTTATTAATACTGCATACATTTTTTAAAAATAGATTGAAAATACTGAACTGAATGAAATTAGAACAAAAGACCTACTATTAAAACCTTTAAAAAGGTGTATTTCTGTTCAAAACATGTATATGGGGAATGGAAAAATCCTAACAATGAGATTTTTCAGGAACCTCAATCATTAAAAAATGTCAAAACTAGACAGGAACCAAAGATTTTAACTAATCACACTGGGTCCTAACCCTCAGGGCATAGTGTGGCCATGAGACTCCTGTCCAGTCCAGCTCTATCAGTTTTTAAAATGTATTCACTTTTCTCATTTGCTTTCATACACACTGATGTCATTATAGTGCAATACTAAGAGAGCAGTTGTACACTATAATGCTTGGAGTGTTGCTGCACTGTTAGAAGAGCTTTGCTTTGGAAGTTATGATAAACAAGGGTCCCTTATCTCTTTAATAAAACAAGTCACTTTGTCCAAGGCTGTGTGAGAGCCAATTTCTAACACATTGTGATAAAGGGCTAAATTTTGCCTTTGGATACATGGGTGCATCCCCCAGTGAAATCAGTGGGAGACACATCAGTGGACCAGATAATCAGCAGGTGTAAATCAGCTTATCTCCATTGAAATCAATGGAGACACACCAATCTACACCAGCCCAGGATCTGGCTCCAAGTAGTTTACCTATAAAACACAGCACTATACCCAGTCATCTTTTTATAGTTCTTTAAATATCCATAAGACAGCTTATGAAGAGAAGGCATTATATAAAACTAAATGCTATTGTACTATTTTAGTTTGTGATCTTTCAAGGATGGATAGTCTTGTGGTTATGGAACAACAGGCAGCCAGAAGATCTGGATTCAGTTCCTGACTCTGCTGCTGACTTGCTATGTGCCTACAGGCAAGTGACTTACCCTTGCAGTGCCTCAGTTTTTCCATCTGTACAATAGAGATGATAATACTTTCATGCCACCCAGCTTGGGACTTGGAAGTGAATTGCAGAGAATAACCCAGAAGACTGAAATATTAAAATAGAGAGATCCTGGTTTAATTCCCATCCTGATGAAATTTCCTCCTAGTGCAAGATATTAGGTTGAGCCCAAAATCTCACCACCACTGCAAGATATCTGTTTGAAACTACTGTGTGGTAACAACATCAAATACTTAGTACTTGTTGCTCAGGATAACTGATGACTGTCTTGTTTCTTGGGAAATCACTGGATTTCCCACTCTGCTATTCTCCTCTGACCTCCTAATACCCTTACTCTAAAGCACACAAGGTTAGTGTGTATATAGAGTGGCTGGGTGAGCACTTTCATCATGAATGTGCTTGTTCACACACTAATAGGACTACTTGCTTCTACTCAAGTCATCATGAGAACAAAAGCCAGTCACACCAATGTTCATAGAAAAATTAGCAAAGGAAATATGAATATTTTATATCACAGCTAGGATTTAGAGAACATTTTCCCACTGTTTATTAGTTCTAGTGGACAGTGTTATAGAAATGTCTGTACACTGATTGATTTGGTTGGAAACTGATGTTCAGCTGGTGTAGGATGAAACTCTGAAAAATATTACTGTTGGAAAAGGGAACATGAAAATCTGAGGCCTCTCACTTCTGTTCTGTATTTGCATTAGACATACTGTGATGGGGCATGATCCCCACATTGGCCCTGCAAGAGCTGAATTAGGCCAGGTGTGCCCAATCCGCTAATTAGGCTGCAAATGAAGAGTGGGGGGAGCTTTAGGCTGAAGTCAGCTAATTAAAGAGAAGCTCACCTGCAAGGGATAGGTGAGGCTTCTACAAAAGACAAGACATTGGAAGCAGATGGGGTAGTAGGAAAAAAGTCTGCTGTTATCCTGGGAGGAGGGGGTTACAGAGATGATTTGCTTAAAGTTACTTCTTTGGATGAGGGAGTGAAGAGACTGGCAAATCTAGAGGAGTGGGGAGCGCTAGGAGGTATGGAAGCAGCTCAGGGAAAGGCAGCAAGGTGTAGGGAATAGATCTTGGATGCTGTGTAGAGAATCCCTGGAGTAGAGGGTGGGCCTGGGTTCCCCTGTCTGGTACTGTGGGAATGATACTGTGAGGTAGTGAAGCAGAAGACTGCTTGATATGCCCCTCCCCTCTCCTGGAAGGGGAAACCACAATAGTGATGTGGACAGAGGGCTGATCAGGAAGAGGATGTTGTGGTTCCTGGAGCAAGAGAAGGGCTGCAGAGGAGAAACTGAAAGGACGTAATTGCTGGAAGGGGTGTTGCTAATTGAGCTAATCCTCAAAACTGCCAGAGAATAGTGAGTAGAGCAACTTCATCACACATGTACAGTATAAAAAGACAGATGAAATTGTGTATTGTAAGCTTGACCACTTAATAATGAAAGTTCCTTACCAGAAAAAAAAAATAACTTCGCTTCTGTTCTGCTAATCCATTGCTTTGTGGGATTGAGATGTATTTGGTATATCCCAGCTTTACATGTAAAATGGTATAGAAAGGCTGGACTTTCCTTCAAATATCTACATTTTGTGATTTCCTGTAGATCCTTCCTGGAGGAGTGGCCAGTAATTGTTTAGAATGGTCAGGTGGTGCAACTTCCAGGTCATTTTATTCATAAAGACAAGATCTGAAGCTATGAACTCCCTGAACCCTTTGGCTCTCAACTGTGTATGTAACAACAAATGCTACAGGCACTTCCTAGATTCCCTTAGAATAGCCCTCTGATGGGATTTATAGAGCTCAGAGCATACCTTAATGGTGTTCAAAGCATGGAGTTATAGAGAATCTGTTAGTGGCTATATGATATAACTGCACAACCATTTTTGCTCTCCCTGTAGCTATCCTGCCTTGTTTCCATGTGATTACTGTAGTTCCACTCCCTTCAGCATCACCCAGTGGAGAAAAGTCTAGTGGCTTTTTTTCAGTCTGATCCAGTTATCCCTGATCTCTGTGGGAGCATTTCCATTGACTTGAGTAGGGACTGGATTGGACCCTTTGTGATTAAATATCAGCAATAATTATATTGCAGAACTTCATATACTGAAAAAAGGAACAATTTTAGATTCTAGCTCTATTTATTACTTCTTACAAGATCAAAACTCCAGCCTTATGTAAAATATCTATAGGGTTAAATCTGTTGTTCTCTGTATAGATCTATTGACTTATTTAGTGGAAACCTTACTCCAAAGGTATAGAATGTAATAAATATAAAGAAATGAAGAGAGAGAATTGGGGGAGGAGAGACCATGTATGTCAGGAAAAATGTGTTCTTAAACAACATCAGCCACATCTAGCAGAAACTGGAAAATGACATCTATCATAGGACATTCCAGCAGAAATTGCTTGTAAATAAGTAATACAGCTCACTTTATAACTTGCAGCTATTGCATTCTGCTACCAATGGAACTCATCCCAGAACTCCTCAGGGCCACATATACTGCGCATCCCATAGCAAAAATCATAGAGTGGAAAAATAGCAATAGTACGCTAGAACACATTGGCGGAGGACATGAGACTGAGCACTAGATATCTATGAAGATGGATATTTTTTTTTAATAATGTGTCCCTGTCTAGTACAGTAATCCTTCTTCATCTAATAAGATATAGAACACCATCAAGTGTGCATAAATCATTTTCTATTTGTTCCATTTTTACTATATGTGGCTGGGATTGGAGTACTTTGAACACTGTTTATGTCAAAGAGAAGAAATATTACAGTGTTAAGATAAAGAAAGAGAATAGTCTTGTGCTACAGGCACAACATTCACCTCCACCAATCTACAATCAGAAACAAGTTCCAAATGGCTAATGGGCTCTTGAAGATCAGATACTACATTTAGCAAACTCATGCAAAGGAAATGCCATGTGCTAAAATTCAGCTCACCACAGTGAAATAAATTGTTTCAAACACTGGCTCCAGAAAACATACCAAACAATATTGCCAAACTGATTATTTTTAGATGAATTATCCTGACATACAAGTGAATTGAAGTGGAAGTGTTATTTACTGGCCAGTAGATATCTGCTGGCCAGTAATGAGGAGTGGGAGTTAGGGAGCTCTGTTCCTGAGTCTGCCACTAACTCATTGTGTGAACTTGGGCACTTAACCTCTCTATTCATCAGCCTTTCCATATGCCATCCAGATCATTAATAGTTAACTAACTCAAAGTAATGTTACTAGACCTACAATATTAATACTGAGAGCACTTTGAAACCCTGGAATACATATGAAATATTATTATAGGTGGTGAATTTGTAGAACTATTTGAAAAATGAACAGGAGAACTTGAAAAATGTTGCACATAATTTCAAAGGGTTCAAAATGAAACCACTTTTCATTTTTTCAAATTTTGCTACTTGCTCAAATCAAAATTAATTTTAAAGGTTATTGATATTTTTAATTTATCAAAAATCTAATTTGATAAACAAATTCATTTACCGAAAACTGGTTTTCAAAAATGCAAATTTTCAATAAAAATTTCAAGAATGTAGATTGTTTTTTTTTTCCTCAAAATTTAATGGAATTGTTTTCAACAAAAGTTGTGATTAAAAAGGTGAATTGTTTTGCAGATCTTATGGTTTTGAAAGGCCATATTTGGATGATAAAATGTTTCTCTTGAAAATTTTTGACCTGTTGTAGTTTAGAAATCCATGATCACATCATAATCCCACAAAAATAATAATGCTAATTATACATTTATAATTAGTAGTATTCTATTGATATTATTATTTAACAAATATAGCTATTAATACAGACCTGCTCTTTGTTTTATTTGGATGGGCTTTTACTTTGTTGTTTTCTTCTTCGACAATTTTCAGTCCTTTCAGGGCCTTGACACACAATCTGAGAGTAATGTAAATACGTGGAGGGGGGGCACAGCAGCTCACCAATGGTCTAATCTGCGAGATGTTGATTGCCTCCTCCTAGATGCTAAGTACCCTGTACTTCCATGAGGTTAAACTGGAATTGTTGGTCCTGAGCATCTCTCAGGAGGTGCTGGGAACATTGTAGGTTTGCTCACAACATGCTGCTATTTTAAAGAGGTCATTGAAAGAATGAACACATCCCTCTCAAATGTTATATAGTTTTTACTAAATCTGTTCCCCCTCCCCCTCAGTTTCTTTGTTGCTTTGCATTTTTGCTCACTGAGGACAATATTCATTGTTTGCCTTCCATAAGCAATGGGGAGCAATAACTGTTGAAATATGGCCTGGGACACAGAAAAGACAGAGCTAGTTCTGTATTACTGTACCATTGAGGTTCATGGGATTAAGACCCTGTATTTAGAGGTAGGGACTCTAAAATGGTGCTGCTGCTCTGTTATCTATCCCCCACCCCTTCAGGAATGGACAGTGGTAAGGGGGCCAAGGCTGGGGCCACAGCTGGGTGGTGCTCCCTCCCTGCCTCCCCCGAGGTGGCTGCCTGGCCCCAGCCATGCCCCACCAAACATTCCTCTGTGCCCTCCTGAGCTTTTCTGCACACCCCACAGTTTGGGGACCTCTGCTGTTGGTAAAGTTGATCAGATATCTAGTGGACATTAATGCTGTTTTTGACAGTGCTTGGCAGAATGGCACCCTGATCCTTGAGTGGGGCCTCTAGGTATATAGATGATAAAGCTATGTTCTATGGTTGACACTGCACTAGGAAAGTAGCTAATGGGGTAGGTATTATTACTGATATTCATATTCATTAATATGCTGTTGGAGGAGGAAGATCGGTGTATTATGCATGGCTTTCCTAATATCTGTCTTGATCCCAACAAATCCACAGATTCTAAGACTGTAGCTCTTGCTTGTTACACTGGAGAGTGGCACCAACCCCCTCCTCCCAGTGGAAGGATGAACAGAGAAACTCACTGAGGTTTTTTGAATGCACAGATTATTTTTTTTCTCGCCTGCATTAGCAGCATAGTCTTTTCCTGATTTTATTGGTGTCTGTTTTACACTATGGTAGCTAAATAATAGTTTGCTAGGCTTTGGGGTTTTGTTTGGTGTGTGTGTGTGTGTGTGTGTGTGTGTGTGTGTGTGGTTTTTGTTTTTTTAAACTGTCTTTAGAAAGAGAAACAGTTTTTAGGGAAACAGTGGGATCAGTGGGATAAGAGAACCTAAATCAGATTCTGAACAGTATTTTTTTTTTAAAATCTGCATTGATTTCGCTAAAAGTGAGAACAGTCATCTTAGGTCCCTGAGCTCAAGGTATCAACTACTTGTGTCACACAGTTGGAAAAACTCTGCCCTATGCCAGTAGGGGATGGCCAATGATTAGTTCAGTTTTATTATTGCATTTTCTTTTTGAAGCGTGCAAGGAGTATTCCATACTAAAGGTAGGGGTGAGGATTCAGAACCACCAGTGCTTGTAATAACTTATTCAGTAATTCCACTGTATTAATCTCTTCAACTGTAAAATTCTCTTACCAGTGCTCTTCAATCATTTCAGTTTCATTTTGGTGCTTTATCTTCAGAATCATGCCCTTAGTGGAATAAAAGCTGGCTGCTAGAGATGGTAAGATTATGATAGGTTTTCTGTTTGCGGTGCTACAGTTTAGATTGTGTCATCTCCATTATAAAACTTTTTTTTCCCTTTAGAGTTTTATAACTTGGCTCTAGAAGTTCGTTGCGGGTTGAAACAGGGGGGAGATAGCTCAGTGGTTTGAGCATTGGCCTGCTAAACCCAGATTTGTGAGTTCAATCCTTGAGAGGGCCACTTAGGGATCTGGGGCAAAATCAGTACTTGGTCCTGCTAGTGAAGGCAGGGGGTTGGACTCAATGACCTTTCAGGGTCCCTTCCAGTTCTATGAGATAGATAGGAATAAAATCTTAAAGCAGTAAACTTATTATTCAGAATTTGCAAATAAAATGGGTTTGGTTAAGTGTAGAAAATACAATTCCACAGATTTCAGGCTCCTTTAGTGCTAATAACTCACAAATGTGTTTGATTTAAGACTGTTAAACTGATATTTTGATCTGTTATGCCATGTATAGTTTTTTGTATTTTTTTAAAAAAGTGCTTCTCCAAAACTCAAGGGGAAAAAGGAACACTTCATGTATACATACAAATTGCCCATCAGCCCAATTGTCACATTAACAAATCTTTCCCACCAGACCAATATTTACCTCTCAAACCACCCAGTTATTCAAATTGACTGCTTAAAAAGAGCCTGGGTAAAATAGACAGGCCTTGCAACTTGCCCTGAAAGCCAACAAATTCTGGCACCATCAGGGCAAGGACCAAGTGACTGTTGCAGGGCCTTTCATTGAGACTGGTCTGCCTGCCGCTCCCATACAAGCTCCTCAACTGGTTTCAGTTGCCACAATTTCATGAGAGAGAGAGAGAGATGATATATCATTAAGGGTTTTATAACTAAAAATCAACACCTTGAATTTCACCCAGATAAACTGGAAGCCAGCATAGGCTACAGAGCAAGATACTCCACTAAACTAGCAGTCAGCTGCAATCTGCAAAACCTGCAGTTTTGAACCAAATTCACTGATCACATAATGTGGGGCTGGCCAGCCCCACATCTGTTTCTCAGCACAAACTAGAACAACCTGAGGGCTGCTCTAACTTAAACCTGGTTTCCCACAATGCTAAGTGGCCATTGCAACTATCACCGCCTATTGCAACTCACAGTCATTCTGGCCCTGCCCCTTTCCCTCTGTAATTTACACCTACTTTAAGGCTTCCTTACACTGCTAGACTAGTGTTAAAGTGAAAAAGATCTGGCTCTAACTGTGTGCTAGTGGTGGTGTTGCTCTTAATAACTAAGTGACTGTGGTGTGTTTTCTCCCCCGTTCCCCCCAGCTGGAAGATTACAAACTTGACTTTCTTTATACTGTAACGCATGGAAGACATCAAACTACTATTTCCAGATTTTGAAAGCCAGAACACATTAAAGTACTCAAGATGTAGAAATAGCACAAAACATCCTCCATATAGTGTTACTAATATAAGATACATAAAATAAAGAGTAAATAAGTGGATGCTTTGTATATCCTGAAATCTCTCACTACATTAAGAATGTTTCTTATTCCTAGATTGTTCAGATTTGAAGTAATTTATTTTAAAATTATTTATATATGTATGCATTTGCAAACTAAAGGCAGTGGATAGGGAGATACTAGGTCTCTCTGAATTAAAGAAATTGCAAGACTTCTATGCCTTATTTATAAAGACAACACGCTTTTAAAAAAAAAAAAAACATGCACACACAACACCTCATTGCATTTTGATGAATCTGAATGTAATCTCCCTGATAACATCCAAAGTGGAGTGTTTTCTAGTCTCACAGTTTAGATCTTTTAACAGTCTAACAGCTGGATTTATGCTTTTACAAATTGCCATGCAAAGGTTGTCAATGGTTCTAACAGAGAATGTACTGCATGCTTTTCAAGATATCCTCAGTTTTGCCACTATAGTCCTGCTGATTTCAACAGCAGTACACAAGTCTAATTGATAGAGGTTGTATACATCATGTGGATTTAAAATATATAGGGCTAGATTTTTGGCAGGCCTTCATGCAACTGGGGCGGGGGGAGGATGCAAAGAGCCACCTCCTTACACATTCTATGGAAGAGCCTCTCACCTGCAGTCCCTCTCTCAAGGAAGTGTAAGTGGTGTTCTCTGTGCAGTCTGGGGAGGGGGAAGGGTCCCTAAAGAGGTGGTGGACATCCATAGGTCTGATCTACACTACGTGGTTAGGTGGAATTTAGGCGCATTAGACCGATTTTAAAACTGACTGTGTCCACACAACCAATCCCATTCCGTCAACCTAAAGGGCTCTTAAAATAGACTTCTGTACTCCTCCCCAACGAGGGGAGTAGTGCTAAAATAGACCTTTCTGGATCGAATTTGGGGTAGTGTGGACGCAAATCAATGGTTTTGGCCTCTGGGAGCTATCCCAGTGTGCTTCATTGTGATTGCTCTGGACAGCACTTTGAACTCTGATGCACTAGCCCGGGGAACTTTTGAATTTCATTTCCTGTTTGGTCAGCGTGGCGAACTCAGCAGCACAGGTGACCATGCAGTCCCCCCAGAATCGCAAATGAGCTCCAGCATGGACCAAAAGGGAGACATTGGATCTGACTGCTGTATGGGGACAAGCATCTGTGCAAGCCGAACTCCGATCAAAAAGAAGAAATGCAAATATATTTGCCAAAATCTCACAGGGCATGTTGGACAGAGGCTACAACAGGGACGCACAGCAGTGCCATGTGACAGTTAAGGAGCTCAGGCAAGCCTACCAAAAGACAAAGGAGGCAAATGGTCACTCTGGGTCAGAGCCCCATACATGCTGCTTCTATGATCAGCTGCATGGCATTCTAGGGGGGAGACTCTACCACTATCCCAACACTGTCTGTGGACACCTGCAAGGGGGGAGTCTCACCCAACAAGGAGGAGGATTTTGTGGATGATGATGAGGAGAATGAGCAGCAGGCAAGCGGTGAATCCATTCTCCCTGGCAGCCAGGACCTTTTCATCACCCTGGAGCCCAATACCCTCCCAAGGCAGGATCCCCGACCCTGAGGCCAGAGAAGGCACCTCTGGTGAGTGCACATTTGTAACTACAGTACAGGGTTTAAAAGCAATAATGTTTAATGTTTGTTTTGCCCTGAAGAATTGGGATGTATTCGCGACCAGTACAGCTACAGGAAAAGTCTGTTTGCATGTCTGGGGATGGAGTGGGAATCCTCCAGGGACATCTCCATGAAACTCTCCTGAAGGTACTCTGAAAGCCTTTGCAGAAGGTTTCTGGGGAGGGCTGCCTTATTTCGTCATCCACGGTAATACACTTTACTACGCCAAACTAGTAGCAAGTATTCTGGGATCATTGCAGCACAAAGCATGGCAGTGAATGGTCCTGGGTTTTGGTTGCATTCAAGCAACATTCAGTCTATATCTTTCTGTGTTAGCCTCCGTAGAGTGATATCATTCATGGTCACCTGGTTGAAATAGGAGAATTTTTTTAAGTGAACAGTAAAAGGACCCCATTCCTGCTGGGCTGTTTGCGCTTGGCTAAAAGGGATCATCCCAGAGAATAGCCATGCGGCAGGGGGGAGGGGAGAAGGGGTGGGAGTAGGTGTGTGCTGCACATCCACCCAAAAACCACAGCCCCTCCTTTTAAATGTGAAACCTAACCCATTGCTTGCTCTGGGAAAGGGGGGGTGCTGCAGTTTGAAAACATTCCCACATGTTATGAAGATGTAAGAAGCAAACCCCCCTCCCCCACCCACTGTACCAAAAGGCTTACCATGGCTATGTGTGATGAGTCATCGTACCGGCAGGTGCTCAATATAAAGGCAAAATGCAACCTTGTAACTAAAGCACATGTGCTGTCTGCTGTGAACTGCTTGATTCACTATGGAAGAGTCTCCCTTTTGTTCTCAGAAATGTATCATCTTAAATTTTACTCCCCCTGTCATCTCAGTCCCTGAGGTTATCGCAGATTAGAAGGTGAAAAAAACGCACTCACGATGACGACACATTTTCTGAGCTCATGCAGTCCTCCTGCACTGATAAGGCACAGCTTAATGCATGGAGGCATTCAGTGGCAGAGGCCAGAAAAGAATTAAGTGAGCACAAAGAGTGGAGGCATCATGCGATGCTGAGGCTAATGGGGGAGCAAATGGACATGATGAAGCGTCTGTTGGAACTGCAGGAAAGCCAACAAGAGCACAGACCCCTGCTGCATCCACTGTATAACCGCATTCCCTCCTCCCCAATTTCCATATCCGCCTCATCCAGATGCCCAAGAATGAGGGGGTGGGGGGAGGTTCCAGGCACCCAGCCACTCCACTCCAGAGGATGGCCCAAGCAACAGAAGACTATCATTCAAACAGTTTTACTGTAGCCACACTAAAAATCAATGTGGCCTTATCATTCCTCCGCCCCCACCCAGGCTACCTTGTCCATTAATTATTTATTTTATTTATATTTATAAAAATGGTTTCAAAACAATGGTTACTTTATTTCAAAGGTGGGAGGGTGGTTGGCTTATAGGGGAATTAAAATCACCAAAGGAGGTGGGTTTGCATCAAGGAGAATCACACACAACTGTCACACTGAAGCCTGGTCAGTCATGAAACTGGTTTTCAAAGCCTCTCTGATGCACAGCATGCCTTGCTGTGTTCTTCTAATTGCCCTGGTGTCTGGCTGCTCAAAACTGGATGCCAGGCGATTTGCCTCAACCTCCCACCCCACCATAAATGTCTCCCCTTACTCTCTCAGATATTATGGAGCACACAGCAAGCCTCAATAACAATGGGAATGTTGGTTGTGCTGAGGTCTGACCTAGTCCGCAAACAGCACCAGCAAGCTTTTAAACATCCAAAGACACATTCTACCACCATTCCGCCCTTGCTCAGCCTATAGTCAAACTGCTCCTTACTACTGTCCAGGCTGCCTGGGTAAGGCTTCATGAGCCATGGGAGCAAGGGGTCGGCTGGGTCCCCAAAGAACTGTTGGCATTTCAACATCCCCAACAGTAATTTTCTGGTCTGGGAAGTAAGTCCCTTCTTGCAACTGTTCGAACAGCCCAGAGTTCCTAAATATGCGAGTGTCATACACCTTTCCCAGCCATCCCATGTTGATGGTGGTGAAATGTCCCTTGTGATCCACCAGTGCTTGCAGCACCATTGAGAAGTATCCCTTGCGGTTCACGTACTGGTTGGCAAGGTGGTCCAGTGCCAAGATGGGGATATGCGTTCCGTCTATCGCCCCACCACAGTTAGGCAATCCCATTGCAGCAAAGCCATCCAGTATGACCTGCACATTTCCCAGAGTCACTACCCTTGATAACAGAATGTCAATGATTGCATTGGTTACTTGGATCACAGCACCCCCCACAGTTGACTTGCCCATTCCAAATTGATTTCCAACTGACCAGTAGCAGTCAGGCATTGCAAGCTTCCACAGGGCTACTGCCACTCACTTCTCAACTGTCAGGGCAGCTCTCATCTTGGTATTCCTGCGCTTCAGAGTGGGAGAAAGCAACTCACAGAGTTCCAGGAAAGTGGCCTTATGCATGCAAAAGTTTTGCAGCCACTGTGAATCATCCTATACCCGCAACACTAGGCGGTCCCACCAGTATGTGCTTGTTGCCTGGCCCAAAATCAGCATTCCATTGTATCAAGCAGTTCCACTGATGCCATGATGACCCAACTGCCACAGCCTGTGCTTTCAGGAATGTCTGTGTCCATGTCCTCATCAAAATCTTCCTTGTGCTGGCGTCTCTTAGCCCAGTTCTGCATGTACTCCAGGATAATGCACAAGGTGTTTAAAATGCTCACAACAGCAGTGGTGACAGTGAGCTGAGCGGGCTCCATACTTACCATGGTATGGCCTCTGCACGGGTAACCCAGGAAAAAAGGTGTGAAGGATTGTCTGCCGTTGCTTTCACAGAGGGAGGGTTGACTGATGACATGTATCTAAAACCACCCATGACACTGTGTTTGCCCCATCAGGCATTGGGAGCTTAACCCAGAATTCCAATGGGCAGTGGAGATTGCGGGAACTGTGGGATAGCTACCCACAGTGCACCACTCTGTAAGTCGATGCTAGCCATGGTAGTGAGAACGCAGTCCACCGACTTAATGTGCTTAGTGGGGACATACGCAATCAACTGTATAAAATTGATTTCTAAAAATTGACTTCTATAAAATCGACCTAATTTGGTGGTATAGACATACCCATAGTCTTGGTTCCTTGTTGCTCCAGTCCACTCAACAGCCCAGGCTGCTAGGGGAGAGATTGTGCTTCCTGCATATGCAATTCACCGCTAAGCTCTCCATTGGGGCCTTGGGCCTTTGAACGGCCCCCTACTCAGGGGTAAATACCACAATTTGGCCCACAAATTATGATGTGCATTTTCCAGGAGCACTTCACACAGCAATGTGAACCATTTGGTAATCTATTCCTTCTAAAGCACCTCTTGACTAGAAGAGCCTTTGAGAGTTAATCAAGACTTTCACATTGATTGGAAAGTAATAATAGCTTATGAAATGACATTTGTAAATTGCTTAACATTTTCTTGTGACTTTCTTCATTTCATAGTGTCCCTACATGTTTAGAGTTTTTCTCCCTCATTACTAAGTTCAGCCAAAAGTTCAATCCTCTAAATGCAAAGACACGTCTAGGAAATTAGGCCCTAGTCCAGCAGAACACAAGCATAACTTCAATGGGACTACTCAAATTCTTAAATATATAATTGTTTTGTTGGAGTGGGACCTTAGAGACTGAAATTTAGGTAGCCACAAATCAGGCTCCTTAAATTGGGCTGTCATTCTCTGTAGATTTTTTTTTTTCCCCTCACGCTTTCTGTTGAGGATTATTCCTGTTTGACAGAAAGGGCTCAGTAAACCTCTACCATGAACATCCAAATCCTTAGAAAAAGGGAGGACATAGTTAGTATTACAGAATCCCACCCATGTTACACTTTAATACAGATGCTGAATTATGCCCCTCTCCCTGAACTGTAGGACTGACAGACTAGGGCAGTATAATAATATTATTACAATAATATGCATTGTCCTAAATGTGCATGGAACTTTGCAGGCAAATAAAAAACAATGAGCCAGATCATTACCCGGTGTAAGTCAGCCTAGATGCACAACACTCATGCTCACTCATACCACCTGAGTATCTGTCTCAATGTTCCTCCCCGATCAGGTTAGGAGCTGAGATGGGATATGATGCATAGTCAATATGGACAAATACTGATTAGGTACAATTACAAGTTATCTGACATTCTGGGCTAAATTGAGCCATAATTGTGTAAGCAAGACTCCTGGTAATTTCCACAGGGAGTTTCATATAAATTCCAGTTGCATGAAATGGCCACCAGATGCTAACTCAGGCCCACTACTATTTCTTCTGCATAATAACATGATCTAAGAATTAAACTGTTTGAGGCAGTCACCATCTTTTTGTTACGTTTGTGCATAGCATAATGAGGCTGGGCCCTGTAGGTGCTTTTGCAATAGAAATAATACATTTCAGACTTTAGTTTTAATCTTCTAGCTTTACTGGATTGCTGTATACCTGTAATTTAACTTTCTATATTTAATTACAATCTCTGGATCCTTCAGAAGAGCTTGAACTGTTTTCTCTTGAGTTTTCAGATTGGAATAAAAATAGTTCTATTGGCCTCTAATTTTTTTTAATCCCCTCTGCTGTAAATAAAGAATTATTATAGTATGTGATGCCCTGGAGAATATGTGCTATCATGAAATTCCCACCCCGATCAACACGAGAACTAAGATCCTTGTGCATAATGTATGGTTGTATATGGGCCACCTATCAATGGAATCTGTTTAAGATTAAATTAAAACAATATATGATAATGCCTCTCCCTGAGTGCCTGATTTTTTTTAATCTACTGTGTATTGCACCAGAATTGAAAAATTAATAAGCAGAAATATCAAACATGCAGATTAATTCTAGAAGAAAGATTCTTTTGCCGCCTTTTTCCCTCTTGACTGCTAAGACAGGTTGGCAACCCAATATGTTTCCCTGGAGGATAATGTCTTATGTTCCAGAATCTAAATTTTCATTTAAAAAATTGTTTTAGGATTATGTTCACATTCATGTGAACAGAATTCAAGAAATATTGTTCACCTGAGTCTGCATACAGCCTAAAACAACAGTTCTGAAGAGCAAATTGCTTTCTTTATCTCAATGTATGATGTCTCTGAATCCTAACAATGAAAATTTAATAACACGGTTAGTGCAACATTTGAGAGAATATCACCATTTAATTTTTTAAATCAGCACTGCCTAAATTTTGTAGTCAGACCCTACACTGCCCCCCGCCACCGCCGCCACCACCACCACCCTTTTTTTTTTAAGATGGCCAATGTCTTGATTTTAGATATAAAATTTGAATGTCGGGTGGAAATAATCACCAAAAGTGTTACTGAGGAGGAAAGACCTATAATATACTGAGGATTAGTGATGGGAGGGGGCACAGTATTTACTTTGTTTTGCAAATTATCAGATTATTTTCAGAACTCTTGTTTCTATACAATTGAAAATATTGGGGGTTTTTTTACAAGTTTTTACAGAAGTTATGTCCTATTTTGTTACATTTCCTGAAATCCTTTTTTATTTTCCAAATTGTTTGACAGAAGTTTTAATTAAATACTACTTCCTTCAGAAGAATAAGGCTGCTTTAGTCTGATTGTGCTCACAGCGTCTTTCTCTTTAATCCTCCCCCACCCCCACTTCTACTTTTCTCTAACCAATTTCAATATTACCAAGGACCTTTCAATCAAACTGACATATATTCAAAACAGCTAACTAAAATTAATACATTCTGAATTTATCCTGTGATTTGAATATTTATTAACTAACACAACCCCTTGAAAGCTAGCGACCTGATATAATGGGAAGGAAAAATCTTTCTCTCTCCTTCCAAAAGCAAATTTTCTGGTAAATTGTCCTATAGAGTGACAGAAAATGTTCAGTCCTCTTTGCTAATGAATCTGTCTTACAGAGTACATGGCATGCGGCTTGAGAGGTAAATGATGTTTTAATGTTGCAGCTCAGAATTGAGAAATACCTTAATGAATTTTTGGAGCTTTATAAATTCAAGAGCTGGCCATATGAAAGCTCACGTGACTTGTTTTACAAAGATGGTAATTGTTTGGATCCCCTGATTAGAACGGAACAAAACATTGTTATTACAACAGTTTATACTAAGCCCACAGATAACAAAACATTTTTACTGCCAAGTAGTCATCACCGAAGGCATGTAATTAGCAACTTGCCTTCAACTGGCTTGAAATATACTACTACCATGCATGCAAATAGTAGGACTTTTCAGGATAAGGTATTGAAAATGAAACAAATTACTGAAGAGAAACTATAATTGTTCTCCATTTAAAAGCTAAAATTTCTAAGGAAAACTGTCCAAGCACGGCTGCTTTCCCACACTATTTGCTACAATATAATCCTTACATCTTCAAAAATGAAGCACAGTGTAGTAAAACAGAGAACATGTTTAATGTAACAAGATTATAGGGCTTGACCTGTTTTCTTCCGCACCAGCTTCTTAACTGATTAATTTTTAACTGCCTGAGTGTCAGTATGAATGCCTAAAATCACATTCTCATCTTAGTTAGTTGCATTTACTCAATTGACATCAACGAGGTTGCTGGTGTACCAAAGAAGAGAATCTGGCCCTTAGTCTTTTACTGTGCAATTGCATGTATTGGCCTCAAAACCAGACACATATATTATTATAAGAAGTGATGAGTTCTGGTGATCTGAGCCCAGCTCTGGAAGGCAAGTTCTAACTGGAACCTAGACAATGAGTCCCTCTGTGAATTCTGGCAAATCATGGGTTAATCTTTGTCTCACTTCCCCCCTCCTCCCTGCGTGTAAAATAAGGACAAAAATACCCTTGTCAGGAGGGTATTGTAAGAATTCATTAATTAATATTTATATAGTGCTTAGAAAATGAATATACTAAGCATTATTAACATTTTGTATTTTTAAAGTTTTTTTTAAATAAAACTTTGTATTATGCCTGGTAAATCAGGCAGTTGGTGTTCTTTTTGTTTTTTTAAGAAAGAATAAGAATAGGCAACTGATTACTTCCCAGATGCTTCATGTTTTTCAATAACTTAAATGACTGTCACAGTCCTCCCCAGTAAAATTTACACAAATGAGATTTTATTTGATAAAAAGATGTAATAAAACAACAAAGTACCTGACTTCAGGGACGGCTTTAGGAAGAGCGGGGCCCGATTTGAATACCCGGCAGCGGTCCGGGTCTTTGGTGGCACTTTGGCGGCGGGTCCTTCACTCGCTCCGGGTCTTCCATGGCACTGAAGGAAACTGCTGCCAAAATGCTGCTGAAGACCTGGAGCGAGTGAAGGACCCGCCGCCGACATGCCGACGTAGACCCGGACCCAGGGCCGGCTCTAGGCACCAGGCACCTGGTAAGGGGCGACGGGGGGAGCGCGGCGCAGCATTCCGCGGGAGGGGGTGGCGCTCCAGCGGCGCTGGGGGGGGCAGGCTCCGGTTGCGCGGGGCTCGGCGAGGGGGCGGCGCGGGCGCGGCGCTGGAAGGGGGTTCCAGCGGCGGGAGGGTGGGGGGCAGGGGCAGGCTCCGGCAGCGCGGGGCTCAGCGCTGGGGGGCAGCGCGGGACTCGGCACTCGGGGGGGGGGGTGCGGCGCGGGCGCGGCGCTGGAGGGGGGTTCCGGCGGCGGTGGGGTGGGGGCGGGCTCTGGCGGCGGGGGGCGTCG
This sequence comes from Chrysemys picta bellii, assembly GCF_011386835.1. Lineage (NCBI taxonomy): Eukaryota > Metazoa > Chordata > Testudines > Emydidae > Chrysemys > Chrysemys picta. Next base: position 39,966,011 of record NC_088795.1, read on the forward strand.
CGGGGCTCGGCACTCGGGGGGGGTTTCCGGCGGCGCTCGGCGCGGGGGGGGGCCTCCAGCGCGCGGCGCTGGGGCGACTCGGGGGGGCGGCGCTTTCGGGGGGGTTCCGGTGGCACTCAGCAGGGGGGCGGCGCGGCCTGGCGCTCGGCAGGGGATCTGGGGGGACGGAACTTTTTTTTGCTGCTAGGGGCAGCAAAAAAGCTAGAGCCGGCCCTGCCCGGACCACCTTCGGGTGAGTAAAAAAATTAAAAAGGCACCTAAGTTAGGCACTCTTTTTTAGGGCACGGGGCCCTCTTAGGCGCAGGGCCCGATTCGGGGGAATCGGCCTAAAGCCGGCCCTGCCTGACTTTACTTAGCTTGGCAAAGCTGCATAAAATATACCCTACAAAAAGCAGTTGTGTGGTTTATGGAATGACATCTAACTGGGAAACAAATCATTTCAATGAAAAGTTAGAACAATGTAGAAGGTTTAATGTTAATGTTGTAACATAAAGATTTCTTGTAACACACAGTGAAATTTGTCATGCTTATAACTAGAGATGGGCCAAGGAAGCATTTTACAGATTATAATCCAAAATTATTTTAAAATGGGGGTTTGAAGTTTAGGTACAGAGTGAAAGGACAGCAAGGGTACGCTTCAGATCAGTGGTGCTGAAAACTTGTGAGCTGTTCTTGCAAGATTTCATCCCCAAATCTCTCATATATAGCTGATTTTCTGGGATTTTCACTGTTTTGGACCAAATCCAGAAAACAGAAGTTTTGGATTTGACAGAAGCTGCACTACAAAGGGTATGTTTTAGTGAAGGATTTTAATCAGACTTCCCTTTGCCCCCATTAAAGTTAGGGTAATGGGGCAGAAGGAACAGGATTCTGAGGTTACAAGTTGAGACTCTCTTATAACTTAACTACCAGTATATGATAAATATATTCTTCTGGAAACAATTTTCACGTTCTTCATTGAGAATTTTGCTGGAGAAAGAACAGCAGAATTGGAGCCAGGAGGTGATTCATAAGCACCAATCAGTGCAGCGCTGCTGCATCAACCATGCCCCTGACACTTACTGCATTTCAAGCCTTATTCATGTGTGAGTGAATAAAGAAACAAATCTTGCTCATCTCATTCATGCTACCAGTCCTACTGAGAATGGGACTGCTGGCATGTGAACAGGATTTGGCCCAAAGTACTTCCCAATATCAACACTATAGACACATTGTGCTAGACACTCTACAGATTGAACAAAATTACAGTCCCTATTCATCTATTTGCTCTGTGTTTGTACAGTACCAGCACTGTCCATAGCTAGGGCTCCTAGTTGCTATGAGAATACAAATAATAAATAACAATGCAAATGAAGTGTATGACAAAATGTATAATTTCTCATACTTATTTGTATTGTAACCAGAGCACTCATGTCATCTGTGCCCCCATATTTAGCTTTCATATGCCCAAACCACATGGTGTGTCTGTGTGTGTGTGAGACACACGCATGCACACACACAAATATTAATTATCTGTATTTCTATAGTGCTTTTTACTCCAACATTGCTGGATGCTTTACAACTATTAATTACTGAGGCGGTAAGTACTATCACACTCAGTTTAAAATGTGTAAACTAAGGGCTTTTGTGAGTTGCTCACTAGCAGATAATGAGTTAGGAATTTAATTTGGGTATTCTGGCTCCAAGTCCCCACTCTACATTCCTGTTTGCAATAGATTTCCCCATTACATGCTGTATACATACACACCCTGATCCTCGAGATTAGTTTGTCATGTTCTCGGATGTAGTTACTATGTCAGACTAAGGGTGGACAGAGGCAAAAAAATACAATCCTAATTCTTTACTGAAATGACGGTTTAAGATTTTGGATGAATGGGTGGGTTTGCACCTGAAATAAACTGGAGCAGGTCACTCTTTACACTGATCCAGTGCATAAATGCAACCAGGTAGATCTGTGCAATAACAAACCTCCACGGGGTTAAGGTGGAATAGCTACATAACTAGGGAGGAAGGCCATGTAAGTATCTAGCTCGCCAGAGCTGGGAGAGGCGACTGGATGAAACACGTAGGCGTGAGGGGCCTGGAGGGCATCCTTGGGTGGAAATACCTTTTAATAATTCACCGGTTGGTTCAATACAACGGAGGCAGGAAAGTGCACTGCAAGAGATAGCAGGCGTCTTTGGCCAGGGAGGCATTGGCAATACCCAGACTGTCCTCGGGGACGAGAAAAGACCCTGCCCTGCAACGCCGCCTCCCCCTCCGGACTGCTCCGTGAAGCGGGAGCGGAGCTGGGCGCCTCGCAGCAAGCCGCCTGCAGAGAGTGGGGGAGTGCAGCAGCTGGGCTCTCCCGGCGGCCGAGGCGCCCCATCCCCCGCGTGGCGGCAGCGCACGGACTAAAACCCGCCGCGGCCAGCTCCGCAGCCACGCACCCAGCCCTTTGCACAAGCCTCCCCACGAAGGAGGCGACTCGCGAAGGGAGGAGCCTCCGCCGGCCAATGGCGGAGAAGCCGGAGTCCCCAGCTCGCTGCTCCCGCCGCCTCTCCGAGTGCGAGAGGCACAGAGAAGAGCAGCGTCCAGCTCTCTAGAGCGAGAGGCAGCGGGTTCTGGCTGGTCCACGCTCCACCGCGGCACCCCACAGCCTCTGCACCCCGCCGCCTGCAGCGCAGCCCCTCACCTCTCGGCCGGCAGCGGCTGCTACTAAAAGCTTTGCTTGGCTCCTTCGTCTCCTGGGCGCTTGGGTCGTGCCGGCTGCTGCCTAGAGTCACCTCCAGCTCCCCCTGGTTGGGGGAGGAGGGGAAGCTCCAGGGGCTGTACCGCCTGCCTCCTCCTGGTGCTTCGGTTCGGGCTTTGCAGACCGGACTGAGCGGCCCCTGATTGGGAGGGCAGCGGAAAGAGAGAGGGAAAGACTGGCAGCGGCCACTCGTCCCGTCCCAGGAGGAGCTGCATGCAGCAGGTCTAGGGGAAGTGGAAGCAGCACCGGCATGTTTCTGGAGTGCACCTGGAGGTAATCATTGGGGCAGGGCTCGGCTCACATTTTGTGCTTTAAGCCTAGACAGAAAAGTCTCCAAACTCTATTATCTGCTAATCTCCTCACTCCCGGCCGCCCCCCAACAAACTTCTGCGGGGCATACTTATTGGTGACTGTGCAACTTTTAGTGCGTGTGGAGCTTTTCCCCTCTCTCATTTTAATCAGATCTGTTCAGACCTTTAGCTCCTGGGTGGTTCTGCTGGTGTGAATGCCCTGGAGAGTTATGTATGCAGCGATTATTTGCGGGGATGTATATTTATCAGCGTAGTTTATTAACCCTTCAACTGGCAAGATATGGCTTCGTTTCTAAAAACAGCCTTTAACGACACATCCCAAGTTTATCACATTTGGGAGAGTTCTTATTTATTAGCTCAGTTAGCATCTGTCTTCCTGGTCTGGTACCCAAGCCAGCCCTGCAGTGAATAGGTTTTTCTGTGTGACACTGTTGCCCTCTAGTGTACTAGGACATTGAGAGCTGCTTGATTGCTGTGTTAGTAAAAATAAAATATTATCATAACAATACAGTCATAACCCATTAGTTGGTAATATCTGAAATTTTCCCAAGTCCATGCAGAATTTGGCATGTGCTAATGTTTATTTCAGATATCATGTATATACCTGAGAAGTTCTATCAGCCTTTTTAAGTAATTTTATCTAGGTAAATTACTTAAAACACAATTTAGTTGACTCTTCAGGCCTGCCAGATAATTGTTTTGGAAATATTAATCTTTAGTCCATCTAATCCATCCTTCCTTTTAGTTGGTACACTTAGAAATGTTAAGTCCCCAGATAGTCATCTGTTCCAGCCCTGAAATTATGTGATACTTATAGCTTTCAATTACTTTCCTTGACTGTTACATATCAATATCCCTTTCAGTTAAAAATCTCTTCCAAACATATAGACTAAATATCAGCTTTCTTATTTTGTATTTTCCTGAGTGTTCAGTGCTTGAATTTTATGGCAGACAGAGATTGGTACCAAGTACTTGGAAGCAGTATGTATTTTTATTGGGGATCCAAAATATGCATACTATCATCTGTACCACCATTGCTTGCCAACAAATAGACATTGTTCCTTCATACCTTGTCATTCGTTAACTCCCAAAGGTTTGCCTGTTTAGCAACATTAATGTAATAATTTCAAAATAACTCCCTAATTATGTCAACACTTTATTTTCTCCAACATATTTCATGATTGTTTGTCTAAAAATGGCATTTTTGTTCAGTATCGTTAAATAATGTGCCAATCATAATAGTTTTTAATGCTTATGCTACACAATATGGAAAATATTTGTATTGTTTCTGGTTTTTATTTAAAACCAGTTTTTCAAATTGCACTTGAACATTATGTTGCAGCTGTGCAGGCAGTGGTCAGTGTGCAAAGGAACAGAGCTAGAATTTTGTTTTAATGTGTTATTAGGTTAGGAGAGAGAGACATAAAGATCTATGCAGCTATATGTAACTGCAGAAATATCATTTACAGTAAATAATATTTGATGGGTAACTCGGGAGGCCTGACTTCACATAATTTTTGTTTGTTCTTTGTAAACCAGAGGTGTTTTCATAATACAAATGTCAAGAAGAATTTATGTATACCAGAATATAGAAGGAGCTGAGTGTAGCATAACTGTACTGTTCCTACTCAGGGATCAGCGTATATAATATGTGGCTTAGGTATACCTTAATTTAAACTAAATGATCTTGCTTCAAATTGGAAACTGTTTTTATAGGCTTTATTTTCTCTTTTGGCTTTGGATATTTTTTATTTTTTCATTAATTATGCTGATGAAACTAGGTTTGTAATATAGTTGAGTTAAAGAGAACTGCTTCTGGTGGGTTAAAAGGTTTGCTGACAAACACTAACACAATTTACCACTCTGAAACCCGTCACAATTTTAACAGACTGCAATTTGTATGAAGGGTGGGATTCCATTTGGATGTACTTTTTTTTTTTTTTTTTTTTTTTGAGAAATTGACCCCAAATATGCAGGGATGGATTAAATTAGAATTGATGTCATTTCTAAAAAACACAAATACTAATTATGTCACGGAATGGCCAAGAGTATAACTTTCTCCAATTATTTTTTAAGTCCTGCACACAGAAAAATTGTATTTCCATTGTACAGAGGACCATTGCACACTAGTGGAGAGCCCATGCAAGGGGACTACATGCTTCCCTGTGCACCATGGGAATCTCTGTGGCAGATTTTTCCTCTACCATACAGAGGGGGGCAAATTGTCATGCTGGGGATGTGGCCACTATGTTCACCCACAGCCCAAGTCCACGAGGGGTGTGCACCACAAAGGAGGCTGCAGGCCAGCTACATGAATTTGAATGCCCTGATCCATAGGCTTAAGTGGAGAGATCTTTTTGCAAAGGTAATATACACATTTTTAATGCTTTGATATGTGTATGCTTTAAAAACCAATAAGGGCATATGCATGATCTATACATATGTGACCTCCAGCCTCAATTACTGCAACCCACTAATGTGCCAGATCCTCAGCTGGTAAATCAGCATAGGTCAATTAAAGTCAATTTAGCTACACTGATTTACACAGAGGATTTGGTCATTATATCCAGGAATTAAACCACACACCCAGAAAAAGCTGTAAGTGGCACAAAGCACAGCAGTTTGTTTGCAGAGTAACACTGCTTTTTTGAGCACATCATGCTGGGTGCTGTTCTCAGCATTGGCTTACCATTGAATACGGAGGCCAATTGAAGATTCCTAGCCTAATATTCACAGCCATTTATGGGGATTGGTCCTAGCTACCTGGGCAGTTACCACTTCTATGCGCATGACTTCCCACTGCAGCTATGTTCCGCTGGAACGATGAAACTGTCAACTAATTGGATGAGCACTAGTGGGTATCGGAGACAGAACTTTCCCAGGAGTTGGACTATTGAAGTTGCTCCCATAAGAGAGAAGAATGACTGTGGTACTCCTTGTATTCAGAATTTAATACAAAACTCATTTCCTTGACTTAAATTTCCTTTAGTAGGTTCTTCTCACATACAAGAAACCTATTTGTCTATGTATCAAAATATTTCTAGCTATTCAAATTTACTTATGGGGAAGACAAAAGAGATTATTTCTTTTCATCTTTGGGAGGCCCTGTGAGATAACATGTTAGAAGCAATGCTGTAGTACCTAGATTAATAGATTCTGGTCTCAATCCGCAGGTAGATACTTAATGAATGCAAAAGTCTTAGAGATCAAATTAGGGATGCTCAGACAGGGACTTCAGTGCAGAAGTGCAGGGGTAGCTTGCACTGCTCCAGACTGATTGGCATGTTCTCCTTCAAAAGTCATTGTATAGTATTGTACAATAATGGTACAAGGCCCTACAATAGTGGGAGTGCAATGTTTGGGGCTCTTGGATTCGGTTGTACTGTATTATTTTACATATGAGTCAAGATCCTCATCTGCTGTAAATCCTCATGGTTCAGTTGAAGTGAATGAGCTATGTTGGTTATACTAGTTGAGGAACGGTCCCGAGTTTTTACAGGTACCAAACCAAAACAGTACCAACAAACTCATAACTCTTCTAAAATCTCAGACTTTTCAGAAGCCTTTTTGATTTCTTATGTGCTGCTCCTTATGCTTGGAACTCCCTTTCTTTTGTTTTATTAATCAAATTACCACAATTCTTTATTCGGATCACTCCATAAAATAGATTGCTTTCAGGAAGTATTTCATTGGTAGTCTAACATAATAATTGTGTTTAGAAACCAAACAAAAAAATCCACAAACATTCTACAAATTGTGTCCACAAATGAGAAGCCTGTCTGAAAACAACCTCTTAATGTTGCCTCAATCGTTCAAGACTGAACTTTCTCTTCGTTACCTTACTTCCACTCAGATCAACCATCTCTTTATTGCTAGCTAGGCTGATAGTCCCTCTGAAGATAATAGCCTAAGCATGTAACGGTGCTCACTATTCAAAACTATTCTGTTGATCCTTGTAACACATGCAGATTGTCATTTCGTCTTTATTTTTAATAAAATTTGCAAATTCTCTTTTCAGACAGCTGTCTCTACTTTCTAGAGCCAGGATCTCCCCCCCACACACACACCCCACCCCCAATCCTGAACAATTCACCTTTATGCTTTGAACACAGTGTGCAACAGGGAGGGCAAGTTTGTTGTGCCCCAGTGCAAATGTGAGTGACGGTTATGTCCAGTTGCTAAAGATAAGAGCTAGGTGTAAGCCTCTCCACTGTGTATGGTAAGTCTTAATACACCTGTGCACCTTTCCTTTGCTCTCAAGAACACAGGGTAAAAAAGGGAAAGAGATGGGCAGAGAATGAATTTGTCTGGCAAGACATGGGCATAATCCCCATCATATAATGAGAAACATAGCTATGCTTTCACAACTTTTCCCTGGTCCTGTTATTAAGCAGGAAAAACTTGGGTGCCATGTTCTAAAGCTACCTTTAAAACAGGATTGGATTCCCCTCAGCTTACTTTCCTGCTCATTACTCTTTACCTTGTGTTTATACTCCTTACTTTCACTGTGCAGGATCAAGCCCCTGGAATGTAGCTAAAGTTGAGAAAGTTAAGAGGACATTGAGTTTTTAGTAACACTTCCAATCAGAAATTTGAAAATAAAAGGCCTGCTCCAGTCCTGATTTAAATTGGCAATTAAGTTTGGAGTTTTGCTATTGACTATATTAGATGAAGGAAAGAGCCCCAAATCTCTTTCACTACTAATCTTCTCCTTCAACCATTTGTAAACATTAGTTTTTCTTGCATTTCTTGTGGTGCACAAACTTATTCTGTCTTGTTCAGTTATTTTCTGAAATAAATATTATCAAAGTGCCAGGAATAGGCACTTTGCAAAATAGCTTGATAACTTGGCAGAAGCAGAGCACAAAGTGTTGTGGGCCAAAGTCCTCTTAAAAACATGCACAATTGTAAATTTTGCATAATAGGTATATGGCGGGCATCATCTGCCAGTTTGTACACAAATTGCAAGGTTTTGCCCTTACAGGTGGATTTACCCACTATTGTCAGTGAGGTCCATTGCAGTTTAACCCTGTAGATTTTACATATATTAGCAATGGATTTTGGCTTTAAATTTTGTGGCTCCTTCAGTGTTAGATTTAAAAAAAAAATTAATGAAACAGAAAGAGGTATATTAAAAATACAATAAGAGGGTGTGTGGTTAAGCACTCAGAAGTCAGAAAAAGACACCACTAAATGTTGCAAACACAAACTTAATATCGACCCCTGTGTATTATATATGATACATTCTGCAATTACATTGATGTTCTGTTTCCTAAATAATACTATATAATACACAATTTTTGTTGCAACCTTAGTTAGCTGTCTTGCAATACTTGCTTTATTCTTTTATATTTAATTTTATTGTCATATTTGTCCAGCTTATATTTTCAAATAGGTATTTTAATAATTTTGTCAGTAGCTATTATCCTTTTAGTCAACACCACAGTTTTCTTTAGGTACAGCCCAGAGCACAAGTTGCGAACTTAGGTGGCTCATGTGCCAGTAAGTTTCTGTTATTGCCCTGTGTTATACTTAATCTGGAGTATGTTATATTTAATATGGAATATATAAGCATGATTTATTGCATATTTTTAGTATAAAATACTTAATGTAAACAGAATAGTACATTCTAGTACACATATGCATCTAACATAGTAGAAAAGATTGTAATTTATATTGTATTGTCTGAGAAGTAGTGTGTGACCATCATGTGTACACACAACAGGGCAGAGTTAAGGATATGCATGCAACTTTAACTTCTTGAGAGAAATTTTAACTTTAAGCATTTAAGCATACAACCATAACTTCTCTTACCTTTTTTTTAATCTTGTTATGAAATCCCCGATGTGTGGAGGGTGGGGAGAGGCAGGGTTTGCTTGCTTGCTTTGCTTTTAGAAAAATGACAGGAAAGGAAATTATATAACAGGAAAATATTTGGCTGGACACCATTGGAATGCCCTGTGTCCTACTCTTTGAGTTCCACAGGAGAAGCTCCTGTCTTGCCAATTTTGGGTGTGCTGCTTTGTATCTTTCAAGTTTTTAGTGCAGGCCAAATCCCTGTCTTCTTTTGTATACTTGCAACAGAATTGATACAGTTTCCTATGCAAGTGGGGGCAGGATGTGGGAGTTGGGCAGGGGATATGCATACTTGTGTGGAATGGAGCTCAGTCTGCAGAAGCTCTCTGCCAGTGTGACCCTCTTTTCAATGTATGTAACATGTCCCTCTCTCTGCTTGATCCACAGAAAAGGTGATCTCTTACAGCTGCCAGCTATGGGATCTAGGGCCAGATTTTAAAAGGTGTTTAGGTGCCTAATGATGCAGATCAGCATTTTTGAAAATCCCACTAGGTGCCTAACTATCTAACTCCAATTAAAACCCACTTTAAAAATCTGGGCCTTGATCTTTTTATTCAAGATGTAGAGAGTCTCTTAGCTTTTGATATCCTGTGCTCAGTTCCTGATGATGACCAAAGTGGTGCTTGTGTAACAAGCACGCTGAAAGTAACTGGGACTAGACTACAGGTGGGGTGTAGGATCTCTTACTCATGTCCTGTAGAATTAGGATGTGCAAAAGTGAAACTTGTGAGTCATAGAATATGAATATAATAAATAATGGAGGGGGGAATTAACAGAACTGGTTAAAACATTACAAAAGAAACTACTGAAGTTCTGAATTAATTTCTGAGCCTATACTTAGCAATGGTTTGCCTGCTACCAGCTAGTTGAAATGCAATAATATTTTTATGGATGCATTAAACCTCTACTTTTCTTTTTCTTTTAGACTATACTGTCTATAAAGCTTGCTGAAGATAGTCATATGTGCTGCAATGGTGACATAAATTATTAAGCAGGACTGGAACAAGTTCTTGAAAAGTTGTTTTTTTTTTAATGCTGCTGCTTTTGGAAGCAATCTAAGGCAAGTATACAACATGAGTTTTATCATGAAACTTCACAGACATTTTCAAAGAACAGTTATCTTGCTTGCCACTTTTTGTATGGTGAGCATTGTTATTTCTGCTTACTATTTGTATAATGGCTACAAACAGGAAAATGAACTTTCTGAGATCTCTTCAGAATTGGAATGTGGTGATCTTCAGCTGTTGCCATACAAGTTAGTGGAGCTGAAGACAGTGAAGCCCATTGATCCCATGAGGACTGATCCCGTAGTGCTGGTGTTTGTGGAAAGCCAGTACTCAACACTCGGTCAAGATATAATAACAATTCTAGAATCCAGCAGATTTCAGTATCACATAGAGATTGCTCCTGGGAAAGGTGACCTTCCAGTGCTTATAGACAAAAATAAAGGCAAATATGTTCTCATTGTATATGAAAATATTTTAAAGTATGTGAATATGGACTCATGGAACAAAGGCCTTCTAGATAAATACTGTATTGAATATGGTGTGGGTGTCATTGGATTCCATAAAGGCAGCGAGAACAGCTTGCAGAGCATTCAGTTTAAGGGCTTTCCTTTCCATGTTCATGGCAATCTGGGTGTTAAGGACTGTTGTGTTAACCCTCATTCCCCATTGCTTCATGTAACTAAATCCTCTAAGCTTGATAAAGGTCCCTTGCCTGGAAACGACTGGACTGTTTTCCAGATTAATCATTCCACCTATCAGCCAGTGATATTTGCAAAAATAAAGACTACAGAAAACCTCCCACTACCCATCACTAAAAATGCTCTCCATGCCACAGTAGTTCATGACCTGGGGCTTCATGATGGGATTCAGAGAGTCCTCTTCGGCAACAACTTGAACTTTTGGCTGCACAAGCTGATCTTTATAGATGCCGTCTCTTTCCTGTCTGGGAAAAAGCTCACATTGTCCTTGGATAGGTACATTCTTGTTGACATAGATGACATCTTTGTTGGGAAGGAAGGAACAAGGATGAATGTCAATGATGTGCAGGTACAGTATGTGCAAAAACCACTGTTCTGCTACTGCAAAAGCTTCAGCATGAATTCTTATTTTTTAAACTGAAATTAATATTTGAAATTTACTAAAAATGCAAATCTGTCTTGCTGCACCAATCCCAAGTATATGTGTTTGGCACAGGAAAAATCCTTTGGAGTTTGGGGAGACAGAATCCTTCTCCCTTGCAGGCTACAAAGTTCCTTTGTGGCACCTGCTGCAACCTCAGAGCTGGAATAGAGTCTATAGCCTTTTAACTTGCCTCTTGCAAAGGTGCTGGGAGAGGCTGGTGGATCATAGTGACAGATCCTCTGGCCAATTCAGATACTCACCGAAGTGACAGAGAAGGAGCACCTGCTGAACTTTGTTGAAGGTGTGTGCTCCTGTTTGAATCTTGGGATTCTGCTTTCCTGCCCACATGGAAACTGGTTCTGCTGTATCCAGAGCCCTCTGCGTCTATGAAAGGGAATAAAGAGAATAGGGTTTCCCACTAATAGCAGCCAAACTTATAAAAAGTTAAGAAATTGGAAAGGATCTGATCCTGCAAGGTGCTAAGCACTTCATGGGAGATACTTCACTGGGAATTGAGGATACTCACACTTTCCAGGAGGTCTCCAGCACCTCTCAGGATAGGAGCTAGATCCTTAGTATGTAATACATGCATGTTGCCATCAGCCAGACTTACAAGCAGAAGGTGAATGAGTTGATCTGATAATAAATGCCAACATAAATTTTAAAGAAGACCATATTGGATTATTAACCATTTTTGAAGTGTCAGGAGTTAGTCACAGCTTTTCACCCTTCTTATTTCCATATTTTGTGGCTCTTACATGCAACCAAGCTAGTGTTTATACATGTTTGAAATAATCACTCTGTCACTTGTTGACTTTCCAGTGCTTGTGAGTTTTGCACTGTTTTTAGTTATAAACACATGTAGAGTCCTTTTTCACTTTATGTTGCTCTGCCATTCAAGTACAGTGGTGGGTTATGGGTGAATGAGGATGACCTTTGAAACACATTATTTTTATGCTTTACACCTATTCTTTTTGAAAGAATCTAGTAGTAAAACAGATGAACAAAGAACACCTTACAAAACCTGAGGTCTCTGTTCTAGAAGCTAAAAATTGGACAAATGATGAAGATATTTGTTAATCTAGCTAGAAATGTTGGCAGTGTAAGAGTTGTAAGAGACAACTATTAGTGGGTAATATTTTGCTAATTTCAGTGTTGCTTTTTTTAAACTGTACTTAGTTGATTAAGAGGATCTCATTAAATTACCACTAAATTTATTGAGCTACAAAACCCTCTAAATATATTGGCTCATTCAACAAGTGTTTTCGGATTGACAATTTCACACTCAGTTTTTCTTCAAAATTATAATTGACACATTCTTTCAATTTTTCCAAAAACGTAAAACGATAACCTTAAAGTGTATTAAAATTGATATATTTCTGATATAAAACTGTTGAAAGCATTTTTGGGTAGCCTCCAACACATATATTCTGTAAGGATCTTCACTTTTTGGATACCTAAGCAGTTTCATACAAATATAAATACACAAGAAAAAAGGCACAATAACCTCTGTCTGTGTGTGATTGTGTGGTTGCAGCATTTCATTTTGGTGTTGAGAACCTCTTAAATACAAAGTTGAATTTCAGGGAAGATTTAGAGCCTGGTGCTGCTCCCATTTCAGTCAGTGTGACAAAGCTGCTTTGAAGTACTGGACTAATAAAATGCATAAATAAAACCTGAATTAAGAAATAATACAGGTTCTCCACTATAATAAACTATGAGGATCAGAAATAGTATTTTCCCCATTGTTTTTTTTTTCTGTGAAGTTAACCTAGGGTGACCAGATAGCAAGTGTGAAAAATCTGGATTGGGGGGGGGGGGGGGGGGGGATAATATAAAAAGCCCCAAATATCGGGACTGTCCCTATAAAATTGGCACATCTGGTCACCGTAAGTGAACCTCAAAATGACATTTTGGGTTCTGTTAGAATAAAAATTCACTGAAGTTAGTGTTCAAAAGCAATAAACTATACAGACAAATTTAAAAGACATTCATTGAGAATAAAATATCTTTAATTCTTAAAGAAAATGTAAAAGCAGTGAGATTTGTTACTATTTTGTGAGGCTAGTTCATAGTATTTACAAAATACTTACTGCCAAATGGAAAAAAAAATGACATTTTATAGATAATAGGGCTGTCAATTAATTGCAGTTAACTCACGCGATTAACTCAAAAAAATTAATCATGATTAAAAAAATTAATTGTGATTAGTTGCCGTTTTAATCAATAGAATACCAAGTGAAATTTATTAAATATTTTGGATGTTTTTCTACATTTTCAAATATATTGATTTCAATTACAACAGAATATGAAGTGTACACTGCTCACTTTATATTATTATTTTTAATTACAAATATTTGCACTGTAAAAATTATAAACTAAATAGTATTTTTCAATTCACCTCATACAAGTACTGTAGTGCAATCTCTTTATCATGAAAATGCAACTTACAATGTAGGTTTTTTTTTTTGCTTGTTACATAACTGCACTCAAAAACAAAATGATGTAAAACCTTAGAGCCTACAAGTCCACTCAGTCCTACTTCTTGTTCAGCCAATCCCTAATACAAACAAGTTTGGTTACATTTATAGGAGATAACGCTGCCCACTTCTTATTTACAGTGTCATCAGAAAGTGAGAACAGGTGTTTGCATTTCACTTTTGTAGCCAGCATTACAAGGTATTTATGTGCCAGATATGCTAACCATTCATATGCCCCTTCATTCCTCAGCCACCATTCCAGAAGACGTGCTTCCATGCTGATAACACTCATTACAAATTTAATTAACATATTTTTTGACTAAACTCCTTGGGGGAGAATTGTATGTCTCCTGCTCTGTTTTACCCACATTCTGCCATATATTTCATGTTCTAGTAGTCTCAGATGACTCGGCACATGTTGTTTATTTTAAGAACACTTTCGCTGCAAATTTAACAAAACGCAAAGAAGGTACTGTGAGATTTCTAAAATTAGCTATAGCACTCGACCCACGGTTTAAGTATCTGAAGTGCCTTCTAAAATCTGAGAGGGATGAGGTGTGGAGCTTGCTTTCAGAAGTCTTAAAAGAACAACACTCCAATGCAGAATCTACGGAACCCGAACCACCAAAAAAGAAAATCAGCCTTCTGCTGGTGGCATCTGAGACAGATTATGAAAATGAACATGTCGGTCCACACTTTTTTGGATCATTATTGAGCAGAACCTCTCATCTGCCTGGACACATGTCCTCTGGAATGGTGGATGAAGCATGTAGAGACACATGAATCGTTAGCACATCTGGCACATAAATATCTTTCGATGCCGGTTGCAACAGTGCCATGTGAATGCCTGTTCTCGCTTTAGGTGACATTATGAACAAGAAGCAGGCAGCATTATTTCCTTCAAATGTAAACAAACTTGTTTGTCTGAGCGATTGGTTGAACAAGAAATAGGACTGAGTGGACTTGTAGGTTCTAAAGTTTTACATTGTTTTGGTTTTGAATGCAGTTATTTTTTGTACATAATTCTACATTTGTAAGTTCAACTTTCATGATAAAGAGATTGCACTACAATACTAGTATTAGGTGAACTGAAAAATACTATTTTTGCTTTTTACAGTGCAAATAATTGTAATAAAAAATAGAGCACTGTACACTATGTATTCCGTGTTGTAATTGAAATCAAGTGCTCCTCCTCCCTTTGTTCTTCACTTGGTGACCATCCTAGCCCACACTGCTGTCTATTTCCATACTGTGATAATGGTGCCTCCCCACCAGGACATGGTAGCAGCAGTGAGTGTGGAAGAAAAGACCTGGACAGATACTGAGAAAGCAGCCTGAAAGAAGGTGTGAAGTTACTGACTGGGAATGGGTAGCACATTTGAGATTCCATTTTGGAGCTAATTGACTGTTTGAAAATGTAGAAAACATCCAAAAATTTAAATAAATTGTATTCTATTATTGTTTAATAGTGTGATTAATCGCAATTAATTTTTTTAATCATTTCACAGCTCTAATGGAAAGTAATATCAAAGCAGAGATAATTTCTGAACCAGTACAACAGATGCAACCATTTAAATAGAATTGTTTTTTGAAACAGTTGCATCTGAAAAAAAGTGTTCATTTCAGATCCTTAATCTAATTAAAGCTAATGTATTCTGTTAAACATGTTGTTAGCACTGTCAGATGCAATGTATCTCCATTACTATTAATATCGAAGGAGTTATCCTCTGCAACACAATGACATACTGAATGAATGAAGTAGAAATAATTTGAAACAGCTGAATATCTGTTATTGAAAACCATCTTTGTATATAAATGCCATCATATTAGATCTGAGGGATAGTGTTTTGCTGAGTTCTGCTGCACTGCCTGTAACACAGAGAATTGTGTGCCTCAAGTATGAAAATAGACTGCCTAATAGGGATGTTGTTTATATTCAGCATCCATGATTAACTCATTTTAGCTAAGCTAACAACATTTAAATTCTAACAATGTAGCATTGGAACTGATGCTTTTCTATGTATTTCAGTTTCATCTAAAAATTACAGAGCTGTTTGACATAATTATAACTTATTTCCTATTAAATTTAATATTAAATTTCTGGCCATATTCATTCCTAGTATAACTCGATTGAAGTCACACAGTGGGGCCCTGAAACACTAATGGAGCCATTATTGTTGATCTGTAGAACTGAACATTTTAGTTCAATTTATGGTTGGATCTACACAAGTGCTTTGGAGAAGCTGAGAGTACAGACAGCCCTATCCCCACCCCAGTGATCCCACACAGTGCAAAGTTAATAATTCATATCATTAGGCTGAAGAACATAAGATGGGTAAAACATCTATTGTTGCCACCAGGAAACCCTGAAAGAAACTGCTCTGAGTGGGTTTGGGTGAGCTTAAACTATACTTTTTCCATAGTGTAATGAGTCTCACTGTCCTGAACGCTCCTCAGAGGTACTGTGGGTTCAAAAGACCTGGCCTAATTCTAGTTACTAACTTGTTAAAAAGAAACAGAATGGTTGACAGGGCAAGTTAATGTTCTTTCACAAATAATAGAAGAGGGAGTGATAGATACAAAGGCAATGCAGCAGAGTTGAGGCAGGATAAGTTATGAGTTACAGTAAAGGTACATATAGACTCAGATTTTCAAAAGAACTAAAAGTTTAATAACTCCATTTAGGCACCTAGATAAGTCACTAGAACAACGGGAACCACTGGGTCCTAAGTACTTTTATAAGTGGCCACTTTATTGAGGTGTCTAAATGGGAGCTGATCACTTTTGAAAATAGTTGTTATATTGATTGTTTAGCCTCAGCTCACTGCTCACAAATCTATAGTTACTCCTTTGAAGTGAAGGGGGAGCTGAGTGTCCTCAGCGTCTGAAAATCAGGCAGAAGACATCTCAGCTTCAGCACGCAGGCTTTAGGCACACAGAATTAATAGACACTTCTGAAAAATCTGATGGCATAGGACTGTTTTTACCTGAAGTCCCTCAATTCAAAAACTAATGAGGGGCAGTCAGGCCTTGCTGATTTTGTTTATCAACATTCTAACTACTAACTTATTAAACAGTAAGGTAGTTTCAGTCGTAACCATAATGGGGAGGCCACCCTACTGTAATTTTAGCTGTAAAAAAACCCTCAAATTGTGTTTAGATTGAGATTACCTGGTCATTACTGATGTGGCTGTCACTGTATGAAATTTAAGCCAATAAGAATATAGTTTGTTTTTTTTCAGTATAGTACAGTGAGTAGCTGTCACTCTGCATCAGCAATGTCCATCCATCTTAGTTTATTTACTTTGTCACATTTGATATAATAGGAATAATGTCAATGGAAGAAAATGTTATTGCAGCCTAATTGCCTCCTACTGAAAATAAACTTGGTAACATCACCTCCGTATTCATTTTCAATAAATTGTTTCTCTTTCTCTCTCAATATTTATCTATCAGGAAGAGGCTATTATCCAGTGACAATGTTATATTCCATTCACTTATCTGTTTCTTTTAGTAGCCTAAAAGGCTGTGCTTTTATGAACACCCCTCATTTGGAACTGGAAGTACGCAATCAGGCAGCAGCAGAGAAAAAAAAAAAAAAGCAAATACAGTACAATAATGTGTTAAATGTAAACTACTGAAAAAAAAAGGGAAAGTTTTTTTTAAAACTGACAAGGTAAGGAAACTGTTCCTGTGCTTGTTTTGTTTAAATTAAGATGGTTAAAAGAAGCATTTTTCTTCTACATAGTAAAATTTCAAAGCTGTACTAAGTCAATGTTCAGTTGTAAACTTTTGAAAGAACAACCATAATGTTTTGTTCAGAGTTACGAACACTTTGCCAATTCTGCACTGAAGTAGAGTCCAGTGGCAGCTGCTCTAAGTCCTGTCAGGATTAGGGCCACTGATAAATATCAGGACGCTATAACCAGTACCCTAATGTCCTCCTCATCCTATCTCCTGCACTGAGCAGTGCTCTTGCAGAGGAGAGAATTTAGCCTATGAGAATTAATACCTAGTGTCCCATAGTCTGCATAAGAACAACTGTCAGATCATAAGGTCATATCAATGACAGGGTCAGATCAATGGTCCATCTAACCCGGTATCTTGTCTTCTGATAGTGGCCAATGCCAGGTGCTTCAGATGGAATTAACAGAGCAGGCAATCAGCAATTGATCCATCCTGTCATCTGTTCCCAGCTTCTGGCAATCAGAGGTTAGGAACACCCAGAGCATGGGGTTGCATCCCTGACCATCTTCGCTAATCGCCAATGATGGACCTATCCTCCATGAATTTATATAGTTCTTTTTTGAACCCTGTTATAGTTTTGGCCTTCACAGCATCCCTTGGCAATGAGTTCGACAGGTTGACTGTGTGTTGTGTGATGAAGTACTTGCTTTTGATTGTTTTAAACCAGCTACCTATTAATTTCATTGGGTGACCCCTTGTTCTTGTGTTATGTCAAGGAGTAATAATCCTTCCTTATTCACTTTCTCTACACCAGTCACAATTTTATACACCTCTATCATATGCCCTGTTAGTCATCTCTTTTCCATGCTGAAAATTCCAGTCTTTTTAATCTCTCTTCATATGGATGCTGTTCCATACCCTTAATCATTTTTGTTGTGCTTCTCTATAGGTTTTCCAATTCTAATATCTTTTTTTTGAGATGGGGTGACCAGAACTGCATGCAGTACTCCAGGTGTGGGCGGACCATGGATTTGTATAGTGGCATTGATATTTTCTGTCTTTTATTGTCTATCCTTTTCCAAATAGCTAACATTGTGTGTTAGTTTTTTGACTGCCACTGCAAATTGAGCAAATGTTTTCAGAGAACTATCCACAATTACTCCAACATCTTTCTTGAGTAGCAGCAGCTAATTTAGACCCCATCATTTTGTAAGTATAGTTGGGATTATGTTTTCCAGTGTGCATTGCTTTGCATTTATCAACATTGAATTTCGTCTGCCATTTTGTCGCCTGGTCACCCAGTTTTGTGAGATCCCTTTGTAACTCTTTGCAGTCTACTTTAGACTTAATTATCTTGAATAATTTTGTATCATCTGCAAATTTTGCTGCTTCACTTTTTGCCCTTTTTTTCAGATAATTTATGAATATGTTGAACAGCAGTGATCCCAGTACAGACCGCTGGGGGACACTACTATTTATATCTCTCCATTCTGAAAACTGATAATTTATTCCTATCATTTATTTTCTGTCTTTTCACCAGTTACTGATCATGAGAGGACCTTCTCTCTTATCCTATGATTGTTTACTTTGCTTAAGAGCCTTTGGTGAGGGACTCTTCTCAAGCCTTCAAAGGCTTTCTGAATGTCCAACTACACTATCTCCACTGGATCACCCTTTTCCAAGAATTCTAATAGATTGGTGAGACATGATTTCCCTTTGCAATAGCCAAGTTGACTCGTCCCCAACAAAATCATGTTCACCTATGTGTCTGATCATTCTGTTCTTTACTCTAGTGTCAACCAATTTGCCTGGTACTGGTTAGGCTTACTGGCCTGTAATTGCTAGGGTTGTTTCTAGAGTAATTTTTAAAAATTGATGTTATATTAGTTATCCTCGAACATCTGGCACAGAAGCTGATTTAAATGATAGGTTACATACCACAGTTAGTAGTTCTGCAATTTCATATTTTAGTTCCTCCAGAACTCTTGGATAAATACCATCTGGTCCTGGTGATTTATTACTGCTTAATTTAACAATATTTTCCAAAATCACTTCTATTGACACCTCAATCTGGGACAGTTCCTCAGATTTGTCACCTAAAAAGAATGGCTCAGGTGTGGGGATCTCTCTCATTCTTTGCAGTCAAGATTGATCCAATGATTCATTTAGCTTCTCTGCAATGACTTTATCTTCCTTGAGTGCTTCTACAGCACCTCGATCGTCCAGTGGCCCCACTGATTGTTAGAAGCAGGAAGCCCGCCAATCTACTGCATGCATCCCTGAGCTGCTGAGTTCAATATTTCTTTGCTTAGTCTAACGGATTTCTCACACCAGATCCGACTTATATGATTACGTGCAATCTGCTATGTTTTGGATATGCAGACGCTATAAATGTGCAGATGCTTTTATTGAGTTTAGGTGAACAAGCTCTATTCCTTATTTGAAACTTTCCTGCTCATAGAAACTGTATGAAATTCTTTGCTTTTTTTATCTTTATATTACAAATGTGCCTAGATTTGATGGGACTTTTCAGGGTATATTTTATGCTGCCCTATTAAATTTTTTCAAGTATCCTTCCATCCAATATGCTACATTTTTACATGAAAGAATGGCCCTCACATGTTTAATATACACCACTGAAATGATTTAAAAAAAAATTGGGAAAGGACTTTCTTGAACATTCCTTTTCAATTATTTGTAGGTTGGAGGGGCCTAAATATTTACATCCGGAGGAGGTTTGAATACTTTTTGTGTATCTTAAAGGAGGATGGGTGGGAAACGGTTTCAGAAACCTTGAACTACTGAGAGACTAAACCAGACTGTTTACCAACACCTTCCAGAGAGAGAGCTTAAAAATATCTTCAAACACCTTTTGGATTTTAAAGGGGAATTCTTTCCTTATTTATGTTACTATTTTGATTTAGTTTTTAAATAAAAAGATTATTTGTAAATAAGTGATACCTCATCGAAAGAGTCTGTTACACAATTACAACGAAAGAGAATTAGACATGAGAGGCTGAATTATATTTATTACATCGTAATATAAGAAATGTCTTGTGAATGCAAAATATTCCGACATTTCTTTTTTAAGTTCCTTTATAAATACACACAGCTGTATGATTAATTAACTATTTGCAACTTCCTTTTGTTTTTAAGGTTCTTTTTATCTTCCTAATTTATTAGCCAGGTTATCTTTACAGCTTTTTTATTACATTTATAATAAATGTATGTTCCATCTTTACAGTTCATGCAGGGCTTTCATGGCATTTTACAGTGACTTGTTTGAAATAATATGTAAAAGGTACAAGAGATAAAAAAAGAAGAAAGACAGGAAATGTTATTAACTATGTAGGTTCCGTTGTATCTTATGCCCTAGGGAGATTGATTTAACTGCTGGAGCATATTATTTCATATACAATTATGGAAAGTTATGCATCATGAAGCAATAGACAGATGATATACTAATTAGATCTTAAAATTATAATATAACTTTAAACTAATTTATGAAAACTATTCAGTAGATTTTTTTTTTTATGCCCGGCTACTATTTTAAAGAACGTTGTGCCAATCAGTTATTAACATTTAATATGTCAAAGGAGAAGATGTAGGCAAGCTGGCTCACACACAATACTGCTGTGAATTTCAATGTAGGGGGATTGTTTAATATTTCTGCCTTTTATCACAAAAACAGATTTTGCCTTAGAAGCAGTATAGTGGTGACTAAGAGCAAGAATGTGGTGTGAAAACCACTGCCCATAGGAGTGAGACTTCAGGAACGCTGCCAAATGGGGGGTCTATTGTATCTGCCTCGGGCACTGTGCCTCTAGGATTGCCAAAGAGACAGGAAGGGGAGGTAATATCTTTTACTAGAGAAACTTCTATTGGTGAAAGAGACAAGCTTTTGAGCTACAGAGAGCTCTTCTGCATGTCTGAGAAAGGTACTCATAGGCCGGGCTATACTAAAAAATTTAGTGGGCTTAAGTAAGCTGACCTAGCCCCTGGTGTAGACAGTGCTATAATTCTTCCGTCAACCTAACTACCGCCTCTCCGGGAGGTGAATTACCTACGCTGACAGGGGAACCCTTCCTTGCACAGTAGGTAGTGTCTACACTGAAGCACTAAGGTATCTGTGCCGCTCTGGTGTTTTAAATGTAGACATTCCCATAGTGTCAGAGCTAAATACATAAGTATTAGCATAAGTAGTTAACACATGTTGTAAGAGATCATTCAAAGTGAAGTAGACTGTTAACATCTTTGCAGTCATAGGACAATAAAAGAGGGTTTATTGGGTTACAGATTGTTGTAATAGGCCATAGTCTTTATTAAGACCATGGTTTTTAGTGTCTAACAAAGCTATGAATTTGAATTCCTGGGCTTTTGAAGGTGTTGTGCAGGTTTCCTTTGAGGATGAAGACTGAGAGGTCAGATGTGGAGTGATTATTTTGAGAAAAGTGTTCACACACAGGTGATATGATGCTTTTGTCTTTTATCATTTTTCTGTGCGAGTTCATTCAAGAACATAGTGATTCTCTGGTTTCACCCACATAGTTGTTATTGCGGCA
Organism: Chrysemys picta bellii; assembly: GCF_011386835.1. Lineage (NCBI taxonomy): Eukaryota > Metazoa > Chordata > Testudines > Emydidae > Chrysemys > Chrysemys picta. The sequence goes on from NC_088795.1 coordinate 39,987,767, forward strand.
TTTCGTGCACTGGCTGAGGAACACCACGTGTTGTGATAGGCATGAGTAGAACCTTTGGATCTTGAAAGGTGTATATTCTGGGGGTATTGACATATCTCCACAACCATGATTATCAACAGATTTCGCATCTGTTGTTATGGTAGGGTCTGGCTGCTTTGAGTTGGACTGAGTCCTTGTCTGTGGGGAGTTTGCTTCTGATACTGAGTTTGGTGAGGATGGGGGATTGTTTGAAGCCCAGAAGAGGGGGTTGAGGAAAGATTTCTTTCAGGATGTGGTCCCTATCAAGTCTGAGTTGTAATTGTTTAATTATACCCTTCAGTGTGGGGAAGTAGGTGACAGCTGGCAGGGGGGAGAGGTTGCAGTCAGAGAGCTTTTTCCCCAATATTGAAGCAGGTTCTCTTGGGGTATTTGGGTAGCCTATTCCATGATGCAATCTACTTCTCTGGTGGAGTGTCCTTGTTTGGTAAAAGCAGTTTTAAGTGTGTTAAGATATATATCCCAAGCTTTGTTCTTGGAGCATATTCCATTGTATCTGCCTGGTGGTAGATAATGGATTTCTTGGTGTGTTTGGTGATTACTGGAGCTGTGAAGTTAAGTGCAGTGATCTGTGGGTTTCTTGTATATAGGTGTTTGTATGATTCCATTGTTGAAGTTGATGCTGGTGTGAGAGTGTTCCAGAATGTTTAATGGATGGGCTGGTAATTGTTGAAGTTGTCATGGAAATATATGTGGGAATTTGTCATCTGTCCATAGGATGAAAATATCAACATATCTCAGGTATATCATTGGTTTCATGGTACATTTGTCCAGAAATAATTCTTCAAGTTGGCCCATGAAGTGGTTGGCATACCAGGGAGCCATCCTAGTACTCATGAGTGTTCTCATGGTTGAGACAAATGTTTGTTGTTGAATATAAAGTTGTTATGGGTGAGGATGAAATGGTTGAGTATGGTGATGCGCTTAGAGTAGATATCTGAGTGTTGTCCATTGTCTTGTCTTGTAGATATTTGAGGCAGGCAGTGGCTGTCATTGTGAGGGATATTGGTTTATAGGGAGGTGACATCCATAGTGGCAAGGATGGCTAGCTTTGCCAGGGAGTATGAAAAACCGTGGGCTTTTTAAAAGGGTACAATATGAACAATCCTCTCACTAAATATGGAAATGGTTGTATGACCTTGACCCCAGCTTGGTCCCTTCCTTTCCCACTGGGAGAGATTATTGCTGTTCTTGGCAATTGCCTTGTGTGGTCCTTGCTCTCAGAAAATACAAGAGTTGGGTTTGTGATTAGCACCTGTGCAGAGCTGTAAGTTGGGGATGCTTTTTGTACCCTCTATTCCCATTGTGCACCTGTGTCGTGCTAGTCACAACCAAGGCTGTTGGTATCTATCTCATGAAATATTTAATATTTAAAGGGTGGTGTTTATGCAGATTATGCACTATACCATAGAATCATTGCATTGTTATAACTAGATGATGATGATCATAGTAGACTTTTTAGGTTGACCCTGTATGGATGGACATACAAAGAAAAGACCACAGTTTTCTATGACAGACCTGCTCAAAGGATGGCTAGAATCCCACTGGGGCGCACCGTTCTTGCTTTATGCAGCTTGCCTGGGGTGACAGCTGTCTAAAAGGGGGTGGGGAGGATTGACTCCTTGAACCAGTGGAGATGGTACTACCGAATATGGATCAGGGGAAATGCAGCCAGTGTTTTAGCTGAACACCAATACAGTTTTTATATAAATTATTTGTGTCCTGTGAACAGAAACATTTATAGAGGTGAATGGAAGGAAAATCTGCTTTCAAATAAAGATGATCTGTTAAGTGCTGGAATAACTTCTGTAGGCTCATGGCCAGGGAGAGAGATGACCAACACCAGACAGAAAGGAATGCAGCATGGAAGGCAGGAAACTCATTTACATTAATTACCTTAAGCAGTGCCTCATTTTTCTGCCACCAAACATTATTTTTCCCTTCTGGCTTGTTCAGTGGACCTTTTTTCCTGGATGGACCAATATACTCTGCCTTCTCGGCTTGTACACCAGGTCATTTATTTTGAATAGAAGCCTTTACTTAATAAGATTAGAGAGATGGAGAGAAAGGAAGTTGCTGATTATGTTCAACACCTCCTTCACATACACATGCAAACTACTATTAAAATGTAAGTAATATATTGTGACTCTAAGAGCTGACATACAGAAGTATTATAGAAAAGAAATATGATTCCCTTTTTATATCTATATGAAAATGAATTCTGAGAGGATCATCACATATTACATGTAACATGAAGGATTTGTTACATGCGTAGTAATTTGTTGCCATCCTGTAGATATATTCATATTCAGAAGAGAAAATTGTTATAGTCTCGTTATTTTCTCCCCTCAGAGGCCAAACCACTCTAAGTAAATTTAAAGGGGGGGGGGGGAAATAATGTCCTCCCTATCTGTGTCCTTGCTAAGTGACTGCTGCTTTGCTTACCTATGCTCTGAGTGTTACATTTTAACTGTGGATTATTCAGCAGAGCAATTTACTGCTCTTTGCGCCTGTTATGAGTGATAAAAGTTGCATAAAGTTACAAGACTGTCTTCCTGAGCACACAGTTACTGATGAAACCTGTGTAGAAAGATACAGCTTTTGTGAATCTCTTGCCAGTTCTAATTTTTCAAGCTATAACACAATATATAAATCATGTTTAGCACAGTAAACCTGTGCAGTGAAAGCTGCTTCTTTTTTTTTACAGTCCTGTATATTTATTACTTCCTACTAAATTACAGAAATGTGTTTCTTTTTTATTTTTTAATTTCCATCATTTCTCCCAGTGCCATTCTGTATCTTGCTATCTTTAGGCTGGATGAACTCTTTCACTGTTGTGTTTTTGCAAGTCGCATCCTCACCCCAGTTCCTGATGGAATTTTATGATTTAAGGGCTATGCTCTTCCAAACTTCAGTAATCATATGTTCCCTCCAGGATGGGCTGGGCAAACTCTCAACACAACCTCTGCTTTTCATTGGTATTGGTTTGTTTATGTGGAGGTGGCCTTATGCCTACTATGTAGAACATGACAGGCCCCACTTATGCAGGGAACCCACACCACATGCACACATCCACCCACTAGCCAGAATGCAATCCTCAATTCACCATCCATGGTCCAATGCCAGATAGCCATGTTAGAGACTGAATCCCTTATTTGCCCTTCCCTTCTCAGAAAGTTCTGCTTTAGGGATTGCAGTGAATATACATAGGTATGAGGGTCTGTTCATAGGTAAGGTGAAGACTGGTGTGGCCGTGCATATGTTACTTTGTGTATCTTCCCACAAAATCTAGGTCCTGCCCTGGTTTGGTGTAACCATGTGGTCATGAAATCACAACATGTCACTCCAAAATTTATAATTTTATTTTTAAAATAAATTTTCTTTAATTCGATGTAGGCCAAAATAAATTGAAACACTACCCTTCTACCTTGCAGTTGCATATGTACGGAGGAATTGTCACCACTTAAGATCTCTTCCAAAGTTTCGGAATAGTATTTTAAAAACCACTGACTCTCATACTGTGAATAAAAATTTATGTTCAGCCAGCAAAAGAAAGGAAATTAAGAGTTACGGTGCAACTCAATTTGATGTACCCAGGCAATACAATAGATCTAAAGCATGATTCTAACCTTCTTTCTGTGTGTTGTATTCATTGCTTCATAGCTAGGAGATACACACTAAGAAAGCAATATATTATACACAGAGAACCATAGTACTTCACGGAACTGGATGCTTCATCCCTCCACAAATCTATGCTACAAGCTCTGGTTCCTTCAAAATGCCAAGTCTACTGTCAAATTCCTGCTGCTGTCGTACAGTGGAATAAAAATACTCCACAAAAGCAAATATAATTAAACTCCAAACACACTTAAAAATGCAAGCAATTAACAGCAAAACATAAAGGCAAATAAAGCCAACATAGTGACTACCTCCTTCCCACTCTTAAGCCTACATCAAGAAGCAGGATCACAGCATGACAAAATGACAGAGCAAATCAGAAAAGGGGGGCGGGAAAGTCTGTCTTATTAGCCCTTCCTTAGTAGATTGCTTTTGAAAATGTTCTTCCATTTCAACAGTTCGGTCTGGGAAAAGTGTCTAACAACATGACTGATTTTCGAAGATCACCCTTACAAAACAAAACCACAGGAACGAGAGAATAGTCAATGCCTCTGAGGATTCCAATACGCAGTCTTTTGACAGTTCTAGCTTCTTGTTCTCTGCAGACTTCAAGGCGATCTCTATTTTTTTTATTTTACCTTTTTTCTTGTAAAGATAAAAGTATTATCACCCATTCCAAAACCAAATGTTCTGCACACAGACACATAATAGACTTATGAACCATTTTCCTAAAATACCATTTAATCATTAGCAGTGTCCTGATACTTCAACACTAATTCACATGCAAGTTTAGCAATCCTTAGAATGGAAGAGAATCTTAAATTAGTAAAATTTTGTATAGCAAATTGTTGCAAAAGAGTAGTCACCTTCTGTGTCTTGCTTTCAGTGCTTTCAAGCAGTAATGACAGAAGTGATGTCCTTGGTACTTTTGCCATTCCAGCTCAAGGGTAGTAATTCAAATGCTTTAAGTGAGGCTGGCTGCCACTGATCCTAAGTTGCTGTTTTGACAGTTGAGGATCAGGACCTCTATAATTTACCCCATAGTTCTGCAAACTAGAAAGCTGCTGAATTAAGAATTTTATTAGGTGACTCACCTTGGTTCTCCCTAGGATTCCAATTATATTGTGGTTTTTAATCTTTAATATATTCTTCATCTCATTAATGCTTCAAGAAAACATCTTATCTGTAATAAGCTTGCTGAGGTTATGTTCTATTGCATAGATGCTGTATTTTTAATGAGTCTTGCTGCTCCACAGTTACAGTCCAAATCTTTGGCTTTTCTTCTTGATTGTTGCCAGTGACTCCTGCGATTTCTCCAGCTTGTGTGCCTCCCCCCCCCCATATAATGAAATGACTTTCAAGCTTCTAGAAACTAGATGCAATCCCTATGTCATATATGCATCTTACAGATACAGAGAGCGTGACGTCTGTTACCTGCAAGGAAAGGAATTTGAAAAATAACTTTTTCTCTTTTGATATTTTCTACAGTAAAAATAAGCCTCAACTCCTTCCCTCCTCCCCCCCACCCCAAAAAAGGGGGCACCAGTGCTAAAGAGAGAATTAAATAACCACATACGCCCTTAAATTCCTCTGATTTGGTGCATCCTTTCACTTCCTTGTGTAAAGTTGTGCCCCTAAATCCAGATTTAGGCACCAAAGGAAGTGGCCTGAATTTTAGAGATGCTGAATACGAGCAGCTCCTGTTGTAGTCAATGGAAGTTTCACACGTTCAGCTCCTCTAAAAATCAGGCTGCTGCTTTAGGATTAATATACATGTAAGAGACGAATTTTGGGCACCTAATTTTGCAAATTTTCATCCTTGACTCTACTCCATAACTTGATCTATGTACTATTTATTCCATGGCTTAATCTATATGCATTGCAGTTGTGGGTTTTAAATCCATAGTTGCAAGATAGGAACCTTTGTAAAAAATGTGAAAATGAAAAGGGTAAATAGGTAATAACTAAAATAATGCAGTAGGCCTTGAGTAGAGGTGGACTGGTGGAGTTGTGTGAGTGACACTGTTCCCCCCTCCCCCCCCCCCCCCGACCCCTGTGTGGTTCTAATCAGTGTTATGACTCATTCACTTTTATTAAGTTACTATTAATCAAATACAAGATTGATTTATTAAAATGTTTATAGGTAGTGAGGAGCAGAAACTGAGCTCTTTTTAAGGGTCTATCTGGTGAAAATGGCTCAAGGCCAAATATTTGGCTCAGAGAAGGCCCCTTTTTGTTGTTCCATCAGCGCAAAGGGTATGTATGCCAGATAGATTTGGCCCCCAGGGAATATCCCTTGCATAATGATGATGCTAGTCACCTCAATTTTGAGGACATAAACAGTCATTGTTTGTACTAATGGGTCTTTGCCCCAAAACCCGCTCCCAGTATACACACCCCTCTCCAGTGCACCACAAATACTCCTTCCCAGTAAACAACACACCCTCCGGCACCCCTCCAAATACCCTCTCCAGCTCCCCTTCCGCCCCACCTCTATCCCCTTTGTGGTGTCCTCTTTTTGGGAACCTGATATATGGTAACCCTAAAACATCAGTTATAGATAGGAATTCATCAGCATGTTCACTCCACAGCACCCACAAAGTGCAGTGAGGTAGCAGTGGCTGGCAGGAGCAGGGCATGCAGCCACCGCTACGCTGACCCCGCAGGCTGGCAGAGGTGATCAGAGGTGACATGACATGACCCCCAGAGGGTTGAGTTTTTTTCAGACCCAACTTGACCCAAACCTGATATTTGTAGTCAGGTTCCATTGGGTTTGGGATGGGTTGCAAGACTCTAGTGTGGATGTTGCTGCATGGCAATGAATCATACTGCCACCAGAGTCCAAGCCCACCTAACCTCCTGAGTCTGAGTTTACATAGCTAACCTGAACTGCCACTCATGCAACAATATCCATGTTAAAAGAACAGGAGTACTGGTCGCACCTTAGAGACTAACAAATTTATTTGAGCATAAGCTTTCGTGGGCTACAGCCCACTTCATCAGATGCATAGAATAGAACATATAGTAAGAAATATATGTTGTTTTTAGCGTGTCAGATTGAGCTGAATTAGCACGAATCTGTCTACCCTTGCTGGGAATCAGACTTCCCAGCTGCAGTGTAGACATACCCTTCATGCACAGCAAGCTGGGATGTAAATTTATAGTGCTCTAGCCTACCACATATTAACTGGCTGTGTGGTCCCATAGTGAAATGTGTTGTTACAGCTGGAACTTGTAGTGTGTGGTAGCAATGTCCACACAGCCAGTTAGTCCATGGCAAGCTAAAGTACTGTACATTCATCCCTTGGCTTGCTAAAACACCATGTAGAAAAGCCCTGTAAACACCAAGAATGGAAAGGAATTATTTAATGTGGTATACTGAGGTATAACAGGAAAACAAAAATTTAGGCTGCATGTCTGATAGAAGTTCCTTAGAGTGAAATGTATTATCCTGTAGGTTAGTTTCCCCATTTAGGTTCATGTATGTTAATTTGAGCCCACAAACATAGAATTCAGTCCATGAACTTATATGTGAAGGTTTGGAAATTGGTCTATATATGTTTGGTCTTAGATGTTTTTTAAGTCCTTCAGAAATGAATGATCACTAGTTGTTTAAACTAAAAGATTGATACTGTTGATATTTTAACACATTTACACTTACTTTTTTCTCTCTTCTTAGCACCCTTCCCAAACCCACAAACTTCTTATTTTAGCTCTGCTAATACAATAACTCCCTTACAGGCTAGTGACCAGATCCCTCGCTCGTGTAAATCCATAGAAATCAGTGGAGCTATATGAATTTTGACTAGCTGAGGATCAGGGCCTACGACTCTTCTTGACTGTGGTTGCTGTTAGATCGTGCCATAAAGCCGTCATACCTGCTCTTTTTTTTTTTCTCTCTCTCTCTTCCTGAATCCCGTATACCACTGTTCATATACCTCCAGCTATGAGGCCTATGCTGAGCTAGCTGTAAATGCTCAGTAAAGGGAATTCAGAGCAGCTGAAAAAGGGAGAACACCTATTCACTTGTTACTCCCTTGTGTTTACCCCACACAAGGTTAATGTGAGCCTGAAAGGGCAATTAACATACCAGGCAGCCCCTGCAAGAGGGAAAGCTAGGCTTAATTGATGATTAATTGATTGGCCAGGAGAGCCAAGTTGCCAGAAGAGAGATCACTGTAGTGACAGTGATCATACACGGGGGAACCATACAGGGAGGCAGCCACTATGCTATGCCTAGCCACAAGAAGATGCACCTGTGGTGAGTGGAGCCCTTTATACCCCAATTGACTGTCATAAACAAAGACTCCCAACTGTCAATTCTGACAGAGCAGTCAGGGAGAAAAGATGGTGGTGGGTGGGTGAGGTTCTGTGGCCTGTGATGTGCAGGAGGTCAGATTAGGTGATTATGATGGTCCCTTCTGGCCTTAAAGTCTATAGGCCCATCTGGCCATTGACCAAAGATTCTCCTTGGCAATTAAGAGGGAGGGGGAAAGAGAACTTCCCTCAGTGGTGTTCCCAGTTCTCCAAGATGAAGAGCACAATACTCATCTCTTCTTTTCTGGTTTCACTAACTCAAGCCATAAAACAGGATCATGAATTGCATAGAGTTTATTAGGAGTCAAGATGAGGAGTACATTTATACTCATGGAGTATGAGTGGGTCATACCATCTCCATCCCTTTGTGCACTGGGCCAACCCTACCCTGGGCCAGCTAGCCCTTGGCTTGACCAGTTTATTCAACCATACAATGATAACTATGCCCCTTACACTTGTGTGAACCAGATTCAAGACTTTTCCACTGAGAGTTTGTCTAAACACAAGGGACCATGTTTTCTTTTGTTTGTACACTGAGCTCCCTAATACATAAAGCCAAGCATTAATGCTGGAATATTGTGCTTGTCTATTAGCCTTTGTCTCACTGGGAAAAATAAAAAAGAACGACCCAAAACTGGTTTTCCTTGACTGTGGCCAATGTTTAGTAAAGCCACAAACTTTAGTGACTACTCTTCCTTTTAAGCTGTCTAAATTGAAACTTGTTATACCTTAGAATATAGACTTGAATTTCTCTCTGAGCATGTAATAGCTTTTTACTGTAGATGTTTTTCAATGGTATCTCTGAACGATGAAAAAAATTGACAATTCAAATGCCTGAAATATTTTATGCCCTGGAAAATAGGTGAGCAAGTAGTATCCATTATCAAACTCTGATTGTTTGTGGCCTTATCTTGTGTAAAGATGCAAACAAACAGAATCTGTAAGACATGATTTATTTTAAATTCTCTGCAGTTGGAAGCACTAGCTTTTATGGTTATGGGGACAGTTGAGTCTCAGTGTATCTGGTTTCAGGCAGGAAAGAGCCACCGAGAAAAAGAATGAACATTAGGCACAGATTTCAGACCAAAGTCTGTTCAAAAAGGTGCATCCAGAACTGTGTGCACTTAATGGATGTGCTTTAAAACCCACATTTCTTTCTTTCTTTTTTTTGCACAGACCACGGTAGAAGATGCGAGTCTGAAAATTTTTTAATCTTTTAAAACCTTAGACTTTGGACAAGGTGATCTACTAGGAGGTCAGCAAAGAAATCCACCCATGAACCTATCAGATTGCTGCACAACTGCCACAGCCCAGCAGTTAATAGAACCTGGGGCTCCTGCATGCCCCTGTGTCAGGAGTTTAGGCATGTGGATCCAAAAAGTATTGAATCTTCTAGCCCTTCACAAAACTCAACATACACACATGCATATGCGCATGCACACACAGTTCTGCACTTCTAAGGAAACAGGCCCCATGCAGCACAGCACAGCTCAATAATGCACTGCCGGTGTGGAGTATCAACTTCACAGACTGCTCTCAAAGCAATAGATCCCATAGCAACTCCATTGCATCAAGCACCTTCCATGCCTGTGGGGGTCAGAATGTAGCATTTGTCCCCAAATCCTGAAAATTTTGAATAATTCCTCTGCAGCTGGCTCTGGTGCAAGGTAAAACTGGAGGTTGTATTTCGAGATGCATTAAATAGAAAGTAAACATTCTGTTAGAGACTGAGTAATATTAGGAACTTTGGTAGCATTTCTGTGGTGTTTCTGAACTGGGTGGCAATACAGCGCGTATGTTACAGTGGATTTAATAGCACTGACTTTAATTTTTTTATTTTTGCAATTAGTATGTATCTTGGTGAACAATATATGAGAGACCGTTAGAACATCAGATGTCTCATGAGGGAAGCAGTGGGACAAAGATCCTTCACACCTACGTGTCTCTTTGAGTCTGAATTAGTAAGGACCAAAACTTGTTATAATTGGTTGTTCAATGACCCATGAAGACTGAGTTACTTGTTTCAATCTGGTTCCTAATGAACATTGTGGTCTGTTCAGCATGCCCTAGAAAACACCCTTATAGTTTATCTGTTGCTTATATATAGGGCCGGCTCCAGGCACCAGCGCACCAACCAAGTGCTTGGGGCAGCCAATGGAAAGGGGCTTTTTTTTTTTTTCCGCTTCGGGTGGCAAAAACGCTGGAGCAGGCCCTGCTTATATAGGATATAATCAACACAGGCAAGATCAAACAGTCACCGCAAAGTGGCCAAGGAGTGAACTCATAGAATCTGAACTACTATCTGCAAGACACGGCTCATGACTGAGGCAGCTCAGAGGCTCGGGGAACTTGTCTGAGATGTTCTTGTTTCATGGCTAATACATTTTCAGTTTTGAGCTCTCAGTTCATCACCTTTCGCAAGAACTAAAATTAATGGATGTACAATAGCTTTTTAAATGCAAATTAAAGATGAGAAGTTACTTGGTTTTATTTACAGTTTTATTCTGCTTCGGGAATTCACCTATGCCTCCCTGCTATTTTATAAGCAGTTGAAGGTTTAGAAAAAAATAAGATCGAATCAGTGTACCCTCTATTGAACTTAAAATCCTGCATGATCAAACTCCAGGGAAAAAATATGATATGCTCCAGCAGGGTGTTTATTAGTTCTGCTATTTTAATTGGCCCGAGTTTTTGACCTTTGATTAAAAGAAATGGAGGGGTTTTCTTTCTATTAACATCAGAATGATGAAAACATTTAAGATGGGCTAGTAATACTCATCCCTTCTATCAAGCCACAGTTTAATCAAGAACTAATAATGAAGAATTCCACATAGAATCCTGAAAACAGCACTGCTAATTGCATTAGTTTATTAAATATAATTGGTGCCAGGTACTTAAAACCTTCTACCTACCTTTCCATAATTAGCTTGCTCCCTCTAGCTTTCCTCTTAAGCCCCCAAGAAGAAAGAAGTGGTGCAAGAGGTTGTCAGAAATATTTCTTATGGTTTTTGTTTGTGCAGATGATTCACTGAGATGAAAGCGCACAATATCCCAACAGTGTGCAATCACTTCATCATCAAAATCATTTACTGCATTTGATATAAATGAGGATGCCAATGTATTTTGAAGATATCACTGAGGATGTCAGTGTATTTTGCTGAAAAATTAGAGGAGCACTTCCAGTCTTCAGATCATATTTTTATATTGTTGTATATCATTTAAACTTTTTTACTACTAGCATCTTAAAAAATGTAACACTGAAATTTAGTGAATTCTTCTTCTCAAAATTTGCAAGCCTTTCTCAAGTTGGACACTGGAAAAACTGAGGCACACAAGATCAGACCTTAATGAAGATTATAGCATTAACCTCTCTGTGCCTCATTCTACAGGGGTGTTGTGATGCCTAATTAGAACGTGATCCCTTACTTATTGAAATGAATGAAAAGACTCTCACTGACGTCAGTGGGCCCTGGATCAGGCTCTTGATGGTTAGGAAATGCTTTGAAGTCCTCAGAGTCACGGACCTGATCAATGGGTGCAGGTTATACCAAAACCACAATCAATCGGAGTTTTGTATATGTTGCAACTTCAGGATTGGGTCCCTGAGTATGGCCATTAAGAGATTTAAAAAGCACACTTGCTACAGTTCCAAAAAGACTATCACTGGCTGAGAATAGCAGCAGTTCTTGAATGGCTGGCTCTAGATACTCAGTTCCTTTCCCCCAGGAGCTTGTATATAGCATTTCTGTTTTAAATTTAGCCGCTACATTACCTGGCCAATTGTAATTAAGCATTCTGCTAGCATACAGTACTTTAAAACTGTTATATATGAAAAGTGACTTTGCAGACTTATCAACACCCATGTTTGCTTTTATTTGAAAGCAGGATTTGGAACTAATTGTTTCCTGACGCTACTATATCTTAAGGAACTGTATTCTCCTCCTTTTGTCTGAAGAATATTCAAAATGTTTTTAAAAATGTATACAGTATACCCAAAGCAATTATTCCTTTTATTGTATACACTATGTGCTTATGGTAATGGATGTCAAAAATATAATCTTGGAAATCCAGAAAGAATATACATTGAATTTTAATGAAGTTCCACAAATACATAATTTATCACAAGGGAAACAACTCTGGTCATAAGCAAAATCTATGAAAGTATATTAAACTATTCATAAAGCATATATGAAAAGGTACAAATAACAGAATGTTAAACCATTAAAGGGGTACTGTCAAGGCTCCATCAAAAATGTGATTTGCCAAATTTGCTGCAGCTAACAAGTGCATGCTCAGAGGTAATATAACAATTTACATATATAATGTTGTTCAGCTCCTCCCTCCTGTTCTTATCTCTTTAGCTTTTGTGAGCAGGTACTATAGCAACGTTCATGGAACTTGAAGAGAGGAACAGGGGTTGCAGGAGCGAAGAATTTGGAGGAGGCACTAGGACAGCAGTCTGTGTGCACATGACTAGAATGCTAGCTGCAGTTGCAGCATCTTTGTAAATAGTTTTCTTAGGACTTGTTAATATGTCACCCAGGAAAGTTAAAATGAATTAACTAAAGGTAATTAAAGTGTATTAAATCCCTAGGTAGGTACTCTCATTCAGAAATAAAATGGCCTTAGCTTGGTTTAGCTAAATCCCCTCTGAAGGTGGGTTCAAAGTATTTATCTTTTTAAAATGCTATTCAGCAACTTGAACATGGAGGAGGAGCCAGTGCCATGTGACCAGCCAGCTTGAACATGGACCATCAGCAAGTGCTCCTTGGACCATATTTTGGGAACCACTGCTCTTGGGAGCTTAGTTTTCTTGAAAATTACTTAGGCTATTATTTTAAGAGTCAGCTTGTAAATGGTCATGGCAGTTTATCAGACAGGAGATGACAATGACCAAAATATAGTTGTAGACCCCATAAAATGTTAATTATGGGCTTAAAGGCCTACATTTCCTGTGATATAAACTCATAAATGAAAATGGAGTAGCTCCAATGACTTCAGTGGAGTTAAACTGATTTTTACCAGCTGAGAATCTGTCCCTATATATTTATCTCGTGTATCTATGGATTTTTTTATATTTGTCACTATAGTACCTATATGCCAGATACACCTATACCCCGATATAACGCGATCCGATATAACACGAATTAGGATATAACGCGGTAAAGCAGTGCTCCGGGGGGGCGGGGCTGCGCACTCCGACAGATAAAAGCAAGTTTGATATAATGCGGTTTCACCTATAACGCGGTAAGATTTTTTGGCTCCTGAGGACAGCGTTATATTGGTGTAGAGGTGTATAAGAATTAAAAGAAGCAGTGTATTATAACCAGGACCATTTTCATCCCTCTCGTAGGTTATGTTGGCTTCTCAAGGATTATTTTGGGATGGTGGCTGATGGAGATATGGTCAGCTGTTTAGCAGGCTTCCTTTCTCTCTCTCTCTCTCTCTCTTGAAAGAAGAGAGTCTTGCGGTATAGGATGAATGCTAAAAGATTCTTGAGCTCAGGTGGAAGCAATGTCCACAGCCTAAGGTCCTAGCTAGAAGAAGTGGCAAAGAAATAAAATTATTTATATTTTAACCATGTGCATAATAGTAGGACAGCCAACTGTTTCTGATATTGCATAACAAATGCAATGATAGCAATAGACAAAAATATTATTTGTAAATATATAGAGACTTCAATGAACAGGTTATAAAATACACTAGTACTGAATATGGTATTTGTGTAACTCAGCTAATGCAGATAGCCAGAGATTGCTCATAAAAGCAATCATAATATACAAACCCCACACCAGATTACCTTGAGTACATGAAACAGCATTTAGAAATTAAACTTCAGACTCTACTGTCCTCCCTCCCCCCTCACATTCTCTCTCTCTCTCTGTCTTTTTCTCAGACACACACAGTAATAGTCCCTGCCATCTGCGGCTATATATTTTTCAAAAGTTTAGCATTTTGTTTTTAGAACCTTAACGATGAGTAAAATGTCAAGTCACCCAGAAAATAATCATAGGCATGACAACTAAATGTTAGATCAGCTTGTCTGTCTAGAACATAGTTCACAGTAGAGCTGCACTCACCTGTTTTGGAGATAGCACAAGTAGAGTGCAGATAGGCAGAGGTACTGTGGGCATTAGCTGGTAAATCTTCAAAGAGCTATGCAAGATTTTAGCAGCATGACTCCTATTGATTCTAATAAAAATCAATTATTTTCATTAATGACTTGGATAATGGATGCTTATTAATTAATGCTTATAAAATTTGTGGCCGATCCCAGGCTGGGAGGAGTTGCTAGCACTCTGTAGGGATTAGAATTTAAAATGACCTTCACAAATTGGAGAATTGGTCTGAAATCAACAAGATGAAATTCAATAAAGACAAGTGGCAAAGTACAATACTTGGGAAAGAAAAATCAAATGGACAACTACAAAATAAGGATTAACTGGCTAGGTAGAAACACTGCTGAAAAGGATCTGGGGTTTAGAGTGGATCAAAAACTGAATATGAGCCAACAATATGATGTAGCTGAGCAAAAGGTTAATATCATACTGAGGTGTATTAACAGGAGTGTTGTATGTTGCACATGGGAGATAAATTTGAGGGGGTGGACACTCCTAATAACAGTCTTTAAATCTATAAATAGGACTGCTACTAATAGGACCATGATCAATTGTTCATCATGTCCTCTGCAATTGGGACAAGAAGTTAGCAGCAGCAAAAGGGATTTTGGATAAATATTAGGGAAAACTTTTTAATTATTAGAGTAATAAAGTTCTGAAATAGGCTTCCAAGGGTGGTTGTGGAATCCCCATCGCTGGAGGTTTTTAAGAGTAGGTTAGACAAACACCTGTCAGGGATGGGCTAGGTATACTTGGTTCTGCCGCAGCTTCGGGGGCTGAATCAGATGACCACTTCAGGTCCTTTCCAGCTCTCCATTTCTATGATTCTATGTGACTACAAAAAATCTTTCAAAGTTTACTCTCTAAAAAAACAAACTCCAGATTACTTTTGGAGATTAGTACATGTTATTTATGACAGGAAACAATCATGTAGGTTCAACAGCAAAGCACATCTTGTCATGATTTGTGGCCCACATGAAATTCAGCTAAAAGGACTGTTGCCGTCATTGATGAATGAAGGTGATAACTAAAACTGATTCTCTTCTCCCTTCAATAAAAATTAAAAAACAGAATCAGGTTGTCACAGAGATGATATAGAGTGTGTATCTCTCCCACTCTCCCCATTTTCAAATAATTTAAATGGTCATATCAATGATGTAACAACTATAATGTTAGAAATGTGCAATGAGGAATTTCTACAAAGCTATATTTCTCCAGCATTTCCACAATTTCTTTTTTCATTTTTCCTTCTGTTCTTCTGTCATTTAGACACTATGTTGTAAATGATAGGAAGGTATCTAGACAATTGCTCAGTAGGATGCAAGCTAAAGCCTTTAGCTACAATATCATAATCTTACAATTCAGAAACAGACCCATAGCAGTGAACATAACCTAAAGAAGTTGAATGTAACCTGGCCAGAGACTATTGTCAGAAAATGTTTATGTTGTAGGTGGACTCAGGAAAGAACATTTGAAATTGAAGTCATCTTTAGTAAGAATTATAAAAGTTACATTAACATTCTGAGCTGTTCATCTGGAATTCAGGCTTCACTTTAACCCAGCTTTCTGGGGCAGAATCCTTATCTCACTAAATGTGAGTTTTGCCCTAAATTTTTCTTTCCTTTATGCTGCAAAAAGAATGCAGTTATCCTATCATCTCTATCTTTCTTATTTCTGATGTGCCTATTCCATTGGTATTCAAGCACCTCAATATCACATTTTCTGGAAGGCTTTTAAAGTTTATGCAAGACCTTTTCTTCTGGCCTGGGCAGCTGGATGTAATCCAGAAATAATAGGAGCTTATGGCCATATATGTAAATTTTTTCTGTCAGGCTGAACTCAGCAACCTATCTCTTTCAAAGGTATCCATTATTATCATAATAAGGGTACTACCAGTTTGCTTGCCCCCCTGTGTCTTTCCATCTGTGTATCCAGTAACATCTGTTTGCAAAGATCAGTTCCTTCATTGGGTCAAATCTCACCAGCTCAGAGATTATTTTAATAATAAACCCTATGGAGTCTCTACTTTCAACCAGAGTAGGAATCCCCACACTTTAATATCCTTTGCCTTTATTGGTCATTGATGATCTCTAACCTCTTTTCAGCCTGCACTAGAGTTCATGCTGCACAGGCTCTGAAGAGATTGTTTTTGTGTTCTGCCTGAAAACTCTCAACGTGCTCTCAACTACGTTTAATTTTTGTTCCACTCCTCTCATTCTCTTTTAGTCCTTTATTCAGAGGACACTGTTCCAGCTTTCCCTTCCAGTGAAGAAAGAGTAATCTTTACCTTACCCATTTTGTTTATGAAAAGCTTCCAACAGCTCTCTGATGGCAGTGTTGCTAGTTCTACTGTGACAAAGAAGGGGATGCCCAGCAGGGGGAAAACAACATGATACCCTTTCAGCTCCAGGTCAAGCTGGACAGCATGGAACAAAAAAAGTGATGTTTCTCAATGGTTTCAGTTTTGTGTCTGTCTTGTAACAAAATCTGTGCCCTTAGCTGTGTAACATAAGCAATTAGTCTCATAATTAGCAATTAGTAACATCAGCATTAGTCTCAACAACTGAGGAGCAAATTCAGGATATGCCTAACTCTATTCACTGATCATCAAAACTTTTGAAAAAATTGTTCTTTTGGTCAAATTCATCCCTTCTTTAAGCAAGCACAGTTGCACTGAAGATAGAGGGCTTTTTATGGCTCTGAATTTCCACTGTTGTTGTTGTAGGGTTTTTTAATATTATTTTCTTCTGCTATATTTTATGCGTGTATTTATAAACAATGCTCGCTCCTCTTTACTTTATAAACAAGGAGATCCTTACCAAATGCTTCGATGCTCACATTCTGATGTCTTGAGTATTCTACTTTTAAATAACTTTATTTGCACTTCTTAAGAAATTAATAACTAGAAAAGGATATTAAGAAAGGCATGTATATTTAAAATTACAAAGGAGAATTAAAATTATTGGGGGTGATTTTCAAGGGCAAAAATGGCAGCCAGGGTATTGAATTTCAAGGAAAGTTGGGTGCCTGACTCCCTCTGTCCTCTTGAAAATCTCTCCCAATAATTTTAATTATTCTCTTGTGTGATTTAAAATATATGCACCTTAACATACTTTTCTTATTAAAACTGAATATAACAAGGAGTTATAAATAAATAATAAATAAACCATTGTTTCCCTTTTAGAGTATCACTGCTTGGGAGACGTCTCCTGAAATAATTTGTAACTCTTGGAATCACAACACATGAAGTTAGTCTAGAAATTTGAAGAGTGAAGATGTCTCTGATGGAATAATAAGAACCCATTTCTTTCAGCATGATAGCTTTTTGTTTGTACTAATTTTGTGCAAGTACATTTATGGTGACAGCTAGTATGCTAACTGTCTGAGGAATAAGTGAATCAGACATTGTGGAGTAGATTCCAGTTATTTGATGCAGAATAGGCTTCAATGTTCATCTCACTTTTTCTCTTCTTAGACTTTTTTTGCCAACAATTTCTAAGCTACAATAAAATGTTCTGTGTATGTACCCTAATCAACACTTAAGGGAGTCAATGTTTCCTTGGGAATAGGTCTCCTGAGTCCCAGTCCAGTGCCCTGGGTTCAGTTCTGGGTTCTGGCACTGGCCTGCTGAACGAACATCAACAAATCTCTTCCCCTCCCCGTGCCTCAGTTTCCCCATCTCTAAAATGGAATTAATGATAATGACTTCTTTTGTAAAGTGCTTTGAGAGCTACAGATGAAAAGCACTGTATCAGAGATAGGTATTATTATTAGGAGGAGGATTTTGGTTATAAATTACACACCACTGATCTCCATGAAGATGCATGCAGTGCACTTCAGAGTTAAATTTGGTCTTTGGTTTTTAAGAGGTAAAGAAAATATATTTTTCTCATGGTCTTTATACGGGGGGCAGGGTATGTGAAGAAAGATCATGTGCCTGATGAATTTTTTTATGTATATTTATTTCAGGCCCTGCTTGATACGCAGAATCTTTTGAGAGCTCAGATTACAAATTTTACTTTCAACCTGGGATTTTCAGGGAAATTTTACCACACAGGTAAGAATGAAAATCTAAAATCACTTTCATTTTGATTGGAAGTATCTTTGTAGTGTAGGGGAAGTAGAAATGACATTGATTATACAGCTTTGGTATTAAATGAAATGGGATGATAGGGAACTGCACTCAGGTTCTGAATAAAGAGGAAAGCTTCCTTCACAAGAATATAACAAATAGAACAGGTTGCCTCAGAGCATATAACATAATTGTGTGACTGACTGGGTCAAACTGTATTCCTGAAGGATGGTTTACATTGACTAACCCTTATGTTGAAGCAGTATTCTCCATGAGACTAGTGTCTGAGGTATATAAATACATTTTTCCAGTTTTCCTATATTGTATTAAACCAACTAGATTCACCTATATAAATTATTCTGCATATATTTACACAGTGTCTTTGTAGATTAGACATATAGTGATACTTTTTAAAACCTCTTAAGCATGTATTATGAGTGAAAGCTGAACAGACCCTTAACTTCAATTTACATGTAGGAAATTCAGGAATGCATATAGGTCAGATCTAGTGCATACATCCAAAAAATTATACCTAAATACTCATATCTTCTATTAAAAATGGTAATTTCCATTCACAACCAAGTAAAGAATATGTTCAAAACATTGCTTTACATTTAAACTGGTTTGACAAAGTAAGAGCTCTCTGAACTATTGTTGTGGGGTTTATCCATCAATGCAAATTTTAAATCAAGTTTGGAAGTTTTTCAATAAGACATGATGTGGTTCAAATAGGAATTATTTTGGGAGAAGTTCTAAAGTATGTGTTGTGCAGGAGGTCATACTTGATGATCAGAGTCGACCCTTCTGGCCTTAGAAGCTATGAATCTGTGAATGCTCATGTTGGTAGCTACTCCAGAATAAGGGCCACGTGAGAAGTACTGAGAACCTTGAATGAGAAGTCAAGTGTCCTCAATGCCTGCTGACTCCAAGGAGTTCAGTACCTCTCCTGATCAAGTCCTAAGGTCCCAGTCCTGTAAAGGGATTTGCAAGAGCAGATCCCTATTCCCACACAGTCCCTTTGACATCTTTCCACAATCAGAGCTTGTTATCAAAGGCAGCATAGAGAAGAAGCCATTAAAAAGTAAACATTTACAAAGTAAACATGTGAGAGCTATTAACACAGAGTTGTCACATATATTTCCTATTCTAGATATAAGGAAAAACTGTAGTAATCTCTGACTTTTAATAGCAGCCACTTTATGCACCGTATTCATATTTTATAATTATTTCTAGATTCTATCAGACTCAAATTTCTTCTTGTGATCAGCTGATATACCCTATAGCCTGTAAAAGGCAAACTGTTTGTTTGTAAAACAGGTAGTAAATTGGTGTATATTCGCCATCCACTCAATTTTCAAAATCCAAAATGGCCAACACAGAACACATATCCCATTTCAGAAAAGTTTCCCAGGAGGATTTACATCATTATTAAGAAAGTAAATTGTGACTGTTTTCTTGACCACTATGTAAAATATTGGTCTTGGAGTAGACTCAGTGTGAGATAACGTGTAGAGCTTCAGGTTTCAACCATTAATCTTTCTGTTTCTTAGGATATATTTTATTGCTTTTGTCGTGTGTGTAACACAATTAACAAAATTCCAGTGTGTTTGTCTTTCAAAAAGACATACGGGGAAAAACCAAAGAAAAATGTAATCTCTTATAATGTTCATGTTATTGAATTACTGCTGTTTGGATGCTTCCTTTCTGAAACCTTGCTCTGATCAAGTAAATTTGAGAATAATTTCTATGGCTAAGATTATTGAAAATTAGTTTCTATATTTAGTCACCTAAACCCATATTTAAACACCCAAACAAGTGGCCTGATTTTCAAAACTGTTGAGCACTCATCAAAGAGCGTCAGCAGCAGTTGCTGGGTGTTCAGCACTTGTGAAAATCATGCCACTTATTTAAATGCCTAAATTAGGGCCTACATGCCTAACTTTAGGGCTCATCTCTGAAAATCTCAGTTTGTTTTTAATCCTTCTTTTATATAAGAAATAAAGAAAAATGTTAATGACTGGAGCTCTTTGCTTTTGGTGGAACTCTCAAATTTGCCAGGTTTGACTGTGTAATGTTCCAGGAAAGTGCTGGAAGCCTCCTGAAATATTTAAAACTTGATTGGACAAAACTCTTAGAATATACTGTCTGGCACAAACCTGCAATGAGGGAGGAAGATGGATAATATGGCCTCTTCTGTCTTGAATGCCAGGTGATATTGTATTATAACTTACAGTATCTTCTGTTTATTTGTCATCATGGCACATGTAGTTCTGTGTGGAAAAAGCACTAATATCTTATGACCAAATCTGAGGTCCTTAATTAAGCAAAATTTCCCACTGACTTCAATGAGAGCTTTGTTTGATTAAAGACCACAGATTTTAGCCCTTCATATAAGTAACCAATACAGAAGTTTGAATCATCAGATAGGTAAACAACCAAAACAAACAAACAAACCAAAACTTCTATGCAAGCATAATAGAACAGCTGTAGAAATAGAAAGAAAGAAGGGATAAGGCATTAAGTAGGCAGAAAGGCAATGTGTTTACACAGGGAAGCAGATGTTATATGCTGCCAGAACAAAGAAACAATCATGCATGCAAAATAGGACCACATTAGGGACAGAGAGAGACAAAAGACAACACAAGATAATGTCAGAGTTGAAGGACATTAATATGAAATCAAGGAAGTGAGGTGATATGTAGGAATGAGACTGAGAAATGCAAAATGATTGATTCAAAGCTAAAGTAGAACATACAGGGTTAGATTGTGTCTGACTCTTGTGGTGATTACATGGGAGAGGGGTGGGATGAGAACACTTGTCTTCATTCTTTCTTGAATGCATTGGTCCCTGCTAGCATTCCCTGAGGTCCTAGCCACCCCAACGGGAGGGAGGCAGGAAAGGGAGTCTGAGAAGATATGGCCCCCTCCCACTCACTCCACGCCACAGAGGGGAGCAGATACTGTCCCTTCCTGAGGCTGCACAATCCCTCCCAGAACTTCAGGGATAGCACAGATCCACATGCAGGTGTACGGTACAAGCTGAGCCATATTGTAAAATAGTAAATAATTACTATGGAACTGGCTCAACATCGGAGCATCCCTGAAATGACCATATTGTTAAAATCAGAAAGCCAACTTAAAGATCCCAGACAGGTTGCTGCATCATTACATCTGACTGCCCCCATTTTTCCTTTCTAACATGAGTCTCTAACTCAATTTCCCCAGCTGGAGATAGAGATAAAATCATGGAAAAAGCAAAGGTTCACTGGAAGAAAGAGGAAAATATGAAGGGGAGATAGAGATAGATAGTTCAATGTGATTGGTGCAGAAAGTAGAGTAATTGAATGTTTGGTTTGGTTTTGTTTGTTTGGAAGAGAAATCAGATTAGTGAAGTAAAAGAATAAGTAAATAAAATGAGTAATTACATTTGATGTGAAATGATAATGGCAACATGATGCTTACAGAAGCTAAAACAGGATTTTTAAATGTGTATGGTTTATGGGAAGAAGCAATATATACAACTGGATAAGCAGGAAATTGACATGTCATGAGATCATGAACAAGGTAAGAATTAGAAGGGAAGAAAAAGGAATAGAGTGGCATAGGATAATTTGAAGAGGCTGGTAGGAGAATACTTCAGAAAAGCATATGTAATGAAAAAGGGAAGGCAGGATTGATTGCAACGGGAGTTTTGTCTGAATAAATTACACTGAATAAGACTTGTTAACATTGTCATTTATCCTCTTCAATACTCCATCTTTTTATAGGTCTGTTTTTTAGCTGCTTTTTGTATTAGCTTCTAATGTTACTTGTGCAGTACATAAATGAGACGACAGTGTTATATCATGCATTTTGAGGGTTGCTCAATCTCATAGAGAGGAAGGTGTGTTTTTCCACCATATTATATGGGAAGAGAAGGGGTTGTGTATTCAAGAGCTTTTAAAATCCTTATTTAACATCACTGTAATATCAAATTTGTTTGAAATATTTTTGGTGTCTAATATTACATTGCTAACGTTCCTCTTGTTTTTCCTAATGATTTTAACAACATAACAAACCTGGAGAGTTTGTTTTTGGGGAATATTTTTGCAGGAACTGAAGAGGAGGATGAAGGTGATGACCTGTTGTTGGGGTCTGTGGATGAGTTCTGGTGGTTTCCCCATATGTGGAGTCACATGCAGCCTCATCTCTTCCATAATGAATCATCACTGGTAGAGCAGATGATTCTCAACAAAAAATTTGCCTTAGTAAGTAACATCTTTGCATGGTATACTTAATAGAGCTGTATGAGAATCAGAATTGGTTTTTCAGGAAATGCTGCAATTGCAAATTTTATTTTTATTCTGAATCAGAATTTTTCAATCAAAAAACCCTGAAATTTCCCATGAAATGAAAATTTAAAAAAAAATTCGTTTTGGGTCAACTGAAAACTTCAATTTTGATAAAATTGCAAACTTTTTTTCCCTATTTTGACTTTTTTATTTTACATTATAATTTATACTATAATATAAAATAAATTTTGAAACAAAAAATTCTTTTGACATGAAAAATCAAAACAATCCATTAAGGTTGAAATGCTTCATTTTGATTCAGTTTTCTAAATAGAATTTTGTCAACATCAGGACATTCTCTCAGAAAGTTTCAAATTTGGTGAAGTGGCACTTTCCAATGAAAAAATGTTCTGGTGGAAAATTTTCAGCTAACTGTAATGTTTGCATAATGAAATATAGTCCGGGTCTGTCCTTCAGAACTTTCAAAGCTTTTTCTCTGCTTTGAAATCCAGTAAACTCTCTCAAGTTTATTAATGTATATTACAATTACCCATTTGATCAGTTTATGTATAAAAATAGCTGTTCTGAAAAGCATGGACTTTGCTAAGTAATTATATATTTACAGAAAGGTACTGAAAAAAAATATTTCAATGAGAACCTGAAAGAAAAATAAAATGAGACATACAGGTATAAGAAAATTAGAGAAAGAAAAATGTACTTGGTTTGATTCTGCCATTCGGTTTCATGTAACAAAGAAAAAACCAGAGGTCTCATCCGTGTACATTATACTATACTGCTTGTTTACAGATGTGAATGCTGATAATTTTGAACTATAGTAATCTGGTGTAAAATACATTTTATTGTTTAAAATCATATTCATTTTAGCTATTTAAGAATTCACTGTTGGCTAACCTCGAGCAGCTTTCCCCTGTGTGGGAGCACTGGAGGAGGGGTGGGAGAGAAAGCGTAGGGAGTGTTTCTCCCCTAACACATTCATACATGAGTTAGTCATAATTTGGTTCTCAGTGCTGGAGGATGTAAGGAGAGTCAGATGAGATTAGCTATTGACAGGACTAACAGCCCCAGAGAGGCTGTTTTTTTGTGGCCTAAAAATAGGCACAGGGCTCAGGAATGACAGTACACATGTTGAATAGGTGTTGCAAAGGGCTACACCTCCCCTGGGGTTTCAAGAACTATTGAGCCTAATTCTCCTTTTGCTTATACTATTGTAAACCAGGAGTAACTCCATTTGAAATCAGTGGAATTGCCCTGGTAATGTGAGAGGAGAATTGGGTCCATTATACTATTATCAGTTTGGACACTATTTATATTTACTCCTTCAAAAAGAAAATTTGAGCATTTAAATGTATTATTTTGGTTGGAAAAAGGGTTGCCAAGTGTCTAATCTCACAAACCCAAACACCCTTGCCCCGTCCCCTGCCCCTTCTCTGATGCCCCGCCCCCACACACTCCATCCTCCCTTCCTCCATCGCTCGCTGTCCTCCACCCTCACTCACTTTCTGGGGCAGGGGGTTGGTGTGCAGGTTTTGGGCTGGCGGGTAGGGCCGAGGGGTTTGGAGTATGGGAGGGGGCTGAGCCTGGTGCAGGAGCGGGTGTGTGGTGTGGGCTCTGGGAGGGAGTTTGGGTTCAGAAGGGGGCTTGGAGTGGGGCTGAGGGGTGCGGAGTGTGGGAGTGGCCTTGGGGGTGGGGCAAGGAATTCGGGGTGTGGGCTCCGGCTGGGAGGCGCTTACCTCGGGTGGCTCCCAGAAGCAGCTGGCATGTCTGGCTCCTAGGCTCAGGGGCAACCAGAGGGCTCTGTGCATTGCCCCTGCCTGCAGCTCCTATTGGCTGCACTTCCTGGACAATGTGAGCTGCGGAGTCGGCACTCAAGGAGGGGGCAGCGCGCAGAGATCCTCTGGCTGTACCTGCGCCTAGGATCCAGAGAGATGTGTCAGTTGCTTCCAGGAGCCACATGGAGTCAGGGCAGGTAGGGAGCCTGCCTTAGCTCCGCTATGCCACCGACTGGACTTTTAGTGGCCTATTAAAATCTCCCAGATTCGTTTCAGCCCCCGGGAGATCAATTCCCAGCCAGTCTGGGAGCGTTGGCAACACTAGTTGGAAAACTTATTAATTTATTATTAATTTTTAATGCAAAGAGTAACTAAAACACATAAAGAATTACTCCAGTGATAGACCATTGTTCTAATTTCTTTTGAGATAACTAAGTTGCAAGTCATATTAAACTAAATACTTCCAAAAGTTATGAAATATTTTATCTTATAGCTTTGCATTTGAGACATAATTAACAAGTATATTTATACACACTCATGCGTGCGCACATCCCCACACACACAGGCTGCATGACTGAGAACAAAAATATGTTTTCCGTTTTTTTTCTTTTCAATAAAACCTTCTTTTCTCCCTTTAAAAATGTTCATCTTGACATCTGAAAATGTGTAACTGGATTTATAATTTATGATTTCACAAAAAGAAAACAATTAATACTTCAGAATAACCAGGTAGTGTATTTTAGAATTTAATTCAATAATTATATGTAGAATCTGGGATTTCAAATGCATATTGTCATGTGGTTTTACAACTAAGCATTGCTGCTACCTATGAACAAAAGATTGTATTACATCACACAGTAGTATTTGAAAGCTGTATTAAAGGTTCTCAAAAGTGACAAATAAGTAGCTCCTTAAACTTGTATTTGTAACAGAGAACATCCCATTCTTTCACAAAATGAGCCACAAGTAGACTTTCAAGTGTCCTGGTGACACTGACTAGCTCTATCACTAACAGTCAAAGATGACAAGGATTTGATAGCCGAGATTAGAACTAACCAAACAACCAGTGGAATGTACAAATCACCCAATTTTCACAAAACAAGGCTGTATAAGTAAGGTTGTATTCTGTTTATATGGTATGTTTACCCAAAAAAACAATATTAAAACTATGTTAAGGACTGACACACAACAATAAAAATAAGTAAATCAGATATATAACTGTTTTGCAACACTTAGGCCAAAGTCCATCAAGAAAGTATTTGAAGGTGCACAAGTGTTCAAGACTACCCCCAAGTGTGATTACTTTAGCTTTATTGTTTTGTATTAGAACTTTAATATTATGATAATGCAGTTTCTGTTCAGTAAATGTATTTGTTGGTTTTCTAGTGATTATTTTTAAATAAACATAATGGACCAAATATATCTCTAATGAAACTCCATTAACTTCACCGGATAGAATTTGATCCATTGCTTTGTTCTGCATAGGTACACATACTCCTTCTGTTGCATATAGGATTTCTGTCAATTGTAGTTAGATTTTAAATATTTTTCCCTAAGTGTTAACTTAGAGAACTACCAGCTATCTAAGGAAATGGGATTTTGCTGGTCCAGCTCTTCATCAAACAAAAAAGGGATGGTTTTATTGTTGGTGAAAAATTGTTTTTTCTTTAATACATATTTTGGGTCAAATTTATCCCTAGTGTAACTCTTGACACATTTTAGTTACTCTTTGCACTAAAAGTTAATTAACAAAATATAGTTTCCAGCAAAAATATCATCATATAAATCATTGGTAGACTCTGCCTGGAATACTGTTTTCAGCTCTGGTCACCCCATCTCAAAGAGAATATTGCAGAAATAGGAGGAGTTCACAGACAAGAACTATTAGAAGCACATGGAAAGAGTCTGAAAAAATAGAGACTTTTCTTTAGAGCAGAAGTGAATAAGAGAGGATGTGATAAGAGTTAACAAGAATATCCCAGTTATCCTTTAAGTGCTTACTGCAGATTTTCTTGCATCTTCCTCAGAAGTAGCTGGTATGGCCACTATTAGAGACAGAATACTGGACTAGATGGACCACTGGTCTGATCCATTTTTGCAATTCTTTTTTCCAAAGTCAGTTGGAAGACAGATTGAGATATATGAAGGACAGTTGTAGTTTACAGATTGTAAATATTGAGATTCACTTAGGTTGTTTTAAATCCAACCTGTTGTGAAATTTTCAGAAAATGAAGAAAAATGTGACACGAAAAAATAAAAGATTTTACTCTGTGTTTTTATACAGATGCATCAATTAAATGCAGTTGTGGGGCTTTCCCCCCACTGAATAGAAAGCAGTTTGCTCAGAAACTGAGAATTGAATAAGGGTGGATTTGACTTAAATCACTAGTCAAGCAGACTCGATTTAATCATGGATTTCTACATAAAAGTGTACTCTTGTTGGTTGTTATAACCTTAAAACATATTCTTCACAACTCAGAGATAGATGTAGGTTTCATTTTTAGAAGGTACACACTATACATTTTTAAAGTGATTTATTTTGAAAATTTTTCTGATTAGTTGTACAGCTATATCAGAAAATGAATGATTGGTTACTTCATCTACCAAAGGTAATTGAAGCAGATATTTATGAAGTCATTGAGAGGTGAACTATCTCCAATTCAACAGGTTAATCATTAATATTTGAAGGATTTTCTTGCCATGCTGTATTAGGAGGATAACATCACCAGACAGACATTTAAATTGTTTTATTTAACTAAAACAACAACGTTATGTATTCTGGATTGTTTGTTTTTTTTCAACAGCAAGCATATAATATTTTAACAGAGCAAGCATATGAATTATTGAATTTAATAAAACATTCAAGTTTTTTAAAATCCGGTTTGTTTTTGTTAAAATTGTTTTTAACTAGAATAGTTAAATGAAATATTAAAAAAAAATTAAATCTACTATGTCAGCCAGGTCAAAATGAGAAACTTAAAATATTGGCTTCTGCAGCTAACTCAGTCATCTTCACCTTAATTTTCCTGTTTGTTCATAATCTGGAAAAGAAAAACAAGCTTTCCTGCTTTTTCAGGTCCCAAACGATTTCTCAATTTGGAATGAATTAGTCCACAGGAAGAAAATATTCTTTCTACACCAGCAGAAGAGCTACTGCTGTTAAAAGTGAGATTGTTACTTTAGCAGTCTCTGAATCCAAGTGCTTAAGTGACTTCCACCAGTTCACTGGTGTGACTTTCTTTAAAACATCATCAGCAAACATATTTCTTGAATGCTTCACCCTTAGCTCTGAAGTGTATTATAGTTGGCATTATGGAGGGATGATTGCTGGATGTCCATGATATAGCCAACTCCTTTTCTTCAGCAGTTAAGGTTTGACCCTAGTACTGAGTATTGAGAATATTTGCAAGAAGATGAGCTGTAGATAGTATTTGTCCCATTTGTTTTTTTTAATGCTTGTAATTTAACTCTGTCATTGCATATTTCTCTTTTTAAGATCTCACTCAGTTCCTTCCAAATTTCAACAGTGTCAGCAATAAAACAGCTATTTCCCTGCATTTTGTTCAAGGCTACAGGATACTCAGCATGTTTTCAACATTTCTCTTAAGCCCAATGTTCAGAACTTTGGCTGTGACGATGCCATCTATTTTTTCACGATTTTGTTCATAAACTGTAATCTGATTAGGCCAGTTCTTGATATAGTGCTCAAAACAGTCCACTACTGAATTCCATCACACATCTTGTGGGAGAGTTAGCTTGGTTCCTCCCACTTTTTTTCAGAGCAGCTGCTGCAAAGTGGTTGTTACGGAAGTATTTTGCAATTTCAAACACATTAGCCTTTATTTCTGGAACACTAAAGACTTTGGTTAGGAGGTGCAGCAAATGAGCACTGCAACCGTATGTTATTAGCTTGGGTCTCTCTTCTAAATAATTCTTCTCATCTTGGATACATTTGCAGCATTGTCAGTGACCAAGCTGCATACTAGACATTTGAAATTTTTTTCACAGTTTGTTATAGCTTTTATTGCTACAGTACTTCTTGTCAGTATTCTGCTGTGTGTGCATTTCCTGATGTATCAATTGTTTCTGTAAGGAAGACATTCCCTTCTTCTGTTGTCACACAAACACATACAACAGGATCATTGTGGACATTGTTCCACCCATCAAGACTCAGGTTAACAATTTTATCCTCTAGACCTTTTGCACTCTGCTCAATTTCTCTTTCATACACTTTATCCAGCAATTTGCCTGCAACATCTGCTCTGTTGGGTGGACTGTATCCTGGTCTTAATGACTGAACAATGTTAATGAAGTGTGGGTTCTCAATCATACGGAAAGGAGAGTTTGTTGCTTAAACAAACCGGGCAATTTTTTCATCAATTACATCTTTTTGTAATCTGCTGGTTCTTATCACAAACTTATCTGGATTTTACTGGATGATGGTAAAAAAATTTTTTTGCTACAGGTGATATACTGTGGCTGTGTGACATACATGATGTGACTGAAACACTATCATTGGCAGATAACTCTGAAACTATAAAAAATGATGGTGATCTTGAAGGTGGATAGTCTTCAGAATCCTGTATGTTGAGGATGGATTTTCTTAAACAAAATAAGTCAATGCAAAAAGCAACAGAGGGTCCTGTGGCACCTTTGAGACTAACAGAAGTGCTGGGAGCATAAGCTTTCGTGGGTAAGAACCTCACTTCTTCAGATGCAGGTACCTGCATCTGAAGAAGTGAGGTTCTTACCCACGAAAGATGTACCTGCATCTGAAGAAGTGAGGTTCTTACCCACGAAAGCTTATGCTCCCAGCACTTCTGTTAGTCTCAAAGGTGCCACAGGACCCTCTGTTGCTTTTTACAGATTCAGACTAACACAGCTACCCCTCTGATAAGTCAATGCAGTTATTTAATTATTATTACCATACTGCTCATTTAGTATTACTCATTGCATTCACTGACACTCAGTACTACTATAAAGGTGAAATTGTAAAAGGAAGATCTGCCTATTTCAGCTATTTATTTTTTATCACAACTGCATCTAAAATGATAGTACCATAGAGTAACAACTATATTTTTTGCTCAAACATGAGAATTCAAGAATAGTCCAGAAGGATGACAGGAATTCCTTACAAAAGAAGTATGAAATAAAATTTTTTACCAAGCTGAAGATCCTGCATTTTCAGACATGTTCCTTTCATCAACTTCAATGAAGCTTTCTCCTGAGAAGGAACACTTCTTATGATGTTGTTTCATTTGGGCAATCAGGCCTTGCATTTCTTTGTTGCACTGTTTGTATTTTGCACACCTCCCTGTCTTACCCACAGGTAGAGGAACTTCATTAAAATATTCCCAAACTGGGTCTCCTTAATGGCCTGCTGCCATTATAGGTTCTCCTTTCTAGTGAGAGAATAATATGTTAGATCTCAAATCAATGAAGGCTACACACAGAAAGACCTCAAGACTTCTGGAATATGCTGCTCAAACAGTTTCACTGTTTCAGAGTAGCAGCCGTGTTAGTCTGTATCCGCAAAAAGAAGAACAGGAGGACTTGTGGCACCTTAGAGACTAACAAATTTATTAGAGCATAAGCTTTCGTGGACTACAGCCCACTTCTTCGGATGCATATAGAATGGAACATATATTGAGGAGATATATATACACACATACAGAGAGCATAAACAGGTGGGAGTTGTCTTACCACCTCTGAGAGGCCAATTAATTAAGAGAAAAAAAACTTTTGAAGTGATAATCAAGCTAGCCCAGTACAGACAGACAGTTAGATAACAAGTGTGAGAATACTTACAAGGGGAGATAGATTCAATGTTTGTAATGGCTCAACCATTCCCAGTCCTTATTCAAGCCGGAGTTGATTGTGTCTAGTTTGCATATCAATTCTAGCTCAGCAGTTTCTCGTTGGAGTCTGTTTTTGAAGTTTTTCTGTTGTAATATAGCCACCCGCAGGTCTGTCACTGAATGACCAGACAGGTTAAAGTGTTCTCCCACTGGTTTTTGAGTATTTTGATTCCTGATGTCAGATTTGTGTCCATTAATTCTTTTGCGTAGAGACTGTCCGGTTTGGCCAATGTACATGGCAGAGGGGCATTGCTGGCACATGATGGCATATATCACATTGGTAGATGTGCAGGTGAACGAGCACCTGATGGTATGGCTGATGTGATTAGGTCCTATGATGATGTCACTGGAATAGATATGTGGACAGAGTTGACATCGGGGTTTGTTACAAGGATAGGTTCCTGGGTTAGTGGTTTTGTTCAGTGATGTGTGGTTTCTGGTGAGTATTTGCTTTAGGTTGGGGGGTTGTCTGTAAGCGAGGACAGGTCTGTCTCCCAAGATCTGTGAGAGTAAAGGATCATCTTTCAGGATAGGTTGTAGATCTCTGATGATGCGCTGGAGAGGTTTTAGTTGGGGGCTGAAGGTGACAGCTAGTGGTGTTCTGTTATTTTCTTTGTTGGGCCTGTCTTGTAGGAGGTGACTTCTGGGTACTCGTCTGGCTCTGTCAATCTGTTTTTTCACTTCAGCAGGTGGGTATTGTAGTTTTAAGAATGCTTGATAGAGATCTTGTAGGTGCTTGTCTCTATCCGAGGGATTGGAGCAAATGCGGTTATATCTTAGAGCTTGGCTGTAGACAATGGATCGTGTGGTGTGTCCTGGATGGAAGCTGGAGGCATGTAGGTAAGTGTAGCGGTCAGTAGGTTTCCGGTATAGGGTGGTATTTATGTGACCATCGCTTATTAGCACAGTAGTGTCCAGGAAATGGACCGCTTGTGTGGATTGATCTAGGCTGAGGTTGATGGTGGGATGGAAATTATTGAAATCATGGTGAAATTCCTCAAGGGCTTCTTTTCCATGGGTCCAGATGATGAAGATGTCATCAATGTAGCGCAAGTAGAGTAGGGGCGTTAGGGGACGAGAGCTAAGGAAGCGTTGTTCTAAGTCAGCCATAAAAATGTTGGCATATTGTGGGGCCATGCGGGTACCCATAGCAGTGCCGCTGACTTGAACGTATATATTGTCCCCAAATGTGAAATAGTTGTGGGTGAGGACAAAATCACAAAGTTCAGCCACCAGGTTAGCTGTGACATTATCAGGGATACTGTTCCTGATAGCTTGTAGTCCATCTTTGTGTGGAATATTGGTGTAGAGGGCTTCTACGTCCATAGTGGCCAGGATGGTGTTTTCTGGAAGATCACCGATGGATTGTAGTTTCCTCAGGAAGTCAGTGGTGTCTCGAAGATAGCTGGGAGTGCTGGTAGCGTAGGGTCTGAGGAGAGAGTCTACATAACCAGACAAGCTTGATGTTAGGGTGCCAATGCCTGAGATGATGGGGCGTCCAGGATATCCAGGTTTATGGATCTTGGGTAGCAAATAGAATACCCCTGGTCGGGGTTCTAGGCATGTGTCTGTACAGATTTGTTCCTGTGCTTTGTCAGGGAGTTTTTTTAGCAGATGGTGTAGTTTCTTTAGGTAATCCTCAGTGGGATCAGAGGATAATGGCCTGTAGAATGTGGTGTTAGAGAGCTGTCTAGCAGCCTCCTGGTCATATTCCAATTTATTCATGATGACGACAGCACCTCCTTTGTCAGCCTTTTTGATTATGATGTCAGGGTTGTTTCTGAGGCTGTAGATGGCGTTGTGTTCTGCATGGCTGAGGTTATGTGGCAAGTGATGTTGCTTTTCCACAATTTCAGCCTTTGCACGTCGACGGAAGCACTCTATGTAGAAATCCAGTCTGTTGTTTCGACCGTCCGGAGGAGTCCACGCAGAATCCTTTTTTTTGTAGTGCTGGTAGGGAGGATTCTGTGGGTTAGTATGCTGTTCAGAGGTATGTTGGAAATATTCTTTGAGTCGGAGACGTCGAAAGTAGGATTCTAGGTCACCGCAGAACTGTATCATATTCATGGGTCTGGAGGGACAAAAGGAGAGGCCCCGAGATAGGACAGACTCTTCTGCTGGGCTAAGAGTATAGCTGGAAAGATTAACAATATTGCTGGGTGGGTTAAGGGAACTACTGTTGTGGCTGCTTGTGGCATGTAGCAGTTTAGATAGTTTAGTGTCCTTTTTCCTTTGTAGAGAGGCAAAGTTTGTCTTGTAAATGGCTTGTCTAGTTTTTGTAAAGTCTATCCATGAGGAAGTTTGTGTGGAAGGTTGGTTTCTTATGAGAGTATCCAGTTCTGAGAGCTCATTCTTAATCTTTCCCTGTTTGCTGTATAGGATGCTGATCAGGTGATTTCGCAGTTTCTTTGAGAGTGTGTGACACAGTCTCTCAGCATAGTCTGTGTGATATGTAGATTGTAATGGATTTTTTACCTTTAGTCCTTTTGGTATGATGTCCATCTGCTTGCATTTGGAAAGGAAGATGATGTCTGTCTGTATCTGTACGAGTTTTTTCATGAGGTTGATGGATTTCCACTCCATACGGCTAAATGCAGTGCCTTGCATAATGAAAGGTTTCAGAGTAGCAGCCGTGTTAGTCTGTATCCGCAAAAAGAAGAACAGGAGGACTTGTGGCACCTTAGAGACTAACAAATTTATTAGAGCATAAGCTTTCGTGGACTACAGCCCACTTCTTCGGATGCATATAGAATGGAACATATATTGAGGAGATATATATACACACATACAGAGAGCATAAACAGGTGGGAGTTGTCTTACCACCTCTGAGAGGCCAATTAATTAAGAGAAAAAAAACTTTTGAAGTGATAATCAAGCTAGCCCAGTACAGACAGACAGTTAGTTTCACTGTTGTTTCTACTGCCTGCCCCTCCCGTCTCACATTTATCTTCAGACTTCTTCTCCTTGTCCAGATCAATTCTGCCCCCAACCATCTTCTATTCATTGAACTTTTTGAAACTTTTCACTTTTAGAGAGAGGTAAGGGATTGACTCTGTGTACAAATTTGCAGAAGGACAATACGGTTGAGGTCTGTTATTCCTCACATCTATATATTCTTTATTTAAAAACATTTTTGCTGTTAACAAGCATGTTATCTCTGGAAACACAAATCCACAGTTTGAGAACTGCAAAACTAAGCATCGCTGATGGTATCTTCTAGACTGAGCACTGAGTCCCATTGGGTAGATAGAAAGATTGACCTAAATAATCTATACAGAAGCCCCTGGAACCCCATAAGAGTGGGTTCCTAATCCATGAACTATTGGAACTCATTTACAAAACTTTTCTTAAACATTACATGAATATATTGTCTCATATTATAGAATTAGAATTTATAATCCCTATTCCATGATCAAATATCTTTGAGCTAAGATATAATGTATCTTAATTAAACCTATCTTTAGATAGGTTTTTTTCCTCAAAAGCATTTTATCAAAAAAATCCAATTTAAATAAAAAGAATCCGATTTAAAAAAAAAATCCATTGATTTTTATCCAGCCTGGAATTGATACAGTATGCTTAGGTCCCTACCAAATTCACAGTCCATTTTAGTCAATTTCACAGTCATAGGATTTTAAAAATCGTAAATTTCACGATTTCCGCTATTTAAATCTGAAATTTCACAGTGTTGTAATTGTAGGGATCCTGATCCAAAAGGGAGTTGTGTGTGCATGGGGGGGAGGGGGAAGGTTGCAAGGTTATTGTAGGGAGGGTTGCGATATTGCTATCCTTACTTCTGCACTGCTGCTGGCGGCGGCACTGGGCAGCTGGAGAGCGGTGGCTGCTGGCTGGGAGCCCAGCTCTGAAGGCAGAGCCGCCGCCAGCAGCAGCGCAGAAATAAGGATGGCCTGGTATGGTATTGCCACCCTTTACCTCTGTGCTGCTGCCTGCAGAGCTGGGCCCTCCGTCAGCAGCCGCCACTGTCTGGCCGCCCATGGTATGGTATTGCCACCCTTACTTCTGTATGAAATACAGTAAAATTTCTTAATTCTGTATGAAATACTCAGTATAAGAATAACAATATTTGAAAAATACTGAAGAAGACATTATTACATGGGGAAAGATATGCTCATAATTAGTATGAAAGATTTTAATTAAATTACATATTTATTAGTGAATATTGGTGTAAGATTAAGAAACCACTTAATTCAGACTTTAAATAAAAGTTGAATGAAGAAGATTAAATAGGACATTAGAGAATACAGTCTCTTACACATTTTATAAAGATTATTCTTTTTGATGCTTGTGCATGCTCAAGTGAAGTAGAAAAGATTAAGATAAGAGAAAGGGGAATTGAAACTTCTGTACTGGAATTAAGTAGTTTAAAGCTAAATAACTGATTGTAGTCAAATCAATGGGCCAAGTCCTATACTCTTTTTACTCAGCCCTACTTAGCATTGAAGTGAATGTACATTACACACTGTGCACCCACAGTAGAGAACCAAGCATATATATATAAGGAATAATTGACAGTGTGATATATAGGTCTTATCAAGCATAACTTCTGGATGGCTGCATTACTACCAAGTGAGGAAACTCAAAGTGAATTATGCAGGCTATCTCAAATGCATGATAATAAAATCTTATGCCATACCACGCTATCACGCATTCTGTGTTTGCTATGAATTAAAAACAACTATTTTACAAATGTTTTAGATTTTTACAAAAATTATTGGGATTTGAAAAAAATCCTCTACCTAATAAACCAAGTATGTTTTTTAGAAGTCCAGCTGTACCAGAAGGGGCCCTAACCCCCTAAAATGAGGGAAAATAGCTTGTCTTTACCTACAAACATTACAACTTTAATGTCTGTTTTTTCAGATTCTTCCAGGACTAGAAGGAAATACTGTGTATTACACTGACAACATTGTCTTCCCAATGGGATGAAACTCCTTTTCTAGCCTTTCTGCATCATGATCAAATAGATTTTATAGCTGTGACACTTCATTTGTAGAAAACTTGTCAGTGGTCTAGGACTAAGTCTTGACTGTCCTGAACTTGGGGCAAATGTCATACAAACGTGTGTGTGTGTACATATGAATGGATACGTGGAGCACAATTTGTATCCTCCACACTTCTGAGGGCACTTGTGCCTAAGGAGGTTTCATACCTAGAGGAAAAGAAAGCATAAATGTTGATACCACATCCCTTCCAGGAGTTCTGCAGGGTAAAGGCAGCTGCAGGTTCCCATTGTTTGGAGACTGGATGCCTCAGGGGAGTAGTAAGCTGTTGATCTCTTGATCACAAATTAGAATCCACCCCAAGTCAGTCATGACCAAAAAGTAGTTACTCTTATATGGCTATTTGTAGGCTATGTGAACGAGTTAGTGGTCTAGGCCCAACTTGTGGGCAAGTGTCCACAAAAATCTCTATGCCATTTGGCAGCCTTGTTGGCAGTCTCAAGAGAGAGGCCAGAGTTTGATGATTATGGAAAATGAATTACCCTTTCACCACAAGAGTTCATCAAGGTTCGAGCAACTTGGCAAAGCAGTGAAAGGAAGTGTACTTTGCTGCTGCCCATTCTGAATCTGTTTTGGAGATAAAGAGATGGTTTCATTTTTCAGGGATGTCGGTACAGTAGAACCTCAGAGTTACGAATACCAGAGTTATGGACTGATCAGTCAACCACACACCTCATTTGGAACAGGAAGTACACTATCAGGCAGCAGCTGAGACAAAAAAGACAACAACAATAACAAAACAAAAAACAAATACAGTACAGTACTGTGTTAAATGTAAACTACTAAAAAAAAGCAGCATGTCTCTTCAGCATAGTAAATTTTCAAAGGTTTATTAAGTCTATGTTCAGTTGCAAGCTTTTGAAAGAACAACCATAATGTTTTGTTCAGAGTTACGACCATTTCAGAGTTACAAACAACCTCCATTCCCAAAGTGTTCATAACTCTGAGGTTCTACTTTATGTCCGTTTCTACAAGTATTTAATTAACTACAAAAGAAAAAAAAAATTTTTTTTTTTTTTACACGCAAGCAAGAAGAATGACAGCATCGCAATATAAGCTGATAAGTGCTGTGGTAGAAAAAGTGAGGTTATGCTTTTGTTATGCAGTTGACAAAGCTATTCAATATAAATTCTAAAGTATTAAAAAGATGCTTTTCTCCCATTGGTGTCTGATTGTGTGATGTTTTAAATGTTATCAATCTAGTTTCCCTCCCTGTGCTGTATAAGTGTATATGGTGGATATGATCCCAGTAAATCTGAGTAAAAATCCAAAAAGTAGTAATAAATCAGGGGAAATTCTCCATTCTCTTGGCTCGTGTATCACATTAAGATTGTTTGTTTTCTTTACATACAAGTTGTAGTTTCAGAAGTCACTAGGTTCACCCAGAATAATTTAGGAATTTAGCTTTAACACAGAATTTAGTAAATTATAGTAGAAATAACCAAGTGAGATTCATAATTGAATTCAGTAAAATAAGAGAAAGAGATTTATAATTACAGAGGAGTCCTCATTTTAAGGCATAGCTAAAGAACAACAGGAATCTTGAGGAAATATGATTAGGGCCGTGGCTATGCATTTAAGGTTTTAAAGTGAACCAGGCAAGATTATTAAAATCAGCAAGAAACTCACTTAGGGTCATTTACATGCCAGCAGATACATATCTAGATAAGAAGCTGAGTAGCAGTACATGAAGTTGACTACAAAAGGGAGTACTAGTTGGTAGTAACTGTGACCATTGGTCAAATTTTAAGACAATCAAATCTTCAATGGGAAATCTGAAAAAAATAGAGATGGAAAGCTATATCATTTTTTCCCAAATATGCGGTAAGAGGATTCTGCACAAAACATCTTAGACAAAGATTATACTGTGCTGATCAACAGAGCATGAGGGTAGTGCTGAGTGAGTCTAGGACAGGAGAGGAGTGCCTCAGTACTAGTTTAGAGCCAAGTCAGTACTCTGTCTTAAGCAGGGCCGGTGCAACCTATTAGGCGACCTAGGCGGTCGCCTAGGGCGCTAGCATTTGGGGGGCGGCATTTTCTTCAGCGGCGACCGCAGCGGCCAGATCTTCGGCCGCCCCAGTCATCATCAGCATTTAGGCGGAGGGAGCTGGGGTGGGAGGGCGCAGGGAGGGCCGCAGCAAGTAGGGGGGGGGGGCGGCACACAGGGGAACTCCCTGCCCCAGCTCACCTCTGCTCCACCTCCTCCCCTGAGCACGCCGCCCCGCTTTGCTTCTCTCCCTCCCAGGCTTGCGGTGCCAAACAGCTGATTGGCGCCGCAACCCTGGGAGGTGGGAGAAGTGGAGCAGCGACAGCAGAGGAGGTGGAGCAGAGGTGAGCTGGGGTGTGGAGCTGCCGCACGGCTCCCCGGGTTGGGGGGGGAGCTGCCACGGGGGAGGCGCCTCAGGGCTGGGGGAGGTGGGGAGCTGCCGTGGGGGAGGCGCCTCAGGGCGGAGGGGGGTATGGGGAGCTGCCACAGGGCTCGGGGAGGGGGCGGAGCAGAGGTGAGCTGGGGTGGGGAGCTGCCGCACGGCTCCCTGGGTCGGGCAGGGGTGGGGAGCTGCCGCAGGGCTCGGGGAGGCGGGAGGGCGCAAGGTGGAAGTTTCGCCTAGGGTGCGAAACATCCTTGCACGTGCCCTGGTCTTAAGCGCTATGACTAAGCAGTCACCTTTTATGTTTGTTATTTTAAAGAGGTAGACAGACGAATCCTGAATTTGTGTATTGTTAACTGTTTAAGAATGGTGTATTCACGGCACCAGCTGTTC
This sequence comes from Chrysemys picta bellii, assembly GCF_011386835.1. Lineage (NCBI taxonomy): Eukaryota > Metazoa > Chordata > Testudines > Emydidae > Chrysemys > Chrysemys picta. Next base: position 40,025,631 of record NC_088795.1, read on the forward strand.
TGCTCCTGCTCAGCTGACACAGCAAGGACAGAATACTAGGAGAACATCTGATCTTACAACTTTTCCTTAGGGACTACGCACTTGGGACTTAAGTGGTATAAGATCTTGTAATGGTCCTCTGCACGGAGAGTGAATTTTATCAGCAGAGTGGCAATAGGCTCTGGCCCTCAGCCCTACACAGGTAAAACTTATTGAAGTCAGCAAGAGTATTGCCTGAGAATGAGCAATTTAAAGGCTCACAGTGAGTGGGATCACATATTTTGTAGTTGGGGACTTTTTAACGGCAGAATATGGGAAATTTTTTCTCAAAAAAAGATATGCCCCCCTTTTTGAGGTATTGGTATAAGAACACAACAGAATTTTTCTTACATTTCTATCATTCTTCTCTTCTTATTCCTAAAACTTCATTATAGGTTTGTGTATTCAAACCTTTGCGTATCTAACTGCTTCCCTTTTGTACCAGCATGCGTCTTCAGATCATCCCTGACTGCATTTTAGACCCATCTATGCTGTCTCCCAAAAAAGGTGTTTGCAAGCTACACAAGCATTAAATTACTTTAATTTTCTAGATCAGTCACTTTTTCTGATATTTTTCAGGAACATGGCATTCCAACTGACATGGGCTATGCGGTAGCTCCACACCACTCCGGGGTTTACCCTGTACATGTTCAGCTTTATGAGGCCTGGAAAAAGGTCTGGAATATCAAAATCACCAGCACAGAAGAGTATCCACATCTAAAACCTGCACGGTACAGACGGGGCTTCATCCACAAAAATATCATGGTGAGCTGCTTTTATGATTTTTATATTCAAACTTACTGCTTCAGCTTTTCATGATTCATTTTAAAAAACAAAACAAAAAAAGTGTAAAAGCACAGCATCCTGAAAGTTCACATTGTGAGAAGCACATATGGCTATGTAGAAATTGTAAGGTATAGTTGACATTAACCTGCTAATTAAAATCAGCATGTCTAAACCTCTTGCTGGCATTCACCGTACTGCTGATGAAAGCAGCATAGCTTCTGACATTGGGGCCTATCTGTTACTGCTTTTGATACACTGACATTTTCCTTCAGATTTTTAAGCCAGTAACAAAGTAATTTACAACCAGCTGGAAATCTGACCACTAATACTTTGGTGAGCGTTATTGGTGAGATTTTCAGCTGGTTGTAAATGCATAGCTCCACTGACTGCAAAGGAGTTATGCCAACATACACCAATTGAGAATCTGGCCTTTCATCTTTAAACAGTAAAGTGCTGCTTCAATGTATGAAATGTCCCTCACCTTACATCCTTCCCACACGTTCTGCCAGTGTGCCTCTTACTATGGCTCAAACCTAGCTAAGCTCTTGGCCCAAGTAGCACAGCTTTGATGCTGGGCAGATCCCCAGAGGGCTGGAGGGAAGAAAGCATCCTCTCAAGCTGTGGAATTATTCCCTGGAGGCAACTCTAGTCCAAATCACCCAATTCTCCCATTGTACTCCCTATAATTCATATTGACAGACATGGACTGCACTACTTTCCTGACTGTGACTTTTCATTACTGACACAAAATTCTCTGTTAACACCATGTAGGTCATTTAGGCAATAATAATTAAGGCATAGGGTATTTCCTGGCTGTTCAGCATTTGCGAAACCCTGTGCATTATTGTCAGTGAAATGTTTTAAAACAACTTTTTAAAAAATACTTTAGGGTAATTTTTGCATCTTTCCGTATGTGAGAGAGATCACTAATATTTGTACCACATCATACTTTGGGCTGTTTTGAGTGCATTTAGAGGAGTATGCCTGGTGCATTAGCTCCAGCTAATACTTCCATTTAGCTTATACAGTAATTATGGTATTGTCCTAAAGAGTTACCGTGAATAGCATTATTCTGACAAATTAATACTCCAAAATGTAATGTGTGAATCTAGGTTTGGGAGAAGCCTGTTAAAATGATCTGCAGTTATTAAAAATAAAAAATCACACCACATTAAAGCTTAGTCTCAGGAAAGCATTAGTTGTAAGTAAAATAATAGGTTTGTAGATACCCTCAGGGGGCGTAAAGCATCTGAATAGGGTTGATTGATTCTGAGAACTCTCCAAATAACTCTGTTCATAAATTTTGGTAAAAACATATCATTTTGAAGGCACATATTGAATAAGATTTAACATAAGCTTTGAGAAACAGGATAGCAGGGCCAAAAATCAATTTACCAAGAATAATCAGCATAAGACCACCTGTCTCAGAAATCTCAGGCTTTCTGTTCTTCAGAGCAAATGCATTAATTTTCTGCATCTGCAGGCTGATGGTGATGAACACATGCCATAATAAAGACATTATATAAGATTTACCAGAAGCATTTCCCCTCCTGCTCAACTTAACTCTGTACCTTTGTACCAATTGCACTGGTGTTTCATCAGGGAAACCAGAGGAATTTAAAAAGCATTTGTAGGATTATAACAAATAAATTAATTCCATATATTTCATAATTGTAATTATGATTTATGGTCTATAGCAGGGGTGGGCAAACTACAGCCCATGGGCCTGATCCGGCCCACCAGCCATTTTAATCCAGCCCTCAAGCTCCTGCCGCGGAGCGGGGTCTGGGCTTTGCTTCAGCCAGGAGCAGGGGCGGGGGGCGTTCCACGCAGCTCCCGGAAACAGCGACATGGCCCCCTTCCAGCTCCTATGCGTAGGGGCAGCCAGGGGGCTCCGCTCCACATGCTGCCCCCGCTCCAAGTGCTGCCCCCGCAGCTCCCCTTGGCCGGGAACCACAGCCAATGGGAGCTGCAGGAGTGGTGCCTGCGGAGAACTGCCTGGCCACACCTCCATGTAGGAGCCAGAGAAGGGACATACTGCTGCTTCTGAGAGCCACTTGAGGTAATCGCTGCCTGGAGCCTGCACCCCTGAGCCTCTCCCCGTGCCCTTGCCCCAGCCCTGATCCCTCTCCCACCCTCTGAACCCCTCAGTCCCAGCCCAGAGCAACCTCCTACACCCCAAACTCCTCAGCCCCAGCCCCACCCCAGAGCCCGCACCCCCAGCTGAAGCTGTCACACCCCCCCACACACACACCCCACATCCCACTCCCCAGCCCAGAACCCCCTCCTGCACCCTGAACTCACTTCTGGCCCCACCCCAGAGCCCGCACCCCCAATCAGAGCCCTCACTCCCTCCCACACCCCAAGCCCAATATTGTGAGCATTCATGACCTGCCATACAATTTCTATGCCTAGATATGGCCCTCAGGCCAAAAAATTTGCCCACCCCTGGTCTATGGTCATTATAGAATATAAAATTCTATAGAATGTTGAAAAAAATTACCACAGAAAAGAATGATTCATATACAAGCATAATTTCTTCCGAATAAGGAATTTCCATAGTAGGTGTCAGGTTTAAAAAGTCTGAGCCTTTATTCCAGCAAACACCGACTTTGCCAAACTGCTGTTGATAATCACTGTCATTTGAGATTTAGGCCTATATTTTTAAACGTATTTAAAAATCTGGTCCTTAGATGTTCAGCCTTAAGATGTAAATTTTCTGGAAAAAACATTATATATATGAAACCCATCCATTTTCCAAGTTGGGGATACAAGGAAACATTTCAAAGGTGGTTCTATTGTAAAAAGCAAATGCATGAAATAGCAGCACCGTACTCAAAGGAGCTGTTCCCTGTGTATGTTTAGAGTCATACATGCTTATTTTAGTCATTAAAAAAATAAGTTTGTACTACTTTTTACTACCATTAGTCTTGCAGAGCTGGCACAGCTGAGAGAAAGTGAGCTGGATTCTATTGTAACTTATGCATCATCAACAAAAATAACTACATTGAATACAGAATCATTATTGTCAATGATGCATGAGCAAGAAAGAACCAATTTGACTTTCAAATTCTGCACTGAGTTTGCAGGGCTGGCACAAAAGAAAGCCTACTTTTAAGTGGAAACTGCACAGATTTGTATGACAATCAAATACAGAACACACCACGCTATTTTTATAAAATCACTTTTCAGATTATGATCTCACCTTATGAACTAAAAAAGTTTTGGTGACAGCCTTAAAATACAGTTAGATTAGACATCAAGTACATAAAGAGGTGTTTTGGGGTTTTTTTTTGCAGACTCTAAATTACATCTGGCTTTTCAACAATAGTCACTGCGTTTCAAATAAAAATTCATGAATTACTGGGAAAAAATGACTTGTGGTTTCACTATAATATAAAAGTCACTCTTTTGTTTGTTTGTTCAAAAATGCATTATATACCGATATGTCAGTATGTTAGCTTACCCAGGCCTTAGATTAATTGTCAGTCTAACTATTGACTTCAATTAAAGGTGCAATGCTAAATCTACATAACAGTTTAATGACAGAAAGTAAATGGTAAAGTTACAAAAGTTCATTTGTATTAAATTTATTATTTTACAAAAGGAATGAAAGTCATTTTGTTTTGAGACATTTTTCTTTATCATCCTGTTTTTACTTAGGTCCTTCCTAGGCAAACCTGTGGTCTATTCACTCATACAATTTTCTATAAGGAGTATCCTGGGGGTCCAAAAGAACTAGACAAGAGTATCCAGGGAGGGGAGTTGTTTTTCACAGTTGTTCTCAATCCAGTAAGTACTACAACCTGCTTTTGAAATGATTAACAAAAAATGATTAAAGAGCAATTTGCTGATGAACTATGTCTCTCAAGAAATATTGATTTGTCACAGATCAAAGCAGTCTCCCCTTCGTTATCTAATATGTTTGAGCTATGATACTGTGCAGATATACTATAAGTTTTAATAGTTTGATGCTGGCTTCTATTTTATCTGGCTTATAGTTAATGTGGTGTTCAAAGCCAAGCCTCTATCTTTTTTTGTTTTGCTTTTTTGATTTTTTAGATTCATCAATAATTAAGATTTAATTTCTAAAAGTATTAAAGTATTGAGAATTCTTATTGTTAAAGCTGCAACAAATACCTTAGGTGAAGTCCATAAGAATCGATATTCTACCCTTGAGACTTCCAAGTTAGACAGTTAGACACATCTACTATTTTAAGAAAGTCGCAAAGAAGTGACTTTTTTAATGCTTTTTGAGAATTGCTCATTTACTGATTCATAGGCACCATTCACTCTACTTCAAAGTAAAGTTTCATTTAAATGGACCACTCAGTCAGTCTATTTACCCTCTTATTTATCCCTGGAGAAAGAATGGAGCAGCCAGGCTATTAAACTGCGGAATATTGAAGGTTAGCATAATATAGCACAATATTTTTGAAATTGGCTTGGATTAGGTCAGATTTATCAAGAATTGACATGAGACTCCTATTTGTAATTCTTAGGTAAGTTTTGGCCCCAAGGTCAAGGTGAATTTGAATTGAAAGGCAAAGTATTGATAAAAGCTAGGCTGCATTTGCAACTTGCAAATAAGATTTGGTATGATGAGTTTACACTGACACTTAACCACTAGGCTGGGGTTTTCAAAGGTACTTAAAAGAGTGGGACATCTATTTCCTTTCAGATCCTTTGAATAGCTCAGCCTAAACATTATTGTGCCCTCATTTAATACAAACAACGTAAGTGGGAGTTCAGAGGAAAGAAGCTGTCTGTAAGCAACTCTGGGGAATTTGACTCACAATTGGCAAGCAATTCTTTTTCAAGACTTAAATTCTTTTACACTTTAGTTTTAATTGTTTGGGGGTTTGGGTTTTGGGTTTTTTTTTTTTTTTTGTAATGTTTAGAGGTTACGAAATGAATGTAAGAAAGAAAAAACACACATCCTCCACAAAGCTGCAGTCTCCCTAGTTCAGGATACCTGCAGGAGTCACTCTGATCTTCAGGTGAGGCAATGGATCAGGTACAAATAGAAAAGTATCCTTTTTCAGGTCAGATACATTAATAGGGTGAGATTGGGGCAGCCCTTTGGGTGGGAGGCTTCAGTCAAAAGCTGCGTGCTTTAGGAAGTTGCTGCAACTCTTCTAAGGGGTGCAGGGAGGCTCAAGCACCACTCTGCTTTGTCATAATATTAGGGTTACCATACGTCCGGATTTTCCCGGACATGTCCGGCTTTTGGGGGCTCAAATCCCCGTCCGGGGGGAAATCCCCAAAAGCCGGGCATGTCCGGGAAAATTGGGAGGTCAGCCGGGCCGGCGGGGAGCCGGGCCGGCGGGGAGCCGGGTCAGCCGGGCCGGCGGGGAGCCGGGTCAGCCGGGCCGGCGGGGAGCCGGGCCGGCGGGGAGCCGGGTCAGCCGGGCCGGCGGGGAGCCGGGTCAGCTGGGCCCGCGGGGAGCCGGGAGCCGGGGGGTGCGCCGGGCCGCCGGGGGCCGGCAGTGCTGGGCGGGCCGGGGGTGGTCGGCCGGGGCCGGCACCCCAGGGCCTGAGCCGACCCAGGCTGGAAACGCCGGGGGGCCAGCCTGGGCCGCGCCTCCTCCCCCCACATCCCCCTTACCTGCTTCAGGCTTCCCGCGAATCAAATATTCGCGGGAAGCTGGGGAGGGGGCGGAGACTTTGGGGAGGGGACGGGGTTGGGCGGGGCTGGGGGCGGGGCCGTGGGCCGTGGAGTGTCCTCCATTTGGAGGCACAAAATATGGTAACCCTACATAATATGGAACAAAGCTCCTCAAGGGTAGTGTGCTAGCTCAAGAAATGGGACTGGAAGAAAAAGATATAGCACCAAAAAATTGGAGTCAGGTGGTGAACTACACTCCAGGATTAGAAAGAGGTACGGACACAACTTAGCTGACAGGACCTCTTCTGATCCTGACAGCAGTGTGGTAGCAAAGCTTAACATGGGGCTGGTTGCTTGAATCTTAAACCCATCCAAAAGCAAGAGAGCTGCTTGAGGAGGATTTGTTACTTCTGAGTTTGAGAGGGTGACTTGGCCAGGTCTGAAGCAGTGCTTTCTGACAGGCACTCAAGGAGCGGAGCATTCATCTTCCCCACCGTGAGATATTTTCCTGTGAGCATCCTGATTTTTACAGGGCATGGCACTTGTTACAATGGTGCCATGTTGTTTACTTTGGCACAGGAATTCATGCCCTAGAACAAGAATTTATATACATTTTGGGTTGGAAAAAATCTCATGGATTATTTTGGCTTGTCTTGCGAACTCAGGTTTGGCAGTCTTAACATTAGCCAATTAGGAGGAGTTACTTGACATAGCCAATTCTTCTGCTTCGCTTCTCTAGGCCTTTCCCTACCAGCCTGTCAGTGGGCTGATGCAGTCAGCACTCACCTACTGGAAAATCTGCAATTGGTATTCACTCTACTTCTATTGTCTACTATTTAAAAGCCCTTCACTGCTCCCATCTAAGTAAACACATAGCTGCACATGCACAGATGGGGGGGGGTATCTGATTTAAAAAACAAAATCTTTGGTTTTGTATACATTACTTGACATCTTGCCTAGCACTAATGCTCTGCAATGTTGCGTAGGAGACCTTTTAGTCCTAATCCTGCCAGTTCATTCCCTGTGATTTAAATTAATACAGCAACACCATGTGCTGTATACTTATCAGATCTCTTAAACAAAACAAGGTTGATGCTATGCTGTATTTGAATGTGACACTTTTGAGGAAACAGACCATAAAATGTGTGTTCCTTTTCCACACTACACTATTGCTGCTACTCCATTGTAGATAGAACCTCTTTCTGCAATTCTGGCTGCATTCTCTCCTGCTTTTTGTTACTTTATTAATATTATTTCCCTTTGTTCCAATTGTCTCTACAGGAATGACTGTATTTAAAAAAAAAATTAATATTGAGGATTATGTTTTAAAGCTGAGACTTTAATTGTACAAAATTCAAGACATTCAAAATTAAGATTTCCTTCTCCCCTAAACAGTGCCTCCTTTTGTGTTTTATTGTTTTTTGTTTTTTATTTGAATTATTGTAGCATCTGGAGACCCCAGTTGCAGATCAGAGCCCCCTTGTGTGAGGTACTGTATACACATATAATAAAAAGTTAGTCCTTGCCCCAAAGAGCTTACAATCTCTATATATTGCAACATAACAGCTGATGTATAAAATAGATAAACTGGGGGGAAAGACAAGATGAACAGTGGTAACATAGATGTTTCAGCATATCTGCCTAGCAGTTGTTGATTGAAGGTACAATAGTGTCTTTGTATGAGTTACATTGTGCGATCATGATTATTGTAACATTAAGCAATGTATCGTATTATTCAGCATACAATACAATATAAAATAATGGGCGTTAAATGCGCTCTTTTTTGTAATTGCATATACACACAAATAGAATGCCAAAATTTTGCCATGACGAATTGCAGATATAGATTTAGTGTCTGCCTTTGAAAAGATAGACCATAAGTTTTAAATACTTATTTAAAAATAGTTCCTAAAGCTGTTTGCCTTTGGGCTGATGGATAACCAATTTAAAAAAGGAGGCTTGTCATACACATTTTTTTTAAAGTGTCAAATGTATTTATATAATAAATTGCAAGTCTAGCAAAAATGTTTTATTTGTGCAAAGAGTAGACACTAATCATAGAATATCAGGGACCTTAGGAGGTCATCTAGTCCAACCCCCTGCTCAAAGCAGGATCAATCCCAAACTAAATCATCCCAGCTAGGGCTTTGTCAAGCCTGACCTTAAAAACCTCTAAGGAAGGAGATTCCACAACCTCCCTAGGTAACCCATTCCAGTGCTTCACCACCCTCCTAGTGAAAAAGTTTTTCCTAATATCCAACTTAAACCTCCCCCACTGCAACTTGAGACCATTGCTCCTTGTTCTGTCATCTGGTACCACTGAGAACAGTCTAGATCCATCCTCTTTGGAACCCCCTTTCAGGTAGCTGAAAGCAGCTATCAAATCCCCCACCCTCATTCTTCTCTTCTGCAGACTAAACAATCCCAGTTCCCTCAGCCTCTCCTCATAAGTCATGTGCTCCAGCCCTCTAATCATTTTTATTGCCCTCCGCTGGACTCTTTCCAATTTTTCCACATCCTTCTTGTGTGGACCCAAAGTGTGGGGACCAAAACTGGACACAGTACTTCAGATGAGGCCTCACTAATGTTGAATAGAGGGGAATGATCACGTCCCTCGATCTGCTGGCAATGCTCCTACTTTATACAGCCCAAAATGCCATTAGCCTTCTTGGCAACAAGGGCACACTGTTGACTCATATCCAGGTTCTCGTCCACTGTAACTCCTACGTCTTTTTCTGCAGAACTGCTGCCTAGCCATTCAGTCCCTATCCTACTTCAAAAGATAAAGTACATATTTTCTTATATTTCAATGATCATGACATGTTTTATTTCACAAACTTTCATGTACTTATCATAAAGTAGTTTGGATTTATTTTTGAGGAAATAATCATATATTCAGCCTACTACAGGAAACAAAACTTCCATTGGGAGGAATTCTCTTTATATCACTTGGCCACAGATACAAAAAACATTAAGAGGAACGATTATAAAGGAACCATTACACTGTCAAGTAAATGATATTCTCTTCAAAAAAAAGTTAAATACTTGTACAGTTCACAGAAATGTTTTGATAAGGTGAATTTAAAATTAAATTTAATCCCTCACTTGATTTCACTTACATTGTCAGTTTAGCTTGGACTATTAACATTATGTGAATATAGGTTTTTGGGGTTTTTTTTGTTTTTTGTTTTTTTGTGGTTTAAGTTATTAACCTGGTTCTGTACGAAATGCATAAGAGTACTTCACATTCAAGTCAATCCCCATAAAAATCAGCCCCAAAACGTTCTTTGTGGTCTAGTCATACAATGGTAGCTTTTCACCAGAGAGGCTTTCTTCCTGTAATAGTCTGGAAACAACCACAAGTACAGAATGAACCACAAACAACAGTACCATATGTGAGAATCTGTAAGCTTTTGACATATGAGAACCTGTGTTAGTGCCATTTTCCCAGGGCTTTCTCAATTCACTAGCCCTGCAGGTAAGAAAAGCATCAATCTACACAGGAAATCCTGCTCTGCAAACGATCTCTGCTACTTATATGATGTGGGACATAAGAGCTAATGTACCAAAGTAGCTAATCTTGTGGTCTGCAAACCTCTGTATTTATTTTGTATGGATTTATATCCCTAGCCTGCTGGTTGAATTGTGATCTGATAGTGGCTGTAGAAAGACCTTGGCAGCAATACCCATTATGTTTATAAAGCATTGAGTGCTTAAGTGCTACCTAACTGTGAAAGGAGACTGAATAGTTTTATAACTCATTGCCTACTTTTTAATAATACTTTACACTTCTACTGTTGAAGATCTCAAAGGGCCAGATTCTCATTAATGTCAATGGACTTGGGCCAATTTACTGCAGCTGAGGATCTAGCGCAGTGTTTCATAAAAATTAATGAATCAAGCCTCACAACAGTCCTGTATTATTAGTATTCGAATATTATTTTTCTCATTTGCTGATCAGAAAACTGAGGCACACAAAGGTTATGTGACTTGCCCAAAGCCACATGGCAGAACTAGGAAGAGACCTCAGATCTTATGGCTCTTATTCTTACTTATATGCAAGACAAATGTGGTGTCAGATGTCATTAGTCATCTATCCAGCTGGAAACTCTCTGTTTAATCATTGGTCTCTTGTTTCTGAGGATTACTCCTATTTCCTCTCCTTTTTCTCCTTTTATGTAGAAGTGGCTCCAAGTGGGGCCACATAGATTGGATCCTCCTCTTTGTATTCAGATGCTTCAATAGGTTTACAACCCCTTCCTTACAAAGAAGAACCTTGATTCTGTGGAAACAGCTGGGAGCAGGAGGAGATGTAACACCATATGACCTGCAAGTAATCAGTCCACAAAGCACAGTATGAGAACCACTAGTATAAGGAAATGTGAACCTACTGAACATATCAAAAAGAAGGACTGAATTAAAGTGCTGTTTGCCCTCTATCTCTGTTTAAGCAGTCAGACAATAAACATTCAAGGGTCCATCCTTAACCATTTGCCCCTCACAAAGTAAAGTAATACTCACCATGAAAGTGGCAAAATGTGGCCCTAAGAAACTTTTAGGGAAGAAAATGTTATTGTTCTTTTTAAAAAAAAAAAATTTTGCATTAATTTAACCAAAAATGTTTTAAAAATCCCAAACGATTCCATAAAAACTAAATAAACTAGTGCAATTTCTAGGCATACTGTATCTGTAATGGCATCAAAAATATTTCAGTTAAGTATCTGTGTCAGATAAAATTGTTAGACCCTTCAATGAAAGCCTGATTCATCCATCTTTGTCTGCAGTATTAAATGAATATTCTGGATTAGTAGGAACAGGTTTCTGTTCAGCGTCTCAAAGAATGAAATGATACCAATCTCCTAAGGGTAACTTGTGAACGATGAAAAAAAGTGAGCATTTAGATTCTGAATTATATATAACTATCAGGTAGATATAGTATACTGCCATCAGCAGTATCATTTTTTGTAGGATTTACTAATAAAACATGACAAGAAGACACCATTACTAGCCGTGGGCCAGTTTGAGAGTAATTAGATCCAAGGGCCAAGGTGAATTGAACATACAAACACACCTTTGATATAAATCTATGTGAACGTTTCTCTATCTCCTTCTGTTTTTCTCTTGCTCACATACAAAACACTGTGGATATTATGGACATACATCCATACTACTAACCTATGTCCATCATAGTCAGTGCTTTTATTACCAAGTAAAGTGGAGCACATGTGACAAGACTGTTTGTATATGTAAGTGGAGGAGTTTAAATTGAGAGAACACCTGATGTAGATTTCCAGGCTCAAACATAATGAATTCTCAAAGCCTATGCAGAGGCTGTATTACAGGCCAAGAGAACAATCCTATCAGCCTCCACTGAAGCTGCCAAATCCTGCTCAAGGAGCTATCCAGGGTGATAATGTACTTCATCAATCCTGAGTGCCTACAACCTGCATCAGAACAGAGCACCAAGTACTGTGAAGAACTGTCATCCTGCTTCGCCGAAAAGATCACACACGTTCAGCAAGCCTTCTCAAGCAGCTTAGATCCGCTCCACTAATAGCCACCAACTGACAGCCCACCTACATTCTTAGGGTTCAGTGCAACCACTCATCAAATAATTCTGGAACCCTAAAGGCGTCTTGACCGAAGACTTGTGAATCTGACCCATGCCTGTCCTGGCTAGTGAAAGATGAACATGAACCACAGGTGCCACTCCTGATTAAAATAAATCATGTCTCATTCAGAGAAAGAATCTTCCCATCCTCCTTCAAACACACAATAGTCTGACTAACACTGAAGAAACCCAGCCAGAATATATTGGTTCTAGCCAACTAACACCCAGTGTCAAACCTCCCATTGCTGAGCAAGCTTGCAGAGAAGCTAGCCAAAGGCCAACTACAAGCTAATTTAACTGAAGCTAACAATCTATACCTAGCACAATCAGGATTCAGGCAAGGACATGGGACTGAAACCACTTCAGTGGCACTGATGGATGATCTCCTGGTGTTCCTAGAGGGAGGGCAGAGAGCTAGTCTTCTCCTCCTGGACTTCTCTGTAGCATTTAACACTGTTGACTCTGCAATACTTCTGTCTTGCCTGACAGACATGGCAGGAGTCCAGGGTAATGAGCTAAAATGATTTAAGTCCTTCCTGGAGGGATGCACCTAATGAGTAATAATGGGAAACTGCATTTCCACTATTAGACCCCTCACTTATAGAGTCCCATGAGGATCAATTCTCTCTCCAGTCTTTTTCAACATCTACAAACAACTACACTAGCTGAACTGGTCAGACAACTTGGACTCAAACGCCAGCAAGGTGCAAATGACACATAATTCTACCTTCACCACATATGACCAGACCACTACCACCAAGATGGCCCCCTGCTTGGGCAAGATCAGCTCATGCATGAAGAAAAGCTAGCTGAAGCTGAACCCAAGCAAGACAAAGGTTAGGCAGAGGAAAGCATTTTGAGGGGTTTGAATCCATGGTGCAGTCTCCTTGAGGGTACACACCCACAGTTGGTCAAGTCAGTCTGTAGATTATGAGCACTTCTGGATTCCTTACTCGTAATAAGCTCTCACATTACAGCCTGTACAAATAAAGCTTTCTGTCATCTCCCATTGGCAAAGAGACTCCATCCTATCCTATTGGATGATGACATGGTCTCAGTTATTCATGCCTTTGTCACTTCTCAGCTGAATTACAGCAATGTGATATATCTAGGCTTTCAGAATTTAGGAAACTCCAAATGGTATAGAACTCAGTAGCACATCCTCTCAGTAATACAGGCTGCCGTGAGCACATCAAACCTGTCCTTTACTCTCTGTGCTGGCTTCCCATAGAATATCAATTTAAGTTCAAGGTCTCAGTCATTATCTTCAAGACACTCCATGGACTGGGTTTAGGATAGCTGAAAGACAACCTAAACCTCTGGGTTGAAAACAGTGGTCAATAACTTCGCTTCTCTGGCACAATGGAACGCTCTACAATAAGAAAATAAAGTTAGTCTGTGCAAGAGAACTTCTCAGAGGCTGGTCCGAGACTGTGGAACTCCCACAAGAACTAAGGACCATCATAGACCTCTCCACTTTCTGTTTCAATTGCAAGACATATTTTTTTGACTTTGCCTTCTCTGACATAAATATGTAGCAACATGTATATTTAAAAAAAAATCCCTAAACCTAAACAAGACAGTCCACTTCTCCCCTTCGAGAGAAGATAAGAGAACAAACACATGAGGGATGTGTATTCACATTGCTTAATGAACTACTGGAAGATGTTCAATATTATAGTGATGAGCACAGTATAAGAACCTATAAAGAACATTATAGGGGAGTTGTATTTTCTGTAATAAAATATATGGGCTTCTGTGCTGCCTAGAGCAACTGTTGTCTGGTTAAGTCCCCAAATTAATGCAGAGCCCCAATGAGCAATGCAGCACTTGCTTGCATAAAGGGTCTGATGGTGACTACAGAGTGGTAGAGAAATGTGTTCCATAACGCTCATTTGTCTCTGGGTCTGTGATGCCATCAGCTTCCCTGCTCAATTTCATGACATAACTAAGTGTTAGCCCCCGTCCATGCTGCATAGTGGCCAGGAGTGGCTCAGTTATTTGTAAAATAGATCATGGTTTATTTGTATTAATTTGATTCCAAAGTATCTATTATGGACTTCTGTTTGTATCCCAGTAATGAGAGGGTATGGTAACAGAGATGTTTCTAAGTGTTTAGTACACATATGCAAGGTTGTACATTAGGCTGTGCGGTGGAATGTATTCTCCAAACAGATAATTTGACCATGGGTCTAGTTTTGCACTATTGAAGTCAATGGGAGTTTTGTCATTGTCTTCAATGGAGCTGGAACATATGTGCATATTCATTATGATTTAAGATATTGGGATGCCTAAGGAACAGACTGTAGAATAATACTGAAAATAGTATAATTACATTATATAAGCAGTAGTATGGCCTAATCTGGAATACTATTTGCAGTACATGTCACTCTATCTCAAAAAAGGATATTGCAGAATTAGAAGCAGATAAGAGAACAGTGACAAGAACGACCATGGTCATGGAAATAATCTAATTTGAAGAGAGATTGAAAAGTTTGGGATGTTTATCTAAGAAAGGAGATGAATAAAAGGGAACCAGATAAAAGTATATAAAATAATGAATGGTCTAGAAACATAGATCAAAAGGTTCTGTTTTCCCTGGCTCATGACACAAGAACAAGGGAATATTCAATTAAATTAAAAGGTAGAAAATTCAAAAATGATACAAGGAAATAAGTTTTCATATAACATTTAGCAAGATTCAAAGATTGGTGATTTAGCAGGATAACAAGAATGTTCAAAGTTATAATAGCTAATGCTATTAAAAAATGTGGTTGTAATATAAAATATCATGGCTCAGGTTTGAAGCCAATTTTTAATTCTTAGGGATTCGTGTGAGACCTTCATGGAGGGCAGACTATTCCACATCTGTTCACTGTAGATATAAATTATAAATTAAAAAAATAAAATCCTATTTCCTCAGCAGATGAAACTTATTGAAATGTGCTGTATTCATCTGCATCAATTTCCAATCAACAGGTTGGAATTTATTACAAGATGATTTTATTTCACTTTTTGAATCTATTTGGTTTACTTGCTAAATCCTGAAATCAGCTGGGGAACCTAGCAGAGAGAAATATTCTAAAATATGAGTCATTTATTAGGCCCACAGTTTCTTAATATAAAACTATACAGCTCAACAAGGACAAAGTCCAGCAAAGTAGTGAATGTTCTCATTTCTCATTGATGTAAGCGAGAGTTGAGGGTTCTCAGTGCTTTCCAGAAAGCATTCTGCATCTGGCAGGATTGACACTAAAATAACTTCTTACACAGTAATTCAAACTGTTGTGGCTAGCTACCACTCAGGAGGTTTGTCATCTCACAAGATGTCCATCAATCGTTACTGAGGAAATCATGGCTCGGGAAATCCTTTTAGATCCTACCCCTACCCTACCCTGCCCTCACCCCACACCCCACCCCAAAAAAGTGTAACACGTGCACTTATATGACGTCATCAAAAGACATTATATGTCTCTGGATCTAAAGGAGGAAGGAAAATGCACTGTGGAAAGGCACCCCATTGAAAACACTGCAGTGGTAGACATACCTACATTGAAAATAATACATTGCACGTATGTGTTCTGTCTATGGATACAGCACGACTGACGCAAGAAGCGAGATTGCCAGTGGTTTAAGCTGCACATCTGATTCACCCTAAAATAACTATAATTTGCTGTGCACTGAACTCTAAGTATTATTTTCCTTCATTGTCCACCTTTCCCATGTTATAGTAAGTAGAACTATTATTAAGCTAATTGACTTGCAACAAGGGAGAAATTACCATCTTTAGCACAGAAAATGAGAATGTTTATTAGAGCCAGTGGATCCTGCTATTTCTTAATGTGGGCCTTGTGAATAGTTAGACTTTGGAACTACTGAAGCAGATATAAAAGTAAAGGCATTCAGGGTCAGCTCCTCCAGTCCATTAACTGCTTTGTGTAATATCTGTAAGCTAGACTGTACCTGTTAGGCACAGCCCACATTGCCTCAGAAGGAGCATTGAGATGCAGGTGCCTTCCAGAGCTCTCTGACATGCATGGGGCAGTACACCTCCTACTACACCCCTTTATGGAACACAGACTGCCCTCTGCATGTTGATTCTACTCTACATGCTACTCCCGCTCCACAGAACGGTGTGGAGGAAGGCCGGGCAATAGCCTCACCTCTTCCCCATCCCTTCCTGCCCATTTTGGAATTCCTTGTGCTTCCAATAATGCTTATGGCAGCACTTCTGAGCTCCCATGAGTTTAGGAACAGAAATTCTTCTTGGACCCAAACTGGGAAACTGCAACAGAGGTGACTTACCCAAGGTCACAGAAGTAATATGTGATAAAGTTCAATATAAAACTCAGATTTCCTGACTCAGTCCAGTTCTTCATCCACTAGACCAGATATGTAATTGTATTATTTTAAGAAATGTTCCAGGATTCTAGTAGGTTTTGTGGAGAAAATACATTCCACTGTGTAAGTTAAATTAAACTAATTGGATCTATATCTTTATAAATAGACAAGTCAATGGCAGCTGTGAGACAATGCTGTACAACTTTTGCCATACATCTCAAAAAGGAATGTTTCTTAACCAATTTAAAAATATATATATTCAAGTGTAGACTGCAACCTAATTCATTATTCTGTCATTTTGTGAGTCTAATAAAGCAAGAACAGCTGTTAGAGTCTCTGATTATCTGAAACTGAACTCTTCCGAGAAATATGGAGACAATATCTGAACTGCAAACACAGTGTACACAATGCAAAATTAATTGGAAAATAGGTGGTCTGAGAGTTAGACATACACTTGTGGCCTGTAAACATTTGTTCAGCAGCTAAAATAACAGCAATATATTAAACTTGTAATGCATCTCCTTCTAGCACCTAACAGAGAGAGACTAATTAATCATCAATCATATTTTTTAAAGTGCTGAATTTACTGTATTGAATTATAAACCCTTAATTCTGCCCTGGTATATTGGTGCACAACATATGACATGAATTTGAGGGCAAAATTGTGCCCGTGACAAAAATATGTAAGTGAATGGTTTAACAATAAGAAAATGAGTCAATTAAAGTTAAATTGCTCAAAGATGACAGCAGTGCCTAATCCAGGAGAAATGTGTACCTATCAGTTTTTCTCTTACGGCTAATCTGGTCCCAGGTCCAAAATGTAAAAATAGTGAGAACTTTGTTATACAGTTTACTTGCTCTTTATTCCTGTGGTATTGTTACTTAACTAACTGCAGCCACATCCAACAGTCCTGTGTGTAAGTAACTCCTACTGAAGTCAATTAGAGTTATTTGTGCATACAGATTGCAGGAAGAATAGTGGGCCTAATCTAGACCTATGCAAAATATTTGTATCAAAATTTGAATATGCTCAAATTGAGATTGAGGTTTGGTATGTTTTACAGACCTGAGAGGAGGATGTTTGCACAGTGGGAAAATGCACAAACTCCACTCCAATATCCCCACTCAGGCCAGCCAGACTCTCTCCTTCTCTCCCTATCAGTTATCCACAATAATTGAAAAGCCCCAGGACCCACACTACTTATCATGGTAAACTTCTCCTCTATTGCAGTGTTCCTTGGTGTGGTCTCCTCTCCGTTCTGAAGGGAGAGGATGATTGAGGCAAGAAAGTGGGGAAAAAAGGGCACAGAAGGATAAGGGAGTGCTCACACACACATCCCTAAAAACAACGCTGAGGGGTCCCCAAAGTTTGTTGAATGGAAGGCAGAATGCCATGTAGGAAGGGGGCTACTCTACTTTTCTCAGAAAAAACTCCTGCCTGTATGAATGTTGTGGAAACTCAACTAAGAATTTCCTCACTTTCTCATTGTTAATAGGTACAACAATGTTGTTTTGAATTAATAGACATTTATTAAAATCTCTACTTTAAAATAAAGTTTCTCTTTCTCTGGAAGCATGGTATTTTTAGTGTTTTCATTTTATGTAAATTATTTGTCAAATATATATTGTTCTTGGTGCATAAATTAGAGCATTTCAGTTCATCTTTTTCTTGCATGTGTCATTTAATAGTAGAGATCCAATCACAAGCTAAATTATCATTATTAACCTACAAGCTGTTGCACCCAGCTGGGAAGAACTGTTGTAACAAAGTCATTTCCATCACAATAAGCAATGCAGAATTGCATTCAAAAAGACAAAAGCTATATCTTTGGGATGCTTGTCCCGTTTCCCTTCATTTCTTCAGCACCAACCAGAAGCCAAAAGGAACTTCTGATCAGCTACCTCGAGGGTTTGGAAGGAGAGAAGAACGGAGAGAGCACTTTTGCCACTCTTATTCTGTGGAGGAAAGAAAAGGGAGATGCTGACAAGAAGCTGATTATACAGCTACCCAGAGGGCTCCTGTGCGGAAATAGAACAGAGGAGGGCACCTTTGCCACTGTGATTCAGAGCGGGGTGGGAGCAAGAAAGGAGTTGCTGCCCAGAGGCCAGGTTTAGTCCCAAACTATCATTTTAAAGATTGTCTCTATTCAGTTTGTCCCCTTATGACGGATATTAAATCCCATGGAGAGTGTGCAGTGAAGTGCAACCAAGATGATAGTTTCTTTATGAGGAAAGGCTAAGAAGGGTGAACCTGCTTGTACTGAAATACAGACAATGCTGAAATACCATATGAGGGCTTGATAGAATAGACTAAAATAGGATGTTTTCACTGAAGGACACTAAAATGCAGGCAGGTTAGAGTAAACATGCAGAGCTGGTTCACTTTAAAGAAGGAGATGGAGAAATAGATGAAGCTTCATTTATATCTCATGGGATTGCTCAGAGGTGCAAGATTATTGGGGCAGGATTATAGCACAAATTATGTGAGTTGCTGGATTTAGCCTCCCTAAAACTCACATATGTTCCAGTTAGATTTCCCAATTAGTGGTGTGGCTTTTCGAGAGAATAAATTTTACAACATATTTGCTAACAACATAGTAATTATTACCTAGGATGGAAAAAGAAAGCATTCCCTTTTGTTAAAACTTGCTACACTAGAGTTTGGGGCATTGTGGTAATGGAAAAAAAATTCATCAAAATAAAACTCAACAAGCAAGAAAAATAATAATAATCAGTGCCCAGTCATGAGACTGCGTGCCCAGGAATAGAAGTCAGGGGGCATAAGAAGCTTCCTTTGCCTTGGCTCGCCACATTCCCAGCACCTTGCTGGACAGCTACTCCCCTTTATGCACAGGTGTGTGGGAAGGCAGGAATGGGAAATAGGCAGAGTCTTGGCTCTGCCCTGCAACATGCAGCTGAGCCAGTGTAAAGGGAAATGTAAGCTACCAAAAGGGCTGGTGCACATCACTTCAGCAAGGGGGGAGCAGGGACCAGATTGTGACTCTGAGTGGCCACAAAGGTGCTGTAGATCACCCTCAGAGAATTCCCCCAATGTAGACGAAAGTTCCCTGGCAGGTATAGAGTTTTCATATCTGACTCTGCTTCACCTCTCCTAGAAGCCCCTGGTGCATGATGCAGATCAGGTTTGTTCCCCGGGGAAATGAGTGTTGCCGGAACACTGCTACACTCCAGCTATACAATGGCCTATGGGGGCCTTTTGTAGATGGACATAGACTCAGGCAACCCACATGCTGATCTGACCTGTGCAGGGGGCTGCACTGACTCTTAGCAAGCCCCAATATAGAAGAGGAGCAATTTCCACCCCTTACTTCCAGTTCTGTGCAGCACTCAGGTCAGATACACTGGTGTCCTGAGCCCTCGGTCACTAATTTTTCTTTATTTTCAATGTAGCACAAGATAGAGTCATTATTTTACATTTTCATAAATACTTATGGGTAGGGCCCTACCAAATTCAGTCATTTTCGTCAATTGCATGGTCAGAGGATTTTTAAAATAATAAATTTCATGATTTCAGCTATTTAAATCTGAAATTTCGCAGTGTTGTAACCATAGGGGTCCTGACCCAAAAAGAGTTGGGGGGTGCAGTACTGCTATGCATGCTTCTGCGATGCTGCTGGCAGTGGCGGAGCCTTCAGAACTGGGCAGCCAGAGAGTGGCAGTGCCAGTGGCTAACCGGGAGCCCAGCTCTGAAGGCAGCACAGATGTAAGGATGACATCGTATGGTATTGCCACCCTTACTTCTGCGCTGCTGCCTGCAGAGCTGGGCCCTCAGTGAGCAGTTGCCACTCTCCAGCCACCCAGTTCTGAAGGCAGAACAGAAGTAAGGGTGGCATTGCTGTGACCCCCACCCCTGCAACTCCCTTTTGGATCAGAGCCCACAATTTGAAAAACACTGGTCTCCCCCATGAAATCTGTATAGTATAGGGTAAAAGCACACAAAAGACCAGATTTCATAGGGGGGAGACCAGATTTCGTGGTCTGTGACGCGTTTTTCATGGCTGTGAATTTGGTAGGGCCCTACTTATGGGCCTTATTCAACAGGCAGTGGGACTGGCAATGATTTTAATAACTGCTTACTTGAAGCATATCTATAAATGTGGGGGAAACTACTGTTTAAATTTTCCCTGACACAAAATATCAACAACAGAGAGTCCTGTGGCACTTTATAGACTAACAGATGTATTGGAGCATAAGCTTTCGTGGGTGAATACCCACTTCGTCAGACGCATGCGAAGCGGGTATTCACCCACAAAAGCTTATGCTCCAATACATCTGTTAGTCTATAAGATGCCACAGGACTCTTTGTTGCTTTTTACAGATCCAAACTAACACGGCTATCCCTCTGATAGAAAATATCAGGTAATTTGTAATATGTTGGATTTAGTTATAGAAGTAAAGAAGACACCGTCTGTCATATAAAGATATTGTATATGTCATGTATTTGGTAACAATAAATATGGCTTTCTGTAAAGTTTTAGTTATCTGAGTTTTAAACTGATATTTGATCATCTCTCTTTTGTTGTAAATATTTACTCACAAAGTATTTATAGTGTAAGAATGACGGCAAAACTCAAATTGACATCTGTGTTGACATTTTCCCCCCCTCATTGACAGTGCTTCATATATTGAAGATGATTTATTATGATCTATTCAGCCCATTTTTTTAACCTCCACTCTATAACATTCTTAAAATTATAGTGATATTCCCTTCAGGGAAAGAATAATACATATTTTCCCTGAACTAATAACCTTTTCAAGTTCTCTTCCTTTTTTCTTCCAGTGCAGTGCTGAAGTTGTGACAGGTAAGGAATTGCCAGGAGATGAACTGACATTATAAATGTCAGAGGTCAGTACAGGTGTAGGAAAGAGAGAAGCTGCCAACAAAGCAAGCAACATTTTTGTGGAAACATTCCAATTATATCTTTGTTGAGCACAACAGTCCTATTGCTGGTCTGCTCATGCTTTCAGAACTAAAAATAATAAAGGACATTTGAAAAGGTTACACATTTGGCAAAACTATGTATTATGCCTTGCCTAAAGGGAATATTGCCATCTATTACAAAATGTTACTGTCCTAGCTTAAAAAGGAAATTGTGTGCTAATAAATTATCTCTCAGTGTATCTCCTTATCCTTCTGAAGTAGCACAAAATGAAACCCGAGGCTTGAGTCACAAGGCAAGAGGTGTCACAAAATGACACTCATTGAACAAATGTTCTGTGAAACAATGCATTCGCTTATTGCAAATGTTGCATAATGTTCAGGTAGAATTACAAAACTAGAAATGCTAAGCTTTAAAAATATTGTGTGTCTGACAAAGCCCCAATGCTTTAAAATACTTTGAAACCAAAACAATACAAGGTCAGCTTCTTACACTGTAGACCTCAAATTATCTCCCTCCCCGTACCCTTGTTTCATTAAGATTTGAATTCCTTCACACAAAGCAATAACATTAGTTTCTGAAGTGGTTTTAGAATCATTCCCTGGAAATGTCTTTTGTTAAAAGGAGGGCTTGTTGCAAGTTTCACTGTCAATAGAACAGAAATGAATCTACAAGCAGGATTTGAAGACTTTTTGAAATACTGTTAAATTTCTCATAGAAGCAAGGCTGTAGAATGTGGCTTTGCACTGGTTTCTCAAAAACAATGGATGGGAATTTTACTCTTCTAAAGGGCAGAGAATTGCAAGTTATTTTGTGAGCACAAGGCAGAATCAGTGAACAACTATTTTTCATATTGTGAAAATGAAATATTTTGCAAATGGAGTTCTGATTTTGCAGCCTTTATATGAATACTCCTAGTGAGCCCTAGCCTTTGTATGGCTGTATATTTATACTGTGCTCATCAGCATGGTATTTGGGCACCCAATATTGCACCTCCAATTCATGAGTGCAACTCCTGTAGGCCTCAGTTGAGGAACTGAATCTATGTATGGGCCTGATCCTGTAACCCCTTACCCACATGAGTAGTCTTTACTCAGACAATCCCACAGAGGTGTCTCCTAAGGATGTGATCCTATGAGATTATGGGTGCTTCCTATGAGGAATTCCTGTGGAATCTTGTGGACTAGAGCACCTTCTGTTCCTTCTGGGTTCTGACAACACTACTGAGTCTAATGACCTCAGCTCACAATACTCATCTGAGTAACAGCTGCATGATCAAGCCTTAGGAAAGTAAAATACAAGCAAATTCATCAGCTCTTAGGAAATCAAGCAAAAATTTTCATTGCAAATATTTCATACAAAATTATTTGAAAATTTTCTGATTTGCTGCAAGAAAATGTCCCCCTCTTCCCCATTTCTAATTTGACTATGTGCTTATTGTTTGATGAAATATCTCTAATAAGCAGTTGGACATTGTCAAAGGATTTACTACATCAAATAATTGTTTTTGAGAATTTAGGCCAGTTAATTAGACTGTTTGCCCTCAAAGAGCTCACAATTTCCCAAACTATCAATCTCTTATTTTTATATAACACCATTGGTATGGTAGGGTGCTTTACCGGCACATGGGAAGATGAGTTAATAATGTACAGCTTAAATAATATTT
Source organism: Chrysemys picta bellii (assembly GCF_011386835.1). Lineage (NCBI taxonomy): Eukaryota > Metazoa > Chordata > Testudines > Emydidae > Chrysemys > Chrysemys picta. The sequence continues at coordinate 40,048,562 of NC_088795.1, forward strand.
GGATCACAGTATTTATAACACTAAAGGTCTGATATCCTCTTGTTCTCCAAGTACTCCCTCTTCCTTTAAAATAACATCCAGATTTTTTGTTTGTTTCTAGCCCCTGCTGCATGTATATTTCACATTAAGAGGTACATGTGTGTGCTATTTTTGCAATGCTGCTCCTTTGCCCATCTGCACTGCTATAATAAGGCTGCTGTGAATATTATACAATTTGGTAAAAGAATGCACACATTCTCACATTGAGTAGTGCCTTACTCCATAAATAGTCCCTTTGATTTCAGTAAGTCCACTTGAGGAGAAAAATTCTTAGTGAGACTGGTGGTAGACTCTCTTCCTATGTGAACAAAACCACTGGCAGTTCTAAATGGAAGTAGTGTTCAAAAACAAACTTCGTTATGGCTCCACTGCCATCTAGTGACACAATAAGAGAAATGTACTTCATTTTATTTTATTTTTAAAGATCAGCATCTTCATGACCCATTTGTCCAACTATGGGAATGATCGCCTGGGGTTGTATACCTTTGTGAATCTCGCCAACTTTGTTCAGAGCTGGACCAACCTGAAACTGCAAACTCTGCCTCCAGTCCAGCTGGCTCGCAAGTACTTTGAGCTCTTTCCTGAACAGAAGGACCCTCTCTGGCAGGTAGGATTATAAAAGAAGAGATGAACAGAGAATATTTTTGTTTTATTTGTTTGTGAAGAATTTTGTTTTAACTTCCCATCAAACAAAATGGTGATACTTAATAGTTTCATAATCACCTGCTGAATTTTAAAGATTAAGGTAATTGTTTTCTCCTGTCATTAACAGATTGTCTTAATCTGCATCTAAAAAGAGCGGACAATTTAAAGATATTAGGCATTTGTTTCTCATTTTATTGCTGACTGCACTTGATATTTACAAATACAGTAAAGACTTTATTGTGTAATTCTTCCCATATCTTGGGTTATTTTGTAACTAACAAGAATGAAGCAACTTAAACATCTTTTAAAAATAATTGATCTTTTGCCATTAAGGAAATTGTATCTCTTGCCATGTGCAGTAGCAGAGGAGTGTATCCTACTAACTGGAGAGAGGATTAAGGCTTACTGGTGCCTAGACACTAGTAGTACAGGGGTTGGCAACCTTTCAGAAGTGATGTGCTGAGTCTTCATTTATTCACTCTAATTTAAGGATTCGCGTGCCAGTAATACATTTTAACATTTTTAGAAGGTCTCTTTCTATAAGTCTATAATATATAACTAAACTATTGTTGTATGTAAAGTAAATAAGGTTTTTAAAATGTTTAAGAAGCCTCATTTAAAAGTTAATTAAAATGCAGAGCGCCCCGGACCGATGTCCAGGACCCAGCCAGTGTGAGTGCCACTGAAAATCAGCTCGCGTGCTGCCTTTGGCTCGCGTGCCATAGGTTGCCTACCCCTGCTCTAGTATGACTGGCCTACTAGAAATAGATTAAAAAGTAATTCACAAAAAGGGTGGGAACTGGCCAAGGAAGAAATTTACCAATACTGGGCCTAATTTATTGATGGTATCAACTCCATTGATTTAATTATTTTTACTTAAAAGTGAGCAAACTGAAAATATCAGGATGTGATTACCATATGCTGCAGTCTGCACTGACCCTGGAACTGACACATATTCAGTGAAAAACCTAATCATTACACCACGGTCATTGAAGATACAGAAAAACAACTGATGGAACTAGTGAACATTGCAGAGTTGCTTGTGCACAAAATCGGTGACAGTTTAATTATTCCAGTGTACTATTTTTCTTTAGTGTTGAACTAATCTTACACATTAAAACTAAAGCTGCCTAAATATTGTAGAAAATTGTCTCTGAATATTCATTCTGACAAATGAATTCACTTTCAGTGTGATCCTACCCCTTTTTGGTTGGCTTTGCAAGAATATTCCTAAGGACAAGCTTTACTAAAGCAAATATCCTCAAAAGGCACAATTTAAACTTGAACACTCAAATGTTTTCCAATAGCGGATTTTGAATTACATGCCTAATCAATAAGTGTGAGTGTCAAATTTAAAATTTAATACTTTAATACACAGCTTGAAATTCACACTGCTGTTATTTAGTTAAATAAAACATCTAATCAGAGAAGAAAAACAATGCCATGTGACTTATGTAACAAACTGAGCATGAATTTCATAAATTTGCAATGTACTGTGCCTGAATGACCTGCAGATTTAGAATTATTTATTGAAAAAAATTGCAAATAATTTTGAATAAAAAGTACTGACAGTGTTGCAGTTTGTTTGCATACAATTCATATGAAGTTCCTTGCTTCTGCTTTAAAACATTTGCACTAAATTGTAGCTGCCAGGACATACGGTGTTACTATTCATGTTACAACAAATTATATTACCAGCATATTTGTTAGTTTTGCTGGTGTAATCCAGAAGATTCTTAAAAAAAAGGGCGGGGGGGAATCAGACTTCTTTTAGGCTTATCAGGTATATATTGCTAAGCAGCAGAACTAAGACCGATCTGCGTACACAAGCAGTATTTTGATTTCTCCTTTATTTAGTGACAGTACTAGGTTCCACCTTATGCTCATATATGAAAGTGGTAGCAAAATGAACCCTAGTATGAAAGTCTTTTTGCATGCTATTAAACACCTGCATATTTTTTACTTTGAAGAGTGTAGTAGGCTGAGCATACACTCTTTATGCCAGTTGGAGATGCACAGAAATTCTGGATACCTACATTTGAATGCAGAGGATCAAAACAAAGTTTTAAAGCTGTAATCAGCCATTCATTCATTTTAAAAACTGCAGCCTGTCTTAGGGTCTTAGCTGTTCTATAAGGGTAAAAGAGAATGAATTGGCAATTAGAGAACGTCATTAGTGATTTAAGTACAATTCCATTTTTATGCAAGTGATCAAATTGCTCATTTTGAATGGTTCTTACATCTAAAGTACAATGGACCAGATTCACTCTGGGCATAATTCCACTGAATGCAAGCACCAGGAATGGATTTGTCTGTTAAACCAATGTCTGTTTTGAACTTGGATGGATATATACATAGAAGGAGATCACAGTGAAAACAACATTTTTTTTAATACAGTTGCTTGAACGTTCCTCTTTACACAGAGATGAATTCAGAGCGGCTGTTCTCTGTTACATTGTAGATCTGGAGTAAATCCATTTACACCACTGTAAGTGAGATCAGAATTTGTCACATAGCATATTGGTATCCATAATAAAGGAGCAGATAACATTTCCTACTACGATTTCTTGTAGACCGATAGCTCCTTGAGATTTATGTACGTAGGGCAAAAACTGAACAAATATAATTACAAATAAAATTCTCAGATATTGCTTTTGTCCTACTTAGAATCCCTGTGATGACAAGCGGCACAGAGATATCTGGTCTAAAGAAAAAACCTGTGATCGATTACCAAAATTCCTGGTTATAGGACCCCAGAAAACTGGTGAGAGTTTACTGCATTTTAATGAGTCTGGTGATATGCAAATTCAAATTATTACAATAGAGAATTAGTTTTAATCACTCTGAGCTTTGTATAAACCTTGATTATCTGATAGCACTTTTTATTTTCTGACATTATCCAAGGTACAATAATGTAAGTGATAAAAACATGTTACACAGACAATGTAGATGTAGTGGAGAGTGTTGGATTTTTCATAGGGTTTAACTGAGAAGTGATGTGATTAACACTCTGTTAAACAGATCAAGTGGTGACTGAGTGATTGACAGGATTTTATCACAGCTGAGAGAGAAAAGGACAGTAATTTTTCAAAACATGTACACAGTCCCATGGCCCCCAAGCTTCAACCTGTCCTACAGGAAAAGTGTGTCTTGTTTACAGCAAGTCAGTGTTATTCAGTGGAATTTACACTGCAAGTCAGAAAATCCCTACAGGACAGGTAGAATTGTAAGTCTGCAAGACTTTATTCATTAAATTTATAGTTGCTTCTCTTTGTGATCAGAAATTGGCACATTTTTTATCTACTCCCTTTCATATGCCACCAACCACCTATTGTTAATATATTTAACAAGAGCTTAAGTGGCTGGAGTTTAAGTCAATCTTTTTTGTGACAACTTCAGCACAGATACAATAATTTGTTTTTAAAATCAAGTTTTAAAAATATTAATAGGTGTATCATCAACAGTGATGCTCCTGTATTCAGTATTAATTGTACAAATGTATTTAAATGTTTTTGGTTAAGAATTATAGGACCAGGATTTCAGCTGGTGTAAATCAGAATAGAATCATTGAATTCAATGGAGCTATGCTGGTTTACACCAGGTGAGGATCTGGCCCACAGAATATATATGCTTTGTTAACCTTTGGACTTTCATCCTATTTTCAGGTACCACAGCTTTGTATTTGTTCCTGATTATGCATCCTTCCATCATTAGTAACTCCCCCAGCCCAAAAACCTTTGAGGAGGTACAGTTCTTTAATAGAAATAACTACCACAGGGGGATTGATTGGTAAGATGGGTTATTAGTATAAATATAAAAGTTTATGTACTGTGCACAATACAAAAATGGCATTACACTTTGTAATGTGTGTCTACACAATTTGAAAATGACTACTACTACCCTTCTAAAATGCTATTTAAATACACATAAATTATGGTGGAGGGTAGGGATATACACTGGAGGGTAGGGATAGGATACAGAGGGGCCTAGACAAATTAGAGGATTGGGCCAAAAGAAATCTGATGAGGTTCAACAAGGACAAGTGCAGAGTCCTGCGCTTAGAAGGGAAGAATCCCATGCACTGCTACAGACTAGGGACCGAATGGCTAGGCAGCAGTTCTGCAGAAAAGGAGCTGGGGTTACAGTGGACAAGAATCTGGATATGAGTCGACAGTGTGCCCTTGTTGCCAAGAAGGCTAATGGCATTTTGGGCTGAATAAGTAGGGACATTGCCAGCAGATCAAGGGACGTGATCATTCCCCTCTATTCGACATTGGTGAGGCCTCATCTGGAGTACTGTGTCCAGTTTTGGGCCCCACACTACAAGAAGGATGTGGAAAAATTGGAAAGAGTCCAGCGGAGGGCAACAAAAATGATTGGGGGCTGGAGCACATGACTTATGAGGAGAGGCTGAGGGAACTGGGATTGTTTAGTCTGCAGAAGAGAAGAATGAGGGGGATTTGATAGCTGCTTTCAACTACCTGAAAGGGAGTTCCAAAGAAGATGAGGCTGTTCTCAGTGGTACCAGATGACAGAACAAGGAGTAATGGTCTCAAGTTGCAGTGGGGGAGGTTTAAGTTGGATATGAGGAAAAACTTTTTCACTAGGAGGGTGGAAGCACTGGAATGGGCTTCCTTAGAGGTTTTTAAGGTCAGGCTTGACAAAGCCCTGGCTGGGATGATTTAGTTGGGGATTGATCCTGCTTTGAGCAGGGGGTTGGACTAGATGACCTCCTGAGGTCCCTTCCAACCCTGATATTCTATGATTCTATGGTAACCTCAGTCAAAAACACAGTAAATGCCTAAGATTTTTATCTTCCCTCTAATGCAGCATATAAAGAGATATCTGTTCTAAACTTGAGGCAATACTAAGTAATCTTAATGAGAATTACATGTATGTCTCAGGATGTTAATATACTTAGAATATGTGAATAAGAGAAAAAGGAAAGCAATGTATGTTTCTTAATTATACATCTCTTTAGGGATGATATTCTCATACATTTCTCTGGCAGGTGCTTTGTTTCCTATTTACACATGTTTTTGAAGCTATGACAATAAAAATAATATTATAAATTGAGTATGAGATAGCACGATTAATATTTCAGGTTAAATATCTTATTTCTAAAATACTGAAAAGAGAAATCTAATGAAAATTTCAGCCACAAGCAGTTTGTTCTTGGCTTTAAATGGAAAATAGAAAATTGCCACTCCGTTGTGGGGGAGAAATGCTTTTTAAAAGTATTTTCAAGGATCAGATAATGAGGAAAATATTCAGCAGTCAGTAAGGAAGTAAACAGGGATAAGTGAAGAGAAAAGGCTCATCATCACTACCTTATTTCCCCTGGTTTACCCAAGAAGTTACCAAAGAGCTCGACAAAGATACATTTGGTTGGTCTTGCTTTCAAAAAGTGCTGCAGGGTAAAATGTTCAAAGGTGAAAACCAGTAATACAGCGCATTAAGCAGGGAGCACTGATAAAAGATTCTTGATACTCAGTCTTGTTCTTTACTCTCTGGTGTCAGGGAAAAGTTATTGCCTTAGACTTTTTATTCATCCATAAAATTAATAGTGTAAAGGCTGCTATATGTTCCAAGTGGAGAAAATTCACATAGAATTTATTTTAAGGTCTATGGTTTTCATAGAGTTATAATTGTTGCAGCAGATTCTTATTACAAAGTTCAGTGGGTCAGCATTCATTACTGACTGTGAGAAGTCAGTCTGATGGGTGGGAAATAGCTGACAGCTAACGGATAAAATCTGCTGACTATCCACCAATCACACAGATTCTTAGCTATTTTTATGAAACAGCTTTTTATATTTATGTTAGGTGAAATTCACCCCCTTGCAGAGGGCCAACACAAGATCTGTGCAGTGGGGTAAATTTTAACCATTACAGTCAATCCACTCTAAAGAAGTTACTATATATAGTATTTTATATTGTTAACAACAGGAGGTAAAAAGAAAAACACAAAGACCCAAATTTGTCAATTCCTTTTCCCTCCCTCAAAAACAGTGAAAACTGGTATGTTGGTTGTGGATAGACAAGTCTGATGATAATATGACAGGTTGTTGGCAACTAACTAGAACCACATAACTGGAAGAGGAAAAGCTCAGAACTAAACAAACTAAAAAACAGCCTGCTTTGTTTCCACAAAACTGTGATACATAGAATAGTAATTCAGAGATGCCTTCACCACTTGGAGGACTCTTGCTGAAGAAGTAGTGAGATTTTCTTGCTAAGTTTTTAAGTAACATCTTCATGTTAACAAACTCTTGCCAGATTTGATAACAGGAACCCTGATTCTGAATATTATTTTCTTATGATATTCTGCTCTGGTGTAACTGAAATGCCATCATGTGCTGTAATAGGAATAATAAAGCACATTTTTTATAAATAGCAGTGGGCCAGATTCAGAAGTTTTTATTTTTACTCAGTCTTTACTATTGACTTTGATTAGAGTTTTGCCTGAGTAGAAATGAGTGACTACTTCAGGAACTGGCCCACTAATTTAAAGAGGATAAATTGTTTGTACACCTATAACACTTTCTTCTCAGTAAAAAAAACAAGGCCTTTCATTTTTGAATGTTTTTACTTGACAATGACTATGTCTGTTATTTTTATGGATTATTCTCTAATATATTTAACATATGCACCCACCCACCTTGCTTTAGTGTATGCAGGACTTTTGAGTAATTCTGAGGACAGTGTTCCTTTTTTAGGTATATGGATTTCTTCCCTGTACCATCCAATGTCAGCACTGACTTTCTCTTTGAAAAAAGTGCCAACTACTTCCATTCTGAGGAAGCTCCCAAACGAGCAGCTTCCCTGATCCCTAAGGCCAAGATCATCACCATTCTCATCGACCCATCAGATCGGGCATACTCCTGGTATCAGGTAGGGACTCTGAAAAATACAGGCAGGTTCTAGTTGTATTATGTATAAAACAGTTTTTATCTGGGAGCCTCTCAATATTTATGTGATTAAATACTGAAAAAACAAAGGGGTCTGATCAGGTAAGCATTTATTTGAAAACCAGTTCATCACGCAACAATTACCTGAGTACAGAAAAAGCTTTCTATACATATAAACTTGATAATCCATTCTTTTAAAATATATAAACACTGAAGGCCATATTTTTCACAACTCTGGCTTTAATATGTGCCTGCAAAAAAAGTGCTTGCGTGAATAACTGCATGTAAAGAATGTGCATTTACACAACTAATTGTGCATCTGAGTACCATGCATGTGAACAGTTGCCCAATTTGTGCTTCCAAATATGAGGTATGTACATGCAATTACTCATGGTCTAAGTTTTTTGCAGACACAGAATAAGGCCTGAATTTTGAGTAAGGTTAACTTTTTAAACTTTTGTTAAACTGACCGTAATAAAGGAACATATATAGGGGCCTACCAAATTCACAGTCCATTTTGGTCAATTTCACCGTCATAGGATTTTAAAAATTGTAAATTTCATGATTTCAGCTATTTAAATCTGAAATGTCATGGTGTTGTAATTGAAAGAATCCTGACCCAAAAAAGGAGTTGTGGGGAGGTTGCAAGGCTGTTGCAGGACTGCTATCCTTATTTCCGCGCAGCTGGTGGTGGCAGCACTGCCTTCAGAGCTGGGCAGCTGGAGAGTGGCGGCTGCTGGCTGGGAGCCCAGCTCTGAAGGCAGCAGTGCAGAAGTAAGGATGGCATGGTATAGTATTTCCACCTTTACTTCTGTGCTGCTGTTGGCGGGGCATCTGGCCACAGCTGCCACTCTCCAGCTGCCCAGCTCTGAAGGCAGTGCAGAAGTAAGGGTGGCAATACTGTGACTCCCCTGCAACTCCCTTTTGGGTCAGGACCCCCAATTGAAAAATGCTGGTCTTCCCCATGAAATCTGTATAGTATAAGGTAAAAGCACACAAAAGATCAGATTTCACACTCCAACTTAAATCCAATATCAGCACCAAATATTTTTTTAATTACACCCAATAAAGTTTAGTACTGTATTTTACCTCAGAGTTCCATCAATACTACTGAAGTACCATTCTTACCACCATTCTCTTTTTGGCATCATAACAAACAAGCCAGGTTAATGTTGAAGGGGAACTTTGAATATCTTAAACTCAAATTTCAGAGTGGTAGCCGTGTTAGTCTGTATCAGCAAAAAGAACGAGTACTTGTGGCACCTTAGAGACTAACAAATGTATTTGAGTATAAGCTTTCATGGGCTAAAACCCACTTCATTGGATCCATGCAGTGGAAAATACAGTAGGAAGATATATATACATGGAGAACATGAAAAAATGGGTGTTGTCATACCAACTATAACGAGACCAATCAATTAAGGTGGGCTATTATCAGCAGGAGAAAAAAAACTTTTATAGTGATAATCAAGATGGCCCATTTCCAACAGTTGACAAGAAGGTGTGAGTAACAGTAGGGGAAAAATTAGCATGGGGAAATAGTTTTTACTTTATGTAATGACCCATCCACTTCCAGTCTTTATTCAAGCCTAATTTAATAGTGTCCAGTTTGCAAATTAATTCCAATTCTGCAGTTTCTCGTTGGAGTGTATTTTTGAAGTTTTTTTGTTGGAGAATTGCGACTTTTAGGTCTGTAATTGAGTGACCAGGGAGGTTGAAGTGCTCTCTGACTGGTTTTTGAATGTTATAATTCTTGACATCTGATTTGGGTCCATTTATTCTTTTGCGTAGAGACTGTCCGGTTTAGCCAATGTACATGGCAGAGGGGCATTGCTGGCACATGATGGCATATATCACATTGGTAGATGTGCAGGTGAACGAGCCTCTGATGGTGTGGCTGATGTGATTAGGTCCTATGATGGTGTCTCTTGAATAGATATGTGGACAGAGTTGGCAACGGGCTTTGTTGCAAGGATAGGTTCCTGGGTTAGTGTTTTTGTTGTGTGGTGTGTGGTTGCTGGTGAGTATTTACTTCAGGTTGGGGGGCTGTCTGTAAGCAAGGAGTGGCCTGTCTCCCAAGATCTGTGAGAGTGAGGGATCGTCCTCCAGGATAAGTTGTAGATCCTTGATGATGCGCTGGAGAGGTTTTAGTTGGGGCTGAAGGTGACAGCTAGTGGCATTCTGTTACTTTCTTTGTTGGGCCTGTCCTGGAGTAGGTGACTTCTGGGTATTCTTCTGACTCTGTCAATCTGTTTCTTCACTTCAGCAGGTGGGTATTGTAATTTTTAAGAATGCTTGATAGAGGGATTGCAGCAAATGTGGTTGTATCTTAGAGCTTGGCTGTAGACAATAGATTGGGTGATGTGGTCTGGATGAAAGCTGAAGGCATGTAGGTAAATATAGCGGTCAGTAGGTTTCTGGTAAAGGGTGGTGTTTATGTGAACATCACTTATTAGCACTGTAGTGTCCAGGAAGTGGATCTTTTGTGTGGACTGGTCCAGGCTGAGGATGGAAATTGTTGAAATCATGGTGGAATTCCTCAAGGGCTTCTTTTCCATGGGTCCAGATGATGAAGATGTCATCAATATAGCGCAAGTAGAGTAGGGGTGTTAGGAGACGAGAGCTGAGGAAGTGTTGTTCTAAGTCAGCCATAAAAATGTTGGCATACTGTGGGGCCATGTGAGTACACATAGCAGTGCCGCTGACTTGAAGGTATACATTGTCCCCAAATGTGAAATAGTTGTGGGTGAGGACAAAGTCACAAAGTTCAGTCACCAGGTTTGCCTTGACATTATCGGGGATACTGTTCCTGACAGCTTGTAGTCCATCTTTGGACCTATATCCAGATAGCCAATGGGAATTTAATTTAATTTGAAGCAGAGACGTGCAAATCAAACAAGGTTTAAGGAGTCAAGGAAGATTGTGGTACTTATCATCAATGCAGTTAGTTCAAACTTGTTAGAATATAGGCCTGCTTTACTAATAATAATAACAGCAGCACCTTATAGACAAAATTTATTTCTTAGTAAAACCCGATATCTCATTGTAAGTTATTCAGTAACTACTATATAGTATTCCATCATGCAAGTTTGTACCTCACTTTTTGATCCATGAAATAATAAATACAATTATTTTATCTGTCTTTTTTCTATAAGTATTTCTATAATGCCTATCACTATGCCATCTAGTTACATACATGGGGTGTTTGAAACTGTGGGATCTGTCCAGAATGGACCAGAACCTGTCCACTCTGTTCTTAATTGTTGCCTCTTATTTCAAAAAGTCCCTTTCTTCTGTTCTTCTGACTACAATAGGAATTTGACAAAATGAGGAATAAGTAGAAACTGAATAAGGATCTCAGGATCTATATTTTATTTTATGGATTTTCTTTTGTTCCTATAAGTAGAAGTTATCTATCTGATAACCATCAGTGAAAGCTTTGCTGGAGTAAGGTCTGAATATAAATCATGTAAGGACTTCAAGATTTGGCTGCATAAGTAGAGGTTACCATATTTGAGTTCGTTATCCTGGGTTTGTTTATACATAAGCTGCCATTTCATTAAATGAAAATGTGTGCTAGTTTGCTATGCTAATACTAGTCAGATCTTTTAATAGTTAATAGCAGTGTTATTCTTACTTTCTCAACAATTTATCTAATATAGACCAAGGCTTCTTAACTGAAATTCACTTCTAATGTAATTTAATCAGTCACAAACAAGTCCTTTAGACCATTGCCCACATATATTCTGTCCTATTTCTATGACTCTGGACTCCGGTGTCCATGATGTTCTTGTAACTTACCTTTCTTTTGCAGCATCAGCGATCTCATGAAGACCCTGCAGCTCTAAAATTTAGCTTCTATCAGGTGATCACAGCTGGACCTCGAGCCCCATCAGACCTTAGAGCTCTACAGAAGAGATGTCTAGTACCTGGATGGTATGCCACCCATATAGAAAGATGGCTAACTTATTTTCCAACTTATCAGGTGAATAGAGTGTAACATTGTGTCTTATTTCATATGAATTTGATATCTTAGATTATTCACTTTTTCTGAAGTCTTCATTACTGATTATTACTATTCATGAATATATATGAGTGTGTGGTTTGGGGCGCTGATTATCCAAAACCATGTTCTGATTGGTTGGCGGGGCCTTCTGGTGATGTCACAGCCATGCACTAACTCCTGGCACTGCACAACTGGGACTTCCATCAACAAAAAGCAACAGGAACAGCAACTGAGGAAGCTTCAGCACTGCTGCTCCTTGCACCCCTCTTGCCCACTGAACTGCCTTTAACACTGAGTTGTTTTCTTGTTTTTTGTTTTAATCTTGTCACTTTCTGGCACCCTACTGGCTGGATTGGTGAACCTGTCAGAAACCACAATAGGAAACCCAGTGCTTCCGAGTGCATCAGGCATCAGCCATTTGATACCCCATCAGGACTTCCAATAAAAAGCATTGATGGGAAACCATGATAAATTGCTGGGATGGTGCTGTGTAATGCTTCTGCACTGTGCAGCATCAAAGCATTGGCCAGCATTGTGAAGTATCAATGCATTATCCACCCCTGATGGGATCAAAGGAGATTTAGTGCACTGAACACTGTGAAGACTTGAGGATATAGAGGCTTGAGTGTCTGGAACTGGGTATGATACACAAATAAATAAAGACATAAGGCCCATTAGTCATTAAGTGCTTCAGTGTCTTCATCTGCTCATGAGTTCAGTGGTCCTTCCATGAGCTAATCTTTTCACTGCTCAGTTCACTGGGAACTGCCAGTGTATCACTACCTCTGTGCACACTGGTGCCTCTGCGATCTTTGCCATCACTGGGTTTTAGGATCTGTTGATGCCTAGTCAAGGTCCTCTACCCATCACACCTCTTCCAGGTCTGTCAGTGCATTGTATCACTGCTAGTATATTGGGAGCCACCACTCCCCTCCCAGATCATTGGTGCATGGCTCTGTTGAGTATTGAGAAACCATTTGGTGCATTGGAGGCTACAGCTGGCACTCCTGTCCCTTTGAATCTCTGTGTGTTACACATTGAGCCTCAAAGGGTTTGTGTTTCCCGGTGTGTGCAATTCATGAGACCAAGGTGTGCTTATCTCAAAACAGATATCACTTAATGAACCTGAGAAGTGCATACTCCTGACAAGCCTCTGAAGACACATACTTCACAAGATATCAGTCTGTTAGCTCAAGTGGCAGAGGTCTGTGCTGTGGATCTAAAGGTTCTAACCTTACTGATGAAGCATGTGGGAGTCAATATGGTTCTACATGGTGGAATTTCTGTTTTTCAGTTTGCTTTTTTAAAAATCTAGGAAATTACATACAAAACCACTACTGTAAAAGAACCTTAAGGTTGCAAGGCTAGCACTCAAAAGTTAGGAAATGCCAGAATTAAATTTGACCATGCAACTAATTCGGTACCCTGTGCATAGGAATTATGATACAATCTTTAATTATATGAACACATGCTATTTTTTCCACAGAACTGCTGCCTCACTCAGTCCCTTCATTCACTCGCCAGTCATCCTCCCCTAAACCACTCCCTAGTTCCAGTTCATTCAGCCATCTCCACTAAATCTAAAAACAAGTTATGATCAGAAGTAGAGAGCAGCAGGAAGCTAGGAGAAACTTGCTTTGTGTGCAACAAGCTCTACTTCACATGTGATGGCAACCTCTGATGGGGGGAAAAACGGTCTTTGAAGAGTTGTGAGTGAACCAGCTCTACAGTCACAAAAAGCAGCTTTTCCACAGGGAAAATGACTGGTTGTCGAGCAGCCAATCTGGGCCGGACGATTAGCCATCTCCTATCCACTGTGCCCCACAGCAGCTTCAGCTGCTGCTATTCAGTCATGATGGATCTTGGGCACAAGAAGAAATTAGTGTGTGGCAAAGGATGAGAGAGCTGAGTGCTTTCTTCAGCAGTGACCATAACTGTCAATGAATTGATTGATACTCGGAAAAAAAGAGCACATATATGGCTCAGAATATCTTCCTCTCGTTTTATATGTGGGGGTGGGGGTGTTGCAGCTTATTTTTTCCAGATATATTAGGTTTCATTTTGTCAGGATGAATCTCATTTAATTTCCTGCCGATATTTGTAATCTCACTAGGTGCTTCAGCATTATTTCTCTGTCCTCAGTGGTGCTCACAACAGCTTCCAATATAATTTCATTTCAGAATTAATTAGTGTGTCATTTACCCTTCTCCCAGATCATTAATGATGATAAATAAGTCCAGACCTGTTACCATTCCCTGGGGCACCTCTTTTCCTCTTAATGAATGAGCTTGACATAGGTGAAAGTTTGTTTGAAGCTTGAAGTATGATGAATTTTAAATACAGTATTATTTTATTTTTGCAGTTGCTAATTATTGATGGACAGCAGCTGAGAAGTGACCCAGCTACCGTGATGGATGAAGTGCAGAAGTTTCTGGGAGTTTCTCCTCATTATAATTACTCTGAAGCCCTAACGTGAGTTCATTCATAATTAATGTAATGGAATATTAGCAATGGAGTGATTTAAAAAGGAAATAATCATGCAACTGTAGTTTTGTATAAAGAGTCTGAAAAGAATGGGTTGCAATATTCCCTGTAAATTATAATTTGCTGTTATTCATTGAATTTTTGTACATCTAAATATATAATGTGTGTATGTGAATGCATGCTCAGCACTCCTTAGACAAACCTCGGCACCTTGCAAGATTAGGTTGATGAGACATTTGTTGGCTGTAACAAAATGGTGTTGGTTCTATAAGCAAAATCAATACAAATTAATAGCCACTAATACTCCTCTGACTAATTTTGCATGCAAGTCCTATTACTAATGCTACTGTGGGCAACAATATGTATTTTTCAATGTCTTTACCCTCTTTAATTTCCATGGAAAAATCTGGACTTGCTTATGTGCTGATTAGACATGAAAAATACATTTTTCTTTCTTGCACGCTTTCAAACTGCTATCCAAGTAATCGTTAACAACATGTGGAAAGAATGCAACTCAGAAGGATTATATTTTCTGTTAATTATGTATTGAGCCAGGCATTAAACATGGTGTTTGAATATTACAGAGATGGACACCTGACAGATAAAACAAGTATTGGTTTGTGAAAATTGTGTTTGGATTTTGGATGGATAAAAGAGAGAGATGCCTTTGCATCTGTTTCCTCAGCAGCAAAAGATTCACCATGCGTAAACAGAATGGACAGAAGGCTGGGTTTCCTTTACATTCAATTACAGGAGACTCAACAATATCAGTGTCAGGAATGTAAAATCTACTTTCTGTATAATAAATACCTATGTACACAAATCCTTTGGATTCAGACATTTAGATTCACTTGCCCTTAAAATAAGATTGATAACCTTAGGCTGCTCTTTTGAATGTGAGCCCATTGTCTGTTTTTATAAGAAGCTCTCAGAAAAGAATTCTTTTCTTTCCTAGACATTTCTCCATTTAATGCTTTCAGACAGTTGTGCTCTGTTCCTTTTTGTGGCGTATGTAGCAAAACAGATTTTATCTTTCATGAGATAAAGTCAAGTGTATTATACAGACATAATGGACCCAATTCATCCCTGGAAGTAACTCTATTGAAAGCTCTGTTTCTTTGTACACCAAAGGCCTTGACCTGGATGCTGTGAATTATTATTCTGCATCTAATTCTGCAGCAGGCTTTTCCTTCTTGTCTACCCTTGAACACAGATAATGTTCATTTAGCATAACTGAGATTCAGGCAACTTTTTCCATTACTTTGACCCCAATTCATCCTGGTATAGCTCCATTTAAATCAGTTTAGTTATACCAGTAATGAATTTGGCCCTCTATGTCATTTGGTAATTGATATATATGGTAGAAAATTCCCATCTCTACTTGTACCTACAAAATTGCAATAGTGTAATATGAAATAAAAATATAGGTTATTTATCCAATGAACTCAAAACATTTTATACCCTTTAATTAATCTTCACAAAGCCCTTTGAGATTGGTAAATATTATGCTGCCCATACAGAAGGTTCGATGGAAGCACTGAGAAGTGAATGGTAGACTAGTAATTGTAGACTCTGTAGTGATGGACATTGTATAAAAACAAACACTTGCCTAATGGCACACAGTCAGTGACAAAGCCAGAAGAAGCCAGGAGTGCTGGTTGCCAGTCTCCTGCTCTACCCATTAGATCATGCTAGAAGGTATTTTCTAGCCGCAGTTTGAGGTTGATGAATTTATCCTTAAAACAAGCTGGCTGGCAATATTAGTATTTCTATCAAGCAATTAAATGTCTTGGGATATCAGTCTTTTTATTAACTGTGGGCTTTGTTTGATGCTATTTTATACTATGATTTGTCATGAATTTATACTATCACTCTGCTGTCACTTGAGAGGATGTTCCTGTGGATGAATTGTCTTTTTTCACAAAACAGCTTTTAATTAACTTTGTGTGAACATTCTGCACCATTGATACTTCAATAAATGCTGTCCCACAGATTAAATTACAAATGTCTCTGTTCTTTAGGGTAGACCCAACTTACGATTTCCCCACCTCTGGGCAGCTCCACATCCTATGATAGTGGATTGTGGGTTCCTTCCATCCACATGCACTGAACTGACCATCTCCAGGAACAGTCAAGGTGGTGCACAGCCATTTTATGCAGCAATTGAAGGCAACTGTACCCCTTACAGATACATAAACTGAGCTGAAGATTTGTCTCTAAGCCTTGAAATGAGAGGGTTTTTTGGTGGAAGACTGTAGTTTTAACCATGCAGATGTTTAACTGTGCAGATATACTCTGGTTTCTGCATGGTCAGATGGAAATTTAACAAAAAAAAATTCATAAAATGAATAACACTTCAATAATCCACCTATCTTGGATAATTTAAAGGCACTTTGCTTCGTGATGTACATGGGATCCACTATAATTGTTCACTTCTGGAAATTTGACTCCCATGAATCTTTGTCAATACTTATTGCATATAGTTTCTCATGCAATCAAAACAGGTGTTACCTGTGTCCATGCTACTGCCAAAGCTGTGCTCTTGATCAGTCATGTACAACTCCAATTGACATCAAAGAAGGGCATGATATGGCCCTTGAAATGTGCTCTAAAATATATGATCAGTTCAACCGTGACCAGATACAGCTCCATTGACATTATTTATTAGTATTGTTTGATTTGATCTATAAAAGACGCAAACCACCTATCCAGAGCTCTAGCTCAAACACAGTTCATGTCTGTACACAAACATGTATATTTTGTTCTGGCTTGGTGACTATCCTGGCTGGCTGCATAGAGAAGTCATGTCAAAATAAGCATGTGCATATAATATTGATGCAAAGAGCTCTTAAGATGTGCTTATCTATGCTGTGAATCACTAATTATGCTGGCAAAGAGGAGAGAGGAGTCTAAGTTCAACTCCCACTGGGAGTTTTGACATTGACATTGATGGAAGCAAGATAGGGTCCATATACCTTGTGAATTAAAAATAAGGCACTTTAATGTTAACATTACTGTACAGCCAAAGCCCCTGATAATATCATCACTGTGGAATCTCACTATGAGGTACATCATCACACCTTTAGTCCATTGCTAGACTGACATTGGTGTAATTTCAAAAGCCTGAGAAAATATACTGGGAGCCAGGGGAACCATAGAGAGACTTTGTTTATTTCTCTGGGGTGCCAATAGGTAAGGGAGAAGCCCAGCTGGAGTCCCCCATCTGCAGGTCTGAGCAAGGGCAGACACCATATCTTGGGCTCCGGGCTCTAAGTGTCCACGGGTGGGCTGGCGGAGGAAGAGCAGGGTTCCAAGGGGAGATCCAGCCCTCAGGAGGAAAATCTCTTCACCGCAACAGTAATCATCACAACCCCCTGAACCCAATTGTTTGTCATCATCAGTTTCTGTTTTCTTCAGATTAAACAATGGCCATTCATCCTCTCTAGTGTTTGGTTTACTCCATTTTTCTCACACAACTGCATCACTGCCAGCCTCATTCTTTCTGTCTTCCATGCTCCTCAACAGCCTTTTCCTCCACCTCACTCCTTTCTTCTTCCTGTCTCCCCTTCCCCTACTCCATGCACAGTCTCGCCCATCCTTTCCTTTTTCTGCTGCCTTACTCCTATTAACTTACCCCATCCTGTCCTCCCCCTAGCCCTACTCCTGCTTACCATACTATAGTCACTTTCGGCCTGACTCTGCCATCCTTACTCACAGTGAGGAGTACCTTATTCTGTAAGTAGTCACATAGATTTCCATGGAACTAGTGGACAAATAAAGTACTATTCAAGATGAGTAATGGTTGCAGAAGTTGAGCCTTAGCTTGTATGTTGTATCCCTTTTTCTCACCCTGTGTCTGTCTTGTCTATTTAGATTGTGAGTCTTCAGGACAAGGATTGTACCTTCTTATGTGGTTTGTAGAGCCCCCCAGTGAAATGGGGCACCAATCCTGTACAGCATCTTTGGGTGCTTCTGCAACTTAAACATTAACTATAAATAAAATTAAATAGGGTCTATATGTGCCTAGATTCAATGGGCTCTGTGGTCAGTTATGTGTGCCCTAGAAATCTATAGGGATAGCTAGCTAGCCTGTTATTCTTTATTCTTTCCTCCAAAGAAAAGCATAATTTGCATTAGTGCTAAGGGGTATCCTGCCTGAATAACAAGGAGAAAGTGGACCCGAAATATTAAGTTTGCTGAAGTGATAAAAAAATCTTAGACTGAACATATTTGATCTGTTTGCTGAATTTCAGGTTCGATTCACATAAAGGTTTCTGGTGTCAACTCCTGGAAGAAGGAAAAACCAAGTGTCTTGGAAAGAGCAAAGGCAGAAAATACCCTCCTATGGATTCAGAGGTAAACCATTGTTCTTCTGAGGCAATACAGCATTTGAATGGCTTTTAGGAGTGCCTCACTCACACCCGTGGGACACTCCATTGACAAAATTATAACAAGAACAAGAGGATAAAATTAACAACCTATAGTTTATTTGTACTAACTCTACCTACAGCTGAGGCCTTTCTGATACCATGTACCACATGATCGTTTTTCAACCTTTTGTATAAAGGTTGAGTATAAAGGCCAAGATGTCTCCAAATTAACTTACCCAGAAATTGTTTTTTAAACATTTTCTTCATATTGAAAAACCTAGTTGCTCTCAAAAAGCTGCAACACAGTTAAAATCCCAGCCCCTCAGCTGAGCGACCCACACCAGCAACAAGCTCAAAACGCATGGTTTGTTGCAGTCGTGATCAGATGTGTAAATGTGGGGCTGTCCTCTGTTCTTCCAGTCTGTTTCATTCTTGACTTGTCAGGCTATTAATAGTTACACATGTTCTCGTGGCAGTTCATTTTTAAGATCAATTAATTTTGGTATCTATCAATTTTGAAAATTTTCCTCCAGAAATGTTCAGATAAAGTTACTTTCACAGGCCTGATAGCTGAGGTCCACATTCCCACTTCTGCACAGAGGATGGGAAGAAATCTCAGCAAGCATTTGGAGCCTCTGTTTTTACTCTGGCCTTCTCATACTGAACTCCCACTTAACTTAGTCTGAATAAAACCGGAGTGAAGTGCTCAAGACTTGGTCAGTAGTAAGTACTATTGTACTTACTTATTGTACTGTAGGCCTGATTTTATTCTGATGCTGGTGTAAATCAGGAGTAACTCTTGTGAGAGGAGAATCAGCCTCTGTGAGGTATTTTACTTATTTGTATTATGTTTGTCTATCCTAAACGTCTCTGAAAAATGTAAATACTTGAATAACAAAACCTGAAACACTATGGGGTTATATTCTGCCCTCAGTTACACTAATGTAAACTCAGAGTAGTTTATTGACTCCAGAGTTACTCTGGATCTATACAGATGTATCTGAGATCAGACTCTGATTAGTTTCTTTGGTTTTGATGAACAGTTTGGAAATTAACTGTATATCTACTAAAATAATCCCCTGCAGCTCAGCTGCTAAATAGAGTATAGATGCTGTGTGCAATAATACATAGTATAGGAGAAAGTATACAGCACAGAAGAAAACATGGCATAGTTTAGATACAGGTAAAACAAACTGCAAAACTCAAAATCCATAGCATCTACAGTACAATATTTTACTAAATAAAAATGTCTGCTTTTTTATCCATCAGTGTAGGGCTTTTCTGTCAAGCTACTACAGAGATCACAATGTGGAACTGTCAAAACTCCTGCACAAATTGGGACAACCCCTGCCATCATGGCTGAGACAGGAACTACAGAAAGTGAGATAGCATTGAGAGGAAGCTTCTTGAAATCTCTCTTCCACACTTCAGTCATCTTACCTAAAGCCTTCAATAGCTACCAGAAGGCAGGTGTAAAATATACCTCTTCAAAAGAGAATAAAAGAATGAAGTTATTTCCATATGCTGGCATGTGGATGGTGAAAATGTTTGTGTCTCTTAGAACTCTGGAGGCCTGCAGGCTTTCTCTTTTCTGGGCCTGTGGAATTGTTGTAAACTACTGTGCGCACGTGTGGAAGTCAATAGCAACTGGTATAAGCTTTAAAAGCAAAGCTACACAACTGTCCAATTTCATAGTAAATATTTACACTTTTATATTCGAACTTAGGAGTGTTGTGTCTCATGTAAGTTTTGTAGCCCATTGTTTGCCTGCTCATGGTTTTTCATACTTTTTGATTATTATGATGTGTCTTATACAAAACAAAAAACAAAACTAAGAAAACCCTGTATAACATACAATGGCCAAATCTCCTGCCTTTGGAATCTGCTTACCAAATTTTGAACTTAAAATAAATGAACACAGTTGAGGAGTACAAACACATGTTGCATAGGTGTAAACAACAGGACAGAATATGTATTGTGAGCCAAATCCTGAAGCCACAGGTTAAAACACTGTAGCAAGAAATGATGTAAGAAATATGGCCCTGCTCTGTGAGGAGGAAACCATAGTGTGCTGTGGATCCCTGTCAAGTTCAGAATCTATGCTTTTAAATACTGCACCTCCATACAGTCTGCTGAAACAGCAACACAAAGGAATATAGACTATTCTGAACAGAGACTACTATATGTTTAAGAATAAATCTAATTAGATATATGAAGCACAAAGTTAAAAAAGAAATTTACATTGTAATAATCAGAGTGTTAAACTTATATGACTGTGAACCAAACCATAGCAATGCAATGAACAAATGACGTGAGTAGATCTTTCACACCTAGCTCCTGTGAGTTGCAAGTTATGAGGCCTAGATTCTGATCTCACACTGCTGTAAATGAGGAGTAACTCCAGTGAAATCAGTAGACTTATATCAGTGAAAAACTGGTGTGAGAACAGAAACAGACCTATATGAAGATTGCCTTAATTTACAATTTATCTTGTCCTGGTTTTTGGTGTGTTGAATTGTATGTATTTATTTGATGTGTGTTTCCCAAAACTCCTCTTATACTGACTGAAAAGTGGTGGCATCTCTCAATGCCTTCCAATTTAATACATGCAAGTTGCAAAAACATACTTCTTTCCCTAGGGAGATATATATTTTAAAAGTTTTGTAATAAAATAAATGAGTAAGTTAAATACAAATTAATACAGTGTGCAGTCATGATATAGAATTAGGCTCCAGTACTGCAAACACTTAAGTATATGTTTAAGTTTACACAGTGTGAGTACTCTCAGCTAAACAGCACGCCTACTTAAACGTGAGACCAGGGCATAATTATTAATGCTTCAAAAAAATAGGAAAGAGATCATTAAAAATATGAGCCAAATTTAGCCCTCATGTTACTCCACTGAAATATGGCTCAATGTGTTTTAAAAATGCATGACAGCTAATGAATAAATACCCAAAGTCAAAAAATGGGCATGGTAGGTGACCCCCTGCTCCCTATATATACTATTGTTCCAAATTTGATGCTTGGTTCTGTAACTATATTTGCTTTAAAATGGGCAGTTAAAAAGTACATCAAATGGTGGAAAACTTTTCTATGTAGTGTTTGTCATAAACCATAAAATTTAATTTTTATAGTAATGGGACGGAAACCAGTTTATTGTTCACTAAAGAGAAAACAGATATTGAGATCCTTATTGTAATTCTAACTTGTACGTTTTTTTACTCATGGACTTTGTCTTTGTAATACATAATTTTGATAGGCCTATAAAGAAAAATATCTAGGCAAATTTGCTGTGTATAAAGATATACATTACTCAGCACATTATTGCATAAAGGAGTATGCATGGTTAACAACAAGGATCTAGTAGAGTAGACAATCTATAAGTTGAACATCATAATTATATATAGAAAGAATCAAAAAATCTTCACTTTCTGTCATGTGCTTTAGGTCCAAAATTTGACTTTTCTTCAAATTCTTTTAATTTAGTAAAAGATACCCTCCGGACTCTGAATATCTACAAAAGAAAAATCCTTTGCATGTGTAAAGAGTTGATGTGACCTGCAAATGTCTATATGGATTTGTAACAACTAAGATGTTAATGTTAATCATGATGGAAAACACCTACGCTGATGCTCTAGTAGCCCCACTGACTTCAATAGGGTCCTTTCATCCTTAGTGTACATCTGATGTACCATCACCAAAACATTAAAAAAAACAAACCACTATTTTGTAGGAACTGCACAAAGCTTGTGTTTTGTGCTCTGGTGCTACAGTTACTCTGCTCTCTTAAAAGCAGCAATTACATAAGCATTTTGGGGCCAGATCATGCTCCCAAGATTGCTATATATGGACGGGAACCTCTTTGCACAGATGTCAACCATCCTCTGTGCTTTAGGGATGGAGCTCACACACATTTATAGCACAGCCCTTTCTTTCTAGGACACCACAAAGGGCTCTCTGCATGGTCTAGTTCTGGGGGGAGGGGAGGAGGTAAGGAGTGGCCAGCATGAGGATTTGTGGCAGCCCCAGGTTGGATGGGGCTTGGGTGTGGACTGGAATATGCACATTACCTTTTTCTAGTCCCAGATAACTTACACAGATAAGGTAATATATTCTAGAGCTGTAGACCCTGTTTTGCGGAGCCTCCTGATGGGATGTGGGAAGGTGCCTCTCTAAATGGAGACCCTTTGGCAGCCATGGCCAGGCAAATAGCTGGTAGTAAAGTTCCATTTCATCCCTATTATCAGGGAGCCTGGGGACTGTCAGGGGCACAGAGTATAGGATCTCCACATTGATTTCAGTGGGGGTTCTGCCTGAGCAAATACTATAAACAAAAGTATTTGGCCTTTTGTCCTCAGAATTGTGCATTGCACAGGGCCTGATCCTGAAATCCTTATTGTTCAAAACTCCTATTTTGACAATGCCTGAGAAAAGTCTGCAGGATCAAGCTCTTTAGATAGCATTAACTTCTTGTGCACTAGAAATATTATTATTATTGTGACACTTAAAAACAGTGGATAGTAAAGGCAAATTGATAGTGTTCTTTGAGTTTACAAAGGTATTTACTGCTCTGATTTGCAGATATATTTGGGGGTGAATTTTTTTGTATGAGCCCTAAAAGGGAATAAATGCACCTACCCATAATTTTTCCTCAGAAATATTCTGTTAAAATATGTTTTTACAATATTCAGCAAACGCCTGTAAAGAAAAGTAAAAACAACATTTATTCAGGACCAGCCAAGTTATTTATGAACAAGGAGTCTCAGCAAGGCATGCAGACTCCAGACTTTATGTCAGTGGTTCTCAAACTTTTGTACTGGTGACCCCTTTCACACAACAAGCCTCTGAGTGCAACCCCCTTATAAATTAAAAACACTTTTTTATATATTTAACACCATTATAAATGCTGGAGGCAAAGTGGGGTTTGGAGTGGAGGCTGACAGCTCGCGATCCCCCACGTAAGAACCTTGTGACCCCCTGAGGGGTCCCGACGCCCAATTTGAGAACCCCTGCTTTATGTACAATAGCTGAAATCTGAAAATAATGGGATACACAAGTAAAGCTGAGCAAATAATTCATAAAAAAATATTTATTTGACCAAGTTTAGCTTATTTTAAGCTCATCACTTATCTATAAGCGGACTGCAGTTTCTTCAAATGCATTTTCATAAATATCCTACCAACTTTAATATTTTTTTTAATTTACTGATTGTGAAACATTTATTGCAAATATTTGATAGTCAGGCTTAGTTGATTAGTTGTGATTGGTCAGATAAGGCATGTGGTATGATTTCTGTTCCCTGGTTAGATGAGTGTGTAAGGAATTCCTACACAAATGCTTGTCTGTGTGGAGTTTAACTTGTTTTCTGCAAATACTCATGTATTTGACTTTGAAATTTGCTTTCCACAAACATCTGTGGTAGTAAAATTCAATGCATGATTGTTTGCAGAAAGTGAACATAAAGGGGCATAAATTTAGGTGATGTAAATTCATTTGACTGTTTCAATAAACATTCATGAAAGTGCTACAGTATTTTCCCAGCTCCACATTTGAGAAAAGAATGAGTTTAACTGATTTGCAGGCTAGCTTGTACAGAATACCCTTTTTCTTTGCTTAAAAATGTGAAACTTCCTCAGGAAGAAATTAAATAGATATTTCAGTGTTTATAGACGTAATATTCTTGTCATTCACATTGAATGAAAATTTCTGGAAACATTTTTCTCAAAGTTTTTTAAAATTAAAAAAACTGAATATTATTCTGATAGTGGCATGATATCTGATGTGCAACAATAAACTCTGATAAGAAAATGTACTGCCATGTAGTAGTGATTTTATGTTCACAAAAGTTCTCTTCTTCCAGTTTTTTGGCAGCTATTGTACCTTGACTTTGAGATACGATACAGTTCAGAAGCACAGTAGTTGCATGAAAGATTTTCCAAAAGAAAAATATTGCTTATTCTGTCAGTATGTGGATATTACTGCACTGTGCAGCTGCTTTTTTACTGCCTTTGCTTGTTGATTACTTTTTATATAGCTTGTGCCAGAAGCTGCAAGTGTGCTACAGTGACATTTTCAGATCTTTATATACAGAGCAAGAGAGCTCTATTAAAAGTATTTGCCCCTAGGTGAGGTTTGGAGGAACACTGTTCTCTAGTTGAGACATTCCAACAGCCTTGGTAGACAGGAGGGAGCGTTAGAAAAATCCATAAAAATTACTATAAAATTAATATTACCAAAGAAAAATTCTGTACTATCAACTACTTGAGGTCAGAAAAGCACTCTATATGTGATGGTACCTGGCCAAACAGAAGCTTATAGTGTTGTCTTGGGGCGACACAGAAAATATCAACATGATACAGTCTGCTCATTATGGGGAAGTGATGTAACCTACTATAAAATGTTTGGGTTTCTTTTAAATTAACTACAATTACTTTAATTGGATAATAAAAAAAACAGTAAAGTTACAACACAAATGTACTAAGTTAGCACAATCAGAGCATTTTACTTACAAGCAGCATCCGGCCATTCTTAGGGCTTGTCTATACTTACGCGCCGGTTCGGCGGCAGGCAATCGAACTTCTGGGTTCAATTTATCGCGCCTTGTCTGGACGCGATAAATCGAACCCAGAAGTGCTCCCCGTCGACTCCGGTAATCCTGCTCGCCGCGAGGAGTACGCGGAGTCGACGGGGGAGCCTGCCTGCTGCGTCTGGACCGCGGTAAGTTCGAACTAAGGTACGTCGACTTCAGCTACGTTATTCACGTAGCTGAAGTTGCGTACCTTAGTTCGAACTGGGGGGTTAGTGTAGACCAGGCCTTAGACTCAAGTCACCAACTCAGCTAACGCTGCCATTTGACAGATCTTTCAATTTTGCCAGTCCAGAATGTTCCAGACCTGAAAGGTGCATCAAACATCTTTCTTAATGCTCCATGCTCCACCTGAATGAAGAGGGTAAAATTAGCAGGATCAGAAAGGAAGACTCACAAGAGGAGAGAAAAAATAAATGAGGGCAGCCAAGGGCTAGAGAAAACAGAATGAGAAACACAAGAACTTTAAAAAAAAGAGAAATGGAGGAGGTATATAGGGAAGACATAACATAAAGGGATTGAATCTGAGTGGTGCCAAGCACCGTCAACTACCACTTGCATCAATGAGAATTGTGGCTCAGAGCTGTTCAGGTCCTGGCTACAACTGGGTAAGAAGATGCTGCTTCTGTATGGAGAAAAGGTAAAGAAATGTCTGTGTTCCCCCTCAGGAAAACAAAGGAAGAAAAAAAAATTTTTTTAAAGGAATCACAGACAAAGAAAGAAAGAATGAATGAAAATGGAGTGCATCACAATGGAAAATCAGGCCTTCTGTCTAAGTTTTCTATCCCATTGCCTCAATTTACTTTGGTTTTATCTTTTTCTCTTTCTTGCCTCCGTTCAGTTTTCTGTTGCTTTCTTTTCCCATTAGCCCTCTCCTTCTGTTCTTCCTCTGTCTTTTTCTATCCCTTTGTTTTCCCACTTCTCTTGCTTTATTCCTTTCTGCTCCACTTGACAAATTCAAATTCGAAATAAGGCAGTGAGGATAATTTCAATTGGAGCAGCTCAAGGACGTGGCAGATTCTCCGTCCCTTGAAACCTTTTTGGCTCTTTTTAAAAGATATAGCCTACCTCAACCCCAACTTATTCCACTTGACACAAGAAATTACTAGATGAAATTCTATGGCCTGAATTATACAGGAGATCAGACTGCATAATCACAGGACAGAGCTGCCTGTAAAAATCTAATGCTTTCTAGTGAGTCTTCCAGCATAATTCCTTTCTTCAGCTGTCCTGTCAACTATAGTAGTCCAGAAATTTTAAAAAACATTCCTTTCTTGTATAACTTTTTACCTGTAACCACTGTATACACATCTTAGTTGTGGGACCCTGACTGAAAGGAAAACATTGAGACTTCAAATGTGTAGACATCAGATAAAAGCACAGGAAGGAATAACCAGTTTATTCACATGACATACAGTAGAACAAAACTCTGGAACACAAATGGTGCAAGGTCAGAACAGTCAGGTTTAGTTTACAGGTAGGTAGCAGGTGGTCAGATCTCCAATATGCCCATTTCCTTCTGTACTATACTGGAAGAAGCAATGTTACTTTTCTAAAATAAATGGCCAGTAGTCATATTACAATGCAACAAGATAAATGGTGGCTCTTTAACATGAAATCCACTTCATATGATTGCTTTTACCCTGAATTCATTTTTCCAGGCTTTTCCACTACACTCTAATTTTCTAAAAGCAAAATGAGACCAAAAAAATATATATATACTGATAAACAATAAAAAATGGAGTTTCCCTCTGTACCCATCACCTCCTGCCCTTCTCTAAGAGCTCCACTATCAGTAACACTTGCAAATTCTAAATTCATTGGGGAAAACAAATCGTTTCATTAGAACATATTAAGTCAAGTTCTATTCTTCTTTACAGAGGTGTAAATTTGGAGTAACACCACTAAAGTCAGTTGGCCCAGATTTGCTGTGTTGGTTCCACTGGCTTCTTCCAGAAGCTCCTCCTGTCTGTTATGTCCTGCCAGAAGGCCTGTATGTACCCCACAAAAGGAAGGGGCATCCAGAGGAAGTGCTGATTCCTCTTCCGGGCAGCTTTAGCCAGGAAGTTATTGCAGAATTTTAAAGCTGCTCTCCACTGGCAGAACTCAGAAGAGGGTGGTAAGAGCACCACTCCCTCCCTCCCTCCCTGAGGTGAATCCACCCACCCCCTCAAATGCTGCTGCCTCCCACGGTTTCAGTAGCTGCAAAATGTACCACTCTGTGCCCCAGTGGATTAATCAAACCCAATGGAATTGTTCTTGGTTTATTCTGTAACTGAGAGGAGAATGTAGCCCAGTGAACATTAATTCCCTTTCACCTTTGGATTACTGAATTCCTAAGATATAAACTCCCCCTTCATCCTCTTTCACAGCAGTGAGAATGTTAACCATATTCTTTACTTGGAATGTAGCTTTCTTAAAGTACAAGAGTCTGGGTGCTGCCCTCACCAGCCTCACCACAAGAACTGACGCAGGGAGAAAAAAGGATGAGAAAACCCAAACAGATTTGCTGGTCAACACTAAACACATAAACATACGAAACAGAGAACAGAAAAGAAAAGAAAAAAGAAAAAAAACCTACATTAACCCAAAGGAACAGTCTCTTTTTTTCTAGCAACTAAATCTCAACCTCTTCCTTGATTTTACTCCCTGCTCTTCAAAGGGAGGTGAGAATTGCTTTGACAAAGCACAAAACTGACAGTACGAGCTCCAATTATGATTTGACCAATATCACTGTGTCCATTTTGGACAGAAACATGATGAGTTTGGGAATGACTCCAGATCCCCACCCATGTACCTTTCAATGTATTTTCTCCTTTGAGAGCTGTTTACATTGTTACCGTGCAGTTTAGATTCTGTGTTTTGTAGCAGAAAGCAGAAAAATAGTTGTAAGAATAATTGTGGCTGAGCTCTGTCTCGCATTCCTTGCATACCCAAAATTCCTCACGAACGTGGCGTGCACCCTAGCTATGGTTAATCCCAAAATTGTTGCTCTGCTGCCTTCAAAGTCACACAGGTATGGAACTGCACTGGAGAAATGTGGGAGGTTCCTTACTATGGAGAACATGAACTCCATTATCACTCTCCTAGCTCCTGAGCTGCTCATTTGATTGGGCTGAGCTTATTATGGACTATGACAAATACCTAGGTTTAAATATGACCAGTTTAACACGTTAATAGCACACTGCCTTATCTACACTAGGCTGTTCACACATTAGCGTTAGCTAACCCCTTCCAAGTCCTAATCTAGACAAAACCTTTGTGTCATCGAAGTGGTGAAAATGGGCTTTATCTGGGCCAGAGATGTGGCCTTTAAACCCCCAATGCCATCATCCAACTTTCATTTTCAGAGAGCACAGTAAATCCCAGACAAGATCAATGAGACAGGAACAACAGAGCAGAATAAGAACATGCATACTAATGGTCCCTTGCCTAACCTCATTTTATTAGCTATCTTCATTCTCTGGTGCTATGGTTTATTTAGCTTGCCCAGTCAGATTTGAGAAACAGCACAATCATCTGAGGGGGTTTTTCCCCTCTAAATCCTTTGTCAGTGCACCCTGATGTTACTAACAAGCTGTCTCTTGGATGGGTTCAAGGAACCTACCAAAAAAATAAAAATAAAAATATTCTGGACTTTCCATTCATGTAATGGGGAAGAAATTTCAGGAGATTGATGAACTCTAAATTGAAACAAAATGATCAGTATGATTGGAGCAACCTCACGATTGAATGGAGGAAATCATACCTATTGACTCTGACATACAAATATGGAGGCCATCATGGCACTCTGATCATTGTAATCCTATTGCTATGACTTCTTTTAGGACCTGGTTCTGACTGCACACCACTTTTTCTCTGGTGAAACTCCACTGATTTAATTGAATTACTCCTGGTTTACACTTGTATAAACAAAGTTCAAAATCAGGCCCTTTCTTTTTCATCTGCAATTTGCGATGTCCCTAGGCAAGAACAGAGGAAATCAGTGGACATGCAAGTTGGGGGAAATGGTAGGAGGGCATGATTGCAACACGTGGGATAAATATATTTAACTACTGGGCATGGGTGAAATCCAGCACTATCCCAGCAAGATAGAAATTAGAAAATAAACATAATTATCCAGCTATTGTTTAAAAATGAAGTCAAACCCTACTCACCTTAGAGAAGTGAATTATGTCTGAGTGAAAAATGCCAGTCTAAAAGTCCCAGAGACCTATTCCCATTGCTATTCATTGTACAACATTGAATAAGCCAGCTAAATGGTTACATAAAGGGTTATATTCCTGCAAAATGGAATTAAGAAATACACAAGTGCTACAATAATTGCAGTTCTTCCAATTACAAACACAGTGATCCTCTGAGCATGCACGTCACAGATTCAACAATCATGGGCGCCTCCCTTTGCACTCCATTACAGCACCTCCCTACACCTTCCCTCAACATTCCACGTGGCATCAGGGAACAAATACTTACCCCTACCACTCACCCTCAGGGAAATTAAGGACACTCACAGCTTCACATACACTGACCTGTGAGAGCCATGGTTGCTGTATGTGTTGGTAAAATGCATCTGAATGTTCTTTTTCCTTGATAAGTTCTGTTCCATTAATTTATTACGTTTTTAATGTACTTTTAAAAGTGCTCAGATTTTTCTTTGCACTGGTTTTGTTATTAAATAAAATTCTGTTCTTTGAAAAATAATTCATCTTTATTATTCACAACATATGCTGCAGAGTGCATAGCAACTCTGAAAGCACCCTTACTTGTTACCGTACAGTGTGACACAGCTCATAGGATCAGTGACAAACACTGTGTAATAATCATAAATCTACAGCAAGCACCACAAAATTAATATATGTATTGACAGTGTTATATTCATAGATCTACACCAAGCACCACACAAATCCTAACTGACCCCAAAACACCAGGGCCAGGTAGAGCACAGTACACCACAATGCATTACTGTAGCTCACTGTTAAAGTGCGCTTTCAAAGCCTCCCTGAACCATATAGCTCCATGTTAAGTTCTACTAATAGCCCTTGTGTCTGCCTGCTGATAGTGGGGTGGCGACTGAGCATGCTCAGGAGAAGCCAAGCAGCAAATCTGGGGAGCACATGTCCCCCCCACGCGTCACCTCAGCTCAGGAGCGCCGCCAGCTTTTCTGCCACCCTAGGAGGCAGAAGGTCTCACCCCGAAATGCCGCCCCCCCACAGAGGCGGTGGAAGGTCCCGCCGCCGAAATACCGCTGTGGTCGCCGCCCCACAAATTGTAGCGCCCTAGGCAACCGCCTAGGTTGCCTAATGGGTTGTGCCGGCCTTGCCTCAGCTACAACCCTCCACCTCCATCCTGGTGGCAATTTTTTACCCTTTGCTTCACAGATATTATGCAGGACACAGCAAGCAGCTATAACCATTGGGATGTTTTTTCACTGAGATCCAATCTTATGAGTAAACAATGCCAGCATCGCTTCAATCCATCAAAAGAGCATTCAACTGTCTTTCCACAACTGCTGACCTCGTAGTTGAATCTTTCCTTGGTGCTATCAAGGTGGTTGATATATTACTTCATGAGCAAGGGGTTGGCTGAGTCCCTGAGGATCACTATTGCATTTCAACATTGTCAATGCACCAGTCAAGAAAGAAACTGCTTGTAGCTTTCTGAACAGTCCTGTGTTCTTAAAGATGCAAACATCATGCACCTTTCTTGACCAGCCAACACTGATGTCGGTGAAATGTTCCTAGTGATCCAACACTTGCATAACCATAGAAAAGTAGCCCTTCCTGTTGATGTACTCTGGCAAGATGGCCTGGTGCCAAAATAGGGATGTGCATCTATTGCACCACAACAATTCAGAAACCACATTGCTGCAAATCCATGCGCTATGTCCTGCACGTTGCCTAGAGTCACAGACCTGCATAGCAGGAGACGATCAATGGCCCTGAACACTTACATGATAACAGCCCCCACAACGGATTTCTCAACACCAAAATGACTTCCCACTATCCAGTAGCAATCCAGTGTTGCAAGTTCCAACAGTGCGATTGCCACTTGCTTTTCCGCTGTCAGTGCAGCTCTCATTTTGGTGTCACTGCTCATCTAGTTCGGGTTATCTTTCGGCTCTGCAAATACCAGAGGATCCTGTGTCCTGAGCTTGCAATGCTTATGACAATAGTGCAGAGCTGTGCAGGCTCCGTGCTTCTGTCAGGCTGCATGGCATGAGTGGTGGGTCGCATAGGCCAGGGGAGCTGTTGCTTCCCCAAACCGCCAGGTGTGATCCCACCCCCTGCTGTCACGCTCCCTGCATGTGGCTGCAGCGCCAGTCCTCCCGGCTCCAAGTCCAGCCTCCCAGTGCTCTGGGACTGCACGCTGCCCGCCTTTCCATGCTCCGGGACTGGGGCCACGCACCGCCCACCCTCCTGGACTGGGGCAGCGCACCACCCGTGCTCTGGAGCTGGGGAGGCTAGGCCACACGCCGCCCGACTTACTGTCCCCGGGCTGAGGAGGCTGGGGCCACGTGCCTCCCAACATTCCTTTGGGGCTGTGGGGACTAGCCGCAGGACTGGGCTGGTGGCAGAGGTGGAGGGGTGGCTCTGGGCTCCGGTGGAGGGGGGCTTGGCTTGGACAGAGGGGGGCTTGGCTTTGGTGGAAGGGGCAGGGCTGGGAGCTAGTCTCCCCCAGCCAACAGTTCACGTGATGCCCATGCTGCATGCGTGTGTGGGATTTTGAAAAAAAGGTGTGAAAATTATGGGATATAGATGACATTACGCGATGGAGACTGTCATGTTGGGAAGTTGACTCCTTGAGCCCAGGCACCCTGTGTAACTCATTTCTGCCCCACCATGCATTGCCAAAATTTCCCAAAAGACAATGCACTGGATGGTGGTGGGCTGCACACTGGGTTATTTACTCATGGTGCTCCTGGTGAGCATGTCAAGACTGACGCAAGGAGACAAGTATGGACGTGCACAATAGGTATACTAACTGTGGCAGCTTTATGCCAACGTAACTTGCGTCGATCAAAGTTTGTAGTATAGAGATGGTGTAGTGAGGCGGTGTGGCGCCCCTCCGTCCCGCATAGGGCCGAACTTCCCCTAACTCCAACGTGGGCGGAGCCACCAGGTCCGGCGCCTGCCCCTCCGAGGTCACGGCCCCGACCCAGAAGTATGAAAGCCCGCCAGCAGAGCTCAGTGGAGCCCAGGCCGGCAGAGAGAGCAGACGTCCCGGGCTGAGCTCCCGCTTGGGAGACAGCCGCAGGCCGCGAGCCACCTGCTACCCCACCACACCGATCGAGCCTACCTCTCGCCCGCTACCCCGAGGAGGACTGGCCAAGCCTGCCCCGGGCCAGCTACCCCGAGGAGGACTGGCCAAGCCTGCCCCGGGCCAGCTACCCTGGTGGAGAGCTGCCGGACCTGCCCCCAAGCCCCGCACCAGAGGAACCGATGCTGCTGGACTGGCCCGAACCCGGCGTCGCCAACGAGGTAGGCCCCGAGGGGGAACACAGAAGTAGCCCGGGGGTAGCCGACCCCAGTCAGGCTGCAGAGACCTGTGAGCCAATGTCAGTGTGTTTCAGTCAGGACACCCCACTGACCAGCAGCGGCAGTAACCGCTGCTAGGGCCCTGGGCTGGGACGCAGTGGAGTGGGTGGGCCTGCGTCCCCCCCCTGCCACCCCCGCTCACGGGTGGCAGGCTTCCCCCTCACCCAACGCTCAGGTAGGAACCTGGGCCTCCTCCAAAGTGGATTGTTGCTCAGCGCCTGCACCAGAGGGCCTGAGCTGTGACTGTTCGTGCCCCGCCCTGATCCAGGGCCTGGGCCTACTTTAAACTGTTGATTATTGCTCAGCCCCTGCACCAAAAGGCCTGAGCTAGCTGATTGTTTGCTCAGCCCTGCCTGAGGGCTTGAGCTCCCTGAACTGGGGGTCGCTCAGCCCCTGCGTAAAGGGGCCTGAGCTTTGACTGTCTGTGCTGTAGTGAGCCGGTGTGGCGCCCCTCCGTCCCGGAGGGTAGAGCCCCGGCGCGAACCTACTACAGATGGCCATAGGTAGATTACCAGTATTGCACAGTGATACCTCTGAAAATAAAATACATTAAATTGTGGACTTGCAAAAGTTTAAATATCACACATATTTCACATAATGCTAATGTAAACCTGAATTGTCATTCTATTACCATCATCTGACTAGAAGCTATTGTATATGTAAAGTGTTCAGCATGTTAATTTAGTATAACAGGTTGAAGATCTCGTGCAGTCAGTAGTTTGGCATATCCATTAAGAGTATTGTAACCTTACATGCCGTTCATCATTGGATTATATATTTACATGCTTGTAAGCAATAGTGGATGAACCTTCTTGAACCCAACAACTTTCATAGAGTAACATTTTTTTTTATAAATATCTAAATACCTGATCAGGGCAACAGTGCCACCCAGTGGCCAGAAACTGTTGTTCGTACTTACTAAAGAATATCCTTACCACCATCACTTTCTGGTATATTTCTAAATTGAATATGAACACAGAATTTCAATGAGATCAAAGGTAGAAAATTTTCAGCAAATGAACTTGACTCACTCTTTGATCATTTTTTATTCCCCTAATCTTCTTTTATATTTTCAACTTTCTATCACAACAATCCTTGGCACCTTCACATTATTGACCAAGCAAACTGAGGTCTAATATGCAATTCAACGGCATTTCTCTATTGTGTGTAATGCAATAACTTTTTAATGCCACATCTGAACAATTCCAAAATGTCAGAGAATAATCTAGTCATCAGTGGCCAGAACTCTATTGATTTTGATGAAAATCAGAAAAAACAAATGGGGGAAACGGAGGACACATGGATCTCCTGATACCTGGTTTGCAGAGCTACCAGCTTCAACCACTTCTGCAAAAATACGACAGGTGGGAAGAAGGGAGAATGGGGAGGCAAGTGGATAGGGAAAAAGGAACACACACAGAGTTCCTGTCTTAGGGGAGGAGATAGGGAGACACAGAGCCCCTGGAATGGGAAGAAGGGGGGCACACAGAACCTCTGTCAGGGGGCAGAATGGGGGACCTAGGTATGGGAGGGAAAGGAAATGGGTGGAAAGGGATCGCACAAAGAGCCCTTGGTATGGGAGAGAAGTACTGAGGTAATGCAGGAATAGGAGGCACAAAGAAACCCTTGCTATGGGGGAATGGGGAGGCATGGGGGAGAAAGGGGAATGAGAATGCACACATTGCCCCTGGTATGGGGAAAGGGGGGAATTATGGGGCAGTCAGGACCCCTGGGGAATGTGGGCCCTAATGTGGAGGGAAAGGGAGAAATGAGGGAAAGCGTGTCAATGGGGGACACAAAATCCATGGCTTGACAGAAAGGCAGTCAGAGGGGGTCCTGAAACCCATAATGGGAGGGTGACATACAGGGAGTTTCTGAAGGGTTGGTAATGGAGGAATGCAAGATGCCCCCAGGTCTGTGCAACACACTCAGCCTATGGCCAAAGTGTGCAACTCCCTAGGATCCATAAACCAAGGGCATCCTAGGGGCTTCTGTACCTTGAACTGGCTGCTGTCCCTCAGGAACCAGAGGGCAGCTGAGATTTGCACAGGAGAGCCAAACTTTCACAGAAGTTGCTCTGGACCAACGCAGGTAAAAAAAAACACACACACACACACTGGAATTCGGGTACAGCCTGTGTATCAGTAACGTTCAGCTAACTGTGCAAAGCACGTGGCAGTGACCTCCCCGGCTGCGACACCGCGCGGCACAGCCCCGCGCGGATCAGGGCACGTTGGTTACCGTGCGCCCAGCAGCGCAGCCCGCGCCTGCGCAGTCGTACCGCGGAGGAGGGGGAACTCGCGCCAATGCGTAGTCACGCCCCCCTCACACGCCGGAAGTACGTCTTGCCGGAAGGGGCGGGGTTGCTGCCTGAGCTAGAGAGAGCCGCGTGGCGGGCGCGCTTGTTCTAGTTGCGGAGGGGCGGCAGTAGCCGCTCGTCGTGGTGGTGGTGGGAGGAGCGGGAGCGAGGTTTCCTGCGCGCCGGAGACTGGGCCCCGTCTCGCTCCCAGCCACGGGGCTACGTTCTTCTGGCGCTCTGCTTGGCGCGCGCTCCCGCCCGGCCGGGGCCTGTCTTCTCAGAGGAGAACATGGCCTCGGGGGAAGGGGGGCGCCGGTGGCGCGACCAGAGGCGGTGGGCGAGGGGGCCGCCACCGCCTTTCCGGTAACGTGGCTCATTGTGTCCCTGCAGGTGGGGACCGGACCGCAGCGGAGCCGCCGCCGGGGGGAGCGGGATGCAGCAGGTAGGAGCCGTCACGCGGGAGGAGGGAGTGTTGAGTTCCGGGGCCCGCACCGCACCATACACTCGCGTCTCATCCGAGGGGTCGGGAGCGAGTCCGGCCCTGCGGCCCCTGCTCTTGCACCGGCCGCCTCCGCGTTCTCCCGCCTGCCGCCAGCAGCAGGTCCGTGTGGCGGCTGGCACCCACCGCGGGCCCTGGGCCTGGTCCCGGCCCCATGTGCGCGTGGGGGTGGGGTCGTCTCGGTGTCGCCGTTAGCGTCAGTCCATGAATCCGTGGGACCTGTCTCCTGTGGCAGTCTCCCTTCCTAGCCATGGAAGAGCAGCGTCTTGCTTTTTGGCAAAGCTTTCACTATCTAATTGGTGAAAGTATCTGACTGGAGCAAGTAACACGTGTGTCATGTCCTGCCTCGACAGTAACGTGCCTGACTGCTAGAGCCCAGCAATCCTCACTCTCTTCCTTCTCTGTGCTCTATTCCAGGAACCTTGCAGACCCAGAGCAGCCAGCAGTTGCCAGGTATGTGCTTTGCTTTAAATCTGGGCTCCAGGGGATGAGATGAAGTCTTGTAAGTATTTAAAAAAAAACACCCTGCTTGGTCTGGGGTTAAGACTGAAATTGATTTGCCCTGTGTTGTGGCTGGTATTAAAACAACTAGGTTAGACTTGACTGTTCCACAGTGTGGTGGTTTGGACTGTGTATCCAGGCTGAAACAAAAATCCCCAAACCAAGATAAAATAAGTAATTTGGGATAGAAGTCAATAAAAACTGGGGAAATTAAATGCTAAGTCTATATACAAATGGTTTGATAAGAGCGCATTTGGCTATTAATTCTCATAGTGTCTTCCTTACTAAAAGGAATAGCCTTGTTCATGTTTTAGCTAGTTATATTTTAGCCATTTCCTGTCACTTAAATGGGAGCCTAAATATGCTGTGCTTTTTTGTTTTGTATGTGTTTTGACTCATTGGATGTTTCCTATATGTATTACAAATAAACATTTGTGATTAAAAAGGCTACTGTGTTTTTTCAGACTG
Organism: Chrysemys picta bellii; assembly: GCF_011386835.1. Taxonomy (NCBI): domain Eukaryota; kingdom Metazoa; phylum Chordata; order Testudines; family Emydidae; genus Chrysemys; species Chrysemys picta. The sequence continues at coordinate 40,084,907 of NC_088795.1, forward strand.
GTTAATAAAGGTGACCCCAAACTTGTGAGGCTTTTAGAAAACGTACCCAACTTTTGTTGCTTCAGGACTACTTTTAATACTTGAAACTGGGTGGCATAACAAAACACCTTTCAAAAATCAAGTAGTGCAAAATTACTTACTTTCAGCAAGATAATTGTATTTATCTAATTTGATTGTAAACTTCAAAACTACCTTTAAGTAAACCATAGGATGTAGTGATACTCTTTTAATCTTTGTTGTTGGAAGCACTTTCAGTTACTTCATTATTTTTTGCAGGACAAACATTCCTAAGTTGTGATGACTTCGAAGAAGGTGGGATAAACAACACAGCCAGACTTGTAGAAACTTGAAGTAAAACAAGTTTGCTCAAGGGCCATTTAAAAAAAAACAAAACCCTTTTGATTGCTGGTTGAAAGGAGAGCCAGCAGTGAAAATTGTACTATTTGCTTTTGAAAGTGGTGCAACATAACCCAACCCAAGAAAGGCTGCAGTCAGCCAGCAACATGAGCAAGTGTTAAAAGACCTGTCTAATAAATGCTAAAATCTGGTTTGGATGTGGGTTGAAAATTGGAATTTCTTTGGATGGGTCCTAAAAACTTGAGATGACATTTGGTTCATGAAGACTGTGCTTTAAGTGTCTTTTCATAGTTCCACACACAGCCTCCTGGAAGCTGCAGTTCACTGCCTTTAGACTTCCATGCCAGCTGACTTGATGCGGCAGTGTGGCTGGCAGTCCAGCAACTAAGAGGGTAGTTAGCACAAAAGCAAAAGAGTTTCTAAAGCTCCTGCTTCTGCCGCAAAAATCATCATCTCCCTTCGTCCCCTTTAAATATATATATACAGAACATGTAACTTAGGTTTAGGGAGAAATTAGAACTTTAAAATTTTTATTTCTTTCTCCTGTAAAAAAACTAATTCTAAAAGTGACTTAATTTTACAGCACCCCTAAATTCTTGTTGAATTGATTCTGCTGACTATTTATAATCCAAATATTGGCCAAATAACTTGAGATCATGTGCTGCATTTGTTAGAGGTGAAACTAGAAAGAATAAAGGAAACTGCCACTCTTCAGAACAGCCACAATTCTTCTCAGAAATTAATAGTCCTTGCTAACTATAGCAGGAGAACCACACCACTACAGGTATTTAAAGTATTATATTCACAAAAGTTCTAGGCCATTTGAATAAAATGCACTGATTACACAATTTCTTGTATATTCTTATTGCAAGTGTCATACTTTCTTTTTTAGAGTTACTGCTACGTAGGGCCATATCTACACAAGGAGTGCTGTGCCAGTATAGATATGTCCGTATACAGTTTATACTGGCAAAAGCAGAGTTTTGCTGCCGTCTGTGGTGGGCACTTAGGCCAGCACAACTATGTTCTCAGATCACACCGGATCACCCCACATTGATGTAGCAAAAATGTATAGTGTAAACTTGACCTAATGCAGCTCATTGGTGCAGGATACTTCCAGAAAACTGAATGTGCCAATGCCTGCCATGGTTATTTTGAAATTTTACAGAATGACCTAAGTCATGAAGAATATGGTATGTTGTGGTTAAACAGACTTCTATGAGAATATTGTAATTAAAGCCCTAGTCCTGAACAGTAGTTGAGCACCATTCCAGGCCCCTAGTTAGTAGATACTGAACAACTGAAGGGGAATACTTAGCTCAGGGGTTGGCAACCTACGGCACGCATGCCAAAGATGGCACACGAGCCGATTTTTAATGGCACGCTGCTGCCTGCCAGAGTCCCGAGGACACGCAGCCAGTGAGGGGCAGAGCCTGCGCCGCCCCACAGAGGAGCTGCCTCAGCGGCCTGCCTGTGGGCTCCTGCGTCCCCTCACTCGGCAAGGAGCCCACTCACCTGGGCTGCCTTGGTGTAGCTGGCCATGTTGGATTGGCGGCACGGGTTCACTAAGCGCCGGCTGCTGAGCGTCCCCGGGAGGAGGCGCCCGGCTGCGGCCATGGATCAGTACTTGCTGGGAGGAGTGGAGAGCCCGGCGGCGCTGAGTGCACAGCAGGTGCGGGCCAGCGGGAATCGGTGGTGGCCAGAGAGCCCTGGGACGAGGAGCTTGCATACCGCGGGGTCACGCGCCGCTCAGAGTGGCTCCTCCAGACACAGCCAGAGGGGATTCTCACCAGGGGGCGCTAGTTGCGCTCATGCGGTGCGCTGCAGGTGAACCAGCTTGGGGCCGCAGGAGGGGGGGAAGCCCTCTGCCGTGACTCCCCCCTCACGCACCCTGAGCCCTGACCCCCCCGCACACCTAGCCTTCTGCCCTGAGCCCCCACACACACCCAGCTCCCTGCCCTGAGCCCCCCCACGCACCCAACCCTCTGCCCTGAGACTCACAGCCTTGCACGTCCCCCAAGCCCCTGCCCTGAGCCCTGTACCCCTCACACACACCCAGCCCTCTGCTTGACTCCTTCACCCCCCCCATGACCCCAGCCCTGACTCTGGCACCCCCACACACACACACACACCCTGCCCTGACACCTGCACCCCCCCTCACATGCCCCCAGCCCTCTGCCCTGACTCTTGCACCCCCCCCCCAAATACCCAGGAAACAGGTTTTGTCATTATTAATGCTTTAAGTCTTTAGATGTAATGAACTACTATTTACCCTTTTTAAATCTCCATAACAGGAGGGGAGTTTTGCATATGTCTTGTGAGGGAGGGAAACAATGTGCCTTTCACTGAAAGGCATTCTTTTGAATATCTGCATTCAACCAAGCTTTTCACTTATCTGTTGGGAAAGCTTTCGTTTGAACAGATACAACTGTACTGAAATGTTTTCCAGTAGTTACTTTTGAAAATTAGAAAACACCAAATTATTGGTTATTAAACTTATATTTTTTTAAAGCTTTGCCAAAGTCCATTTAAGAATGCTCAATAAAGTAGCACATCTGTCATATAAATGCTAGTGGTCCTTCAGTTACTCCTCATCCCTGTGTTTGAGCAATGCACTAACACCTCGTAAAGAAAACAAGCTTTAAACATTGGTATCTGTTACTGTTAATTTGCTACTTTAATTTTAAATTTAGCAGGAGAGCAGTTTAAGTTTGGATTCATAATCATGAGTTTTGCACTCAGTTTTTCACAATCAGGCTGTTTTAAAATATGTAACTATGCTAGGTCAAATAGAATGATCTCCAACATTAATATTCTAAGCAAATCCCTTAAAAGCAGTTGTTCTTCCATGTGGGAATAAATGTTCTTAAAGCACAGCTATTGTACTTAAGCAGAACAAATGATAGTGTTAAAACAAATGTGGTTTATCTAGCTTGAAGCTGGGACTGTACACCCAAACGGGTAAATTTAAAATGGTTAATGGGTAGAATGCCTCATTTTTAATAACTACTTTGGATAGTCATCCTTTAGTCACTCAAAGCTCCCTCTAGTAGGAAGAGTAAAGTACGTGGTCATTACAGATGCTGTCTAATCACCCTGATCTATGTAGAGTGACTAATGCCTGAGAGTGTACTTGTGGCCTCTTCCATGCTAGTCAGATTTCCTCCTTTCCCTGTTAAAGCAGAGTCCAGGTGGTGGTGGCAACAGTAGCAGCTGACAACATTGGACTCCCAGGGTCAAAACTACTGCCTGTTTTGTGGGACAGGAAGGGGCAAGGCCTCCACTCCTGTGAAAGAACACTACAAAAGGACCTTTTTGGTGGGGGGGTGCTGAGGGAAGTGCATGCACTACTTCCCATGGGTATTTCTTCCAAATTGTAATAACACCCCAGTGATTACAGGTCACAAAAGTTTACCAAAGTGTTGGTAAACTGGAACCATGTGAATGCATAATTAAGAGAATTTTATACTAAGTTTGTGGGATATGCCCATCTTCCATTTGTTCTAAGTGTACCTCTGTTGTGTATTGAAAGGGAGTTGAACACCTGTCAGGATCACTTTTTGTCTGATAGCATAACATCAATTTATTAGCCAAAAAAAAAAAAGCAAATATAAGGTGAAAACATCATCACTGAGAATACTGACTCCTTCAACTCTGATGGTGGATCAGTGGCCATCTACAGAGAAGCAGCAATTCATGGGGTGGTGGGTTCTCATTTTTCGCTGCTTCTATGGGTGAAAAAACACCTGAACAAGCAGCTGTAACAAAGAAACCAGGAAATCTTCCTTCACTAGGGGTTGCTGCTACAGAAGAGAGAAAGCAAGATGCCCTTGCCCATGATCTGTCAAGTACCAACTGCAGCTGCTCTGGGAGAAATTTGGAAAGTGCTATGGGGACAGATCCTTGAGTAGGACTAGAACATGCAGGACAGATGACTGGCTTGACAGCTAGGCAATATGAGCAAGGAGTGTGGAGGAAGTGAAATGGGGCTGAGACAGCTTTTGCAGAGCTCCTGCAGTAAAACATTGGAAGGGAATAGAACTGCACTACAGGGATGCATTTAAGGAAGAACACATCAAAGGAAAAATACCTAAACACTTTTCCTACTTCTCATGTAGAAATACCTGATAAATAGGTGTACAAATGTAAAGATTATTGAGAGGGGCTGTCAGTGACCACTATTAAGATGTAGCGCAGGCTGAGAAATCTTAAGAACCTCAATAAAGGCAAGCTTTAGGGGTTTATAAATAATAAATCACTTCTATTTAAAAACTAACAGGTGAAGGTAATGTGCAGAGGTGTTCTGTCCAGTGCAAATATAAACTACAGGGTAATAGCAAACCAATGGGATGCCATTGTTAGTAGGCCTGGTCTGAATCAAAGATCTGGTGAGGTGTGTCAGTGTTTATGAATGTGGGGGAGGGGTGTTGCAAATAATTGAGCTCGGGGGAAGAACATGCAGAGATTGGAGCAGGAAATAAAGTAAATTTTTTCTAGCATTTGTGAACAATGTTGATCTATTTAGGGAAGTAAATACATTGCTTTCTAACTCTATTTGCATTTGGAATTTTAATACCAAAAGACACTTAAGCCAGCAACTGGTTACACTAAGACATGTAATCGTTCAACTGCATGGACCTGTTGTCTGGAATTTATTGTGGTCAGTCCTTGACCATTTTTAAAGCCCTCCTGGCTCAAGTACTATTACTAAATTTTTACTGTCCAATGTTTTGTGACATATCAGAGTTTCAATGTTTTGTAAATTTCACAATTGAGAACCCCAGCTTTCTGATACTCCGCAAGCTCTGGGCTTCACAATCATTTGTTTCTGATCACCCATTTTTGTCTTCATTTTAACAATTTTAGTGGCTGTTATTCTGCTGTTCAGAGCCAACGTCTGCTTTCATACCCTCTGAAAATTTAGTCTTAAGATTCCAAGTGGCTTACAAATATTTAAATCTAACTCTAGAGCTTGATCAAATGTTTTTTTTTTAACTTGGATGTCAACATAATTAATGAGAATTTTATGTCTGCTATTTTGTAATGTGACAGCGCTAATAACCTCGCCCATGGGTGAGTATAAGTATTCCAAGCACTCGTACATTTTTCCAAGCACTGGTTCTGCACATTTATCACTGAGAAGGAAAATGTTTTAATTCATGACAGCACTGTTGTGTTTAAAATAAACAAACTTTATATTGAGAGATTCTATCATGGACCAGCAAGCTCATAGTCCCTCTCTGTACAGAACTGCTGAAACTGTATCTAGAAGCCTGTGTCTAATTGGTGATATCTAAAAGGATGTTGACAAATTAGATAAAATGCATAGAATAATAAAAAGCATTGAGGGGTTGGAGAAGCTGATGTGTGTGTTAGTGGCGGAGGGAAGCGGGGGTTCAAATACTACATGCAGCTTGACCTGAAGCAATGTTTCCCAAAATGTGGGGCACATCCCGCAAGGGGGTTGGGGTGGAAAATATATAAATTGAGTTGTTGGCCTTTAACAATGCATGATGGTGTTGAAGGGGAGAGTGAATGGTTACATTTTCGTTGAGGAGGGGTCAGCTTTCAGAAATGTGGGAAATATTGACTCAAAGGGTGCTTACTAGAGTACATCAAAGTAAGCTAACTTTTGTAGCTGTAATTCTCACTAGCAAAAGCAATGATGGAAACTAGGATACATATCTCTCAGGGGTTTGTCACTAATCTCATCCACTGTGATAAAATGCCCCAAGTCTTGTCTGTGGCTTCCACCATTGCTAGTGATGCATTATTACTCCATTTCATAGCCATAGAGACAAGGTTCTAATATTTTTAACTCAGAGTTAAAAATGGGTAGACCAAAAGTGTGCAAAACATTGGAGAGTATATTGTAGTTAGCAATCCTGCATTGGCAGAGGTATTTATCTCAAGTCTGTATTGTTTCTTAATTTCTAATAATATATCAAGACTGGTTTAGCTGGTATTTTAGATTCCAGAAGAAAATTCCACTCAGTGATTATTCCCTAAAGGAAATGAAAAGCTTTGGAGAAAACTGATTCACAAAATTCTTCAAAGTACACTTTTCCAACTATTAAAATTCATACCATTGTTAACTGATTAAATATAGTGTGACACACTTCCTGTATTAAAGTTTGTACATACATTATTCACTGATAATATATGTTGACTTTTACCTATGAAGAAGGGTTCCAATAATGGGGCAGCTTTTATTATACCAGTTCACACTATACAGGTTCACTGACAAAAAAATATATATATTAAAACATAAGATAACTCCATTTACTTTAGATAATAAAAAAGGCATGTTGTCTGAATAAAAGCTTTAGTGCAACATTTTAAAATCTAGTTCAGCAGTTCTCAAACTAGCAACCCGAGGATCCCCATTTTGATTTAAAAAATTTTGCAGACCCTCAAGCCTGACGCTCACCCCCAAGCCCTGCCCCTATTTCACCCCTTTCCTGAAAGCCCCACTCCTGCCCCTCCTCCTCCCTCTCCTGAGTGCGTGCCATCCGTGCTCCTCCCACTGCCTCCTGCGCTCAGCATGCAGGAGGTGCTGGGAGGGAGGCAGAGAAGTTGATCAGGGCCCAGGGACCCCCTGCAGTACCCTCACAGAACTCCAGGGGTGTGCAGAAATGCTGATCTAGTTAATTACTGAAGTCAAGCTTCTCATGAAAAGAGCCCAGTAAGCAAAAACTAATGGCCTGCTAGGAAATCTAAATGGATACTACTCTGCTACATGATGACTTTTCTTAAATTTTCCAAATCTGATCCTTGGTGATTCAGACAGTTCCACATCCCCACCCCTAGCACCTTTCTTTCCTAGCTTATTGCGCTGTATAGTCTACGTCACTACAAAATTCTCAAATCAATGCACGGGTTCTATGATACAGATTTTTTTGTTAAATTTTCTTCCCTTTCATTCAGCAGATTCACTTTAGTTATTTTAAACAAAAAAATGTGTGTATATAAGCAATGAAACCTTAACTTTTAGATTGCATCAGCTGATGGTTTCACATAATAGTAGGCTCTCCAGATGTCGAACCCAATATATTTATTTGCATTTCTAACATACAGTGTTTTATGTTATCCAAATAGTGCAAAATTACAGAAAGTTGTACAAATACTGTATAAAAGCATCTGATTATACTAATATAGCACCAATTCCAACAAGATGTTTAAATTGGGAATGGCCCTTTAAAACACATTCATTGCCATTAAATTGAGGGCCAAGTCTGAATAAGAATTAAATCACATATAGGGAGTCTACAATATTGCCACAACTCTTTTGCATGCTAACTAAGGTGTGCAATTGGGTAACAGTAACAGAACTGGACGTGTATATGGACATACAGACATGAGTGTAACACATAGTTACACATCTATCATACATTAGTACAAACATTGCATTTTGTGCACAAAAGGCCACAACACATTGTCACAACTGGAATTTCCACAGTAGGGAAGGGAAACACATACCATTAAATAGTAGTTACTTGTCACAATATTGCACAATCATACATTGGCAATGTGGTGACACAGAACTGCCACATTTCACACACTTGAATGTTCCTTGGCCCACAAAGGCTTCATTACATCTTTTAAAAAGTGATAGTTTGTCAAAGATGTCATGAGCAAAGAAAATATTTGTGTATAAGAGTTTAGAATGCATCCTAGAAATAGCACAAGTTTCATGTTTGTGTATCTTGAATAATTTTGGGACCATTAACAAAGGAAGGTTAGTAGAAATATGTTATAATGTAGTAACTATTTCTTATGGACTAATAAATAATTTTGTGTAATTAATACTTGTATTGCCACATCAATAAGGGTTGCTTTTTTTCAGTGTGAAATACTTTTTATAGTGTTTAAACATAGGTTTCTATAGTCTTGAGAATAGTAGAGAATCAGCCGAGGAAACATAGGTGCAAATGAATGCTTTTTGGGGGATACAGGTCTATGAAAACTGGCTATTTTATTATTTTTTAGTCATGCATTTTGAAAAGAAACATCTCAGAAAGTCATATTTTTTTCTCATGTCATAAATTTAATGTGAGCAAGCCCTTGTGGCCGACTCACCTTTTTTACTTCTTTTCATGAGGACAAGGTAGTTGTCAGTGGATTAAACAATGTACTGCTGAATTCTACACATTGGCAAAAGTCCCCGTACCTGCTGCAATCCAACTACATTTCATTACAACTGTGGCTACCTCCTTTGTCTTAGGCAGGTGCCAGATGCTGAAATTTGCAAAGCTGCAACCTGGTGTATACTTTCACCTAGCACTATGCTCTGGACTTGGCTTCTAGTCTGGATGCCAGATTTGGCAAGGTGGTGCCTCAGTCTATTCAACTAGGAATCTGTTCCTGCCCCCAGGTTAGTTTCAGCACTGATTATTAGTCTATCCCATAAGTGAGAATATGCAGAACCACTCAAAGAAATGAAGGTTACTTGTTTCTGGAATTCTTCAAGATGGGGCTGCGTATTCATGCCTCCTACCTTCCCTTCTCTGACAGAGTCCTTGTTATTCTGTCTCTTGCTTTGCAGTGGAAGGAACCGAGGTGGTGAGGGCATTCCACCTCCTTTATAGCCTTGCTCTCAGTGCGTTGTGATTCTGAGGGGAGGAGTGGGGGATACAAGAGCACTCTGGCTCAGTGGTTCCCAACATTTGCTTTGCCAGGGCACCCCTTGAGCTCCAGGGGCTCTTCCCCCCAAGTGGTGGCTACAGCAGGGAAAGGGAGGGACAGAGAAGCCAACCCCTTGCTCACACAGGAGAGGGAGATTGAGCTCTGATTGGTTGCTCCGTCCCTGGAGGAAGCAGGGCAGCGAGGGAGACAGCCAACTAGAAGGTGGCTTTCCCCCAGGTCCTCACATGTACTTTTTCAAAAAAATTCCACAGCACACCTGTTTGAGAATGGTGGCATATCATTCCCAGATCATTCCCAGTTGGGAAACACTGCTCTAACTTACACTGTTGGAAGAGGTGTTTGCTGTAAGGCACCACAATGCAGTGAGTACCTATAAGTGTGGAGTACCTTTAAATGTGAATATGCAGACCCATCTCAAAGAACTATTATAGGTAAGTAACCTTCATTTTTATTCAAGGAAAATTTTTGGCTTATTCTGTCTCCTTTAGGCCAGTGCTTTTGGTGCATCCATAGTTGTTAGTGGATGTCAGGATAGGACAATGTAATTCCCACCAAAAATTGCATGTGCCCTGTTTTTTGGCATTTCTTTAAATGAAGATACTCTGTGTTTCTGAAATTCAAATATGCCCCTATCTCCCCCACCTGCTTTTATTTTTTAATCTGGCACCCGTAGGTGTACAGGGCACGTTATTTGACGGAATTTTATTCTACCCCACTGCACTGACCAGTTGTACTTGGACATTGTGCATTATTTGGAGAGTGGGAGGGACACTAACCTGTGTGGACATTTGTTCTGAAGAATTGGGTTTTAATTATTGGCAGGTCTTGCAATCAATCTGCTCTACTGAAGTGTGTAGACCTACTGTGTTACCAAGAATGATCCAGGGACAAATGTGACCTGTGCATGCAAAGCCTGTGCTGTGCTTATACCTGAAACATACATGAGACAGAATAGAAGGACAATGCCTTTCTTGAGATTAGAGGAGTTCTAAGTGGGGCAACCATTGAACTAAATAGGTTACTCTAGAAGTGAGGATTATAAGTAATTCTGGGAGGAATCTGAAGCATAAATGCCAGTGCAGTCTTCTCGTGGGGCGTAACTAGTATATTGAACTCTCAAATTGTCCCAATCCAATATTGGAGTAAAATGTTGGCCCCCTTTCCCCTCCAATCTTATGTATATTGCATTTTCCCATGCAAATATAAACTTTTGCTCAACATGAAGGAAACTGCACATTAATAATCTGTAACTGTACAAATAGTATGAATATGCATCCTTGATTCAACAAAAATAAAAACATGCAAAACAGAAGAATGTGTCCATTTCCCACCCAGTGTGGGCCCAGCTGTGCATTGGTTGTGCTGTTCAAGCTGCCCCGTCTGACTCAGAAACTTCCTTTTATTAATGCTTACTGTTTCTGAGTCGGGATGATCACAATTTGGTCACACTTTTTATCCAGGGTACAAAGGAAGACACTTTAGTGTAGACACCTGGAGAGTCTTTGATTCCACAGCCATAACCCCAGGAAGTCACCCCATACACAACCCAGCTTTCCCCTGGACGTTCACACATGAGTGGTCCACCACTGTCTCCCTGACAACTGTCCACATGTTTCTGTTCTTGGAGGTTTCCAGCACAGAGCATCCTCCCTGTGAACCTTCTCTTATAACGCTCTTCACAAAGTCTCTTAGGAAGTAGGGGGATGGCAGCTTGTTGTAATGTTCTTGAATAGGCCTTTCCTGCAAAGAAAGGCCAAATAACTGGTATTGAGATACTTATGATCACCAAATCAGGTATGATTTAACTGAATTTATTAATGTGGCTTAAATATTGCTATACAGTGTTACAACATTAAGTAAAAGTGAAAAGGATGCATACCTCAACTCCCTCAATAGACTGCAAATTGTAAGTAAGACATTTGGTTTAGCAGCACTTGTATCACAGATACTTCACAAGACAGGATTTTTTGTTATATTTTAGGTAATTGAGTCTACAAAAATATAAGCTGTAATACTTAAATGTAGTGGGGAAGCTATTCTTAGATGGTTTAATGGCTATGGGGCTATTGGCAGAAGAGATTTTCATCTCTAGATCACTGTTCAAAGCCACCTTATTTGGTAATGATAAGAAGTCTTTACCATCTAGCAAGCTGCTAGGTGTTAATATATCAAATGAGTTCATGCTTTCAATCTGGTTCCTAGTAAACAGCTGGCTAACTATAAATCTGCTCTTACAAAAAATTACCATCATTATGTGATAGTCTCCCTGAGAAATTAAAGTCAATGAGACCATTCTACCTTGTTCTCCCAAGAAATGATTCCTCAAGGTTAGAATTGAGAGACAAGGTAGAGACGTTAGCACTGCTACTGCATAAATAGACTCCAGAGTTGTCAGTCTAACACAGGGATCGGCAACCTCTAGCACGCGGCTCGCCAGGGTAAGCACCCTGGTGGGCCGGGCCAGTTTGTTTACCTGCCACGTCTGCAGGTTCAGTCGATCGCGGCTCCCACTGGCCGCAGTTCGCCGCTCCAGGCCAATGGGGGCTGCGGGAAGCAGCGCGGGCCGAGGGATGTGCTGGCCGCGGCTTTCCACCACCCCCATTGGCCTGGAGCGGTGAACCGTGGCCAGTGGGAGCTGCAATCGGCCAAACCTGCGGATGCAGCAGGTAAACAAACTGGCCTGGCCCGCCAGGGTGCTTGGCCTGGCCCGCCAGCGTGCTTACCCTGGCGAGCCGCGTGCCAAAGGTTGCCAACTCCTGGTATAGCACCTTTCATAAACATTACACTTAGTTAAACAAAAGTTCTGTCTCAAATCTCAATGTTGTTTCAACATATTTTCAGTCTCATTTTGTCAAAACAAAATATTGGTCTCTAGTAAAGTTCATTCAGAAGGAACTAGATTGTTGTGTAGACTGAACATTTTTGAATGTTTGGTGCACTAAGTAGTGGCAAATCTTCAAATTCAACTAACTTCAAAAGATTTATTTTATATATATATATATATATATGAGAGAATTTTTGGAATACCCCAAATGGTTATTTCACTTTAGAAGTAGAGGTCCAAGCACGATTCCTTATTTTAAGTCGTTAGAATATTTTTTCTGTAACACATCATAAAAACTCATCTCGTACCTCATGATTCTCTCTCAGTTGAAAAAAAGTGACAGCAGCAGCATTTTTTGTTTTCAAAAAAAATCCTTAATTATCCTTGTATAACAACTTGATTACAGAGAACATTTAAAATCTCAGTAAATGTTGCAGTGATGTAATTTATTGCATTTAAAGTAAGTTTTGAAGTAGCTAGTATTTCCATTTAAATAGAAGTTCTAAGCTAAGTGGTACTACTTCAGAGCTCTTATACAGTGAATTAAATAAAATGCTAAGAGGTGTATTTTTTTGGCAAAACATACAGTACTGCAAACCTTTCTTCCCAGTTTTTAGTTCTCCATATTTTCAGTATGTTCTCATAGATATCTGTGCATACATGCATACAGATTAATGAATGTAAAAAGAGAGAACTGATATTTAACCACATTTTCTTGCCAATTTTAGTGAGTCAGAAGACTAAAGGATAAAAAGTTGGCTTCTTTTTGCACTGTCATGAACCAAATAAAAACATAAAAGTAAAACATGGTTATTAATTTATAAAGGAACAGAGTCCTGTGGAGAAGAAACTCCTATCCACACTCAATAAAGTAACAGGACCTGCTAGTTATCCAAAAATCTGATTGTAAATGTGTTTTGCCTCCCCTGCATCTTTAGTAGATCTTCTTTCACGCAAATCTAGCAGCTGAAATTTGGGATTTGGAAAATGGCAGTGGCAGCAATAGAGGAGAAAGAAAGTGTGCTGGATTCTCCATTACACACGTGCTGTGGCCATTTTTCACTTGACATCCTGGTGTCATTTAAATAAATCAGTATAAGCATTTCTGGTCCTCATTAATAAGACTGAATATGGCAGAGCTGGTATTGTGTTTTTAAAGGGGTGTGAATGTGTGGGCTCCCATTTGATGGGAGGCTGTAGGAGTGAGTGGATGATTTAACAGTACCAATTATGTAATTAATCCTACAGTCTGGGAGAGTGAAGAGACAAGGTTATAAGCACAAACTAAATTAAAAGAAACTAGTGCTTTTATTCCTCTATAATGATGGAGGGTGGGATGGGGAGAACAAACAAACAAAAGCTTTTATCCTATTTTAAAATGACGGAACCTGGTACAGTTATTCCACCTTGAATATTAGAAATAGCAAATTGAACAACTGATTGTTTAAGAAATAGTCCACATCTTTATTGTGGGTGAGGCAGAGGAAAATTTGGGTGTATTAATATATAAATCACTCTTACCTGTGTCACCCCACCCAGTGATGTAACAGTTGGGGGCAGTTTTCTGTGGCCTCTCTCGCCTCAGTGGCAAACATGCGGGTAAGACATGGGTGCTGAATCTGGCGCACTGTTCTTCTGGTCCCTGCAACCTCACTAATGCAATGTCATAGTCGTTGCTGTCAGGCCTGTATTCTTTGTGCAGCATGATCTGTTGGACTCCAATTTCCTCCTCATACTCCTCAGGAACCAGTGTGTGATAATCCCCAACTCGTACGACATAGTTCCGAGTGTTGTTACCATACCTGAGAATGAGACCAGGGTTCACATCACACAAATTCACAACCTAAATAGACAACCAACTGTGACCAAAGGGTCTCTTTATTAATCATATAGATGACACCACCAAAGTAGTTTTATTAGTGGTAAACCCAATTATCTCAACAGTGGTTATGTGAAAATTCAGAAGTGTCTTGAAATTCCAAAGGGTGCATTCTCCTTCCTTTGAGCCATACAGATAATGAAAGTTTCCTGTATTCATTTATTAGAGTAAACAATTATTTTAAAAGAACAAGCAGGGTCCAATTTTGCTTTAAAAAATTATGAGTATTACAAACATCCGATGTAAAACCACCAGTAAATACTAAACAGTACTGCAATACTCCAAAATAAACTCATGAAAAGAAAACAGTTGTAAAATTCAACCTTGAATAAAGAAAAAGTTGATTAATACTAAATACTTTTGCGGGGGACACCTGAGCATGACGGCCTCTACTCATCTTAACTAAAAATACACTAATGAAAGGGCAGTGGAAAAATTATACAAGGCAGGAAGGACCCATGTCCCCAGATACCTTAAGGCCTTTCAAGCACGGGCAGCTGCTTGTGTGGGATATCCCACACCTGATCATGATTGTTGATATCTGTTTAGTACTGTTGAGGGTTAGGATTTACAGGGCTCACAGAGTTATTTCCAGGAAAAAAAACTAGTTAAGCTGGGAAAGTGTTGGTTTTTTATTATTTTTTTAACCCTAATCTAAAATCACACTTCCTTTTGACTCTTTTCCTGAGAAGGCCCCTTTTATATTAAATAGATAACTAGGACATGTAATAGTTCAACATAAATATGTAAAAATATCAAGCAGACATTTCTCAAAACTCTCTCCACACACCCTCTATTCCACTTATTTTCATGCCCTCCAATGTCTCACTGTTCCCTGGGTATACTTAGCTTTGCTCAAGAGTACGCAGGAAAAGGCTGAGTCCCTCAGGCTAGTCCTGAGCAGCATATAGCCATAGAACTGAGTATCTGTTATAATTAGAGCTGGGCAGGAAAAGATTTTCTTGTCCTGCAAAAAATTTTGAGTTTCAAATATTTTCCAGTTCTTCAGTGGGATATTTCAGACTTTTCAAAATATTTTGATTGATGGAGAGAAATATCTACCCAAGATAGCTGGTGGTTAAGGGACTCGGCTAGAATGTGAGAAACCTAGGGTCAAGTCCCTGCTCTGAATCAGGCAGAGCAGGGACTTGAATTTAGGTCTCCCACATCCCAGATGTGTGACCTAATTACCAGGGCATCAGCTATTCTGGGATCTCTTTCTCTGGTTTTGAGCAGAAATTCCATCCTGGACCTGAGAAACTTTCCTGACACAAGTTTAGTCAAAACTGATACATTCCCAGGAAAGGTTGCAATGGATCAGCATTTTCTGATGAAAAAATAATTTAATAACAAATTTCCTGACCAGTTCTAATTCTAAATTCAGGCTGCTTTCCTGGCCTTCCCCTATAAAATGACATGTTATAGGGTCAAATTCTACAGGCCTCATTCAGTTCTTACTCAAGAAAAGCTTGTATTGCTTGTGGAATTCAATGGGAGTTTAACCTGAGTAAAAACTTTGCAAGTCCCGCAGGATATAGCCCAATATATTTATTTATTACATTTTGCTCTAAGCAGGAAAAATTATTTAAAATTGCAACAATTTTAAATATCATTTGAGGTATTTTCTACATTTTATGTGGATGTTGCTTTATGGTACTGGAGAAATGAAGTAATGACTGTTGAACACGTCTTTAACAGAAAGCCTCCTTAAAAATACTAATATTGTTCTTTCTTTGTAATACTCTTATCCACTACACTGTACTTCCTTTGTGGCTGGAAATTACAATACAAAAAATTTCAGTTGGCCCATAATAGCTGAAGATTATAGAGATGTAAAAACTGATCTTGTATTTACATGGGTCTTTCTTAAAACACTCAGAAAAACTAACCTGTGAGTCTGCATGATCAGAACATACTATTCATGAAACTTTAATAATCTCATCCCTGAAAAATAAACTAATGAAGATTTTTTCCCTCATTTTTTTTCCAGCTTGGATTTATTAGATTTATTTGAAAGGTATTTAACAAAACACCTTGGGGGTATCTTTTTAGCAATACCCAACTTACTGTTTAGACAACAAAGCATCAATCTGTTGATATCATATCAGTGGATCCACTTTCATTAGGGTGTGTCGTTGGAGAATTCTGAGCATTAATGCTAATGCCAAAGATCATCAGCAACAATAGGAATGTGTCCCTTCAACTAAAGGGAGGGAAAAAATAGTGCTCCCTTTATTGATGTCTTATTTTAGTATATTCAGAGGCTTTTGGTCCTCTCCACCCTGTTTGAGTATTTGCTGATCTTATTTCTAAGGCACCTCTCACCAGAGAATGAAAATTTTAATACGTTTCTAAATCTTCACTGTTAAACACCTCATGGTTTCTCCAGTATTATAATAAAAGCTGCTATTTGACCTTATGGTTCTGTTCTGTGCCTGTTCAAATAAACGACAAAATTCCCACTGACTTCAGTGGGAGCAGGATTGGGCCCTAAGATATCCTATTTACTCTGGAATTGCTTTGAAGGAGATTTTCCACAATAACAAAGTCCATCAGGCCGCAACTGGTTTCTGGAGCATGATACATCATCTGAACTATGACATCAGTGGCGAAGTCCAAAATTCTGCATCAAAGCAGAGCTGTCAAAATCCCCGACATCTGCTGCCTGTCAGTAATGCTAACCATTTCCTGCTCTGAGACTCCCACCAAGAATCCCACTCTTCCATGTCTGGATCACCACATACTTCATTTTAAACAGGGCAAGTCTATTGACTGCACTGAGTCACTACATACAGCATGTGAGTTAATGGTCAGTCTCAGGTGTGCTGATTTAGATGTCTGGGTTACTATGGTCTTTATTTTAATGCCTTATACACTAAGTAAAAGCAGTTAGAGTGACAATTGTTGTGTTTTAAAGCAGTTGGCCTAATTTGGTCTTTTAAAAACCTTTATATTCCAATTTTATTATATCACTGATGTGTAGTTCTACACTGGTCTCAGATAGCACTGATATCTCTTCCTGTGTTTCCCTTTTACTGGAACTGTTAACTATTATGTGTATCATGTGTACGAACGCGATAAGGTACTAGGTTCAGAATCAGGAGACCTGAGTTCTCACTATTGCCCCTCCTGTGTGAGCCTGGGCAAGTCTATTTCTGTGCCTTATTTTCTCCATCTGTTTTACTCTCTTTCATAAAGCACTTTGAGATCACAGAGTATAGTTTGAATTTTTATATATGCTGCTACAATAGGTTAGTTGTGTTAAATAGCAGAGTCCCTGCCTCACATAGCTTCATGTTCTGTCTGTTTTCTGATATTATTTCACAATTCTTCTTGACTTATATAAGAAACTTAAACATCCTTTTTGGTACATGTTGGCTATTGCTGTGGCTCTAGAACCTGAGAGTGGTTATGTGTTTGTTTGTTTGCTAATGCTGCCGGGGAACTTGTTAGAAACTGTTGTTTATATACAAGTATGTTAAATGAGCTCCAAAGATGGACTAAGCTGTTAAATTTTCATGGGTTGTATGCAAATATTTTCAGCAATATTTCTTGGAAACTATAGCGCTCAAAGTGCTCCTAAATATTCATATAGACGTGCTTTATTAGTGAAAAATACTAGTATGCCTGTAAATATGGAAAATTTTAGCAATGTAATGAATCTGTTTCCTTGTTTAATTATGGTATGCCCATCTTTGCACAAAGGTGCAGAAGTAATTCAGTAAGCACATGAGCAGTCTTTGCTGCCTGATCACTATAAGGAGCATAGGATAGTAGGCTGCAGAAGTAACGTTGGCACCTTCTGGAGAGTGGCTTAAGGATTTCTGTATCAGTTGCAGGGTGAACTCAGTAAAAGGCTATGAGATGTGACATTACCAGATCAAGGGCTCTTTAAGTCAATCAGAGCCATGTTCATTTTAGAAGAAAATGCTTGAGGCTGAGTGCTAGTATATGACACCCCCTTGTAATGAGACTTCTTGGGAGGCTTTTCACACTCTGTTTATAAGGCTTTGATTTTGTTCCCACTTGAAGTTGATGGAAAACACTCCACAGTGATGTACATTGCAACTGGAACGCTACCAAAGTCAAACTCCATTTCATCTTTCTTACTTCTCATCTGTGAAATTATCATAACAGCAATAAACATACCTGTTCAGAAACATTTTTACACGCTGACAAAGAAATAACTCCACAGTTATCCCTATGTAGCTCACCAAGCTGGACAAGGTCAAGGTAGCTGAATGGTTAAGGCTGCACAGTTTGAGCACAGTCTCCCTTCACTCTTACAGAGATTATTTACAGAACAGATGTAATGCTTGGAATGTAAAGAGTGTCCTGACACTGGAATGGATTAGGTTGCCAGCCAAATACTTTTCCTCCAGTGTCACCTCTCCCAGTGGGCGAGTTTACATACTCACAGGATAACAGTTTGGCTGATGTTACCAACATATTGGCCAACTTTTTAAATTTTCACTGAAGAAACTAAGAATCTAGAAAGGAAACTGATACAGAATTTCTCCTTTTAACAGTAAATGGCTCTTTTAAGTGTGCTCTAATATAAGAGATGAGTATATGTTCACTTAAATGCAACCACAACCTACAAAAATGGAATATACATTGTTTTCTTTTGACCTCTCACTTGTTTTCTCTGCTCAAATTTCATAACTCTCTGACTATATATAAACATTTGGTTGACTCTCACTCGGGAAACCAAATAACGCAATACGTGAGCCTAATCAATTTAGGAAAAGATGCTCTTCCCTTCCCCACTTACACAATGCTAGATAGTCCAATAATTTTTGCCTGTATTTTTAACTGCTGATCTCATTGCCATTAATAGCTCTCTATTCCCAATGGAAGCCTATAAACAGCAACATACTGCCACAGATAATCCTTGATAAAAGTTAGAAAACATTATATTAGTGATTTGATTAGTATTTGTCTGAATGTCCCTATGATATTAGGATAGAAAGATGCAGAGTCACTAGCATTAAAAGTAATATCCGCCATTTGCCTAGTGTATCAGTCAGAGGCATACAAATCATAGGTATACTTTTGTCTGCTTGAATGAAACCCTTGAATAGTTGCCCATGCAGTACTGGTAATTGTTTGGGGAAATGCTCATTTTTTACACAAACAGGTGTTTGTCCATCCATGCACCCATTTTGTACATTCAAATAAGGGTTTTGTGCATACAAATGAGTGCAACCATATACTTTTCAGGTGTATTTTCAGTGATGTAATGGAAATTTAACTTTCTAAATTCAAATGGCAAGAGACACCTCTTATCTTGTATAATCTGAATATTTTTTTAAATTAAAAGGTTACAGTTGCATTTCAGTACATATGGATTTGTCCACAGCATTATAGTGCACAAATTTGAGTTTGTGCCCTAATGTTTGTCACTGAATTCAACATTTTGAAATCTGCTGGAGGTCAGAATAGTGCTAAATATCTGATACCAGCTGTAAGACCTAATGTCCGACATCAAACTGCTTTCTTTCTTCCTTCAGTACAGTTTTAACAATAAGAACCTCATTTTAAAAAATATTTTTAAAAATAAGTTTCTTCTGATTGCTAAACCAGTACTACAGCAAGAAGGAAAGTGGTTTATGATCTCTGATACTGGACTCTATACTGCCAGTTGGGGCTCGACTGGTACACATTTAGCTAGAGAAACTTGCTTATCTCTTTGTCCTCTTTCCCCTGCCTATTGAAGGTCGTCTTCCTCACATAACAAGAGGAACTGCATTCTCCTTAGTTTGAGCACTGCTTGCTTCTTGTGTTATGGATGTTGTTAAGTTTTAGCAATATGGTGAAAAACAGGAGATTCAAGAAGGCTGATTTGAATAACAAACTGTAATTTCCAATAAAATGTAACAGGGTAAGAAAGGCATCTTCTCATACAAATGCACAGAAGTGTGAATTAGCTACCATGCTGCTAGACCGGGGCTGAATGAGCTGTCTGAATACTGATTTATCCTACTCCAGTGCAGAGGCATTCACACAAGTCCTGTATAGACTGCTCAGCATTGACTTTGATCTGTTGACAATGATCTTTTGTTCTTTCCAATGACTCTGAATGTAATTATGCATTTTGCCAAATTTAAACATTGCACAAGGGCCAATACAAAAAAGAAACAGAGTTGTCTAATAGGTAGAGGAAGACCTGGTTCTATTCTCAACTTTTCCATTAACTTTCAGTGTGACACCGGGCATTGAGCTGCTCTGTGCCTCAGTATCCCCATCTGTAAAATGAGATTAATATTAACTTCCCAGGGACATGGGGAAATTTACTTCATCAGTGTTTAAAAAGCACTTGGGAGATCCTTATTTCTTTTCATTAAAAGCATTGAATTTGTTTCTGCTAGTTAAGCACTGCTCTGTGTTGGAACATCCTGGCACACAGGGAGTGAATCCATTGCTATATCTCTTAAAGGGATTTGATGTATTCCCTTTGAGTGCTGGTCAGCTTGTGAACATGTGTACTGGGGAGCATTGGGGGTGGTATATGGTCCTGTCTCCTCCCCTACTCTCCTGCTTCTGCTGTAGTGGTTTGTGCCATAGAGGGTGCATGAGGGAGCACCTGAGATACAAAGAGGCCAGAGGCTGTAATTGTTCCCACCAGCTGGATATTCCACCTCTTACATGCACAAGAAGCATCTGGCCACAGTCTGGTCCTTGTTTAGCAACAGTATATCTTATAAGGAGGTAAAGACATCTCTCCTTTGTAGTACATTGCAGAGAGGTGGGGACTTTCTATAGTATAAGTGACACTACATTTAAACAGATAAACACTCGACTACTTGCATTAAATAATTCAGCACAAAGAAATTTAGGGATAGATTTGTGCATATTGCCCAAAAAGGCCCAGATTCCCAGGCTTGGCTGAACTGCACTTAACACAGGACCCAGAGAGAGGGGCAAAGGTGGCTTAAAATCACCTGGCACTCACACAATCCTGTGTGGCCCCTGGCACGAATTGAGAGCAGCCACAGGACTATTCTAACTGCTTTTAACAGCCCCCAAGAGGCAGCTATGCTGAACAGGGATTGCCAGAGCACAGGCTATTCTGGCCATACACTCTCCTGTCCCCTAGCATTCTCCAACATGTCCACTCTGCTATAGGAGGGAAATAGTGAGTGATAGGTGTGGCTATTCTGACTACATCAGGCAGGGATTTCCCTTATGCCCTTTTAAGGCAGCTTTATTATCCCCCTTTTACTATAAAGACTGAGGCTTTATGAATCAGGGACTGAGGGTTTGGCCCCAAAACCTGCTTGCATTTGCTCAGTAAAATATGCAATAAGCATACAAGTATTCATAATGTATTCAGTAACAACTTTGAGGCACAATTAAGTCAGTGCACAACTACAGTTAAGTGCATTCGGTGATAGGTACTCTGGAGAGCGTGCCACAAGAACAACCATGCTGGGTCAGACCAATGGTCCATCTAGCCCAGTATCCTGTATTCCAACAGTAGCCAATGCCAAGTAGCCATATGTTCAGAGGATTTGAACAGAACAGGCAATCATCAAGTGATCCATCCCATTGTCCACTCCCATCTTCTTGCAGTCAGAGACTAGGGCCACCCAGATCATGGAGTTGCATCCCTCACCCTCTTGGCTAATAGTCATTGATGGACCTATCCTCCATGAACTTAACTAGTTCTTTTTTGAACCCAGTTATAGTTTTGGCCTTCACAACATCTCCTGGCAATGAGTTCCACAGGTTGACTGTGCATTGCGTGTTTGTTTTAAACCTGCCGCCTGTTGATTGAATTGGGTGACCACTGGTTCTTGTGTTATGTGAAGAAGTAAATAACACTTCCTTATTCACTTCCTCCACGCCACTCATGATTTTATAGACCTCTATTATATCCCTCCTTATGTCAGTGTCTATATATAATCAGTGCAGTATGACAGCACAGAGTTGATTTATTTGGTGATATTAAGAATCCAATCCTGAAAGTCCTATGTGTGAAGAGGACTTGCAGAGAGCTCTTAACCAAGATGCAAATGTAGTCCCAGCTCTAGAAGACAAAATTAGGGGTATAGTTCCTCAAAAGTGTGCGAGCAGAAGACAAAGTACCTTCCATTGCACTAGGTGCTTCAGCGGAACTTTTGAAATAATTCTTTCTTTCCAACAACTGCACACTTTACTCCCTAACTGTGCACTTAATATGGGTTCCTTAATTTGTTTATCTCAATGCCTAAGATAAATTGCTGCCTTGGAGATCTGTTTAGTAATAATTCTGGATAAGATGTGTAAAATGCAGTTGGAAGTTATTTATAAAATACTTTTTAATTAATCAATGGTTAAAGATAGAGTTCTTAAAAAGTTAAGAGTTATTAGCTATCTCATATTGATTCAAGGAAAAGGGAACCTACAAATTCTGCACATAGTTAGTCTACATACCGTGTTACTATTACTCTTAACTTCCCTCTCCCACTCACCTGTTATGTCTTGTCTTTATTTAGATTGTAAACTCCTCGTGCAGGGATTGTCTTTATGCTTTTTGTTCAGCACCCAACATAATAAGACATTTCCTGACTGAGGCCTCTGCATGCTACAGTAAAAGAAATATTTAATCATCCCAATTAAAATGTTTTGTTTTGATTGATATGGTTAGTTTCTGTCCTTTCTACATGAAATATACTAAGAATGTGGGATATCCTGGCCCAAATCACACCAGTGCAATCTTAATTACACTTCTGCAACCTCCAAGTCAGTGTGCTAGCTGCAAAAGCTGTCCTAGGAGAAGGGGTGTTTGTCACAATGAGACTTCAAAAAGATAGTTCTAAAACAGCACTACTGGTTTAAAAATTCTTCCTTACCTGGCCACTCAATATGAGGCTAATACATTCTCCACACTAAATCGATTGATAACTACTACATGTGCCTTCATTCTATCATTCTCACTGTAAGGTTCTGCGTTCTTGCTTTCCCAGATAGGCTTTAGCGAGAGTAAGCACTGTATAAATGGAAATTTCGGACACAGAAGGCAAAATCAATACCCAGTGCAACCATTCAAATCAATGAAATTATACCAGAGATTAATTTGGGCCATAGAGTTGTTTCAGTCCTCACAGAAGGTTTGTATGTAGGTTTATGTGCATAGTTGCTCAGCTGCATATTAATGAGCAGTTCACGATGAAGGTGTCTGCTCAGATTCAACCCAAGATGAGATGCTCCAATTCAGTTGCCACATGTGAACAGAAGGATATAATAGGGAAAATACCTATTTTTCTATAAAGAGACTGGGGGGGACATCATGAGGCTAGATTTTTTTATCTTAAGCCAAAGATAGTCATTGGAGAATTCGTCCTGGGCACAGGAACTCTCTGCTGGCAGAAAGATCATCTGCCACTTTTTGCGCCCCCTAACCCCAGCAAAATGTGAACGGGATAGTGTGCCTTGGGCATTCCAAGGACAAGACGTGTGCAAACTGGAAAGTTAAAGGAGGGGGCAGAGCATCACCTAGTTTTCCACAGATGTAAGCTAGAGCTGCTTCCTGGCCAGTGGCTGAGGATCAGGGAGCCACAATTGGCTTGCTCCTGTCTTCCCCCGTCTCTGCTGTGCCTTAGGGGAGTGCTGATGGGATGAAGAATCTGCCCCCATATGTCCAAAATGTGAAATATACAAATTACTATTAGACAAGATTTCAATAACAGGAGAGGAGAGAGAGTGCTTTTTTTTCAAGCCTTAAATAAAATGTTCCATCAAAAGTCTTTCTAAAATGCTCTGCTAACCTTCATCCTTAGTTATTACCGTGGGACTCATGAACAGGCATGAAGAGGCCAGCTTATAGTCGTTTTAATGACAGAAACCCAAGACTTTGCACTTTCATTTTCTACAACAAAAACAGCTTGAATCTCAGTGGAAAGAGTCTGCGATTTAATGAACGAAGTCTGGCCATTAAGGCTTGAACAGTTACCAGGAAGAGTCCCACATGACTGTTGGAAACATGAAAATGAAAAGATGTTGAGCAGCTGCCTCTAAAAAAAGGTACCAATTTCCATTCATTTTAATGAAAGCAATCTCCTGCCTCTTTTCTAGTGGGAAGTGAGGAAAGAGAAGGGGCCAAAGGTTGAAGTTAAATTGCTCCCAGCACACTTAGGCAAATTTTAGCCAATTTCCTTATAATTATTTTGAAGTTATTCTATATTTCTTTCCCAGTCATTGCTGAAACATGTTGGTCTCAAAATAAAGCTTTCTCCACAGCTGTTTATTATATCCACCTCCTTGCTATTTAAATCAGTACTTGTGACATTGCTGTAACTTCAGTGGCAGTGAACTGTGATGTTACAAATACTGGATTGGGCTGTCACAAAAGAAACTGAGCAGGAAGATCATAAAAAAGAAAAAATGTATACAAAAAGCAAAAATGGGAGAATAAATATAGAAAAGTTAGATGACAGTTTAATGGAGGTGGTGAAATAGAACAGGCCAATTCAGAGATGATTTGTAAGGGAGCTTTAGTTACACATCAAGTGGTAAGTGGGTGGAAGGGAGCTGAAGGTGGTGTAACTTACTGTACAGTAGGCTGAATGACCGGAAGAAGGTGCAAGTTACAGCAGCTTAGAGCCTCTTAGACTCACTCCTGTATTTGGCTGAAGATGTTTTAAAGCTTCCCTGAGTGTGCTGGGGGAATCCTTAAGATGGCTACAAAATACTTGATTCTTGTACACTAAGAAACCACAGAGTAAGGAAGTTGTTGTCAGCCTGGCTGAAGGAACAAGGGCAAGGTGCAAATCAGACAAGGGCAAGGTGCAAATTTACTTTTCCCTTAGATTCAACAAAATAAGAAGAATGTTTTGATCAAAGAGAGGGTCTTACAGGTCAGCTCAACTAATCTGTAAAATATTACAGGAAAACTGTCACGTAAGTTTCATAGCTGATTGTGCCTTACCAAACAGAACATCAAAATACAACACAGGATCTATGTACTTGTTTGCTTGGTTGTTCTCACTGCAACTTGAAAAGTTAACAGATACCTGTACACTGTGATCTTCTGACGGGCCAGGTCCCTTAGGTGATTATGCTAAGGAAGTCTGAAGCTTTCTCTATAAAGGTTTTCTCTGGAAATGGTGAAATTCTGAACATAAATTTGTTGAGTGATGAATGCAATCTGTGTAATGCTAGAATGTGGTAGTAAGAATGGTTCTAACATATGAGTTAATACACAACTTTTTTTTTTTTTTAAACAGACGTCTTAGTCTCTTTGGGAACAATTTTCAGTATACTGGTGGCAAGAGTGGGGTTTTGCCTCTGTATCATTCCCACTGGCCTCACAAAGGTAGCAATGCAGTGGTACTGGAAATGTATCCCATTGTTAATCATACAGTACTACCTCTTAAAACAGTGTGCTGCAGTGAGCACCCAGCAGCTGCTGACGAGTGTGGCGCCACATAAGAGTCTTCCATCACCATGAGATGATTTCAGTCGGAGGGCAACCTGCCAGGGCCAACCGCCCCTAAAGAGAGAATAAATAAGTTGTGTCTTTTAGTATACTAAGCAAAATGGAAGAGTAAAGGTAACTGGCAAACTGTCTTGAGTGTACAGCCACTATTGCTACGTTGGTTTAAATAATTTAAGACATATTATTTACTGAGTAACAATTGGGAGTCCATTTAATCATGTTAGTATAGCATTCAGAATTCCATTCAACAACCCTCAAGGTTAGTTTACAGACTGCTTGGACATCGAACGCTCTCAGCACTTCATCCCACTATTAATCAGTTTAATCATCCCTTCTCAGAATACATCCTTTGTGCCAAAAACATATAATCTGTGTCCCCCACCAAATATTATCCAAGTGAGAGAAGAGGTATAGCAGTTCTAATAGTTACCATATAAAAATATGCAACTGTGAGGAGAAGGCTACCATGCCAAAAATCTGGGTGTGGCGGATGGGGAGATTTCCATGAAAAACTCCCAATCTGCTTTTCTGTTCCTATTAATGCTAACTGCCCCATCTGCCCTTGACTGGATGTAAACAAATCTTCAACATCAACGGGATTAAGGGAAAAGCAGAAACAACAAGAAATACACAGATTAGCTCCATCTCATCTCTCCACATGTGATCATCTATTCAAGATAAATCCAAACAATTTAACAGATCAAGAATACATATTCCCAAACCTATAAAGATGGAATTGATAGTGGGATTACAAGGAAAGGACCTAGGGGTTACAGTGGACGAGAAGCTGGATATGAGTTAACAGTGTGCCCTTGTTGCCAAGAAGGCTAACGGCATTTTGGGCTGTATAAGTAGGGGCATTGCCAGCAGATCGAGGGACGTGATCATTCCCCTCTATTCAACATTGGTGAGGCCTCATCTGGAGTACTTTGTCCAGTTTTGGGCCCCACATTACAAGAAGGATGTGGAAAAATTGGAAAGAGTCCAGCGGAGGGCAACAAAAATGATTAGGGTGCTGGAGCACATGACTTATGAGGAGAGGCTGAGGGAACTGGGATTGTTTAGTGTGCAGAAGAGAAGAATGAGGGGCGATTTGATAGCTTCTTTCAACTACCTGAAAGGGGGTTCCACAGAGGATGGATCTAGACTGTTCTCAGTGGTAGCAGATGACAGAACAAAGAGTAATTGTCTCAAGTTGCAGTGAGGGCGGTTTAGGTTGGATATTAGAAAAAACTTTTTCGCTAGGAGGGTGGTGAGGCACTGCAATGGGTTACCTAGGGAGGTGGTGGAATCTCCTTCCTTAGAGGTTTTTAAGGTCAGGCTTGACAAAGCCCTGGCTGGGATGATTTGGTTGGGAATTGGTCCTGCTTTGAGCAGCGGGTTGGACTAGATGACCTCCTGAGGTCCCTTCCAACCCTGATATTCTATGATTCTAAGATTCAGTTCTTACATCTTCCTATAGACAGATAGAACTAGCAAGAAGGGAAGAGAGAGAACAGCAGCCAGAATATAAGTAGCAGCTAGTTTAATTTTAACAAATATCCATTTGAATAGGAATACTAGAACACAGGAATTGACAAACAGGATCAGAGCAGTGTTTCATCTAGTCCAGTGTCTGACACTAGCAAGTACCAGATGCTTCAGAGGAAAGTAGGGTAATCTGCCCTTCACATAGGTCTCATCCTGGTCTCTAATAGTTAAAAATTGACTTTAAGACCTGAAGCATGAGGTTTGATATCCCTTTCAAAAAATTTTATTAGTTATGATTAAGGCTACGAGTTAGTTACGGGTATTTTTAGTAAAAGTCATGGACAGGTCACGGGCAACAACCAAAAAGTCCTGTCCATGACTTTTACTAAAAATACTCCTAACTAAATCTCACCTGCTGAGGGGGGGGACGCTGCTGCTCCTGTGTGTGGGGGACAGCCCAGGGCCCTGCTGCCGCTCCAGAGACGGGAGCGGCCGGGGGCCCTGCCACCGCCACTCTGGGCTGGAGGGTGGCCTGGGGCCCCCCCACGGCCACTCCTGGGGGTGGCCTTGGGCTCCACCTCTGGGCCGGGGGGCAGCCTGGGGCCCCACCACTGCTGCTGCTCTTCTGGGCTAGGGGACAACCCGTGGCCCCACCACTGCTCCTCTGGGCTGGGGGGCAGCCCATGGCCCCACCACCACTACCGCTGCTTCAGACCAGGGGTGGCCCGTGGCCCCACCACCACCGCTGCTCCTCCAGACAGGGGCAGCTTGGGGTGTCGCTGCTGCTTCTGGACTGCTGCTCCGGGGGCAGCACCCAGGACCAGTTGCCTGGGGCCTCCGGGTCAGCCGCACCAGCTGCTGCAGCAGTCACTGAAGTTCTGGAAAGTCACAGAATCCGTGGCTTCCGTGACCTCTGTGAAAGACTCGCAGCCTTAATTATGATAATTCTGGATATTCTTGACATCCATATAATATCCAATCCCTTTTTGAATCTGGTTAAATATTTTGCCTCAATGATTTCCTGTGGCACCAAGTGCCACAGTCTAATAACGCATTGTGTGAAAAAGTATTTCCCTTTTATTGGTTTTGAATTTCCCACCTTTTAAATTTCATACTCTGTCCCCTTGTTCTTGTGGTATGATACTGGGAGAACAGAAGTTCCTGATCTACTTTCTCTATACTATTCATTATTTTTTATGTTTATCCCCTCTTCTTTGTCTCCTTTCTAACGTAAACAATACCAGTCTTTTCAATCTCTCTGCATATGTCAGTTTTTCCCTGGATCATTTTTGTCACTCTTCTCTGAAACTCTCTCCTGATCTGCAATAGCCTTTTGGAGTTGGGGTGACCAATACTGTGCACGGTATTCTAAATAGGACAAACCATATTTTTATATGAAGGCTTTATAATATTCTTTGTATCATTCACCATCACATTCCTTATACCTTGTTCCTTATTCCTGTATCCATAAGATATTATGAATAGTCTTTGTGGTTGTCATAATTCACAAATATTAAGAAAACAAGTCTATCTGTACTTGCAGTTATACAAGTGTGGGTGGGTGAACATAGGGGAGCATGTTATATACCAATATGGCCACGAACCAACTACCAGTTAATGAAAAGTCTTATTTCACAGCTATATCATCATCAACAAAGTATATTTTACTTTAGAAAAATGATATTTTTAATGCATTAATAATACCCAACCTCCTTTCATGCTATTTAGCCTTTTACAGTTCTTTTAAATGCATAGCAGACCCACAGATCCATCGATATGGTTCACAGCTATTGTTCTGGATTTGCTTCTCAGGAGAAACTGAAATGGCTGTTTTTCTAAGGAAAGTAATTTAAGCTGATTAAAGAATAAAATTCCAATGTACCCAAAGTGAAATGCAATATCTGACCACTGAGTTATTTTTTTGATCTGGTCCTCAGAGTTGCTTTGAATGTGTTCCTGCTCCCTTTCTGTGTGCTTTCTGGGAATATTCTAGTGAACAAATTCACCAGCAGGAATGTTAACTCAAACAACAAAATTTAAGTGCATATTACAAAGTATTCACATAAAGCAAATTCTGAATTCAGAATCCTAAGATTGCCCACTGGAAATCTGTCTGTAAGAGTTCTGCACAGTCGATCAAGATATTGAAACATGAAATGTGATTTGTGTGTCCAACCAATTACTCAAATTTTGAATATCGCATATGCACATCAAATGGCTCACAAAGACACTAGAAATAAAAAAACATCCTCTATGCCCCACATGAGGGCTGTACAGGAAGGACCGTAGGCAGAGTGGCTTCATGGGAATGTCTGCATAATTACTGTGTGTTACAGGTTGCCTCTACACTGCATCCTTCTTTTGGAAACATGTATTGTGCATACTATGCTAGCACAGGTATGAATAGCAGTGTAGATGGTGAGGCATGGCTTAAGCAAGTAGAGGAAAGACACACATGAAGAATGTGGGTATGTACTTGGGTACATACCCTCCGTAGCTCTCTGCTTGCCCAAACTGTGCTTCCCAGTCTACACTGCTTCCCCACTACTGGAGCCTTTCGCCACCGCAAGAAAAGACTGCAGCTACTGGGAAAGGCTCCGGCAGGAAAGAGAGGTTCCGGCAGTTCCCTCTGCTGGAGCTCTTCCCTGCCACAGAGAAACAGTTTGTCTGTTCCCCACTGCTGGAGCTCTTTACCCATTGCAGGGAAGATTCTGCCAGCCGGGAAAGACTCTGACAGAGGGGAGGCAGCGGGGAAAGGTTCATTTGCTACATACCACAGTGTGGCTGTACAGCTACACGTATTGCCAGTGGCATGTAGTGTAGAAGTAGCCAGAGAAAGGTCATGATGCACCATGATGTCCCACAGAGACTGAAGATGAGGAGACAGAGGAAGAGATGTAGGCTGGAACATCAGCCTTTGGATGGGGCTGCACAAAGCTTCACTCACTCTGAATTAATGGGTGAATAATTCATCCAGTTCTAACTGGCCTGGAAAAAACTATACTTGTTGAACAAAATTGTGTTCTTTGTGCCAAACTAAGCCCAACATAGCAAAATTCACATTGTTAATCTGCATTTATTTCATGAGAAGCAAAAAATTTAATCAGTAGCTAAACAAGGCTGAGGGCTTATGGCAACTGCACATCCCACAATTTTACATTGAAAATGACTTTCACTGTACTGAATATCATTTACCTTAAAGAATTTTTCCCACCAATTATCCGCTTCTGTCGACGATGCAGTAACCTCAATCCACAAACAGAAGCAAGGGAATCTAAACAGAAAATAAGGTTTAGGCCTTAAACTCCCACACAGGAACAATATACAGGGTTTGGTAGATTAAAAAAAAAGTGTATTTTATTTTGTTTCTTTAGTCAGTAAGGACATGATTCTGTGTTGAGTACCATCACCATCCAATGAACTCAGGGGGAGTTGTGTGCTCAGGACCTGCCTTGTAGGCTCAAACCTTATATTATTCTCAAAGTTTGTCAGTGAAATCCAATTAAAAAAACAATAATCACATACTCCTACATCAAAATTTCATTCTGGTATCTTCATGGTGGATTTTGACTCCCACACTGTTCACTCTCCATACACAGGACTCCCACACAAATATTTTTGACCCACACCTTTTAAAGGTTCTGTCTGAGAATATTTTCTGAATTGTGATCACTAGGCAATGAGCACTATCCCCCATGCCCTAACAGAAAGCTAAACAGGTGTTCAAACCATTATCTGCAGTCTTTTTCAGTTCACAGTGTAAGAACGAGTTACCCTTCTACATGTGATCCACTAAAAAAGAATCTTTTCATAAATATGAAGGTTATAATATGAATAATACACACAAAGAGCTGGAAATCTTTCCTTATTTATCATACCTGAAGTGATTTAACTATAAGACCAATATTCTGCTCTGAGTTACATCAGTGTAAATCTAGAGTCACTCCTTTGACTTCTACAAAGTAATTTGAGAGACAGGGTGGGTGAGGTAATCTCTTTTATTAGACCAACTTCTCTTGGTGAGAGAAGTTTTTGTGCTTATACAGAGCTCTCCAGGTCTCACTGGATGGGGATGACACTCAGCACCTTGCAGAATCTTGTCCTTACTGACTAAAGAAACTGTAAGCTCAAAAGCCTGTCTCGCTCACCAACAGAAATAGGTACAATACACAATATTACCTCACCCACTTGTCTCTCTAGTACCCTGGTACTGACATGGCTACAGTCACACTGTATACAACAAAGTAATTCCTAATTTACACGGGTGTGAGAGAAGAATTTGGCTCTCTATAAAGCTCAGTCCTCAGCTGCAGCCAATCTATGCTTGGCACAGGTGGTGGGAGGGGATAAAGGTGGTTGTTCACTCACCTTTATGCCTCCCTGGATCTGGTTTAACACCTAGCATAACTTAAAGCCCTGGCTGCACCTAACTGCAACGGTCCCCATGTGGTTAAGCTAGAGGATTCCCCTGTGCCATTTAAATTGGCTTTGTGGTTCCTTTGCACTGCCAGAATGACATAAAGAGCAAGCACCTGACCCACAGATTTTAAGGTATAGATTTTTGTTTATAAATATGTACATTTTTCTCCTGTGAGATCAGATTTTTCACTTCCTTCCTTTTCTTTTTCTAGCAATCATCATATACCTAATTTTGAATCTATTGCCATAAACCTCACAAAGGTATTTCACTTTTATTACTGTTCCCGGAGGCCTTCTTGCCAAGGTAGTCGCAGATCACACCAGCATCTTCACTGTGACGGCAGTTGTGTGTTCCAATATCCTGTTTTATGCAGTCTGCCAGGGATCTCTCATTTCCTGTACATTTCACATTATCCACGTGGATTGGTCCTTTCCCTTCCCCAAAATATGCCATAGTCCTTGCTCTAGCTGAGCCTCTGCAAGCAGAACACCATTGTTTAATTAAAATGTTTTAAGCATTGTCCTACATTTGCCTAAACTGAAATATATAGAAGAGGATGTGAGTAGGGTACTAAGGATGGAGACTGAGGTTTTATTCCAAGTTCTGTTACTAGTTCACTGCAGAACTTTGGACAAGTCACTTACCTTCTCATTGCCTCTATTAACTTATTTATACACTAGAATAATAACTGACTAACTTTGGAGGATTCATTAGTTAATGTTTGTAAAATGCTTTTGTATCCTTAGCTAAAAGCTCTATGGAAAGGGAAAGGATTTTTATATTGTAATAGCACGAAACAAAAACCCATGCCACCTTTTTTTCCATAATCTGTTTAATCCTTGCCTAAACTCAGCATCTGTGTGTGCTAAAAATAATTTATTTGTGTTAAGATTTTTTCCGAAAACTAAACTGGCTAAATAAGGAAGGAGACCTACAGTTTATTGGGAACTGTGCCTTAAAGTATACCATACATTAATGGCAACTATGAACATAAACCAGGGCAGCATGGCACAGAAAATCATTAATAGTATATACAGAATATAACCTTCAAACTGCAGCACGTTGTACTTTTATTTTAGATGTAAAATAATAATACAATTAGAGAAAGAGATAAATGTCATTGTTGTAATAATACTTTTGCAAAAAGTAAAGTTCAGAGTTGGATCTTTTCCAGCCACACAAACCATTAGATCTTATTGCTACCATATAATATTGGTCTTACAACTAAGTGGTGAGTCTATCAGATGGAGAATTAATCACTGTGGCATAATCTAATAGAGAAATTATTTTAATTTATTTACCAGTCAGACTTTGCTTTCCCTCAAGCACATCTAAATTGGATGGATAGCATGTTCATCCATTTCGGCAAAGCTTTAGCATGTCTCATTAATATTGTGTTTATGTGGTAGCCAAGATTATTACACACCTTTTTCTCCCAGCCATCCCACAAAAGCAGGTACTAATGAACACACCAGGATAAGTATGATGGCCCTGATCTTCAATTGCAGCTGCGGAGCAGACAGGACTGGATATGTGCGTGGGGGATGGTGGGTTAAATACTTTTATGCTCTGCCAGTCCTGGACTGGCTGTGCACCAGTCAAGTTCCCCAGTGTAAGTCAGAACAGTCCCCAAACTGCTGTAAATTGCACCAGCTGCCAATGGCCCCACACGGTCAATAAAGTAGCCAGCAAAGCCCAGGCCATGTCCCATACCAATAACTGGTAAGGAGCTGCTATGCTGTCTCTGTGCCACCAG
The DNA here is from genome assembly GCF_011386835.1 of Chrysemys picta bellii. Classification (NCBI taxonomy): domain Eukaryota; kingdom Metazoa; phylum Chordata; order Testudines; family Emydidae; genus Chrysemys; species Chrysemys picta. The sequence continues at coordinate 40,117,681 of NC_088795.1, forward strand.
AGGATCATCATATAGGTAGCTTATCTATCTATCAATTCAGCCAAGCTTTAATCCAAATATTAGAGACTACAGTGATGGGCATTACAGAAATCCTTAGGGTATGTCTTCACTACCCGCCATATCGGCGGGTAGCAATCGATTTATCCGGGATCGATATATCGCGTCTCGTTAAGACACGATATATTGATCCCCGAACATGCTCACCGTCGACTCTGGAACTCCACCAGAGCGAGTGGCGGTAGCGCAGTCGGCGGGGGAGCCACGGCCGTCGATCCCGCGCCGTGTGGACCCCCGGTAATTCGAACTTAGATACTTCGACTTCAGCTACGCTATTCGCGTAGCTGAAGTTGCGTATCTTAGATCGATTTCCCCCCCATCCCCCCCCCCCCCCCCCCCCCCAGGGTAGACCAGCCCTTAGATTTGATGGAGTTCATCAAATTTATCCTGGGTGTAACTCCATTGAAATCACCAGAGATTAATTTAGCTTCATAAGGGCCCATTTCTGCAAAGTGCTTCAGTAGCAGTTGAGGGCATGCAAAATCTTGAAGTATTGGGCCCTAAATCTGTAATCACCACTAAAAAAAACTTGTGTGAAGCCATTTTGAAATATGAGCTTTTTCATAGGATGTCTGAATCCTGAACTTGGATGATGAAAACAACATTTAGGTACATGAGACAGACATTTATCTGGATAGGTGTCAGGCTGAGTATCCATTTGTGGGATTTAAGGCATTTTATTAAAATTTGAAAGTCCGATCCTTACAGATTATGGGCAATACAGTAGCATTTCACTAATGACTGGAAGGCCCATTGTGAATGACTGAATTTTGCAAATTAGCCAGCGAGTGAACAAACAATAAAAAAGCAAGAATAATTCATCTCAGCATCCACTTTGTTCATTTATGTGTTGATTTTTAATTACTTATGATAATGCTTCATAGTGTATGAATGTTCTGTAGTGTATTGTGTATAAGAGTACAAAGTATTAGTGATCTAAGACATTCCTGCTGGCTTTGCTGAGAAGTGGGTGAGCACACAAGAACACTCTGTGTGAGTGAGAGAATTACAAGTTTGCAGATTAGTAAAATGCAAGTTAGTGTCATTTTGTTGAAATACAATGTACTGAGTGCTGAAGAGCTGTAGGGTGTTGTTATATTATACCATGTGCATATATTTTCAACTAAGGTACGCTACATCTACACAGCAATAAAAAAACCCTTGGCACTGAGTCTCAGAGCCTGGGTCAGCTGACTCAGGCTTGGGCTAATAAGCTATTTAACTGCAGTTCGTAGATGCTTGGGCTGGTGCCCTGGCTCTAGGACCTTACAAGGTGGGAATGTCCCCGAGCTCAGGCTACAACCTGAGCCAGAACATCTACGCCAGAATTAAACAGCCCTGCAGCCCACATCAGCTGGCATGGGCCAGCTGCAGGTTTTTAACTGCAGTGTAGACATACCCTTCCCTGAGGCCTACCCCCCTTCACAGGATTTCAGAGCCTGGGCTCCAGCTGGAGCCCAAACGTCTACACTGCAATTTTTAACCCCACAGCCTGAGCCCGAGTCAGCTGACCCGGGCCAGCCATGGCGGTGCTGCAGGTCTTGTAGAGAAGTGTAGACATACCCTAAGGCTAGATTTTGAAAAGGAGGACATTAGTATGTGTCCAAAGGGATAACTGTATGTCCAGTGAGAAGCATGAGTGCATTTGTGCAGACTAACATTTCAAACAGGGATGTTTAATAATACCAAATTAGGCAGAAAAATAAATAACACCCCCAGTGTTGGGAGGAAGTAGCACAGACACAGCTGCACAGGCTCCGAACCAGCTGGGGATTCCATAGTAATGGAAGAATCCCCTTCCACTGGAGAGCAGCACAACATGGCTGGATCAGGGGCCAAGGATCTCTAATGTCCATATAATTTAGAGTGGAGAGTGGTGGGTGAAATGTTCCTCTCTTTTCAGATTTAAATATGCACATCTATATTCCCTATGTGGATTTTTGACCACACTCTAAAGAGAAGGAATAAAAAGGGAATGCAGAATAAAATAAGTAAATTGCAAAAATCTGCAAAAGAAAAATTTAGAAAACAGCTGACAGAGTTGGTAGCACAAAGTCAAGCTGTCCCTAGACATTTTAATTTGTGTGACCTGCACGTACATGCCAGATAATCCAAAGCCTCGCTGACTTTGGAAGCATTATAGGACAATCTTTACATAATGGGTTTAGAATGATTTGTTTAACTTGTTAGCCACAAACAATGTGTCTCTTCTTGTTCCAAATCCTCCCCCCCACACCTCTCTGAACAATTATATTGATTGCAGATACATACACACAGACACAAGGAACATACAAACTCCCCGATTTCTGTGGGGAGCTGATGTGTCCATATATAGTATCACAAAACAGTGACAAATTCCAGGCTTTTATTGCAAAATCAGATCTACTTTGGCGATCTCCCTTTAAGAAAACTTTGTCAAGAGCATCTAGTAATGTTTAGTGAGGTATTTTCCTACAGTTCCTCAGGGTAAATTAATTTACCTGATTGTGAATTACCACCTTTCATTTCTAAACCCTTCTAGGAATATTTATTATTTATGGTGTGTCATTGTGCTCATAGTGTTTTATTAAATACTTAAAGTCCACACCCCAAAGAGCTTAAATCTAAATCTCACACAAAACAATATAACATACAAGTCAATAGTTTGTACACAAAAAAATATGGAGGAAAAAGTAGTAGTTTTTAAGGAGAAAGGAGAAGGAGAGAGTGAGATTATTCATTGGCGCAAAGTTTATAGCTGCCAAAGCATCAGAAGTATCAGTATGAGTAGCCTGTTTCAAGGGAGTTTTTCCACACCATTTCAGGAAACTTTTCTGTTGCCATGCACTGGTACAGGCTGCCACATTGCTGATAAATTGCTATGCATGGGAGTTTATTCAGTGCACTCCACTTAATCGACACTTGCTTAATCAAAAAATTGGTTTAAAAGGGACATCTCCCAGGGAACAGACTTAAGTCTAATGATGCTCAACAACAAATAGTACTGCTTAATGGGGAAAGTAATTCCACATATTGGGAGATTTGGATATTTAATGTTATTTAGGTCTTAGGCATTTCAGTTTTGTGCTAGAACATGCTGTAAAAACAGCTTTCAGTCCATCTTTATCAGAAAGTGTATATATTAATTACCACCTTCCACTCCAGCTACAGCTACACATGCTGGGTCACCAGAGCAGGTATTTCACAGTTGCCCCAGGACAGGCAGCAGGGTTGGCCCCAGAGCCTCAGATGTATTTAGGTGCTTAACTCTCACTGAAATCAGTGGTAGATAGGCATCTAAATACCTTTGAGGATCTGGGCCTCAATCACTATCTCAGTAGTTCCTCCCGGGTTCATGGCCTTATACAGTAACTTGATGAGCTCTGCAGGGGCATTACTGTTAAAATGGAGTCATCTGTTAATCGGGATATCCTGTTAATTAGTTCAAAAGGCCCCACTCCTTGCTCTTTTGAGTAAGGGTACGTCTATACCCAGCCGCTAGTTCGGCGGCTGGCAATCGAACTTCTGGGTTCGACTTATCGCGTCTTGTCTGGACGCGATAAGTCGAACCCGGAAGTGCTCGCTGTCGACTGCGGTACTCCAGCTCGGCGAGAGGAGTACCGTGGAGTCGACGGGGGAGCCTGCCTGCCGCGTGTGGACCGAGGTAAGTTCGAACTAAGGTACTTCGAACTTCAGCTACGTTATTCACGTAGCTGAAGTTGCGTACCTTAGTTCGATTTGGGGGTTTAGTGTAGACCAAGCCTTAGACACTAATTTTAGTACATTTCTTTAATACATATGTATGATTTTAATTTGATTTTCTGTTTTCATACCCTGCTATCATTTCCTGATTGAAGCAGAGTGTGTAGGTGACCTAGTCAATAGTGTCTGGTACAGAGCAGAAGGGGAAGAAACAGCCATGTTTGGATACCGAATCAGCTAGTAAACACTGTCCCCCTCAATCTCCCTCTTAAGGGTTTAATTTGGAGACAGTGAATCAGGGATTTTCAAAGATGCCTAAGGGAGTTAGGCACCCAAATTACACTAAATTACAAGTTGCCATTTGCATGTATATTTTCCTGATTTACACACACACCCCTGTGGAAAATGCACATGTAAATACTAATATATATATTTGTGCAAATTTTTTGCACCTGAATATAATGTTTAAAAAGCTGTCCTTTCTATCAGTTGTCCTTACTGCTGTGCTCCAGACATTAGTAGAGTGACCTCCAGCCTCTGTCTTCAGTCAGAGATCAATGGCTGAAGGCTGGAAAAAACAAAATATGATAAAAAAAATTAATGCATTTATATTTAAAGCAAAAAGCAACAAAACACCACACCGGATTGCTGTTGCACTTAGGGTATGTCTACACAGCGGCTGGGAAGGTGATTTGCAGCATGGGTAGACGGACACACGCTAGTTCCACTTGAACTAGTGCGCTTATAGGCAGTGGCTCATACTAACAGCATGAGGACTAGCCCATCCAACCAAGTAGGAACCTAAAATGGCCCAGTACAGAAATATAAAAGGAAAAAAATCTGATCTCTGTTACACCAGTGTAAATCCAGAGAAACAGAGACCAAAATTTGTTCTACAGTGTAGACTGGGAGTATAACCACGCATTGAAATAAATTACAAAGCTTTTGCTAAAATACATTTTGATATTAAGATCCCAATACATTAACCAAATATATGATAGGCTTAACCATTAGAAAAAACATTAAAATAAAATATTTTAAACTGTTTCTCATTCATTATCAAGCCATGATCCCAGCTGAAGGGGTCTAGGTGGGATCAAAGTTCAGTTACTGCAGAGCACTTCTGAAAATTCCACTGTCTGTGCCTCCAATGGCATCAGCTGCTACTGCAGAACAAAGAGGGAATTCTGAATTCTGCATTAAGCTGGTATGTAAAAGAAACACAGATAAAACGCGGGGATCTGTACTCCAATATGGTAGACTAGACCCACCAAGCGCATAAGCACACAGTGGTATATATAGATGTTCCAGTTAATGAATACCTTACAAGGACAAAAACCTGTCCTCCCATACAGAAAATGTGCATGGAAAAGGTTGAATGGAAGTTTCTGCTACATTACCAAAACTGTACTGAAAAAAATATCCTAATCTTCATTTCATATATGTTTATATATTCATAACCCAGTTCTTCCAGAAAAGGGCCCCAAATCTTAGAATTTTCATCATGCCAATTAACTTGCTCAACAAGCATAAGAGCTTCTAAAACATCTTTCTTCTATCCTTTTCCCCTATCTATAAAATTACTCTACTTGCTAGTCTTTGTCAGACATTAGGTAATGCTTCACAAAAGGTGCATGTTCTTTCAGTTTTAAGCGTGTTTTGATTAGCCACCGTTAATTTTTTTTATTATTTCACAACTGCTTTTCCCATTAGGAGGATGGCTTTCTAATGTTCTTCAGATTGTTTTTTTGCTACTAACATTAATCTACAAGTATGCAAGCTGGCTTAATGACAGAGCTTTAAAAGTACTATTAATTGGGGCCTAGACATCTTGCCAACTTAGGTTTTCCAGATTCAACTTCAGAAACAAATCTTAATTAAAAAGGTTATTAATGTTACAAATCAGTATTTTGTAAAAATAAAAACATAGTTCCTTGTTAACCATGGAAGTAATATATACAGTACAACTATTAATTAATTTGTTTTACTCTCTATTGCACAAGTCTGCATTTTAAGGAAATCTCCTCTCCCCTGCTGGCCTGAGTCAAAAATATGTATGTATGATTTACAGGCTTCACATTTTCCAGGAAAAAAATGTAAAGTCAGACAACCTAAGTTTCCCAGTAGCAGTGCTGTAAGTGCAAAATAATACCTCAGTATGAACTTTTAGTTCCATCGCCATTCTTAATGAAAATTGATGTCAGCTTCAGTATTTAGCTCTTTGCCAACATTTTCCAGAAAAAGACTAGTTTTGTTTCTAAAAAGCAGCACTCACAGAGCCCAATTTCAAACTTAAGTGTGTAAATAGAAGATCTTAACCTTGTAATGGGACACTCAAATCAGCACTCAGACTGAAATCTGAACCAGCGCAAACAAATATATGCAGTGAAATCCTCGGACCTGATTGTTCTCACATATATGGCTGCACATAAGAGCAAAGTCAAGCTCCTGGAGTGTAGCTGTCACCATTTACTGAACAAGCAAGGAATAGGAAAACCAGTCCTCAGCACTGACTTCCAAGTGTGCTGGCTGACTCTTTGAATTATCAGAATCCCCAAATATCCAAGATTTGTACTCTGCCCCGAGTCCTTCAGCTGATATGTACCCTACTATATTGGGAATGAGTGAGTGGGTTTGGTGTGTCTGTGACAGAAATATGAAAAGCCTGTGCATCTGAGTAGGCTGAGTAAGAAGCAGACTAAATGACTCAGTAGGAAATAATACAAATCTATAAGGTTCTTTAGCTTGGAAGTTATTTGAAAAAACATTCAAAGCAAAGCAGCCTTTTCTAGACAATTTTCAGATCTTATTAGCACTACTATAATATAAGTCTGTCCTTGGCCATCACACCTACCTTGATTCCTAGTGCCCCAACAAGAAATTTCTAATGAGCAGTGCAAGGCTGATTGAGTGGCTTTGTTCACCAGTGGCATGTAAAAGTTGCAATTTTTTTAATTAAATATTTTTTCCTGTTAGCTCTGTTATTTTATTTCAGCAGGCTTATTCAAGTTATTATCATGTACCCTGCAGCCAGGCTCCTTTGTGTTATGATCCCTTCAAATCTCACAAACTAAGCAGGGTCAGGGCAGGTCAGTAAATGAACGAAAAACCTCTCAGTGCTGTTGATTCAGGGACTAGCACTCTTACCTTTGAGTCAGTACTAAAGCAATACCGATGCCTTGTGGCATTGGGCAGCATGCTGCTGGAGTTGCTATCTTTTGGACTAGATAGAAAATGAAGTAAGTCATTAAAGCCACTTAAGACTTCACAACTATTTGAGGTCTTTCAAGATCACAGCACATAGATATTAATAAAATCATAGTTTATAAAAACTACTTGTGATCAATAAACAATTACATTGAGCTCTTTGCATGAGTAAGATCATTGTCCCTAATAGTTTGGCCAAATTCAAAGCTGGTTTTACTGTCTTGACCATATGTAACTCCTTTGTAGTTTCATTGGGATATACATTCTGTACTACCTTTCCTTTTTTAATGTGTAATGTTACACTGAACTGTTAAATATTACCTTTGTTTCACCCCAAACATGGCTACATCTCAGGTGATAGATAAATTATGTCCATGTGCATCAGTTTAAAATCTTTCGAGATTAAAGGTGTTATATAAATTAAGATAATTGTCATTTATCACCAAAACCCAGAAACAATAATTACAATACAAATAAAATTAAAAAACAAAGAATTTCTAAATACAGAATCTCTAGATACAGATAATTATTTCTGTATTGACCATTATCTGTACTACTCAACTCTAGGCTACACCCCAGGACATTCTTTTTAATGTTAATTTTCTTCTTGTTTCCATTATCTTTCCATTCCTGAAGGATGTGGCAATTCATTTCCTTGAACTTCATTAGCACTTTAGGAAGATTGGAAACCAAGCTCAGTTATAATCGAAGAAGTAAGGTAAAAATAGTTCAGAGCAGGAAAGAATATTGAGCAGATATGTTGAGCCTAATTCTCTTCTCAGTTACATCGGTGCAACTCACAGAAGTTGAGTATAAATGAGAATTTGGCCTATTGTGCATATATAATATGAATAGCCACAAAAATAAGTAAAATATAGGATTTATACAGTAGCTTAGTCATCTTGAAATATTTGGTTTTATTAAACACATTTTTCAATAACTGCTTTTAGCCTACACTTCAGTTGTTAGCTGAGCTTAGTAAAGACAATTATGCTTTGGCATTACTGCCCCTTTTCTGAGGAATATTAGCTTCTTTATGAAGAAGTAGTAAAATTGTAGTATGCTTTACTTTTGTATATTTCAAGTATAGCAGAGTAAAAGTATACTACACAGACAAGTATTACCTAGTCAGGTAATACTCAATTACACACACTTTGTGCAATCAGATATGGTAATCAGATAACTTGAAGAATAGTCAAAGGATTTTTCTTACTTGTAGCCAAGCTGTCGACAGACCACAGCTGCATCCTTATCAGACCATCCATCATCACAAATTGTGCCCCACTGGCCATTGATAAAAATCTCCACACGTCCTTCTTTCTTATTCTCACCATCCATCAGCCTGATGGGAGGACCTAGGAATAAGTTACACAATAGTAGAAACAAAAACTAGTATTTTAGGTGATTTCATCACATTCCAGGGTTAGGGGTCAACTGACGCTTATGTTCAACAAGATTTCCACTTTAATGATATCATCTGTTAAAGTATTCATGTATTTTGTCATGGAAGGGAGCATGAAGCATTTTATACACATTACAACAAATCATGAAGCACCAATGTACTCCTTATGCTTTAAACTGTAGGGTTCATCGGTTTCTTCTATTACATATAAATATGTAGCATAGCTTATAACGTGACTGGAACTTACACAGCCCAGTTTTTTCGCCAACAGTAGAGAACAATCTGGTTGATTCTTGTGTTATGAGGCTACACCCACACGCTACCCATTTGAGCAGACCATATTCTTCATAGAAGACTTTTACAGGAGGATTTAGCTAAACCTCACCGATAAATACAATCACTCACACAAGCCACACACACACACACAGTATGCTCACACTACAGCCCAGCAACAAATGTACTAGCCCATGTTACTATGAATTTATTACTTATACAAAGTATTTTCCAGCATCTTGACTAGTATACTCTGGATTATTAACATAATTAAAACTAAACTACATTTGTCCAACTAAATAAAGTATATTCTGTTATAGATTTTCCTTTGCTTTTTTTTTAAATTATGTTTGTTCATTTACTCTCATTCAGAAAATTTGATAATGCAAAATCAGTCTCCCAGTCATTGATATGAATTAGTGAGATTTCTACTAATTATGTACTCTTACCCAAAGGCCAATTGCATATATTATTATTCTAGCTAAGTACTTGGACTGCAAGTTTCAAAAAACTGTATCATAAAAAGCCCTAAGGGTATAATTCTCATTTACACTAATGCCCTTTTTCAACTCTTGGGCAGAGCCAGAGCCTTAAAGTGGGCATAAATTCAATTTGAGGCCCCTTAACTCTGTGTAAATGAGAATCAGCTCCTAAATCTTTTGGTAAGTAGTACTTGATATATCTCTAATACTTTACATTAGAGTTCTTTCCAATAATTGGACAAGCTATTATTCCTTCTCACTCTCCCACAAATGGAAGACAACTTAGCTAGAAAGCCAGTGACAATTACTGCCTACCCAAGAGGAAGAGCAAATAATGGGCCAGATTTTGCCCTTAGCAAAACTAGTGTTAATTTGGCATTAGTCATTGGGCTGAATTCACCCAGAGTTATCTTATTAAAAGCGAAAAAGCTTTAAAACAGAATTATTTTTAATATTAAAATGTTTTTCACTTCAATTTTTTTTATTATTTACAGTTTACCATATATTTACATTCTGCAATTAACTCAGGCTGCGCAATTACATTTATTGCTCACTTTCTCTTAGTTTCTAGTCAGTTACATTTTCTGGGTCTTATATACTAACAAACCTTTTTGTTGTTGTTATTGGTTCCTCACCACTCTATGGGAAATATTTGAATTCATAACCCAAACTTGTTAAGTGTAATAAAAAATGAATTACAAATTAACATCTGCAGAGCATTATTTTTTTTAACAAAAATGTGGTTTGTGTCTTAAACCAGTTGTCTATCTCCCTTTCATGTTTATATTTAAAAATACTCTTTCTTATACTCTTCCTCCACTGAATTCCTCTTTAGAGGAAATATTTAATACTTTCTCAAGTGTTAGGAAACAAATAGTAACAATATAGCCTTTGTCTTCTGTCCAACCAGAAACATTACAGCAAATCTCAGTCTCATCTTTATTCTTCTGTTGTAATGAAGTGCTATTCTGGAAGAACATGATTTTAGTGTAAATTATACTCATATTACCCAGATAGGGAAAGAAGATTTTAGCAATAAAATATATGTATTTTATTGTTACCTCATCTTGTTATATTTTAGCAAATAAGTCTAGATGTGTGGAATTAATATGACTTTCAGGTGAACTGAGGGGGATGAGAGAATGTTACCCTATGGATACATTTAACTGAACTGAATCTTGTTCAGCTAGGATTATGTTATATAGTCTCTCAAATGCAGCAGCGTAAATAGTTTGCATCTATGCAGACAGCCGCCATGATTTGAATGCCTGTTATATGGGAGATGAGAAGGTTTATTTCTAGCAAACATACTGTAGCAATCTCACCCATATGTAATCATTGGTTGTATGATACCACAATAATAATAATAATAATTAATAATAAATAATTTGTGGAGTTTGGGGAGCAGGAGGTTTTGAAGGGAAGAGAAGAAGGAAGAGACAAGAAAAAGACTGAAGATGTGAAAAAAATGTAGTAAAATACTGTATTATTTTTCAAAGGAACCTCAGGGAGTTAGGCACCCAAATCCCTTTAAAATTCACTGGGAGCTGGAGAATAACTTCCCTAGGTTCCTTTGAGAATCCAAGACCCAACAACTACTACAATATATTTGGGTAAACTTTTAAAAATATAGGCAAAGATTTTACAAAATATGTATCTAAAGATAAGCTCCTACATCCATATGTAGCCAACTAAATAAGTAACCTCGTTTTCAAAAGTATTGAGCAACCTGTAGCTCCCATGATAGTCAACGTGTGACATTTTTGATAGCCAGACTACTTATGGATTTCGACACTTATCTTTAGGCACACATTTTTTAAAATCTTGGCCATAATAGTTTGTTTCTTCTCTTTAATGCAACTTAACCATATTTCACATCAGAAAACAACTTCTGTGTTTGTACAGTGCCTTGCACAATGGGGTCCTGGTCCATGACTGTGGCTCCTAGGCTCTACTGTAATACAAGTGACTAATAATGATAATAATACAGAAGTAATTCCATGTTTCTAATCATTTTCACAGTCCATCTCTGAATGCCCTCTATTTCTCCAATCTCTCTTTTTTAGATGGGGTGTAAGAACCTAAGTCCATAGGGAGGTGTACTACTGATTTATCATTCTTTCAGTTCATTACAACTTGCAGAGTACTAAGTGAAAGTCAATATGCCATCAGAAGGGGCTCACTGGGACTAAAACCCCATCCAGTCACAGATTTAGGTTTCATTGGCTCTGGATTCACTGCATTACAGATTAACATTGTTTCCTTATGCCCTGTATATTGATGTTCCCATATGCAACCTTAACAGCTCCATGTGCTCTTCAAGGGGAGAGCTTTCTCTCTCCCTTCACATACACATATGCCCATCTCTGACTGATTGAAAGCCTAACTATGTACAGGCAGCAGAATAAGTGGAGATTCAAATTTGTAGCATCTTTAAAGAGACTGCATTCTGCTTGAATCTGTACATAGAGGAATGCTGACATTCATTAGTTACAAAGAATGCCTTACCCAGTGAGAATCTATGGCTGTCATTATCTGGGTGACAGGTTATTCTGACATCCTCCTGATGGCTGCAGTCATGCTTTCCCCACTCTCTCTTTGAGCACTGAAGGATGGTTGATTCTTTTCCTGAGCAACTGACATCATCCAACCAGATAGGCCTAGTACTCTCTTCTGAGAAGCTTTCTGATGCACTTTTTCCATACCTGTGTAACAAATGCGTATGCATAATTTATGAGCAATACTGCACTGGGGATATATGATACTTCAGCACCGAAAAGGAAATGATTCTTTGTGGGTGGATAAAACCAACTGCTCTCAAGCACAAAGAGAATAGGTAAATTTAGCTCTGGCAAAAGAAAGTTCAGCTTCTGTTAAAGTCAATGGGGAGCTATTTATGCCTTTTCCAGGGTAAATCAGGGCTCAAGGTCTTCTTAAAGAATGACTGTCACATTCAAACAAACTTGAAAAACATTACTCTTATGGCCCTCATTCATCAAAGCACTTAAACATTGATTTTGGGACTTAAGCATGTTCTTAAAGTCAAGCATGTGCTCAAGTGCCTTGCTGAACTGAGGGCTCATAGACATTATATTCTGTATTCCATTTTCTGTCATTGTTTATTATCAAGCTTTCTCTTTTCTAATTCCCTTTACCTCCTGCCTGATTTATTTGGAAATGCCACAATCCTGGAAGTACTATAGCAGAATTACTTTCTATTGTATCATGAATAACGGATTATGACTTCAGAGAGTGAATAAATGAAGCAAGAGAAAGGCAATGTACATAGTAAAAGAAATTCCATTTGCTCATAGTTATCTCTGTAACCAGACACAATAGGAAAGGTGATGCAGAATAAATATATGACATCGGAATGGGAGTTTTGTAAAAGATGCACTTTAAAAAATAGTTTTCCAGAGCATAGCTGTTAATTTTTTTGAGCTAGATACAGAAATACCTATACCATGGGTAAGCCTCAGTGACTTTAATGGGAGTTCCATGGGCAAAAGATTGGCAAAATCAGACTTTTGGTTTAGCATGGTGAAGCAGCTTCTCTTTCCAAAATGTGTTTGGCCTCAGCCAGCAAGTAGGATGATAGAAAGGAACTTGGTGCATGTCTAGGGACTGAAGTGAGACAAAGTTTCTGATCTTTCTGTTAAGAGGCCACAAATGTCTAAAAGAGACTGGAGGAAGTGGTGATGGAGTTTTATGGATTTCAGCTCAGTTCTTTGCACATAGCACATATTACATCTCTACCCCGATATAACGCTGTCCTCAGGAGCCAAAAAATCTTACCGCGTTATAGGTGAAACTGCGTTATATCGAACTTGCTTTGATCTGCCGGAGCATGCAGCCCCGCCCCCCCGCCCCCCCCCCAGAGTGCTGCTTTACCGCATTATATCCGAATTCGTGTTATATCGGGAGGGATAGCTCAGTGGTTTGAGCATTGGCCTGCTAAACCCAGGGTTGTGAGTTCAATCCTTGAGGGGGCCACTTGGGGATCTGGGGCAAAATCAGTACTTGGTCCTGCTAGTGAAGGCAGGGGGCTGGACTCGATGACCTTTCAAGGTCCCTTCCAGTTCTAGGAGATGGGATGGGTCGCATTATATCAGGGGAGAGGTGTATTTCAAAAATTTAGAGGCACAATTCTCCTCTTCCAGGGTAAAAGTGATTCTCACGGAGATTGAGAATGGGAGTTTTTGGTATCCTGCAGAGAAGAAACAGGGTCTATGAGTGCAATGTGTCTCCATGAAACACGTCTGTTGTAGGTGGCTGTTTATAACTTCAGTAGTATGAAGTTATGGCTGAGCTATGAAGTTCTTTTAATCTCAAGGAGGAATTTTCCTCACAGCCCATCCTGAAAATAACCATTAAGAATTCTCCCAAAAGGCCTGACCAAAGCCCAGGGAAGGCAATAAGAGTCTTCCCCTTGATTTCTTCCTCTACTCATTTGATAGCATAAACCCAAGGGAAGGCAACCTATGGCACGCAGGCCAAAGGAAGCACATGAGCTGATTTTCAATGGTACTCACACTGCCCGGGTCCTGGCCACCAGTCCGGGAGGCTCTGAATTTTAATTTAATTTAATGTAAATGAAGCTTCTTATACATTTTAAAAACCTTATTTATTGTACATATAACAATAGTTTAGTTATGTATTATAGACTTATAGAAAGAGACCTTCTAAAAACGTTAAAATGTATTACTGGCACGCGAAACCTTAAATCAGAGTGAATAAATGAAGACTCGGCACATCACTTCTGAAAGGTTGCCGACCCCTGGCATAAACACATCAAACTGGCTCAGAGCAGCACTGTGTTAATGTTCTTCGAAATCTGAGAACAACCAGCTTCATAAATCATTTAGGAAATTACTTTTTGTTTTTTGTTCAGTGTTCTGTTTCTTATTGCAGTGCGATCTACAAAGCTTTTCACAATACAAAACTGATGCTCATGCGAATATTAGATAAAAAAGACAACACAGCACATTTCATAGTTTGCAGAGTATAGACAGTATTTTGCAAAGTTTTATCACCACTGCTAAACCAAGCGTTTAGTTTTCTCACATAAAAGGATCTTACTTAAATCCCAGCTGCCGACAAACCACCTGTGTATTCAGCTCAGTCCACCCGTCATCACAGACTGTGCCCCACTGCCCGCTGTAATATACCTCCAGACGTCCTTCATGACTGCCTTTCCGACCTGCTAGTCTTATTGCACCATCTGTGGCATTAGCAAGTAAGAAAAAGCAAGAATCAGTTCTGCTTAAGATGCAATTACCTTGTCATTCCCCAGGAAAAGTAAAAACAAAATTTACGGTATTGGGTCAGACCAAAGGGGTACCATGTCTGGCAATAATGTTTGAACAGAAGGTGAAAAAAAAAAATCATGTACCTGTCAGCTGTGCAGTGCTTTATATGTAGCAATTGTTCAAGTGCAATGGAAAAAATTTTAAATCATTGATCCTCCCAACTTTTACTCACATGACTAGTTTGCAGGACTGGGCTTTTACTTTGCAATGTCAACGTATACAGTTTATCTGTGGCTCTACACATTCATTTGTATATTCTCTTTATTTCCAAATTAAGCGCCATATACCATGGCTGCCATTAAAAAGTCAACATTCACTTACTTCCACTACACAGCTGAGATACCACTTACAGAAAAATACTACAGTATCTCATATACCACAGGAGAATGACTGTTGATAAATGCTGACCTTTTGATGGTAACCAAACAACAGCCCTCGCTCCACATCGAAATATCTATTGTTGTTGGTGGGAGAAGTATTACAAAATGAGAGCAGCATATGGCTGTAAATTTATATGAGCCAAATTATGCTCCTGATTTGCATGTATGGATGACCCACAGTACATGGATCTTGCACCTTCTGCATAGAAGGGAGATTGGTTACTCAACTGGTTTCTGAGATGTAAAGGCATCTTGCTGAATAGCAAGACCTTCTGTAGTTGCAAGTTTCACACATGCTTACAGCTGGTCCTGCAGGACAGGGCTGGCAGATTTTACTACTGCCTGTTGCTTGGCTTCAGTGCAACCAACAATTCTAAAACATATCACTCTTCCAAATCTCTCAATCCTGGGTCTGTAATTAATCATCAATATGCTAATTGCTCAGGAGACTACCTGTAAGAGGTGTGCAGGAAACTCCTGCATCTTCTTTGTGGCCACAGTTGTGTTCTCGCCAGGAGCTCTTTGGACACTGTTCTATGGACAGCTCGTTCCCAGTACAACGTACTTCGTCCAGCAGCACTGGGCCTGAGCCTTCTCCAAAGTAAGCCTGGCTCCATGCCTTGGCTACTCCCCTGTCCAAACATAATAAGGAAAGACTCAAGAATCACAAGCCATCCGAAAGAGTCTTTAACTTGGTGGTAGTGGCTGACATGTTGGATACCCTCTGATCAGCGTAATTAACAGCAGCAAATTTTCAAGTAGCAAGTTAGGATTCACAAAAATAGTTATCTGGCTGGTCCCTGGCATTACTTTTTTTAATCTCACAATTAATCGAAATTAATTTTTTTAATCTCTTGACAGCCCTATTACATACATATAACAACAACAACGCTATGTACTTCTATAGTGACTTTCACCTGATCTCAGAGCACATTAATTAAACCTAACCCCTCACCCTCCCTAAAAACAAACCTGACATGAAGTAGGTAAGCTTAATTATCCACATATTACAGATGGGGAAACTGTGGCACAGAAGGTCTTGACAAGCTTATACAGCAAATCAGTGACAGAACTGAGAATGCAGTTTTCCTACTTCTAGTCCTGTACTACTTTCACTACCAGAATTTATCTCCTTTTTCTACATAATGCTTCTTCAATACAAAAAACCTACAGAAATTCAAAATGTGCTCTTATATTAAGCATCATAAAAGACATTCTGTACTTTAACACTCAGTGATCTCAGGACTTTTCCATTTCTAATTGCCAGTATCCTATGCATCCATATATTAATGATCTTAATAGTTTGGTTTCTCTCTGTACAGTGGTACCTCTGTCTACACTTCTTTTCTCATTTTAATGAGCAGTGATTTTCTGATATTCTATTATTAGGGGAGTGAGTGGATCTGTGGACAGTTCAGAGAAACTGCTGGCTTTGGGGTTTAAGTACCTAAAGGATTAGTTTAAATTAAAATAAATAGTTGTGTAACAATTTTTATTATTTATTTATTTGTGTATGGGGAAGTGTGCTGCTACTTAACTAATTTGCTTTGAGGAAGTAAGCCATTGTCAGTCATATATTCTTAATTAACAACCACCATCTTTTTGGAAGTAGGGAAGGTTGTGTGTGTTCTTAACTTGGGCAGGCCTTGAAGATTTTGATCTTAGATTTAATCATTACAACCCCTAAATATCTTTAAAACAAATATTCAGATGCTTTACTGTGACTTTTCAGTCTTTATGCACTTAAAATTCAGACAGTCTGACAAGGTAAGAGGTTTCCTTTTCCTTGATTTATCAATTTTAATTAATTATGGAATCACAGAAATAGAGGACTGGAAAGAACCTTGAGAGGTCACATAGTCTGTTACCCTCCCCTTCTCCCCCCCAATCCCCCGTGCATTGAGGTAAGGGAGACAGGGGTGTGGGTGGGGGTGTTTGTATGCGTGCACATGCGTTCAAATCCATTTAATGCTTTGCTCATCCACCCTGTCGTATGTATCACTGAGTGCACTGCAAGCAAAGACAATGGGCATATCTAGACTAGGAAAAATGGTCATGCTTTAAAATGTGTTGGTAACTAATTAGCACCATTTTAAACATAACTTTGCATCTTATATAGAGAGGGCAGATAATGTTTCAAAACATGGAAACACTTGATTATGGTCAGCTTGTTAGCTGAGGGGCCAAGGCTTCTGGGAGTTGCTCTTCTTGTCCTCTCTCCTGGGTGAATACCTCCACTGATTCAGCTTCCCCTGTGGGCACAGAGGGCAGCAGGGTGTGGGGGGGTCAGGGTCTTAACATTCATTCAATGGAGTTGCACCAAGGAATAATTTGACCGAGTAGGATAAAGTAGGGGGTAACAGTTTCACAAGTGCCTAGGTGACTTAAGATCTTAAAGTTGCATTTTCAAAAGTGAAAGTCATTGGGATTTAGGCTCCTAAGTAACTTTTAAAAATGAGACTTAAATTTCTAGGTCACTTAGACCCAGATTTTTAAAGGTATGTGGTTCTAACTGATTTAGGAGTTTACGTTTCATTTTCAAAAATGATTTAGGCACTTATACGCCTAAATTCCACTGACTGTCAATGGGATTTTGGCTCCTAAATACCTAAGTCTCTTTCGAAAATGAAAATTAATCTAAATCAGTTATGCATTTCAACACTGACCACAGCAATACCAACATACTTTTAAAAATCTGGCCCTTAGGCCACGTCTACACTACCCATTGGATCGGCGGGTAGTAATCGATCTATCGGGGATAGATTTATCATGTCTCATCTAGACGCAATAAATCAATCCCCGAATCGACGCCCATACTCCACCTCGGCAGGAGGAGTAAGCGGAGTTGATGGGGGAGCCGCGACGGTCAACTTGCCGCTGTGAGGACGGACAGGTAAGTCAAACTAAGATCCTTCGACTTCAGCTATGCGAATAGCGTAGCTGAAGTTGCGTATCTTAGATCAATCCCCTCCCCCCCCCCCCCCCCCCAGTGTAGACCAGCCCTTAGACATTTTGGCATATGTTACCCACATCCATCACAGTAGCTTTAAATGAGAATTTTATTGCACTCTAATGTTATCTAGTGATTAAAATGTAGCTTTTTAGTACGAGAGCTACAGTAGAAAGAAAGAAAACGTCTGCAACAAAATGTTACCTGATACTTTGTGTACTTCCAAGAGTAAATACATAAGGAGTGGGGTTTTTTTTAAAAAAAGGTAGCATACTGCCATCACCTTGGCATCATTCTAAATGTCAACAGCTATTGTTATGGTTTGTTTTATTTTAACATTGCAATCACATCATTTTTTGGCATCTTACAACCCTAAGAACTTGTCTATGTGCAAAAGTTGTACCACTTTAACTATACTGGTAGAGTTAAAGTGACACAGCCCAGCAGTATGGATACTGTTATAGAAGTGTTTATACCATTATAGTTATTCCCATATGGGAAGGGAAATAAACTAAACTGGTTAAGGCATCCTTATGCAATTATCACTATCCACATCTGGGGTTGTACGGATAAAAAAAAAATCTGATAAAAAAAATCACACACTGAAATACAGTAGTTATGCTGATACAAAAACAGTATGTGGGCCAGGCCTTCAATACCCAGAACTCAGATAGCCTGATCTCTACATAGAGTAAGGATATTTAATCCCATTCACCTGCATGCATAAGGATGGTTTAGAGTAAGAATGGATTGGGGGAATCTAACAAATCCACTTTATTTTAATAATCTGATACTAAATACTTTGCTAAAAATGTTCTTGTATCCAAGTATTACATGACACAGCATATAATTTGTAAAATAAAAATAAAAGCTACATTTATTTGTATACCAATCTTTCAGTCCATACTGCAGCAAAACTTTTATCCATACTAAATTATTATACAGCTTTATACCTCTTCCTCCCAACAACATCCTCTGAGGGGTGCTCAGAACTTTTGAAAATTGGGATACTTATTTAGGCACCCACTCTTTAAAATCTAGGCCTTCCCCACCTAGTTTCTTGCAAGTGCTGCAGCATCTTGGATTTGTGCCTTTTTTTCAGCATCCCTTGTTTCAACATTTTTCCACCTTCATTTCTTTTCCCCCACTCTCGGTGTTGAGGGATCTCCCTTATCTTTCCCTATTCTGTTGATAACCTTTTAATATCCCATCCTAAAGCCCATGCATCATAATGATCCTCCCTCTGACTGAAAGTTGGATGGAATTCCTTCTAAGTACTACTTCTCTTAATTTGAATGGAGAAGTGAGTATTGGACCTCCCTAGAAAAGCATCCCAGGACAGCCATTTTAGGAACCATTGAAATCTGGTCCTCCAGCAACTAGAAGGACTAGGAATGAGCAACAGCCAATCAAGGCCCAACAGGCCATAATAAAAGGAGCTGTTTGCTGCAAGCAAAGCAGCTCCTGATGGCAATTGTGGAGTGAGTGTTCTTTAGTGTATATCCAAAGGAACCAGGCTGGGCTAAGGCCCTTTGCTACCACAATTGGTGGCAGGAGGTCAGTAGCAACATTGCTGATTCAATTCTAGAGAAGGAATTAAGCCCCAGAAGGGTAAGAAACCATTTTATTTATAATTGGCTTGGAAGGGCAAGGAACTTCTTCCAACTGAGTTGTTGTACCTGGTTGGAGTTTGGAATGTGTGACCCAGCTAGAGGGCTCAGCCACAGATCTGCTGAGGTAGGCTGACAGCCTGCAGGGGTGCTGAAGATAGTAGCAGCACCATGCTCTCAGAGGCAACTATAACCCACCACAGTGTGCGTCTCATTTTGTGAGAGATGCTTTAGTTAGACATTATTGTCCTTGCACACTTTATCACATGCATTAGGAACTTTGAGTTCTAACAACAGATATCTTGCTCTTATATCTTGCCCTGGGAAGTAGTACTCAAACCAAGTTTGGAAAATACTAATTTAACATGTAGCTAACATGTTTCATTTCCCCAGACCTTTGCAAATAGTAATAACCTATCTCAGAGAGGTGAGGTGAGGATTAAAGTAATGTCCCCTTGTCACAGAAGGGATAGAGAGCTCAATGGCCTACCCAAAGTCACAGAAAGAGTCAGTGTCATAGTCCAGGTTAAAGAACTCAGGAATTTCTGGCTCCTAAGCAACAACTCAGAGCTCTTGACCACACTTCCCTAAGCTAGTACTTCTCTCTTTTATGCCTCTCTTGGGAAAGGCACTCATTTGAACCTGTGCTGTGTGTTATCACAGAAGATGCCACTGTTATGTAGCACAATTGCCAACTCTTTACTGCAAGTCTCATGGTATCTTGTGTTTTTTCTTAAAGCTCCAGCTCACAGAATCATGTAAATAATGAGAATCTCTGCTTTTTTTCCTTTCTTTAATGAATTCTCTAGCCCTCTAGGTTGTGGGAAAACTTGAAAACATTAAGCCTTTAGGCTTTAAAATCGGAAGGCAAATAAAGATAACCACATCTATTATTCTTAAAAATCTCATGATTGTAGGACCTGACTCATGACTTTTCAACGCTTGTATTAGGTAGAGAAGTAGCCACTTCAACCAGACCTGTTCTGTTGTTATACTTTATAAAGTGCTGTTTTATTAAGTGATACAAATTTGGGTTAGGTACTATATATTATGAATCTGTAGTATGTTATATTGCAGGGGTCGGCAACCTTTGGCACACGGTTCGCCAGGGTAAGCACCCTGGCGGGCCGGGCCAGTTTGTTTACCTGCTGCATCCACAGGTTCGGCCGACTGCGGATCCCACTGGCCGCGGTTCACCGACCCAGGCCAATGGGGGTGGCGGGAAGTGGCGCGGGCCGAGGGATATGCTGGCCGCCGCTTCCCGCTGCCCACATTGGCCTGGAGCGGCGAACCGCAGCCAGTGGGAGCCGCGATTGGCCGAACCTGTGGACGCAGCAGATAAACAAACTGGCCCGGCCCGCCAGGGTGCTTACCCTGGCAAGCCTCATGCCAAAGGTTGCCAACCCCTGTTATATTGTGTGCTGTAAAGTGCAAAAATACACTAAGACCAATTTTTCAAGATGAGGTGGCTAATCCATATTTAAACCATTAAATAACAGTTGCCCAATCTTCAAAGATGCTGAGTGCCTTTACTTCCCATTGATTTTGAGGGGCTTTGTGGATGCTCAGCACTTCTTGATATCAGGCTATATTTATATACATGGCTAAATATGGACTTAAGAACCTACTTTTAGGGCATTCGCTTTTGAAAATCTTGGCCTCTATATATTATTTTTTCATGAAATGTATTACTTGTGCTCCCTGCATATTGGCAGACTACTGGTGTAAAAGTACTATTTTGTACAACAGTAAGACTGGCCTACTGGTAGACTTTTAGAGGGCATTATTTTAACACAACTGAAAGCTCACTTCAGCATAAGCACATCTTCTTCCAGGGTCCAAATACAATGCTTTACTAGTAGTAAAGCTGTCATGGGTTCTCCTTGAAAACTCAGACATTTGTAAACATCAATCTCTGAGCTAACTATAACCCCTATGCCACTATTTAGTGTATATCCAGTAAGCTGTGAATCTTTGGTACGACTCTTATTAGTATTAGAGAGCATCTTCCAGAGACAGTACTTCCAAGAATAATGTTAGAATGGCAGGGTGGGGACAGTGGTGTGATACATTACAGAATCATTTATTAAGATTGTATGCATGGGAACCAGTCAGTATAGAAAATTACATATATTTAATAAGGTAGGAAACTCTGCAATTCCATTATCAAGAATCAAAAAATAGTTTCCTTGCTTTGGAAATACGTTCATCCAGAAGATTTCACAAAATGACAGGGTAAGAAAATTAGATTGGTGCTTAATTCCCCTCCTGCCACCTTTGCAATTTTAACATGATATAAAACCTCATCTCTTGCCTTTCCCAGAAGCCTTGTTAACATCTTGCTTTCATCTCCCAGGCAACTTCACCAATATTAAAAGGTCTTCAACCTTTCTTTTAAAAAATTAAATTAGGAGTTAAATTGTAGATGATATTTCAGTTTTAATGAACTGTCCTTGCTTTGCAATTATAAAAGGTAGGCAAAATATAGAGGGCAGAAGGAGAGCAGCCCCAGACTCTCACAGGTCCTAACTGCTGGGCTGGGATAACTGTGATAAATTATCTGACTTCAGTTTATGGAGTAACATTTGCATAGCATGCTAACCACATGTAATAAAAAAGCCTCTTCCAGTATCTCCTGCTTCTTGTAGGTCTCATAACACAGCAGACGGAGAATATGGCATGCAAAAGAGAGAAATTTACCATCTGCTAAGAGGCCTGCAGAAATCGGGGAGATAATGTTTCAACTCCTGACCGTGAAAACAAAGTATATTATACTCTAATGAGACTCTAGATTTCCAATGCATCAGAGACCACAAATCCCACTGAAATAACAAATTGGTGTTTATCAAAAAGTATATGGGGAAACCAAATAATGAAATAAATGAGCAGTAGTTTCTGCTTATCACCAGAAGATTAATCCTCTGAGGTTTTATATTCTAGTAATGCTAAAGCAAAGCTGAAAGAGCATGGGATACTATTGCTGAGAGGGTTTATTTTACACTTTGTAGCACATTTCCATTTGGATTAACTGTAGGCAAATGTGGATGTTTGCCCTATTTTGTAACTGCTGTGCCTGCCTCTGTTGGTAAAATTTCAGCCCGGGGATAAAGAGCACACCTGTCAAGACATCTTGCTTCTTTGGGTACATCTACGCTATATCTGGGAGCATGATTCCCAGCTTGGGTAAACAGTCAACATGCTAGCTCTTCTCAAAATAGCAATGCAGCTCAGGCTAGCTGCCTGAATACGTACTCAGGGATCCAGGCAGGTTTGGTCTCAGGCAGCTAGTCTGAGCTGCTGCCCATGCTCTCCTTGGCTTACCCTGCTATTTTTAGTGCATTAGCTTGAGCAGAGCTAGCATAAGTCTGTCTCCCCAAGCTGGGGGGAACACTCCCCTACATGTAGCCTGTGAAATCATGTACAACTGTAAACTTTTTTTTCAAAAAGTCTAAGCACCATCCAAATACACGTGCTCCTATTAATCCACTTTTACTCAGAAAACAAAAGGAAATCAGGTCCATCCCAGAAATAAAATCTATAGAAATTAACCAAAAGCAAACACATGTTCTAATGTAATCCTGCCAGGCACAATAGTGATACTGCAAGTAGCCCTTTCCAATGACACTATATTAAATGCAATTCACTAGCTTTTGATAATAGCCCAGTAACATTTGAGCATCATAGAAAAGCTCATGAGGAAATGAATAATTCTGTATTCAGAGCACAATTTGAATGGTATGCTCTAAGTCAGGCCTGGGGCCACAAACTGAATGAGCAGGATACAAAGAAATATTGAATAGCTACCCATTCAATGAGCACCATCCATTCTGTCCACTGAATCAGATAGGGGTCCTGTGGGAAAAAATAGTGTGATGGGAGTAATTAAAGACTGTATCCTAATCCACATGCACAATTAGGTTAAAACAAATTAGGTTACACAGGCAACCTAAATTCTGATATTTTCTAACTTTTGAGTGCTTCACTTTGCCACCTTAGTGTTCTTTAATGTAGCTTTAGTATGTAATTTCCTAGGTTTTAAAAAAAAATCAGATTTTTTAAAATGTGGAAATTATTGAGTCTCATATGAGTGATCAGCAGGGTTAGACCTCTTAGATCCACCACCCAGACTTCTACCACTTGAGCTAAGTAATTGATAGCAGTAGTAGGCTGTCATTCTCTATGTGGGCCAGCCACTAGAGGGAGATGAGACACATATTTTACTTACAGGTTTCACAGGTATTTGTTGACAGGAGACTTAAAAATCCTGGGTTCTATTCCAGGTTTCTGAAGCCACTGTATTCTAGTGACCATTGACCTATGCCTCTGGCCCCTGCAGTCTGTGTTCCAGTCCTAGTCTCCCTCCAGCACAGCTCTCCTCAGCTCCTCATTCTAGCCTATCTCATCACCATTCCCCCATAGTTCCACATCCCAGTCTTTCTCCACCCTTCTGTTTTGTCCCAGCCCTTCACCACCATCCCTCCAGCTTCTTATCTCAATCCCTCCACCCTGTTTTCCCCCAGGTTGAGCTCCTCATCCCTTTGCATTCCTGTCAGGTAGCTTTCTCCCTTTCTCCCTCACTGCTTGGGGATCAGCAGGGAGAAGACAGTCTCACTGCTCTCAGTTCATGTGCCCGGTGCCACAGTCATCCCTGACTGCCAGAAAGAACAACTGCAGAAAAAGTACTGCTCACCCTCTACATCCCTGGGATGGATCATTCTCAATGCAGACAGCATCTTCGGAGAATTTAGCTGCCAGATGTTAACAAGTCTCTAGCAAACATGTGCAAACTGACACATTCCAGAGGCTCATAACTTGGCCAAATTTGGGCAGATTTTCACAGGGATAGCAAAAGGCAGGGCAGCACCCATACCCAAATTAAAGTTCCTGCTCCAAAGTAAAGAGGTGCTAGGCCTTTAATTAAATGGTTGTACAATTTTTTTTTTAACAAGAGTGAAACATTTTTTCTTAACCTCATGACTGGAAATGACTGAATGGTTTTTGATCAAATTTTCTGAAAAAAATCTTTACCCCGAAATAGTCCCCCATCATGGAAAACTTCATCTCAAACTGCTAAAGTTTGGTTAAGTTATAAGCAACTGAAAACAGGGTATTATGATGGAAAGTGCCAGGCCTCTTTAACTACAGGCATGGATAAATGTGCCATCTATAATTTTAGTGGCTTCACAGTGTAAATGCAATTTTTAAATGTTCTGCTTTTGAAAGCATTGTGCATTGTTTCTTAGCTTTCCTTCTTTGTTAGGAGTAAAATGTATTTAGAAAAACTAACCCAAGGCCAAGCTGCCTACAGACAACTTCAGCATCTGCATCATCCCACTGATCATCACAGACAGTCCCCCATTGGCCAGTATGGTAGACTTCCACTCTTCCTTCATGAGCATTGCTCCCACCAGCCAGACGGATTGGAATAAAGGCTACAGTTAAACACAAAACAGAGGAAAAAGTCATTTATTTCCCAAAATGATAATCAAAGCTATACACAAATGGAGAGCACTCAGCTTCACTTGGCTTTGGTCAAGTATTATGCAACTTCTTAACTAGATGAAAATCCTGAAACTGAACTGGTTAGAGAAGCCTAAGTGCTTGCAGAATTTTAGGGCTATAGGGACAAATGCTGCTCTCAGTGAAGCGGGAGGGGTGGTGGAACTGCACCAATGTATGTGAAGGCAGCATTTACTCCACAGAGTCTCGATCACATAGGGTGAAATCCTGGCTCCCCTAAGTCAATGGCAAACCGCCCACTGATATGCAGTGGGGCCATGATTTCACCCAGAATATCTTCTGGCACTGATCCCAGTCTGTACCATAGTCAGTCAATGAAAAGTCACTCTATCTGGATTATTTTAACTAAGGAGGGTTTTCCCCTTAACCTCTATCTGCAGTGAGTCTTCCTTGTTGCTCAAATTGGGGGCACATGGTTCCCTCCAGCTGTGACTCCTGCACAGTTTTCCTTTCAACAGCTACATATCTGAGTATGAAACTACAGTGATGGAAATGATACAAAGTTATATAATGCACTTGAACTATTTTGATGTAACTTTTTAAAAGATTATATCAGTATCAAATATCTGGATGACTAAAGTGTGACTCAGTTCAGTTTACACTCTCCAGCAAATTAACTTTACCCTGTTATCTTTCCATTTATTTGTTTGCTGAAAGTGAGCATTTTGGAATTTCTGAAGACCCCCTCTGAACATTTCACCAGCCATGAAAGCTGATGATTTTTCTGATGAAGCTTTCGTAGAAAGGCTAGTGGTGTCAAGAATCTGCAAAAACACAAGCCACTTCAAATAATGTTACCTAATTAACTTCAACCCTAGACTATGAACTATAAATCAATCTTCTTCTAGCACTCTTAAAACAAAGTTATTTTATTCCACTATGCCTAAATGAGCCCTCTAAGCAAAACAAAGAGGCTTTCTGTTGAAATTTCAACTTCCTTTGAATGGAAGGGGAAACTTGGTGAACTAGGTAGTGTGACTTTCAAAATCTGTATTTTTAATTTCTTCATGTATTATCAACCTCATAAAATTGAAAGCTTACTTGCTCTGGAAATAATATGTAGGAAACTTCACTCTCAATTGCACTAGCTTTAAACTTCACAACAAAGGATTCAATCCAGCACTGACATCAATGGAGTTATAGCCGCATCAGAAATGCAGAATAAGGACCAAAGTGTGAATATTTGCCAAAAACAGTAAGATTGTAAACACACTCTAATGACTTTTCGAAATCTGTTCATGCATACATAAAACATCAGTATTTTAATGCACCTCCATAGTATGTGGGGTGGGGGGAAGGGAGGATGGCAGAATCTACAAAACAAACGGTAGCTACTTGTATAGTCTTTCTTTTCTGTTTTGTGCAAATAATAAGGGTCAAACGTTTGAATTCTGATTGACCTATTTGTGCTAGCAATTCTTTACTAATGCATTCACTGTCTCTTGGACACTCATGTACCTGATTTGCAGGTATAGTCAAGTACTTAAATATTCAAGAATCTGAAATTATATCCACAGTTATTTGAGGCCACACTTATGCAGGTAAAAAAAAAAAAAAAAAAGGAAAGCCTAATGAAAGCAAGACTGAAAACTTGACCCTAAGTGTGGCTGAACACAACTGCTTAAATGCCTAATATAACCTACCTCTTATGGAAATTATTTATCCTCAAATATATAATTGTTCACTTAACTTGGTGGAGGTAGGGCTAAGGGAAAAGATTTAAATTGTTTAAGTAATACATCTATTTTTTTATTTTTTTTTTAAATAAGAGGCACAGGCTACCTACAGATCCCAAACATATTCACTCTGATAGCAAAAGTGAAGAACTCTGTTTGTGTAGAATGTATACTAGGAGTTAAATCTTGATCCCATTGAACTCAATGGCAAAATTCCCATTTGGCCTTCAGTAGAACATCATTTCCCTTACTTCAGTGGTCCAGTTTGTTTCCGAAATTAACTGGAATACTGCCCCCATTTCCTGTACAACTGTGAAGGTATGTATGACCAAAACAACTTGATCACTTACTCTTTGAACATTTTAAATATCAAAATATCC
Source organism: Chrysemys picta bellii (assembly GCF_011386835.1). Taxonomy (NCBI): domain Eukaryota; kingdom Metazoa; phylum Chordata; order Testudines; family Emydidae; genus Chrysemys; species Chrysemys picta. The sequence goes on from NC_088795.1 coordinate 40,144,608, forward strand.
GTCATAGGAACTTGGGCAAAAATGTGTCCATCCCAGCATGGGCCATAAGGTAGAGATGGGGAAGAGAGGGTACAAAGCCTTACACTTTCTTGTAACCCTGTGCAGGGACCATCTACAATCGCAGCTCTGCTCTAGTGCCAGTGGTGTTAATTCCTCAATGAGGGTAAGGTGAGGATGGAATCATGGCCCCCCAACACCCATCACAGAGCCCAGGGGAGCTGCTGCATGTGGAAACAGAAAGCACACTGCACCCTTTCCAAGAGTGACAAAACTCACTCCAGCATCTGCAACTGCCCTAGACCCTCTGCCCCTCTGCTTTGGAGAAATTTAGCTAGTTCAAACAGAACTCCCTCTGGGATCCTCACTGCTGCACAACCTACCCTTCCTCACAGCCTGTGTTTTAAAGCAACAATTAGCTATTTGCTGCTCTCAGAATGTGGAAGGACTTTTAAAAAGTGAATGATACTATGCTACATTTTATTTTAGATCTTTTCTTGGACAAGGAAATTAAACTAGGATTGTTTTTTAATGTAATCGTGTGCATTATGACTGTTCAAATAAGGCAAAAAGTTCATAAAAAATTATATACTTTTACCATGGGAAAAGCTACACATGACAGCAGCTGCCATTTTTTGAGGACATGTTCCGCCCTGCCAGATGTCTTTTTCACACAGCAGTATATTTTCTTCATCACCATGGCAACGTACATCACTCCAATAAACAGGGATAAGGCCCAGTCCAGAAAATGGTGTATACTTTGCTGTACCTCTTTTGCTGTAGAAGGAAAGATCAGCATTGGATATTGGGAAATATTTGTTTGAGATGTTCACTCACAAATGCATGGGAGGCCAAATCCTGGGGTGCAGGAAAAGGATTTTGCTCACCAAGAAAAAGTTGCAGGGCAGAATCCTTGTCTGCAGTCAGTCAGGATGTTCATGCATTTGGGCCCTCACCACTAATACAGGATATGAAGAGGAACACCAAATGTAGCCTGTTTTTCCCCATTCCAGTATAAGATGATTTGGTATAGTGGAGCCACACTGCACATGAACCAGTTGGGTCTGCATAACCTCTGACCCAATCACATTCCCCTTTCCTGTATGCTGAGTGGCAGAGACCAATCACAGAGATCTCTTCCACAGGCGACGAAAGGGCAGCTTCCCTACATGAGACCTTCAATGCTCTTGTTCCACTGTACAGCTAACACAGTTTTTAAGGGTATGTCTACAGCATAACCATGCATTGTTGTCCACTCTTATTTGCATGGATTCTTATTTTTAGTCATTCTTGTTTAAATGGTTCTGTCATTGACACCATCACTAAACTTTCCTTGCTGATAAGGATCCTATACAACCAAAATACTCTAAGTGCTGAAGGTAGGAACCAGTTAAAATGAAAACAGGATAAAGAAATATTGCATGTAGGCAGCTGAAACCATAAGCAAAATCACAGCCTCCAGATGGGCTGAACTTTTATCTCCTCTAATCTGCATATTTTTATAAGTTGGCTTGGTGTATGCAGATTAACATTAGACATTCCAAACAGCTTAGATTCAGTTCTGACTGGCACTCTTAAGAGTGGAATAATCACCAGAAATGTCAGAGTGCAAATATTGCATATTAACACCCAGAGCCTGTAGCAAACAAGATGACATTTGATGTACAGCTGAAACAATGTCAGAAAGGCAATAAAGCCACCATATTTTGAGAGTTACTATGAAACTGTAAACCGAATGGGATATTGAGATGATTCAAGTAATGGGATTGGCTAATGCACAAGGTATTGATTCTTTAGAAGCCTAAATTGCATTATCCATGAAAAAAATCCATATACTTATGATCATTTCTCACCCCCCCACACACACCCATTTTCATCTTATAATAATTATACCATCTATATAGGCACTTCTTAGAGATAAATGACTGGCTAGGGTTAATGGAGCACAGTTCAATACTTCCTAGCTGGTAATTATCCCCAGAAAATATCCTGAAAGTTATTATTTAATTAATCAAACCACTAGGGAATATTCATAGCAACCTACTGAGTATGATATGATAGTCACACCTGCCTGTCAGATCCCGTAATTTAGACAGTCATTCTCCTGTCTCTGTTCGAGATAACTTTACAGGTAGTGAAAGGTTAAATATACACATGCCCTCCCCCGCAAATAAATTTGGAGTCTTGACAAAACAATTTGTTTTCTATTTTCTTCAGGCATCTGGTAGAATAGATAATTTCTGAATAGACAAATACAGAAATAATTGCTGCTCGCTAGGCCCAGAAAGTCCCAGGGACAGTAGGAGTGCTGAGGTGTTAGCCTAATTCAGGGCTTCTCAACCTGTGCAACATGACTAAAATTCTGTAAACTTTCTCCATGAAAACCATGGCACTTCTCCTGATTTACCTCATGTACAGTGAAGTCAGAATCAGGACTCATATTTCTTCCCTCCAGTTTGTATTTATTCTCCTGATGAGTCTAGAGACCTGAAGGACCTACTGACCAGATGAGCCTGTTAAATTTGCAGGGTTGTTGTGAGTATGTATGCATCAAGGATTGCCCCACATCTTAACAATATCCCTCAGACTTCCCAATGAGCTTTCTCCTTCAGACAAATTCTCAAGACATCCCTTCTTTTCATGTGAGACATCAAATCTACAGGGTGGTAGGGAAGAAGAGAAGGGGGTTGCTTGACACTCTTCACTCGCTATCCCATGCACTGCTCCCCAGTTCCCATGGAAACAGTCCTTGCATGCCCTAACCTTTCATAATCAGATTCCCAGTTTTCAGTGTGAAAACCTGGTTACCATCTTTGCCTCCCATTCTCTTCAGATGCCAGAAGCAGCCTTACAAACCATATGTTGATTCTCACAGCAACTCCTTTGAGACATTACAAGAATTGGGGGTAAGGATTCTGGGGATAACCAGCTTTAATATACAAAACAGAACAGGTAAACACTTCAGGCAGCAGATATTAGTGGTTGCAACATGCTTACTACCTAGTTATTGTGTAACTGTGGACGGGTGGGTAGAGAGGGCACTTTTTTACCTTGCCTCAGGCAGCAAATGCTTGGTGCATCTGAGGAGTAACAGTTGTGAGTGTTTGAATGTTGGGTAATGGAAGGAAAGATATTAAAACTCAGGCCTAATGTTATATCGTGGCATTGCTTCACAAATATCTTAATAGCATTGGACACACAGTTATAGATTCAGCTGCAAAGTCTGTAACACAATACCCATTTCTTTCTCTGAAGAAGTCATATAAAGGTTTTATGTACACATTCCCAGCTCTCTGACTAATACCTTTGCTAAGTGGGTGTACCACTTCCTCTGTCATTTAGAGACTGTATCAATTGAGAATGAAGCCATCACTTAAGAGCAACACTTTTTTTTTCCAGAATAATATCCCATTCCTAACGGATTTTAAAAATATCTATCAAATCCAGAGCTCCTAAATATGACATTGAAATAAGCTGGTAAATTTGATCTGGGACTAAAACTTACCCAAGCTCAAGCTGTCGACATATGACTGATGCATCATTATTGTCCCAATGACTGCTGCAGATTGTTCCCCAAATTCCATTCAAATAAACTTCAACTGTGCCTTCAAACTCATTCTTGCCACCTCGAAGTCGCACTGACCCTAGATAAGAGAATTTTAAATGATTTAAGTAAGATGTTTGCTGTTCATGACTGAGTTAACTTGTGCCATTTGAAGGACATGCAGTCTCAGCTCCACTCTGCTATAAATATTTTCATGTATCATGTACTTGCTTCAAGTTCATTAAAGAGGGTGCTTCTAATTAGCACTCTCTGGTATCTAATAATTCCTTTCTGTTGACTCAAAAGGAGGTAACCCATTCCATACAATAATTTAATGAGGAAACATCTTGATTCTAACACTGCAGCCAAATATCAAAGATGTGGGGAGAGGGAGTATATGTACATATCAATATAAATCGCATTAATGATAGTCTATACATAAATTTTGTTAACATAATCCGCAATGTTATAACAAGGAAACAAAATATTATACACAAGTGATATATTTTTATCTTCCATCTGATTTAAAGGAATTATAAAACAATCACATGGATTGCATAGCTTCTGTATTGACCCACATAATATATTATGCATGTCATGGATGCCAGCAGTTTATTTCAGGCCAAAGAATGCATTTGTTCTTACTTGCCATCAAACGCTTGATGTAGCTATTACAAATTCATTATAGGCCTGTATCAAATTTCCAAATAAAACAACCTCAAAACATAATCGTAACACACATTCTTTTCCAGTCCTTGTGTGTGTATCATCAAAATACAGGTTGAGAGCACAGAACACAAAATCAAGAAATTGAATAGTATTATAGTAGATACCACAGTATTCTCTTCCCAACAGTGTAAAAAGTCCCTACAGCTACATGCAATTCAAACACCAACTGCAAAAGTGTGAAACAGTCACAGTCATATTTGTTATCCTACAGAGGGAGAGCAAACAATGAATGTGCCATAAAAATGCTACTAATTTGACAAGAAGGTAATATATTGTAGCTGTTATCAAAAACTATAGATGGGTATTGCATGAAATATCAAGTGATCCACCTGCCTATACTCTGCTCTATTTAATAGCATAGCATAGACCCTTTCCACTCTGTAATTTTTTAAGCAAGGGGAAAAAAAATCTATTTATTATAATGGCTAGGTTAAATTTTTGTTCCCTCCCCACAAATTTCACTGCAAGTCTGTTCTGTTTTGAATGCAGTTCTCCAGGGTTATAAAACCTTGAAGGTGAACCATTGCCAAGTAATTCAAGTCTATTAACCTCAGACTTGATGTATGTACTTTTTTGCCCGTGACTTATTTTCACCGCATGTAATACAGTAATATACAAGTACCGCTTATTAAATCAATTTTATAAGGTGATCCTTTTATACAGAATACATGATTTTGTAAAGATTTAATTATAACAATACTATATAAAAGCACTGAAAGAACAGCATTTTGAAGACTCTACTATATGTCTGAATAAATCAATATTTTACTCCATTTATAGCCTTCCCCGTCACACACAGACATAGCCAGATACACACACTGGAATTTTATCTCCTATATCTGTTCTTTCCAAAATCCTTCTGGATAGACTATTATTTTAATCACAAGACATCAATTGCAGACACAGCAATATTTAGAACAAAGTGATTCTTGACATACCAAAAAGGGGGCTTTAATAGTTGTCTGTCTTTTAAAAAATAAAAGGGTTATTTTTGTACAATGACCTTTTTCCTTTCACAATCGTGTGGGACACCCATGGTAAGCAATAAAAGTGCTTCCTGCATAAATATTGCAAGACCTTTCTGTTATCTGGATAAGTAAATACTTGAAGAGTAAAAATTCTCCTTTCAGAGCCACAAGATAGATCTTGACTTCAATATTCTGCTCTTTCTGCATCTACAGAATTCCCACTGGCAACACTGAGACTACTCATATACAGAGAGTAGACTAAAGTATCAAGATTAACTCTGCACATTGGAGAATTTTGCCCTAACACCTTAAGTCCTTTGCTTGTCTAATATTCTCCAAATTTTACAAGTTCTCTACAAAAGTTTTATTTACAGGATGTCTGTTTGCACAGTATCTGACAAAAGTAAAGTGATACAGTACTGTATGTACTTCATATGTTATTCATGCACTCTAAAGAATGTGTGAGTATATATCATGTGACTCGTGTCATAATTATGTAGTGGATAAAACTAGTTCGCAAATGAACTAAAACAACTTCCCCCAAAGTTTACTTAACATGTTGCAGTATTCTGGCACATTGGCAGCTGCTACTCTGAATTTGACTCACTGGATTCATATAGTTTTAAAATACACAAATGACAAAATGTGATACGTAATTTCTATATGAAGGAATAGAACTAATTTTAAATAAACACATCAATCTTTTAAACATTTTTTTTGGTTTGGCTCTTTTTTCTATAGATAAAACTCTTGATTTTGTAATAGGCCTAGTCTCTTAATATGAGATGTATGATGTACCATGGTGGAACAAGGAATTACATTTATGAACACTAGTATATGTTCATAACGTATTGCTAATTAGCTATTCATTACTATACCCTTATAGAGAATAAATGGTCCATGATAATGTATTTTCCTGAGTATACATGATTCTGTGCATGCATTTAGGGCCCCAGTCAGGTTCTGTTAAGTCAATGGGAAAACATCTGTTTACTTTAATGAGTGTAGGATCAGACTCTTAGTTACAAGAAAACAATTTAAAAGGCCATCAGCTTAAGAGTCATATATTGTAAACCTAAACCCCAAAAAACTGTTACTAATAGTACCTTAAAAGAAAAATTTAAATTTAAAAGTCCCATTTACTTTTCTCTGTTCTGTTTTTTCAATTTTCATCTTGAAAATAAGTCAATTTCACTTTTATAGACAGTTTCAATTTCAGACACTGCTGCTGTGCTTGGGTCTGAAAGAAACAGGGGAATTTTGTTTGTTTGTTTGTTTGTTTAAAAGCCTAAGATTCCACTGGAACCTTGAAAAATTGTGGAAACACTTCCATTGGTTTTAGGTTTTATAAAAGCTTGTTTTTTACAAAATTTAAACTTTGGCCCAAATTTGTGGAAATAGTTAAAGCAGGGATCAGCAACCTTTAGCATGCGGCTCGCCAGGGTAAGCCCCCCTGGCGGGCCGGGCCAGTTTGTTTACCTGCCGTGTCCGCAGGTTCGGCCGATCGCGGCTCCCACTGGCCATGGTTCGCCGCTCCAGGCCAATGGGAGCTGCGGGAAACGGCGCAGGCCGAGGGATGTGCTGGCTGCCACTTCCCGCAGCCCCCATTGGCCTGGGATGGCAAACCGCAGCCAGTGGGAGCCGCGATCAGCCGAACCTGCAGACGCAGCAGGAAAACAAACCGCCCGGCCCGCCAGGGTGTTTACCCTGGTGAGCCACAGGCCAAAGGTTGCCGATCCCTGCCCTAGACCATAGAGCAAGGCCGCCATAGAAGCCAAGCCCATTGGCTACTTCCCTGGCAGCTGTGACTATCCCCTCTCTGGAGGGGTTACAGGCTCTGGAGTAGAGTTACCTCCTGGTAAAGCAGCATTACCTCATGTGTGGATTTCTGCCCAAACTGTTGGGTTAGCAGGAGAGTAGACTCAATTTTAAAATGGTGATTTAAAAAAAAAAGAAAGAAAAAAAAAAGTTGACCAGCACTGAAGGAAGCATGCCACAAAGAACTACTGCTTGTCTCTGCTACCATCATACTCATCATACACATCCTCTCAGAACCCACTGAGTCCTGACCATCACCTAGAGTGGCTTTTCAGAAGGTAGGAACACACACTGGAGCTTCTCCTTCTTCCTTCTATTCTCCCTGCCCCATCTCACACCAGTAGCTTCAAAGGATACAGATAATCCTTTTTGACTAAGAAGGTGTTAAGTGAAAGACATTGAACCAGGCTCAAATCCACCTCTACCACATCTTTAACAAGCTTGCTTCATACAAAACTATGTGGATTAAAAACTGCAGACAGAGAAATAACTGTCAAAAGTAACAGTGGAAACAGGGCTGGATGAAGATGTAAATGCCCCATGTTCCCACAGTCAAGTGATCTCGTCAGAATTTGTTTCATTTACTTAAAAATATAGCTCTGTTGGTTGCAAAGTAAAGCTTGAAAATGTGGCCTGAACATAACTGATACAGTGATATCTCCCTGAGGCTGCAGGTTGCCTGAAACAGTGCTCTAAGAGGTGCATCTCAATTGGGTGTTATCACCAAGTCACTGTTCTAAGGAGCCCCTCAACACTACCCCAGTAGAGGATTCTGTGCATGGCAGGAGAAGAGTGCTGCGAGTCTGCTGTTTCCCTGAGTAATTTAACGCCCAGCCTCTGTGTGTGGGAGAGTGGACCTGTGCTGCCACCCCATATGCTCTCAAGGGAAGGGAGACCTTGTTGCCAATCTTGGGAGGAAGAAAGGGGGCTCTGCTTGTCTGGGAAGGGAAAAAGCCTCATGGCATAGGGAAGAGGCACAAGGGCAGGACTACTGGGTAGAGGAGGGGTCCATGTCCCTAGTGTGTCTATGACCTCAGACTGCCTTAATCTAGTTCAGAATGAAGAAAGAGGATCAGAAAATCACATATACAGGACTATAAACCTACACACTCTCAACAGAAACTCCCTTTCACTTCTACATGTTTTATATTACTGAGGAAAAACATTTACATTGTGTTTCTCAATCAATTTCACCCAACGTTACTGACAGTCAATTGTGTTTGTATACAGTTTGGTAATTTTAGTTGCTCTGGGATCTGCCCCAAGTCACATGGGTTCATAGCTGGTGTTACCGTTTAAACCAGGTTGGGTTTGCTTCTAAATGCAAGTAAGGGTATCTGTTCAACTATTGCTGAGACTTGCTCTGCAACACCTGCCACATAGGCTCAGGATGAGACACAGGGAAAAAACTCTCAGCCAACTTTTAATTAACTCTAAAGAACAGATGGGCTTCATGTTTCTTGCAGCTTGTAAACAATATGACTGTCCCACTTGCCCCTCTTGTTAGTTTGCTCCTAAATCCAAAGATTCTAGCTGTCTGTATCCTACATCTAATGAAGAACAAGTGTCAGGACAGATTGTATTTGAATCAAATGAGATGGGGATCACTTCCAATTGCTGCAGACATGTTTATGGTGTTAACTAAAGGTGTGCCAGCATTTCCTTTATAGACTGCTACTATGTTCAAAGGTTTGTAACTTGGATGTAAATCTATTTTTGAGAAGCTGGATGGAGGCTGATACTTGATACCCTTAGTTCTAGTGCTGGTTGTTCTGAAGTTACAAGGGTAGAGCAAAGCACAAGAAACATCTTAAGTTTGGAATCAAATGCCAACATCTAACATCTGTATTATCATTTACATTTTGGAATATACAACACATTGTGGGCTAGTACTTAATGAACTGTTAAAAACGTATGTTTAAATGGTGGAGTGGGTAGTGCCCTGAAAAGTCATTGCACTAGCCTTTCATCCCTGAAGGCCTGGGATCAATTGCTAGTTAGATCCAAACTGAAAATGAGTTTGATGGTCTTATCCTTGTACCTAATGGTCATTTTTCCACACCATTTAATCCCCTGCAGTAATTCAGCAAAGATAGAGAATGATCCAAGACTTGCCAAACTGGGCCTGTCCTAATTAAGGAGTGAACTGCATTGACTGGTCTGTATGGGGATGTTAGTGCAAGAACTGCTTAGGTTATGGGCCCAATCAAACACCCACTGGAGTCAATGGGAGTCTTTTTGTTGACTTAAAGGTGTGCTGGGGGCCTGATCCAATGTCTGCTGAAGTCAATGGAAAGACTCCCATTGATTTCAGTGGGTATTGGATCAGGCTATGCCTCCCTATAGCCAATGCTAATAATACCTCATTTTCATGAGCATTAAACTCAGTCTAAAATGATGATCTAATCCCAGTAGTTTACCCTTGGGAAAAAATTGATATTGTGCGTCCATGAGAATTATTTTTTCAAGAACTAGCAAGGGATTTTAGTATACAGTCTTACTGCACATTCAGGGATCTTTAAGACGGAAGATCCCTAACTACTGCATGTATTGGTTGAAATAGTTCTTTGGAGCATTATGGTTCATCATGTCAATGGTCAATGGCTTAAAACTCCTTTAAAAATAAATTTAAATGATAGGCATGTAATGGAGCTGCAATTATCTAGCTAATTGGATAATCAGGGGATAGTGTAGAACTGTAATAAAAATGGCTCCAAAGAAGTTGCTTCTGTTTCAGAGAGAAATATGACTTTCAGGTATAATTTTTAACCCTTTTTTTTTTTTTTTACATTACAGGGCGGAAGTATAGACTGATCAGCCAGGGGCTTGATCCTTCTCTCACAACTGTATAGAGTGGTGGTAACTCAATGGGCTTTAATGTAGTTACTCTGACACAACTGGTATAAATGAGAAGAAAATCAGGCCCTGAAATTCTGTAGACCTGGAATTTATTTCCAACTCTGCCACTAATTTATGCAATTTTGAGTAAGTCACTTAACCTCTCTGACTTGTTTTCCCCATTTGTAAAATGGAAGAGAAAGAACACTTCTCTCTGAGATTCTCAAATGAAAGATATTAGAACAGTTTTATGTTGTACAACCATAACATTAACATTGTGTATACTAGCATTTTCTTATTAAGTATTTTGACAGGGTAGTGTTATAGTCACTTATTTTAATGTATGGTTTCTTTGGCTAATCATGAACACCTTTTTTGTTAGGTTGCTTTCAAAAAGTAAGTAACATCCAAATATTTATCAATTCAGAAGGAAGAAAATGGAATAAATATTTTAAATTATAAAAACTGGGATTGCACTGATCAGACAAAGCACAATTTAAATGAGATTTTTTTTGTTTGACTAATGTTAAAACATAAAGCAGTTAAGTACACACACACGTGCACTAAAGGTCTGTCCTATTAACATTAAGGATAAGACAAACTTAAAGCCAGAAACTCAGAGTAAAACCTTTACACATGCCATAGTGTCTAGCTATTGCAGATGCCTAACTATGCATGAGCTTCCATAGCACATGTGCAATGTGAGTGATAGACTGAGTGAGATTAACTATGAACATCCTGCCTTTTCTTTGTGTAAATCACATATTTAACATAGCTGTATTCTTTTTCTTTTTATAGGAAACTATTTATTTTGAGTCGGTGTTATATTAGTCTTTGTAGAAAGTGGGGCTGACTTGTTGCCATGTTCCATCAGTCACATTCTGAACACACTGCCTAGAATTTTTGGTATTTCTTTGACAAAGGTTTTAGACACTTCTCCCATTAGAATCAATGGGAGTTTGCTATTAATTTCAAAAGGACCAAAAGACTGTCTTTAGCTGGAAAGAGTTAGCTACTAACCAGTAGCTATGTCCTCTATCTGGACTGGTACTAGACTTAAATTTCCTTTTTGTAAAGTGGTAGCTTAAATCAACAAAGAAGCCAAGTTTAGACCAAATCTTGCAGTCCCTTTAAGAGCATTCTGCTAAATAAAACTTCCATTGAACTTAAAGAGAGTTTTGCCATTGATCTAAATGGAAGCAGATTGGTTTTTTTGTAGAATCTGACACATTAAAAGCTCCTGACTCTATTGGTCTAAGGTGCTCATGAAGACCATTGGGAACCAGATTTAAAAATTGGGAAAAGAACTATTAAAATTAAAAAATAAATAGGCCAACATGCAACCCTTGATCAAAATTAGGACTGTATTATAAGGTGGGGGGTATTTTTTTTCTCCCCGTGTGTAGTTATCTATTCTCCCGCAACTCTCTTATGAGCTGCCTGGTACTCTCCCCAAGGAAACACCTGTAATACATAACCACTTTCTATCTTCTTGTAAGGGTATAGAAAATGTTGTTTGATTTTGAACATAAATTTCAAATAGGTGAATGAAGGGAGCCCATCACTTTTATTAATATATAAACAAACAATGTAGCTGCTATTGCATCATAGCAAAAGGGATAATTATCTCATAATTCACATCACCTTCTCTTTCTGATTCCCAACCTCTATCACACACAGTGGTATTATTGTTGAAAAAGAGAGAAAAGCACTCCCAACCACTATTGTTGTGGGATCTGAAAAGGAAATCAATCCTTAAAAAAGAAAGAAAAGTATAACAAAACCCCAATAAACAAAATCAAATCAAAAATATCCTCCTCTACCTCCATTATGATGTTGCAAAAGACATGAAAGGGAACTTGTACAACAACAGGCCAGCTAAATTTTTTCTTTTATTTCTTTACAAATGTTTGAGCTTATTTTGGGGGAAACGGATGTAAATAGAAGACAGACTAGCCTGATCTAGAAGGAAATGTTTACAGCTAGGGAAATAATTCAAGATCCGATTATCTATGTACAAATTTGATCCTCTGGAATGCTGCTAAGGGTGGTGAAATGTACGGCTGGTCTACTGCTGAAATCCCTCCTCAGTCCTCACTCACTCAGTAAATAATAAGTGCATGCAATATCTGGCCTTCTAGGCTGGTGATACACGTACAAGTTATCAAGCAGCAGCATTAACTTGTACACCCAATTTTCCCAAGGTTTAAAAAATAAATTGAAAGAGAATAGCTGCAAGCTGCCTGATTAAAGCAATTCCTTCCTATTTTGCTTAGCAAATTTCCAGAGAAGTGTACCAAAGTACAAAAAGGAGATTGTTGTAAATTGAATTAGTGGCATACTTGATGCAACTTTTCAGTTCAAACAGTATAAGAAATATATTACCAGAAACATATATTACTAGGACACACCAGGACCCTTCTGCTGCAAGACAAATGTACTGATGCCTTAAAAGTTAAAAACATCCTATCAGAATCTCTCTTAAGTATGCTATCTTTTTTTTTATAAGAGATATATGCTTTTCAATTTCCTGTACCCTGAAAGGTCTGTTAGCAGAGAAATTGGTGTTAACCTCATCCACTTCCACTGTGTGGTGAAAATGAAATTCGGTGAGTTCAGCTTAGCTACGTACGACTCTGAAGGAAAGTCATTATCTATCTGTACAAAATTCACTTCTAGTGAAATATGGCTCTGCCAAAATCCCCTTTACAGAAATGATCACTTGCACACACTTAACACGTGTACATTCATTCTGTAATAGCACAGCCAATTCGTTACAGCCTTTCCAAGGGAAAAGTGTTCAATCCACCAGCACACCCCCAAGGCACCAAGTGCGGACACACAAAAAGCTCAGCTCACAGCATACCCATATCAACCACACACATACACAACCCAGACAAAACACACAGCAGCCAACACACGCTCATTTCTGCAGTTCACCCACTCACGCATAGCAACCAAACGGACACACACAGGACACAGCGGAGCCAACACACACTGCACACAAGCAGCCGCTACACGCACCCCCACCCCTCGGCACGCAATCAACCCACTCTCACAGCATGCAATCTCGACACGCACGCAATACACCCAGCTGCCAGCAGCACATACCCACCCACGCAATCGATGCAGCCGCCTCCACAGGTATCCGGCTGAGGACAGGCTGGAGCCAGCGTGCCTGCTGCTGCCAGTGCAGCGCTCTGCCTCTTTCTCTCTCTCTCACACACACGCTCACCTTGTTTGCAGTCACAGTAGCCCCAGTCCACCCTGCCCCGGCTGTTCCTGTAGAAGCACCAGGGTCTGCTTCTGCCGTCGGGGTTCCTGCAGAAGTTGTGCTGGCCCCGCAGCCCCTTCCCCTGGGGGGTCTTCTCCAGGAAAGTGGGCACCTCCGCCCAGGGCAGGCACTCGGCGCCGAACTCGGTCACGTTGACAAAGCGCCCCCCTGACCCTTCGGCTCCAGGGCAGCCGGGCTGGTGCTGGGGGGCCGGCGGGGCGCGGGGCGAGCGGGAATTCTGCGGGCCATGAGCAGGGGCAAGGGGATGGTTAAGAGAGGCCGCGTCAAAGCTGCCCGCTGCGGGGGTCGTCCCTAAAATCAGAGCCACCAGCAGGCTGGGTAATGCCATGGTGCCAGTGCCGCCTCTCCCGGGCCATCTCCCCCTCGGCTCTATCCCAGTGTGAAGGGGGAGGGCGGGGCCGCCGCTTCCCTCTAATCCTGCCCCCACCTCCCCCGGCGCGCACACACCCTCCCCCTGGCCGGCTCACGCTCCGGAGCAGCAGAGCCGAAGTACTTGCCCCCGGAGCGGAGCGGTACTTGCCCCCGCCCGGCTCCCCCGGGAGAAAGGGGGAGGGGCGGAGATGCGAATTGCTGCTACCTGCCTTGGCAGCTCCGTGCCCGCCGGGTGCCTCGCCAACCGAGGGTGCGGGCCCTTAGCACACACACACACACACACACACACGCTTCCTTGCAGAACTCGGGGTGGCCTCACCCTCCTGCCACCCCATCAGCTGGGCTGCCTACACCAGGTACCCACGGAGGGCCAATTCTGCTTCCTCCCGCCCGCTCTCCTGGGCGCCACCCTTTGGGGGGCGTCCGGGCATGGAAGACAATTAATAGCTGCCCGGAAAGTAGGTGTGAACGTCCCAGGGAGCCTCGCTGGGGTCCCTCCCCTGCACTGGTGCTGGAGGTGCTGGGGCACCCCTTGGCTTGAAGTGGTTTCCATTAAATACAGGGCTCTCAGTACCCCCCAGTATAAAAATTGTTCCAGCACCCCTGACCCCAGCCTCCCCCACGACTGCCTCCTCAAGCCACTGATGAGGTTCCCGTCCCCACTCCCACCTCCCTCTCAACTCCTCTCTGCTGGGACCCCAAATCCCTCCCTGCCTTGGTTTCCCCCCCCCCCACAACTCTCCCCTCTTCCACACTCTCTCCTGCTTCTCTCCCTGGAGTCTCTGCTGTCCCCTTCCCCCTGAAATCCCTGCTTTGCTTTCTCCCCAGGACCCTTCCTCCCCTGGAGCCCCGTCTGCTCTTCCCCAGGAGTGGTGCCAGGATTTTTGGCGCCCTAGGCGGGGGTCCTTCTGCGCTCCCGGTCTTCGGGGCACTTCGGCAGCAGGTCCCGGAGTGAGTGAAGGATCTGCCGCAGAATTGCCGCTGAAGACCCGGAGCGCGGAAGGACCCCCCACAGCCAAATTGCCGCCGAGGGCGGTAAAATGCTGCCCCCCCAAATCCTGGTGTGCCTGCCCTGCTCTTCCCCCACTTCTGTCTGCACCCAGCACATTCGCTCACTTTGGTCCTCCTCTCTCAACCTGTTTTTCTCTCCCTTCATCACATCCCCAAACTCCCTGGGGAATCTTGCAGTCTCTTTGACACCATCACAAAGAGCCGCAGGAAGGGCCTGGACACCATTTCACAACAAAACCTCGGCGATGGGGAGTGTCTAGGTTGAAAGACAGAGAAATACACCCAGCACCAGGATCTGGGAGAGAGAGAGATTCCAAAACAGGTCTGGAAAACACGAAGAGGGGCTGAAAACAAATGCAGTAGGGGAAAATGTCTTCAAGGGCTTCCTGCCTCCCCCAGAACCATGTGCTTTGCATAGTAGTAATCCTCCCATCCCCAGGCATTGTGGGGTTCCACATGATCTAGTAATCCTTGATTTGCTCCTCTTATCAGGTTGGCCATCAGTTTGCCTTTCGGTCACAGACTGTTCATTTAAAACATGAGTACTTGTGGCACCTTAGAGACTAACAGGTACCACAAGTACTCCTTTTCTTTTTTGCGGATACAGACTAACATGGCTGCTACTCTGAAACCTGTCATTTAAAACATGCGTGCACAAACCCCATTTCCATTGTTTTTTTAAATCTATACTATTAATATTTTACAAAGTCTGAGACTCTTTGGTTAAAGAAGTATGCTTTACTTGGCAGCTCTGTCTGTAGCATGAATCTTTGGATTCTCCTATCTGTAGTTTTCCCTCACTCCCCAATGTTTGTTGCAGCTAGGCAGTGTCATTCTGGGTTGAACCTGTCCACACTTAGGTTGCTCTTGTATTCTGAGTAGATCTCCACAGAAAGTGAGAGAGAGAGAGATTAGTTTTCTTCTTCAATTGCACTTTCCAGTTCTCCACAAAGTCCCCAACACATACCATCACATCCAACAGAAGAATGTCTGTGACAGTTGTCCCTGACTGAGTGAAAGGGGCAAAACAGTTATGGATTTAAGCTTTTATTCATAAATAGAGAGGGGCTCAATGCACAAAATTTCAGTCTGGATCAAGATCCTGGTGTCAGACATGAATGACAATGATTGTGATATCTGGATCCAGGGTTTTAGTTTTGCTCCTCTCTGATTAAATCATTTTTGCAGCTTTGTGTTTGGGATATTAAAAATAAAGAAATTCTGATTTAAGGTTTCCACAGCAACCTTATTTTTACCCCCTTGCACATAATCATTGCACTATAATATGAATATGAATGCATATATTGTTCTCTCTCTCTCTCTTTTAGAGCTTCTTTTTGAGCATATATATTTGCATTGGTGTAGTTATGAGTCTATCAGAACTGAAAAGGGTTATAATATGACTTTACAAAATTCTACACTTAAATCTGACATACAAGACTTTAGCCTAGGAGCAAAATCACTAGGACCACTTGTAAATTGTGTGTAAGTATACCCCTATAATAACAGCTAGTTGGCCTAGTGCATTAATATGCTTGATTTTACCCTATGCTTCAAATCATGCTCAGCCAACTTGGGCAGTATCATCCTATTTCCTAGAGAACATTTTGGACATAATAATAAAACCAATGTACAGTTTTCCCTAACCTGAAGGCTTTTTTTCTTTGCCCATGACCGGAAAGGGGCAAAGGGGTTCTGCAGGTCAAGACTGAAGGGAATTGGTAGAATTGTGTGGTGAAGCTTGCCAGCAGGACCTATACTGCCACACTTGAGGCAATGCCTTTAGACTCCTGGTTACTTTAGCACTGTAGTTCAATTTGTCTCCCCAAGATGTGTGAGCCTGCAGGGTATCCTCCATTAAATGATCTTCTTGTGTACAATAAAGAGTGTTCCATCTGAGTCATCCAAGCCCCTTCCCTGGTGGCTCCTGGTGGAAATATCTCCACAAGGGGTGGGTTTGGGATGTAACTGGGGCTTCAGCACTGGATGCATCCCACAAGAAGGCAAGCCTCAGAAAAGTAAATGCATCTCCTTTCCATGCCCCCTCAAAGATCCCCTCCTCAAATCACAAGGTGGCTCAGTTTGGGATTACTCATATGAGTAGGTTTGGTCCTAAACTATTTTTATTGTGTTTACCATGGTTGGCTATAATCTTTGTAATCCTACTAGTAAAAATGGCTTCAGTTTTAAAACAATGGTTATAAATTAACTCACAATAAGATTAAAGATCTCTTGATGTTCCATATATTGAGATTTACCAGCTAGGGGCCCAATCTTGCTCCCATTTAAGCCAATTACATTGATTTCAGAATAAGTAGGAGAAGGCCCTATGGACTTTCTTTGTCTTTTTAAATTGGGAGACAAAGCAATTTTAACTGTCAAAAATATCCATTAAAGTGACATTGAAATAAATGATTCAGCTCCCACTGAAGTCAATAGCAATTCTTTCTTTTGCAAAACATGCATCATCTGATAAATGAACATAAATTTAAGGACCTAATCTTGCTCACTGTGAGCAAGTGGTCCTATTACAGGAGCAGTCCTATAACCAGCAGTCCCATTGAAGTCAGTGGAACTACTCGCATGAGTAAGGCAGGTTTTGGCTCTTAAGCCGATCCTGCAAATGATTGTAACCATAGATATAATTACCTGCATAGAGCTCAGTGGGGCTCTATGTGGGTGCACAGGTCCAGCTACGTGGAGTCAGTTGCAGGATTAGGGCCTTAGTATGTATGAAATGCCAACAGGATTGGCTGGGCTTTGTCCATGCCTAAGCATTTCATGGTCCCAACATCAAATTATTGACAAGGCAAAAAACCAAGAGAATGATTAGCTTGTATGATCTGACCATCTCAAAAGAATCAGTTTGTCCCCATTCATTTAAAGAGTGTTCAGTAGCAAGAATTTAAAATTTGACTGGGGAGTAAGGACCCAGTGCTGCTCCCATTGAAATCAATAGCACAACTCCCAGGTCAAAATTTGTATAAGTGGTCACTAAATTTGACTGCCTCCATTTTTGAGATACCTTGTGCATGACTGTCAAATGTGCTGAGCACCAGCAGCTCCATTGATGTCAACATTCAAGAGTTAATGTTCAGAAGTAGGGACCTGATCCTCTGATTTATTTACCCTGACACCAAAGGGAGCAGCATTGGGCTACAAAAATGTTTATTTTGATTTACCTATGGCCCAAGCCTGCTCTCGCTGATGTTAGTCGCAGTCAATGGAATCATGAATTGTGAATATTTAAAAACAGGAATCTTATTTATTGTCAAAACTAGAAAAATGGAAAACATCTACTGATTTATTTCTTGGATTCATTTGGCTTACTCAAAGGCAAAAAAAGTGTGAACTTTATTTAATTGATCCCTGAAATGATGTCACAAGAAGTGATTCTTTTGGTTTTGTTTAATGATTCATACAGTGGAGCTAAGTTAAAATAGAAGCTTTTATAGTTTTAATTTTGTTTAAATTGTTTATCAGCTCAAATGTATGGTAATAAAATCATAACCTTTAAAATATATACATGTCAAATCTCTTCTCACCCCACACTGAAAGGTAAAATCCAAACACAAAGTGACCAACATAGTTTGTTAAATAAATAAAAGTTTTGTGTAATAAACCATTTGTTCCACATCCAGTGTTTATTAAAAACAATCAAAGGACAATTTATTCTTTCTGGTCTCCACTATAGTGGTCTTATATCTGCACTATGGCTCTCTCTCTCTTGCATATCCTGTATTTGTTCTCTGTGCAGAACGTCCAGTGTTGCCTATGGGAGGATTGCAAGTGGAACAAGGGCAAAATATGCAATACAGATCCAGTGTGAAGAACTCCACACTGTGGACTGAAGAATAGGATTTTGCCCAGAAAATGATAAAGAAAAGAAAAAAAAACTTTAGGTGTTCAAACTTCTAAGACAAGATACAGAATTGCTGCTTGTGCATGTTACAAAACTGGCTACCTGTGCACAAACTATACAGTGTAACTATAGTTACTCCTCATGTTACTCGGTTCTCCAAGACCTTACTTCTTTTCCACCCTGTGCAAAGCAGAAAAAGGGCCATGTGGGCAGTAGAGAGGGGGTGACAGAGCTCAGACAAATTTACTCCTCTTAAACTGGATATGGAGAATGGTTGTACCATACCCATTTCATATGTGTAGAGTTACTTCATCCTCTAATACTCTAATACTTTGTGACTTCCGATTGGTCTGAATTGGAAGATGTATATTCGCTGCTCAGTGCCTATATGCGTTTCCTATTAATTTTAACTGGTCTATACATGCTTACTGACAGAGTACATTTTCATTTGTTCTTCAGATTTCTTAAATGTGAGTCAGCACATATAACACATCTTATTTATTTATTTATTTATTTTAGCAAATGCTTATTGGCAGACATGAAGACTGAAGTCCTCTATTTATCAACTGAACAAGTATAGCACTGGAATCAGGAATGCAGAAACCGCCATCTTTGAGTTTCAACCCTGACTGTGACCTGACCAGCTCTAGGTATGAGAAGCTGGAGTGGTGGGTGAGTTTTGTGATCTGGACAGTTGTCTAATAGGAACCATATTGAGACTTCTAACTCATTTAATATAAGCCAAATAAATTTTGGTCCCTACTGACCAGGTCTAGATTCAAACAAGCAACCTAAATGTGAAAGAGTAGAGCAAGGGGTGGCTTCAGGCTGCGTGGGAAAGTTTGATACTAACATGTCCAGCCCTACAATTTCTATGATTCTATCATATGTAAAATTCCCAGGGGAAGTAAATACAGATATAATGGGATGGGAAGGGGGAATGCAACCAAACAGGCACATACATCACATTGAAATGAGTTTGTAACTTCCTAATACTTCCCTACATTATTGCTTTTTAATGTAACCAAGCATGGTGGGCCCAACTGAACACCTAACTAAGTTAATGCAAAAACTCCCTATGACTTTAGTGGGCATTGGCACAGGCCTTATAATAGCTGCAGGGAAGGTTTGGAATCAGGATTGGGAGGATGGGTGGAGGGATAGTTTACAAGAGGATCTCCACCTTAAGAAATGGTACACAATATAAAACAGTTTGAGAACCACTCCCATATATGATTCAAAATATTTAGGATATAAGTCAGTGCTTCTGCAAAATAAATTATCCTCTTTAATTCCATTATCTCTACCAAACTATCATAGACAGTAGAAATTTGGAGTACTGCCAAGTCTGAGTTATAGATGGATTTAGTTTTATACTTGCATAGAAGAGAATAGGCCTTTTGTCTGTGATAATAAATAAACTCAACAGGGTGACCCTGCATTACACAGGCTATAGTTGAGCAGGCGGTAATTGATGGGATTTCCATTACTGCATGACACAGTCTATGTCATAATGAGATCATAGGAGAAACTTTTTAAAACTATTAAATACTATCTTGTACAAGGCAAGCAAGATTTGTATTTAAACATAAAAGACTTGATTTACTGTAACTCTTTAGTGATATGGGTGTAATACAAACTGGCTTATATAGGCATATGTGAAATAATTTCTTTGAAAATTAAATAGAACATTGAGCTATGTGAAATCGGTGCATGCTTGTTGTGTAAAATGGTGAGTGAAAACTTTTGACATTTTGATTCAGATCATTTTGACCCCACAAAAGTATTTGTATATGAATTTCAAAGGAACTAATTTTTGCATAGAAAAAAAGTAAATATTTGAATTATTATATGAAATATGGAGCAATTTCTGCTTGATAAATGGCCCCACAGAGCAAAACTTTCAGTTAGAAAATTTTCACAAAAAGAAGACCAGATTATATCTGTAACAGCATGTAAAAACCTCAGTTTCAGATACAAGTTTTTCTTTCATTGAGTGTATTTTGCACATTACTGGAAAATGAAGCCACATTTCCAGAAGTGTGTGCAAGCATTTACACAATCAAATATACATACACTTTAAGTTCCCAATTCTGCAAATACATACACATATGCTTAACTTTATGTACTGTGAGTAGCCCATTGACTTCAGTGGGATGACTCTCAGTGCATAAAGTATGTGCATAAATGTACATGAATAAGTCTTGGAGAATTGAAGCCATAATTTGCACATGCAATTGCCACAGTTGCACATGCACTCATGGTAACTGCACATACAACTGACTATACTGGTAGCAATAATTACCACATGATGGTTTCTAAGTTACTGTATTATTTTGTTATACTACAAAATAGGTATGATATTACATATACTGTGGTGTGTTAGCTATTGGTAAAAACTGAAACTTAAAAGTGGTGATTACTGTAAAGAAAAGGACATTTAAAGACACAAACACCTTTTAATTCAGTTGAAATACACAAGGCAAGGAGGATATTTTGGAGAGGCAGAATGGCAAATAATATCTATTAAATAGTTTGGTTAAAAAACATGGACTTTCCTTTCTCAACAGGGATGACTGGAATATGTGGATTTTATTGGGTAAATATATATTGAGCCCACACCTCATATGAGGTTCCACAAGTGATTTATTCCAGTCTTATACTGGAGAGACAACCCTGTCCAGACTAAAAAAACATCAATGCACTGGCCATAGATATTTTGTTAAATCACTTGTTGATTCAGACACAAAGATCAGCAGTGAGAGACACTCCTTTATATGACGTGTCTATGCTCTTTCATGTAGAAAGTGTCTTCCAGAAGCCAACAACATTTCTCCTGATTAGCACAGCCTGCTACAGGGCCAGAATCCTTATTTATTCAAACCTTCCACTAAAATCAGTTGGAACTGTGCCCAGTGGCATTAGAACAATTTTTATAGTGGGGGTGCTGAAAGCCATTGACCAAAAGTGTAACCCCTGTATATGATGGAAACCAATGCTGCATCTAATTCCAGCACTCCTGATTGTGCCTGGATATGGACAGCTGGTTCATAGAGGGAAGACAGATAACTTTTCACAATTTCTCTGACATTAATGGTGTAGAAGGCCCTGTTGGGTAAATAGTGGGTTATAAATGTAGTTGCTTTGATGAGTTAGTCACCTATTAGTAGTCCAGGTAGTCACATCACACTGATCTGTTTCCCTCTGAACCTCTAGGAGATGGGTGTCCCCACTCAGTCTGGAGTTATGCCTTTGGATATGAATCCTTTCCTATGTACCTTAACACTGTCTAGCTCAGAATATAGCACCTCATTCTTGTGAGAAGTAAATTAATATGCAGTGATGACATCATGGCACAGACAGATGAGTAGAGCACTCTTTGTTTCTTCTTCCACCCAGTCCAAGTGTCAGCCTCTGATTAGCAACAGTGATACTAGGGCATTTCTAATATTTCCGGCAGGTGCTTTCTCAGATGTCCTATAGGAAACCTGAACCCAATTTATATATAAAATGTAAATGAGAGTAATTCCCCAAGGAACTACAAAATCTCTGAGGGATAGAGGAATTACCTTAGAACTAATCTGCAGCTGGATAAATGCAATAACTCCTCAAGTATTCTATTCATCTTCATTTCATCAAGTTACTATATTAATGGAACAAGAACAAGTATACCCTGACTCATATATGCATTTGAATCTGTCTCTATGAGAAATCATGTATATTTATATATGAAAAAAGTATCACTATGATGTACAATAAAATGAAAAATATTTCTAACACTTATTGAAACATGCAGAATAGACACATACACAAATATGTAAAAAGGTTGAATACTAGTTGGAGCTGGAATAATTTTGTTAGCCTTAGAATTGGCAGCAGTTCTAGATTAGCACAGTGCTTGAACACCTTGCTATGACTATAGCTGGCCCACATGCAGGAATGCAAAAGAAGGAAGGCTCCTTTTGCCCTCTCTACATTGTTAAGCATCCATATAGGTACTCTGGCCCTATATGTTTTATTTATTGAACAAAACAAACAAACAAACAAAAATCCCAGATCTTTTCTGTGAAATATCTGTTAAAATCCCGACAAAGTGGGCTTATGTTTCTGCAATTTTCCAATAGCTATGTGCCCATCCCTCTGCACTTCTCTGTTTAAAGTATAACTTAGTAGATTTGATTTATTGAGATCATGTAAAATGTCCTGATTAACATGGAAAATGTTGCCTTATTTTCCAAAGCACTTCTCATTGCATCACTCACTCCAGGGGCAGGAAAGAATCAAATCTAGTTCTCCTGGTGCTTTTTGATATTTAAATTTGGTACTCTGTCTGCCTCTAAGTGCTAGAGACACTGACAGTGTAAAAGCTTCCATGTCCTGCATCTGAAGAAGTGAGGTTCTTATCCATGAAAGCTTATGCTCCCAATACTTCTGTTAGTCTTAAAGGTGCCACAGGACCCTCTGTTGCTTTTTACAGATTCAGACTAACATGGCTACCCCTCTGATACATGTCCTGCTGAAATTTGTTTTATGTCTATTTTTTTAAATAAGACCACTGAAAATCTTTTTAAAATATTTCAGGAAACAGCACCACTGTACATAAATCAGAAAATTGAGCTGTTTAACTCAATGGTTATAACTCATTAGGAATGATTGAGTGGGGAAAAGGTGAGGGTTATTACACTCTATGTCGAAAATGGTGCCTGTTTCCAAGTCACTGATAACTCTGAAGAAAATGATCTTGAATGCTTATGGATCAGTGCCTTAACTATCTGCAGTGGGTAACATAGGCTGGGGGAGGCAGTGTCTCCCCAAACAGCCAGGCGTGGCCCTGCTAACACTCTGCCCCCAGCCTCCCCCCACCCCACCCCACCCCAGCCCTCTTTTGCTCGTCACGGCTGTTCCAGTCTCCCTGTGGGGTGGCCCTGGCTCAGGCCATGCCACCCGCCCTCCCAGGGCTGGGGCCGCATTGCCTGCTCTCCCATCGCTCTGGGGCTGTGCCGCCCGTCCTCCCAGTGCTCTAGGGCTGTGGCCGCGCTGCTCGCTCCGGGGCTGAGGGAAGGGAGGCTGGTGACACTAGCCTGGGGTGGGGGCTGGTGGCTGGGGGGGGGGGGGAGTTCTGGGCTCTGGCAGGGGTGGGGGTCCTGGAAGGGGCGGGGTCTCAGGCGGAAGGGGTGGGGCTGGGGCTAGCCTCACACAGCC
This sequence comes from Chrysemys picta bellii, assembly GCF_011386835.1. Classification (NCBI taxonomy): domain Eukaryota; kingdom Metazoa; phylum Chordata; order Testudines; family Emydidae; genus Chrysemys; species Chrysemys picta. Next base: position 40,168,244 of record NC_088795.1, read on the forward strand.
GGTGGTTCACATGCCGCCCATAGCCTTAACATATAAAGAACAAGATAGGGTATTAGTTGGTGAATGCTACAGACCACCAAATCACACTAGGAAATGGGATGACCGACTCCTTATTCACCTATTTATAATGTGTAGGAAGAAAAGCCTCATGATCATGGGTGACTTCAATTTGAGTGACATATGCTGGAGGTTTCATGCTGCCAGTACTAAACCATCCTTGGAATGTATAAATATTATAGATGTTGGTTTCCTAATAAAAAGTGTTGCATCAAATACAGGGGAATTCTATATTAGATCTCATCTTGACAGATACAGAGGAACTGATCAGAGAACTAAAAATTAATAGTAGCTCAGGTACAAGTGATCATGAGTTGATTACATTTATAATGTGCAAACAGAACAAAGTTCAGACCAGTAATATATAGACACACTTGGTCCTTTAAAAGGGCTGATTTCCCACAGCTGAAAACAATGATGAGTCAAATCAGCTGGGAGCAAGAATTTAATGAGGAAAATGTACATGATAATTGGGAATAGTTTAAGAACACTTTGCTAGACTCCCAAAAAGCTACAATATCACAATCAAGGAAGAAGGCCATAGTGGCTAAAAAAAATGACCTGGTTTAGTGGGGAAGTGAAGACAGCTATATAAATATATATATACATTTAACAAGTGGAAGAAAGGGGAAGTTGATAGTAATGAATATAAATCAGAAGCTAAGAATTGTAGAAAATTGATAAGGGAAGCAAAGGGACACAAGAAGAATTTTCTGACCAGCAGAGTTAAGGACAATAAGAAGGAGTTTTTAAGTATATTATGAACAAAAGAATCCTAATAATGGCATTGGTTAATTACTAGATGGAAGCGGCAGAATTATCAATGATAATGCAGAAAAGGTAGAAGTGTTCAATAAATGTTTCTGTTCTATATTTGGGGGGAAAAACTGATGCTATAATCATATCATATGATAACACTCTTTCCATTCCACTCGTCTCTCAGAAAGATGTTAAACAGCAGCTGCTAAAGTTAGACATTTTTAAATCAGCAGGTCCAGATAACTTACATCCAAGAGTTTTAAAAGAGCTGTCTGAGGATTTGCTTTACCATTAATGTTGATTTTCAGTAAGTCTTGGAAGACTGGGGAAGTTCCAGAAAACTGGAAGAAAGCTAAGGTTGTAGTGGATGTAATAAACTTCTGTAAAATGTTTGACTTATTACCACATGATATTTTGATTACAAAAGTAGAACAATATAAAATTAGCATGGCATACATTAAATGGATTAAAAGCTAGCTAACTGATAGGTCTCAAAATGTAATTGTAAATGGGGAATCATCATCAAATGGATATGTTTCTAGTGGGGTGCAGCAGGAATCAGTGCTTGTCCCTATGCTATTTAACATTTTTATCAATGGCACATAAAATCATTACTGATAAAGTTTGCAGATGACACAAAATTGGGGGAATGGTAAATAATGAAGAGGACAGGTCACTGATACAGAGCGATCTGGATTGTCGGGATAATCTGGGTGCAAGCAAACAATATGTGGTTTAATACAGATAAATGTAAATGTATGTATCTAGGAACAAAGAATGTAGGCCATACTTACAGGATGCAGGACTCTATCCCAGGGTAGAAGTAACTCTGAAATTTTTTTTAGGATAATCAGCTGAACAAGAGCTATCAGTGTGATGCTATGGCCAAAAGGACTCATAAGGGGCAAGGCTGGGGAGGAAGGCAGACCTACCCTGAGGACCCTTGAACAAGGATGCCAAAGAAGCCTTACTGTGAGGAAGAAGACTGTCTGCTGATCATAGTTGGGGCTGAAGGTTTAGTTGTCTTCTCTTTTCTTTTGCTATCTTATATTGGACTTAAAGACTTTTGGGGAGACAGATGGTAAGAATTGATCTACACTGGCATCTCTGAAACAATCTAGAGTGCCTAATATTATTGACCCTCGGAGGGCCCTAGTTCAGAGCCCGATGGAGTGGGATGGCCCAGGCTCCCATACCAACTGCCTTTGTTGCAAGAGGGGCATAAACCTCATTTTTACTCCACCTCCACCTCTAGTAAGGAGAGCGTAAGGACACTGAAAATGCTGAGGTGAGGATAAGCCACATATAAGTATTAGGAACTAGACTGAAGGCCCTGCTGGGAGGCAAGAAACTGAAAACCAGGTATGCTAAACACTAGGCCACCTAGCCTTCCAACTATTCTACTAGAGATGCATAAATGGAGGGAATCTCAGGTAGGAGTAGAGAGGTCATTTTACCACTGTATTTGGCACTGATGCAGCTGCTGCTAGAATACTCTGTCCAGTTCTGGTGTCCACAAATCAAGAAGGATATTGATAAATTGGAGAGGGTTCAGAGAAGACCTATAAGAATGATTTAAGGATTAGAATATATGTCTTGTAGTGATAGATTCAAGGAGATTAATCTATTTAGCTTAACAAAGAGAAGTTTAAAGGGTGATTTGATTACAGTCTGTAAGAAACTATATGGGGAACAAATACTTGACAGTGGGCTCTTAAATCTAGCAGAGATGGGTATAACATGAGTCTATGGCTGGAAGTTGGAGCTAGACAAATTCAGATGGAAATAAGGCATACCTTTTTAACAGTGAGGGCAATTAACCCTTGGAATAATTTGCCAAGGGTCATGGTGGATTCTCCATTACTGGCAATTTTTAAATCAAGATCGCATGTTTTTGTAAAAGAAATGCTCTCAGAATTGTTTCAGGGAAGTTCTATGGCCCGTGTTATACCTGAGGCCTGTGTTATACATGAGATTTTCCCTTCTGGCCTTGTAATATACGAATCTGTGAAAATAAAGTCTGACCACGCTACAACTGAAAGTAAATCAGTCTGTTGCCAGTTCTTCTTTTCCACCATCATTCATTTTCTAGCCAAGGCTAAAAGAAGAAAATTGAACTACTATAGATTGTTCTTAATGCATAACGCCCCATTTCTGCAAGGTGCTCTGCATCTGCACTCTCAACTCCCATTGAAATTGATGAGTGCTCAGCATTTCTCAAGATTAAATCCTAAATATTCACACCACAAATCCCTCATAGACAATTACATTTTTAAAAACATGTGGCAATTGGAATATGAAAGGGAATGCAATCAAAATATATAGTAAATGAAAAGCATATTTATAGGTTTGAGAAAAAAAGTCAAAGCAGCTGCATTCTATAATCATTAGTAATGGTACTGGATAAGAATAGTATATGCCCCTTCCAGAATTTATTATTGTTTTTTAGGAACACAATTTCTTTGATTTAAAGGGTGGGGGGAGACAAAAACAGTTTGATTCTACTTGCCTTCAGGGGGTCTGACTTTATTTTCATCACTTGTTGAAGGATTTAAACACTGTGTTACCAACAAGTAATATTAGCAATGGTAATTCTCATCTCAGGAGGCACTGGGAGACTATTCAATGCTGTTCAATCTTTTTTTTTTTTTTAAGTAATATATATTTTTTTAGTTCTTTCTTCCAAGGGCTGCTGCATTTTCAAATACTCCCTCCCCCCAAGAACTGAGAACAGGCTCAATATAAATGATGCTATATACAAGTCTCTGCTATTGGAAAGAAGTGTTAGGATTAGGGTTAAATATGCTTTGTGTTGTTTTATTTGTAGTTTTAGTTAGCCGAAAAGTGTTAGTGTTTAAAAATGTAGTGTATTGTTGGCTGTGTTACTGAGCCAAATCATCTTTTCCTTACTCATATGTACTCTCATTAAAATCAGATGGGCTTCTCATGTGTGTATTTTGACCACCATAAGAAGGGGCATTACCCCATTTAGCCATAGGTATTACTTTTGATTGTCTTATTATCTGAATCTTTTGTGTGAAAAACTAACACAAACTGCACAAAATAATGTATTTTTAAAACTTAACATTAAATATAAATAATCATGGTGCTTCCCTTAATTTGATTCTACAAATGCACAGAGCTGAACAAATTGTTAAAACATTTCATGTTGACTAACGTATTAGACCCACACAAGCACAAAGATGCACTTTGTTACAGTCCCCTATACTAGTGCCTCCTTTTTATATTTTGGTTGAAATTCTCAAATGCAGTTCTATAAGCATAATAATAAATGAGGCTAGGTTATTGTTTGGGGTAAAGGGAAGAAGGTATACAGGGATCTGAAGTGACCTTGCACTATTGAACCAGCCCCTTGTAGCTGGAACAATCCTGGCATTGTTTCAGCCCTATAGTGGATGTTTGCACTTAGAACCCCCTCATTGTCATAGAATGTTGAGAATGTTCATCAGAAACTATGAGATATGCAGGGAAATGGAGGGTGCAGAAGGGGGGAAGATTCACTACCATGACACATTGCTTACTTGTAATCTTCACTGTTGACTTAATTGTCCCTAAATCTCTCCTGACTCCTGACTGACCTCCCTTCCTTATCTATTCTCTAAGTCCTTTTTGCCCCTCTGTAAGCCATATATTTCTTGATAACAGTGTCAGTAACCTAATGACAATGTGGAAAGCTAAATCCTTTGCCATTCCAGTTTAATTCATCTTTACATTTCTAGTCATCTTGGCTGAGATGATAGTCTGCCATTCAGAGATAAAGAAAGGAAATGAGTATTACCAATACCTTGACACACAAACCTTAACTAAAAATCTCAATAGTTACTTAGGAGCCTAAGTTTAATTGAAAGTCAATGGGACTTAGGCTTGTACATCTCTTGGGCACTTTTGAAAATTTTACCCCTTGTATAGACAAGGATAAAACTTATGCTGTTAGAACTTGTTAGCTAACGTGCTTCAAAAGGTTAGTGTAGACCAGTCACACTGCTGCCTACAACACACAAAAAAACTAATTGAGTTAATACCTGGTTGGGAGCTTTGATCAACTTAGCAGGTTATTTATATTTAAATATAATAAAATTTTACGATAGAGAATATACTACCTTGTCTTTATTAGACTTTTAAACCATGACATGTTCTAACAACATACCATTATATCCTAATGTAGATAAGGCAAAATACTATGTCAGCTAAAATATATTGTTAAATGTAATGGCCCTAAACATCACAAAACCTCTCTGTTTTCGGTATTTTTCACTTCGGGGAAAGTTTTGTGAGTTTTGCCATATTAGACGAGGACTTGGACCTAAATGAAGATTATAAAGCACAACAGTTACATTTTTTTCTCTTATCCCTGATTTCTGGAGCTGTATGAGACTGATGTTTCTGTTTGCAGAGGTTTCATGTTTGCACTTTTTTTGTTTAAATTTACATGGGTTTCTCTCTCATGGAGTTTTGCTTTGAATTTCAGATTCAGAAGTAACCCCCAAATTCAAAGTGAAACTCAGCTGAAATGACCACATTGTATCTGGTTAAGGGTTCCATCACTTTTGACACAACTAGACTGATTTTGGGGCTGAACCTGAAACATTTTTGGACTACATTTTAAGATCTAGTATCAATCTCCAACCTGATCTCCTTCTTTGAGAAGGTAACAGATTTCTTAGACAAAGGAAACGCAGTGGATCTAATTTACCTCGAATTCAGTAAGGCATTTGATATGGTTCCACATGGAGAATTATTAGCCGAATTGGAAAAGTTGGGGATCAATATGAAAATTGAAAGATGGATAAGGAACTGGTTAAAGGAGGGACTACAACTGGTCATAATGAAAGATGAACTGTCAGGCTGGAGGGAGGGTACCAGTGGAGTTCCTCAGGGACTGGTTTTGGGACCAGTCTTATTTAATCTTTTTATTACTGACCTTGGCACAAAAAGTGGGTATGCGCTAATAAAATTTGCAGATGACACAAAGCTGGGAGGTAGTGCCAATACAGAGAAGGACCGGGATATCATACAGGAAGATCTGGATGAACTTGTAAACTGTAGTAATAGTAATAGGATGACATTTAATAGTGAAAAGTGCAAGGTCATGCATTTAGGGATTAACAACAAGAATTTTTGTTATAAGCTGGGGACGCATCAGTTGGAAGTAACAGAGGAGAAGAAGGACCTCGGAGTATTAGTTGATCACAGGATGACTATGAGCCGCCAATGTGATATGGCCGTGAAAAAAGCTAATGTGGTCTTGGGATGCATCAGGCGAGGTATTTCCAGTAGAGATAAGGAGGTGTTAGTACTGTTATACAAGGCACCGGTGAGACCTCAGCTGGAATACTGTGTGCAATTCTGGTCTCCCATGTTTAAGAAGGATGAATTCATACTGGAACAGGTACAGAGAAGGGCTACTAGGATGATCCGAGGAATGGAAAACCTGTTTTATGAAAGGAGACTCAAAGAGCTTGGCCTGTTTAGCCTAACCAAAAGAAGGCTGAGGGGAGATATGATTCCTCTCTATAAATATATCAGAGGGATAAATACCAGGGAGGGAGAGGAATTATTTAATCTCAGTACCAATGTGGACACAAGAACAAATGAATATAAACTGGTCATGAGGAAGTTTAGACTTGAAATTAGACGAAGGTTTCTAACCATCAGAGGAGTGAAGTTCTGGAACAGCCTTCCAAGGGGAGTAGTGGGGGCAAAAGACATATCTGGCTTCAAGACTAAGCTTGATAAGTTTATGGAGGGGATGTTATGATGGGATAGCCTAATTTTGGCAATTAATTGATCTTTGACTATTAGCGGTAAATATGCTCAATGGCCTGTGATGGGATGTTAGATGGGGTGGGATCTGAGTTACTACAGAGAATTCTTTCCTGGGTGTCTGGCTGATGAGTCTTGCCCACATGCTCAGGGTTTAGCTGATTGCCATATTTGGGTTCGGGAAGGAATTTTCCTCCAGAGCAGATTGGGGATTTTTCACCTTCCTCTGCAGCATGGGGCATGGGTCACTTGCTGGAGGATTCTCTGCACCTTGAAGTCTTTAAACCACGATTTGAGGACTTCAGTAGCTCAGACATAGGTTAGGGGTTTGATACAGGAATGGGTGGGTGAGATTCTGTGGCCTGGGTTGTGCAGAAGGTCAGACTAGACAATCACAATGGTCCCTTCTGACCTTAAAGTCTATGATTCAATGATTCTATGATCCTACAGAGATAGTATATTATAAAAAACTGGGCTGGGAACAATCTTACTGTAAAAACGTCAGAAAGACAAACTATTTGTAATAATAAGTAATAATGATACCCCTTTTGGCCCAAGTGGTTACCCAATATTCAGGATAACAGTTTTTTTCTATTAGGAGAAATTGATGACGGAATCAGGTATTTCTTTGATGCAATCCTCTTTATTTACAAAGAATATATACAATATATAATATTGATTGCAAGTTTAAACAAAGGAAATGTATTGAGTATATGAGGGTCCTATATAAAGTTGAGTTTTCTGGTATATAAAGGCTTTAGAATATTATAGTAGGTAGTGCAGCTTTGTATATTTAACTTTATTATTATTATTATTATTTAATAAAAGCGATAAGGAGAAGCAAAGTAGTGCTAGTATGGCCCCATGAAATGGCACAAGTAAAGTATGTTAAAGAATAAAAAATGTTACCACATCAAATCATAAGCATGACCGGACATGATATAATTGGCAGTATAAAATAAATATATTTTGTATAAAACAGAGATAGAGAAAAAATTATACATGAAATGTTTTCTCATCATACTGCTCATGGATTTACATCTATAAGTCAGTGCACACCGAGGCGAATGAAAATATGTCTCTTTGATATTTGGTAATGAATTTACACTTTTTTGTAGCTTCTAAAATTAAAATAATAAAGCCAGCAGATGTTATGCAATTATGTTTATACTGCCTTTGAGGAAAATGGACCAAATTCTGCTCTAAGTTACAATGAGTAACTCCATCAAACTGTGGAGTAACTCCATTAAAGTCAATGCAGTTAGTCTAGATTTGCATCTGCATTACTGAGAGCTGAATTTGACCCAACGTATTTAAAGTGTGAAAGAAATAAATACAGGGCTAGATTCAATACAACATCCATCTGGCTTCAACACAAAGCACTCCAGCATGCTAGTTTTTGAAACTTGTGCAGCTATTTCAGTTAGAAAACTAGATGCATTTTTTAACTCATCCTCACAGTGCATAGCATGGAGCCATTAATGTTCACGTCCCAAGTGATGTGCTGAAGTGGACTCTTGCGGACTTGTAGTACATTTTTGGTTAAAATATGACAATACTTTTGGACGGAGGATTGTGACTTAATTCACATGGTACTTTGGGTTTATCAGAAGAGGGAACATTTTTGTGGGAGCTGCTTATTAAAATATTTGCAACATAGCATTGATGGACTTTTTACAAGCTAGCTGGATGTGACTGTTGTATAATGTGTATGCAATATACTACAGCGATGATGAGGATAGTGTCAGATTGTAATACCCTTACTCACATTAGTTAGTATCTCTGTGAATAGTCCGATTGTCTTCACATGGAGTAGGATCTTATGTGAGTCAGGGTATTACAATCTAGTGGCCTAATCAAAATTGGAATTTTTTGACTTGTCTAAAGTCATATGTTAAGTATGTGAGACATCCAGGAATAAAACCCAGACTTTCTGAGTGCTAGTCCTGTGCTCAAATCATACTAGACCATTTTCTCTTTCTTTGATTTGAGATAAAAGATGGCATTCCATCCATTGCATCTATTTGATCATTCAGTGGTCTTAATTTAGCAATTTAATTGAGCATTTAATGGGCATAATTTAGTTTCGGCTTTGCAAAGGGAAGGAGGGTTGAACTGAGATAGTGTTTTATTAAGACAAGAGCTTGTGCATGATCCTCTGCACCTCGTATAGTAATTTACGCCAGTGCAGAGTGAAATAGCAGTGGTTTATTAACCCAATATATTGGACCCGGTTCTGTGTTGCCCTGCACCTTGCATAGTAATTTACATCAGGGCAACGTGAATGCCACCTGGATGTAAAATGCTACCATTCTTGTTTAGAAGTGTTTTATATCCACTGGGCACTCATTTTGTACCAGTGTAAATTACAAAAGGTTACTCCTGGGGGAATTCTGTGCCACTGCACATGTGCAGAATTTATGACCCCCGCAGATTTCTTTGCTTCCCTGCAGAAAGCAAAGGTAAGCCACAAGAGAGGTCATGTGACCCTCCCCAGCAGTATGTTTTGGGGGCCAAGGGCAGCAGGCGGAGAGGTAAATCATTGTGGGGCAGGAAGCGGGACTGGGAAAGACTCAGCTGGTGACTCCTACCCTGTGCTAGCCTCAGCTGCTAGTCCTGGCTGGGCTGGGAGGACGGTACTTCCTCTTCCTTTGCACGGCATCCGGGGCTGGGTCAGACCCACCCCCAGATTTCTCCCCCAGATGAAGGAAGCTCTGCAAACTCCACCCCCCACCCCCGCTTCCTACACCCATTGCTCCTGTACCGGGAGCTCCTCTGCCATCCGCCCAACCCCTCATATCCAGACACCCTCATACCCAGACCCTCCCACCGAGTCTCACCCTCCCACACACTCAGAACCCTACCCTCAATGAGCCCCACTTCCCCTGCACCTGGACCACCCTGACGAGCCACCCACACCGGGATTCCCACCCCACCAAGCCCCAATCAGCTGCATCTGGACCCCCCACTGAGCCTCCCCACCTCCCATATCCACCTGCCGAGCTCTATCTGCCCCACACTCAGACCCCCCCAACTGAGCCCCAACCATTTAATTGATGCTTCACATGGACCCCCTGCAGAGTCCCATTACTGTTGCACCTAGAACCCCCCAACATGCCCCTGTATATCCAGATTCCCCCCTCACAGGATCCCCCACTGAGCCGCCCACACCCAGATTGCCCCACACAGAACCCTCTCAACCCACACCTGGATCCCCTGTCCACTAAGCCCCTCCACACGTGGATCCTGCCTTGCTGAGCCTGCCTGCCCACACCTGGTGCACCTGGATCAGAGGGGCAGGACCCTGGGGTGTTTTGGAGCAGGCCCTGTCCTTGTGCTGTATCAGGGTTGGGTGCAGCCTCACCACTGAGTCCATGTTCCCGGGGGAGGTGGGGGGGTGGGAGCAGCACAGCGATCTCCCACCTCTGTGCAGCAGTGGCCTGTGCTCTCCAATGTCATTCTGGAGCCTCCACATTTATTTGACAAATAAAATGTGCAGAATTTTGTAGAATTTTAAAATATTGTGTGCAGAATTTTTATTTTTTGGCGCAGAATTTTTAATTTTTTGGAGCAGAATGCCCTCAGGAGTAAAAGGTGAAGAGCAACAGGGAGTCATGCCCTTATTCTCTGCATCTGGCACTATAAACAATATACTCCAAGGTCAGTTGTCAAAACCAAAGCCATAGGCTGAATTGTGCTGTGAAGTTTGCGTAAATGCAGTTACCTTTGGCTTCAGATTGGCCTATTTTGGCCCAATATTTATTAATAGAAAATAACTGACTACAACATGCATATAATGTAGATACCTCAGAATGCCTAATGGCACCACATACAAAAGAAGAGGAAAGGGCAAACAGCATTTTGCAATAATATTAACTTTTTATTTTAAAGCAGTACAGATACATAACGTGACCTTCTATTTTCCACAGCCTTTAGAATAGCATTAAAACTAGCTTGTCTTACCAACCAGCTCTAAAAATAGCATGCAGACTCATACAAACTTCTCCTTCATCATAGCTATATATATTTGTGGAAGTCCATATATGCAAGAGGAAGTGATTTTTTTTACTGTGTAGGGACTTCTCCTGTATTCATTACAGCCAACAGTACTAGCAAAGTATACAGTAGTTTGAAATAGCATTTCTTTTTCCATGGAGTTTCTATAGATGGGATGGTATAAGTAGTAACCTAGTCACTAAGGGAGATATTAAATCATCTTATAGAATTCAGAGGTATAGTAGTATGAAATCTCCATCTCCTTGAGAAAAGTTAATGAGTGAAAATATTATTTTTCTGCATTAATCCATACTGCTATAATTTCCTTGTCTCAGTTTTAGATTTGCTCTGCATCAAATTGTTGACATCAAATACCCAGAATAACAGCTGGTACTATAGAACCATGGAGTAACATCTGGCACCACATTAGAATACTGCATGGTAAAAGAACACTGTCTTTGGTTATAACAGAAAACTAAATACTGCTATTCTCCAGATCTTGCTGTTCACATTTTCTGGTCTGACAAGTGTAGGAACAATTGATCTATTTGGGGAGAACAAAGATTAAAATGAGTTCGAATTACTGTGACAATGTTTGTTATTTCCTTACTGTTTCATCAGTTTCCCTCAGGAAGGCACCAAGAACTGAAGCCTATTCAGAGGCATTTGAATCAAGCATGATTGACCCTTGTTTCATTCTTCCATTTGTTTCAATTGCTAATTGACCCAAAATAGGTTTCTGTGGTGTAACCATTTGGAATAAATTCAATAAGAATGAATAAAAGGTTAAAATACCAAAAATCAGAGAAAAAAAACACTATAAAAATTCTGCAAGGAACACCCTTTGAACCATCACAAAAATGCAAGCAATGTGTAAAAGATCAGTGCTTTAGAATCAATGAAACTAGATAAGGAAAAGTCAGGAAAACATAAGTATTCTTAAAAGTCATTTTAACACCAGCACTGAGAGAGAGAGAGAATAGCTCCCAGTCTTCAGCTCAGAGGTATGTTGGCATGTTGCAAAGATGCACCCAGGGTTCATAGGAGACCATAGGAGACAGAGCATAATTTAGAGCTGCCCTAATTTACATACCAAGCAAGGCAGGCTCCTGCATAGCCCAGAATACAGGGAGCATAAATATGATTTAAAGCCATCTTCCCCCATACACCCCTTCCTCCTTACCACATGTGCAAGAATGAAGTAACTGAGAATAAGACTTATTATTTCCAAAATAACCAGGAATCAAATTTCCCTTTAGATATGCAGGCCTGAAGCCCATTGAGTCACTCATGTTTAAAAGTGATTTGGGTTTAATTCATATGTAATGCATCAAAAAGCTTCTTGTTTGTTTTCTCACAAAGTGAAGAGTACTGGGACTCTGCAGGAGGATTACTGCCACATCTGTGTCACACTCTGGAGACTTGCCTCAGTCACAGTTCTACTCTCAAACTGTAACATAAAATATTTTTAAAAAATCAAAGTGCTTGCATTTCTTTTTTTCTAAAATATTTTTGCTGCTGTACTCACTTGCAAGCTCCATGTGGTAGTATAGCATGGTAATGTTGTTTGAATTGTTTACATTCCATTGGGAGAACAGGTACTCCATTGGAACTTAATGTATTGTATCTGCTATCTGAAGTACCACTGGAAAAGTATTTTGTCCCAACCTTTTTCTAACAATCAATAATATGCAGTACATATGTAAAAAGGTTATTGAAAATTAGGCAGCACTGAAATAGTTAAAATCTAGGGGGAAATTTACAGTCACACAGTGGGAACTTTCTGAGCATGGGACTTTTACAAGGATCAAGTAACACACCTGTCATACCTCAAGGCAACTGTACCTGTATATCACCCTTGTGATCCAGGAAAGGCATCAAATCTCAGGCTTCCCATTCCTGTCTCCTCTCTTACGGCAAAGAAAGACACGTGTGTCTCTCCCTTCTGACAGGGTATTTCCAGGCTGCACAGTTCCCTGACTACATTGTGAATCCCCCAGCAATAGAGATTGCTTAAGTGGGCCTGCTTTGATTTCTCAGAGGCAATAAACAGTGTAATTGCTACAGTTAAGTTACCACACAGCTCTTTCAAAGCAAGCATATTTATTCTTAAGGCAAAAGCATTACATAAAAATATTAAAAACAATGAAAGAATCTACATGCACACTAATAAGATTCCTAGAGATCACCCACTGACTCCCAACAAGGCTCTGGCCAGTGAACATTAAAATCCATCACCAAGGGGTTTTTCTGTAGTCACAAGTTCATAATAGCTGTTAGCTCAGAACAAACACACCCATGAATCTGGGAGTTACTCTTTTATCCACTTTGGGTCTCTGGTCTGGTCCTAAAGAAACAGATGATCAGCAGACAATGAATTTCTCCTCGGCAGCATCATCAAAAGGATGGGTCTGGAAGTGAGAAGTGGCTTTCTCCTCCTCCCAAGTGTTTTCTGGGAATCCCATTTAACTTTGTTTATCTAGCTAGCACATTATTTCAAAGACTCCTATGAAGCTCAGAACACTTCCTAAGATTTACATTAGTCATGGCTCGTAGAGAAGTTACATATAGTCCACAGTAATATTTACATTTTTAATACAATGGACTTCTAAAATACTTAAACTTAATTCAATAAGGTTTGTCCAGGAGGGTTGTTGCAGGAAATTGCCATATCTGTCACAGCATCCTTTTGAAGAAAAGCCACCATTAGACCTGCAAAGTAATATGTGTAATTACTCCATTATATGATGATGCTTACACATTTTAAGTTAGGTTTATTATTTAGAATTCCCCCAATATTTTCTTGACATTTTAGCCTACATATTATCTCTCCTGCAAAATACTGCAAATTGCATTTATTCATGGGAAAACTGCTCCTTACACTTACACACACACACACTCTCTCTCTCTCTCTCTCTCTCTCTCTTTCTCTCTCTCTCTCTCTCTCTCTCACACACACACAGTTTCATGGTAATCAAATCCTCATTAAAAAGCATCTCAATTCTTGCTAACTGGGCATTTCTGCAGAACTGATGTTTATCCCTTACACAAAACCCTTCATATAAATGACACAGTTGAAAGGTCAGTACTGGCAGCAGCTGTGAATGGGAGATTACAACTGTGTGTTTTTAAAGGGATTTCACCTATTTTTTTTTCTCTCTCTCTTTTAAATTTAAAACCAGGAATGAACCCAAGAAAAAGCCATATGTTTAACTACTCCATGGACACATACAGCAAAAAATGATGGATGTGTGGCCTTTTTCTTCATGAAGATTTACATGGTTGTCTTGGAAAGCATTCATCTTATGGCATTAATTCTATCCCAAAATGATATACTTAAGGGTCATTAAGCAGTTTCAGCCAGCCAAACATTTGGTAACTAGGATCCAGTTCATACACTACTCTCCTATTGTTTCTCCTTTGTCTAACTACAAGACAGCCTAGTCAATAGTCTGGTCTCTTTTACCTTCCATGAATGATTTTCTTTGATCAATTTTGTTTTCTTTATCTAAAATACGATTAAATAGCTCCATCTATTACTGGTGATGGCTTTCATCTCAAGATTTCTCAGGCTACAAAGCTTCTATAGATACTCGAGTATAGATACCAGTCTGTTTCCCCCTCCCCCTCCACACTTTTGTCTCTTCAAATCCATTTTTCAGATTAACCAGGGATTGGAAAATGTGGAATAACTGAATAAAGCTGACTTTGCAGCATTTTGAAGAGCTACTTTCCCTGGGAGCATAGAGCTGTGTTGAGATTAGAGGAGGGAGGGATTCACTGCAACAGAGTTAAGATGAGGGAGTACGAAGGTGGTGACAGCAGCATGAAGAGTGGGGGAGCCGAATTTCTTGCTTTCCCTTTATTTGCTTCTGGTAGGCCCTACTATCTTCAGGATTTTGCTTTTGATATTTTCCCTTCAAATCATAGGCTGTATTTGGGGTTATTTCACAGCCAACTGTGAGTCTTGCCCAATAGGCTGAAAAATACTGGTGTGATTCGCTATCCAATAAATAGTATCTAACAATATTTAAATACTGATGTGATTCACTATCCAACAGATGCTGCTCAGTTACAGAGCCATTTAAAAGGTATGGTCATAGGGGCCATATAAGAACCTAGATTTGTAGACAGATATGGCATAAAAATCTCAGCTATTAGGTATGATAGGATGGGGAGGCAAGAAGCTGACAACAATTGTTGGAATTGAACTATACAGGGAGAGAATGGATGTGAGAAAACAGCAACTGATAAAGAGGACAGCAGAAGGCAGGCCTAGCAGAGTTAGGAACTGTACCACATTTCAAATGGGGAAAGCCATATGGTGGTAATCATATCATGTATCCTTAAATCTAATTTTTAAAAATAGTAACTTTCATACAAATATATATCTAGCATATTATCTGGATTCATGTACAATTGGATTCTGGTTCATGGCTTTGTTGCAAAAGCAGAACACGGTAGTCCATTTACTTTCCAGTAATTTTGGCAATAGAATGTTCCATTTTTAATGTGGATGTTGTGTTGCAATATGAGAATGTTGCATTGTTCCACATTTGAGTTGCACTGTGAAGTGAGGGAGTTGCGTTGTGATATGAAATTTTATTGCAATGTGGTGATATCAGATTGTGACAGTTTTGTGTTGTTGCACCCTGGGATTAGTGCTGACTTGTGAGACTGTAAGACATATCATTGCTAGAGCCCTACCAAATCAATGGCTGTGAAAAATGCATCACGGACCATGAAATCTGATATTCCCCCTTGTGAAATCTAGTCTCCCCTGTGAAATCTGGCTAGTGTAGAGGAGGGGCAGAGCTGGGGGTTCTTACTGTGTGCTGGGCCCCAGATGCTAGTCTGGACAGACTGTGGAGGGATGGGACTTCCTCTTCCCCTGCAGGGGCCACTCTTGGGGCCTGGTCAGACTCACCTCCGGGATCCTCCCCAGACTGCAGTAACCTACACGGTGGTTATACTGTGACCCCCTCCCCCCCACAATAGCCTTGTGACCCCCGCTATGGTCCCCTTTTGGGTCAGGACCCCCACAGTAACAAAACTGTGAAATTTCAGATTTAAATATCTGAAATAGTAAAATTTACTACTTTTAAAATCCCATGACCATGAAATTGGCCAAAATGGAGCGTGGATTTGGTAGGGCCCTAATCATGGCATGTCTGTCTCACAGGTACAGCTGAGAGCCAAGGAAATACAACAAGGAGTCCGGTGGCACCTTAAAGACTAACAGATTTATTAGCATACGCTTTCTGAAGAAGTGAGGTTTTTTTACCCACGAAAGCGTATGCCCAAATAAATCTGTTAGTCTTTAAGGTGCCACCGGACTCCTTGTTGTTTTTGTGGATACAGACTAACACGGCTACCCCCTGATACTTGACACCATGCAAGGAAATACAGGACACGAGTGTGAAAACTAAGGAAGAGAGTTTACTTTCATAATAGAGGGTCCTGTGGCACCTTTGAGACTAACAGAAGTACTGGGAGCATAAGCTTTCGTGGGTAAGAACTCACTTCTTCAGATGCAAGACTAACACGGCTACCCCTCTGATACTTTCATAATGCGCACTAGCACGCAGGGCTGGATCCAGGGTTTGGGCCGCCCCAAGCAGCCAAAAAAAAAAAAAAAAAAAAGCCGCGATCGCGATCTGCGGCGGCAATTCAGCAGGAGGTCCTTCTCGCCGAGCAAGAGTGAGGGACCGTCCACTGAATTGCCGTTGAACAGCTGGATGTGCCGCCCCTCTCCAAAGTGGCCACCCCAAGCACCTGCTTGGTAAGCTGGTGCCTGGAGCCGGCCGTGCTAGCACATGTGGTACAAAGTCGGGCACGGTACAAATCGGACAAACAGCGCATTTCGGTTGGCTCTTATTGAAGTACCGCCTACGCTGCACGCACATGGCTCTGGGCTGGGAGGTGTCACCAGAGGGATAGGTGAGTGACGCTGAGGTAGCGACAGACCGTGGTGGTGGCTGGTATGAGGCCATGTCATCCTGGGGCACTTGGCCCCTCCATCCCTGGTGCCCGTTTACTAACAGACACATAACACAGCCTAGCCACAACCACCACAGCTGCCCAGGCGAAGAGCGGGCATCCCAGTGTTCTTGCCCTGAGCAAAGATGGCCGCCGGGGTGGGGCAGAGAGCAACTGCCTGCGTCACGTGGTTAGCGCGCTTGGGACTCGGCCTGGCGGAGTCTCCGGAGAAGTTAGGGCAGGAAGCGGAAGTGACGTTTTAAAGACGCGCCCGCGGCGAGCCCGCCTCGGTTGCATGGCGATGAACAGCCGGCTGCAGGAGATCAGGGAGCGACAGAAACTGCGCCGGCAGCTCCTGGCCCAGCAGGTAGCGGATTAGGCATGAGGGAATGTGGGGGCCGGGCCGGAGCACTACCGGCGAGCAGCTCCCGTCGGGAGTCACCTCTGGGGGCCGGGGGGAGGGGTGTGCTCTGACCCCGCCCACACAGCTGCGGCAGGCGCCCTAGGCCTAGCGATGGCAGGTGCGGGTTTGCCCAGTGCGCCTCCCTGTGACGTCATTACCCCGCGGCCCCTGGTTAGGTCCCGAGTGTGGTGGTGGTGGCGGCGGCGGGGTGGGATGCACCCGGCTGCGGGCGGGGGGAATGCAGCGTGCCCCGGGCCGTGCCGTGCCCCCAAGCCCCGTCCCGACTCTGCTGCGCTGCTGGTTTGTGCTGACCGTAGCTCCGGGAGCCAGTGTCTGAGTAACTGTTGCATTGCGAGGGGCAGGGCCGGCTCTAGGATTTTTGCCGCCCAAAGCAAACACAATTTTGGCCGACCCCCCCCTTCTTTAATTACCCCACCCCCGGCCCCGCCTCAACTCCACCCCTTCCCCAAATCCCCAGCCCTGCCTCCTCCCACCCAGGTTCTCAAGCCTAGGAAGGAAGGAGGGAAGGAGGGAGGGGGAGAAGCGGCGCCTGCGCAGCGGCCACTCGGAGTCTCTCCCCCCCCCCAGGTTTGAGAGTCTGGGAGGGAGGGGGAGACCCCGAGCTGCCGCGGCGCGCGAATCAGCTGATTCGCGCGCCGCTGCTCCCCCTCCCTCCCAGGTTTGAGAGCCTGGGAGGGAGGGCGAGTAGTGGCGCGCGAATCAGCTGTTTCGCGCGCCGTGGCAGCAGCAGTGGAGGTGAGCTAGGGCGGCCGGGGCACATTTTTAGGGGCGGCATTCTGGTGCCGGCCATGCCGCCCCTAAAAATGTGCTGCCCCAAGCACCAGCTTGTTTTGCTGGTGCCTAGAGCCGGCCCTGGCGAGGGGTCAGAGATCGGAGCCTCCCAGGTGCAGAAACTAGCTGGCTTAGCTTGGGTTTGAGGTTGTTGTGGCAGTTATTTTTTGCTTGGCTGTACTTTTTGCCTGAATATGTATGTGTGTATGTGTATTGCCTTTCCTTCAGTTGGGAGCTGAAAGTGCGGATAGTATTGGTGCCGTATTGAACAGCAAAGATGATCAGAGGGAAATCGCTGAAACGAGAGAAAACTGCAGGTCTGTATTGAAGCAGTTTTCTGTTAGAAGTCAGTTTTTGCTCAAAAAACCACAACACAAAACTATAGTTTTTGAAAGAAGGGGAGAAGAGAGCAGGATCAGTTTCATAAGACAAGCATTTTCCCCCCCATCCAGGTTAACAAAAGTAAAGAAATTTTAGTCCGCATCAGAAAATAAGAATTAAGAAAAAATTCACAATCACAGGCTTCTGGTTATAAATCTCACTGTCTTACTGAGATTCTTTGTCTGTTCTAAAAATAGCCTTGCTATAGTAGTGTTCATACTTTTCCTACGTTTACAGAATTCCATTCTTCCCACTTGTGATTGCAAAGGGAAACCTTAAAACAGCTCTTAATTCAATAGGAGAGATGCCTTTGTTAGATCTGTTTAAGTAGCACTTGGTAAAACGGTGGATGTTGAACTGAAGTGGTTGTTAGCCAGTCCCGGAGGACCATAAAAACAAAAGGTAAAACTGTAGAACACACATCAAAACAGAAATAGTAAAAGAAATACCCTAGCCAACCAAGTTGTAACAATGTTGGAGCCAAATCATACTTACCATAATCACAGAAGAAATCCTTTTGACGTGATTGACTGCTTGTTTGAGTAAGGAAAGCAGGATTTAGCCCCCATCTTCAAACTAATCCTTGGAGACAAAAACTAATTTCAATTACCCCAGATTTACACTGATGAAATTCTGACTTCAGTAGGAATGATTACTGGATTTACACTGCTTCAAGTGACCTAATAATCTGACCATTAGGGTCCGGCCAGTTTGAACACTGCAAAGTAAATGTGTTGTTTTACGGTTCTAACAATATAAACAATTAAGAAAATAAGATAGAACTCTTTAAAAGACCACAGGACCCTCTGTTGCTCTTTAAAAGAGTTCTTTTGTCAGAAAGCTGCCACAGTATGGCATTATGAGAGAAGCGGTCCCAAGCCATTTTAGGCTCTAGATTAAAACCAGGCTCTTAAAATTCAATTCAGAAACCAATATGCACCCTTTGCAGATCCCAGATTGTGAAATATGTTCTAATGTAGTGAAGAAGAGAAATTGCTTTAAATCTATGACTTTCCTATATGTTTTTAGGGCTTCTTATGATACTTTAGCACCAAATGCAAAACGGAAATATCCAGATGAGGGAGAGGCTGATGAAGAAGAAATTGAAGAATATAAGGTAAAAAGACAGTCCAAGAAACAGAAATTTTTTTAAAGTGGTGAACTTTCTGTGCTGAATGATAAAATATTAGTTTGTGGGAAACTTATTTCAGGAAGTCAGTCACTAAAACGGTTAGATTACACTCGTCTACAATTTTTGAGAAGTCGTGTGCTTCAGAGAGAAAATGTGCTATTTATTATGTATTTTGATGTGCTGAATTCAAATATGACAATTAAAACAACTGGCTACTGTTTCTAAGATATTTAAGTTTTTACATTTTATGTCTATGTATATTGTGTAGATAGTAGAGTTTTAATCATAAATTGTAAACCTAGGTCTTTTCATGTGTTTATGGTTGCTTTACATGATAATATGTCACCTGTCCTGTTTATGTAACACTTTAAAAATCAGCAAAAGGGTTATATAAATAAAATTTATTATGAAACAAAAGGCAAAAAACTATTCTGTACATAGTTTAGTCCTATTCAGTGTCTACTCGGCGCTTCTTGGCTTGTCTCTTGTATTCATTAAATGGAGCATCTCTTGTCACTGTCTAGCAATAATCTGCAAGCATTGATGGGCTCCATTTGCCCTGATAGCGTTTCTCCATTGTTGCAATGTCCTGGTGAAATTGCTCGCCGTGCTTGTCGCTCACTGCTCTGCAGTTCGGTGGAAAAAAATCTAGATGAGAGTGCAAAAAATGTATCTTTAGTGACATGTTGCAACCAAGGCTTTTGTAGGCCTTGAGGAGGTTTTCCACCAACAACCTGTAGTTGTCTGCCTTGTTGTTTCCAAGAAAATTTATTGCCACTAACTGGAAGGCTTTCCATGCCGTCTTTTCCTTGCCACGCAGTGCATGGTCAAATGCATCATCTCGAAGAAGTTCACGAATCTGAGGACCAACAAAGACACCTTCCTTTATCTTAGCTTCACTTAACCTTGGAAATTTTCCACGGAGGTACTTGAAAGCTGCTTGTGTTTTGTCAATGGCCTTGACAAAGTTCTTCATCAGACCCAGCTTGATGTGTAAGGGTGGTAACAAAATCTTCCTTGATTCAACAAGTGGTGGATGCTGAACACTTTTCCTCCCAGGCTCCTATGACTGTCGGAGTGGCCAATCTTTCTTGATGTAGTGGAAATCTCTTGAACGACTATCCCATTCGCAGAGAAAACAGCAGTACTTTGTGTATCCAGTCTGCAGACCAAGCAAGAGAGCAACAACCTTCAAATCGCCACAAAGCTGCCACTGATGTTGGTCATAGTTTATGCACCTCAAAAGTTGTTTCATGTCATAGATTTCCTTCATATGGACTGTAATTGATGGCAAAACATTGCCATTATGCAGTAAAACAGCTTTAAGACTCGTCTTCGATGAATCAATGAACAGTCTCCACTCATCTGGATCGTGAACGATGTTGAGGGCTGCCATCACACCACCGATGTTGTTGCAGGCTACAAGATCACCTTCCATGAAGAAGAATGGGACAAGATCCTTTTGACGGTTACGGAACATGGAAACCCTAACACCACCTGCCAGTAGATTCCACTGCTGTAGTCTGGAACCCAACAGCTCTGCCTTACTCTTGGGTAGTTTCAAATCCCTGACAAGGTCATTCAGTTCACCTTGTGTTATGAGGTGTGGTTCAGAGGAGGAGGATGGGAGAAAATGTGGGTCCTGTGATGGTTCAGGACCAGAAGTTTCATCCTCTTCCTCGTCTGACTCAAGTGAGAATGAGTCTGGTGCATCAGGAACCGGCAGTCCTCCTCCGTGGAGTACTGGGCGTATAGCTGATGGAATGTTTGGATAATGCACAGTCCACTTTTTCTTCTTTGACACACCTTTCCCAACTGGAGGCACCATGCAGAAGTAACAACTGCTGGTACGATCTGTTGGCTCTCTTCAAATCATTGGCACCGCAAAAGGCATAGATTTCCTTTTCCTGTTCAACCACTGGCGAAGATTTGTTGCACAAGTGTTGCAGCATATGTGTGGGGCCCACCTCTTGTCCTGATCTCCAATTTTGCAGCCAAAATAAAGGTGATAGGCTTTCTTAACCATAGAGGTTATACAGCGTTTTTGTGATGCAAAAGTCACTTCACCACAAACATAGCAGAAGTTATCTGCACTGTTCACACAAGTACGAGGCATCTCTGCTCACTTTGGCTAAACAGAAATGTGTCCTTTTGCAAAATCAAACATTGACAAATAAGAGAGCACGACACTGTATGATTTCTAGAGCTGATATAGGGCAATTTGTTCAGCAGAGCGATGTAAGCTTCGTTATGATTGCATCATCCATGACTTCTAGGAATAACATGATGCAATTCATATCATGTATGATGCAATACCAGCTTCAGATTGCATCATTCATTGTTTTGCCTAAAAAGCAAGTACTGTCCAAACCCAGTCATAGATTTATTCATAGATCCAGTCAAATATGTATTTTAGTCATTTCTGGTTTAAATTGAGATCCCTTCCCTTTATAACTCACTTATCCTCCGCCATTCCCAAGTCAAGGGTCGTATATACTGACCCAGTAGCATATCTTGAAAACTAGAGCAAATCAACAATTTTAAGCATCATTTTTGTTCTCAGTGACTCAGAATTAGTAAAGCTTGACTACATTTATTTCAGAAACATTTTGGCTGTAGAGCAGTGTTATATTTCATGCTGTTACCAGATTTGCCCGTTACTTGGTGGTATGCTCATTTATTAGGGTTACTCTTCCCCGGGTGTGTGTGTGTCTATATCTATCCATGTACTGCTTGTGTCACTTGTGTTTTCATATGGAGCCCTACTGCTCCCTTTGCAAGTCCCCTCCCTATGGACCTATCCTGCAGGACCTAGGTTTCCCAGGGCTGGATTCCTCCAGCCCCAGAATCAGATGCACGCACACACTGAGTCCATCAGTACTGTCAAGCTGACCCCTTATATGCCCCATGACTCAGTGGGCTGGGTCAAGTACGATTTCCAAGCTGCCACCCTTATATGCTATAGGTACTGTACCAGAATAGAGTAAGCCTGAGCCGGCTGGGTTAAACAGCACTTCCAGGTTGCCACCCTTATATGCCCCTGGACTCAGTAGTCTGGGTCAAGCAGCACTTGCAAGCTGCCACCCTCATATGTCATAGGTTCAGCACGTCCCTATCCCCACTTTCATGTTACAATTGTTCTGGTAGTAACCTACTTGATGAGCAAA
Organism: Chrysemys picta bellii; assembly: GCF_011386835.1. Classification (NCBI taxonomy): domain Eukaryota; kingdom Metazoa; phylum Chordata; order Testudines; family Emydidae; genus Chrysemys; species Chrysemys picta. Next base: position 40,190,694 of record NC_088795.1, read on the forward strand.
CCCCACAGTATGTTTGGGCGCTGTAGGGATCTTTAGCTTAGGTAAGAGGAACGTTGCTGCAGAGTAAATGAGGAAGCCAAAAACACAAAAGAGTAAAGTTCAGAGAGAGAGGGAGAGAAGCAACCAGCTTAACCATAAAAGTTATTTATTGAATAATTCACCTCTACCTCGATATAACGCGGCCTGATATAACACAAATTCAGATATAACGCGGTAGAGGGGGCGGGGGGGAGCAGTGCACTCCGGTGGATCAAAGCAAATTCAATATAACCCGGTTTCACCAATAACGCGGTAAGATTTTTTGGCTCCCAAGGACAGCGTTATATCGAGATAGAGGTGTAATAATAACCACACATGGAGAGCCTAAACAAATGTAACAGTTACATTATTATATACCTGAGGTAGAAAAGAAAACAGAGAGAGAGCTGGGGTCTCACCACTCTATGAAGCTTGAACTGGTTGGGATTCCCAGGTGATGGTGGTAGCTCAGGGTCCTGAGTGCTGGAGACAGGCAGAGCTCAATCAGTCAGGAGAAGCTGAAGTCCCAGTGGAACTGATGCAGAGTTTGGATCTAGGCATCAGAACACTTACTTGAGCGTGGGTAGGGTTTTTTGTAGGGAAACAACAATGGTTCAAGGGAGAACACTGGATTTGTTTATGGGTAAACTGATAACTCAAGGGTTTTCTTTAGGCTAGATAATAGGAACTGATCATTCCTGGCTTTGGGTGGTGTTCCGTCAAGGGAGCTCACAATGCAATTAAGCAGCTACAGTATTTTGGATATCCATCAAGGATTCATTTCTAAAATTGGTCTGATAACTGCTGAGCTGGGTGTGTGCAGGCATAAATTCATTAACATCTGGAGCAGAGATCCCCAATGATACAGTGCTTCCCTGCTTTTCTGGTCCCAGAATTCAGTGTGGTTCTTGCCTTGAAATCTGTTCTCCATTCTGTATGCTAATGGAGATGCCTCCCTGTCCCATTTTTGATGCGGATGAGGCTAGGGGAGTTGCCTTAATCCTGTCACCCTTGTCAGGAGGGGTTTATGTCTTCCACCGCCTTTTCATTGCTTTCTGTAAGTCTTCTGATCGGTTTTGGTTCAAGCAGAGGCTGGAGGGTGGTGTGGGGGTGGGGGCCTTCATGAGGCTGGATACTGCACCCTGGTTCCCCAAGAACACAGAGCTGACTGGTATCAATGCTATTGATATGCCTCATGTAGGGGTGTTTAACATATATATTTAATGATTAGGTGTCTTCCATGGGTCTTTGAGCTAGCAAGGAAGCTTAGGTGATGATGAGAACCCCTTCGATGCAGTTGTACATGGTTCTAGTCTCGGTATATGGTAACATCTGAAACTTAATTATTTTTCTCATGGAAGTCGTTAGAATATGGGCACGATTACAGTGAGAATATGGGTGGTGTTGGAAGAGACAAGTTTGAATAGAGGTGGAAGGGCAGAGTTACAGAGGGCCTTGACAGCACAGACAAATATGCAGGGTGGATTTGTTTTAAATTGCTAGTTGGAAGACTCGATTTAATCATGGTTTTCTATATAAAAATGCATTGTTGTTGGTTGTTATAACCTTAATAATACATATTCTTCATAACTCAGAGATAGATGTAAGTTTCATTTTTAGAAGGTACATACTATACATTTTTAAAGTGATTTATTTTGAAAACTTTTCAGATTAGTTTTACAGCTATATCAGAAAATGAATGATTGTTTGGTTATTTCATTTACCAAAGGTAATTGAAGCAGATATTTCTGAAGTCATTGGGAGGTGAACTATCTCCAATTCAACAGGTTAATCATTAATATTTGGAGGATTTTCTTGCCATGCTGTATTAGGAGGAGAACATCACCAGACAGACATTTAAATTGTTTACTTAACGTTGTTGTTTTAGTTAAATAATTCTGGATTTTTTTCTTCAGCAGCAAACGTATATTATTTTAACAAAACAAGCATGTGTCCCTCGCTTCTCACATTTATCTCTAGACTTCTTCTTGTCCAGATCTATTCCGCCCCCAACTGTCTGAAACTTTATGCTTTTAGAGAGAGGTAAGGGATTGACTCTGTGTACACAGAAATGCAGAGGGACAGTAGAGTTGAGGTCTGTTATTTCTCACCTCAATATATTTATTTATTTAAAAACATTTTTTCTGTTAACAAGCACGTTACCTCTGGAGACACAAATCCACAGTTTGAGAACTGCAAAACTAAGCATCTCTGATGGTATCTTCTAGACTGAGCACTGAGTCCCATTGGGTAGATAGAAAGATTAACCTAAATAATCTATAGAGAAGCCTGTGGAACCCCATAAGATTGGGTCCCTAATTCATGAACTATTGGAACTCGTTTACAAAACTTTTACATAAGAACATAAGAATGGCCATACTGGGTCAGACCAAAGGTACATCCAGCGCAGTATCCTGTCTACTGACAGTGACCAATGCCAGGTGTCCCAGAGGGAGTGAAACTAACAGGTAATTATCAACTGATCTCTCTCCTGCCATCCATCTCTACCCTCTGACAAACAGGCTAGGGACACCATTCCTTACCTATCCTGGCTAATAGCCATGAATGGACTTAATCTCCATGAATTTATCTAGTTCTTTTTTAAACCCTTTTATAGTCCTAGCCTTCACAACCTCCTCAGGCAAGGAGTTCCACAGGTTGACTGTGCGCTGTGTGAAGAAGAACTTCCTTTTATTTGTTTTAAACCTGCTGCCCATTAATTTAATTTGGTGGTCCCTAGTTCTTATATTATGGGAACAAGTAAATGTCTTTTCCTTATTCACTTTCTCACTTTCTCCACACAACTCATGAGTTTATAAACCTCTGTCATATCCCCCCTTAGTCTCCTCTCTTCTTTTCTTAAACATTACATGACTATATTGTCTCATACTATAGAATTAAAATTTATAATCCCTATTCCATGATGAGGTATCTTTGAGCTATAATGTATCTTAATTAAAACTATCTTTAGATATGCTTTTTCCTCAAAAAGCATTTTATCAAAAAAATCTGATTTAAATAAAAAATATTTGATTTTTTTTTAAATAATTGATTTTTATCCATCCTGTGAGTATGGTGGTAAAGGGTGAGCAAACCAGTAGACAGATTCAAAGAAAGGTGTGATGTAGTCAGAGGAATTGGCCAGGAACATGTTACTAGTAAGTTGTATGAAATGAAATTGTGTGATCTATGTGTTGAGAGGCCAAAGAGAAAGAGGTTGCAGTTACCAAAATGGGAAATGAGTTGCTGGCCAAGAACAAATATTTTGTAGTACAAGCAAAATAGATTGGATTTTAAAAGTGTCAGGATTAGTTTGGGGTGAGGTAAGAGAGTTGAAGATGAGCCATACCGTATGGGCTGAATGAGAGGAAGGATGAATGTTTGTGTGTTCAGCAATTGCAAAAGAGAGAGTTTGTTGGGAGGAGAGATCAGGAGTGTCTTTTGCCTATGTTTTGTTTAAGGCAGTGGTTCCCAAACTTGGTTCGCGGCTTGTTCAGGGTAAGCCCCTCGCGGGGACCGGCCCACGCCGCTTCCCGCTGCTCCCATTGGCTGGGAACGGCGAACTGGGGCCACTTGTTTAAGGTGATAACAAGACATTAGGAGAAGTCAGGGATGATTATATTTTTACAAAGGAAATGGTGGTTAAAAGTTGTCTTCCATGCTCCCCCTTATTCTTGGGACACCTACCCCAAACGTATGTGGCAGCCTACTTCCTTTATTTCATTTAAGTGCTTCCTAAAAATTCACGTCTGACACATCAGATAAATGATAGATAGAGAAGGTTAAGCCAAAAAATGACTATCAAGATATGTGCATCTTACTGATTAGCTGTGATCTTATTCTTGTCACCATTGTCCTTCTCCCTTTTCCTTATTTTTCGATGACCCTCACTGCATTATGTCAAATAAATATATGTTGTTTGATTTGTGAGATGCTTAGTGTACTTTTGGGTGCACAAAAATAATAAATAATATTGGAATTGGGAGAGGCACTCAAACAATTGCTTAATGTTCATCTATGTATGTACAGTAAGCTAACTATATGTCCTGAAGAAAATACTTTAAATATGCCAAGGGCTCACCTTAGTTTACTTTATTTTATTTTTGCTTTCTTTGCTCCGTTCAGTGAATGTATCATTGGAATAAAACAAACTGACAAATCTATATAGACATTATCAATTATTTATTGTATGTTCTGTTAAACTGAATTGATTTCTCTCTAAAATATATACGTGACCAAATCACATAAAATTCATACACTGAGATTATTATCAGTACCATCTGAAAAAATACATAAAAACATACCCTTAATCAGCCTGTTGCTTTTAAAATGGGTGACCAATCTGTAACAGTATTGCTGCATTTAGAAAATAGCTAAGTACTCGAATAAAGCCTAATCCTTGGGACCTGTATAATGTTTAATTATTAACATGAGAATCTTGAAATTACCAATAGAACCACTATAATGGAGCAATGTACTGTCTTGTATAGATGCTGCAATTTTTCTAATGGGCAGGGAGATATTTATCGAATAAAACTTTGGCCTTTGTTTTTGCTTAATATTTTTCATTGTTAGCTTGAGCACGTTAAATTTACTAATTTAGTCTAGTCTTACAAGCTCATTGGTCTAAGCCTGAATCCCTATTAAATGTAAAAGTTAAAGTACTCCTTTTAAAAAAATGTCCGTGCACTAGACTGAATATTCCCCTTGGGGATGACTCTAATAAACCTGTTATAGATTGATTTGCCATAGTACTGATTCAAGTTTTCCTGATTATCTCTCACTGCAGTCTGGACCTGCAATACTCCGGGAGCTATAGTGATCATAGATGGCTAATAATGCCTAATTATGTTGTGGTTTTGTTATACAGACAAAAATCTGCCAAGTGAATAATAGAGACTAAAAAGCTTATTGTGTTATCTAAAACAAGGTTGAGCCTAGCTTTTCAGAAATGAGAAGTAGTGCACTAAATCATTGCCCCACACAGACACTTGGGAATTTCTGATACTGAAATCACGTTGCTTAAGATAGAAGAGCCTTAGCTAGTAATGTAGATAATTCACTAATGTCTAGTTGCCATATTAACATTACTGAAGTAAAAGTAAATAAAGAGCAACTTCTACTTTTTGAATACAAAGTCAGGTTTTTTTTGTGTTTCAGGAGTTGTCGTTTCAGAAATCCTGTCTGTAGCAATGATATTTTTTCTCCTCTGTGCCATTTTAAAAAAATTAACTGCTAGGCTTAAGGAATAGAGAGGTATTTTTATATTGGCATTTCTCAAATTGTGTTCTGTGAACTGCTGATAGATCACACGATGCTACTTCTACTTGCTACTAGCTGCTGTAGCCTATTTTACTATTTGTATTGTTATAGAAGCCAATCAGTTTGGGGGTCCCATTGCCTCGGCAAACCATATGAACAAAAAAATTAAACATTCCTTGCTCCCAAGGGGAGCTTGCAGTCTAAGGCCTAGACCCCACAATCAACTTTAGGTGAGCAGACCACCATTGACATGGGGCTTAAATAACTACAGAAAATCAAGAGATTGGGGGCAGGGGAAGAGGGGCATAACTTCTGGGGGGAAATTGGTGAGGGATACCCAGGTTCAAAGATTTAACAACTGTCCCAGTGAATTTCTGTAATAGGCCCATTTTTGTTTTTAAGACCAAAAAATTAACCATTTTCCCTTATTGTATGTTTTCAATTATTATATGAAACTAAAGAGAGGGTTGACTGTCCTGTATTTTCTCCCAGTGTAGTTACTCTGAAGATGCACGATAAACCCATTTGGTTTAAACAGGGCAGGTGACAGGAGCTTGTGTTCACAAGTAATATGCTGAGAGTGATACACTGAGCAGAACCGACTTCTGCTCTGGACACTGTTGTACTTTAGATTGTGAATGTACTGGATTGGCATCCTTCTAGTTTTGTAGTCTTGGGTGGGATCATGCATACGTGATGATTACCTTTACAGGGAAAGGAAATTTCTTGCAGTTCTTTAAAGGTGGCATTCTCTCTTGATCCACAGTTAGCCAGTCACCCTTTTTGTAAAAGCTTTGAGTTGTTTGTTGGTTAGGCATTTTTTAAAGATATGTGTTGGCTTGTATGATGGACTGTGGTGACTTGTTAATGCATGGGCAGTAACTCACAAGAGGGAGTCTGAATTACTGAAGCTTTCCAGTTTCCCCTGCACAAAAAATTACTTTAGTGTGTATAGATAAAAAGGGAGTGTAAACTCTTCAGGACAGTGCATGTATGATTTTGTGCTGTGTAAAGCACCACACATATTTATGGTGCTTTATAAATGCTGCTTATCTTGTTACTTATTTTCAAGGTCTTGTTGGTAACCCAAGCTACTTAGTAATGAGAGAAAGAGTGCCCTTTTTGGCAACATGTCAGTTAAATTTCTTTTCCGAAACTGGCATTGGAAACATTCATGATCTACTGTTGCAGGAGGCTTATATTCATAGACAGCCCACTTCTTCCTTCATTAAGAAGCGGAGTCATAATGAAGAGAGAAACAGCATGTGCCTACATGCATATAAAATCTGCTTTATTCCAAAGGATGAAGTAGAGCTGCATCAAGATGAAGAGAACCTGCCCTATGAAGAAGAGATTTACAAAGATTCCAGTACCTTTCTGAAGGTAAGCTACCTTTGCACCTTGCAATCATTGCTCTCCCATCATGTGGTTGCATTAAGCTGTCTCGACAACTGAAGAGGTTTGAAATATTTTATGGGATGAACTTATGCCTCTGATTACGAGGTTAATGAAGGGTCTTTATGGATGACATGAAATTAACACTTGGCCTTTAAATTATTCATGAATCACTTGGCCAATATCTGACTCAAGAGTGCAGGTTATCAGCCTGTTCTATTTTTCTCCTGTTTCAGGCTTGCAGCAAGCCATAGTACAGTGAACGTGTGCCAGTGGCTAAAACTTATAGTAATACATAACTTGTGTATTGTGGAATCTTTACAGTGTAGAACAGGGGTTCTCAAACTGGGGGTTGCGAGGTTCTTACATGGGGAGTCGTGAGCTATCAGCCTCCACTCCAAACCCCACTTTGCATCTAGCATTTATAATGGTGGTGTTAAATATATAGAAACGTGTTTTTAATTTATAAGGGGGGTCGCACTCAGAGGCTTGCTATGTGAAAGGGGTCACCAGTACAAAAGTTTGAGAACCACTGGTATAGAATGATATGTTGAGGAAGAGGCAGAACAGTATTTTGTAAGCTAGAAACTTTTCGCCGTGTGGTATGTAAAATCAGTTGGAAATGTGCATGGCCTGAATTATCTCTCTCCCTTTTTGTTCCTTTTTTCTATAGGGAACCCAGAGCTTAAATCCTCACAATGATTATTGTCAACACTTTGTGGATACAGGACACAGGCCGCAGAACTTTATCAGAGATGTGGGTATGTCAGAATAGCCCAAACAATCAACTAAGAAAGTTTCTTGCTGTTTGCTGTAATATAGCTTCACCTCTTCCTCCCGACCCCTTTCCTCCCCCCCCAAAATGTAATTGCTTGTATTTGGGCATGCTCTCTTTTTTGGTATTGAAAATAAGAAAGGGAATGGAAGAGAGTCTTTCTGTTCTTCCATTTATAAAATTACCCAGGACTGTTTCTGTCATATCAGTTATATAGAGGTAGGAAGATGCTATTGCCAACTTTATTTTAAACCATTTAGTTTTAAAAGCTTTTTAACTGGTGAATTTCATGTTCTAGTGTGGTGTAGTGCAGTGGCTTTTAACCAGGGGTCTGAGAGTCGTTTCAGGGGGGCTGCGGGGCCCCAGGGCTGAAACCTGGAGCTCCACATCCTGGAGCCCATGCGGGGCTGAAGCCAGGAGCCACGGGACTGAATCCTAAAGCCTAGGTGCCCCCCCCCCATGGGGCTGAGTCCCCCCCTTTGAGGTATAATTTTTGGTTGCCCCCCAACCCGGACAGGCTGGGTGGCCTGCTGAGGAGAGTCGGGGTGAAGGTGGTGTTGCCTCAGTGGACTCCACTGTGCGGAGCTGGCCTGAGCCCCGCTTGCCCTTGCTCCCCCGAACCCCAATGGAAGTCAAACTACACCTATGCCTGAGGGCCTCTCTGCCCCCCAAACTGGGCCCTGGAGTTTTATAGCATGCTGGGGGGAGGTGCGGGGGGGTGGGGGAGAGATCTTACAAAAAAAAGGGTTGAGAATCCCTGGTCTAGTGGACTGATCAACTGTCCCTAGGTCCCACGGACAGTTTTTTAATCTTGGTTTAGTGATTGGTTTCACTGTGCTGCCCCAGAGAACTCCTTTGACATCTGTGCATTCCATATAAAATGGGAATAATACTTTGAAAAGTAAGTACATTCTGAGAATTCATTAGTAGGCCAAATTCATTTCTAGTTTAGAAGAGCATAACTATTTAAGTCAGTGTAGTTTCACATGTTCAGGCCAATGCTGAATTTACTCTACTGTTTGAAAAGTGCTATGTAAGTGCTAACTGGCTCTGTGTTTTGAGTTTGTAAAATTAAAATAACATCCTTTGGTCCTGTTCTCCAACATGGATGTCTCATGGCAACTTAGTTTAAAAAAAAAAAAATCTCTGAAATGTATTATCTCACCTTGAACCAATTATAAGACTGTAAGATTTTCAGTGAAGGGATCGTGTGTTTGTACAGCTCTTAGCACATCTTAATCATGACATCTGGGTGCCACCTCAGTATAAATCTACTATCATAGTCTTCTGAACACTTCAAAAAATCTTTTGGCATAAGGTATTGAAATAAAAGGTTTTAGATAATTAACTGCTTTCCAGGATAAACAGTATATTCATCTTGACAGCTCTGATTAGTGCTCTAAGAAAATCTGCATATTCTGAGTCAGGTATATCTATATTCAGCATGAAATGTTCATATGCTTGAAAGACTTATTTCACGGTTTTACCAATTAGAGAGAATAATGAATAATCTGTATGTCTGAAGATAACTGAATGATAGCATGCCTCTTTGATATTTGCTCTGACTTATTGTATAGCCATAAAAGGAATACAGAATAAATGGAATTGACATTGTTATTCTGGTGAGGTGTCATATGCCAGTGGCTCTCAACCTTTCCAGATTATTGAACCCCTTTCAGGAGTCTTTGTCTTGCGTCCCCCCCAAGTTTCACCTCACTTCAAAACTACTGGCTTACAAAATCAGACATAAAAATCCAAAAGTGTCACAGCACACTATTACTGAAAGATTGCTTACTTTCTCATTTTTACCATATAATTATAAAATACATTGATTGGAATATAATTGTACTTATATTTCAGTGTATAGCATATCAAGCAGTATAAACAAGTCATTGTATGAAATTTGAGTTTGGACTGACTTGGCTAGTGCTTTTTATGTAGCCTCTTGTAAAACTAGGCAAATATCTAGATAAGCTGATGTACCCCCTGGAACACCTCTGCATAACGCTAGTTGAGAACCATTGTCATATGCAGTCGGGTTCTTCTGTAGCAAAGAAACCTGTTTGAGGATCAGGTGAAAGGAGTCTATGGACAACTATTTCTCCAGATCCTCATACTTTGCAAACATAAGACTGGTAACCTCCTTTTTCTCTCTTGTTATAGGCACCAAACTGCCACTTTGCGGCTTTTAAAACTTTTAATATCAATATTTAATTTAATAAATGTAGAACTTTTAAATAACAAATTGGTAACTACTTAGGGTCCTGGGCACCATCCCAGTTTGTCCCGAGGCGGCAGCTCTTTAGGCATCAGAACAATATTTATGCTTTTGCACCTACTTTGTAGTTTAGCTCTGTTTATATCCGTATACTCTGGGAAATCTCTTTGATACTTGGGACCACATCACAGTTGGAATATCTGACTGCCTCACAATCTTTAGTACAGGGTGGATTGATTTCAAATCAAAGTGATTTAAATCACCAAATGAAAAGTCTTGCTTTACTTCATTGATTTTAATCAACTTTTCCACTTGCACTTTGGTTATTTTCTAAAGAAAATCCAATCTCATTGGTTGCTATAACCATTAAAACATTTTGATTTACAGCTAAATAGAGCCTTTACTCAAGATTTGATCAATCTTTTTGCTACCTAGGAGGGTACACTATGACCATGAACATTTATTTAAGCAATTATATAGCTTAATATTTTCAGATTCTTATTACTGGTACATTTTTAGTGTGTTAGAAAATCATGAATGATATATTGGTCATTGGTAATTAACTTTTTGCTCATGATTTGTGTCAAGCTTCATTAGAATGGTAACTGGAATTTAATTAAACACACAAAGCAGCATATAAAATTTATTTTATATTAACAAAACAACCTTTAATATTTTGGATATATACACTTCTCTTATTAAAACATGTTTCATATTTACAACTAAATGATTTAATAAAGGCACAGAGGGATTAACTGTAGTCTGTGAATTAAACTGATTATTTAGATCAACCTGGAAAATTTTTCAAATATGCCTAAGTGAAAGATCCACCTTGCTTAAGTCTCTTGAAAATGAGTCAACCGCCCCTTAAATTACTTAGGCTGTCCTTCAAACTTTTAAATCTAGTAGATCTCCACCACTCCCTCTTTGTTTTTATTCATAGACTGGAAGAGATAGACAAGTTTTCCTGCTTTTCAATTCCCAGTTGATTTCTCAACTTTGAATGAAGAAAATATTATTTCTGTGCCTGCAGAAGAGGTCACTGCAGTCAAAAGCTGGTTTAGCACTTACTTCAACAAACTCTGTTTCCGGGTGCTTAGCTAGGGACATCCACCAGTTCAGTACTGTGACTTTCTTTAAAACACCATCAGAAAATTGTACTGCTTGAATGGTTCACCTCTAGCCCTGAAATGTATTATGGTTGGCATGGTTGATGGTAATGCCCATGTCGTAGCAGCTGCATCTTCAGCAGCTAGGCATCTATCCTCATACTTTGGGTTGAGAATATTGGCAAGAAAATGAGGTGGAGTGAGTGCTTGATCCATCCCCTTTTTTTACTGCCTGCAGGTTGTTTTTTGGGTGTCTTTCTTCATTGACTCTGGAAGTTCTTTCTAAATTTCAACAGCATCAGCAATACAGAAGCAATCTTTCTGCAGTTTGTACAAGCTTTCAGTATTTTCAGCATATCTTCCACATTTCTCTTTAGTCTGATGTTGACTATTTTGACTGTGATAGTTCCATCTGTTTTGTCACGACTTTCTTCACAAATTGTCATCAGAATAGGCCTGTTCTTAATAAATAGCTCAAACCAGTCAACCACTGAATATCATTGTACATCTTGGGGAACAGTTAGTTTGGATCCTCCTGCTCTCATATGTGAAATTGAAGCAAAGTGGTTGTTAGGGAAGAATTTGCAATTTCAGCAACACTTTCCTTTATTCCTAGAATTGTACTTAAGTCTTTGGCTAAAAGATGCACCAAATGAGCACCAAGCCCATATGGTATAAGTTTCAGGTTCCCTTCATTATCTTCTCGATTTCTTCTTGACTTGCTACATTTGCAGCATTGTGATAAAGCTATGTACTTGACACTTGCATTTTTGTTCATAGTGTGTTGTAGCTTTTACTGCTACTTCTTTTATGTATTCCGCTGTATGGGTATTTCCTGATGTATTAGTTGTTTTTGTAAGATAGACAACCCCATCATCTGTTGTCTCACACACACATACTACTGGATCATTTTGTACGTTGGTTCACCCATCAAGACTCAGATTAATGAATTTCCTGTCAATGTTTTTCCTCAACACTGTTCAGTTTCCTTCTCATACACCGTATGCAGAAACCTTACAGCAATATCTACTTTGTGGAATAGAGTGTAGCCTGATTGTAATGATTGAACCATGTCAATTAAATGTTTGTTCTGAACAAGATGAAAGGGAAAATTCGATGCATAAATTAACCAAGCAATCTTTTCATCTATGGAGACTTGCTGGAATCTGCCAGTCCTGATTATGAACTCATCCATGATTTTACTGGATGATGAAGAAAGTCTTTTTTGATAAAGGTATGGTACTGCCTGACGTATGTTCAGTTGCAGCCTTGCTGGTGGTACCAGCCGGATGGCTCTGCAGTTAATGGTATTGGAGATGATGGACATTCATAAGCCCTATGTCTAAGCTGGACCCTGAAACAAAATGGTAAAATAAAGTCCCTCACTCAGAGTTTTACTCAGTGCATTGCTTTAAAAGAAATTGTAAATGGAAGATCCTTCCTACTGCAGCTGTTTGTATTAGCGTTTAAATGATCTGATTTGTTTAAATAGTTTTATAGGGAAAATAATTAACAAATTATAAGGATTATATAAATCTACTTAAACCCTTATCTCTAGGAATGTACCAAACAGCTTTAAAAAAACATATTTTTTTTAATTTTAAAATTCATAAGTGCCTTATAAAATTTTAATTTAAAACAGGAAATCTTCATCTAGGATGTTTGATTATACTGACCAATAAAAAAAATTGTTTGAGAAGTCCAACAGTAACATTAATTGATAAATACTTCCACAATAAACTAGCATGCCAGTTATATGTTGAACATTTTGAAATTCATAAATAAGAATTCTACTCTAAACATCAATTTATGACAGTCTAAATTATTTACTCATATTGTGAGACATGGTAGGCTCTCCATAAGAATGGTGCAAAAATAAATTTACTAACCAGTTGATCCAGATTGTTCAGACATGTCCACATCATCATCTTCAAAGGCATTGCCTTCTGAGGACGATTTTTCATAACATTTTATTCTGACAATCAGGCATTGCATCTCTTTGTTCCACTGTTTGCATTTGGCACGTGTTCCTTTTTTTACCCAGAGGTACAGGGAATTTCTTGAAAATATTCTCAAATATGACCTGCAGCCATGGCAGTTCTTTTTCCTACAGTTTCCAGGTGCTGAAATCAACATGAGACTACACTCTCCGAAGGAATATTGTCCCTTTTTTCCCCATAGTGTTCTGCTTTGACCCCTGTGTTGCTCTTTTCTGGTTGCACACTCTTCTCCTTCTCCCGTGGTACTTAACTACCCTCCCCTCTTCTCCCCCCATCCCCAGAGAAATAAAAGAACCAACAACAACCCAGAACTTCAGCTCCTGTAACCATCATGCCTTTTGCATTGCAGTATTTTATTTGTTTAGCAACAGTGAAGGAGTTAGTTGAGAAATTAATGGAATTCTATTTATTTGTATCTTTGTCTGTGTACACATGCAAGGAGACAGAACAAGGCTATTTACTGGAAGTGCCCAGAACCATCCAGAAGCAAGATCTGGTAGTTAATGGGCAGATCAATGTTTTTTCATGAACCGGAGAGTAAGTTTCTATGATGGGTGGAGTCATAAATATTCATAATTTAAGAACTGAACCAGTCAGAGCTCGGGTCGGGAGAAGCTATAAAATAGGACAATGAGACAACACAGATGGGTTCAGTGGATACATGATAGTGTCTCCAGGAGTCAGTGGCTGGGTCTGAATGCCTGTGATAACTTTGCCAGTCTCTTGCAGTCAGTAGTATAGCCCCTGTTTCCCCCACAGGATAAAGCCCTTACTTAATACAATACATGACCTATTGGGTCATAGTTATAAAGCTTGACAAAGGTTAGATGTTTTCCCTGTGGTTCTTTATATATAAAAGTGGCCTTTGACTCAAAGCTTTTGATAGAGGCTCATGGATTCATCATATTTGTTTTTTATTTTAATGTTTTAAGAGACTATAATTTGATTTGTATTAAATTCAGATTTCACTTTAAACAGATTTATTTTGAAAAAGGATTATATTTTGAACCTGGTTCTCTCAGTTCCTTGGCTACTGCCCTAACCATTGGACAATCCTTCTAATCAACTCTAGGCAGGTATTCATAGTGCTAGCTGGGAATTGAGTGCCCAGAGGATATGCACGCAACAGCATGAGAGGCAATACACTCTGCCTGCGGAGCTGGGAGGAAGGAGGACTGGCTAAACTGATTACACGGACATGATTGTGGTGTCCTGTTGTTTCTGAAACAAATATGTTAAGCCAGTTACAAGAAGACAGTTGTGTGCCATACGAGGCAGCTGATAGGTATGATGCACTGTTAGCTGATCATAGTTACTAACTGAATATTAAACATATATGTAGACCCACACTGTATTTTTAGATGCAACCCTGACAGTAACTTCTTGATATATCTCTGTTGAAAGTTACAGGGTGCCTCAGCAGCACCGGTTCATTTCCATTGATTCCTTCTATTGCAAGATCAACTTTATCTCCTGATGTGATAGAACCTGCTTTTTTATTTTTATTTTAGTATCCATCACTTTTAATTTTTTAAATAGTCCTCTTATTCATCCTTGAAAATCATCTTTTGGAAATACCCCTTTGCCCTCCGCTGGTTTGAGTTCCTACTGTGTGAGTTTTTGGCTTTTCCACCTCCCACACGCATTGTACTGGAAGGCAACAAAATATCAGCTGTAACTAAAAACATAACTGTTTTAATGCAATGTGTAAATAAAGTATGTGTGTGAGAGGAAATAAAGATACTATTTGCATTTCATTGGATACAAATAGCTGTAATGTCAGCTGTGGTGGAGCTTAAGAACCTCTGACACCAATTTTTCCATGAAATTGGAGGCAGGGGCCAGAGCCACTATTCTTAATTAAAATAATCAGGACAAGAATTTTGATTAAAAAAATAAAGTAATAAAATAAATCTTTATGGTTTCCAAATCTCATAAGCTGACAAAGTGGACAAATTAAAAAAAGAAAAGCTTTGCAGGTCACTCCTAAAGTTGAGCTAATATTCCTTTGGGGGAGGGAACTACGTCAGGATCTTTTTGTTTTCTCATATTTAGGGTACTACTAGGATTTACAAAAATATTTCCATTTAACTTTTTTTTTTTTTTTTTTGGTTGGAGGGGGATCATAGGGAGCAGTGCTCACAGCCAGTGTTTAAATGCTAAGAGCATAACCGGGTATCTGTTTTACACATACCAGAGCCAAAATTATGCCTTTCTGATACAGGTTTTTAAAATTAAGTAATTAAGAAATGAAAACTTCTATGAAACTTTTGTGTATGCAAGTCTGGTAGTGTTACAATTAAACCTGGATTAAGTGACTGCCTAAGGGACCAGCCGCAGTCAGTTTCCTATTAAAAGTAGTCTTTAAAGGTCAAACAGTTGTTCTGGAGACAGTAATATATATTTGTTACCATAAAATGTTTGTGTGCACCCTGCTTTAGTATACTTAATAAACTTAAACTAAAATTACAGAAAAAAACATAAAACAACTCTCCTACGTATTTCTTTTGCCCAAATTAATTTGAGCAAAAGTGAATCATGGGCTTCTAGAAAAATTTGGAGACTTTTGGACAAGATGTTATTCATAATCTTTTCTAATATTTCTACACTTTATTATTGTAGAGAAGTTCAGTGCATTGGAATATTGAGTAAGTTTGGGGATAGGTGACTGAATGAGGATAGCAGGCTTTTATAAAGTACTGGGGTAACCTGAACGGGTTGTTGATTGTGTTGAAGAGGGTGGTGGTTGTGTTCTTTGTAAATATGGGGCGTTACTAAAATATCTGACTCTACTTCAGAATACTTGTTGGGTTTGTCTGCTGGCTGTCTGTACAGGTTTCATTCTCACAGAACAGATTGAAAATTAACAAATTTTCTTATTTTCCTCAGGCTTAGCAGACAGGTTTGAAGAATATCCCAAACTTAGAGAGCTCATCAGACTAAAGGACGAACTAATATCTAAATCTAACACTCCCCCAATGTAAGTGTTTTTGTTAGAAACTGGTTTCTGCTCTCCAGACTCTCTTAATGTTAGCTGTCTGCTCCACAAATCTTTTTATCTTTCAGCACCTGTTTAAGATTTACACTTTCTATTTCTGGTTTGTGAATCTAAATTAAATCTGAATCCTAAATAGAATGCAACCATTTTATTTTGGATAATTTAATTTAGTGTTTAATTGATGTCTGTATATAAATTAGATTTTCTTATCAGAGCATGATGGTTTATGAAGCCTGAAAATTTTTTCTTTTGTAGACTGTGCTTTCAGCCTCATTGGGATGTAAACATACATCTGGCAGCCAAAAAGGAGAAATATGTATGAAAAAGCTTGACCTAGAACAATGTAGTTTCAAACCACAAGAAAACCTTTTTAAAGAAAATTTGACATTTTATTCAATATTCTGTGGCCAAAATATTGTGAAAATGTTGTTCTCACAATAAGTATCTTGTGTGAGATAGCATGTTAGAACTTCTTTGTTTTCTCCCAGTTCCTGCAGAATTTCAGTTGTATTTTAAAATATGCTATTTTTCTACCCATATGCTTGAACCTCATGAATGTGGACCAATACAGTATTGTACTGGCTTATTCTGTATCTAGAAAGAGTAATTTTCTGTACTCCTTATTTATCCAATTAGCTTGATTGAAATCAGTTGGTTCCAAAATAAGAGCCGAGTAATATGAACTACCGTCTTTTACCTCAGTGTGTGTTAACCTTGAAACCTAGTGAAGATGGTACACGTGTTAATGTTAGTTGTTGGTTAATAAAGAATAAAATAATCATGGTGTTCTAAGATTATGGTAGCATTTTGCTTGCCATCACTCTTTGTCTCACTAATACAAAAATGGGTAAAATCCAACTGGCATTCCCTAAATAGATCAACCAAAACTTCGTAGATATGGCCAGGAGGGATATTATTCCATAAATCAAACCTAGCAAGACTCTCATAATATTGTAGATTTAATTTTTCACAGAGATAGAACAGTAATTAGCAACTGGTGAGGAGGATAGGCTATACGTGAGCAGGAAATGGGACAAGTATTAAATCAGAACAAGAATTAAATCTGACATTTGAGTCCCAGAAATAGCTTGCTAAAAGCAAAATTTCTAATAGTGTTTTAAAACTGCATTCCCAATATGTAGAATGTAATTGGTCTCCATATATATAGAATTCATATAGTGCAGATAGAAACTATATATTTTAGCATTGCCATTTGTCACTTTATATATACTGTTCCCCCCCCCCCCCCCCCAATCAATCATAGCTGAACAGCAACTGTTTTTTCTTTCCTAAATGGAAATATTTTTCAAAAACATTCCATGTAAATGATTTGTACCTTGATGCTGTACCAGATAATGTATGGACAGTTGTCCAGCCCTCTTTCCTACTTGCTAGCCCTCAATCCTTATTGATGTGTCTTAAAAGGACTCCTCTTTGAAAGTGTCATTAGTTTCGTTGTATTGGATTTTTATAGTGTAATGGTGTAGACCACATTTGGGAACCTTCTACTCTCCTGTTCATTATTCCACAAAATCCGTGTAGTCACTACAGCACTTGCTTATGTTCAAGGTAACTTTAATGTATTTTTACATGTATTTAATGCATTGTAGCCCCTGGAAACCAAGAGGAGAGACCTCTTTCCACTGATCCCCAGCAAGTGCTCTTCAAGTGGGAATTTGGGAACTGTAGTTCTACCTTCTCCAAGCAATTTGTCATAGTTTATTATCTCTTTAAATAGGTATTTACAAGCAGACTTGGAGGCCTTTGACACTAGAGAACTAAAATCCAAATTTGATGTGATTCTTCTGGAACCTCCCCTGGAAGAATACTATAGAGAGACTGGCATCACAGCCAATGAAAAGTGCTGGACTTGGGATGATGTAAGCTTTCTTTCTTACTATGCAAAACGTTTTTGTAAATGCCTTATAAAATAGATTGAAGTGTAGATTTGGGTGTAAAGCATTTTTACATAGGATTTGTTTGAGAAAAGTGAGGTGTTGTAAAAACTAAGGTGGGGTGTGTGTGTGTGTATATGTATATGTATATATATATATATGTGTGTATATGTGTGTGTATATGTGTATATATATGTATGTATGTACACACTTAAATTGTTAAAGGTGACTCTCAAAGTGTTTCTTGATAACTAGGCTTATGTCCTTTTTTGCCCATCATGATGTATAAAGAAGGCCTGAAAGGGTTTTTAAAACAATCCCCACACCCAAAAAAACCCTTCATTTTTGCTGCTTGTTTTTAACCTTAGAAATCTTAGGAATAGCCAGTCTTGTCTTTCCTGGTTTTGCCAGAGGACTTCTTAGGGAGGTCTCAGATGTGTATTAGGATCACTTGCTCCTTACTTGAAGAGGTGCAATAATTGAATCTTTAACAGACATCCTTTCTCCCAAGTGTTCATTGTGCACTGGAGTTAAATAGGTATTAACAGAAAGCAACCAAAGCCCGCCATAATTTTGAAAAGTCTGATTAAAAATTCTTCCCCTTAATTGTTGTTTCTCTTATGCCATTTTTACTAAATGTCAAGTCCCCAGAGACTTTTCCAAGATAGACAAGAACAGAGTTTCTAATGTAAAAAACAAAGAAGGAAACTCCTTGATAAAACTTTCCAGACTTTATATCTGGAAAGAAGCAAAAAATTATATAAATCCAGTTTTTACCTTTTGCAGGTCATGTTTACTGTAGTATTTATTTTATTTAAACGTATGCACTCTGCCTATGTTAGCACTAGGAAAATTAGACATAAAATACACTTTTAAAATGCCCTCCACTCAAAGTTAATGACGAAGAAAATCACATCACCAACGTATTGAAGAAGAAAATCACCTTGTTCTAATCTCAATTAGTTCTGAACTACGTCATTTCCCCTCAGTTATCCCATATGTTAACCTCCCGAGGAAAACCGGTGGGGTCTTGGGGCTTAGTTCTGTTACCCCAGTGCCTTGTCATTTAATTTTACACACCCGTGGCCATCTCAGTTGTTTGTCATGACTTAAGAGCACAGCTATGGCTTCTGTTCAGACATAGAGCCACAGACCAGTCTGCACGTGGAGATGTTCAGTGGGCACACGTGAAAGGCAAAAATAACAAGCAACTGGTAACGCAAACTTGCATCCATCTGTCATGAATGGGTTTGAAACAGTCGTTCCATACCCATGATGATAGATTTCCATATTAGGATTCAGTAAGAAAAAAGTTGAAGCAGTTGAGAAACATAACACATCAAATAATCTAGAGGAAAAAACAAAGTGTACAAGGAGAGCAACTTGTTATAAGTTTCACTGTTTTATCTTGCAGTAGTTCCTGTTGCATTATTATTTTTTGCCATTGCAGTAAATGAGACTTGGTTTGATGTATTAGCAAGTTACAGATGAATCCCTTCAACCTGCATGCAGCTGATAGTCTTTACATCTGAAGTTGGTTCACTCTAAATGTTACTTTT
This sequence comes from Chrysemys picta bellii, assembly GCF_011386835.1. Classification (NCBI taxonomy): domain Eukaryota; kingdom Metazoa; phylum Chordata; order Testudines; family Emydidae; genus Chrysemys; species Chrysemys picta. The sequence continues at coordinate 40,209,923 of NC_088795.1, forward strand.
GTTTCAATCTTGAGACTTTTTTCTATTTAAACCTGGAAATGAAAGGAATGCCTCTCATATAAATGACTATGCATTGGCTAGGTCTTGTGACCAGTTTTAGATAAGTGAAGCAGAGTATTTCTGGGTTTAAACTGAGGACCACTGTTCTAAAATGTTCTGATTGCCATATAAGGCCCAGGTCAGTGTGAAGAGTAACAGAACATGTGGAAATGGATGGCACTGATTGGGTACTAAAATAATTTAAAATCCATTCTCCAGCAAATGTATTTGAAGGGTCACCAGTGAAGAGAATGAGGGTCTAGATAAACACCAGAAATATGTATTCTTAAGGTTGCCGTGGCAATGTTAAACATACAGATGTTGTTCCTGATATAATCTGTGACCATACCACATATATTAAACAAAATCTTAATTCAGAAAGCCTTTAACATTGTTCCATTCTGTTTTTGTAGATTATGAAACTGGAAATTGAAGAGATTGCAGCCTCAAGGTCTTTTGTCTTTCTGTGGTGTGGCTCAGGGGAGGGTCTGGATCTTGGCAGAGTGGTAAGAACATCTTTTAAACTAAACCTAGGCTGAGACAAAATAAACGTTTACTCAAGAAAGCTGTGATGGTCTCTCTTCTGTGCATAGACTCCTCAGTTTTAAATGAAGGGCTTTTTGTTACTGTGAGCGATAGAGGGGAAATTAATCCAGCATTAATCCTTTAGATACTTATTTTCCTTATGGGTAGCTGTAAATATCTGAGGATGAATAAATCTGTGGTCTCCAAAGAGCTACATTACTGTTTTATCTCTAGTTTGTATGTGGCTGCTGTGGGAGTAGGATGCCTTATTCTAGGTGAGTATATCACTGTCTGTACAGAAATCCAAACAAATCCCAGCAGAATGTGTGCTTTTCAGTGAACGTTTTCAGGATGGCACCAGTGTCGTCATATCACTACTACGATAAACTCTTACATGTTAGACTTCTTATTTTTTAAAACCGGTTGAGTATAGGCTCTTAATGATGTTTTTAGTGAGCTGTATAAAGTTAGAGCATGACAGTTTTATTGTTATGCAGTAATTTTTGTGTGTGTGAGCTTTAAAATCTCTTTCATCTCTCTTACAGCGTAGCTTATTTAGCTGAACAGAGTAGCTATGTTTGTTTCAGTTAATTGTACTGAACGGGGGGAGAGGTTAAGGCCATTGAGATGTTCTGTATTCAATTGAAGGGCAGTATGTGGACATTCATTTCTTTCTATACAGTACATTTTATTTTGTATCTTTTGATACAGGCTCACTGAATAACTTTTGCTGCATACTTGCTTCTGGTCACATTGAAGCAAAATCATGTTAGTTGAGTAGTTTTCAAATGTGATAAATAGTCAGCACAGTTTCAGAGTAGAGGGTTTTTCTCAGTCTGTGCTAGCAGACACTGGGTATTAGACTCCACCAACTCCTCCCTCGAAAGCAGGTTTGGAACAGTTTTTAAAGAGCGCTATTATAGCACTTGTAAACATTGTGTCCTTGTTCACATTTGGTTTTGTGCAGTCTCCCACTGTTGAACTACCAATGCAGCCGTACCAGTGGTAGCAACAATGGGAGCATTGCTGTAGATGGGACTAAAGCAGCTGCACGTATTTTCACCACTGTGTCGTTTAGACCTGCTCTGAGCAAAGTCGTTGTCACAGAGGTAAAAACGCCAGTATCCAGCTACACTAGTGCTCCAGAGGAGCTGCACCAAACAGAATGAGATGATGTGAGACTTCCAGAAAAGGGTGATATAGACACAGCCAGATAGTGTGAATGCAAACTATGCTTGGAAACTTGATTTCAGAACATGGCTAAAATAAAAGTGTGAAGATAAGTGTTTCATATATTGATGATTGATCCCTCCTTCAAACAAGCACAGAAGACAAACCTATTACATCTTACAAAGTCAATCTTAATTCTTAAATACATTGTTCCAGTATCTGATATCATGCAAGCATCTTTTATCTTTGTGACCATTCTTGTTTGAAATATTTTAGTGTCTACGCAAGTGGGGTTACAGACGATGTGAAGATATTTGTTGGATTAAAACCAATAAAAACAATCCTGGAAAGACCAAGACTCTGGACCCTAAAGCTGTTTTCCAAAGAACAAAGGTACAGCTCTGGCTGAATTTTTCTCTTCCCTCCTCAGTTGATCTAAACTAGGGATTCTCAAACTGGGGGTCGGGTCCCCTCCGGGAGTCATGAGGTTATTACATGGGGAGTTGCGAGCTGTTAACCTCCACCCCAAACCCTGCTTGCCTCCAGCATTTATATTGGTGTTAAATTTATTAAAAAGTGAGTTTAATTTATTGGGGGGGGTCGCACTCAAGAGGCTTTCTGTGTGAAAGGGGTCACCAGTAAAAAAAAAAAAAAGTTTGAGACTCACGGATCTAAACAAACACCAGATGCTCCATTGCAATTGGTGGCCTTTGTGGTTTCAGAAAAATAGGTGCTAGGATTTTAGATTTCTTTTGCTTTCTTGCATAAATTGATTTTCACAGAATGGGTAATTAATTTTTCACAGATTCTAGATTTTTTACTCAATTTGATTAAATATACAATCATTCACATTTAATGTTGCTTTATGAAGTTCTTTTATGATCTTCTGAATGTTCTTATTCATTCAAGTCTCACTGAAATGCAGATAGACAGGAAAGAGGATTCATAGAAATGCTTTCCCATTCTATCAGCCTGCAGGGAGATGATGAAAGCTGGATACAATTTGGTATTGTTTTCATTCTGCCTACCTGTTGGTAGAGTTGGTTGTCAGATTTTAAAAACCTCTATTGAAATGTAAATGATACATGTTGCATGAGCAAATGCTGGCTTCACAAATGTTTTCCCTCATTACTTGCTCAAATGACAGATAGAAATTGGGCTGGGATTTAGATTAGTCCTGTGTAGAAACTGATTTATTTAATTCTGGAACACACCAGTTGCTTAGAAACAAACTTCCTTCAAACTCAGAATGGCAACAGGTTTTTTGGGAAGAGCAGCTTTTGATTAAATTACTTAGTTTGATTATAGAACTTGAGTATTTATTTATTTTAAAATGTTTATTTTAACATTTAAAGCTTTCAATTATAAATTGACATGGGCACTGTAAAGGCACATTACTAATCTAACTTTGACAGTAAAAATGTTTTTGAAAAACATACACAGGCATGCTCTTCTACTTTTTTAAAGAACATGACCTTAAGGACTTCAGCTGTATAACAACTATCTCCCAGTGTCCTAAAAGGAAGAGGCTTTTCACTGCATATGCATGCACAACAAACTTTGGTTCAAATTAAATATTTACTTGATGCATATTTGAATGAGTAGTGTAGTAAGAGTAGGTTGTAGGTTAGAAAGCTTAACAACATATTATGTGAGAGTTGTAGTGGTAATCATAAATAGGCCACAGTCATTAGGGACTGTTTTAGGATATTTCATTTAACATAGTAATCGGAACAGATTTGTTTTAGTGATTATAGGGAGCTGTGTCTCCATTCCTGGCTTATAACAATTTAAAATTTCACTAACCTGATCGCCAAATTGGTATACTTAGACCATTAAGCAGAATCTCAATGATTGTTACTATTTTAGCTGTGATCCAACTTCTATTTCTTTGACTTAAATGGGATTTGGACCAGTCCTTTATATGCTTGTCTAACGTAAATATGGGTAGGTGTGGGTGTATATTATTTATTGTGTATGGTGGTTAAAGGCCAGATATTTTACAACTTTTTCATGAATAAAAATAATGGTTTTATTTACATTGGAGATAAGGTTCATGTAGTTTTGTCAAAGGAATTAGGTTGTTGATTCTGGTAACTGAGAATTCGCCTGTGTAATGTTGTGTATATGTGAATTTGGTATGAAGTTGGTGTCAGACTTGGTTATATAACAAGAATATGTTGGAAATTGGAGCCATTTTTATTCTGATCTGTCAGATGGCCAAGTTCATATTCTCTGTCAAATGTGAAGAAGGGGATATTCACTGATAATATTTCTATACAGTATCAAGTGTCAAAACTTAAGACAAGAAGTTAGTCTCTTGATGGAGGTTGTATCACTTAAATGTAATGTAAACCTGAGGCATTTATAAACCATATTCCCTATGTTAGAAAGATTGTTTTTCACTGATATGCTGGTAACCACCAGGTTTATCAGTCTTGGCCTGATGGGTGATTTGCCTAGGGATTTTCTGTGCTCCATCCTATTCTGCTTGAATATTTGTCTGAGAAATGATGAAACCTAAAACTTGCATGCTGTCTGTAAGATCAGTATGTTGGATAGATCACTTTTTTCTTTACTTTTTCACAGTCGCTCTCTAACCTCTAGCCATTCTGCCAAAAATCTGGAAATAATTATACACTGTCTGCAATTTTTGAGAACCATCTGGTGATGCTTAGTAAATCAGTGTTTTATGATCTGAGGAAAATTGCTCATTGGAATGTAGTACTCACAAAAACGGAACTCTGACATTAATATGCACAGCCCTCATTTCCTCTCATGTCCAGTAAGGAGGTTCCCCATTAGTAGATCCTCTGTTGGTCACTTCCTATTATGTTATAGAAGGAAAAGAAACATAGTGCTTGTTTCATTTAATTCAAGCATTATACTGTTCTTTGATTCAAACTGCACTGATCACTTTACACTGGCTTTATTTTTTAGTATACTTTGGTGGCTATCAGGAAGGAATTGGTGGATGGAGACCAGCTTTGTAAAAGGCATACTATGAAAAGAAATTTGTAAAGGACCAGCTGTTACTCTTATTTCTATTGATTGATTCTTTCATTGCCATAAAGGAGCAAACTTTTGGAAACTTTTTTTCACAAGTTACCTTAACATCATGATTTTATTTAATGTTTGTGCCAGTGCATAATAAAATGAAGGAGAAAAAATATTGAGCTATCTGACTGCGTACTGTTTGTAGCACCAGCTTGCACTGTAATGGATTCAGGAAATAATCTATTAAGGACTCTCTTCCACCTTAGACCTCTTCATGATTCTGCCCTTTTAGTAGTAATCTGAAACAGTTTTAGAATCCATAATAAATTCCTATTTCAGACCGTGAATAATTTGATTTGCAGCACTGTGTGACTTTCAGAAAATGGACCACAATCAGAAACTCTTTAAATTAGGATCTCTTTTCTCATTGTTTTAGAAGGGTTTTTGGCACCTTTGCTGTTTGTTCCATTCTTTTGGATAAGACCTTAAAAACAGTTCATATTGGGTCAGTCCTATATAATTATCATAAAGATAAGAGTTTGCCATGTGGCTTTTGCTAGAACATTTTTTACACTTTATTGTGGTGTGCACTAGTCAGTTCTCAAAATCCAGAGATGATTGCATTGTACATATGTAGTTTGTAATGGGCTTTAGAATTTTTCAGGATGACACACCCTGCATAATTTTTTTTGTTCTGTCTAGGAACACTGCCTTATGGGTATTAAAGGAACAGTCCGCCGCAGTACAGATGGTGACTTCATCCATGCTAATGTTGATATTGACTTAATTATCACAGAAGAGCCTGAGATTGGCAACATAGAAAAACCTGTAGAGATTTTTCACATCATTGAACACTTCTGCCTTGGAAGAAGACGCCTTCATCTTTTTGGAAGAGATAGTACAATCCGACCAGGTAGATGTTCTGTTTATTTTATGAAATAGGTGAAAGTTCACTTAATCCAATTGTCCCTTCCCTTCATAACTTCCATATAAAATGGAATTTCATGAGTTCAGAGAGAAAACATTGACGCAAAATAGAATTTAGTCTAATGTACATTTATATTGCCAAGGTCTGTACTAGTCACAGACACCATGTTAACGTTAGAGTCCAATAAAAGGGATTTCAGTAATCCTTATCTGACTGAAAGAAGCCATGTGGCCAACAGTAAATTTCTTGGTGGTGATTCCAACATGGAGCTCATTCAGCAGGAGGACATAGGGATCCATTGGACAGAGGACTTCCACCTTGCAAACAAGACTTCCACTCTAGTCGCTGTGGAGTGGGGGTGGGGGGATAATTCCACCACTTGCCATGTTTGGGGAACTCTGCCAGCAGTGAAGAAGCGTAGGAATTGTGCCCTAGTATTACGCCGTGGCTACACTGGCGCTGTACAGCGCTGCAACTTGCTGCGCTCAGGGGTGTGAAAACGCCTCCCCCCCGGAGTGCAGCGAGTACAGCACTGTAAAGCGCCAGTGTAATCAGTGCCTGCAGCGCTGCACGTTCGCTCGCAGGGCTGCAAGCTATTCCCCTCGGAGAGGTGGAGTACATACAGCGCTGCGAGAGCTCTCTCGCAGCGCTGGCAGCGCGACTACACTTGCGCTGCCACGGCAGCGCTGTGAAGTCCCGAGTGTAGCCAAGGCTTTAGTTGTGGGCTATTGCACCCCCCCACCCCCGCCCTTACTGATCAGAATAGGAGAGGCACTTGCAAGCAGATTAGGGTGTGCATCTATAGATGGAACAGTATACACACAAACAAAGGGATGTACCTTCCCCTCCCTTGCTGGAGTTGTGTATGGAGGTTATTCTGTTGCTAGGGTTATAACTTCTGCTGCTGCTCATGTGTCTACCAGTGAGGGGTACAGTGACAGACCAAGAATCCAGCTTAGCACTGCCTACTAGTAAGTTGTCTTTTATAAATGTACAGATATTTGTCTACTTTTAAAAATGAACAAAATGCCATAACTTCAGGTTTACAAGCTTTTTTTCTACTAGCTGTTTAGTATAATGTGTCTGTGCTTAAACTGTTCAGGCTCTCAGTTGGAAAATCAAAACACGTTATACCTTTTAAAGCCATTTTGATATGTCATTCCTCTATTGTTAGACTTCATTTCAAAAAAGAAATAGAGCAAACTCCATAGCAGCTTTGGAAAGTGAATGTCTTTATCATCTGCAAGGCAGAAAATAACACTCACTGCTGGTTATAAATTCTAATCTGTGTGAATATCCTAAAGAGCTTTTTAGACAGATGTGTCCCAGGTCAGGTGATAGATTTCAAGTAAATTAAGAACAGATTTCCTCCCACATCACCAACCAAGCAATCGTTAAAAAGCAGCTGAATCTGGAAAGTCTGTGGCAGCCGTTGCTTTTAGAGGGAGAGAAATGCCTTTCTTTTATCATACATCAGACGTCCTCATCAGCTCTAAATTTTCTTCCTCGTTATTGCTGAGCTAATGTCAGATAAAATACTTTGACTGCTATGATGGCCTTTTACACCTTGTCAGAATCATGAGCTATGTGTGGCTTCTTTCCTGAAAACTATTTTACCTTGAATAGCCATGTGAGCTTGAATGGCATTGCCAGCAATTTGACACGTCCCTGTATTGGCTCCAAGTCTAAAACTACAACGTTCACTGCTTGCCTCGTCTAGAAGGTACCAGTGCATGCATCAGACCTTCTGAGGTTACTTTCAGTCTAAAGTGTTGCACATTTCTTCTGTCATGGGCGCTTTCCTGTATGAAATGCAGTTTCACTAGGAAAAACATATTGATTTAGAGTAGAATTCATTCTCATGCACACTTGTTACCAAGTTTTGCAATACTAGTAGATGCTATTTTAACCTTATAGGGCCTAATACAAAGTGGATTTTGGCAATCTAACTTTATTTGGTTTTAAAAAAGCATTGTAGTTGCCAGAGAATGGTTGCCATCTGGCAATTTTTAAGATAGTTAAAATCAGCTGACTCAGGCTGTTACTCACTGAATGTCATCCCCTGGTTAATGACTGTGCTAAGATTGTGTATCCCATTAGTATGAGCTTTGGATATTAAACACGTTCAGGGTTGTAACACATTTATTAAAAAGAAAATGCATATTTGTGAGGGAACTTCCAAAGCTGTGATCTCAATTGCTATGGTCTCTTTTTAAGTAGCTTTCTTATTAAAACAATGTGTTGCAGTAAATGGGAGTAACTAATTTTGACTAAACTAGGGAAGTGCGTTACACTACGCAGACATGTTATGCCTTGCAATTTGTAAGAGCGCTAAGGCTTGCTTGTATTATAAAAACAAAATTAGTCCATTTGGGATGGGAAGGAGAATGATACCACAACTGCAAACATTACACTCCAAAAGTGTAGTCTGGCTTCTCCAGTAACATGTTACATATATAACTAACCAGCTTCTGTTATATCTAGTCAGCCTTCCACTGTTCTCTAGATGGTGTTCTCGGTCTTAATTTCATTTGTTACATGTCTTTGAGGGAGAGAGAGAACATTTCACCTTTGAGGCTTCTTTTGACTGTACTGCAGAGATTCACATAACTTTGTTAATCTCATGTTATATTCACCTACTGGGCTGCTTCTGTATTTTAAGCTAGTGACAGGCCCTCATGTTCTTTGGAACTGTATTGTACACTTAATTACAATATGATTAGCTCAGTAGAATAACAGTGGCCCCTCTCTTTTGTTTGTTCAGGCAATGACAAAAGTTGGCAGAGCACACTTTTGCTCGTCAGTGATGATTAGCACTTAAGTAGTATTTTTCATCTTCAGAATGCTTTGCAAACAACTGCTGACAAATCCTCACAACACTGATGGATGTAAACCTAACCCATTATTTTTATTCCCTATTTTAAAGTTGGGAGCTGGGGGGAGTGATGCAAAGTTTTAGTTGACCCTGGCAAAGGTCAGGAAGTTAGTATTAGAGCCTGGATTTTAATTTGTTCCTTGTTGCTAGCACTCAGTCCACTAAACCCTGTCTTTCTCATTAGTAAGTGATATATAACTGGAAGTTCAATTTCCAGGAATTCTCTTCAGTGGGTAAAATAGTGGACCACTTATATAGTGTCATGAGGTACAGTACACACTTAACCTGAATATCTTTCTGGTAACTTCATTTTCCCTGAGTGGTATTTTCATTCTTATGTAAACTAGTCAATTTAAGGACTATGCATTCACATAGATGCCTGCTCAACCAAGTTGCTTGCAGTGTTGCTGTAGCTGTATTTGTCCCAGGATAGGAGAGAAACAACGTGGGTGAGGTAATATCTTTTATTGGATCAATTTCTGTTGATGAAAGAGAAGAGCTCTCTGGATCTCGAAAGCTTGTCTCTCTCACTAGTAGAACTTGGTCTAATAAAAGATATTACCTCACCTGCCTTGTCACTCAACCCAGTGTAAATTTCAAACTGAAATGTTCACATTTCCACAAGTTGGCAACTTTCCCATGCACTTTTTTTTTTTTTTAGAAGGGTTCATTGCTGGCTGCTTCTTATAGACCTAACAAAACTGTTTTTCAGAAAACATTGCTATCAACTCAGAGCTTTAGCCAACATCCACATGAAGATGTTAAGAAAAAATGAGTTTGTCCTTAAAGCATAAAATTCAGTTTGCTGCTCTTGCTAACTTTTTATCTTCTATTTTTTCTTTAGGCTGGCTGACTGTGGGACCCACCCTCACAAACAGTAACTTTAATGCAGAAACCTATGCCTCCTACTTCACTGCTCCAAATTCCCATCTGACTGGTTGTACAGAAGAGATTGAGCGACTTCGACCTAAGTCACCACCTCCAAAATCCAAGTCGGACCGAGGAGGTGGAGCTCCTAGGGGAGGAGGAAGAGGCGGGACTTCAGCTGGCCGGGGAGAGAGAGGCAGAGAGAGGAATAGAACTAATTTCCGGGGCGAAAGGGGTGGATTCAGAGGGGGCCGCGGAGGAACCCACAGGGGAGGCTTCCCCCCACGCTGATTACATTTCAGTCATTAGTTCTCCCTCTGGTCCTATGCCTCTTCTTTTCCATATCTTTTTTTTAGTCATGTTTCCACTGAGATGAGTCATTCCGGGGACTTTTTTTAATTGATTGTGCTTTCTGCAAGCAGTTCCAGATACTTTACCTGCCCACATCTGGCACATCACCTTACTTGGCAGGTGGGATCCAGCACCTAATGGCAATGAGCTAAAAAGCTGCTGGCAGCTTTCATTCACCAGGAAGGTGGTCAGAGCAGACTGGGAACATCAGAAGGGGTTAGCTCCCCAAGCTGTGATTAGGATTTGAAGAGGAATCACTTGTTCTGATCTTTTCCAACTTAAAAAAAAAAAAATCTCTTTCAGCTTTTTTCTTTAACGTTTCCCTATAAACTCTGAACAAATCCCCCCTTCCCTTTTGCGTAGGTATCAGTTTCTTTCCGTGGTCAATATGATGGGTCAGGACTCAGAGATGCAATTTGAATTTGCATGATGATAATACAGACTTGCATTGTATTTACGGAAGGAAAAATGGTGTGTCTATAATAGCATTTATTTCTTCCTCCCCTATATTCATAACTAAACAGAGGAGTAATATTGAATAAATAGAGCTCTATTTTTTTCTATTTGTTTTAAATTCCCAGTCATTCCTGGGAGTAGTTTTGTAGTAGTTTTATTTTTGACTTGTCAGATATATTTAAAACATTTTTATCTTTGATGTTTGGACTGAAAAACCAGAAACAATTTTATGTTGTCACTTGTAATGCTTCACGGAAAGCAAAAAGTGGCAGTCATCCATATTTGATCTAGAACTTTTGTTTACGTAGACATGCATTGTTTTAAAGTAAAGAATCTTGTCCATTGCCTGTTAACTGTCTTATTCATGACTAGGGAAAGCCAAGTTTTATTACAAAATAAATGCAGTATGAATAATGAAACAGCCCCAATGGAGGTAGTATTTGGGGAAAGGGGAGAAAGCCATAAAGAGGAAAAGTGCTTCCAGAGATATCTGGATAAATTCCACCTGCAAACACAATGCTCAGTGATTGAAAAATTGTGTTTTAAGCTTTGCATAGTAAGCGATGTGGGAATGAGAATGTCTTATAGAAAATCAGCTTCAGAATACAACTTTGAAAGAGAGAGATTCACCTTTATTGTAACTGTGTGGTATTTGGTTTTAGAAAAGCCAGCTCTGTAAATCATTTGTATAGTACTTGATGCATATGAACAAATCCTGGCCCCACTGAAGTCCTGGGGATTTTGCTATGGATTTCATTGAGACTAGAATTTGGCCCTAGGACTCTTGTACTACTTATCTACTGAACTTTTAAATGAATGTCCTGTAAAGTGGTGAATAATGAAATTTCTTTCAGTATTGTTTTTGATAAACATCTTTCCTAATATTTTCTAGAATTATTTGGTTTCATTTAAATGCAGGTTTTATTCATTCTTCAACTTGCCCTTAAAGTTTCTATTTAGTTGGTTTTCTGCTTAGACAATTCAGCTTTCCTTTGTAAAGGAACACCGGTTCCTATTGTGTCAATGGATGAAATCTTCATCATTGTTTTGCTTAATGTTTTTTTTTAAAAACACACACACACTCTCTCTCTCTCTCTCTCTCTCTCTCTCTCTCTCTCTCTCTCTCTCTCTCTCTCCCCTCTTCCACCACCCCCCTTTATGATTTGGACAGTTTACCAGACTCTGATTTTAGTAACTGTAAATGACAATTGGTGATGGATGAATAAATCTCTCTATTATAGACATTGTACTTCTACCTGTGTCACATCTGCAAAACTGAGGAGTGACTCGAAGTAGAAGTTGGTTCAGTTGAGGTCCTTGAATCCTTGATTTTCTAGAATATCAGTAGCTCATTTGAACATCAGTGATGCTTGTAGCGGATTACATCTGGAACAAGCCCAGAATGCTTAATAGTGGCGTGCCACAATCTTGGAATGGTTCTTATTTTTCCCGATTATATTTTATATATATATATATATATAAAATATAATATATATGCTCATCCTGTGTTGTTTTAGTAGTGAATATTGTACATGCTCAGCATTACAGATGGCACCGCCATGCCACCATGCCACTGAAAACAGCTTCTGTAAAGGTGAGGAGGAAAGTGATATTAACCCAGTGCTTTGTTCCTCTGATTCTTCTTCCTCACACACGTCTTCTCTACAATTGAACAACAAGTATTCTGGCATCAAATATGAAAGGAGCATTGAATCCTCGATACTGCACTCTAACCTAAAAATAACTCTTAAAGGAGAACTGGGATGTCTTGCTTTAGTTCAGAATGGCAGAGTTGGGAAAACTGCTTAAGATGGGAAAGCAATAAATGTCTGGCAATCGCTTTTAAGGCTTTAACTGCCTTTGGATGCACACTGCTCCCATTGATGCCAATGAAAGTCTCATTACACATTGACAAACAACTTGCTCCTTGTTAACTGATGATGTTGACTCTCAGGAAATATGGATTCTTGAATGTCATCCTGGGCAGTTTTCTGTACTTCAGAGGTACACTAGGGTTGTGTGCCCTTTGTGTCAGCACTGATACAGAGAGACTGCGTCTCCATGTGACAAGGTAGCACATTATCCATATTTGGTCTATCCTTGACTGACATGTGCAGCTCATTAGAGCTTTGTGGTGATGACCTCCGTTCATGGGAAACAGAAGTGAGGCTATATTCTTTCCAGATAGGCTATAAAAATTGCCACCATTTGGTAACTTCTGATTACTCCTGACCTGGGCCACACTTGCACTTGTATTCTGAGAGGAAAGGCTTTGTATCCTATTACTAATGGCCATCCAGTCTCTTGCTAGAAGCATTTTCACAGGAGAGGGATGATAATTACACTCATCCATAATTGGCTATCAGGTGAGTCTTTCATCTAACATATTTAGCTAATTTGAGCACTTCCCATTCTTGAAGACAGAACGAAACAGAAAGTTCTCCATTTCAAATGTTATCAAATGCTTAATGCCATCTTATTTCTGCAGCCTGTTTTAGTATAGCTGCTTAGTTCTTGTCATGTCTGTCTGTTCAGGAAGTTACTTGTAAAGTATGATCTTCAAAGTTCTATTTGTGCAGTAAGTGAAGGATTTGACAATTACATGGGCTAGCCGCCTGGGACAGCTAAACGTATTGCTTCAAAAGAATTTTAAAACATCAGTCGACTGCAAATTGTTCTGTGTAAATCTAGCCATCATGAGTCTTTCGCTCACATATGCTGTCACTTGTAATAAAATTGCTGAAATGTTATATGTACTGTTAAATTGTTTTGAAAAAATGGAAAATGTTTTCAGAATGTCTTTCCATGAAATAGTATACCATTAGCACAGCCTGGTTATGTATGACTTAGCACCCTTTGTAGGCCACATATCTAACACAATTTATGTATTTCTACAGTGATTGCTAGAGATCTTCCAAAGGTCCTAGTACTTGTGGAAAGTTAGGATATGTCTTTTTTGGTACTTTATGTGAAGGTACTGGTGGGTGGAAGACATTTGTAGGAATTTGAGGCTTGTAGGAAGGTCTTAGTCATCATTTTGTCAATATAACTTCAATTTATGTTGATGTAAGTCAAGTAAATGCACCAATGGAAGAACGGTCTTTGGCCAGTCATAGTGCAGGTGGTGAGAGAGTTCCATGGACCAGCCACAGTGCAGAGAGCTCTGTAGACATACCAGCTCTTTGAACTTGGACTTGGATTGGTTGGCTTTTTCTCAGCCCATATGTAGGAGTTAGAAGGTGTATTCTGTGACAAGGGGTTCTTGTCTCTCTTCATAGTTGTATCATTATAAACAAGAATAACAGGAACCTCATGTACACAGTCAAGTGAAAACTTAAAAATCTAAAACTGCTGAAATAAGATTTAAGTTTGTGAAACGGACAATAGCACATTTAAAGAGAGATTGTATCCTCTGCCCCTAATACTTATTCCAATCTGTTATGCACCTGGAACCTTTTATGTGCAGGGTACTACTACCTTTAACTAGGAACATGTGCTCGCCAGTCTTGGCCTTTTGGGGTTTGTTTATTACTTTCCAGCTTTCAAAAAACCTCTGAAGTTTTGAAGCATTTTGGTTCTTTAAGATCCAAACATTGTTAATGTAATCATGTTCCTTTCAAGGGACTGGAGTCTGATCCTATCTTTAAGGTAACTTTGAATACACTTGAGAGGGTTACGGGTATTCGATCCAACTGCAGTGAATACATCTGTTTGTTTGTTTGTTTGTTTGTTTTTTCACTAGCAACCACATTGGATCCCAATGAAGAAATTAATTCATCAAGATTCTTCCATTGGCTTTAGGGACATTTAATTTCAAAGGATTAATTACAATGTTATGAAAATTGGCTAGGGGATAGGAAATGTCCATTCATGTTTGTATCAAGAACACCCTGAAAGTCTTCATGGTACAAGCATCTGCCTGTCCGCTTTATCCTTTTTTGACCCATTATGATGTATTCTCATAGGGATAATTAGAGTAAATAAAAGCACTTAATAAATGACACCACCTATTTTTGTATACAGTAACAACTGTTTAAAAAAAAAAAAAAGGTTTGTATGCTGAGAAACTGCACCAAATTTTAGCCAAGTAGGATATTTTAGTAAGGATCTGGAGTTTTAATTACAATCAAAAAGATATAGAAGAGCCTATTAAAGCGGGTTTAAAATGTTGAGAAAGTTACCTGGTCTCTCTGAAGTATAAGTGGGCTTTTATTAGTCTGATTACACTGCGCTACTGCCAAAATGCTTCTGAAATATATGTAGTCAAATTTTACTAATTCTGGGTCACTGAGAACGAAAATGATGCTTAAAATTGTTGATTGGCTCTAGTTTTCAAGATATGCTATTGGGTCAGTATATATGACCCTTGACTTGGGAATGGTGGAGGATAAGTGAGTTATAAAGGGAAGGGATCTCAATTTAAACCAAGAATGACTAAAATACATCTTTGACTGGATCTATGAATAAATCTATGACTGGGTTTGGACAGTACTTGCTTTTTAGGCAAAACAATGAATGATGCAATCTGAAGCTGGTATTGCGTCATCCATGATATGAATTGCATCATGTTATTCCTAGAAGTCATGGATGATGCAATCATAACGAAGCTTACATCACTCTGCTGAACAAATTGCCCTATATCAGCTCTAGAAATCATACAGTGTCGTGCTCTCTTATTTGTCAGTGTTTGATTTTGCAAAGGGACACATTTCTGTTTAGCCAAAGTGAGCAGAGATGCCTCGTACTTGTGTGAACAGTGCAGATAACTTCTGCTATGTTTGTGGTGAAGTGACTTTTCCATCACAAAAGTGCAGTATAACCACTATGGTTAAGAAAGCCTATCACCTTTATTTTGGCTGCAAAATTGGAGATCAGGACAAGAGGTGGGCCCCACACATATGCTGCAACACTTGTGCAACAAATCTTCGCCAGTGGTTGAACAGGAAAAGGAAATCTATGCCTTTTGCGGTGCCAATGATTTGAAGAGAGCCAACAGATCGTACCAGCAGTTGTTACTTCTGCATGGTGCCTCCAGTTGGGAAAGGTGTGTCAAAGAAGAAAAAGTGGACTGTGCATTATCCAAACATTCCATCAGCTATACGCCCAGTACCCCACGGAGATGGACTGCCGGTTCCTGATGCACCAGAATCATTCTCACTTGAGTCAGACGAGGAAGAGGATGAAACTTCTGGTCCTGAACCATCAATGTCAGGACCCACATTTTCTCCCATCCTCCTCCTCTGAACCACACTTCATAACACAAGGTGAACTGAATGACCTTGTCAGGGATTTGGAACTACCCAAGAGTAAGGCAGAGCTGTTGGGCTCCAGACTACAGCAGTGGAATCTCCTGGCAGGTGATGTTAGGGTTTCCATGTTCCGTAACCGTCAAAAGGATCTTGTCCCATTCTTCTTCATGGAAGGTGATCTTGTAGCCTGCAACAACATCGATGGTGTGATGGCAGCCCTCAACATCGTTCACGATCCAGATGAGTGGAGACTGTTCGTTGATTCACCGAAGACAAGTCTTAAAGCTGTTTTACTGCATAATGGCAATGTTTTGCCATCAATTCCAGTTGGTCATGCAGTCCATATGAAGGAAACCTATGACAACATGAAACAACTTTTGAGGTGTATAAACTATGACCAACATCAGTGGCAGCTTTGTGGCGATTTGAAGTTTGTTGCTCCCTTGCTTGGTCTGCAGACTGGATACACAAAGTACTGCTGTTTTCTCTGCGAATGGGATAGTCGTGCAAGAAATTCCCACTACATCAAGAAAGATTGGCCACTCCGACAGTCATTGGAGCCTGGGAGGAAAAGTGTTCAGCATCCACCACTTGTTGAATCAAGGAAGATTGTTACCACCCTTACACATCAAGCTGGGTCTGATGAAGAACTTTGTCAAGGCCATTGACAAAACACAAGCAGCTTTCAAGTACCTCAGTGGAAAATTTCCAAGGTTAAGTGAAGCTAAGATAAAGGAAGGTGTCTTTGTTGGTCCTCAGATTTGTGAACTTCTTCGCATGGTCAAATGCATCGCGTGGCAAGGCAAAGACGGCATGGTAGTGCCAGTTAGTGGCAATAAATTTTCTCGGAAACAACAAGGCAGACAACTACAGGTTGTTGGTGGAAAACCTCCTCAAGGCATACAAAAGCCTTGGTTGCAACATGTCTCTAAAGATACATTTTTTGCACTCTCATCTAGATTTTTTTCCACTGAACTGCGGAGCAGTGAGCGACGAGCACGGCGAGCGATTTCACCAGGACATTGCAACAATGGAGAAACGCTATCAGGGCAAATGGAGCCCATCAATGCTTGCAGACTATTGCTGGACAGTGACAAGAGATGCTCCATTTAATGAATACAAGAGACAAGCCAAGAAGCACCGAGTAGACACTGAATAGGACTAAACTATGTACATAATAGTTTTTTGCCTTTTGTTTCATAATACATTTTATTTATATAACCCTTTTGCTGATTTTTAAAGTGTTACATAAACAGGACAGGTGACATATTATCATGTAAAGCAACCATAAACACATGAAACGACCTAGGTTTACAATTTATGATTAAAACTCTACTATCTACACAATATACATAGACATAAAATGTAAAAACTTAAATATCTTAGAAACAGTAGCCAATCAGTTGTTTTAATTGTCATATTTGAATTCAGCACATCAAAATACATAATAAATAGCACATTTTATCTCTGAAGCAGACGACTTCTCAAAAATAGTAAACCAGTGTTATTTTTGGTGGTACGTGGTATTTTAGTGACACCTATAGTTAAGTTTGGCCCGCGTTTTCTATTGTAAGATCTTGTTTGCAGTTACATATAACTTTGCCAAAGTTAAACTGTTAGGGCTGAAAATTCCCATCTGCTTTGTTGAGAACCTGTCACAACTCCATTCTGTGGAACAAGGACTTGAAATGTGTCAGGGTGGGATGTCCGTTTGCCCTTCTGTTACAGAAATGTTTTCATGTGGCCTTTGAAAAATCTGTATATGTTCAGTAGAGACTTGTTAGAGATTGACAGCTAAATTCTCTGAAGCATGCTCTAGCCCCTCTCAGCTTCTACATGCCAACTGGACTGCGCATGTGCCTTCCCTATAGAGTGATTGAAAATGCTCCATCCCAGGGCTGCAGTGGCTGAATAGGAGTTTCTTTGCAATTGTTCTGCTAGAGGGAGAACATGGAAACGTTTTTTTCCTGTGCGCTCAATGCCTTCCCTACTGTGTGTGTGGTTAGTGAGGAGGAGGAGTTGGCCTGACTTGACTGTAGAAAGGTGAGGGGTGGAGGACAGACAAGGGTAGAAGCTGGCAGGAGGTGGAATTCAGGGACAGGTGCTGGAAAGGGAAGTGACAGGAGCAGAGGGGGATAGAAACAAAAGGGAGAGAACTGAGGGGGCGGGGAGAATAGGAGTGGCAGGGAGCAGAGCAGGAGTAAGGCATGGGGGTGATGAGTAGGAGCCGGGAGGGATAGTCATGGGGAAAATTGGGGAGTAAGGTGGGTAGGAGTAGAAAGGGAGAAGGAGAGGAATGGGGCGGAAGGGCTATAACCACTAAAGCACACTCCCCTGCAGGACCTGGAAAGGAACCCATTTTTCCTGCGTCTCAACATTCTTTTGCTGTCTAGCAAACAGGTGAGGAACCCACTGGTAAAGTATGTTTCCATCCCACTCTAATGGCAGGTACACATGGAAGATACTACATTAATTCAGGTGGCAGAGGACTGATATAGATTTAAAGTTCCTAACCCTGCTGGTGACCCAGGTGGGGTGTTCAGTATGTCTGCACAGGATGCCATTTTTTTTTTCATTTACGTTTTTAAAATTTAGGAAGCTATTTCAGAGATACTATGCTAAAACATTTAGGTTTGTAAAGCCAAACACTCAGAAGTTAGGAAATGCCAAAATTAGGTTCCCTGTGTAACCTTTAGAGTGATGTCTTCTGTGTATGCATTATGACACAGTCTTTAATTACATGGTCACATACTGTTTTTTCCACCAGACTTCTGCCTCATTCAGTGAAAAGGATGGACTGTCATCTGGGAATGAATGAGTCGAGCAGTAAATAAGGGATTTGTAGGACTCCTGCCTCATTAATTGTGAAAATTGGAAAGTGTGGAAAATGAGGCAGGGATCCGGTAGGAAGAGAAAAGGTAGTTTTGTGCTTCAAGCAGTTGAATGCTGCTCCAAAGAAGTGGGTTTTATCTCTGCTTCTACCACAGAGTTCTTACTTGGTGCTGGGCATGTGTCCTAAACCAAAATATTCCCAGGCAACCACAGTTAGTTCCTTATTTTCTGGGTACCGAACCCTGAGGACTGATTTGTATCAGCAGTGAATGCTCCAACTGCCACTGAGGTCAGTGAGCTTTACTCTGAACGTATAAAATGCTAAATACACTGAAAAACCAGGCCCAAGGCTTCCCAGATTGAGTACCCAAATTGACGTTTCTGGCAATTTTGGCTTTAATCTCTGTGCCTCCATATCCCATGTGTAAAATGGGGATAATACCACCTGTTGTATGAATTTAGATAAAATAAATAGGTCAAAAGTGTTAACATAACTTCATCACTGTCCAGCATTAAACAAGGTCTAGAGTTTCGTATACAGAGACTTCAGCCTGTCCAATACTATGGCAAAGCAACCATTATAAATCCTTTTAACTTTTTATTACAGATCGAGAAGGAGGAAAAACAGTTTAAAGCATCTGACATGTAAAGTATTAGGTAAGGCTTTCATTTTAACAACTTTTCTTGTCCCTTTTCCCTTTAGCTGGAGAGAGTTATAAGGGAAAAATAAACCCTTGTCTGACAGTCTCTTAGATGGTATTAAAGATCATAATTGTCCTTTTGGGGAAAAGAGAAGTTAATTGAGATGGACAGGAGCTGCTGCTGCTGCTGTTAGACTGATCCCATTTCATTTCAGATGGTGTTTGGGGACTCTGCTAGAGCTGGTAGGGATGGCCATGTCATCTGGATCCCTGCGTCTGGCCTGATCTGGTCAGGGCATTCCTTAGGATAGGGATGAAGAAGGGAGATGGTGGGGGTGATAGCCATGATGGTGAAGCTCATTCCAGTAGCCTCTGCCTGTCCCCACCCTCCCCAACTCTCTTTCTTTAAGGACCAACAAAGCGAATGGCAGATTGAATAGCTCACCTCATTATTTTGTCTCCTGATTAGGCCTAATATCTGCCACACCAATTTTGGTTCATTAATTTCTGGTTCCACATCTCCTGTTTATAGTAAGCATAATTATCAATATGGCCTTTTTGTTTAAACTAATTTAGTCTGTCTGGTTCTCCTGTGCCTGTTTATAACATTATTGAAAGCAACTTAACAAATGTTAATGGAAAGCAAGTTATTATAGGTTATTGTAACATCTTATGAATTTTGATGTACTTTTTACAGTTGAGCTAACAATTAATGAAAATTCGTCGGCCCAGTAACCAGAACATAATCCCTCTTTTTTATGGACTAATTTTGTCTAGGATTGGATATTTGTTTCTAAAATCATATTTATAAAGAAAAATCTTAACTGTATAAAGGAAAAGGGGTGGGGGGAGTACTTGGTTATATTTTAAGGTTCGCAAATTCCTTATCTCAAAGTTGGCGTTTACAAATCTTACTTGATTACATATTAAACTTTCCAGATGTTAACAAAGCGAAGAACTTACAACTCACTTTATTTGTAGCTAAAACAAAACGTAGAGCTGCAGCTGTTATATGTCTGTAGGATGTTTTAGAACAAACCAGCTTTTATCACTTCTTTGGCTGTTTGCCCAGAATGGGCAAAGATGGAAAAAACATTCCCCCTTTTTTGCTGCTTGTACAGTTAAAGCTGTACATTTATAAAAACCATGAAAATTTTGTGCATTAGTGGTTAAACTTGCTCACTTGTAGCCCTGATGGAATTTTTTTCCTCAAGTGTCTTGTTGTCTCCTTTAAAAAGAATCACAAAATGATGTTCTTTCAGAACCATATTTGCATTTGTGAGTTATCTGCAACACCCAAAGTTGGGCAAAAACAAAACTTAAAAAAAAAAAAAAATCAAGTTTGGTGTTGAAAGATCCCTCTGTTTTGGTGGTTTGAGATTTTTTTTACTGTCAATGTGATGGCAGCCTTGTATTAAGTTGGTATTTTGTTAACAAGGGGGATTCCCCAAGATGTTGTTTTAGGAAAAGTTTGCTTTAATGACTTTCAACAATGTAAAACACTATTTTTACAACTTTTGCTTTTTCTTAAAAATACTTTTAAGTATTATTTACCACAAAGCACCTAACCTCAGAGGAGTGTGTGTGGTGAAGATAAATTCAGTAATGGTTCATAAAGAACTAAGATACCATAGAACAGCCTATGAGGAAATTAATAACTTTGTATTCAGTGCAGGTCTTGGGTGGTGTGTAATACATAAGGCCTGGGGCCACACGCTGTGAATGACGAGGATAAAAAGAAACGCTGGATAATAACCCATTAATTGAACACTGTTCGTGCTGGGCAATGGAATGAGGCAGGAATCCTGGGGGGCCAGGGGAAGAGTGTGATCCTGTAATTATAGACTATCATAATGATCACACACATGAGGGGGCCAAGTTTAGGTTCCACAGGCAATCTTAATTCTGGCACTGCCTAACTTCTGAGTACTTGACTTTGCAGCTTTAACCTTCTGCTAATGTAGCTTTTGTGGCTGTTCAGTGCTATATTAAAGAACAGTATCCACAGGTTTCACCTGGATATATGATGAGCATATATGGCTTTGTTCCATCAATTGGTGAACAACTGTAAAGCTTACCCTGGCCCAATACCCCCGTTCTGGGCTTATGTTGCCAGGGGCTGGATGCATTTTTGGTCCCCTTCTGGAGCAAGGTAAGTATTCCCGCCCCCTTGGATATTGAGGTTCCAAGGGAATGTCAGGACAGCCTAATGTAAACTTTTTAAATAGACCCATTTAGCCCAGTTTCTTTAAGGTTTAGTGCATCTGGTCAAGTCTTACTAATCTCTCCTCATACGGCCGCCATTTCATGATTAGGGGTATGGAACGGCTGCCATATGAGGAGAGATTATTAAGACTGGGACTTTTCAGCTTGGAAAAGAGACGACTAAGGGGGGATATGATAGAGGTCTATAAAATCGTGACTGGTGTGGAGGAAGTAAATAAGGAAGTGTTATTTATGCCTCGTAACACAAGAACTAGGGGTCACTAAATTAAATGAATAGGCAGCAGGTTTAAAACAAACAAAAGAAAGTATTTTTTCACACAACGCACAGTCAACCAGTGGAACTCCTTCCCAGAGGATGTTGTGAAGGCCGAGACTATAACAGGGTTAAAAAAAGAACTAAAGTTCATGGAGGATAGATTCATCAATGGCTGTTAGCCAGGATGGACAGGGATGGTGTCCCTAGCCTCTTTGTTCGCCAGAAGCTGGGAATGAGTGACGGGATGGATCACTTGATGATTACCTGTTCTGTTCATTCCCTCTGGGGCACCTGGCATTGGCCCCTCTTGGAAGCCAGGATACTGGGCTAGATGGACCTTTGGTCTGACCCAGTATGTCCATTCTTATGTATGTAAGGGACTGTGTGGGCAAGGGCTGTTTTTTGTGATATCCTAGACTTTTTTTCAGCTCTGGACAGGTTCATTGGGAGGTAAAAACAAGAGCTCCTTAGCATTTAGATTTATGCCACTTCAATCACCAGGGACCTTACTAAATGGGCTATCTATCCGTAATTCATACAGTGGGTATGCAGAGGCCTCTTAAAATCTTATTTTTGACTTCAGCTCTCTTAGGTTGCTGATCTAACCGTTAACTACAGTCTCTTTAGGGGTGGGGTTTTGTTCTCCCCAGCAGTCTATCCCAGCTCAACACTGCTTTGCTTTCTTCATCCACTTTGCCGGAGAAGACTAGTGTTCTAGTTGACATGACTCAGGTTCTTTCTACAGTGGAAGCTGTACTGTGCAAGATACAGGTGAGTTAAAAGCATAGGTGTGACTTGGAAGGTTCTAGCGCTTTGAAAACCACTTTGGACCTGCTGATAAACCCATGGTATTGTAGACTAACGTTTGTTATAGGGGTTGGTCCATGGCATCTTTTGTTCACAACTTATGGGGTTTTGCTTTTTTCTTACCCAGGAGAAAAATCCACATCTCAGCAAAATAGACCTTCTGGCAAAGGTTTCTTCCATGTTTTGTTTCACATTAGAAACTGCATTTGTCTTTAGTGGTTGTATGCTTGCTTGGCAGAAGAATGTTTTGACCATTAAGTTTAAAGGTAAGTAAATCTTATACTTATCTGCTACTATATCAACATTATATAATAGGCTTCTTTTGTAATTATTAGGATAGGGGAAGTGTTATATACAAAGGAAAGCTTCTTCCCAGTAATTCAGTTCCTCCACAGCCATCTTTTTCATTCTACCTTCTTGTCCACTTCCCTGAGTTATGGCATGCATAAACGTTTGCTCTGAAAATGTTTGCGCTGGTGAGAAGATTCATAAAAATTTGGCTGATGGAAAGTGTCTGGCTAGCATAGCATATGTAATAAGATGAGGTACAGTTTTTAATAGGAAGAGTCTATTCTCCATCATTCCTTACATTGTTAACAAGTCTTTCCCATGATGGGTGTGGAGGACGGGAGACAAGTATAGACATGTATGCTCTATGATGAAACATGAAATGTTTTTTTCTTGTACATTCTTTAATGAAAGGCTTGAATACCCATATAATGCTGTCACTTCCGATTGAGAGAAGAATTCCCCTTGAATTCTGAGTAATGCTTCGCATTAACAAAATACTTTACAAAGATTAATTGAATTGATACTGCAGGCACAGAAAACAAGGTATTCAGAATGTTTTTGGCAGTATTTAGCATACTCAAGCTTCATTTCCTGAGGAGTATGCTAAATACTGGAGTATTATAACCAGTACACTGGCTGCTTTTATGAACACCAAATTGTGGCATAGACAAGTTTAGCTACAGCATGTGTGTGTCTTTCTTTGGGCTTGAATCTGCAGGATGCTGAGGAATCAGCCTCATGCTTAACCTGAAGTACATGAACAGTCCCATTGACTTCAATGGAATTATGCATGTGATTAAGTGCTTTGCTGGATCAGGGCCAGAGCGCTGAATATCTTGCCAGATCAAGTCCTGTATCAGCATCACATCCTTGTTCTTTTACTGTGCAAGATAGTGATGAGAGATGTATTACCGGTCCAATGAGAGCCCCGCCCTATTTTGAAATATATTAGGATTTTATGAGACATATTGTGAAACGTTGCTTTCATATGGAGAAAGTCTGATCTCATGTCTCCTACGCTGGGAACAGTCCCTGTCCTCGTCCACCACACGTGCCCTTTCTCCTCCTTCACAGCTTCTCTTCAAGCAATCCTACCTCCCTCTTCTACTTATAATCCTACATCTTCCCTTCTATGAGCTGTTAACCAGTCTTGTTTTGTTTAGATTCTAAACTTATTTGGGGATCAGAACATATCTTACTCTATTTGTAAAGGGGTGTGTAGACGTAGTGCTATGTAAATTATTTTAAACTTAGGCCTGGTCTATACAGTTTTTGTACCAGTATTAACTGTTGGGTGTGGGTTTTTTTTTTTTTTAACCTGATATAGTTATGTATCCACCATAGAGGTTGTAGTTGTAAAAAGGTACATTGGTATATCCCCTTATTCCCCTTCCCCTGTGAAAATCAGTTATACATATATAAGCACTTTTAAATCAATACAACTGTGTCCACACTGGGAGGTATTGTACTACTTTACCTATACTGGTGCAGTTAAAGCAGTACAAATTCTGTCTGTAGTCAAGGGCTGAGAGGTGACTGAGGCCTGATCTACACTACACAGTTAGGTTGACGTAAGGCAGCTTACATCAACCTAATTGTCAGTGTCTACAGTACAGCCTTGCTCCTGCCGATGTAAGCGCCTTAGTACTAGACCTCCACGAGAGGCGTAGGGCTTATGTCGGTGTAGTTAGGATGACAGTGTCTGTGTAGACACTGCACTACTTGGGCTCTTGGCTGTCTTGTCAATTTCACAGCAGGAGCTGAGAGATTGACAAGAAAGCCTAGCAGCTAGAGCCCAGCTGCCCCCACTTCCCTGGAGAGCTGGGAGCAGGGAGGAGAAGCCCAGGCAGCTTCTCTCCCTTTCACTCTCCTGCTCCCAGCTGGGAACCTTGGCTGTCTTGTCAATTTCATGACTCTGTCCTGAAGCTGTGAAACTGACAAGGCTGCCTGGCTCCTGGCGGGGATCAGGCAGGAGCAGCTCGCTGGGAGCCTGTGGGGAGCCAGGCTCCTGGCAGGGAGCTGCCAGTGGACCTGAGACACAGGGCTCTCAGCTCCCCACACTGTCCCTTTTAGG
The DNA here is from genome assembly GCF_011386835.1 of Chrysemys picta bellii. NCBI lineage: Eukaryota > Metazoa > Chordata > Testudines > Emydidae > Chrysemys > Chrysemys picta. The sequence goes on from NC_088795.1 coordinate 40,234,507, forward strand.
TTAGTGGAAGTGCCCCTAGTGAGAATGCACACCACTGATCCAAGGACAGTATGTGGACATGCACCACTGCAGCAATTACTGTGGTGGCTGTAAGTTGACCTACTATAGGTTGACTTATGTTTCTAGTATAGACATGCCCTACATAAGTACTGTTCAAAAAAGAGTGGCATTAATAACTGGGGCATGTAATGCAATGACATGTAAACACATCCCCCCCTTAAAGATCACTTCCTATTTAAAATGTATTTCTGCTCGTCTTTTCTATTTTGCTCTGTCAAATCTTAAGTCATTCTTAGATGAAGATTTGTCTGTTCTATCTTTACTTACCAAACGAGCCAGAACCCAGCTCCCACATAGAAAGGATAGACTCTCATGGGCAAAAAAGTTTGTGCACATAAATCAGACAAATGCTGGATCCAATTCTGCTTCTCTTGAACTCACTTGCAAACCTCCCACTGCCTTTCAATAAGAGAAGCAGGCTATGGCTATGGCTACAGCTACATTTGCCTATGCAAATATTTTATTTTACAAATGATTGTTGCACAAGTGCAAACTACAATGGCCATATAGCCCCTAATGTCAAGTAAAAAGTTCTATAGAGTTTGCTTTTATTAGACAATAATTGAGACTCCTTCATGCATTGAACTGAAGAATATTGGCCTTGTAGCTGCTGTTGTGGTGGTGATGGTGGCAGGCCAGACAGATACACCCACTGAACTGCCATTTCAGACTAATTCACAGAAGCTGGTGGCTTTATCTATATAAAACCTAAACAGTTTATGTTTTAGCCATCTGAAATATCCTTGGTGCAAATGAGCTCCCAATATTGAATTTTTTTTAAAAAAATCAAGATTTAACTTGGGGAAAACATGAAGGTTTGTCTAAGTAAGTAGTTAGTGTACTGAAAGCAATTGCATGGAACTTGTCAATGTATTAGATTAGGATAGACTAGGCTACATGCCTTTTTGTTTCATAAATAGAGAAGTGTTTGAATGAAATAGCCCGGTGTGTAGCTTTCATTAAGGTAAAACAAACCAAATGTCTTGTCTAGAGAGCAATTCTGTATAAAGTAATAAAACCTATAATTGAAACGTGATTCTTGAAATGGTAAGGCAGCTAAGGAAACTGTTTCTCTTTTTTTATCTTGTGAGCTTTGCACAGTAGATTAGGCAGTAATACCACCTTGTGGAATAAGGTGAAATTTCAGTTACACTTTATCACTTTTGAGTTGTCCTCACCTTTAGAGATAACTTTGGTGCATTAAGTGGCGCCAAAATAAGATTGGGAGTACATTATGCTAGATGCTGTAAACAGCTCCTGTGTCAAAGTTTATTCAATCTTCATAGACAAAACAAAAGGTAGGAAGGGCTGAGGCAAAGGTGTGGTGACTTTCCCAATGTCACATAACAAAGCGAGTATTAGAACGTTACTGTTCTGTTGCACATGTGTGATACTGATATTGTATATGCACAGCATGAGGATTTACTACCTTAGTCTAGTTACAGGGACTATAAATGAAGGTTACATTTCAAAGCTGCCTCTCTCTCAAGGCCTTTTGGCAGAGACAAATCATCCCTAATGATACTATATGAAGATCTGAGCCCATTTAACAGTACATGTTAGTGAATTTAGTCTAGAGTCCTGTCCATTAGCCATTGCTCTGTCTCAGTTCAGTTGGTTGACTAGTTATAGCTAAAACCGGAACCCACAGAACTTGACTATATTTCTGGTAGTGTCTGTGACTAAGGATAAACACTTTTTGGGGATGTGGGGTTATCAATCTTAACATAGGACAGAGGGATTCTCAAACTTGTTTTCATATGGTGAACCATCCTAAAAAATAGGAATTGGGCGTGTACTCTTTTATATAAAAAACTAAACAAATTTGCTGGTCTTCTTTAAACTCAGGTCTTGTTCAGTCTGAAATACTCTATGGGGACTACAGAACTAGTGAAATGATATCACAAGAGAATGAAAGTTAAGCAAATGAGATGGGAAGAGGGTAATCAATGTTTACATTGGTTAGCTCCAGTTTTTGAATTAAATAGATGTTCTCTGTCTGTACACAGAATCTAATGACCACTTTGGATAAAGGACTCATTCAGTATCCCAGCACCTTCAGTTAAAGTGAGATCTCACAATACACCAAAACTGACCTGCAGCAAAGTCTGGAAAGACTAGACTTGATATGTCCAAGGTAAGTGTGTGGGTTCTCCCCCTCTCGCTTTAAAATATCTTCAGGCTGCCTTTACACAAAGGAATTTTTTAAAAAGTCTACAACACTAACTCTTCAAAAAAAATCCTTGTGGGTCCTCTTTGATAGAGAACTGTGTGGGCCAGCTCCCCTATCCTGGCTGAGCTACCAGCAGCAATTGTTTATTAGGGAAAAGAACAAGAGGAAAATAATGCATTTTTAGGTGCCTTCATGCAGTTTATCAGCTAAGAATAAGGAGACTCAGCAGTCCACCATCAACTGGTCTGCAACTGCCTATGTTAATATACTATATTGTGAATTCATGGCAGAGCTGAGGGACTTGTTCACTCTGTGTGGTGGTGACTTCAGTAAAATGAACTTTTTACAAGCAAGATGGTATTTGAAGATGCTACTTCTAATACAATCTGACTGATCTGTTCCAAATGCGTTCTTGATATTGTTGTATGCACAGCGTCTGGATTTACTACCTCAGACTAGTTAGAGACTATAAATAACTTTCTCCATTTATAAAGTGCTCTTTCATCTCAAAACTTCCCCCCCACTCCTAATAATATTATATGAACATCTTAGCCCTTTTGGCAGTAGTTTTTTCTTCCTCTGTCTGCAGACAGCCTGAAATCATGGACCTGAGGCGTGAACCAGCATCGTCTATGTAAGTATATGGCTCTTGTTGCTGTAGCATCTATGAGTCTCCCAATACATCTGCTGAAATGGGAAAGATTTTTATTCACTTGACAGAGGAGGGAAACTTGATGTGTAATAGAGTAAGTGACACAGGTCACAAAGAAGTCTGTGGCTGAGCCAGGAATTGAACCCAGGTCTTTGACTCTTTCTCCAATGCCATGGCCACTAAACTGTGCCCCCTACATCCTTTATAGTGGCAAATTCATCTTAATGGATATTAACCCAAATATGAAGACAACAATTTAAATGTCAGTATTAACTTTCACTGAGCTTTTGCAGAAACATTCCACAGTCAAACTGCTGCTCTCCTGGGTTCCCAGCTGCCAGATTCCCCAGCTTCCCTATCCTGAAAACTTGATGCACATACAACATCTTCAATATGCCAAACTGTTAATGTAATGCTTCTCTTTTGGTACTAAATTTAAGTATTACTGTTATGATTTTTTTTTTTTTAGAACTCCCTGAAGTTCCCACGAGACTTCCAGTGTGCTGCAGAAGACTGCCCCAGAATCCAGGGACTTAGAGCCAGCTTGCTGCAGAGTACACCACGGCTGCTTTTGTTTACTTACATGCAAAATTCAGGTACTGGCCGTGGGTCTCCTTGTTATGACAAAAAGGATCTGCTACACTTTGGTGCTGCTAGAAAAAAAGTTCAAATTCTGCCTAGTGTAAGCAAACTACTGTTGCCAGAGTATGTGAGAAGGCAATAAAAGCCTAAAGTGAAATAAGTGTGTATCAGGAAAACCCCTAACATTGGGAACTATTTATTAGAACCAAAAAATTAAGTGTGTCTTTACTGACTTTAATGGGAACGGTATTAGACCAGGGCTTGAGTGCCTTTGCAATTTCTGCAATGCAGTATAAATACCTAGGTAGTGCTATACAGCAACATGAATGGAGGCCGCCAGCAGCTGACAGTAATTTTCAGTCACTGCTTCCCTAGAACTAGACTGAAACTGGTACCAGAGATGAAAGACTCATCACAACCAAATTTCCGGTGTCTTTACAAAACTCTTCCATACTTGAAACTAATAACCAGTGACAGTGAGCCCAGTTTAGTTCCCCTCTCCCATCACACCTAAAGTCCAGTTCAGGTACTGGCATACAAAAACTTCCACAGCTCCAGTCCCTTGTACTGTCAATAGCTATATGAGACAGTTTGCACACTACCAGTGGAACAAAGCCCCTTAATTGTGTTTTCAGCCCACATGCTGAACCAAATCCTTAACTGAGCATATGACAAAGAATGAACATTAACACACAGATAGTAATGATATTTAATAAACATTTGTTTACATTTTTAAAAAAGTTGCTGGTGTAATTCATAATGTACACTGAATTGGAATGGCAACAAATTGTTCTCATATAAATTTCCATCTATCGCTCTGAAGAAATATCAGATCTAGTTCCCAGTTGAATTTAGTCTAGGAGTGTCCTTTTGTAGTACCCCCACTTGATCAAGGGAGCTTTCACCTCTTTGCAACCACTTTAAACAACAACATTATGTGATCTTCCAATTCATGTGACATGCTAAAACATTTCTTAAAAGGCACATAATTTTTTGCAGGTTTCTGAAGTTTCTCCTCTACATTTTGAGGACTAGTTGCTTTCTTTTCATGCTGTTTGGGAAGAGAGAGTTCCAAACTTCTAAGTTGTCAGGACAAGCTCTGCAGGTGAGATTTATCATCATGTTCTCATCTTGTGTGAATGCATTAACAATCTAATCAACAGAACACTTAAAGCAAACTGCCTTTTAATCTTCTAATCAGTGATCTAGCTTTTTTAAAGCAATAACTGTCTTAATATATTTGAGTTAGATGGTCACAGAAATACACAACTAATATGTAAATAAATAAAGTTGCTTCCAGCATCATATGTGACCTTTGATTAAAAACAGTCCTTGGAGTTTCAAAAAGATAAATAGTCAGACCAGAGTTGTGTTGCAAATTTTTCTTAAGTTAAGTTATGAATATTCCAGTTGGTAAATAAGGATTGTAATATTCAGACTATACTGAATTTGATTAATATAGTTAAGGTTTCAGAATTAGAAATTTTTTTTTATAGGAAGTAGACCAAATTTACTAGTGTATTGAAGACACACTAGTAAATATAAAGTGTCATTTACTAAAGAAAAGACTGACAGTAGCAGCCACATCCAGGGTAATTTTTGTTGTACTTATTACTGCCCTTCCCTTCTTTCACTGTAGTTTCTATGGGCTAAATTCTGTCACCTATATCTCCTGAGCATGATGGAAAGCCAAAGAGATGGGACCAGTTGTAGATAGACTTCTGTATCCTTGATTATCCACGCATGGATGTAAGTCAATGGAGGCAGACCAATGCACTCTGCCTGACTTACATACAGAGCCAGTTCATCTCCACAAACTATCAAGACTTCATTAGTGACCCTGTGTAATTTCTGAAGCCTTCCCTCATCACCCCAATCATGTGCAAAGTTAGCCTAGCTCACCATTACTACAACATATGGTGACAACCAGAAAAGGAACAGGCCCCCACACAAGCCCACTGGAACAGTGTTATTGCTCTGGATATTTACTTGCAAATGTTTAATGGAGTTAATTAAACATCACAATGTAAAACTAATTTTTTCCTCCGTTATAGTATACTTTAAATGAATAGTAAAAAGAGTAGATTAGATAATTGAGAACATTGGAATGTTCTGTGAATTATATTTAAGAAATGTAACCCATGTCAATTAGAAACAGGCACTCTTTAAAGCCCCTCCCAAAAGATTTATACCTGAGTGCAGAATTTCCTACATATTACTAAGTAAACTAGATACTCTGAAAGTGAGCGCTAAGATGTGACGTTAGAAACTGTACACAAATACCATAGGAAAAGCTTAGTTAAACACTATGTGGAGTTAGTCACCAAATGGAAGGAATGAATATCTGATGAAGTATATGTCAAGCTTCCTTTAGTTGAGCAACTGACAGATTTCTTTATGGACACAGCATAGGAAATCAACATAAGAAGCTCCTCCATAAAGACTTTTGTCTTCCACCAGGTATTGTCGGAAAAGCATTTCTGCTTGTTCTCGTTGCTTTGCTATTAGCAGCTGGAATGAGAAATACTGATTATTCAGGATATAGCAAGGGTTTGTTGATAGTGTATTTTCAGAGAAATAGTTTTATGTGCTTTAGCTGAGCACTGCCAAGTATACTACTTCACTTCAGCAGTGTCTGTAACTCATGGAGATCCAGGTAGCAGCAGCACAAGCACATATGTACACTGGGAAGTCAGGCTGCCATGGTGCAGCCCATACTGCTATTTTAAGTGAGCTAAGTAGATCAGTTAGTTACATAAGTTTATGTAGACATACCCACGCTAACAAAGAACCCTCATAGTGACTGGGTATGACGGTACTGCAGACACTCTGGGTGCATGTGTAAATATCTTGGAACAGCTTAAGCCCTTGTCTTTGAAAATCTTGCCCTAAATAACCAGCATCTATGTTCAATTCAAAAGCAAGCCCATAATCACCCTGATTTAATTTCTGTAAGTGAACTGTGCTACATACCTTGAAGCTTTTACTACTTTATGGTGGCATAAAATAAGTGTGCAGTATTTGCCTTATTCTGCTCCGATTTAAATCAATAGCCAGGGACTTCTGTGGAAGCAGAGTTAAGCCTGCCCTTTGGGAGATGGCTATAAATTGAACATATTTGGGCCCTGCTTCAACAAAGGGATCTGCCTGGCTAGGCCTTTCCACTGATACAGAGCCTGCTGAAGTCAAAAGCCCATGCAGCAATAAAGGTTTCTGAACAGGTGTCCCTTTGTTACAGGTTATAAGTTTCCAATCAACGCCAGCATTGCACAAATATTTTTTTATGGACAAGAGGAATCTGACTTGAATTAATTTTTCCAAGTAACTCATCATTTTCTCTCCTACCTTCATGGAGTAAGGTCTGTTGCTCTGGATGTAATCCATTATTGATCTGAGCTTCTTAGAATAGGGATTGTCCACTTCAGGGAGTAGTGTCTAATAACAGAATTAAGAGGTGATGAAATAGTTACATGATTCTATACACATCTATCATTAGTAGAGTCAATGCTAACATTAGTGACTAAACATTAAGAGGGCTGTGTATATTTTGTGTAGGAGAGGCTTTCCAAGACCCCACAAAATTATACTGGCAGATTGTGAAAGGCGTAACCAGTTCCCATTTCAAACAGGAAGATGTTGAGAGTCTCTGGGTTAGGCTAAAAGGGGTAAAAAAACAAGGGTGATGTCATGCTAGGAGTCTATTACAGGCCACCTAACCAGGTGGATGAGGCTTTTTTTAAACAACTAACAAAATCATCCAAAGCCCAAGATTTGGTGGTGATGGGAGACTTCAACTATCCGGATATATGTTGGGAAAAATAACAGCAGGGCACAGACTATCCAACAAATTCTTGGACTGCATTGCAGACAACTTTTTTTTTTTCAGAAGGCTGAAAAAGCTGCTGGGGGGGAAGCTGTTCTAGTATTGATTTTAACAAATAGGGAGGAACTCGTTGAGAATTTGAAAGTAGAAGGCAGCTTGGGTGAAAGTGATCATGAAATCATTGAGTTTGCAATTCTAAGGAAGGGTAGAAGGGAGAACAGCAAAATAGAGACAATGGATTTCAGGAAGGCAGATTTTGGTAAGCTCAGAGAGCTGATAGGTAAGGTCCCATGGGAATCGAGGGGAAAAACAACTGAGGAGGAGAGTTGGCAGTTTTTCAAGGGGACGCTATTAAGGGCCCAAAAGCAAGCTATTCCGCTGGTTAGGAAAGATAGAAAATGTGACAAAAGACCACCTTGGTTTAACCACGAGATCTTGCATGCTCTAAAAAATAAAAAGGAGTCATAAAAAATGGAAACTAGGACATATTACAAAGGATGAATATAGGCAAACAACACAGGAATGCAGGGTTAAGATTAGAAAGGCAAAGGCACAAAATGAGCTCAAACTAGCTACAGGAATAAAGGGAAACAAGAAGACTTATCAATACATTAGAAGCAAGAGGAAGACAGGGTAGGCCCACTGCTTAGTGAAGAGGGAGAAACAGTAACAGGAAACTTGGAAATGGCAGAGATGCTTAATGACTTCTTTGTTTCGGTCTTCACCGAGAAGTATGAAGGAATGCCTAACATAGTGAATGCTAATGGGAAGGGGGTAGGTTTAGCAGATAAAATAAAAAAACAACAAGTTAAAAATCACTTAGAAAAGTTAGATGCCTGCAAGTCACCAGAGCCTGATGAAATGCATCCTAGAATACTCAAGGAGCTATCTGAGCCTCTAGCTATTATCTTTGGAAAATCATGGGAGACGGGAGAGATTCCAGAAGACTGGAAAAGGGCAAATATAGTGCCCATCTATAAAAAGGGAAATAAAAACAACCCAGGACACTACAGACCAGTTAGTTTAACTTCTGTGCCAGGGAAGATAATGGAGCAAGTAATTAAGGAAATCATCTGCAAACACTTGGAAGGTGGTAAGGTGATAGGGAACAGCCAGCATGGATTTGTAAAGAACAAATCATGTCAAATCAATCTGATAGGTTTCTTTGATTGGATAAGGGAGAAGCTATGGATGTGGTATATACCTAGACTTTAGTAAGGCATTTGATACAGTCTCGTATGATATTCTTATCGATAAACTAGGCAAATACAATTTAGATGGGGCTACTATAAGGTGGGTGCAAAACTGGCTGGATAACCGTACTCAGTTATTGTTATTAATGGTTCCCAATCCTGCTGGAAACACATAACGAGGGGGTTCTGCATAGGGTCTGTTTTGGGACCGGCTCTGTTCAATATCTTCATTAACGACTTAGATATTGGCATAGAAAGTATGCTTATTAAGTTTGCGGATGATATCAAACTGGGAGGGATTGCAACTGCTTTGGAGGACAGGGTCATAATTCAAAATGATTTGGACAAATTGGAGAAATAGTCTGAGGTAAACAGGATGAAGTTTAACAAAGACAAATGCAAAGTGCTCCACTTAGGAAGAAAAAATCAGTTTCACACATACAGAATGGGAAGAGACTGTCTAGGAAGGAGTACAGCAGAAAGGGATCTAGGGGTTATAGTGGACCACAAGCTAAATATGAGTCAACAGTGTGATGCTGTTGCAAAAAAAGCAAACATGATTCTGGGATGTATTAACAGGTGTGTTGTGAGCAAGACACTCTGCTCTGGTTAGGCCTCAGCTGGAGTATTGTGTCCAGTTCTGGGCACCGCATTTCAAGAAAGATGTGGAGAAATTGGAAAGTGTCCAGAGAAGAGCAACAAGAATGATTAAAGGTCTTGAGAACATGACCTATGAAGGAAAGCTGACAGAATTGGGTTTGTTTAGTTTGGAAAAGAGAAGACAGAGGGGACATAATAGCAGTTTTCAGGTATCTAAAAGAGTGTCATAAGGAGGAGGGAGAAAACTTGTTCACCTTAGCCTCTAAGGATAGAACAAGCAGCAATGGGCTTAAACTGCAGCAAGGGAGGTCTAGGTTGGACATTAGGAAAAAGTTCCTAATTGTCAGGGTGGTTAAACACTGGAATAAATTGCTTAGGGAGGTTGTGGAATCTCCAACTCTGGAGATATTTAAGAGTAGGTTAGATAAATGTCTATCAGGGATGGTCTAGACCGTATTTGGTCCTGCCATGCGGGCAGGGGACTGGACTCGATGACCTCTCGAGGTCCCTTCCAGTCCTAGAATCTATGAATCTATGTACCAGTGGCCAGAGATAAACAGATGAATAACTGTATGCCTGCAATGAAATATCAGTTTTCCAATGGGAAAAACCAACAGGTGCCCATAAGAGAGCACAATACAAGGCAACTGAATTAGAGCCTTAATCACTATTTGGTTAGAAATCAATTTTATCAAATGTATTCGTAAGTATTTGCTCATTTTCAACCCTTTGTTTGTGAACTGTCCAGTGGTTGCTGGTCACCTAAATCACATAGTATTCTCTCTGTGCCCTCAGTGGGTGACCAGCACAGAGAGAGAGAGAATCTTAAACTACCTACGCTCTTCTTTCAATCCAAAGTTGTGGCCTCAGTTGTGTAACTGTTATTTGTTTGGAATGGCTTCCCACTTATATAGAAATCAAATTTTCTGCAGCCCAGTCCCCTCTCGCCCACAATATACTCACAGCCTCGGTGCTGAGATGTGCAAAGGATGGCACATTAAAGATCCCTTGAATAAGCTCTGGTGGGGCGCTGACTCCAAGCCACAAGAACATATTTAGCCCGTTCGCCAAGAAGAATACCCCTCCTTCAGACAGACGTTCCTCTGAGCAACGGACAGCAGTGGGAAAAGCATCACTCTTTACATCCATAGTGTGCTGCATGACAAGGGGAAAAAAGAGTAGTAAATTCAGTTACACTAAAGAAAAAAAAGAATGTCATAAGGAAGCTTCAAGGTCTATTGCTAATGGGGAGTTACACTCTGAAAAAGTGTAAAAAGGGCATTTTAGGGTCATATTACATCTCAATTACTCCTTTCCAAATTTGCTCAATTCGTAAGTTTTTGAAGTCAGGCTGTGTTTTTTCTAGCTCACACATCACCTCCCCTAAGATTCTGCATGCCAAAGGGTTTGCTAAATTATACCTGTACTACATTGATGCGCATTACTGTAACTGACTGTCTAATCAGACACAATTGGGTTGCACAGTTCGGATTGGAATTTAGTTAACAATCCTGTGAATGATTTGCAAGCAAGAAGAGTAGCCAGCTCACTCTCTCATAGTTGTACTGCCTCTGCAGGGCTGACAGTGGTAAAAACTTATTGTCTTCACTGACGCAAGCAGGCACTACTTTGAATGCACATAGTAAGCAAATCTTGCTGGGTAAGAAGTCACCTTTTCTAATGCAGCCACTTTTCAGAGTAGAGCTGCCCGTTACATAAAAATAATCTAGTCAATTTCAGCTTAGGCGCAGGGGTAGGTAGTACAGCTTCTATTCTTATGGTTTTGAAATGCATCTTTAAAGAGAGATTCTCTCCTCTTGCTGTTTCAGGGACACAATAGGGGGACACTGACTGAGTTTCTATTAAGATGACTACACAAAGTGCTTTCAGATTCAAAATGAAAAGAGAGAAAACTTCTTATAAATTGTTACTATAATTATTTTCTATTAAGCCACTGAGCTACCCTTACTAATAATTAATTCTTTCTGAAAGACAACTACCTGTCCTGTGCATAAGTGGAATGATAGTCATCTTTCACTGCCTCTAATTCAGGATTTTTTTAAAATTCCAATAAAGCTGTTAATCAACCATGACATTTAGAAGAAATAAATAGAATGAAGGAAACAAGCTATTGAGCGTAGTAAGAGCATCTACTCTATCTAAACATTTGGGCCAAAGTGATTGTATCTGTGCATATACAGATAGCTATAAACTCCAGTCTCACTTCCTCAGTGCTATGTAGTTATTTCTTCTGGTCAGTAACTTTCTCAAGACATTTTCATCTGACTGACTGAAATTTCAATCTGCTTGATCATCTGAAGACTAGACAAAGGCAAGAAAGTACCTCTACAACATGGGATCACTCTATATATAAAGAGCCCTCTGCACGTGTGCACATATGCATGGTCAGACAATTTAATTCAGCATGTCTGAGCCACTTATCACTTCTACTGAAAAACCTGTAAAAATAGTGTTTCCCCACTAGAAAAGACTCACTTCAAATGTATACTTACAATTGGCAGAAGCTGTGGATAGAAAAACAACTGGGTGTCAGCAACATCCATAGACATGACCAACTGCCTATGATAAGCTCTTTCATCTGTTGGAATTTCTGGTCTGCCAACTAGCACGCAACTTTTTAATAAACAATTAATATAAACTGGTAGCACCTTCATCGCATCAGGAAGGATAAGCTGAAAGACAAATCTTGTTATTTAATATACTCAATCTACTATTGGATTTATAAGCTTCTTCTACATATACTATCTTTTACCATTTATTTTTTAAGAGGTCATTTATGAAATATAATTTTTGTGCTATTCTAGCTGACTCAGGACTATTTGAAGCAGCTGCTTGCAAAGAAGTATTTGGGATCGGTAAATAAGCACTAACAAAATGCAGAAGAAGTTACTTCAGCTTCTTCCCCCCCCCCCCCACACCATAATTTTGTAAGTGAAGGATGTAGAACAGTATTACATTAAGCAAACTGGCCAGAAGGTGAGTGGGTAATATGAGTAGGATGTTATTCTAATGTGCACTTGGTCACAGAATGCAGTATTCGGTATACTTGTATGAAAATGTGATGCTCAGAATAAATCATCAGCCTGTTGTAAATCAGTTTGTAACCACACTGGCATTTTAAATGTTTTAAACACTCTTAATGTATAAATGGGCACTGAGTTACCTAACCTGAATAAATGCTTTAAATAAACCAACAATTATAATCTTATTACTGAGTGTAATCAGCAGTCAGTTAAATTGCTAGGTTCCGCCTCAAGGAAGGAAACAAAGATATGATAATTATGTAATCCTGAGATGAAGTATAATATAATACCCAGTTTTAGATGGGAAAACTGAGGCACAGACCTATTAAGTGACTTGCCTAAGGTCACCCAGGTCTCGAATCTCCAGTTCTGTGCCATCTCCACTGGACCACGCTGTAGAAGCATAAATATCCTGAAGCTACTATTATACAGAAAAAGCATTTAAAGCAAACAAACTGCCTCACATGTCCTGCCTAATCACTATTGATTAGGTAGTGATTAGTGATCATCACACCCTGATTAGGCCTCAACTGGAGTATTGTGTCCAGTTCAGGGTGCCACATTTCAGGAAAGATGTGGACAAATTGGAGAAAGTCCAGAAAAGAGCAACAAAAATGATTAAAGGTATATAAAACATGACCTATGAGGGAAGATTGAAAAAAAAAAAAAAGGGTTTGTTTAGTCTGAAAAAGAGGACTGAGAGGGGACATAACAGTTTTCAAGTACATAAAAGGTTGTTACGAGGAGGAGGGAGAAGAATTGTTCTTAACCTCTGAGGATAGGACAAGAAGCAATGTGCTTAAATTGCAGCAAGGGCAGTTTAGGTTGGACATTAGGAAAAACTTCCTGTCAGATTTCAGAGAAGCAGCCGTGTTAGTCTGTATCCGCAAAAAGAACAGGAGTACTTGTGGCACCTTAGAGACCAACAAATTTATTAGAGCATAAGCTTTCGTGGGCTACAGCCCACTTCTTCGGATGCATATAGAGTGGAACATATATTGAGGAGATATATATACACACATACAGAGGGCATGAACAGGTGGGAGTTGTCTTACCAACTCTGAGAGGCCAATTAAGTAAGAGAGAAAAAAAAAACTTTTGAAGTGATAATCAAGATAGCCCAGTACAGACAGTTTGATAAGAAGTGTGAGAATACTTACAAGGGGAGATAGATTCAATGTTTGTAATGGCTCAAAGAACAGGAGTACTTGTGGCACCTTAGAGACTAACAAATTTATTAGAGCATAAGCTTTCGTGGGCAACAGCCCACTTCTTCGGATGCATATAGAAGAAGTGGGCTGTAGCCCACGAAACCTTATGCTCTAATAAATTTGTTAGTCTCTAAGGTGCCACAAGTACTCCTGTTCTTTTTGCGGATACAGACTAACACGGCTGCTACTCTGAAACCTGTAATGGCTCAGCCATTCCCAGTCCTTATTCAATCTTAACTGTCAGAGTGGTTAAGCACTGGAATAACTTGCCTAGGGAGACTGTGGAATCGGCATCATTGGAGAATTTTAAGAGCAAGTTGGTCAAACACCTGTTAGGGATGGTCTACATAATACTTAGTCTTGCCATGAGTGCAGGGGACTAGACTAGACCTCTGGAGGTCCCTTCCAGTCCTATGATTCTACTTTACCTTCAGAGTAGACCACCACACAGTATTGTGAAAAGTATGACCCTTCTCTTTACAAGTTAAAGTAGCTTTTCATTTAACCTGGATTGAACTCCAGAGTGTGGTTGGTTACTGCACTGGTACTAAAATCCTGCTGGGAACTATCAACAAGCAGTGTGTTATCAGTGTTTTATTGGTATAAGGTGTTGGGGAAAACCCTTTTTAGACTAGCTTCTCTTTGGCTGGCAACATTGAAGAACCCCCAAGATAGGGAATGCACTTCCCTTCTCATCTATATATTGCTCTGTGGTTAGCATTACCATTTGCTAAATACATGATGACATGGTAAGAGAAAGGCTTTTGAGCTACATGGAGCTGTTCTTCAGGTCTGGGGAAAGTACTTACAAGGTCAAACAGTTAGTTTAGCATAAGCAGTTAGCACATATTGTAAGGGACCATTCAAGGTGAAGTGGCCTGTTAACACCACTTATTCATAGGACAAAAAGAGCGGTTAGTGGGTTACAGATTGTTGTAATAAGTTATAAATATCTGATATGAGAAATACCATGCACGGTCAGAACTCTTATTTAAAGCTCATCACTTTCAAATGTAACCAACCAATCACTGCTTTTCTTAATTAAAAAAAAAAAAAAAAAAGAGAGAGAGAGAGAAAACTCCCTATGGAGAATGAAAGGAAATTAAACCTTGCTCTGAAGTTTTCATTTGTGGCATCACTGCTTTTGCAATGCTAGTTATTTATCTTAGGTACAGACTCCAATATGGAGCATTTCCCTTGGGCTGGATCTTACCTGGCTTACTGCAGATGGACTGGCACAATTCTTTCTGTAACATGCCAACATACGAGCAGTCTGACTCACCAGGATCTCTCTGATTGTCTTTAAGGGCTGGCTTAGAATGGCTTTGAAAGCTACAATTACAGAATAAAGAAAAGATCATCCTAAAGTTAATTAGACATAAAAAACTTTGTTTCAGAGACCCATATTTAACCTGCATATAATATTAAAGAAAGTAAACTTATTTCTGAAGCTATTTTAAGTCAGTATCTGTTTCAGCTGCCTGACTTACAAATAATTCAGCAATATTAAAGAACTTTGTCTAGGTATATTCAAGATACGAACAGCTGTGTCTGCTGCTTAGAAAATATATGGTCCTGAACCTCTTCTCTGTTTTACACTGGTGTAACTCCAGATTTGCACCAGTGTAAGTTAGAGGAGAATCATGCTCTGTATGTATATATATTTTTCTAAAACAAAAATAAGTGGCAGTTCATAAATTTACCTGATTTAGCAAAGAAGTTTATAAGTGCATCAGTTTCACAACTCTTGTAGAGATCTGCTAACTGGGAACTACAGTTTAAGCCAATATTGTGTACGCGGAGTCGTCTTTGACCACTTATCGAAGTGTAAAGTACAGCACACTGCAATGATAAGAGAAGTTGTAGTTTTCACCACAGTTAACTTTATTTTAATATAAAACAAAAAAACCCACCACCTACTTGGTCTTTGGCACTTTCAACATACGACAGCAATAACAGATGCTTTATGCGAGGCTGGACTAGCAACACTCATCAAATGTTAATGAGCTATAGAAGCAATTTCCTCAGCATTCATAATGTAAATACACTGATGTGTAAACCCATCATAGAAGCAACTAATCTTAAAATTTACACAACAACAACATGAGTGATTAAAAAGCTTGCTGCTCTCATGGCGCCACAGACAGATGACATCATTGGAAAACAGCAAGAACTGGCAGCAACTTTGTTTTAGAAAGTCACAAGGTTTTAACTGTTTAATTTTTGAAAAACTTTATTAAAGAAAACATTTCAGCAAGTAACTGTAAATGAATACATGCCACGAAATAGGCAGAAGCTATCTGACAACTATTCGACACATCACATTATTGCTGTCATCACATGATAAAAAAAGGGGAGGAAGGAAAAGAATATGAGGAAAAGATTAAGAAGACAGTCTCAGAAAGTTAAGCTGTTCTCTAACACTTGAGAGATTTTTATCATTCTGATTTACTGCACTGGAATCTGATTCTGTTTTGTTTAAATATGGTATTTAGGGGAACTGGTATGGAATAAGAAAGGAACTGAGAACAGGATTTCTTTTTTTTGGCAAACACATTTCCTGCATCATATTAATCAGGATATTGTACCTTATAATGCTTTTCACAATGCACCAATATGAATGAAATTCTCACCGTCTTGTTCTTTATGGGCCTGATCCAAAGCCCACTAAAGTAAATGGAAAGACTGCATTGACTTCAGTGTGCTTGGATCAGACCCTTTATGAACAGCTCCCATTTGAAATGGAGATGTAAAATTAAAGTCTACAAGGAATGTGCATCCAATGTCAATATCGTACCATAGCCCTAGGAAATTACTTCACACAAGGCCTGTTATGTTTTATGGAACTGTATTTACCCAAAGATTGACTACTGAGTCATACATTATATTTCTAGGAGCATGACAAAAGGAAAAACCACAAAAAAAAAAAAAAAACAGTTTAGGTAATTTTGTGATTTAGCTTTGAAGATCATAAGTGATCACATTTTCTGGGTGTTAAAAAGAGAAGTCACGAATAAGCAGCTATAATAATTGGTGACAGTTTCTCATTGATAGCACTGGGGGATATATCCATCTAAGGAATGTAACAATCACTGGCATCGCCAATAAGTTTAAAGGCAGAAAATTCTGAAACCCAATCAGCTTTTAAATCTAAACTTCCAAGAATACCCCCATTGATAGATTATTGGGAACAGATACTAACTTTAGTGCTAAAGCGTAAGCAGCAATGGCATCAGCCTTGGCTAGCAGAGCACTCACAACTATTTAATTTCACATGCGTTAGATGTGCATCCATTGGCTCCTGACAGGGATCCCCATCCTCCTCCACTTCCATGAATGCCTGCAGATCCAGGCAGGGAGGAAGTCCTACATCTCCAGAACATGCTTCCCAATTACCCCCAATCTGATGGCCCTTCTGTCATGGGAGGCCCACAGAGTTCCTCCGAGACTAGGTCAGGCATGGTCTTGCAAGGGGATGGTATTGAACAGGAGGGCTAGACTACACACACAGAGACACAACAACAAAAACCCAACCCAACTTGCAATATAACCTTGTACAACTTCCACCACGGTGCTGTAGAACCACTCTGCTCTGGGTTCAGCTGATCGCCATATTTGGGGTCGGGAAGGAATTTTCCTCCAGGGTAGATTGGCAGAGGCCCTGGAGGTTTTTCGCCTTCCTCCGCAGCATGGGGCAGGGGTCACTTGCTGGAGGATTCTCAGCGATTTGAAGTCTTTAAATCATGATTTGGGGACTTCAACAGCTGAGTCAAGGGAGAGAATTCTTCCAGGAGTGGGTGGCCCAGCTTTTGTGGCCCGCATCATGCAGGAGGTCAGACTAGATGATCATAATGGTCCCTTCTGACCTTAGAGTCTATGAGTCACTATATGCAATTTCATGGTGGGCAGAGTCCCTGGTAAACATGGTTACCACAGGAGTTGTGATGCAGGCAGTTGGAAGCTTGGGCAAAAGGTTTCCACGTGGATGCCCGATGTTTGTGGCTACTGGGGGATCCGAGGCATTAGAGAAATGCTCTAAGCTTCTTCTCTAGGGAAAAGGTACCCTTGCCAATGGAGAAATAACAAAGAAACTCAGTTTCTTGAGTGAAGTTGACCCAATGTTTGTGTGTGTTTACAAATAGTTCCTGATTTTTAATAATGTTTCCACAAAATTTATTTTAAATAGAGTTTGGGAGATGATACTCTCCTAGTCCAAGTGTAGTTTATTTCTGTAAGGGTTTCTTTAAGGATGAGAAATATTTAAAAAAATCCGGAAGTTATTTTATAATTAAAAACAATTTTAAAATAATGTTTATAATTGTTTTTATAATTAAAAATCAATCTTTTAAACAAAGTAATCTGAATCTATGGAAACGTTTACCTCTTAATAATATGAAAATGAGAAACAAATGTAGAAGTGAGTACGGTGTGGTATTGACACAGTAATGGGTTCATCCCCTAAGATTCACCTTTGGAGTCAAACACAGGCTGAAGTCAAACATGAAATGGATTTTAGAAGTTTCAACTGAGTCCCCATTCGTGCCCACCACAACTACTAGGCAAGTTGACATGTTGGGAAGTGTTTGCTAAGAGTCCATGGACGGTGCACTGGCAGAAGTTTATGGGGAACTTAATTCCCTGGCCTCATGTGAGGAAATGACTTGACAGATGGCTGCAAGAACTTTGAGCTTTATGGGCCAGCCAATTATGGTGTCCTGCAACAAGATGCCAGGTGACTGTGTGTCTGACTGAAAGACTGTAGTTTCCTAATAGGGGGTCATACTTGCATGCAGATGATGGCTACAGCAGAGGCCTAGGACTCAGATGTGGGTTTGCCATAGACTACTTGCATGACCTTAGGCCAATCACTTATGGCCAGATTCTACCTTCTGTACTTAAGGTGTATAGGAATAGCATTACTACTACTTTGTTGTTCATTAAAACATGCCTCTGAACCTTAATTGGTAGCACGTCACTGGCAAGACTGCGCTGAGTTTGTATAAATTATGCCTGGCTCAGATCATATCCACCCCGTGAGTGGGAGGTATTTTATTATTACTGAAAAATAAATCTTGCACATTATTTAATGAATGACACAGATCTAACGTTTGTCACCTGAATTAAGGCTCCACTGTCTTCATTCAGTTTGTCATCATGCTTGAACTCCACTGTTATTGCTTTGTCACAGTCTACTGCTGCCATCTCTACATCTGTGGTGTTGTTCATGTAAATGGCACCAAAGAAGTCAGTGGCCCTGAAACCTGGAGGCAGATAACAAATCAAAGTACATAATTTTTTTATTTGTAAATTTTTTTTTTTAAAGTGACCCATTTTTATTGATGTTCAATATGCTTTGCAGGATGAGAGTGGAACTAGAGTGACCTCAATATCTGGGAGGCCCCAGATACTCTGGTAGCCAGGCATTTCTGGTTTCACTGCCAAAAAGAGGCATGATAACAGAAGACTCTCTCCCCATCTGGCAGCTGAGCCAGAGTAAAGGAAGGACTGTTGCAGAGTTGGTGCCCCTCGGAGCACCTGCTCTATTTAAAGCTGGTCCTGGAATACCTACAGTTGTAGGTAGAATAGTTGTCTGAAAAAACAAGTTTTCACTACAACAGAGGATTTTACAAAACCTGGGAACAAGTGGGTGCACAACAGTTGATAGAAGTGGTTTACATAAAAACCTAGCCCCTGAGGTGTGTGTAATATGAGCAGAATCTGCATTTGTATATGCAGATTAATTTCATGCACAAGCAGAACTCTGCATATTCAAATGTAAAGGCATGTACATTTTTTGTAGGTAGACCTCAACCTCTACTTTCTAGCAAAGTGCCCCTGAAGGTGTAAAATAATATGAGGCATCAGAGAAACAACATGTACAAAATTTACAACGTGCAATTATTTAAAATAATATGATTTGTTAGTGCTCAACAATTCTCTTCTCCAGGAAACTATGAATATGGTGACATAAAACTGAAACATGCACTCAAGTTAATTCTCATTCCAAAAGGATACTGTTACCTGTACTTGTGCGAACCCTCATGATTGCATCAAATCCTGTTCTTTTTTCTATGTCCTTCCTGAGGTCACTCAGGAATTGGGGACCATCAGAATGTACCTAAAAACACAAATCAAAACCAAAGCTGACATCCACCACTGGATGGCAGCAAACAGCAAAAAATGCCACAGTCTTGAAAACAGTTTGCTTTTAAATGGATGTGTATATAAAACATCATCCTCTTTACTTGTAGTCTTTAAACATGAGACATCTGCAGTGTTCTGCATGTCCCTTTGAACAGAAACAAGGATGTGCAAGAATAATCCAGTTCAACAGTAAACATTCCTATAATCTTGGACATTTAGAATTCCTCTACTCCCAAAAGGGATACCCTGACTGACAGGGTACATTCCATTGACTACTACTGAGTTGCTGCACTGACATCCCCTGCCTGGAGGATGAATTTTAAGGCCTCAGCCAGGACTGTGTACATTGTGTGTGTTTCTTGCTTGGTCAGCAAGAAAATGCATGTGCAGATCAGTTTTGAGCAGAGAGATTCTCAAATATGGGTCCCTTCTACACTGGGATGAATTTCAACCTATAAACTGCTTTACTTGAAGGACATGAATCCTGAGCACGTTGGTCTTGTCATGGCTGGGAAACACCCACAACTTTTTGAGTAAATGATTAGATTCTCGTTTTTCTCCAAAGGATGTTCATTTCCCTTTGGACATAAGCATTTCTATTTGTGATGTTCAACAATAATTGCTGTACCGTCTCAGAAGTCAATGAATTCAAATGTCTTAAATGTATTTAAGTGAAACTGAAGATGTTTTTGAAAGTCTTTAAACTTGAGCTTGACTTGTCATTTCCAAGTTTTGCGAGACACACAAGCTCTCCACAGCTTCACTCATTTTTTATGCTAGACTAGACTAGACATTTCTTTATAATGGAAAGAAAACAGTAAATTCCTAGCAACTAATCTGACAGATAGGGAATTTGTTAGCACTTACCTGAAAATTGTTGTATTTGTAAAGAGTTCCTCCAGTGTACATTGTGACAAGACCCATGGAGGCTACATCCACATACTGGTTTGGGAAGAGGAACAGATTCACACAGCAGCCGTTAGCCACACAATCTTTGGCCAGAGACTCATAAATATTCACCTGCGGCTGGAAAAGTATCTGCAGAGAATAAAAAAAAAAAAGTCATGGTAGTTTCTCTTTGGACATCACCTAAGATACTGTTGATAATATGTCAAAATTCAACCATCTACTTGAAAAATTAAAAATGACACAGCTAATACAATTAAAGTAACTGCTTGAAAGCCACTGAAGTCAGTGGCAGCTGCATGCATGTAGCAGAGCAGAATTTGGTCCTTGATTTTTAGCTAAGTGTAGGCCCTGCTCACAAATGGAGTGAGAGAGGGATGATCCATACTAACCAGCATAGGGCATTTTTGCAACAGTATCTGGTGTCACAATCAAAACTTGTGTGGAGACCAGGGTTTGTTGGAAGGTGTGGAAGTGTGAGAGAGTTGGATGGGGTGGGAATGGAAAGGATACGCAGTTGGGTATAGGTGCATATATCACTGTGAAAGGGGAGCATGACTTTGATCTGGTCATAGACGGGTGCAAGAAGCAGGCAAGGTGTCCGAGTTCCAGCTTCATTCCTCCGCTTCTTGATGCCCTCTTTTTGGGGCCAAGAAGACTGAAACGATGCCCCTTCCTTGCCTGTCTCAAATGAAAAAATGAACTCGGGGCCTAATACTGAGCACATTCCTTTTGTGTTGCTGGAAGCCTGGCTCAATGGAGGGTGGAACCCTTTGAATCCCAGAGCCTACCAAATTGTGGAAGCTAGGACTTGTGGTGCCTCAGACCCCAGTGCGCACACAGCCATTTAGAAAGGAGGTGTCACGCAGGGGCGCAGGACAGGTACAGACAGCACCGAAGTTCAACTTTTAAGGTAGAGAACTAGGCCAGGGATCCTAAAACCTATGCCAATCACTATCTGGTCATCTTTGCTCTAGAAACAGCCTCAGAATGCTGTGATTCCACATAAGTTTTTGGAGAACAAAAGCACTGAGCTAACAGTAACCAAAATTCCTTGTTAAGTGAATGGCTTTTTTACTTGTGCAGGCTTCATTTATGGTGGATAGGGGTGATTTAGGGCAGTATCACTTTGTTGTTGATTTAGGATTGACATTAATGTGTGTTAACTAGATAAATAGTGCTCATGCACCAGGATGATGGGAACATAATACATTTTATCAAAGTAATTAATATGCATCTATTGAAATTTACTCCATTCTTTGAAAAAGACTAACAACAAAAATCATCGCAATTTTCTTCTCAATTCATTGTAAGCTCTAAATAGAAAATACCTTCTCTTTATCCGTATTGATCAGTTTTTTGTCATCTCTGTTTTTCAGCTTCCCTGGTGCTTCAGCAGTCGGCAATGAAGAATGGAAGATAAACAACTTTCCAGCACATTCTGCTGCCTGTCACAAAGAGACCGTAACAACCTTTTATTCTGCTGCTGGTATAAACAAATGAACCTCATTTTCAAACATTTGTGTAAACAGAAGTGTAAACTTTTCCTAAATCCTCGTAAGCTAAATTGTCCATTTCTTTCAAGACTGAACTCTTCATGGCACCGAAATCCCAAAAGAATATCACTGGGAATTTAATATCCATAAATAGCTTAATCTAACAGACATGTCTGGTCGTATGTGGGGTTACAGTAATTTCTACATAGGAATCTAGTCTTGATGGACAAAATTAACAATACATATCCCAGACTGCTGTCAATTTAATTTTTTTTAATGCCCATGAGTTAAATAGAAAGTGCTACTGCAATATAAATGTTAAATAACAATGCAATAAAGGATAAACAGACAGTGAATTCTGTATTTCTTATGCACGAGTGAGTCCCACTGCAGTCAGAGTTGTGTGTGAACAAGGACAGAAGAAGCTGGCCCCCTCTCAATTCTTTTTTCTCCACTTGAATAATATCAATTAAAGTTATGTATATGTATCTGGAGATTTTTTAAGAATAATGAACTTCAAATTTAAATCATGTTGCAGGGAATGAGAAGAAGTTTTTTTCTTCTTGGATCACTGGGGGTATATGAACATACAGGCTGAAGTCAAGGAATCTTTAAAGGGTGTGAAGACAATAGACTAACTTTGCTCATGGGATACCTTAATATATGAGCAAAACTTAACAGTTAGGCTAAAAGAAGGGTTGCTATGGTGTTCCAGACTTTTAAAGATTCTTTGTATTCATCCTGTAAATTTATATACCTTGCTAGCCAGAAAAAACCTTGTGCTGTCCAGGCATCACACAAAGCTATCACCCTGACGGAAGTCTCAGCAGAGAATCCAAAGACTGAATGGATGCTGAAATTGAAAAAAACAAAAACCTTTTTAGGTGGTCCTTCCAACTCAGGCCAGATGCACATAGGTTGTAGGGAAGTCAATATGGGCTGTCTGTGTACACAGAAGAAATTGTGCCAGATCCTTGGCTGGTGAAAGATAGCAAAGCTATGCCGATTTACACCAGCTGAGGATCTGGCCCTCTTTCACTAAGTCCATTAATTCAGCATCTAGCATAGGTGGTAAATTTTAAAAAAATGACCTCATACCATACTGAGGAATTTAGGAGTTTTATATATTCTTCAATTAACTCACCACCACCACCATAAATCTTCTGCCCAAATTTTACCTAAGCTTCCATTTCACCTGTTTATGAAGATAGTGTGATCATTTTAATAATTGCTAACAGCTGGCAGGACAGCAGCAGTTGGATTCTAATAGGAATGTTCTGCACTGAAGTGAACAGAATGTCAAAAGTGTGGGATGTTACAGATATAGGAACACAAAGAAAAACAGTCTACATGGCTAATAGGATGACTTGCAGAATAAATGTACACAAGAAGTTTCCAGATGGGTCCAGATTGATCTCTGTTATAAAGTGAATTCATTACTAGGTTTCTAATTCTTGTGCCTGTACCTAGTTTATATTTGTTTCTTTCTTTCACTTGTGACATCCCTCAGCCCGCACCTCTTCCCGCTGCCCCCATTGGCCTGAAGCGGCGAACTGCGGCCAGTGCTGAACCTGCGGACGTGGCAGGTAAACAAACTGGCCCAGCCCTCCAGGGGGCTTACCCTGGCGAGCCGCGTGCCAGAGGTTGCTGACCCCTGGTATAGTGGCTTGAATGTGCTGCTAGAATACCGCCTTTAGCAGGGGGAGGTCTTTAGACTGGCCAGCAGGGAATGAGAGAAGTTCAACACACGTGTGGTAGGGAAGGAGGCAGGGGCTGCTGCCTCGCTCAAGCCCCACTTTGGTTCTCTGCTAAGCCAGTGGCTGGGCAAAAGAGGCATGGCCAGCTGACTGGCTGCTATGTTCCCTGCAACCACCTATTTAAGCTAAGCCTGGCTTTTCTAAAGCCTCTTATTCAAAACTCTCCAGTTAGCTGCCCAGCCCTCCCTCCCTTTACTTATAGTTGTGCCGCTTATGATGCTGTGGGGATCTGACTGACCCCTTGTTTTTAGGGGCCAGGAAGGAATTTTTTCCATTGGGCCAAACTGGCTTGTAGTCCAGTGGGTTGTTTTTGTTCACCTTTCTGGCAGCCTCCTGGAGGTACATCTGGATTAGAAACAGTGGGATACAAGGTTCATATCACACCGTTATGACTATTGACTCATCACAACTTGCAGCCGTTGTCCAGTGTGGGTAAAGGCTAACAGGGCCAGCGCCCAGAGGTAAATGAGCCTTGAGAATGCACAGTTGGACCTAGTGCTCAGAGTGGAGGAGTCGTCTGAAGATTTTGTGGACAGAGGTCCCCCCACCCAGCCCTGTGGATTACTCCACCACCCTTATGTGGGAGGTGTGATGGGCGGAAGAGTTTCACAACTGAGCCGAGTTCCTGAGATAGACTGGGGAGGGTCTACCTGGTTTGTGGTAAAAGCCCAGTAATTCTTATTGGACTCAATTAAATGCCTAGTACATGAGAACCAGGGGTGGGCAATGTAGTGCCCGTCCCCAAGATATAATTAATAAAACTGTGCTGAAACCCGTCCCAGGTGTCTGTCAATCATTCACCTGCTTGTCCTGGTCAATAATGGAATCTAAGTTCTGGAAACTATCTGTGGTTTCTTTTGATTTCCCACTGCAATTTGTGGGAGAACTTGGCAAAGTCATTAGCAAAGTGAATTTTTGTAGCCTATCCTAATAAAGACTTTGTTCTCACACACGGAGGAACATTCTAACCTTTAGTGCTTCCATGCCAGCCTGGATAACAGGAGCAAAGACAGTCTCACTCTCATTAGTGTCTGCAAACATCTCTGGAATCTGGTCCAACAAGCTATGAAAGGGAAAAAGGATGAGTGTTTCAACTGGTTAGAATACTTGTGTTAATACCTAAAAATCTGTAACATATCAAGCCTTTTTACACAATAACTTGCTTTCCATTAAAATAAAATTCAAAGAAATTTTTAAAAGAATGAGGAGTACTTGTCTAGCTTGTCTATAAAACTACTTGTCTATAAAACTGTCTGGATTTTCCATTTTACAAAATGTACACTTTTAAATTTAATTATAAAATAATATCAAGTCACACATGATACTGAAATATAAAAAACAGAGTAGCTTAAATTTGGGGAGTAACTGTACTAGGAGGACTTCAGGAATTTGAGATCATGATTAGCTTGTAGCATGCATATCAGTGGAGTGAAATACATGCAGTATACTACACAATGCTCCAACCCCTTTTCCAGTGTTCTATAAGCAATGTCCGGTACATTGTGTTCTCTCTTACACATGGGGTAAATTTTGCCTTCTATCTCAGCTTTGAAAAGGCCAGCTGATAGCTTTTTTCTGTGTTTCAGAACTGGAAAATTAGGGTACAAGCTTTCTAAATGCTTGCCTCTAAGACTTTCAGATAAAAACAAACACAGAATAATCCAGTTTATTTCAAGGCAGTGATCTCTCCAGTGATTTCTGGCTGACTTTTTGGAAGGATCATTATTTGCTTTAAGCCATAATGAAGAATATTCATATTCAATTCATATTCAAATATGAAACATTATTTCTTTACTTGTTCACAACAGATCGTGATTCCTGAAAGTTGACAAGGAAACCATCCAGCAAAGGAACAAAGACTTCTCCAACATCCGATACTACCATCATCTGAGGCTGAGCTAGGTTGCTCTTTACATTAAAGAAATGAAGAACTTTGTTATAGGTGACAAAGCCAACTCGAATAGCTGAGGTCTCTTCTTGCTCTTCTCTGTGAGAAAAATATAAAACGGAACAACTGGAAATAATTTTGAAATATTTACTTTGCAATAATAAGAGTTCTTTGAAATGCCAGGGTGCTGGCAGATAACGTCTGTGTGGTAGAACAAACAACATCAAGATGAAATGTCCCAATCTTAGTGTTAGTGCTAGTTAATATAATCTAATTAAATTAATTGATATAAACTTTTTTTTGGTTGGTTTCTTTAAATCTATCCTATCAAATGTGCCTCCTGTCCCTCCTGTCCAAAGGGCAAGTCGCGAATATGGAATCAATTAAGGAAAAATCACATATAATTTAAAAAGGAGACCCGGTTAGTTGAAAAATCTGCTTTATAGGAAACAGATTAAAGTTCAATGATACTTACTGCTAATGACTGATGACTAATGGAACAGTAATTACACTTATTGGGAACATCTTCTGTTTATCTAATGGTACCTCAAGACTTGTGAGAGTCAATCTCATGTTGCTTCTTTCTCTTTAACAGCCACTTTCATTCCCTCCATAGTTGTGTTATGTACCGTATAAGTTGTTCAATCAATACTGCTTGTTTCTGGCTATATGTTTGCTCCTATCAGGTCAACAATGGATATGGGGCTGCCACACTGCGTATCTCACAGCTGTCCCTCTTGCAGGAATTTTGCCAACAGCAGATTCAGCCCTTATTCTTATGACGATAGTGCCTCTACAGCTCCCTGGGCAACAACATTACTACTAGTGCTGGTCAGACATTCATCTGATTCTTTTCCCCCATTAAAACACAACAACATTGCTTAAAAAAAGAAAAAGAAAAAACAAAACATGGGCTATCCAGGTTCAATTCCTGATTCTGTCATCCACTTCCTGTGTGACCTTGGACAAATCATTTAATCTCTCTGTGCCTCAGTTCCTGCAAACTGGGGATAACAACATTTCCCCACCTCACAGGGCTGTACGACTATATATTCTTTAGCGGTCACAAGACACTCAGAAGCTGCAGTGACAGGACTCAGATGTATTTAGATTGTTTTTCCTGTTTCCCTTAATCTACAACAGAAGTCATTCAGAGTGAAAGTGTATGATTGCCGTTTGTTCATGGAACAAATTAACATGATAGAAAGTCACTAATCCACAAACCATATACTATAATTCTCACAAACAAACTCCCAGAGGTTTCACTCATATGCTCTGCAAAAATTTAATAGCCCAATGCTGCGCAAAGTCTCATGCTACAAAGAACTTAAGTGTATAAAATATATTACAGTACGTATACCAGTATGCTAAAAAGTTCTATCATACGATGTAACAGTTTTGCAAAATTGTTTTTAAAAAAATCTACCAGCCTAGGAACAACATCATTACCCACCCTTTCCTATGATAAGAATGATGATAAAAACCACAGGTATTTTATTCACCCACCCAAATAAATTATTTATCTCAGAAGAGAAGAACTCTGTCAGCTAGTCATAAAATTAAAATGCATTTGTCAAGATAAATGAAGATTGCCCTGAGTTTACCCTTCAAATATTAGGTGTTAGCTGGACACCATCTTTGTCCAGAAAAGACTGGCCACATTCTCTCTGTGGCAGTCTGCAATAGTTTATGAGTTGATCTGTGATGTACTGAGGCCCCTCAAAAGCACATTGATAGGATGGAAGCCACCATCACGAGGACCCGAGTGATGAACTGGCTTTGTGCTGCTCCTCTACACCAGGGTAAAATTTACTCTCTGTGACCTAGTGGGAATCACAAACAACCAATGTGCCACTCTCTAGAAAATCAGGTCTCAGCTTTCTCCACCCAAACATTACAACAGAAAAAAAGGTTTTGGAAAAGAAGACCTCTAGACCTGTTCACAATGCCCAGATAGAGAACCCATGCTCTGAAAAATGTGTGTCCTTCAATGACAGTAAAATCCTGTACCCAATTAAGTCAATGGCAAAACTCCCCTTGACTTCAGAGGAGTCAGGATTTGGTCGTGATTGTTTGCAGTTGAATATTTTTAAAAACGCTGAGGAAATATTTCTTCCGTTGTTTAAAATAAATCAGATTTTTATTTTATTTCTACCATAGCACGGTTGTAGACACAATCCTGCCCATGGACATGTATATGCTCCCACTAATTGGCCCTGTATGTTTTGTTCTCTTGGTCCCTGCTGTATATACAGTCATAAAGTAACAACAGTGTAAATTAACACTAAGTGGAACAACTATAAAGATAACAGTGTTTAAATAAAAAGCCCTCTTATCTTACTACAGAAATATTTTCTCTACAAATCAGCCGCTAGTCAAAGTGTATCATTATGCATTTTTAAGGCCAACTTTTCTGCTTGCATAACTCCACTGATTTCAGTGGTGTCATCCCAGCATAGATTCTAACCTGGAGTCTCAAAGTCCCAGCCCGTGGGCCACCTGCAGCCCAAGAACCTCCCCGCTGCAGCCCATGGAGGAGAGACGCAGGCAGACACGTTGCCAGCAATGTCTGCTGCAGGCACTGCCCCCCCGCAGCTCCCATTAGCTGCGGGAGAGGGACAGAGATACCATCACTAGACCCTGGGCAGAGTCAGCCATGGAGGCAGCGTCACTTTTTTCCACAATGAATATAAACAAGTCAAAATACTGAACACAACTGTCTAATGCCCACCTTGCTGCAATCCTGAAGGTTTCAACTGCTCAGTCACTGAGGCCAAATATCAACAAACTGATAGAACTGAAGCGTTGCCAGGTGCCTGGCAAACACTAAAAACTGTCTGGCAGGCGAAGAATTGTATAAAGTTGTATGACAGTTTTATTATTTCTAAGAAATTCGAAATAAAAAATACAATATCAACATTTTCTTTTCTGAACACCATCTTCAGTGACATTATTGGCCCGCTGGGAGGATTTGAGGACTGGCACTGGCCCTAAGGTAAATTGAGTTTGAGACCCCTACTCTAGCCCATGATCTGGCCTTTGGATGAGCCCATGCTTATGCTCTGGACATCCAGTACACACAAGCAGTGGGAGAAGGTGAAATAAATACAGTGTTTTATTACAATTCCTGCTTTGTTGAGGGTCAAGCAATAAAGAGAAAATATTACATGAAAGAATCCTGACATGGTATTTCCTATCAGATCTAGCTGTTTTCAAGATATGTTAAAAATGAATTGCCTATGACGATTCACAAAGTTAATTTAAAATGTAAAAATTCTCATTTTTCTTTTCTCCAATCTGTAATTCTCATGTCAGTGTAGAATGTTAATCTGCCATTCTTGGCTCATGGGAACACAGCCTGATCATAAAAGGATTACTTTGATCAAAAATGAATCAATGGTCTATACTTCCTGGGCTACATTATGACATATTTGAAATAACTTTGCAAACTGCACCTAGATAGATTAATCATTTCTGAAGGGAAGGTTCTAATTCTCCCCTGCCACTCAGACACTGTTACTGGGTTACTGATGTAACCACCAAGAAGGCTATTCCAACATTCAGTATCTTGACAAAGCCAAAGGATTAATACTCTGCACTAATATATTCCTTTATTCTGTGGAAAAGAGGTGCACACATTAGCTAGTTAACCAAAACACCCTTAAGCAACATGCATCTGGGCAGTTCTGTAAGAGGATACTCTTCACGTATCACCTCAATAGTGAATTTTGCAGTTTTCTCTCTCGAGTCTAAAGATTAGTCATGGATGTGGAAGCAGACAGCATTAACTAACATGGCTCAAACACATCACAGTTCTCTTTAGAGCCTTCCTGGTAGAGGTTTAACTCCTAATATTCAGAGCCTGATTTTTAGAGGTGCTGAGCACCCACAAGTTCCAGAGACTTCAGTGCCTAAATATACATTTGGGGGACTGGTTTTAAGCACCCGAATTTGAACATTTTAACCTTACAGTTTTAAGCAACTATGGGAAAAACAGAGGCCCTGATAAGGCGATAGAAAACTCTAATCCCTTTTAACTTGGTATGGGAGTTGCCTTTCCCGAGACTCTTGGGGTAACCTACCCCCAGACCCTTCCAGTCATTTAGGTGCCTAAATACTTTTGAGGATCCGGGTTTACTCCTTACCCACTTCACTTGCCCTTTCTCCTGCCTATCAGTGATCCATTTCCATAGAACTGCCTGGCATAAACCCTTAGCTCCAATTGCCCTGAGCAGATATACTTCCTTATTACTAAAGACAAACAGCAATACCTTTAGCATCTCAGAAATGTGTATAATAAAAATAATTTTAACAAGAGGCGGTGGTATCTATTGTAATTTCATCTCATCTTCTTGCAAAAGTTTTTATCTACAGCAGCCGAGTGCAAAGATACATTGAAATCTCTGCCATGGCATGTGTGTGTGTGTGTGGGGGGGGGGGGGTCAGCAAATTTTGTTAGACTGCCTTATATGGATAATGTTAATACTATTTCCCTTAAAGGAATTAAAAACTATATGAAAGCAAAAAAACAATTCTTGAAGAAAATGTGGGTTTTTTAAAATCTAATTACAGTATTTAGGATCTGATCCTGCACTGTGATTAGCTAAGACAGGCCTTTATACCTATTCAGAATCCTGTTGGCGATAGGAATTGTGTGTTTTCTCTTTGTACTCTACATGTACTTTATATTAATGTTTTCAAGATAATTCATTTTTCTTAACTGTCTTTATTCAAGTTTCTAAAACCATAAAAACCAACCAAAGCTTCAACTTCCATAACTGCTCTTTACCTTTCACAAGTTAAGCAAGTCTCGATGCCAGTCAAACTATATTAGAACTGTCAACAATGTTAAATATGTAGTCTAGTATGATCTGTCAATTATTGTCCTAAAATTCTTTTATCATAATTTTGATATTTTCTGAAGCTTTTTTTGTTTTCTCTGTTCAGCAAATGAGTTGTTGAAATGTGGAAAATTATATAAAACACACTGTGATCTCTTTACCTTGGAAGTTTATCCAGCACAGTCTTCAGCTCATTACATATGAGTTTAACAAGGCCACTCTTTATGTTACTATATGACACGTCGATCATGAAGATATAGGCTGGTGAGTTTGGAGGCTTGTTGTTCTACAGAAAAGACAAATAATCATCATCCACATACACAAAGCAAAACTAGAAAGAGTGACACATTAAGGCCAACAAAACCTACAGACTGCTCAATCAGGCAATCCAAATAATTATTTGATGGTTGACACCTATACTAAATAAATAATAATTAAAATGATGATCTAATCTTTGAAAAGCACCATCTCTGGAATAAAACATTACAGGATAATAGTTTTCTGCTAGTCTAAAACATCAAGGTGAAGGTGTTTATTGGGAGTGGACAAATATTACAGGAAGTTTTCTGTAAACTTTCAAATGTTTAAATAACGTCTCTTTGGCTCTTTGCACACCTTTTATTTTTCCTTTCCATGTACATTTGTATAATAGCATTTCACTAACATAAATTCTTCAATTCAATTTCCATCAGCATTTGTACCAAAACACTGATAAGCTATAGGAGACCAATCAAAATTAAGCAAAACAACTCAGTCACTTTAGGATCTGATCCTGCACTGAGATTAGCTACGACAGGCCTTTATGACTATTCAGAGTCCTGTTGTCGATAGGAATTGTGTGTGTTTTCTTTGTGCTCGACATGTACTTTATATGAATGTTTTCATGATAGATCATCTTTCTTAACTGTCTTTATTCAAGTCTCCTCAGGATGCCTGCTGTGTTGAGTGCTTTTTATTCTGACATGCATGCTCTTCAACATTTTCAGGGCCAAGACCAAGCCTGATAAAAAGCTTTCACCAGAAGCATTACAACTGATACCAAACTTTTCTGTCTACAATATTCTTTTTAACAACATATAAACTCTTTTTCTTTTTGCAGCCTGAGAGAAGGTTTTCTCCTCAGAAGTGCAACTCCTGCACTTTGACTGGCTATGAATAAGTATGTTTTGTGCTCCAGTAAATCTTGACAACAGCTGAATTTCGAACCACTGAAAGGCCCCCTGTACTTTGAGAAAAAGCTGATTTTATACAAGATAAATAAAGCATGAGCTCATATCATTTATATGTAAACAGAGCTAGGCACCCAGTAACATATTGGGTTGGTACTGATTCTTCTGGGTAAAAGTTCTTGCATGTTATTTCTTGTTCGTACTGTAAGTAATGTATAAATGATGAACATACTGTACTAAGCTACACCAAGTTTCTATGTATAATGTTTATTTATAAAGTTATTAAAAAGTGGGTGAGGTAATTTCTTTTATTGAGCCAACTTCTGATGGTGAGAGAGACAAGCTTTCAAGCTTACACAGAGCTTTTCTTCAGGTCTGGGAAACATACTCAGACTCAGGGCTTGTCTACACCGGCAATTTACAGCGCTGCAACTTTCTCGCTCAGAGGTGTGAAAAAAACACCCCCCTGAGCACAGCAAGTTTCAGCACTGCAAAGCGCCAGTGTAGACAGTGCACCAGCGCTGGAAGCTACGCCCCTCATGGAGGTGGTTTTTAGTAGGGAAACTAAAGACTGACTAGCTAAAGACTGACTGTGCCGTTACCACACAAGGCACGTTAAAGCGCTGCCACAGCAGCGCTTTAGCATTGCCAGCGTAGACTAACCCTCAGAGTAGAACAGATTGTTTAGCACAGGGGTTGGCAACCTTTCAGAAGTGGTGTGCCGAGTCTTCATTTATTCACTATAATTTAAGGTTTCATGTGCCGGTAATATATTTTAATGTTTTTTAGAAGGTCTCTCTCTATAAGTCTATATATTATATAACTAAACTATTGTTGTATTGTAAAATAAACAAGGTTTTCAAAATGTTTAAGAAGCTTCATTTAAAATTAAATTAAAATGTTGATCTTGGGCCGCCGGCCCACTCAGCCCGCTGCTGGTCTGGGGTTCTGTTCACCTAGGCCGGCAGCGGGCTGAGCGGGGCCTGCGGCTGGGACCCCGACCAGCAGCGGGCTGTGCGGGGCCAGCGGCCAGTACCCCAGACCGGCAGTGGAGTGGGCTGAGCGGCTCAGGCCACTGCCGCTCAGGGGTTCCATTAGGGTTACCATATTTCCACAATCAAAAAAGAGGACACTGGGGGGGAAGCCCTGCCCCCATCCACTCCCTCCCACTTCCTGCCCCCCTCAGAACCACCAACCCCCCCACTCCTTGTCCCCTGACTGCCCCCTCCTGGGACCCCCACCCCCTAGCTAAGCCTCCCTGCTTCTTGTCCCCTTACTGCCCCCTCCTGAGAACCCCCCACCCTAACTGCCCCCTAGGACCCTACCTGTCCCTTGACTGCCCCAACCCTTAACCACATCCCTGCCTCATATTCACACCCCCGAGGCCCGATGCGAACGGCCCAGCTGGCCAGCGATCTGAGAATGCGGGGGGGGGGGGGGGAGGGGGGGAGTAGCTATACAGCTGCTGGAGTCCAGCCTGGCCAATGATCTGAAGCTGCGGGGGAAGGGCTCTGGCTGCCGGAGCCCCATGCAAGCGGCTGAATTTCCTGCAGCCCTCCCAGCCGCGCCTCGCTCTGCATGGGGGGGGGGGGGGAGGAAATCCCGGATATTTTTAGCTATTTACAAATTTCCCCCCGGACGCTATTTTTAGCACAAAAAGCCGGACATCTCCGGGAAAATCTGGACGAATGGTAACCCTAGTTCCATCCACCGGCTCGGATCCTGGCTGCCAGACCCGCTCAGCCCGCTGCTGCTCTGGGGTCCCGGCCCGGCCCACATACAGTGGGTACCTACCTTCTCCCTGGTTCTGGCCCATTCTCTTCCTCTCTCTGCACTGAACTGAGGGTGGGAGTGCACTGAGCACAGGGCTGTGGGTGAAGGAGCAGGCTGGGGGTTGGGGTGTAGAGTCTGGCCAGGAGCTAGAATGAGGGAGTGGGCTCAGGGTTGGGGCAGGAGGTTTGGGTGTGGGGTACTTACCTGGGCAGCTCCCATTTGGTGCAAGGGGTGCAGGTGGGAATGTGGGGGGCGGGGTGCAGGAGCTCCTGTTTGGTGCTCAGGGTGGGGGTGGGGATGTGGGCGGTGCATGGGGGGGCTAGGTATGGGGGGGGTGCAAGAGTCAGAGCAGAGGGCTGGGGGCATGTGAGGGGGTGCAGGTGTCAGGGCATGGGGTGAGGGAGGCTGGGTATGTGTGGGGGAGGGGGTGAAGGAGTCAAGCAGAGGTCTGGGTGTGTATAAGGGGGGTACAGGGCTCAGGGCAGGGGCCTGGCGGGGTGTTGGGCGCAGGGCTCAGGGCACGGGCCTGGGGGGTGTGCAGGGCTGCGGGGCTCAAGGCAGAGGGCTGGGTGTGTGTGTGTGGGGGGGGGCAAGGCTCAGGGAGGGGTCTGGGGTGTGTGTAGGTTGCGGGGCTCAGGGCTGGGAGGTATGTGTGGGGGGGTCAGGGCTGGGGGAAATATGCCCCTCTTCCACCCCCCCCTTCCCCAAAGCCCTGTCCCTGCTTCTTCTCTGCCTCCGCCAGGAGCAGCGAGCACGATGACTTTGCTCCTTCCTGACCCCCTCCCTCATAAGGGCCATCGGTTGATCGGCCGGCAGGGAGAAAGAGATGGAGAGAAGGAGGAGGGGCAGGAACCCAGCACACTACGGGAAAAGGTAGGGGAGCCGGCAGGAGCAAGCTTCTGCCCTCTGCCCCTGCAGGCAGGGGTGGCGGGGGGAGGGGGGGCAGAGAAGAGCGGACCAGGCAGCATTTTTAATGGCACGCTGCGTGCCATTAAAAATCAGCTCGCGTGCCGTCTTTGACACGCGTGCCATAGGTTGCTGACCCAATTTAGCACAAGTAGTTAACACCTATTTGAAGGAACTATTTGAAGTGAAGTGGCCCATTAACACCCCTTCTGTCATAGGGAAAGGAAGGGATAAAAGGGGGGAAAAAAGGGGCAGTTGGGGAGGGGGCAGGTTTGTTAGTGGGTTATAGACTGTTGTCATAAGCCGTAAATCCAGTGTCTCTATTCAGTCCATGATTTTTAATGTCTAGCAAAGTTATGAATTTAAACTCCCAGGGTCATCTTTTGAAGGTGTTGTGCAGGTTACCTTTTGAGGATGAAGACTGTGAGGTCAGGTATGGAGTGATCATTTTGTGAAAAGTGCTCACCCAGAGGTGATATAGTGTTTGTCTTATTTTTTCTGTGAGAGAGTTCATTCAAGAGCGTAGTGATTGACTGGTTTCGCCCATTTAGTTGTTACTAGGGCCTTTAGTGGGGATACCACATGTTGTGATAAGCATACTTAGGAGCCACGAAGATATGTCTTTGCAGAGAAGTGGGTTGTTGATCATTGTAGCAGTGGAGAAATGTCTGCAGGTTTTGTATCCATTGTTCTGTCAGGGTCTGCTGCAGCTTTGAGTGCAGGTGTGTCCTGGTCTGTGGGAAGCTTGCTTCTGAGGATGAGCCTGAAAAGGCTGGGGGGCTGTTTGAAGGTCAGAAGAAGGGGTTCAAGAAAGATTTCTTTAAACAGTTACAACCACATTCTTAATGATACCACTCCACACTGCAACCTATACAGGGTAAGTAACAACTAAGGGTGCACAGTCAGAAGGAGTTTTATTGCCAGATTGAAGCAGGTTCTCAGGGTATTTGGGTGGCCTATTCCATGATGCAATCTACTTCTCTGGTGGAGTGTCCTTTTTTGGTGAAGGGGGTTTTGAGCAACCAGGACACTGAAGTCCTTTATTCACAACACAAAACAAATACAGCATGGACAGCAGCAATGCAATCTTCTCTAACCCTTTACCTATACTACAAATACTATAGCTGGTTCAGCTATACTAGCAGAGCTCCTTAGTGAAGAGACAACATATGCCAACAGGAGACGTTTCTTATCAGTGGAGCTAAACCACTTCCCCAGACAAATTAGCTAAGCTGATAGAAGCACTCTTCTGCCAGAATAATTGTGTCTACACAGGGTCTTCTATGTTGGCTGGGGGGGTATGGTTTTTTCACACCACTGACATAGCTACAATCAAAGAAACAAACCTTTGTAGTGTAGACCTGGCCTAAAATGTTTCACAAAATGTTCCTTGGCTTTGTTCTGAAGGCACTGCTGGGGATGACAGTAGTTCAGTTTCCATGACTGTTCAGCTTCCATGAAAAGAACAGGAGTACTTGTGGCACCTTAGAGACTAACAAATTTATTTGAGCATAAGCTTTTGTGGGTTACAGCCTACTTCATCGGATGCATGTAGTGGAAAATACAGTAGGAAGATATATATACACACACACACAGAACATGAAACAATGGGTGTTACTATACACACTATAAGGAGAGTGATCAGTTAAGGTGAGCTTTTATCAGCAGGAGAGCAAAAAACTGTTTGTAGTGGTAATGAAAATGGCCCATTTCCAGCAATTGACAAGGAGATATGAGGAACTGTGTGTGTGTTGGGGGGGGGGGGAGGGGGAGGGAAGGGAAGGGGAGAATAAGCATGGGGAAATAGTTTTACTTTATGTTATGGCCAATCCACTCCCAATCTTTGTTCAAACCTAATTTAATGGTGTCCAATTTGCAAATTAATTCCAATTCAGCAGTCTCTTGTTGGAGTCTGTTTTTGAAGTTTTTTTGTTGTAATATTGTGACTTTTAGGTCTGTAATCGAGTGGCCAGGGAGATTGAAGTGTTCTCCAACTGGTTTTTGAATGTTATAATTCTTGACGTCTGATTTGTGTCCATTTATTCTTTTACGGAGAGACTGTCCGGTTTGGCCAATGTACATGGCAGAGGGGCATTCCTGGCACATGATGCATATATCACATTGGTAGATGTGCAGGTGAACGAGCCTCTGATAGTGTGGCTGATGTGATTAGGTCCTATGATGGTATCCCCTGAATAGATATGTGGAGAGAGTTGGCAATGGGCTTTGTTGCAAGAATAGGTTCCTGAGTTAGTGTTTTTGTTGTGTGGTTGCTGGTGAGTATTTGCTTCAGGTTTGGGGTCTGTCTGTAAGCAAGGACTGGCCTGTCTCCCAAGATCTGTGAGAGTGATGGATCGTCCTTCAGGATAGGTTGTAGATCCTTGATGATGCGCTGGAGAGGTATTAGTTGGGGGCTGACTGAAGGTGATGGCTAGTGGCATTCTGTTACTTTCTTTGTTGGGCCTGTCCTGTAGTAGGTGACTTCTGGGTACTCGTCTGGCTCTGTCAATCTGTTTTTTCACTTCAGCAGGTGGGTATTGTAGTTGTAAGAACGCTTGATAGAGATCCTGTAGGTGTTCGTCTCTGTCTGAGGGGTTGGAGCAAATGCGATTGTATCGTAGAGGTTGGCTGTAGACAATGGATCATGTGATGTGGTCTGTATGAAAGCTGGAGGCATGTAGGTAAGTATAGCGGTCAGTAGGTTTTCGGTATAGGGTGGTGTTTATGTGGCCATCGTTTATTAGTACTGTAGTGTCCAGGAAGTGGATCTCTTGTGTGGACTGGTCCAGGCTGAGGTTGATGATGGGATGGAAATTGTTGAAATCATGATGGAATTCCTCAATGGCTTCTTTTCCATGTTTCCATGACTGTTCAGTCTTTAGCTGCCCTTCTAAAACTAGCAATGATCATTATTTAAGGTCTCATGCAATGGCGTTTTTGCTTGTTTGTTTTTATGAGGTGGACACCCATCCACTAGGAAATGGTCCAAAGCCAATCACGTAGACTGTTCCACAGCCATCAAATAAATAGTCCGAGTCACTTACTGAGTCATATTTGAAACACAAACCTATAAATGATAAGCTCCACTTCCTCATTACCTATCCCCTCAATTATAACATTCCCATCCCCCAGACATTTACCCTAAACTTAAAACTATGGCCCTCATTCTTCCTTCACTTGCAGCATTGTAAGGCATGAGTTCTACTGATCTGGGAGGAAAAGCAGGCCATGTTTTTACAAGCTGTTTTGATTTCAGTATTTGGACCCTACTTTAAAAAAAAATCAAATGTACTTTTGTAAATCCCACAGCAGTTTATAAAACGATCTTGGCTAATTTCTGACATATATATGATAGAAATGAGATGTTGTGCTTTTGCCACATCCGCTTAACAGAAGAGCAATAAAATAATACAAAACAGCTGTTATTTGTTAACATTTTCTGTAGCTGTTCATCCTCATTGTTTGATAAGCACAAAGGAAGTGATCCTTCAGTTTTGGTCTGAGATTTGGAAAAGAAATAAACTTTATTGACTCAGACCAAAGGAAAAAAAATATCAAATAACTCTGTCAGAGTCCCAACAGGCAATAGCTTAACACTTCCAAAGAGGCTTTATATTTTTAACGGGTTTATTTAAAAAATAAATAAATCTTGAAAACAAATCCACATGAAAATCCACTTTTGTGACAAGATTATAAGAGCATGCTCCTTGACAAAAAGCTACTTCTCAGAGCTCCTGAATGAATTAAGCTTTATGACAAGAGCTTTGGATATAAAACTATTACCTGAATCAAAAGAATCAAATTCTAGAACAAACAAGTATCTTGAAGATATTTTAATGGACACACCCGATAGACAAATTAATTTTCAAAAGTTATGGGGCAGCTTCAGCTGCCATAAATCAGCACTGATGGAGCTACATCCATTTACTGTAGCTATGGTTCCTGTACTATATTCCTATTCCCCCCCCCCCTACATATCTATATAGTGCAGGAACGTCAGCTACAGTAAATGGAATGAATATGAATATATATATATCTATATATTTATTTATTTTCCCTACTTGAGCTCATTTCAGATCTCAGACCTGATCCAGATCCCAGTGAAGTCAATGAAAAGGTTCCCAATCATTTCAATGATCTTTGAATCAGGCCCCCAGTGAACTATGGGGTCAACTAATCAGCTTGCTGAGTTCCTCAAGTTTACTAACAACATAAATACATGCTTACTAAAAACTTAGCAATAAGTTGATGTTCTGAAGCCAAATCCCTGACTTCAATGGAAGTTGAGGGCATTCAAGACCATGCAGCCACAGAACAAATTCTTAAGCTTATCATGACTTTGATCTTCCTTCCACCGGAGCTAATAGGAGTTTTGTTGGTCTACGATGAGAACTGAATGTGGATGGACAGAGAAGATCACACTTGACATACTGTGAATTAAGCTAAAAGTGAGCAAAGGTATGTTCAAACAAGGATTTAAATACTTCATATTTGGGAAAATACCAGCAAGTTCTCTCAAATAATTTTATGTGCGTGGCACGCATGTTCGAACAAATCTAGCACATACCCAAAATAAGCCATTTTTTGATTGTGCACTAGAACCACCAAGACAGATCCCTCCACCTGGACTGAGCCCTCCTGAATCCCATAGGGCTCCACGTGGACACAGGGATCCAACCACACACTTCTCCTTGCAGGATTAGGGCCCTTAGGAAAAGAATTCTTTATGAAACTAATATAAATAGCCACACATGTTTTCTGTGAGTGGAAACACTCCATCACTGCTCAGGCACTAATTGTCACCAGTTTACTATTAACAGGAACCACGATCAAATACCAGCCCAATCTGTCTTCAGAGATGTTGTCTGCTATTTAATGTTAATTTGAGAAAGCTATTTACTTTATCAGTCTCCCTGGAGGTGGTGGTGGGGAAATGCATTTCAAATATCTCGTGATTTTATAAGAGACTTAACATGTACCTACACTTTATTTTTATCAACACTTTTCTGGATTAAGCTTAGATTAGTTTTTGGCCAGATTTCTAACATGGATAAGGAGTTTGATCAGCTATTACTGACCTCCTCACAGAAGAAGACAGAAAAATCTAAAAGGTTAAACTAGTGCTGTACATGGTTTAAGTTAACAAAAGGCTGGATTTTGAAATCTTTTCCTCCATTTAAGGTGTTTAGATATCTGAGCTCTAAGAACAATAATGTGCTTAGACATCTGACTGAGCTCAACTGCTTCTACAGATAAGCACAACACGGGTCTGCAATTGTTTTAAAAAGTGAACTCCTGGTAAGGACAGGTTCACAATTTGAAGCCACCTCTGGGGTAGGAAGGCAGCCAGGCAGACATGCTGTGCACAGCAACCTGTGTGCACACAAGTAGGGATGGGAAGTGTATGTTTAGCCAAGAACATTAGGCAAACCATTACTCTTACCAAAAGTACCAGGGGATCATTCGCATCTACAAAGAACAGAGAAAACTCAGTTTATCAACCGTAGAAATGTAAAGGGCTTATGTGACCCTGCTGGGTTATGAAATGGGAGCTCCAGGTAGTCTGTTTCGAACCCGAAGCTCAGATCTCTAAGTCACCCACAACCATTATGATTTATTTTTACAATTAACCATGCTGAACTGATCAAGCTCTATTGGGAATTCTCTTAATTCCCCCACTCCCCACCTACAGTTTAAGGGCCTTTCCCAAAGTACACCGGAATCACGGGAAAGACTTCCATTCACTTCAATGGGTTTTGGATCAGGCCCTCAGTGAGTTCATAATACGAAGATCAAATCATACTTCTACAGCTAACAGTGGTCAAACAAGCAACTTTTCATTTTTGGGAAAACTGGTAGGTCAAATTCTTAGGCTGAGATTTTCAAAGCAGAGAATGAGATTTAGCCACACATCTGCCTTTAAAATTAACAGAAGACATGTAACTAACACATGACACTGCTTTGAAAATTTCAACTGTAGCCTCTAGAACAATGCCATGTAGTTAGGACCAAATCAAGGCCCCTGGTGAAACTTAGTGGATCCACATACTTTGCTGCAATGCCTTGTAATTCTTATCTGACAGTCAGAATTCAACAATTGTTATAACAGGAACCATGAGCAACAATGTTAATGGGAGTGGGAGGGGGGAGGTAGTTTTGATACATCATTCTATGCTTCCAGCTACAATTTTGAAAATGTTCATAGACTTCTGAACTTCTGGTGTGAACTAGAAAAAGCCTTTGTTCTGCTTTAGGTATTTAAAAGATTCAGTTTGTTTTGACATAAATTTGTAAACAGTTTTCTGTGCTGGAAATACTTACTCTGCAATAATCCAATGTAGCGACATATTCATATGATCCTAGAGATAACTCTGGCCTCTCGTAGTGGTCTGTTCTTCTGCCAATGTGGTCCAGATGTTGAAAGAAGAATGGAGGGACTAAAGAAACAAAACAGTAAAACTAATTTTTCTTCTTTTAATAAACAACACGGAACCAATGCAACCTCCCATTTCATGACTTGAGGAAGGAGTGCAAATGCTTAGCAGGGCAACTAATTTTATGCAGAAACAGCGCAGTTTTAAAAAGAAAAAAATTATTTTGTGCTTATTGTCACATGTGCTACTACTGTGTTTGAAGCACTGGATCTTTTCCCTCATGAACACTCGAATCTTCCACACTCATCCTGCACAAGCTTGAGTAGTTGGGGATGGTACAGGCTGGGGAGAAGAATCTGCCTTTCAAAGGATGCAGGGACAGCAGGACTACTCCAGGCTTGCTACTGCAAACCTGAAGCTGTCATAGTCCCAGTGATGGATGCCAATAGATCTATAGAATCAAAGTCAGCAGCACCACCTCTCCACCAGCCAGCCCCACTCCACCCACAAGTTCTGCCTCATAGAAGGTAGCTCTAATAGGGTTTACAAATCCTGGCCTTCTGTTCTGTTCCACTGTGTCGGGAGCATTCTGCAATCAGAGGAGAGGTGCAGGACTTCACAACTAAAAGCGAATGACCGATTACACTGCAGGATTCTTGACAACCTTAGGAAATGAGTCCTAAGAAAATTAAATAGTTGCATCTAAACTAGAGGATGGCAAAAACATTTCTTGTCTAATTTTCATAACAAGAGAAGGCAGCAACCCTTCGCCAATTCCTTCTCAGATACCTTCACTTAAGCTTTTTACATCTCAGTTTTCCCCCCTGTAAAATGGGGATAATGCTTACCTACCTCACCAGGGAGTTTTGAGGCTCAATTAAAAGTTGTAAAGAGCTTTAAGACTCTTGGTTGAAAGGCACCGTAAAAGTACAAAGTATGCTTTAAACTGATATTCTAATGAATACTTGACGATATTTACACTGTTTATAATGAACACAGTATGTGTTTATGAGAATTTAAATTGAACAAACAATACAACTTGCTATCTGCTATACTTTGCCCAAAAGATTGAGCTTCAAGCCAAAAAAGAGTTGGCATGAATCTTTCAAGGTTCATGTTTCAGAGTTGAAAAGATTACTGTATTAGGGAAAGCACTATACCACTGTGATCCTGCTGAGGAAATCCAACTTGATACAAACGTCTAGAAAGACTAGTTCTGGCAAAGACTTGGGATCCAGCCAAAAGCAAAAGAACGCTTACTTATGAGTCACATGCAGCACACTTGAACAAATATGGCATGGTATCTTCTGTGAAAACCAAGCCTTGTCACAGTAAGATTAATAGGTGATTTAACTATTAAATGCATGGTCACAGACATGACTATTCTTACGTTGTTCTAAGCATTTGTTCTTTGCCAGGCACTTAAGCATTTTTAAATAAATTTATTTTCATTTGAAATTCTAGCTAGCAGTTTGGAATAGAGCAAAAACATATCCTGTGTTGACAAAGCATTTTAAAAAGAAAACTTTTGATGAAGCTACAGACTGGATTTCCCTGTTTTGCGCGGCTGTATTTTGTTACAGTACATTTCTTTTTAAAAGTGGATTTGACCAAAGAGTTTCTGCATATTTTCTTAGTAAACTATTTAAAAAATAATTCTTATGGAATCTTATTGGGTACATCTCACTAATAATTTTCATATGCAGAACAACTAGTTGAAGGCCCATCATATGAGAGGATATTGTCAAAAACATCATCTTCCAGTTGTGGTTGTATTGCCTTTGTGGAGTGGAGCAAAAGGGCCATAACAGAAATACAAGACCCAGTTATTCTTTCTACCCATTTCAGGGCCACACCATTAAAGAACGTGTGTTTTAATTGTTGCAATGTTCTGTCTCACCAGCACCAGTTTAAGAGCTGTTATTCTCAGTTTAAAGTGATAATGAAGAAATCCAATTCCATATTTTTACCTCCATAAAAAGAAACAGAAGAGTGAAGGTGTCACCAGAAGAACTCTACTGAACTTTATTTTTTGTAATGTAGTATATTCAATTACTGCTATTTCTTCAAAACTGTTCAATTATATTTCCTGAAATCTTTTCTATTGATATGAGACACAAGGGCTCAATCCTCTGTGAAAATCAGAGCAGCTTCCCTGATTTCAACAGAACCAAGCTGATTTGCAAAAGCTGAGAAACTGACCGATAAATGTTTTCAAAAGTTAAATACTTATTCAGGCAGACTAGAAATAGAGAATTTGGATCATAGTGAATAACATGCCAAAAAGACTCCATAGATGAAGTACTGACTGCCCTATAGAGATGCATGGTAAAAACTCCCATTCATTTTGATGGGGCCAGGATTTCACTCCAAGTAAGTAAATCAAGAAAATAATACTACAGATGCAATTTCCTGTTAGCATTAATGAACGAATAATATACACAAATAGTAGATAAATGTCACTTACCATCATTTATGCAGTTGCAAAATCCACATTGATACTTTCTTCCCCCTTCAATGAACTGCATGAAGGGACACATATAGGCTTTGCATCTGTTGCATCGAATTGGCCCAGTCTCCCCATGGTTGACAACATAAAGAGGTGTCTACATAGAATGGAAAATAGAGCCATAAAAAGCATCACTAAAATACTAAACCTAAAAACAGCCTGGAAAGATACTGGTGCATCTGAACTCTCTTGTTAATTATTGCTTCCTGATCAGCTAATTTCTGTCCAGGATTCAATCCCAAAACGTTTAATTTTGCTAAGAGCAGGGTCTCATGCACTCCTCAGAGGGCTGGGCATTCAGGGTGAGCTACAGAAAAGGCTAGTTTTCTTCTTGCTGAAATGTTCCATGACAATAGCTGTAGTAAGTAAGCGTCTTCTCATTAGAGCTGCATGAACCCTTCCAAATTCAGTTAAAAGGGTAGAGAAATGGCCTGCACTGCAGTTACCCCCATTTAGGGCCCAATTTTGCCATCCTTATTCACAACAAATAGTGTCTTACTAAGCATAATCAATGTGACTAATTGCATAATAAGGGATTATTCAGTAATAATAAGGAAGGCAAAATTTGGCTCTTAGGCTTAGTCTACACTAAACCCCCAAATCGAACTAAGGTACGCAACTTCAGCTACGTGAATAACGTAGCTGAAGTTCGAAGTACCTTAGTTCGAACTTACCTCAGTCCACACGCGGCAGGCAGGCTCCTCCGTCGACTCCGCGGTACTCCTCTTGTCTAGCTGGAGTACCGCAGTCGACGGCGAGCACTTCCTGGTTCGACTTATCGCGTCCAGACAAGACGCGCTAAGTCAAACCCAGAACTTCGATTGTCAGCCGCCGAATTAGCGGCTGGGTGTAGACATACCCTTAGAAGCCTATATCAGTATTTGCATGCACTATCATAGTTACTCCATGCAGCCACCATTACATGCACAAATGAGACTTTAAAAAAAAAAAAAGATTCATACCGATCCTGAATAAGAAAAGCATCTCTATTCAAGCACCTCTCTTACGCACATACTGATATCCTTTTGAACTTCAATGGGACTTAAACACAGGGTTAAAGTTAAGCATGTGCTTAAGTGCTTCTCCTGAATCATACCCTTAATTTACAATAGTTCAGCAATAACAAAATGGCAGATGAAATTGAATGTTGATAAATGCAAAGTAAAGCACACTGGAAAACAATCTCAGCTACACATACAAAATAATGGGGGTCTAAATTAGCTGTTATCAGTCAAGAAAGATCTTGGAGTCATTGTGGCTAGTTCTCTTTCCTCAATGTGCACTGGCAATCAAAAAAGCTAACAGAATGTTAGGAACCATTAGGAAAGGGATACATAAGACGACTGATAATATGTCACTGTATAAATCCATATTACACCCATACCTTCAGAACTGTGAACAGTTTTGGTCGCTCCCTCTCAAAAAAGATACATTAGACTTGGAAGAGGTACGGAAAAGAGCAACAAAAATGATTAGGGGTATGAAACAGTTTCCATATGCAGAGAGTAAAAAGGCTGGGACTGTTCAGTCTGGGAAAGAGACAACGGGGGGGGGGGGGAGGTGAGAATATGATAGAG
The DNA here is from genome assembly GCF_011386835.1 of Chrysemys picta bellii. Lineage (NCBI taxonomy): Eukaryota > Metazoa > Chordata > Testudines > Emydidae > Chrysemys > Chrysemys picta. The sequence continues at coordinate 40,279,185 of NC_088795.1, forward strand.
GTCTATAAAATCATGAGGGGTGTGGAGAAAGTGAATAAAGGAAGCATTATTTACCCCCTTCACACAAGACAAGAACTAGGTGTCACCAGATGAAAGTACAAGGCAGGAGGTTTAAAACAAACCTAAGGAAGTACTTCATACAACTCACAGTCAACCTGTGGAACTTGTTGCAAGGGTATTGTGAAGGCCAACAGTATAACTAGATTCAAAAAAGAATTAGATGAGTTCATGGAGGATAGGTCCATTAGTAGCTATTAGCCAAGATGGTCAGAGATTCAACCCCATGTTCTGGATGTTCCTAAGCCTCTGACTGCCAGATGCTGTGACTAGACGAAACATCTGGCTTTGGCCCCAGGATGCCAGGATTCTAAGCTAGATGGACCGTTCTTGTGTTCTCCATAGGTAATGTTTCTTGTGTGTGTTTCAGTTGGCAGGATGGATTTCATTCTCAAATTTGTTTGTCCAAACCACTATCTTTAATAACATGCTTAAAAGAGACAGCAGTATTTTACCCACAAAAGCTTATGCCCAAATAAATCTGTTATTCTTGAAGGTGCCATGGGACTCCTTGTTGTTTTTGTGGATACTAACATGGCTACCCCCTAATAAAAGAACTCTGAATACAAGGATCCAACATATTTTTAAAAATAAGTTAATCTAGTATTTGTGAAGTTTACTGAATTGCCAGCTCTGATGATATACATGTCCTCCATTTGCCCACAGAGCAGGTACATCAGGAGTTGCATCAGTGCAAGCTTTTTCACCATTCTCTGCCAATGTGCTTCAATCCTGAGTTGGAGGAACCCCCTACGGGTGAGAGAACTCTGCTTTCTCTGATAACACAATCTTCCTCTTCCAGTGGGGCAGGATGTAGCTTTTAAATAAGGACTGTGCTAACTTGATTATTTTGCTGGTACGTCATTTCCATGTTACTTGTCCTTCTGATTTAATTAAAGTTATTATAGTTAAATTAAAATGCTTTGGATGATTGGAGCTTGGGAGACAGTGGGCCCATGATGGGAATTAATCCAACCCTAAGGTTGTAGGAAGTGCTGCAGATTACACATGGGTAGAGGGGTACAGGTACAGTATAGATAATTATGAGGATGGGGAAGTTTATTTACGTGAGTGCTCCAGGCTCTCCGTCCCCACCCAAAGTGGTCCCAGAATTCCCAGGGAGCTGCAAAGACATTCTGCTCTTCTGGAATCAGTCTGCTTCGCATCTAACATATATGGTTTTCTGTGATATGCACTGCCCAAGAAACCAAGGATATTTTCTCCTAGAACTGTCTCTGTTGATGTAGTATCTTGCTCTTTTGTACAGAGCATGTCAAAACTTACATTGTGTCAGGGTCACTTGCTAGAGTGCAAGATTTAGAAACAATGTTAATATTCAGTGAAGGAAAATGCAAGCAGCAAATGCACTCTCTCAGACTCTGGTCAGTTTCATTACATTGAGCAGACTTGATTACTGCCTCTGTCAAAATCAGAATTAATGGGAGACACTTTCCAGATTTCTCCCTCAGTAACAGTCATGCAGTAATTGAAGGATTCCTGCAATTATATTTCAAGGGTTTGCAAAGGCATATTGGAAGCCCCTAAATAAATGAAACAGTGTTCTCTTCAATTATCGGTGATGGTTTATTACGCACAAATTTCATTTTACATATTTTTCTAACCCTCAGCCCCAATTTAGTGAACCTAAACAATAAAAAAGTAAATCCAGAGGATAATATGAGGTAACTCTCCATGAGGCGAAGAATGTTAAAAGCTTTAAGTTTTCTGCTAGTAAATCCACTGGAGCTTTAATGCATGTTCCAAAACAGCACTATCATGTACTTGTGTCTTTTATTGCAGTTCAACAAACGTGAAAAAGATACTGGTAAATAGTAACCCTTATTTTTCCTGTTAGTACCCACTGTTTACAACATCTTTTATTGTTTGTTTATGTTTTTCTGGAGACACTCATTTATTTCTCCTAACGGTTTTAAACATTTTGGCAAAGATTTTACATATTTTATCAAACTTTTACTGCACGTGTCATAAATATATCCTTCTGCTCCAATGAAGTATCATTAGTTTATTTTCTTCCCCACTCAAAAGTAGAGTCAAATACAAATTAACCAATAATGTCAGCTAGCAACAGATTTGCAAAAAATATCAAGGAAAATTTTCAGACATGGGTGCCCAAAGGGCACCACGTGCATGTGCTTTAAAAATAAAATTTAAAAACTTTTGTGATTATTAATTAGTTTGCAATTTTCCAGTTGTCATTCTGTTGTACTATTCTACCACAGCATGTCAGGTTGCATCACTCACCCTGTACAACCTCAGATATATTGAATACATGGTTAATATTACCAAACTGATTGTGTAGCCAGGCACTGATAAAAATCAGACATTGGATTTGTATTTATGCACATTAATAAGGCAATTTTTCTAACCTCAATTTTAATACATTTAGTACTGGGCGATTACTTCACAACACTACAAAGAAAAAACAAACATGTTAAGAAAATGGAAAACTGTCACAGCTGCATTTTTTAAAAAATGCCCCAAAGAAAACTAGATCTTTAAGCACAAACCATAAGTAAGAGTCCTCACTAAAATTAATGCCAGAAGAGTGCACTTTCTTTTTAAGTTCAGAGCCTGCACATGTGTCCAGTGCCTTCTCCATATTTAATAAATTACTTTCTTGGACACAGATTTCATAAACAAAAAAATCCAAACATGATCTTTCTTCTGTTCTCAAATTTGGAGTATAATTTTTACTTCTTTCCTCCTAAACCCACTTACAAAAAAAAGTGGTCACCAAAGGAGGCTGTTTTATTAATATAAGTTAGAAGACACAGCAGCCCAAGGCTCCAGTCCTGCAAAGACATATATATTTAACTTTACACACCAAGTAGTCCCCCTAAAGTCAATGGGACTATGCACAATGCATAAAGTTAAACATATGTCTAAGTCTTTGTAGGATACAGCCTAAGAATACTTATTTCTCTTAACATCCCCTGGGCCTGATTCTACTCTAATATACATTAAAGTAAATCAAGCTCAATTCCAATGAAATCACATTACAGAATCAGGCTATTTAGAAAAAATATTCTTTAAAACAACAAAATTATATACTCTGGTAGAACCGCCACTATCATGCAGGACACTCACAGTATTATAAAGTTCTCACCTAACATAATGACTGCAAATATCCCTGAAAGCAGTACTGGATGCACATATTTATATCATTCCTTAAAGTTACTGAAGTTTGCATCTCATTACAATACATTTTATGCATCAATTTTATTTTAAACTACTATGTTACTAATGAAAGACATCTGATAATAGTCAAAGTGATCTGAAGGCCAAGGCCAGAATAATCAGTAATGTTAAATCAAAACTATCAAAGAACTATTTCAGAGAGAAGAGTAATGGTTTTTAAGAAAGCCTCAGCTAATAACTACATATAGATACCCACCCGACATTGTAGCCTTGCAAATTTCTGTTTACCCACCCACCCACTCTGGAAGAGCAATTTTCTTTGGATGCGGGAGTAAAAAACTATAAATTTTAAAAGAATTGTTATCATCCTCTTTATCAGAGTGTGATAGTAGTTTTTGTATCTGGGTTGGAATATGTTCATGGGAATTTTGCAAGGCTTTATATTAAATGCAATTACAAATATTCACTGAAGGAAAAAAAACCACTAAAGCACTCACCAAAAGAACTGTAACTACCTAAAGCCAAAAAGTAATGTTGGATATGAAAACCATATTTCTATGTGCTATAAGTTACTTTCTATAGGTGTCACTGTGCACCAGAAAATCATAAGAAGAGAATCTGCTCGTGTTCACATGAAATCAACTGCAAAACTGTCATCAAAATCAGTGGAGAGGGATAAGTCCAGAACTACAACAACAGGATTTAGAAATACCAGGCTAACATTATTTACCATTGATTTGGCATAGTGCAGCATTATTTGTAGTGTAATAAAAGAGTACCACCCATTACATATATAGGGCCCAATTCTCTTCTCATATAAATTTTACACTACTGTAACTTCATTGAAATCCATGGAGTTACTTCCAGTTTACATTGGTGTAAATTAGTGGAGAGTCAGACCTATTGTTTGTTAATTCAAACAGCCCGCAGTTTTCTTAATCAGATTGTGGCTGCCGGCCCCATCATACACCATCTTCCTCAATAGAACAGTAGGGAGGAAAGCCCAGCAAAGAGCATCCTCAGAGATTTCCTCTCCTCTCATGGGTAAAGTGGCCATGGGCTCTTGAGTTTGTGTACAAACAGGCTCCATATTTAGTACTGGCGGAAAGCAAGAAACTGAACAGACCAGCCTCTTCCATTTTAATCATCATGGGCATCATTTTCCAAAAATTAAGCGGAAGCATTAAGGTTGACAGTGACTATTAAAAAAATAGATATGTGCAGCTCTGTAATTCGCTACCATTAGAACTGCATCTCTGGTCCCAAGAATTGAGAATCACTTCTGGCTCAACTTCATCTATCTGCCCATTTATTATATTGTCTCCATCTATCGCTTTACTTTAAGAGGTACAGAGAGAGTAGGTTGAGTTCTTTGGTCAAAAAGTATATAGACAGCAGGTATGAAAGTTAACTAGCATTGTTTTGAGTTGCAGGATTTGCTTGTATTCCCTCTGCCCTCCATTCCCCCCAATATTTACATTTTTATTCTCTAAAAGCTGAACAAAATGAAAGGAAACAAGCAAAATTTAATACTGAATAAAGCTAAATCCATAGAACATATTGGAAACTTAGTAACAACACTAATTTCAGAGTAGCTGTGCTGGAGTCACTGGAGTTACTATGGGTTTACACTGACAGCAGAATCTGGATCATAATCTCAGGGGGAAAATTACATATTTTTGATCATTCAGATTCTAAAACAGAACATAAGATTAAACAAATTATCCAAAGCATTTCAGTTCTTTCCTAAAGCTTTGGAGGTTTTCTAGCTTGACTGAAGTGGCTAAAATTAATGAAGATTAAGCATCTGATCCTTTGTTTTTAAACATGCCAGCAGTGCCAAATGGCTTTTTAGAATTTACACTGGATATTTTTTTCCCTTCTGACAGTCTGTTTGCTCCAACTCCCTCCTGCCTTCTTCCTCAAAGTCTCTTTGCTTCAGCCTCATTCTACCTACCCCCTCTCTTATATCCCTTTTCCTTCAGTGTCTCGTCTCTTCTGCCCTTTGTCTCTCTCCTTAGCTAACCCTCTCCTAACAAAACTCCAATTATTTAAAGAAATACCAAAAAAACAAAAACCAGAACAAAAAATAAATCATGGAACTGCTATGATGTTTTCAAACCATCACTCTGCTTGTGAATTACATCCCTTCCTTCCCAACCCTTGGTCTGTCTGGTCTGTTTAGATTGTACAGTAGAATCTTAGAGTTACGAACACCTTGGGAATGGAAGTTGTTCGTAATACTGAAATGTTTGTAACTCAGAACAAAACGTTATGGTGGTGCTTTCAAAAGTTTACAGTTGAACATTGACTTAATATAGCTTTGAGGCTTTACTATGCAGAAGAAAAATGCTGCTTTTAACCATCTTAATTTAAATGAAAAGTGCAGAAAGTTGCCTTCCTTTGTCAAATATTTTTTTTAAAAACTCTATTTCAGTAGTTTACATTTAACACAGTACCGTACTATATTTGCTTTTTTTGGTCTAAGCTGCTGCCTGATTGAGTACTACTAATTCCAAACGAGGTGTGTGACTGACCGATCAGTTTGTAACTCTGAGGTTCTGCTGTCTCTCTTATTTTGTTGTACAGCGTCTTGCACAACAGGGCCTACCTTGGTTGGTGTCCCTAGGCGCTACCATAATAAAAATAAAAGTAATTTTATATAACTATTCTTTGTATTAAACATATGTATTTATAAGTCAGCTACAGCTCTCGGTGGCATGGAAACTGTACCACAGATGTTCTGAACTCAATGAAACCCCTAACTGTTGATTCTGGGCCTCTGGACATCTCCATAATATAAATAAATATCAATAACAATGAGCAAAGCTAGTGCTCTATAGCCTACATTTGGCTTAGATTGACTAGAGGGAGAGTCTGCTGATAGCAACACGCAGAAACTTGTGGTCCTGTTTATGTTAAAGTGAAGGGGGATAGCCATAAGGGATAGGAACAGTGAGGCATACTATTCCCAGGAACGTAAGGGCCCCTTTGGAGTGCAAGACCTGGATCAGCTGAGCCATTAAATCTTAACTTAATCCACCACTAGTCGTAAAGTGAGAGAGTTTTATTTTGAAAATATTCCTGTTCAGACCATCTCTTAGGGCTCAATGAAATATTAAACCGGCCCTAGAGATACTGGTGGCATAACTCCAAAATCAGATTCTCTCTCACATTCTAACAAAAAGAAAGCTTCACTCCTGACATGAAGCATGTTGAATTACTGCTCTCACTATGGTTAGGCCGTTCACTACTAAATTAGGCCCTGATCCACTGTACAGGACTCCTTGTGTCCATGCAGGTGGTCACTGAAATCAAGTTGCAGGATCAGGGCCCTGGTTGGTCCATTAGAAGAGTAGCACTGGCACCTTCACTGCCCCTCAGTGGCGTGGGGACTTCATGAAGAAAATGAGACATGTAGAGGGGAAAAGAGAAAAGGAGGCAGATTCTGAAAGTTGAAGGAAACTGTCTCTTTGCACCATCCAATCAGCAAAACATACAGAGCATGCTACCCTGTTTTCCTTGGCAGATTTGTGTGCACAGATCTGGCTGCAGGGAAGAGTTCTATATCCCTACTTCAGCCAAATGTGAATAAGAGTTCAACCTACATAAATATATAGGTCTCTGCCATCTGCCTTGTTCTGCCCATCAGGTTCTGGGAAGGCTTCCTAGCTGTTTCTTTATCATACATCATAACCTCAATCATACATAATAACCATACATAATAACCTCAATAACTATAGTGAAAAATTAGCATTAGGAGCCAGACTTTCAAAATTAGTTCAATTCCATACATACATTTGGGTGCACCTAACATTCATGCACATAGATTACTAGGTACAAGTTTCCAAGCATGTGCAGTTGCTTGGCCCTCACTTTGAAAGCCTGACTGTATTTGACAGGAACACAAAATCTTTGGCAATACACGTGACCAAGAATTGCCACATATTTCTCAAAATCCTGCCTGCAAGTGTGGCAATCACAAATTACTCAACACTACTAGATCCATTATCAATGTATCAATTCATGGTATATATTACAAGCTGCCTTTTCACCAGTAAAATTGCTCAGAGGATAAACATAGGGTGACATGCCTTTCTGAAATCACCTGCTTTTGGGGAATCCGCTTTTCCAGGACATTGGCGCACAGACAGTTCGATAACTGTTTCCAAAGTATGAGAACATCTCAGAACAGGTACCTCCTTACTGAGCAGAATGCAGCTAGCCCGAGGAGTGTTTTGGGGGGACCCATACTAATGCACAGCTCTTTTGAGGTCAAGTATTATTGTCATTTCAGTTTAAATGATATTCCATGTTCAACAGAACTACAGACAGCAGACAGAACATTCTAAGATTGACGTATTAATGGATATGCCCTGATACTATGTTTATAACGTTTCAAAAAAAGGACATGCCTGTGAACAAAGTTTACTATAGAAAACAAAAAATGTAGGTTCTCAAATCAAAATCCATAGGTAATTAGTACAATAAGAAGTTTTAAAACAGACAAGAGAATTACTTTATACAATGCACAGTTAACCCATGGAAGTCACTGTCAAGAGATGTTGAAGGCCAAATGTATAACTGGGTTTAAAAAAAAATTAGATAAGTTAATGGAGGTCAGCTCCATCGATGGCTATTAGTCAAGATGGGCAGTGACACAACCCCATGCTCTTGGTGTCCCTAAACCTCTCACTGCCAGAAGGTGGGACTGGATGACCAGGGACAGGTAACTCAAAATTGCCCTGTTCTGTTCATTCACTCTGAAGCAACTGGCATTGGCCACTGTCAGAGAAAAGATACTGGCTAAATGGATCATTAGTCTGACCCAGTATGACCATCATCATGTTCTTAAATTAAGCAGAAGTAAAACTTTATTTCAATATAATTAGTCAGAACTTTAACACACAATTCTGTGTTCTGTTGCTTCAATTAAATACATGTTTTTGAAGTAGAGTACATATCTCAACAGTTTTTGACATATTAATTGTAATTTATTTTTGGGAAAGATTAACCAGTTCACAAATAATCTTTGGATTTAGAGTTGGCTTTAATGGTTCACATTAAAGTGTCAAGACAAGTATTTCCCTTTGTGCAGCTTTTTTCCCCAGACAAAATTCCTTCTGAAGCCAGAACTGATTTGGTCTATATTGTTTATTATATGTTAAGCGCTATGAGTTCTTGGTACCATTCCTACAAAGATTTAATTTGAGGCAATTTGGGGCCTGATCCAATCCTACAGTATCAGGGCCTGATCCAGACCTGTAAGGTCTTTACCTAGGCATAACTCCCACTTTCCTGATGGGGCTGCAAACATGGCCTTAAACTGGACAGACAGTATAGTGCAGATGCATAATACACTGAGTAACCAGGAAATGCAAGATCAAATCTCAAAATGTATAAAGGAGTATTGTAAAGTAATTTCTCCCTGTAAATTGTATACTGTTATAAACATTAATGTTATTTGTATAATTACTGAGCCACCTTTTCCAGTAGAAAAGAGACAATTTTCCTACTTAGATCAGCTCATTTATTTAATATAATAATATTGTACCAGCTGGAGAGCAAATCTAAAATGCTCAGTATTAACACTAAGGAAGAGCACTACATATTCTTCTGACTATGGATTCCAAACAGGGTACATTAAGTGTTAATAAGAAAGGGCTCTCCAGCTACTTTTCAGCTTTGAAGTGCTGACTGTTATTTGGATGTAGTAACATGCTGCATCTCAAGTGAAGGTCAGCAGTCAGGATTAACTGATGATATAAGTAGGAGCGTGAAATTGGAATGCGAGATGATAATCAAGAAACTATGGGGGACAAGACCTTCAAAACGTCAGCACTTTTAAACAATCAAAACTCAAGCAGCGACTGCCTTTTTCTTCTGTGTTTGTACAGAGCATAGCACTAAGGGGTCCTGGTTCATGACTTGGCCTTCTAGGAGCTACCACAATATAGAACAGTAAATAATAATAAGACAGAGAGGCAGATTCTAGGAAGTGTGTATACGGAAGTGATAAGTAATAAGTAACAGGGATGTAGTCTAGCTCTAATGACTACAGGAATTTCACAATAAAACAGAATTCTGAGTTAGAGCGTGAGGACATTTCGGTTTGTTTCACATATAGACGGCCATTCATAAACAGCACAAAAATTGACAAATAATTGGTTTAGTGCCGATTACAGCAGTAAATGTAGTGAGAGGAGGTACTTCTCTCTTCAAAAAGGTATTTTATTTTATGCAGACCACTACATAGAATCATAGAATCATTGAAAGGGACCTCAAGAGGTCATCTAGTCCAGTCCCCTGCACTCAAGGCAGGATTAAGTATTGTCTAGACCATCCCTGACAGGTGTTTGTACAACTGGCTCTTAAAAATCCCCAATGATTGAAATTCCACAACTTCCCTAGGCAATTTATTCCAGTGCTTAACCACCCTGACAGTTAGGAAGTTTTTCCTAATGTCCAACCTAAACTGCCCTTGCTGCAATTTAAGCCAATTGCTTCTTGTCCTATCCTCAGAGGTTAAGAACAATAATTTTTCTCCCTCTTCCTTGTAACAACCTTGTATGTACTTGAAAACTTATGTCCCCTCTCAGTCCTCTCTTTTCCAGACTAAACAAGCCCAATTTTTTCATTCTTCCCTCATAGGTCAAGTTTTCTAGACCTTTAATCATTTTTGTTGCTCTTCTCTGGACTTTCTCCAGTTTGTCCACACCTTTCCTGAAATGTGGCGCCCAGAACTGGACACAATACTCCAGTTGAGGCCTAATCAGTGCGGAATAGAGCGGAAGAAGTACTTCTCATGTCTTGCTTACAATACTCCTGCTAATACATCCCAGAATGATGTTTGCTTTTTTTGCAACAGTGTTACACTATTGACTCATATTTAGCTTGTGATCCACTATGACCCCCAGATCCCTTTCCACAGTACTCCTTCCTAGGCAGTCATTTCCCATTTTGTATGTGTGCACCCGATTGTTCCTTCCTAAGTGGAGTACTTCGCATTTGTTCTTATTGAATTTCATCCCATTAACTTTAGGCCATTTCTCCAGTTTGTCCAGATCATTTTGAATTTTAATCCTATCCTCCAAAGCACTTGTAACCCCTCCTAGCTTGGTATCGTCCGCAAACTTTATAAGTGTACTGTCTATGCCATTATCTAAATCATTGATGAAGATATTGAACAGAACCAGACCCAGAACTGATCCCTGCGGGACCCCACTCGTTATGCCCTTCCAGCATTACACGTGGACCCTAAGAGCTTCTAAGAAGAACGAACAGTTCAGAGTTTGAGCTCCAAGTAATAACACTGTTGGTTCCTCACTACAAAGCTGAAGTCTCTTTTGTCTGTTCTATGCAAGTATGTGTCAGTTTCCCTCAGATAGAGTTATCATGTACTTGGTAATCTTGGAAAAAGGGAACACACACAATGTGAAATACAGGTTCAACCCAATACATGTGCAAACATAACGGATACACCAACATATTAATTCTATTATGAAGGTCAAAGACCATTAAACACAAACACAGCTGTTACCATTTCTAATGGGTTGTGGAATAACCCTAAAATAGCCAATCAAGCAACACTCAACGTGGTGCTTGTGGAATGTGCTCTTTTAGGTTGGAGGAACACAAATTTATGCTTGCAAATAAATCTAAGTGTAGCTTTGTGAGTTTAAGAGTACCTCTTCACCTAGACTGGATGCCACATAAGGAGAGGGCTGTACATAACAGTCATTAATGCCTTTTCAGAAGGAATGAAAAATCAACCTGGATCTCATGATGCGGTAGCCTGTTAGGCTAAGGGAATGCTTATGTTTTTCCTTCTTCTGTGGATATCCAGGACTTTTTGAGACAGCAGTCATCCCTGATTTAAGCATTATGACATCAGAGGACTGATAAATGGAAGATTTTTTCACTCCATGTTTCCTGTTGCAAACACTGAATTGTTTCTCTTTTGGATTTGGTCTTCTCATTATGAGGGACTAGTATTGAGATTTTGGTTAGGGAAACTATATTTTATTGACTATATTTTATTTTACATAGTCCCATGCCAGAGAATGTTTTATAATATCCTACTGCTATTTCTTTATAGTGAATTGTACTTAAAAGACTAGAGACAGGTTTCATGGCAGTGTTTTAAACAGAGGTGGATGATTTGAAAATGTGACTTGAAGGCCAATGTTATTGGGTTCCCATTCCTAGTGGAAGAAACTGTTGGGGGTAGTGGAGCTGGGAATGAAGTGAAAATAGGCTCCACCTGCATAAGGCCAGTTACAGTAACATGGCCAATGGTGATCATTTACATCTGCTACTTAAGTATTTGGCAAGAATAAAAAGAATAAAATGATTAAGAAAATACAGAAAAATGTATTGGTTTCCAGTATCAAAACATTTGAGCTAATGTCTTTAAAGAGATATTAATTCAAGAGTCCTTCCCATAGAAAGTAGCAGCTTAATCTTTGTGGTTTTGATATCAAAATTGGTTGTCAGTTTAAAAAGCACCATATCTGGTAAGATTAGTGACCTATAACTAAATTCTCTTTTTATTAGTACTTGTTCAAAAGTGATACTCAGAGGCCCCAAACAGGATCAAGGCCCCATCATGCCATGCGCTTTACAGACATTTGAAATGTTTCACCTGCTTTCCTTTCTGCTACACTTTACTAAGAGCTCAAGTGAGGTAAGGGGCAGTGTGCAGCTAAACCACCATCTCTGTGAAGAAATTGTTACACAGTCACAATCTTCCCTGACATCCCTTTACTCTAGGGCCAGGGGAGTAATTTGCACCGCCCTGAACCTGTGTGGATTACTTACCATGTTGGCTTTGCTGGCCAACCATTCCCAGTCCTTCTCCAAGGAGAATAGCAGCCACAAGGCTTGCTTCCCCATTGCAACTGGAGCCAAGATACAACTAAAACCCTTAAGCGACTGGGGGCTTACTTCCCTGCAGGGCTGAGGTAGTGCCAGCCAAGATCTGGTCCTAAATGCAGTCTGATGTAATGTGTATCTGACAGTCAAGTATAATCACGAAAGACACCTTTTCCTAGTGTAACAAATGACATATTAAACTCTTCAGAAGTGTGTGTGACCTAAAGGAAAAATCTAATAAAATGAAAACACCAGACTATAAAATCCAGGTCAGTTGCTTATTCATCAGCTTCAAAAGAAGCTTTTACGGAAACTCATCCTAGAGGGCTATTATAATCAAACTTATGGTGCAAGAAGTATGCAGCAATAAATAAAAAAAACTTACACAAAATAGGTCAATATCGTTTTAGTTTTAAAAGCAAATGTGTAAACTTTCCATCTTGATCCTAGTAAAAACGGTGTGTCAAACACTCTGCTCATAGTGTATAATGTTACCTTAGAAACTGAGTCATGTCCCTTAAGGCTTAATGTCAGAGTTTGCACAACGTTACATTGTTTAATTTATTGCTGTTGCTATGATCAACTTTGGCAAGTGAAGAAGAGGAGAATCTTATCCCTTTTCCGGATGGTGACGTCTGCACAGAGAAATTTACATGCACAGGGACACAGAGGCTATTCCAATAGCTATTTTAAGTTACAGATCTCCTCTAAAAACAACTTTGACTAATTTTATTCTTAGTAACCTAAATTATATAAACAAACCAATGTGTTGCTACTCAGTGACTATTACTCTCACATTTCCCTATTCTTTCTTTTGCACAGTTAAAGTTGCTTAGATTTGTCATGATAGGAAAAACATTCAGATCGATAGATAGGGCCTTTAATTTGTCAGGAAACAAAACTGATATTTTAGATAATGAGAAAGCTTATGATTAGAAAATGGGATTCCACTGTTTACCTATTCCAGCCAAAGCAGAAGCCTCTCTATGGCTTAGGAGAGATACTAATACCTGTTTTATACTTTAACAACAAAAAGCAGCAAGTGTTGCTCCAAAATATTCTTAAAGAGATCAATTTCTTCAAAGGGGAGTTCTCCTCTGCACCCTTATCAGTCCCCAAACCAGTAAATGAGTAAATTTAACTCATTTTTCATACTCTCAATCTGACTGTTAAAATAAAATATTAGTCATCAGTCACCACAACAGCAGATAAAACTCTAGAATGATCCAGTTTGCAGACAAAAGCTTTCCTTTTTATGCTCTATTAATCTATCTTCATCCATGGTTCAACAACTCTAAGGGCCACATCCTTTGCTCACTTTGACTCTGAAAGTTTGTAGCGGATAGAGGGCACTTTTGTGGCCCAATAGATAGTATGTTCCAGAGAGTGTTTCTCCTGATCGATTAGGAAACTCAGACTCTAGGGAGTGAGGGACACAGTTCTCACTGCTTCTACAGCAACTTCCAAACTGGGACTTGTGAGAGGGTATACCACGTAAAGGAAACCCAAATACAGAACAAGGTAATTTTGGAAAGATCCACCCATATCTTCTGGCAGCCAGAAGTTTAAGGTTGCCATCTTGACTAGTAGCCACTGATGGACCTATTCTCTATGAATTTACCCAATTATTTTTTTTAACCTGGTTATGCTTTTGGCCATCACAACATTCCATGGCTATGAGTTCCATAGGTTACTTGTGCATTGTGTGAAAACGTGCTTCCTTTTGTTTGTATTAAATCTGCTACCTATTAATTTCATCCCCTGGTTTTTGGATAGTGGAAAAGGGTAAATTACATGTCTCTATTCACTTGTTCCACACCATTCATGATTTTATAGACCTCTCTCCTACCACCACTTAATCATCTTTTTTCTAAGCTAAACAGCCCTAAGATTCTTAGTCTCTCCCATGTGGATGCTGTTCCATATGCTCCATCATCTTTGTTGCTGTTCTCTTTTCCAGTTCCACTACATTCTTTTTGAGATAGGGCAACCAGAACTGCACCCAATATTCAAAGCACTGGTGTACGATGGATTTAGATAGTGGCATTATATTTTCCATCTTTTTTTCTACCCCTTTTCTAAAAGTTCCTAACATTCTGTTTGCCTTTTTGACTGCTGCTGCACTGAAATTGAGCTGAAGTTTTCAGAGAACCATCCATAATGGCTCCAAGATCTTTCTTGAGTGGTATTAGTTAATTTAGAACCCATCATTATAGGCATGCAGTTGAGACTTTTTTTTCTCTAATATGCATTACTTTGCTCCTTGTCAACACTGAATTTCATCTGCCATTTTGTTTCACAGTTGCCCAGTTTTGTGAGATCCCTCTGTAACTCTGCAGAGTCAGTTTTAGACTTAACTATCTTGAAAATTTCGTATCATCTGCAAATTTTGCCACTTTTCCAGATCATTAATGAATAACTTGAACAGAACTAATCCTTGGAAGACCTGCTGTTTACCTCTCTCCATTATGAAAACTGATGATTTACTCCTACCCTTTTTTCCCTATCATTTAAACCAGTTACTGGTCCATGAGAGGATCTTCCCTCTTATCCCATGACTACTTAGTTTCTTTAAGAGCCTTTGGTAAGGGACCTTGTCAAAGGATTTTTGAAAATCCAAGTTCACTATATCCACTGGATCACCCTTATCTTCTTCAGCACTAAAGAGAAGCTCTGTGATAAGGATCTTGATGTGCCAATCCCGGAGGTCAGGGATGACCTAGTCATTGTTTTTGCTTAGAGAAGTTACCCCCCACTAACAGCACCTTTGTGAAGCTTGAGGGGTCAGCCATCAACCTGAAGAGGAGAATGGAACATTGGAAATGTTCACAATTTAACAACGGGGCGGCGGGAAGCGGCGCGGGCGAGGGATGTGCTGGCCGCGGCTTCCTACCGCCCCCATTGGCCCGGGACGGCGAACCGCGGCGAGTGGGGGCCGTGATCGGCCAAACCTGCCACGTCAGCAGGTAAATAAATTGGCCCGGCCCGCCAGGGTGCTTAACCTGGCGAGCTGCGTGCCAAATGTTGCTGACCCCTGTTCTAGAATCTGAGTGTGAAAGAAGGAATCTTTAGTCAAGAGACTGGTGGGAGGGAAGTTTCTGCATGATCGATACCTTCATTTCAATTCAAGTGATGTCAAGAGACCTTGAATAACCCAGAGTTAAACTCTACTGCAGACAAATTAATTTCCTGCATATAGGAAAAGGTCAGATTCCCCTAACAACTGAGAACACACATAAGCTTTAGCATTAGACTCTCAGTGAGCGTGAGGAGAGGCCTCTTAATGATGTAATGCCCCAAGCACAGGCTGGAGTTAAGTCAACTGTCATATAAACCAATATGAAAAAGGGCATGACATTTTAAAATAAACTGACTGAGATAGCTAGATAGGCAACTTTCCTTTCAGTCCTTCAGAAAGATTTCTTAAGCTTATCTTCTGCTATGACAAAGCTTTCTAGTAGCATGGACAACTTAGTCATGTGAATTCTGTCTATTCCATCCATCTTATGCTTTATGATTTTGGCCTTCTATATAGTCTTAATAAATCCTACAACTGTAATTCTCTGTCTGCATCATATCTGCTTGGAGGAATATTACCCATAAGATAGCCAGTCCCTTTTGGACAGAGTTGTTCAGACCTCATTACCTGGGAAGACAATAGAATATTAGACTCTCAGAACAACTCTGTTCCTTCCACTCCCCGGTGCACAGCAGAGCCCTCGTATTCAATCTGCTGCTTATTCTAAGACAAGTCAGGGAGACTTCACCAAAAGAGGTGTGATTTGGGGGGGGATTCTCCTAAGTCTCCAGGCTGAAAGATGGGAATTAGCAGTGAACGAATGGATGCAGCATTGACACACCTGGCAGTGGAGTGATCCGTGACAAGCCAGCTAGTTTCACCAAAGGCAACTGATATGACACTACCCACATGCAGTTTCTAAAATTAAAAACGATGCTGCTGAGGCTGAACAACAGTAACTCTGGAGCTGGGTTGCTTTCCATGCTCTTTGCAAAGATTTAGAAAAAATAGGAAGAGGAAAAGGCACCGTAGATTTACTTTGCTGTTTAAAATCAGCTACAGCAATTACAAGTTTGCTCTTGACAAAGTGATGATGTTTACAATGTATGTCTACCACTTACCTTCCTTACACCTTGTTACTACCACTCACCTTACTGGATACCTACCTTCTTCTAGCTTAACAGCACTGGACCTTTCTAATTAAAGCTACTGGGGATGGTGTGTCTCAAAGTTGATTTATTAATCCTTTCTATCTCCACAAACATGGCTTTTCCTTCCAGCCCAACTAGACTGAGGCCAAATTTCTCTAACTGAAAAAACTGACCAGCTTCCAGCTCAGAGACTGTTTCGTCATTTATGAGAGATAACTCCATTTCTGATTTCAGGGTTTTCCTTGGACAATGCCACTCCTGTACTACTGGTTAAAGTTCAAGTATCTGTTTCATGTACTATGGTTCTGTATGGTTATGTCATGCTAAGCTTGTCAAATACCAGAGGATTTACTGTTTTGAAAGGAAGAAAATTAAATATTTTTTAAAAATTATTTTTACCAGCTAATATTTCTGTAAATGAAGTCAAATTAAAATCAGGTAGTATTGTAAAACAGGACAAGACACATTAGTTATTAGAGAATAACTCTAAACACAAACTAAATCACCTATATTTATAAACACTGAAAACTTTGTATTTAATTTTTTTGAATTGCGGAATGTTTGCTTTTTAAAATGTAAAATACTCCTCTGAAATAATATTAATAGCAAGCAGCATTAAATGTTAAACAAAGATCACATGGTTTATCCAGGCTTTGGAAACATTCATACATCTCCAAAACAAACTTGTGTAGGGCCTGCTCTATGATGATAACTCAGAGAGTTACGTTTATTTTTACAGTCTGTTGCTAAAGCAGTGCCAGCTAAAAATAAGTCCTGTCAAACAATGATAGCGTATTCTCAAAAAACTGTCACAAACAAATACTTTTCATAGATCATCCAAATCAAGATATTGAAGATAAAGAACTTTAAGTATTTTCCTAATCCTTGTCAGTGAAGACTGAGGCAAAGCAACCATTTAGAATCTCAGCAATGTCCTTCTTTTCCTTAATTACTCCCTTAAAACCCTGATGATCCAGCAGATCCACCAATTCTTTAGCAGGCCTCCTGCTTCTGATTTACTTAAGGAATTTCTTATTCATTTTACACTGTTAACTACTTGTTCTTAGGAATCCATTTTCCCTATTACTTATTGCCTGCTATAATTTATACTCCTATTTATTGGTTTCACTAGAATCCAAATTCCAAATTTTGAAGGATTTCTGTTTGGCTCAAATAGTCTCTCAAACCCTGTCATTTAGCCACATAGACTTAGGCCTGGTCTACACTACGGGTTTAGGTCGACTTTAGCAGCGTTAAATCGAATTAAGCCTGGACACGTCCACACAACGAAGCCCTTTCTTTCGACTTAAAGGGCCCTTTAAACCGGTTTCTTTACACTACCTTCGACGAGGGGATTAGCGATAAAATCGGCCTTTGCGGGTCGGAATTGGGGTAGTGTGGACGGAATTCGACGTTATTGGCCTCCGGGAGCTATCCCACAGTGCTTCATTGTGACCGCTCTGGACAGCACTCTCAACTCAGATGCACTGACCAGGTAGACAGGAAAAGACCCGCGAACGTTTGAATTTCATTTCCTGTTTGCCCAGCGTGGAGAGCACAGGTGACCACGCAGAGCTCATCAGCACAGGTAACCGTGATGGAGTCCCAGGATCGCAAAAGAGCTCCAGCATGGACCGAACGGGAGGTACGGGATCTGCTCGCCATATGGGGAGATGAATCAGTGCTAGCTGAACTCCGTAGCAGTAAAAGAAATGGCAAAGTATTAGAAAAGGTCTCCAAGGCCATGAAGGACCGGGGCCATAACAGGGACACACAGCAGTGCCGCGTGAAAGTTAAGGAGCTACGGCAAGCCTACCACAAAGCCAGAGAAGCAAATGGAAGGTCCGGGGCAGAGCCGCAAACCTGCCGCTTCTACGCGGAGCTGCATGCCATTCTAGGGGGTACAGCCACCACTACCCCAACCGTGTGCTATGACTCCGTCAATGGAGAAACACACAGGGAAGACGGTTCGGGAAACGAGGAAGATGAGGATGGAGGTACTGTAGGTAGCTCACAGCAGCAAGGAAGCGGAGAAACTGGTTTCCCCAACGGCCAGGATATGTGTCACCCTGGACCTGGAACCAGTAACCCCCGAACTCACCCAAGACCCTCAAGGCACACAGGAGACCTCTGGTGAGTGTACCTTTGTAAATATTACACATGGTTTAAAAGCAAGCGTGTTTAATGATTAATTTGCCCTGGCAATCGCGGCCAGTACATCTACTGGAAAAGTCTGTTAACGTGTACAGGGATGGAGCGGAAATCCTCCAGGGACATCTCCAGAAAGCTCTCCTTCATGTACTCCCAAAGCCTTTGCAAAAGGTTTCTGGGGAGGGCTGCCTTATCCCGTCCGCCATGGTAGGACACTTTACCACGCCAGGCCAGTAGCACGTAGTCTGGAATCATTGCATAACAAAGCATGGCAGCATATGGTCCCGGTGTTTGCTGGCATGCAGACAATATCCATTCCTTATCTCTCTTTGTTATCCTCAGGAGAGTGATATCATTCACGGTCACCTGGTTGAAATGGGGTGATTTTATTAAGGGGACATTCAGAGGTGCCCGTTCCTGCTCTTCTGAACAGAAATGTTCCCCGCTGTTAACCATGCGGTGGGGGGAGGGGTGAAGTGATCATCCCAGAGAATCGTGTGGGGCACTGCGTGAGTGATCTCTCATACCAAACCGGCAGGCAGAGGAAAAATGCAACCTTGTAACGATCAAACTGATATGCTCCAGCGTATGGTTGAGCTGCAGGAAAGGCAGCAGGAGCAGAGACCGCCACTACAGCCCCTGTTTAACCAACAGCCCTCCTCTCCAAGTTCCATAGCCTCCTCACCCAGATGCCCAAGAACACGGTGGGGGGGCCTCCGGCCACCCAGTCACTCCACCCCAGATGATCGCCCAAGCATCAGAAGGCTGGCCTTCAATAAGAGTTAAAGTTTTAAAATGCAGTGTGTCCTTTTCCATCCCTCCTCCCCCACCCATCCCAGGCTACCTTGGCAATTATCCCCCTACTTGTGTGAGGAATTAATAAAGAATGCATGAATGTGAAAAAACAATGACTTTATTGCCTCTGCAAGCGGTGCTCGAAGTGGGGAGGGGAGGGTGGGGTGGTTGGTTTACAGGGAAGTAGAGTGAACCGGGTCGGGGGGGGGGGGGTTGGAGGGTTCATCAAGGAGAAACAAACAGAAGTTTCACACAGTAGTCTGGCCAGTCACAAAACTCATTTTCAAAGCTTCTCTGATGCGCACCGCGCCCTGCTGTGCTCCTCTAACCGCCCTGGTGTCTGGCTGCGCGTAATCAGCGGCCAGGCGAGTTGCCTCAACCTCCCACCCCGCCATAAATGTCTCCCCCTTACTCTCACAGATATTGTGGAGCGCACAGCAAGCAGCAATAACAATGGGGATATTCTTTTCGCTGAGGTCTGAGCGAGTCAGTAAGCTGCGCCAGCGCGCTTTTAAACGTCCAAATGCACATTCCACCACCATTCGGCACTTGCTCAGCCTATAGTTGAACAGGTCCTGACTACTGTCCAGGCTGCCTGTGTACGGCTTCATGAGCCATGGCATTAAGGGGTAGGCTGGGTCCCCAAGGATCACGATAGGCATTTCAACATGGAGCATCATGTACCTTTCCCGGCCATCCCACGTTGATGTTGGTGAAACGTCCCTTGTGATCCACCAGGGCTTGCAGCAGCATTGAAAAGTACCCCTTGCGGTTTATGTACTCGGTGGCTTGGTGCTCCGGTGCCAAGATAGGGATATGGGTTCCATCTATGGCCCCACCACAGTTTGGGAATCCCATTTCAGCAAAACCATCCACTATTGCCTGCACGTTGCCCAGAGTCACTACCCTTGATATCACCAGGTCTTTCATTGCCCTG
This sequence comes from Chrysemys picta bellii, assembly GCF_011386835.1. Lineage (NCBI taxonomy): Eukaryota > Metazoa > Chordata > Testudines > Emydidae > Chrysemys > Chrysemys picta. Next base: position 40,299,328 of record NC_088795.1, read on the forward strand.
GCAACTTGGATCACAGCAGCCCCCACCGTAGATTTGCCCACTCCAAATTGATTCCCGACTGACCGGTAGCTGTCTGGCGTTGCAAGCTTCCACACGGCTATCGCCACTCGCTTCTCAACTGTGAGGGCTGCTCTCATCCTGGTATTCTGGAGTTTCAGGGCAGGGGAAAGCAAGTCACAAAGTTCCATGAAAGTGCCCTTACGCATGTGAAAGTTTCGCAGCCACTGGGAATCGTCCCACACCTGTAGCACGATGCGGTCCCACCAGTCTGTGCTTGTTTCCCGGGCCCAGAATCGGCGTTCCACGCCATGAACCTGCCCCAGTGACACCATGATTTCCACATTGCTGGGGCCTGTGCCTTGTGAGAGGTCTATGTCCATGTCAATTTCCTCATCACTCTCTTCGCCGCGCTGCCATCGCCTCCTCGGCTGGTCCGGGTTTCGCCTTGGCATGTCCTGGCTCTGCATATACTCCAGGACAATGCGCGTGGTGTTCATAGTGCTCATAATTGCCGCGGTGATCTGAGCGGGCTCCATGATCCCAGTGCTAGCTATGGCGCCTGGTCTGAAAAAAGGCGCGAAACTAGTATCTGACGGACCAGGGGAAGGAGGGAGGGCGGGACGGAGGGCGGGCCGAGTGACGACATGGCGTACAGGTACAGGGAATTAAAATCAAGAAAGGTGGCTGTGCATCAGGGAGAAACACAAACAACTGTCACACAGAATGGTCCCCCCAAAGATTAAACTGAAAACCCTGGGTTTAGCAGGCCGTTGATTTGACGGAGGGAGGGGGAAGCAAATGAATACAGAACAAATCTATTTTTTACATCTTAAGACGACAGTGCAGCGTGACTGATAGCCCTCGGCATCTTCTGGGCGCTTGGCAGTTAGTGTACTACGATGGCCTTCAGGCCTATTGCACAATCTGCTGCTCAGGGAAGATTCTGCTAATGTGCGATGATCCAACTTGTAATAGGACGGTTACCAGTCGTAATACACCATCTACTGCCAAAAGGCAAGGGGCTGGTGCAATGCAGCCCTACGGCTGCCAGCCCCACAGCTGCCAGCCCCACAGTTGCCAGCACCCAGATCGCCGATGAAGGCTACCAGTCTACTGCACCATCTACCGCCAAAAGGCAGTTAGCTGCTGCTGCTGTGTAGCAATGCAGTCCCACGTCTGCCGGCACCCAGATGACATATGGTGACGGTGAGCTGAGCGGGCTCCATGCTTGCCGTGGTATGTTGTCTGCACAGGTAACCCAGGTAAAAAGGCGCGAATCTATTGTCTGCCGTTGCTGTGACGGAGGGGGAGGGGCCTGACGACATGTACCCAGAACCTCCCGCGACACTGTTTTGCATCATCCGGGCATTGGGATCTCAACCCAGAATTCCAATGGGCGGCGGAGACTGCGGGAACTGTGGGATAGCTGTGGGATAGCTACCCATAGTGCAATGCTCCGGAAGTCGACGCTAGCCTCGGTACTGTGGACGCGGTCCGCCGACTAGAGCACTTAGAGCATTTTATGTGGGGACACACACAATCGGCTGTATACAACCGATTTCTATAAAACCGGCTTCTATAAATTCGAACTAATTTCGTAGTGTAGACATACCCTTAGTCTTCGTCTTCCTGATTCCCCTCTTCTGCAGCAATACACATACCCTTTGAGGTTGTTACTGGGATTTGTTTAAGTAGCATACATGCCACCTTTAAAATACTTCAAATTTAAGGCCTTCGTGACTAACCATTTTATTGAAATCTCTTTCTAAATTTTAATGTCTCCTACCTGCCCCTTGGATGTTGAACCTAAATATAGTGTGGCACTATTAGTGGCTCAGCTTCTGGCATTTGAAATAGCTCCTGCGTTTTACTTAAAACTAGTCAAGAATAGCCTCTCCTCTTGTATGCTCCACAACTAGCCTTTAAGAAACTACCACTGAAGTGCTGAGAAACTATTTCCCTAAACTGTGTCTTCAGTAGTTTATATGTGGGTAGCTGAAGTCCCCATTATCATCAATGTGATAGATTTTGCTTCCTCTTGGAATTTTTTTTTTTTTTTTTTTTTTTTAAATCTGGAGGCTGGTAGTATTTCCCTACTAATATTTACATTCTTACAGGTTGGGATTTGTATCCACATAGATGCAGCTGTGTACTCCTCTCCACTCAGAACTGTTATCTCGCTAGGATCTGTGGAATCCTTTAGATACAGCTCTTCTCCTCTACTTCTTCGACCTGGTCTGTTTTTCCTATGTAGTTTATAACCAGGTATTATAGTGTCTCATTGGCTTTTGTCATTCTACTAAGATTCTGTAATGACTGTTCTATCAATATCCTTGTCTATTGCAAGGCATTCTAGTTTATTTATTTTTTGCTTTTAAACTTCTTGCATTTGCATACAGGCATTTGCAGTTTTTATTCTTGACTAGGTGCCTGTTTTTATTTAACTCCTTAATCTGGCACCTTGATGATTTTACAGAATTTACCTCTGTTCTTATCCTGTCTCTGCACTAGTTCAGTTGTAATTTGTATCCTACTCTTTGCTGGATACTCAGACACCATTGTATTACAGATGCCTTTAACAGATGTCTCTGTCCAAATTTAGTGCTCAGCTCGTGCCAGTGTTCCCTCAGCTCTTAGTTTAAATACTCCCTCAATACCTTATTTATTTTACATGCCAGCAGTCAGCTTCTGTTTTGATTAAGGAGGATCCCAAAAACCTCTGTATATGCTTTTCCTTCCCCAAAATACCCTCCAGTGCCTAATAAACTTAAATCCCTCTTCTAAATCATGCACTGAGATCCTGCAGTTCCTTCTGCTAAGCTGGATTGCCTAGTAACATGGCTTACTCCACAATGCAAGTAATAACTCAAATAATTAAATCAGAATCCCTACTTTAGAGAACAGACTCCAGAAGGGAAGAGCAAGCACCACTGGATGCTATCACCACAGTCTGTACGGGCACATCAACTCACTAGAAATTGACACAAGACAAGGTTTTTCCTATATTTCCAGTAGTTTTATTCCTAAAGGTATAGACAGAAAACAATCCACAAACTCCTTTGTCAACAATGAACATTAATAATTCAACTTGTAATAGGTGAATTTTATATCCTGTTCTGAATTCATCCTGAAGTGTAAATGGTTTTCAAAGACCCCCACCAGCTAATTAATAACAATTGATGTATTTACTATTTAAGCTGCACCCAGAGGACTATTAGTGAGCCTAACCCTTGCTCACAGCCTTTAAAATGTTATTTAAATTGGTGAGACTTGGTATACACAATATATATTCATCATGATGGACTCAGTGCAGATCATGTAGGTATTTTATCAAGTTCTTGACATCATAATGAAAAATCTATCTATATCTCCAGTATTAAAGGAAACCAAATGCCAACTGTGCCATTGACTTGGTAAACAAAATCAATTTCATAGTTCAACTGTCATTTGCAGCTCCTTTAACTGATCCAAGTCACATAAGAGAGTCTGCAGACATAGCGTATGGGCATGTTCTAGCCATGGTTCACCGAGTCCTAGTAATACATTCTGTGCTTTTTTGTGAGTGCTTTTTTTTAAAAAAACAACATTAAATTTGTTGATTGCTAGCACTGAGCGTTTTAGAAACTGCAAAAGAGGAGACATTACAGCTAATCAAATGAGAAACTATGACCAGTAAAAAACAGAGTTTCCCTTCCCTTATCAAAAAGCCATCAAATGTCAAAGTGAGCTGTAATTTATTGAAAGATGGATTCTCACTTTGCACCTAATCCTCGTGAGCCCCATCTGCAGAATGCTGCTCGACTGCATTTATGGGAGCTCCTGTGAAGTACTCAGTATTCTGAAGGCATGGGCATTTTGTACCTGCAATCATTAGCTCTAGTCAGAAAGTACTGGATGAGAGACTTGAAATATTAGTGTACACACTCTCTCACAGACATTTTAACTCTTTATAGTATACCTTGGTCAAGTCAAAAAGCTACAAAAAGCAAAAGATTTGAAACCACAGTTCACAAGGGAGAGAGGAATCCCTTTTTTAAAGAAATATATGGCTTCAGTATTAGAAAACATCAGCAATTCTAAAACAAAAAATTGATATTGATATTGTTTAATATTTGTAAGGTTTTTTTCCATACGAAAGACCCTTTTTATTCATTTTGATCTTGACTTCAAAACAGAGCTACATATTTTAGCAGTAGCAGAAAAGGTCAGGATTATAGGATGAGGCTCAGCACCGCCTACTAAGGTTGCGCAGCACTTCCGATTACAAGACTCTGTTTGTCAGACTTTAACCATCCAGGCTGGAATTTTTCATGCTGGGTGTCTACCTGCTAAATCTTTCTGGAAAATTTCAGTCAAAACAGTTGAGCTGTTTCCAAGAATGAGGAAAGGAACTGAGGAGTCAGGGGCAACAGATCTGCTGTGGAGCTGGATATGGGGATAGAATTGGATGGTCAAAGACATGCGGACAAGAAGCCGGGGGGGAGTAGGAGACTAAGGAGGAATATCAGGACAGAGGTAGTGGAAGTGGGGGTAATTGGAGGTCAAGGTGGGGGGAAACAGACATATCCAATGAGAAGCTGGGAGGGGAAAACTGGTACCAGCTGAGACTTTAACTGGATAGGCAAGGAGACTAGGATTAGGAGCCAGGAGTGAGGAAGAGACAGAACTGGGACAGGGTCAGATTGGAGGGAACCTGTGCCCACTACAGCAAACTCCCATCCAGAGCCTGGAATGGAATTCAAGATTTCTGAGTCTCACCATTCCTTTGGTGACAGCAAACATCTGTGAAACCGAGTGGCAAAGTGTCCAATTCATCTCTTTGCTGGTCCACATAGACGATGCCATTCTATTACTGCTATCAGTTCTCCTTTAGCACAAGTGGCAGAGGTCTATGTGGTGGATCTAAAGGTTTTAAATCCTGTTGATGAACCATGTGGGTGTCACAATGATACCACATGATAGAATTTCAGTTTTTTATTTTGCTTTTTCAAAACCTTAGGAAATTATACACAGAAAGCTACATTAAAGGAACATTATGGTTGTAAAGTCAAGCACTCAAAAGTTAGTATTTGATCAAATAATATGTGATCATGTAATCAAAGTGTCTCATAATGCATATGCACAGCAGGGTCAAATTAAGACTGCAAAGACAACCTTAATTCTAGCATTTCTTAACTTGAGAGTATTAGACTTTACAACCTTAATAATGTTCTTTTAACATAGTTATTTTGATGGGTATATAAAGGTACCATAATGAGAAACCTCACTGCTCCACTCTGCTAAAAACGTCCAAGTTTTAAAGTGACATTTGGTACGGATAAGCAGTAATTTACTGAAAGACATTTTGTAGCTGCAATCTTTCACTGTCTACACTCACATGGAATTCCAATGGAGGTAGCAACACTGGCAGTGCTAGCGGAAACTGGAGACACAGCGGTGGTAACCTATGATGCCTAATCTTGTAGTCCTGATGACATGGTGGTAACACTAAACCTTGTCTACATTAGCATTTGCACTGTTGCTAACACCAGTGGAGTTGCACCACTGCAAAAATTGTAGATTTTCTCCCCAAAATGCTAGAGTAAATACAGTCTTTTTGACCATGAAAGAACTAATCTGTCACATAAAATCATAATATGAGAAACCATGAAGTAGGTCTTTTGGATAGGTATTTATTGACCCCTTACCTCATTTGGTGGAACAGCAGCAAAAGGTTTGATAATAGCAGCCAATGGAATCTGAGCTTGTTTGGCCATATCGGAAGAGGATGGGAAGCAGTAGGCAGTACATCGAATATAACGAGGGCTGGCATTGCCTAAAAGAACATATTATGAGCTGGGTTATATAGGATAGATTGATTTAAATTAAAGCAATTTAAATCACCATTTTAAATCATGATTTAAATCAACAAGCAGGAAATCTTGATTTAAATAATGAATTTTAATTGTGTTCTGAATTTGCACTTTTCAGTTATTTTCTCAAAGAAAAGTTGATTTTCATTGCTTAGTAACAATTAGAACATTTGATTTTCAGCCTTTACATAATTCTGGTGCTTCTTTTTGCTAGCCAGGAGGATAAACTGTATCTATATACATTTTAGTAGATGATGAAGAACGTTTTACTTGCTATTAGTGTCAAAATAGCATTTTATTTTATTAAATAAAGCTACATTAAATGTGCTGAATATGTATGAAAAAAGTTTATCAAAACATGTTCTGCATTTAAAAATAATTTATTAAACAAAGGAAGTGTTATCCATAGTTAGTGACTGGAACTGTTCCTGGTTACCACGTCCTTCAAGATTTTAGAAGTTGTAGGTCTCCTCCCTCACACCTACCTTTTATTCGTAGGTTAGAAGAGGAAAACAAGCTTTCCTACTTTTCTCCAACTTCCAACTGATTTCTTAACTTTTAATAAACTAATCATTGAACTGAACTAGTTGAATAAATTGAAATAAAGAAAATATTTTCCCTGCACCTGGAAAAAGAGGCTACTGCTGGGTTAGCACTTCAACAAACTCTAGTTCCACGTGCTCAGCCAGTGACTTCCAGCAATGGTTTGACTTTCTTTATAACTTGGCAAACATGTTGCTTGAATTATTTTTAACTTGAATTTAAATGATTTTAACAGATTATAATAAGTTTTGATCTTAACATAGGTTTCAATTTCAAATTTAATTTTAAATAGGTTAATTTAAAAAAAAAGCCTGTATTTAATTTAAAATTTTAAAAAATCCCATTTTTTTTTATTTAAAAAAAAGTCATGGATTCTTATCCACACTGGGGTTATAAGAGGAAAAAAAAAAAGACAGGAATGCAAAGTGACAATTCAAATGTAAACACTGAACATAAAATAAATACACTAGCAAAAGCTTCCTCCTCTTCCCATGTGAGCTTCGGTACACTTTCCTCTCATAGGCTATCAGCCTACTACACCTCTTCTTCATAGGCTTTCCTCACTGTTTCAGCGTACTAAAGATATTTAAAGTTCATTGGGGCAAGAACCTTGTTTTATTTCAGTACTTGTCAGTGTCTTCCACATATATGTTGCTGTATCATTAATAATTATTCCCGGCATGAATACGCTATTGATGCTCTAGTAGAAAACATTTAGTGTGGGAATCGTGGCTGGGATCTCAAAAGGAACCCTATGGAGCTGGGCTCCCAACTGCCAGTGAAAGTCAATGGGAGCTGGGCATCTCAGTCTCAGACTCCTTTTAAAAGTTCAGCCTGAAACTGTACTTAGTTATTTGGAAGAGACTTCTTTGCTTAAAAAACAGTCTCTCCCTTCCCCTCCCTCCCTGCCCTCCAAAAAGCGGAAGAATATGTAGTAATACATTTTACCCAACCAGACTTTATCCAAACATAGATAAATGAATGCTGAGCTAATGGCATCACAAATTTAATTTACATGAGGGAGAGTCTTATATTGAGTTATAACATGCACAAATTCTGCCATCACAAAATGCGTGTGGAAGTTGAGATTGGCAATCACTCTACCTGGGGGACCGGCAGATTGCCAAGAAGGAAATGGCTGGAGCTACACAAACAAGAGGAAAAACTGAACCCAGCGACTGAGCTTGTACTCTGACCATGTAGTCTGAGCCTCAGGAATAGAAATGGACAGTATACTACAAGTTAAACTTGGCAAGTGTCAGTTTTTTAACCTTATATTCCAGCATGGACTCACCAGTGAGTCTGCATGATTCCTTTAATCATTACTTTCCCTGCACAGGGGGAGGTGAAGCGGATTCCTTAATTAATTAGAAAAAATCCTCACAGCTATTCCCACTATTTTATACAATTAAACTACTCAAATATTTTATTTCAAATGAGAAGATTGAATAAAATGTTATTCATATTTCATAGTTGAGAGTTATTCTTGTAACTGAAATATGCTTATTATAAATCCCAACAGTTCTGGGGAAGGATACAGCGTATATTCCTTGACAATGTCCTGCAGCACATGGAAAGCCAGCCAGGTTACCCCTCAAATGCAGTGCTTTTAGGGTGTGCAACTCTTGCTATGAAGTTAAGGAATTCTGAACTATGACATGAGTTTAAGTGTGGATTGTAGGGCTCAGGGTTGCTATTATTCTCAGGCTTTTTTGATTATGTTATTAGGAAAAAGGATGACTCCTGTCAGGTTAAAGGTTCTGCTTGGAGCTCACAACTATGTTTATCTTTCCACTCTAGATGCTATGTTGTTTTGTTACGAAGGAGCTGGCAGTACTAAGGGCCGGATTCTGAGAGGAGCAGAACACTCCACAATTCTCACTGTCTATACTGGAGGAGCTGTCAGTCACTCAGCCTCTGCTAGAGCAGACAGCCCTCAAATAGCACAGCAAGGCCACGATCCTGCAAACACTTTGGCATATGTATAATCTCAGTGAAGCCAAATGTTAAAGCCAATGGGAGTATTCAGGAATGTAAAACTAGGCATGTGCTTATGGTGTATGCAGGGTTGAGGTCTAAAGATCCTCAGTCAATTCTGGTACTCAATATTTCCGTGTTACAAGCTTGCATTTCTCTCTCTCTCTCCCTCAATTTTTTTATACGCAATACTGCCATGGAAATACAGTAATGGTGACTGCATTGCTCTGAACTATTAACATTTAGTATTGTCATTTCTCTTCCATGCTACCTTAACTCGTAGGGTTAAAAAGAACAATTAGCAATGTTTTACAGACACAACCGAGACAATGGAAATGAAGGTGCATTAAGGATACATCGAATGGGTTTTGCCTTTTATTTATGGCACAAGCATCTAATTAGTATATATCTTTTAAAAAGTGCTGAGCAACCATATATTCCATTAAAAAGAACAGGAGTACTTGTGGCACCTTAGAGACTAACAAATTTATTAGAGCATAAGCTTTCGTGGACTACAGACCACTTCTTCGGATGCATACAGAGTGGAATAAATATTGAGGATATATATATATATATATATATACACACACACACATACAGAGAGCATAAACAGGTGGGAGTTGTCTTACCAACTCTGAGAGGCCAATTACGTAAGAGAAAAAAAACTTCTGAAGTGATAATCAAAATAGCCCAGTACAGACAGTTCGATAAGAAGTGTGAGAATACTTACAAGGGGAGATAGATTGCCTGTCTTGTAGGAGGTGACGTCTGGGTACTTGTCTGGCTCGGTCAATCTGTTTTTTCACTTCAGCAGGTGGGTATTGTAGCATTCTTAAAACTACAATACCCACCTGCTGAAGTACCCAGAAGTCACCTCCTACAAGACAGGCCCAACAAAGAAAATAACAGAACACCACTAGCTGTCACCTTCAGCCCCCAACTAAAACCTCTCCAGCGCATCATCAGAGATCTACAACCTATCCTGAAAGATGATCCTTTACTCTCACAGATCTTGGGAGACAGACCTGTCCTCGCTTACAGACAAACCCCCAACCTAAAGCAAATACTCACCAGCAACCACACATCACTGTACAAAACCACTGACCCAAGAACCTATCCTTGTAACAAAGCCCGATGCCAACTCTGTCCACATCTATTCAAGTGACATCATCATAGGACCTAATCACATCAGCCATACCATCAGGGGCTCGTTCACCTGCACATCTACCAATGTGATATATGCCATCATGTGCCAGCAATGCCCCTCTGCCATGTACATTGGCCAAACCGGACAGTCTCTCCGCAAAAGAATTAATGGACACAAATCTGACATCAGGAATCATAATACTCAAAAACCAGTGGGAGAACACTTTAACCTGTCTGGTCATTCAATGACAGACCTGCGGGTGGCTATATTACAACAGAAAAACTTCAAAAACAGACTCCAACGAGAGACTGCTGAGCTGGAATTGATATGCAAACTAGACACAATCAACTCAGGATTGAATAAGGACTGGGAATGGCTGAGCCATTACAAACATTGAATCTATCTCCCCTTGTAAGTATTCTCACACTTCTTATCAAACTGTCTGTACTGGGCTATCTTGATTATCACTTCAAAAGTTTTTTTTCTCTTACTTAATTGGCCTCTCAGAGTTGGTAAGACAACTCCCACCTGTTTATGCTCTCTGTATGTGTGTATATATATATCTCTTCAATATTTATTCCACTCTGTATGCATCCGAAGAAGTGGGCTGTAGTCCACGAAAGCTTATGCTCTAATAAATTTGTTAGTCTCTAAGGTGCCACAAGTACTCCTGTTCTTTTTGCGGATACAGACTAACACGGCTGCTACTCTGAAACCTGTCATATATTCCATTGAAATTAATGAGAGGTTCAGGAGCTCTTTGCATTTTTGAAAGTCATGCCACCACCTTTGTCTAGGTGCTTAATTATGGGTTTGGGAGCATAATTTTAAGCAACCAAATTTGAAAATTTCAGTTGATAATTGTTTTTTTAACTTCATTTCAACTAGTAAAAAACCCAAAGTGATCCCACAAATAGTTACCTTGATCTTGGATCACACAATCTGTGGTGACAAGAGGAGGAACTTGGCCTCTGATGTTTGTAGCATAGATTTGACCTCCTCTGGAAGCCTTATCATTTTCAATTACTTGAATCTGAAGAATCAGAAATAAAGAGAAAAACATGAAATAGGGTAGACTATGGATTTCCTCAATTTCATACAGAGTTTACAGGTAACCCTATTAGCATTCATTATCTATACAGATGTGCATAGTAGACAAGGAGTATATTGTAGCATGTATTGTCCAAAGAGGATTAAAACAATAATATACATATATCTATATCCATAACTCTTTTATGCACCTTCTTAGTTCCTATTTGCCTAGGGTTGAACTTTGTCATAGTAGACCTGGATAATGGGCAAACCAAGAATGTCAGACAGTCAATGCTCAACTCCCTCTTCTGCAGGAAAACTCTCAGAAATGGACTAATGGGGAAGCAATCTCAGCAAAGTTCTCCACTGAAAGGAGAACCTTTTCTCCCTGAATAACAAACAGCAGAAAAGCCAAGCTGGCAAGTCTTCTACAGCCAGCAGCTGCCTCCAAGAGGCAAATTGTCACGCTGCGTGAAATTGTAAATCTGCCCCTGAGGTGGACACAGAAATTAATAGCCACTTGAGGCCAAAATTAGCATGACAAGTTGCTTCTTCGGCCCCATCTAAAATACAAAACTGGGACCGATTTAACTAAAGGTGTTCTGTTGAACAGATTTAGCTAAACTGGAGAGTTGTGTGTGGACATTCTTACATTTATTTAAGCCTGGTTTATAGCAGTTTAGCTTGCACCTGAAATTTAACTGCGGTTGGGAGACTCATGAAGCCTCTGTCAGACAGCAGAGATAGAGGCAAATACATCAGGATAGAGCCCACTGACTTTTATTCAAAAGCTATTCCCAAAACACTGGAAAAATCTTGGGGGCAAGTATCATTTTGAACCTTTCCCAGTGTAACTGACTCTGTCCCTTTAAATGGCTACATTTCTGTATTGCATTTTTAGCTTGCTTGACTTCCTCTCTACTCTTCAGCTTGTGTACCTATTGCTAGCTGCTTGCATAAAGGGAAAACAAACCAATTATTTACTCCAAAAAAAGTCCATTGGCTGAAGAAAGTGAACCTTTTTCAGACTGAACTCTGTAGAAAACGCATGTAAACTGTACTCTCAAGAGTTAACTGACCTAAATATATCATTATTCTTGGAACTAGTTGTTGACAAAGTACAGATGCTGCATTTCATAGATGTTTTTAGAGCACAGATGAATCTTGTAGGAAAATCTAATCAACATTGGCTATACATAAAAAAGCATTTAGCTGGCAACACTATTGTAATTTTATAATATAAACATAACACACACACAGAGATATTTATCCCTCATTTTCAATTAGCTCTTTGCCCTTTACAGTCACTGACCCAGATCTCTCTTCTTTTAAACATGCAGTTCTGATCCTTACTGTGCTGCTAAAACAAACCATTTAACAACATTTTTTTAACATTGCTGTCACTGTCAAGTTTGTTTATTCTCCTAGGGTAACTGAAACAAGACATCAGATTATTCCAGGGATATTTTTTTAGATAGAATTGTAACGTTATCCTGCTTTATGGGAAATGGTGAGATGACTTACCTATTAAAGGCAACGCCTACACTTAAAAGTCATAAAAACACTTATATTTTTTAAATAATAGTTTGTCACACTTAGTTACATCTGAAGTGAGCAACAGAGAATCCTTTCCCTCAAGGTTCCTTCTCTCCAGTGTCAACTGTTACACATCATCTTCATCCATGCCTGAAGACCACCCAGAGTCTGAACTGATCAAGGGAGTGGCCTTAGCCTCCTGCCCCTGCAGCTATACACTGTTTCATGGAGTATTAACAATATATTTCTTTAATGTAAATTCTTCCTTACATATGGTGGAAAACACACATGAGATTCCACGGATACATAGTTCATAGTGCAGCTGTCTGTCTATTTGTGGCTTTGGGGTCAGGTTTTCACAAGTGCCTAAAGCTCAGATCTTCAAAGGTATTTAGGCCCCTAACTTCCAGTGCGAGCTAGGCATCTAAATCCTTTGAGAATCTGGGTAAGAGTGACTTCTGAGCATAAGTCCCATTGATCTTCAAGCAGGACTTGAATTCCTAATTGACCTAGGTGCTTTTGAAATCACACCCTTTAACATTTTTGAGCTAATAGATATATGCATTTAAGTCCAAGACAAAATATCACAAATATTTCAGTGGTACAAATGTGCAAAAGAGGGAAACCTAGCAGTTCAGTCTACTTCAAATTTCTCGAAGATGTTGAAATATAAAGAACTAGAACAATGTAACAATAATACAATGCAATTATATCCAATGCAAAAAAAATATTCCTCCTTGAACTAAGTGCAAGCTATTTTTAATAAGATAGGCACAATGGCTGTTGTCAGAATGCTCATGGAATACATTTGCAATCCTTGGAATACCGAACTCAAGTCCACAGTGGAATTTATCATTCATGCCTCAATGGTTCTTACAGTAGTGCTACAACCTCACAGTGTATGCCAGTAACAGAAACACAATTGTTTTACAGTATTAATTTATAATGGAGCCCAGGGATACTATTTGAGATTCAGAAAAAAAATTAAATGAACTCTAATCTAATATGCAATCAAAGGTGCCAAAAGCAGCAACTTGCTATCTACGAAATCTTACTTGTCAATAGGCTTAGTGGAAAAATAATCACTGTTCATTGTGATTCACGAGGTGTTCCTGCATATCTTCTGTGCACAGAACAGAAAGGCTTGTTTATAAACATACTATAGACAGCCTCACTACTACAAGTTCCTAATTTAACAAGAGTGGTTTGAGTACAGGACCATGAACCAGGAAACTCCAAATTTTAATCTTGATTCCCATATTTCTCTGCTCTTCAGCCAGTCACTTTTCTGCCTCTTCTTTCGCCATACTTTCGGAGTTGTGGTCAGGATAGGTGCCTGAGCTGGAGCCCCACTCAAACACAGGGCTGCACTCTGTCACCCAACAGCATATCCTCAGCAAAGGCTCCTCAGCTTTGGAATTTGTTTTCCCACCCCTCACTTCCCCCCTCTCCTCTGGTCCAATATTGTCCTCAGTTTGTTGGCTTGCCCAAGCAAAGGGAGTCTAGGACGATTCTGGCAGAAGAACATAAAAGATGAGAAATGTGTTCAGTTGCTGGCTTATGAGTTACATTAATGATAGGGCAGAGGGGAGCTCCTGAAGTAGTTCATTTGCATAGCTGTATTATTAAGAAGTGTCAAAGAGCAAAGAATAGATGCTCCTTTTTTATGGAAGGACAGTAAAAACTGTAAGTACATAATATATAAAATTGGGGAACTAATAGACCAGTTAGCTGTGCAAGGTGAGACTCCACAGGGCTCTTGTCAGTAACAGTGGATAGTTAAAGAGGTCTCTGAACATAAAGCATTTCTAGATGAGTGTGAAATCTTATTAGCAATTAGTGGCTGAGTAAATAATTTATTGTAACAGGGGAGATGACCAGCCAAGAGATTAAATACAGTTCAAAACTTTTTGTACATTTTCCTTAACATGTAGGGCTTGATTCTGATCTCACTCAAACACATGTAAATAAAGAGTAACTCCACTACCTTCAACAGTGTAAAAGAAAGGGGGGGGGGAAATCAGGCACATAGTAGAAAAGTTTTTCCAAAGCCATTTTAATTCAACAATAGAATAGGCCTGTACATCCTACTGCTTCATTGTCCATCATGTACAGATCCCCACTGATGCTTTGGATGATTTTTCCAATCCTCTGGGCATTTAGTTCAAATGATAGTATTTCAGATACAATTAAAGTTTTAGATCTTCCTGGAGTAACAGGAGATGGTGGTTTATTTGAAAAGTTTGCGAGTAGTAATTAATCATAGAATATCAGGGTTGGAAGGGACCTCAGGAGGTCATCTAGTCCAACCCCCTGCTCAAAGCAGAATTGTGTGTATGAATCCCTGGGAACAGATCAGGTGTTGCTGAAGGGAACTATACTGTAATATTACAGAGGAGAAGTCACATTAAAAAAAGCAATGAATTAGAGTAGAAAGTCTACACTAATTTTCTAATAAGATTCATGGATATTTTCCAAAAATGGCACTAAAGCTACACACGGCTGCCACTTAATCTAAAAGTGACAACATAACCCCTTTAAGTACAGAATACCACATAATTAAAGAATTATGTTACATTATGAACTTATTCTATGAGCCATGTGGCACAGCACATTTTAGAAGTCTAAAAAAACCCATAACATAAAAACACAAAGTTAGCTTTGATAGTTCTTTGTAACATTCTAATATGAAAGCATTCACTAGAAACTAAATACACTATTACTTACGGGGCTTGGGATGGAGTCAGGATCAAGCTTCCTCTGCTGTGGACCAGCAAGCTGTCCTGGGCCCCCAGGAAAGGCACCAGGATAAGAGAGCTGAGAGCCTGCCATCTGAGGGCCATAGTTGGCTGCAGAATTACAAAAGCCCATTCATCAAATTTAAAGTGTTAAAACTCTGTCATGAAGCTCTTACATTGTTCCATCTAATATCTGGGCATTTTATCTTGCCATACATATCTTACTGAAATAAAATATAGTGTATTTCCCCACTTCCCGCAAAATGTGCTTTCTTTGTGGGAGAGGATGAGGAGATGGAAAGAGAAAAATCTCCCTTAAATAGTATTTATGATTATTAAAAAAAAAAAAAAAAACCCCAAAACCCCACACTTTGCAGCTCAGTTTCTCCCCTCCCACAAAAAGGGAGAGAAAGTAGTTTTATAATGTGATCTAGCCGAATTTTGCATCAGGCCTTAACCGGACTTCTATTTTTGTAGATACAGTTTTTCAAGTGCAATTAAAAGCACCTGCACTTTTATACCCATGATTCATTGTTTGAAGGATAAGCCTAAAATTAAGCATGACATGTACAGGTACCAAAGTCCCTCCTGCATGTGGCTGCTGTGGTGTAGTCAGCAATGCCTCCCATGACTGATTAGGCCCTACGTGTCAAAAATGAAACTACACCTTTAGTTTCAGCTTTACTCATGAGATGGCAGCAGTTCTAATGCACAATATTTAATGCTTGTTTTTTAATAAGAAACCAAACGTCCATCTTTACCATGCTGTGGATGATACCCAGGCACTGGGGGTTGTCCTGGAAGTTGCTGCAAGTTGGCATTTGAGGGTACAGATCCAGGAATCCCATCCTGCATAGCCATTGGAGGCAGTGAGGGTGGCGTACAAACGCCATTCAGATTATTTGCTGGTGCTGGAGAAATCTGAGATCCAGGTGGCAAGGCCATTTGCTGCTGTGTTGGTGGTGGAGGACATGAACCTTGAAAAGATGTTGGAATCCCAGAAGGCATGAGAGAACTCTGAGAAGCACCAGGACCTGTGCAAGAACATTACTGTTATACACCCAACGATTTGAAAATGATAACATACTAAACTATTTAATGTTATTAGTTGCTAATATATTTTCAGCCCATGTATGAATACTGTAATTTAAACTGATAGTGCCTCTAAAGCAGAGGTGGGCAAAGTATGGCCCATGGGACCATCCTGCCCAGTCCCTCCCCCGCAGCCTCAGCTCGCCTGCCGTCAGCACTCTGGGCAACGGGGCTGCGAGAGCCGCCGGGTGCAGTGTATTAAATTGCTCCCCGTAGGAATGTGCTACTTACGGAGCACCAGGACTGGCAGCCAGAAGTAGTACACCGTAAGTAGGAGAAACAGAGCAGTGTAAAACTTATACCTTCAGTAGATTAAAGAGTATTTAAGGTCTACATTTAAATGAGAGGGAAATGGTAAAAAACTATTTTCTACACAATCATTTTCAAAGGCATGCTATTAACAGTAACACAAATCAATGCTTTTTGACTAGTCTGAAACATCTCTCAGAAGTATCGTAAAAATGCTGGACCAAATCTAACCCTGTGTAAAGCAGGCATAATATCACTGTGCATTTGCACTCTCAATACACCGGGGTGAATTTAATCTGTTAGACTAAGGAATGTTTTAAAAGGCACCCATCTTTGTGATTAACTGCACAAACTGAGGGCAAGATCCTCAGTTAGCATAACTGGTTTCATTTCATTGGAATCAGCAACTAGTAAAGACAATGGTGAACTTATGCTAGCTAGGGATCTAGTCCTCAATTTGGAAGGTTTTATCTGGTATCATACCACTTTGTAGTTGTTCTCAATCTCAATTTTAATACATTCATCCTTCTAAACAATGCAGGTGACGGTCAAAAAAACAAAATAAGACACACAAACAGAGATGGGAGCCCAGTCCTGCTCTTATTCAAGTCAATGATAAATTCCAAACTGATATGAATGAGATCAGCCCCTAAGTTTGCATTCTCTAACTTTCAGTAGGTCTACAGAACCAACCAATTGAAGTCGATGAGAGGTTTGCATACACACTAAATTTAAACTCTACTATTAAAAAATAAAAAACACACAAAAACCAACAAATCTTTGCTGGAAATAGAACAAAGTACTATCAAAACAGAAAGATCCTCCTGAAGCTGGGAAACAGTAACTGTGGTTATGAACAATGGGCAAGACATAAGCAACAGAGTCAAAGAGCACAAAAACTAATGTGAGAGTTGATATTTCAACAAGAACCCAGTGGTAGCTCCAGTACAGCTGAAAACAGGTTTAGTAACATAATATAAAATAACTCTCATTATTATCAGCAAAAAGAACAGGAGTACTTGTGGCACTTTAGAGACTAACAAATTTATTTGAGCATAAAATAAAATAAATTAACAAATTAAATGTATTTATTTATTTGTCTTTAAGGTGCCACAAGTACTCCTGTTCTTTTTGCAAATACAGACTAACAAGGCTGCTACTCTGAAACCTCTCATTATTATGTGATCCCTAATTGTATTAGCACAGTATTTCTTATATGATCCCAATATAATCCTCATTCCAGAGGAACTTTATCAACTTGAGTAGGTAAGAAAATACATGTACTTTCTTATTGTCATAGAGCCAAATTCTCCATTCCTAAATAGAGCAAAACTCCCAATGACCCAAGTTTTGCTTGATGAAAGGCCACAGAATTTGGATCATGACCATAACATAGCATAGTTATAAATCTTATTTGGTAATTTCTTGGATCCCTACTTCATCCAGAAAATGATTTTACAACAGATATTTCCCAAACCCTCAGAGTTCAGTCCCCAACACGGAAGGGGTGAGTTCTGGGCACTCACACAGCTTGCTTGCAAATGAAAGTCTTTCATTTGCATGCCATATTAGAAAACTGCACATCTATGTAGTTGTCTCCTTGCACAAACCCAAAATTTGCAGAACCAAATGTTTCACACAGATGTTTTGTGAAAAGAGAATAGGCACCAACATGTGAAAATGTGGACCTTAGCAACTAATTTGTTTTGACAGATTTTGTTCTACTTTGCATTCAAGTTTTGGGGGGTTTTGGTTGCTATTGTAGAAATCAAATTATCAAACTTTTAAAGATATGCCTAGAAGGATATCACTCGCTCTCTTCCAGTGCAAGTAAAATGAATGCATATGGGAACCTGCCAGCCAGCACAGAGGTTGGCACAATGACTCTCCAAGGTTCCCTATAAAATGGCGCTATTACTGTAAAAAGCACAAAGGGTTTAGCTCCTGATTACCTTTCTAATGTCATAAAATTCAGGCCTATGTTATCTGCTTTCAGAAACAGGTCTTTTAAAAGCAGGATTATTATTATTATGATGTTATTATTAAAAACATCACTGGAAGGTAAGTCTGTGTACTGCTATGCTAGTGAATTATGCAACCCCATTATTAATTACTTGTACATCAAACTAAAGTGCGGGTCAACCCTGAAAAGTAACTAAAAAAATGACAAAAGGAGTCCCATGATTATTGTGTCCCAGTAACTTCAGTTCAAGTTTCCTTGATTTACAAATAAAAAAAAAAGAGTTTTTTTCAAATTGGCAGCACTACAAATTCACCCTGGGATCTGAAAGTCAAGCTGGGCTCTTTCATTCTCAAACACCATTATTGGTAAAAGATTCTACAGGCCAAATTCTGATTTCATTATAACTATGCAATGTAACTGTCTTCAAATTATGCAACACCGTTGTCTTCAGCATGGATGCACAGTTGTAAATGAGGGCACAATAAAGCCCTTAAGTAGACCTTTGTTAACAATTCTGATGATGTTATGCAAGCAAGAATAGAGTCCAGCTCACTCCTCTCATAGCTGCGTTCATTCTACAGTGTTAATAGGAGTAAAGACATAATACACTCTAAAGTGAGCAGATGACTTTCAGTACACCCAGGGAGCACATCTGTTGAGTTAATTTTTTTTTTTTTTTTACAGTCACTTTCAAAGACGAATCAAACTTTAAAAAGACAAGTTTCTAAAATTAGTCTCAATATCCATTAGTGGGAATAGCAATTAAATACCAAGACATGCTGATTTAACACGCAGCATTATGGAAAATATCTAACACAAAGAATGCTTGATAAACAGTAAGGTGGAATTTTTAAAAGTTCATAGTGTTGTCCTAACTTTATTTCTACAGAAGTCAATGGGAATTTTGCTATTACCTTTAATGACAGCACAGTTAAGCTAGCACTCAGCACTTTTGAAATCTTCAGGCTATATCATTGGTTTTCAAACATTTTTCATTTGCAGACCCCCTAAAAATGTTCAAATGGAGGTGCAGTCCCCTTTGGAAATCTTAGACAATCTGTGGACCCCTTGGAGTCTGTGGACCACAGGTTGAAAACTACTGCCCTATATGGTTCTTACAAGAACATTTAAAGGTAGACACACTTGAAGGAGCAGGATGAGACTGACATTTAGGAACCTGAGTAAGTAACAATGCTCAACACGGTGGTCTCAAAGAGCAATCTATAGTTTACTTTTGACTTATTTAACAATATTAAAAAAATCAAAATAGATACATTGTTGGCTCTTTCATCATATTTTACAAAAATGGATAAATAACGCAACCATTACCATAGTTATTTATCTGCAGGGTGCTGAGCTGATTAGCCAGTTGTGTTGTGGATGAAGAGGATGCACTATTTGGATAGGATGGCTGTGACTGAGGACAATACGGGGGATAGGAAGGTGCTGCATTGTTGTGAGGTGAAGGGCCTTGAAACCTGAAAAGAGAAATTAATTTATGTTTTTAATATATATATAAATAAATCACCTCAGCCAATCACAACCCAGAAAGTCTAATATCTCCTCACAAATGACACTGAAAGTGTCACAAATGACACTGGCCAAAATAAGGGCCAAAATTACAAAGAAGTCTCCTCAGACTGTCCCCACACAAAGTATATTTTTATTACAATAGAAATGAAGAGTGCACAGAGAGGAAACGGTGTACCTATACAGAGAGCAAGTATTCATTTGCACACATAATTACATGTTAGAAGCAATTAAACCTGAGGGGGCCTGTATGTAAGATTTTGCTGGTGCGGTTTTAGAAGTTCTTTTGAAATTCTGAACCCAAATGTCAAATCATCTGACCCCTTTTCCACCTGTGGGGGACAAGGGGACAGCCTTAGTTTTGGGTGGATGAGGAAGATTCCTACTGTATTAACAAGGGGAGAGAGAGAGAGAGAGAGTGTGAGTGTGAGTGTGAGTGTGTATCAGGCTGTGGGAGAGAGAGAGCTGAAGAATCTTTGTATGTGGAGGAAGGAGGAACAGCCTGTGTGTGGGAAGCAGTGGGTGCTGTTCTGGTCTTCTACACTGTTCTGACCATACTTCACCTCTAAACATGAAGGGACCTCTCTTTCCTTTAAGTGAAATATAACTTTGTTTTCTTGCTATTTTGTTCTATTTTGTCCTGAATTACAATACCAGTTCTTTCTAATGTGAGACTATTTACAGTACATAAGGATAGGATAAGTACATAGCACACAGCAGATGAAGTAAAGGACTGGGAGTCAGGACTGGTATAAGTTCTAGTTCTGGCATCACCACTGACCTGCTGTGAGACATTAGGTCAGTCACCTCGCTAGTCTGTGTCCCTGATTCTTTGTCTATGTACACCGCAAGCTATTCAGAGCAGGAACTGACTCTCACTAAAAGTGTTTGGGCATGGTACAATGGGGCTTCAATATGAGCTGGTGCCTCTAGATTCTACCACAATACTAACAATAACTGAAACTTCCTAATTTAGATATCTAATTAAAACACACAAATACATTTTTATTTAAAATAAACTATTAACAAATATATCTGGATGACAACTAAAATAGAAATGTGAAGACATTAGTAGTTTGACTCACTGATCTTTAAGACATTGCTGCTAGACAGCACCAAATTAATAAAAAACATGCAACCAAAAATAGTTACAGCTAAGAATTTAGAAGCTTACCATACAGTTCTTTTTTTTTTTTTGTTACTCCTTGGAAGCCATTTTATTCAAGCTATTTTTGTTTTTTTTCTAAGGCAGCTATACACATTTTTATTTATAACTATACAAACTACGAATTATGCTACTGAACCACTCTATGGTCAACTTTCTCCATCATCTTCATCTCTCTTCATTATCTTCCTTCACATTCTCCTTCTTATCCCTCCTGCCATTTTCATTTTATCTTTTCCCTACTTTATTTCACACTCTTCTTGTTCTACCCCTTCATGTAACCCTTTCTCTTCGCTCTACTTTCCCCAAACATCTAGCAAAGCTCACCAAACATCAACCTTCCTGTCCAAAGTAAATCACAGAGAAGGCAGCCACCAGCCTCCAAGAATTTGAGAAAGCCTCATTATATCTTTAGGGCATCCTGTTGAGTTTTGTCTGTGATGTTGGAAGCTGGCTTAAAGAAATTGCTAAACAGGCAAACTGAATATTGATGCACAGACATGCACAAGCTTCTACTCTCTATTAGCTGGTAACTGATGTAATGCATTCATCATTATATGACAAACCAAGAGGTTCTAGTCATAAGAAGAAAACTTGATACAGAAAGATACAGAAAATTAATGTAATTTCTATAACAGACGGTATTTCTAACACCTGTTTGTTGCCTTTGTCTCCTCCAAGTAGAGGAGACAAAAAAGTGTAATACTAAAGCTTTTCTCAGTGCTGGTTCACTTTCTATTTTTATATTTCTAATCAGACAGAGAAAAAAAGGTCAAAGGTGATTCTCTACTCAGGGAATATATCCTACATAAAGGTTGTATGAAACACATGGTCCAAATTATTCCTCAGTCTACATTAGATAGTTACTTGATCCAGGAATCCAAAGATCAGTGTTTTCCCCCAGTGAATCAGATTTACACTTCTAACCCCAATAGCCATTCCAGAGCACAAGATTCATTTGAAACAGCTGGTCTGACTTGTTCCTCTGAAAAGCAGAATGCATTATTATACAATAATGAGCATGAGAAGTCTATTGGTGCCCAGCATGGACGTATTGCAAGAAAAAGGACAAAAGCCAATTGCCTTCAATCGCCTAAATATACCAATAACCCAGCACCAGTAGCATATTAATGTGCACAGTGAATAAATTATTGCTATTACAATAAAGCTTTTAATTGTAATTTTTTTAATACAAATATTTTTAAACTATAATCTTGGGTTGTTTATGCAATCTATGCTTCCACCTTAAAAATAGTTCCAAACAGAAGTTGGGAATAGAAGAATAGTTCCCAATTTACTTGTAAATTTACTAGGGCTCTCAAGAGATTAAAAAAATTAATTGCAATTAAGTGCAATTTAAAAAAATTAACTGTGATTAATCATGCTGTTAAACAATAATAGAATACCATTTATTGAAATATTTTTGGATGTTTTCTAGATTTTCAAATATGTTGATTTCAATTATAAGACAGAATACAAAGTGTACAGTGCTCACTTTATAAATTCTAATTCTATAGTCTGAGACAATATATTCATGTAATGTTTAAGAAAAGTTCTGTAAATGAGTTCCAATAGATCATGGATTAGGGACCCAATCTTATGGGGTGCCAGGGCTTCTGTACAGATTATTTAATCTATCTACCCAATGGGACTCAGTGCTCAGTCAGAGATGCTTAGTTTTGCAGTTCTCAAACTGTGGATTTGTGTCTCCAGAGATAACATGCTTGTTAACAGCAAAAATGTTTTTAAATAAATAATATATAGAGGTGAGAAATAACAGACCTCAACCCTATTGTCCCTCTGCAAATTTGTGTACACAGAGTCAATCCCTTACCTCTCTCTAAAAGTGCAAAGTTTCAAAAAGTTCAATGAATAGAAGATTGTTGGGGCGGAATAGATCTGGACAAGGAGATGAAGTCTGAAGATAAATGTGAGAAGGGAGGGACAGGCAGTAGAAACAACAGTGAAACTGTTTGAGCAGCATATTCCAGAAGTCTTGAGGTCTTTCTGAGTGTAGCCTTCATTGATTTGAGATCTAACATACTTGTCTCTCAGTAGAAGGGAAAAACTATAATGGCAGCAGGCCGTAAGAGAGACCCAGCTTGGGAATATTTTAATGAAGTTCCTCTACCTATGGGTAAGACAGGGATGTGTGCAAAATGCAAACAGTGTAACAAAGAAATGCAAGACCTGTTTGTCCGAATGAAACAACATCATGAGAAGCATTCCTTCTCAGGAGGAAGCTGAGTTGAAGATGATGAAAGGAACATGTCTGAACATGCAGGGTCTTCAGGTTGGTAAAAAATTTTATTTCATACTTCTTTTGTAAGGAATTCCTGTCGTCCTTCTGGACTATTCTTGAATTCTCATGTTTGAGCAAAAAATATAGTTGTTACTCTATGGTACTATCATTTTAGATGCGGTTGTGATAAAAAATAAATAGCTGAAATAGGCAGATCTTCCTTTTACAATTTCACCTTTAAAGTAGTACTGAGTGTCAATGAATGCAATGAGTAATACTAAATGAGCACTATGGTAATAATACTGAATTGACTTATTTTGTTTAGGAGAATCCATCCTCAACATACAGGATTCAGAAGACTATCCACCTTCAAGATCACCATCATTTTCTATAGTTTCAGAGTTATCTGCGAATGATAGTGTTTCAGTCATATCATCACATAGCCACAGTAAATAGCCACCTGTAGCAAAAAGAAAAAAAAAATCTCCATCATCCAAGAACAACCATAGATAAGTTTGTGATGAGAACCAGCAGATTACAAAAAGATGTAATTGATGAAAAAATTGCCTGGTTTGTTTATGCAGCAAACTCTCCTTTATGTACGATTGAGAACCCACACTTCATTAACATGGTTCAGTCATTAAGACCAGGATACAGTCCACCCAACAGAGCAGATGTTGCTTGCAAATTGCTGGAAAAAGTGAATGAAAGAGAAATTGAGCAGGTGCTAAAGGTCTAGAGGGTGAAATTGTTAACCTAAGTCTTGATGGGTGGCGCAGTGTCCACAATGATCCTGTTGTATGTGCTTTTGTGACAACAGAAGAAGGGAATGTCTTCCTTACAGAAACAATTGATACATTAGGAAATACACACACAGTAGAATACTTACAAGAAGTAGCAGTAAAAGCTATAACAGTGAAAAAAAATTCAAATGTCTCAGATGTAGCTTGGTCACAGACAATGCTGTAAATGTATCCAAGATGAGAAGAAGTTTAGAAGAGAGTTCCAAGCTAATAACATAAAATTGCAGTGCTCATTTGATGCACCTCCTAGACAAAGACTTTAGTGTTCCAGAAATAAAGGCTAATGTTGAAATTGCAAAATACTTCTGTAACAACCACTTTGCAGCAGCTGCTCTGAAAAAAGTGGGAGGAACCAAGCTAACTCTCCCACAAGACGTGTGATGGAACTCAGTAGTGGACTGTTTTGAGCACTATATCAAGAACTGGCCTAATCTGACGACAGTTTGTGAACAAAATCGTGAAAAAATAGACGGCACTGTCACAGCCAAAGTTCTGAACATTGGGCTTAAGAGAAATGTTGAACATATGCTGAGTATCCTGAAGTCTATTTCTGTAGCCTTGAACAAAAAGCAGGGAAATAGCTGTTTTATTGCTGATGCTGTTGAATTTGGAAGGAACTGAGTGAGATCTTAAAAAGAGAAATATGCAATGATGGAGTTAAATTACAAGCATTAAAAACAACGAATGGGACAAGCACCATCTCCAGCTCATCTTCTTGCAAATAGTGTCAATACTCAGTACCAGGGTCAAACCTTAACTGCTGAAGAAGAGGAGTTGCCTATGCCATGGACATCCAGCAATCATCCCTCCATAATGCCAACTATAATACACTTCAGAGCCAAGGGTGAAGCATTCAAGAAATATATGTTTGCTGATGATGTTTTAAAGAAAGTCACACCAGTGAACTGGTGGAAGTCACACAAGCACTTGGATTCAGAGACTGCTAAAGTAACAATCTCACTTTTAACAGCAGTAGCTTCTTCTGCCAGTGTAGAAAGAATATTTTCTTCCTTTGGATTAATTAATTCCAAACTGAGAAATCGTTTGGAACCAGAAAAAGCTGGAAAGCTTGTTTTTCTTTTCCAGATTATGAACAAACAGAAAAATGAAGGTGAAGACAACTAAGTTAGCTGCAAAAGCCAATATTTTAAGTTTCTCATGTTGACCTGGCTGATATGGTCGATTTAATTTTTGTGTTTTGTTTTGTTTTTTAAATATTTCATTTTACTATTTTAGTTAAAAACAATTTTAACAAAAACAAACCTGATTTTAAAAAACTTGAATGTTTAACTAAATTCAAAAATTCCTATGCTTGTTTTGTTAAAATATTATGTTTGCTGTTGAAGAAAACAATCCAGAATACACAGCATTGTTGTTTTAGTTAAATAAAACAATTTAAAATGTCTGTCTGGTGATGTTCTCCTCCTAATACAGCTTGGAAGAAAATCCTCCAAATATTAATGCTTAACCTGTTGAACTGGAGATAGTTCACCGCCCAATGACTTCATCAATATCTGCTTCAATTACCTTTGTTAAATAAAATAACTCAACAATCATTCGTTTTCTGATATAACTGTAAAACTTATTTTGAAAAGTTTTCAAAATAAATTACTTAAAAAATGTATAGGGTGTACCTTCTCCAAATGAAACCTACATCTATCTCTGAGTTGTGAAGAATATGTATTAATATTATAACTAACAAGAATGCACTTTTATGTAGAAATCCATGATTAAATCGAGTCTTCCTGATTTACATCAAATTCTCCCATGAGTTAACTGTGATTAATCAACAGCCCTAAAATTTACCTACTCCTTCTTGCACGCTTTCTCCTTTTTCCTATCCCCAGAAGACTGGCTGACCATTTCAAAGCAACTTGTGACCAAAATTTACTGTCAACCCACTAAAAAGCTAAACCTGGAAACTGAACAGTCCCCAAGCTAGATGGGTCAGAAATGGCTGAATACCTATGGATCGGCTATGAAAAAAACATATAAAGAAAAAGTTAGATCTGATCCATGCTATTTCTTGCAAATCACCTGTGTGGCTGATGTCCAGTTGAACGGGGGCCATTCTGGAGGTTAGTCTGGCTATACTGATGGGTGCCAGGAGGTGGAGATCCAACAGGAGCAGAGGACCCAAAAGGCACATTAGATTTCAACATACCTAAAATAAGTCACATTTAAACATATTTATAATAGATATAAAAATGCATGAAATCCATTAAATGGGGACTCACTGGAACACAACAATCAGGAGATATAAGAATTACAGTTTCAATATCAATACCCAAGACTAGATGAATTCAGAGCCAGGCACAGAAATTAATTAAAGAAATCCATCAACAATGCTCAACATTTATTACTTCCTTCTCACCTTCCTCTCTTTTTCAACATTTCCCATTCCTTTATTGCTTTCAAGGATGCTAGTTTATGTATACTAACAAGCACAGATTATAAACAGCGACCCAGGCCTCAGCTAGGCTATGGTGGCGACCTTAAATTTTAAACTTTATAAAGGATAAAATCCAGAAATTTGACAGGAACAATAATATAAATAATAAAATTACATAAATAATATAAGGTAACATCAAATACTTGCTTAGGAAAATAAACTAAGTTACCATCACAATAAAAAGTTTTTTCAACAACACGTTGTGTCACTCCAAGAGGGAATCAACAACTCGTCACCCTGGCCTCAAAGTCCAGCTTCGTCTCCAGCTGCCCCGCCTTCTCCTCTCTCCGGCTTGTGATGCTCCTTTGCTTTGGCACCGTGATGACAACAACTCTTTCCAACAGGTTCACCCACAAACGACAGCTCCTCAAGCCGGAGGATCACCCCAACTTCCCAAACTGTAACCCCATCAGTGTCCCAATGGTCAGCCTCACCAGGCATACGATCTATGTCCCTTGCAGCCAGGCTCCTTGCATGCTGCCCTTCAAGGTCCAGCTTCCTCTAATATAGCTTGCTCAGCAAATCCCCTTTTAACATTAGTGATGCCTCTTTTCGCCTGCTTCTTCTAAATACCTCCTCTCCAGCAGATCCCGAGCCCCCTCACTCAAGCTGCCCTCTTATTGGCCGTCTCTCCCCAGGACAGCACTCTATGTTGCTGAATCTCAGCTGCAGGCCTTCACGTTACCCCTCTTGGTTGGCAGCAGGTGCTTGTCCCAAAGTTACTACAATGGAACAAAGGGGAAAAATGTGGAGAAGAGGAGAAGGAGAAACAGAAGGAAAGGCCTGGTCTACACTAGGAGTTTATCTCGAATTTAGCAGCGTTGAACCGAATTAACCCTGCACCTGTCCACACAACGAAGCCCTTTACTTCGATATAAAGGGCTCTTAATATCAATATCTGTACTCCTCCCCGACGAGGGGAATAGCGCCGAAATCGGTATTGCCATTTCGAATTAGGGTTAGTGTGGCGGCAATTCGACGGTATTGGCCTTCGGGAGCTATCCCACAGTGCACCATTGTGACCTCTCTGGACAGCAATCTGAACTCGGATGCATTGGCCAGGTAGACAGGAAAAGCCCCGCAAACTTTTGAATTACATTTCCTATTTGCCCAGCGTGCAGAGCACAGGTGACCATGCAGAGCTCATCAGTACAGGTAACCATGCAGTCCGAGAATCGAAAAAGAGGACCAGCATGGACTGTACGGGAGGTACTGGATCGGATCGCTATATGGGGAGCGGATTCAGTGCTAGCAGAACTACGTTCCAAAAGACGAAATGCCAAAACATTTGAAAAAATCTCCAAGGGCATGATGGAGAGAGGCCACAATAGGGACTCACTACAGTGCCGCGTGAAAGTTAAGGAGATCAGACAAGCCTAACAAAAAACAAAGGAGGCAAACTGTCGCTCCGGGTCAGAGCCGCAGACATGCGGCTTCTACGCTGAGCTGCATGCAATTCTAGGGGAGGCCGCCACCACTACCCCACCTCTGACCGTGGATTCCGAGGCGGGGGTAATCTCAGCCATGCCTGAGGATTCTGCGAATGGGGAAGAGGAGGACGACGAGCTTGCGGAGAGCACACAGCACTCCATTCTCCCCAACAGCCAGGATCTTCTTCTCAGCCTGACTGAAGCACCCTCCCAACACCCAGACAATGAGGCCATGGAAGGGACCTCCAGTGAGTGTACCTTTGTAAATATAAAACATGGTTTAAAAGCAAGTGTTTTTTAATGATTAATTAGCCCTGAGGACTTGGGATGCATACTGGAAAAGTCTGTTAACGTGTCTGGGGATGGAGCGGAAATCCTCCAGAGACAAGAGGAAGACCAAAGACAGGGTAGGCCCACTGCTTAGCGAAGAGGGAGAAACAGTAACAGGAAACTTGGAAATGGCAGAGATGCTTAATGACTTCTTTGTTTCGGTCTTCACCGAGAAGTCTGAAGGAATGCCTAACATAGTGAATACTAATGGGAAGGGGGTAGGTTTAGCGAATAAAATAAAAAAAGAACAAGTTAAAAATCACTTAGAAAAGTTAAATGTCTGCAAGTCACCCGGGCCTGATGAAATGCATCCTAGAATACTCAAGGAGCTAATAGAGGAGGTATCTGAGCCTCTAGCTATTATCTTTGGAAAGTCATGGGAGACGGGAGAGATTCCAGAAGACTGGAAAAGGGCAAATATAGTGTCCATCTATAAAAAGGGAAATAAAAACAACCCAGGACACTACAGACCAGTTAGTTTAACTTCTGTGCCAGGGAAGATAATGGAGCAAGTAATTAAGGAAATCATCTGCAAACACTTGGAAGGTGGTAAGGTGATAGGGAACAGCCAGCATGGATTTGTGAAGAATAAATCATGTCAGACCAATCTGATAGCTTTCTTTGATAGGATAACGAGCCTTGTGGATAAGGGTGAAGCGGTGGATGTGGTATACCTAGACTTTAGTAAGGCATTTGATACGGTCTTGCATGATATTCTTATCGATAAACTAGGCAAATACAATTTAGATGGGGCTACTATAAGGTGGGTGCATAACTGGCTGGATAACCGTACTCAGAGAGTTGTTATTAATGGTTCCCAATCCTGCTGGAAAGGCGTAACGAGTGGGGTACCGCAGGGGTCTGTTTTGGGACCGGCTCTGTTCAATATCTTCATCAACGACTTAGATATTGGCATAGAAAGTACGCTTATTAAGTTTGCGGATGATACCAAACTGGGAGGGATTGCAACTACTTTGGAGGACAGGGTCATAATTCAAAATGATCTGGACAAATTGGAGAAATGGTCTGAGTTAAACAGGATGAAGTTTAACAAAGACAAATGCAAAGTGCTCCACTTAGGAAGGAAAAATCAATTTCACACATACAGAATGGGAAAAGACTGTCTAGGTAGGAGTACGGCAGAAAGGGATCTAGGGGTTATAGTGGACCACAAGCTAAATATGAGTCAACAGTGTGATGCTGTTGCAAAAAAAGCAAACATGATTCTGGGATGTATTAACAGGTGTGTTGTGAGCAAGACACGAGAAGTCATTCTTCCGCTCTACTCTGCTCTGGTTAGGCCTCAGCTGGAGTATTGTGTCCAGTTCTGGGCGCTGCATTTTAAAAAAGATGCGGAGAAATTGGAAAGGGTCCAAAGAAGAGCAACAAGAATGATTAAAGGTCTTGAGAACATGACCTATGAAGGAAGGCTGAAAGAATTGGGTTTGTTTAGTTTGGAAAAGAGAAGACTGAGAGGGGACATGATAGCAGTTTACAGGTATCTAAAAGGGTGTCATAAGGAGGAGGGAGAGAACTTGTTCACCTTAGCCTCTAAGGATAGAACCAGAAACAATGGGTTTAAACTGCAGCAAGGGAGGTCTAGGTTGGACATTAGGAAAAAGTTCCTAACTGTCAGGGTGGTTAAACACTGGAACAAATTGCCTAGGGAGGTTGTGGAATCTCCGTCTCTGGAGATATTTAAGAGTAGGTTAGATAAATGTCTATCAGGGATGGTCTAGACAGTATTTGGTCCTGCCATGCGGGCAGGGGACTGGACTCGATGACCTCTCGAGGTCCCTTCCAGTCCTATAATCTATGAATCTCCATGAAGCTCTCCTGGAGGTACTCCAAAAGCCTTTCCACAAGGTTTCTTGGCAGTGCAGCCTTATTCCGTCCTCCATGGTAGGACACTTGACCACGCCATGCTAGTAGCAAGTAATCTGGTATCACTGCATGACAAAGCCTGGCAGAGTATGGTCCCAGTGTTTGCTGGCATTCAAGCAATATCCGTTCTTTATCTCGCTGTGTTATCCTCAGGAGACTGATATCGTTCATGGTAACCTGGTTGAAATATGGGAATTTAATTAAGGGGACAGAGGTTCCTGTGGCTGAAAAGAAATCCTTCCCTGCAGTTAGCCAAGCGGGGTGTGTGTGTGTGTGTCTTCCCTGATACCAGCCACGCAGCGGGGGGAAGGATAAAGCGATCATCCCAGAGAATTGGATGGGGGGGGTTAGTTTGGTTTCTGCTGCTGCACGTTAACAGGAAAATTGCTGCACTCAACGGGCTTTGCTTGGTACGTGGGAAAGGAGGGCGCTGCTTGTAGGAAAGCTGAAGAAGCCGAAAGACAATGGCTTACCATGGCCACATGCAAGCCGAATTCTGTTGCCCGGACCTGCGTTTGTGCTCTCTAACGCCAAAGCCGCAGGCACTCAATATTAAGATGCAAAATGTGACCTTGTACCAAAATCACATATGCTACGTAATGTGAATAGTGTTGTTCACCGTGAAAGAGTATAAGCATTGTTCTGTAAAATGTATCTTTTTAAATACTTCTCTCCCTTTTTTCCCTCCCTCCCGCAGCTGCAAATTTTTCAAGCCTCCCTCCTCCATCCTGAAGGCTATCTCAGATAAGGCGTCGAAAAAAGAGGACGCGAGACGAAATGTTCTCCGAAATCATGGAATCCACCCGCAATGAAAGAGCTCATCTGAATGAGTGGAAGGACATGGTAGCAAAGTACAGGAAAGATGCCAGTGAACATGAGGCCATGAGGGACGCTTGAGATGAGAGGTGGCAGGCTGCAACGCTGGGGCTGCTGCATGATCAAACGGACATGCTCCGGCGTCTGGTGGAGCTTCAGGAACGGCAGCAGGAGCAGACAGTGCCGCTGCTGCCGCTGTATAACCTCCCTCCCCCCTCACCATGTTCCATAGCCTCCTCACCCAGACGTGTAACATGGGGTGGGAGGGGGACTCCGTGCACCCTCCCACTCCACCCCAGTGGACAGCCCAACCAAAAGGCTGTCATTACTTTGAACTTTTTTAGTGGTCTTTTCCTTCCCTCCTATCCTCCTCCCAAACCCCACCCGGGCTACCTTGTCAGTTCTTTCCCTCTTTTTATAATCAATTAATAAAGAATGCATGATTTTTAAATGATAGTTACTTTCTTTCCTTTGAAAGCAAGCTGGGATCGAAGAGGGAGGGTGGGTTGCTTACAGAGAATGAGTCAATCAAGGGGGTGGGTTTTCATCAAGGAGAAACAAACAGAACGTTCACACGGTAGCCTGGCCAGTCACAAAACTGGTTTTCAAAGCTTCTCTGGTGCGCAGTGCTTCCTGGTGTGCTCTTCTAATCACCCTGGTGTCTGGCTGTGCGTAATCAGCAGCCAGGCGATTTGCCTCAGCCTCCCACCCCGCCATAAAGGTCTCCCCCTTACTCTCACAGAGATTGTGGACCACACAGCAAGCAGCAATAACAACTGGAATATTGGTTTGGCTGAGGTCTGAGCGAGTCCGTAAAGTGCGCCAGCGACCTTTTAAACGTCCAAATGCACATTCTACCACCATTCTGCACTTGCTCAGCCTGTAGTTGAACAGGTCCTGACTACTATCCAGGCTGCCTGTGTATGGCTTCATGAGCCATGGCATTAAGGGGTAGGCTGGGTCCCCAAGGATAACTATAGGCATTTCAACATCCCCAACAGTTATTTTCTGGTCTGGGAAGTAAGTCCCTTGCTGCAGCCGTTTAAACAGATTAGTGTTCCTGAAGACGCGAGCGTCATGAACCCTTCCCGGCCATCCCACGTTGATGTTGGTGAAACGTCCATTGTCATCCACCAGTGCTTGCAGCACCATTGAAAAGTACCCCTTGCGGTTTACATACTGGCTGCCCTGGTGCTCCGATGCCAAGATAGGGATATGGGTTCCATCTATCGCCCCACCACAGTTAGGGAATCCCATTGCAGCAAAGCCATCCACTATGACCTGCACGTTTCCCAGAGTCACTACCTTTGGTAGCAGCAGCTCAGTGATTGCTTTGGCTACTTGCATCACAGCAGCCCCCACAGTAGATTTGCCCACTCCAAATTGATTCCTGACTGACCGGTAGCTGTCTGGAGTTGCAAGCTTCCAAAGGGCTATCGCCACTCGCTTCTCAACTGTGAGGGCTGCTCTCATCTTGGTATTCTGGCGCTTCAGGGCAAGGGAATGCAAGTCACAAAGTTCCATGAAAGTGCCCTTATGCATGTGAAAGTTTCGCAGCCACTGGGAATCGTCCCACACCTGCAACACTATCTGGTCCCACCAGTCTGTGCTTGTTTCCCGGGCCCAGAATCGGCGTTCCACGGCATGAACCTGCCCCATTAACAGCATGATCTTCAAAGCGCCAGTGCCCGCCGTTTAATAGAATTTCATGTCTATGTCCTCATCACTCTCGTCATCGCGCTGCCGTTGCCTACTCCTCGTCGCCTGGTTTTGCAGGTTCTGGTTCAGCATAAACTGCACGATAACGCGCGAGGTGTTTACAATGTTCATGACTGCTGTCTTGAGCTGAGCGCGCTCCATGCTTGCCGCGGTATGGCGTCTGCACTGTTCACCCAGGAAAAAGGTGCGAAACGGTTGTCTGCCGCTGCTTTCCCAGAGGGAGAGGGAGGATGTACCCAGAACCACCCGCGACAATGTTTTTGGCCCCATCAGGCATTGGGATCTCAACCCAGAATTCCAATGGGCGGAAGAGACTGCTGGAACTATGGGATAGCTACCCACCGTGCAACGCTCCGGAAATCAACACTAGCCCCGGTACATGGACGCAAACCGAATTAATGTGCTTAGTGTGGCCGCATACATTCAACTTTATACAACCTGTTGCCAAAAACTGGTTTCTGTAAGATCGGAATAATCCCGCAGTGTAGACATACCCAAAGAGATTGTGTAGGAAAGGAAAGAAAAAAAACAGAGTAGGAAGGTGAAAAGGATCCTGAAGTGAGAAAGGTAGGGAAGAGAAAGAGGAGAAAAAAAATTAAGAGCTAGGAAAGAGAGCCTCCGAACTAGTGCAGGAAAGTACCTGTGCACTTTTATACTGAAAGCTTATTTGGGAATTCCTAGCCTCCTCATTAAGCTTTTAATAAGAAGAAACACCGATGATTAAGTTTCCCTCAGTAAGACAGTGCTTTTCAGAAAACTGAAAGAGCTTCACAACACAGGCTTATCCTAAGAATGCCAGCTCACCTATACCCAGTATCCCTTCAGTAGGAGTAAAGAGTCCTGTGGCACCTTATAGACTAACAGACGTATAGGAGCACGAGCTTTCATTGGTGAATACCCACTTCTTCGAATGCATGTAGTGGAAATTTCCAGGGGCAGGTACACCCACAACTGGTACACCCACAACTTGAATACTGCGTGCAGATGTGGTCGCCCCATCTCAAAAAAGATATATTGGAATTGGAAAAGCTTCAGAAAAAGGCAACAAAAATGATTAGGGGTATAGAACGGCTTCCGTATGAGGAGAGAAGAATAAGACCAGGATTTTTCAGTCTGGAAAAGAGACGACTAAGGAGGGATATGATAGAGGTCTATAAAATCATGAGTGGTGTAGAGAAAGTAAATAAGGAAGTGTTATTTACTCCTTCTCATAATACAAGAACAAGGGGCCACCAAATGAAATTAACGGGTAGCAGCATAGGCACCAACTTTCCCCAGCGCCGGTGGGTGCTCGTGCCCCCCACCCCAGGCCCTGCTCCAACTTCACCCTTTCCCTGCCCCTGCCCCCATTCCAACCCCTTCCCCAAATCCCTGCCCTGGCCCCGCCTCTTGCCCAAGCGCGCCGCCTTCCCCCTTCTCCCCCCTCCCTCCCAGCCGTGCAAAATAGCTGTTTCGCGGTGCAAGCACTGGGAGCTAGGGGGAAAAAGCGGGCATGCGGCATGCTCAGTGGAGGAGGCGGAGCGTAAGCGGAGGTGAGCTTGGCGGGAGGGCAGTGAGCTGCCGGTGGGTGCTGAGCACCCACCAATTTTTCCCTGTGGGTGCTCCAGCCCCGGAGCACCCACGGAGTCAGCACCTATGGGTAGCAGGTTTAAAACAAACACAAGGAACTATTTTTTCACGCAACGCACTGTCAACCTCTGGAACTCCTTGCCAGAGGGTGTTGTGAAGGCCAATACTATAATGGGGTTCAAAAGGGAGCTAGATAGATTCACGGATGATAGGTTCATCAATGGCTATTAGCCAGGATGGGCAGGAATGGTGTCCCTAGTCTCTGTTTGCCAGAAGCTGGGATTGGGTGACAAGGCATAGATCACTTGATGATAACCTATCTGTTCATTCCCTTTGGGGCACTTGCCATTGGCCACTGTCAGGGGACAAGATACTGGTCTTGATGGACCTTTGGTCTGACCCAGTATGGCCATTCTTATGTTGGCCAAAACTTGTATGTCATTTCCCTTTGCAGACTCAGTAACCTGCCCATCAATGTTGTTAAATTTTCCTCCCCGCTTTTTTAAGCCTTACCCTTTGGTTAAAGGCTACTACCCTGATTTTTCTCTCCAGTATATACTCCTTTAACTTAATTGAAATTACACCTGATTTACACAGGTCAGTGAGTAGAGAATCAGGTCTTCTATAGGTTGCCATTATAAATCTTTGGTCATTTTCTTGCATCAACCCTATGTAAGTTCAATCACATACTCTACTTTCTAAAAAAAATCTGGAGCCTCAGTTTGGCAATCTTTTTTTGAGTTTTGTATCCTGACGTGTGTATGTACAAATATTGACTGCAGCTGTCCTGCTTTGCTTTATCTGATGTCTGTCAATTACTGTGTATTAATCAGTAGACATATCATTCTGAGATATAATGAGCAACTTTCCATCCAGTCTATAAAAACTAGTCAGGTTATTTTCCCTATTAGAAGCCAATTGGCTCATATATGATCAGATAGTTGGCCTATGTTTTCCTCTTTTTAACCAACCCCACCACAGAAAAAACAAACTCAGTGAGTACAATACTGAGTAAAGTACCAACTGGATGTTACAGTCTAGATCCCGGTTAGGATCTCATTAATCTTTTTAATCAATTATTGGTCCTACAGCAGAAAACAGCTCATTTCTGAAGTGGCCACCTCCCATCAAAGAGGTTAGCTTAGAACATACCTCTCTTTGTTTTCAGAAAAGATTTTTAACTCTTTCCTTCTCTCTGCATATATTAGGCATTTCTTATCACTCTGGTATCCAAACACAACTACTACTTACTGTTCCCTGCAAAGCAAAATTCACATGCCGTGTAAGTATACATGAAAGGCCTCTTTGTTGCTCTGCATATTGTCTTATCATTTGCACTAAATCAAGACGGAGCATTTTGCACTGGTGTAAATGATTAGATGAGATGCAAGACAATTAAGAATCAGGCCCTGAGCACACAGTACGCTAGTATTGCCTTACCTGACTGAGGTGCCGAGTATGATAGGTTTGGGTCGCCATAATGCCCATAAAGAGGTGAAGAAGTAGGTGGTCCAAAGCCTGTAGAAAAACCTCCAATACCCGGTTGGGATTGGGAATATGGAGGTGTTGCAACATAACCTTGTTGGCTCATTCCGATACTATTCTCATTCCAAATGGGAATCTTCCTTACGAGTCTGTAAAGGAAAGATTTCCATCAACACTTACTCCATAGCATCCTACGCGACTCACATTTTTGTTACTAAAAGGGATGCATGAAAACCTTAAGGCAACATAAACTCCGAGTCGAGAAGAGAACAATTTTGTTCCCATCTCTTCCACAGCCTTACTGTGTGAACTTGAACAAATCACTAAATTTATCTGGACATAGTCACTTCATCCCAGGGGAAAAGATTACAGAGTTGGAGTTTGTTTTTTTGGGGGGTGATCTCTGTGGAAGAAAACTCCTTACACTGTTCTATTAGGAGGGGGAGAGAATGGCCTGCATTTGCCCCCAAAGAATAGACTGTGGGTCCGCTTCCCAAACACCACAGATCCCACAGGATACAGAGGAAATGCAAGAAAAGCAGAATCAGGATGGGGCAGGACCACTCCAGCAACTACTCGTCCTACCCCAATACACCTCTTGCACCAGGGTGTCTTGCAGAAGAGGAGAGAGGCACAGAGCCAGTTGTGCATTGAGCCTCCTGAACCGGGCATATTCCCAGTAGTGAGGGATGATTCAAGGTCCTTTCATGCTGGTTTAGCTGGAGCAAAGGGCCTACAGTGCACGGATGAATTAATCTCTATAACTGCAAATCCAGAATGTCTCACCCATCTGCATTAGCACCACAGCTCAGGCGTTGGACCCCTTTCAGATTTAAGCAGAACAAAAAGTTATTCGCTTTCTTTGTCCTAGTCATTTTTATTACTCCAAGAGAAGCCGGCAAGTATGTCAACACCAGCTACTTCAGTTATCAGTGCCTTCCTAACCCCATTGCTCAACCTGACTCCCTGCTACCCAGCTCTGCTCCTTACAGACCTCCCCACCTCTGGTCACAGGGAGGCAGGCTGGACAATGGGGCATGGAGGCTCAGTAAACACAACAGGGTACAGGAGACCTGCTTCCTAACCAATCCCAGGTTCATATTCACAGCTGATGGCTGGCTGGGCAGGCTCCCTCCAGTTAGCCTTTACAGATCCCAGCCAGCCAACCAGCTAGCTACCTAACCCCTGCTTTCCTTTATCTTTCTGCTTTTTACTTTGACAGACCCAATCTTCTTTTCCATTGATTGCCCAGACAAACTTGCTCATCATCATCAGAACATGGATCCTTCTAGCAAATGCATAAAAGTGTTTCAACAGACAAGAAGTTGCTACCCCCTTCCCACAGGGCAACTTCAGCTACTACTCTCCCCTTCTTCCACCCCCACTGTTTTATTAGCATTTGATTTAAAGAGAAACAAAAACCAACACCCACATGTGACTTTAGACCTTCTGACGCCAGGAATTTTGTTTCATTCTGTTTGAAACCTTGATCTCACCTGTAATAACACTTTGGGCATTTGTTTGTTACAGGAAGGTCTTATTTTCAAGACAAGAAAAGCAGTGCTTTTCCCTGGGTAGAGCTAAAAATTAAGATGAATATTATAAACTCTGAAGCATAGTGCATTGAGCTAGACTACCACATTTCATAACGCTACTTTGTATTTACATAGCACCTTTCACTAGGGGATGTGAAAATGTTTTACAAATATTAAAATTGTTTACTTACCCAGCCCTGTTAGTTAATTATCATTATCCCTTTTTTACAGAGTGAAGAAACCAAACCAGAGAATCCCCTGAATCAAAATTTGAAAAAAATAAAATCCACTGATTTTTGGTAACCAACGTGAGACTGATTGTTCGGAGATACTGAGCATCCAAAACCCCAAATGAAATCAAGGAGAGCTGAGAGTACTCAGCACCCAAGGGGCCTTAAGTTGTGCACACACACACACACACACACACACACACAAAATAAGGCACCCCAAATTAATGGGCACTCCTGGAAAATGTTGCCTAAGCGTCCTTCCCAGGTTAGACAGGAAATTAGCAGCTAAACCAGGAACAAGTCCCAGATCTCCTTACACCCAGTCCTGTGGTGAATGCTCACAATTCTCCTATACACAAGATTCCCCAATTGTTTAAGATATTTTTGTTAAGATATTTTGTTTAAGATATTCAGCAGTTCCAAACAGATAAGATGACAGAGCTGTCATTTGTTCCTTAGCTACTAAGGTAAAGCTTGAAAAAAGAGAAAGCCTAGAGGGTGCTTTGTTGCCAGTAGTACTTTTTTTTTTCCCCAGCAGAGAGAGACGTGGCAACATGAGCTTTGGTCACTCTAGAATAGATTTACCTAACAGTCAGCACTAAATGTAGGAAGAGAGAAATCTTCACTCTAAGAAGGTTTCAGCAGCCAACACCTTTCTTAGCCCTGACAATATTCAAGGGAAACAACTACTACTCCACTACTCAGTCACCAAAAAAAACCCAAAACAACTTGCCACGTCAAACTTTCCACACATTAAAAAAAAAAAAGAGAGAGATATTGTGTAAGAAGGAGAGGGACTCTCAAACAAACATAATGCCAATTTACTAATCTG
Source organism: Chrysemys picta bellii (assembly GCF_011386835.1). Classification (NCBI taxonomy): domain Eukaryota; kingdom Metazoa; phylum Chordata; order Testudines; family Emydidae; genus Chrysemys; species Chrysemys picta. Next base: position 40,337,479 of record NC_088795.1, read on the forward strand.
ACTCATCTTGTACTGTATTTCATATGCATCAGAAATAACCCCCCTCAGACACAGATATACATATATACAGAACACACAGTGAAACCTGCTCCAAAACACTACCCAAGATACCAGCATCAAATGATCCACTAGTTAAGGCTGGACTTTTAATTAGAGATGTATAAAACTGTACAGGAAACTACACAGGAAATTTTAAGATCGCGTCTTAAACCAGGGGTCTTCTATTGCATGTGGTGTCCTTTTCACAAGTTTCTCTATTGATATATCTACATATAAATATAAATAGAAAAAAGTTTTATTTCCTCTGTTCTCTTATCATTATGTCTTTCCCAAAACCCTCCCTAACACTTCACTAATTCAAATGACATCAGTAGTCAGCTAGGTTGCAATCCTGCAGCTGTGTCCATTCAGGATAATTGCTGTGCCCATGCAGAGTTCCACTGAAATCAGTGTGGCTCTGGAAAAGCACATAGGCCCATCCACACAGGTGCCACTATAAGATCAGGGACTTATACCTATAATATAAAAACACACTCACCCCAATGCAAGGGAGTTGGTTGTTATTTTTATTATTTAAGTGCTAGTGTGTTTGGTGTTGCACAATACATAGAGAGAGCCAGGGTCCCTGCCCCTAGCACCTTACAAACTTAGACAATTGCTACAATTTTTGCATACTATACACTAGAAAGCCAGACAACAATCCAAGCTGAAAGCAGTGACGACTGAGCTGAGGGGTGAAAACATTTTTACTGTACTGTGCATCTTCCCCTTAATAATACTGTGTATGAGAGACATTCCTCCACTGGTCCCCCACCTGAATTACTCATGTAGGATATACATGTTCACCTGGGCTCCCCCTTAGTTCTGTGCATGTAGGGTGCATGCTCCCCTGATCGCACTGTTACCTAGTATATTGGATACACCCCATCCCATTGCTCTCCAGTGCGGGATGCATACCTCTCACCCTGGGATGTGTGTATAATGCACTCCACTCTGCTGCTCCCCAATACTGTGCATACAGGATTCAAGTCCCTCACAAACTCCAACTCTGTGTTTAGAGCAAACCCCGACGCTGTATATATATGATGCACTCTTCCCCCAGGTCTCCAGTTCTGTATATGCACCCCCCATGTACTCCCAATGCTGTGTATATAGATAGTATCTACTCCTTCCCCAAGTTTCCAGTGCTGCTCATATAAGACGCACCCCACGTTGTACTCCAAGTTATGTGCATATAGGCTGCACCACCAAGCCCCGGCTGGTGTGTATTAAGGGTGCACCCTCATGCCGCACCCCCCAAGCTGTACACATAGGATGTGCACCACCCTGCAAGCCCCCCAATGCTGTGTATATAGGACGCAGCCCCTGCTGCTCCCTAACAGGGAGTATATAGGATGCACCCCCTCGCTGTGTGCATATAACACACCCTGCTCCCCACGACTGAACCAGGTTTCCATTACCTGTGCACTGTGTGCAGCCCCCCTCCCCCGTGTCTCTCTGGCTCGCACGCTCGGGCCGGTCACACAGCAGCTGTCTCCGGCGCGTGGATCCCGGCTCCTCTCCGCTCGCGGCCGCCCAGTGAACTGCCACGTCTAACAGCGCGCGCCGGGAGCCGCCGCGGGCACGCGCCGCTGCACACAGCCCGGCTCCGAAACACGCTCCCTCACTCAGGCGCATGCCCGAGAGAGGAGGCCGAGCAGGCGCAGTGACAACCCTGAAGCCGCCGCCCTCACCTGCCTGCAAAATCGGCTCCCTAAACAGAGCGCGGCGAGGACTGAAGAAGGAAGGGCAGAGAAGCCGCGGAGGGACTGGGATGCGGACAGTGGTGCAGCAGGGGGGCTGCCGTGTGCTTTCCCTGCAGTGGGGCAGTACAGCTGTCAGGAGGGAAAAAATTAACCCAGAGAGAGAGGGGAAAAGGGGCAGGGTTGTACTATTTGGTGTTTCCTTAAAGCCCCAGCTCCTGGAGTCCTGAGATTCTCCACTTATGCTTAAAGAGGATGTCACTGAATCTGGCTGGGGGTGGTGGAGGGAAGCTGGAAAATATGACTCCCAGCTGGCTCAAAACCTGAAGGCAGATAGAAGGACTCTCTGCTTTTTAAAAGCTCATTTTAAAACCAACCTTGTGATTTTTTGAGGTTTTGCTCATGACTTTAGAACACTTGGGGATGGCAATATTGTGAGGGACACTTTAACATTTGGGAGATGTAGTCCCTGATCCTGCAGAAAGCACAGCAATGATAGGCTACATGTGGGCACAGAGGTGCGGTTTGCTTGGTAGGAGTAGGGTTTAGCATTACTGTGCAATCAGTGGGTGATGGTAGAAGATCAACTGAACGTGAGATCCCTGGGCAGTGTTGTCACTAAGAGAGCAAATATGATTCTTGACAGTATAAGTAAGGAAACAGCAATAGCAAGTAAGAGTAGGGAGGTGATATTATCACTGGTGAAACTATTAGTGAAATACTGTATCCAGTGCTGGTAGGCACAAAAGAGGTTGAAAAATAAGAAAGGGTTCAGAAAATAGCTACAAGAATGATTCAATGGGAGACTAAAGCAGCTCAATCAATTTAGCTTATTAAAGAGAAGATTAAACAGTGACTTGATCACTGTCTAAGACCCTGGGGGGGGGGAAAGAATCAGAGAATCATAGAATATCAGGGTTGGAAGGGACCTCAGGAGGTCATCTAGTCCAACCCCCTGCTCAAAGCAGGACTAATCCCCAACTAAATCATCCCAGACAGGGCTTTGTGAAGCCTGACCTTAAAAGCCTCTAAGGAAGGAGATTCCACCACCTCCCTAGGTAACCCATTCCAGAACTTCACCACCCTCCTAGTGAAAAAGTTTTTCCTAATATCCAACCTAAACCTTCCCCACTGCAACTTGAGACCATTGCTCCTTGTTCAGTCATCTGGTACCACTGAGAACAGTCGAGAGCCATCCTCTTTGGAACCCCCTTTCAGGTAGTTGAAAGCAGCTATCAAATCCCCCCTTCTCTTCTGCAGACTAAATAATCCCAGTTCCCTCAGCCTCTCCTCTAGCCCCCTAATCATTTTTGTTGACCTCTGCTGGACTCTTTCCAATTTTTCCACATCCTTCTTGTAGTGTGGGGCCCAAAACTGGACACGGTACTCCAGATCAGGCCTCACCAATAGAATAGAGGGAATGATCACGTCCCTTGATCTGCTGGCAATGCTCCTACTCATACAGCCCAAAATGCCGTTAGCCTTCTTGGCAACAAGGGCACACTGTTGACTCATATCCAGCTTCTCATCCACTGTAACCCCTAGGTCCTTTTCTGCAAAACTGCTCCCTACCTGCTCGGTCCCTAGTCTGTAGCAGTGCATGGGATTCTTCCGTCCTAAGTGTAGGACTCTGCACTTGTCCTTGTTGAACCTCATCAGATTTCTTTTGGCCCAATCCTCCAATTTGTTAAGGTCCCTCTGTATCCTACCCTCCAGCATATCTACCACTCCTGCCAGTTTAGTGTCATCTGCAAACTTGCTGAGGGTGCAGTCCACGCCATCCTCCAGATCATTAATGAAGATATTGAACAAAACAGGCCCCAGGACCGACCCTTGGGGCACTCCACTTGATACTGGCTGCCAGCTAGACCTGGAGCCATTGATCACTACTTGTTGAGCCCGATGATCTAGCCAGCTTTCTATCTACCTTATAGTCTAGTCATCCAGCCCATACTTCTTTAACTTGCTGGCAAGAATACTGTGGGACACTGTATCAAAAGCTTCACTAAAAATTACTGATGGTGGAGGGCTTGAGTGTAGAGATGGCCTAAATTTCTCAGGGGTGTGGATTTTTCACACTGCTGAGTGACATAGCTGGGTCAATTTAACTTTTTAGTGTAGATCTGGCCTTATTCTGGTCTCAGTCTCTCCCTGTTTCTTGCCTGCAACCCAGCATGTCTTCTTCACACATATCCACCTGGTCAGAATAATACCCTGAGGAACCCTCCACCTAGTTTCTGGGCAGACTATTAGGCTTTGTTTTAGATGTGGCCCTTTAACTGTCTCTTCCAGCTATTTTAAGCAAAGGGCACGTTCACTCACCAGGTTCAATATGGTTTTAACTCAACCCCTAACAAGGTTTAACCCAGCTCATAAGAATACTTAAAATACCCAAATATATTTTTAAAGTGACAGAAGCCATAACGTGTCACAGACTGTGAAATAAGCCCTTCCCCATGAAATCTGATCTCTCCCTTGCTGCTGGGAGTGCCCCAGCTGGGGGTCTCCTCTCTGCAAGTCCCTGCTGGTCTGGGGAGGGACAGGACGGCACATCCACTCTCCGGGGGGGGGGGGGGGGGAGATCAGACCCACCTCGGAGTGCCTCCCCCTGCTGCAGGAAGCTCCAGTGCTGGGCAGCAGCCCTGGAAGTTCCTTCAGCTGGAGGAAGCTTGTGAAGGTGGGTCCGATCTCCCGCTGCTGCCGGGAGCACCCCAGCCAGGGGGCCCCTAGCTGCGAGGCCCTGCTGGGCTCGGGAAGGACAGGACCCACCTCTGGGTACCTTTGGGGTTGGGACCCCATGGTTACAACATCATGAAGTTTCAGATGTAAACAGATGAAATTGACCAATTTTTAAACCCTCTGGCCGTGAAATTGATCAAAATGGAACGTGAATTTGGTAGGGCCCTACATATCATGAACAGAGATCCTTAATATAGGGATGATCTCATGGGCCACTTGCCAATTTGATACCACCCTTACCAGCAGCAAACAGACCTTAGCTCAATGAAAAAGTGTAATTTTAGGACAATATTAAAGAGAACCCAGATTAAAAAGTCCAAACAGACCCAGTGAAACAATTTAAATTGATCAAAAAGGACTCTGGAGATTGAGGGAATCATAAATCAGGTTGCACCTGGCAGAAAGGATTACTGTTTGAAGACTAAGGGTACGTCTATACTTACCTCCGGGTCCGGCGGTAAGCAATCGATCTTCTGGGATCAATCCCGGAAGTGCTCGCCGTCAACTCCAGTACTCCTGCTCCGCGAGAGGAGTACGCGGAGTCGACGGGGGAGCCTGCCTGCCGTGTGTGGACCCACGGTAAGTTCGAACTAAGATACTTCGACTTCAGCTACGTTATTCACGTAGCTGAAGTTGCGTATCTTAGTTCTAAGTGGGGGGTTAGTGTGGACCAGCCCTAATAGATGCTTCACTGCTCCAAGTGGGACTCCCATCGTTTGGTATAAGGAGAGGTCTGTTTCCTTTAATCTTTTGCAAGACATACATTGCAGAGTTTCCACAGATATATACTTACTTGCAGTACATTATTTCGCCAGTAGATATCTATGTAAATTGTATAGAGTTCCAGGCAGGTGTGGTCCATGATGAAAAAAAGAGACAAAGCTGGTATTGAAGCTGTGCAGAAGCTTGCCTGTTCATGTCTATAGTAAAGTTTGTAGTTCTATTTAATGAAAGCTTCCTATAAGACAGACTGATTCCATATCTCACAGCATATAGTACACAGCCTTAAACCAGTGTGGGGGAGAGGAAAGAGGACCTCTACCTTGGCCAATGATTTGTTTGTAAGGGGAGCTTTCCCTTCCAAGCTCTTTGATCCCTGGCTCCAAATGTTTACTGAATCCTCTGGCTGGGACATTATTTTTCCTATTATTATAAATGATCTTATATTTTCATTTTTATTTGCAAATTACATCATAGTATGCTATTTAACTTAATGTGCAACTTTTAGACTGTTATGTATCTTCCCTTCTGCCCCTCAGGAATAAACCACTGGAAAGGGCAGTCTCTCCCTTGATCACTTATCACTTGAATAACTAGTCCAAAGAGCTAGAGCTCCAGGATAACTAGCTAGATGGGACCGGTTGATTTGATTGCCACAGTTATGGGTCCTGGCACAGAACCATCATATATGACTAGGCTTCTGTTAATAAATATAAATTGTGGAGGTAGCTGAGCTCTAAGTCCAGGTCATATTCAAGGAGCTTTAAGAAAGAACTAGACTTGAGGCCTGATTAATGCCCAACCCAAATAATTAGTACCAGTTCTTTACAGGAGGCTGGGTCCTCTCAGGATATTGGGGTTCTTTTATTTATATTGTTATCTCCTCCCTTTTCCCAGTGTGGTGACTCTGCTTCAGTGCCCTGTTCTGTTGAAGTGCCTCTTCTGCTACTCCATCAGAGACACTTTAAAATTACTACTGCCCTCTTTTTTTACGGTTCCCTCTGTTGGAGCCTAGGACTTGGTCAAACTCCCCTCTGACTACGTGCTCACATTCTCAGAACACCTTGATGGATTAACCCACTGTTCTTGGAGAGATTTGTAGGCTGAGGATCATACAGTTTCAGGCCACTCCTTTTGTCATTTGCAGTAGACCTAATTGACTGCTTCACCCACAAATAGCTGAGTAGAGCTGTGACACCAGCCCCCACTGAGCAGACTTAATGGATAATGGTTTTATATTTATATAGCACTGTTCAACTCAAAGGATCACAAAATGCTTTACAAGCTGTTATAGAAGTTATATAAGGCAATCACTTCATCACTAAAATGGCGCCACTTCTGAAGTGAAAGGTGGCACCTTTTTAACAATGAATAGCAACACTAAACAATAATTTAAAAGGCAGGAGGTGAAACATGCCATATCCATTTGAAAATGCAAGGTGAACTTAGATAAGCAGAAAGTAATTTACCCAAGGTGGAATTTTGCAAGCACAGAGAGTTTAATACCCTACATTGGGAACGTTCCTTAGACTTTTTAATGACTGCTGGTGGTTTAGGATCTTGTTTATTCATCTTATTTAAAAAGTCACCACTCTCCATAACATAGTCCATGCTGAGGTATTGAGTCCTTGCTGAGTCAGAGGGAGAAGTGCTACTCACTAAATCACTTTCTACAATATCTAGGTGTTCCTTGTTCATCTCTCATCCTGAGCACAGAGCTGGCATGATGCTATTTAGTTTATGAGAGCAGATGGGAACCCAGCATAAAACAGTATAGCTGCAGGCCACTTTTTTTACACCTGTACCCAATGACTAATTTGGAGACCTTCCCCTGTGTCTATATGGAAATGATTCATTTTGTGATAGAAGTATTTTTCCAAATAAGTAAATAAAGAAGAAACATTTTTTTCCTCAATTCTAATGATTTCTGTAGTATGTATATATAAAACCTGGAGGTTTTCCAGTTTTAGACAAATCTCAAGACAATAGAGGATTGTGGTTCAACATATAAATGCTGCAGAATTTGCAAACATTTTATCTTAACTGTAATTGAATATCACAAACCCAGGAGACAAGGAAAAAAACATTGCTCTTATTTTACAGGTGGGTAAACTGGGGCATGGAGGGGTGAAGACTAACATTTTCAAAAGTGTCCACTAATTTTGAATACCTTAGTTTTTGAGTTCCCAATCTGAGACACCCCAGAGTTGCTGAGCACCCATAACTCCCATTGACTTCAATGGGAGTTTTGCTTGAGTAGAGAACACTGAATATGACCCTTTAGTCCTGATGTTGCAAAGACACGTCGTGCTTAGCTTTATGTACACAGGTAGTCCTTCTGAAATCATTGGGACCTCTCATGTGCATAAAGTTAAGCACATATGTAAGTCTTTGAATAATCGAGACCTTGATATGTATCAAGATAACCTTTCTATTCATTAGTTTGTACTTGAGATGTTGCTAATAAACAAAGGCATAAATAGCCTAATTTGGCAGATGGTTTATGAACTCCATTCTTCCCAGAAAAATCATAACAAAAACTAAGAAGTGGTGTCAGTTTGTATAAAGAAAATCCTTCAAAAGCCAAGTGCAGCATCTCTCCACTACACATGTGGGAGGTGCAACATTATTTTCAAGACTGAACTCATTAAGTGTGAAACATGATGCAGCTATTTTATCCACCAGGCTACTCTATCTTCAGTGATCACGCATGGGAGTTTATAGGATTATTTTGGTCACTGGAGGGCTTCCATATAATTAATTCAGTAGAATCATGTGGAGCAATACAAGGGGGGGAAAAGTACTATTAAAATGAATGTAGTGGTTATTCCCAGGCAATCCCCTCTCAAAAAAAAACGTAACCTGACGCTAACGCTAGGAAAAAGCAATCCAGGTACTGAATGAAGCAGGGAACTTGCCTAAAAACATAGCATATCATTTAAGTTAAAAAGTAGTATCGTCATGCATATGCACCAGGGGCAAAATTAAAGTTGCATAACATTTTCTACCTTTTGAGTGCTTGATTTTCAACCTTAATAGAGTTCTTTTAATGTAGGGTTTTTAATGTAATTTGTATTTGCATATATGAATGCTTTGTCAAGTAGAATTGCAAAGTAATGGATACATAAGAAAAATTGCCCCAAAACATAACTACATAAAAATTACTAATACAATCAGAAATTAAAAAAAATTCACACCACCCATTATAATTGAAAAATAGAAATGTCTCATTGAACAGCTACAAAGTTAGCAGTTTCTAAATGTGTTACTGGAGACATATGATATATATTGGAAAAAATGAATCAAAGTTTTCAGATAACTCACATCACTATAATTAGGATGAAGAATTGGGGCTAGGGGATGGAGTATTTAGGTAATTGTGCTTTTCGCTAGAGCATTCCCAGTGGCTGCATAGTGAGCAAGGTACAGAAACAGTTGTCTTTCCTCAGTGTGACTGCTGTTGTTTGAGCTGTGCCTGTTCTCTTATAAAAAATACTCATGATTACAAAAAAGTGTGTTTATCTGAAGCAATATAAATTCTTTCTGAAATACAGCACTACTAAGGAGAGGATAGCTATTGTTTAAGCAACCTATATAATAAAAGTTTTGAAGTTGGATATTTTGTACAAAGATAATGGACTTGGCCCCTTTGGTCCTCCTGTTTGCCAGTGCCTCGAGTCTGACTATTAAACATTATGCAGCTGTGGATAATTCAGCACATATGAACCCTGCACTGAGTTTTGCCATTGAATACTATCACATTTCTTCCTCTTGAAGTTAGCTCCACTAAAATTGGCAGGATGAAATGAAAAAAAAAAAGATAGCTAAAAAAATCCCTGGGTAATTTTTACTCCCTTTCATTTTGGGCCCATCTTTCAGTGGACTATAGCCTCCTTTGATTTCACAGAATTTGAGGGCACTGAGAATCTTCAGAAGAAGCACTCAGCACTCTGCAAGATTTGACCAAGTTTCTAAGAACTATGCCAGGATTAGTATTTATCTGATGCTATAACTCCTAGGCATTCAAACATATGTGTCTTCAATGTTAGACATGTGAGAACACCATTAAAGAATAAAGTGTAATTCTGCTCTGGAAAGCAACACGGTAAAAATGGCATTGTGAGGTTTCTTGATTATTGTCCCTCAGTAACTCCAGATGAAATTTGCTCACATTGTGAATAAAAAGATGTTTATGTAACAGCCAGTCCTGCAATCTTATTCTAGGGTCTGAGAATCAAACTGGGTTCTTTCTTTCTTATGCACCATCATCAGTACTGGATATTCTGCAGGCTAAATTATGTTCTGTTTGACACTTGTGTAACCAGATTATATCCTAAATTATACATGTGCAATACTACTGAAGGCTAATGATATTACACACATTTAATTTACAACATAACTTGGAGACAATGTGGTTGCCTGAAACTGAGAGGAGAATTTGGAATTTGATTCTAAATTTGTATACTATTGCATCTAGTATGGAACTGAAAACTAGGAGTAAAAGAGGGGGTTTGTTGTCATTGTCTTTAGGATATTTTCAGGTAGATCTGTAAGAGAGAAAAACAACAGTCCTCTTTCCTCTGATTTTTCTTTAGTTCTGTACAAGATTTCAGATCCAATCTTGGATGACAGAACAAGACTTTGAGGATTTTTCCTGTTCATTTTTGATCATTTAGGCCTGATCAATTGAAGTAATTGTAGCGACGCCATGAGGGAGTAACAGTACAGGACTGAGGACTTGCATATCAAAATGGATTGCCTTAAGGAAATGTGAGATTTAAGGGAAATATTCCCTCTATAATTTTCATAAGTGGTGTCCTTAAAATAGCTCTTTGCATAGGGTTCTAATATGTTTGCATAGGTGTCAGGCCAGCCTGTTGTTCCATTAGTGATAATCTGAAAGCTAATGAAATGTAATTCTCATGATACTGTCAGTTCTAAATCCACCTCCCCCCAGCTATTTTCTGGTAGCAAATTACAATGGGAATGCAAATAAATTGCATAATTGTTTAATGCACAAGATGTGTGAATTCCACAGGTACTCAGCACATTTAGTTGAACTCCACAGGAGTATCAGGAGTTTTGTTTAGAATTAAACATATCAGTTGTTTTGAGGTGTTTTTGCATTTGCTTTTCTTTAAACAACAACATGTATACAGTAGTTACTGCTTACATTACTGTTTTTATTACACTTATTGACGAGTCATACAGACCTAAGTGTGCAGCCTTGTAAATATTTGCCGTCATGTGATTTGTTTGTATATGATGATGGCCAACAATTTTTTCCCCATTATTTTATATTTCTACGGGCTCCAGATAAACAAATTTATCACTATCATTTATGATTTGTCTGGTGGTAGCACACAGGAGCCTCAGTCATGGACCAGGACCCCATTGTGCTAGCAGCTGTACAAAACAAATGCAGAAAAGATGGCCCTTGTCCCCAAAGAGATTACAGTCTAAGTAAAGTAAAGGGAGTATGGAGGGGGAAGAGAAAAATGCTGATGTGGGCCAGAGGGTCCTCCCACTTACACTGGCTTCATACACTGGATTTACTGACATCAGAATTCTCAGGGACTGAGGTAAGGTGGCTAGTGTCATCTTCCATACTTTTATATGTTTGGGGTTCTTGTAAGTTTAACTTTAACTTTGAATTTCTTGGATTTCAGATACAAGAACTTAGTAGCTATCAAAAAGTAGGTAAGAAAATTTTACCTTTAAATATGTATTCTCTATCTTAATTTGAGCTTCACTAATTTTTTTTGCCTGGTATGGGGAAAACTCTTATTGAACTGAATAACAGTTTTCTCTGAGTAAGGAGTGCAGAATCTAATGTAGGGATTACTAGTACATCTGCTGTGTTTTTAACAGCCCTTCATTATATTAACGTTTATGATGTGCATGCTAGCATGATATGGAGCATATCTGTAAGAGGACAATACCTGCAATAAGTTCAGCATTGCATGGTTTGTATCAAATTATACTGTAAAACAGCTTGAAATTCAAACCATGCTGGTGGGGAAGATGAGGATAACACTATGCATGTGATTTTTAAAAAAAAGGCTGCTTTATCATATGGAGTAGTTAATAAAACCCCAACAGTTTCTAAATTTAGAAAAGAAAAGAAACGCCACACTTTTCTGTTATTAGCAAATCTCCTGGATTTCAGCTTGATTCCTGTTGCTAGTACAGTAAACAAAGTTATGTCGTGTAGACATAACAAAAGCTTCATACGACATTAGAGGGGTCCCTAAGAGATGTTTACCAAAAGAAGATACATGTCTGCTCATCTTGCTGGGAATGCTATTTCCAGAAAATTTTGTTAATGTTTTGTCCATGGTATAATGCAGTTCCGTGGAGGATAGGCATAAACAGTTTACTTTAAAAGCAACATAGAAGTGAATAATTTAAAAATTTGAAATAGTTTAAAATGAAATCAAACACAGGCCTTCTTTTAAAAAAGTAACCAAATATCCAAGAGATAATATTTTATGAAAAATTATAGAGGAGCAATGAGGTCAGTTAAAAAAAACATTGCCCATTTATTTAAAAATATAAATACAATGTTTCAGTAACTACAGTGCTCCAGAAAAGGATAAAGTACATTTGTGAATGCCACGTCTCAGCAAGCATTGACAAAAGCACTCTCCATATGCTTACAACAAATGCTAATATGGATAACATTGTGCATTAGTCTTATCGATAGCAGTTTTTAAACTTTAAATATTACCAGAAGATAGATATATGCAGTACCTTTATTAATAACCAAGGGTAACAAAGAGTTTACAGACTGAATAAACTGCCATTATTCAGAAAATCTCATAACAGAATTTTTAACTCCTAGGTATACATTAATTGGTATACATTAACTAATTGCTTTACTTAAGAGAAATACTTTGCAATTTAAATAACCCAATATATTGTACTATATCTTTAGTGTGGATGCAAGTTGCATACAGTACCTACCCTTGTAGCATATGCCCTGATTCAGGAAAGCATCTCTGTTCAGGAAAGTACTTATGCTCATTCATAAGTGCTCTTCCGAATCAGAATCAAGGACATGTTGAGGGAAGAATTGGATCTTTATCACTTCATTGCCGCAAGCACTTATGCAGGTCAACAGTCACAGCACCATGGGCTGCAGTACTGTCAGATCTTGCAAACTAACCTACACTGGCCATCATTTGTCCCAGAATTTGGATGGGATGAGATACTGCAGGACATTGTGTTAGTAACTCTGCAGGTCTCATTCTTCCTTCTTGCTAAATACTGACCCAATGCCCCCAAATGAAGTTAGAGACACTCTATTTGGCACTGTTAGGACGATGACACATGTAACAGAGGTCATGACCACTTGCACTCATTAAAGTTTCCACAGCCTTTTTTTTGTAAGCGGAGGAGTGTAAACCCTGGTGCCTTGGCCAAATTCCAACTGAGTTATATTGCATTCTGTCTATCTAAATTCTCCTGCAGTTTCAGTTGGACAGTGTATTCTTTATTTCCTGTTCTAAATTGTTGTGTAATGCTGTTGCCTGGTGTTAAACAGCAGTTATTCCAGCATAGGAGTGGCTGCATTTTGGCTGTAGGTAAACTGACACTGGGGGGTTAATGATATATGCTGTTTAATGATATAATATTTGTAATGCCTTTTATGATAGCTGAAGAAAAGATGCTATAGAAGCACAAAATATTATTATTTCCTATAAAGCCACATGGGCCCATGGCTAGGGCCTTAGACTGGGAATCAGGAGTCTTGGTTTCTATTTCAGGTCTGCTGTCTGACCTTGGGAAAGTTGCTTCACCTCTATAAATCTAAGTTTCCCCATCTCCATTGTAAAGTACTTTGAGTTCTATGGATGAAAATGAAATACAAGAGATGTGTCATTATGAAATGGAATGTGTTTTACAAAACATATACCTATTTTATTTTAAAAGGTTCACATGGTTCTCCTGGTAAATCATAAGAACATAAGAATGGCCATACTGGGTCAGACCAAGGGTCCATCCAGCCCATCATCCTGTCTGCCGACAGTGGCCAATGCCAGGTGCCCCAGAGGGAGTGAACCTAACAGGCAATGATCAAGTGATCTCTCTCCTGCCATCCATCTCCACCCTCTGACAAATAGAGGCTAGGGACACCATTCCTTACCCATCCTGGCTAATAGCTATTAATGGACTTAATCACAGAATGCATCCAGATAGCTAAATATCAGGAAGTTTCAAGGCTCTGACTACTCACACTGGCTGCCACTACTCTGTCATACTAATGAAATGAGTATTCTGGCAAGCTGATCTGGAACATTTGGATCCAGTGTTCTGAGAATACTGCTATGATGTTTCAGCTAAGGAATTTTAATCCTTTTTTTTAATTAACAGTGATTGTCTAGCTATTTGAGAGCTGAAGACAGGAGCATTAGTATTTTCTTTAAAAATAAAATAACTTCACTACCAGGTTATATATTTATGTGAAATAAAACTGTGCCATACAGACTACACATGAGCATCACTCACAAACTCCTAAAGAATTGTGCATGAAGTGTGATGCATTAAATAGACATGAAACCATCAGTGACCTCTAAAGCAAGGACAGTACAGAGAGTTATGCAACACTTTTGATGTTTGTTTGGTGAACTGTGTGCTGGCATTTCTCAAATGCTTTGATATTTTTCACCCTTTCATCCAGAGGCATTTAAAGTAGCTTCACTTTTTAAAGTTTATGTGTATGTGTTTATGAAATGCTAAATGAAAACCAAATTTGTTGGTTTTCATTTAGCATTTCATAAACACATACAAAAAACTTTGCTGAATATTTTAAACTCTTGCCATGCATAAAGAGCTCAGATAAGTGTATTGTTATAGGTAAATTCAGAGATTGCATATCTCAACAAAAGATAGGCAAACTATTTACAGCAAACTAGTTATTCAGTTAATTTTACTCTTTTTTCTATTGTCAAGCCTGTTATTTCCAGTTATCCAGTGAATAGTTTGAGTACCAAATTTCAGCCAACTGATAGTTTGTAAAATGCTCACTATGAGTAAGTCACTGTAAGTCACATGGTATTGTTTCTTCTCTCTGATTGGATGACCAAACTTTATAAACAGGATGAGCTCTTTTCCTATTTATCCATGAACATTCATAACAGTTGCATGAAAATACTGCATGATAAAAAGAGCTTTTGAAATGGTCATGAGAGCTCTTCAGATGTGAATACTTAAGTGTGAATATTTATTCACACTAGTGCTTACCAGGTTTTCGCTTTCCATAAACATTCTGGTGGGGAAAAAATCCTCTTCCTGAATATTTACAAATAAAAGAGGTTGCAAATACCAGCAAAGTAAGTTGATGGGTGTTATTGGCCAGAATATTTGTTTTAATTGCCAGAATATTTATTTTCAAGAATACTGTTTTTCTGTGTTTACCCAACTAAAATTTCAGCTAAACATCCTCCCAATCTCCACCAATAAAGTTTTTTTTTTAATGGCGCTAAAAACAATCACTTTATATATGACAGATCTAGTGAATAGTTGGGAATGCAGGCTGTAGGACAGTGAAAATAAGAGGAACAAGGGAAGGAAAGTTGTAATGGAGTGGGCTGGTCCTCCAGTGGAGGCAATACTCTCAGGCTGATCCACTCCTGGGAGAGAAAACTCAGCACTGCAGTGAAGCATCTAGGAGCAGCAGGGGCTAAACGTTCAGTATTCTTGGGCAGTGGCCCTTTTTAACCTGCCAGTTTCCCAGCAGGAAGTATATAACCTGCTGCTCCAGTGAGGAAGGGACTGTAAGGCTACAGAAACGAGCCAGCAAGCAAGGATATAAGAGTCAATATGGATTTGTCAAGAACAAATCATGTCAAACCAACCTGATAGCTTTCTTTGACAGGGTAACAAGCCTTGTGGATGGGGGGAAGCGATAGACATGGTACATCTTGACTTCAGTAAAGTTTTTGATACTGTCTCACTTGACCTTCTCATAAACAAACTAGGGAAATGCAACCTCAATGGAGCTACGGTAAGATGGGTGCAAAACTGGTTGAAAAACCTTTCCCAGAGAGTAGTTATCAGTGCTTCACAGTCATGCTGGAAGGGCATAACAAGTGGGGTCCCGCAGGGATCAGTTCTGGGTCTGGTTCTGTTCAGTATCTTCATCAATGATTTAGATAATGGCATAGAGAGTACATTTACAAAGCTGGGAGTGGTTGCAAGTGCTTTGGGGGATAGGATTAAAATTCAAAATGATCTGGACAAACTGGAGAAATGGTCTGAAGTAAATGGGATGAAATTCACTTAGGAAGGAACAATCGGTTACACACATACAAAATGGGAAATGACAGCCTAGGAAAGAGTACTGCAAAAAGGGATCTGGGGGTCATAGTGGACCACAAGCTAAATATGAGTCAACAGTTAAGTTAACACTGTTGCAAAAAAAGCTAACATCATCTTGGATGTATTAGCAGGAGACAGGAAGTAATTCTTCCGCTCTACTCCGCGCTGATTAGGCCTCAACTGGAGTATTGTGTCCAGTTCTGAGCGCCACATTTCAGGAAAGATGTGGACAAATTGGAGAAAGTCCAGAGAAGAGCAACAAAAATGACTAAAGGTCTAGAAAACATGACCTATGAGGGAAGATTGAAAAAATTGAGTTTGTTTAGTCTGGAAAAGAGAGGAGTGAGAGGGGACATGATAAGAATTTTCAATACATACAAGGTTGTTACAAGGAGGAGGGAGAAACATTGTTCTTCTTAACCTCTGAGGACAGGACAAGAAGCAAGGGAGGTTTAGGTTGGACATTAGGAAAAACTTCCTAACTGTCAGGGTGGTTAAGCACTGGAATAAATTGCCTAGGGAGGTTGTGGAATCTCCATCATTGGAGATTTTTAAGAGCAGGTTAGACAAACACCTGTCAGGGATGGTCTAGATAATATGTTGTCCTGCCATAAGTGCAGGGGACTCAACTAGATGACCTCTCAAGGTCCCTTCTAGTCCTATGATTCTATGATTTCTATGATGATGGTAGCCCAGATAATTAGAGATGGAGGTTTCTGGATTGCTTGTTGCTTTTTACTGAAGTTTTTTTACTGTAAAATATCCATGTGGCCTGGGACTTTAGGAAGAGAATTAATTGGTGTGTCTTATTTGATGCTATTGTGGTTCTATTAAGTACCTAAATAAAGACAGCAAACAGTCTTCACATCTTTCTTGATAACTAGGTCCTGAGATATCCGTCTTATACTGGAGAAGGCTTGGCTTAAACTTTTATGATAGGGAAAAAAATCAGACTGACAGTCAGAAAGAATGGAGGGGAGAGCAGTGCCACCTCCTTCCTTGTCCTCTCCCATACTTCCCAACATTTCAGGTGGTAAAGCTGGATGGGTTTTGCCCCCAGGGGCAGGAGACATGGATGGGGGGGATGAGAAGAGGAAAGATTTGCAAAGTAAGCTCAACCTGTATGCATCCTGCAGCAGTGGCTTCTGCTCTGTGAGACTGGCTGGACTCAGTTCCCCACTCTGGGCGTTGCAACCTGGTGCATGGGGTCACACAGCTGCTCAGGTTTGGCCGGGCCCCCTTGACAGGAGCAGACCAAATTTGAGTGAGTGGCATTGTGACCTGGTGTGTGCCAGTCACTCATTTTTAGCTCAGCTGTGCCCTTCTCTCCCTGTCAGCGGTGCTGGGCCAAAAGTGAACAGCCACTTCAACAAGGACAAGAGCTTTGGTGGGTCAAAACGGGAGAGTCTCGGGAAACCTGGGACTGTACTTCAGCCATCCAGTTTAATTGCTCTCTTTATCCTTTCTTCCCCTCTTACAATTATTATGACAGGCACTGAAGCTCCAATCAGTATCAGGTCCCTATTGTGCTAGGCAAATATGCAGTAAGAGACAGCCCTTGCCCTGAAGACCTTACAGTTTAAACTGATAAGACAGAGAAAGAGATGGGAGAAAAGGATACAACTTACAAGCAGAAAACTGAGAACTGAGGCAGAGAGAGATTAAGCAGCTTGACCAAGATCACTCAGAGTTTGCAGCAGAGTCACAAATTAAACTCTGGTCTCCTGAGTCCTAATCCGGGGCCTTTACCTCATAGATGACCGAAGTTAGGCATCTAGCTTTGGTCATCCAAATTTGATTTTTTTCCCCTAAAAATAAATGTCCCAAAATTGTATATAGGTGAGTAGGCAGGAATTTAGTTTGAGATAAACAATGTATCAGTGGATTGTATCCTGAGGTACTTAATAAGTAAAGACAATGACAGAGGAAAAGACAAAAGGAAAAATGGATACAGTCCAATGAGCTATTTTGTGTCATAGTCTTTTTTGTTCTGTGTTTTTGCAGCACCTAGTACAATGGGGTTCTGGCCCATGACTAGGCTCCTAAGTGCTACAGTAATGCAAATAAAAGAATACCAACCACCATAAAGACAGGTTCTCTGTGGGAGGGAGAAGTCTAAGAGGAGAGCTACCCACTAAATACAATCCCGAGCATGCCACACATACCTTGAAAGTTACAGAAATGATAGCCATATGCAGCTAAAGAGTGATAAATGTATGATGAAGAAACTGGAGTTCATGGGCGATATCCAGTCCTGCATAAGCAAGCTCAGCTACAACTTATTGTTATTGTATTACAGTAACAATAGCATCTAGAGCTTCCAATAGAGATCAAAGTCCACTGTTCTAGATGCTGTACATATACATAGCAACAGATAGTTCCCTGTCTTGAATTTATAAATAAATTTATAAATAGGCAAAGTAGGAAAAAATTCAGGGAGAGGTTATTGTCCCCATTTTATAGACAGTGAACTGTGGTGCTTACCCAACGTCACACAGTAAATGTCTTGCAATGCTAGGAGTTGAACCCAGGTTTCCTGAGGCCCAGTCCTTCCATTTCTGATTTCTTCAGGGAGAATTGCACCTAGGTTTGACCAGTGATGAATTTAATCTTATGAGACTTTCATGTAAAAAAGCTTGTAAAAAAAGGTAAGACAAAATTACCTGTGCCAACTTTTATACTTGATAGTGACCCTTTGTGTAATCACTCACTCCGCTTTATTAGAGCTATATTCAGTGAACGGATCACATTGGTACTAACTAGTATTATATGCAAATGTCCTGTAATACTCTGTTCCTACAAAAACAAAAAATATAGTTGGGTAAATGAAAACTAGAGAGGAACTTTAGATCTAGTATATAAATGTCAGGCTAGTATTAAACCTTCAGTTCAACAGGGTCAGCTACAGTTTAATAGACCATTCTGGGCCAAATTCTGCACTAACATATGCCATTTAAAATTTAGAGTTGTTCTGCTAAAGGTGAGGATTATTCTGGGTTTACACAAGTGTCACAGGGGGCAGAGTTTAGCTTAGTATATTAACTAGTCATGAAATGTTTGCACGGAGTTCTTTCAGTAAGAAGATGATGGATTATAAAAGCAGGTTACCTAAGCTAAATAGATAGATGAAGGGGTCTTGTGCTAAGCTTCACCTTCTTATGGTAACTGAAAGGTCAGTGCAGAGTACTATGTAAATGCAGAACAGTGTTTATATACCTTGTTCAGTTCAAGATCCAAAAGCTTTTGTAAAGAAGCTGTAGTTGTGGTCTTTATTAAAATGGAATCTTAGGTGACTCTTCCATGTAAAATGAAAGGAAAACACTACACACACAAAAAATGGAACCCTGTTTTCTGGATAGTTTCAGCAGAAATTCACGCAACCAATGGAACTGAAATTTAGCCATTTCTGCATATTCTTCTGCAGAGAGTCAAAATGAAATTAATCTTGAATTGCTAAAGCCAAGCACTAGGGATGGTCAAAACTACCAGCGTAATTTGACACCAAGCAGATTGAGGTCCAGGTTCATGAAATTTGCCCAGGTTCACAAACTTTTTGGTGAGTTCATTTATCTGAGTTTTACTCTCTCTCCTACAAGCAGTCCCTTAGACCTTCTCCTTTAACTTAACCTTTTGTGGGTGTTCTACACATTATTTCTCCCCCACATCCCAGCTCCAGTGCCTATGGGGGCAGAGGGTTGACCCTTCCTGCAGCCTTTGGAGAGCTGGTAAATAGGCCCTCTACTTCTTCATTCATCCAGGAGCTCAGAAGAATATTTCCTGGTGAATGAAGCTTATTCTAGCTAGTGATGGGCAAACTGGACAAGGAACTAAATGTGGGATCTGTTCAAATAGTCATCCAAACTTGTGGATATTTATCTGAATTACCCGTACTTTCCTCTTGCCTTCTGCAGTGCAACACTCGATCTCCAATTTCCCAGTAGCCCCCATCCCCTAATGTATCATGGGGCCTTTCCCTTCCAGCAACCACTCTTCTCAACAGGCTGCAGCTTTCCCCTAAATGGTTCAGGCCCTGTTGCCTGCTGCCTCTGGAAATTTCAGTCTCTTTTTCAGTGTGGTCATTTCGCCATTGATAAGGTGCCAGTAGGTGATACTGAAGAATATATAGTATAGTTCCTGGGTTTTGTAGGACCAATAAAACTCCTTGCTGTTGTGCACTGAAAATGGCTTCCTTTCTATAACTCTTCACACATAGTAAACCCATTAAGGCTACATGGAATGGCATAATATAGAGTCCAATCCCTGAGAAGGGAAGGGCCTACTTGGGCCTGGCGTGGAAAATTTTTGGTTTCCAATTGAACTCAGTTGACTTGTGTTGTTTTACTCCCACACTGAGGAGGCCATTTAGGTTAAGTCTACACTGCAATTAAACACCCATGGTTGGCCTGTGTCAGCTAACTCACGTTCACGGGACTCAGGCGATGGGTCTGTTTAATTGCAATGTAGATATTTGGGCTCGGGCTGGAGCCTGGGCTCTGGGACCATTCCCACTCATGAGGTCCCAGAGCTAGGCACAGCTCATTGGCCATGGCAGGCTGTAAAGTTAATCTCTTTAAAACTTGGTACCACAGCCCTATGTATTTTAGTTCAGAGAAAACAATTTAATTTTTGAACACATTATCAACATTGATTTAGGAACTCAGATTCTCATAATTCACCATAATATCTGGGGAAGAGACTCTCTAAGAGCTGTAGATCAGTAGATCCAGATCCTTTCTCTGATTTTCCTAGTATATATTTGAAATTTGGGGCAGGAACAATCCTGAAATCCATGACTTGTACCACACCACACAAATGATAACCACATTATACACCAGATTTTGATGCCTTTATCCATTGGTAAGCAGTTTGTCATACTACTTATGTGAGTAATGACTTCATAATTTATCTTTTTGTAGGTGTATTTTTGTAGGTATGTGGGTCAGTTTCCTTGACATTGTCTGACAATATAACATACTGTCATTATTTTCTTTTTTTGTACAAAGCGCTTGGTCTTACTCTTTTAATAATAGTGTCACTCTGCCAGTATTTGCCTTCAGTTAGCAGGCCTTCTTTTGTTTTGAGTACTTTGCTAAGTCTTTCATGTAATCATAACATCTGGATTCTATTCTTTTCTGGTGCAGGATGAGAGGAATTTGAGGAGAAAAGATGAAGTGCAATCAACTTTAATGAGTGTTATCTGACTTGAGCTGTGGACTTGAAGTTTTCCTCAACATGTTTTCAGTTGGCTCTTATTATGTACGATTTGTGAAAATTGAATTATTTAACTGTGGCTCTGTTCCTTTTTACTTCTTATTGGTGGGAAAATGTTAGATTTTTTTTTTTCAAAAATACAGGATGACCGAAAACTTGTTAACATTCTAGGAAAGGAATTAAGCAGAAACATATCTGTTTACTTACATTAGGTTTGGGATAAATTGCATTAAACTATGATTTTATAATTTGCTTGCCTTTGCTGTAGCTGTTAGAATAGATTTTATTCAACATGATTTAGCTTGAGAAACTTGGTTTGCTAGAGATGCAGTGCCTTGTGTCAGAGACCTGTGGCCCCTTAGAGACTAGCAAACTTGGTTTGCTAGAGATGCAGTGCCTTGTGTCAGAGACCTGTGGCCCCTTAGAGACTAGCAAACTTGGTTTGCTAGAGATGCAGTGCCTTGTGTCAGAGACCTGTGGCCCCTTAGAGACTAGCAAACTTGGTTTGCTAGAGATGCAGTGCCTTGTGTCAGAGACCTGTGGCCCCTTAGAGACTAGCAAACTTGGTTTGCTAGAGATGCAGTGCCTTGTGTCAGAGACCTGTGGCCCCTTAGAGACTAGCAAACTTGGTTTGCTAGAGATGCAGTGCCTTGTGTCAGAGACCTGTGGCCCCTTAGAGACTAGCAAACTTGGTTTGCTAGAGATGCAGTGCCTTGTGTCAGAGACCTGTGGCCCCTTAGAGACTAGCAAACTTGGTTTGCTAGAGATGCAGTGCCTTGTGTCAGAGACCTGTGGCCCCTTAGAGACTAGCAAACTTGGTTAAAAGTGGTTAGCAAGGAAAAGGCGGGGGTAGAGACCGTCGAATCGTGGAAGTCAACGAATGGCTACGCAGGTGGTGTCGGAGAGAAGGCTTTGGATTCTTCGACCATGGGATGGTGTTCCAAGAAGAAGGAGTGCTAGGCAGAGATGGGCTCCACCTAACGAAGAGAGGGAAGAGCATCTTCGCCAGCAGGCTGGCTAACCTAGTGAGGAGGGCTTTAAACTAGGTTCACCGGGGGAAGGAGACCAAAGCCCTGAGGTAAGTGGGGAAATGGGATCCTGGGAGGAAGCACATGCAGGAGAGCGCAAGAGGGGAGGACTCCTGTCTCATGCTGAGAAAGAGGGACGATCATTGAGTTATCTTAAGTGCCTATACACAAATGCAAGAAGCCTGGGAAACAAGCAGGGAGAACTGGAAGTCCTGGCACAGTCCGGGAACTATGATGTGATTGGAATAACAGAGACTTGGTGGGATAACTCACATGACTGGAGTACTGTCATGGATGGATATAAACTGTTCAGGAAGGACAGGCAGGGCAGAAAAGGTGGGGGAGTTGCGTTGTATGTAAGAGAGGAGTATGACTGCTCAGAGCTCCGGTATGATACTGCAGAAAAACCTGAGAGTCTCTGGATAAAGTTGAGAAGTGGGAGCAACAAGGGTGATGTCGTGGTTGGAGTCTGCTATAGACCACCAGACCAGGGGGATGAGGTGGACGAGGCTTTCTTCTGGCAACTAGCAGAAGTTGCTAGATCGCAGGCCCTGGTTCTCATGGGAGACTTTAATCACCCTGATATCTGCTGGGAGAGCAATACAGCGGTGCACAGGCAATCCAGGAAATTTTTGGAAAGCGTAGGGGACAATTTCCTGGTGCAAGTGCTGGAGGAACCAACTAGGGGCAAAGCTTTTCTTGACCTGCTGCTCACAAACAGGGAAGAACTAGTAGGGGAAGCAAAAGTGGATGGGAACCTGGGAGGCAGTGACCATGAGATGGTCGAGTTCAGGATCCTGACACAAGGAAGAAAGGAGAGCAGCAGAATATGGACCCTGGACTTCAGAAAAGCAGACTTTGACTCCCTCAGGGAACAGATGGGCAGGATCCCCTGGGAGAATAACATGAAGGGCAAAGGGGTCCAGGAGAGCTGGCTGTATTTTAAAGAATCCTTATTGAGGTTGCAGGAACAAACCATCCCGATGTGTAGAAAGAATAGTAAATATGGCAGGCGACCAGCTTGGCTAAACAGTGAAATCCTTGCTGATCTTAAACGCAAAAAAGAGGCTTATAAGAAGTGGAAGATTGGACAAATGACCAGGGAGGAGTATAAAAATATTGCTCAGGCGTGCAGGAGTGAAATCAGGAAGGCCAAATCACACTTGGAGTTGCAGTTAGCAAGAGATGTTAAGAGTAACAAGAAGGGTTTCTTCAGGTACGTTAGCAACAAGAAGAAAATCAAGGAAAGTGTGGGCCCCTTACTGAATGAGGGAGGCAACCTAGTGACCGAGGATGTGGAAAAAGCTAATGTACTCAATGATTTTTTTGCCTCTGTCTTCACGCACAAGGTCAGCTCCCAGATTGCTGCACTGGGCAGTACAGCATGGGGAGAAGGTGACCAGCCCTCTGTGGAGAAAGAAGTGGTTCGGGACTATTTAGAAAAACTGGACGTGCACAAGTCCATGGGGCCAGATGCGCTGCATCCGAGGGTGCTAAAGGAGTTGGCGGGTGAGATTGCAGAGCCATTAGCCATTATTTTTGAAAACTCATGGCGATCGGGGGAGGTCCCAGATGACTGGAAAAAGGCTAATGTAGTGCCCATCTTTAAAAAAGGGAAGAAGGAGGATCCGGGGAACTACAGGCCAGTCAGCCTCACCTCAGTCCCTGGAAAAATTATGGAGCAGGTCCTCAAGGAATCAATTATGAAACATTTAGAGGAAAGGAAAGTGATCAGGAACAGTCAGCATGGATTCACGAAGGGGAAGTCGTGCCTGACTAACCTAATTGCCTTCTATGATGAGATAACTGGCTCTGTGGATGAGGGGAAAGCAGTGGATGTGTTATTTCTTGACTTTAGCAAAGCTTTTAATACTGTCTCCCACAGTATTCTTGCCGCCAAGTTAAAGAAGTATGGGCTGGATGAATGGACTGTAAGGTGGATAGAAAGCTGGCTAGATCGTCGGGCTCAACGGGTAGTGATCAATGGCTCCATGTCTAGTTGGCAGCCGGTTTCAAGTGGAGTGCCCCAAGGGTCGGTCCTGGGGCCGGTTTTGTTTAATATCTTTATTAATGATCTGGAGGATGGTGTGGACTGCACTCTCAGCAAGTTTGCAGATGACACTAAACTAGGAGGCGTGGTAGATACACTAGAGGGTAGGGATCGGATACAGAGGGACCTAGATAAATTAGAGGATTGGGCAGAAAAAAACCTGATGAGGTTCAACAAGGACAAGTGCAGAGTCCTGCACTTAGGACAGAAGAATCCCATGCACTGCTACAGACTAGGGACCGAATGGCTAGGTAGCAGTTCTGCTGAAAAGGACCTAGGGGTCACAGTGGACGAGAAGCTGGATATGAGTCAACAGTGTGCTCTTGTTGCCAAGAAGGCTAACGGCATTTTGGGCTGTATAAGTAGGGGCATTGCCAGCAGATCGAGGAACGTGATCGTTCCCCTTTATTCGACATTGGTGAGGCCTCATCTGGAATACTGTGTCCAGTTTTGGGCCCCACACTACAAGAAGGATGTGGAAAAATTGGAAAGAGTCCAGCGGAGGGCAACAAAAATGATTAGGGGTCTGGAGCACATGACTTATGAGGAGAGGCTGAGAGAACTGGGATTGTTTAGTCTCCAGAAGAGAAGAATGAGGGGGGATTTGATAGCCGCTTTCAACTACCTGAAGGGGGGTTCCAAAGAGGATGGAGCTCGGCTGTTCTCAGTGGTGGCAGATGACAGAACAAGGAGCAATGGTCTCAAGTTGCGGTGGGGGAGGTCCAGGTTGGATATCAGGAAAAACTATTTCACTAGGAGGGTGGTGAAACACTGGAATGCGTTACCTAGGGAGGTGGTGGAGTCTCCTTCCTTGGAGGTTTTTAAGGCCCGGCTTGACAAAGCCCTGGCTGGGATGATTTAGCTGGGAATTGGTCCTGCTTTGAGCAGGGGGTTGGACTAGATGACCTCTTGAGGTCCCTTCCAACTCTGATATTCTATGATTCTATGATTCTATGACTTCTACAGTTAGATTGGCATGAGCAAGATATTTTATCAGGAAGAGAATATTTTAGGAGGTCACTTTTGTTTTGTGTAGATGAGATTGTAATTTATGCTTTCCTGAATAATCATCCTTCTTTCCCATTTAACTGGCCATTTAAAGGTGTTTTCCTTGTAACTTTAATAAATGAAAGGCATTGGCAAAAATACTCTTGGCTTTTTGCTGCTGATTTTCCTGACCAGATCCTTAAAAAGTCACATTCTACTGCTGATCACAAGAAGTTCTGTTTTTAAAATTATTTTATAGCAGATATAGTTAGACTCTACTGTAGCAGTGGTTGATATGTTGTTGTAAAACTAAGATAGGCATATATAACTGCTTTACCCAGACTTCCTATCTGTAATGAAAACCTTATAAACCTAACATCTATGAATTCAAACAAAACATCTACATATATCTGCTGCAGAAGGAAACTGACATACATATTAAAGAAGACATTACTTCTATTTATTTACCTATCTATATACTTATGTATGGCCCTCCTCACCATAGTCTCTGAATGCCTTCTGTAAATTTGATGATGATAATCTCTCCCCTCTCTTGCTCATTCACTCTCTCTCCCTGCTACCAAGAAGCAAGCTCAAGAGTTTTGGGTGTTGTTTTTTTTAAATGAATCCATGACAGCAAGGGTATTATTGGAGGAAAGCCTGTGAAGAGAACAGTTTTCAGATAGCTCTGACTGAGGTAAGGGTGGTGGACATTTTTATTCCTTCTGGCAACGAGGTCCATATTCTTGGTCTGGCTCCTATTAAGAGCTACCCAACTGAAAGCTGATTTTATTCAAATCCACTGATAGTGAAGGTGTTCAGTATCACTTGGGTAATATTCTAATGCTCAATAACCTATATAAAGAGCTGGTAGTTGAAACTGTGATGACATGTCAAGACCAATCCACATCTTAGGTACTTCAAAAGCAGGCAGGCAGAGCTTGACACTGCATCTCCATTTTGCCATTTTTCATACATGGAATTTATTTTTGTCTCAGATCAGATCCAGGCCAAGTTTTACCAACTGGGGGGTGGGGGGTGGGGAAATAGATCTGTGTCAGCAGGGGCAATCAACATTTTTTCTGTTTAAGTTTTGTCAGATATAATTCACTGTGGTGCTGGGGCCAATGGAGACGCTTTGGCCAAATAAAAATCTTATCAGTAAGTGTTTTTGTTATTTTAGGGTGGCAGGCAGGAAGAGGCAATTGAGAAAATTGTTGCAGGATAAAACTTTTGTTTTATTCCTTTCAGTCCGAATTACATCAGCCTCCATTTTATCTTGCACAAATGTCACAAACATGGATTACTCCGCCTTTATCAGGATTCTTGTCAGATTTCTGATCAGTGGAGCAGAAATCCCAAAGGATGCAGAGAACGTGGAAAAACAGATAAGAATAGCATTAAAAAGCAAGATACTCTGATGCATAAACATTTAAGAAAATCATAGGGCAAATGGGTTTCTCTTTAGTGCTCATTGAAGAGAATTTCCTAGGGATTAGGAAGCTTTTGACCTCTCCATTATGGGTATGTGGGAGTCACAGACTTCAGTTGTGTTTTTGTCATTGGGTTACATGCAACAAGCACGGTCTTAAGAAAATAGAAGTCACTTGAACTGAATACAACTGTATTAACATACAAAAAATGTGAAAAGAGGAATTATACTTTGCTTTTGATATCCTGGCAGGACCATGATCTTGGCTTTCAGTCCTAGCATCACAGAATAGTGTATGCTCCAGGTTAGAAGCAAGCCAACAGCTGCTGTCACCACTTCAGAGTTTTCCCTACCATCCATCAAACCAGCTCCTTCTTCCCCTGGAAAATGTTTCCTCTGCTTCTATCATATCAAGGGACTAATATGTTATAACACCACTTAGATTTCAAAAGGTATAATCCAATAGCACACATAGTAGGGCTGTAATACTATGGTCTAATTTTGGTTGCTGGATTTAGTGTGCAGGTGCAGGGCGGTGTTGGTGGCCTATGATATCTGGTGGTCCCATCTGGCTTTATACTCTATGACTACATACTAATGCATTCTACAGTAATAGCCCCCAAACTGTCACACTACTATTGCATTGCTGCACTACCGTAGAAAACCAATTTTTTTTAAACTCAGAGAAATGTCAGTAACACTGTACAGGTATGCAGATTCAGCTTATTCCCATTATTGTGGCCACCTTTGTCTTTATATGTTTAGATTCAGAATGTTCCTCCTTGCCTTATTGCCTAAAAGAACAGAAATAGAGTTGGAGGAAACAGCTTTTAGGCATGCCTGAAAGGGCAGCCTAGATGCCAACGGTTCAGGTAGGCTATATGGAGGCAGTTCTCATATGGTATGCACTAGACTAGAGTCAACCAGTTCCTGACTTTTACTCAGTGCTAGAGTCTCTTGGTTGATGAGTGATGACCTAACCTTTGTTTGTGTTTGTTTCCGGTCACAGTTTTTACACAGTTCTCTTATGTGGTAAAAAAAGGTAGAACTCTCTCTCCATGTACAAATTCCACAAACAAATATGTGACCACCCAAAGACAGGTGCATGTAATTATGGTTCTCTTTCATGTAAAACTGCTCTCATCCTGCTGTGCAGAAGATTAGATATGGGAAGATAAATGTTATCTTTTCCTTTTGACTTAATGATTTTAAAAAGCCTAAAAACAAGCTTCAGGTGTCCTGATAATAGTGTACAAATAAATCCACTATTTGATCATAGAAGTTCTTAAAGTTGAAGGTCAGATGGATTATGAGATTCACTTTCTACTACAGCACCACAGGGCAGCAATATGAAAATGCTGTCATTTTAGCTGGGAGGGTTGCTGTCTCTTGTCCTTTGTATCGAGCTGTAAAAATATTTTGCCCTAGAGGTAGTAAAAAGTTGAAGGCTGAGAAAAATATTTTTCTATCTACTTTATCAAGTCATCATCCATTGCCCTTTGTAAACTGAGGAAGACAGAGCACAGTGGTGGCAGGAAAGAGATGACTAGCTTGTCCAGAGTCAGATAGCAAGTAGGGTAGGGTTACCATACGTCCGGATTTTCCCAGACATGTCCGGCTTTTGGGGGCTCAAATCCCCATCCGGGGGGAAATCCCCAAAAGCCGGGCATGTCCGGGAAAATCGGGAGGTCAGCCGGGCCCGCGGGGAGTCGGTCAGCCGGGCCGCCGGTCAGCCGGGCCCGCGGGGAGCCGGTCAGCCGGGCCGCCGGTCAGCCGGGCCCGCAGGGAGCCGGTCAGCCGGGGAGCCGGGTCGGCCGGGCCCGCGGGGAGCCGGGCCGGCGGGGAGCCGGGCCGGCCGGGCCCGCGGGGAGCCGGGCCGGCGGGGAGCCGGGCCGGCCGGGCCGGCGGGGAGCCGGGTCGGCCGGGCCCGCGGGGAGCCGGGTCGGCCGGGCCCGCGGGGAGCCGGGCCGGCGGGGAGCCGGGCCGGCCGGGCCCGCGGGGAGCCGGGCCGCCGGGGGCCGGTAGTGCTGGGCGGGCCTGGGGTGGTCGGCCGGGGCCGGCACCCCAGGGCCCGAGCCGACCCAGGCTGGAAACGCCGGGGGGCCAGCCTGGGCCGCGCCTCCTCCCCCCACACCCCCCTTACCTGCTTCAGGCTTCCCGCGAATCAAATATTCGCAGGAAGCAGGGGAGGGGGCGGAGACTTTGGGGAGGGGGCGGGGTTGGGCGGGGCTGGGGGCGGGGCCGTGGGCCGTGGAGTGTCCTCCATTTGGAGGCACAAAATATGGTAACCCTAAAGTAGGGCTGTCAAGCGATTAAAAAAACTAATTGTGATTAATCGCACTGTTAAACAATAATAGAATACCATTTATTTAGGATGTTTTCTACATTTTCAAATATATTGGTTTCAATTACAACACAGAATACAAAGTGTACAGTGCTCACTTTATATTTATTTTTGATTACAAATATTTGTGCTGTAAAAAACAAAATAAATAGTATTTTTCAATTCACCTCAATCAAGTACTGTAGTGCAATCTCTTTATCATGAAAGTTGAACTTACAGATGTAGAATTAGGTACAAAAAATAACTGCATTAAAAAATAAAACAATGTAAAACTTTAGAGCCTTCAAGCTCACTCAGTCCTATTTCTTGTTCAGCCAGTCGCTCAGACAAACAAGTGTGTTTACATTTGAAGGAGATAATGCTGCTCGCTTCTTGTTTACAGTGTCACCTGAAAGTGCAAACAGGTGTTCACATGGCACTGTGCTAGATGCGCTAAAGATTCACATGTCCCTTCATGCTTCAACCACCATTCCAGAGGACATGCGTCCATGCTGATGATGTGCCAAGACTACTTCTCCCCCTGCTTTCCTGCCCTACCAGCTTGGGAATTCAGTGTCCTGCCTGATGTGAGCCAGACCTGCTAGCCTGCTGCAAACCCAAACCCAGGTCCGAACCATGTCCCCTAACGCTGTAGGCTTAATTGAAAGCAGCTTAAGAAATGTTCTTGTCTTTAACACTCAGATGCCCAACTCCCAATGGGGTCCAAACCCTAAATAAATCCATTTTACCCTGTGTAATGCTTATACGGGGTAAACTCATAAATTGTTCGCCCTCTATAACAGTGATAGAGAGATATGCACGCTGTTTGCCCCCTCCCCCACAGGTATTAATGCATACTCTGGGTTAATTAATAAGTAAAAAGTGATTTTATTAAATACTGAAAGTAGGATTTAAGTGGTTCCAAGTAGTAACAGACAGAACAAAGTGAATTACTAAGCAAAATAAAACAGAACACACAAGTCTATATCTAATACAGTAAGAAAACTGAATGCAGATAAAAACCTCACCCTCAGAGGAATTCCAGTAAGCTTCCTTTTACAGACTAGTCTTCTTCTAGTCTGGGTCCAGCAATAACTTACTCCCTGTAGTTACTGTCCTTTGTTCCAGTTTCTTTCAGGTATCCTTGGGGGGTGGAGAGGCTGAAGCCAGCTGAAGACAAAATGGAGGGGTTTTCCAGGCGTTTAAATAGACTTTCTCTTGTGGGTGGAGACCCCCTCCTCTCTCCTATGCAAAGTCCAGCTCCAAGATGGAGTTTTGGAGTCACATGGGCAAGTCATATGTCCATGCATGACTCAGTTTTTACAGGCAGCAGCCATTGTTTACATGCTACCCTGAACGTCCTCAGGTAGACTTCTTATGTGGATTGGAGCCTTCCAAGAATCATTGTCCTTTAAGTGTTTCTTCATTGGGTACTTAATTTGCACATTCCTTTCTCAAGAAGCTGACCAAATGCTTTACTAAGGCTACTTAGAAATCAAGCAAGTACACAGCCAATATTCATAACTTCGAATACAACAATGACACATGCAGTCAAATAGGATGAATAGATTCAGTAGATTATAACCTTTACAGAGATTTGTTACATGGCATATGTAGCATACAACATATTCCAGTTATGTCATATATACATTCATAAGCATATTTCCATAAAGCCTCATGGGGTACACTGTCACAGGTACCTTCTTTGCGTTTTGTCAAATCTGCAGTGAAAGTGTTCTTAAAACAAACAACATGTGCTGGGTCATCATCTGAGACTGCTATAACATGAACTATTTGGCAGAATGCGGGTAAAACAGAGCAGGAGATATACTATTCTTCCCAAAGAGTTCAGTCAAAATTTAATTAATTTTTTTTTTAATGAGTGTCATCAGCATGGAAGCATGTCCCCCGGAAGGGTGGCCAAAGCATGAAGGGGCATACGAATGTTTAGCACATCTGGCACATAAATACCTTGTAATGCTGACTACAAAAGTGCCATGCGAATGCCTGTTTTCAATTTCAGGTGACATTGTAAATAATAAGTGGGCAGCATTATCTCCTGTAAATGTAAACAAACTTGTTTGTCTTAGCGATTGGCTGAATAAGAAGTAGAACTGAGTGGACTTGTAATCTCTAAAGTTTTATGTTGTTTTGTTTTTGAGTGCAGTTATGTAACAAAAAAAATCTATATTTGTAAGTTGCACTTACATGATAAAGAGATTGCATTATGGTACTTGTATGAGGTGAATTGAATACTATTTCTTTTGTTTATCATTTTTACAGTGCAAATATTCGTAATAAAAATTATAATATAAAGTGAGCACTGTACACTTTGTATTCTGTGTTGTAATATAAATCAATATATTTGAAAATGTAGAAAAAATCCAAAATATTTAATAAATTTCAATTGGTATTCTATTGTTTAACAGTGAGGTTAAAACGGCGATCAGTCGTGAATAATTTTTTTAATTGCGATTAATTTTTTTTAGTTAATTGCGGGAGTTAACTGCGATTAATTGACAGCCCTAATATCAAGCACAGCTTCTTCAGTCTGAGGTATTTGATTGGTATCCTCTTTCAGAGAGTAGTTCTAAATTCATTGTGATCATTTGCCAGGATTTTCCCAAAAGTAATCTATGAATATACCAAAGTATGATAGTGTTTTTTCTCCAGTGCCATAAATCTGCATAACACTTTGCAGTCATAAGAAAATATCGTCCATCCCAGGAAGGCTTTGCAATTTAGGGGCCAATTTTTCATACTTTTTATCTAAGGTACTTATATAACCTCCCATCACTGAACACTTTACAATCTTTAATGTATTTATCCTCTCCCCTGAGAGGTAACGATGTGCTATTATGCTCTTTTTACAGATGGCGATCTAAGGCACAGAGAGACTACAAGGTTGTCTACAGGACAAGACTGTGGCAAGCTAGGGTGTGAATCTAGATCGCACAAGCCTGCTGCAGTCTCACTGCCTGTATGGGGGCCTGCTGATGCATGTCAACAGTTTATTAGAGCACTTTGAGCTAGTGTTATTTGAGTGCTAGATCAAAGCACATTAACTAACTGTTAAGTCCCAGTCTAGCTCACTCCCTATTGGGTCATCTTTCCTATTCTATAATATGGCCTGCTCTGGTGCATGAATTCCAACCATCTGTGGATAGTGTCAGTAAAGCCAGTTGCTACACCTCATGTCTAGTCCCCCCTTCTCAAGTGGTGGGTATGTTGGGGGCAAGTCTGAGAGGAAGGAGATGTGGCTTAAGTGCTACCATGCTTCAGTGATGTTCTGGGGGCATACTGGTGCCTTGAGACCTAAGTTCCCTCTAAGCTGCATGGCCACGCAGCTGCCTATTAAGTGCTGTGCAGGCGCTCAGGGCTGCAGGGCGGGAGAGATACCCCTCTCCCGGCCCCAACCCAGCCCAGCCCCGAACTTGCCGTGGCTGGGGGACAGGCGCCCCTTGTCCGGTCCTGAACCTGCCACAGCTGAGGGACAGGCGTCCCTCCCCTGGCCCCGACCCAGCCCACACCCTCAGCTAGAGCTCTTACCCCTCTGCACCCCAACCCTCTGCCCCAGCCCCGAGCCCCTCATACCTGGCCCCACCCCAGAGCCCACACCGTCAGCCGGAGCCTTCAGCCCCCTACACCCAAACCCTCTACCCCAGCCCTGAGCCCCCTCCCACACTCCGAACCCCTCAGACCCACCCCGCCACATGAATTTTGTTATGTGCACCAATATGGAGGTGGTGTATCACACACCACCTCCATATTGGTGCACATAACAAAATTCATTCCGCACATGGGTAGGAAAAATTAGAGGGAACACTGCTTGGGACCATAAACGGCTGGCACAATTTAGAAAAGCCTGAAGGCTGCATGAGGACTGGGCCAGCATAGAACCAGTTCCAGAATCAGAAAGTCACAACTGCCTCTTTTACCTACTCCCAAAGCTGCAGCGAGTGCATAGTCAGTAGTGGTAGGAATCTAAGAATATTATTTATTCAGATGATCTTAATGGAGTTTCTCATATTCTCTATTCCCTCCTTTGTTTGGAGTGTGAGATCAAGAAATACAGAGATTAAAGTTTAACAAGCCTGGTACCATGTACAAAATATAAACGTGGTCTTAAATCATCACTGGGAAATTTACACTACTTGCTCTGGTGTTTTGATGCAGCTGTCAAAGGCAGAGGCTCTTGTGGTTAAATATAGCCTTTTTAGCCTCATGGCTCAGTCTCTTTTGTGTGTGGTTTCTCAGCATTATTTTACTTTACTCTGAAGGTGGGCTGAGCATAGGAGAGTCTGACGAAACAGTGGGCTGGGCCCTTGATCTGTGAGAGCTCCTGCCTTCTTGTGAATGACTACATTATAGAGAGCAGTACGCAGCAGCAGCAACAGAGTGGTGCTCTGCTCCTCCAGCTCTGCTTGGCAGGCGAGCCTCAAGTTCAGTGAACATCTACAAAAGCTAGAGAACTTTTCATCTTCCTCTGCAGATGAATTCTGCCTAATTGCACCAGGAAAATGGGCACAGGGGATTATATCTGCATTTCCATGAGTGGAGGGGCACCTTGGGGCTTTAGACTGCAAGGTGGCAAGGAGCAAAAGCAGCCTTTGCAAATCGCTAAGGTAGGACAATGAGAGAGATGTTATAAGTGTATTACGACAAGGAGGGAAAGAAAGAAAGAAAGAAGCTTTTTGTGATCTATATAGCTTCCAGTCAGAAGCCTTGAGGCAAGTTTTATTGTGGGGCTGGCTATGTTTGTTGGAAATGTATTTGGGGAGCTGCTTCCACAGGTGCAGACAGTGATTTTTTTTTAAATGATAGGTAATTCTTACCTTTTGATTACCTACAAGTACCACAGCTGTTTTCTTGCATGGGAAGGGCAGAATCTTATGAGATGATGAGTGCCTTCTGTGCCTACTGAATTCATTGGGTGTGGTGGAAGTCACTCAGCACCACACAGGATTGGGTCCCCGGTTAGCAAACCCAGTTTTGACTATTGATTTGTGACACTTTCTCTAGTCCTGGCATGGAATAAATAAATGATTTGGCATGAGAAAGTGTTCCTACTATTTTGGGACTCCTGGAAAGCATTACCCAGAGAGGAATCACTTCATATTAATGAAAAGTACATTGTCTGGAAATAGCTTTAATAGTTGCCAAACATGCCCTGATACGTATTTCATGGATTATAACCTGAAAATTGTTGAGCATATCACAGTTTATATTTATATATGAAGTGAAAGTACACAACAAAAAGTCTAAAACAACTTGGAACGGTCTCAAACCATGACATTTTGGAACAATTTTTTTTAAGTAGTTTGATATAAAATAAATATTCATTTTATTACAGACTATCGTTTTTCATGGTTATTAGGAATTGTAGAATGATAGCCATGTTGCCACATTATGTCATCTTAGACAAGGGGCCATTCTGTCCCCAACTATGGTATAAGCACAAATTCAATACTGCGAGAGCAGATTTTGGACTAGTGAATATAATAAATCCTGTCAGATTAACTTGAAGTCCAGAGATTAACTTGTATTTTATACCAATAAAATAAAAAAAGGAAACAAGAAAAAAAGGGGTATAGTCATTATCTCATAGTACTCAGTACTAGGTAGGTTGCTAAATTTTTAGGAATTTGATTTTGGGGCATTATTAAGCTAGTTCTTTAATCTTGTACTTCTTTTAGCTGGTAATATACATACTAATTACAGTTGCATTAAACTAATTGGGTTAGTTAGTTTTTCCAATTAGCAGAAATATTAGATATGGGAGAAAAGGATTTTACTTGTTTAAAACCAAGGGCTTGTGTCCGTTCTTTTGCTAGGAAAATAACATCTTTCATTCTGTTTTCTCTGAATTACTTCCAGCCATAAAATTTATCTTATTCAATAGTCAAGCTGCAGTTTATTGAACGTATTTTTCTCTTATCACTTGTAAGTATCATTGTCTCTTAACGTTTATTTTTAAATATTTCACAATACTCTAACAGTGTTTTTTGTTTAAAAAAATCAAAACCTGTTTGCATGCAACTCTTTCTTTGCAAGTAACTTCATCGATAGTAGGTGATGGTGGAATCCTGCCACCTAGTGAAAACATCAAGGAATGCAAAAGTCAAAGCAGATGGGTAGAACTGGGGTAGCTTTTGTTTGTCAAAGCAAAGCAAAGCAAAACCATGGTAGTTTTGACACAAGGTTCAGGTATGGCCCATCTCTGTTACAGACAAAGATGGGTAAAGTCAGGGGTTTTACAAAAAACAAAAAACCCAGAGATAGTTTGGATGTGTCCTAAGACTAATGCACCAAAACCACTAAACCACTTGAACCCTAAGGTTGGGAGAACTAGCCAAGTGATTACAGTTGTGACACATCTCTAAAAGCAGGAACCAATAGTTTTTAGAAAAGATCATTAAGGAAAGTATGTGTGTTTTACTTGTAATAAAAACCAATCAAATGGCCAAGTAATGCAAAAACTTTAGAACAAGCTTTATAAAAACAAAATGATATATATTTGGAAGGTACTGTTGGTAAACTAATGTCTCATGAAGTTGATTATGGGTACCAGAGTTTTAATTCCTCAGCTGCTGGTTATGATATGGCCCAGATCACTAGGGACTGAAAGCTGTCATTTTTGACTGGCCCAAGACTGCTCCTTCACAAGGCCAAGAACTTTTTTGGAAACCCAACTTGTCAATACCTTTCCCACCACATGCCTTTTCCTATCGTGACCAACCATGGAGAGTACTGTTAAAATCCAGCCAGGGCTCAATAGGGGCCTGCTATCTGACTCCCCACAAGATGTTCTGAATTGGCAGATCTCCAGGTCAGCCAGCCCTGTCTACTGGATGGGTTGCACTGACAGGTTCTGGGTGCGCAGGCAGATTAGGGTTTACTTGGTGCCCTGCATATCAACAAACACAGGCTCTGTCAGACCAGCAAGAGAAGTGAATTTTAGAGTAAGGGTTTGTCTAGACTGGGAAAACAAGTTATGTTTGGGAATGTATTAGCTAACACACTTTAATTAATGTGCACCTGTTCTAGGCGCGGCATGTTGTGTTTAAAAAACATCAGCTGTTTGAGGATAACCCTAGTCTGCCCCCTATGGTTGACCATGACCAACTAACTCAACATGAATTGCCCAAAATAGTGTTTAAAACTGTTGGTTAAAATGGAGAGCGACAAGGTGGATAAGGTAAGATTTTTTATTGGACCAACTTATTTTGGTGAGAGAGAGACAAGATTTGAGCTTACACAGAGCTTTTCTTTAGGTCCCTTTTTTTAATATATATATAACTCATTTTCTAACATGACTTATTTTTGATGTCTAGACAAGCCCTAAAAGGCCCCTTGCTGAACATATCCTGCTGTCAGTCTTCGGATACCAGGCCCTTCAGCTGCTTTTAATTTTGGGGTCACAATACAGGGAGAGGGTCAATCTCTAACATGGCTAGGACCCAACCCCTATATGGCTTATAAAACACTAATGAATTGTACCCGAGCATGAACTTTTCTCAGTATTGTTTCAGGTTGCTTCAAACCGTTTGCGTTTCACTTTCGGTTTCAGGTTCCTTTTGAACAAAATATGGTGAAATTAAATCCATATTGAAACCCCTCCGCATCTACTTGTTGCAGAAGTTCCTGAGTCTAACATAATTATGTAACCAACTGCCATATGGTTCATTACTGAACCTGAGGTAAAACAGTCTAAAAAAAAAAATCCAGAGACAGCAAAACGTTTTGTTGAGTGTTATGGCGAAACGTTTATGAGCACTAAAAATGTTTGTATGGAACCTAGTTGGTTTTGTTTGATTTGAACTCTAAACTAGCCAAATATCTCATGGCTTCAGGTAGGGCTGTGAATAATAGTTACAACAGACCATGAAAACCTAAAAAGTAAAGGTTTTCACTTTCAGTTTCATGTTTTGAGTAAAGAAAAAAAATGCCTTTTGTGTGAAAGCAAAACTTCTTTGGTGCAAAGTCACTGGATAAAGAATTGCAAAATGGTTCCTCTTTCCCCCCAATGCCAACTCCAACCCCAACCCAAACCCCAACCCCAAATACACAGCTTTTGACATTTCAGTGCAATAGGATTGTAGTTATGCACTTGTAGCTTGGTATGGTTTAAAACAAAGGAAGGGAAATTTGCAGTGGATTTTATTCCATTTTATAAAGACTATTCTGGAGCCTACAACGAATTCAGTTGTGCTAAAAAAAGCATGTAAAGTCTCTAATATTGTTGTTTTTTTTAAAAAGGCCCAGTCCTTCTACCAATTGAGATATAGGTTGTTCTGCCATGATATCAATGAGAGAAGGCTCAGACCCAAAGTTTGTGCCAACATAGATAAAATATGGTAGTGTGTCACCTTCGGAGAGGAATCTTTTTATTGGCATAATCTTTTTTTACCAGTGTATTCTCAGAGCTGATCAGAAATCAATAAGCAGTGGGGCACACTTCTCAATAGTGTTAATTTTCCCACAACCTCACAGGGAATTAGAGACTGTTCTTCTTTTACCTTTAGTGGTAAATCTTTTTTCTTTTAGGGGGAGAAAGGATTAAATGTCCTTTGAAGCATCATGAGGTTTGAGTATTGGAAGTTATGTTGCTTGAATAGTTCTACTCTGCAAAGTCTTCTATCTTTAGTTAACAAGACTTTGACATAGCTATACGTGAACTCATTTGCTTACATATTTGTTACACATAATGGATCAAATTAATCCATGGTATAACTGCATTAACTCACCTGATGTCAATAGAGCTACAAGAGGAATTAATCTATCCCATTATATATAATGGATGTTAAGTGTTTACTACGAAAACTCACATAACAAGGTGGGAAAGTCATGTTTTTCTTTGAAGTGGTTTTCTGGATATTATTTTTTCTTTAATTTAGTTTTTATATTTTATAAAATTAAAACTTTAAAAAAATCCAGGTCCTTCACTTATGTTATGGTGGACAGAGAAGGCACATGAACATAAAGATAAAAATGCCATCTTATTTTCATGCAGCCTGGCTTTTTAGACAGTTTCGTTGTTATTTCAGGAAAACATGTAAGCATATTTTGCTCTGAATAGGGATGCATATGTGAATCGGGGCCTTAGTATATGTATTATACACTGGTCTCAACCATTCTGTACTTTTTATTACTCTGAATAGCTAAGTATTTATTTTTTAAAACAAAACATTCATTCTAATAGATGAAAATCAGTAAAGCCACTTCATTCTCTTTGAGCAATACTATGAATATAAACATTTTGTCACTGAAAAGAATAGCTCTAGTTTACTGCATCCATAGAATGCTCAAACTCTTTTTTTTAATTAAGTAAAACTCTGTTAAATATTTACAAAATTATTAGCCATAAGTATTAATGCTATGTTTGGAATCATACCTAGAGGATGAGGTTTTCTGTTTGATTATTCCTAGCAAAAATAATCCAGAGAAAATACTTAAACTTTCTGGGGGGAAAAGCTCTATCTCTCCATCAGCTCTTAGAATGATAAAGCCATTTTGCTGAACACAGAAAAAATAATTGATTTCAAGGGGGTTGTGTGGGGCTTTTTGTGGTGTTGTTGTCTTTGAGAGTGCGCCATGTAGGGTGACCAGATGTCTCGATTTTATAGAGACAGTCCCGATTTTTGGGTCTTTTTCTTATATAGGCTCCTATTACCCCTCCAACCCCTGTCCCGATTTTTTACATTTGCTATCTGGTCGCCCTAGCGCCATGGATTATCTTATTTCCCTCGCTGTTCCACACCCCCTCATCCTGTGTTCTGCATCACATCAGAGCTACTATTTGCTGGCTGTAGAGGCCTGGCTGAATTTCTCTCCAGAACACATCAGTTCTGCACAGTACACGTACTGCACCAGGCACCAACGAGAGCAAAATCTGTGCAGCTTTTCCAGCTCCTGCTGGCTCAGGAAGCCAGAAATAAACAATTAGGCCCACTGACTTCAATCAAACTATTCTGACTGTCACCAGTTGAGGATCTGGCCCTTACTTTTTTTTAACATCGTTGGCTCCTTGAGCCTTATAAGAAAATATATGCACATGCATTAGCTGAGTAATCAAAAATATATACCTTGAAAGTTTAGGGGGGAATCCTCCTGATTTTATTTTTTAAAGCATTATTGATTTTAGTTCTCGTGAAGGGTATGAGGCTGACAGTGTTAAAGGCTAAAGATGACTGTCCATAGAATGAACCCCCTAGCAGTGGAAAGTCTCATTAGGGTAGACTGGCAAGTAAGGCATATTTACACACAGTCTTTTGCCTGCGGAGTTGTTTGGAGGGGCTGTATTTCTTTTCTGAAGAAGGCTTTATTAAGTCCTTTAACTGATACTGACCCAATTTAATAACCAATAATATTTTGCCTGTGCACATAGGACTTGATCCAACGCCTATTTCAGTCAATGGCAAACTTCCATTCACTTCAGTGGGGCAGCAGGAGGCCGTTATAGAGATTTGATTAAAAATCATTTTGAAAATTGAAAAACAATAAATTTAATTTGCCAAAATCAAGTGGAAACTGCCTAGTTTTGAACTCTGATGCTGAAATACTATGTTTGTCTTTCTGGCACTGAGTAGATAATGAAAAAGAAATTATTTCTAATATACCTTTACCACAGGTGGGGTTATCTGGGCTTCCAAAGTGTAGGGTTGTGAGTTTTTAAGTCATTTCATTACAGAGGGAAGGAAGGAAAGCTTTCTACTCCAGCAGCAATGCCAATGGAAGTGTTTAGTACTAAGGCACTAGTGTACTGCACAGCAGAACTGACACAACTGTATACCCTGTTTGGATATGCAGCCTCCATACCAAACTGTTTTTGGCATACTTTCCAAAAGCATTTATGCAAATACAATATGGTCTGGATATATGGCAAATATTCATTTGTGTTTGTTTCTAATAGATAAACTTCAAAACTTTATGCCAAGAG
The DNA here is from genome assembly GCF_011386835.1 of Chrysemys picta bellii. Lineage (NCBI taxonomy): Eukaryota > Metazoa > Chordata > Testudines > Emydidae > Chrysemys > Chrysemys picta. The sequence goes on from NC_088795.1 coordinate 40,376,973, forward strand.
AGTTTTCAGTGGGAGAGAGTACATATTGGCTCAATATAAATAACTTAAGAAAGTAAAGTCTGTATCTAAATACTAAACTTACATTAGCTCCTTTGTGTAGCGCTTTGCTTCATTGTTTGAATTCTTTGCTGGAAACATTTAAAGTGTATTGTATTTTATTGTTTTGTATTTCCTGCCATTCTATTCTTATTAACTTAATAGTAAGTTTTCTTGGCTAAATTTGCAGCAAAACAGCATGACAGAAAATGATGTTTATAATATCCTTTAGGATTGTATCAGGTCATTAGAAAGAATAACTCCAGTACTTGTGTGTATCACAGAAGGGGGCTCTTGCATGCAGTGTGGAACCTGGGTTGCTTTACACTTATCTTCTCAAGCAGAAATTATTGAAGGGGCCCATTATTCGGGGGATTAACGCTCAGAGTTTATCACACTATAAAATGGCTTTTATTTTAAGAGATTGCTTCTAGTTTTGGAGGAACAATTTTGTCCCTGCAATTAATTGTGGACAACAATGAGAGGATTTAGAGAGTGAGCTACCTGACTGAACCCAGAATTCATTTCTACCACTATTGCTGGCAGGAACAAAAATGACACCACAAAATTGGAGGGCATATTGAGGGGCTTAAAAATTGGGACCAATAAAAACATGTTATATAAGGAATGATGTTTTCCACACTTTCTTCAGGTAGTTAGCTTTTCTCATCAGACCCTGCAGCCCTTGTGAGTGCACCAGTCACATTGGACAATAATGGAAGGACTGCAGGATCAGGCTTCAAGTTGAGGATGGTCAAAGCAGCAAGACTTGAGCACGCACCAGTGCTAGTCTACACTGGGAAATTATATCAACATAGCTACATCCCTTGGGGTGTTAAAAATCCACATCCCTAAGAGATGTGACTGTGCTAACCTAACCCCCGGTGTAGATAGCCTCTTGGGAGGTGGATGACCTACACTCATCGGAGAACCCCTCCCATCGGCATAGGTGGTGCCTACAGCGGCTACACAATAGCGTTTTATTTGCTGCTCATACTCCAGTGTAGTATAATGTGGAGTATGAGGGCCAAAATTTTAAAAAGAGCTGAGCACCCAACTCCCATTGAGAACAATGGGAGATGGAGGTATGCTGAGCACATTTGAAATTTGGCACTTGGTGGGTGCCTAATCACCTAAAATGGAGTTGAGCTTTTCTGAAAAAAATAAAAATAATAATAATAAAAAAAAAATCTAGCCCTAAGCTCTCTCGTGTTGACTGGAACTCTGAGCTTCAAACGTAAGTCCCCTGGGTAATATGCCATCTATTGCAGTTCTGACTGGGGCACATGAGTGGATCCTTTCCTCCTGATTTATAGACAACCTCCATCCCGTTTCTCTGATTGCCTCCATAGATATACATTTCAGTTCTAGATCCACTACCTATTGCCTTTGCTGGGTCCTTCTCCCATTCTTCCTAATCAGGACAGGGGTATCATACACAGGAAGCCAGTTCTTCAGCTTCCATGGAATTATGTCAGTTTGAACCAGATAAGGATATTGGCTTGATCTTCTTGAACTTTGCAGTTGTGGAGGCAAGGCTTGCTTGAGTGATCCCATCAGCTCTTTGAGAGTGTATCTGAGTATAATGGCCACACTCAAAGCTCTGTATGTGTTAAGTGTCATAAGCATGACAGCACTAGAAACTAGAGGACTTTGCTTACTGATGTGTTGTCTACACAGCCAAGTTAGACGTGCATTGGGTAAGGTGAGAATTTAAACCACTATAATAACGCTTGTATGACTACCTGTATGGTTATTGTAATACTCATACAAGATGCCCTTTTCTGGTTTAGCATATGTTACTTTGGAAGCTGTATAAAAGAAAGCACCCCAAAAGCCACTCATTCTGGAATAAGAGTATCTACATGGGGAGTTATACCTGCATAATCATAGTGGTTTAAGTACACAGACAAATATACTTGGTGAAGCTTTCCCTCATAGACAAACCCTCATACAATAAAGGGGGCACATGCTGGAGCTGTACAAACTCCCTCACGATACCCCACCAATGTTCTTCAGCTATCACGTCAAGGAACCACATCTAGTTAGTCTTCCATGCCCATTTAAGTCCTTGGCTTCTCTCTGCCACCAAGGGTGACAAGTTAGGTTTGAAAATCCCATTAGGCTCCTATCTGCATCTTAGGTGCCCAAATAACTTTGAAAATGTGTCCACAATTCATCAGAGAATATAAGCATGTGATTAAGTCGCATTTACTGAATGTGGGTGGACTTAGGCACATGCTTAAATGCTTTGCTGAATATGGATGGACTGCTGAATCCAGATCCCAGTAGGGAGCTAGCCTGGTCACCTTTTACTGAGTTCTGCAGAGTGGGGCCCTTTACACAGAAGTGACCTGCTTTTTCCTTTGGCAAGGGAGGAAAAGACAGGTAGATATTTCTGCCTTGTCTGGGATCAGCAGAAATCTGCTGGGATTTTGATGCATCTTGCCAGAAGTGACCGTAACTATTTATCTTATTTGAGAATTTTTGTTTGCTGAGCTTTTCTGCTAATTTGGTGTTTTGCTTTTTTCACCCTGGGGTAGTGAATAGAACCCTTTTATTTAACTGGATTCTAAGCACACCATTCCCCCCACCCCACTCCACTTCTGCTGAAAACTGCCTGATGAGCTGTATTTTTTGCCCACACTTTCCTTCCCTTATTCTATGAACTATTATTGCTATTTGCTCTTTGACTGAATGCCACCTATAAGAAACAGAATTCTTTTGGAATCTCTAAAAGGTTCTGAAAACTTTCTGCCTAGAACAAACTATCGCTTGACATAGAAGTGCAGAAGCTAGTAGGGCGCAGCTAATATAGCTGCTGTGTACCATTCAGTAGGTTGTTCTGCAAGTTATATTTTGGATTTCATATCAAACACCTGCTGACACATTTAATTGAGTTAGTTACAAAAAAGGATATAGAAATTATCTAAGAGGGAGGAATAATTTCCTACATTGTGAGGGTGTAGCAAAAAGTTTTTGCTAAATAAGTAAACATTGCATAGCCATTTCCCTGAACAGTCATGAAAATAATATTCCAGAATAGTTGTGGAAGACTTATACACATGATTCTTCCAATTAGAAGGAATTATTACTATATAAGGTTATCTATTTTAAGGAAGCTGGAACACATAAAATTACCTAATGTGCTGGAAGGTACGTTTTGTGCAGGGAGGTACTTGTTTGACATTATTCATTGCAATACTAAAATGAAAAACAAAATTTGCAAAATGCTAGGCTTGCAGGGCGACCTGATGCCTTGATAATCAGCATGGTTTCATTCAAGTTCTCAGTGATTCAAGTCTATATATGTTATTGACCAGTACAAAGGAACTATTCTTCAACTTGAAGTATAGGGTTGAGTTACAGAAAGTGCATAACATTTTTTTATGTAATTGACTATTGAACATATGGTACCTTAAGCAATGTTTACTTTATGTATTATTTCAGTGGACAAATTAATTAGATAAAGGGATCTGGGCTAACTTTAGCTCCCAGATGTGTACTACCTGTCAGAGATTATATGGGGTGCTTCTGGTAATTTAAGTGATCATAATTATAATAATCCAAAAATCCCATCATCAACATGTAGATATGCCTGAGTTGAGTAAACATCTAATCATAATGCAGCCACATTATTGAGAATTGCCAGATGTTGCTATTTCATACAGCCTTACAAGTTCTGCTTAACTGAATGTGGAGGCAGTCACATCGCTGAGAAATACCAGTGCTAGTTGTGGTGCTTTTTCTTAGTGGAAGCGGTTGCATATCAGCAGCAAAGTTTGTTACTGCTTTTGTCCTTTTGGTGAAATCATTTCTTACAGAACTACTTACTTCCTACAGGATATCTATACATGTAAATCAGAACAAGAAGTACATAGAATCAAAAACATTACAACTGTCCACCCTTCCCCGCCCCCCCAATTCCATACCTTGCTATCTATTACTTCCATTCCTTATATCATGGCTGAATTTAGACTGTAATCTCTTCAGGGCAGTCACCATGTGCGTCTATATATCTGTAAAGTACCAAGCAGATTGTGGATGCTCTAAAATAATTAATTATGAAGTGGGATACACTTAAACTACCTTTTCTTGCCTAAATTAACCTTCCTAGGAATTCTGCCACCAGTGGGAAACTTTGTACATTAAGACAGGTTTCACAGTAGTAGCCGTGTTAATCTGTATCCGCAAAAAGCACAGGAGTACTTGTGGCACCTTAGAGACTAACAAATTTATTTGAGCATAAGCTTTCGTGGGCTACGGCCCACTTCATCAGATGACTAGAATGGAACATATAGTAAGAAATATATATACATACAGAGAACATGAAAAGGTGGAAGTAGCCATACCAACTGTAAGAGGCTAATTAATTAATTACAGTTGGTATGTATAACACCTTTTCATGTTCTCTGTATGTATATATATTTCTTACTATATGTTCCATTCTATGCATCTGATGAAGTGGGCCGTAGCCCACGAAAGCTTATGCTCAAATAAATTTGTTAGTCTCTAAGGTGCCACAAGTACTCCTGTTCTTTTTGTACATTAAGGGTTCCAAGAGTGCGTCACAGTGGGGGAAAGCTGTAATAAACTGCAGGTGGGGGGGAAGGCTGCCACTGTGAAATCTCCAGCCAGGTTTGAAAGAAAGACCTTTGGTGCTTATCTGAACCAAATCCACAGTCTGAACTAGAGATGGCCCCAACCCCAAAATCTGCCAGAAATACCTCTGAAAGATGGGCAAGTAACCCAATCTATTTAGGTTTTAGATAGTGCCTATCACTACAGTTTCTAAACTAGACCCAGATCAGAATAGAAATAAAAATCCTGGAATGAATGCCCCCCAATTTTTTTTTAAAAATTATCTGAATTTTACAGTTTGGACCTGTTTCTGCTTGGAACATCTTGAATCTTTCCATTGACTTCAGTGAAGATAGGATCAGGCCCTAGACTGTGACAAAGTTATCAGAGTCTTCTATTTTTCAGGGTCATCAGTTTACCAGAAGCTTTCTGAGTTCATGGAATCATTTGTGACTCAAACAATGATGTGATTTACAAATTTGTATTATCTAGTGGGAGAGGGAGAGGGGGGAGTTTCAGACCCTCACATTTAGGGGTTTTTTCTAGTAAACTGTACAGCAATTGTGAAAAGCAACCCAGTAAATCTAAATTAAACTAATATGAGGGGACACTGGGTGCCTTTTATACTACACTGGAGAGAACAAGGCATAGGAGTTAATAATTAGATCTGGGAAGATCATCTTTGTGGCCTGTCTTTTTTTTTTTTTTTTTTATGTCATTACATGACTAAATGAAGCATTCAAATGCATTCACTGAAATAATGGTGGCATACTGTGTACAACTCTTGTGTGTCACTCAGTTGTTGTTTTCTTCAACTGACGATTAGCATAGCTGTCCTGGAAAAAGTTGCATAGATCAGAATTAACAGACTCACCCTTGGTGATATTGATTGAAATTAAAATTAGAGCCGCAGCGAATTGTTCAAATCAGACCTAAACTTGGGCCCTTTGGATTCCTCCTTAATCAGTTTTGAAGAACAATTAAGAGCAAGCATGGTTCATCAGCTTCTGGGCCATGCAATGAAAATGCAGTTGAGCCACATGAACAGACTTCTTTGAGATTTCTGGTCCTACTAGCTTCTGAAATGCTTTTGTGCAATGTTGCTGTCTGGGTAAGAGAGGGGAACAGTTTTCTACACAATTAGCTCCCTCTGCTATTTAATATGAAGTAGTTTTATAGCCTCACTTCAGTTTGCTCTGCACCCAGTCGAAAGGGCAGACGGTGAGAAAAGATGGGGGGGGGGGAGAAAGAGGCCAAGGTACATGAAGAGTGTCACCAGATAAATACATGTAGATCCACTAAAAAGCATCAGTCACTAAAGGCCAAATTCTGTCCTTGGATATGTCCAAGGAATTTCCATTGACTCCTACCAGAGTTGTACAATGTGTATCCAAGAACTAAGTATGGTCTTTAACCAGGAGGAGTGGAAACTAATGATATCGGAAAAAGGGTAGGTAAAACTGAAAGCCTAGTGTGGACACAATCATACCAATACAACGGTGCTTTATACTAGTATAGATGTTTTTTTACAAGCATCTTTACAATAGTATGCCCAGTGTGAGTTTTCCAGCCAGCCAGCCAGCCCCCCTTCTATTCCCCCTCCCCATGGCTTCGCAAGGTAGCATGGTGACTTTGCCTCAGTTTCCCTACCCCACCACTCATCTAGCTCTGTGACAGATGGCTTCTCCTTATGACTCTAGTTGGTTTGTTAATAGTCTCATCCCTTCCAGGGCAATAAACAAACAGTACAATACACCAGAAGTCCTATGTACGCAGGAATGGGTCAATAATCCCAGCCCCCAGCAGAGTCCTGACCTCTTTGCTGGGGATGGTAGGAGAACTCAGACCCTCCCATCCAGTCATGCTTCTGGGTTCCAGCCCAGGAACCCTGTATTAAGCAGCTAGGACCCGTTCCTCCCAGTCCCTTGCTCCTGCCTACTTCCCCTCTCTTATAGGCTTTTTCCAGACACAACTTCTCCTCTCAGTAGTCTTTCTAGGAACCATCTTCTCCTTTGAGCTGCAGCCTTCTTATCCCCCAGCTGTTGCTGGACCAGCAATTAGCTGCAGCTGAGGAGATAGCAAGCCTACCTGTTAACCCCTTAGTGGCTGTGGAAGAAGGGGGTCTATACATGGTAAAACTGTGTCCACACTAGCAGACTGTTCTGCTTTAACTAAAGTGGTTTCAGATTGATACAGGTAAAGCAGTACATACACTGTGTGCAGACCAGCTCTCAGAACAAGTTCATAGTAAAGATCCTGCTGTAAAAGCCTTTAGGAGCATCACTGATCAGAAGTGAGACCCATTTGCGTGCATGCCTTGCTAATGGTTAGACCACTCTAGGGAGTGTCCAAGGTGAAATCCACTTGCCAGTACACAGCCTGTGTAAATGAGCTGTGTGTGAGAGAGAGGATGGACTCTCCCCTCTCCCATCCAGGCTACTTCACTACTGTGTCCTCTTTTACCCCTGTGGCAGCACTATCATAGGTCCATGCCCCCATACCTTAAAATGCCTTTGCAATAGGTCTTGGAAGATCAGTAGTATAATGGAGGTGCAGACTCCCTGTAGTTACTTCCTGCAGCCAACTGCCTGTTTAGCAGAAACATGCTGGTCCCACTGGGTTCAGAATCTTTCACATCTTCAGAGGGGTCAGAAGTAGGGATTATTCCTTATGCTGATTCCTGGGTTCCTGAATGGAAAAATGGAACAAGAAAAATAGATTTGAAAAGCAACATAATTTCCCTTTGATTCAGTGACACAGATGCACTTCCCAAAAGGCTGGTCCTAGGGTAGACCCCCAGGCGCCAGCTTCCAGGGAGCACCAGACTGTTATACTGCTCTGCTGATTGGCCAGCCATTTTGGAGCAGGGGAGAGGTTGCTAAAGTGGGGAAGGGAGGGAAACCAAAAACATTTTCCACCCAGGGCTGCTCCTGACTTCCCATGTGTGCTTGAAGGGATGTTTTTTGTATGGGTTTGTGCTTTAAGTCATACTCAAACTGAAATATTATGAGTCACATTAATTCTGCAGAGCATCTATAAGTAGACTGTTTAGTAAGGATCAGAGAACTGAGGTCAAAGAGGGTTGAATATAAGTAGGAGACACAAGCAGTAGAGAAGAATTCCTTAGTTACACACAGCTACTGTATTAATGAATGTATCCAGGTTTTTAGTAGAAAGATAAGTTACAGGGCAAAATAACAGAGAAAGGGAAACTGAGCTCTGACTTTTCATTTTAATTTATTTTTGTGTATAAAGGCAATGATTTGTGACTTGTTTAAAGGCTATCCAGTTCTTAACATGAGTGATTCCTAGAGAAACTTGAGAGGGTACTCACAGTTGCTATAACACAAAATGTCAAAATGGCCCTTCCTCCCAGAATTAGATCAGTTAAAGTGCGGCCAGCAAAGTCATAGCCATTATCTTAGACAACGTGAGTCAGATAATCTTTTTTTTAGGGGAAGAAAAGCAGCACATTAGATTACATTCCTGTTCTGTTGCTCAGAGTGCTCTCAGTCACAAAATGACTTCTTTATTATTATGATCAGTGACACCAATTCTTTAAACGAGAACTTACCATAATGGAATTTTGAGCTGAGTAGGACAAATAGCTGTGTCTTTAAAAAGATAACCTTAAATAGGGCCAAAAAAGCACATGCAATAACCATTGACTTCAAGTGGTATGGATCACATGCATCCTGGGGCAGAATTTGACCAATATTTTCATGAACTAATTCAAAACTGGTCCACGTGAGTATTTTTGTATTTGTTGGTTTTGCTCCTGTGGGTGATTTCCTGTTCTTAATCTTAATTCACTCCCTTCAAAAGATACCTAGTACTGGGACCCACTATGTCACAGATCACAGCAGACACTCATTCTGATACTATCCTCCATGACTAATGTGCAATCAATGTTGGACACTTCCTCTGGATTATTTTTCTTTTCACTAAGAGCTTCTGAAAAAGGCATAGTGTATGTGAGTGAAGGAATAGACGGAGAAAATTCCATTTCCTGTTCTATTTGTATCTCATCTCTTTGAGCTTGTATTTGACCTTACTCTGGGAGTGGGTGCATCCTCCATAACTCAGATCTAGTGGGAAATATTACACTGAGGATTTTTGTTTTTATAGCTGCCACTTCCTTAATCTCCACGAGCACAAGTATTTGTAAATTGCTCCTTTTAACTTGGTAGAAACTAAAATGTTCTGGTTTCTTATGTAGGCAAGCTATGCTTACTCTTAAAATAAACTGTGAGGATCTAGCACTATTTTGGAAACTGTCCATAGTGAAGTTTCTTTAACTCAATGGCTGCAACAATAGTAGAAGAGTCTACAAAATAAACAAAAGCAATAATACAAACACCAAATGAAAAGGAAAGTCCATCTCTTATATTAATATAACTAAATATCAGGGGTGGCCAAACTGTGGCTTGCAAGCTGAATGCGGTTCTTTTACAGTTAAAGTAGGGCTCGTGGAGCCCCCCAGACCTCCAACATTCTCCATCTACCAGACTGGGGGGAGCTCGGGACCTCTGCCTCACAGTGGGGTAGTGGGGTAGGGGTTTCTCCAAGTGGGGTGAGGGGGTCTCAGGGCTTCAGCCCTCTAAGGCACACCTGCTGGGGCTTGGGGTTCAGCAGGAGCAGGCTGAACCCCCAGTCCCAACCAGTGCCTCCCACGGAGCTGAAGCCCCAAACCCCGGCAAGTATGCCCCGTCTCTTTAATGTCTGAAGATTGTCATATGCAGCTCAGAGAGTCAGTAAGTTTGTCCACCCCTGCTATATATGCCAAAAGCTTGCTACAGGGGTGAAGTATTTTGAATGGCAAGTAGGTATTTTAGCAGGATAAGCTAATCTCTTTGAACCATATGAGTTATTAAATTAAATCTGTAAAATGGTAGTTCTTTCATGTCCTCTTATATATTCCAGATGTTTGTCATCATCATGTTCAATTTTTTGCTTTTGTTAATTTTAAAAAATGCTTTAATACTAGTTATCACTTCAGCAGCTGGAATATAACTTGAACAATATACAAATGTATTCCCTGTAGCATTTCTACATGTTCTTCCTTCCTCTATTTCTATTGCTCCCTTTTTTTTCATACCAAAATTATGAACACAAGTTGAACATTTAAAATTCCAGTATTTGTTTATTAATTATAGTAAGACTAGATGCAATGGGGCATCTCTCTCCCCCATGCAACGCCCCTGAAGTCAATGGAACTTCACCAGAAGAGTTTTTTGGCATATTTTCTCCAGCTAGAAAAATATATGTATCATAGGTTACTGGATGTTATGGTTATGATACAACAATGAAACCTGAGCCAACTATGAATAGCATATTATCCTTCAGAGATGTAGTTATCTTTTAGCAGATTTCAAATATTTGACATCCATAAATATATAAAAGTCAGTGATGATTCCATAACAGCAACAATTCGGAGGAGTGTTTAAGGAAATTAGGCACCTAACTACCTTGGAGGATCTGGCCCTAAATGGCTCACAAAACTTTGTCCCACTACTAGCCTGCATTATCCAATTACCCACCCAAGAGCCTAATCCTGTAAGGAAGGCATGATGTAGTCATGACTTTGGCAGGCCCTGTGGAGTCTGACTTTTAAGAGGGACTGACTGCTTCTTTGTCTTCCATGTTTTCCTAAGTGTTGTAAAAAAAATTAAAAAAAAGCACACCACATGGAGTAGTATTATCTTTTTATTTTTTAAATGAGGTCCTTTGTACATGCTCAAGTACCATTACAGCACCTGTGGGAAAGTAACTTTCACATTACCTCCAAAGTACTCTGGCAAACCACCTCTTCTCTGAGAAGGAGAGATTACGGGGTAGCTAAGGCATTTGTTAGCTGTGACAACACTGTTGGTATAATGGTGGAGACATCTTTTGTATGCATCACAAGTTGATATCTGGATTGATGCAGCAGTTAGAGCACTGAACAACAAGGGCAGCAAGGTGCTGCAGTCCACACTCTGCAATCTTTTCATTGTGCATTCCTACACCATGTTTGACCATCTGCATTGCTGCTCCACAGTTACACTCTGAAGATTAGACCAAGACAAATTTCTGTATTGTGGCAGCACTCTGGTCATTCCTGACAGCAGCCTGTTAAGCCTAGTCCAGAAGCTGCCTTCCAGGTTGCAAACAAGTGGATGTAAAGTAGGACTTCTGAACTTCATCAGCGTGCCTGTCTCTGCACCTCAGAGTTGCTGTGACTCTGCGAGGCTGTGGCAGTAGACACAGCAAGGATGACAGATTTCTCGTGGCATCCCCTGTGAGTAGCGCAAGCAAAATGAAAGTAGACACAGGTTTTCATTCTAAGCAACAATCAGCCCAAATGAAGGCCCATGGTTGCCTGCTATGCTGTATTGTTTGTCCCATCCATCCCATTGTTGTATCTATAGGGATGTGCTATTGTGCATAGGGATACAATGAAGAGTAAAACCTCATTTCATTTAGTACTGTGTTTTCATAAAGATGCATTGTGTTATACTCCTAAAACTGGCAACTGTGCAACTACCTTAAACCATATCACTTTGTGATCTCCTAAGCATTGCAAGGTCTCTCTGCCATGGGAAAGGTGACGTGCTGCAGAAATTAATGTTATTCTTTCAGTAGGTGGCACTGTTTCTGCTGAGTTAATACTGACCCAGTGTCCCCACATGGTGCCAGGAAGAACTGTGCTGCTGGAGGTGCTATATTTCAGGTGAAACATAAAACTGATGTCCTGACTATTCTTGGTCATTTGCTTTTATTTATTTATTTTTGCAATGGTTGGGCTATTAATGTTAGTGTCCCAGCCAAATTCCAACTGTGCAACTACATTAAATCCTGCCTATAGTTTAAGCTCATCTCCTACAAGCCATGTTTTACAGACAGTGCTGCTGTTAGAGTAGCTGCATTTCAGTAGTGTGTGAAGTGGTGGCTACATATAGGGGTTGTAGGTACTCCAGCACAGCACGATGAAATCCAGGACTGAATCTGGCCCAGTCAGTAAAGCACTTTGGAATCATTCAGGAGTAATGGAACCATATAACTGTATGGAAATTATTATTGGAGAAAGGTAATTAAATAAAACCCTGTCAAGTGACTAATAGAAAAAAATACTTCAGATTCTCACATTCTGGAACTAATGTAAGAGTTGTTAAAAATGGCTAAACTAAATTTTTTTTTGGCCCTTTCCCAAAATGACATAGCTCCCTGCATTTGCTTATAAATTCAATGTTTAAACTTTGTGACTAGTGTAACCCTTGTAATTCAACATCATTCCCCCTGATGTTTTGATTAATGTACTTTAATGATTAGAACTCTACTGTAGCTCCTTTGTTAATATAAATCCATGTTACAAAGAATTGTGTTCCCTCTACCTCTCAATTAAACAGTAGTGCCAGTGGTTTGTTGCTAGACTGGTGGGAATATTACTTGAATAATCCATCTCTAGTTCTGTGGTCTTAAAGAGCCACCAGTTCATGTTTAATTAAATCTTTAGTAAGTTTGTAACAGCATTTCTTACATCAATCCTTATTACAGATCATCTTTAAATAGAATGTACAATAACATATTGAAATATATATACATAAATGCCTCCATTATAGGATTAAAATTAATATCAAGATAAAATCCTGTTTTTCACTACAAGAATCGGGTTTTAAGAAAGCATGAATGTAGCATTGTAATATTGACAACTCGTGCAGTTTTATCGTGAATATTGTGATATTTGCAGTGTTCTTTAAAGCCACAACTACTGGAATCAGGTTATCTTCAAATTGCAGTTCTCATTAAAAAATAATAGTAAATTTCTAGTCCTCCTAGTAGCTGAGAAAAACTTGAAATGCTAAGTGATGCTATACGAGGAGGCAAAGAAAAAGAACCCAAAATGTATTCATTTTTAAATATCATTTTAAAGCCAGTTTCATGACTTTTGGGAGCCCGGTCCATGGTTTTTGAATGCTTTGGGTTGGCAATACTGTTGTTGTACTCTTCACCATCACTGTGGGCAGGCAAGAGAACAAAACTTCCAATACTATCAGTTTTCTATAGACTACAGTTTTTTGACTTTATAGGTCTGTGAGGAAAATCCTTACTCTACTGGGAAATCCATGTCTGATTCACAATCTGTGGCATTCAGTGATCACTCAGTTCTTAAGGTGCTGCAAGAGCTCTGCTTTATTGTGTGTCTGTCTCCAGCTGGCTGTGCATAATAAAAGCTTCACAGCACTCTCCTCAGATTCACTGTCCTTAAAGGCACAAGCCCCAACACCAGTGCCACGCTGCCCGTCCACATTTTCTCACCTCCTTGGACAGGACAGCCAAACAGATAGATGAGAGGGAAACGGGGAGGAGGGAGAGGGTATCCGGGCCAACACATTTTTTTCCACAGGCGGGAAGGAGGAAGGGAAAGTAGATCCAACCCTGAGCTACTAGCACTTTCTGCTCCCTTCTCTCCAACCTCTGCTCCTGGGAAAAGGCTATTGGCTCATCTTACTGTCTCTTCCTCCTACCCTGGAATTATAATTAGCTGCTTAGACGAGCGGGGAAGGAAGGAGCGGAGCAGAACTAAGCAGAAATATTTCCCACAGAAACAGAGGGAGTAGAAAGAGCCCAACAACTCATAGCTGATTCTCCTCCTTCTACCCACTCCAGTCCTGTGAAAAGCCCATCATCCCAACTGTTCCCTCCCCTAAGAAAACCCACAGTCAACAACACACTGGGCACTTGAGGAAGATCCTGCCTGGGATGATCTGGCAGGCTTTGTGGAGGGGGTCCATGCCATGGCTTCCAAGGTTTTGGAGCTAACCCCACAACAACATCAGGCCAGCAGGTGGGAGGGAGGGTCAAGAGACCCCCAACGGAGCTGCCCCCTCCAAGGCTGGGATAAGGCGATATTGATGCCACCAGCCTTTTCCATTCCTGGCCTGGGAAAGTATGTGAGGAGGCTTTCAGGAGAAGAGGAGGGCAGGGGAATTAAAATAAGCTGAGGGGCTCTGATGAGAAATGTGTGCATGGGAGGGGTAGAAACTGAATTAACAGGTGAGAGCAAAGCCGAATTAACTGGTCTGTGTGTGATGGGGCCAAAAAGTAATGGGAGGGGGGTATAAAATGAAGTGGCTGGTATGTAGTGTGGAAGGGCAGAATTTATTGGCTTGTATGTGGTGAGGCAGTACTAATAGATACGCCTAGTAGGCAGGATACTAATTGGTCAGTGTGTGGTGGGAGCAGCACTTTTTGGTCATTGAATGGTAGAACTCACCACAAGATGGTTTCCCCTCCCCCTGCAAAAACTTACAATAAAATGAAACAAGAGGCTTGTCTCCACAAATAGGTCGTTCACAGCACACTGGGGTCTGAATATCTTTCACAAGCCACAGACTAACTAACTATGTGAACCCTGTTGATGCACATTAACAGTTTGCTAATGTGTTTTGATCTATTTTTGAAACTGGATGGATCAAAGCACATTAATGAACTGTTCATGCACATGAGCAGAGTCCACATGGATAGTCGGTCCATGAAAGGAGAGTGAACGGTAGATGCAAATCCCAGCTTGCCATGAACCAAGTGTTTAGACAAACCCAAAGTTAATTTTCTCTGAAAAAATATGACTTTTTAATATAAAAGTTTTTGGCTAAAAACCAGAAACATTTCAGGGTTTTCTTTTTTCTTTCTCGGCAAAGAAGTTGAAACTCTTCATGGAAAGCAGATGCACTGTGTGAAAAAAATTGTTTAGTTAAAAACCCAGTTTTCCCTGGAAACATTTGACAGAAAATGTTCAACCAGTCCTAGTGCATGGTGTTGAGAATAGGATTAATTTTTCTAAATTTGTGGGAGGAAACATTGTTTTGGGGCAAGGAAGGATGCAGGAGCCGGGGAAGGATGGAAAGATGTGCAAAGCAGTCTCTTCTTCTTGCCCCTCACTGCCTTAATCGTTTACCTAAAATCCACTGTCCTCCAAATCCATTCCCTTTCCTTGTCCAGACTCTCACTATGTTTCCACATGCCTCAGCCATTTCTCTACCCCATAATATGAAAGAGGGTAAGATCAATGAGGGTTAAGGGGCGGTGGTGTAGAGCGATACATACAACCTCACCCCATGCAGGAGAGGAGCCAATGAGCTTTGCAACACCTGCTCTTCTCTTTAGGGGAAGAGGAGCCAGGGTACCCTTTAATTCCCATTTGCACCCAGAGGGTGAGGTACCAGGGTATCCTGATCTCATCTGGAGCCTCTAAGCATTCCTGGAATACAATTCCATTACAAATAATTGCAAGAGGGAAAAGATAATCTTGTTGCTAAACCTAGTCCTGTGCTATCAGGAGTTCTATTGCACAATAAGGCATTTTAATCTTCTGCCCCTCAATTCCCCCATCTGAAAATGGGGAAAATAGTTTCGTACTTCTCAGATTCGATAATGTTGCAGAGCACTCAGCTCCTGCAATGGATTTCCTATAAGAAAGCCACGTATTTTTAATGGTTAAGTCCACCCCTATATGGTATTGCTTAGACAAAGTTAGGAAACCAATATATTATTTACTAATAGCAAAGTTATAAGTACAGTAGAACCTCAGAGTTAAAAACACCAGACTTATGAACTGACCAGTCAACCATATTCCTCATTTGGAACCAGAAGTATGCAATCAGGCAGCAGCAGAGAGACAAACACCGCCCCCCCAAAACAAACAAAAAAAATGTAAATAAAGTACAGTACTTTGTTAAATGTAAACTACTAAAAAAAAGGGAAAGCAGCATTTTTCTTCTGCATAGTAAAGTTTCAAAGCTGTATTAAGTCAATGTTCAGTTGTAAATTTTTGAAAGAACAACCATAATGTTTTGTTCAGAGTTATGAACATTTCAGAGTTACGAACAATCTCCGTTCCCGAGGTGTTCGTAACTCTGAGATTCTACTGTAACAGTTTGAAATAATTGCAGTTAGCGATGAACATGGAGAGGCACATTAACGCAACTAAATATATACTACACTTATATGGTGAGAAGTTAAATCACATCTATTGTGATGCAAAGTGGTCTCCATCACAATGATAAGTGTCAGAAAGTTACCACACAGTGGTATGAAATAACAAAGTAATTTCCCTCTATGCCAAGGACAGGCAAATGCTGTGGTATCGGAGATACTATGGTGTGACAACTGTTGCCAGAAGTTAATTCTTTAATAGCCACTGATGTGGTGCTTTAACTGGTGGCCACATATTATTAAACAGTTTTCACTACACTATACAGATTGCTTTAAACATTTGTTTAAAACACCGAATAAAATAAAATTAAACAAAATTTCCAAGCTGTGGCCTTAAAAAATGCACTAAACAAGATGTTCTCTTGAAATTTCACATGTGTAACTTGTACAGTATCTATGCGTGTATGTACATATACTTTAAAGCAACATATTAAACAAAGAACTATAGTTATGCATGTTTTTGTAATCCAAATAAAGTAGGTAGTGTTTTTATAACTATCGAGTCTTGGCTTATGGAGAATGTCTTCAAATAGAAATGGAAAGAGTTTTATCACTACAAACAGGTCTGATTCCCATAAAAGGAAGTTGTTTCTTTTTTCTTCTGCTTCTCTGGAGAACTGGCTACAAAGTGGGAATTGTTATGGTATGACTCATTTGCAGAGCACAGCTACAGAATAGAGAGTTCAGATAGGATTTTAATAAGATAGAGCCAGATTAGATTCTGTATTGCGCATGAGGGTGGTAAGTTTTGAAGAGGAAAACCTCGAACTTTATAAATTATCATTTTTCTCTAAGACAAAATTGATCTAACTTTATCTCTAGTCTTAGTTTTACCAAAAATTCTATTCTCACAGGCAGGGGTGCTGGGCAGCTGGAACAATTTATATTGTGGGGGTGCTGAGAGTCAGTGAACCAAACTGTAAACCCTGCATATGATGGAAACCACCTCAAGTCAGGGGGTGCTGCTGCTGCACCCCCAGGACTCCTAGTTCCAGCACCTGTGTTCACAGGCAAATTCTCATTGCATTGCTCTGCTCTAGAGTTAGTGTTGGGATTCTATAGCTGTCAGTGCAAAGCATCTTCCAACAGAGAAGAAAAAAATACAAATACAACATATTCAGGAATAATATAGCTCACTCAGCTCTGCCTAGATATTGCAACATGTCTTCTGTACTTCATACACTTTAGCTTCCTTGGAACCCCTACAAAACCTAAATAGAATGGGTCAAATTCCAATCTTTTCTTTTTCTACATAAACAAAAGTAATTTAATTCTAAATTACATAAGCCATACAAACCAGCATGCTGTATCAAACAGCAATCACAAGTGCTACTTTAAAATACATTTGTCATTTTCTCCCCAGCTGATTTCTCGCCTGCTGTAATGACCAGGGCATAGGCAGTCAAGCCAGTAGTGTTTGTTGGACTGGGGTCAAAGGGAGGAGTTGGGATTAGTTACCAAGCTGAGTCAGGAAACCGTTACCAACATCAAGCTGCCCCAGGGTCAAAGGCAGATCAAAAGACAAGGTCTATATCAGTAACAAGCCAGAGTCTGCATTGTTGGTCTGAGGGCTTATGGGCCCCACTTTCTGGTTTAAATAGTTGGTGTGGACCAATCAGGCAGCTGCAATATTCTGTCATTCTGGCCTCTTCAGGCAGTACTTCCTACAATGTATAACCCTCCAGTAATTGTCAGATAGTACTGTGGCTGGCTTCCCAGGAGTTGTGTGGAGGCATCAGTCTCTTAGAAGCCTGCAACCCAGGGTTCTAGACCTGTGGATCCTTACACCCGCTGACTAATTGACATGGTGGTAAAATTAATCAGAAGTCACCAGAACTTCATCTCCAGTGGGGCTTCCTCGGGCATCATCAGTGCAGCTATAATGGTAGAAGCCTTGGTGGGATTTTTTTCCCTAAAATTCTCTAATGTAAACAAAGCATATATGACCAAGTCTCCCAAATGGCATCACATTGCTTCCCCATTTTTGTTGTCAGGCCATTGGCAGCCTATCAGGGTCAGCTGGGACAGTGGCACAGGGCAGAACTTCTTAACTCTTCAATACAGCTCAGTATTATACTATGGAAACTGCTGGCATAGCATAGTGTGACCCTAAAGAGACATTAATATATTTTTCAGCTTACTTCAGTGTGTCATTCAAGATGACAGTCTGATCAGGAAGAGGACAAGTGACGAAAAGGGAACAGGGTTGCTTGGCTTTTACAGACACTATATTAGATTTTACTGGGACTGAATTTTGTGTCTGAACTCAGGTCAGAACACATAACAAATTCTAATTTACATTAGTGCAACCCCAGTAATAGTCCAATTCTTCAGTGGGAAAAGGGAGAATTTGGCCCTAAGGATCATGAGATTGAGTCCTAATAGGACTTACGATTATCCCTATTAGGAATGCATATAGGAAGTGTGTGGTAATATATTTTTTTTGGACCAACCTCTGTTGAGCAAGAGACAAGCTTTCAAGTTTGTTTCTTTCACCAACAGAAATTGGTCCAATAAAATATATTACCTCACCCACCTTGTCTCTCTATTTTCAAGGTGCAATATCTAGAATTTGGAGGGAGCATGTCGACTTGTATCTGAAGTACACCATGCCCGCCAGTTGAGAAGTGGAATTTATCTAACTTTGACATTAGCTGTTTGCTTATTTCCATTCAACCAAGAGATGTTTGTGTACAGTACATTAAATCTGAACTGCAATGGTCTTTTACATATTCCTCTCTTAAAATACCTGAATGTTCAGATAATACATGCATGCAATAGGCCAGGATATTGTATTTATTGTGATAATGAGCCCAGTTATAGATCTGCTAAACGGTTTGTAAAAGCTCTTGGACAAAAATATCTATTTAAAGTGAGAGATAAGAGGGGCAACAATCCTAATCTTGGAGTGTGTCTGCCAAGACTCTGTAGAAGCCATCTGGAAAAAAGTACAATACACTGAAAAAAAACCCATTTTGTATTAAAGTTAAAGAACCTCCTAAGGAAGTAAAAACTGATGGCATAAGTCTGTTGGGTCATAACTGGTCAGTTTCTCACTGTACAATCCAAAAAAATCTCTACTCAGTAAACATTTTGCAATTACTTTGTTTTAAACAAAGTTCATAATTTTAAATGTTCCTGCTCAGTCCCACACACAAAGATATGTATGTCGTTTAAGTTTTTAATTGCTTTTTCACAGTGCGTTGTGGAGAAGTTCACTATATTTATCACATCTAAAGACATACTTATTTATATCATTAAATATTCAGCAGCTGCAGTGTCTTAATTTTGTTGTGAACATATGTATCTAATATTGGCCATGTGGATCAGTTAATGTCCCCTAAAGCATCAGTGGGATGATTTACAAAAAATAGTTTTTCTTTGATTTAGCATTAAGGAATTTTCCCCTCCAGTGTTCCCTCTGGGCTTGATCCAATTTACCCTGAAGTCAGTAGAAAGGACCCTACTGATTTCAATGGAACTTGGATCAAGCCTGCTCTGTGCACATTTAGAAAGTGAGAATGAACAATATTCTGTCAAAATCATCCCTGTGCCCAGTTTCCCACTCCTACAAAGATTATAGGAAAATGTTGGACATTTTGAATTTTCATTATTTTAATCACACTGGAATCATTCTGAGGGCATTTGCAATATGATGCAGTTGTATTTATCTTTAAGGCTAAATTTGAATAACAAAATTCCTCCACATACCAGGTTTGATATACTCAGAATGTTCCAAACAAACAAATCTCATGTATGTCTGTATCAAGCTCAGAAATATTCTAATTTTGGGGAGCCTAGGGATCTAACAAAGTCAAGATTGTAATTTCTACAATATATCTGACAGAAGTCTAGAGCATGAACTCTTGATCATTTTTGGGTCCAGGATCCACACAATGCCCCAAGAGTTCCATCCATGACCTATGACATCCCACAATCTTTTATGGATGCATAGAATTGAGGGATTTGAGTCCTAGGATAATTTTTGTTGTCCATTTTGTGGGTTGCAGTTCAAAAATATGTGGAGGGTGGGGAATGGCTTTAAGAGAGGAGACTTGTGCTGCTGCTGAAGGAAGAGCTTATGTGGTTGAGGGACTGGTGTCTGGGGGTTGGGATGGAGCGGTGCTGTTGGGGACAGTAGGGTTGTGAGGTGTGGGGAGCTTCTCCTTTCTCCTACCTTGCCTGCTCAGTGTCCAGCTCCATAGCAGAAGAAGTGCTATTCCAAAGGGATGTAAAGGTGAATCTGCAGTCCCTGGAAGGCCTGTGCTAGAGCTGACAGCTGAGGAGTGGGGAGAAGAGAGGAGGTAGTTCATTTCAATTAAATGAAACTTCATTGACATAACAAGCTAGACATGGGTTGCCAAACTGTAAGAGAAAAACAAATTCTCAGGTCTGTCAGAGGTGGGTAGGAACCACCCAGGATAGGGCTACACTCTATGTTTGGGTCTGATCCCCTGTGTCCATTTGTCATTACTGTCCATTCCTCATCCAGTGGAAGACTGCCACATAGCAAACAGCCATCTCTGCTGAGAGAGATGGAGGAAGGAGTAGCAGGAGGAGGAAGAAGATGAAGCCAGCTATTTGTTCCCTCCTCTGCTGTAGACCTGCTGGGTCCTTGTAGCTACAAGGTTTGCTGCTCTCTTCCAGAGGGGTGAGACCTCACAGCCTGCTTTTGGGATGCACCCAATGGTAAGAACTATTGTTCTAGAAGATAGTCTGCTGGTTTAACAAAATTCATGGTTTAAAACTCCTCTTAGATAGCTAGTTTCACTAGAGCTGAATTTGGCCCCACAAACCTACCCCAACTGTCCCACATGCAAAAATCAATGCTGGCTGAGTTGCAAGTGTGTGAAGGTGATTTTTGAAGTATTCGTTTTATTTAATTAGAGATCTTTCCCCATTTAAATGGAAGCATCCTGAAATGATTAGTTGTTCTGGCACTAATCTGCAAAGGAATAGTTTATGCATTCCTCAGTCAACAAATACTTGATTGAAATGTATAACCACCATTGCAATTTATCCCATTTAATAAATAGATATCTATACAATTGAGTGCAGTCCAAGAGGAACAGTATTGCATTTCAGGTCAGTGGCTGTGCTATATATAAAGCACACATATATACATACTATCCATACCTCTTTTGTATCACAGTGGAACTTGTAAGCAGGTATGTAACCAACTATATTATCTCCCACCCTGAGTCACCCCAGAAGCCACTCAGACTCCCTTCTTTTAGTGACCACCTTATATGTTATTCAAGTCCCCTCCACCAACAATTTGCAATACAACAATTCTAATACCTATGTCCCTATTGCTTGCAGCCCCCATTCATCCTGGCTGGCTGGCTGGCTGGCTGGACGGTCCTTCCTTCCTTCCTTATGATCACTTTCAGTCTAGGCACTGCTAGTCCTATCCTCCCCCTTCTAACATTTCCTTCCTACCTTTTGTCAACTTAGTCAGCTGATGAGCCAATCAGCTCCTTAACTCTTCCAGCCTCCCCATCTGATTTGCTAATTCCCCCCAATTTCCTCAATCAGCCATTGTTAGGGAAACTAATTGAGGCCACAGTGATCAGAGTGCTGACCCATCTGTTAGGCCTCAGCACTATGTCACAAAGTATCATTTGAGAGACATAAAATATATTGATAATGCAAACAGGAGAAAGTGGCATATACTGAAATGATTCACAGCTCATTTTGACTAATCGAGGACCCAATATAATGTTCCATAGAAAAAATCCTAGCACCCATTACTGTTTCTTGAAAAGTATCCTGATATGCTGGTACTGTGGTTCCCTCAAATGAGTGCTGAGGAAATACCTTCAGGTCCTAAACTAACCACTTTGTCACTTACAAACATAAGACCAAACAAATTGTTTTCATAAAAAGGTATATGGAGGGAGTACAAAATTATTCCCAGGGAAAAATATGCCAATGAAAGTGCAATAGAAAATATACCAATGGAAGTTTAAATAGAAATATTTCCTCAGAAAAAATGTTTTGGAATGTGTACATATATTTCCCTTCCTTTCAGAAAATTTCCAGAAAGCAAGTGTCTGTAGAACAGAGTCCTCAAAGATTTTCATAGCGAGGCAATATTCTTTCTAATTTTTTTCCATGAGCAGAACAAATGCCTGTGAGAGGTCAAGTTTAAAATCGAGGAGTTCAGTCTTTCCCATTCCTATTCCCTTCCCCTCTTAGTGCTCCTTCTTACAAGGTTAGAAGACACAAATATTTGAGGATACATCTGCTAACTCAAAGCAATATGTTCCTGGACAGCTTCCATCCTCATATGTGTCTGTGTTCATTTCTAAACAACAAGGATTCTGCCCCTGAACTCAGCGCTTAAAAATAGTGATCAGAGGGATAACTTGTAAAAGAATTATTCCCACTATTTAAAATGGTTTTTCCTTTATGTTTGGCCACCAGAAATAAAAAAAAAAAGTGCTTACAAGATTTTTTTTTAATGCTTTTTTTGGATAGCAGACCAGTGCAGCTGGCAATTAGTCAGTCTTGCCAACAGCAAAAATACCAAGTGGCAGTTTAGGCCATCTCTGATCAAACAAACCCACGATATGGCCAAGTCTGCAAAATATCACTTTTAATACATTCCTTAAAAGGCAACCAAAATCCAAATGTTCAAAAGACACACCATGGTTAGTTTCAGACAAGTTGGATAACTGCAATAATGACTTCTGATACAAAACAGCATGGTACACAGAGCGTGTGTGACAACAGGGTCTAGCAATCAGTTTGCCTGGTCAGTTGTGTGCTCCCTCAGAATTAAAGATGGGGCCCAAGCCAAAATGCTAGAACGAGGGATTCAGAATCCCAATCCTGATCCAGTTCAGGATGCTGCATCTGGCTCTTTTCTCTGCAATGCCCCAGTCAAATCTCTGGATATAAACACTCTTGGATTTTGGAGGATTTGAAATCCTGATCCAAATTTTGCAGCTCTGGCCTGCTATATTCAGTCAGACTCTTCTTAGGAACCTATGGGCAGATCTTCTGTTGATGTAAATCAGAATGGCTGATTGACTTCAACAGAGCTATGCCAATTGATACCACCAGTGAAGGACCTGGCCCCAAATGTATGCTTGTCATGGCAGACTGAAGAGGCTGAAGGGGGTTTTAATGGAGTTAAGACACCATGTGAAGCAGCCTCATACTAGAATAACTACAATATTGTAACCTAAAATCTAAACTTAATAGTCAGACACAGCCTTTTGGTAAATATTTTTGATACTGGACTTGCCTCCTGTTCCTCTACCTCCTGTGTCTGCAAACCTATCTTTCATCACCTTTGAAATAGTGCCTGAGTACATCACTTCCTGAACTCTACCTCTGTTCAGATCCTCATCTATTCCTTCTCCTTTTCTTATGTTTAACTCCCTCCTCTCCAAATAGCAGCTCTGCAGACTCCAACACATGGAAGATGCTGCTCCTACCTTCTCACATATAAAAAGGAACAAAAACACATCATCCTTGTCCTTAAGCAATTCCACTGGATTTCATAATAATATCAGGACTCAGTTCAAAAGAGCCCTGTCTTTTTTCAAACGCCCTGCATCTACTTGCCCCAGTCTACCTCCCACTCTTGGTCTTTCTTTGCTTTTCTACACTGTCCCCCTGCTTATCTGGCCCCAGCCTCTTCTATGTCCTCCCATAAATTCCTGTTACTTTGATGTGAGAGCCTTCCCCTTTGCTCGTCCTGCCATCTGGAACAGCCTTCCTGCATTTCACAGACTCTTCATCTCATTTCAAATGTATTGCAATACATGTCTCTTTTTCTCTTGCCTTTCTAATTTCTCTCTTCCTCAACCATTAGCTACTTAAAGTGTTTGAGAGACTGTTAAATTAAAGAAACAATGTCAAATAAAGCTAATCTGTACTCATATTACATGATCTGGAACTAAATTTCTATGTGAGAGTCTGAAGCTTATCAAACTGGTAAGAACACTAACTTAAATGTAACAATCGCTTTCCTATAGATTCTGTGTGCACAAGATGATATAAACAATAACGACAGTAGATATACCTGTTTCATAGAACTGTACAGCTACTCAGCATGACATTCTTTTCATTTATGCAGCTGAATAAGTTTACTCCAGCCAGGGGGTGGAAGTGTGGGGAGAACTATTTTGATTCCATGACAAGGGCATGTCTGTATATTTGAGATAGCTTTGAAGAAATGCTGAATTTTGTTTTAATAAACTTTAGGCTTTTCTAAAATGTCTTTATCATATTTTTCTAAAAAAGAAGGGCTTCTGAAATAACTATCATGTAGTCATTTTTATGGCCCAGTACATTGTGTTAACAGTTTTATCATTGAATAATGCTGTAAACTACTTTAGATAATGGGATGGCATTAGTGTGTATATTAGTCATCCATTCACCCATCCTCCCACTCACCCACCAGCCAAACACCTGCCTTTTTTAAAATGTTTATGCAAAATATACATGTTCTACATGTGAAAACAGTAGTAACAGCTTGGAAAAATTGTGCTGCATTTTATAATGCTGGGAGAAAAGTTTGAACTGATCCTATATGTTGTTAAGGTTGAAGTGCAATGTACCCCTTGATGTCCTTAACAGTGCTAGATGTGTGTTGTGCTTATATTCAAAACATAGCAGCATTGTCTTCCAGATCGGAATATGAAAAAAATAATTCAAGTTTGCCAATATTCAAGAGAAATTACATACAAATTTGCAAATAAAAATAAATATCCAATTATGATATGTTGCCATATTTAATTAGGGTTGGCACAGAGAAGTGAAAAAATATTTATTCACATCCTGGCACTGTACAGTGCATTGAGTGGTGCAGCCATCTTCTCCTAGTTAGGAAATTTTGCTTAGATTGCTTTGTTTGGATTTGAAATCATAACGTAACCACAAGCTGATCCAAAATGACAGTGTCTTATTCTAACTGGAGAATCAGAATGCAGTCAAACTCCACTTTGCTGTTTGTCCATAGAAAGCACTGTAAAATTATTGTGGGCCAGGCATTGCAAGCCCTATGGGTGAAGAACTGTACACATGCAGAGCTTGCTGGATTAGACCCTGATTTATTTAATCTGTATGCAAAATATTAAAAGAAATCATAAAATCATAGACATATAAGACTGGAAGGACCCTCAAGAGGCAGGACTAAGTATTATTCTAGACTATCCCTGACCGGTGTTTGTCTAACCTGCTCTTAAAACCCTTCAATGACAGAGATTCCACAACCTACATAGGCAATTTATTCCAGTGTTTACCTGCCCTGACAGGAAGCTTTTCCTAATGTCTGACCTAAAAACTCCCTTGCTGCAATTTAAGCCCATTGCTTCTTATCTTGTCATCAGAGGTTAATGAGAACAAGTTTTCTCCCTCCTCCTTGTAAAACATCTTATGTACTTGGAAACTGTTATATCCCCCTCAGTCTTCTCTTCTCCAAACTAAACAAATCCAATTTTTCAATCTTTTCTCTTATGTCATGTTCTAAACCTTTAATCATTTTTGTTACTCTTCTCTGGACTTTCTCCAGTTTGTTATCTTTCCTGAAATGTGGTGCCCAGAACTGGACACAATACTTCAGCTGAGGCCTAGTCAGCATGGAATAGAGTGCAAGAATTCTCGGGTCTTGCTTACAAATGAGACAATTTCAAGTTCCTGCACAATATGCATGTTCTATATGTGCAAACAGTAGTGACAGCTTGGAAATATTGTGCTGCATTTTATAATGCTGGGAGAAAAGGTTAAACTGATCCCATTTGTTGTTAAGGTTGAAGTGCAATGTACCCCTTGATGTCCTTAACAGTGTTAGATGTGTGTTGTGCTTATTTTCAGAACATAGCAGCATTGTCTTCCAGATCAGAATATGGTTGGGGTAGGGATGCAAATGGCCTGATTTTCAAAGATATTGCCTATTCACAAATTGGAATGAAGTGAAAATCAAGTTCTGATTGGCTGGGCTGGTCAGCCTTGAGGATGTCCTGTTATGCACTAACCAAAGTCATCCACAACTGGGACATCATCACTCAAACCAGACAGTAAAATCCTTCCACTCCTATATGAAATGAATATGATAAATAGATATACAGGAAAGATTTTTTTCCATCTTCCCTCTATTTCCTTTCCACCCCAAACTAAATATTATGGAGTTGGGATTTTCATCTTAAAATAGTACAGATTTTGGCAGCAAATATAGCCAAAGCCTGTACTTTCATTGCAGTCTGAATCCTCTGCTGGACCCTCTTCTTTCCCTTCTTTCCTTCTCCTTCCTCTCCCTGATTCCCCTCCTCCCCCTTCTCTCTTTCCTGCACTCCTAACTTTTGCACCTTAGGAAGATGAATTGGGAGTCACACCATAGGTCCTATTTCAATTTAAAACCTAAATTTTAACCTCTTGCGAGCTGCAGCTTGTCTGGGAGGGGAAGTGGACGTTTCCCTGTGGGGACCACAGTTAGTTGTTCTCTTGCTGAGGAGGCTTGGAGGGAAACCATTGTACTCCTCTGAGCACGGTCATCATCCTTAAAAGGTACCCAGACAGTTTATAGCTTATCAGAGAGCGGGGTTATGCTCTCTGTACTACAATGCTTATGAAATATGGGGCTGTGTTAGGATGTGTTAAAAGTCTTCCCTCAGAATTTTCTTCCTTTTATTAGTTATCTTTCAACTTGTACATGATTTTGATGTATTTTCTTGCATATGATCTATTATCTATCTGTGAGACTGCACTCTGGAAGGCTGATTTCTCCTTTTCCAGATGATGAAAGCCATCTTCGTGGCACACTGGAGATTGTAACAGCCAAACAGAGGATCTACACAGAACACACATGCACAACACTGCCATTATGGCAAGCTCCTTCATTATTTATGAGACCGTTATTCTCTCCACTGAACAGCAACTGACTGGCCAAATACATCACCACAGATAAGAAGGCAGCTATATTGTGTACAATATAACAGCACAGTGATGTAACCCAACACAATACATGTGACAACAGAAGCCAATTTAAACTTCAGTAATCTATATGTTAGGTCAAGCCCCAATTCTGATCTATAATACACGTAGAGTAGTGTTTTTCCTTTGAAAATATTTGATCATCATGTTTATTTTTATTTTATTTTGCTCGTGATATTGTTGATATATTTATTTTTTTAAACAAAATTGTTATTTTTTTATTGAAATTTCATTTTTTTAAGTAAAACACTAATGTCATTGAACTTGATAGACATTTTCTTCCATTGATCAAAAACTCTTTTCAGTCAATGAAAAAAGTTTTCTTTTATCAAAAAAATTGGTTTGGGGTAAACAAAAATATTGATAATGTTTTGAGAAAATAAATTATGAAAAAAACGCTAAAATGAAAAATGAGTCTATTTTGAACACTTTGAAAAGAAAACAAGATTGAAATTTTGATATATTTTTTTTGTGAAACTAGTTTTTCATTTCTCAGCCAGCTCTAGTCTCCAACCAGAACCCTTAGTCAAAACAGCTCCCAGACTTTGGAACATCTGAAATCTGAACAAGTATCTAGGGTTGAATTTTGCAAATGCCCCCACTCTAGCCTTACAGTGGGCCAAAGTCCCAGATGCTAAACCCCCTAAATTTAGTACTGATATCTAGATCCAAATTTTGCACCTTCTTGTGTTTTTTTTCTTTATACATATTGGTCCTGATTCTCTTACACAAAGCTATTGTACACTGTTAAATTACATTTACCCCCACTTCGAGGCCTCTCTATATTACCAATGTGGTATAAAATTGCCTTAGTGTAAATGAGAATGAGGCCCAATGTGCCTCTGTTTATACTGCAAAACACATCAGGCAGTTCATTTCCATGTGACTGTGACAGATCTGATTAAAGATTGTCCTAGACAAGCACCAGCAGTGCAGTCACATGAGGCATTTTTTTAATTGCTCATGAGGCATTTTTTTAATTGCTCATATTGGGATATTGGCAGCAGAAAAAAAAAGATTGTTCTCTTTAAATAGCAAGAAGATGGAAAATGTGAGAATACAAAAGGGGATGCAGAGGTGAAAGTAAGCTGGTATGGTCCGGTACGGCATATGGGCAAGAGCCGGTACGCCGTGCTGGACTGGACTGGCTTCTCGGGTGGTGATTTAAAGGGCCCAGGGCTCCAGCCACTGCGGGGAGCCCAGGGCCCTTTAAATCACCGCTGAAGCTCTGGCAGACGGGCTTGGGTGGGGATTTAAAGGGCCCAGAACTCCGCGGTGGCCAGAGCCCTAGGCCCTTTAATTCGTCCCGGGACTCCCAGCCGCCTCTGCAGCTGGGAGCTCTGTGGTGTTTTAAAGGCCCTGGGGCTCCCAGCCACAGCCAGAGCCATACCTCTTCCGGTTGAGGCCACCCCCGCTCAGGACTCTGGTGTACCAGTAAGTCCTTTAAGTTACTTTCACCCTGAGGGATGGATTGAGCATGTTTCCAGTTCTGATCCTGCTTCCATTTAAGTCTTTGGGACCGTTGCCATTGATTTCAATAGGAGGATTGGGTCCAATATTTTTTGTTCATTTTACATATTTTTCTATGCTGATGTGCACCACTGAGACTCAGCAGTAGGACCAGCTAAATAATAACACTTGTCACTGGCATAGGGGACTGAGACTGACGACATTTTAGAAACTTCAGTGCTACTTTCAGTAGCAACTATATAAGATCTATTTAATAACAAAGTGATGCCATGGAAATGCTGAGAACAATGAGGCATGGATCACTTTCTGGCCTTGATCCTGAAAACATTGATTTCAAAGTTAAGCACATGCCTCAGTGTTTATAGAACTGGGGCCTCTGTGTTTAAAATTCTCTTAACATCCCACTTTACTAGGCCTTAGTAGTACGACCCCCTGAAAAAGCAAATCAGGTACTCCACACAATCTGATGAGATGGCAGAGCAGTGCTGGAAAAACAGCACAAAATTCCAGTTAAATGTACAAAGTCATGTGGCCATTCTTGAAGATAACTGTATGATTTGTGTCGCTTTTCCTCTCAAACTACAAACCGTCTCATATAATGATCATATAGAAGTGAATTGATGTAAATTAGTATTTATAAGGAATAAAATAAAAATAAAATAAACTTTGTTGTTAAACGGCTGTGTTTTGGTGCTGATGAGCTCAATAGGTAACAGTTATCTCTGCTCTGTCATAACTGCATTGTGCTTTGGCTTTCTCATATGATTTTTTTAAGAGGAAACCAAAAGCAAAGTTCTGGATCCAAACACCATGATTCTTAGGGAACAGATTTTGTGTCTATCTCTTATTTCTATAATGAGCTGAACCAATAAATCTCAATACAAGCAGCACCACCATCACTACCACAAAGTGCTGGAAAGCTGACATTTACATCCCAACTTTGTCTCATAGGCCTCCCTTTTATTAAAAGTGGTTTTATTACTTATCAAATGAATATTTTATTTTAATTACTTTTATCTCATTCTCAATCCTTGTATCTCATGGCTTGTGCTATACAGGTCAGACTAAATGATCTCAGTGGTCCCTTCTGGCCTTGGAATCTAACCTACAAATTCTAGAGTAGAATAATTTAAATTGAACAAAAACAAATTCTCCATAGCTACAATCTGTTACACATCCAAATTGGAAAAATAATTTGCAGTATACGTGTTTGAAAAATGCTTGGGTCAGGTTATTATTATTTTCTTTTGTGGGGCTAGTAATAAGACATGCTATGAAATGCCACAACCTCCCTTCTTCAAAGCATCATACTAGCAATTTTTTTTTGTGCTGTTATGCCTGGTTTCCAGCAAAACATAACTTCACAGACACATTCATGTCAGCAGCAGCCCTATGCTTATTTGAAACAGAAATTCCTCTCAAGGTGCCTAGCAGGGTGGTGACCCTTAATTCCAGACATCCCAGCTTTGATTAAAACCACATGAAACAAGTTCATGATTATAAACCCTGCATTAGTCTCCACTTTCCTCCCCCCTTGCCCCAAATCTTTATTAATAGGCAAAAACACTAATAACTGGCTCATCTTTGTACAGTATTTGTAACATTTATGTAATTACAGCCTATTACCATAAAAACACCAAACCATGAATTTGTGAAACATATACTGAAATTAGAAATATATGAAAATATATCAGTGTCATATTTCTATATTTATGGAAGAATACACTCACGGAGAGCTTTTGGTCTCTCTATAGTTAAGTTTGTGATTATCTTTCTACTTTTTAACATAAGAAAATTCTTAGACTCTCAAATTCACGCTGAGAGTCTGAGGAGTGTCAGAAATAGGTGAACAAGGTCAATTTTGCTTTTACATCTTTTCTGGTTTTATTCATTTAAGTTCATAAAACAGAACACAGAGCACAGGAGATGACAAGGAAAATATTAGGAGTTCTGCCTGGGTAAGGACTTGCGGATTGGGCTAAAAGGCCCCTTTACAGTTGTTGCATCTGTAAAAATAGAGGTCTCCCTCTCTTCTCTCCCAGTGTAGCAAATTTATATGCTGATGATGACAGGCACAATTGTTAGAATCACACACATTCCTACTGAACCAAGACCAGAGCCTTTTTCCTTTAAGTCTGAAAACAAAGGCATCTAGCTCTTGAATTGAGACATCCCATTCCCGGCTCCCTTTTATTATCAGAAGCTGATGGTCCTTTATCTTATCTGTGACCATAAGAAGATTAAATCACACACACTCAAAACCAGTACATTATATCAGCCCCTCCAAAAGCAGCTGGCTAGAGAAAGCAAGACCAAAAGAATATAAAAGAAAACCTGCCAGGCTCTTTGGGGGAAGTTGGAGAACTGGTATTATAAAAATCTCTCGGTGTACAACTCTGCTATTACTAGCAACAGTAACACACTCATTAAGAAGGGACATTCTGGATTTCTTCTTCATTTTTAGACAGGAACAAAGAACAAAATATGGAACTGCATAATACAAGGCAAGTAACAACTCTAGCGACACTGATCCTGTGTTGTTATGCAATAAAAAGCTACATAATTGGTTCTAATCATACAGAATGCTCCTTGTATCCTCTTTTTCCATCCCCAGGCATTACTTTTGTCTTTTTGTCTCCGAAATTGGATATTAGAGGACGAGTTTGCATCTTTGATTCCCACCCCCAACCCTCAGGCTCTCTCTTGCAGTTTTAAAAAAGCCACTAAGACCTTTAATGGTCATCGTTTTATGATTCTGGTATAAATCTCCAATCCCTTCCCTTTTTTTCCCTAGAGCAGCTGTTCTGACTGAATACAGGCATTGCATTAATTACATGTTCTGCACTCCCACTGATGATGAATCAGTCAAAGGGGAACCTTAATCAAGTTGATTAATAATGTTGGTTTCATTTTTAATGTTCATATTTAGTTTTTTAACTACCCCCCCTCCCAAAATCCCATTGTTGGCACTTTTGTTTTTAGCAGATAAAGAAATGAAGCATTTAAAAAGTTTTAATGTTCAGAAAATACCAAGTTCTAATACAGAATTTTCAGAATAGAATGTGTGTTATTTTTAACAAGCAAGCAAAGCTAGTACAAAATGCTTGAAATAATGAACAAGTGATCCTCCAACAGGCTCATGAAGTCTAATCTATTGCAGTTGTTGTTTCTGGCATTTTAGGTAAGTGAATAATGCTGAATGCTATTTTCTTACTTCATATCCCCAGATAGCACCATTAAGTGCATTACTAATTTTAAATGTAGATTTCAATGGATGATCAGGGTCAGGTGCATATATAACCTGTATCTATTAAGATCTAGATTTATTAAAATAGGTAGAGTAAAATCTCTTGGTCCTGGCATACTAACAACAGCCACATGAGTAACTTCCAACTTCCACGAAGGGTAATTATTAGACAAGAAGCTACAGGCAGTAGATTATTTTTATACTGTTGAAGCACTCACCAGATTTGAAATGTTTGATTTACTGGTTCAAGTATGTGTGTGTGTTGTTAGGTCACAATTCTGTGAGGCGCTGAGCACCCTCAATTCCTAAAATCAGTACCTTGAAGGATTAGGCCCTTGAAGGATAATTTAACCATTATTATTATTGTATAATGTATAAATTTAAATCAGAAAAGCCACTAATAGTTTATCTTAATGCTGCTAAAACACTTCCTTGGATTGAATTAAGGTGCAGGTACCCATTATAAGCTTCAAAAGACAATGTGATCTTGTTTATTTTCCTCTGTTTTTCTGCATTTTTTTGGTGCTCCATCTTAAAATGGAGAAACAATTTAAAAACAGAAAAGCATTTTAATTTAATTCTAACATGTGCTTCTGAACTTCATAATCTGGATGTAGACTCAACTGGAGCAGAGCAATATCTTTACAAGGAAATCCAAAGCAATAGTAGCCTGATTTCCAAGTATTAATTACAGACTTGAAACTCAGACCCGGCCCACCCTTCGAGGTCTTGTCTACATGGGGAAACTGAGTAGGGGAACAGAGTAATTATACTGGAATAAAGTCACTTTTTTGTCCAGAATAAAGTGTCTACATGAGGAGTTACACCAGCATATACTTCTGCTGCTCAGTTTCCCCATTTAGACAAGTCTTAGCAAACCTGAGCTCAGTTTCATAAGAATGTGGGCTTGCAACAAAATCATGCAATGTTTGTTGTCGTTGCTTTCGTTTTTATGTGAAAACAGGTGAAGTGTGGCAATTTTAATTATGTTTTGCATTGAGATTTTTTTCAGTTCAAACTCAAAACTAAATGTGAATCTCAAGGTGTGTGAATTTCTGTGCATTGACACCAAATACACTGTAGACACATACACACACACACTCCTGAAGCAAAACCATTGAGATTTCACAGCTCTACTGGTAACAATGTTTTATTCAATTTTAAGATGTCAAAACTGATGTCAAAAAGAGGTTAAAGTTTATATATATTTTTTAGAAATAAATACTTCTAAAATACTTGCCTTTCCTTTTCTGAATAGGTGCACTAATGTTTTTGTAATAGGTATGATATCTGAACCCACATTAGCACAGAGTTGAATCTATAATACAAAAGAACATTTATACAGGCTAATCATCACCATTTATGGAATGTGCAACTAAAACCAGAGGAAAGGTACAACTAAAAAAATGTGCAAGCAGAATCTATGAGAATCACAGTATGCACTAAGCATTCAAAAGACCAGTGACTGCCTGTGGGGATGTGTGTACATATAAGAAAAAAGCACAGAGCATTTTTCTCAAAAACAGTTGCAGTTAAATCAACATTTTGCGTCTGATTCTGCAACTCTTACACTGTAGTCACCATCTACTTCCTCAGCTGTAACTAGTGTCTGAGATACTGTGATTCACCAAGGAATGTAAGCATATGCTTAATTTTAAGCATGTGATTACTCCCATTGACTTCAATGGAAATACGTGCTTAAAGTTAGACACATGCTTAAGTACATGGCTGAATTGAGGCCTATAAAACTGTCAGCAGCTATATAATTAAGTTTTTGTAAAAAAAATAACAATGAAAAAAGTCAACAAAAGCCAAGATCTCTTTCCAAGGTATCTGTTGCCACCAACTGAGCAATTTCACATAACCATATGAGAGTATCAGAGTTGGTGGAATTTATTATATCAGCCAGCACATCAACTCAGTACTTAAAACATAAGGCTCATCCTCTTTTATTTAAAGAGCCAATCACAGCTTCCAAATTTAACTTGGAAGTTTGTTGCACTTTCCAAGGAATTTGCTAAATAGGTTTCATGTGTTAGACTTTTGTGGACATTAAAAGGACAATAGAGAATAAAAAAGAAGAATAGTGTTACTGTTTTGTGATGGCATGAAATACAAGTCTTTCCCCCCCTCCTCTGTCTGATTTGTGGGTGGCTAATCCCAAGAGTTTCCATTTATCCTTACATCAAAACCAGTGTTACAACTCAACCTGATTACTACTTGGTTAAGCATAGATGCAGAAATCATGTAACTATATAGTAGGTGGAGTTTGAGTTTCCCTTAAAGAATTACTTTCATATACCTTTTACTTAAACGGGTATTTTTTCTGTTATTTCAGATAATATTCTCTTAGAAGCTTAAAATAATTTTCTTATCTGTTATGGCCTTATCTATCTGACAGTTTTCCCTTTGCCCCTTTGTTTCTTATGAAACATAAGACAACATTACCCAGCTTTGTTTGCTTCCTGTTCATGCACCAACATAATCTATGATGTCTATAGCACAGCTCAGGGGATAAGATATATTAAATTGTGCTCTCTTTGTGGATGGGTCTGCAGCAACAAAAATCATTTTTGGAGAGGCAAAAGAAAATAAGAAAACAATAATGAGGCAGCAGAAAATAGTAACCAAACTTATCCATTGCAAACCTCTCCTTAGGTTTTGGAAAGCCACTTTTCCACCCTGTAGCATGGGAAAGTAGAGAGGAGCCCTTCTCAATTCCAAAGACACCAACCAACTGTATAGCTAGAATTCTAAAAATTGTGGACCTGTTAAAGTCAATGAAATTTTTGCCGTTGACTTCAGTGAAGCCAGGATTTCACCCCTGAGAGTTTATTGATAGATGTGGAGAGAACCAATGTAGTGTATAATAAGCCACAAATGGCAAAGTGAAACAATATTCTCTCTTATTGCATTTCCCCCCAAAATTTTTTACTGTAGTGCGAAGATTCAACAGGCCAGATTTGATCATGCTGACTATTTCATGTTGTGTTTTCTTGATAGTGGGCGGGGGAGGGGGGGAGGCTATGAACTCTCACCAGAGTTTAATTATAAGTACAAATCCCTGTGCATCTAGATGAGAATATGTCCCTTTAACCAGAGACACTCTGCAAGTTAAAATAACTTCAGTGAACAGCTTCTCCCTCCTAATACTGTCAATGTGCAACCTCTTTGAGAGTTGTCATAAACCTTCCAACGATCCCATTCAAAGAGCCATGTTTCTTGAAAACCTCCTCTCCTAATAGCAAACTCTGGACAGCTTATGCCATTGTTAGAGGGTGTCATGTGGACTTTCTTCTCCAGCCCACAAAGTGAATTTAACGTCTAATATAACAATATCATTCATGTTTTCTGCCAACAATTTACTCAGCCTTTCCTCCTGCTCCCGATCCTAAATCTTAATCTGTCACTTTTGACAAGGCAGAGATGTTATTTTTTCATGTCACACACAATATGTTATTCTAGCTTGTCGTTTACACCGTTGTGTATATATACATGGAGAACTTGTTCCCTCACAGCACTGGCAATCTGCACATGTAAGCACAGAGTAAAAAATCACTGAGTCCTGCTTTGATGTGTGTCATTGTGCAACTGCCAGCTTGCTGTTCTCGAGTAGCAGGATTAAGGGAATGAATGATGGTGATAGCTCTTAAGTCCAGATATCCACAATCACCTATTCTTTGCCCAATCCTTGCCCCTGTTTTCTTCCCTATGCACTCATGAGTGAAGGAGCTGATTGCACACGGGATTTAAAACTTACTACTGCTCAATGTGTAACACTGCGTCTAGTGCTTAATCTTATTCAGAAAGTAAAATATGTAGTTTTTATTACAGTCTGTTATGTCATTTCTTACACTTTATGTGTGATAATTTACAGTACTGCTGGTGAAAAGTGATGTAATGTCAGCCCTGAAGACTAAAATCATCTCTGTAAGCTTCCTTACACCTCCCAGACAACCTGCCTCAGCCTGTTTTGGAGGGATCTCCTTTAGGGGTGAGATGGGTTGGTAACCTTCATAGTGAGCCAGCCAGCTAGGGTGCAGTTCTGAGGTAGATAACTCTGCACTGAAAACTCAGTGGAAAAACTCTTTTCATGAAGACTACAGAATAGCCATTAGACACTAACAACTTTCAGCCATTTACCTTGGCTAGAATGAACCAGCGATCTACAGTAGCTATATTCTGATATTTGTCCGCTGAGCTGCCCTCTTCTTTATCTCTTAGATTGTGTTAAAAAAGCACAAGATTGTTTTCTTTTTGTTTCTAGGAGAGATGGATTATTGTTTAAGGAGAATGAGATCACTTAAAGTATCCTAATGTTGAGTAGGGGGTAAATTCCTTACACACACATACCACACAAAAAATGAAAATGGACAAAGAAGGAAAGGAGGAAAATAGGAATTAGTGAAGGATTTCCCCAGCAGCAGAATTTAGACTTTAGTAAATAACGGGATAGGAAATAAAGAAAACTAATTACAATTGTAATTCTAAACTTGTCACAATGATGTCCATGTTCCAGAATGGGAGTCACAGAAATTGGATCATTTTAAATATTTGGAATTGAAATATAGTAATAGAAAATTAAAAATAATGGTCCTGATCTTGCAGTCCTTTTACAGGTGAAATTTCTGTAGACTTCAGTGAATGAGGTTTTACCTCAGTGAGGACTAGGATCACTACATATATCTGACAGCATCAAGTCTAGCAGATTCTTAGATAATTGTGAATACACAGTAGAGCTACACATACAACGTTATGATACACATTTTGCTTCACAGATCACATGTTTGTACATATTATAAATAGTAGTGATGGAACCTCTGAAAGTCTGGTATTTCAACTGAGGGCTTTGAAGTCCATATGCTTATCCAAACTATCTAGCTTTAAGCTGAAATTAACATTTCATGAAAACTTGTATTCATTTGGCACTTCCACTTCTGGCTCCAGTAAAAATTAAGAAGGGCAGAGGCTCTTTAGTTGTTGCCTTAACGTTCATATTTATTTTAGCTACTTATTTATTTGATCTTCAAAAACAGTGTGATCAGAGTTTTGGGCAAAGATTTGGAAGAGGGGAGTTCTCATTTTATCCACACTTGCTTGCCATTGTGTGTGGCCCTTTTTGAAATTGTTGTGCCTGATTCTGCTCTCACTGTAGTTAGTGGAAGATTTGCCCTTGACTGTGATGAAGTAGGCTCAGACTGTGCATTTATATCTCATTTAACTGAAAACTATCAAAGTCGATGGAAAACATGAAGGACTTTTGTATACAACAGAAGTTCCCCAACTTACTCTGCTCCTTAGACCTTGACATGATTTTATTCATTTATATCCTGTTGTTATTTTTATTGTACCCAGAGGGACAATGTTTCCAAATAGGCTGCATCCCATTTATTTGGGACATATTTAGACAGCAACTTCCCGATTTCTCTCTTTCCCTGGCTGAATTTCCAATATCAGTAAACAGTGCCTAAGTACTTGTGAGATACATGCAGTGCAGTCCAATCTACCAATCGAAAATCTATGTTTCTTTTATTGGTTTGAATTGCAATGTTTTACCTTATTCTGTGGCCTGTTTAGAAACTGATAAACAAAGAGTCATATTCTCCCACTGCAGAATATGAGTACTTATTGCTGAAGTCAATAGGTGTGGTTTATATCGTGTTAGGGAAGAATCAGTGGTGAATCAGGTCCAAATGTAGGCATATTTGTTTAGAACACATTCTTATTCTCAGAATGCATATGATGAAACATTTTAAAAAAGAAAGAAATGTTATAGTATTGGCCACTACAGCGAACAATATTAATATTACATAATGCCACCAGCTAGCAAGATATTATAGTTGAATACTGAAAAGTTTTATAGAGTCTTTTTACAGAAGAATGCTATACAGGAAAAAAGAAGATATCTGGGGACAGATTCTGACTTGAACTGCACTGGTGTAGATTCAGATTAACAAAGAGCAAAATCTAACCCTTTTATTGCAAACAGAGTAGATTGCATAGGCTATTTAAATGAGACACTATTCCTTTTTGTTTGTTTGTTTGTTTGTTTGTTTTTTGTGAAGGGGTGAAGGGATGTGCCTCTCTCATGACATTTCACTATCCTATAACTGGAGACCACATTGTATTGAAGATAGCTATTCTATATTAATGTCAAACCAGGTGGAAAATTCAAGCCATGAGCCATATGGGTTGGAATGACTGTCAAGTAAAATAAACTGATATTTTGGGATACTGCTCTCCAAAAGCTTGTTGAGCATTTCCTTGCTTGGCTTTTGTACAGTGTGCTGGGAGATTTCAGGGTGACCTTTGGCTCTTGGAAATGCTGTACACTGTGTCTGTAGAACAAGCCTGCACATTCCAGCTAAACAGAAAAGGCAAAAACAGCAAGAGATGGTTGGTTCATTAGTTCTCAGCAAAGGGAATGCTGCTGATTCAGCAAAATATTGCCAACAATATTTAAACTGGACAATAAGGGACACGGGTCTGGTCTTGCAAGCAAAGCCTGAGTAAAAAGGGCTTTGCCTGTAGGTGGACTATGGCTGTTCCTGTAAGATGTTAGGAGGACTAGATGAGACTTGAGATCAGCTATGAATGGGTGGAATCCTGCCTTCATTAAAGTAAATGGGAGTTTTGCCACTGATTTCTCTGGGGCCAGGATTTCACCCTGTATTTCTGCTGTGTGGGGGAGATACAGGAAAGTCAATGCATGGAAACTGCACTTATTATTTATTAGTATTACTACCAGCATAATAAATAAAAATGTTTTAATCAAACCAACATGTACAAGGCAATGGGTGGCACCCTACTAGGTCAGATACATCAGGGGCAATATGTCATTTGTATCTATGTATAAAGATGTATATCAGAAGGAGTGTCTTTGGCTAGCCTAGGAAGCCTTGGAAAGTCCTGCCACTAACTGAGCTGCGTCCATTGTCACGGGCATACATGTCTTTAGTATCCTTGTAGAGTCTGCCAGGTGCTATTACTGTGCTTCGTTGACAATAAACCTGGCTGGACACCTTCGCTATTAAACCAAGTCTTGTGGTCTTATTGGGCAGTTTGAGTGGAGCCTGCTGTATGGGCTGTCTGGCCAGAGCCAGTGCAGTACACAAAAAGAACACCTGCACGCAGCCGAACATCTAACAACAGTACGCAAGGCCCTAATCATAGTTTGACCCCATAGTGCTGGGTGTGGTACAAACATATAGAATTACCCAGTTACTGTCTACACATTTTTCCATCTCTGCCCCCACTTTGAGGCTTGCAGATCTGCATGCAGGACTGTAGGGTTTACTCCCATGTTCTATTCAATATTAATCAAATCCAAGTTTCCTCTGAGGAAACAAATAGTTTTTCAGTGCAAAAAGTCGGTCTGTTTCCCTCTGAAGTTGCAATACCCCTTCCCTTCTTCTTCTTCTTCTTCAGCTCTCCCAGTTCCATTTAAAACTTCACTAAAATCGGAAAAATGTCTTTTTTTCTAATTAATCACAAAACCAACAACTAGAACTGAGCCCAGGCCAATGATTGGTCAGATCTGCTTCCCCAAGTAGACTATGGCTTTGAGGACTTTCTTTCTGGAAAATCCAACCACTGTACTACTTATTCTGGTACCAGTCTCAGAACAGGGGTTTTCAAAAGAAATCAGAGAGTGATTTGTTTATGTTAAGATATAGTTCTGCACCAAAATGTCTGTCTGCTGGTTCCCTGATTTCTCCCTCAATTTAGATTATCCAGATCCAGATGCTTCCTATTCTGAGTGATTAATTCTAAGAAAACATTTTTTTTAATGTCTGTGTTTCTCATATTTCTTGCAAATCCCATTTGAGTTTGCTATTTGCTACAGTGTGAGAACTGGGGTCAGAGAGCAAACTCTCTTTTGCAGAAAGAAAATAATGGGAATGCTTTTCTGATTTTCCAGTTTGGTAACCTGAAGAACTCATTCCCAGCTCTTATAGGAACAACAGTACAGAATGGCTGAAACTGGCCTGACATTTCTGCATGCTCTTTGGACAGTCTCAGGAGTCATTATGTTACAATTTAATTAAGTTTTAATTAAAGACCTCTCTGTACATATGAATGGAGGGGATGCTCAGTCTACAGATTTTACCCCTCCTGTGTGGAAGGAATGGGTTGGTCAACCACCTTCATGGCACCATTACTACTCCTTGACACCTTTGGAGTGCTCTCTACAGAGACAGGACTCATACAAAGGGAGGGGCAGGCCAATGGTGGGTGGGAGATGGGAGATGTGCATTGTTCACCCCCAACTCTTCCCTGCAGAAATTAGGGAGCAAAGCTAATATGACTTCTGTTAACTTCCCCATGGTCCCCCTCTACAGTGGAGAATCCGCTCTCAGGGAGTGCCAGGGGCAGCTGTGCTAGGAACTGAAGTGTTGGGATACACACACAGGCACTCTCTATATAAATAGCATTTGCTTCCTGTGATCCATGTGTGGAATCCTGGCCCCACTGAAGTCAATGGCAAAACTCCCATTGATGTTAGAGTGACCTGACCAGGCTCTCATCCGATGTGTCTGGGGACCAGACTTAGGTTTCATACTGCAACGGGCCCAAGGCTACACTCCTGACTGAACAACGAGGGAGAAACTCTGAGAGGTAAAAACTTGAGGATTTTTACCATAAGAGTGAGTGATCTGACCCTAAATTTGGGGTAGCAGTGTATTAACATGCACTTCCCGCCCCCCGCCCACCTTGGCAGAAAGGGTCTTAAAGAGGGATCTGCAGGAGAGAGTAGTGGCCTTTCATTCCGTATATATGGGACAGTATGGCAGAAAGCATGGAAACTTTTGTAGAGGAAACAGACACATGAGTGGTGGGGTCAAGGCTGTCATTGCAGGGTTGGAGGGGATGTGGGAAACAATACATGATAATTAGGGAGGGAAGAGCTCTAAAGGCCCTTGAAAGTGAGGCCAAGAAACTTGAACATAATGGGAAACTTTAACTAGTGCCAGTCGGAAATAGCCCCTCCAGCCACCCCCCACTATTTAGCTGGCTAACTACTGTACCACATTTAGGTCCTTCTTAGTAAATGATTCATTCACCTCAGATTTGATGTTACTTCAGCAATGAGTTCAGTGAATGGTGGGAGCAGCTGTTTCAAGGAGGCAGGATAATCTAAACTATAATATATCATGTTTCCAAATGTTCCAGTTGTAGCTTTAAACAGAGAAGGTAGATTTCAGGATGATCAAAGAACAAGGGGTTGCTGAGAAACCATCACTAAGCAACATTCGCTATAGGTAATTAGGGTCCTGTGAAGGACATCTGAAATGCTTAGGCTGTTACCATGCTCAGTGGAGGGGAGAAGTGTGGCCTCAAAAGGCAGAGAGGTGGCTACACATCATGTTTCAAACAACTACCTGGCAGAGTTAACTCAGTTCTTTAACCTTCCAAGATAGACAAGGTGAGTTCCATTCACTTTACTACATAGGATTTTCAGATGACACCTTAATAATCAATATCCTATCTGCTGTCAATGGATGTTAAAGCTTCTGTGATGGTATTTTTAAGAGCTTGCCTTTGGCAAATATTTCCCTTCCCTCTGCTATTGTGCACTATGTTGATTTTATCTACAATATATTTTATTTTATTTCCTTAACAGGAGTCTAATTAAAGCCTGAGTGAGGGGTGGAGAAGGGAGAGGAGGTAGGGAGTAAATATCTGAGGTAGTTACAGCCAACTGTGGGGGGGAGATTTTTTTCACTCTCTTCATAGTCCAGGTGTGTATGTGTGTATTAATGGGAGGAGGCCGGTGACATGCCAGCACTTTTTCTTCAAATTGATCTCAAAAGTTAATATTTCTGTTCATAGATACATTACAAAGAAAGAGGTGTATTAAATCCACATGTAAGTGTCAAAGTAATAGCGCTGGCTAAGCCTGCACCTATATTAGTCTTTCTGGGATCTTCCTCTGTTTCATTCTATACCACCAGTATAGACAAGGGATTGATGTTGTTATCACTGTGTAATTTTATGCTGCTCAAAGCAGGTCTACGCGACATGGTGGTAACTGTAGCAGTAGCCCCTGGAATCAGAAGATATGGTCCAGTATCATATGGTCCAGAAATATTAACTTTTGGCACCCCATGTTAGGTCATGTGACTGGGTCCAGGAACTAAAATTTCTATTTCTTGCCACCATGTCTACTTGTCATTACAGTAAGAGTAGGAGCATTCCCCAAAAATTCAGTGTATACCATATGTGCTGGTGGAAGCTTCCTGTGTAGCTGTTTATGCCATATTAGCTCAATCTTGACCTGCTCTTATAATGCTGGGCCTCTTCTCAGCAGAGGTGACTCAGAGTGTTGAAATGTGCTCTAATTGTGAGGTGAGCAAGCATTCGCTAGTTTGAGATCAAACTCATATCGCAATCCCTGTGGTAGATATGAACTTGGGTCAAAAAGAGGTGAAGAACTTGTGCATTAAATCAGCCTACCACTTAACTCCTCTTAGAACGTACTTTGAAAAGCATTTATATTCCAGAAATGGCTAGAATTTTGGTAATCAATGGCTGACCAAGAGACTAAGGGCCAGATTCACATACCAATCTTGATCTAAACTAGCTGAGAATCTGGACTCAAGCCAGATGCAGACCTTGCCATAATCATCCATGTTTAGTTGATCACAGTGCACTCTATCTGGTGTTAATGTCTCAAGAACCTTCCTCTAGTGCAGAATATAGCTTCCTGCCTTTGAGTAGAGCAGAATGGTGAGAGCACGTTATATGTGTGCTCTGCCCGCTGCATTAGCTGCCAATGAGCTGAAAAGCAAGGCTCTGGTCATTATAAAGCTCTGAACAGTCAACACTTCAGTTATCTCACACTCTGTCCCTCTAAGCCACCATCATCCCTTCATTTCCAATCATTTATGTGTAGCAGGGGTGTTCTGACTGCTTTTTCCCAAGGGTGCATTTTATACACACTCACTCCCTCAAGAATATGTCTGAGACCAAACCTACCCATATTTAGAATACAATCCAAGAGGGTTTTTTTGTTTTATTTTTAATAGCAGGCCATCCTAATATCTTGCACTAACTACAGCTCTCTGTAATTCCCTGTCACTGAGCCTACTGGCTGGGTTTTCCCCCTATAAAGTTACCCAGTTTAGTGCTGCAGCTGATCAAAGAGTATATGCTTGGTTTTTTGGAATATACAGTTTGCTAGTACATCTAAACCTTGTAAAGTGTATCCAGATATGGCAGGAATGGGTGACTCATAAATGCTTGT
This sequence comes from Chrysemys picta bellii, assembly GCF_011386835.1. Classification (NCBI taxonomy): domain Eukaryota; kingdom Metazoa; phylum Chordata; order Testudines; family Emydidae; genus Chrysemys; species Chrysemys picta. Next base: position 40,419,476 of record NC_088795.1, read on the forward strand.
ACGGATAGGTAATAATCATTAGCTGTTTTCTACAAGCTCATCATTTTTAACAGTCTTTTGATTAAAGCCAGAATCTTTCAGTTCCTCCACCCTTACTAAACAGTAGTGTCCTTCCTCTAAGAGAAAACAAGCACTTGCAGAAGATTCAATTAATTATAACTCAGTCACTTTTTTAGCATGTAGCAGATCTTTTTCTTTTGTTTCTTCTTCACAGTGAGGTTTGGAGCATGTCTTCTGATTAAGGCCCTACCAAATTCACAGCCATGAAAAACATGTCACAGACCGTGAAATCTGGTCTTTTGTGTGCTTTTACCCTATACTATACTGATTTCCTGGGGAGACCAGAGTTTCTCAAATTGGGGGTCCTGACCCAGAAAAGAATTGCAGGGGGGTCACAAGGTTATTTTAGGGGGGATCGTGGTATTGCCACGCTTACTTCTGCATTGCCTTCAGAGCTGGGCGGCTGGAAAGCGGTGACTGTTGGTCGGGTGCCAAGCTCTGAAGGCAGCGCCCCACCAGCAGCAGCACAGAAGTAAGGGTGGCAATACCATACCATGCCATCCTTACTTCTGTGCTGCTGCTGGTGGTGGCTCTGCCTTCAGAGCTGGACTCCCAGCCAGCATCCACCACTCTCCAGCTGCCCAGCTCTGAAGGCAGCACCGCTGCCTGCAGCAGCACAGAAGTAAGGGTAGCAGTAACACAACCTCCCTAGAATAACATTGTGACCCTCCCACCCACAACTCCTTTTTGGGTCAGGATCCCTACAATTACACCACCATGGAATTTCAGATTTAAATAGCTGAAATAATGAAATTTACTATTTTTAAAATCCTATGACCATGAAATTGACCAAAATGGACTGAATTTGGTAGAGCCCTACTTATGATACCACATCAAACAACATGTGAGAAGTAAGATGTAGAAGCACAGAAATGGCTATATCAGAATGAACTAGTTGGCCAATACTAAACAAGTGGGATGCATTTCTCTCTGGTCTCAGCTGGATCAGTTTACGCCCTGGTGGATAAGGATTATTCAACTTCGAAATTTTGATGCTTACCTAGTTTAAAGGGTTGCTGTAAATTTACAGATCATGTTTTAACAACTATCATTGCTTGCCTTAGTAGCAAGATCTTCAATTTTTAATACTCCGTGTTTTAGAATTCTGATTTATTTTTTGTTATTATTAATAATTATTGCAGTGATGTTCCAAACAGGGCTGTTTGAAAATTTCCTATTAAATTGCTTTTCTTCAGAAAACGATTTTCAACAAAACAAAAATTTCTGCAGACAGTGTCTGCTTTCCTTGAAAACTTGCAGTTTTTTTTGTCAGAAAACCAAAAACTGGAAATTTTGGGCTGAAAATGTATAGGTATTCAGTTTTTAGCCTAAATGTTTTCAGGTTTTCACTGAAAAGTCACTATTTTCCATGGCGGGGAAACCCATTTTCTGAACTCTACATCCAAACGCATGGAATTTTGTCTTTTTCTTCACTATTGTCTATCTCCATTTTTGTGTTTTTTGTTTCAGCCTGTGGTCTGTCTGATTGTCTCTCTCTCTCTCCACCTCAATCCCTCTCTGCTTCCTTCTCACTCACTCTTAAATTACCTACTCTCTCTCCCTCTGCAGCACATCAAGGAAATAAACTCTGCAGCATAATTTATTTTTGTGCATCACATAGTATAATCTGACAGTTCTGGTACACACTGGGCTTGATTTAATTCCCAAGGATGTTATTTCAATAAGAGCAGGATTGAGCCCCCAAACTAAAACAATTTTGTTTAATTTATTACATCACAGAATTAAAAATGTCCTTCATACATATGAACTGTGGCATAGATTTCTGATGGGGAATGACCAGGAAAAGTGGTTGTAAAGAAATATTATATTTCTCCCCGGTTGTTCGTAAATTTTTCTCTCCCTCAGCAGTGGCTTCACTGCCCTCTACTGTCCTAGCTGAGAACAATGATACAGAATCTGTTGATTTCAGGCAAAACCATTACTACCAACTTAAGAGAACATTTTGTTTTGCTGACATGCCAGATGAAACTTTACCAGCCTTGGAAACATTGGACCAATGAAATAGCTAAAAATCTGAACTATTTTTTGTGAAGAGCAAGACCTTCTACTAATAGCAGAGCTTTCCTTTAAAATAACACAGAATTTCACCAAAGGTCTTTGGAATTGTTTTATGAAAGTGAGATATATGTACTAAATTACTCTGTATCACAAAAAGACTTAGGGTAAAATTTTCATATATATCCAAATGAGAGCAGTTTCTAACTCTTATTTTTAAAAGTGACAGATGCTAAGGGGTCTAAGTCTCACTGAAAGTCAGTGGGACTTCTGTTGATAAGTGCCTCAGTCACTTTTGAAAATTGAACGTAGGCGCCTAAGTCACTTAGACCTTGCAACACTAAGTGGAGCAATGTCTAAATAGCTTTGAAAATTTGGGTCTTTTGAAAATGTTATCTACAATGACAGAAAAGAAAAACAAAAACATGAGTCCCATAGAGCTGGGCATTAGGGTAAAAAAGGGTGGGAATCTGTGATTGGTATAATGCCATGCTAGTTCATGTTTAGTATGACAGGACCACCATGGCCACTTCTATAGCTTCACTACTAGAATGCCATATTATAGGTATTTAGATTAGGGTTACCATATTTAAAAAATAAAAAAAGAGGACACTCCACGGGGCCCTGGCCCCACCCCTTTCCCACCCGGCCCCGCCCCAACTCCGCCCATTCCCCAAAGTCCCCTCCCTAACTCCCCCGCCTCCCTCCCAGCCACGCGAAAAGGGCTGCCCGAGCACTACCGGCTTCACGGTTTGCCGGGCAGCCTCCAGACCCTGCGCCCACGGCCGGCGCTTCCCCAGCACAGCTGGAGCCCGGGAGGGGAAGCACCCAGCCGGGGGCGCAGGGTCTGGAGGCTGCCCGGCAAACCCGTGAAGCCGGTAGCGCTCGGGCTTTGGGCAGCCCCCTTGCCTCCGGACCCTGCGCCCCCGGCCGGGCACTTCCCCTCCCGGGCTCCGGCTGCTCTGCTCCTCCCCTGACTCTTCGGCTCTGTTTAAGAGCCAAGCTGCCCGAGCCAGCGCTACTGGCTTCGGGCAGCCCCCATGCCTCTGGACCCCAGCCGCCGGAGCAGAGCAACTGGAGCCCGGGAGGGGAAGTGCCCAGCTGGCAGCTCGGGGTCCGGAGGCATGGGGGCTGCCCGAAGCCGGTAGCGCTGGCTCGGGCAGCTTGGCTCTTAAACAGAGCCAAAGAGTCAGGGGAGGATCAGAGCAGCTGGAGCCCGGGAGGGGAAGCGCCCAGCCGGGGGCGCAGGGTCTGGAAGCTGCCCAGCAAACCATGAAGCCGGTAGTGCTCGGGCTTCGGGCAGCCCCTATGCCTCCGGACCCTGCGCCCCTGGCCGGGCACTTCCCCTCCCCGGCTCCAGCTGCTGTGCTCCTCCCCTGACTCTTCGGCTCTGTTTAAGAGCCAAGCTGCACGAGCCAGCGCTACGGGCTTCGGGCAGCCCTCGTGCCTCCAGAGCAGCTGGAGCCGGAGCAGAGCAGCTGGAGCTGGGGAGGAGAAGTGCCCGACCAGCGGCTGGGGTCCAGAGGCAAGGGGGCTGCCCGAAGCCGGTAGCACTGGCTTGGGCAGCTTGGCTCTTAAACAGAGCCGAAGTCTGAGTCTGGGGAGGAGCAGAGCAGCCGCGGGAGAGGAAGTGCCCGGCGGGTATTTTTCCCGGACATGTTCGGCTTTTTGGCAATTCCCTCCGGACGGGGGTTTGATTGCCGAAAAGCCGGACATGTCCGGGAAAAAACGGACGTATGGTAACCCTAATTTAGATCTTAATTCATAAATCTGCTGAGCACTTCTTCTCAGTGTGCATTCGAACAATGCTGAAATAATTATTTGAGCAATGATCATTGCGATTCAGAATGACTGACCAAGATGAATAGCTGGCCAAGAGACCACTAAAACCAGCCAATTAATAATCCCCAGGAAATGCCTTGTGCTGAGGTTTGTGTATACATGAATTGTACATTCACTGAAAATTATTATCATATGGTATATTTCAGAAATGTCTGTTTTGTGTAGAGCTTGGCCTTAAGCTGCAAAATTGGATCTGGATCTGAAAACCGTTCTCAATCCAAGAATGCTACCTTTAAGTGGTTACTTCACACACACACACACACACACACACACACACACACACACACACACATTAATATGTTATTAATATATAATAATATATTATGTTATTATTTTACTATTAAAGTAGCACTCTGGTCTGTTGAGAGAAATTTGGGGCCCAGGTGCATCATGTTCATTGCCCCCCCTACTCCCCATTTCATCCCAGTTACAGATGTTTTGGGGCCCTCCTTGAGCTTGGGGCCCCAGTACAATTGTCTCCCATTTCCTCACACTCTCATCAGCCCCGGTAGCACTCAAAGGCACCCGTCAGGATCAGGGTTCTGTTGTGTTGGGTACTGTATGAATGAAGTTGAAGAGACAATCCCTGTCTCAGAGAGCTAACAGTATACATGCCTGGTCTCCAAACTAACATCTTTGTATAGTGCACAGGGCTTGCACAGTCCTGGCAGTATTAATTTACATACTGATTGACATTTAGTTATCAATAGAAGACCATTTAGGCACTATCCTCACTGTGGCTGACACCATTTTAGCACCGATCATGTTTAAACACAGCAGTTGCTAATATGGTGTTCCCTATCTGATATGGAGAGGGATTTTTTTTTCAGAGAACTTTGCCAGTCAAATTACACAATGGCCTATCACCATAGTCCGTACTCTGTTGCATGGTTTTATAACATGATTCTCAATAGGAAAAGTTCCACTCCACACTGGTAAGAAGTGTGATGTACTTTTCAAACATATTTGTTACTAGAATGGGTTAGCTCTAATATGGACTGTTAAACAGAAATCTCCACACCATGCTAAACTGGAAATATAAATCTTCCTTAAAAGGAATATAACTGTCATACATCACAGGGTAAAGGAGAGAGTTACACACAGAGAACAGAACACAGATACACAATAGAGTGCATTATGAATCATGATGTTAAAGTTTTTTTATACGGTCACAATTCTTATTCTATATTTCCTGGATACACTTTTGCAGCTGTTCCCATTTTTAACATTATAGAACTTTGTTTGATGTTTACATGAACATCAAACACATTACACTTACTTACCTTCCCCCAACTCTGAATATTGTGTGTGCATATAGTTCAAGGAATACAGAACAGGAAGACATTTAAATACAGAAGAGAATCATTCTGTACTTTCCAGACACTGGAAAGTCAGAGATAAAAACAATGAATTCCTACTTTTCCCCCCTCTGCTCTCTGAACCCAGGAAATAACCTGAAAATTCCAAAGGACATGCAAGAAGTTCTCACTGAAAAGTTCAGACTTAGATAGCATGATACAAGAAATTTGAAAGAAATGTGGCCATTTTATCAAGTTTGAGAGAAACGTTGCTTGGAATTCTGTCTTGTGAAAGAGTCTGGGGAATTTAGATTTGGATAACCTAAATTATAAGAGATATTAGGGAAACAGAGAGGACTATGAAACATTTTAGTGCCAGGACTATTTCTCATTAAAATACATAAATCATATGAGTCCCCCACCCCTGTACTGAGCCTGGCATCGGAAAAAAGAGAAGAATTGCTTGCGTGTCCCTCTAGACTAGACCTGGAAAAAGGGCAACAAACTTGTAGTTTATAGAGGAAAACAGTAGACTTGGTACGTCTGCAGTGGTCCAGGAGTTGGGGTTGAATCTGGCTGTGGGCCCAGCTAATTTAGCAGAGGGACAGTGGAGAGTTCTCTGAACTTTTCTCTTTTCCATGGGCACCAGTGCCAATCTTACACAATTTAGAAGATGTGCACAAATTGCTTTGTGGGGGAAGGCAGGTGTACCTGTTTCTTCAGCCCCCCTTCTCCCCCCCCATCACTATAGCCACCTCTTTCCACATGCTGCTCCCATTACTCTCATCTCTTATTTAAAACCAAAACATTTACTGGATTGCTGCTGCTCCCAGATGCACAATTCTGGTGCCATGAAGGAACCTTGGGCAAGGGTTCTCCACAGGAAACCACCATTCTTGTTTGTCCCTTGGACCACTCCTTAAGAAAATGCAATAGAATTCAGTAGAGAACCAGCAGCTTTCTATGATTTTTTAAACATACAAGAGAGAAATCTTGGCCTTGCTGAACTCAATGGCAGAATTCCCATTGACTTTACTGGGGTCAGGATTTTACGCATAGAATTCCAGAGCAGGGATATAAATTTTCTGTTTATCGATCTATCAGCACACACACACACACACACACACACACATAAAATGCTCATTTACATTTCATAGGTTTTTAGAATAATTTCTGTATTACGGTACTGGTTTCATCGCTATTAAAAATCCTACCTTTCCTTAAGCACACTCTCTGTGGAGCAGGGCTCCTTCTGCTTTTTCATTCCTTGCTTGTGTTTGTCTTGCTTCCCCTTCTCTTTCAGCTTGTTTTGGCTGGGGTAGGGTAAGAGCGGGCAGTAGGCTCTTAGAACATGTTTTTCATCTGTGAACATTCCTTGTGTGCTGACTGGTGAGGACTGTATCCCCTCGATAAGCTTTGCTCTTGCAGGATCAAGGTGCACCCTAAAAGAAAAAAACTAGGGGTTAAAGTGCTTGACTAGTCTTTCTGTAAAGATAACCTGAAAGAATTCTATTCAGAATATCAAATGGCTGCAATTATCTCTCAGGGTTTTTGCAACGTGCTCAATTTAAAAATAAAATATGTTGCCACCAGCTGCAGGCTGGTCTTAGGGCCTCTGTTAGTGGCTAGTGTTAGTATTCAGTCCAGTTCCTTGTGGAACTGGTTATGTTCCTATAACCATCAAAATGGGCAGAAGTTGGAAACCTTTTCAGGAATGAATCAAAGGACTCAGACTGAACTCCCCAAAAGATAGCCCCTCTCTGGATCAGGTTGTGTCATATTGTGAGGTGGAACAGACAAGCAAGTAAAACTTCACTGACTGAAAAGAAGGTGTGTTCTCAGCTTTTGTTACAATAGCAGTGAAGACATGGCAACTTGGTTTTAACTCTGTTTAGCAGTTCCAGTTATACCCTGGGGAATTGGGGTTAAATTTGAGCTATTTACCCAAGTTAAAAGCCAAGATGCTGTGTCCTCATAGCTATTTTAACCAGAGCTAGCTAACCCAAGTTCAGGACACACTTGTTTTTTTTGGCGATGAAGACCCTTTAATGTGTGACCAAGCCGCCATATAGTGGCTGGTCACAACAACAACAGACTGCTCTTTATTTAAAGCTAATGGAGTTATTCCTTCAGCTGGAGTGGTAGGGGCACACATTTTTAATCTTAAAGATTTTAGGTTCAGTTCTCTCCATAGCCCATGCTGTCTGCATATATGTGATCTGACAACAGTTCATCACACTTGTATATTGCCACTGCCTGTGCTGATTCAAATTCCATTTTCCACAAGTATTAAATTAACTTTAAAAAACGTTTTACCAGTTTGCTTTGGTTTAGTATAAGATTCCCTTTAACCCAGTTTATTTCACTTGTTGATCTGGGATATTATGAATATACTTGCCATAGCATATATTCCGTAGCAGTTACATCAAATGACTCCATGTAAATTGAAAACAAAAACAATAAAGTAATGACCAAAGCATTTATAAACATATTTTTAATCTTGGTCTTTAATTAAATGCAGGTTTTTGTATAAAAAGATGCAGCTGTTTTCAGTAACTTTGTGTGCTTTTTGCTTTGCTGATTTAACCTCTGTCTATTCAATCAGAAAAGGTCTGATGAAATCATTGTAGAACCAGATGACTTACAAAATGGTGTTCTTTGTTTATAATGTAGTGCTATTAGTTAATCTTATTTGTCTATTATAGATGCCTGACCAAGATTTCAGTAACAAGTTATTGTATTTTTCAGAATATCTTGAACAAAGAGAAGAAAGGCTTAGGTATTTTTCCCCACTCATATCCTTCAGTCATATATAATATTTAATACCATTAAATGAATTGTCTAACAGAGATGTCAACGATAGCGTGCAGTGGAAACAAAAGGCTCTTCTCTTGTAAAGTCCCCCCTCCTCCTGAGGGGAGAAGGGATTTGAAGAGGTGGCAGATCCCTGCTAAGTGACTGCTCTAACCATAAGGCTATAGAGTCATTCAAACTCTTTCTCTGGCCCAATTAATATATAATTTTCAATTACTTAGTTAAGTGGAACAAATTCAGTAGGAGAGATTGAGGGTGCCCACATCAGGATGTCCCATAGCCTAGTGGTTAGGGCAGTAGCTGATCTCAGTTCCCATCTCTTCTCCCCCTCAAGAGGAGGGGGACTTGACCCAGAGGATCTCCTACATCCTGGGTGAGTAACCTATCCATTAGGCCAGGCGTCGGCAACCTTTCAGAAGTGATGTGCCGAGTCTTCATTTATTCACTATAATTTAAGGTTTCGCGTGCCAGTAATACATTTTAACGTTTTTAGAAGGTCTCTTTCTATAAGTCTATAATATATAACTAAACTATTGTTGTATGTAAAGTAAATAAGATTTTTAAAATGTTTAAGAAGCTTCATTTAAAATTAAATTAAAATGCAGAGCCCCCCAGACTGGTGACCAGGGCCTGGGCAGTGTGAGTGCCACTGAAAATCAGCTCACGTGCTGCCTTCGGCATGCATGCCATAGGTTGCTTACCCCTGCACTAGGCTAAAGGTACTAAGGGAGGTCATACTCCATTTTCTGTGAACTTGCCTCAGAAGTCTGATTCAGTAGGCAGTCTCTGATCATAACAAGAGCTTCACAGTACCCTGGCCAGACGCTTTCTAGGAAACTCAGTCCTTAAAGGCACATCCCCCTAATCTCACATCTTCCCTTCCAAGCTGTAAGTAACAATAACACACAATTATTAATACTTATAACCAACCTAATAAGTAAATTTACTAACAGCGTTCAATTGATCTTTGAGGGCCCCGTCCTGAATCAATAATGCTGCTCTCAAGAGCCGACAAGTCCACTTGTCCTCGTTGTATGTCCCGGGGATCCATTGTCTCAATCTGCTATGGCTGTTGCTTTTGGAGCCCCTCTCTGGCAAAACAGTAGACTCAGTTCCTGTTAACTCACTTCGCTTCTGGGATTTGGGAACGATGTCGCTTATTCTTCCATAGTGTGCGTCTGTCTGGGGGCATTGGACTCATATGACCACAGGGCAACCTCTTGTGACAGCACTGCTGTTTGTTTCCCATTGCAGATACTCACAGCATAATTTTCATGAAGTAGTGGCGACATTCTGTTACTGAACATTGCTAAATACAGATTAGAGTGTGACTTCGCAACCTTTTTCAGTAGGTGTTTTATTATTTTGGCACCATTTTTCACCAACCCGTTGGATTGGGGATAATAGGAACTAGCAGTTATATGACTACCCTCAAACTTCACTGCAAACTGCTTAAACTCATGCCCACTAAACTGTGGTCCGTTGTCAGACATTACTGTGCCAAGTATACCACATCTGTGCATATCAAATCTATTTTATCTAATCTCCTATTTATAGTACAGCATCTTCTAGTAACGGATGTGAGCATAGTAGTTTATGACGAGTACATAAATTTGTTTAATGTTGGCCGGAAAATACTGTCCCTATTTTACTCCAATAGGCCAGTTTTTCCTATGCCATCTACATGGGCTCTTTTGTTTGACTTGGCCTATATTTTTGGTATATGCGACAAGTCTTAACAGCTTCCTCATGTCACTGTTCATTTCAGGTCTATATAAAATGTCTCTGGCCCTTCCTTTAGATTTTTCAATCCCTAATTGACCTTCATGTAGCCTTTTAACATATTTTTCTACAACACCTTAGGAATCACCATCCCGGTGCATTTAAAGAAAATAGCGTCTAACACTGAGAGCTCCCCATTCAATTGGCAACAGGGGCTGGGAATATGCTGCCCCCGCCATCTTGTGCTAATAGCCTTAATTACTTTCTGTAGAGGCTCATCCTGAAGAGTAGCTCTGGCAATTGCAATCCATATTCTGTCTGAGGCAGGACAGACTTTTTTAATCAGATTGATATATACACAATCTACCTCTTGAATTTCCTCCACTGTACTTTTGTCAAATGTTCTTGAGAAGGTATCTGCAGCCACCAAATCCCTTCCAGGTTTATATTCAATTTGCAGATCGTACATTTGTAACTGAAAAAATAATCTCTATATTATTAAGAAAGGGAGTTGCCAGGCCCCTTTTGGGAATGGCAATAAGTGGTTTATGGTCAGTTTCAGTTTAAGATAGGGCTTCTATAAATAAAGACATGAAACTTTTTTCACTCATGAACTAAAGCCAAAGTTTCCTTCTCTTTTCTCTGGTACTATTACAAATCATATCTTTTCCAATTTGATATTTACATATACATTTAGGTCACCTACTCCCTTAGTGGGGATAAGATCACCACTGTAAATCCCAAATTTCCCCCATTTACCTTTTACTGCCTGTGACTTTTCTTTCAGTGCTAATAGCTCTCTTAGTGGCACCACATTTGTGGTTCTGCTGAGAGGCAGGAGATTCAGGTTAAAATCCTCATGCAGCAGGACAGTTGAATCAGGGTCTCCCACTTCTCAGGTGATTGCTCTAACCATTTGGCTACAAGTTACAATTTAGGCACCATGACCTCCTCTGTCCAGGTTTTGCATGGGGCCTAATCTGGTAGGCATGCTCTGAGCTTCCTACTGGATGAGGACTTACAATGAGTTCTGTTAAGCAAAGGAACATCTGTTATTGCTTGGCTTGTGAATCGCACTGGTGCTTACGTGGCTGAATGCCTAGAACAAGGCAGCAGTGCCCATGTCCAGAGGCAGAAATTTAGGTGCCTAGAGAATTTTACTTTGAAAACTTAAGTGCCTAAACCCCAGATTTAGATGCCAAAGTTCCTGTTTTAGGTGCCCTAAAATCCACAAAACCCCTGCCTGGCTGCCACCTAACCATGTAGGTGCCTAAACTCACTTGACACTTAAGACCCTTTGTTGATCTGGGCCTTGGTGCTTACAAGAACTCTGCTTTACCCTGAGTCTGAGTCCAGCTCAGGTGCATAATGAAAGCTTCACAGAGCCCCATCCAGATTCAGTCTAGAAAGCTCAGCCCTTAAAGCCACAGCCCCCAATACCACAGTGTATATAGTTCTGTGTATTTTCCTTTTCATTATAAAAGCACGCAAATGTACAGTCCACAAAGATATGAATTAACCTTTACAGTTCCTTGGTGGGTGAGAGTAGAGAGCTGCGATTAAGGGGTGTAGAAGGCCAGTCCCATAGTGGAACTGGTTCAGGGATTGGGGAGAGGCAGATTAGGAATCCTGTCTAAGATTGACATCTGGGAAGTGGATTAAGGGGAATTCATGTCTTTTGTGTGTGTCATGAAGAAGCCAGTGGTGAGAGGGGGCATTCGAGAAGAAGAAGAGAATTGCAGTGAGGAGGAGGGTTCTTTGGGTGCTTTCTAGGTATACTAGATGAATAAGAGACCCGGGAGGGTGTAAAACGTCTTGTAGAAAGGATGGGGAGAGTGGGATGAGCAGTTTAGAAGAGAATTAGAAGCTTTAAGGATGGAATGGGAGAGATGAGTAGCTGATATTTTCTTAGTACTCTAGAGTGAATGCTGTATTGCACTGGAACTCCTACTAAATTTCTTATTGTAGTATGGCTGTATGACTAGTTCTCTGACATTCAACATGATTAATTGCTGTAATTACCTGCCAATTATGATAGTGTTTTGGATTATAACTAATTAACAACAAAGGTGCTGGTTATACTCCTTTGTTTGGATTTTGGCATGGTCTAGAACTTTGCCAGTAGGGGGCAGCATTGCTTTATTTTAAAAGCCTTGAATAGTTTAACTCTGTCTAACCTCTTTCTACTTTTTCTTAGGTCATGTTGAATAGTCCCTACAATTACATGGAAAATGTCCTGTGTCACCATAATGTTGTCAGGCTGTTCTGTTTAAATCTCTTCTATTATATTAAAAAATGATGCAGCTATTTTAAAAGATGAGTTATATAGTTTGAAGAAAGCAAGAGTTTTGTAAACCAGAGCGGGAGCACCTTGCCATGCATGAATTGCTTGCCATAAAGATTGGCACTTTATTTCTGCTAAAAATCATTTGATTTAGTAGGTATGCAATGAAATGATCCAGACTGTGCAGGGCTTTTCCTTGTGAGTTTCAAATGTCACAAAGAAGCAGAGAATGCCCTTGTGTTGCTGCTGTTCCTTGCTCAGCACATTTGGTGAGTGGGAGAATGTCTTGATCATGACTATTCAGCAATAATTGCCCAGACTTCTGCTCTGCCACCAGGCCAGGCCTGCCTTATCCTGTTCTGCAGCATGCCACTGACTGCTGCCTTGCCTTATGCTATTGGAATGTGAACACTGATTCCAGTTGCTCTGTCTTATCCTCAGAGTCTCATATAATTTGTGTGTTGTGGTTACTTAGTCCAGCGTGAGACAGCCTGACTCTTTATACTTTTAATTACTTGAAGAAAAACAGGTTAGATCAGGACTGAAGTCAGAGAAGTTACATACAACAGTGTAAAGCCAATGTAAAGAAGACTAGAATCAATCCAGTGCTGCCTTTACTTATCCTGATGCTTAAATTCGATAGCAGAAATGGACTCAGTGGTAATTTAGCTCTGATAGCTCATTTAGTCCTCACTGTTGCATATCCAGTGCAATTGGTAGAATTATAGCTGAAAACAAATTACTATCAAATCTAAATACCGCTATAGTAGGTATCAAGTATCTTATCCAGTGATTTCTTCATGGAGCAGGAGTAGAAACTTCAGTGAGTTTTCCCTGTTAGTCTATTACTAGTTTCCTAGTCTATTGTTAGCTTACTATGCAAAGAGGTCTCATTTCCATGTACTTGGAACATCCATGTTCCCCTGCATCATTGGTTTAATCATGAACCCTCTCTCATATTTTTAAAGATTAGAACATTATCTTTAAGGTGTTATGCTTTGGGGGAAAAGGAGAATATGTATATCTACTATTCAAAACCAAAATACCGGCCTGGGTTCTGATCTCATACTTCTTTTTTTAAACCATTGACTTCACTGGAATTCCTCCTGATTTACACACCAGTGTAAATGAGAGCAGAATCAGGCCCTTTTCTCCCCCAGTGAATAATGGGCATGCTGATCTGTTATACAAAAGCAATGATCTCCCCAGCACAGCCTTATATAGCTGGTTCAGTGGAGCACCACTCTAAAAATAGAATTCTCTTTGACACTGAGGTGCCAGGCAATATGAAAACTGTTATATTTCAAGCTGGAGTTTTGTAAGGTGCGCCCTGTGCTTCCTTTGTAAGTGTCCCACAAATGTGAAAAATGCATGATCTGGACTGTTGTGTATTCTGATGACAGGAGATTTCATTAGCATCCAACAAGCAACCACATTTTAAAAAATGAATAATAAAAAAAGAATGAATGCTTTGGCAAGAGGTGCTGGATTTACAGCCCTGGACACTATAGTTCTCCCTTTTCCACAGAGCAGGTACAGCACTGCCAGCCTCAGTGCAGGCTTCTCCAGATGGCCTTGCCACCGTGAAATATCCCTGAACTGGAGGAACCCCTACTTGGTTTCAGAGGAGAGGGATGAGCAAATATATAATAAGCAAATAGAAGTTTTGTCATGTTACACTGGAAATGTATTCCCTGATTCAGCCACAGACATTTAAGTGCCTTATAGGAATACAGAAAAAGAGAGCTCTGAATGATAAAGCAATGGTGGGATGATTCTGTAAAGTCCCTGCCTGGCCAACAGGACATAAAACTGTATGGTGTGGTCGCTGGAAACTAGTCAGCAGTGTGGGAAATGGCCAAGGGGCCTGAACTTGCCAGTAGCTGTAATTTTCACTCTGTTAGGGGTGAGGAGCTGAGGAGGAGAGTGTGTGCAGGAAGAGAGCACTTGGGAGAAATCATCTAATTTCCTTATGTTAGCTTAAATGGCATCTTTCGTTTGACCTTCTCAGTGTGCTTATGTGAGTGGGCACTGGGGGTGGGTTGGGGGGGGGGTATTATTGGAAAATAAAGCTGGTGGGAAAAAAAGAAAATTGTTTCCACCAAAGCTTTTTCAAACTTGTTTCCTCTTTTTAATTTTGAAATTTGAAAAACGTGGACCAGCTTTGCTAAGGAAAAATACATGTACTGGAAAAGGGACTGTGCCATAGAACAGGAGCAAGGGGAAAAGGGAACACAGCGGCCTTTATGGCCTGATTTTCTGAGACACTGAGTGCCCACAGCTCCTACTGAAGTCAGTGATAGCTTATTGTTAATGACAAAGACAATTGTCAACAGCAAATGACAAAGCCTGAAGTCAATGACAGCTGCTTTGAAAAGAAACCTAAGGGTAGGCCTAATCCTGCAGCGCACCAAGCCTTGAAATCCATGGGAGCTATGGTGTCAGTACCACTCTGGATCAGCCTTATTCAGGCATCTGTGTGCTTTGGGGATTGCTCACAAGTAGACAGTTCATAGCTGAGGGCTAAAAGTCAGGAAAGGAAGATATCATTTCCCACAACCAAGTAACGTTCGTTAAAACATCATGCTGCAAGATTATTCTCTTTTATCGCTGCTCATATAATTTCGTGCATTTCATGCTATTTTAAGAATTATATTATTTCTAAACAACAAGTCAAATGCAAATGGTTCCCAATGCCTTAAACCCTTATACGAAGAGCTGGGCCATGATTTGGACCCATCGCTACATAAGAGGTCCTTTCAGTCTCCATTGATTCCAATGCAGATTTCATATCTGAACCCTTTATTTCTGGGATAGACAGAGCTAAGCCTCTGATTGGAATTCTATAGTAAAACTTTCTGTAGCACCTTTTATTTAAGGAGACTAAAAAGCAATTCCTGAATACTTACTAATCCTCACAACGGCTCTGTGAAGGATGTATTATTGTACAGGGGCTTGTCAACACGTGAAAGTTGCCGCAATTTCACTTACGGTCTGATTTTTAAACCAGCAATCTAACTAAATCAGGTTAAAACCTAATTTAAATTGAACCTGTGCAACCTCTGAGTTTAGACAAGACCTGAAAGAGGCTAAGGGCCCAATATTCAGGAATACCCCCTTCAGTTTGGATGCCTTAATTTTTTGGTGACCAGTCTGAGGCAATTAGCTGTCTCAATTTGGGCAATCAAAGGTAGAGGCCACTATTAAAATTTTTGGTCAAAGGGATTTGCCCAAGGTAATAGATCAAGCTAGAGGTGGAGTCAGCGGCAGAAGTAGGACTAGAATCCAGAAGTTCTGTCTCAGTTTAAATCAATGGACAAACTGCTTCCCCAGTGAGTTCTTGAAGGGACGTATCCCTTTGAAAAAATGAGATTTTTTTTTGTTTCCAAATCTCCACCAATCATTTATGCTATTATTGGTCCCTTAAACATGGGGATTACTGCTGCGCCCCCAGCACCCATTGTTCCAGCAGTGCTGCATGAGGCTTGCTCAGCCTTAAAACCTTATTATTTAAGCTTGGAAACCCAAATAAAACAAACTCAGGACACTAGGTTTATTGGCCTCCCATTGTGGGCATGTATGTGCTGTGGGTGCACGCATGAACTTTAAGTCTTCATCCCTCTGCTGCCCTGTTAGTTGTTATTTTGAATCAGCAGGAGTCTGAAACTGATGAACCTCAGAATCCCCTGCTGACTCACAAGAAAAATGCTGTCAGGGAGAGCAAAGGGATGGCAGGGCAAGATGCATGTATGTGCACATTTCACATACACATCTCCACACAGAAAACAAAACCTATTCCACATGTCTGCTTGGTGGAGTTTTCCCTTCTCAGAGCTAAGTTGCTAAGCATGTTGCAGTCCTCAGTGTGGATAACAGTGATCAGGAAGTTATTCTGAAACTTGGAGGGGAAATTGTCAAGCAAGTTAGGAACTTGCTAACTGGATTTGCGTGCAACTTTTGTAACACCACCTGAAAAAAAAAACTTGCCTGGCTTCCTTGTTCACGACAAGCCTTAAACTTGGGCCAGGTTCACTGAGGAGTTCAGCAAGATTCTCTAACGTTGGCCACTTTTCAACTGAACATGGGGAAACTGTGTGAAACTTCTGTGAGTTTTGCCTGGTTTGAAATGAAACCAATCAAAGAATGGTGGAGCTTGGTAGAATTTCACCTTGAAAAGTGAAACCAAAGGGAAGGAGCTGCAGAATCACTCAAATGGAAACAGGTTGGGACCTTTAAATATGTTTGATAATCAGATCATTTGATTGACTGGATATTCCACTTAGAAATGGGCCCAAATCACTGGGTTTGGAACCAACTCTCAACTTTGTGCTCTCAGCTGAGCAGGTTTGGATCCAGGGGACTTTCAGGCCTGTGGTTTTGTTTTTAAGGGCCATCTATACTGGGACTGGTATTATTCTCAAAAGAACCCTATGGTGTATGTTAGTACAGGAAGATTATTCTTTTAACTGTTTTATTCCTTTAACAGCTACTCACTTTTTTTTATTCCATTGTATTATTGCATGATTTGACTATTATTTAGTTTTATTACATTAGTACAGGGGTAGGCAACCTATGGCACGTGTGCCGAAGGCGGCACATGAGCTGATTTTCAGTGGCACTCACACTGCCCGGGTCCTGGCCACCAGTCCGGGGGGGGGCTCTGCATTTTAATTTAATTTTAAATGAAGCTTCTTAAACATTTTAAAAACCTTATTTACTTTACATACAATAATAGTTTAGTTATATATATATATATATATAGTCTATATATTATAGACTTATAGAAAGAGACCTTCTAAAAACGTTAAAATGTATTACTGGCACGCGAAACCTTAAATTATAGTGAATAAATGAAGACTCGGCACATCACTTCTGAAAGGTTGCCGACCCCTGCATTAGTACCTAGAGGTCCTAGCTGAGATCCAGGCCCAACTGTGCTAGGCATCGTACAAACACATATTAAAAGGCAGTCCCTGCATTTAATAACGTAATGCCATTGCTTTCTCAGCAGAAAGTGAGACAGAACCACTCCTTTTATCTCACAGCCCTTTCGGTGTTGACTGAATTGCTGCGCAAGCAGTGAGACAAGTAGCAAAAAATACATCATATGGTACACATTTCAATATAACACAGTGACATCATTGACAGGGATAGCTGTGGTACTTAGTGAAAAAGAAACCTATAAAAACACACTTGTGTCTCATTATGCTTCCTCTGCTATTCCTTTCAAGCAGATGGACATATGCCTTGCTTGTATATTTGCAAACTCATGATATAATGTTAGGAGATTGTCATAAACTAGACCATTTCAGGAAGATAGAATCAAGATTTAACTGTAGCTCCTGTTGGACTAGTTTTGCATTAAGGATCAAGCGTGTTATCTCTTATCTGACTTTGTAACGAGAAACCTCCCATGTCAACAGAATTAAGGCAGATGACTGATAGAGTGAAAATGAGCTTGGATAGGCACATAGGAGTGAATAATTGATACAGGATATGGAGATAGGAGTATATGTATGTAAGTGCATATTGGTAGCTGAGTGGCTCCTTTGCCTGCTAGTAGGGTGAATTTATGGTGCGCACATCATTAATTGGGAATGAACTAGTCAGGAAAATCAGAGCAGGGGGATCGGATGCAGATGGCAGGAGAAACCACTGGATTCACAAACATATTCTTGAGGTGAAGCTAAGTGGAGAACAAAGATTTCCAGCAAACACCCACCCCCTCTATCCCTCCAAAAAACAAAAACAAAAAAAACCCAACAACCAGATTTCTTGCAGTTTTCTAGGCACCATTCTTTTCAGAATACTGTGGAACAAAAAATAATCCTGCACAGCTGTAAATTCTCTAGTGAAGCCGAGCCCCTAGTCATACACACTTCAAGTCAAAGGGAGCATTAGTAGAGGAAGTGGTGTGATCCTTTGCTATATTAAACAGGTAACTTCAAAATGCCAACCAAAAGTGTGCAATGTAACACCAAACATCATATTGTATTAATGAAAATAATAACTGGAGAAAACCATCCCTCATCCAGCATGATGTCTGTCAGTATAATGCAGAGCCTTAAAGTAATGCCCAGGGCTCACTGTTGGGAAATTTGCTGTGTCGTCAGCATACCAGATCAATATTTTGGAGGTCATTACCTCATCCCTTCTTCAGTTGCTAGCCTTGGATTTCTGCCAGAGCAAAAGGCAAGATTATACTGTTAGTATATGTAGGAATAGCTTTTGAAAACTCGGGCAAGCTTTTCCATCCACTCTGGCTCTGGGTAACACAAATACTCCACAGTTCATACACAGTGGAGCCTGCTTCTTTATTTCACTGTAGCAGCATGTGTGTAATTTTTTATTACAACCATCACTTGATTGATTTGCACTACAAAAATTTGAACTTCTGCATTATGTCTAATAGTTAGGATACAGTTCTTTTCATGAGGGGAGGAAGCAGGTACTGCACATAGACTTCTCTGAGTTGAGACAATACAAAATGGAATTCCTCATTTATAGAGCAATCAAAAGAAAACCAGAGTGTTAAACAATGTGATGTAACGTTAAGTAGTTAAACCAATAAATATTATTAGAATGTACACAGTAAAAATACTGCATTCTCTAGCCAGAGGATGAGCACTGAACCTTTGTTGAAGTAGTACAATCACATGATTCACTGAGATTTAAGTTTTGTAAATGTATTAGTGTTTTTTGCAAGTAAACCCAAACCCTCAGCTGACATCTATTTCCCACAGCCTAGTACAGTGTGTGGCTGATACACCACTGTTCTGCCCTTACACCAATGTCAGGTCATTTAGGGTCTAATCCTGCCCTTGTTATAGTCAATGGCAACACTCCCCTTGACTCAGATGGGTGTAGAATGAGGCCTTCTGTTACCTGGAGGGAAAAGCCATGATTTAGCTTGGATCTAGCAAGTGCAAAAGGATTACATCTGAAACTGAATATAGATGTGGGCAACAGAAAAATGTGTGTGCATGTAGACACACAACTTCTTTTCTCCTACATCTCCCTGGTGCTGTACTCTCGTGTTATTATTTATGCCCCAATAAAGAGATTACCCTACAGTAGAGAGAAACACTTTACATTTAAAGTTATCTGATATGAAAAAACAACTTGACATTCATGGGTGAATCATGGAGTTCTCCCTCTCCAGTCTGAACTTTTCTGCTTCTAGCACAGGGGCAGGCAACCTATGGCACGCGTGCCGAAGGCGGCACATGAGCTGATTTTCAGTGGCACTCACACTGCCCGGGTCCTGGCCACCAGTTCGGGGGGCTTTGCATTTTAATTTAATTTTAAATGAAGCTTCTTAAACATTTTAAAAACCTTACTTTATATACAACAATAGTTTAGTTATATATTATAGACTTATAGAAAGAGATCTTCTAAAAACGTTAAAATGTATTACTAGCACGCAAAACCTTAAATTAGAGTGAATAAATGAAGACTCGACACATCACTTCTGGAAGGTTGCCGACCCCTGTTCTAGCTATATTTCCAGACTTGTAATACAAATATGTTGGATTTGGAAAGAGATCAAAGACAAGGGTGCTTGCTGGGATTACACTATATAAATCAAAAATATTCCTAGTGAAATGTCAGAGGGAGAGGGCTGGGGAACTGAACAATAAAACTTCTGGAGCTGATTAAACTCTCTGGGCGAGATCTCCAGCTGGTGTAAATTGGTACAGTTCCACTGATTTCAATGGAGCCATGCCAATTTATACAAGCTGAGAACATGGTCCTCCAGTGACAGCATTTGACGTCCCCTGGAAACTGGAACTTCTTAGGCTCCCTACAGATTTGAAGAGTTCTGTTTTGGCCATAACAGCGCTTTTCAGGTAAATCAGCATTCTACAGTCAATATGTGGCTATGCTCAGGGTTTTCCATTCTTCTGCTTACCAATTATTGTATGTAACCATGCACCCAGCTATTGTTAAGTCTAGATACTAAATCAGTACAAAAACTAACTTGATTCTGTTATGGCCTATGGTATCATCAGATGATTTCTCTGCCTTCTCTCTTCAGTCTGTCTCACCATTTTTAAATATAAGGCCTGCCTATGCAACCGATTAGCAAGTCACTGTTAGCTCCCCTCCACACCCTGGGTCCAAACCTCTACTGGTCTAATTCCATTGACTTCCATGGAGTTTATGCCAGCACAGTATTTGACCTGGTCTGTGCAATGAATCAGGGCATAGGGAGAGATTGACACCGGGTGTCACTGCTTCCAGAGATGTTGATTTGTAGCATAACAGGAGACTGGTAGTTTGAAGGCTGCTGGCAACAAAGGGAGGACAGACCAAACATCGGCATTTACATCTGTGAATACTATTTTAAATAGTGACAAGATTACAGATGAAGGGGAGGAGGAGACCAAAAGGGATAAAAGAAGGACAAAGGATTGGAAAGGTCATTGATTTGGCCATGTGACTGGCTGGACTCTTTTCCCCCCCCACCCCCCTCCCCACACACATACCCTAAAGTAGTTATGTCTGGAATAAGCATATTTTTGTTTTCAAAATACTCCTGAATATGTATGTGTAACTAACATTATAAAAGTACATTCTGTAATGTACGAGCAATTACAGTGTATGCTCACAAATGTAACATGCAAGTTTAGGGCTCCGGGAGCACAAAGACATTACAAGTAGAATGCAGTTGCCTGCTCTAGAACCCACAGAAGGAGCAAGCATCTGGCTCAATGTAGGAGACAGAGCATTCAGCACTTTACTATAATTTGTGTTCTGGTAGCACCCAAGTGTTAGAAAGTGCCCATATGCCCATGGGAATTTACAATCTGTGGTCCTGAAGAGCAAACAATTTTCTGGTTTCAATCCAGCAAACACTTTGTGTAACTTTACTCACGTGAGTAGTTCCTTCTTCTCACGAGTATCCAATTGTGGGACTACTCATGTGAGGAAATTTATGCATGCATATGTGTTTGCAAGTTCAAGACAAACATATAATGGGTGGGGAAAAAGGGCTGCGATCAAAATAGGAAGTTTTCTATTCATTGACAATGAAAATCACCAAAAGCAGCAAGCACGAGGCCTGGTTCTCCACTGCCTTACATTTTCTTTAGAAAGTTTCACCTGTGCAAAATGAGTGTAAAGGGCCACTGTTACTACAAATGAGTAGAGAATTCTGATTTGGTAGCATGTTTGTACTCACTTTGAGCAGGTGTAAATAACTACATAAAGCGAAAGCAACGGAGAATCAAGCCCATTTTGCTCAGAAGAGACAAGCATTGTTTTATGTTTCTGTACCTTCATTTATGCCCAGACCGTGATGTTATAAATGTATAATGTATGGCACTCTAGATCATTTAATGGTAAATGTATTTCTGCTTGGAGATATAAAACTTGGGAACAGGGGAAGTAAATGACACAACAGGAAATGTGAATGCTGTGGTATTAGAAGATGTGCCTTAAATACGGTTGCCGCCTCCTCTGAGACACATTAAAACCAGTCAATGGCCGCCTAACCCAGTGCCCACTATAGCAAATTATTACTAAAATATTTTAGATAACCATTTTACAAAACAAACAAAAACAAAAATACCCCTAACACAATATGTGTATGTTTATGTTCTTTTATCACTTTTTTTAAACCTTATCCTAACATGGTGCCACAGTCTGGACTAGGGGAGTGTGAATTGTTGAGCATGCTAACATGTCCCAAATTAAGAAAAAATGGCACATTAAATCTTTTAACTGGCAAAGCAGTACAAAAACTGGCCAGGCTGATTAAAAACTGGCCAGGAGGCAAGGCAACCCTAGCTTTAAAGGCTGTGCTTCCCAGACAGTCAGGGTGGGGCACTCTGAAGCTCTTATTACACACAGTCAGTTGACACCTGACAGAATAAAGCAGAGCTCTTGCAAGCAGTTTAAGTGCTAAGTAATCACTGAGCGCTACTGGAGGCCTGAGCTCAATGTGTTTACATGATAAGGGCAGTGAATTTGGTGGTCTCAGTGGCCATAGGTGCACAAAACCATTATGGAATTCACTGTATCTGACAATAGCTGCTTGGGAAGATTCAGAACAGGAATAGTAGCAGTGTTGAAAACTGAAGAAGATTAACGTATGTTGATGTGGACTAAGCCAGAGTTAACATCTCTCTCATGATTTTGGCATCAATTAGATGATCTGTGTGATCAGGGAAGGACTCCTGTGTAAGGGGCTGCAAAATTAGGGTTTAGGGTCTGTAGTTTATGATAAGCTAAATTCAGGTTAAGTTCATTTTCAGTCACAATATTTTTAATTCTCTGAATAAAAAGCACTAATATCCTTTAATAGTTTGTACCATTCAATCCTTCTATTTCCTGCCCATAATCTCACATACTGTACTGTACACTGCTAATTCTATTTAACTGACAGATAATTTGTTAATACATTTAAATGGGTTTGCAATTCTGTGTATTTGCTGTAGGGTTTATAAACAGAGAGGAAATGAAATTTCATACTTTTTTTTTTAGCATAAATAAAAAAGAAAGACTCTTGGAAAAGAGATCATAAACTTTGTGACCAAAGGCAAATAAATTAATGAAAATGATGATTACTAGAAAAAAATGAAACACTTCTTACAGTAAATTTAATGTCTAATTATATTAAATTAAATGTATGATTATATTAAGCTATCTTTACACTGAGCAGTCTCTGAAGCTCAGTCTTTGAATATATCTAGTTAACATTTTTATTTGATTACTGCAGCAACTAGCAGAAATCCTATGATTATCAGTACTGTCATTATCAATATGGATTTGGCAAGTTTGCCACCTAAATAAAAAGATATTCAGAAAGCATCATCTGATCTTTAAAATGCTTTGGTTGATTTTGAAATAGTTAACAAATACCAGTATAGCTCTTATAGTCCCCTATGCTTTCTTAGTGCCGAGTCCTGCTTCTAGTCAAGTCTATTGGCTTCAGTAGGAGCAGGATTGGATCATTAAGCAGTTCTGTAGCATGAACAATGGTTTGGCTGGGATTTTCAAAATAGCCTGTGTGAGTTAGGCACCCAAGTCCTATTGAAATTTGCCAAATTGTCAAAATAATCCAGAGCCATTCTTCAAGTCCTGTAATCAAAATGCCAAGAAGGTGATGATCTGAAAACTTGAACATTATAGCAAGTAATAGTTAGACATGCTGTACCAAATTAAAATAAATCAGCATAATCTCCCAGTTTACTATCAGGAGATATTTACATAGTGCTGAATAAACTTCAATAGATTATTGGTTTTGCCTATATTCAATAATGTAATAATGTAATTATTTTCCAAAAACTATTTTTTCCCACTGTTCAACTATTTGGGACAATGAACTGGCAATGTTACAAAAATGCAGAAGAACTTAACGAACATGCATAGTATTGGCAGTTACAACATGGTGTTGCTGTCCTGCCAATGTGACAAACATAAGAGTTCCCTTAAATCCTTCAGAATTCAGAATAAATATTTATGTTGACATTTCACTGTTTGATAACATTAATTTTGTATTGTGAAGAAATAATGGAGTAGTCTGCAGTTCTAAACAGCAGTTGGTATATAACTGGAATAATCAAAAAAAGGAGTCCCACATTCAGGGACGGAGCTTTCATCACTAGCAACACATTCTGCATCAGAGGGAAGGAAGTAAAGCACTAGAACATTCCAGCAGAGCAGCTGGTGTCTAGACAGGTTCAGCACAAGTGGTGGAAGGCTGCAGCAGTGATGATTGTATGACAAAATTAATTATGAACACTGAGAAGCTATTGGAATTTTACAGAAGTTTCCCTAGTAATGACAACCTACTTAGTAGTTTTAGAGTAAGGAAATTTTTGATTCCTTTAAAAACACTAGCCCAAAGAAGGTAGGAGCAGATAGTGACCAAAAAAGCCCAGGTTGAGCCATGAGGCTTCACTGATTTTATACTAGTGACACTCTTCTGTCTTTGGTGGAGTCTCTTGTGATTTACATGGATGAGAGTCTTGCCGTTGAATTCCCCACAACTGAAGAATGGTTCCTCAGTTTCCACTGTGTAATCAAATTACATGGTTGTCAGCAGAAAAAACAGCTCTCCGTTTTCTCTAGGACTGGTAAAGAGTTTTCTGTTGATACTTTGTAATGGAGAATAGGATTTTCAAGTAAATAATTTGTTATGCAGAAAGGGTCTGCTTTCCTTGAACATTTTTGATCTTTTGTCAGAAAACCAGAAAAAAATCAGTTTTTTGTTTATTCAATTAAAAACCATTTCTTTCCCAGTCTGTGGAAATATTCAGTGGGGTTTACTACCACCCTCAATTTTCTGACCACCACTAGATTCTCCCCCTCTGTTATGGGTAAACTACAGTGCCTGATAATATCTTGAGATTAGGCCAGCAGCAAGCCAACGTGGTTTTTCTGCACTCAAAGCACAGCAGTACCTCCTTGTCCAACAGCTACTATCAGTTAGCTGGCTTCTAGTTCCTTCTTCAGTGCTCTCTGCCCCTTGACTTCAGCAGAAACCTCTCACTGAACACAGGGCGGGGTGCAGATTGTAGCTAGCTGCTGGCTGGCTGCCTATGCTGGGAAAGGGGCTTCTGAACAGGAGAGGAGCTTGCACACCATACGGATAAAGAGAAGAGGTCAATTTTGGAGTGGAGGGAAAGGAGAGAAGGAGGGAAGCCAGAAGAGCAGAGGTGTGAATGGAGAGCTGGAGAAGAAGGGGAATTATTAAAAATAAAAGACTTATTTTTTGTTAAATATTTTTAAAGTTCTCCATTAACAAATAAAGGAACTATAGTACATCAGTGTGACAGAAAAATCACATTAAGGGTTTGACTGATACTGGTAAATCAGGAAATTCAGAGTAACACTTCCTGGTCGCTAACAACATAAGAATTGAAGTGCTGACAGAAGAGCTGTGTATGTTTAGCCTGGCCCTGAAGATGAATATTTTTTATTTATGCCCAGTCCCACAAGGTGAAGAACATCACTTTGGAGGCTCTGAGTGTCCCTCAGCTCCCAGAACTGCAGGTTTTCAGCACTTTTCAAGCTCAAGAAAGTGCTCAGCACCTCACAGGTTTGGGGCCTCACTGAAAAATTTGGGTAGTAGCATAGGAAGGGCAGTGGAACGTACCTGAGCCCTAATCTGAAAGGATCACGTCTAAGGATAGGAGAGTGAAAATTGCTGCCCATTTAGTTCTGATGCTGCCAATAAGACTAGTTAAAAATTGATGCCACATATTACTGGTCAGTCTAGTCATGTAGACATCTTGCCACTGGACAATGAATGGAGATCCCTAATTTATTTCACATAAATCTCCAAACTGCTATGAAATGGGTAACAATTGCTGACCTGAGCCAGATTCAAATTGGCAACCTACCGTAGAAGTGAAAGGACGGAAACAGGCGATTTCCCTTAACATCATAGGAATTCCTTATTTCTATAGTGAAAATCACAGGAATTATTTATTTTCCATTTACACTCTTTCAGAGTTCATATATTTTTATTGTTAATATTTCTGCATTTTAAAAACTGGTGTAAATTTAATTTGTTTCTAACATATTTACTTTAAGGGTTATATTGCATTATAAACATTTTAATGGAAATGTCATCCACGTTTAAAAACCAAAATGAATCCAACCTCATTTATGCAGAGAAACATACTAAAGACTATCTAAGCCATCATTGCTTCCCGAAGTGCAAGGATGTTTATAGTCCTGCTAGAAAAGGATAAACACAGCATACCACTCCATATTTGTAAATGTTAGCTGCTCTGCAAGGTGGCGACTGGCTGCCATATGCACTGGATTATTGTTTCTCCATTGTCCAGAAGGCCATATTGTGATACATGGGTGTTTATAAATTTTAACAGCCAAGATGAATGGCCAGCAGCAGGAAAAAGGATTATAGTCCCACTGTTATTTTCAAATAGCATTATGAGTCCAGGAATTGCCTCCAGAAATGGGTTGCCTTACAGAACTGCCTCCAGAAATGGGATCCTATACAGAAGCTCAGCTACTAATGGCCCCAGTGCAAACTGGGAATAACTCCATTGTAAACAATGGGCCGACACCACACCAATGAGTGTGGTATAAATACCAAGATGCACATTAGCAAATAATGGTTTTGAGGACGATATGTATTTACATGACTGTACCCAGGCCTGTGATAATATTAAATAAAATAGCTAAGAAGATTATCGATGATTATGTGTATCTGTGTTTTTATGTCTTTGTCATAACCTATGTACACAATATTAAGGCAGAAGTATTCATACATGCCCAAAAGATAGAAAATTCAGAGTTCAGATTCCATGACAACCCCTTTGTGTATATGCGTTGTTTTATAATACAGTTTTGCACGCTTCCTGGTTAATATAACAACATTTGCCAAATATGTATTTTATAAATAGCAGTTAACTGGATGGCATTCCTTGAGTGGTGTAGAAGATGTCTATGGTTTGTTATAAAGCAGGGGTTCTCAAACTGGGGGTTGGGACCCCTCAGGGGGGTTGCGAGGTTATTACATGGGGGGATCACGAGCTGTCAGCCTCCACCCCAAACCCCGCTTTGCCTCCAGAATCTAAAATGGTGTTAAATATATTTAAAAGTGTTTTTAATTTATAAGGGGGATCACACTCAGAGGCTTGCTATGTGAAAGGGATCACCAGTACAAAACTTTGCGAATCATTTTTATAAAGTAACTATGATGGGTCACAATATTGTACTGGCAATGGAAAGAGGACTGGAGCAGTAAAAACTGATCAGTTCAGGTAGATTCTTTAATGAGAATCTTAGCAGGCTGTGCAACTGACAGATCTGGTTATGCTCTTGAACAGAGGAGCTTAAAACAATAATGGGGCTCTCCCATCAGTATACTCCTAGGCTTAAGGAGCTGAGAAGACAGAGTAAAACCCTTTGGGACAACAAAGAAGAATTAAAGAAGCTTTCTTTGTGTGTGTACCACCTCGAAAGATCTAGCAAGACCACAGCACAAGTTAGCAAATGTTAGATTGGGTTAGCACTTGGTTGGGAAACCTAGATGCTGTATTGCGTAATCCCAACAGGTAACATTCTTTTCTCTGCACCAGTACTAGTTTAATACCCCAGCATCGGTTATGAGGCATTGGAAGATAGGAGGTGTTCTTCCATGGATGTGATGTAAATCCTACCCACTTTTGGTTATTAAAGTTCCCGCTGCACTTTTTGCAAAAGTAGAATTGTTAACCCTGCAGTTATAGCCACATTCCACATTGGGTAATTACATTCTTCTGGCTGCTGAACTTCTCCCTTCATTTGCAGCAGGATATACAGCATCTCTCTTCACTTCTTGTACTAAACTGTTTTGATGTGTTGCTGTGCACTCTTGAACAGCTGTCGCCTTCCACCACAAAGCTACATGCACTTTATTATTTAGCAAAGCGATCCCTATATGTTCCTTACCAACTGTACTCCCCAGTAGTGTTGTGAGGCTTGACTAATGAATATATAGTGCTTTCAGGTCCCTGGGAAGAATACACAGATGCATGAGGGAATCTTAGGCACCTAAATGGTTGGTGACAATCATTTTAGAGTATTCCTCCATGTGGTTTTACAGCTTCAGTTAACACTAAGAAAGGTACACTCTATTTATTAAAAGGAATGAATGAGGAGTGTCTTCAACAAGTAGTTTCTAGTTCCAATAATTTAAGACATTGTTTTGGACCCATAATGCATTAAATGGGTTGGGGGCTAGATGCCTTAGAGATCATTGCTCTCCCCAGGTGATACTGCAACAGCTGAGATAGTCCAGGTCATGACACCTGGAGATGACATCTTTCCAATTTAATCACAAAGGTGTTGGAGATGGGGCATTGTTGGAGAGAAATCCCCAATGACAGGGTTTGTTTTCTGCCTTTGTTTGGAAGAACCT
The DNA here is from genome assembly GCF_011386835.1 of Chrysemys picta bellii. Classification (NCBI taxonomy): domain Eukaryota; kingdom Metazoa; phylum Chordata; order Testudines; family Emydidae; genus Chrysemys; species Chrysemys picta. The sequence continues at coordinate 40,447,395 of NC_088795.1, forward strand.
GGATCTATTAACCCCATTTATTCTTCCTGACTTTTTCTATCATGACTAGAGGCAAAAGTTTTTGGGGGGGGAATGTGGTAATGGAGAAAGAGTTTGAGGGTTAGCTAGTGGGATTTAGAGAGGGATTGGTGGGTTTTTTGGACTTTCTGTGCATGGTTATTTGATCATGTAATGCTCATAAGGGCATCAAGAGAGTGTGCATTCTTTAGAAATCAAAACAAATAAATCTGAAAATCCTTCATTGACCTTTTAATATGCCATTCCCCCTTACAGCGGTGCTTACTTAAATGGGCCCAAATCTATGAAGTCTGTGTAGGATTTCTTCTCATGATACTTATCTGATTTATCATGATGACTTGTTTCCTTCCTAACAGTGATTCATTGCAACAGGCTATATACTCTTTTAATTGCCCATTTACAGTTTAGCCCATTTATTTTCTCCTTCTCTCTGTATCGAATATAAATATGCACATTATATTAACTCATCTGTATAGCTGAACTGTTGTTCAAGAGCAAGAAAATGTTGTGGCAAGTGTATGTATTTGTGTACAAAAATTAGGGCCAAAACCAAGGGTACCTAAAGTTAGGCTGCTAAATCCACACCATGGCACCTAAATAGCTGCCCTGATTATCAAAGGTTTTGAGCCTCCAGTGGCACCCATTGTCTTCAGCACTTTTGAAAATCAAGGCACTTAATTAAGATGACTAAATCTGAATTGAGGACAGTTTTTTTCCAGAGTGAGGTGCCTATAGTTAAAAGTGTTTGTTCTATTGTCTGCGGTGCTGAGCAGCCATAGCTCCCATTGAAGTCAAATGGCACGCAAATATGAAAATCTTGGCCTCGAGGAGCCTTACTTTAGGGACTCATTTTTGAAAACTTGGCCTAGGTTTCTAAGAGGATGTCAGCTCCTCATTTTACTGAGCTATCTACACAAACTCCTGATAGTCTCTCATTAGCCAGCTGAGAGGTGAGCTAAATCTTTTGTTTTTCTGCTGAACTCTGTTCTTTGTACTGTTACCTCATCCTTCCATGCCATCGCTACCCCGTTGGTCTGTTTCATCTGCCTTTTGCATTCTGTTTGATACCTAGATTGTAAGCTTGCTGGGGCAGATTGTCTTTTGTTATTTGCCACTACAATACCTAGCTTAATAGGGCTTGATCCATGATTTGCATTCCCCAGTATTACTGTACTATAAATAAGTATATACATGAACCCATTTTTTTCTATTGAGCATGTGGGGTTGGAGTAGCTGTTTTCAAATTAACTCTAATTATACAATTCTGAATTTAATTTACTTTTAACTCATCTCAGGTTCGCAGCAAGAGCAAAGCATCCAAGGCTGGGCTGTGTGAGGGGGATGAGGTGGTGTCTATCAATGGCAAGTCCTGTGCAGACTTAACCTATTCTGAAGTTATCACTCTTATGGAAGGTCTGACTGATGCCCTCCAGCTGCTTATCAAGAGGTAAAGGAATGTTCAGAATGCTTTGGCATACATTCTGCTCCCTAAACTTACTGGCAAAACATGGTGGTGCATGCATGTCCATTTTATAGACATGTACTGTGAATTTCCAATATATAGTAATATTATTATTTATGTATTTATCACCAGCATCTTGCCACTGTACAAATGTAAAGGAAGACACAGTTCCTGGCCACAAAACGCCCACTTGATAGTTCAGACAGCACAGTTCAGATACATATGCTGCATCGATTCAGGGTACTACCTCCTTATGGTACAGTTATCTATCTATGCTACTTATATGCCCCCTGTCACCATAGCATCCGAGTGCCTCAGAATCTTTAATGGGTTTATCTTCACAGGAGTGTTGACCTCTGTGAGGTATGGAAGTACTATTACTCTCATTTCACAGACAAGGTATTGAGGCACAGAGTGACTAAGTGACTTGCCTAAGATGTGTGGCAGAACAGGGAATTGTACCCATCTGTCCCATCTCCCAGGCAGGTGCCCTAACCACTGGACCAACCTTCCTCTCCATTTAAAGACCGCAGCTCTCTGGTTCATGCATTATGGCTTACCAGTGACAGCCTTAGCAAAAGTAATGTGTTTTCAGGAGGGATGTCACAAGGATGATCCGGTACATAAGGGTGAGAGGGAAAGGAAGGAATATGAGCATGCAGGAGTGATACAAGAGAGGTATTTTGAATGAGGTGTAAGCAGAGCAGAGATTGTATACATAACAAGGGAACGGTGTATAGATGACATGACAAGGAGTTTCCTGAGAGAGAGTGGTCAGAACAGGGACCAGAAGTCAGGAGACATGACTTCCATTTCTGTTTCTGACTCACTATGTGACCTTTAGCAAGTTGCTTAACCTCTTTGTGACTCTGTTTTTCCATCTGTAGATTGGTGATCAAGATATTTATTCTCCTTTATAAAATACTCTGAGTCTTGCATTCAGTTTTGCTACCCCTCTAATATATAGTATAAATTCTATGTGGGTAAGAAAAGGAGAAGACCCGAGGGAAAGGAAGGAATATGAGCATGCAGGAGTGATACAAGAGAGGTATTTTGAATGAGGTGTAAGCAGAGCAGAGAGTGTATACATGACAAGGGAACGGTGTATAGATGACATGACAAGGAGTTTCCTGAGAGAGAGTGGTCAGAACAGGGACCAGAAGTCAGGAGACATGACTTCCATTTCTGTTTCTGACTCACTATGTGACCTTTAGCAAGTTGCTTAACCTCTTTGTGACTCTGTTTTTCCATCTGTAGATTGGTGATCAAGATATTTATTCTCCTTTATAAAACACTCTGAGTCTTGCATTCAGTTTTGATACCCCTCTAATTTATAGTATAAATTCTATGTGGGTAAGAAAAGGAGAAGACCCAAGGACCCTTCCTCCTATGCAGAGGCCAGCCACAATAGGGGCAGGGAACACTGCCAGTGCTCTCAACTAGTGTCCTCTCCAATTTTAGTGCTCCTAAAGGGGACCAGAAGGGCGAGGATGGTTATGTCCAGGCTCCCTGAATACTAACAGAGCAGCATCCTGTGAAAGGCTGGAGAGTTCCTGTTTCAGCATGTACACCCCTGTAGTTCCCACGGGACTTCTGAATGAGTAAGACAGAGTTCCTCTGGGGACTTCCACAGCTGTACAGTACGACGGTTCCAATGTGTCTAGTGGGGTAAAAGTGTGATCTGCCCTGAGAGGGAGACAGTCACTGAGTGGTATTCATATAATATATAATAGGAGTTGGGTTTGAATGCTTTATGTTTGCTTGTTTCTGTGGGCTGACTAATTTTCTCAGCTTGATGAAGTCACTGGAATAGTGACAGCTGAGGACTCCAGCTCACCTACTGTGGTGTAGCTCTTATTCCGAACTAAGATAAATAAATATATCTAGGCACTGCAGAATTTGATTTTATTATTTTAAATGTCAATAGATAATATAGATGTTTATTTTTAAGCTTTTTTATTTTTTTAGATTTCAATTTTCACATTTATGGGTTTTTCCCACAAATTATGGGTTTTAAGCATTTTTTTACTTTTGAATTTTGCAGTTGAGGGAAATTTTGCAGTTGCAGTATGGGGAGGGTCAGATAATTATTTAATGATAGTAGACTGTGAGATTCAAAAAGTTAAAGCTTTATAACCATTAAAACATTAATTGTCTACATCACATGTACAAAATATACAAAGTAAATATCCTTAAATCAAACTCTAATAAGGTCTCAAGCAGCATTTTTTTCTTTCTTTGCCTATCTGTAAATTTTGATTATTATTGATGGAAATATTTTTTGTCTGTGTGCATATGTTGAAATTGAAGTTTAGTGACACTTACAGATAAAAATCTAATCCTTCATTTGAGAGTCCCCTGTGTGATATCAGCATTGTTATTCTTTTACTTCATGAAGATGACTAGTAAAACTAGACTTTCAGAAATAACCTCTATCGCTGACTTTCTGCACTTTTTGCAGCTGCACAAATAACTTCAGATATTTCCAGTCATAGCTGTTGCAGGTAATTGATATTTTAAATGCACCAGGGGCCACATCTTGGCCCCACTGAAGACAATAGCAAAACTTCCATTCTACTTTGTTGGCCCTGTCTGAATGCATAAAACAGATTAAAAATCAAAACCAAAAAATAATTTGGGAATATTACATTGTTTAGCGGGATGAAACCGCAGGACTTCCAGGGATCACGAGGCGCTGACAGTTTTCCAGCAACAGACCTTCCTTTAAGAATTGCACAGAATATTCAGAGGAAATTCAATTACTGGTGCAATCTCTGAACTTCATGTCCTCAGCCATTCAGCCACCCTCTCGTCCATTTAAAAGTCTCCCTCCTTGTACTGTTCACTATTGGTATTTTCATGGGTAGGGGAAAGGAAACTGATGAACTCCTCTCTCCCCTGCCACCTCCTCCGTAATTCTCAGTCTGCTGCCACCTCCTTTGTGGTTCCCTTTTGGCAATCTTTGGAGATGCTGGCTGACTGGCCCTTCAAGGGTCTTCTGAAACTACCAAGATGTGACCCAACATCATCATAGAGCAATGGAGAAGCAAACCCTTCATCTTCTGCTGCAGACAGCTCTTAACTAAGCATTAAGAGAAGAATATACATTTTAATAAAAGAATGGTGCCTAATTTATTAGTTATTAATATTATTATTTGTATTACCATCGCCGCTAGGATCCCAAGTCATGGACCAGGACCCGATTATACAAGGTGCTGTACAATCACAGAACAAAAAGACAGTCCCTTCCCTACAGAGCTTACAATCCAAGTAGAAGGCAAGAAAGAACGGATGGATACAGACAGATGGAGCAGTACAAGGAAACAATGAGACAATATTGCTCAGCATGAAAAGCAGTGGTCACAGTGCACCAGTGACCTAACTGCACTCAAGTTTTTTGTAGGCACCATGGCGGAGTTTTGAGGTGGGATTTGAAGGTGGATAATGAGGCAGCTTTGGGGATGCTTACAGGGAGCTCCACCCAAATGGGATGGGCAGCATGGGAGAAAGCACAATGGTGCTTGTTTGAAAATTTAACAAATGGATAATAGAGGCTGGCATCATGGGCCAAGTGGAGGCAGGAGTTGAAATTTCAATAGTGAATGAGAGATGATAGGTATGGTGGGGTTAGGTTGAAGGGCCGTGATATATTCCTTGGATGATCTTTGCATCCCAGCATCATTAACTCTTTACTTTTGCAGGTATGCGTAGGGAAGCCTCACTTCCTATTGTGCGCTTGCTAGGAAGCCTTTGACTGTTTCCTGGCTGCTACAGAGTGGGATTTCCAAAGCATTCAGTATTAGCCTAATTCAGCTTCTACTGAAGTAATGAGAGGTTTTTCCATTGACTTTAATGGGAGCAGAGTTAGTCCAACACTTAAGAGTTTTTAAAAAGCCCACCCTAAGTCTTGAAATGCTCCTGGTTCTTTGCTGGTTAGATGGAAGGTTAGAGGAAAGTCTTTTGCTGCTCTCTGCATTGGAGTCAGGCTACCTCCCAGTGCTCCCTGCAAAATCCTTGGGATTGGTTGCAAGGGAGAGGGAAAGGCCCTGCTTGGTAGCTACCCTAATGAGACCATATGGAGGGAATGTCTTACAGGCTTTCTGGAAAGCCTCTAGAGGGAGGTATCAAGGAAGCAGTGGGAGTGGGAAGAGAGCCACTAGCCTCCCCTGAAGCACTCAAGGATGAGTAGAAAGCTCCCAGTGGATGTTGAGAATGTGAGGACCTGTGGACTAGGGAGAGGGTTCCTGGGGGGGGTCGGGGGTGGGGGGGTAGGAAGCATGACATATTTCCATGAAAGTAAAAAGATTGGCTCATGCTCAGTACATAGCAAACTGAACTGTGACATTCAGTCTGTAAACACCATTTTGGACCAAATCCCGTTGCGTACCCTCCACGCAACTCTACTTCCTTCCTGCAATTATACCACAAGTGTCTGGGTATGCAGAGATTTTGCAAATCATCCAGTGAACTGAGCAGACCTAAAAAAATGAATCTGACAAATAGAATGAAAAATAAAACAAAAAAGACTAGATACAGTACCTTACCACTGGACACACATCAATGTCTGTAAACAGTATAAGTATATCCATAAGTAGTGAGGGCCTTTTAAGGTGGAAATCTCTCTCTCTCTCTCTCTCATACACACACATTCAGCTACCAATAAAGGCTAAAAGTTAGTTGGCCCACACCCAGTCTTATATCCTACAAGGAAATGTTTATGGATTCATACAATTTTTTCTGCAGTCAGCAGCCGCACAACTGATTGTCCAAATAGCAAAACATGATGGAATCCAGATAGAGACACAGGGCTTCCTAAATGAAAATCTGTCTGACCCTTATGTAGCCCCATATGTGGTTTAATAGATGTTATACATTGTTTCCTATTTGAGGCAAATCCAGTTTGATGCCATCAGTATGCTGAGAGGCTATAAATGTGAGTTATATTGAGGCATCTTCATTACAGTGACAGATTTACCTAGTCATTTTCTGTTGCTATTTCTGGCCTTTATTTGCAGTGTGATCCAATAGTTTTAGAATACCAGGAGCCTGCTTTTGATTTCAAACTCCTCTTATAGTACTTGGTGCTTTGTAGTTTATTGAGGACACCTAATGCGTCTATTAATTACCGAAAAGTTTTGCTACATTACAGCCAAATGTAAAAATGAATAATATGTCATTGTGTCAGACTGCATTGAAATAGTTTCCGTGGAAACTAATAGTATGCCACTGAGGCATACAGCACTGAAAGGGGGAACTGGAGGTTACAGTAAAGTTCATAATACTTTTAAGGGAACCTATAAAACAGAGGGGGGAGAGGGAAGAGAGGAATAAATAGAAAAATGAAGCTATAGTCTGACATGTAGGGTTAAATGAGCTAAAGCAAGATTCACCAATCAGAAAACTCCCATTTTAAAATATACAGACTGATCCAGTGATGTACTGAGCACCCTCAGCTTGCACTGACTTCAGTGGGAGTTAAAGGCACTGAGCACTTCACAGGGAATACATCACGGGACTGGGCCCTTAAAGTATAATCATTTAATGACACAGAGGGATGACGATACTTTTAAACAAGGAATTCCCTTTAAAACAAGTATTTTAAATATTTATCACTCTCTCCCTGCCCGTTATATGTGACTTGCCTTCTTGGATAGTAAATTTGTTGGGGCAGGGACCTGTGTGAGAGGACAGCACCTAGCACATTTTGGACACTGCCAGAATACAAATAAGAGCAATAATAATCATTGCGGTAAAATGGATTAAAAGTTCTCCTTTTAGTGCAAAGCCATTGTTTTACATTCAAACATAAAATAGGAAGTATAAACCCTAGAACTCTGAGATGATTCAAGTGTTTGTCTGGAAACATTACATGTTTTTGTAAAGCAGTGTATACAGTTTAGAAATGGCATAGGTCAAGGATTTAAGAATAACTATCAGAATCATAGTCAGAATAAAATCTTACTGCAGTAATATAGCTGCTCTTATGTCCTAATGCTACTGCAGGAGGTTAGGAGAGGTACAAAGACCTTTGTATTTAAAATGTTTGGGAAATTCTGTTACCTAAATGTACCTACTAGCAGATAATTTTTAGGGGGAAAACACAATATGTACTTCCATTTAAGCATGAAAAATCTCTTTTGCAGTTGTATTTACAACGGCTTATGTTCTTGAATTATTATTTTTGTGTGTGTATGTGTATATATGTGCAGATCATCCAATGGACTACACGAAAGCTTGAGTCCGGAAACAGAAACCAGAAGCCATGATAAAATAAAAAATGAGGAGTATAGGGAGAGTACCACACTGCAAATCAGAACAGCCACGGAAATGCCCCAGAGGGAATTCTACATCACAGAGATACACAATGAAGCTCCCCATGGAGCAGAGGAAAGTGACTTAAACTTTTCTGGGACAAAACAAGAAAAGGAGACAATACAATGCCACAAAATTACTCCTAGAGTGATAGAAACCTCTAGAGTACTCTTGACAGATGAGGCTGCTTTCAAAGAGAAGACAAAAGAAAGAAGGCCAGACACTGTGGTTGAGCTGCAGTTGTCCCTCTCACATGACAGACACAAGGGCACCAGTGTTCCTGCTGTTAGTCTCCTGGGAGCTGAAAAATGTACCCCTTCAGAAGCTGGAACCAGTGTGCAAGAAGATGGGACTAGTCCGATAACTGCAGTCCCCCTGGGTGAAAAAGAGGCCACTGTCCAGTGGTCAAGTAAAACATTCCAGATTGCTAGTGGCAAAGAGGTCAAGGTGATCCAAGGAGCAGAGGCAGGCAATCCATCTCTCCCCATAGTGGAAGTGATCCTAGATTACTCTGACAGGGAGAAGGAAGTGTCCAGGTCTCTAGCTGAAAAGGGGTGTGTTGATTCTCAAGTGGAAGGAGGGCAGTCAGAAGCACCTCCTTCTGTAGTCTCCTTTGGAATCTCATCAGAAGGCACAGAGCAGGGAGAAGACGACCAGCACTCAGAAAGAGATCACAGCAGACCTCACAAGCACAGGGCAAGGCACGCAAGTATGTCACATCTAAATCATTTGCATTGACTTGAGGGTAAATTTTGTAATTTGAAACAGCTTTTCAGAACAGTGCCTGCATTTGTAAATATTTTAAAGAGATTCTTCTCAAGTGTTCGAACCTCTCTCTCTCTCTTTGTTTTTAAATTGATATTTCTATTCAAAATTCATGTGTTTTTTAAAACAACAAAATTGCAAAGGTGACAGGCCAGGTATTTAACCATGCTTTCACAGTACCGTATAACATTGCTGTAGTAGACTACTTTACTTTATTTTGAAGACTACTTATTTTAAAACATGACACTTCACTTTGGAAATTCAAGTACTTTTAGTTGCACAAAGAGAGGTAAATTGTGCTAGGCTTCTAACTTACATTACAAGGACGATTTGTAGAATGTTAACCAAATAAGCAAGGTCATCTCTTGAACGTAGTTGGGTGTTCTGTATTTCTCCATTTATAGCAAAAACTGTGTCTCTTCAACTGCATCTTTAAAAATCAAAGCTATGCCACTGCTGTTAAAAGTAGATATGAATAAAGAAGGCTAGTAGGAAAGCTTGATGATGCCTGCAGAAGTCAGTTTGACAGACACCAGCATGTGTATTACTGGCTAGTTATATGATCCTTTGAGTTTTGTAAGTCTTCTCTAGACTGTAAAGTGAACTTACTATTTCTTCTGCCTTCCATACCCAGAGGTGAGACTCAAAATCTATCTAAGGAGTTTAACTGAAAACAAACTGAAAATGTGATTGAATCCAATGCTGCTTTAAAAATATTTATATATATCTACATATTTATTTATTTAGGTCATTTCTAATGCTTGTTTGTTCTTTTCCAACAATGTCAAGCATCCTGTTCAGGGATTTAATCACAGTATGGCAAAGGTGCTTGAATGTGTGCAATGATATACTGTAGCAATGAGTTATTTTATATGCAGTGTTGGAATAAGTCTCCTAACCCATTGCTAATTCCTCTGTAAGCATATTTTTAGAATGATAACCATTTGCATCCTTATTGGCATGTGGGTTAAGCCGTTACTTACGCTTTAAGTATCTGTATGTAATCCACATATTTATGGCATATTAAACAGAGTATTAAAGAAGAGTGCACATGCATTACATTTTGGCAGTGACGCTAGCAGCAACTGTAGAACAGTGTCTGTCAGTCCTGTAATGCACTGGCTGTCTAATAAGATAGTGGTAAGTTTGAGGCAAATCCTATTTAATACAGAATGAATTATCATGTGCAATAAAATGTACTTACCTTAAATTTGTTCTGTTTAGGACAAATATTTTTTTGCCTTTTTTTCCCTTCCCATATAATATCTGAATTATTATCAATTGGCAGGACTTTATATTTTAAGTCAACTGTACCTGAAGAATAAACATTAGTTATACATAGGTAGATATTGACTGAATGATAAAAACATTTTAAAGAGGTTATCTAAGGCTCTAGGTACCATTGACATATATAGATACACAAGATATTTGCTTGAAGCAGCAACTATGGTGCATATAAAACATGTTTGTTTTGTGAAGCAAAAAGCCATTATATGGTGTTTAAGATTCTAAACTAGAAGAGATAAAGCATTGTGACGTTTTGATCTATTTAAGAGGGATATTTCCCTGCAAATAGCAATCTGATTAAATTTAATCGAGCAGGCAATTTTTCTTCATTTAAACCATCTTTTGAATCTATTGGTTAAACCAGATGTAAACAAGCTGTAAAAATATTTGCTCAGAGAATATTTTAAATTATTCCTTGCCACAAAATCATAGGTGCAAATCCTTTCCTACAAGTGTTGTTTTAGCTGATGAGAGTAGCCTATTTGAAGCTTGCATGAGTAAAGATTACTCGTGAGTTAGATTTGCAGAATCAGGTCCATACTGTTTAAATACTATAGCAACTACCCTAATCTTCAAAAAATGGTTCTGGTTCTCCACCCCCTCCTCTGACAATTTCCCCTGGTAACTTCACTAAAAGTTTTGCCTGACTAAGAATTGAGCTTAGGATTTCAGGATTTAGCTCCGTGGAAGTTTTGCTGGATTGGACCCATGTTCTATCATCTTTTATAGTTTTTAGTGAAAACCATGGGTCTGGTCATGCTCTCACCTAATATAATGGCAAAACTACATTTGTCTTCAACAAGAGAAGGATCAGGTTCCATTTTTTTTTCCTGACATGACTGAAAGGATCATTAATTATAAAATGCTTTACATACATTTATTTAATGAGGTTATTACTTGTACATAAAAAATGCTTCAGATGTAAAAAATTTTTACTATTCTACTTCCCTACCATGAATAATACACCAGCAATCCATTTTGTGCCCTTTGAAGTTAATTGGAATTTGATCATTAATTTTAAAAGGAGCAGGATCGCACACTCGTTTAAAAAATAAGGAGAGAATGTAGTGAGGCCAACTGCAGTCCATATAAAGTATTAAGACCATTAATTTATGCATTAACAGATACATGGAACTATAATATACTATTGAATACTCTTTAGGAGTTAGTTATGCCTTCCTGAACTAGTTCCAGAACAGCATTTATTGTAGGAAGTTGCTATCCTTGCTACATGTTTTAAAGAAATATTCTGGAAATGTTATATCCTACACAATTAACCCTGTTAATGTATTTTAAATACATTTTCACTATAAACAATCTATTCTTTTTTCAGTCCATTTTCTATTATTTATTATTATGAATTACTTTTTAGGAAACCACTTCTTCCTTTTAAAGGGCTTAAATCTGTTTGCATTGAACACAATGGCCAAACTACTACTGACTTCAATGGTAACAGAACTGAATTCATATCCATAGTTTATATGTATTTTTATGTGAGTTTGTAATATTATACATATAAATGTATTATATATAATATATATAGTGCATATAAGAGATTTTATATGCATAATAATAGAATATAATGTGTGTGTTTAATGATAGAAATACATATGTGACACATAAAAGTTCTTGTAAGTTGAACTAGGAAAATTCTATAGAAAACTGTTTTGTCTTTAAACTTTGAGGCATGTCTCACAAAGAAGAATTATTGCTATGGAATTTGTGCCACAGTAGTTACTGTGGGAAAAGATTTTAATTTTAATGCCTTCCCTATAGATTTATATATATTATATTACAAACACACATAGAAATACATGTAAACTATGGATATGAACTCTGTCTTGCTGTCAGGTAGGATCCCAGTATTAAAGAAAAAGAAAGATTATGTTCTGGAGAGGAGCACATTTAGGAAGTGGTATTCCAGATAGATGTTGCATTGCTTGTAGTCAGACACCTTCACATATTTCTGTGGAGTGTATTTCTTTAATTATATCTTTTGATCCTTCCCACAGGGCTCCGGCGGAGCGAGAGTCTGTCAGAGAAGCAGGTGAAAGAAGCCAAATCTAAATGTAAAAGCATTGCCCTGCTGCTGACGGCAGCTCCCAATCCCAATTCCAAGGGGGTGTTGATGTTCAAGAAGCGTCGCCAAAGAGCGAGGAAATACACTTTAGTCAGCTACGGCACCGGGGAACTAGAACGTGAAGAAAACGAGGGTGAAGAAGGGGAAGGTGAAGAAGGTGACAAAGAAAACACTTTTGAGGTAACTTTATTTGGAACAAGTGAGTCAGAAATAGATGAAGATTTCTTCTCTGACATTGACCACGAAGGCCAGATTGTGACATTTGATTGGGACACTGGTCTGCTTGAGATTGAAAAGAAACTAAAAGGTGGAGACGAGATGCAGATGCTGCCAGAGAGCAAGGGCAAGGGGGCCCTCATGTTTGCCAAGAGACGGCAGAGAATGGATGAGATCACAGCTGAGCAAGAAGAGGTGAAATCACACGGAATGCATGCAGAGGAACAAAGAGAAGCCAACCCAAAAGATAGCTTCAGACAAGTGAGCTCCTCGTCCTATCAGACAAAAGAGGAAGAAACATCAAAAATGCAGAGCTGTGTGAGCAAAAGCTACATAGAAGTGAGCCACAGTCATGGTAAAATGGTACAACAAAATGGCATTGGGGGAGCATCAGAGACAAACATCTCCTTTCAGTCTTCTGATGCCCATAAGTCAACACCTTTAAACAGAACAGCTAAACCTTTTCCTGGTATACCGAATCGAGCAGCAGCACCATTTTCACCAACGAGAAATGTGACTAGCCCTCTCTCAGATTTACCAGCACCACCTTTCTATTCCTCAATTAGCCCATCGCCTCAAGCCGCATATAGGGCAGTATCGAGTCCAGTGGCCAGCAGAGCTCAGCCAGCTATTTGGTCACCAACAGAGCAGATAGCATCCAGAGATGAAAGAATTGCAGTGCCGGCCAAAAGAACTGGGATACTACAAGAAGCAAAGAAAAGAAGCACTGCAAAGCCTATGTTTACTTTCAAAGAACCTCCAAAAGTGAGTCCTAACCCTGCCCTATTGTCCCTTGTACAGAATACAGAAGGCAAACGAGGTACTGGAACTGGCTTTGAATCAGGACCTGAAGAAGACTACCTTAGTTTGGGAGCAGAGGCTTGTAATTTCATGCAGATCCAAGCATCAAAACAAAAGACCCCTCCTCCTGTTGCTCCAAAGCCCTCAGTCAAAGTCTCTCCTACTGCTGCCACTCCCATTTCACCAGTCTGGTCACCTCCAGCTATGGCTTCTACCCAGCCTCCTGCCTTCCCAACTCCAAACTCACCCCAAGCTGCAGTTCCTGCACCAATCAAAGTAAGACAGCCTGCTCCTCATCTCTTACCTCCAAGTACACTTAACATAGCCGGTCCTTTTAAAGGGCCTCAAGCAGCAGTATCAAATCAAAATTATACACCCAAAACAACACCTACCACACCAATAGGAAATGTTGCATTTGCTGGAGGAATAGGGCCAGCCTTTGAGATGCCACCAGCTTTTAGTGGAAAAGGAGCACAGTTATTTGCCAAAAGGCAATCTCGAATGGAGAAGTATGTGGTAGACTCAGAAACTGTGCAGGCACACATGGCACGGGCCTCATCTCCAACTCCATCTTTACCAGCTTCTTGGAAGTATTCATCTAATGTTCGAGCACCTCCACCCGTTGCTTACAATCCCATCCAGTCCCCCTCTTATCCTCTTGCTGCTACTAAACCCCAATCTAAATCACCTGCAGTTACCAAAAGTACCAAAAGAAAACCTAAGAAAGTTCTCAGTGCTTTGGATGTTATGAAGCATCAGCCATATCAACTTAATGCATCTTTATTTACTTTTCAACCTCCTTCTGCTACTAAGGAAAGCCTAGCTACTAAGCAATCTACAAAGTTCGACTCAGTGTCTGCCTCAAAACATGCTCTGCCTTCAAGACCACTCAGTGCTGGTTCTTCTGCTAATGTCCAAGCATCTTCAGTGTACTCCGTACCAGCCTACAGTTCACAACCGTGGTTCCAGTCGAATGCATCCACTCCAATAAATGAGTCCTACGAGCCTAGTGGTTACCCCTCATTTTCTAAGCAAGAATCAATCACATCCTCTTTGTTTACTGCTCCAAGGCCAAAGTTTTCAGCAAAGAAAGTTGGAGTCACAGCCCAGGTGTGGAAGCCATCAATCATTGAAGAGTAAATCTTGTAGTTGCAACTCAGTGTCCACTTTGCTTGCAATGAATTGTTTGCAGTGGTGATCTGGCACACCAAGAGTGCCTATAGCAGTCCTTAGCTTACTTAATAACTTCAGATGTATCCCCTCAACTCTGAGTCCAAACTATTTAAAATTTTAAAATGAATCAAAATGGTTATAAAATTAGGATGATAAACACTTATGAATATTATCACACACTTATACATATAACATCCTGAAATGGACACATACTATTGTATTAAGTAAGCCGGATGCTAGGTTTTATGCTTTAAGATGAAAACAAATATGACAGTGAGCAGTGACCCCTGTATTTCAAACAATTAGAAATAGCCTTCATACTATTTTTCTGAACTGTGCTCTTGTGGCCCAAGGGTTTGAGTAAAATTAAACAACATGCATTGATTTTAGATTTATTTTTAAAAGTGCCTTATAATAATATCTATTACTAATGTAGCATACAAAATAGATACAGTTTTAGGCCCTGATCTCCAGTTGGATCTTTACGGACGGACCCTTGTGCCCACACAGAGCCCCGATGGCTTCAGTGGAAGATGGTGCATTGGCACAAGGATTCTCCCACAGGTTTCTGATTGCAGGATCAGGGCCTTAGTGTGTAAGTTATGTGGATCAGCTCTGATCCAAAATCATGAATTGCTTCTCTGATTTCACAGAGAATGTGCCATAAGGAATGTTGGAATGTTTTGAAAAAGACTGACTTAGAGGAAATAGGAAAGTGGCTGGAAAATATGTTAAGGTTTTTCCATTTTTAGGAAATTTTAAACTGAAGTTTACGCTCCCAGTGCAGGCATATTTTTAATAACCATTTGCCTTGACTCCAACAAATGACTCATTATAGAAGCCAGCAAATTAGGATTGTTTAACAGTTAAGATGGGTGAGCTGGGTTATGGAGTAGTGATGTGATGCAATACTTTCTCATGAAAGCACAATGACTAAGAATTGAAGGGATACATAATAAGAGTACTGATTTTTGCAACCACAGTAGAACATGCCATATAAATCAGCGTATAATGATATGTCATAATTATTACCTCACCTTACTACTGGTATCTCACAGACATTTTCCTGTTTGCATTTTGGGCTTTATGGTGCTTTTTCTGCTGTTATTCTTTTTACTCTGTTCTTGCACTTTCACCCTTTACTTCATGTATTGTGGACCAGGAGGATCAAGGCACTGCTACCATGCAAAACTCTACTCAGAGAAGGCCAGATTCTGCCATTTATAATCATGCTGAGTTATACCCTACTCCAGGTCAGATAGGCCAGTTGAAATCAAAGGGACAGATTCTGACACCCTTAGTCAGCACTTTACTCCTTAAGTCGTTCCTTTGAAATCAGTGGGACCACTTCTGAAGCAAAGTGCTATTCACCATATGTGTCAGAATCTAGCCCAAGAGAATACTCGTACTACTCAGTATGGGTAAAGGTGGCAGAGTCTAGTGTAGATATATTTGTTCGAGCCACCTTCCAACTGGCTATGGGCCAGATTATGGAGCGGTGATAGAGTGATAAGTATTTACTAACTCAAGTAATCCGATTGGTTGCAGTGTGGGACTACTTGCATGAGCGAGTGCTCAGTGAGTGAAACCTCCACAATTTATCCCCATAATATTAAATTAACTGCTAATAAGTTTGAAAACAAACTTTATTGTACATGTGAAAATCAAGTGTTCCCTGACAATGTAGTTCACCAGGGGTTGGATTCAAAGACCACTGAAGTCATTGGAAAGATTTCCACTGGCTTCAGTGGGTTTTGGATTATGACCCTGATGGGGAACAATCAGGGACCACATCCAGGGTGAATCAACTCACATTAGGAATCAAGGATAACTGCTGGAAACTGCAGGAAAACCAATCAGTTCTGCATGAAAAAGTAAAGAGAGAACTCTATTGCAAATACAACTTGCCCAAGAGTATATGGTACCAATATTTTAATCCTCTTGTGATCTCCTTATTTCCATTCATTTTCCACTGTCAGTCTGCTGTATTTTTCCTCCATCATTAAACTTGTCCTTTCTTCTTTACCTGTTTGATTTTTTTTTCATGTACATGGATACATTGACTATTTTCTATGTATTTCAATTACTATCTAGACTGATTATCTTTTCTTTCTTTCTTATATAATGTCATAATATTATTAAATACCTTAATTAGCTAAAGTTACATAAATTCCTTAGTAAGCTACAAATCAAAAAAGATAATATCTACACAGGAGAACATAATCTACTGTTACCAGAGATAAGAGTAGTGGGGTATCACACTTTTTCAGGAGCAGATAGCTAGCTATCTAGACAGATAAAAATTGCCAAATAAATCCAGTCACTTTAAGACTAGGATATTATAGTATTCCCCAATAAAAGCCATTCTCTGAACAGTATGACACCTGTATGTTGTAATCACACTAAAAAACGAACTTCCTCTGGTGAAAGACTTAACTATTTTATATTTTTAATAGGGCTATTGATTAATCGAAGTTAACTCATGCGATTAACTCAAAAAAATTAACTGTGATTAAAAGAATTAATCACAGTCAATTGCACTGTTAAACAATAGAATACCAAGTGAAATTTATTAAATATTTTTGGACATTTTTCTATATTTTTAAATATATTGATTTCTATTACAACGCAGAATACAAAGTGTACAGTGCTCACTCTATATTATTTTTATTACAAATATTTGCATTGTAAAAATGATAAACAAAAGAAATAGTATTTTTCAATTTACCTCATACAAGTACCGTAGTGCAATCTCTTTATCATGAAAGTGTAACTTACAAATGTAGATTTTTGTTTCATAACTGCACTCAAAAACAAAACAAATGTAAAACTTTAGAGCCTACAAGTCCACTCAGTCCTACTTCTTGTTCGGCCAGTTGCTAAGGCAAACAAGTTTGTTTACATTTACAGGAGATAATGCTGACTGCTTCTTATTTACAATGTCACCTGAAAGTGAGAACAGACTTCCCATGGCACTGTTGTAGCCGGTATTGCAAGGTTTTTATGTGCCAGATATGCTAAACATTCATATGCCCCTTCATGCTTCGGCCACCATTCCAGAGGACATGCTTCTATGCTGATGATGCTCGTTAAAAAAATAATGCGTTACTTAAATTTGTGACTCAACTTCTTGGGGGGGAATTATATGTCTCCTGTTCTGTTGTACCCACATTCTGCCATATATTTTATGTTATAGCAGTCTCAGATGATGACTCAGCACATGTTCGTTTTAAGAACACTGTCACAGCAGATTTGAAAAAACACAAAGAAGGTACCAATGTGAGATTTCTAAGGATAGATACAGCACTTGACCCAAGGTTTAAGAATCTAAAGTGCCTTCCAAAATCGGAGAGGGAGAAGGTGTGGAACATGCTTTCAGAAATCTTAAAAGAGCAACACTCCAATGCGGAAACTACAGAATCCGGACCACCAAAAAAGAAAATCAGCCTTCTGCTGGTGGCATCTGACTCAGATGATGAAAATGAACATGCATCAGTCTGCTCTGCTTTAGATCGTTATTGAGCAGAACCCATCATCAGCATGGACGCATGTCTTCTGGAATGGTGGTTGAAGCATGAAGGGACATGAATCTTTAGTGCATCTGGCATGTAAGTATCTTGCGATGCCGGCTACAACAGTGCCATGTGAATGCCTGTTTTCACTTTCAGGTGACATTGTAAACAAGACATGGGCAGCATTATCTCTTGCAAATTGTAACCAAACTTGTTTGTCTGAGCGATTGGCTAAAGTAGGACTGAGTGGACTTGTAGGTTCTAAAGTTTTGCATAGTTTTATTTTTGAATGCAGTTTTTTTAGTACATAATTCTACATTTGTAAGTTCACCTTCCATGATAAAAGAGATTGCACTAAGGTACTTGTATGAGGTGAATTGAAAAATACTATTTCTTATGGGTTTTTTTATAGTGCAAATACTTGTAATCAAAAATAAATATAAAGTGAGCTCTGTACATGTATTTTGTGTTGTAATTTAAATCAATAGATTTGAAAATGTAGAAAACATCCAGAAATATTTAAATAAATGGCATTCTATTATTGTTTAACAGAGTGATTAATTGCGATTAATTTTTTTAAAATCACACAATTAATCGTGATTAATTTTTTTAATCGCTTGACAGCCCTAATTTTTAACTCAAGCGGGTATGGACAGTGCCTGGACACTAGTAATAAGATACAGTGCCTTTCACCTCTTGATCACCAGTTCAACTGTGGCCTAGGTTACCAGTTACTGAAAGTCATGACCAGCTGCTGAGTGGCCTATGTGAAATGAATGGATGATCTCAGTCCAGCTCCTAGCATCTAGAGGTCTGCATCACCAAACCACCCCACCCATCCACTCAAAACTGGAACTGGCACTCTTGTTGGAAGTATCTGCATAGGGTACAAAGATGTGAATGTGATGTGGATGTGAAGATTGGGCTACATTCTCATCCCCAGAGGTGCTCACCTCCCAATGAGGAATGAGCCACATTGGCAGGGCAATGTGAGAATGCTGTGGGTATAAAGAGAGGTCTTCAGTTTCCTGGGCCATGAAGCCAACAGCTTCCACTAGCACTAAATTCACCTTTAAAATTTGAACAGAAAAATGCATTGCATGCAGTTATACAGACAAGCTGAAAATGCATTTAGGCAATCAGTTAAAATCCTGCACGTATATACAGAAATGAGTGAAAAGTGAGCTTCTGTAACTGCAGTCTTAGAATATAGCTTTTAGCTAAGCATCTCTGTACTTCATCCAAAAGAGAGAGAGGAGTTCAAGTTGCAAATTTGGATTTGTGTCTGGATTTTGAATTTCCAACGCTGTTCAATTCCAGACTTTTGGTTTGACCCATGGCAGTGATATAGGAGGAGCTAGACCTCAAGAATTGGGTTTTCAAAAGCAGCTAATTAAGTCAGAAATACAAGCCCTAATGATTTTCAGTGGGACTAATGCACCTAATGTACTTATGCTTTTTTGAAAATCCCATCTAGGTCTGAATTGAGTTTCAGATTCTGAAACACTGCCATCCCCAACCACATACTTTCATATACACACACACACACACACACTTTGTGAGTATTTGGATCTCGGATTTGCTTCAAGCCCATCTCTAATAGTAAGGTAAGTCAACAGTTCTTAATAGCATTTCAGGATAACACTTGGCTATTTAAATTAACTATTTCACCTGTAATGTCATCTCCTGAGAAGTAGACCTTAGAGAACAGCTGAGTATTGTCATTCAGGTTTAAATTAGATGCCATAGATGATATCACGCAGAACTGAAGAAAACAAATAGTTTAGATGTAAATGAGCCATTTGATTTATTTTTAATATATTCTGATGAGGATACACTGGCTTGGGCACAATGAATGAGCACATTTGACTATGAAAGTCAAACCATAGCAGACATACTTCCAATATGTTCATGATCTGGTTCAAAAATTTCTTAAGATCTTCTTATTGTTTTCAGTATATTTAATTATTACCACGTAAAATTATGCTGCATACTTCAGGGTGCTACAGGAGCTTAAATTCTGTAGAGGTTTCTATGAAATCAGCTACTTCAATCCAGGACTCATAAATTTACCAAGAAAATTATCTCTGTTTTGTGAGTCCCTTTATTTTTGAGGCTGGCAGATATCCTTTTAACTTCTGGTAGTCGTCTCTAGTTGATGTGGGGGCATATGAGAATAAAGGGGTCTCTCTTAGTGGTGTAGTGGTTCAAAAGGACACAGATAGTTGATCGATCTCCAGCCTTTAGATTTGATATGCCTGGCATTTTTTTATTCTTAGTTACGTCCATCACCAGCCATGATTTTTCTCATGTACTGTACAAATAGCCTTCAAATGTATGGGAATCGCAATGTTCTTTCCTAGCATGAATCAGTGGAGAAAGATGTGAGGGGTTTTTTTTTTTTTTTTAAACAGACTCCCGCAGTAGGGTGATACTGTGCCTGGAAATGCAGATATATATAAAAATGTGTTGTCAGGTACAGCCCCTGCACAAAATTCTTCTTAAAGATACAAAGGTGAACCATTACAAAGGGAGTGTACAATGGGGTTCAGGAGCACTGGGAAGCAAAGTATAAGGGGAACCTTATAATAGAGAACCTGACCATGTCGGCGCACCGTGTACAGAGTATCCAGGACCTCCTCTCAGCAAGCCATCAACCTTACAGGGATGCTCAGCTGCTCCAGCCTCTCTTAGGAGAGTTCATTGCACATTCTGAGATGGGGAAAATACCAATGAAGCAATGGCATGGATTCCCATAAGAACTTTGGAAGATTTTCCCCTATACTGTTTCATGACTTTTATTGATATTACATGACTTTGCATGGTATTTATTTATTTTTAAATTGATTCATTATGGAAAAACAGATTGCTCCAACATTGCCCTATAACTGGACATGATGCAACTAGCTTCGCTTACAGTCACACACCCGAGACTCTACTGATCACTTTTATAGTTAGATCTGACAAGTGTAAGACTTCACTATTACAGCCTGACAGCATGTTATCTTATAATGACTCTATTCCGCTCAAAATCGGAATTTTTATACAAAGAAGCAAACAGACAATAAGATCATCAAAAACAGTGGATTCAAAAGCTATGAATATATTCATTGCAAGCAGTTTTCTTGGGAAGATATATGACTGTTCTAACTTCATAGCCCACAAGCACCACCTACTCCCTTGACAAAGTAAAAGGAAAGAGTTCCAGCCACTCAAGAGGTATGTTTGACAAATGCTATCCAGCTGGGCACTTATTGCAGGAAGCATTTTTTTTCCCCAGCAAAAGAATTAAAACTCACACAAGCCCCCCAAAGCTCAGTGAAATGTTATGTTGGAGAGAACTTTTCTAGCAGCAAACCCCCAGACCCCTACCTACTTTACTGGAGCAATGCTAGTACTCACCAAATGGTGGTGCTATCGTGATTCTAGGCATATTCCCTGAGCAGCGAGGACAAGCCCCATACCAGTCAAGCCTTGTGTTTGTCTTCACTGTTCCTGGGGGAAAAAATCCCTTCTCTGCCCACACCAATGTTCATAATTCAGTTTGAACTTCAGAGTGGGCAGAACCTAGGGATAATCATAGTGATCTTCACGCCTTATAATGAATTAGTAAGAACTGTGCATTGCCTTAGGCTGAGGAGGCTCTACCCACGGGAGAAAATACCTCTCTTAACCTGTGTTTGGGGATTTATTTTCTGGCACAAGGCTGATGGTTTAAGGCAATCAAATTAATATAGTAGCAGTAACTATATTAAAGCTTGAGTTCTTGATTCCTGTAATATGGCTTGATATATAAAGAATTTTAAAAAGGAAGAGATCCTTCGCATTGCTGGGTATACAAGGTAAATAAATTATAGGGCTGCTAGGTAATTACAATACAGATGTAAATGAGCAAACTGTGGAAGAGAATTATTATTAATCTTCCTATCTACACAGCAGTCTGAAAAAGGTGGTACTGTAGAGGTCCCATGGAAAAAATGGTATGTGATCTTGTAATTAAAGACTATCCTAGTGCATATGCACAAAGGGCCAAATTAAAGTTAGAACATAAGAACAGTCATACTGGGTCAGACCAATGGTCCATCTACCCCAGTATCCCATCTTCCCTTGCCAGATGCTTCAGTGAATGATCAGAACAGGTAATCATCACGTGATCCATCTCCTGTTGCCCTATCCAAGCTTCTGACAAACAAAGGCTAAGTACACTTCAGAGCATGGTTTTGCATCCCTGCCCATCCTGGCTAATAAGCCATTGATGGACCTATCCTCCATGAATTTATCTAG
This sequence comes from Chrysemys picta bellii, assembly GCF_011386835.1. Lineage (NCBI taxonomy): Eukaryota > Metazoa > Chordata > Testudines > Emydidae > Chrysemys > Chrysemys picta. Next base: position 40,469,305 of record NC_088795.1, read on the forward strand.
TTCTTTTTTGAACCCTGTTATAGTCTTGGCCTTCACAACAACCTCTGGCAAAGAGTTCCACAGGTTGACTGTGCGTTGTGAGAAGAAATACTTCCTTTTGTTAGTTTTAAACCTGCTGTCTATTAATTTCATTGGGTGACCCCTAGTTCTTGTGTTATGAGAAAGAGTAAATATCACTTCCTTATTTACTTTCTCCATGCCAGTCATGATTTTATAGACCTCTATCAGATCCTCCATTAGTCATTTCTTTTCCAACCTGAAAAGTCCCAGTCTTATTAATCACCTCTAACATGGAAGCTGTTTCATACGCCTAATCATTTTTGTTGCCTTTTTCTGTACCTTATCCAATTCCACAGTATCTTTTTTGAGATGGGGCAACCAGATATGCACGCAGTATTCAAGATGTGGGCATACCATGGATTTATATAGAGGCAATATGATATTTTCTGTCTTATCTGTCCCTTTCCTAATGATTCCCAACATTTTGTGAATGCTGCTCCACATTGAGTGGATGTTTTCAGAGAACTATCCATAATGACTCCAAGATCTCTTTCTTGAGTGGCAACAGCTAATTTAAACCCCATAATTTATATGTATAGTTGGAATTAGGTTTTCCAATGTGCATTACTTTGCATTTATCCACATTGAATTTCATCTACCATGTTGTTGCCCATTCACCCAGTTTTATGAGATCCCTTTGTAACATTTTGCAGTCTGCTTTGGACTTAACTATCTTGAGTAGTTTTGTATCATCTGCAAATTTTGCCCCTCACTCTTTACCCCCTTTTCCAGATCATTTAAGAATATGTTGAGCAGTACTGGTCCCAGTAGAGACGCCTCAGGCACACCACTATTTACCTCTCTCCATTCTGAAACCATTTATTCCTAATTTTTGTTTCCTATCCAGGAATCTTCCCTTTTATCCCATGACAACTTACTTTGCTTAAGAGCCTTTAGTGCAGAATCTTGTCAAAGGCTTTCTCAAAATCTAAGAACCTTTTATCCACTGGATCACCCTTGTCCACGTTTGTTGATCCGGTTGAAAAATTTTAGTAGATTGGTGAGGCATGATTTCCCTTTGCTAAAACCATGTTGACTCTTCCCCAACAAATTGCATTCATCACAAGGGAACCTCCATTCTGACATTTTCTAATTTTTGCGTGCTTAACTCTATGACCTTAATAATGTTCTTTTAACACAGATTTTTGTGTGTGTAATTTTCTAGATTTTTTTAAAAAAAGCAAACTGAAAAAACAGAAAAATTCCATCATGTGGCATTATATTGACACCCACATGAGTCATCATCATGGTTGGAACATTAGATCCACCACTCAGACCTCTGCCACTTGAGCTAATGGAGTAACTGACAGCAGTAGTAGAGTGTCATTCTGTATGTGGGCCAGCAATAGAGGGGAAGGAGACTCTTTTCCAGTGGGTTTCACAGTAGAGGACTGGTGAGACTCAGACATCATGGGTTCCATTCCAGGTCTGGAAGGGACTGTGTTCCAGTGGCACAGACTCTTCTGCCCTCTCTCCACCAAGTGTGACTCCTGTCCCAGTCTTTTCTTTTTCCCATGCCTGGTTCATCATCCCAGTCCCATTCTCCCCACCTCGCTAGTCCCAGTCTCCCCCTCACAGTCCCAGTATCCTCAGCCAGCTAGTCCCAGTTTCCCCCTTCTGAGCTCAGTCTCCTTCCACCCTAGTGGCTCTGCCCCATTCCCGTTTCCCTCCGTGGCTCGCAATCTCCTTACCCAGCCAGTCCCAGTCTCTCTCCACCTCCTTCTCCCAGTCCCAGTGTCCCTCTTTCCCAAGGCACCTTATCTCAACTTCTTTCTTCAACCCCTGTTGGTCAAGCTCTTATCCAGTCTTCGTTTGAATCAGGCAACTTCCACTGCCTTGACCCAGGTCATTGAGAGCACAGGGAGAGAATCTCCCCACTCTTTAGAGCTGGACCTAGCATGACACACAGCAGCCCAGAGTTGCCCAGCAGCCCAGTTGCAGGGAAAACTCTGCTCTGCCCAAGATCAACTCTTCAGGAAATTTAGCTGCTAAAATCCAGGAAGGAGGTACTGAAAATGTGTGATCTACAATTTTTCAAAGGCTTATATCTTGGCCAAATCTGAGCATATTTTCAAGGGTATGGCAAAATGCACATCCATGACACAAAGGCCACCCCCTGCCACATTTCAAATTCCTGCTCCAAAGCATGGGGGCACTAGAGCTTTTTAAATAACAGATCACCAGAAAATTTTATAATGAGCAAAACAATGTCTTTTCCCCAAAGCTCATTCTCTAAAACAGCTGAACTATTTTGACTAAAAACTTTCAAAAGAAATCAGCCTGAGGCAGACACCACACATGAAAATTTTCAGCTAAAATGGTTAAATATTGGCAAAGTTATAAGCAACTGAAAACAGTGGAAAGTGCTAGGCAACATTATAATAGATGAAACTACCAGCCCTGCCTAGAATATACTGTGTGTTTTATATTTATGTTTTGCAATTTGTGACAGAGTCATTTACTCAGCACCTTTATTTCTGTATTCATTTAAGATTTGTTCATTGTCCATACAGTATAGAGGAGACCGCAACTACTATATTAGATCCAGGTTTGCTTTAAAAATACATAGGCACTATGGGGGAGATGGAGGCAATCCTACTTCACTTTTCATGGCAGGATAGAAAATGTGTGTGTATGTGGGGGAGGTAGTGGTTCATAGCAAGTGATCAGAGAAGGATCACAGCTGTATGCATCTGTAGCCTAGACAAATTTCTATGGTGAATGCACACTCCTGACTTTTCCCCTGTGCACCCCAACTTTGTACCCTGGAGTGTAAGGACAATATGTAGATGTGGTATGAACTGAGTGCAAGGATGGCACCAGACAGACCTCTTTACCCCCAGAATCCAGCCACAACAGCCATTTGGAGCAAAAATAATGACTCTTGTTCAGTCACAAGAGTAACCAGAGATAAGTACCTGGGACAGCTGGTGGTTAGCCTTCTACCAGACGCAGCTGTCTATTTTTGGTCAGTACAGGATTTGGCCTTTAAGTGGAGCTCACACAGCTAAAATCATTAATAGTTTTCTAGCCAGAACATAAACCAGCCAGACTCAAACTGCACCTACTTTCAAATGCTCTTTGGTTTCTTATCCTAGTTAACCATAACTTATACATGCACACAGCTACTGTTAAACTCCAGAAGGTGGCAGCAAATGCTCTTTCCTCTGGGAAATATGCTATGTCCACTCCTCTTGTTTAATTGAAAATAGGGATTTCTATGAGCCAAAAGAATCTCCCGTTCCTTGCATATTACAGATAAAACTTCATTGTGTTTTTACAATCAGATCTGATGTGAAAGTTATGGGACAAACTAAAGCAACCGTTTTCCTTTGCTTAAATTAAACAGAAGTATACTGAGCTAAGTCAATATCTAACTTATCTGTGGTAGAGCTGTGCAGAGAAAGGGAATTCCATTTTGCAGAGGATTTTGATATTTTGAAACTTGGTTTCCTTTGGATTTGGAATGAAAACCAAAAATTTTGAAATTCTTTATTAATGGGAATGCCCTGGCTCCATTGCAGTCTGTCTGGTTAGCTTCTCTAGAGCCATGGAAACCTTGGTTCAGAGGCAGCCATATCGCACCCCCACCACCACTACCACCACCTTCCCAATGGTTGGACTTATAGCTTGAAGTTTTTATTATTGTGTAATGTAAAATGCCCCTGAAATGGGTGACACCACTTTGGGCCTTTAAAAGCTGGAACAGCAGCACAACCTTCTTTGCAGTGGCACAACTGCCCCCTTTCCTCTCTCCTTCATTTCTCCTTCTTCTACAATACTGGTACTCTGCATATATTCCATCTGGAGGCCAATGTTAGTTCAGGATTGAACATGCTTTTGACATGGAATTATGGAGCAGGGAAAATTTTTCAAAATCCCAAAGTGACATAGAAACCTAAAACTCCCTTTTCAAAAGTGACTTAAGCAGTTAGGAGTCCACGTCCCATTGACTTTCTCTGGGAATGACTTAGGTTCTTAAGGACTAGATTCACAAAAGGATTTAGACACCTAACTGACTCTTTAGGTGCCTAAATCCAGCAACATTGACAAAACCACAAAACTGCCACCTAACCCTATAAGCACATCAGTTTCCACTGGTGAGCTTGACCAAGCTGCCTAAATCCTGATGTCACTGAGCTGCTTGGTATCCTAGGTCATGCCTCACTGCCAGTGGGATTCTCAAACCAGACAATCGCATGCCTATCTTGCCTGCAGGGCCCAATTCAGTAGGCATGCTCTGAGTACACCTAACTCAAACAAAACAAAGGACAGCCAGGGGCGAGCATGTGCACCCCACATTATAGCCAATAGCCCACTTGTTAAGGACACTGTCTTATTTGGAGGAGGGCCTTGAACCCAGGTCTCCCAGGAGAGCTTCCTAAACACCCAGGCTATGGGGTATTCTGGGATAGGGCTCTCTCAGTCTCTCCTGTTGAAGTGGTTCCACTTTGTATAAATAATTAACTCCCCATTAAAGCAGGGATTTGACCCTGACTCTCCCACATCTCAGCTGAATGCCCTAACCACCGGGCTATTGGGTCAATCTCTTGCTTTTTCCTCGGTCTCTGGGGGGGGGGAGAGAGAGAGTGTAAGAGCACTTTCCTGAGATGTGGGAGAACCTGGATTCAAGTCTCTGAATTTCAACTCCAAATCAGGCAGAGCAGGGATTTGGAAACAAGTCTCCCACATCTCAGGACAGTGCTAAGCACTGAGCTATTAGCTATAATGGGTGGGGATCTCCCTCTGATTCTCGGGAGAGAGGGCTGATCTGTCTTAGGTCCTGACTCCAGAAGAGGGTTTATGGGTGAGAATCCCAAGTGGAGATAGACTCCTCCCTGCCCGGCTTGCTGGCTTCTGAGAATCCCTTATTCTTGTTCTCCCCCTACACTAAAATGGGAACTCAGATGCCTAATTCATACCTAATAAATAATGCTTAACTCCATATTATAGTGTTTCATAATTACTTATGTATCTATCACAAATCATATAGACAGACACACATTTTCTATACACACACACACACACACACACACACACACACGTGTGTGCATTGATTCACCTCTATATACTTAATTCAGTAAATTACTTTTGGGAATAATGCTACATTTGCTTTAGTGTATATGAATATACACATCAAATATATTAAAGATATGTATATGGTAAAATAAATGTTTGCGTTATTGAACATTTTATAAATACTTTGCATTTTTAAAAATGTTAATGTAACAAGCCTTTCAACTGTTCTCATGTATGTTGGAGAAGCCAACTGCAGCTATAAAGATTCCCTATGATTCTGGCAGACAATTTATTTGTCTTTCATCCTCTTCTTGTCTAAGAACTGTTGCCTCCATTCAGTAACTATTCTAGGCCAATGGTATTCTTTCCTGAAGAGCTTCAAACAGAGTAATGGGAAAGCACAAACTAATCACAGAATAGCATTTTGACTTGTCGTGATGTTGCAACATCACATACAACATCTTCCTGCGATGAAAGAATATCATAATGAAAACATTGCAACAGGATGTCCCCAAGGTATTGTGATTATTTTGTAGCTTTCTGCTGCTTCATTTGATGCCATATCTCTTCTCTTTCCATGCTCCCTTTCTGGCTGGTGGGAGGAAAGGGAAAAAGGGAGTTTTTCCTCTCTCTCCCTTCTTCTAAATGTATTTATTTAATGCTTCAGGGAGAGGAAGAGATTGCTAATTCCTCTCTGTTTGCCTGTCACTTTCCCCACTGCTTCATGTGTGATCTGTGTTTTGTATATTCTACTTAAGGCCAGCTACATTCCAAGCCATGACACAATAAAAACTTCTTGATGAACCTTAAGAACAGAATATAGATTGAGAACAAGAGGTTGAGTATCACTGTGCTCAGTTAACAGTCTGGCAAATGAATTGTGAGTGAATTCTAGTGACTAGAGATTGGCCTGAGCCATGAGTTCCTGTGGTTAAGACCAGAGTTCTGAATAGCCTATTACTGATAGGAGTCAGTCATGCATTTAAAATCTGGATTTTGATCCAATTTCAGGAATGTTTAGGTCCCGTGTTTTGGTTCAGGCCCATCTCTACTAGTGAAAAAGTAGTAATTCTAATTACAACAATATAAAATTAATGTATCATCTCCTATTCTTTACCTGTGAAAATATAGGAGATAGGCTTGTGTTTTTAGCATAAATTACATGTTCCTGAAAATCCTTAAAGGTTTGTTTTCTGAAGTGTGCAAGCAGATGGAGCATCTTTCTGGGAAGCCTAGGGAGTATGCAATTCCAGAACAGTGTGGAAGCAGACAAAATAGATCTATTCTTACTCAAACTGAGAAAGTGACTGCAAAATTACCTGAGTTTATGTAATTATATATATATTATACACACACACACACAGGTGTACAAGTTGCTAGTGGATAATGGTCTTCATTACAACAGCCATTACCATAATTGGCATCAATTGGAAGACTTGTTGGAAGTCTCAGCTGGGAGGCCCAGGACTAAGTGGGTATGTGAATTTGAGGTAAGGATTGAGGCACATTGGCAGGGCACAGTGTATAATCTTGTACTGTTACTGCCTGTGCTGTATTACTTCTATGGATAAAGAGAGGAATTCGGGGCCTGATTCTACTGTTACACCAGTGAAAATTGAATCAATGGGGTTACACTGATATAAAGTTCACATGACAGAGAAGAATCAGGCCCTCAGCACCTTGTCAGCTCAGCAAACAATATATTAATTTAAAACTCCATAGTAAAACAAAGTTGAAAACTTGTTAAAAAGAGACTTCTTTCCTTCCCTAGTACAGTAGTGACATCAAACACACACACACACCCCAACTCCCAAAGACAAATGGAAAAATCCTCGTTGACTTCAATGGGTTTCTGACTTGGCCCCAAGAACAAAATAACTATTTTATTTTGTTTTATGGTTTTCTCTGTAAAACTGCAAAAACTTGCACGAATATTATTGCAAGTCCAGTCCATGAAGTTAAATTTCTTATCAAAGACATGAAGCATAAAGATAAAATACTGTATGGCATATCATTGACTTAGTACAGTTTAGCTAATACAACTTTAGACCCTAACCCTGCAAAGACCTAGGCACATGTTTAACTTTACAGAATGCGAGTAGAACTTTCAGTAAAGTTCTGAAAACTTTACAGAATTCAATGCTTAATTGAATTCAATGGGACTACTCACTGTGTATAAAATTAAGCATGTTTATAAGTCTTTTCATGGTTAGGACCCTAGAGCCAAGTTGTGTTCTGCTACATCAGTGAAAATGTACAGTATCTCCACTGAAATCATTGGAGGTACTAGGAGTAATAGCCTAAAATGGAATTTGTGTGTAATTATTCATTACACCTTTATGAATAGGTAAACCAGTCACTGCATGATACATTTAGTTCAGATAACAATGTACACCAAAGTAGTAAAACAGGTTTTGCCACGTATTGTAAATTGTTGTCAGGTACACAAATTAACTTCCTATTTAAATGTCTGTACATTTTGAATTATGATGAATTGCATTGGAGTTGACAATTTTCCTCTTAGGGTCAAATCTTGAGATCCTGTCTCAGATTTTACTCAATCCTTATTCAGTTCAGTTCTAATCTCACTGAAACTAGGCTTTGTTTGGATAAGGAGAGTAAAAACCATGTACTGACTTCATGCTTTGGCCTCCAGTATTTATTTTTGGCCTGATTTCTCTCAGTTACACCTATTTTATACAAACTGGCTTCAATAGAGCTATTCCTGATTTGCATCAGTATAAGAGAGCACACAATCAGGCCCATTAATTTTTAAAAGCCCAAGAAATTAAAATTAGTAGCAAGAACAGAGGGAATGAAACAGAATTATTTTCTGTTTTTACCAGAAGGTGGCTGCTATTTCTGTTCAGAAAAATCTCTGGTCAAGAATAACTGAGGTATCCTGTAGTCAAAGATATTTTCCTCTTCTGGGATCAGATTGTCTCTCGAATTTCTGCTCTACCTAACTTCAGCATAATCACCACCAATCTCTCTCTGAACACCATATTCAGTCAGCAACTTCTGTCAGAGCCTCTCTCCGCAACAACTATAGGCACGTTACTTGAAGATTGCAGTTAGTCCAAGACACAAGGTAATGATGGTAATGCCTTCCTCCCCACTGGAGAAGCAGAGAGGCAAATCCAAGGTTCAGGAGTGTGGTGAAGTGCGTTCTGAGGCAAGTACCCAACCTAGAAAGTGGCAGGATCATTTCTAGCCTCCTAAGCTATGTCCCAAAATTGTGGAATTCCTTAAGCCTCTCACCAAGAAGGGCAAATTTGTTCTTGCTTACTTCAGCCTCTTTCCAAAGAATACGTCCTGGAAAAATCCTTCCCCTCAGGATCCAGAAAGGCATCTTTCCTTTAAAAAGATTTAAACTTACATGGAAATGACTTGGGGAAAAAAACCTTGGCTCCTCCTCCAAGGAATGAGAGGTTACTTCATCCTTCTCCTGAGTAGATGAAGAGGAATGCCATTCTCACATACATTTGAATCTTGAGGAGCCAAATTACTTCATCAGGAAGTTGTCTAAACTTAAGTAATTAATAATATTAGCTTAGGGAAGGTATGAAGAATTCAAGCAGCCCAAGAAACCCAAACTGGCCTGAATATGCTACTAAAACTGCATTCTTTGTGTGTGAATCAGCTAGAGTTGGGAAACTCGTTGTGTTGTGTTTAGTCTTGTGACAGTTATTCTGGGTTTGATCTTGGACTGGGAATTTCCTTCTCTATGAGGCGAAGTGATTTGTCTCTCACCATCATGAGAGAATTAATCATTGAATAGTCTCAGTAATGCAGATCTTGGACAGATCATGTACCTGAGATCCAGGATAACACTCTCAACAGGAGATTTCTGGTATTGCATTGGGACAAATGTTCCAGATGTTCAAGCAATCTTAGTATCACTGACTTTGCAAAGGATGATCAGACATATCATTCTTGATGCACAATGGATAAACACATCCTTTCTTCCCATTTAGCGATCTGGACCTCTTCCCCAATGTCTAATATTACTCCCAAATCCAAAGACACTTTTCCAAAAGGCTTGTCTTCTGAATGGCAGAACTGCAGGATTGCAAGACAATATGATTAATATGCTCATTTGTGAGCAAAATCCTCCATGTCCAAGGCATATTAAATTACTTGGAATATTTTTTAAAATGGTGCAAGCCAAAGGATGTCATTCTATCCCAGTTCTCAGTAGCATAGATTCTCCTTTTTCTGTAACAACTCTTAAAAAGATAACTTTATGCTTTGGGAGCCATTAGAGGGCCTGTGGTTGTAATGAATTTTGGTTACTACTCCTTGATCACGAGGTTCTTCTTAGTTACGAACAAATTAAGCCCTTGATAAAGCATTCTTTTTCTGGGGCCTGAATCTGGTTGTCAAAGCCATCTGCTATTCTCCTTTTGAGCTCCTATCTACAATATCCCTAGAAATTCTCTTCTACAAGGTTACTTTCAGCTCTCTTCTAACAGTTCCCCTTCCTCACCCTATACCATGATAAAGCAGTCCTCAGAAGGGTTTCCAGTATCCTGAGGTAATGTTTGATTTTCCAACAACAATTTTTACTTCCTAGTTTGATACGCCCCCTCTTAAATAAAGAAAAAAAAACTTACCCTAATCCAGTGGTTCCCAAACTTGTTCTGCCGCTTGTGCAGGGAAAGCCCCTGGCAGGCCAGGCCGGGTTGTCCGCAGGTTCGGGCCGAGGGATGTGCTGACTGCCTTTACTGCAGCCCCCATTAGCCAGTGGGAGCCGCGATCCGCCAAACCGGCGGACGCGGCAGGTAAACAAACCTGCCTGGCCCTCCAGGGGCCTTCCCTGCAAAAACGGCGGAACAAGTTTGGGAACCACTGCCCTAATCCAAACATGCTCTAGGCCATTAAATTTTATCTACTCTACATTTCTGAAGGCCTCATCTTGATGTCATGGAATGGGGACATTTGTTAGATGGATTATGAAATGTATTTCATTGGCCTATCAATTTCTATTGGATAGGATTATTATTATTTTTTTTTTAGATTAAGTCCCATTCTACCAGGGCTGGGCAGAACGAGAAGGTACCTCTGCAGTCAAAACCACCACAGCAGCAACTTGGAAGTCTCTAGAGACCTTCTCCAAACATGACAGACAAGCATAGCAGCTTCAGCTGATACTGCCTTTGGATGTCAGATCCTTATGACAGCTGTTCTCTAAACAGTATACTTCCCATCCCCTACTTATCTCTGGGATCCTACGTGATCTGATGGACTTAGAACTCTTCTGTCTAAACTGAAAGCTCCATTGAACAGAAAGGGAAATTTTCCTTACCTGTAAAAAGGTTTTCTGTTCAGCAGAGACAACTATCTGTAACCCTTTGATGACCTGCTAATTCAGATGGGAACTTCCCCCGCCACCTTTACAATCTTATCTTGTAAACAGTGTCACTGTTCAGGTTATCAGAGTAATTTATTTAATAGAAATTGTCTCTCAGATTGCACAGAATTCTTTATAAGTTCACAATATTTTAAAATTTCTTTTCTTGCCAACTGGTTAAATGAAGCATATGAACTTTACTTGCCAAGAAAGCGATTGACTGTGCTGCCAACTGAGGAGAGCATTTGTAGTAGCTAGAAGAGGAGAAAAAAATCCTTAATTCTGATTGGAGGACACACTTGGGCCAATCTTTGGCCACAGAGAACACCCATCTACCTGGATTGTGATCGTTACTGAACAGAAAACTGTTTACAGGTACTACCCTTTCATGATATGAAGATCTGGAAGAACTCCAACCCACTGTTAATGGTATGATCATTTCATCCATAGGCAAAAGAATATATTCCCCTGTGCCTTTGTAGGGTAAAAAAGAATAATTTTTCCTTTTCTATTTAAAGTGTACATTTTGAGTGCTGAGCTGAGCCCTATCCAGGTAAAAGTGAGTTTGTTTGGTGACTCAGACATCAATGTGCACCCTCATAGGTTAAAAATTAATTGAACTCAAGTGTACAAAGTACAGTTCTTTTCTCGGGATGGAAATTTGCCATTTGTTGGAGGCAGTTAATATGTGTAGGGCATTTCTTTCTGATGTTGGGGATAGTTGGTAATTAGCTCAAATGGGCAAGGAGGAGGATTGTCTTGTTGTAAAACAGAGGCAGAGTCTGCCAAAAACTCACTATGAAACCTTGGCTATGTCACTGATGGCCTGTTTTAATAGGTACTGACTGACCAAACCTATTGTAATCAATAAAAGCTGCAGATGCTCAGGAACTTTGAAAATTGAGCCATTCATTTCTCCCTGTTTCAGTTTCCACATCTCTGAAATGGGGCTAATAACATGTACCTCAAAGTGGTGTATGAAATATAGGTCATTAACTTTTGCTGAGTGCATAGAGATCCTCTGATGGAAGGGCCTAGAAAAAAAGTGAAGTATGACATTAACAATATTGAATACTAAACAAAATCATTAATGGATAAATCTTCACTTTGCACAATTCAGACTCCTGTTGACTTCAGTAGGCTTAGTTTAGATTAATCCCATAGACTTTAAAAGTTATATAGGAAAGGTAATTCAGGCTACTGTTTTCAGGATAGAAACTTAAAGACCTTGGCCACTTAGGATCCTAAATATTTTTGAGGATCTGGCTCTAATTCCCATTGAAATCAATGGGAGTTATGCTCCTAAATACCTTTGAGGATCTGGACCTTAATGCCTGATTTCAAACAAAGTATGGGAATTAAAGGCTGTTCCCAGACTTCAGGATATGAATCAGAGGACATAGTCAGTTAAGTAGTCTCTGTCCATATTGTTCTTCCTAATTTAGGAACCATGTGATTTGTCGGATGCAGAGTGCACATTTGGCATGTGTGCAAAAATGGGTACTTGTACTGTATATTGCTGAATGAAGACTGCTGAGGACAAAAGCCTTCTCATGAACAGAGTTTTTTGTTTAAAAGTGCTGCATTACTAAGACGATTAGGATTTGTGGAATATGAATGAATTTCTCCTAAAAATGGGTCAGAGTGTTCTGAAATTTTTAGGGCACTGTCATTTAAAAGGAACAAGGTTAAGTAATGTCCTATAATGTATTAGGAAAATTATTGCATCAGCATTTTTAGTTATTTCATTCATTTTTGTCCCCTTTCCACCCATGATAAATTTAATAATTTCAGTGGAAAAGAGCTCCTTAATAAGGGATGGATAAAATACACTCTTGGCTAGATCTATTGGACAAAGCCAATTACTACACAAGTAAGTTTATGCCTGCATCCTGTAGAGATAGTCAGACTGGTAAGAGCAGTTTTCCTCCCATCCCCCTTTTCACCCATTACGAAGGACAGGGCACGTTAGCAGGGTAGAGAAGGTGGAAGGGAGCTTTCGGCGTTGCTATTCATAGTGTACCTGTTCAGTAATAGAAGACTCCTTCAGGTCTGTCAATCTGGTGTCTTTCCCAAACACTTGAATTCTCTCTCTCTTTTTCACACACACACACACACACACACACACACACACACACACACACACACACACACACACACACACGAAGGGTGACATGTTCTTAGAGATCTGTTGTTCCTCATACTGCCAGCAAGTTTTTGTACTCTCTTATATACTAACATGCTAAACAGTATGCCAATAGCCCAACAATAATTCGCTTCAGTTGGGGAAAAGGGAAAGGCCTTCTGTCATTGATATTCAATTATTGTGGTTACATTTGAGGTTTTGTTGTTCCTAGGAAAGAGGCAGAGGCTGCTCATTATCACTTCCTGTGAGGCCTTCTTCACTCACCTATCGAGCCATATCCCCTGCTTCACCTCTGATGTCCCAACCTGGCCCTGGTTACTTCAGCAAACCAGCAGCAGCAGCCAACAAGCCTGGCAAGAGATTGACTCCCTGGGAAGCAGCAGCCAAGTCCCCTCTTGGCCTAGTGGATGATGCTTTTGGCCCCCAAAACATTCAAGAATCCATTGTTGCTAATGTAGTATCAGCTGCTCGCAGAAAAACACTCCCTGAGCCACCGGATGATTGGAAACAAAGGGTTTCCTGTGTGCCTCCATCGCCAGGTGTTCATGCTAGCCTTGCATCATTTGGAAGGAGGCAGTCTGGTATCACATCCCCACCAAAGAGCAGTATGTCAGCCCCCAGCTCCACTTTTCAGTGTGGCTCTCGGCTTCAATATGCATATTATGGTCAGCGATCCCGAACAGATCCTGACATGATGTCCATGGATTCCAGATCCGACTACTGCCTGTCAATGGCCAACTCAAACTACAACCCACATCCCAGGGGATGGAGGCGTCAAACATGAAAGTCAGAAGAACCTGGCATATTTCCCTCCTGCCAGCTTCACCAGCCTTAGATCCCAGTTGGAGGAGTAAAGTGACCAGTCTGAATAGCTTCTTGGTGGCTGACAGTTTCTGAACTGAAAGAATGAGGAAGTTTTGTAGAATGGTGCAGTTTTCGTGATATTTCAGGGCTTTCAGTTCTAGACTAAATTCAATTTTATTCCCAGGCTACAGTTTTGTTTTGTTTTTTAAAAAGGTCAGATTTGTATAGGTGGGATAATCAATATGCTTATTACAAAGCACACGTAGAAAAAGCTTTAATTGGACAGAGTACAAAGACATTTACAGATGAGTTAATGAAATATACAAAGAATGAAATAAAGCTTTTTAAAATGAAATTTTCTGGTGGGATCTGTAGGATTTCTGGGTATATTTGATATCTGATTTTTAGGACACGGACATAGCCAGACTTCAGCGAGGGTTATTTTTCCAATGGAATTCCAAACTTTGGAAAGGTTTACTCAGCATATTGATCATATAATTTCTCTGTAGCATTTTTTTAAAAAGGGATTCTAGCAAAGAAAATCTTATAGTTTTACTATGATAAACATACAATACTTCTATAGTTATTTTACCTGAAGCTCTGGTACACATTAACATATGTTAATATCATGTAATCATGCAGTTCAGAGGGATTTCAAGGAAGTTTGGGGTGTAACTCTCCATTGTAAGTTTTGGCTGTTGTAATTACCCACCCTAGTTTGAAAACAGCAGGAAAGAAAGTGACGTTATGATGAACTACTAATATGATACTTGGATAACAAAATGAATCAGAGAAGTATTTAATATAGTTAGGTTATATTTAAATTGGGTTGCAAGTGACTGTTGTAACAAACAATCAAACAAATACATGTCAGTCTTGTAGGGGTGTTGGATGACAACTACATTTATTTCTTTGTGAAATGTTTAACTTGCTGAACATTTAGTGCAGCAGATTCTGCTACTAGTAGTTGAATAGTTGAAAGGCTTTTGATTTGTAGTCTCATTTTGGAAGGCCAGAATAGGTTATAACACAAGGACAATTCATGTTGCGTGCAGGAGGTATGTGGAATATGGTTTATGATAAGTGTTACATGGTCTGAGTCTAGTTAAGGCAACACTAAGGAGAACTAAGGAGGGTTCTTAGAGTGTTAAATATGTCTTGATGGAGTTAGAGAGATGGTAAATAATTTTGTTACTGCTGGTACATATCTTACATTTACAGTTCATTTAGTTAATAGCAACGTATGTGGCTAAGCCATATACTACAAGCTCACTGGGTAGTTTAGATAGTGTTAGGTGTTCAATGAATACCCAATTTTACAGAGTGCACTGCACCATCCTCAGTTGTTGGATATTCTTCAAATATCTATCAAGCACGGCCACTTGAAAAATATTGCTGAAATATAGTTGAATATCTGTGCTTAAACCATATTATAAGTGTACACAGAGCAATTTGAAAAGAAAATTAAAATTCACATGCATAATAAGAAAGTGTACACAGAAACCAGGTTATAAACCAATGTAATTTTTTTCCACAAGAGGCTGGTTTCTGTTTTGAGTTGTATCCTTTATGTTGTTATACTGGGAACAGAATTAAGCAATGTTCAGAAAATAATAATTTGGCCAAATGCAACTTTAGGGGAAAAAAAGCATTTCACTTCTCAGAATCTGGAAAATAGCTTTGTATTTCCTTTGAAAATAATATCATGCATCCTAATGAAATGTGGAAATATGTAGTTAGAAATAAAACACCCGCACCTAAAAAAGATTTCCAAAAATGTCCATATTTTAAAATGTTACAAATATCATGTTATGAAACAAAAATATACTAAATGAGGGTCCAGTGCTGCAAACATTTACTGTAAACTCACTTGCTGTAAACTTACTCATGTGCCTAAGTGTTTGCAGGATCTCTATATAAGGCCCAGAATACTTCCAGATGGATGTTATTAGGTAGGTTAGAAGAATACCTACAACCTTTATACACGTTAACTTTTCATCACTATCCTATTCAGGGCTGGGCTTTTACACTTAAACTGATTCATCTCCCACTAAAGTCAGTAGAAAGACTCCCATTGACTCAAGCAGGAGCTGGATCAGGTATTTAGTAGCACCAATTCTGTGGCCATAACTCAGGAAAATGTCCATGGAATCAATGTCAAATGTAATGAGCCTGAGTAAAGGCTGCAGGATGAGCTGCAGTACTACCCTCCACACATTACCCTGTATAGGCAGGTAGCTGTGTGTTACCGTAGCTGTTTCTTTGGCTGCTTTAAACTAGGGTAAGTCAACTCCACCTAAATGAAACCTAGAGGGTAGCCATAAGCATTAGGATTTTGAGGGGGGGGGGGGGGGGAAGAGACCAGTTTGTAAATACACCAAGCCTAAAGAGAACGTAGATCACTTTTCTTATACAGACAAATAGGAAAGCTCTTTTCCAGAGGATAACTGAGGTTCACACACTGCTCTTATTCATTTCAATGGAGTTTTTGTCATTAACTTCAATAGGCGCAGTATCAGGCCTCAGATACTAATATTACAATGCATACAGTGTTTTCTGAAGCATCACTCTGCACCTTTCATTCTTCTTTCTCACCCTCATCCCATCTCTGGCAAAAATATTTTTCAGTCAAAATCATGTGATTGTGTTGTGTGTCAGCTCTGAATATTCATTTAAAGTGTTTCTTACATTTTATTGTTTGTGAATGCACAGATCTACTCACTTAGTGTGAGGAAAATAGCCCTCTCCTGCCCCCCGATAGATTAGATGCCTATTATTTACATTAGAACTGACTTCTAAACTTCAGAGTTGTCTTTGTTAATATGCAAAGAATTTGAATATGCAAATGTAACCAAGAGTTTAGTTTCTGTATTTATACTAGAATATAGATGTTCACATTTTCTTGTTCATAATTAGTTTTCATTTTAGTTAGCTGTATTGCAATTAAATATCTATTCACATAACATTTTTGCATTATAGGAAAGTCTATGCTATCCTTATAAATGGATTTTCACTTCTACATACTGTTTGTTCACTGCAAAGGACACTTTATTTGAAGAGAGCATGCCAGAGATGTAAATTGTATCATTTAATAAAGTGATTTCACCAATCAGATGAAAGGCAATGTTGCTTTCTCCCTATTCATGTTAGTTTTGAAATAATCTGAATCCAAACAAAGTTTAATCGCTCATTCCGCACCATTTTTAGAATCACTGAATTTACCAGTCCGTAACCCCACAGCTGTGTGAGCTTCTAGAAGCTTAAGTCATTATCAGATCAATGGCAACATGTCAAAGTCAGTAGAATTTCATCTTCACACTGAGTAAGTGGAGGAAATAAACACATGTAAAATGACTCTCAGGGCAGTTTGCAACATTTTAATTCTTTCCCTCTCAGCATGGTTCCCCTTTGAAGCTTGACACTGACATCTGCCTCCCTCCAGAATTATTGGTCTATCACCATTGCATGTAAACATCTGTTAGTTACTATGCAGTTCTTCAGAAGAGCTGGATTATTGGGGTTTTATTTTTTTAAAGGGAAAGTTGCTGTTTTCACAATCTGTCCCTCTGTAGCTATTTCTTTTGAACTCACTGCTAACCGTCATCTCAGGTCAGTAACTGCTCACGAATGTGAAGAAAGTGTTTACAGTCTGGCCCATAAAAAGCTCAGTCCTGCTTCCTCCATTTATGTGACTAGTCCCAATGAAGTCAATAGCACCTTTTACATTATGGAGGCAGGCAGGATTCGTCTGAAATATAAAGATGAGAAAAGTGAGCATGTAGCTAAAATTTGGAAACCTGTAAAACTTGACAATGGTACTTTGTAAGTCTTTGGTATAATTAAGCATTTAAATATGAAGGGGAAGCTGTATTTATGCTATTCAGATATATTTTAATTCTAGAGTGCTTAAATATGTTATAAATAAAGAAACTAGTTGAGTGAAATGAATGTTCAGTGTAATGAACAATACTTGGAGTAAAGAGAAAAGTTGCATGAGTTTAGCTATTATCAAAGCTGTTATTTTGCTCAAGATGAAAGTTATCAGCTGTTTGGTATTTCATGATAAACTCATTTAGAACACCTTAACCCCATGTAGAGATGCACTTAAACTGCAAAGTCCAGATCTAGATTTGGTCTCAAACTCACCTAAATTCCACCCCTGCTCAGACGAAGTTCCTCCTGGCCTACCTAACAGTGGAGGGGGAGGAGAGCCTCTTAGTCTCTGGTAGCTCCTCTGGGTGTAGTGGCGGCATGCTAGACACCCAGATCAGTCTCTCCCCTCTGGCGGGGTCTCTTCCCCCAAACCTCTGGGGCCCAGAAGGTCTCTCTCCTGGTGTTTGTCAGTAACTGCACCGTCTGGCTCACCAGTAGTACACTTGCTCCCCACAGCTCCATTGCGCATGCCTATCTTACTGGAGGGGAGGCTTTTAATGGTTCTGGCAGGCCCTTGATTGGCCCCAGGTGTCCTAATTAACCTGGAGTAACCCCTATTCAATTACCAGGGGGAAAGGGACATGCTTATCCTGGGGCTGTAACTATCATTAAAGAATCTACTTAAAAAAAAAAAAAGAACACTCTCCTAAACCTCCAGCGTTCAGCTGGCCCCATTCTCGGACCACCATTTGGTGGCCACGATGGCCCCGCTTACTACAGAGAGGCCGGGACCAGCCTACTAGCATTTTAACAATAGCCTGCTGGAGGATGTGGGCTTCGTGGTGTCCTTCTGGGAGTTTTGGCTGGCTTGGCGAGGGCAAAGGTGTGCTTTTCCCTCAGTGCAGTAGTGGTGGGACCCAGGGAAGGTTCGTGCCTGGCTCTTCTGCAGTAGCTACACCCGGGGGGGTCAGTCGGTGGAGGGATGTTGTGATAGAGCAGTTGGAGTGGTAGGTCTTAGAGTTGGAGAGGCGTCTGGCTGCCAGCCCTGGGGATCCATCTCTCTGCGGAGTGTGCCAGGAGAAGCAGAAGGAGCTCCGGACCCTTGATGACCTTTGGGCCCAGGGTGCCTTTGTTTGATCCTGCATCCATCTACTGCGGGAGATGGATCATGGCTCCTGCTTTTTCTATGCCCTGGAGAAAAGAAAGGGGGGGGGGCTAAAAAGCACATCACCTGCCTTTTGGCAGAGGATGGTGCCCTCCTCATGGATCCAGTGGAGATGCATGAGAGGGCCAGGACCTTCTACACTGGCCTTTTCTCCCCGGATCTGACGAACACTGCTGCCTGCAGAGTACTTGGGACAAACTCCCGATGGTCAGCGTGGGCAACAGGGACCAGCTAGCGCTGCCTCTCACTCTGGCTGAGTTCTCAGAAGCCTTCTGTCTCATGCCTACCAATAAATCCCTGGGCCTGGACGGGTTAACCGTGGAGTTCTACTGCATATTCTGTAATGCCCTTGGCCCAGACCTTGTCACCATCTGGGCCAAGTCCTTGGGGAGCAGGGTCCTCCCTCTGTCATGCAGGTGAGCGGTGCTCGCCTTGCTACCCAAGAAGGAGGATCTCTGCAATCTTCAGAAATGGCGTCCCATAGTCCATGCTGAGAAGTGAGATAAGGTCGTGGCAAAGGCCATCTTGCTGCGGCTGGGGTCCGTGCTGGCAGACGTGGTCCATCCAGATCAGACCTACACTGTCCCGGGCTGTACCATCTTCGATAACCTTTACTAGGTCCAGGATCTCCTTGAGCTGGGGTGTAGGGATGGTCTGTCATTCGCCCTCCCATCTCCAGATCAGGAGAAGGCGTTCAACTGGATGGACCACGCGTATCTCCTGGGCACTCTGCAGGCATTCAGCTTCAGACCCAATTTGTGGGTTTTCTCCAGGTGCTGTACGCCTCTGCCGAGTGTCTGGTCAGGCTCAACTGGACCCTGACCGAACTGGTCAGCTTCAGGCATGGGGAGAATCAGGGGTGTCCACTGTCAGGCCAGCCGTATACTCTGGCTATTGAGCCCTTCCTCTGTCTCCTCTGTAGGAGGTTGACAGGGATGGTGTTCCATGAGCCAGAGATGCAGCTGGTTCTGTCGGTTTACGCCAATGACGTGCTCCTCATGGTCCAGGATCTGGGTGACCTGGTCCAGGTGGAGGCCTGTCAAGCCTA
This sequence comes from Chrysemys picta bellii, assembly GCF_011386835.1. Lineage (NCBI taxonomy): Eukaryota > Metazoa > Chordata > Testudines > Emydidae > Chrysemys > Chrysemys picta. Next base: position 40,488,773 of record NC_088795.1, read on the forward strand.
CTCAGTGGTCTCCTCCACCCGGGTCAACTGGGTCAAGAGCTCTGGCCTGATGGTCGGGGATGGCGGGGGTGAGCAAGCTCCCTCCCACCCGCACTTCAGGCCATCCAGTGGAGCGCAGGTCCACTGCTCTATCTTGGCGTTTAGCTCTCAGCCATGCATCCGTCTCTGCCAGAGAACTAGCAAGGTTTAGAGGGCAGGGTGGCTGAGTGGCCGCAGAGATGGTCAGGACTGCTCATGTGCCTCTCCCTAATGGGGAGAGCACTGGTGCTTAACCAACTGGTCCTGTCCATGCTCTAGCACCGACTCAACACCCTGTGCCTGGGCCCACATTCCTGGCCTCATCTCCAGAAGCTGGTCCTGGAGTTTTTTTGACAAGGACTGCACTGGGTCTCTCTGGGGGCTCTACATCTCCCCCTGGAGGAGTGGAGACAGGGCCTGCAGTGCTTGCGCACTCAGGTCCATGTCTTCCGCCTCCAAGCCCTGTAGAGACTCCTTTATAGTGCAGGTAGCTCAACGTGGAGCACGCTGGTGCATGCCATCCTCCACCACCTCCGATGTGACCAGCAACTATTATATCTCCATCCAAGAGATCTTCTGCGAGACCTCTCTGAGCTGCTAGTCTTCTACCAGGACTTCTTCCGGACCTGGGGGCTGGTTTCAGTGACTAGGTCCATGGTGGTCACTGGGGGGGGTAGATCTCTTAGTGGAGCCCCTGCTGCACAGTCTTCAGTTTCATATGTAGGTGGCAGTGTCCCCCTTGATGCCAGAGGTTGGTCCTGGCAGAATCCACCAGGATTGGAGACCTCCTGGACTACGACCGAGGGGACTGGGTAGATCCCCTAGCGCTAGGTTGGCGCATGGGGCTCTCCACCCTTCGGATCCCCTGGTGCGTACTTCAGGAGGTAGAGGCCACCTTACTGCCCACTTCTTGGGTCTACCTCGAGTGGTCCTGCTAGAGGGCACTCCCCACCCACCCTCACCTCAGGCCATCCAGACCTTGTCATAGGGCTCCTACCCTGCGAGCCCTCCCAACCCCCTCCTCATCGTACCTAAGCAGGCTGCATGCTCTGCTGCCAGTTCATTTCGGAACCACACTGAGAGAACAACAGTACACGCTTGTGCTTCACATGCTTCATTTCCCCACCCTTGCGTCCCACCCGGACACCAAGTGGCAGGACCTATTACCAGCTGTGGAGGGTGGGAAACCCTGGTGGGCCAGCTTGTATCCTACCCAGTTCCATGGCACGCCAGGGATATCAGCTCATCCCTATCCCCAAAGCCTGCCTTTTGTATGGTGTGAGGGAGACCCTGGCGCACGTGTATTTTCAGTGCATTGCAGCCCCTCTTCCGGCTCCTCCAGAACCTCTTATTGAGGTTCTAGCTGCACTTTTCCCCGCACCTGTTTATTTATGCATACCCTATTCGTGGCCTCATGAAGTCGAGGGACCTCCTCATCAACCTCCTCCTAGCTATGGCCAAGGTGGCCATTTATAACACCAGGGAGAGGAGGTTGGCTGAGGGAGGGGCTCTGTGACTGTGCGGCCTGTTTTCGTTCTTTTATCCGTTCATGTCTCTGGGCAGAGTTCCTCTGGGCCGCGTCCGCTGGCTCCTTGGATACCTTTGAGGAGCAGTGGGTGCTGTCCGGGGTTCTCTGCTCAGTGTCCCTTCATGTTCCCCAGTTTTGGCTCTTTGACCCTCATGCCTGTTCCTGTTTTTTTCCTTTGTTGTCCCCCGAATTTAGTTGAGTTCTGGGCTCAGTAGTTCCTCCCCAGGCTTGGGGAGGGACTTTTAGCTGTGAGCAGGCTTATGCCCACCCACTTTCCAGCACCCAATAGGATCACTCTCCTATAGCCATCTGGCCTGACCCCATCACAGTAGGTAGATTATAAGAAAGCATGCATTGTAAGGCAGTGGAGGTGAACTTGTGTATAAGGACATTGGACCATAAGCATAAGTGAGCTGGTCAGAAAAATTCAAATACAATTTTTGTCTGATTTTGCCAGTTTATTGAGTTTGAAACATTTTGCAGAGACAGTTTGATTTCAGTGATGTTCTGACAGTCCATGTCAGTATGAAAATAAATTAAAAAGTCTTGAAATTGTCTGTGAAATGGAATGATCATTCCTGCCCAATTCAGACTGTAAGTGTCCATTCCCATGACTTGGTAAGGGTTAGAGGGACTGTGTGAGTATGTGCCCACAGGCCTATAGCTCTTCTGGCTGGTCAGTTGATCCCCATTGTGCAAGGCACTTTACACACACACACAAATATCCCTGACCCAAGGAGCTTAGGTGGACACAGACAGATACAGAACACAAGGAAACAGATACTAGTCAGCATGATGGGCAGTAACCTCAGCATGCCAGCTGCCTAACTTAGAATCAGACTCATAGACTTTAAGGTCAGAAGGGACCATTGTGATCATCTAGTCTGACCTCTTGCGCATTGCTGACCACAGAACCTCACCCACTACTGACCTCTGGCTGAGTTACTGAAGTCCTCAAATCATGGTTTAAAGACCTCAAGTTACAGAGAATCCACCATTTACACAAGTTTAAACCTGAAACTGCCTCATGCTGCAGAGGAAGGCAAAAAACTCCCAGGGTCTCTGCCAATCTGACTTTGGGTCAGGAAGGAATTTCCCCCCAGATTTGTTGATCAGTTACACTCAGAGCATGCAGGCAATTCTCTGTAGTAACTCAGAGCCCTCCTCATCTAGTGTTCCATATCCAGCAGTTGGGGATTTTTGCTACTGGCATTGCCAATAGGCCACATGCCACTGTAGGCATCATACATCCCCTCCATAAATTTATCAAGCTCAGTCTTGAAGCCAGTTAGATTTTTTGCCCCCACTGCTCCCTTGGAAGTCTGGATTTGTGACATCCTCTCCCTTTAAATGTTTAAGAACTCTAGAGCAAAGCCTCACTTTTGTGTTAGTTTTGCTGCAAGAACAATAAAGGGCAGACAAGTTTTTCTATCTGCTTCCTGTGTCCATCTCCTTTTCTGCTGGTTCCAAATGTAACGTACCTCTTCCCTGACCTCTTGTAGGTCATTGGTCACTGGTGACTCTAACCCAATCAGAAAAATCAGAAAATAAAATCAGAGGAAAATAAGTTACTTTCTTCCCACATCTATGCAACATGTACAACTGTTAATTCAATAGAATAGCTTTTTCAGGGAACAGATTCATCTTCAATAAGAGCTTGATTCTGCAAGGAGTTGAGCACTTGGAGGGGGGGGGGGGATGTACAACACCAGAACTGTGCACATAATTTGCAAACAAAGAAACTAGTCAGTGAATTTAATCTCTCCTCAGATTCTCCATCAGCCTTTTGTCACTTTGCCATATGTATTCATTTTAAAAACTTATTTATAGAATTTTTTTGGATTATTCAAACTTTGAATTGTTGCTTAGCAGTAATTGGCCAGAGAAGTCACAGGGTGTTGTTTTTGTTCACTGATTGGATGAGTGCACAAATGCTTCTGGAACAGTTATTCAAGCTGGTGTATTTGCAATATTCAGTTTTCATGAACACACTCATGCCAACAAAATACTACTCTAATATTTGTGGAAGGAGAAGATGAAAAAGCATGAGCACAGACAAAGCAAATGTATTTTTAAAAAAAGTCAAATTAAAAAAAAAATCAATTAAAAAAAAAAGTTTGCTCTATTCTTTGAAAGGTCCGAATCACAAAACAGCAAGACAAACACAAATTCTTAAATCTGATTCTGTCCAGTAGAGGGTAGTGGTATGCAATGCACACAAGCCAATATGTTACAAGCCAATATGTTACATATTCTTCCCAGATAAAGCTAGAGAGCATATGGAGGTCATAGGAGTGCTACCCAGCAGCCAGATGCTAATCTGTAATGATCGATGTCTGCATACTTGTACAAACTGCACAATTGCCAGCTAAACCACATAGAGGTTTCCAAAAACTACAGCTTTACAGCTTGAGCTAAAGTAGAATAATTTTACATAGAGCTCTTTATATTTTCAAAAGCATTGTACAAACATTAGCTAATTATTCCTGACCTCAATTCTATGAAGTAGGTAGGTATCATTATCCCATTAAAATGATGTAGAAGCTATGACACAGAAAGATCAAATGACTTGCTCAAGGCCATACACAGTGAGTCAGGGACAGAGATGTGATTAGAACTCAGGCATTCCTGGCACACACACATCTATGCACAATCAATTAGCTGCTAGTAGCGGTAGAGTTTTACACAACAACCAGGGCATTACACTCCCACAGATCTAAGAAAACCACACTGGAGCCACAAGTCTTTGAAGTCACAATCCAAGCCATGAACCTGTACATGAAGCAAAATCCTTCTACCTCAGCTATGGAAAGCATAAGAGCTTAGACTAGGTTATGAGAATGGCCATATTTAAAAAAGGCTGAGAAGTGATTCAACTCAAAAGACAGTAAAATGCAATATTTATTTATTTATGTAAAATCTGCCCTTCTCCCATGGAAACATGCCCCATCCCATGTGGATTTTCACAATTACAATCCCACTATGCAAACTTCCATAGAATCTATAATAAAGCAAAGAAATTCTACCCAAATAATCAAAGTCTAAGAGTTTCCTTCTTGAGTTCATGTACAAAATCAGAGGGGTAGCTGTGTTAGTCTGAATCTGTAAAAAGCAACAGAGGGTCCTGTGGCACCTTTAAGACTAATAGAAGTATTGGGAGCATAAGCTTTCGTGGGTAAGAACCTCATTTCTTAAAATACAAGACAACTGAAGAAGTGAGGTTCTTACCCACGAAAGCTTATGCTCCCAATACGTCTGTTAGTCTTAAAGGTGCCACAGGACCCTCTGTTGCCATGTACAAAATGTTCACTAGCCACAATCTCCTCAGCCATACACAAATACCAGTCCTTGATGGTTTGGACCAACGTATCTTGACTGCACAGGAGCAGTCACTTCTTGCAAGGAAGGGCAACTGGGATCTGTATTTTTAAGTGTCTTAGTCATATTTAATTTAATAATTTAAAATGTATAGCTCCTGCTGCCAAGAAGATAAAGTGTATTGTTAAAAGTTACTGCCATTTACCCAGGTATCAGAAGAAGGCAACTGGCCACCAAAGCGAAAGAGTTTTAATTCAGTTGTTTCTTCCATTAACATGGAGGGGAATAATAGACCTAATATGCAGTTGCTATAGAAGGCGTAAGGATCTCTACCGCAATTCCCCGAATACCGCTGTAATTAGAAGTTAGGGTTATCTTCAGCAATAACTTTCCACTTTATCAAAGGGGCTCGCTACCGCTGTTCCTAGATAGGTGGAATAATAAAGAAAGTGTATCTCCCAACAGAATATTTTTATAAACAAAAAATTTAAGGTAGATCAGTGCTGGCCTACTAGTGCTGCCAACTCTTATTAAATATAAATGCTCCTAGCAAGAAGAGGCAAAAGGAGTGGGAAGACACACAACACACCCATTAATCATGAGTATTTCTTAAAAGTAACACAGAATTCTACAGCCAGAGCTATAGTAAGTAAGTACATGCATACAGCTCCCATCATCTGCAGACACAAAAACAAACAGGTCAGCCACTTCCTCTACTGATATTAAGACCATGTGAGAAAGAAAAGGTATGTCAGTGAAGGGGATAATGAAAAGGAAGTTGACACAATTAAAAGGGGCTACATGCAGCACCATAAATCATGACAGATTTAGGTGTGCTTATCTGCTATCATGCATATAGGTCAGCATCATTACCTTCCATATCCAGTTGTGATAATGATGATACTATCTACTTGTTTACATTTAACTTCCAATTTCAAGGTTTATATAAAGAAAAAAAATACCAAGACAAGGTATATATAGCCCTGAATATACATTACTAATGCATTATATTTTTCTTCTCCATTACCAAAGACCTCTATCTAAAATTAATCAAATATAAAGGTAGGTTTGTGTATGCATGTCAGTATCAAGCATCTGCATAGTCCTGGTTTGCTGATGGTATCTGCTCCACCTTGGAGATTGTAGGTTCATTGTTTTTAGTGAGTGTGGGTATATTGCCTCCTCTCCTAAATTAAGCTGAGTATGAATGGATGAATTTTGCGCTCTGAAAGTTCTTCTATGGCAAAGTTCCACAACTGGGTGTCCTTCACCAAGGATGCCTCTTGACTGCTCTGATGACCTTTGTGCTGGGTGCCAACAGCTGCTCACGCCTGCCTGGTAATCACAGTATTTTAGAGCTGATGCAGGAGAGGCAGTCCTTCACCTCATCAGGCTCTAGCCTATTGAGGCATGGAAGGACTAGGAGTCAGACCTTGAATTAGAACCAATACTTACTGGGAGCCAGTGTAATGAGTGGCAGTGTAATATTCTCTTGTGTTGAAGATGGTTGCTGCATCCTGGACCAGCTGCAGTAACTGCGTGATACCCAGGTAAAAAAGATAACAAACGCTTGAATTGCTGTGTTCAGGCTTCCATGTTTCAGAGTGGGCATGGATGTCTTATCAACAGAAAGTAGAACAAGAGACATTTCTCACTATTGCTACCAATTGGGCATCCAAGGGTAGCACAAAATTGAATACCATTCCCAGAGTACATCCCAGTGATGTATAGGTGCCCTAGACACAAGGAATGGGCATGGATTCTGAAAGATCTTGAGAATGTATACCCTTGCTAATTGGTGTTTGAGCCAAGCAGCATTGAAAGCAGTGTGACTAAAAGTCATTGGGTTATATTTCTTCTCCATTCCTCTCCCTAGTAAAAAAATTGCAGTTTGCTTTTATGAGTAAAAGCAACATTGAAGAAGGGTGCCTTGCCCTTGGACTGGGCAGTGGCAAGATATGAGGTGGTCATTAGGTTCTAAGTGAATAAGCACAACAATCTTGGATGGCTCCAAAGAAATCCCCATCTCCTGCACACAGGAGGTTTACCCGTGCAGTGCACTGTCCCTGAGGACTGGAGCTGGTAGAGGCTGGTTGAAACACTGGAGTTTCAGGTGACAAGCTTTACTGCTTTTGTGCTTAATAGTTCCTTGTTTATTTAGTTGAATTCACTATCCTAAGCAACAGGGGAATTCAGTAAAGTAAATAATCTGCAAGAGCTAGCAGTTTCTATTTGATTTTACTGATAAGCTTTATATGTATTAAGGTGTGTAACAGTGTCTGTAAAGTGAGTGTTATTCAATTGGGCATAGTGCCCATAATTAGACTGGCCAGGTGATGTAGGAATACTAAGTCAAATACAGCTTTATATGCATGATTCCAGCATAATTCATGGGGTGTACGTTCCATATTTGTAGGAAGTCAGGGCTGAGAATGGAAAGTATCTTTGGTATGGTTGGATTGCTGTACAATGGAAAGTATTTGCTAGTAGGAGTTTTGTTTTCTGTTAATCATCCAGTGAGAAAATACCTATTAATAATTAAGTATTTCTAAACTAAGAAGGTCTGTAAAGCTAAAAGAAACAAATGGAACGCAACAAAATGAAAGGCACCCCCCCTCCCAAAATAAAACCCCAACATGTTCCAAAAGCTATCATACCAAGAAAAATCAAAATAACGTGTTATGACATCAACCTTCCAAAACAAATGGGCAGAGTCAGGAAGGGGCAGGGAGTAAACTGTTCATTCCTTAAAGGGGAAAAAATATCTATTCAGAGTAAAGGAGTGGAGATGACATAACTACTCATTTCATAGGTTTTTCCTTGCTCAAAAATAGAAGTGACAATAGTGACGATTTAATATTTAATATCTTTCATTCTTCATCCTTTAGAGTTGTATCTTAAATAAGTCTGACATGCTGAGTATATATTTTATTGAATGTAATGTTGGTGAAAGTAGAGCTGTAAACCAGGTATTCTGGCCAGAGTAATGCAAGTGTCACTGAAAGAACATTATCAACGCTCAACAAATAATACATAACACCACTATCCATCCTCAAAAAAAGAAATACTCTGAAATAGTAATTTACAATGATCTACACACCCCAGCAATCCCCAGCAAAACCCATCCAACAACAACCACAAAAATGGAAATCTAATCACAAGGATTATTCATAACACTTAGAAATTATCCAGAGGTACACTATCCAGTAACACTAAGAACAACTACTGTACAGTGTCTTTGCACTCCAAAGGGGTTAAATTGTATGACAGTACAACATCTTAGTACCTTTCCAGGCAGTCATATTATGCTCTAGTGTCTAAGATGCCTTTAAACAAAACAAACAAAACAAACAACCCAAAGTCTCTAAGTATTATGGTTGTGGGAGGGAAAAAACCCTTGAAAATGTGAACCAAATGGAATTTATGCAGTGACTCTGCCTGAGTCAGCCTGAAACTTCTCCATTCCTCTCAGTGAGGTGTTAATTCAGATGCCTAATGTTGATATGCTGAAATGTCAGATATTGCACTGCTCAAAATCTGGGAAGAATGAAGAGGGATGATCACATACTCAAGCTCTGCCCAATCTACTAAGAGTGATGGCTCATGAATGGGTAGCACTTTGGAGTATACCACTATGTATTTTCCCCATACAGGAAGGAGTCAAACCCAAGGAGCCTAACAGAGCACAATGGGACATCTAAGTCCCACCAAGGGAGAGTCAAGCCCAGAAGTGCATATAATCACCACTGAAGGGAAGACAAGCTTTAGGAGCTCAGCAAAGCCCATGGGTGTGTTTGAACCTCACTAAGGGGAAGCCAAGCCAGAAGACTCCATTGGAGCCCTGCAGGGCACCCCTGGTCATAGTTTGACTATACATACAGTCTACAGTAAGAGGCACTACTCAGTGTAGTGTCTCAAATGGGCATACTTTTTTTCTTTTTTGCTTCCAAGTGGACTTCTGCTCCAAAGATATTATAGCTCTGATTCCCTGGATAAAATATTGCTTCATGTATTGATGATGGGTATTAAATAGCAGAGCCCTACCAGGTTAGTTGGGAATGATGTTAGCAGTGTTGAAAGAAAAGCTCCTGGCATGTCTTGATGCCACTGCAACCTATGAAATGGTATATCTAATACATTCCTTTTGTGATACCATTACTAGGAAACGCCTGCCTGACTATGTGCTAAATTCTAAATAGTAAGTAGTTCAGCTAATTTACAAACTAGTCAAATTAGAAGGGAATATCCAGACTTTGGTGCTAGCAGCAAAGCAGCAGCAACATCCATTCACCTACACCATTTTGGGAAGATTCATTGAAATCAATAGAGTTACTCAAGATTTACTCCAATGTATCAAAAAGGGAGAATTTAGCTCACTGAGGCTAAAGAGTAAAAATCTGAGTCTAGAAAGCTGTTCAAGAAACACCAATGACAGAATTGAAGCCATATTCAAGTCTGACCTGACTCAGGTTCAAAGGATAGAATCTCCCTCTTGTAAAGAGGACGTTGTGTGGAGAGATGAGACAAAGTCTCTTTTCTTAAGAAAATTTATTATGACCAACCTGAAGTTGGAGAACTTCTTCCTTAATGAAAAGTCCAAATGGAAAGCTAGTTCAACCAAAACCTTACTCAAACAATACACTCTATACATCATTTTTGAATATTTAGAATAAGATACTTGCTTCTGCTCTAGATGCTTCACCAGATGTAATTACCAAAAGATCTAGGGATAGCTTTTCTAAAATATCATAGGTAAAACACTGTGGAGTAAGTGTGTGATTTTGATGATGTCACCACCTGCAACAGATGTCCTTTCTGTTACTGTGTTAGAGAAATAATCTCTCTTGACAGCTTTTTAAATACATCCAGATATGCCTACTTCAGGAGTCTCAATGTTACTTGACACTTAATATCATCAACAATCTCACCAGGTATAAAAAGGTTTTTAAATGGGATATCAAGCATTGTTGCTTTGGCCATGTGAGCATCAGCTGATGGTGACCAGAGTTTACTTAGATGATCTCTTAACTTCTGCCATGTCCACCAGGCAAGTCCCCCACTACAAACAGCAGGAGGCCAGCAGAGAGTTTTAATTTGCAACTGCGGTTTCCTTACTATCTGAATGAAGTGTATGTTCTGCACCACTTTCCCTATGATTTTGCAGAGTATGTATTTATTTTTAAGACATATAAAATGCCCCATATAAACTTAGAAATATACAAATCTACTTCTTTTCAGAAGTAGAATAAAAGGCTTGTCTTCCCCAAACAACAGTCACCTTCCCTGTGCACCTGAATGTATGTCTACCCTGCAACCATGAGCTGGGATGGCAGCTTACGTTAACAAACTCACACTAGCTTTAACTAGCTCAGGTACCAGAGGAATGAAGCTACAACAGTACAGGCTTCAGTGCGGACTAGCCACATGAGCTATTACCCATGGTTCCAGGCAGGTTTATGCAGCCTGTTCTGCCCTGGCTGTATAAACCTGCTCTGGTACCAAAGCTAGCCAGGTAAAAGCTAGCCCACGTAGACATACCTAAGGTAGTTCTCAATGGATGGGTCCCACCTCTGGAGTTCACATCCCCAGCCCAGCCAACATCTCCTGGGGAAAGCTGCACTATGCCCTGAAAGCTAACAAACAAGGGATCTGTTGGAAGGACTGGGAAGTGAATTCCAGGGACCTACCTCCTGAGAACCACCAGTCTCTAGCCCTTTCATCCTTAAATCTAGAGGCTTTTATCTCAGTCTCTGTGTCACAGAGCAAACTCACTGCCAAAGCACCCCCTCATGCCAGCACCAGGGGCAGCTCCAGGCACCAGCGCACCAAGCGCATGCCTGGGGCGGCAAGCCACGGGGGGGTGACCTGCCGGTCGCTGTGGGGGTGGCAGTCAGGGAGCCTTCGGCGGCATGCCTGCGGGAGGTCCGCCGGTCCCGCGGATTCAGCGGCAAGTACGCCGAAGCCGCAGGATTGGCGGACCTCCCACAGGCATGCCGCCGAATCCATGTTACCAGTGGACCTCCCGCAGGCGCGCTGCCGAAAGCTGCCTGACTGCCGTGCTTGGGGCAGCAAAATACATAGAGCCGCCCCTGGCCAGCACATGGCATTGCATGGGTTCTTCTGCTCTGTGTTGCCTGTCAGCTATGCTGGGGCAGTCTGCAGCTTACATGGCCTGCCCTCCAGTCAAGTCAGCTTTCAGTTCAGTCCCCTACTGGACTAACAAACAGAAAAAAAAAAAAGTCTAATGGCTTTCATGCCAGGACTTTGGCCCCCATCTGGGACTCAGTCTTTGCCTCTGAGGCTTGTATTTCCCCTCTTACTGGGAGAGGGGAACCCAGGTCCACCCTCTCCTCTGGGTTCCAACTCAGGACCCCTGTGTTAGGCAGTCAAGTGCAACTCCTTACAATCCCTCACTGCTTGCCTGGGCTGCTCCTACCTTTTCCCTGTTTGTCAACATCTTGCACAGGGCCATGGACTCCACTCCTCCTGCCTTGGAATTCTGTCTCCTCATATGGCTTCTTTCCAGTCAGCTACTGTGGTGGTTCCTCAAGGGTACTCTCTGCAGCATTCTATGGCAGCTGTTGCTAATTGGCTCCTTAGTCACAGCTGGAGGGGTACTGGGTCCATCTATTAACCCTTTCCTGGATGTCCCAGTGGGGAGTCAATGCACCCTATCACATTCCCCAAGTGGTCTCACTTGCTGTGGTGTATCACAGGGAGACAGGCAGTCACTCAGACAATTCAGGCCTAACCTTGTGGTTTCATAATCAGAAACTGCTGCTCCAAAAGTCCATTTGCCCAGCATCAAATTATAAAGTACAAGAGACACATTGCCCCAAATTTTCAAACTTGGGTGCCTAGAGTTAGGTACCTAAATCCATATTTAGGCATCTAAATAAAAATGACCTACTTTTCAGAAGTGCTGAATCCCTGAAATTAAAAGATACTGCGGGTGCATTTCTTAAAATCAGGCCACTTCTATTTAGGTGCCTACAAATGACATTAGATGCCTAATGGTAAAACTTGCAAGTTTGGAAATGTTGGCCCCAGTGTTTTCCAAAAAATACCAAAATAAAACAAGTGGCACTAGTAACAAGCACAGGGATCGAGTCTCTTTGCCAGTCATATCCTTGCCTGCTAGAAACCACTACTTATCCAGTCAAACTTTTTTTCAGAAGTAAAAATAAAAGGATAAGCCTGCAGGACTTCACATTACCTTTTCTCAGTTGTATACATGCAGTTGAGTGTATACATGCAGTTCCCATTGACATTAAGGGGAGTTGATTGAGCACATGTGTCAAAGGGAGAGTGGATCACCTAAAATGTTCTTTGGCAGTTGACACTACCACACAGCACTGCAAGCCAGTGAGTGCAGAGATACATCATGACTTCATTCTTCTGCAGCAGCACAGCCCCCATTCCCATTTGCTGACTGTTCTCTCCCTGAACCAATCATAGTATTTATTTGTTTTCTTTAAAATGTTTTCACACCTGGGAAGGGCTGCATAGGGCAAGCTAATTACATAGAAAATGGGGAGCAGCTATTATGATTAATGGGAACGTAATTTAGAAAAACATAACAATTCTAAAAGGAGAAAGAAATGTGCTGCATGCTGGTATGAAGTGTGTTTAATAGAACATCCTGTATGTTTCTGAAAGTGGACCTGATCTCACTCCCATTGAAGTGAACAGGAGCTCTGCCAATAAGTTTAAAGGGAGCAGAACTCTGCTGTATAGATGCTTCCAATGACAGATCTATCTCCATTTTTGTTACAATGTACTTCAGAATATATATATGTTCCAATTTACGGTAAATTGGGTCTATCAATATATCCCCAGGAAAAACAATTAAAAGACCACACAGGACCACATTTAATGTGACGTAATGTCCAGAGCAGTAGAAGAACTCCCTACCACAACCCTCACCATATAGGGAATAGCGCATGCAGCATGCTGTACCTAGGCTTAAAACCAGACTGAAAGGGATCAAGGAAATCTAAGGACCTTTGAGCCTCCCCAGAGCTGCCTTGCCCAAACCTTCTCAGTAACCTTGCTCTGGAAAGGTTAGGTGAAGAGCAGTTATTGCTGAGATTGCTTGCATCAAAAGATGGTGTTCTGACTATGGGCCTAATAATCACTTTGTGCACATTTACAACCTGTGTTACATGCCCTTGCATGGATCAGGGTATGTCTGCATTGCAATCTGAAGTGTGATTGCAGCGCATGTAGATATACCCATATTATCGTTAATCTACTTAGCATGGCTATAGATAGCAGTATAGATGTACAAGCCTGCCTGGGACTCTGTAAGTACTTGTGTTGTTAGCCCGTGCTGCCACGTCTTCACTGCTATTTTTAGCTGTAATAGCTAGATTAAAGCTAGCATGGCTACACCTACCTGTGCTGCAATCACACCTTCTATTACAATGTAGACCTACCCTTACAACCCTGCTACATGGGCTACTTATATTGGAGGTTGTAACTAGGAGGGACAGCAGTCTCTACTGGACTGCTACTCCCTCTCCTGTGCTGTGTGAGTGAGTGAGTGAGTGGTCAGGAAGTAGGTGAAATAATGACTCCACACCCCCAGTGCATATGAGCTGGCCAGTGCAGATGAGCTGGTGCAGAGGGGAAGGTAATCTGTGCCAGCTATATCCAGTAGCAGGTTACTTCCCTACTGGAACAAGGGGGGGCGAGGGGAGGACAGAGATTTGATCTCTTCCTGGAGTAGCGCAACTACACTCTGCCCCTTACTCAGGGCTTTTGGAAAAATGATAAACTCATCCTGATTTAGGAGATGCTGGCACTTTGCTCTCCTGGAGAGATGTATTGAAAAGCTCCATCAATATATCACCAATAGATCAGTTACCCAGGCAGAATTTCACCAACCAAGGAAAAGTGGGTCCAAGCTGTAAGTCACAGACTGAAGTAGCTCTAGAAACTCTTAATAAATTTTCCTTAAGTTATATACTCTCATCAAAACAAAGATAAGCGTATAGTGATTAGAGATGGAAGAGATCTTTTAGATCACTGAGTATAACCACCAGAAAAGGCAGGATATGATCTCCTGACAGTAGATGTAACTGATGTTAAACTGATATTACATTGATCCTAAATTTGAAAAAACACTAAAGAATGTATGAAATATAAAATTGATACAGTACTTCAATTGATCATTTGGTCCTACTACAGCTGATCATAGCCTAACAGTGAAAAATAACCAAAATTTGATGAAAAAATAGCTAAACATATGAATAATTTTAAATTAGTTGCTACATAAAATATTTTATGTCCTCCTGAAAAAAACTTCACAACATAAGTCACACTGGGGACATGATTATATTTAAACAAATTATTAGCGATGTGGGGTATCTCGGGCCATGAAGTTGGGAAACTGTACTCTTTGTTCATGTCTCAGTATTCCTACCATTGGAAGGAACTCTGTTGGAGGTTCATCATAAAGCAGAGAAAAGAGATGTTTTTCTTTGTTGCAGAAAAGAACTTGTTACTTCCCTTAAGGAAAACCAGCCAAATGTCTTTCAGTTAATGGTAATAATGAAGTGGGTGTTGGCACATTGTGGGACGCTGTAAAAGTAGTAATTAGAAGTCATGTTAGATCGTATTCCTCATACAGATAAAGGAATCCATCTAGAAAATTAAAAAACTAGAAAAGGAAAATTCTAGATAGAAAATGGATCTCTGGGGAAAAGATCATAATTACGAAATCAGAATTAAATGTTCTGCTTCCATGAAGGATTGAACTGATCCTTAAAATTCTATGAGGAAATGAGATACATCCAATAAGCTTACCAGTTAGGGGAAAGAATCAAAGGGCAAATGCTAACTGAAACTGAGATCCTAGTGGTAAGTTTACTATAAAAAACAAACAAACTGGAATTAAGATGATTTACGAATTATACTGAGGTCCCAGTCAAGATCAGGGCCTTATTAGACTAGGCACTGAACAAGTACAAAGGGAAGATACTGTAACAAGGCCCAACACATTTGGTTGCTGTAAAACAGTAAATAATAATTAATAAAGGAGTGTAGGATTAAAGACATTTGGCAACTGCTCTCTGCTATTAATTCAATTCAGTTCAAATAATAAAATAATATTTTAGCTTCTTTCAGCAGTAGATTGGAAGAGATGGTTTTAGAATATTGCTTGCTTTTGTTTGTGTCATTTTATAGGAAATGAAAAAGTTATTGCTTTACATGTTAGTTAGAGGAAAAAGTGGTTGGAATCACTGATTCAGATCATCACTACAACAGTTACTGTGTTAACTTTCTGCACTGTGTTTCTTGCCTGTTTGACTGTGGTCACCATAAAATATTAGTATCAACAAAAAAGAAATGTTTTCACAGCAGGACTGCCTCTGGCTGCCAGCCAGGCTGCCTATTTTTTGAAGCAAGTGAAAATACTGATGACTGTTTTCTTTCTTAAGGAAAGAAAAGTAAGCAAAGAAAAGTAAGCTGGTCAGTTTATTTGTACAGAACTCTTACATAAGGCTATTTTCCTTCCAAACATTTTCTTTAGGAAAACAGATAACCACCTGATTCCTGCCTATTTCTAACCACCCTAATCCTTGTAAGCATATGACCTGACACTTCCCAGTCACCCAGCATTCCAATTTAATTTCTATGCATGCTGAATTCAGGTGGGATTTTCAGAGGGACAGGTTTTATATTTAGTTTTAAATTCCTTTAGATCGAACAACTATTTCAACCATACTTGATAAGCACATACTTGAGGTTCTCTCATGCCTGGTCTAGGTAGTGTTGGTCATGGGTGACAGAAAACTCAAATGCCCATATTTTCTGTTAAAATTCATTTCCAATTCTAGCCAACTAATTCTGTCAACTAAGAGAACTCTGTTGAGATATCTGAAAATTCATTCTTTAATTACTAAAGTCCTGATCTGGCAAACACTTATGTGCTTAATTTTACTCACAGACGTTATCTCATTGATGTCATGAGTAAAACTGAGCAGGTGTATGTTTGTAAGATCCGGCTTTATCTTTGTTTTTTTAATCAAAAACCTATTTTCACTACCGATTTTTCTCTCTCCATTTTACATTCACAGTGGCTTATTATTGTAGAGTTGCTTTTGAGATTTGAGCTTTCTTATTCTGAAAGGAAAAAATAACAACATGAATTATAAAACAGCTATAGGAACAAATCCCACTTACCTTATTCACATGAACAGTCCCATTGACTTCATTGGACTACCCTAAAAAAAGACTAAAAGGATTGGTCCCAAAATGTAAGGAAAAGGGACAGTCGCATTAGGTCAATGTGTTTCATCCAGACTGTTTAGATCTGGTGACAGAGTCAAGTATTAGTTGCTGAGAGCAGTTTTTAAAGTTCTTTGCATCTCAGATTTCTCAAGTCCAGACTGAACCTCAGTAGTTGCAGAGCTGGTGAAATAAATGGAGTTACTCTGCAATTAGACTGGTATAACTGAAGGCAAAATTAGGCCCAGAATCTCCTCTACGGGAGTCTGAGCCAGTGTCACGCACTGAGGTTCTGGTGTTGCAGGTCGACATTTGGCTCCAGTGAGCAGAGAGCAAAAAGCCCAGTTCTCCTCACATGGACATGAGATGACTTTATGGGTGATATTCCCCATTTACACCTATATAAATGAGGGGAGAATCAGATCCAAAGTTTTCATCCCAGTCGCTGTTGAACAGGTATCCACATAAAAAAAATATTGCCATCACCATTAACATTTATCAACCTTCTTAGCAGTCTCACTAGAGAGAGCAAGAGTTAAATGGATATGGGAAACAAACACAAAACACTCTTGCAAGAGTAAAAATAATGTGGCAGAAGTCCAGGAGCATAGTGGGGGCTATCCAGTTTATTGCACTGAATGCAGCATGTATGATTACCCGTTTTGTGGCCAGGTGGCATGTGTGTTTGGTGCAAGCAGCTCATGGCCTTCAGAGCCATAGTACAGGTTCTTGTGACCAGAATGACTGATCTGTAGGAGCTAAGGGAGACAGAGAGGCAAGTAGATGAGACTTTCTGAACTGCTTGGTAATAGAGACAATAATGTAATTAAATTGAACATTCTTGTGGGGTAGGGGAAATACCAAAGAAACCCACCACAATAGCATTTATCTTCAAAAATGGGAACTACACAAAAATGAGGAAGCTAGTTAAATAGAAATTAAAAGGAACAGTCACAAGAGTGAAATGCCTGCAAGCTGCATGGAAACTTTTTAAAAGCACCATAACAGAGGCTCAAATTATTTGTATACCCCAAATAAAAAATCCAAAATAGCAGTCAGAGGATGAAAAAAAATCTCACCATGGCTAAACAACAGAGTAAAAGAGGTGATTAGAGACAAAAAGACATCTTTTCAAAATTGGAAGGCAAATCCTACTGAGGAAAATAGAAAGGAACATAAACTCTGGAAGTCAAGTATAAAAGTATAGTTAGGCAGGCCAAAAAAGAATTTCAAGAGCCACTACCAAAAGACACAAAATCTAATAGCAAAAAAAGTTTAAGTACATCTGAAGCAGGAAGCCTGGCAAACAATCAGTAGTTGCACAGGATGATCAAGATGCTAAAGGAGCAATCAAGGAAGACAAGGCTGTTGCAGAGAAGCTAAATGAAATCTTTGCATTGGTCTTTACTGCAATTAATGTGACGTGTCTTTTTAGGTGACAAATCTGAGGAACTGTCCCAGATTGAGGTGTCAGTAGAGGAGGTTTTGGAACAAATTGATAAATTAGACAGTAATAAGTCACCAGGAACTCAAGGGTATTCACCCAAGAGTTCTGAGGGAATTCAAATATAAAATTGCAGAACTACTGCCTGTGGTATATAACCTATCACTTAAATCAGCCTTTGTACCAGATGACTGGAGGACAGCTAATGTAATGCTGATTTTTTAAAAAGGCTCCAGAAGCGATCCTGGCAATTACAGGCTAGTAAGCTTAGCTTCTGAAGCAGGAAAATAGGTTGAAACTCTACTAAAGAACAGAATTATCAGACACATAGAAGAACACAGTATGTTGGGGAAAAGTCAACATAGCTTTTGTAAAGGGAAATCATGTCTCACCATTCTATTACAATTCTTTGAGGAGGTCAACAAAGGTGGACTAGGGTGATCCAGTTGGTATAGTGTACTTGGACTTTTAGAAAGTCTTTGACAAGGTACCTCATCAAAGGCTCTTAAGCAAAGAAGTCAGTCATGGGATAAGTGGGAAGGTCCTTTCATGGATCAGTAACTGGATAAAAGATAGGAAACAAACGTTAGGAATAAATGGTTCGTTTTCAGAATGGAGAGAAGGAAATAAAGGGGTCCACCAAGGTCCACCTGTAGAGGAACTGTGTTGTTCAACATATTCATAAATGATCTGAAAAAAAACAGTAAGGTAGCAAAGTTTGCAGATGATTCAAAGTTACTCAAGATAGTTAAGCCCAAAGCTGATTGCAAAGAGTTACAAAGGGATCTCAGAAAACAGGTGACTGGGCAACAAAATGGCAAATGAAATTCAATGTTGTAACTGCAAAGTAATGCACATTGGAAAACATAATCCCAACTATACATACAAAATAATGGGGTCTAAATTAGCTGTTACCACTTGGTAAAGAGATTGTGGTGTTATTGTGGATAGTTCTCTGAAAACATCTACTCAAAGTACAGTGGTAGTCAAAAATGCTAACAGAATGTTAGGAACCATTAGGAAAGGGATAGATAATGAGACAGAAAATATCATAATGCCACTATATAAACCCATTGTACACCCAAACCTTAAATACTGCATGCAGTTCTGATCACCCATCTCAAAAAAGATATATTGGAATTGGAAAAAATGCCAAGAAGAGCAACAAAAATGATCAGGAATATGGAACAGCTTCCATATGAAGAATCATTAAAAAGACTGCTTAGAAAAGAGATCACTAAGGGGAGATATGATAGAGGTCTATAAAATCATGAATGGTGGGAAAGAAAGTGAATAAGGAAGTGTCATTTACCCCTTCACATAATACAAGAAATTAATAGGCAGCAGATTTAAAACATAAGGAAGTATTTCTTCCCACAACACACTGTCAACCTGTGGAACTTATTGCCAGGGGATGTTGTGAAGGCCAAAATTATAACTGGGTTCGAAAAATGAATGAGCTAAATTCATGGAAGATAAATCCATCAATGACTATTAGCCAAGATGCTCAGGAACACAACTGCATGCTCTGGGTGTCTCTAAACCTCTGACTGCCAGAAGCAGGAACTAGATAACAATGGATGGATCACTCAATAAATTGTCCTGTTCTGTTCATTCCCTCTGGAGCATTTGGCACCAGTCACTGTCAGAAGACTGGATACTGGGCTAGATCGAACACCGGTCTGACCCAGTATGGCCATTCTTATGGCAACTAAACTATCCTCTTAACTACAGATTAGGCTTGAGCAGGGGTGCAACCCGAATTTTACTATGGAGGGAACTCAGGTTGAGTGTTCCTATGGGTTCACAGTCGCCACAGAAGTCACTTCAGTCCCTCCGGGTCCCACTCCTGCTTGTGCCCCCCATGTGTGCCTGCAGTTTACAGGGAATGATGTGTGGGGGCACAAATATAGCTCATCCCCCCACAATATTTGGGGGGGGGAGGGATAGCTCAGTGGTTTGAGCATTGGCCTGCTAAACCCAGGGTTGTGAGTTCAATCCTTGAGGGGGCCACTTGGGGATCTGGGGCAAAATCAGTACTTGGTCCTGCTAGTGAAGGCAGGGGGCTGGACTCGATGACCTTTCAAGGTCCCTTCCAGTTCTAGGAGATGGGATATCTCCATTAATTTAATTTAATTTAATTTAATAATTTCATTGTGGGGCAAGAGCACTCGCCCTCAACCCAGTTCCACTGCCCCTGGAAGCAGTGTCCCATCGGCAGGTCTGAACCTGGTTCAGAGCAGGGAGAAGGCCCACGCACTGGGATGTGAGGCAGGGGGTCTTCCCCAGGGCCCCAAACCCAGCTATAGCCACTGTGGGACCTGCCAGCCTCCACCTGTGCAGCCAGGGCCTAAGCCACCCAGCTTCAGGAATCACGGCTCTGGGGCTTCCTCTCCCCTGCTCTCAAGAGCTCTTGGGGAAGGGAAGCCCTGGGGCCATGATTCCTGGAGCTGGGTGGCTTGGGCTCTGGCTGCCTGTGTAAGACCATGGATGATGGGCCTCACAGCAGCTGCAGCTGGACTCAGGGCCCTGGGGTAGACCCCCTGTCCCATACCCCAGTGGCAAGGCCCACTCCCTGAGCACTGCTGGGCTTGGATATGCTGAGGGGCTGCCACTTCCAGCTGATACCTCTGCCACCTTGGCCCCAAGGTGTGTGTCTGTTTGGGGGAGGCCTGGGGTTGAGCCACACTGGCAAGGCAGCAGTGTTGCCAATTCTCATGATTTATCTTGAGTCTCATTATATTTATTTTTTTCTTTAAGTCCCAGCTCCTGGATTCAAGAGAATCTCAGCTTTCAATAAAGAAATAGTAAGTTTCTAGCCCTCATGGTTGCCGAGAAAAGCTTGAGAACATGACCCAAGCACACCCGAACAATAAAAAAACCAGAAAAAAGCACCCAAATGAATACTTTTTAAAATTTATTTTAATTCAGTCATGATTTGTAAGCCAGTCTCATGATTTTTGGGGATGTGACTCATCATGACTATTCAGTGCTTGGGTTTGACAATGCGGGGGCTGCGTGCAATCAGTGGAACTAATCAGATGTGGAAAGTGGCACGTGCTTAAATGCTTTACTTATCAGGGTCTAGTGAGGAGGCAGTGCTTTCATTAAATATTTCAGAATTACAAACATCAGAAAGAGATTAAAGATTAAATAAAATCAGCATTAAGTACTGTATTACTTTGTATGTGCTGAAGAAATAAACTGACAACTCTCTATTCCAGCTTATTTAGTCAAACTTTTTGCATGCCATAAATGTGTTATTTTCCCTTAATCTCCTGAATACCAGAAAGCAATTTAAGAATGCACCCACATTCTGCCTTTGAAGTATGTCTCTCACAATCACGTCCTGTGACCTTTTGCCTTGGCGATATTTCAGACTAACATTCCCTCCCATCCCGGCCAGTTTTGCCAAGTTTAGTAATCTGGCTGTTCTGACCAAAGAGAAGAAGTTTAAAGCCTTAGCAGAACTCTAAGAACTTTAGAAACTTTTCTCTGAACTTATTTTTCCTTGGGGAGAGGAAGGGAGTAATACGATACCACTAACATGCAGCTGAAATTGTTGTTTTTAAAAAAAGCCACAGCACACTTACATCAAAAACTAACAAAAATTAAACAGTAGCAGGTATCTGACTCCTTGAAAGCTGATCTTTTCTTGCAGGCATCTAGCTGACCTGTTCACTGGGTAAAGGGAAAGGAAATGAGAGTTCAATACGATACTAAAAGGACCCATTTCCAAGCGGATGCAGCACTCCCAGGAAAACACTTTACTTTTCATGAAAAGTTTAAGAGCTGGGGCTTCGCTCTTTAGGTGCTTATCCTTCAGGCACATGCAAGCTGTTTATGAGACTGTGACACGTAACAGTGTCATAAACATGGCTTGCCATATTTTTGACTAATGTTCAAAAGCAAATAAGGTAAAAAAAAACCTCTCACCACCCTTATGACCACCAGCAGCAATGTTTGACTTTTCAACTAATGATCATCTAGGGTTACCATATTTCACAAATAAAAAAAGAGGACCCTCCACGGGGCCCTAGCCCCGCTCACTTCCCACCCCCAGCCCCACCCCAACTCCGCCCCAACTCCGCCCCTTCCCCGCCCCAACCCCGCCCTAACTCCGCCCCCTCCTCCCTCCCACTCCCAGCCACGTGAAAAGGGCTGCCCGAGCGCTACCGGCTTCACGGTTTGCTGGGCAGCCCCCAGACCCTGCGCCCCCGGCCGGCGCTTCCCCAGCGCAGCTGGAGCCCGGGAGGGGAAGTGCCCAGCCAGGGGCGCAGGGTCTGGAGGCTGCCCGGCAAACCGTGAAGCCGGTAGCGCTCGGG
Source organism: Chrysemys picta bellii (assembly GCF_011386835.1). NCBI lineage: Eukaryota > Metazoa > Chordata > Testudines > Emydidae > Chrysemys > Chrysemys picta. The sequence continues at coordinate 40,510,641 of NC_088795.1, forward strand.
CTTTGGGCAGCCCCTATGCCTCCGGACCCTGCACCCCCAGCCGGGCACTTCCCCTCCCAGGCTCCGGCGGCGCAGGGTCCGGAGGCATGGGGGCTGCCCAAAGCCCGTAGCGCTCGGCTCTTAAACAGAGCCGAAGAGTCAGGGGAGGAGCAAAGCCGCCGCGGCCGGAGGCTCTGCTCCTCCCCTGACTCTTCGGCTCTGTTTAAGAGCTGGGCTGCCCGGGCGCCACTGGCTTCGGGCAGCCCCCATGCCTCCGGACCCTGCGCCGCCGGAGCCCGGGAGGGGAAGTGCCCGGCCGGCGGCTGGGGTCCGGAGGCAAGGGGGCTGCCTGAAGCCCATAGCGCTCGGGCAGCTCGGCTCTTAAACAGAGCCGAAGAGTCAGGGGAGGAGCAGAACAGCTACGGGAGGGGAATTGCCCGGCCGGCATTTTCCCGGACATGTTCAGCTTTTTGGCAATTCCCCCAGACTGGGGTTTGATTGCCGAAAAGCTGGACATGTCCGGGAAAAAACGGACATATGGTAACCCTAGATCATCTCAAACAGCAGCTACATGTACAAAACTCAAGCTTCCTGGCAAGCAGCAGAATAAGGGCCAGATTAAGTCATAGGCACTGTAGACCTGTGCCTAGCGCCTCAGCTCATGAAGTCATGTAATTACATCAGAATCTCAACTTTCATTTTTTTAAAGTGGTAAATTTATTACCCTTCTGGATATGAAGAAAATCTTACAAGTACGACCAGTATGAGTAAGTGATGCTGTGATGTCTATCTGAATCTGCAGAGAACCTGAAACACTAGCTCTGAGAAGGGTTGTAAGCAATTGCACTCATCACATCTTGCATCTGGGTGTGGCGCTGCAGGGGCCTTTGTCTCTATTGCCCCTGCTGACTTTTATTTTGATTCTACAGTGGTCAGATTGTATACACAACTCATCCCTCTGGCCCCTCTTGGGCTACTCCTTGGCTCATCCTTTAGGCTTAGTCTTCAGCCCCTGGGCTCAATAGTCCTTACATGGGGCTTGTACACCCTTCCCTCAGGGCTGGTTGGGGAACCCAGGTCCACCCTCTGTTCTGGGTAGCATGAAGGTATTTAAGAAGAAAACTCAAAGAGTTCCTCCTACACAAGCATTCAGGTCTTGAGCAGTCCAGACAAACAATGCACCTTACAACAAAGCTTAAACTTGTTCTTCGTAATAATTTTAAAAACCATACTAGCTGCCTATTTAATTTTTAAAACAGCAAAAAATATCCACCTTCCTTTCCATTTCTTATAAGGAATCTTGACGTTAAACCCAGGTCCACCCTCTGTTCTGGGTTCCAGCCCACGGATCCTGGTTTACACAGCTAAGTCTGCTCCTTCAGACTCACAGCTACTTCCCTAGGCAACTTACAACCTCTAAACCCCTTGTGCTGCTTCCCTGAAGCCTGTGCTTAACACAGTCTCTCAGGCCTCTGGCTTCTCCATCTTTCTCCTTCTCCTCCTTCTTTCTCTGCTGGAACACCAACTCCTCATAACTGCTTTTCTGGGCCTTACGCCCTTTCCAGTGTCCACCACAGGGATTAATTCCATCCCTGTAGCTTTCTTCAGTCTGCCTTTCAGAGAGTAGGAACTCCCTGCCTCCTCTCTCATGGGTCCTTTCTAACTGAGCTTTCCTTGTTTTCTAGTTTTTCTAGACCCTTTCACAGCTGGGGTAACTACTTATAATTAAGTTGCCAGATCAGGACAGCTAAGGTATAGCTGCTATGTCACAGGCAAGGATGAGCCTGTTTCCCCTTAAAGGGTAATCAGCCCCACGACCAGCCTCAGTGCAGGGGGGTGGAATAGATAACCTCTTAAGGTGCCTTCCAGCCCTACATTTCTCCAAAACCCACAGCTCTGAGTGAAGGGCCCCACCAAAACCACCCCAAGCAGAGGACTCTGTGTGTTAGGCAGAAAACTGCAGTACTCCCAGCATACCCACTGAGGCAGATGGGGTAAGTACTAGCAAGGCTCTTGCTGCCACCTCAGCCTCAAGGAGTGGGAAGTCCTGCTGACACTCCTGGGAGAAGAAGAAGGCCCCATGGCACTGCCCCAGCCTCCCTGGGAGGAGAGAGGCCCCCTGCCACCAATACTCTGCATAGGGCAGTGGTTCCCAAACTTTAGTAACTTGTGAATCCCTTTCAATAAAATGTTAAGTCTCGCGAACCCCCTCCTAAAAATGAATATTTCCAGGGATTTTCTCCTTTACCTGAGTATAAATTATAAAAGCAGTGACCTTGGAAATATAAAATGTGTTTTTATGACATGCTTATTACACACTATTAATTATTAATTATTATTTATCATTAAAGAATTTGTATTACATTACGAAAATGGCAACATTCTTCCAAGATCTCACTTTTGTAGCTTGTATCACTTTGAATAAGCCTGTTATACGACAAGGCTCCTATGTTTCATCAAGGAGTATCAGATGTGAAACAGCATGAAGGTATTTAAGAAGACAACTCAAAGAGTTCCTCCTACACAAGCATATCCACCTCCCTTTCCATTTCTTATATCCACCTCCCTTTCCATTTCTTATAAAGAATCTTGACGTTTAAATCTCCTCAGTGTGATAGAAATGCTTGCTTTGATCTTCTTAGCTCTTGGACATTCAGGGGCTTCGGGCAGCTGGCCCTGTGCTGCCTGAGGTCCCTAGGAACAGCTCTGTCCACCATTAGGGAGTTTTTCCCCAAGAACCCCCTGTAACATTTCGTGAAACCCCAGGGGTTCACAAACCCCAGTTTGGGAACCACTGGCATAGGGAAAAGTCCCATGACATGGGGGTGAGGCTGCGGGAGCAGAGATATGGGCTTGCCTAGTGCCCAGGATTGCTTTAATCCAGCCACATGCTAACACAGACTGTAAGGAGTAACGGTCACTTTCCATTTCTGCAAGATTTTATAGATAGGACACTTTAAGAGATGAGGTGTTGTTTTCTTAGTGCTCTCTAAAATGTTAGTGGAATTGGCAGGACAGAGGTATAAAGCCTCCAAAATAACCCTTCTCCCCAAACAAACAAAGGTATCACACGAGGCCACTAACTCACAGAAGGCATTGGTACCAATCCCAGAAAAGAATCGGAAAAGTATGTGTGTTGAAAAGAAAGTTCTGAAGAAAGTGCTAGTGGCACTTTGGCTCTGTCTACACTTATGCTGGTGTGTAGAGTACAAGTACTACACGAATATGTACATGCTGTATTGAAAAGCTCCAGTAGCAGGAAGGCAGCAAAAATAGCAATGTAGACATGGGAGGCACTGCTTGGACATATAGAGAGCTGTGTAGAGTATATACCCTGGGAATGCAGATGTATAGGGACTCTTCTTGACTCATCTAAGCTGTGCCTGACCATCTACACGGCTATTTATACCCATGCTAACTGGGAGTGCAGTGTCTGTACTTTAAATGCCTCTGCGAGTGTAGCTGTACCTTTAAAAAAAGAGAAGCATACATACAAAGATGGAAAGTTAAAGGGGATATAAAGTTCTTTATCTCTCTATCTACTTGTCCAAGTCATCATAGTTACAGAGCATGCAAGGTACAGTACAGTACCACATCACATCATCTAAGTGCTAATTTCCACCCTTACGCCTTAATAACACCTTAGTTATTAAATCTGATAGAATTTTTTTAAATAACTAATTTTTCAACTTTTAAGTGGAGCTAGTTGAAAAAAAATCATTGAAACTTTTTGGTTTTGAATAAAATTGGCTTTTGGACTAAAAACAAAATTCAGATTTTCATCCAAAATGTTGACGTTTTTGTGAACACCCATAACGAAAATATTTTCAGTTTTCAGCAACCAAAAAAATGAAATTATTCAGTGTTAAAACTGAAATCTTTTTGGTTTTCAGTAAGCAAAACTGGAAACTGTTTGTGGTTTAACCTGAAAAACCTGAAACATTTTGAGGAGAAATATTGATGAAAATGGAAAATTGTTGTTTTTGTTGAGATTTTTTGTGAAGAAAAAAAGTGTCTTCCCAACTAGTCCTACGTTTAAGTTTTCTTTTATTCCACTCAACTTGGACACTGAAATAGACAGGTCAGTCTTGCTTTCTCTTTATTGTACTGATCCTGTCTTTAAATCAACACAGGTGGAACCTTGCACTCAAGCAGAATCCTTTTGACTTCACTGGGACTCTGCATGGATTCAGGAATCCTCCCATATGGATGTGATGGGAGGATCAGAGCCTTCGGTTCACTAGGGCTTCTAGTGCTGTTGTATTTGGGTTGCATTCATTGTTGGAGAAGGTTTCAACTGAAAGAAAAAACGAACTCTTTCCCCTTTTTAAAATTAGGTCATGCTAAATTTGTGTGAGACAAGCATGCAGATTTTCTTGCAGGTGAGATAACTGTCACAGAAAATGCTTCAATGTATTAGAGGAAAAATAAACATTGGCAAGAGCTGTGAAGGAAAATGTGATAAAGTCTCTGGATAAGACACTGGAATTATATAATCAAATAGAGGGGGGAAAAGTAGGCTTGCTTTGGCAATTTGTTTCTTGACATATGGAACAGTAGCTCTTTCCAAGTATCCACCTCTATTTACTTTAGTTTCACTCCTTATTATGGACACGTCACGTGACTTTGGCACAACAATAGCCTATGTGTTAGAGGGTGAATTGTCAGTGGAGGGGTGAGTCTGGACACCAAATGTTTGAGTTTTCCATTTGTGGTTAAAAATTTAACAGTTGCATTGCTGGCACAGGTGGGAGAAAGCACTGAAAAAGAAGACGGAGTTTTGGAGTCAAGTCCACACACCCCTTATGCTTATGATGCCTTTCTGATCTCTCACTTCTTACTTTCCTTTTTAACCGTATCTTTTCTTCTTCTTTTTTGGACAATACTTCTTACCTTAGACTATAAGACTGAAGAGAGCTTTAAAAAATTAACTCAAAACTGACAGGTAAACTACAAAATCAAGGAACAGTAAAAAAATAAAACAAGTAAGTTTGAGTATGTCTGTCTATCTATCTATGATTTGCAGTTCACCTTTCAAGATGCATGAGAGTGTAACTTACTTAACTTACCCTCTGGGTTCTGCCAAGTAGTCCCCAGTCACCACCATAACTTTCAATAAATATCTGAATTTAAGGAGATTATACAAAAACAAACCCGAAGTTGAGTATTGAATTTACCATTGACTATATTCTTGGCAATCTGGTATACAATCCCTCTCTTTCTTTTTCTCCTTCTGTAAGAACTGTTCTGTTTATTGGAAAGTGAATACTACAAAAAAGAAAGAAAGAGATAGAGGGAGACATTCCTCACAGGAAAAAAAAAAAGTATACCTGGGACTTAACCCTGCAAATCTCATTCAGGCACTGAACAGAATCCTGATCCTGGAGACACTTACACACATGCTTAATTTTATGCCATTGCTAGGAGTTCAATTTAATGGGACTACTCATGGTAGTAAAGTTAAGCCTGTGCATAAATGTTTAAAGAATCAGGGCCTAGAGTTGAATGTAAGCACATGTGTAAAGTTAAGCACATACTTAAGTGCTTTGCTGAAGTGAATAGAAGCGTCAGGCAAAACTCCCATTGACCTCAGTTTGAGTTTTGCCTGAACAGATTCCCTGGTGTGTATAAGAACAAAAAACTGAAATACAGAAGAGAAATGGTTGTAGGTAGTCTTCCTCCCCCCCCACTCCCCACTTTTAAGTCTGCACTTCCTTTCTGGTAAATTATGCTCTCTGGAGAAAGCAGCATGGTAAGAAAAATCCCACGAGGAGCTACAAAGGACAATATTAACAGGAAAGGTCTGACTGAGTTAAATAAAAATGCCCTAGAGGAAAAAGACAGGTAATTGTTGTCCTTTTTCATAGGGTGGCTAAAGCATTCCAGTTCACCACTAGCTTAATCATATTTCCTCTCATTGAAATGCATGATTTGCTTTGGTTTTGGTATGCTGTATCACGATGCTGTATGCTATAAGTCTTTAACCTCCTTTAACCTTTGTTCCTTATTATGGACATTATGAGAGTCACGTATACACACAGTGGGTTTAGTAACTCATGGCCTGATATTTTCAGACACTGAACACCCTGAACTCTTCTGACTACTATGGGAATTGGGGGCACTCGGTATATCTACACTGCGATAAAAAAACTGGTACCAAGTCTCAGAGCTCAGGTCAGCTGACTTGGGGGTCCGACTGTGGAGCTAAAAATAGCAGTGCATATGTTTGGGCTTGGGCTGAAGCCCGAGCTCTGAGACACTCCCCCCTCACAAAAACAACAAGGAGTCTGGTGGCACCTTAAAGACTAACAGATTTATTTGGGCATAAGCTTTCATGAGTAAAAACCTCACTTCTTGAAGAAGTGAGGTTTTTACTCATGAAAGCTTATGCCCAAATAAATCTGTTAGTCTTTAAGGTGCCACCAGACTCCTTGTTGTTTTTGTAGATACAGACTAACACGGCTACCCCCTGATACTTCCCCCACTCACAGGTTCTCAGAGCCTGGGCTCCAGCCTAAGCCCAAATATCTACACTGTATTTTTATAGCCCCATGAGCCTGAGTCAGCTGACCTGTCCAGAAAGGGCCATGCTGCAGGTCTTTTATTGCAGCGTAGAGATACCCATAGTAAACTGCAGGATCAGATTCTCTGTTTGCAAATGTTACAGTTAAAGTTTACTGGTCCCATCGATTCCCCAGATGAAACTCATTATATGACCAATCCTGTTCCTATTTAAATTAATGGGAAAACTCACATTGGCTTCAATGGGAGTTGGATTGGGCCCTTGAATAATCTTCACAAAGAGGCTGTTTAATGTTCAATTTTCAAATAATAAAGTTCACAGTTAAATGTTCTGTACATAAAGTTTCAGGTTGTGATTTGATACCATCCTTTTCTTCTCGGAGTAAGATATGGCACTGAAGCCAGAGAGATAAACAAATGGGAAAGGAGCAAACAGAATGTAGCCCCCAGTTCAACAAAGTACTAAAGTATGTGATTAAAATTAGCCATGATTTTAAGTGCTTTAAGAACATAAGACCTGCCATATTGGATAAGACCAGGGTCCATCTTGCCCAGTAACCTGTCTCCAACATTGGCCATTACCAGACTTCAGGGGAAGCATACAGAACAGGACAATTATGGAGTGATCCACTCCTGTCTTCAGGTAGTCAGAGGTTTAAAGTGGCCCCGAACCTGGGGTTGCATCACTGACAATCTTGGCTAACAGCCATGATGGACATATTCTGCATGAACTTATCCAGCTCTTTTTTGAACCCAGTTATACTTTTGGCCATCACAACATCCCATGGCAATGAGTTCCAGAGGTTACTTGTCCATTGTGTGAACTGAACAGCTCTAATCGTTTTAGTCTCTCCTCATATGGAAGCTGTTCTATACCCTTGATCATCTTTGTTGCCCTTCTCTGAACCTTTTTGAGATGGAAAAACCAGAACTGGACACAGTAAATGAGGTGTGGGTGCATCATGGATTTATATAGTGGCACTATGATATTTTCCATCTTATTTTCTATCCCTTTCCTAATAGTTCCTAACATACTGTTAGCCTTTTTTGACCACTGCTGCGCATTAAGCAGAAGTTTTCAAAGGACTATTCACAGTGACTCCAAGATCTCTTCCTTAGGTGGTAATAGCTAATTTAGACCCATCATTATATATGTATAGTTGGGATTATTTTTTCCAATGGGCATTACTTTGCATTTATCAATCTTGAATTTCATCTCCCATTTTGTTACCCCGTCACCCAGTATTGTGAGATCCCTCTATAACTCCTCACAGTCTGCTTTGGACACAACAGCCTTGAATAATTTTGTATCATCTACAAACTTGCCACTTCACCCCATTTTCCAGATCATTGATGAATATGTTGAACAGCACTGCTTCCAGTAAGATCCTTGGGAGACCCTGCTTTTCCCCTCTCTTCACTGTGAGACTTGACCATCTTTCAACCTGTTATTGACCCATGATGGAAACTTTTGTCTTATTCCGTGGCTATTTAGTTTCTTTAAGAGCCTTTGGTGATGGATGTTGTCAAAGGCTTTCTGAAAATTCAAGTACACTGTATCAACTGGATCAGCCTTATCCACATGCTTGTTGACTCCCTCAGAGAATTCTAATAGACTGGTGAGGCATGATTTCCCTTTACAAAAGTTCTGTTGATTCTTCACCAACAAATCATGTTTATCTATGTGTCTGATAATTCTTTTCTTTACTATAATTTCTACAAATTTGCCTGGTTCTGAAGTTAGGTTTACTGGCCGGTAATTGCCATGACCTCCTCTGAAGCCCTTTTTACAAATTGACATTAGCTACTTTCCAGTCATCTGCTTACCTGAACTGGGCCCATAAAAATTTGGACTTGTGTACAAAATCCATAGCTACCTGTTTTAAGACAAAAATAGCTGGGGGTAAATTTAAATAAAATGAAATATCTCCATATTTGTGTTACTTACTTTTGCTTTATAGTGCTGAAAGAATGTGAGACCTGATCTCCTCATGGCATTGCCACTAATCAGGTACTGAAATGTCATAAATATCAGCCCCAGAAATGGCTCCTGGATGCATTTTTAAAGCAAAAGCCTCAGATGAACATAAATACAAACAAAACACACAGCTCCAGTTGAAATCAGTGGGACTTCTACCTGTACAAGGGCTGAACGAAACTGAGCAAGACTTCAGGATTTGCACTAAATACTGAAAAGACAAATACAAAAATAAATACCAGACCCAATACTTAACCCCCATAAGAACAAAACACTGATCAAAGTGATCAAAATAACTTTTGGATTGTTAGAAACAATTATTCTTTTGAATTTTTGTTTGTTTGTTTTTGTTGTTGTTGTTTTGTATCTTCTTTCCTAGCAACTGTTTCTACTTTTGAAGCAAGAAGACAAAACAATTGTAAGGGGGAAATTCTTATGTTCCCTTTGTCTATACACAGAGCAAAATCTGTAAATTATCTGCTGTGGAGGCATAGCTCTGGATTTTTATCACTGAGACATCTGTCCAAATTCTGGCTGTCACGGAAAAACATTGACTGTCTGCTTCATATACACTATGTGTAGTCAGGAAATGAGAAAAAACAAGTGCTGTAGTCAGAGTTAAAGGAGGTATATGATGACCCAAGCTAAGTTCCATGCACACTGTCTCACCTCCTTCACAGTCTCTCTTCTTCACCCTCATTCCACCTGCTTTCCTAGCTCCCCTGCTTCCCCACCTTCTTCTTTCATAATGTATAAAGATGCTTTTATAGGGTTTTTAAAGTGTATATGGTTTTTTGTTTGTTTTGTTTTGTGGAGAGGTTGCTGTTGGTTTTGTGGTTTGTTTTTTACCCTGGAAATCTCAGGTTTATCAAGTCTGGTCTTCCCAGCTTTTGCTGGAGGACTTGCTAAAGGTCTCAGAGAAACAGGGAGCTCTCTGGGTCTTTTACTGAATGGGTGAAAAGTATTGAATTTTTAACAAACAGTTTTTTCTTGAGTGTTTGTTAAGGCATTCTTTTTATCAGATGCTCAAACCATGCATGAAAGAGCAGTGGAATTACTGTCAAGTATACTAGTAAGCCATTTCTGTTGACTCTTAACAAGGATTAAAAATGAGCCTCGCTCATGGGCAGGGGGAACTATGGTCTGCAACAGAGAGGTTTTACAGGGGTGAGTTTAGGAAAAGCCAAACTTGAGGAGAAAGCTTAGGCCGAGGTTTATGTTTATAAGTATGTTTGTTTGAATTTTATACAGTGTGTATATATATATATATATTTTTAGATGGAGGGGGCCTCTTGCTTACAAGCTATTAACAATTATATATCTGTTTTAAAGAACCTGGATAAAACTCACATCCAAACTCAATTATCCAGGTTTCACTTCTTTTGTACTGTGATGTCACAATCCTACCAGTCCTCTGCTGAGTCTTCCAGGGAGGCAAGAGCTCAATTTCTGATGTGGAAAAAAAAGCAGAAAACAGAACTTCTTTAGAACAAAAACCCAACAAAACCAAAACCAGAAAAACAGCCTCCTCATCTCCTTCTCCTTCACCATTCAGGTACCTTTTATACATAAAAGGGAGGGGGGCACAACCTCAGTGTTTTCTTTGGCAGGTGGACAAGGTAGCTACTGTCCTGGGATACCTGGGATCGTACATATAACAAGTTTCTAGCATAAAGTGATACAGTATATTGGGTATTAATGGATTCTAAATTATTGCAGTTTTCTGAAATCAATTTAAAAAAATCATGATGAGACAAATTCTTGTACTATTTCTTGAGACAAACTGTAGCCTATTGTAAAAGTATTGTCTTAACTCAAATAACACTGCAGGTTTCTGATTTCTTTTTAAGAGTAGGCTTTGTACATCAGCCGTCTGCCACTAACTTTAGTCATCAGCTACTATAAAGGTACGGTTTTATCTTTCATTGAAGGATTAGCCCATTCCATTCCCATCATATAGTCTTCCTCATCATATATTTATCACCTTATTTTTAAATGTCTTTCCCCTGGTTATAACATGGAGATTATTCTTCTTCAAGGTGATGATGGGATGATCTGAACAAGTATGACGAGAGCATTCCATGAAATCTCCCAATAAGCTCTGGAAGAGATACACTCTCTTTGTGGTGGGTACAGCTGAATCCTTTCTGTTCTCTTCTTTCGCCAGGAAGATATGACTAGCTGAAGTGTTTGGTTCTATATATAGCTGGCTGATGTCAGCTGGATGCCAGTCTCTTTGGAGAGGGTCAGCCTCCTGTTTGTCTTTGTACTAGGTACCATGCAGACCCAACCAGAAGGATAGAAACCATCCAGGACCAGGCAGATCATCCCCATTCATAACAAACTCCAGAAACTTCACCAAAAGGGGTTGGGATTGCTTTTTTCTGAACAACAAAGCCTAACAATAGGGTAAGTGTATTGTTTCCTGAAATATTTTGACATTGTTTGTCCTACAATCTGTGGCATAGAAGACATTTAAGTAACATCTTATCTCAGGAATAAAATAAGATGTATATTTTTATCTAGTGGGGAATCCACTTTCTTTGCTTATTTAAAGATGCTTTAGCAAGCTCATCAACCTTTTTGCTGTCACTTTAAGCAGTTTGCCAGAATTTTTCCTATTTTTAAGACTGTAGATCAAGGGTTAACAAAAGACAGCATATGAAATAAATCACAGATTTGCAATTTTTTTTAAACATAGTGTGTGGAAATGAGAAGGCCCAGACCACTGGCACTGATCTTGCTACAGAATGTGTGTAGCCAAAGGACAGTATGTCACTCAGGACTTCTTATCCTTGCATCGGAGAACATGTCTCTGATCAGATGTTTGCAAGGAATGATTGCCAGTGTCTTTGGCATTGTTAAAAAGACAACTTAGAAATAAGTATGCTCACTAATTATTCTGAAGACAATGCTAGAAATAAAAGTCAACTGGATTCTGCACACTGGCTTAACAATGTAAAAATGTGGATTTTTTTTTTCAGTGAGGAAAACTCCACCAGACAATCACAATGTTATCACATTCTGCCATGGTCAAAGAGAGGAAACAACAAGCATCAGCCATTATGAAGGAAATCTACGGCAATGGTATAGAGCTAAAACCGGTTACTGTATGTCCTATGTTCCTTTAGCCCCTTCCTAACATTTCTTTTTAATCTTAGAGTTTAACTCTCTTACAGCTCTGTCTCTGGGTATTCTGCCATAAATAATCCAGTGGGGGTATCATGGTGCCTATAGTAACTAATCCTTTTGTAGTTGTCTCTTTTCATTTGAAAGCTATTTTCAGATGAACAACTGTTGTGAAGGAATGAAGTAATCTAACAGCTGATGTACATTCTGCTTGGATAGCCTTTCAGAATATTATTTGGGGCTAATATCATGACTGGATTCCATTTTACAAGACTATTCATATACGAAACATGATTATCTGTCTATATCTTTTTTCCTGTTTTCCATTTTTTTTTAATATTCATTATAAAAAATATTTGTATCATTATTCTCCTTCTTCCCCTCAAAGCTAGCTATTGGGATTAAGAAACTTATTAGCTCTTGTCATTTCTATCCAATACATAGTCACTGGCTGATCTTTTAAGCAACAATTCAACTTTTCTGTTGCCATTTTGAGGGAAATGGGGACTATGAAAATCTTAGCTTGATTTTCAGAAGTGGGTGCTTAAAATTATCCTCCTAACGTGAGACTTTCAAAAGTGCTTTGTGATTTAGGAGCACATGTCCCATTGACTTTCACTGGGACTGTGCTCCTAACTCAGATGCTTTTGAAAATGCCACCCATAGAACCTTATTTAGGTGCTTAAATAAGTGGCCTAATTTTCAAAAGTGCTGAGCATCTAGCAGTCCCCCTTGAAGTCTGTGGAAGTTGTTTAATACTCAGCAATTTTGAAAATCAGGCCATTGGTTTAGATGCCTAACTATGAATTAACGACCTAACTTTAAATCTACTTATGAAACTCTGGGCTTTATTCTCCTGCTCACATGTATTGTGATAACTTAGATAACTTACTGACAAATAACCCACTTAGATAACTAACTGACAAATTTGATTCCAAGGAAAGTAGGATCAAGCCCTTTGTATATGTACAAAAAAGAATCTGCCCATGTAAGTGCCTGCCCATTCCTTTCACATTTTGTTGTAAATATACTGTTAGATTTTTTAAATGCAGTTTTATTAAACAGTTTAATAACTGAGTGACATTTGCAATATTTTTGTAGATGCCATTTCTGGATCCCATGTCTTTGTATTTAAAGACTATTTAAACCAAGCTGTACTGAAGCCAATTTAGGATTATTTAGATGTTCCAAATATGATATAATTGTCTCTGAAGTATCTTATTATTAGGTATCTCATTTGTTAAAGCTGACTGCAGTGATCAGTTAAATCATCCAATGGATCATTTAGGCATTTGCTGTGGGCCACATCCAGTTTTAATTCAAAATTAGTTAATGGGTCACATTTTTAAATGTAGAGGCTTAAGATCCATGCTCAAAAATGTGTGTGCCTACATTTGCATGTACAGTTCTTGCAATTATGAGTACAGATCATAACTTTATGCATGCAAAGGCATGTGTAAATACCCCCTTTGCAACTGTGGTCAAGGTAACTGCAACACTCAATTTACAACTGCTCACATTTTCACACACACAATTGGACCTCTCTTTTAAAAATTTGACTCTAGATTAGGCATAGGGAACTGGTGTGAGAAACAACTCAGCCTTCACCGGAAACTGGAACTGAATTGATTCCATATCTGGATTAAGACAATGTTGTTGGATCTGGGAAGCAGGACCCATGACAGGAGAAGGCCTGAATGGGGCCGAGGCAGAGTAGCAGGCAGCAGTGCAGCTCAAAACATTGGTGATTACCTGATTGCAAGTGAAAGTGGAACATCAAGGATTTAGGAGTGGGAGAAAAACTGGAGTCTGTCAGTGGGGGGATCTTGGATTGACAATCCATCCTTCTCACTGAAGGTGCAAAGGAAGAATGGGCTAGGAGAAAGATCCTCTTTAGAAGGCCCTGAAGATTTTGGGGGAGTGGGCACAAAATGCTGCTGCATCTGAACCTAGTCAGCATTCATATGATTGAACTGAATCCAGGCTTTTTTTGAGGTTCAAAGAAGTTTAACTTATTTTACTCACTTCTGCATTTCTTGTTTTCAGCTGGGAATGTAAACTGAAAGACTAAAACACTATGAAAAGCTGCTCTCTTGGTGTCTTTGGCTCAGCCCAAACCTGGTCATACTAGAAATCTTGTGAAGTCTTCTGTCAAGAGATTTCCAACCTGATATCCAAACCACTGATGTTCAGACAAGCCTTGGAGAAGCAGTCAAACTATCAGATGTGTTTAACCTCTTGAGACTCACTGATCAATACTTTAAATCAATTAAAACTTCCTACTCCTGGACATTTTCTAGCCATCTGGAGAAATTTGGGTAGGAATGTGGATTTTAAATCCTCAAGTTCAGATCTACAGGTTTGTTCTGACCCTTTAAAAAAGACAAAAAAAGCTTGGATCTGGGATTTTGATTTGGCCTATCCTTTGTTCCCTAATTGCTGGCCTGCAAACTTAACCTGAGTATGTGTGAAACTGATTTTTCCTTCCTAAGTGGAACACTTTGCATTTGTCTTTGGTAAACAGCATGAAGTTTAACAAAGACAAATGCAAAGTGCTCCACTTAGGAAGGAAAAATCAGTTTCACACATACAGAATGGGAAGAGACTGTCTAGGAAGGAGTACGGCAGAAAGGGATCTAGGGGTTATAGTGGACCACAAGCTAAATATGAGTCAACAGTGTGATGCTGTTGCAAAAAAAGCAAACATGATTCTGGGATGTATTAACAGGCGTGTTGTGAGCAAGACACGAGAAGTCATTCTTCCGCTCTACTCTGCTCTGGTTAGGCCTCAGCTGGAGTATTGTGTCCAGTTCTGGGCACCGCATTTTAAAAAAGATGTGGAGAAATTGGAAAGGGTCCAGAGAAGAGCAACAAGAATGATTAAAGGTCTTGAGAACATGACCTATGAAGGAAGGCTGAAAGAATTGGGTTTGTTTAGTTTGGAAAAGAGAAGACTGAGAGGGGACATGATAGCAGTTTTCAGGTATTTAAAAGGGTGTCATAAGGAGGAGGGAGAAAACTTGTTCACCTTAGCCTCTAAGGATAGAACCAGAAGCAATGGGTTTAAACTGCAGCAAGGGAGGTCTAGGTTGGACATTAGGAAAAAGTTCCTAACTGTCAGGGTGGTTAAACACTGGAATAAATTGCCTAGGTAGGTTGTGGAATCTCCATCTCTGGAGATATTTAAGAATAGGTTAGATAAATGTCTATCAGGGATGGTCTAGACGGTATTTGGTCCTGCCATGCGGTCAGGGGACTGGACTCGATGACCTCTTGAGGTCCCTTCCAGTCCTAGAATCTATGAATCTATGAATCTTAAAATTGAGCTTTTTTCTTTTTGTTTTTTGCATCATTACCAGTAATAATGATTCTGCGATTGGAATTTAGCTAACAATTCAATTATATTGCTTGAGCCACACAAAAGAATCCCACTCATTCTCCCAAAGCTGCATTGGCTCTGTATTGTTAACAGGAGTAAAAAACAGTAAAAATTTATTTTACTGAGTAAAGTAAATACTTATGGCTTGAAGCAGGTCTATTGCATAAAGAGGACTCATTTTTATTCAATCACTTTTCAATATCACTTTAAGATAAGTATAGAGACTCAAACTTTCTGTAAACAGATTCAAACCAGGAAATTTATAATTGCTGATTCAATACAAAGCCTGTTAGATCTACATCACTGCTTCAAATCTGGGCCTGGTTGGCAGAGACTGAAAGTTGTTACTATCCACCAGTTCTTTAGTGGTTTGTGTGAAATCAGTTTGGGTTGTTATTCCCGTCCCTAGTGGGCAAGGTCCACATCAGAAAAAACACTACAAAAGTAGGAACTAATAGGCATGTTTTTGTTTTCTCAAGAGAGAGTCCAGGTATTAAATGGGTGAATGTAACAATCTCTCACCTTTTCTGGCCTCCACAGTTAGGAGTGGAGGTGGATTGGTAGAATGGTGGAGGAAGACTTGGACTATTCCTGCTTGGGACAAACCTGTTTTGTAGAGGGCTTTACTTTCTGGGACTGGCAAGCTTCACCTTTCACAAATGCTGATTTCACTGTAATAGGTTTAAATGAAAGTAGAAAATAAGTTCAAAATGTTTTTTAAGATAGGCTGAAGTCTAATTTACTTTTAAACTATGAGAAAATCCTTGGCTCATTCATTTTTTTAAAAGTACATGTATTTTTTTGTGAAGGAAGCCCTTGATATCTGTTAACCTTTAAATCTAGTTTCCAGTTCTATATAACATCATTATTGCATGCTTTGACAGCTACATATTTAACTACCTTTTGTGGAGGTTTATAGATTCTTATTTCTGATTATGTGACAAACATATATTATCTAATATTCATGATTAAAATGTATAATCTACAAGAAAATATTTAGAAGATTTTAAACTGGAGGATTAAAAGAGATTAGGGGTGTGGATGAGGGAGGCAATATATACATCATATTTAAACTGAAAGCTGTTACGATTTTAAGGGGCAGGGAGGACTTGGCAGAAACAGAGAAAGAACTGAGGTTAAAAAGTTAAGATCAGGATTAAAGCATGGAGCTGCAGATTTAAGTATCAATTTATGAATGTTTAACTTTTGCATTTGGAGATGATCTTTTTTATCTTCCTCTAAATACCACTTTCTCTTGCTTCCCATCACCCTCATTGCACTGACACCATAGCAACCCCTATGCACATCATTAAAACAGGCAGCCGATTAGATTTTAATTTTCAGAAGACTAGAGTAAAATCTCACGTTTACATTTTTGGGAAGCTGCCTAGATACACAACAAAACACACAATTGGTTACAAAGTATTTGGATCCTAGCTGAATTAACATAAATGAGAGCTCCGCACACAGATCGAGGACAGTATGTGTCTGAGAGAACAGCGGGGCCCAAAATATTTAACATTCAGTATGGAGCAGATGATTGACAGAGGTTCAGGTGTGGCTGAACTGAATTCTCTCCACCCTATTCCCACAAACTTTCAATGTGGGCCAAGTTCTAGGCAGTGGAGCAAAACATATGTGAAAGGAGCTTTGCTTTACATGAAAATATTGTTGGACTAAGAGGTGAAATTGTCAGCTCCAACCAGCCAGGATACCTGCTGAGATATGCCCCAGATTCAAACACCTCTGACTTTTGGATGTGGGGGAGTTCAAAATGAAGTTCTGAATCAAAATTTTGTGGCTTTAGCCCATACCTAGTGCATACTATATCATGATGCCTATAAATCACCACTATCTGGCATTGTTTAGGCAGTGGGCAAGCTGAGACATCACCTTTCATGCTGAACTCTCTTAGTTTTATTGTTCTCTCTTAAATAACAGGAGGCTATCAGGGTTCTTGCTCATGTTATTTTTAATGCAGAAGTGCATTCTCCTGTTCCTGGCATTATCCATAGCTGTCTTGCTACTGCTCCAGTTGAAGTCAACTGCAAAAATTTGGATGACATCAGTAGGAGCAGAACTGATGCAAGTCCAGTGACTGCATCCCAGATGCAAGTCCAGTGACTGCAAACTTCTCTCTGTGTGAATTAAAGGGAAATTCAAAATTGCAGCAGCCTGGGATAAGTATTTAATGTGCCTGTGTCATTTAGAAGAGATTTATATTTGCCAGAATATCAAGAATTCATGTTGTTTAGGTTCTCTAAGCTTCCAGTAGATATTACACAATGTATTAAAAATGAGAAACTATAGAAACTCTGAAAATAAATATTAACATCTCCATTATTTTTTTTTCAGTTCTTATTTAATACCAGATGTTACTGTAGCTACCAACTGCTCCCTTATTGTAATCTGTAATGCAAAGTTAAGTTTTGCTCTTCGGTGTGGATACCCTGGAAGAAATTAAATAGTTTCCAACATGTAATTTGATTTCAGTTCATTTTACTATATTGCATACATTTACACACTAACTGAAGCCTGAAAATTCTGTAGTGCATAAAAATATTTAAAGAATTAGGGCTTATATCAAACACATACCAAAATGTCACCTTGAATAAGCAGAGCAAAGATTCATATTGGAGCCTCAGTTTTGCATAGCATGATGTTACTTCATATCTTGTCCTGAAGCTTATAAACACCCACAGAGACTAATGCCTTGTCGACAATGGGAAGTTTCTGTGCAGTAAAGCAGCTTTCTGCAGTGTAGCTCCCAAGGTGTACACACTGCCAAGCCACTTAGTGCGCAGAAACTGTGCAGTGGCAGCGCTGTAAAAAAACCACCCTGCCAAGAGGCATAGAGCTTTCTGCGCCGGGGCTAGAGTGCTCAGTGCCAGTGTAGACACCCTGGTCAATTACAGCGCTGCAATTGGCCTCTAGGAGGTGTCCCACAATGCCTGTTCTCGCCTCTCTGGTCATCGATTTGAACTCTACTGCCTTACCCTCGGGCGGGGCCAGTTCCAGCATTTTTGCCGCCCCAAGCGGCGAAGAAAAAAAAAAGAAAGAAAAACCCAATTGAGCTGCCGCTGAAGTGTCGCCAAAGAGGAAGGGAGGGAGTGAAGGACCCGCCGCCAAATTGCCGCCAAAGACTGAAGCGCAGGGATTGAGCTGCCACTGAAGTGCTGCCAAAGACTGAAGCAGAGTGATAGAGTTGCCGCCAAAGTGCCGCCAAAGAGGAAGCAAGGGACTGAAGGACCCGCCGCCGAATTGCCACCGGAGACCGAACGTGCTGCCCCAATAACGGCCGGAGTGCCGCCCCTTTCTATTGGCTGCCCCAGGCACCTGCTTCCTTCGCTGGTGCCTGGAGCCGGCCCTGCCCTCAGGTGACCAACCGTGAGCCCCACCCCTTAAATTCCTTGGGAATTTTGAAAGTCCCCTTCCTGTTTGCTCGATGATGCATGCAGTGGTCTCAGCACATCTTTCCAGGTGACCATGCCTGCTCCACACACCAGGCGATCCCCCGCTTGGAGCAATGCCGAGCTGCTAGACTTCATCAGCATTTGGGGAGAGGAGGCTGTCCAGTCCCAGCTGCGCTCCAGTTGTAGGAATTATACCTATGGACAGATTTCACAATGAATGACAGAAAGGGGCCATGAGTGGGACACACTGCAGTGCAAGGTCAAAGTGAAGGAGCTGCGGAACTCCTACCACAAGGCACGGGAAGCAAACCACTGCTCCAGTACTGCGCCCACGAGCTGCCAGTTCTACAAAGAGCTGGATGCGATACTCGGTGGTGACCCCACCCCCACTGCGAAGGCCACTGTGGATATTTTGGTGGCTCACATGCCAGTCGAGAGTGGACCGAGCCAGGAGGAGGGAATCTTGGACGAGGATGTAGAGAGGGAGAGAGACCCAGAGGCAGAGGATGACTTGGAGGTCAGAGATGCATGCAGCCAGGAGCTCTTCTCTACCCCAGAGGAGGCTAGCCAGTCACAGGGGGCAGAGCTTGGCGAAGCGCAAACAGGAGAGGAGGCCCATGATAAGTGGATTTGATTTTGGGAATTGCTGAAGTGAGTTTTTTGGGTTAGGAGGGTTGCAGAAAGCAGGCTTGTGTCTGTATGATGCGCATACCACCACATGCCTAGTCTGAGCGGCGGAACAGGCTGCTGATTGACTCCCTCACTTCATGGGAATCTGCCTCAGAGATCTCCAGGAAACTCTCATAGAGATACTGGGCAATCCACTGCTGCAGGTTCTTTGGCAGAGCTGCTTTGTTTCTTGCCCCATCAACGGTAACTTTCCCATGCCACTCTGCCATCATGGGGAGGAGGAGGGGGACCATTGCTGCACACAGGCAAGCCACATAAGGGCCAGGGTGGAAGTCGCAGTCTTGGAGAAGACTCTCCCTTGATTCCCTGCTCATCCTCAGCAATGAGATATCTTCCATTATGATCACATCCTATGGAAAATGTGGGGACAGGAATGATTATCAGGCCCCTCCTACAGTGCTGGCTCTCTCCAAGAGCCATGTGCTCAGTGTACAGTATGGTCCTGGAACACTGATTTCTCCTGCCCCTGCGGTTACTCACCATTTTGGGGGTCCTGTGGCTCATGTGTGCTTGCCTGGGGTCAGCCAGTTATTGACAGGTATGCGAATAGTGGCTGTGTTTTAAATCACTGAATCAGTGGTCTGTGTGTTGCAAACAATACTGCTTCTGTCAAACGTTGCATTTTGGTTTCACAGACCTGACCTTGGGAGCCCAGCCTCCCTCTTTGTTATCACTGGTTGAAAGGCTGCGCAGAATTAGAAAGAAGAACTAAAGAGGACTTTCTGTCATGATGCACTCCGCGGCTGAAAAACAAGAACTAAAGGAATGGCGGGACAGCGAGAAGAGGGACCAAAGTGAGACTGCGGTGTGCCAGAACGAAGCCATGGAATGGCTCTTAAACGTTATGGAGTGCCAAGCAGACACACTCCAGATGCTACTAGGACTGCAAACCAAGCAGCTCCACACCCGCCCTCCCCGGCAGCCGCTGTTGCAAAACTCTTTGACACCGCCAACACATACTTATCAACCTCCTGGCTCCAGTCTGTACCTGGTGCATTCCACTCCTGCCCTGTCACACAGTCCAGCCCTGCGGACTCCAAGTACCCACTGCACTCAACACCTGTCCCTCTGCAGTTTAGCCCTGCTGAAGAACAGTACCTGCTGCACTGTACTCCAAAGGACAAGGTTGGATATGATACCTGGACATACACAAATCTTTAACCATCCCGGGACCCCAGCTCCTCCTGGGACCTTCCCTTCCCCCAGCCCCCACAGTGCTGATGTGTTTATTTGTTTGTCTCTCTCCTCCAGTTGTTGTTTTTTTATAAAATAATTGTTTTGGTTTGAAAGCAATCATTATTCCATTAACTGAAAGCAAACAGAGTCCTGCAAAGCAACAGGCAATTTGCTTAAACCTTCACAGTGCGTTGTCTGCACCAATCACAATTACCTCCTAGCATTACAAGCACTGCACTCCCGAGCATAGCAACAAATATTAGTGGCTTTCAGATGCCTCAAGGTATCCCTGATCCTTATGGCCCCGCACTGCGCCCATCTAATAGCCCTGGTCTCTGGTTGTTCAAATTCAGCCTCCAGGCGCTGAGCCTCAGCAGTCCAGCCCTGAGTGAAGCTTTCACCCTTCTCTTCACAAATATTATGGTGTGTACAGGATGTCTTTCGGAGCAGGATGCGATTAATGGCCCTGCACACTTCCATCAACACGAGTCCAGCGGTCGACTTTCCTACTCCAAACTGGTTAGCGACCGATTGGTAGCAGTCTGGAGTAGCCAGCTTCCACAGTGTACTTGCCACGCACTTCTCCAGTGACCGGGCAGTTCTCATTCTCATGTCCTTGCGCCAGAGGGCTGGGGCGAACTCATCACACAGTCCCATGAATGTGGCTTTTCTCATCCGAAAGTTCTGCAGCCACTGCTTGTCATCCCAGACATGCATGATGATGTGACCACCACTCAGTGCTTGTTTTCTGAGCCCAGAAACAGCGTTCTACTGTGGTCAGCACCTCTGTGAATGCCACAAGCAATCTCATGTCATAGCTACTATGCGTGGTGAGATCAATGTCAAACTGCTCTTGCCTTTGTACTTTAAGGAATAACTCCACTGCCACTCATGATGTGTTAGTGAGAGCGAGCAGCATATTGGTCAACAGTGCGGGATCCATTCCTGCAGACCGAAGAGGCAGAGCGCGCAGTACACAAACCATTGAAAGATGGTGCCAAATGCGGACAGAAGCACAGGGATTGCTGGGATGCAAAGCAATGCATCACGGGGCATTGGGACAGGACCCAGGATGCCCCACGACCCCCTCCGCCTTCCCGCAACTCTTAGCAGCAGAAGAGGAAGAGATGCTCTCTGGGATAGCAGCCCAGAGTGCACCGCTCCGAATACTGATGCAAGTGCCGCAAATGTGAACACGCTATTGTGCAGGCAGCAGAGAGTATGAACACACAACAGCGGTTTCCCTTCAGCACTCTCTGAGCAGCGATGTAACTGCCAGCAATGTAACTCTGCCAGTGTAGACATACCCTAGTTCAATTATTAAAATGATGAGCTTGGGTAATTGTAAATGACAAAGTAGGAGAAGATGCTTAACAATATTATTTTTACTGGATGATATAATTACAGCCACATGTGACAAAGGCTACTTTCCAAACTCTGGCAGAAAGAAGTTAATAACAAAATAGTTTGCTAAGCATTGACATTATCATGGTGTAAAGAGTAAGCAAGGGCTTTAAAACTGAGGACACCAGATGACAGAGTTCTTCAAATCAGTGTCAGCATACTCAGTGCCATTAGTATCCCAACTTCCAGGACTTCTCCATAAGACTGACAATGAAGTTTATGCCATACAGGCTTACTCTTCCCCCTCCACCACCACCCATGCATGCATATTCATTATCAAAGTGCCCCAGGGTTACAATGTAAAGCCAAGGAAATGATCTTTTTCCCAAGCAGGGACCTAAGTAACACTGACAGCAGTAATTAGATTTCCAGCATTTGTTAATCTTTTGAAAAGAGATGCTTGTAAATTTCCTATTAATGAGAATTGTTAAACAATTGCAGCATGGAAAAAATAGATAATCATTCTGCAGGAATCTTGTAAAAGTTGTTATAAGCATATTTTAATTCATTGTTATGTCTTTCATTTTCATAAACTGGACTTTTATTCTGAAATTCTCTAAATAAAACTATTAAGTAGTGGCTCCCAGCTAATACAAACCTCTGTTACAGTAGGTAGCTAGCCTTAAATTTCTAAAAAATCTGAATGTGAGTGAATCATTGAGACAAAAACTATTGCAAGCAATCAGAAATAGGAAGATATGTGTAAAATAGGCTGAGGAGTTCTTTCTCTTTCCAGTCCAGGATATATATTGATTTATGAAGGGTCCAGGACTGAGGTCAAAGGGAGTTTTGGCACTGACTTCAGTGAAAGTAGGATTTTACTGATCACTAAGAAATTATATTGTAAGATACCAAGGGCCTGATTTTCAGAAGAGCTGAGCACCTACAATTCTAACTGAAATCAACAGGCGCTGTGGGTGCTCAGCACCTTTGTAAATCAGGCTCTCAGTGCAGTGGTTTAGACGCTCATTCCAGGCTACGGTATACTTCATAACTCCCTGAAAAAATTAGTGATTTCACTAATACAGCATGAAGCATGAGGATGTTACTGGGGAACTGGGTTGCATTTCTTGTTGGACCACAGATATAGGGAATATAATAATAAGCATTATTTAGCAAAAAGCAGCATTTAAGGAAAGCAGAGAAGAATATTCCATAAGGCGTATGCTTGTCTGTCGTGTTACAGAGTCAGATGGCCTAGACCTTGGAAAGAAAATCAGCATCCCCAGAGACATCATGGTGGAGGAACTATCAGTACTCAGCAACAGAGGTGCAAGGCTATTCAAGATGCGTCAAAGGAGATCTGACAAGTACACCTATGAAAACTATCATTATTTAGCAAATAAGCAAAGGAATGTGAGTATTTTGTATTACAAGTTTCTAAATACAGTACAATGAGACCGGTGTGGGGTTAACTATGATTTGCATGGTACTGATTGCAAGAATTATCCATAGCTTTAGGAAAAGATTTGAATTGAACCATGACCTGGAACAAGGCCAGTGTGAAACATAAAGTGAGCTGTATCATTTTGAGGTCTTCTAGACAAATCAAAAAAGGCTCAGATCTGGGTGCTGCTTTTAGGTCCCACAGAATGGGACAACAAGGTTCCAGGGCCTCAGGTTGAAAGTATTCACATCCAAATATGACTCAGGTCAGTAGTGACCAAAAGTCATTACCATGTGGCAGCTGATTGGTGATTTAGGATGATGTAAGGATTACTTTGTTAATAACAGCTAAGGGCTTTGAAGATGCAAAGTTTTATATAAACAGCAAGTATTAATATTATTATTGTTATTATTACTATTAAAATAGGTTGGTGATCTTATTCCAGTTCCTAGTCAGTAACATCACCTGTGCAATTGGCACTAATAGTCTTCCTTGCTGGCACTCTTAGGAAAGGAGTAAGGAATTAAATGGGCCATGGGGACAAAACTGCCCCTTGAGCTGGCCCTTAAGGAATAGGGTTGAGACACATTTGTGGGATAGTAGGAATTGCTGACAGGGAATCAGATGCTTCTATATTCTAATACTAGTTTTGACACTCATTCCTTCTGGGGCCTGGGGTAATACACCTAACCTCTCCGCCTCGTTTTCTACATTTATAGAAATAGTGATAATTACATTTACAGATTCACCTAGTTCTCAGGTGTGTTGTGAAGTTTAATTAGTTAGGGCTCTCTCCTGCAAGGTTCTGAGCATTTCAGTCCCAGTCTAGCAAAACAATTAAACACAGGCTTAACTGTAAGTGAGTGAGTAACCCCACTGACTTCAATGCTGGTTCAGGCCCTTAATGCACTACAGTCTGCATTTCAATTCCATGCATACTTCCCCACTGATTTCAGTTATGAAAGCATGTGACTGAGGAGCACAATTTGTCCCAGCATCTTTAAACTGCTTCAAAGATGAAGAGAGCTGTATAGGTATATATATTATTAATTAACCTAGAAAACAATTATTGCTAGATAGCAATTCCCATCCCCCAACAGTTTTTAAAACCTTCAAAGATGTTTCAAATGGTGGTGCTAATGCTTTTGGGTCCAGTCCAACTGCTAGTGAATCAAAACTTCCATTGACTTCAATGGGAGTTGGGTCAGATTCTTCATTTGGGGCAAGAAAAAAAATATATATATATATAAAGTATTGATGTGAGGTAGTATAACATTTTTATTGGCATGAGTATGGGATGAGCAGCACATTACTCAGGACTGGCAAAACACCAGGTGTTAAGGAAAACTATATATTGCATCATAGCATTGGGTATTTTGCTCTGAAAAAGCTATTTTAGCAACTCTTTTACAATTGTAAACATGTAGGGAGGGTTGGGTACTATACTGAAGCCAGGTTGGCTAAGTTACTATGAACTGGTCTCAGAAAAAAAATGCAATAAAATAACAGTATCATCTGCTGGATTCCTGGAAGCTTTTGATCCAGTTCATGAGGAGGAGCTTTGGGTAGCAGACCAGTAGTAGAGCCTTCCCTATTCCCCACTGCCCATACTAAGCAGAATGCTGAGGGAGTCCATGGCAATCAGATAGTATAAGATTATATTCATAAACAGGGGTTGAAATCCTCAATATCACACCTGAACTCTCCAATATCTTGCCTTGTTACCTATTCAAGGAAGAAATCTTAGCTCTGTGATCTGTTATCGTTCAGAAGCCCCTGCCTTTTCAGCTCAATAAATGGACTTTGCTCATAGATGAGACTCTGTCCCAATATCCTGTCATAGATAAAAAGATAGATTTTATATTCATTTTTTGTGATGAGTAGAAGGAAAACAGCTGGTGACTGGAGCTTCCAGATTTTCATTCACTCAGTCGAAATTAAAATGAGGACTAGGGCCAAGTTTTGATGTTGAGAAGTGCTGATTTTCAAAGATACTGAGTGCTCAGCACCCCTGAAAATCAGGCCATTTATTTGGGTCCTAAATGTAGATATAGGGTGGGATTTTCAAGGGCACTCAGCATTGGCCTAGATGCTCCCACTAACGTCAATAGGAGCAAAGTTATCTGAACGGTTAGCTGAGCACTTTTAGAAATCCCACCCTAAAGTGTCCACCTTTAGGCACCCAAGTTTGAACATTTTGACCTTATGGTTTAATATTTATTTAAGCTGAAAAATCTGAGGGCTAGAGTAAGTTAGGATGGCTCCATTGAAATGAATGATTTATACTACCTGAGCATGTGGGCCTGAGATTTTGAAAGCTGGTGGGCCAGATTCACCAATACAATCTGGCTGATTTGCACTGCCCTGGTAATGCAAAGCAGCCATAAAACTGATTGAATTGGCCAATTCCTGAGGAAATATGCTGATGACACTCCCCCCTTCCTCCCCCGCAGCTGCATGTTAACTCCTTATGCAATAGATAATAGAAGCCATGCAGCCAAAGTTAAGTCTGATACTAGCACTATAACTCACATGGGATTTCTGCAGTCAGTTCCTTGTTCAGTTCCCTCTTTGGTATTCTCCACAATGTAAGCTGAGCCATTCATATTCACACAGACCCTAGGGAAGGGAGAGAATGATGCCTTTTTAGTTTCTACTGACCTCCCTTAAGTGCCTGTTTGGTCAGCACTTGTGTGGCCTTGATCTACTCTGTGCCTTACACTGGAATGGATGATTTTGCCTGATATGATTAAAATGATCTTTCCAATATACTTTAGGAGCATTCTAAAATGTACTGACCTGATCAAAAATATTTCCTTTGTTTCAAGTTTAAAAAAAAGTATTTGTTTGTTTTTTCTATCTTAAGGAAATCCTACTCCAACACACTCTATATTTAAGTCCCTTTTAGACTGTCTCTTATTGCTAAAATAAGTTACTGACTGTTTTTTTTACAAGCCTCTGATTCTGTATTTAAAGAAACAATGATTAAGGCTTTGGATGTTTCCTTAGAACCAATGACCTGATGGGAGGTGGGGATAACTCCAGCCTATTAAAAATCTCCAAGAAGTCGCCTGCACTAAGATTGTTGTGACTACTGTAAAACAAGAAAAAACAATCCCACAAAGGTGTATAGACTTTTTGTGTGGCTGATGCATTTTCAATTGGTATACAAAAAGCATTTACAGAGAATCAATGGCTTTTACATTAACCCGCCAGATGGCTTGAATCCTAGAATAGGAAGGATCTAGGATCAGTCTAGGGCAGTATTTCTCATCCAGTGGGGTCGTGAACTGTGGGGCAGGGGAGGTGTCATGAAAGACAATTGTGGGGTGGGAGTCCTAAGGCATTGACATTTTTATTGCAATCTAAACCAAAGAAAATCTTCTTCCCCCACTCCCCATACACACTTACCCTTCAAGGTCTAGTATTCTCTATCAGCCTCTTGAAACACAGACACACCTAAATTATATAGGCTTATCATTGTTATCATTAATACATTTTTTGCTCTTACTTTTATAGTACATGTGGGGGGTTTCACAAACATTTTTGTCTTTGAACAAGGGGTCACCAGCATGAAAATACTGAGATACACTGATCTAGTAGATCGGGTCTTGGACTAGGTGATGGGTTCAGTTCTCAGCTCAACACAGACTTCCTGTGTGACCTTGGGCAAGTCGCTTACTATATCCCCTACTCAGTTTTCCATCTGTAATATGAGGATACTACTTCCCTACTTCAGAGAATCATATAACATCTCTTGATATGCATGTGCTATCAATGGTATTTGTTTCTATTCTAATGCAGCGTAGTGAACCTATGCAGAGTGTTAAAATGGAAACTAGCAGTGCCGAAGTTGGCCATCAGCACGCACCAATGACACCTCCTAATACACCTGACCCACGGAGCCCACCAAATCCTGAAAACATTGCACCAGGTAAAGTACAGACTATTGTAATTTGTGCACGTACTGAGTACTCAGCTATTTCACAGCACAGAAAACAGCAGAGCATTTTTTTACATGATCATTAATGGGATATTTATTAGGGATCAGCAAATTGATTCAAATGAGGTTAGAAGTACTGTAAAGAATGTATATGAATCTTCATTTGAAATGCAAATCAGAGTAGTTAACTTGCTTCAGTGTGGTTTATAAAAATCTTCACATACCTCTATTGTCTAGTTTCACACCAAAGTGGAAATACATAGATACATTGAGAGAGGCTATTCTCATGATATCTGTGAGCTAATTAATGCCATGAAACACTAGAAATCCCAGGAGACATTTAGGCCAAAGTATATTAGATAAGTTTGAATAAACATCTGGGGCCAGATCATCAGATCCTAAATCTGCATAACCCCATTGATCTGATCCTATCAATCTTAATTGTCTATCTGCACTAAAATTTTCAGCCATCTGAGCTTCAGCATCACTAATTTTATTACAGCTTCTAAATGTGAATCTGAAGTCACTGCAGATTCTGATTGAGCCCTTTATGTGGGAATAGCTGAGAGGAGAATTTGTCTCTCTGGATGCAGTGATATTTTTCTATTTTAAAGACCTTGCTTGCAAGGATCCTGTTTTCTTTATTTAAAGCCCTGAGCTACATGGAAGCCTAAAGACTAGAGCTGGCCAAATTATTTGTGACAAATAATTTGTTCAGTGAATATAGCTCTTTTTCCTGGTTCTGAATTATCCATAAGCAGGCAGAGGTTTTTACAAAGTCATTCTTTGTTCAGCATTGTTCAGTGCATGCATGTTTTGTGTAGACTTTTTCCAGCCAGTATCAACTGGATCAATGCCACTCTATCAGTGATTGCTAAAAGTACTAAGAGTTTTAGTACACTGTGTATCCATAAGCCCAATACAATGTGAATGGGTGCAATCTCTATTTCCAAAGTTGAGGTGTGATCTTTGAGCTCATTGTCTGCAGAAAATATTTGTCTGAACTCTGATTTTTTTCTGATTTGGAAACAAAACAGTGTTTTTTATGCTGAAATGAAGCAATAGAGTTAATTTAGAGAATTAGAAACCTATCAAGGTAAAAAGTTAGGAATAATTGTCCCTCTTCTTCCAACAAATAATTTTGGCTCAGATCTTAGGACAACCCCTTGCTGTTTTTAATACTCTCAACTATGGTATATAGTAAGGGCTTGATTCTGCCACCCTTACGCCTGTTGTGTAGCACCTAATTATGGAAGTAATCCCACTAAAGTCAATGGAACTACTTATGTAGTAAGGTACTGATCGAAAGGAGTAAGGATGAAGGAATCTATCCCTCATTGGTGAGGTTGAGAATGGGTCTGATTCTTCACTTGCTTGCATGGTGCAAGACAATGGAGAACCAGGGATACTGGATGGTTTTTCAAAAGTGCCTAAGGGATTAGGAGCATAGGCAGGGCTGGTTCCAGGCACCAGCGAAAGAAGCAGGTGCCTGGGGCGGCTAATAGAAAGGGGCAGCAGTCCGTCCGTTGTTGGGGCGGCACATCCGGGTCTGCAGTGGCAATTCGGCGGCGGGTCCTTCAGTGCCTCGCTTCCTCTTCAGCGGCAGCTCAATTGCTCCACTCAATCGGGCTTTTCTTTTTCTTTTCTTTTTTTCTTCGCAGCTGGGGGCGGCAAAAAAGCTGGAGCCAGCCCTGAGCACAGGTCCCACTGAAAGGCAATTGGACTGGCATAGGCAATGCTCCTAACTCTTTTTAGTGCTTTTTAAAAGCCTACCCAAAGACTAGTCTACAGGCAGAATTGAATTATTTTAACTAAAGGTTTGATTTTAAACTCATTTAGGTAAGCCAGTGCAAGAGGCTATGTGGACACTGGTACTTTGGTTTAAACCAGCTTAAATCAACAAGAAACAGGTTTAAGATAAACCAAAATAAACCACCCTTAAACCTAAATAAGAGCATCTATAAAGCCTTTTGCACTGGTTTAACTAAAGTGGTACAAATCCCCTATGTTTGCTTCCTACTTCTATGTAGTCTTGGACAAGTAATTTAACCCTCTCTTTTATTCAGCTTACCCTTCTATAAAATGGATATATAATAATTCTTATCTACTACATAGGACTGAAGTGAGCATTAATTCATATGTGTAATTGCCCCTTTAGATACCTGGGTGAAAAGTGCTATAAAATGCAATGCATGATTATAATTATTTATCCTTGATTTATTTCCATGAAGGATATTCTGGACCACTGAAGGAAATTCCTCCTGAGAGGTTCAACACTACTTCTGTGCCAAAATATTATCAGTCCCCCTGGCTAGAAGCCATCAGCAATGACCCAGAGCTGTTGGAGGCTTTATACCCTAGACTGTTTAAGCCTGAAGCAAAGCCAGAGCTGCCTGACTACAGGAGCTTTAACAGGTAATTTAGGAAGGAAGATGAATTTTACCGGACGGTAGAAATACATATGTGAAGTGGAATTTTTTTTTAACCAAACTATATGGGAAAAAACTGGTTCATACATGCACACACACATGCGCACACGCACACACAAAGACTTTAAAGGGGAAAGCACAATTAGTCTAAATCTAAATAATGGATTCTAAAATAAGCTCTAGCATAAACAACACAAGAGGAAGGTCATAGTAAAAGACTAAGAAATAATTAAATAAAGAAGAAAAAGTAAGAGAAGAACACAATATCCAATGAAATGAGGAATTTGATGCATTTCTAGCAAAGGTGCTAGAACTAGGGATGCTGGGGGTGTTACCGCACCCCCTGGCTTGAAGTGATTTCCGTCATATACAGGGTTTACAGTTTGGTTCAATGGCTTTCAACACCCCTACTATACAAATTGTTCCAGTGCGCCTGACTTGATGGAATAAATAGGACACAGCAAGGGCATGATCCAAAGCGTATTAGATCTTTCCAATGACTTCAATGGGCACTGGATCAGTCCCCAAGTGAGCACTATGCAAAGGAGAGTTCTGGTTAGAGTTTGGTTCATAAGCACTATAATAGGAACCATCAATTTTTGTTTCTTTTTGTTACAATCCACAATCAACAGATTTGTGTTTTAGGGTCTGATCCAGCAAAGACCTGAGTGCCCTCAACTCTCACCTGCTGCCCTTAAAAGCCTGGAGAAGCTGAGAGCATTCAGCCCTCACTGGAGCTGGTCCATCACCTGAAGCAACAGACCCTCCATTATGTTTAATGGGCCATTGCAATCTCTGGTAACATCTTAAACTAAGAGATTTCAGTTCTAAATCTGCAAAAATTTTAAGGCCCGGCTTGACAAAGCCCTGGCTGGGATGATTTAGCTGGGAATTGGTCCTGCTTTGAGCAGGGGGTTGGACTAGATGACCTCTTGAGGTCCCTTCCAACTCTGATATTCTATGATTCTATGATTCTATGAAAATAGGGTCACAAAAATAAAAACTAGGCACCAAAAACAAGGTACTGAGTGTGGAGCCAGCGGGGAGCTGAATGAGAAGTTATTTACACGGTAGTTGGCGTACTGTGGTTTTCATTGGAACCTCTTGTTATGTTGACATTGGTTGGAACTTGGAACTATTTTTGGGAGCTTTAAAAAACATCTAGACTGTGCCTCCCACTTTTATTCATATTGTGCACAATATCTTCTTTTATTAAAGTCACAGACTTTTTCTTTAAATGGCTCCTGTTTAGCTCCCGCTGACTAAGCCAAACCAAAAAACTGGCCAAAAAAATAAAAACAAACAAACAAACAAACCCAGCTGTGTGGCAATCTACTTCCATAGAAAATGGGAAATAGTGGGAATGTAAATCTGTAGGAAATTGTCAAGACCAACATCTACATTCAGGAGCATGGAGGTACGCAGGTGGACCTAAATTATGGGGGTGAGGAGGGGAAATACAGCTATCACATCATGGCATTGCATAGTCTCCCCTAAATCTGCTTCACAACAATTATGTGCATCACCAGATGAACAAGTAGTTGTAGCTATTGACCTGGAGGAAGAGCTGGGAAACAATGTGCCATATTCCCCTGAGAAAATGACATGAAAGATACTGACTGGAGAGCTTATGTGACCACAACAGCTATCATGGGAACAATAGCAGCACAGTTTAGCTACTATGGTTACTAGCACTACAGAAAACCTGATAGACACTTACAGATAGCAATTGAGTCAGACACATGCTGCCATTGCTGGTAAAGGGAAGAACCAGGGGCTGCACTGCAGCAGAATTGCTATAAACATAGGATCTGAGGTCTGGCTGATATTCAGATTTTCAGCCTCCTCAGGGAGATTAGGTTTTGTCCACTGCCCATTTCTCATCGCTACCAGTCTTGTTTTTCCATGAGGATGACGTGGTGTAACTGCATCTTTTGGGAGTACATATTCCTCTTTTGTGCATTTGTACATGGGAAGGGTCAATATCATCCCTACTAACTGTTATAACAAATTGAAACCTGCTACTGAAATTAATGTTTTGGTCTTATTTTGGTCCAGAAAGTTTTAAAAATGGAACTGGTAAATTCAAAATACAAGGCAGAATGATGTAATCCTTCATATTTTAAATAAAAACATACCCTGCCCCATCTGGAAAAAAGCACCAAACTATGCCAGGCCTAAATTGGCTGTTTGATGTGTACAATACCTTTATATTTATGACCTCTAGTCACTATTAATGCAGAAAGTGTCTAGCTAATTGGTTTCTTTCATTCCAATCCTGGAAACATGCAATTGATAAAATACTGAACAGATGAGTTGTGATGTCATAATGACATCACTGTGTTAGCTAGTATCAGTCAGGATTTTCAGTCCCACTGTGTCACTCCAGGAAGAATCACTTTCAGGATTTGGTAATTCCAAGTACAGTGCAACGCACAGGTACATTCACCATTAATCAGCAGAAGGAGAGAAGAAGTGGGATTGATGGCATGCTTGGCATGGAACTCCAAAGATAGTGTTCAGATTGTTCTTAGTACATTCAGCTATATTTGTTAAAATGACATTCTTTGATTTTAGAGACCAAATTTAGGATCCTTTCAGATCTGCTTGCTCAAGCACCACTACTAATGAAATCAATGGGACTTCACTAGGAGTTTTTCCTGACTAAGAAATGAGTTAGGTTTGTTGAATAAGACTCAGACAAGGATGACTTTAAATCAGGACTATTTTAGAGGTGTATGGAAGCTAGAAAAAGCTTCAGAACTTTTTTTGTGCGGAAATGTATCATTTACCCTTTCCAGCAATACAGGGCTGAATCTTGACCACATGTCAATGGGAGTTTAACAATCGATTCTAATGGGAGCAGGATCAGATCTCAGGAATTAATACAGCTAATGGTCTGACTTGGGGTTGGGTTTACACAACAGGAGCCTGGCAGCACTTGTAAGTCCACCAAGGAGGAGGCTGTGGCAGCAAAAAGCAACTGAAGTCGCGTCCCTGCTAAGGGCTTATAGATAACCAATGCAGTCTAAAATATATGTGGTATGGAGTAGAGCGCATGGTCAGGGTGACCAGAATACACAGGCTCAGAGAATACCTTGCGCAGACTCTGCTGGTAAGGAACCTGTGGAGCTCCTGGTGAAAATTAGAGGTGCCCTACTCTAATGGAAACTCTATAGGAAATGGCAAAACCAATTGCTTTCCTTTAGAGATGAGTCTCCCGGGGGACACAAGGAGAATTAACTGGCACAAAGGTAAGAATGTCAGCCTGGAAGAATCTATCCAAGAATCGGTATGGAAAAGCCAGTGTGAATTACTTTTGCTAATTAGTTTATAATAGGAAATTAACTTAACCCCTTCTTTCCACTCTCTTTCCAGTGGGGAAAAATGTCAAAAATAGAATTATAGGTGACAAATAAAGCACTGCAGCATGCCTGCATCTGACAACAAGCAGGTTTGACTGGTTCTTCCTCTCCAACTAGATCAGTCCTTGCTCAGGCCTCTCCCTTCCCAATCTATTGCTTCCAAAACACTAAGGAATCCAGTCCATCTGGCTAGTGCTTTGCTTGATTGATTTACAAACGCTGGATCTGATCCTGCAAAATGCTAAGTGTCTCCTGCTAAGTGTCGAGTGCCCTCAACTTGCAGGAGGCAGGCACTGTCTTAGCACAGTCTAGCAGGCAGTCCGTCTCCTAAAGAGCTTGTCTAAATAGACAAGAAAGACATAGGACAGGGGAAAGTGTATAACACACAAGCAGACAGCAGCGAACATACTGTTAGTGCGAAGATTTTTTTATTTTTTATGACTGGGTTTAGTTAGGAGGGAAATGGTTAAACTAAAAGTAAAGTAAAAGGAGGGGGGACACTGAAGGGAATGAGGTGAGGGGGAGGGGCACAGGGACTGGAAGAAGAAGTTAAGAGAGAATGAAGCTGAGGTGAAGAGATTGTGAGGGAGGGGAAGGAGAGGGTTGGAACAAACAGCCAATTGGCACATGCAATAAAAAGTCCAGTGGAAATTGTAGAAAAGTCTCTAGAATGTCCAAAGGTTCCTGCTTTGGCTGCTTCTTCAGATGGTCCTACCCAGTGGTGTCTCTGCATGGTTCCAATCCTCTCTGCAGCCCCAAGGCATCCTGGTGAGTGAGGGGACATCACCTGAGTCCTACTTTCTCCAGAGTGTGTGGGTGTGTCAAGGGCAGGTCTCCACTGCACAGCTCTAAGCAGAACGTTTAGGAAATGTTATTCACATTTTTAAAGAACTCTGGGCAAATGCAGATTTTTTTTATTATTATTTTATTATATGACTATAGCAGCTAAACCAGGATAGTTAACTTTCTCTCTCAATCTGTTAACCTTCAAAAATTTCAAATAAAAATTCTCTCCTTTATAGGGACAATTTAATAATGATTTTAAAAATGAGGAAAAAAATAATGTGCACATATAGAGCAGGGGCTAAAAAATACATGTATGTGCCATGATATTTTTAAATCATGCATCAGCATTTTAGGAATATGCAAAGTGAATATTAAACCACTCCCTAGACTTCCTGCTGCCATTGCCTGAGACCAGCATTTTTTCTCCTATATTGTGCAATGACTATTCGGAATTTTTTAGGCACTGGTTTTGGGTTACAGACAATGAATCAGAACTCAGACTATTTGCTTAATTTCCAAACAGTGCAGGGTACTTGTCGTCATACAAGTTATTGCTCACAGGAAAATGTACTGATGTCATGAAGGACAAATTAACATTTATTAGCTGATTACTGCACTCTCTTTCATGCAGATCATCATGTATTTCTGCATAGCACACAGGTATGTGTAAATAAATAATCCAGGGAGGCCAGCTTTAGTATAGCAGTTATTCATTGTTTGTAAGTTCAAAAGATATTTAGTGAATTTTCATAAAACACACAAATTTGAATGTGTTATCTATACCTATGTGCTCTACGTAGAGACAGAATTATAAACGGAAGCAATTATTTCATAATATAAAATATAATAATAATAATAATATCGAAGCACAAACACAAAATTAACATTGATTATCCTTTTGTTAACTTACAAATCCATAAACATTAAAGATTACATGAACACTACCCGGCGAATATATATCTTAATTAGAGCAGCAATTAAAATGATCGTTATTTTCCAATAACATGTAGGTCACTGCACTCACTCTGTGCTGATTATAAAGTAATTATTTTTAATCAGTAAGGTACAGTATAGAATTTGTCATGTGTAACCTGGAAGAAAATTTCCAAGCTTGCTTAGATAGTCACTGTGTGTGAAGAGTGGCTGCTGCTACAAAATCTGGTCCTTTATGTATCAAAAGATGTAGTTTTGGAGCCTGATCCAAAAACCATCCTCCATTCCCATGGAGTCTGGGTGATCAGAACCTTTCACAAGGCATTTACCACCTTGCCAGGATCAATTTTTGGAACCAGAGCTGGCTCTTCTTGGGATGATGTGAAAATGAGATAGATTCAGAAAAGGCTAAAATAGGGAAAGAACAAGTTAAAAATTACTTGGACAAATCAGAGGTGTTCAATTCACCAGTGCCTGATGAAATGCATCCTAGAATACTCAAGGAGCTGACTGAGGAGATATCTGAGCCATTAGCGATTATCTTTCAAAAGTCATGGAAGACAGGAGAGATTCCAGAAGACTGGAAAAGGGCAAATATAGTGCCAATCTATAAAAAGGGAAATAAGGACAACCCAGGGAATTACAGACCAGTCAGCTTAACTTCTGTCCCCGGAAAGATAATGGAGCAAATAATTAAGCAATTTGCAAACATCTAGAAGATAATAAGGTGATAAGTGACAGTCAGCATGGATTTGTCAGAAACAACTTATGTCAAATCAACCTGATAGCTTTCTTTGACAGGGTAACAAGCCTTGTGGATGGGGAAAAGCGGTAGACGTGGTATATCTTGACTTTAGTAAAGCTTTTGATACTGTCTCACTTGACTCTCTCATAAACAAACTAGGGAAACGCAACCTCGATGGAGCTACTATAAGGTGGGTGCAAAACTGGTTGGAAAACTCTTCCCAGAGACTAGTTATCAGTGGTTCACAGTCATGCTGGAAGGGCATAACGAGTGGGGTCCCACAGGGATCAGTTCTGGGTTCGGTTCTGTTCAATATCTTCATCAATGATTTAGATAATGGCACACTAAGTACACTTATAAAGTTTGCGGATGATACCAAGCTGGGAGGGGTTGTAAGTGCTTTGGAAGATAGGATTAAAATTCAAAATGAACTGGACAAACTGGAGAAATGGTCTGAAGTAAATAGAATGAAATTCAATAAGGACAAATGCAAAGTACTCCATTTAGGAAGAAACAACCAGTTGCACATGTATAAAATGGGAAATAATGCCTAGGAAGGAGTACTGTGGAAAGGGAATCAGGGGGTCATAGTGGACCACAAGCTAAATATGAGTCAACGGTGTAAAGCTGTTGCAAAAAAAGTGAACATTCTTCTGGGATGTATTAGCAGGAGTGTTGTAAGCAAGACACAAGAAGTAATTCTTCCACTCTACTCCGTGCTGATTAGGCCTCAACAGGAATATTGTGTCCAGTTCTGGGTGCCATATTTCAGGAAGGATGTGGACAAATTGGAAGAAGTCCAGAGAAGAGCAACAAAAATGATTAAAGGTCTAGAAAACATGACCTACGAGGCAAGATTGAAAAAATTGGGTTTGTTAGTCTGGAAAAGAGAAGACTGGGGGGACATGATAACAGTTTTCAAGTATGTAAAAGGTTGTTACAAGGAGGAAGAAGAAAAATTGTTCTTCTTAAACTCTGAGGATAGGACAAGAACCAATGGGCTTAAATTGTTTAGGTTGGACATTAGAAAAAACTTCCTAACTGTCAGGGTGGTTAAACACTGGAATAAATTGCCTAGGGAGGTTGTGGAATCTCCATCATTGGAGATTTTTAAGAGCAGGTTAGACAAACATGCCAGGAATGGTCTAGATAATATTTAGTCCTGCCTTGAGTACAGGAGTGTGGACTAGATGACCTCTTGAGGTCCCTTCCAGTTCTATGATTCTATAATTCTATGTACCTAACTGCAAAATTTCAGTGAGCAATCTCTATGCACCACATAGAGTAGTCTAGTCGATAGTAGATACTTCCCTTTGATTTTTTTTGTTGAATCTTGTGGTTTGCTTATCTGGTAGTATTGTTTTACCATGTATAACTTGCTAACATTCCAGTAAAATCTTCAATTGTTCTCTTTTGGTTTCTGCTGGTGTTCAATTATTTGTTTTGGTCTGCACTGGAGGACCAGTAGCCCCAGGAACTCTAGACCAATGGATCCATCACTCTGTATCAAACCCAGAAAACCAAGTGGGCCAACTGAAAGCTCTCAGTTTTCAGCTGGAATTCACTTGGGTGTGCCACTACTTATGTGGTTTTGTGGCAACCAAGAATCAAGGTCCAGTTAACAAATCTTAATTGCTTCTTTACTGGCCATAATCTAGATATATTCCAGAAAAACTATTTGATTGACTAACAGGTATGGCCACATTTGGTACAATTTATTTCTGTTTGGTTAGGTTTGTTTATACATGGGCGTTCTGGAACAGCTAAGGGAAAACTCTCAGCCCAGAAGTCTGCAAGTACAAAAGAATCACAAATTGTATGTGGAAATACTGTTGTTTTAAAATATTTGCAAATTCATTTAACTGTGTATGCTTGCTAAGTGTTTCTTATCTTTCCATTTGTCAAGCTAATCACCTCAGGACCATTTACCTTTAAATAACATTAAAAATACTGGCAGCAGATAATGGGCTAGATTCGGCCTGGGTTTCTGCAAACCTCTACCAAAAGAAACCCAGGCAGGGCTCTTGAGGCACAAAGTCTTCTTCAGAGAGTAGGTTTCAATTACAACATTGTTTTTCACCAATTTAACTAAGCCTGTTTCTAAACCAATTTAGTTAAATCAATACAACACTTGTGAGTAGATAGGGTCGTACATTGTTAATCCACTGACTTCAACTTCATTACCTTTGATTTATAGTGGTGTGAGATCAGAATCAGGCCCTTCCTGCTTTAATTCACCTTCTTGAGGTCTGTAATGCACATAAGACAGTAGAACCTGGTCCTTAATATGTCTAGAAGACAATATGTTCTGACTCTCAAAATAGGAGGGGAAGAGGCTGGAGCATATAGCAGATGTATCATTCGCAAAATACCTTCAGTGACTAAATCATCAATCATCAGGCACTCACTTTAAGTGCTTATTGTTCAATCATTTTCCCATCCAAATATTGAGTAACTATGACTATGAGAGAGGCTGAGAATAAACATGTATGTAAAGAAAAATTGTAAAGGAACAAAAGAGGGGCATTGAAGAGAATTTGCCAGAAAAATAATCAACATATGGCTTTTCCAAAAGTTTTCCAAGAGATCTCAGAAAGCTAGGAATCATATTACTGTACTGAAAAAATGTCATAACAAATCAAACCAAATCAAAACAAAAAACAGATTATTCTTTTTCAGCTCTTGGGGCAAAAGAAAAATGGGTATTGTTAAAATCACATTTCACTTTTATTTCCCCCCCACCATCTTTACAGAGTTGCCACTCCATTTGGTGGTTTTGAGAGAGCATCAAAGCTGGTTAAATTCAAGGTACCAGATTTTAATCTACTGCTGCTAAATGATCCCAGGTTCATGATCCTCGCTAATCCTCTTTCTACCAGGAGGTCCTTCAACAGGACTCCTAAGGGATGGACGTCAGAGAATATTCCCATAGTGTTCATCCAGCCTTCGGATTCCAACACTGTTCCAGAAACGGATGACCTGTGAAAAGGAAGCTGTTGTTTTATATTTGATACAAAATGCTGAAAGCTGACCATAAAAATCAGTGTGTTATTATTTTGACTTTTAATAGATGCTCCTTGCAACAACCTCCATTGGTAGCTGGAGTCTAATAACTTCTGATACAGTATCCCTTTTCATGAGTTTAATTTCATCTAGAAATCTAATATAAATAAAATAATTTGGCAACTATTCATTGACACATTTTTGACTTTTGTCTGTCTATACCTTTTATTTTTTTCACTTTTATTCTTTAATGAAAACTTAATGTTGTTTCAGACCTTTGCATTGCCACATTAAGAGCAGTT
Source organism: Chrysemys picta bellii (assembly GCF_011386835.1). Taxonomy (NCBI): domain Eukaryota; kingdom Metazoa; phylum Chordata; order Testudines; family Emydidae; genus Chrysemys; species Chrysemys picta. The sequence continues at coordinate 40,549,204 of NC_088795.1, forward strand.
GTGATAAGGAAGAAATGACTCTGACATCATGGCAGTCTATTCTGGTCCTAGCAGATCCTCTCGATACCATGTCAGATTTGTTCAATATACTGTCAGTACTGCCTGCTTATTCTGGGATTTGGAAATGAAGCTTGGGCTCCAATCTTGCTCCCTGTGAGGTTAAAGCTCTTCAGTGAGAGCAGGCTTATCACTTATGTTTTTGCTGATTCTTGTATCACCACCAATAGTAAGTTTAGCTAGACAAATGTAGAAAGTATATAGTAGATATAGTTATAAGAAAGAGAGACTACAGAATGAAATGGTGAGGTACAAAGGTTATACCTACATGAGTTTGAGGTTGTTCTGTTATTCACAACTGCAAAGACATGAATGAGTGAAAGTACTTATACCAAACGAGTATTAATAAAATGAGATAGGTCTTTATATCAAATGAATATCCTGCTTGAGAAATCCTTCTCTAGCCCTTCCATAGCCATAATGTATATTTGCATAAGTCGTTTTTCTTTTCTGTCCAGGTTACAGAGTAGAATTGGGGTTTACTACAGTGTGTAAGAATTTTCTTGCATGTTGTACAGTGGTAAGCCCCGATGTATTAGGAAAATGAAGGATTGGGCTGAACAGAAGCTGATATGATTCAGATACACACACGCAGCAGATAAACTAAATAAAAAGGTGTCATTTTTAATGTCTTTTTTCAGATTAGAACTTCATTTTTAATAAGAGGCAAAACATCAATTTAATAACTGATTTTTCATTAATTTTATCTTTTGTTTGAGAAGGATACAACATTTGCATGTTATATTTTTAAATACACAATATGGTAACATTACATTTTGAATGAAGAATGTCAGTTTTGGGGAATAGGTTGTGAATTTTGTCTGTAAAAACTCTCTTTTAATGTGTACCGAATCCATTCTTAAGGGGCTCATGATGCATGTGACTCACGTTAACTTTCTGATCACAAATATACATGTTCATATGCCTGTTTTTCTTGTGAAATGAGCGGATGTGTATAAAGTTTTACAAGATTCACAACTACATGCAACCCCAAACTTTAGATCACAATTAAACCCCACTCTATGGCGATGGCTACAATAGAAAGATTACAGCAGCACAGCTGCTCCAATGCTGCCACTCTAAGCCAACAGGAGAGAGCTCTCCTATCAGCTTAATTACCCTAGTCCCTGCGAGCAGAGCTCTCCCGCCAACATGGCACTATCCACACCAGCGCTTAAGTCAGTTATGTCGCTCAAGGGTGACTAATACATACCCCTGAGCAACATAACTTATGTTGACTTAAGCTGTCGTGTAGCCATAGCCTATATGATGTAGCAATGGCTAGACAAATGAAATGCATCAAGACACTACTTTTTCAAAGGCATTTCTCTAACTGATGGTGTTGATCCATAATGGGTTCATCTACAAAAGTGAGTGATTCAGAGAGGATCAGATGTGACTGAGGTAAAGAGACATAGAATAAGACGTAAAATGGGGAGACCGGAAGGCTTAAGAGAGTTAAAGAGTAACCATGGATGAATAGTTTTAACACTGGAAAGAGGTCATAGAGGTACATTTCCAAATGAGTTGAAGCCTACCCTCCACTTTTGTGGTTGTAATTTGTACTTGCAAAAATTGCACAGCCATTTCAATTGTGGGTTCAAGTCAGGTAGTTAGGGGCACAAATTCTCTGATTTCTCTCCTGCAATTGATTTTGTGGCACAAGGTGAACACAAATTGTACAGGTGTCAATTGCACCTACCAAACAGAGGCTGCTCCTTAGCACTTTTGAAAATTTCACCCCATCCAGCCCAGGAGTCAGTTTTAGGATATTTATTGTTAACATATAAAATGATATGGGCAATGACACTAAATATGAGTTCCCCAATTCTGCAAGTGTCACAAAGAGACTAGAAGTAAAGTAAATAAGGAGGAGCATTACAGCCAGATTCAAAGCGATCAGAATTGTTTAATGATTGGGCCAGCAGATGACAAACACATTTCAATGCATGAAATTGCAAAAATACTAGTCTGTGAGCATAGATCAAGTCAGGGGAATATGAGCTAAATAAAAGAATAATCCAGCATTTTGATCAGGAAAAGGATTTGCAGATTAGCAGATTAGCCTACACTACAAATTTATGTCGGTATAACTCGACACCCCTGAGCGATGTATACTGACTTAACTCCCAGTGGCTTCTCCTGTTGACATAGCTACCACCTCCCATGGAGTTGGAGTATCTACGCTGATGGAAGCAGCTCTCCCATTGGCATAAGTAGAGTCTTCACTAAGCACTACAGAGGCGCAGCAGCCCACTCCCACCCCAAATCATACTATGCTAGGTCTCAAATGTGCAAAATGATCCACTTGATCCACCTTTACTATGCAGAGTTCCACTAAAGTAAACAAAACTCTGTACCTGTGTAACGGTCCACTCAGGGAGCTTCAATTTGCAGGATTGGAAATTTAGGGCCTTTCCATTGACTTCAATAGGTTTTGGATTGGCCATTTACTTTGTGAGGCACTTGCAAGATGCCATTGGGATATTCCATGCAGTTACAATACCACTGGAAATATATTGTCTTTGGATACGGAGAAGGGCAATGCTGAAGAGTCTAATTCATGATTCAAGAGTAAATGGGGAACTGAGGTACAGCTGCTTTATGCATAGGTAAACAACCTTAAGGAATAATTTGTCAGCAAGTACAGAGTACAAATGAGTCCATGAGACACTTATATTTGTTTCCAGAAAAGGAGAGGATAGTAGGGTACGATAAAAATGCAGGAAGGTAGAGGAAGTAAGGGCACATTTTGAAAAGGCTAGCAGGCCTTTATCTGTATATTGAGCTAGAAGGTTGTTTCTTGTCCCTAAAATTTTCTGTGCTTTGTTCTCATTTACGCAGGGCACCTTTACACTACTCTGGTAAACATTCCCATGGCCTCTAATGGCTATAGAAGGCTGAGGATATGCAGGTATCAGCTGTAACTATGATGTTATTTGTACAGAGGTGGAGTCGGAGATGGCAGCAGCTATGTGTTGGAAAGAAAGCTAGCCTTAAATCCATGTGGTCTTTCTCCCCGTTTCAACAAGATTTTTAGCCAATTTGTTCTTCTCGTTGCTGCATAAAGAGTATTTTTGATAGCTGGTTCCAGGAAATGAGAATGTGCCTCCCATATTACAGTCTTAGGTTACCAAGTATCTGCCTTTAGAAAGAAATGTTAGACTAAAGTTCTCCTGTTTATCCTGTACTTTGATGTAAAGTTCCCTAATTACATATACACTTCTCAGAGGTCCTGATTGTGTCAATCTGTCTGATTGCTCTTCTTCTTCATAATCCAAATATCTCACTCTTTTGGAAATAAATTCAGATTATATTAACTCCAATAATGTGTGTTTTAATTCATTTAATAGGATTTTGCTGTTAGCAAATCTCAGAGGCAGAAATTACCTGGTAAATCTGAAGATAGAACAAAACATGAAGGATTGAACTCCTGGCCCCACTGAAGGCCAGTGGAATTTTGCCATTGATTTCAGTGGAGCCAGGATGTAGTTTATTTTTATCAGATCACAAAGTATGTCAAACAAATATTTGTAAGTGAAGTTTATGCCCCTATTTCATCCAATATGTGCCCAAGAGCAGAATTAATGCTGTGAGAATAAAGGAATAGGGCTAACCATACAGGAAGTTGGACTGGAGGAGTACATTAGTAAAGATGGAAACTGTCCTAATTCTTCCTCCAAAATTCAGGTAGATTGATTGAAACTACAATAAAAAACAGAATTATTCAACAAAAATAATTTGGAATATGCTATGCCAGGGACAAATTCACCAACAGAGGTGAGGAAGAAATTTTTTTAATAGGCAGGTTATTCCATAATTGTCCACTTTTGTGTTTTTTGCACTTTCCTCTGAAGCAGCCAGTACCAGCCATTGTCAGAGACAGAACTATGGATTAGATCAGGAGTAGGCAACCTATGGCATGCGTGCCGAAGGCGGCACGTGAGCTGATTTTCAGTGGCACTCACATTGCCCGGGTCCTGGCCACCAATCTGGGGGGGCTCTGCATTTTAATTTAATTTTAAATGCAGCTTCTTAAACATTTTAAAAACCTTATTTACTTTACATACAACAATAGTTTAGTTATATATTATAGCGTTATAGAAAGAGACCTAAAAATGTTAAAATGTATTATAATGTATTAATAAACCTTAAATTAGAGTGAATAAATGAAGACTCGGCACACCGCTTCTGAAAGGTTGCCGACCCTTGGATTAGATGGACAATGGGTCTGAACCAGTAGAGAAATTTCTTGGAACCCAAGAATTTTTTTCCAGCTCAGCTCTTGTGTAGTCTAGAACCTAATGACCAGCTGCTGCCATTCCTGAGACATCATAGTAACCTGTACAAAGTGTTCTGAGACATACTTAGGACATGAAGATAACAAACTATCCTCCAAAAGGGATAATAAAAGCCGTATATGGAAAATGAAATACTATATAAGTTAAGGCAGAGCTATTCAAATTGTGGTCCATAGATCACAAGTGGTCCTGTGGAGCACTTATTGGTGGTTCCCAGAGAGTTGGCTGGTCACATGGTGCTGGCTCCTCCTTATTATTTCTGGAGGCTACATTTTGTTGAAAGGCAATTACAATACATTAAATTATTTCCTAATATTACTTTCCGTGTCTGTAGTTGTTGTAGTTGCCACAGAGATATTATATGATTGTGAGGGAGACGGAAGCTGCTCCAGAAGATAATTTCTGTATTACAATGTACTCAGCACTGATAAAGTTTGAGAAACATGCTGTTAAAGTGTCATGGGTCAGTCAATTAAATGCTGTTAACATCAGAGACTCTGTTATACCAAACTCACATAAGAAATACACATCAGGAGTCCAGTTTTCAATTGGGGACTCCTCCATAAGACAGCAACATCCCTCATTTGGATGAGGGTACTGAGGAATGTACATTATAAACATACACAGCTAAGTGTTACTATGAGCATCCAAATGTGAAAAATTTGGACATCGTATTAAGGACCCTTCTACATTCTGGATGGGATTCTGACCCATATAAAGTCAACAGCAAAACTCCCAGGGTAGGATCCACAAAGGGATGTAGGGATTGCAACCCTGAGCATTGCAGCACATACCTTTTAGGCATCTAGAAAAATCACAGAAACAACACTGGAATCCACAAAGCCTGAGTAAGGTGCCTAGGCTCCTATACCATGAATGGGGAGAGACAGGCACATTAGAATGCAATCCACAAAGCCAGCATACTAGGCGGGGGCTGCCAAAACTAGCCAATGGAAGATGCTAACCAGAGGGATGTTTCCGAAGTCCCATAGCTCGCACAGAGATAAATGCCTAAGTCTGGGCTGCAAGGCGGTGCCTATTTCTGCTTTTGATCCATGAACCAGGGGAAGACAGGCATTCAGTCACGTGTGGTGCTGAAACAAAACAGCCAGGGAAAAAGGAGCCTGACCTTTAGCCTAGTGGGTAGGGTACTAACCCAGATTGTGGGAGACCCTCTGTTCAGTCAGACCTTCTCCTGAGGGGAGAAGATACTTGAACAGGGAGCAGCCACTTCTCAGATGAATGCCCTATCCATGAGGCTAAAGAGTAATTCTAACACTTTCTTTGGCCAAATTGATATTTAATTATTTAATTAAAGTGGAACAACTTCAATAAGAAAGATTGAGGGAGACCCACATCAGAATATTCCATTGCTTAATGACTACAGCACTCACCTGTGAGGTGAAGATTCCTCATCAAATCACTTCTCATCAGGTGGAGGGGAGGATAACTTGAATTGGAAGGTTTCCACATTCTGAGTGAGTATTCTGTGCTCTAGGTCAAATGTGATAAAGGAGGTTCTCCTCCAGTCCCAACTCCTGTCTGTTTTGTATGACTTTACCAGTGGGGTCAAATGTGGTAGGTAGTCTCTCTGAGTACACCAACTTGACTGGGCCCCGTATACTACTCAGGTGGCTGAATGCCTGTCTTCCCTGGTTTGTGAATTGCTCTGGGGCTTAGGCAGGAGATACGTGTCCAGACATCTAGAGTGAGGCACCAGTGTGCATTCTCAGATGCATTCACATAGGTGCCTATGGAACTTTTACTGCAAAAACTTGGGCACCAAATGAGTTAAGGCACCTACAGAATTAGGTGGCATCTGAGCAGTTTTGTGGATTGCAGTGATGCCTAAAAATGGGACTTAGGAACCTAAGTACCTTTGTATATCGCACCCCCATTGACTAAAATGGGATAGGATTCCACTCTCAATGTCCAAATCTAATGACTATATACTACAGAGATCAAGTTAGAAATCAGCTCACTATGAGTCACAGGCATTTTTTACTGAAATGAAAGTTACATTTACTACACAAAGTTTACAGAAAATGGATCTAATAACAGGAGAAAGGCTGTTCTTGTGTCACTAAAGGACAAGATTTGGAGTCAGGAAACCAGGGCTCTGCCACAGGCTGATTTTGGGCAAGACATTTAATCTGTTTGTGCCTCAATTCCCCCATTAGTAATATAGGGATAATAATATTTCCCTAACTCATAAGGATATTGTGAGACTAAATTCAATAATATTTGTGAAAGGCACTGAGATCCCTAAATCACGGTAAGTGTATAAGTAGCAGAGAATGAAGTGAGCCAGCTATTCTTGCAAAAACAAGTAGAGATCAAAATGTTTAATAAGAGTTGCAAAAAGAACATTCTGAACTCTGCCAAGTTGGGAGATGATTGTACCAGCAGACTTATTAATGCAGGAATTTTTTCACACTGCTGTCTCTGAAGGACAGAATTTTGTGCATTTTTAAAAATAGTTACTTGTTTTTATTTAACCTCCAATAGTCTATATTTTAAACATCCTGTTTTCTTATGAAAATAGATACAAATAAACAATAACCAAAGTAGCTACAAATCTTTCCCCCTTTTCTATGGGTGTAGAGGCCTTCTTGCAATAGAATTAGTGTATTTCCTTTGAGGTGGGAGTGGGGAAAGGAATGAGCAGGATTTAAGGGGGCTGTGCAGTGCAGGAGAAATCCCTACATGGCACAGAGACCAGGTCCCAGAGATCTCCCTGTGTGCTGCCGCACCACATCTGTTTATATTCAGCCCTTCCAAATCCCATAGTGGAGATTCCAGTGGCTGTGGAGTAGCCGGGGAGACTCTTCTGCCTTTTCCACTGCCAATTTCCCCAATGTAGTTCATGTACCATCTCACTCAATATTACCTGGTAAACCACTATGAATGACAGTTTCAAATGAGCAGAAATAATGTGTAAGCCATAAACAATGTTTGAAGTACGTCAGGATCTTCCAAAGCTGGGCCACTGTAAGCCATGAAGGATCACGGGTGTTTCTCAGGTCAGACTAAAGGAAAGTTTTTCCCCTTCCTTAACTCTGACAGCTAAATTCCAGCACTGGGTCATTCCTTGAGTTCTTAATCAGAGCACTTTAGATATTTTCAGGGAAACAGAAAAACAAGAATATTTAGTTCAAATAGGCAGAAGGTGAGCAAGCTGACCACTTATCGCAAGTGTTTATTTCAGAACTAAACTGGAACGTGCTTATTCTGTGCAATAGCTCTGCAATGTTTGAAATATATTTCACTGACTGGGGGATGGCTGGGGAAGCGATGCTGAAGCTAGAATGTGAAGGAAAACACAGAGAGTCTGAGGAAAAAATCACAGGCTCATCATGTTTCATGGTACTTCAGTCTATCCTTCTGCCAGGTAGTCTTTTGTGAACAATAACAATGGTGAGGGCAGAAACAGCAGGGGAAGGAAGGTGGAAAGCAGCAGGATAGAAAAGGGAGCATAGTTTTGGTTTGAGAATGAAAACATGAGCAGGAGGAAATTGCCCCAAGCCAGATACCAGTGTGTTTCTCTGATAGGAGGGAACACAAATCATCCAGGACTGGCTGTAAGTTTGGCAGCCTCTGTGTACTACAAGGCAGCGGCATTCAAAACCTCTTCTTACAGCACAGTGTATCTATCAACCCTTCCTAGATCTGACATCAGTTTGAGATTAAGTCTGTGAGTGTATATTTGGTGTCTATGAGTGGGTGCATGCATTTTACCACAGGTTATTGAAACAAAAGAGAACAGTGAAATTTTCCTGAAGAAAACCCTATGGCCAAGATTTTCAAGAATGGGTCCCTAGGGTTTGATTATCAACTCTATATTTTGGTTTCTAAACAAGAGTCTGATGAGCACTCAGAAGTCAATGGCTACTGCTGGTTGCTCAGAACTTATGAAAATCAAGCCATTTATTTAGGGGCCCCAATATGTATGTAAGATTCCAACTTTAGGGATCCATCTTTGAAAATCTTGGCCTACTTTTCTTAAAAAAATAGGAAATAAATAAACTTTAGATGACTTCAGGGAAACTACTCCTGGCACTATGCTTAGCATTTTCAGAGAAGTTATCACTGTTGATAAATAAACTGGAGAAACGTTAACAATCAGTTTAGTGTAGATGAAACAAATAAAGGAAAAGCAAAGTTTACTGTGTGTTTGCTGTTATGTCTAGAGGGAAGTGAGGAGGAAGAAAAAAGGGATGATGTTTATGCTCTGTGAAAGTTCCCCTAATGAGATAACACCTGTGATCCTTCATGGCTTACAGTGGCCCAGCTTTGGAAGACCCTGACATACTTCAAACATTGTTTATGGCTAGCACATTATTTCTACTTATTTGAAACTATCTTTCATAGTGGTTTACCAGTAATTTTGAGTGTGAGGGTACATTAACTGTACTGGGGAAATCTGTAGTGGGAAAGGAGACGAGTCCCCCCAGCTACTCCACAGCCACTGTAATCTCCACCGGTATTTGGAAGGACTGAATATACACAGATGTGGTGTGGCAGCACAAAGGGAGATCACTGGGACCTGATCTCTGTGTCATGTGGGGATTTCTCCTGCACTGCATAGCCCTCCTAAATCCTGCTCTTTCCTTTACCCCCTCCTACCTCAGAGGAAATGCACTAATTTTGTTGCAAGAGGACTTCTACACAATAGAAAAGGGGGAAAGATTTGTAACTACTTTGGTTATTGTTTATTTGTATCTATTTTCATAAGAAAAAAGGATGTTTAAAATATTGACAGTTGGAGGTTAAATAAAAACAAGTAGTAATTGAGAGGCATGCTTGGCTTATTGAATTTTAGAAGATCTAGCCCAGTTCCTGTTAAAACCTGGCCAATATGTCTTCATCATGGGAAAACGTTTTGTGTCCACTGTGTAAGTTGCATAACGTTGGAGGGAATGTAAAGGCACAGAAACACTCATTTTTATAGCTGAACAAAACTTTGTTGCAATAATACATAGGCGCTGTTGAAATAGACATAGACATAGCGATGACTCCTGGTATCTACCTAACTTTCCAGGGCAGGGTCTTTTTTTGGTACATATCTTTTCTGAACTTGATTAGCCCTTGATTGAACAGGTCTTCTCTGAACATCCAATGTACCCAAGATATGGAAAAGACACTCACATGTGTTAAGGGTCTCCCCACACTTGCATTGTGCCCTGTTTTTGTTCTTTTTTTTTTTCGCTGTTAATTTCTAAGCTCCCATCTACTCTCTTGATTCCCACGAGCACATGGTACTGATGATCTGCCAGACTGGGGCCATAATAATTGCTCCCTATAGTCATCCAGTTTGGAACTATACCTCCTATTTTAACTTTCCCTTTGAACAAAACAATCACTTTACTACTGTTTTAAACATTCTACTAGGATGTGAATATCCCTATACTCTAAAGAAATGAACATCAATTCCAATAACATGGTCACATTCTTCCACAGCCCTTGATCATGTATGCTACAGGTCATGTCTTGACAACAACTACAGCAAAAATCTTTTAATCCCTATAGTACTGTTATGAGTTTGTACCACTTATTCTAGTTTTAAAAAACTCTCCTTTTAGTTCCTTTCAGGGTTCCTGTGCCACTTGTGTCATTCTCAGTCTGAATAGTGTGAAAGTTGTATTAAAATTCTCCAGACTGAAAAATGGCAGGGAATCTTAAAATATACCATAATTAAAGCCCAACAGACTAGATTTCCTCTGTGAAGAAAGACTAGAAGAAATGGATATAAGCCAATATGGCTTCATGAGGGACATCTCAAAAATCAGAAAGTAAAAACAAATTTATACTGGAAAAAGTCATAAGCAACAAAATAAGAATACACAGAGAAAAGATAAGCAAAAACTCAGAATAAGCTCCCTAATCCTGCTTTGGGATCCACAGATCTTTGTGGCATCCTAGTGAAGTCATGCAGAATTGAGCACTAAATTGATGCTAGCCAAAGGGGTAAGTGGAATAAGAAGTGTTTTTACAAATATATCGAAGGAAAAAAGAAGTGCTAAAACTTCCTCAACAAAGGCCCTTGTGACTATATATAGAGGAGAGTTGTGATCCCGTTTGAACATAGACAGGGTTTGTCCAGGCTTGAATTTACAAGTGTGTTAGTTAAGTCAAGTTAATTGACAATCAATGATTTAAGGCTGGATCACCAGCTCTGGTCTAGACAAACGGTGTGTGTCTGTCTTTGCTACCACTCCATCCTGAGCGTAGTATTAATCAGTAACAAAGCCCTTTCCACGCCAGAGTCCTTTGCCCTGATGGTTGGGGGCAGAGACCACCCTCTGGGCCCCACCTGCCTTAACATATAGGGGGCAGGAGAGGGAATGTGGTCAAGTCTTGCGATTTAAACACTATTCAGTAATTTTTTAGTCACGGGTACTAACCACGCATGCGCTGCTCCACGCTGCTAGACACACCCACCCATAAGTCTCTCTCACGGCGTCACTCCCCTGCTCTTCCAATCGCCGTCAGGGTGCTTTCAATTCCCCTCCTCTCCCGGGTTGCGAAGACTGCGTCTACCTCACCTGCGGCGCGCGCTGGAGGTCGCAGTGGTTTGTGAAGATCCGGGCTATTGAGACGTGCTCCCCCCTCCCCTTGCGCCGCCGGCTCTCGGGCGCGCGCCGCCAAGCCACCTAAGCGGTCACGCGCCAGTCGCCGAACATTGGAAGAAAGTTACCAGCCGAGGGCGGGGCGGAGCCGAGTCGCGACCGGGCCGGGGCCGGGGCCGGGGCCGAGAGAAACGGGTGCTGCGTGCGGGGCCGTCCGGGGCTGGAGGTGAGGCCGCTGGAGCCGCTGGTGGGGCGGGTCTGCAGCCGGAGTGGGGGCGAGCGGCAACTCCGCCAGTCCAGGCAGGGGGTCCTGGGGCCAGGCTGCGGCGCCCGGAGCTGCGGGGGCAGCGCTGGCCCCGAGGTGGGGCGGCGGCGGCGGCGGGAGGGATCAGTCCTGGCGCGGGGGGTCGGTCCGCCTGCTCCGGGGATTCGCCCTGTCCCTGTAGGGGGGCCAGGGGTGGCCGCGATCGGCGCTGTGTGCGCGGCGTTGTGCGCGCCCGCCCGCCCGCGGAGAGAGGGGACCTGGCGACCGCAGCCGCCTGCCCCCGCTCTGCACGGCGGTGGGGGCTGTGTGTCGGGGTGGCGTGGGGTGGGGGGACGTTACAGTTACATGACCCTGACTGTCGTGGTGCTAACCAGCCTCGCGGACCCTGAGCGCACCTCGCCACCTGTTTCCTAACCCCCTTTGGAGTCAGGCGTCCTTCCACCCATCCCCTTCTCCCACCGCGGGTTGATCAGTTGCTAAAATGTCTTTAAGTTGCTAGGGCCACCCCGACTCTAAATAGATGCGAACGTCTCGGGGTAAATATTTTGCATATAAAGCCTCTCCAGGCGATGCTTCTGGTCATTCGTTGGTTTTCATGTGGCTGTTTTGTTAAACGGCATATATGGCGGGGGGATAGTGTTGTTGCATTGGTGGTGCAACGAGAGATTAAATGCTACGGCCTTCTAAATTGAGAACAGTGGTGTTTTTACCTTAAAACATTTCAAAAAAGATGTTTACTTTATATGTTACTACAACTCCTATAAACAAACTTACTGGTTTATGTCCCCTCCTAATGTGATTGACTGACTGTAATATTCAATCAATGCAAGCTCATATTTATGTATGTAAATGTAGAATGCAAAGTTAAAAGGCATGTGACAGCTAGGTTAAATATTAAGTAATATTTTATGGACCTGTTGTAAACCTTCTTTGAAAACAGGAAATGCAAGTATAGGTATAATAGGGTGGATTTCCACTGCTTGAAATTTGATCACTTGTAGCATAATATACAGCTTCTAGATAGGTTTCAGAGTAGCAGCTGTGTTAGTCTGTATCCGCAAAAAGAACAGGAGTACTTGTGTCAACTTAGAGACTAACAAATTTATTAGAGCATAAGCTTTCGTGGACTACAGCCCACTTCTTCGGATGCTCCTAGATAGTTTCCTTTATACAAAGAATGTTTCAGAAGCCGTGTGAACTGCATGCTCAGTGCCTCAGATGTGGAAGTTATGTAAATTTATTCCTTAATTGGACATATTTGGTTTTCTGTGCATTTTCATTGTCTGACAAGCTTTTCAGACCCTTTAAGAACAAATATGGGAAATTTAGTTGTATTGTCCATTCTCTGCATAAATCATCTTTTTCCTGGTGTGCTTCATAAAAGAAAACATGCAGCATCTGCTAAATATATTTACTTACATCCTAAGCCCATAAAGATTTATGAACTTACTTAACTTTGAAGTCAATGGGACCATTCAGAGTGCAAAAAATTAAGCATAAATCTTTTGCATGATTAAGTCCCCAGAGACTACTTTGGATTATGTATTGAAATTACTGTACACTTGTGAATCTAAACGTGGTTGACGCATTTCTGTTTTACTATCCTATTCTTGAAATGAAATGAAGGCAGAATTTGAGGTATTAAAAGGGTGAGTTTATACTATGTTTTGAAAAGTAAAGTTTTACAGCTTGATTAACCAAAGTAGTGCTCTTTGTTACTAATAAAGTTTTTTATAACAAAAGTAAACAATATTATTAGTAAAGTCAACATTTTTATCAACAACTATTTTTGTTTATATATGTGTATTGTAAGTAATAACTCTTTTAAGGCTATACTTCACTGGATCAGTCATACACACAGTTTTTCAACATGTATTAACATTTTTAACAGAATTCTGTAGAAAGCCTCCTCATAAGGGTGTGTGTGTGTGTGTGTGTGTGTGTGTGTGTATAAATACATATACAAATAAAAATCAGTATTAAATACAAAGATTACATTAGTATTCACATAAAGCATCTCAAGCTTCACAAGAATACTTTGAACAACTGATGGTACCTGGTGCAGAAGAATCTTTTGCAATGTTACTTATGGAAATGAGAAATGGTTTGTACTAATATCTGATTAGTTGAACTACATTTTCCTCAGTTTCCTGGCATTTGTGAGGATCAAAAAGAGGAGATGTTATAGTACTGAAGCTGTAAAATGAGAATCTGAACCAGAGTTTTAGCTGTATGGACAGAGAGGAAAGGCTGTACCTTAAATATGTTGTGCAGGAAGAAGTGGCAAGGTTTAGACCAGGGGTCGGCAACTTTTCAGAAGTGGTGTGCCGAGTCTTCATTTATTCACTCTAATTTAAGGTTTTGCATGCCAGTAATACATTTTAACATTTTTAGAAGGTCTCTTTCTATAAGTCTATAATATATAACTAAACTATTGTATGTAAAGTAAATAAGGATTTAAACCTTTTTCAAACACTTTTTAAGATGTTTAAGAAGCTTCGTTTAAAATTAAATTTAAATGCAGAGCCTCTTCTCCCCCCCCCCCCCCCCCCCCCCGGATCGGTGGCCAGGACCCGGGCAGTGTGAGTGCCACTGAAAATCAGCTTGCGTGCTGCCTTCGGCACGCATGCCATAGGTTGCCTACCCCTGATTTAGACCCCTTCCACATGTTGAGAAAGTGGTCTGAGTCAAAGATGGATTCCCAGATTACAAACCTGAGGGGGGATGATGGTGTAAGTGGGGAGAGCTTGTAGAGGGAAGATTACGCTCAACATAGCCAAAACTGGCTGGGTATCCACAAGAATATGTCAGACAGGCCAATATTTTAGATAGGCTTGTGAATCATCAGTGTAAAGATTAGTTATAAAGCCATGTCTTCGAATGAAATCTGCAAAAGAGGATGGGGTATGAAAAGAGGAGGGGGCCAAGAATGGAGCCTGTTAAACCTGCACTGAAAGCTAGAATGGGGATGAGAATGATCCTTAGACCAAAATGCTGAATGATTAGAGAGGTAGGAAGATAGAATAAGGGCCCAGGCAGGACAAAATTTCAAATGAGAGCATGGTTAACTGGGTTGAATACAGTTGACTGTGCAAGGAAGGCAAAGAATACCAATTCTGAGACTTGAACAGAAAGAGGTTGTTAAGAGACTTTGGTGAACGCTGTTGTACTAAATTGCATGCTGATATTTTGAATTAAGTGGAAATTTGTCTATGACAAAATTCAAAGATGACCTGTTGCTTTGGGGAAATTTTGCTCAGCATTCCAGTGATGGGTATTTCTAAGGTAGATCCCTAATGAAATGTGTTATGCTACTTTGTAAATCATAGAACTGTATTCTTCATTTCTGTTCAAAGTAAACAAATGGAAAATTGGTGTTACATTATCAGTTTAGGGTAGAACATTGGAACTTCTATGTGAGAATAACTACATTAAATAGATTTAACATGCTATTGATTCCCTATTTCAGTGGTAGTTTTGTTTTGCATTGACAGGGACTTGGGGAACAGAATTGGTATTCTAAGCCAATATTTTGCTCAAAAGCTTGTGTGTGGTTTCCTATTCAAACCTAACATAAGAGTGACAGCTGTTGTCGGGTATGTCTGCACAGCAGCTGGGAGATGGGATTCCCAACTCAGGTACACATACACACAACAACTGTTCGAGCTAGTGCTTAAGAATAGTTGTGTGGCGGCTGTAGCAGCAAGGGCGGGAGCTTGAACTGATTGTATGCTGGCAGCTAATCATCCCACCTGACCCTCCAGGGTATGCACTTGGGTGGCTAGCCAAGCTACCACCCATGCTGCCTCAGTCACACCATTATTCTTAGGTGCTAGTTTAAGCCAAGTTAGTACGTGTATGTCTACTTGAGCTGGAAAACCCATCTCCCTGCTGTAGACATACCCATAGTGATTGCATTAAAGTAGACTACTTGGATATTATTACTGTTACAAATCAGACCAATTGTTATGACAAACTTAATGTAGTTCATAGTAGACTGGATCTGCACTTGAAATGAAACTTAAATATTTTGGTTACTGTTCTCAATTGACTTTTGAGTTAAGATCCTATTGAGATGAATGAGGTTCACACCTCCAGAGCAAATGGTTTGTCTCATTCTGTAGTTTCAAGAAGAGGCATCACTCGGTTGTTTCACATTTGGAAAGAGATTAGATTGGGGCCTTGAGCCACTACCACAGTACAAAGACCAAATAACCAGGACGAGAATTTTTGTTTTAATGGCAGCTTAAATGCTGCAGAGAACACTGAAATTCAGCTTGTCTTGATTGCAGGATTTGTCATTTGCTTCTAGCAGAAAAAGTGACAGTATCTGTAATGATATCGTTAAATCACGAGCCAAAATTCCAGTCTGATTTCCCCATTCCAAATTAAACTAATTTAATTTCTTTCCTCTTCTCTTCTTTCCCTAACAATGAATTTGGTTGTTGCCTTTTCTTATTCCTTGTCATTTTAGATCTTAGAACATGGACTTATTTAACTGAATCAATTTAGAAACTGTTATAGTGCACCCTCTTGTGTTGACACACTTATTTTTTTCTACCTTTTCAATTTAGCTTAAGTTGATAAAAGCTAAATTGATACTAGTCACTCTTAAACTGAAATGGGTGCACTGAATTAATTAACTTTCTAAATTGATTAAGTTAGTGGCACAACTTTTCTTTCATAGACAAGAGGCTTCATTGTCACCTCATCACAAGCTTCCTCCATCTATGCCCACCTGCATTTCTGGAGTTCAGTACATTATGCATCACAAAATTCTGGACATTGCAAAGGCAAGTGCTAGCACTATGCAGATGAGATTTACCTTTTGCTATGTATGACTGTACCACTACCACTAGGATGGTCCAGTGCTTGGAAAAGATTAGTTTGTGGATGAAGAATAGTTGATTGAAGCTGAACCCAAGCAACATACAGGGTATTCACTAAAAAGGTGATTTAATGTTTAACTCAATTAATGCTTAACACAATGTTAACAAGGGTGAAGACTCTTGGGCCAGAATAGGGGAACAGGTTAAAGAATATGTAAATTAGATGAAATTCACCCTAGAGTATTTAAGGAACTAGCCAAAGCAACCATTAGTGTTTATCTTTGAAGACCTCATGGAGAATGGGTGAGGTCCCAGAGGACTGGAGGGAGCAAAAAGCATAGCTCTGCCTTCAAGAAGGGGTCTAAGAAGGAACTGGGCAATTATAGACCAGTTAGACTAACTTTGATTCCCTGAGAAATACTAGAACAAAATTATAAAAGTTTGTTCAAACCTGGGTGGTGATAAGGTCATAGGTATTAGCCAGCACTGATTTGATCAGGAACAAATCCTGCCAAACCATAGTGGATTGGGGGGGGGGGGGGCAGTAAACATGACATCTGGACTTCAGTAAAGCTTTTGACACAGTCCCATAAGCAGACTAGGGTAATACTTCATCTAGACCATTACTTTAAAGTGGGTACACAACTGGTTGAAAGACTGTACTCAAAGAGTAGTTATTAATAATTCTCTTTCAAACTGTGAGGGCGTATCAACTGAGGTCCCACAGGGGCCTGCCTTGGGTCTGGTACTAGTCAATATTTTCATTAACTGTTTGGGTGATAGAGTGGGGAGTATGCATATACAATTTGCAGCTCACAGCAATGTGGGAGGGGTTGAAAGCTCTTTGGAGGACAGGATTAGAATTCAAAATGATCTTGATAAATTGGAGAATTGGCTTGAAATAAATAAGACGAAATTCAGTAGACACGTGCAAAGTACTACACTTAGGAAGGAAAAACCAAATGCACAATTACAAAATGAGAAATACCTGGCTGGACAGTAGTACTGCTGGAAAAAAATCGGGAGGTTGTAGTGGATCACAAATTGAATGTCAACGGTGTGGTTCTGTTGTGCCAAAAAAAAAAAAAAAAAAAGCCCAATGTTATTCTGTATTCACAGAAATGTTGCATGTAAGACATAGGAAGATAAATTGCTGTTGTCTACTGAGCATTGGTGAGGCTTCAGATGGAGAACTTTGTCTAGTTTTGGGCACTGTATTTTAACAGATATGTGAACAAATTGGAGAGAGGCAAGAGGAGAGCAACAAATATGATGAGGAAAGGTTGAAAAAACTAGGCATATTTAATCTAGAGGGATAGTTAAGCTCTGCAACAGATTACCTAGGGCGGTTGTGGAATCTCCATCGATTGATGGTTTTTAAGAACAGGTTAGACTAACACTTGTCACGAATGGTCTAGGTATACTTAACTCTGCCAGCTCGAGGGGAGATGGATTAGATCACTAGTTTTCAAACAGGAGTCTGGGGCCCAAGGGGGCCTCAAGCAGGTTTCAGGGGGGCCTCCAAGCAGGGCCAGCAGTAGACTTGCTGGGGCCTAGAGCAGAAAGCCGAAGCCCCACTGCATGAGGCTGAAGCCCAGGTACCTGAGCCCCACCGCCTGGGGCTGAAGCCTGAACAGTGTATCTTTGTGGGGGCCCCTGTGGCGTGGGGGCCCCAGGCAATTGCCCTGCTTGCTACCCCTCTAATGCCGGCCCTGGCTTTTATATGTAGAAACCCAGCTATTGTGGCACAAAGTGGGCCATGGAGTTTTTACAGCATGTTGGGGGGGGGGGGGAGGGAATCTCAGAAAGAAAACCCCTGGATTAGATGACCTCTTGAGGTCCCTTTCAGCCCTACATTTCTATTATTCTATTCTAATGGGCTGAGGAAAGCATTTTGAAGAGTTTGCAGCCACAATGCAATCTCCATTGGTTGAAGGTACTCACCCACAATTGGTCAAATTAGTCTGTAGTTCAGGAGTACTCCTGGATTCTTCACTGATGCAAAGCTGTCGCCTAGCAGCATCCACGAGTAATATTTTCCTACCACCTGGCTAGGAGACTCCATCTTTTCCTGGTGATCGATGACCTGTCCTCAGTTGTTCATGCCTTCATCATCTTGACTGTACTACGGCAATGTAGCATATCTTTGCATGAAGCTTTCAGTGCTTAGGAAACTCAGCTGGTATAGAATATTGCAGCATTGTCTCCTCAGTAACACTGGCTTACTGCAAACACACCAGTCCTATTCTCCAATCCATACACTGGCTTACCATAGAATATCAGGTCAAGTACAAGGTTTCAGCCCTTGTCTTTAAGGTGCTCAATTACATGGGCTCAAGGTATCTGAAAGACTGCCAAAAGCTCTGGAATGAAGACTGTGCTTGTCAGCTTTGCTCTTCTGGCACAATGCAACTTTCTACAATAAAGGTGAACTCATCTCTGCAGTATCAGAGGGGTAGCCGTGTTAGTCTGAATCTGTGAAAAGCAACATAGGGTCCTGTGGCACCTTTAAGACTAACAGAAGTATTGAGAGCATAAGCTTTCGTGGGTAAGAACCTCACTTCTTCAGATACCCACGAAAACTTATGCTTATCCTCTCTGAACTCCTCCTCAGTGCAATGTTCCATTATTATCTATTTATATTTCACAGTAAAGCTTCCAACTGTAGCAAAAATTCTTGTTAGAAATTTTAAATTCTTTAATGATGTGCATATCTGTTGTCATTTCTGCCTGCCTTGGCTTCAGAAGTCCTTTTT
The DNA here is from genome assembly GCF_011386835.1 of Chrysemys picta bellii. NCBI lineage: Eukaryota > Metazoa > Chordata > Testudines > Emydidae > Chrysemys > Chrysemys picta. The sequence goes on from NC_088795.1 coordinate 40,567,981, forward strand.
CATCTGTGCTATGCAGTTACCTTCACTTCTGTATTCCTTTGCTTAAATTGCATTTGCTCATTTTTGAAAGAATGGCAATTATGTAACAAAGGATACTTTTTCACTATAAGAATCTCCCCTTAGAATTCTCTCACTTTCAGGTGTTTTGTTTTAATAATGTTAAGGCTATACAAGATATTTTCTTAAACTGGTATGCATTCACAATTTTTATTCAATTGTAGCTTTTTTTTCTTCTGGGTATATTTCAGTAATCTTAATGAAAATGAAATCATCACTTTTTGGTAATAACCTATTACCATGGACTTTGAGGTTGTTTTTAAATAGAGATTTAAATTTGATATTTAAATCTCAAGTTCTTTGTTCAATTCAGTTGTGGATCATGCTTCTTGTTTCCTCCCTTTTTAAGATCAAATTACTTATGGTTGAGATACAGTAACATCTGTAAACAAAAATCATGGGGTTATGCACTGGTCAACACAGACTTTTGGTGAAGTTCCAGTTATTGATTCTTACTAACACAGAGTTCCAATATGCTCTTTAAAGATGGGGCATCCAGGTGGGAAGAAGTCTAGGAATAAAAAGGGAGATAATTTTAAGGGTGCAAAGATTTTTCTCATTAGGGATGCTTTTGAAAGGCAAATATTTTTGGTTCTATGTGAGGCCTCATTTTCTGTACAGTTTAAAAGATGTTGAATTATTTAGCCATAACAATGTTTGTTGGGACTACATAGTTGGATGAAACAATTATCTGTTCTTTACAGCATTCTAAACAAAAATTGTAATCCTTAATTGGCATTTACATGACCTTTAAGGTTGCCACAGTACAGGGGAAAAGATGATTATAGGGATGAAGCTGCTCTTTCAAAACTGTTAGTATATTATTTTTAGTAGCTTATTTATGTGCATTTTAAGATCTGGGGTGAAATTCTGGCTTTCTGGCCTCATTGCCATCAAGGACTTTTACCCCTGGTTCCTTTTCTCTTTTCTATACACATGACTTTTAACTCTTCTTGCCTAGCAGCTAATCCTTGGGGATTTTTGGTCTACTATCGGAAATAAGTAAGTTATAGTATGGCATAAGTATGCCAGTGACCTTTGTGTTGCAGACCTAAATGGATAATCCAGTATTTTGAGCTTAAAATGTTGGCTGTGAATATGTAATAACCTTCTTACTGTCATATAATGTATATACAAGAGTAACAACTTTCATGGCTGTAAACTGAGAAGCCAGAACTGATGCAAAGATTCAGTAGGTGTGACAACAGAGGTCTCAGGTGGCCAGTTCTGTTGATATTGGTACAAAATTTAGGAGAAACTCAGCTAACCCAATTGCCATATTATTAAATACATGTTTTTCAAGATGTTCATATTCAAAAATATGAAATGAGAATACAGTATAGCCTGGTATCAAGTAAATCCATCCCTATCATCTGTTTAGTTAACTTTTCTTTAAAAACATAGAAATATTTATTAGTAGATATTTCACACATATACAAACGTTAGGATTAGCAAATCAAAACCATTACTGAGTAGTGATGAAGTACAGTTTATCAAAGGCAACCCAATATTAATTCAACTTTGAGATCCTAAGTGAGAAAAAACAGATTTTATGCAACTGTGCTCTATGGTTTCATATAAGATGACACTTAGTGTTGACAGAAGTCAGCACCTTTAATCTGATTATGGTCTCTGATAGAATAAACAATATCTGGGCTATGATGAATACTGAACCATATCAAATTGACCTTTCTATCTTAACACTTTTTTTCCATTTAATAATGTCTTTAACTCCTCTCTATGAAACTCCATTTACCTTTAATTGTTACCTTGTTTTATTCATCCAAGTTATCTTAATATACTGTTCTAAAGAACTTATTTTAAAACATTTTTTTTCTCTGTTGCAGATTTGCTGGGAAAATAATGAAATAAAATATGGAGTTTTCTATACTGGAATATATTTCATGGACCATGGGGGAGAGAGCCTATGCTGTTAAAAGGAAAAGGAAGACTCAAGGAAATGAGAGAACAGCAATATAATACCAGACAAGAATTTTCTATTTTTGTAATGTATTAAGGCCATAGCATTTAAGAATTCTTTTCCAATTCATGTTTTGCAGTAATACTTTGTTTCAAAGACATCCCTAGAAGGAAAAGTCAGATACTGGGTGACATGCTCAGCAAGAACTTTTATTCTAACAAAGGTGGACTTTCAGAATATTTTAATTTTAACAGGACATCATTAGTTTTATGGGTTTTTCATTCTTTTGTAACTTTGGAGACTAAAAACCTTTTTGTGGGGTTACAAATCTAGTTGACAGACTGTTCCCGATAAATAGCCAACAGCTGCAGAAGACAAACTCTTTAAGCGGATGCCTTTGTACTATCTGAACAGAATGCCATGACTTTGAGGCACTTCTCATAAGTTCTTCTTTGCCTTATACTTGTCATATCCTTAAATATTAAAAGTGCAAAGAGCTTGATTTTTATATACATTTTAAAAAAAAATGGCGTGGGCGAAGTTCTTGCGGAAGCCTGCGGGTAACCTTGGAAAAGTGTATCAGCCTGGAAGTATGTTGTCCTTGGCCCCTACCAAAGGCTTGTTAAATGAGCCAGGACAAAATAGTTGCTTTCTAAACAGTGCTGTACAGGTAAGAAAAGATTGTCACCACTTTTACACTTTTTTATTTTTTTTGTAAACAAGCTGATGTTTACAGCAATGTATTTGTATTATGAACATGTATCTGTTCTTTTTGAAAGGCTATTAAAGCCTCTGTGTAATGTATATGCTTCTTGCACTGCAGAAGTACAGTAAGTTTTTCATTTAATGGTTTTGACTGTGGTCATGTTTTCTTAATCTGTTGATAACGATGCCAGGTGCACTCCTACTAAAACCACAGTAGTGCTTTCTCATTTGTAAGAACACATTACTTTCCTGAACAAATGGTGCATATTTTACAAGTAGCAAATTTTTGAAAATCTGCTTAATTGGCATCTGTCCTTTAAGAATGGATTAGGACTGTTGCAAAACCTTTTACTTTGCTAACAAAATAGATTGTGGAAGATTGGGTAAATGAAATAAACGGGAAGCTATGGTACTAGTATTTTATGCATTTCTCTTAATTGGTGTAGATTTATCCAAAGGAGTTAGCATATACTTTTCAAATTATAATGAACAGTGACACTTAAATATCTGGTCTACCATTTTATTTGCAAGTTTCAGGAACAGACACTTGTCTTTCCCTTCAAATCTGGTAGCAAGCCACTTGTAATGTCCACACTGAATTTTTAAAACTTTTTTTTATATGTTGTGCAGGAAATGTTTGTAGTCATATTAATTCACAAAGTGTACTAGACCATTTTCTTAATTGGACCAGGCATTTTCTTTTACCTAAACTACTATCACTTGAGAATTTAGTATATAAATCTATGGTGCTTAATCCAAATTGTTTTTGTTAGTATCTTGGACTGAATTCTATTTTATTATGAATTTTTTGATCAAAGACCTGATTCAATCTCAGGCATGTGTATATAGCAACAAATCTATATAGTATCTATGATCAGAAACTTGTTCCATGTTCCCTTCTTATCAAGGAAATAAAACATAGGTTTGCTTTCACTGTATAAAAGCATATATTTTAAAAAGCCAATTCTTACATGTGTATGTCTTGCTACATACTGCCATGTTTATGGATGATCTATAGTTCTAAAAAATATTCTAAATACCATCATAGGTCTCAAAATTCACCATAAATTAAGCTTAAAGGCATTCTCCTGGGATGCTGTATGGTGATAAACTTCCTTTCAGAGGGCAGCTATTTGTTCCTAAATATAGGGTTATTTTTTATGTTCTGTAGATTAGTACCACAAGTGCATATTATTCTCCTAACTGTGATGCCAGCCCAATAAAAAGCCCTTGTTAGTGTGGGAGAAAACCTAGTTCCATAGTAGACGATAACCTTTCCCATGTTGCCAGTGGGCAGAATACCAACAAAAATCAGTCTCAGAATAGTGTTGGATCTCAAGTGAAATTCAATTTTTAAATTGCATATTGCTGTGTTTTCTGTTTATTCTTCATTATCCTGCTGTAGGGCATCTTTCCTATTAATATTTACATTAGCTTTAAAAAGGGTGAAGGGGAACATCTGTCTCTTGTTGTACTACACTTTAGTGAGCTCTATTGTAGAACAGTTTCATGTAAAAAACTAATACACACAAACAATGTGTAGCCTTTTAGATCATACCAGCATAAGTACATTGCAGTACTCATTAGATTATGGTGTTAATTATGTCCTTTGACAAAGGGTTTGCGGCATCAGTGGATCTATGCCAGCTGTCAAAATGTTACTATTTTTAAATTGTCTGGTTGTATTTGTATTTAAAACAGGGAATAATATGGATACAGCAGAATGAATATGCTGCTTTACATTCATTTTAACCGGAACAACCTGACCTATATTCAGTTTAGTTTTGCTTTTCCCTTAGAGTGCCCTAAAATTAAACCCAAAGTCCATTTTTTAGTTAGTTTCAGACAGTCCTACCACCCACCAATCCACAGATGTTGATTCGGTGGAGAGATAATTGGCAACAATGTCCTTTTATGAGGAGGAGAGTGGGTTGTTTTTTTGTCCCTTCCCCTTCCTCCCATCTTTAAAAGTGCTTTGTACTCTGACTTTGTTTTCAAATGTACTTTATTCATTTTTGCATCTATATAGACAAAATTTTTATTCCTTTTTATTATTGCTGGGTTAGGTTTCAGCCTGAAAACTGCTTGCCACTCCCACTCCATACACAGTCTCTGTAAGAGAACTCTGATCTATTGCACAAGCACTGCAACTTAGTTTTCATAAAATAAAAGGTAGATATAGGAAAAGATTTAGAAAGCCTCATAACTTTAAAAATTTCAGTGAATTGTTTTTATTTTAACCTGTTAAGACAAATATTTTTCAACAGCCCTTGTAATAAAAAGATAAATCGTACAGTATGGGTTGTGAATATACGAAAATTGTAGCTAACAATTGTTTTATTGTTTACACTTCTTTCTCCATTTGAAAGAGTACATTGGGAGGGTGGAGTAAAGTAAAAAGTCAGAGGAAGACTTCTACTTCTTTGTGCATTTTCCCTGATAAGATCCATCTACATTTTGCCATCTATATTTACCATAATTCCTGTAACCCCATCTGTGTTTGCCACTCACTTTATAAATGTATGTTCTCACTTGTTCAGCAAATTATAAATATTTCTTACACCCCTCTCCATCTTTGCAATATGAGGGACCATTATTCTTAAAATAAAAAATTCTGCACATGGGAATACATGTGTGAAAGGCACAAATGCTAGTCCTAATGGGGGGAAAAAACAACAATTGTAGTAATTATCATGCTAACATTGTACATGCCACATAGTTAAAAAAATAGTCTAATAAATGTGGTTAAATTAATCTTATATTTTTAGGTAAGAAATCTTTAGACTAGAATCCTTATTTTCTTTTCCATTTTATTTTTCTTGTAGGTTTTATGGCAGCTTGACATATTCCGACGGAGCTTAAGAGGTCTAACTGGACATATCTGTCAGGGAGATGCCTGCATATTTTGTGCTTTAAAGGTAAATACTGAATATTTCAAATGGAAGTTAAATCAATTTGTACTTCCAGTTTTTCTATCCATTTCATGACATGGAGACTAATTTTCATCAGAATAAAGTAGTACTTTTCAGACACTAATCGTTGGTACACGTATTCAGTCAGCAGTGGAGAGAGACCTTACTAATGAGGAGTTGATCTCTAGGTGTATGGAAATTGCAACCAATGTTTCAAAATCTTGTTCACATCTAAGTAGCAGAGGCGCATACGTTTATATTTAAACAAAATGTGAATTCCAACTCTTGTCCCTTATATAGATGACTTAAACAGTTTGTATTGTAAATTAGTTTGTATTATGCTAATTATTAACTTTCAGTTTGCAGTTTGGGAATTTTATGTTTTAAGTGTGTTGACCATATCTTTTCAAACAGTAACTCTGTTTTATAAGTTCTAAGGCGTTTGTAACTGAATAATCGACTTTAAGTGTATTTGGGTTTTTTACAGCTTGAAAGCAGTGAGCAGTTACCATAGTTATTGGATAATTAAAATAAAGCTCATAAGTGCTACATGTTTGTACATCAGCATCTAATCTGCATATTTTAACTATTGTCTGACACATTTCCATCTAAAACTGCATCAAAACTTCAAGTTCATAAACAAATGTTCTGTTCTAGTCTGTATATGTTTTTATACTGCCTTCTTTATTTTATAGTATTTGATTGCCTATGTTTAACATTGGAGGAAATATCTGTAGATGTGAAATAGCCAAATAAGTAAGTTTAAGGGGGGAAGGGGAAACCTCTCACACACTTTGCTTGGATTTTTATTCCTTTGTGTGTTCTTGGCTAACTCTGAAATTCTACAGTAAACACATCTTTGAGATTCCAATATGATCATGTGGAATGGGTAGCGATATGTAGAACGTAAGAGTAGCTGATACAACATGGAATATGGGGAAAAATACTGTTCAGTAAAGAGATGTTTTTCTGCCTGTGCTACATTTACTTTGTATGTAATGTGACAAAGTTCCTCCTCTATCTTGGTGGGTCCTGCACTTATTGGTGGATTTTCTTGGCTCAGAGATTCACCATGTGGGTTGGGGAACAGCCCAGAGACCTTCCCCTCTGGAAGAACCCACAGTCCAGGTCAATTGGGAGGTTTGGGGGAACCCAGCTCCGCCCTCTACTCAAGGTTCCAGCCCAGGGCCCTGTGGACTGCAGCTGTCTATAGTGCCTCCTGTAACAGCTGCATGACAGCTACTTCCCCATGGCCTCTCCAAACATCTTCCTTATTCTCACCACAGGACCTTCCTCCTGGTGTCTGATAATGCTTGTGCTCCTCAGTCCTCCAGCAGCACACACACACACACACACTCTCTCTCTCTCTCTCTCTCACTCTCAGCTCCTTGTGCCTCTTGCTCCCAGCTCCTCACACTCACACCACAAACTGAAGTGAGCTCCTTTTAAAACCCAGGTGCCCTGATTAGCCTGCCTTAATTGATTCTAGCAGCTTCTTAATTGGCTCCAGGTGTCCTAATTAGCCTGCCTGCCTTAACTGGTTCTAGCAGGTTCCTGATTACTCTAGTGCAGCCCCTGCTCTGGTCACTCAGGGAACAGAAAACTACTCATCCAATGACCAGTATATTTGCCCTCTACCAGACTCCTGTACCCCACTGGTCTGGGTCTGTCATAGTAAGTACACTCTGCTTTTTGGGAGAGACCTATCTGTTGTACTGGCTGAATTTGTGGTCCGAGGTGTGTGTACAGCACACAGTTAAGGAGCAGAACAGCTTGGTTGTCAGCTGCATTTCCTTTGGGCTGTGTGGGTTTCAGAGTGACTCTTAACAAGTAGTACTATATACTGTGCAGCACAACTGGACTAGAATGGTGTAAATGAGGACTGAATGAAAAGTAGTTGAAAGGAAATCAGACAACAGATTTGGGTTTAGAGGTATGGAGGGGGATTTAAAATAAAACAAAATGGGAGGGGTAAAAATAAGGGAATAGGAAGAACACACTTTGTCCTATGTGTGGGGGTTTTGGGAGAAATTCCCAAAGTGTTTCTGTATTTCTTCTGTTCAGAATTTTTCCACTCAGAATTTATACAACTGTTCTTCTGTAAAGGCTTGTAGGCTTGAAAGTAGACCTAAAAATCTTTGTTTTGGTTCATGATTGTGAATATCTATACAACCTTTCCTACTGCTTGTGTTTCTTGGAGGTGGCAAGGCATTTAAATGATTAAAAACCCTGTTCTCATACAGGACCTCAAGAGTCTTGCATTTAATACTCTGATGGATACCAAAAACTGAACCAGCAGGCAGAGCAGAGAGGTGGCATATGATAAATATTTACAAATCAAAGTGAACTGAACGTTGTTAGATTTTTATAAATGTTAACCTCCATTTTTGGAGGCCTTGTTTGTAATTTTTATCAAAGTAATAATATAGTAATTGGTGTTTTAGGGGCAAGGGAGAAGTTAGATATTGTACTGCCATTTTGATTGTAGCATCATCTTTTTTTCATAAGCATCCAAGACTAGCTTAACTGTTGTACCTGAAGATCTGTTGGACAGAGCACACATTATCACTGTGGATGCCAAAGAAGTGGAGAATATCACTATTTAGACTTGATGTGGCTTTTCTTATAAGACTAAATTTGAAGCCAAAAACTAATTCTTGGGAATGGACTTCACCTACCACTTTAGTTTTTGCCTCTTATTTAATGTCCCAAAAATTATATCAACTGCTTAACTTCATGTCCCCTCAATTGATTTTTTTTTTTTTTTTATAGCTTTGAATAACTAGATCAGGGAATACAAATCTCTGCTGGACTAAAGTTATTTAGTCTTTATGTAACCTTCAATAAGTCTGTCCCATAGTTATTTCAAGAACACACACAGTATACTTAAATCTAGTGTCAGCTGACCCAGCTTCTTATAACCTTCACTGGTTCTGCAGTTAACTGACTTAATTATAGTATTTTTCAGTATCCCTATACAAACTTCTAGTTTAAAAACAAAACGAATTGGATGCTGATCATAGCCATCTTTAACGGGGGAAGTGTGTAATTTCCAAACAAGTGTTTTGCATATTTCTTTACCATTTTAGAGAGAGGTGTATCTTTTTATAATCTACCTGTTTACATTATTTTTACAAAATCAGTCATTCATTAAATAATGCTCAAGTTACTCTAACATTTCATCCATTTCACCAGCCATAAAGCTAAACTGATAGATTATGCATGGCTTGGTAACTATTTTAGTGACCAAGATATAAAGTAAACTTACAAATTTTGGACTATGTAAAAGCAGTGAATAAGTATTAATCACAGTTCTGTACATTTTCATGATTTTAATAGGCCAAGCATAAAATCTGCTTGCCTGATCTATATTGATATGGCTCAGCTCAGTCAGAGTAAACTGTATAATAGATCACGTCTTAGCAAAAACACAGAAATGGGATTGATTTGGAGGGAAACGATCTATCAATTTCAAAATGTACAATTACCCCATTGTATGTTTTTATATCCATTTAATATTGGATAGGTAAAAATAGCTAATGGGATTTTTTTACTTGCCCCAGGTAAATAAACAGAATTTTGTATTAAATGCAGTATTAAATTTCCTTTCAGCAGTAACATCTATTTATGAATTGTTGACCTGTTCTGATACGATATATGAAAAAAGTCAGTGAAGTTATCAATCATTTCACTTACTTCTAGACAATATTTGCACAGTTTCAACACAGTCGAGAAAAGGCACTCCCATCAGATAATATGAGGCATGCCTTGGCTGAAAGCTTTAAAGATGAACATCGTTTTCAGCTTGGCTTAATGGATGATGCAGCAGAATGCTTTGTGAGTATTTACAGTGGTGTTAATTTGTTTCTTGTTAAGAGTTTTTCTTGTTTTGGTACGTTGCCAAATTGGCTCTTTGTATTAAACTCTGGCAGAATGGTGAAATAGGTCCTGAAGGATTTACTGTGCAAGGGCCTTAATAAACAAACACAACACAGTGTTTGATTCTTTTTTTTTTTTACCAAGAGGATGATATGCTTTCACCAGTGATTTTTCTCCGCTCCAGTTGAAAGTACCATCTTATACAAAAATTTCCAAAGTAAGCTGCTCAATATAGAGAGAGCATTGAACCCAGTCAGCAGTTCTGAAACTTGAACTGTGCTCTTCAGATTACCCAACTGAGTTGCAATTTTAATGTAATGAAATAAAGTATCCTCTTCAATGAGATGTGCACAGTGAAAGAAACTAACATTTTCATTAGATTTAATAAATGTGATGTAGCCATTTCTGTTTGTATTTCATGTACTAAAACATAGTTCACACATCTAAGAAATATTTCACTGGCCATGTAAACTACTCAGTTGCCTGGTGTTTAGCTCATTTAATATGTGAGGGTTGTCCACAAAAGATAATTACTTCAAATATTACATAACATGAAATGGTGCCTGCTGATGGATTTGAAGTATGATCGCATGAGGGGAGGGTTAGCTCAGTGGTTTGAGAATTGGCCTGCTAAACCCAGGGTTGTGAATTCAATCCTTGAGGGGGCCATTTAGGGATCTGGGGCAAAATAATCTGTGAGGGATGGTCCTTGGTCCTGCTAATGAAGGCAGGGGCCTTGATGACCTTTCGGGGTCCCTTCCAGTTCTATGAGAGAGGTATATCTCCATATAATTAAGACAATATATATCTGTCTTAAGATTTGCCTACATGAGCATTTATCTGAAATCCTCCTATTGTTTGTTTAGCACCAGAGAGGTACTAGAACCAATGGTGGGGATGCTAATATAGACAGAGATAGACTTTTTTACCATGGTGTCATCTAAAGCTTCTCATTTCATTGGTGGGAGATCCCTGAAAAATTTTAATGTAGAGATAGTCTTCAGTTTTCATACAGATCCTGTCATCCCTGATGGGGCACGCTATTGTACCAACAGCTTCAAATAGTTTCTAATGGCTTGTGACTCAGTGAATGACTGACTTGTATCTTCATTGTATTTCAACTCATGTTTTCCCCACACAAATTTGGGAATGGCTGACACTCTCTCCTTTTTGTTTTTTGTAAATTGATCTAGATTGTAAGCTCCTTAGTGAAAATGAATCACCTTGTGTCCATGTAGCACTACATGACTGTTAAGTAAACATTCTATCTGTCCCAATATGGTTAATATTTTCAGAGCAGCTTTATAATAAATTACTGATTACTTCATTTGAGTTATTACTACTCTCCTTCATATTTCATAATGAAATTGATGATACAAGACATTTTGAAACATGAGCCAAGTTCTTTACTGGTGTAAATTGGCACATCTCCATTGAATTCTGAGGATTTGGCCCTGTTTCTCATACTCTGAAAAGCAATGAAAAAGATTGCTTAGAAAAGCTTTCTTGTATGTAATGCGCTGATTTGATACCTGATTGCATGGAAGTGATCTAGTAACTAATTACAGTAATTGGTTGCTGAGATGCTATTGGTATCGAGCTTAATAGTATTTCATTTTTATTCATGTGATTAATTTTCTGCAAGGAGCACTCCATCTGCAACAGGGCCACTGTTCCTCTTGGTTCTAGCTTGATTAGCTCCACCCCCTAGCTGTTAGACAACTTGTGCCTACTTAACAGTGACCCTTCTTGCTGCAGTTTGTGGTGTATCCTCAGTTTCTAGTTACTTTGCAGCTGATTAGTGAGCTCCTTACTGGAAGAGAGCATCACTATGAAGCAACAACACTTTTCAGTATTTGTTACCTGCTGTGTGGGACCTTCACCCTGCCATGAGAAGCCAGGGAAACCCCAAGAAACATAACCCTGTTCCCCCGAATGCATGGCCTCGTCCAACATGGGAGGTGCTAGGACTGAGGCAAAGACCTGGAGAAGTATGTAGTGGGGTCAGAGTAGCCTCACATCATATTTTTCCCCTCTTTACTCTGTTTACAGGATGGAGGGGAAAGCTCTGTATTTTCCTCTTTGAAGTGTCTGCATCACAGGGTATCATTTAAGTAGATGAGACCCTAAACCTCCCTCCTCTTCCCCCTCACCCCCCCCCCCATCCTCCAAGTACTGTGAGGAGTGGTCATTATGCTGAAGGAAGGGCTATCAAGGGGCTTTGTACTGGGTCTGCCTGCCAGGTATTCCCATCTTTACTCAGATGGAAGGCAGTTCATTCAAGGATTCTGAGACAGTGGATGGAAGACGGTGAATGTTTTCTTGAAGAGAAGTCCTTTCCCTGATCCAAGAGCAAAGAAAGGGGTTGATGTTGAAGATCTGGAAACTCTGTGGAAGAGTTGAAAGTCTAGTGCTCTGGCTTCCTCCTTGCTCAAAGTAATATTGCTGGCAGAAGAACTCTGGTTCTGAACATAGAAAAGTGCTGTGTGTCACCTTCAGTTCTGGCAGGCCAGTTCTCAGTATGAAGAAATCTGCTTCTTTCTCCTTCCCTCACCAGGATCTTGATGGTCCCTGTGGACTTCCCAAGAGATCCTGTTATAAGTTTCTCTTCCAAAGATCAAAAGGCTCCCAGAAACAAAAGTAAGCCAGTAGACTGTGCCAAGCTAGATGATGATAGTGTTAAATCTCCCCTTTCCTATTTTGGGTGGCAGGCGTGGATTCTTCCAGCAGCACCGGTACACATCCAAAAGACAATGGTTTAAACACAGACTCACCAAACTAGTGAACTACACTAGTGGGGGGGTTGCTTTCATTTCCCTGGAGTCAACTGGAGATTCTTGGGATAGAGAAGACAAAGGCAGTTGGCCCAAAGAATTATAAAGAGGATGGTGATCAGTTGTTCTCCATGTCCACTGAAGGTAGGACAAGAAGTCATGGGCTTAATCTGCAGCAAGGGAGATTTAGATTAGCTATTAGGTTAAAAACAAGTTGGACAAACACCAGTCAAGATGGTCTAGGTTTACTTGGTCCTTGTCACAGCTGACTTGATTTCTCAAGGTCCCTTCCAGCCCTACGTTTCTATGATTGTGGGATACTTTTGGGACCCAAGTCCAGAGGGCTTCGTCTACATTGCAGAGCAATAGAGCTTGGATTCTGGCTTGACTCTGGCTGAGACCCACCACCCGTGCAGGGCCCTAGGACTCTTGACCTGAATCGGAGCAATTTGTGTATAGATGGAATGGAGGTTTGGACTCGAGTCTGAGTCCGGGCTTATATTGCAGTGTAGGTATACCCTTAAGGTACTACTTGCAGAAAGAACTTTGGTCCCAGCCTATAAAGGAGCCTGCATGTCTGGAAGGCCACTCAGGTAACACTCACTCTATTTTGCAGTTCTGTTTTCTTAATGCTAGAAACTTTGACTGGGTATAGGCTGTCATGAACCAGGATAGTGATCAATGCAAATTGCCTGCCAACAGTTAGGAGGTAAATTTGCTGGAGCTAACAGGATCAGTGGCCAGAATAACACATTACTGGTAATATTCAAAATCCATCTATTTACAATGTCATCGTTTCCTTTAGGAAAATATACTTGAGAGAATTCATTTCCACATTGTGCCAAGCTGTGAAACAGACATGTGCACTTCTAAATCCTGCATCACTCATCAGAAGTTTGCTATGACACTATATGAACAGGTAAGATCTTTGTGTTACAACTTTATCTGTTTTATTTCCAAAATTATGAATTTGTGAAAATGAAAACATCTTGTTTACTTGCAGTGTGTATGCCGTAGTTGTGGGGCGTCATCAGATCCCTTGCCTTTTACAGAATTTGTGCGCTACATTTCTACAACAGCCCTGTGGTAAGTTCCTTTTCTCCTCATTTCCCCTGTTCACCTCCTCCCTCCCCCAAAAATGCAAAATCCCATGCATATTATTCCTATAAATGTTCATATTTTGTACATTTTTTTTCTTTGCTGAAATTAACATATGATAAATGGTCCAAAAAATAAAATTTAGATAGTAAAGAAGAGGGTGGAGAGGACTTGATTGAGGTATTCATAATCAAAGGTATGGTACAAAACTAGCCTTTCCTTTTGTTTAACCTGTCACTGAACAAGGAAGTGCTCTAAATTGACTGCTCTTTAATTTGACATAATAAAAAAATACTTCATAGATTCTAGGACTGGAAGGGACCTCGAGAGGTCATTGAGTCCAGTCCCCTGCCCTCATGGCAGGACCAAATACTGTCTAGACCATCCCTGATAGACCTTTCTCTAACCTACTCTTAAATATCTCCAGAGATGGAGATTCCACAACCTCCCTAGGCAATTTATTCCAGTGTTTAACCACCCTGACAGTTAGGAACTTTTTCCTAGTGTCCAACCTAAACCTCCCTTGCTGCAGTTTAAGCCCATTGCTTCTTGTTCTATCCTTAGAGGCTAAGGTGAACAAGTTTTCTCCCTCCTCCTTATAACACCCTTTTAGATACGAAAACTGCTATCATGTCTCCTCTGTCTTCTCTTTTCCAAACTAAACAACCCAATTCTTTCAGCCTTCCTTCATAGGTCATGTTCTCTAGACCTTTAATCATTCTTGTTGCTCTTCTCTGGACCCTCTCCAATTTCTCCACATCTTTCTTGAAATGCAGTGCCCAGAACTTGGCACAATAGTCCAGTTGAGGCCTGTGACAACGTTGGGATTCACCACCGTGGCACCTCCTACTGGTCGTCTCGGAATTGGTTCGATCCAGTAGAGCGCCCCCTTCTGGTGGTGTCCCGTCTGTCGTCCCGCCTTTGGTTGGCGTATGGACCCGCGTTGCTCCCGACGCATGGTGTCCTCTTCTGAGGACAGTGTCCCTTCGTCTATTCACACCCCCTTCCGGGGGCTGGACGATCAACAGTCCTACCCCTCCAAGTCCGATCCCTACAGCCCGGGATCTGGTGTAGTTTCTGCTGGCCGCTCCCTGCGGCCTATGGCTGGGTGTACTGCCAAGGGGAACAAAGGGGGAGGGGGGGGGGGACCCAGGCCTGTCTACTACTCTGAGTCCCGGTCCAAAGGCCCTCTAGCGACAGCCTTCCTGTCCTCCTTCTCCTTCCTCCCCTGTCTGTTCCTCTGGACCACTTCCCCAACGGCCCTTCTCGCTAGGCCCTTTCTTTCAAGGCCAGCCGCCTGGCAGGCTATGGAGTAGGACCTTCTCCTGCTCTCCAAGGCTGGCCTGCACTGTGCTGTCCGTGGTGCTGGCCTCCCAGCTCTGGAGACAGACCTTCCCCCCCCCCTGAAGGCCTGGGACAGACTGACCGCTCTCTCCCTGAGCAGTCTTTTATATGACTGAGCTTGGCCCTGATTGGCTGTCCCCAATCTGGCCTCTGATGGGCTCGCAACAAGTCCTTCTTATTGGCTGCCGGGATGTGCAGGCACCCGGGCCTGCCGCAGCCCACACTCTCCAGGCATGGGGCAGCCGCCCCACCGCAAGGCCTAAGGAGCGCAGAGTAGAGCGGAAGAAAGACTTCTCGTGTCTTGCTCACAACACACCTGTTAATGCATCCCAGAATCATGTTTGCTTTTTTTTTTTTTTTTTGCAGCAGCATCACACTGACTCATATTTAGCTTGTGGTCCACTATAACTCCTAGATCCCTTTCTGCTGTACTCCTTCCTAGACACTCTCCTCCCATTCTGTATGTGAGAAACTGATTGTTCCTTCCTAAGTGGAGCACTTTGCATTTGTCTTTATTAAACTTCATCCTGTTTACCTCAGACCATTTCTCCAATTTGTCCAGATCATTTTGAATTATGACCCTATCTTCCAAAACCGTTGCAATCCTTCCCAGTTTGGTATCATCTGCAAACTTAATAAGCGTACTTTCTATGCCAATATCTAAGTTGTTGATGAAGATATTGAACAGAGCTGGTCCCAAAACAGACCCCTGCAGTGCTTATTTCACATGTGTCGTTGATGACTGCAGGAGGATCAAACACCTACTGGAGTTAGCCTTCTGAGTAGGATGGAAAATTATGGTCACTAAAATAAGAGTAGTAATGCAAAAAATCCCTCTCACCTACTGCCAACTACTGTATCTTTTTTTCAAATTCCTTATTTATATTTGTATAAACACTTCTGTATATTTCTTGGAACAGCAGACCAGCTGGTCGTCTACTGGCAGTTATTTGGAGGTACCCGGGGGTAAATGGCAGGAAGGTGGCATAAGGGAAGTATGTTTCTGTAGTTGAAGAGTGAGAGGAGCAGTGACCAGACAAGGTTTTGGTCGTGATAATGGAGAGGAAATGATGGATTTTTGAGAAGTTATAGATGGGGAAAAGTAACAGGATTTAGTGGTGTGAACGAAAAGAGTGAAAAATGACAAGGTTATGAACCCAGGTGACAAGAAAGATGGTGGAATCTTAAGTGAAATTGTGATTTTTATGGTCTGCATGCCAATTCAAATGCTTGTCTTATTTTCTCTTATTAGACAAACTCTTGAATGTTCCTAAAATAGTTAAAGGTGACATGCAGAGGATTCTTAATTTTTGTTGTTGTTGTTGCTTTTTCTTGAGGTATGAAAGCTTTTTTTTATCTTTACCTTTAGAAATAGCACCAATGTCGTCATCTCTGGTCTCCTTTCGTTTTCCAGGATGTCTGTGTGTGGTTTTTTTTTTGTGAACTTTGTGCATTATCTGAAAGTGGAGCTGTTTGATTTTTAAATAGAGAGGGCCTTCTTGAGGTTTTTATAATAGAAGAAATCCCTCCACAGACACTGAAAATAAACTCTTCAGGCCTTCTTTATACACCTATACCCCGATATAACGCGGTCCTCGGGAGCCAAAAATCCCTACCGCGTTATAGGTGAAACCCCGTTATATCGGAGAAGTGGCGGCAGGGCTCCAGCAGTGATTTAAAGGGCTTGGAGCTCCCCGCAGTAGCCAGAGTCCCGGACCCTTTAAAGCGCCGCCCGAGCCCTGCTGCCGGAGTCCTGGGGTTACCGCAGTATATGCGAACCTGTGTTATATTGGATCGTGTTATATCAGGGTAGAGGTGCATATCCATAAAACAGCATAGAGAAGGGCACAAAATAATTTTTTTTAAAATGTTCTCTTGGTGTATTGGGAACTCTTGTGTGGCAGTGAGATGAAAACTGATGGCCAAACTCCCTGCCTGATGGGCATTTTCTTTCTTTCATGGTTTTTGAAGGCATCCTTCAAAAAGTGGAAGTTAAATCCTAGTGAGGAAAATAGAAAGGAGCATAAACTCTGGCAAATGAAGAGTAAAATTATAACTAGGAAGGCCAAAAAAGAATTTGAAGACAAGGTAGCCAAAGACTCCAGGTAATAGCAAAATAAATGTTTAAGTACATCAGAAGCAGGAAGCCTGCTAAACAACCAGTGGGGTCACTGAACGATCAAGATGCTAAAAGAGCACTTAAGGACGATAAGGGCATTACGGAGAAACTAAATGAATTCTTTGCATTGGTCTTCACGGTTGAGGCTGTGAGGGAGATTCCCAAACCTGAGCCATTCTTTTTAGGTGACACATCTGAGGACCTGTCTCAGATTGAGGTGTCATTAGATGAGGTTTTGGAACAAATAGATAAAATAAACAGTAATAAGTCACAAGGACCAGATGGTATTCACTCAAGAGATTTGAAGGAACTCAAATGTGAAATTGTAGGATTGTTAACTGTGGTTTGTAACCTATCATTTAAATCAGCTTCTGTACCAAATGACAGGAGGAGAGCTAATGTGACACCAATTTTTATAAAGGGCTCCAGAGGTGACCCTGGCAATTACAGGCCGGTAAGCCTGACTTCAGTACCAGGCAAACTGGTTGAAACTATAGTAAAGAACAAAATTGTCAGACACATAGATTAACATAATTTGTTGGGGAAGAGTCAACATGTTTTTTGTAAAGGGAAATCGTGCCTCACCAATCTACTAGAATTCTTTGAGGGGGGTCAACAAGCATGTGGACAAGGGGGATCCAGTGGATATAGTGTATTTAGATTTTCAGAAAGCCTTTGACAAGGTCCATCACCGAAGACTCTTAAACAAAGTAAGCAGTCATGGGATAAGAGGGAAGGTCCTCTCATGGATTGGTAACCGGTTAAAAGATAGGAAACAAAGGGGTAGGAATAAATGGTCAGTTTTCAGAATGGAGAGAGGTAAATAGTGGTGTCCCCCAGGGGTCTGTATTGGGCCCAGTCCTATTCAACATATTCATAAATCCTTTGGAAAAAGGGGTAAACAGTGAGGTGACAAAATATGCAGATGATACAAAATTATTCAAGATAGTGACGTCCCAGGCAGACTCTGAAGAGCTACAAAAGGATCTCTCAAAACTGGGTGACTGGGCAACAAAATAGAAGATGAAATTCAATGTTGATCAATGCACATTGAAAAACATAATTCCAACTACATGTATAAAATTATGGGGTTTAAATTAGCTGTTACCACTCAAGAAAGATATTGGAGTCATTGTGGATAGTTCTCTGAAAACATCCACTCAAAGTGCAGCGGCAGTCAAAAAAGCTAACACAGAACGTTGGGAGTCATTAAGAAAGGGATAGAAAATATCATATTGCCTCTTTATAAATTCATGGTATGCCTACATCTTGAATATTGCATGCAGATGTGGTCGCCCCATCTCAAAAAAGATATATTGGAATTGGAAAAGGTTCAGAAAAGGGCAACAAAAATGATTAGGGATATGGAACGGCTGCCATATGAGGCGAGATTAATAAGTCTGGGACTTTTCAGCTTGGAAAACAGACGACTAAGGGGGGGATATGATAGAGGTCCATAAAATCATGACTGGTGTGAAGAAAGTAAATAAGGAAGTGTTATTTACTCCTTCTCCTAACACAAGAACTAGGGGTCACGAAATGAAATTAATAAGCGTCAGGTTTAAAACAAACACAAGGAAGTATTTTTTCACACAACACAGGCAACCTGTGGAACTCCTTACCAGAGGCTGTTGTGAAGGCCAAGACTATAACAGGGTTTAAAAAAGAACTAGATAAATTTATGGAGGATAGGTCCACCAATGGCTTATTAGCCAGGATGGGCAGAGATAGTGTCCCTAGCCTCTGTTTGCCAGAAGCTGGGAATGGGCGATAGGGGATGGATCGCTTGATGATTACCTGTTCTGTTCATTCTCTGAAGCACCTGGCATTGGTCACTGTCGGAAGACAGGATACTGGGCTAGATGGACATTTGGTCTGACCCAGTAGGGCCGTTCTTATGGTTGAAAACAATTACTATACATTAGAATTAAGCTCTAATGAGTCATCTTTTGCTTCCATCAATTGTAAACTTTTTCAGGCTGATAATTTCAGTAAGAGGTTAAAATTAACTTATTCCATACAAAAATTCTGCTGTTCAGCAGACTTTGCCATAAAATTAGTTGATCTTAGTATAGTTCCTAGTGGACTACCCTCTCACTTGAAACATAATCAGGTCAGGTTTGAGACACATTGCAGTACAATTGCAGGGAAACTTGCTTGTCTGCAGTCCACATTATAATCCTCCTGATCTGGATAGAGGGCTTCAAGGCTGATGATCTACAATTTCAGGAGAACTAAATTCACTAAAGAAAAAATATTGGCAAATATCATTAAGAAAGGAGGGCAATCTTGTATTAATTCTTAAGTATACATTGCCACACTAAATTTTTGAGGCATTACTGAGGTAGCTTAAAGTGGAAGATTTCTAGTGAAATGTGTTTCTATTTCATGTTTACAGCAATGAAGTTGACAGAATGATGGAAAGGCATGAGCGTCTCAAGCCAGAAATGTTTGCAGAATTGCTACAGGCAGCAAATACTACTGATGACTTCAGGAAGTGCCCTGTAAGTAGACAGAATAAACAATTCTTACATTTCTGTGGTTTAGACATAGGAAATAATTTCCTAGGATTCAGATTCAGTAATATTTTTGAGTGCAGCTCAACTTCGAACATGCAAACACTTGCATCTACTCCTTGAGTGACAGTTTGTCATCACTTACCTACACATGCAGCTATCATCTGTGTGTGAGGGTTTGCACATAAAGTTGTGGACACACAAATGGCCATTGTGAAAATGAGGTACTTAAGTCCATGTTTTGTTAGTTGAAACTCTTCACTTACTAACAAACCACTTACTTGGTTGGATTTGATGACCCTGAATGATAAATGCTGACTAAATGCAGTTTCCTTTAGTCTGGTTTTTGGTAGTGATATGGCTTGATAAAAGACTGTTTTCTATCTAGTTCATCTCAAGTCTCTTCTTTCTTGCTTGTGTCTGCCTTTCTCTCACTCTTGTCTCTCTCTCATAATTGTCTGGCTTTGTGTTCTAGTACTGTTTGTTTCAGGGCCACAGAGCAATATTCCCGAAAAATACTAAACAATGATCAAAGAGAAGAAAATAATAATAAAGTCCGTGTCCTCCATCTCGTAAGTTTGCCATAAGTGGCTGGGGGAATGAAGCTTGGCTGACTTTGAAGATGACATGATCAGAATATGTGTCCAGTGTTTTATAACAGTATGAGATTACATACATATCTTCATGGTTTCTACTGACAATTTAGAGGTCATAAATTTAAATTTGAGGCTAGGAAAGAAGTGTGGAACGTCTTTATTTTTACTCTGGTCATCCAATAACTTTCTCATTTTCCTAGTTGTTGGCTTGTTCAATCTTTTGCGTCTCACTTTTTTCTTCTAGAGTAACTGTGGTCAAAAAATAAAAATCCGTCGTGTTCTCATGAACTGCCCTGAGATTGTGACAATCGGTTTAGTTTGGGATTCGGAACATTCTGACCTGACCGAAGATGTCATGCGGAATCTGGCAACACAACTTCATCTTCCTGGGGTATCTGAATTAAAATTAATCTATCTTGTTTTTAAAATTTCAGTCCCAACTGCTGATGCATCATGCTCACGCCTTTTTTTTTCTTCTTAAAATAAGTTTATATATACCGTATATACTCGATCATAAGCTGGTTCATTTATAAGCCGATTTCCCCCCCCCCCCCCCCCACCCAAGATGGATAAGTAAAAATGGAAAATGGCCATCAGGATAAGCCGCTGGTGGGCAGAGATGGTTTGTTTGTTTACCTCGAGGGTCCGCAGGCACGGAGGTAAACCTAAGTAAACAAAGCGTCCTGGCGTGCCAGCTGCTTACCCTGACGGGCCGGGACAGCAACTGGTGGGGACATTTTTGTGTGTGTTGGGGGGGGGGGAGAAGCTGGGAGTCAGGGGAGTAACCCCTGTGACCACCACCCACATGACAACCCCTAGCCCGGGACCCCCACACTCTTGCCATCCCGTCCCTTCCCACCTTATCTGGGGAGGGCCAGGGGAGGATGTCTCTAACCTGGCTGGAGCTGCTCCGGCAGGCTGGGCGGCAGGGCCGCAGCCTGTTCCGGCAGGCAGGGCTGCAGCCTGCCAGCCCTGGAGCTGCAGCTGCTTCAGAGGCTGGGGGGAAAGCAGTGTGGCCAGAAGTGGAGAGACTCTCTGGCCCCGCCTCTTCCCTTCTGTCTTTGCTGGCTGTGCTGCCTCTCCTTGCTCCCTCTGTTGTGGGGAGGGGCTGTGTCCGACTTCTCCCTCTCTATACCCGTTCATAAGCCGACCCCCTTCTCCGGTGCTCCCTTTTTTACTAAAAAAATTCGGCTTATGAACGAGTGTATATGGTAACTAACTTTGGAATTACAATTAACATTTAAAAAATAGATCAGGGAGTATATTTTGTGTGAACTATTCTAATAATCTTCACGACACATCTGTGGGGTAAAGTGGTGGTAACCCCATTTTACGGTTGGGGAACTAAAGCATCGAGAGTAATGCCAAAATTGTCAAGTGTCTGCTAACTTGAGATGGCTAGGACCTGATTTTCAGACTTCATGGCATTTTATATGTTCAAGGCACTGGTCTAATTGACATTGGGTACCCAGAACATGAACACAGAGTGAATGGCCACTTGTGAAAAGCTTGGTTTAAGTGATTCCAAGGTATCAGTTCTCCAGGGTGACATTCAACTGCCTTAACCATGAGACCATCCTTTCTTTTCCTGCAGTCCTCACCTCATTCACTGTATACCTTCAAACTTCTGCAATAAATGAAGCAAAAGTCCTACAAACATAAGTGTCCCTCGTCACACAATGGATTAATTTTCTGAGCATTAGTCATCTTGTACACAGAATGAGGCAGGGATATTTTAGAAATTACATGCTCATGTAACTCCTGTTATAATGCAGATAGACACACAAGGAGACGTGCATGCAACCTTGACTTAATCTAACTTTACAACCTCGGATGTACTTTTTCTTTAATCTATCATAATCATTTTTACAGCTGTTCTATAGGGTTACAGATGAACAGGCCAAGAATAGTGAACTTTTTCTTGTGGGGATGATTTGCTACACGAGTCGACATTACTGTGCCTTTGCCTTTCATACCAAGAGTTGCAAGTGGGTGCTGTTTGATGATGCTAATGTGAAAGAGGTAGGCTCTGCATTATTGATGCTAGATTTAATGACCTTTATATTTTTTAATGGTACATTGTGCCCCAAATATAATTTTTTCTGCATTAGAACATAACTTATTCTTTGGACACCAGACTTAAAACACAATCAAATTTCCTCATTTTCATGAAGAGTAGTCTGACAAGTCAGTTTTAAGTATTAAAAAAAAAAAAAAAAAAAAAAATGAATGCACAACTTCACTGTTCTTAAATGTGCAACAATTGGATAGATGTTAGTGTGATTTTTCTTAAAAATATAGGTTTAATAAGTAATGAATATGATAAAATCTGTTGATGGCTATATTTGTAGTGTGTTGATGTTTAGTTTGCTAACGCGTATGCAAATGTTTGCTTTTCTGCTCTAACTTCCATAAATTTAAAATGAGCAGTACAGCTGCAGTTGTGCTGTGTTTTTAGGATGACATTCAATTCATGTAAAATGTCTTTTGGTTTATTAAGGTATGCTTATAATTGGGTTTAAGTACTAGTTAGTTTTATATTTGCAACAATATGAACATTTTCTTATTAGGTTGGAACAAAATGGAAAGATGTGGTCTCCAAGTGCATTCGATGTCACTTTCAGCCATTGCTGCTATTTTATGCTAACCCAGATGGTACACCTGTATCGACAGAAGATGCCCCAAAGCATATAATTCACTGGTCTCATTACAAAGCAGCTGCAGGAGATGACTTGGGTAATAAAGTTTTGACTAATGCCATTTTTTATAGAATATGACCAATATCTGTTAGCTAATAATTGATTAGCTGTCCTGATCTTAAGTGCCTTTATCAATAATTATCTAAATGTCCTGATCGCATTTGGTGTGTGTATACTTAACATTAGAACTAGCAAAATAATATTTTAACATTTGAAACAAAACGTGGATTGAGACAGTTAAAGGATTCCTAACTAGAAACATTCTTTAACTGTAAAAACACAAATGGCTAAAGCACTAAAATTACACATTGGAAGAATATGGTAAATCTTACTTCTCTAAGTTGGTACCGTCAACCTGCGGAACTCTTTGCCAGAGGATGTTGCGAAGGCCAAGACTATATTGGGGTTCAAAAAAGAACTAGATAAGCTCATGGAGGATAGGTCTATCAATGGCTATTAGCCAGGATGGGCAGGGATGTAAAACCATGCTCTGAAGTGTCCTTAGCCTCTGTTTGCCAGAAGCTGGGAAAGCGCAACAGGATAGATCACTTCTGTTCATTCCCTCTGAAGCACCTGGCATTGGCCACTGTTGGAAGACAGGATACTCGGCTAGATGGACCATTGGTCTGACCCAGTATGGCTGTTTTTATGGTCTTATGTTGACCTAAGTGATCTCATTTAGCCAAGAAAGAGAGAACTTTGATTTTTCTATTGTGTGGTGTTTTGTTTGTGACTAAATAGTATAACTAATAGGATTTAATTGTTAAATACTATTTAATATGTAGTCATGGCATGTTTTGTCTGCATGAGAGTAGATAGGTGATGGTATATATATATTTTTTTGGATACCCCCAAAATAGTATAAAACTGGAAAAAATGTTTTGAGGAAGAACTGTGAGCAAGTGATGACGGTTCAGAACCTTGAAGCTTTGAGGTTGCAGGAAACATATTATTTAGGGATTCATTATGAAAGGGCAGTGTCGTCTCGGTGTCTGGTCAGAATCTAGCCCTTTGACTCTGCAATGTTTGGCTATTGTTTTCTAGTGGTCCTATCTGTGTTATAAAATTTGAAAGTGATGATGAAAGGAAAATTGGATTTGGCCTGTTCCCATTCACTTAGTGAACTGTTGCCTGATGGTGACCATCTCAAGGAAGAAAATCAGAAGTGAATGCCCATCACCGTATTTATATTGGAAAAATGCATAATATGTAACATATTACAAAAATCTTCTTGTATGCCACAAACTATTAAGTGAACTATTAAGTAAAACTTAAAATAATCCAAAACTATACTTTCTAATTCTTGAAATTAAAAATAAATGTGACAATGTAAATGAGCAAGAATTTCATTTCTGAAGATTAATGATGTGTAATGTTATAGGATTTGAGAAGTCATCCGTTTCAAAGTCAGATCACACAAAAGAGAATGGATTTGGAGAATGTGCTAGTCAGAAGAGCATTAAAAAATTTGAGACAGACAATTCAGCCTTCAGTAGAAGCCATATTCTAGCAAGTGGTGGTAGAGTGCCAGGTAAGTACCTTCTTAAATATGTAATTTCCTAACTTTTTTTTCACAGCAGTGTTATTTTGGATACATTTTCTTTAGCTGCAAAGCTTGTTCTGAAATACTTCCATCATTGGTACTGAACTTTCAGTCCATCTACCATGAAGAATGATTGATTGACATGTGAAAAACTAATTTGAACTTAGTCACTATATGACTAAGTTCTCCACTGCCCTCAAGCCCCAATAAAAATCCACTATTGTAATATGTTGGGCTGTAGTTATTGACTGTAATTCTTTGCTTTTTAATTGATCTTTCCTTGTCCTGTGTTTGGAAAGCTTAAGTAGCAATATTCACTTCCTTTTTCTGGTGGGTTTCTATTATATTTGTTAAAACATCAGTCCATTTTAATGTGTAAATCAGATTTTTCAGGTTAAGACAAATTACAAAATTCTCATATCAGGATATCACAATTGGGTGATGCTGATGCAGGAAAGGCACAGCTTGCCCTCCCTTCCATCCCCTCCCCCTCATTGGGTTGCCAATGTGCTTTAAACCTTAGACCAGTAAGAGAGAGAATGCAGGACCTAGCCAAGAGAAACCGGTTCTGCTTAATTAAGAGATTTATTTCTCTTCTTTGTTAATTACCCCCTCCTGTCTCCCAATGTCTAGATGTTAGCTAAAATTATTTTCTTCTTACAACTTGAAGCCAGACTTGATGGCTAAAGTACTTTTTTTCTTTCACTGTAAATTTTAAAAACGTTCAACTTGCTATTAACTCACTTGGGACCGATGGTGACCCAAAAATGAACACTGCTCACTGGCTGGGAACATCAATTTAAATAAAACAGATTACAGATTCTTTACTTGAAACTCCACTATATTGTCAAAAACAAAGCCTTGCTTTTGATGAAGTAATTAGTGTTAACTCTCTGCTTTGTTTTAGTATGAGCCCTAAAGGTTAATTTTCATTCAGATCAAATAGTTTTAGATCCAGAGGGAAAAAATGTAGTATGTTCAATAGCTACAATTAAACCTTGCTTACATGAAGCACAGTCAGTGTACATATTTTGTCAAATTTATAACTTTACATTTGTAAGGATCCCTTTAAGGTAAGTATTATATATTATTGTTAATTAACCTTAATGGATTTTGCTGTGTGCAGACTGTTTGGGATTTTTAAAATTTGAGGTAGATAGAAGGTGGTGGTGGTGGTGTAGTCTTCACTAGAAAGTGAAGATATAGTAAGTGTAATTGTACATGCTTTTTGCCATGGCTATTTAGATAAGATACAATAATGAATATTTTTGCAGTTAAGTTGGGGCACAGTGATCAGAAGGACAAATTAAAGGACATCTCCAAAGAGTGCGCCCAGAAGGCAGTTGATATGAGAAACTTTTCATCCTACCTAAGAAAAGATGCAGATAGAGGATCAAGAAGAGACTCTGGGAGACAAAGAGGTACATTTAAAAATCAAACTTTAGAAACAAATGGCTAAAATATCAATTTGTCTAGATTAAAAATGTTATGTGCTAAAGTTGCTACTTTAGATAAAGAAAAAAAATCCCAAGATTAAAGTCTCCACTTTTACAGACATTTTTAAAATTTGTGCCATTTGAGTCTTTTTTTTTTTTTCCTTTAAATTGTTATGGCATAGCAGGAATAACTAGCTGTCTTACGCACAACAATGTCAGACAGGGAAGATTTTTATTAAAAGAATGTACTTGAAGGAGAACTTCAATAGAGCTTCCTTTTTGTTTTCTTTTCTTTCATTTTACAAGATCTAATAGGAGAAGACCGCTCTCATTTTAAGTCAGGATCACCTCCTGCTGGAAATGGATTTAGACACTACACTGATCAGCGCCTATATGGTAGCCAGGGAAAAGGACCTTACAAACATGAAAGAGTACCAAACCAAACCAGGCCTGCTGCACAGGTCTTAGGGTCAAATAAAAGAGAAGTTTTTCCTGCTGGGGAGAAAATGATGAGCAGGGTTAGGGCTGACAGTGCCACTGGCTATGATACAGACAGCAGCCAAGACTCTAGGGACAAAGGAAGTATCAGCAGAAGCAGAAACAGAGGTTGGAAACCTATGCGAGAGACACTAAATGTGGACAGCATTTTCAGTGAGACTGAGAAGAAGCAGCATAGCCCACAACATAAGGCAAATCCAAGCAGTAAACCTAAACATGAAAAGGAGCAGAGCTTTAACAATTGGCCAAAAGAGAACCAAACCCAGAAAGGGTTAATGACTATTTATGAAGATGAAACAAAACAGGAGACAGGAAGTAGGAGTTCCTTGGATTCAGAAGGAAAAGGAAATACTGAGAAAATTAAAGGATTTACAGAGAGAAAAGTCCATGCTGACAGTTGGCAAATGCAAAGGACTGAGTCTGGGTACGAAAGTAGTGATCATATCAGCAATGAATCTGCCAATCTGGATTCACCTATTGTTGAAGGAACTAGCCCACTGGACATCAAGGGTATTAAAGAAACTGTTTCCTGCAGGTAATGCTAACAAATACTCTAAATAAGAGTCTTAATGAAGTGCGAATTGTTTTAGTGCCATGTGTTGTTTTCTGGATTGTGGATAAAGTTAATTGTCTGAAACATTCCATCTTTTATTGTAGGCAACAGTTGTAGAAAACTAGGAAAGGTTGAAATTTGGGTCCTAGAGAGTGGGAGGGGTTGTGTAGGAAACACATGCAAAGTCAAATAAACTATTAGACTGACTATACAGAATTCATAATCACCGTGGCCCAACACTTTCACCATTCAAAACTTTCATTAACGCTTATGAGACTTGTACATGTAAGGGCTGCAGAATTGGCTGCTACAGCAGTGCCCTTGTAAG
Organism: Chrysemys picta bellii; assembly: GCF_011386835.1. NCBI lineage: Eukaryota > Metazoa > Chordata > Testudines > Emydidae > Chrysemys > Chrysemys picta. The sequence continues at coordinate 40,594,959 of NC_088795.1, forward strand.
ATACACTGTATAGCCACTCTTCGTTGGCAGGAGAGAGCTCTCCTGCTGACAAAATAAACCACCCCCAACGAGGGGCGGTAGCTTTGTCAGTGAGAAAGTGTCTCCCGCTGACAAAGCACTGCCCCCAATGGCGCTTTTTATTGGTAAAACTTTTGTCAGATGTTTTTTCACACTCCTGACTGACACAACTTTTACTGATGGAAATGCAGTGAAGATGGAGCCTAAATCATTAAACTGCTTTTCGCTAGTCCATTATCAGTGATTTCTTGTTTAACACAACTCCTTCTGAGGTGTATTGTACGTCTGTAAGCTTGTGTTCGTTCATCCCATTTTGCCACTCCCAGTGATGCAGACTTTCCAGACCCGTCATTTTAACAAGCTATCAAAGGGAATTTCTTGAGACTGCTTTCAGGATGTAGGGGGAGAAAAAACTTGAAAGATACATAATGTATGTGTATTCCAGTAGGCTCTTAGGGTACATCTACACAGCAGTTAAACAGCTGCAGTTGGTCCCCAGGTCAACTGACTCTGGCTTGCGAGGCTCAGTCTGTGGGGCTGTAAAATTCCTGTGTAGACGTTCAGGCCTGATCTCTGGCACCCTCCTCCCTCACGGGGTCCCAGAGACCAAGCTCCAGCTGACCCCAATACCTATACAGCAATTTTTACCCCCACAGCCCAAGCCCTGCAAGCCAGAGTCAGCTGACTGAGGCCAGACACAGCTGTGCCATGGGTCTTTTATTTCAGGGTTAGATGTACCCTTCATTTTTTTTCTCACTTCCCTCAAATACTATTCCTTGTTTTCTTCTCCTGCCAAGTTATCTTTCCTATACTTTTAGTGATGGTGTACCTCTTTTTCCCTGCCTTCTCAAGACAAGAAAGGTAGAGAGTAGTCATGGTTCCTACCAAAGGTATTAGGAAGAGAGCTTAGGGACTCAATCCCCTTGCCATACCAAATCTGTTGACTTTTCCTTTCAAGCCTGCTGTTATAACTTCCTAGCTGGATTTTGTGATAGACTTATTTTAAAAGTTTCACAACTAGGTACAAATGAATGGGTCTATGTGACCATCACAACTCATTGAGGGAAGATCTCAGTTTTAATATTGATACAAACAAGATGTTAATGAATAAATGCATGTCTAGACTAGGAAAATAGGTTGTGTTAAAATGTGTTTATGCCTAGTGTAAACAGGTCTTATGCTTTTAAAAAATATTTTAGCTGGTCGTGGTCAGCACAAGGCTCTGCCGTGTTTTAACCACCAAACATTTTAAGGTTTAAACTTGTAACACTTTGATGTATTTTCAGTTGTTTGCATCTAGTTGGATGTGATGGTAAATATCTGTCAAAATATAACTGTTTTGAATGAAAAATCCTAAAATCCATTTCTCCTGGGTTAAGAGTGACAAAAATTAAGCCATAATTATTTTAATGGTTTTTCTGGAATAGTTTTATATAAAAGTGACATGGAACATTCACTTGGGGCCCATGTTTCATTCAAGGAAAATGATGTGCAATATTTTCCCAGATTATGGTCCCATTTCTCAAACAGGGGTCACCGCTTGTATTGGGAAAGCCCCTGGCGGGCCAGGCCAGTTTGTTTATCTGCCCCGTCCACAGGTCCAGCCGCTCGCGGCTCCCACTGGCCGCGGATCACTGCTCCGGATCAATGGGAGCTGCTGGAAGCGACGCAGGCCGAGGGACTTACTGGCCGCTGCTTTCCCTACACAAGCGGCGACCCCTGTTTGAGAAACCCTGAATTAATTGTTCACTCCACACAATCAACCCCCACCTTCCCCAAAAGATACAGATGGGTCTTATAGCATGACCTGAAAATTTCCATATTCTGAAATAAGGAATGAAGCAAATTCCAAAGCCAAATACCCTGGTTGAAAATCTCTGCCAGAAGTAGTAGTTTGAGGATGAGTTTAACCAAAGTTTTTGTGTGACAACTGTCATGGTAAATCTATCCATTGTTTACCACTGCATAAGCACAGATCTAATAATGTAAATCTGAAAAGTGCATAATAAAACAGCCCATTGCCCAACCTTCTTCTCTTCACTGAGATCTCTCTTCAAAACAGACTTTTTCTTTAAAGATTTCCAAAGAAGAACATTACAATAGGGTTGGATCACAGAAACCCCCTTGGGAGCTGCCACCCGATGTGCAAAGACTACCCATGCTTCTGTTTTCCCTGCCAGCTCAGGACTCCAGCACCCTGTCTTGCTGAGCCAGACACTCCCGTCTGGCTCCAGACACAGATCCAGGGTCTGAATCTCCTGTCCCAAAGCTGCAAGTTACCTGAAAACAGCTCACAGAAGTGCGCTTGTCTTTAGCACTCAGATGCTCAACTCCCAATGAGGTCTAAACCCAAATAAATCCGTTTTACCCTGCATAAAGCTTATGCAGGGCAAACTCATAAATTGTTCGCCCTCTATAACACTGACAGAGAGATATGCACAGTTGTTTGCTCCCCCAGGTATTAATACATACTCTGAGTGAATTACTAAATAGAAAGTGATTTTATTAAATACAGACAGTAGGATTTAAGTGGTTCAAAGTAGTAACAGACAGAACAAAGTAAGTCACCAAGCAAAATAAAATAAAATGCGCAAATCTATGCCTAATCAAACTGAATACAGATAATCTCACCCTCAGAGATGCTTCAGTAAGTTTTTTCTCAGATTGGACACCTTCCAGGTCTGGGCACAATTCTTTCCCCTGGTACAGCTCTTGTTGCAGCTCAGGTGGTAGCTAGGGGATTCTTCATGATGGCTCCTCTCCCTCTCTGTTCTCTTCCACCCCTTTATATATTTTTTGCATAAGGCGGGAACCCTTTGTCCCTCTGAGTTTCCACCCCCCCCTCACTGGAAAAGCACCAGGTTAAAGATGGATTCCAGTTCAGGTGACATGATCACATGTCACTGCAAGACTTCATTACTCACTTGCCAGCACACACATATACAGGAAGACTCACAGGTAAATACAGCCATCTGCAGACAATGGGAGTCATCAAGATTCCAAACCATCATTAATGGTCCACACTTTACACAATTACAATAGGCCCTCAGAGTTACATTTTATATTTCTAGTTTTAGATACAAGAGTGGTACATTTATACAAATCAGATGATCATACTCAGTAGATTATAAGCTTTGTAATGATACCTTACAAGAGACCTTTTGCATGAAGCATATCCCAGTTACGTTACATTCACTTATTACCGTATTTTCTCTAAAACTATCTCAGTTACATTATATTGAATTATCAAGGTTTTTATAAAACCATATAGACTGCACAACGTCACAAGGTGCTAATATGTAAACAAAAATTAAGCCAACTTTCAGTTTAATTGCTTTGAGGTTTGATGTTATCTGGTCCACAGATTCTGTCTGATCCATTATTTTCCCTTATATTGGTTAAAAGTCCTTTGGGGCAGAGCTGTTTTTTCCTTCTATAGGTGGTACAGCGCTGAAAAGAGTTTTAGATTATCAGTCTGAGCAATTGACAATGGTGGGGGAGAGGGATGAAGAGTAACTCTTCTACTCTTTGTAGCTGGATGTTCACGTACTTCTACAAGATACATCTTTGAAGCTGAATCAGTAGTATGTATTATTATTGAATCTTTCAGGATGCACAAATCAAAATGAAGTGCTATTTTTCCATTAAGGCTTATACAGGGGCAGGGGATGGGAATGTAATTCTGGCTCTGTAACACCACATTTGATTGTATTTGACCAATTTGCCTGTTTCAGACAATCTAACTTTGACTTGGTAATGTTTTTCTGCCTTGAAGCTATTAAACTTAAGTTTTTAGTGCATAAGGAAGGTTCTAACTGCATGGTAAAATTAAACTTTGAAGAAAATGGCAACATAAAATTTTGTGTCTCTGGGTGCTTGTCTATGTATGTTTGTGTATAATATTTAAAAAATTCTGGAGAGAAGGAATTGAAAAGTTAAATATTTAAGAGCACTTTTTTTGCATGTGCCCATTTGGAAATATTTGGAGCTGAGAGCTTATCCTTTCTTTAAAAAGTGTGCTTTTTCTCACTCTGGTAACCTGAGAGGAAGATTTTTTTTAAAGGCAAAATGGGAGTTGGGCACTTAATTCCCATTTATGCTTTAGAATATTTATCATTTCAGGGGAAACTTTCAAAACTATATCCTGCCTTCTCCCTGGCCTTGATTAAGGACAAATTTTAAGCAATTTTCCCCCCCAAATAATGTAAGTTGTTGATGTCAATCACCTTTCACATCTAGCACATCATTTTTCAACCACTGATAACTTTGAGAACTAACTAATATATATTCTGTTCACCTGTAGAGTATACGGCTTAAACAGAAAGACTTGTAAATTTTGTAAGGAGAGGGGGGATTAGGACCTAAATTAGTGTTTGTAAAGCCAAATGAATGTTATACTATAAAACATTTAATTCTTTGTGTGTACACTTACATATACGGGCAACTGTAATCGTGCACTAATATTTAAATTTTAAACTACAAGGTCTGTTTTATTTTTCAGTGACCAGAATCTGTCGATCAAATATGCTGAAAGTGTGTTGCAGTCTACCTCCCAGCAGACCAGAAACTATTTTGATGGTGAGAATTTTAACTTGCATATCTACTATAAAGTTTTCTAAAGAATCTCTAGATGTGCTGTTGTCCAAAATTGCCATTTTAATACTGTGTAAAAAGTTGAAAGGTTCCAGATAGACTTTGCATAGTTACTGGTAGCTCAAATTTTGCAGAGTTGACAACCCAATAAAAGTGAACTTCTCCTTCTCTTACTATGCCAATCGTTGCTGCTTAGTACTAGATTACCAAGTGTTAGATTTGCATTGGCAAAATGGGCAAGTGCACATGTGAAGTTAATTTGTATTTGGGTGAATCTGAACAGAATCTATATAGTACTGGGAATATGTCCCACTGGACCACCATTTTCCCATGGAGAGATGCCTTGCTTCCATTCTGTACATATCCTATGTGTTTATAGCCTTCCCCTGTCTTCCTGGTGGCAAGCTAACTCTTTTCTCCACAATGAATACCAATATTTTGATTCATTCTTCAAATACTGTTCACCATTATTCAGTGTTCTGACTAATCTTAATAATTTGAGTTCTTCACATCACAGCTTGGTAACCCTGGCTAAACTGATGCTGTTTGGTATTTCGGTAACCATGTTACATGTTCTAGGAACACGTATAATTTTTAATAAATTTGTATGAGAGAGCCCCTTTATTAGGCAGCCTCATTTGTTAAGAAACCGCACCAAGTGATTTTAAAAACAACCAACCAACCGCTCAAGTATGTTGGAACAGTAGTTCTTGCTGCAACAGAGAAAAGCTTGGGAGACCCTATCATCCCAGTCTGGTCATGAGGCTCATCACGTACCCATGTGTTAGAAGATCATCTCTGTTAATTAACTGGTGGTATTTGTTGAACCCTTGAATTCACTTAAATCATGTTTCATTGTAAAGCTGAGTTGACTGTTACATAATTCAGATTGCAGTGCACTAGTGCAATTTTTTGGTTCAGCATGCTGGATTAGACTGCATTTGTTTCTACAGTTTACTTAGCTCTCATACAGTGCTTTCCATTGGTAGATCTCCAAGCACTTTATGGATGGGGAACTGAGGTACAGAGAGTGGAAGTGATTTGCGGAAGTCACCCTGCAAACCAGTGGCAGAGCTGGAAATAGATCCCAGGTCTCCTGAGTCTCAGTCCAGTGCTCTAGTCACTAGGTCACACAAACAACTTATCCTTCCTTGTTTATGCTATACATAGGCATGACAGAATTCAAATTTTTTAAATTTTGAGCTTTTCACTTTTTATAGATATAAATATTCATAGTTGTGGGAAATCATGTGGTGGGAGGGAGGGGAGACAATGTGGAGGTTGAACAGTAATTATTCAATGAGATAAAGCTTCATAGCTGTTAAAACAAATTGTCAACATCACGTGTCAAAATATTCAAACGAAATATCCTTAATTCAAACTTTAAGTTCTCAAGCAATGTCTTTCTCTATCTGTAAATTTCAGTTATTATTGATGGAAATGTTTTTTGGGGGGAGAGGGAGGTAGTATGCTTCCTGGGGTTACCCAGGGTTGTGAGGAACCTTGCTACTGCCCGCCCTTAGCAAGAAGATGCCTTGTCTGTGCCTGCTGTGGATCAGTTTCCCAGCGCTGCCATCCTCTGGCAATACAAGAACTGCCTTCCAGGCCTTGCTCTTTCTTTGCAGGTTAATGATAGGCACAGTCCAACCCCCAAGTCCTCCAGGTGTCTGCCTGGATTGCCCAGCCCCGATCCACTGGACACTCGCAGAATTCCCAGATCGAAAGGAACAGTACATCACAGCTTACCAGTTATACCATAGAAGACAGCTCCACTTAACACACCGCACTTAGGTTTGTTTGTAGAGAAAGCAAGAGCAGAGTCAAATGATAGCATGCAGAAATATTGAAAGCCAAGGGTTAGATATAAAATAAAATCATAACATGCATAATAGAGGCTAAACTTAACTAAAAAGATATCATTAGACAGAGCAAAAGCTCACCTAAAATCTTTCCACGGTATTACAGCCATTGTCATGCTTTCTCAGTGGAAAGATGCAGAAGCTTTTTTTTTTTTTCCTGTCCCTAAAGTTAGTTCATTGTCTGCACTTGCAGACAGAATAACCTTCATTGCATGTACTTTTTTCTCCTCGGGAAACTTTGCAATCACTTGATTAGCATTCTGCTTGGACTGTAAATGGGTTGTCCATTGTGAACCTTACATTACTCAATTTATGTGTAGACAGATGGATAAACGTAAACCCGTCTCTCACCTTTACTGGTGACCAGCCCCAAATCAGAGAACCTAAGAACATAATTTTGAGTATAATATATGCATAACTCCTTACATACTATCCATGTATGCATTTTATAATCATTGAGGACTCTTATGACACTAGCTTTCATTAGAAACTTTACATGATATACTTTGGTGAACTAGTAAAGTAAATACCAGAATGTCGCCCTTAGAACCGTGCTTCGTTTGCTGGTGCCTAGAGCTAGCCCTGGCTGGTTATAAACTCAGTACTAAGTCGGATCTTAAATAGCTGTACACGTCACTCAGAAGCTTTTCGTTTTCATCAGATACATAGCAATATTAGGAGGAAATACTTACAATAAGGAAATCAACTTCCTTTACATATTAAAATGTCTGGATTTTCATAAAGCTGGTAAGTGCCTCAGCATATAAATATTACAGGAAATAGGATGAGGTCAGCCAAAATCACAACCTAATTTCCGTGAAACAATTACATTTTCTGTACTTGTACAAAGCAGTCTGTCAGCTGGTGGCAATGAACATTAAGCCACTTGCTAAGGAGACACTTGATTTTATAATTACCTAGCTGCTTTTTTAATCTTCTGTTCGATTCGTGTGGCTTCTGTTTTTTTAAACCTTAAACCAAATCTACAGTATCTCTTCTCTGCTATTTTTCTAATTCTTTATTGGATATACATGACTTCTTTTTCAATCTGGTTTCCTTGTCACATGATGTGACTAACTTAAATTGCCAGGTATTGTGTGGATTACCTAGAATATATTTGCCTGTTAACATTTATGCTACAACAAAAATTTGTTGTATTGTCTTTGTGTATCAGTGGGAGAATGGACATTGGTGTTCACTGGCAGTAGGAATAAGTTAGTGACAATGTATCAAAGGATACCTCAGTATCTAATGCAAATTAGATGTAACCAAACAATATTTGAAATTTTCAGTTGCTGAGGTATTGTTCAGGGGTTACTGAATAAACTGTATTCAAATACTATATTTAAAAATATTTGTAGGGCAAATATTTCCTCAAAAATGCATCAGATCAGCATCATTTGAAAGCTTTGTATATAGAATCCTAAATATTTACTGTTAAACTATTCAGAATCTATATACTCTTCCAGATCAAAATGGGTATTTACAAGTTGCAACAAATTTGTTCCTTTTTAAAGCAAGTGTAATTAGTGTAAATTGTAAATAATGGGTATAGTGCATTCTAACAGTTCAATTGGGGAAGTAATGTTGGGATAAAGTGCAGTTAAAGGAACAAATCAGGTTAGCATATGCTCAGATACATAGGTGTAACCACAAACCAGATTGGAGGCAGAGGGAAATAGAGAAGCCTTTGTCTTTTTAAAGAAACTTGTGAATTTTAAATTTGCATAGGGCCAAAGATTCTATTTTGAGTCCTTTAAAATATACAGAAAGATGTCTGTCTGGCACTTCATGTGCCTTTGAATTAAGTTAAGCAAATAAGTAGTCAAACTAAACCAACCAAGGTCCCCCACTAGCTATTGTATTAACCTCTTGGAGATGGGGTGTACAAGAAATAGTACTTTAGAAAGTTACACATACCCTGAACAGAAACTGAATTCAATCTAGTTCAGATTCCAGCTCTCACTGGTTACTTATTTGATTTGGGGCAAATGAGATTTTGTCTAGTTTCCCCTCCCCCTATCTTTATCATGAAATTAATTTTATAATTGATAGCAGAATTAAACCAGTTACACAAGTGCTGAGTACTTTTGAAAATCCTGCCCTTAACTCAGAAAGCTGTTTACTCTGATCAGTTTTGATACAGCACTTACTTAGTAATTTATATTATTTATTAGTGAATTTAGTGTTCAGGAAAGCTGCCAGCTTGACTGCCCAAGAGACTGAAGTCCTTTTATTTTACAAGGGAGAGATAGCATAAGCAATGGCAATGCAAACTTCCCAGCTGTCCCTGCCAGTGTTCCTCAGACTTCTAAGCTGAAGGGATCTTCTTTGTGGGTAAGAGGAAAGTTTACTTTCATCTCCCATCTTTTGCCTACAGATAGCTTGTTACCTAAGCCTATTTAATGGAATTTCTTGCAGTGTGGATACCTGTCCATGCTAATTAATGGAGAGAGCACTTATTAATTAACTCATGATGACTCCCTCTGACACAATATGTAGACCTACTGCATTATATTATTGGGATTTTTCTCTCCCTACTTTCACATTTTTGTTGAGTCCTATGTTCTCATGATGATTTATTTCCAAACTGAATATGGTTATTCTCCATTGACCTTAAATCCATTCTGTATCTTCTGACAGAGGCAGTAAACTTTCAATAAATGTCTCAAACGCCATACTTATCTACTAAGCAAGAGGATTATAAGCAAAATTCATAAATATCAATTACAGTATTTTAATCAAATACTTTATTTTGCCCGGGTTGGGTGTGAATGACACATTAAAGCAACTCTTGTTCTATATCTTTTCACCCTGATGAATGGGATGGAAAAAGGGAACTGGAAATGAGTCTATAGAAAGATAACTTCATTTAAATGCAGTGATGTGGAAATATTCAGACACTTCTCTCTTTGGGCTCTGTTAGTCATCAACATGCAGGGATGTTAATTCTTTAGAGAATTGATAAAGGGTTATGGAATATTTTATGAGTATCGTGGATGTTTGTAGCTAGTGAAGCTCCATAATGACTAAAGCCTTTCCCATCATAAAGTTTTTAGTGACGTGTAGAAGGAGTTGAGTCTTCACCTGAATCCTGGGGGATAAGTGTCCACAAAACAACTGCAAATGCTAAGGACTGAAGGAGAGTGGAATTACCCTGTCATCCTTGAGGCTGCCCTCCTTAGAATGGGGTTTTGAGGCTGTAACAGGGTTCATTACTGACTGCTGGCGTGCCTCCTCATGGCTCACCTGGGGAATAGCTCGTCAATAGTCAGATGCCTCTTCCTGCGGTCACTCAGCTGTTGTGGTCTCACCCTCCAGGACTTGGGGTGGCCATCTTCTTTGGGACTCAGGCTGCTCCCTCTTCATGACTTGGCCCTCTAGCTGGATCACAATACCTTCCCTTCTAGGGTCTGTCAAAGTCCCTTCAGACTAACTGTCCCCCTGCCTTTCCTGGCAGTTCTCCACTCTGTCTAAGGCGGTGCTGCCTCCACACTGGCTGGTAGGAGAACCCAAGCCCACCCTGTACTCCATGTTCCAGCACAGGGACCCTATGCTCTGTAGCTATAGTCTACTTATTCCCAGACCTGCTTGCTATTTTCCTGGCCTCTGTCCTACTTCCTCCTCCTATGCTTTGGCACCACTGGGCATCTGAGCTTCCTCAGCTCTCCGTGGCTATTTCCCCATCTACATAGCACCTTCTTATTCAAGGATCTTGAAGAGAAATGCTACACGTTCTACAAATGAGTGAAGTGAGTTAAGGGTAAAACTGATAATCTTTAGTCCTCAACTCCCAATTCTCTTCTCTTTAGGAATTAACAACTAATTTCTTGCATTACTAAAGCCTGCAATGCTTTTTAAATAAAATGTTAGCTCTGTCATACTGCTAATACAGTGTCTCATCTGTTGTAAACACAATTGTTTTAACAGCATCAGACAACCAACTGTTTGTTTGAAATCTTGTTGAATTAGTAACTGGGGGGAAAAACAATGAATTCAAACACAAGGCTCAAATTGTTCCAGTTCATTTGAGGATAGGTGTCACATCACATCTTTATCTGAGTAAAAAGGGAGGAAGAAAGAGATGTAGTGTAAGGGATACCTTTTTACCCATGAGAGATGTGATGTCTCATTCCCCTAGTGAAAATTCCAAGCATAAATTTACAAAGGAAAAGATAGGAATATGTCTCTTAAATTTTGTCCAAATGAACTTCACATATTAATCCCTGTTTCTTTAACGAAATCCAGTCACTGCCTTTAAAGGCACAGTAAATGTAAGACAGTCTGTCTTGTTTTATATTCACAGATCTGTGTACTGAAATGTACAACTATTTAATTTGCATAATGTGAAACATGAACAACATGGATATTTGTTTAGAGTGGCTGTAGTTGTGACTTACTCCATATTTAATTTACTAAAGTCTTCCTTCTAGTCAAATATAGTTAGAGGATAAAATATGTCTAGTGATGACACATGTGATTCTTTTAAAAGCCTGTTTTTATAACAATTACATCAGTGCAAGTAAGTGTGAAATGACACCCCAATCTCTAATTTTGAATATCAAGAGCACAATATTTTAATCTTTCTCCCCATGCCCCAACACACACAATCTGGTAATATTTACACGAAACACCAATTTAAATCCAGTTTTTAAAATTATTGCAAGACCCCCTTCCACACACACTCTGATCCATTGTTCTGTCTACATGTGTGTTTTAATTTCTTATTTTGGTCTTGACCCTTTTTTCAGTCAGGCTGCTATTTGAAACCCACACACAAAGTTTGCATGAACCCTAGGGGCAAAATCTAGGGCCTGCTGCCACATACCGGGTGGCTTTCCTTGAAAAGGAGATAAAACTATTCAGGAGTATGTAAACCTGGGGATGTAAAGAGGCAATGTTTCCTTCCTGTGGATGGAATGAGGCCCAGTGTTACCTTTACTTCCTTCTCCTCTGGGAGGCAGAGAAAAGTGGAACATGGTGCTTGCCCCAGGAGAGAGAAGTGATAGTCTCTACCTCTCCTCCATTCTGTCCCCTGCCCTCCCCCAAATTAAGAGGAACTATTTTAATCTAATACAGGAAAGTTCTGGATTGTAACTATTTAGGGAGCTTTTAAAATTGCACTCGCAATAGCCAGTTTCAAGATCAGGCCCTCCATTTTTTTCAAGATCTCTTTTGGTTCTTTTAACTTTGAAGGAACAATTAATTTGTGCTTAATTTTGTAGTGGGCCGGGGAGGGGGGAAGAAGCTGCCCACTATCTAGTGCCCACTGGAGAAAGTGGTGGGGGGAGGGTAGAAATCATTGTTGGCAACTCTAGTTATTAAATCAATGTGTATCTGCAGTGGAGGTAAGGAAACATTTAATTTGCAGGTTTCTGAGAAGTCATGAAATATGTGCAGATGGATTACTTGTCAAATTAAGAATACTTCAACCTTTTTAATTGGGGGTTGAGTAGAGTGAAAGCATTGTGAAACCTAACATGGATCATGCAGGGGCAAGATTAAACTAATTCTGAGAACCAAATTAAGCCTCATCAGATCTTTTTTTAAACAGTTTTTGAAAATACATAAGCAAGTGCGATGTGCATGCCCTAGTGAAGGGAGGGCATATAACAAGAGCGGATGTCTGTAAATTACGAAGGTCCTTCATTTCATTTCTGTTATTAAAACATCCATAACAGTAATACTGTAATCTAGTTTTTCCAAGGTTCATTCCCAAATTTTAATCCCTCTGTAAATTCTTCAAATATAACCTTAAAAAAAAAACACTAACATTTCATTTGTCACACAGAAAATACTGCCAGTCATTATACTTTGGCTTCTTACTAATAGTTCTGCATCTAAAAATGAAGTTCCGTTTGAGACAATTGGGTTTTGTATATTTTATTAGCAATATTTTGACAATACAATAGAAAATATTTTCTAAAGCATGTGGAAATAGTCTTCACTCTACCCCCTCTTCCCCCCCCCCCCCCCGCCAAAAAGGTGGAGTTAGAATACTCAGTGGATAGAAGAATGGCTGTTCGTAGTCTTTTTTTAAAAACAAGGCTATCTATTCAGATGTTTAAGTGAGAAGGTAAATCCCAAAAATCTTACTGGCTTGTATTTGAGAAATGCCAAAATTATCTTTAATTTATTGTTTGAGTTTTTTGTGATGGTGTTGAGGCTTCTGCTGTGCAGTATGCTAACATCTGCCATATTTAGGTTTACAAAGAACCTGGAGCCAAAATTCCCCAGTAGACTGACTGACTCTCTCTCTGGTTTTAACCATGCATGGATCTCCATGTCAGCAGAAGAGAAAAATAGCACATCTATTTTTAAATTGGCTGGAATTCCAAAGGCACAAACCTCCTGGTGTCTGTGAGCCACTGTGATTGAACGCCTGCCCTGGTGACATTCTAGTGATTGCTTGCAAATCGCTGCTGCCTCCTTGTGTCCAATATACATAACTGTTTCACCGAGGGACTTCACAGCTCCTGAAACAAAATTCAGTAAAATCATTGACTGAATTGTTTAGCTAGGAACTGCAGTTCACATTAGTCATTTTATGGGGAGTAAGGGGCAATTGTGTGGAAAACATAACTAGATAAAAATAAGAACCAAATGATTGATATTTAAGATATGAATTCAGAGTTTGAATGTTGAAAGCTTAACTATAATCACAGTAAACCTAGTAGCAACTGTTAGGCTAAAAAGTTAAACTTCTTCCATGCCTATATCCTAATTTTGGATCTAAACTTAATAGATTGACCTAAAAATATTATATTGGGGGGGGGGAGAATCTTAAGGGATTCAAGACAAAATTTCTACTTTTTTCTATTGAACAACATACATTTTAAGACATTTTTGGCAGAATGGCTTTCAGTATGAGGTTCTTAGGAAAAAAGTTTTCTTTATCTTGACTTCTGCTCTTTGGACCCATGGTTCCTGCTCCAAGAAGGGGGGAGGGATAGCTCAGTGGTTTGAGCATTGGCCTGCTAAACCCAGGGTTGTGAGTTCAATCCTTGAGGGGGCCACTTATGGATCTGGGGCAAAAAATCAGTACTTGGTCCTGCCAGTGAAGGCAGGGGGCTGGACTCAATGACCTTTTGGGGTCCCTTCCAGTTCTAGGAGATAGGTATATCTCCATATATATTTTATTTATAAGAAGAAAGTGCAAATGCTAGTAGCCATCTTTTAGACAACACTGCTCTACCCAGAGAAACTCAGATCAGCTGAAGAAGAGAGAGAAGAGAGAGTCTACCATAGGCAATCCTGTTTACTCTTTTGCTTTTCAGTCTGGGGCTTTCCCCAGGTAACAAATTTGATGTCAGTGTCAAAAGCCTGATAGAACCACCAGAGAATTTTTTAATGTCTTGGTATCCTAATGGCAACCACCTCTTATTTTCAGAAATCTTGGCAGCGGCAGAAAGCTTGCTGTGGAGTCAGTGGGAATCCTGGCTGCAACACACTGACATAACCTCTGGCAGTGCTGCAGCCAGACTAGGGTCAGTGTTGGGCGTTGGCAGGTCAGGCCAGTCCTTGAGTCCATCATAGGTTGCCAGGGTCTCCCAACCAGGAGCTAGGCCGGAGAAGTCTGTCCTCTCCAGTGGCTTCCTGAGTGAGCTCTGGGGTTGGGCATTTATACTTTCTGTCCTGCGCCTTGACCTCTGGGGGGCAGGCGTGGGACTCGCTGGCTCCGCTCACTCTGGTGTCAGGAGGGTTCGTCCCTCTCTGGGGCGATGGGGAACCACACCACCTTGCTACACTACCAATACAGGGTCCTGCCTTTTAGACTTTCCACACCACCAAAGGTGTTCACCAAGTGCTTGGCAATTGTGGCAGCTCATATTAAAAAAAGCAGGAATCCAGGTCTGTTCATACTTCAACTAACTAATTCAAGGAAGATCACACCAACCAGGTGAACAACTGAATTCAGGTAACCCTACAGCTTTTTGCCTTCCTGGATCTCAGTCAACAGAGAGAAATCCACAATGGCTGAGAGCATAGCTTTCATTGGAGCAGGAGCAGTGGACTCTAGGTCAACAGTTTACCTTCCACAGGAAAGATTCCAAACAATAATGGATCTTACCAACCAACTTCAGGATCACCCAAGAAAATCAGTGAAAACATACTTGACTTCTGGGACACGTGGCTTCAAGCACCTGTATAACATGGTTTGCCAGACTTCACCTATGCTCTATGCAAGTGTTCAAATCAGTGTATCTACAGTAGACCCCATGTGCATGTGATGGTCATGGTCCCAGAAGAAGTCATCTCGTTAAACTGGTGGAAAGACTGACCCTCTTCAGTACTTTTCTCTACTCTCTGCTTACCAAGACTTGGGTGACCTCTTCTAGATCACCTTTGGATTCAGGGCCCTATGGTCTCCTCAAGAAGCCTGTCTCCATATAAATGTCCTAGAGCTCAGAGCCATCTGCCTGGCATGCAAATATTCCTGCCTCTTCAGGGTTCCACAGTACAAGTGCTAACAGACAACTTCCTACCTATGCATGTCAACAGGTAGGGAAGAGCAAGATCATCCCCCTTCTGCTGGCAGGCTATGTAGCTTTGGAATTGTGGGATCTTATTCAGAATACACTTAGTGGATCAGCACCTTCCCAGCCACAGACCAGGCCAACAAGTGTCAGATATTTTGTTCAGGGGCGGGGGGGGGGGAGGAGTGGCGTTTGAGCCCAGGCTCCTTGGCAGATGCCTTTCTCATCTCCTAGATGCCAGGACTGATGTATGCCTTTCTGCTGATTCACTGTGATACCAAGGGTTCCAAGGAAGGCGAATCAAGACACAGGACCGAGCATTTTTGATAGCCCTAGCATAGGATAGGCAGTTCCTGTATTCACAACTGATGAAACTTTCAACACAGCTGTCCTCCCTTCCCTCCCTCCCCCCACCCCCATCCCATACCATCCTAACCTTTGGTACAAGAAATAGGTTGCTACTTTTCATTTGCTTTTTCAGTGGCTGGTACATTAACTAGAAGGGTAGAGGAAACTTGTGCTTTCATGTCAGGTCCCCCTTATACAGGGTTTCATAAATACAAGGTCTCTCTTAGGCATCACTGAAGTTCCTGCTCAAGGTGGTTTGAGTTCTATATCACCCAATCTATTTGCTTCCTAGTTTTCTGTCTCAAACCTCATTCAACCTTGGGAGAAGCTAAACTTCACACACAATTAGTGTAGTAAGGAGAACGGTCTTCCTACATCAACAAGGCAAAATCATTCAAGAACATGCTCAGTCTAGTCATGGCCTTTGCTGATAGTTAAGGGGGAACTTATACCCTCACACAGGTTATGTAAGTGGGGGTCCAGCTATATAAGGACATGTTATGAGTTAACCAGGTTAGATTCACCTTGCTACATTAGAGATCATTCTACTGGAAATCATGCATCCTCTGTTGCCTTTTTGAAGAATGTCCCTCTCCCTGCAATCTGGGATGCAGGTATGTAGAGTTTGGCCCACCCTTTAAAAGACCCTGCGCTTTGGTGTAGAGGCTCCCAGTTGGGATGTCCATTTTGGTAGGGCTATCCTGCAGTCATTGTTAAAGAAGGAACTCTAGTATCTACCTCCAAGAAAACAGGCAACTGCTTGTTAGTTACCAAGAGTAGAATCCATGTAAACAATTGCTCAAAAGAATGGTTACTTACCTAAAGTAATTGTGATTCTTCAAAATGTGTTGTCCATGTGGATTCAACAACTCTCCTTCTTTCTCTGCTACTATGGTGTCCACCTTTCTGTGATTCTATATTGGTGAAAGAACTAAGGATAATTGTGCTTGCCCTGCCCCTTTATGTCCTTGGATGATGGGGACATGAGAACATCTAGGGCACAAGCATGGTCCCAATGGACATTGCTGGTAAAAAGAATCTGACCTTATGCACATGGGGGACATGGAAACCAATAGCATATATATAGTCAATATAACTTGAACACAGATACTGTAGGATTAAGTACCTGTTCTTTATACTTTTTGGGGAGTTGAAGTTAACCTTTAATCTTGTGCCTCCATGGACATCATCTAGAAATCTTAGAAATGCACTGTGTCCATCACTTGCTAGTGTTTAAGTATGTGATATTAACAGAGATCAGAGGTATATTTTTAGTAATTAAGCTATTCAGTATGTAGGTATTTTAGTAGGTATTTCTTATTAAAAAGCCCTTTTTTGAAGTGTAACAAATTAAACTTATGAAAAAAAGTGTAGAAGGTTTTTACTGGAAGTGGTTTTGTTGACCATATTCTTTTCATTGTAATTTTGAAAATAATGAACAGTGTCCTGTTTAGTGGAGGTTTGTTTTGTTTTGTTAGTGTAAGTAACTTGTAATGAACCCCTAAGAAAGAGGAAGCATTTTATTTGTTGTAAAGTAAAACTGGGCTATTTTTTTTCCAGACTTGAGGAAAGACCAAATGAATATGGAAGCTAATTACAGACCACACACTAACTTTCCTTCAGAATCTCAATTGCAGATGCACAGTCCTCCACTGAAGAGGTAATTAATTTTTTGTTTCTTTACTGTGAAACTTTCCTATCTGAAATGCAATGTCCATGTGGAGCTCCATTTGTTGACCGGAAGAGCATATATAATATATCCAAATGCATTTCAAACATAGTCTTCAGACATTCTTTTAATATTGTACCTCGTGTGTCAAAATGACTTGGCTGACATATTTGCTCTTTGAAAAGACAAGGAAACCTGATTGATGTTTATAAGGATCAGCCAACAGAGAACCAAATTTTAGGCTAGATTTTTAAAGGGATTTAGGCACCTAAAGACTCAGGCACCTAACTAGCATTTAATAATCTGGCCTTTATCTGATATTTAACCAGTTTAACTAGGTCAGGAGTTTAAAGTGATGTAATTCGTAAGTGATGTAATTTGTACATTCATACAACAAATGATTGGTCAAACTGTCTTCTGACAACTGTAAAAATGGGATAGTCTGTTCCCTAACACCTAGACCTGCCTTTCTGAAGTGATGTGTATCCACAGCTCCAACTGAAGTCAGTGGGAGCTGCAGGTGCCTAGCATTTCTGAAAATCAAGACCTGGAGTGTAAAATTGGGTAACCAAAAGTAGTGGACATTTTTTTTTTTCAAATTTTTGACATACCTGACTTGCCCAAAAGTCAGTGTGGTGTAGGATTAGGTAAAGAACCCAGACCTGACTCCATTCTATGCTTTAGCAAGATTCCTCTTTCCTTATTGGAGGTGAATCTATGAAGCTTTTGTAGAGCTTTGTTAATCCTTCAAATTTCTTATGAAAGAAAATCTGCTGTGATTCGATACATCTTTGAGCTAAATGAATATTTGTTAAATAAGTCTCTTAATCCTCCAGTTAAATCAAGGGTAAAGGATATTTAAATAGTATCTCCAAGAACACCATTATAAAAAATTGCATATTCGTATTACTTAGGACTTATGGGTGTGGTATATGCTTTAAAAAAACTGCATGTGTAAATGTTTGTGAAGAAATCTCTTGTGACTGGTTCCCAAATACCTGTGCATGTTTATATTTTAGAGCAGAGATGCCACACAAGAAAATATTCCCTTCATCGACTCTACAGCCAAATTTTAAGGACCATGTTAAGAGAGAAACAAAGATCAGCAAGTTAAATGAACAGAGCTCTTCAGAGTGGCTTAATCCAGATAAATTTGAGAAGATCAGTATGCCAGTGTACAGTGCTGAAAGCTCAGCCCACCCTTATAACACTGAACTCTCAGTTGTGTGTGGAAAGAGAGTGAACAACAATGAATTTCTCTCATCCTCTCCGCTGCAGTCTCCTCATACAAGAACTCTTGGATCAAAGTCAGGGCTTGCATCTTTAGTTCAGCAGAATCTGTTAGAACAGTCCCATACGGAGTTGTCCTCATCTGGTGAATGTGCTGTTCAGTCATTTGGTAGGACTAATAATCTTCAGATTCCAGAAGTAATTTACCAAAATCTTCCACCTCCTTTACCTCCAAAGAAATATACTCTGAATGTTTCGCTAGGATCAAAAAATGAATCTACAGCTGATGTAACATTGCCAGAAGTGTTGCAGAGTAATCTTTCAGGTTTTGAAAGGCAAACAGCTATTGCTTCAAAATCTGCATCAGAAGGTGCATTTACAAATGAAGAAAGATTTAAAGAAACATTTCAAGGGAATGATCACACCATTCACAAACTGGATACCGCACCTAGGTCATCAGTTAATGACTGTCAGACTGTATCTGGCAGTATATGTAATAAAGGATCTCAGCACACAGGACCAAGTGTTAGCTCTCCTGATGCAAATGATAGTGTATCTCTAACAACCTATTTTTCAGTAGATAGCTGCATGACAGATACATACAGGATGAAATACCATCAGAGACCCAAGCTGTATTTTGCAGACAGTAGCTTCCACAAAGATAAGCATCTACCACCAACTGGAATAGACCTGGGCATCGTATACCCTGGTATTCTTGATTCTAGTCATCCCACATCTGAACAGAGATACAAACCTAGCATAGAAGGAATACATTGCAACAGGTAGATTGTCAAATCCATTTTCTTATGCATTTCACATGGTCTGCTTATGGGGCAGGAAGCATGGACTCCTCAATGTGTGGTGACAGGTATCCAGAGCTCAAAAGCTTGTTGACCAACAGAAGTTGGTCCAATAAAATATATTACCTCACCCACTTTGTGTCTCTCCTATCCTGGGACGGACATAGCTACAACACTGCATACTTAGGTATCCTGTCAGCTATGCTTTTAAGAGATATGACTGTTTAAATGATTCTTCAAATCTGGGTGAGCAGGGGAAAAGGTGCTAAAGTTTTGGCCATGGATTTGTCATTTTTCTTGCCTTAACAATGTTTACCTCCATGTGATGATGCTGAATAAGTTTGTAAGTCTGTTACAAATGGCCCCCTTAAGTGTGTGCTTTTAATTAATACCTAGGTAGATCAGTCAGCATATGAGATTAACTAAATAAAAAGTTGTTCATTTTACTGGAGAACTTAATACACTTGTGGCTTAGTGCTCACAGACTGAAAAAAGGTGTAAATTAACCTGTAATCCTTTAAACTAGCTAGTGATATGCTGATAAACACAGCACCATACATGGCATGGTACATAGAACAATATCTGCTTTATGAAACCATTGTTCCTAATGAGTAACAATGTGTTACCTATTTCTTCATCTGACTTCTGTGAAAGTCTAACTTAAAGGAAATTAAGTGTCTTTTTTTAATGCAAGTTTACCCAGAGAATTGGATTTTTAGTACTCAAAATGATGCCTTAATGAGTGATTTTACAAATTAGTGTAGCCTACGTGAACTACAAATAGAACTTTACAAGGGAATTGAGATTTTTTTAAAATTATCCTAAAACTCCAGTTCCCTATTTGTACACTTTTTTTATCCAACTGTTTGCTCCTTAACTTAAATTCTAGTCAGTGTTCCACAAGCAAAGCCGTGATAATTTATTACTGAAATTTAATTTAGCTATGTAAGCTACAAATTAATATAGTAGTCTGCAATGTGCTGTAGAAACAAATATATTTTAGGATATGAAGTTGTCACGTAGCTACAACAGATTAATTTAAGAAGCAGTACATTTACATTCAAGACCTTATTCTTCAGGTCAGATTGCATACAGCTGCAAAATCAAATTCAACCCTACTATGTACTTGTCTGTCTTTTCACCTTCTCTCTTGAAAATACACCACTATGGTTAACGTAAACCTGAGCAAATTTATGGGATCAGTCAGTTTGACTTACTGTTACAGAACTTTGTCCCCAGCTAGCAGTCTCCCACTCCAAAACATTTCTAGACTGTATTTTCAATGAATGGGTAAATTTACATCCCCTTTGGGTAGGCTTTTAATTGAATCTGCACTCTTTAGGGAGGTTCAGAATTCAGCTTCACTGTAATCCGTTAATGCTTTGTACCATTTGTTGGCCATTGAAATAACTAATGTAACTTGTAATGAACGCTACCAAAGCAGGACTGTGTAGAATGAGTAGTTGAAGCTCCTGGCTTTCTTAAATGTAAAGGAAAGTGCTTAGATTTTTAAAATTGGGTGGTACTGATTACAGTTAAGTGTAAAATGCCTTTTAGTTCTGAGCGTAATGCTACATATGTATGTTATACTTGCCGTGTGGTCAAACAGGTTTAAATGTTTTTTTGTAAATTATGTGAATTACAGTGCTTCAACCAAATGGTGACAGTCATGTGTATATTAAGTTATCCAAAATATAAAACAGAAGCTGTGGTTACTTTGGCAATGTCCTAAGATTTGTCATTTTTAATATAATGCAAACATGATATGCCTCAGACCAAATATCTCAAACCAGTCCCTTTATACTTTTCAGTCACCTAGTAGCATTTGAAAGAATTAATTCTGGAATTGATATTGTTACATCTAAAGCAAATACATTCAACATGTATGGATATGAATGCAAGTGAAATTGAACCTACTGAAATCCTTACATTCTGTATAGGGGATAAAATTGGGTGGGGAGAAAGAACTTGATTTAAAAACACTTGGATGTGTGACAGCATGGAAGATTCCCACTGTTAATCTTTTTGTTTGTTAAAAATAGCTTTTAAAAATGAATTTTTAACCCATACCAGATAGGCATTACTTAATGTACACAGTTAATTAAAATTACATCTTTAAAAAACTTATAGTACTAGAACTTGTCAAGCTTTTCCAGAAATCTTGTACACCTCTACCCCAATATAATGTGACCTGATATAATACGAATTCAGATATAACGCGGTAAAGCAGCGCACCAGGGGGGCGGGGCTGCGCGCTCCGGCAGATCAAAGCGAGTTCTATATAACGTGGTAAGACTTTTTTGGCTCCTAAGGACAGCGTTATATTGGGGTTGAGGTGTATTTGAAATTGCGGTATTTTAATGTATAAAAAGCACAGCAACAACTTAAAATGTTCTTAAATGTTCATAGCAAACATTCATACTTCTATACAAAGGAACAATGTGACTGCCTATTAGTAATACAAACAAGTGAATTTGGTTTCCAGAAAGCTAGTGAGCATAATTGGTGAGTTTATTCAAGACTAGCTGCTTAGGTTCTTCTGGGGTTCTGAAATGCAGCAATCTTCATTGAAGTCACTTAGATGAACATTGATCTTTCTTTGCTTTGCTTGGAGCTGTCTTTCCATGCAAAACCTTTTGTATATGACCTGTTTACCAGATAAGTTATATGTGCACTATTATATAAATGACAGCTTCACTTTTTATATTTACTCTACAGGTCCTATGTTTATTTAATATTTAATGTATGATCTGACATTGATTTAGCTAGAGTGCCTATTTATTTTTTTATAAATGTCCTGGTTATAGATTTGTATAACAGACATTTTGTAATGTTTTAATGCATTTAACAGGTATTGTAATATATTTTTCAGTCTTTAGAATTTTATTTTCATGCAAAGTTGCATTTTTCTGCATGTTCAGACTATTAGATTAAAAACTAACTACTTTTGTGGCTACTACCTCTATTCTCTCTGTATCTTACACAGGTGGTTTAAAAGTGGTGAAACACAATGCTGGAACACCAACTATTTGCAAATTAGGTTGGTCATCTAAGAACAGTAGATAAATTTGTAGTGCTTGAGTAGTTCTCAGCTATCTAATTTGAACAGTGATGCTCACACCTTCCCTAAAACACATTAGCCAGGAATACCTGGTGTTTAACACCCCTCCCCCCCCCCCCCCCCCCCAAAAAAACTTAACTTTGCGGAGAATAAACATTGAAGTTTCCCAGATCTCTCGTTTGAACCATCAGTTCTGCTGTATGTACAAAAAAAATGAAGTTTGTCTTCTGCTAGTTGCATTCAGGATCTCACCACCTGTACTACCCTGTCTTTACTCAAGACAGAATTCTGAACTTGCTCTTGGCAAATTTTTGAAAATCCACATTTAAAGATGACCATTAACATAGTAGTATGTTTTATGAGGTTCAAGTGTAAGGTTGTTTAAACTGTCTGATCACTGTTACAGCTTACTCGAGTACACTAGCAGGAAGCATATTTGTGTAAAACTTTCATTCATGAAGATGTGTTGTGGTTAACATCTAGCTATACACCTTCTCTCTCTGCATAAGAGCTGCTGGGGACACTAATGGAATCACCTAATACATAAGCAAAGTTGAAGTATTTGATTATGTAAGTGGGAGATTTTTTTAAAAGGTTTAGTGACTAATGACTCAATTAGCTATTATATAGCTGCACTTGTGATTTTTCTATAGTGGAGCCTAGCTTTTGCACCCTGAGCTATGCCCTCAAGCTCTTATGCAGTTTTTTGTTGTAAATCAAAAACAGTTCAATTATGTGAGCTGCACTTCTCACTATTTTTTCCATCTGGTTCCTTCTGCCTCCTCACACTCAGGGAATTCTGGCTCTTGTGTTTTCTCCACTCCTCCTATAGCTCCCCTTCAGCCCACATGCCCTCTTTTAAAGCTCAGTTGTTAAAGAACCACTATGATCCTGCAACACTTCACCTACTTACTTCAGCTACAGCAGAGATGTCATGTGCATTTGGTGGAAAGTGCTGCATTCCATGTTAATTTAGGGGGTGGGATATAATTTCAGTGAAGGTGGTAGGAGCATGCTCCCCCCTGGGGACGAACAGGGGTACTAGCACAAACTACAGGGCAGCAGCAATGGCTTGGGGTAGCACTCTAACAAACCAGTGAGGCTCTGCATATGTAGGTGAGTGGTTAGTATAAGTTAACACCCTTGAACAATGTAGTTATACTGATCTAATTACCAATGCCAATGTCCACCTTCTCCCATCAACATAGCTACTGCCTCAGGAAGGTGGAGTACTCATGCCAACAGGAAAAACCTGCCCTGTGGTGTAGGTCACATCTTCACCAGTGCAGCCCTTTAAATATAGGCAAGCTTTAAGCAGCCAGGCTTGCCTTTTTACATGCCTTACTTAGTTACAAGGGGATTTTCATGTCAAAACCTGCTTGATATTTTAGAGGCAATATAACAGTAGCGGTTAGCACAGAGGAGGATGCCTTTAACAATGTGGCCCTGTACGCACAGCACTACAGGTTATTCCAGTAGGGAAGGATAGTGGTAGTAAGCAACCAGCATAGTAAGCTGGGTAATTTAAGAGGACACCAGTAAAAACTTATTATGGCCATTATTTGTCTCCAGACAGAGCTTCTCTAAAAAGCCTCAGAGGGACAGAGCTGCATGGAAGTGTTTGAAAGTTGATCTTGCCAGCTCAGAAAAGGATGTCATAACCAATCCACCCAGTCTGAAGTTCCATTTTTTTCAATTGATCTTTATTCAAACACTGAACATTATGTAAAAGACAAATGAGCAATCTATATTACTGTTATTGAAACTAGAGTATCCTCAAACTTTTGAAATTTAACTTAAGGCACAATTTACATGGTCACTGAAGTAGATGAACCAGACCCCCTCAAATCAGTACATCCATGAATGGATCAATGTGTAGCACTAGCACTCTGGCTTAACAGGTTTGAGAGTCTCATTTCCAGTTGTCCTGTTGCATGTAGTGTCTTCCTCTTCCAAAGCATGTTTTTATAAATAAGGTTCCTCATCTTGAATAGGAGCTGCCACTATGAGGAATGGAAAAATCAGGTTACATTTTCAGTGGTGTAAGAAAGGAAATAAGCATAAGTCTACACTTTAAAAAAAATTAGATCAACCTCAAATCATCACTCAAGGCTGTGAAAAATGTTGCACCCCTGAGCACCATCAGTAGGTCCTAATCTGCGTAGATGGGGCTAGAACTACAGCCTGTTGGAGAGGTAGATTAACTACATAGAGGGGAAAACCCCTTCCATCAATATAGGAAGCATCTATAGCAGAGGCAGGCAAACTACAGTCCACAGGACCATCCTGCCTGGCCCAGGAGGCTAGCCCCCAGCCCCTCCCCTGCTGACTTCCTTCTCCCACAGCCTCAGCTCACTCACTCTGCCACCAGCACAATGCTCTGGGTGGAGGGGCTGCAGAGCCAGCCTGACCCAGTGCTGTGTGGTGGCAGCAGCATGGCCCGGCTCCAGCTGGGCAGCACAGCTGTAGCACCACCAGCCACTGGCGCTCCAGGCAGCGCAGTAAGGGCAGGGAGCAAGGGAGATTAACTAGAGGGCAGGGGGGAAGCAGCTAGGGGCCAGGCCATGACCCCCTCCCCTAACCAGCCCTCCATACAATTTACGAAACCTGATGCAGCCCTCCAGCCAAAAAATTTGCCCGCCCCTGAACCATAGTAGGATACTGCTGTAGCACAGATATACCCACAGATTAGGTGCTGTTTTCTTCAACAGGAAGATCAGATTTAATTACCTTTATACCAGTCCAGTGCTGTTTGAGCTATAAAACTATCAACGTTTCTAATGTATCAATTTAAAAAAAGACTAATACTAATATTTGTTACCAACCAGATCAAGTTCTGTCAATAGTACCACTATTTATTTGTATCAGAGGGGTAGCCGTGTTAGTCTGAATCTGTAAAAAGCAACAGAGGGTCCTGTGGCACCTTTAAGACTAACAGAAGTATTGGGAGCATAAGCTTTCGTGGGTAAGAACCTCACTTCTTCAGATGCAAGAAACTACTTGCATCTGAAGAAGTGAGCTTCTTACCCACAAAAGCTTATGCTCCCAATACTTCTGTTAGTCTTAAAGGTGCCACAGGACCCTCTGTTGCTTTTTACTATTTATTTGAAACTTAACACAGCAAATGTCATGTGTTTATCAGTGATAGCACTGTGGCTGCTTGACAGGTTTGTTTTCATAGATTTTTCCTTCTCATCTCTGCTTGAAAGTTCAAGTTTCAGAGTTTTAATACTGTTTTAATTTCTACCACATATGAAGCACAACAGAAATAGACCTAGAAGAGGGAGAAAAAGTAAATGGGAAAACTGCCTGGACAGAACTTTCTTTAAATTCAAAAGCTTTCAGATCTATTTTTGGTAGAGAAGTTGTTTGTCAGAACTTTGGTTTATTCACCATACTTTTTAACTAATCAGAGATCTAGTTGCAGATTTCCACTTTTAAGACATCTTACTGGGTTTAGTCACCTCCAGTCTTACATGTGCCTTACTCTGTTCAAAAACAACAGTTCTCCTTGAAACAGGGAAGCCTGCTTTTAAACCATTTGTGCTTCCTTGTGCCCTAGGGCTGTAGGAGCAGATTAGAGTAGATTCAGGGCTGCTCTAACTTGTACTACTTCTAACAGCTCCCTAAGGAGCATTACACCAAGCAGGTTGCAAAAGCACAGCCCACTTCAGCCACACCTCATTCTGTCCTGCCACATTCTAGAAAAAGGGTGGGGAAGGTAGGGTAGCACAGAGCCAGTAATATGCCCATGAGATCACAGGCACAGAGTTTGGCCCTGTGTGTGCCAGCATTCCTTTTGCAGAGGGAGTAGCGTTTTTCTATGCTTGCACATTTGGATGCCATTTGAAAGAGCCCTGCAAGATGTATAAAATATTGAATTCTCATTAATAGAGAAGCAAGATGTGACAGGACTTTCCTTTAGTCAGCAACACTGTTAAGAAGGCTTATTAGTCACTTCCCACCCACAGAACTGAAGAGACAGAACTGACATTTCTACTCTGACCTTGTACCTTCTAATGCAAGATGCCAGCCATGATCAGAGGGTCTGTACTCATTTTGGATATCTTTGGCTTGTGAATTTCTACATGCTTCCTAAATCTAAAATAGAAATGATATTCGAGCAAGACAACCACTCAGGAAAAGTATATTACCAAAGGACAGCTTTGCTGTTAGTGTGATTCATTATAGTACCACTACCGCTACCTAATGGGAAGTTAACTTCTGCACTTACCCTTTGAAGGGCACTCCCTGTATTGATAAAGCCACAGATATAAGTAGATTCTTTGAAGTTTAGCTAAGCATCCTGTTGCAGATATATATAGTAGTGCAAGTTTGGGAATCGCATGGGCAATTGCTCAGATAGAAACTGCAAGGGGTTTTATTTGGAAAGAAGGGATGGATGATGGTGGGTCTAAGTGTATGTTCACACAACCAAAATGTATGTTAGAAGAACATAAAGGTCGAAAAGCCAAGTAGCCTAGTTAGGAAATGCCAGAATTAAGACAACCTTAATTCAGAACCCTTGGGCCTATGAATCATATTTCTTCCCACTGAATTCCTGGCTCATTCAGTGCTCACTTAATGAGCAACTATTTAATATTACATTCCCGTTGTTCAGTGTGCAGTCCCATGCCTTATTTCCTGCACCTTAATCAAACCCTCCTCATGGGCTTTTCTTTGGCACTCATTACAATTGGACAGGCATTCTGGCACTTCCTAATTTTTGAGTGCTTGAGTTTGCATCCTCAGTAATACTCTTAATATATAGGTTTTATTTAAAAAGGCAAAAAAAAAAAAAAAGGCAGTTTCCATCATGTGGCTTCACACTGACACGCATATGGGTCATCAACAGGGTAGGGACATTTTGATTCACTGCACAGGCCTCTGCCACTTGAGCTAACAGAGTAACTGATAGGCTGTCATCCTCTACTTTCACAAGCAACAGACTTTGCCACTTGTATAGACACTGACAGCAGAGGAATGGAGAGTTTTGGACTCCATTGCAGGCTTCGGAGAGGAGTATGCTCTAGTAAAGCACAGACCTTCCCCCTCATACCCAATCTTGAGCCCTTCCTGCCCTGTTCCCCTCCAACCTCTCAACTCTAGTCCCACCTGTTCCTCTTCTCTTCACTTAGCCCCAATCTCTACTGGTTACCCTGTCCAGCCTCTCCAAATACTGGCCTGTGTTCCCCACTAGCTCCCACCCCTGCAAATTTGGCTCTTGTTCCCAAATCAGGTAACCTCCAGCACCTAGCTGCCTGGGCACAGCAGGAGGGCACTGAGAGCACAAAGAGGCAGTCTCCCAGTTCTGGTGCCTGGACCCGGGCCCACAATAGCGCAGGGCAGCGCAGAACTACCATTGCAAGGAAACTCCTGTTCAGCACCAGGGTGACGCATGCTCAGAACCTTCCCAGTTCTTAGCTGCAAGCTGCTAACAAGCCTCTACTGAGCATGTGCAAACTGCAGTGTTTCAAAAGTTTATAACGCGGATGAATTTTCACAGAAACAGCAGAAGGCAGATCCCTGGCACCAGACTGCCCCGTGCTAACGTTTGAGTTCCTGCTCCAAAGCATAGCCACACCTGGGCTTCTCCAAGAAATAATAGCCAGAATTTTTTTAAACCTGGGCAAAGCAACATACTGTCCCCTATCCTCTTTCCCGGCCACACCTGAACCACTCTGGCGGTCACTTTCCATGGAAAGTCAGCCTGAGACAGCCAAAAGGCACTAAGCACTTCAACCCCAAATACACGCTACTGCCAACAGCACTGGGCCCTACTTCCCACACGTAAGTGAAGCCCTTAAACAATAATCATCACGGGGCTGCCCAGACGCGCAGGGCTGCAGACGAGGTGGGAGGTGCAGCGGAGAGCCCGGGAGTTTTACCGCAGGACACAGACTGGGGAGCCGGGGCCTGTGGGGGGGGGGAAGCAGGGTCGGGGGACGAGGGGGAGGAGAGGAGCGGGTCCGGGTCTCACTCACCCGCGGGCTCAGGGCAACAGATAGACGAAGACGAGCAGCGCCAGATCGAAGAGGACGAAGAGCCACACGTCGAGCCAGTAGGACTGTCCGGAGAGCGACAGGGGGCGGCTGCAGTCGCCATTCGCTGTGGCCGGCGCTGGCTCCGGGCCTCGCTGCCGCTGCTCCAGCCCCGCCGCCTCCATCGCTCGCCCTCCGCGGTAGCTCCTGCTTCGCCTACCAGAGCAAGGCGGAAGTGACGGGGGGCGTGGCCCAATAGCTCATGCGCACCTGTTTGCTCCGGAGGAGGGGAGGCTCTTTGCACCAATGAAAACAGCGGGCGGCCGACTGCTGGGCTGGTCACGTGACCGCTCTACAGCTGGGCAGGGGCGGAGGGCTCCTGTGTGTGATTCACGGAACGTATCTGCCCAGCTGGCTGCGCTTGCGCCCCGTGCGAGGATGGGGCGCTGCAGGCCTCGCTCTGCCCCAGGCAGAACTGTGCTTCAGAGCTGCGTCCCGCCCCGCCCTCCGACCCTAGGGTGACCAGATGGCCTGATTTTATAGGGACAGTCCCGATTTTGGGGTCTTTTTCTTATATAGGCTCCTATTACCCCCCACCCTCTTCCCAATTTTTCACATTTGCTGTCTGGTCACCCTATCCGAGCCCGTCAGCAGTACCAGAGAAGTACAGTACCCACAGAAAGAATGCTATAGCCAGGGTAAGTCCAGCTCCCACACAAGCTTCAGAAAACATACACCAAAACACAAACCCACATGCCTCAGGGCATAAGGCATCCACTAACTGGGGGGCTTAGCAAATTCTCTTATATGAGCATGTTATTCCACGGTTGCCCGTTACGGTGATTTTGCATGTTCCTGTGGGTCCATGTGTACTGGCCACTGCCCCACAGCAGAGGTGACTAGATGGACCACAGCTGTTATCTGATAAATAAATTATGTTTCCATCATTTTTTAAAAGAAATTGCTGCCTAAAAGATGTAACATCAGTGAAACATTCCTTCTTCTGTTCCATCCATCCCAACCTTCCAGAGATGGCAGCAGCGATGCCAGGATGGAAAGTGGCTTTAAGAACAAATGATCCCCAGCCCATGCGTAGTTCCCATTTATACTAAAATGGAAACGGTTAGCCCAAAGTATTTTTAAATATGGTTTAGTTTTGTTCTAGTCTAGCCCAGGAAACTGTATCAGCACATTTCTTGGAAGAGTCCTATTTATAAACAGTTGTGGCTAACAGTTTTTTTCTGGGATAAATGGGACTCTAGAGAAACAAACTTTCATAATATTTCAACTATCAAGCACATGTTTGTATCTACAGAGGTTCATGGAATCTGAGATGGTTTACAAATGTCCTCATGTAGCTGAAACTCTGTGGGTCTTCAACACCATAAAGAAACTATTAGATGTCTACACCTTTCCAATAAAACTACCGCTAAAACTATTTGATGACTATAATCCAACCTGTTCTACTGTATGTGAATGAAGTCGGGTTCAGTTTAAAACTAGACATAGACCCTGGTTGTCACCTAGCAGACTACCCCATCACAGTGAAATATGCAAACCTAAGGTACACTCTCACCAAATATAGACTCAGTGACCACAGATTGGAGATTGGAAAGAGGCAGATACGAAGCGCAATAAACCCAGAGAGGAGAGACTGTGCAGCCAATGCAAGAGAGGAATTCTGAGTTAAAGAAATACTTTCTACTAGTATGAAAAAGAGAATATATTTGTTCAAAATGTCAGGAATCAGAAGACTTCTAACCAAAAACTGACAAAGAAAAACTGTGCCTGATCTTCAAAGAAAAGAGCAAGAGATGGCATGATACTGTTTAGCAACCTGCCACTAGATTAGGAATTAGGATTGTCCTAACTCTAAAGAGTTAAAGGTAACTCAGATCTACCAGTGACAAAAGTCTCAAAGTGACTTTTCCCCAAATTGTGCTGAAAGACTTTTAGAAAAATGTGCCAATAAATTTCTGAATAGTAATAGTGGAACCTTCAGTAGAGAGAACTCTGAACAATGGACCTGAAATGCAGGTTAAATCAGTTTTGGCAGAGGCTTATAGCTGGTGTTGCTTCTTTGGGGCAAGTAGTTAGTCAATATTGGAGCCTGCCCTTAAAGGTTGTTTCCATTGGGAGGAGAAATTGGTTACATCAGTCAGGTATTTCTTTGATACAATCCCATTTATTTACAAGAAATGTACACAAAAGCCTGTTTCCCTGAACACACTAGGAAAACAAACAAACAAACAAAAAAACACAAGCAGTTTCCTCACTCAATTTCCAAGTCTGCCCCTCCAGTCATTTCTGTCCCCCATGGAGCTTTGTCTCTGTTCTTTCTAAGGGCTGTGCTCACAACTGCTTCTCTCACTGTCCACTGGCTTTCTCCTTTAACACACAGACAGCTTGCCAAAACAAAACCCTAGCCCCTGCTTGAAAAAGCAGGGAACTTTGGAGCCCACAGGGCTGGCTTTTCATCAGGCCTTGCGCTGTGACTTGTCACATTAGGTGGTAGCTTGTACTATTTCCAGCTATCTTACTACCTAAAGCCACTTAATTAGTCCTTAAAACACCCCTGAGTGACAAGTTTTGCTGGCATAAATGCTCACGTGCACAGCGCTGTGTCACTCATTGAGCTGGTTTTATTATGTCAACATCAGAGCTCTCTCCTGTCAGCATAACGCGGCTACATGAGCTCTCCTACAGATGTCCCACTGTAAGCTTGTAAGTGTAGACATGGCCTTACTTAACTGGAATTTTATTATGTCTTAATTAAATGGAATGTGTTCTAGACCAGTGGTCTCCAAAGTGGGGTGCGCAAGGGTGCGTGGCAGGAGGAGTGCTTTTTTTTTTCTTCGTCAGGCGGGAGTCTGAGCGGCTTTTTCTTTCTTTCTTTTTTTTTTTTTTTTTGCTTTGGCAAAAATGATAGAGCTGGCGCAGCAGGGAGTGCGTGGTCAAACATTTTTTACTGATAGGGATGCGTGATCAAAAAAGTTTGGAGACCACTGTTTTAGACAAACAAACTGCAGCATCAACATAAGTGTAACTCAAAAATTAATCTGTAGATCTACATACATAATCTAGTTGTAGATAACACCTTTCCTGAGGTAAATCATTTTCTGAATGGGTTCTGAAATTATGACACTCTGCTTTATTCTGCATAGCATGCCAGAAGGAAATAAAGTTTCGTAGCACAACAGGTGATACTTATTCTATTGAAATTATGAAAACGGGGAGAACTGCCATTGTCATGTACTGGCTTAAGTGTGTGATCAGGTTGTCCTTGGCTCACAAAGGGCATAAATGCCTTTCTGTGCTAATGGGGAGTCTCATTTAGCTCAACTGCTAGAGATTTGCGTTTTTGAAGCTGAAGGATGTGGGGTTTTTATTTGATACCACAAATATCCAGCTGATAAGCATGTCTGTCTGACTGCTCTACTAGATTTGTTACATAGTCTCCAGTGAGTATTTATAATACCACCTCATATTCATACACAGTCTCCTTTCTCTGGTATTCAGCAGCAATAAAGTAGTGTCCCTAGCAATCACACCATCACGTGACAACACTTGCAGAAACACATTTCAAACAAACAAGTCAAAACAGGTCCTGTAGCCTAGTGGTAATGTTCTGCACTGCCTTGTAGCAGATACTTACGTTACACTGCTGGGTGTGGTACAAATATCTAGATCAGTAGGAGAGCTCTGTGTAGCCTAGTAGTTAGTCTCTTTCACAAACAGCAATTGGTCCAATAAATGATATTACCTCACCTACCTTGGGTTTCTAGATCAGTAGACTACATGGGTTGGAGTTTATTGCTTTTCTCCCACTTCCTTAGCCAGAAAGGTCTAGGGTTGCAGAAGTAGCATGCTCAATTCAAGGGGAAAGGAAAAGGCATATCAGGAGACTCAATAGTTCTCTCTTAGTCAATGAAGAGAGTGTTCATGGGCTCAAAAACATTTAGTTTGAATCCTTGAAAATTTGGAAGCCTGCTCATTAGTTCTGTCCTTTACAGTATAGTAGTGATATTGACAGCATGCCATGCATCACAGATTCAACTCTGCAACATGTTTTTTGTGATTAGGATTCCAATCCTGAAATTGGTAGGTAGGCCCTCAGACCTGCATGGAACCCTATTGAAGTTAATAGGCACAGGGGTCAATCTACTCACCTGAAGCTCATTGCAGGGTCAGGGCTTTAGTTCTCCCCCTTTTTTTCTTTAAAGGCCATTATCTTTCACCAGTGTGTGTATGGAGATCCATCACATTCAGTTTTGGTCTTGTAGTTGGATTTAAACCAGCAATGAATGTTGTTTACTTCTACATACATTCAGTATCCACTTTTACACATCTTTATTCATGTGATTAGTCCCATTTAAGTTAACATTGCCATCTTCATAATGTATGCTAGCTCCAAAAATATGTTATTGTCTGATGACAACACAGTCAGCCAAGCCCAACAGAGGCTCTTTTATTCCTCTGCCACACAAATGTAAGAAATATGAAAAAGTAACAAAAGTGGTAGCCCTGACCTGGACTGATACTGCAGGGTCCTTCACTTCCTAGTTGCTTAAGTTTTACAAAAAGAACAGGAGTACTTGTGGCACCTTAGAGACTAACAAATTTATTAGAGCATAAGCTTTCGTGGACTACAGCCCACTTCTTCGGATGCATATGGAGTGGAATAAATATATGCATCCGAAGAAGTGGGCTGTAGTCCACGAAAGCTTATGCTCTAATAAATTTGTTAGTCTCTAAGGTGCCACAAGTACTCCTGTTCTTTTTGCGGATACAGACTAACACGGCTGCTACTCTGAAACCTGTCATTAAGTTTTACAGTTCTTCTTTAGCCTCATGGCAGACTAATCCTCTGTTACTTCTCAGAAAAGTTTTCTTTCCCACTCTCTCTTGGGGAGCTGGGGCCTTATTTATATCTTCCAGCTGGGAATCAGAGCCAATCACTAGCTACTGCGTAGCTGGATCAGCTGATTTCCGACACCTGCCTGCTGGGGTTCTCCTTAGGCCTGGGCTTGCTGCTCACTGGTTTCCACAGGTCCTTAAAGGGGCAGGCTGCCCTGATATATATATATAATGAAATAAATTGATATACATAAGTATATTAAAAGAAATTTAGCTAATCCTTAATGTAGGATTGTGTGTCCTATTCTTTATGGCACATTCAACTGGAATATTAGTTGCTGAATCAAACTATTTTTAAAAGTGTTTCATGATCACATCTAACCAGTAGATGGAGCTCTTAGACTCTGTGGAAAATAATAGCTCTGGTAGGTGAAGTTGCAGAAACTGCCAAAAAAATTCACCTAATGAAAACATTTTAAATGCCCAGAAGGAAGAAAGTACAGGAAGATTAAGAAAGAAATAGCCAGAATAATTACTGTGTAATAGCTGCTCCAAAGCCATTAATATCACCATAGGTTACTTAAATGTATCCTTTCTGGAAAAGATTCATGGAGGAGCCTTGGGATTTGGAGGCGCCTAGAGATTAGAAGCTGAAAGCGGTATAATACACGGCAGAGTGCTGGCTAGCCATCTGCTGCCAATACAATATCCAGGGAGTAGATGCATCTAGAGTCCAAGGTGTTCACCAGAACCCTAAGGAAATGATATGAACCAAGGGAAGTGGGCCAGGGTTGGAATGGCTATGAGGCAAGCAAGTCAAGCATGAGTAGCACACCTGGGTGGCTACCATGGTAAGTGGTAAAGGTTTGTGGCTCCAGGGCCAGTTTAGTCCGAATTCACCTTTTAGCTCTTTTTAAAGAGATGAATGAATCAAATTCCATATTTTTATCAGTGATCTAGGAAAAAAATCATAAAATCATTACTGCTAAAGTTTGCACAACACAAAGATTGGTGAGGCGGGAGATAATGTTGAAGACAGGTCACTGACACAGAGAAATCTTGATCTTTTGATAAACTGGGAACAAACCAGGTAAGTGTGTTTTAATACAAATGCAAGATCCTACGAATAGGAACAAAGAGTGGTGAGTTATGAGATGGGTGACTTAATCTTGCAAAGCAGTGACTCTGAAAAAGTCTTAGGGATCCTTGTAGATGATCAACTGAACATAAAACTGGCCCTACTGGGTCAGACCAAAGGTCCATCTAGCCCAGTATCCTATCTTCCGACAGTGGCTAATGCCAGGTGCTTCAGAGGGAATGACTGGAACATGTAATCATCAAGTGTTCCATCCACTGTCGCTCAATCCCAACTTCTGGCAAACAGAGGCTAGGGACACCATTCCTGCCCATCCTGGCTAATAGCCATTGATGGACCTATCCTCCATGAATTTATCTTGTTCTTTTTTTAACCCTGTTATGGTCTTGGCCTTCACAACATCCTCTGGCAAGGAGTTCCACAGGTTGACTGTGTGTTGTGTGAAGAAATACTTCCTTTTATTTGTTTTAAACCTGCTGCCTATTAATTTAATTTAGTGACCCCCAGTTCTTGTGTTATGAGAAGTAGTAAACAACACTTCCTTATCTACTTTCTCTACACCAGTCATGATTTTATAGACCTCAATCATATCTCCCCTTAGCCATCTCTTTTCCAAGCTGAAGAGTCCCAGTCTTATTAATCTCTCCTCATACGGAAGCCGTTCCATACCCCTAATCATTTTTGTTGCCAATTCCAATATATCTTTTTTGAGATGAGGCGACCACATCTGCACACGGTATTTAAGATGTAAGCATACCATGGATTTATATAAAGGCAACATGATATTTTCTGTCCTATTATCTATCCCTTTCTTAATTATTCCGAGCATTCTGTTCACGTTTTTGACTGCCGCTGCACTTTGAGTGGATGTTTTCAGAGAACTATCCATAATGACACCAAGATCTCTTCCTTGAATGGTAACAGCTAATTTAGACACCATCATTTTATATGTATAGTTGGGATTATGCTTTCCAATGTGCATTTATCAACATTAAATTTCATCTGCCATTGTGTTGCCCCATCACCCAGTTTTGAGAGATCCTTTTGTAGCTCTTCGCAGTCTGCCTGGGACTTAACTATCTTTAGTAATTTTGTATGTAATTTTGAACATTAACTCTTGGGTTAATGTTGTGTCGAGAAAGACTAATGCGATCTTTAAATGTATAAACAGGGGAATATCAAACAGAATTAGGGAATTCTTTTACTTACATTTGAATGTGCATTTGTATATTGCATTGGTTAAACTGAAATACTGGAATACCAAGTCCAGTTCAGGTGTCAACACTTTAAGAAAGATGTAGAAAAATTTGAGAGGATTCAGAGAAGGGCTACAAGAATGATTTGAAGACTGCCTTCAATAAATGTGTTATTAAAGAGAAAAAGTTAAGAGAAGTCTTGATCATGATATATAAACACCTACACAGGGAGAAGATAGATATCTGCCACTAGGGGGCTTTTAATATACCAAACAGAGGCATAACGAGATCCAATAGATGGAAGCTGAAATTAGAAAAATTCAAATTGGAAGTTAGATGCAACTTTTTAACAATGAGAGGACAACTATTGGAACTGCTTGTCAAAGGCTATGGTAAATTCATAACGACTTGGAACCTTTTTGTGGATTTTGGATGTCTTTCTGAAAGAAGTGCTCTATCTCAACCACAAGTTAGTGTTTACTTAAATAGCGGAGAAGAATAATTTCTCCACTGTAGGAATTACTAGGTTAAATGCTATGGCTGTGTTATACAGAAGGCCAGATTGGATGATCATAGTATACTCTTCTGGCCTTAAAATCTAAGAATCTATAAACATCGCAGATAGTTGCCCTATTTATCAATATTCATGTTCTTTGAGCATTTAACCAGCCATCCCACATCTGCTGCTGCCAGAAGTGCTGACAGACCTGAGCTAGAAGAGTTAAGCAGTACAGCTAGATTTACAGCTTGGCTGGCAGAAACCTCAATCCCTTTCCTCCAAGTCCTGCTGGAGGAGAGGACATATCCCAGCTCTCCCCTCCACTGGCCTCAGGCTGAGGAAGGCAAAGGTTATCTTCAGTCCGATCTAATTCCTTAGGGCTCTTGGAGGGTAAGGAAGATGATTTCTGGTGCGTCAGTTTCCCAAGGCTGCTTGGATATCTGATTCCTAGACAGCCCAGGGGAAGAAAAAGTTGACTTGTGCCAGGACACAACCTTCTCCTATAAACTTCTCTAGGGATCAACCAGTGGACATGTTTCCCCTATCCTGATTCTTTGGGGAGCCAGTCTGGTATGGCTGCTCTCCCCAGACACTCGGTTCAAGCATTGCCTGAATGGGGACAGCCTCCCTTTCACTGAGTTCTTCTGCAGCAGGACATAGAGCTAACCTCTAGGTTTTGCAGTGGGGACCATTGTGTCTTACTCCCCAGCCCCACCCCACCCCTTTCCTCCAGAAGTCAATATAAGGTAAACAAAGGGAGTCCAGTCCTGCAGCAGGGAGGTAGAAAGTCAGCTCAAATAATAATCATATTCAGGTGCGAGTATTTCCAAATATCAGGACCACTAAATATGAATCTCTTTTGAAAAATGGGCTATTTGGCCACCTCCTCCATACTTGCCACTGCAATATCTGGCATGCATGTAATAGAATCACAGAAATGTAGGGTTGGAAGGGACCTTGAGAGGTCATCTAGTCTAGCCTCCTGCGCTGAGGCAGGACCAAGCAAACTTAGACCAGCCTGGCAGGTGTTTGTCTAGCCTGTTCTTAAAAACCTCCAATGATGGGGATTCCACAACCTCTCTTGAAAGTCTATTCCAATGCTTAACAAGCCTTATAGTTAGAAAGTTTTTCCTAATATCCAACCTAAATCTCTCTTGCTGCAGATTAAGCCCCATTACTTCTTATCCTACCTTCGGTGGACACAGGGAATAATTGATCGCCATTCTCTTTATAACTGCCTTTACCATATTTGAAAACTATCAGGTCCCCCTCAGTCTTCTTTTCTTAAAACTAAATTAACATGTCCAGTTTTTGTAACCTTTATTTGTAGGTCAGATTTTTAAAACCTTTTATCATTTTTGTTGTTCTCCTCTGGCCTCTCTTTCTTTATCTGGATGCGCTACTCCAGGTGAGGCCTCAACGCATTTATAGATCTGTTTCTTATTGCCTCTTATGTCCCAAGGTGTAGCTCATTTTGTGCCTTAGCTTTTCTGATTTTGTCCCTACATTTGTATGCTACTCTTTTGTATTTATCCTTAGCAATTCATCCATGTTTTCACTTTTTGTAGCATTCCTTTTTGTTTTTTCAGGTCACTAAACAGCTCTCACGATTCTTCCTATTTTTCTTTTAAATCAAGATAGTTTGCTGTTGTGGCTTTAATATTATCTCTGAGAAACTGCCACGTCTCCTGAACTACTTTTTCCCTTACCTTTTCTTCCCATGGGATCTTACCTACCAGTTCTCTGAGTTTGTTAATATCACTGAATGCATCTCCATTTCCTGTGCTGTGTTGGAAAGAGACTTTGGTTGTACTCTCTTATCTTATTTAGCAAAGTTTCATGACAATCCCATTGGAAAAAATCACTATTGAAAAGGCTAGTGAATATAGAAGGAAAAACACAGAAGGTCAAATCTCTTTTGAATTGGCCCAATACACAGATCAGATCAAATAATAGGTAGTTAGATTAGATTACAGCTATGACTTGCATCTGAAGAAGTGAGGTTCTTACCCACGAAAGCTTATGCTCCCAGTACTTCTGTTAGTCTCAAAGGTGCCACAGGACCCTCTGTTGCTTTTTACAGATTCAGACTAACACGGCTACCCCTCTGATACATTACAGCTATGGTATCTACAACCTGCTCCAAAATGTTAAAGTAAAAATATTAGAAAAGAAACTAGATAAGGGCATGGGCTACATATATCTCTATTAATTTAAAATTGATTATTGGATTTTCTGCCCTAGAGAAGCTTTGTTATTGCACGACTTCATTGAAAAAACATACCAGTAAATGTACAGTAAGGGCCTGATCCAACTCCCATTGATACCAGCAGGAGTTGGATTGATCTTTCTTGGAGATGAACTATATTACCACAGTCACAATCTTTACAGCCACAGACACACAAACTTCCAGGAGTTATGTACATGGAAGGGCTGCAGGATCTTGGGGATTTGTTTTTTTGAGGGGGAGGTTATTTGTTTTTTGTTTGTTTAAAATATACAACCAATATGATTCAATATACAATACATGGAGAAACATTACAACAACAAACACCTTTTATGGTGATAAAAGCAAAATGCCACTTGAAAAATCAGTGCAGAAACAGTATTTATTTTCATTTACAAAATGTAAATAGTTTTCACAGCCCTTAACAATGCCATATATCAAAACAGTTATTGATGTATAATACAAATATGAAATATTGGAAGGACTGGAAATGCAAAATGTTGGCCTGTGTTTAAATCAAGACTGATCAATCAGTAACTTGGTGCTTGTTGGGAAAGGGAAACAGTTGCCATATACAACATGATTCTTCTCCCATCAGATTTCTTTCTGGGCTTGAGGTTTAAACCCTTTTAAAGATTCTCTTGGCTTCAACTCCTTCATATATGTAAGTCTGAAAAAGATTAATGAAGAGGAAAAGGCTTTCATCACTGACTATTTCCATTGAGATTTATTTTACAGTTCCCATCAAGAGAGTATTTATTATCCATCACAGGTTTACAACCTAAGGGCTCAGTCCAGCTACCACTACATCAGTAACCCTCACTCATATGAGTAGTTCCATCAAAATCAAAGAGAAAGACTATAGTTCAGGACTGTGGATTTTTAAAATCTTCAGACCTAGACCTGCACTCCCTTACTTAGGCCTGGTCTACACTAAAAAGTTAGCTTACCCCAGCTATATTGCTTAGGGGTGTGAAAGCTCCACAGCCCTGAGCAACATAGGTAAGCTAATTTAACTCCCACCGTAGACAGTGCGAGATCGACAGAAGAATTTTTCCATCAATCTAGCTACTGCCTCTAAGGTCTACAGTAGGGGATTGGTCTAAATTATGCAACTTCAGCTACGTGAATAACGTAGCTGAAGTCGATGTACTTAGACCTACTTACGGTGTCTTCACTGCAGTAAGTCGACGGCTGATGCTCCCCCGTCGACTCTGCCTATGCCTCTCGCTCCAGTGGAGGACCAGAGTCGATGGGAGAACACTCAGCAGTCGATTTATCGTGTCTAGACTAGACGCGATAAATCAACCCCCGCTGGATCGATCACTGCCCGTTGATCCAGCGGGGAATGTAGACAAGCCCTCAGAGAGGTAGATTACCTACACTGACAGGAGAACCCCTCCTCAGGGGTGGCAGGTTTGTATAATTTTTGGTGGTGCCCGAACTGGTCCAAGTCGCGCCCCCCTCCCCCACACACACACCTGCCTTGTAAGCTGATATATATTTTTTAAAATAATGTTAAAATGGACTGGAAACAGTAAGTGTTTAACAATTTCCCTATATTGCACAATGTAGGGGGATGAGGGCTCTGGATGGGGGTGAGAGCTCTGGGGTTTGGAGTGTGGGAGGGGCTCAGGGCTAGGGCAGAGGGTTGGGATACAGGGGTGAGGGCTGGGGATGACAGGTGTAGGAGGGGGCTCAGGGCTGGGGAAGAGGGTTGGAGTGCGGGGGGGGTGAAGGTTCTGGGGTAGGGTAGGGCTGGGGATGAGGAGTTTGGGGTGCAGGCAGGCTGTCCCGGGGCTGCGGCCAGAGAGGAGGACTCCACAATCCCCCCAGGCCTCTCCCCCATGGCAGCACACTCACCCGTCACTGTCACTGGACATGCTCCTAGGGGTCGAGCCCCTCTCACCTCCAGGAAGCCCCCTTGCCTCCCCTGTGGTGAGTGCCAGAGGGGAAGGGGAGGGCTGCCATCACGTGTGTGCCTCCTCCTCTCCTCCCTCTGCAGATGGTGGCTGTGCTGCACCTCAGCCTGCTGCCAGTGCTGCTCCATTTTGTAGCCGTCAGCGGCCGGCGAGGGAGCACAGCATGAAGCGGCAGGGCAGCTGCCCAGGGCGCAGGCAGGGATGCTCCGGGGGAGGCACGTGGGTGCAGTAGGTGGGTCTGGGGGAGGTGCACGGGGCGGCAGGTGGAGCCAGGGGAGAGACCCGGCCCCAAACATTGGTGGAGCTGGGCCCCCGGGCCCTGAATTTGCTGGAGCACAGGCACCAGAAGCCCATATAACTCACCGCCCCTACCCATCCCGCTGGGGTAAGTAACATCTGCACTGACATGTTACAGTGGCACAGCTTCAACACTGCAGCTGTGCCGCTGTAGTGTTTCAAGTGTGTACAAACCCTTAAGCCAGGCTTGAAGATTAAGACTGGCTCATTAAGGGAGGATGGAAGTTTTGTGGTTATGACACAGGAGTGGATCTCAAGGTATCAGATTTCAATGCGCAGCTCTGCCATAGGCATCTTGTGTGATTTGGGATGTCATTTAATATAACTACCTCTAAACTATGGGGATTATATGCCTTTTCTACTCACAGGGGTGTGTGAAGACATATTCATTACCGGTTGTGAGGAACTCAGATCCTAATGTGAGAATGGCCTTATTAGAAACTAACAGATTCAGGACCTTTGGTCAGAATGAGCATGAACTCAGTAGTGGGCTCCTTTAGCGTTAGCTCAGGCTGCACTCAGATAATTGAAATGAATGCAAGTGGGTAGGAAAATAGAAAGATTAGAGTAAGTCAAAAAAGTTCAATATTTGAAATTCAGTGGTTTTTTGAATTTCAAATTTTGAATAAAAATAGGATTTTTAAAAAATAAATTAATGATACAGCCCAGTTTCAAGCAGCTTTAAGAGAGGGCTCAGTTATTTATAGTTTGATGCTGTGCATAAAGGAAAAAAATTGCCTTAACTCACCTGAATTAATTCATCTCCTACGATTTCTCTGAATGCTTTGAGCTCTTTCCCGTTATCTTTCCGGTTGAATTTTCCCACAAGCTTATTTCCTTCCAGGTTCCAAGTACCCTACAGTGTAAAAATAAAAAAATCCAAGGAATTCACAACAATGTTGATATTGTATATGTATTCTCTGGCTGTTAAAAAAGCACCAAAGAGGTAAAGCAATTGAATATCAGGTTTTTGCAAAATGGCAGGTACAGTAAAGGAGTTTTACCCCCTCCACAACAACCAAAGCACTTCTAGTTTTGATTATATATAAACACATACATACATACATATATATATATATAAGCATTCTTTTAGCTTGTCACTTTGACCATGTCACCCCTCTCTTTGCATCCCTCCACTGACTCCCCCATCTCCTTTATATCAAATATAGCTGCTTATCTTCACTTTCAAGGCCCTTCACAGTCAATATCCAGCCTATATATCATCTCTCATTCACTATTGAGCTGTCTGTGCTCACCTCTGATCAGCCCATGATGCCAGCCTCCACTGCCCACTTGTTAAATTTCCAGACAAACACTTGCATGCTTTCTCCCAGACTATCCCACATGCTTGGGACTTGCTCTCCATAAACTACCACAAAGTTGCTTCGTTATCCACCTTCAAATCCCTGCTCAAAATAATTTTTCTATGATGTATAGATAAAGCTTGACAACAGTCAGGCTGCTAGTGTGCTCACACCACTGCCTATCATGCAGACCAATATTGTCTCATTGTTTCCTTGTATTCCCCCACTTCTCTGTAACCATCTGTTGTCTCTTGTATTATAGTTAGAATGTAAGCTTCTTGGGGCAGGGAACATCTTTTTGTTCTGCGTTTGTATAGACTCTAGCACAATGGGGCCCTGGTCCAGGACTAAGGCTCCTAGCTCCTACAGTAATATAAATAATATAATATTTATTGTGTAAATACAGTTCTCCTTCCCACAGAGCTCATACACATAATTAAATGAATACATTAATCTGCCTCTTTCTTTGACATAGAAAGAATAGTCCCTCACAAATAATCAATTCCATTTCATTCTCTATCACACCCTACTGTGGACTCTGACCCTTCCTACTTCTCAGACAAATGTCTGAGAGAGACAGTGGGTGTTTCATTGCACTCAAAGAGCCACAAGACCCTTGCTTCACCAGACCAGCTCAGGCAATGAATTGCAGAATTAGGGGCCTTGTAAGAAGGCTCTGCCTACAACCCTATCATGTTTAAAGCTAGAGGATGAAATCCTGGTTCAATTACAGTCAATGACAAAACTCTCCTTGACTTCAGTGGTACCAGCATTTCACCGAGAGCCTCTTTGGTCAAGCCCTCTAACTGATTTCAGTTGCCATCGTGGTTCATGTGGCGGGAGATTGTCTCTCAGGTAGCCAGGACCATGCCAGATTGTATTTCCTACAGTAATGTCAACACTTGGACATTGCTCAAGCAAACATGAAACAAGTGCAGTTGCTAAAGGGAAGGTGTAATACACTCCTGTTAGCTCACATCACATTGATATCCTTGTTCGTTGTGAGGGATTTGATTTTTACATAGAGCAAGAGAATAAATGTTTCATTGCTCTGGCCTTATGCCTAGAGAGCCAGATTCGGCTCTCTGCTACATGGGTTCACGTTCCCTAGACAGAGTCAAATTTAAAATAAAATCAGAAAGATGAATAAAACATCCCAGCGATAACTATATTAAATACAGGCTTATCATATAAAAGTGGATTTCTCACACTGAGCTCAGTTCCATCAGCCAGGCTGTATTCAAAATTGACTCCCAGCATGAATATTATTTCTATGGTGCGGAAAGTACTTGATTCCTTGACAGTGAATTTGTTTCCCTCCTGCTGAATAGTGATCTTCAGGTTGTCGTGGGCTCCTAGCTTTCTTTTCATTACGTTAATACCTAGAAAAACAAATGGACATCAAGCAACTTATATTGCAGCATCAGATTTGTATATTTTCCAGTCAGGGCTGGCTCCAAGCACCAGCCCAGCAAGCAGGTGCTTGGGGTGGCCAAGGGGAAGGGGTGGCACGTTGGGCGGTTCCATGGCAATTCGGCGCCGGGTCCCTCTTGGAGGGAAGCACCTGCCATCGAATTCCCGCTGAAGAAGAAAGCGGCGCGGTGGAGCAATTGCGATCGCGGCCTTTTTTTTTTTTTTTCCGCCGCTTGCGGCAGCAAAAACCCTGGAGCTAGTCCTGTTTCCAATGACCTTTTTTGGGCAAGTGAATTTAATAAATTATAGGCCTTACTGGAGCTCTCTGGTCCAGGTTCTTCACCTTCATCTTTCACTTTGTGTAGCCATTTTCACGTGTGCAAAGTTAGTGCAAGACACTGCCAAAGAGAATGATTGCATTTCCCACCCACTTTGCTGAGGTTTAAATGACTACACAGGGTGCAAGGCAGTGGTG
Organism: Chrysemys picta bellii; assembly: GCF_011386835.1. NCBI lineage: Eukaryota > Metazoa > Chordata > Testudines > Emydidae > Chrysemys > Chrysemys picta. Next base: position 40,638,281 of record NC_088795.1, read on the forward strand.
AATCAGCCTTTCTTTGACTGGTCATGCCTGCAGAACTTAATCTCTATTTTTCTTTTTCTGTTTTAGCTCCAGGTTCTTAATCTTTCAGTATGGTGACTTGTGTTTGTGAGTGCACTTTGACTGAACCAAACTAATTTCAATGTGATTTTCCCCATTGATGATTTAATCCTATGGCCAAAAAAGAAGGGAATTCCCAATCTCTCCCTCCCTCCCACCCCCCGCCTTGAGCAAGTAAACAAATCAGAAATTAATTAAATATCACAAGACATAAATGATTGCTTAGCTATATATTGTCTTCCCTATTTCTAAAACTGCACATGAAAATTCCTCTTCACCCTTCCAGACATTGAAGCCCATCAGGCATAATAGGGGATATTCTCAAAAGCAGCTTCTAAGATGGGGTGCCCAGTTTTAGGCACCTAAATTACAGGTCTTTACCAGTCGGCATGTTGCCTGCGGAAATTTACATTTCAAGGAATATTTCTGCAGTAATTTACCTTGCTCTCTTTCTGAACTTTATGGAAAAGTGCTATAGAATTTAATAGGGATGGAACCAAATGCAGTCTATAGGAAATAAATAGGTTCTCTAGAAATTAGTCTAAAACCTGAATATTAAGAGAGAACTAGGGTGACCAGACAGCAAATGTGAAAAATCGGGACGGGGGTGGGGGGTAATAGGATCCTATATAAGAAAAAGACCCAAAAATCGGGACTGTCCCTGTAAAATCAGGACATCTGGTCACCCTAGAGAGAACAATCTTTCTATGTGGTTTTAAACCAACTTATAAAATGTAATAGAAAATCATATTCTTGCTATAGAATTATACAGGAAGATTATCATTCTTTTAAATTCTATAGGACTTTTCCATAATGAGAAAAAAACTTCAATGAAGTGGGAAATTTTTTTTGAGTTATGCTAGTGTAAATCAGGATAGTTACACTGGCATTAAGAGAGTTACTCCAGAATTCAGAATCTGCCCCAGTGTCTTGATGCTGTCTCTTTCTACAGTGGAAAAAAATGATTATTCTGGAAGAAAATATGAGGTAGTCAGCAGGTGGGCAGGGTAGCAGAGAGGCAGTTAACAGGAGGAAGACCAAGGGCAGCACTAGCATTCAGTGATTGCTCTTAGACAAAAATGAGGCACTGGAAAAGTAAAGCTTACCCATCTGCTCCATGAATTTTTCATAGTTTTCACTTCTGTCTACCTTCCAGTTGCCATCGAATGCCATTTTTCTGACTGAAGTGGGAGTTCCTTGAGGCAGCTTCTAGTCAACCTGAGATGCAGCTCGGCTTTAAAAAGGGAATTTATGATCTGTCTTATCTTTACAGGATGATGTGGCTGGCTAAAGCTCAGCTCATCATGTGACCTCTTCAAGGTCAAGTTATTGGATATTCAAGTGACCTCTCTTTTCTCCCCATCTTGTCAAACTATGAAATGCTTGACTACTCTGTCTTAAAAGATATAATAGTTATTGTGTTCACGTTACATGTGACATTACAATGGTGGTGAAAAGTGGCAATTCACTGAAGTTACTCTACTGCTCAGGTGAATAGTGCCAGCTGACTGGGTTTAGCTCCAGGACTTGCTAGATTGGACTTTGGCTGATACACTGTATGATTGAGTGATTGCTCCCTACACATAGAATTATAACAGTGCCAGATGTCATTGAAATAGTTCGAGCTTCTCTATCTTTGCAGATTGCAAGACAGAAGGTAAATTTTCATTAAAAGTGTAACTTCAAAATCAACTAAGATAATTATTTGGACTGTTATATCAGATAATTTAGAATGGCTTTTCACTCCAGCCAGTTTCAGTGATATTTATTCAGCTAACATACAAGAGAAGCAAAATAAAGTAGCACAACTAACATGTCCCTTCTTCTACCTTAAAAAATAAAATGTGAAACACTCTGAGTAAAAGAAATACAAAGTATAGAGCAAAATTGCATAATCCTATATATATATAAGGGGCGGGGGAACCTTAACAACAACATTTAAGTCTCTGTAGTAATGTCTAAATGCAGGTTAACATTACATAGCGCTTATGGAAAAGTTCCAAAACAAATTTGCAAAAGGCAAACTTTGCACACACAAAAAAAGCAGGCAATTTTATTTGGTAGAAAAATAAAAGATCATTTTGATGGTTAAAATATCAGACATTAAACATAATTTCCAGCACTGAGCACTGCATCCCTTTTGCATTAAGGGCAAAATTAAGACTACGTTTCGCCCTGAGTATGGTGCAGTGTGCAACTGTGGAAAGGAAGTGTGACTTGGAGAGTGACAATTCCTTCCCTGCCTGTCCTGTTTGCTTGGGGGTGGGGTGGGGAGGGAAGTAATCTACTGGGTTTTAGCAGATGGAGATCACTTTCTCCCATGTTGGCTCTGTTGTGCTGCCTGGAGCACTGGGATTAGAGACTTACTATGTGCTGTGTCTACAAGACATAATCAAGCCTCAGTGATGAATTACTCTTCTTTTACAAGCAGATATACTAATTATCTTTTTTATTATACTGGAATTTTCCTTTGACCTCCAAAATTATCAGTCTTCATATATATCAGATGCTATAGGTTAAGTTTATAGACGCTTCGTGTCCGATTATAGTTCACAGCAGTTTATTGATAGTTAATATAATTATTAACTTTATTTTCTTCATGGTTTTTATAGGTGAGTGTATTGCCACTGGCCTCATGCAACTTCTGAATAATGTATTTTTTTCTATTCAATCCAATAAAATAGAAACCCTGTGCAATACTTCTTCTGCAACCTTAAATTCAAGTCCAACATAATACCTAGCACTCATAACACTTTACAGCTGTAGAAAATTGGCTGTCTATGCTCCTCTATTGTCAGCAACTAGCAAAATTGAAAATGTTCCATGGGAACAGTGGAAAGAGACCTTTAGTTTGCATTGGAAAAGAGGAGACTAAGGGGGGATATGATAGAGGTATATAAAATCATGAGTGATGTGGAGAAAGTAGATAAGGAAAAGTTATTTACTTATTCCCAAAATACAAGAACTAAGGGTCATCAAATGAAATTAATAGGCAGCAGGTTTAAAACAAATAAAAGGAAGTTGTTCTTCACGCAGCGCACAGTCAACTTGTGGAACTCCTTACCTGAGAAGGTTGTGAAGGCTAGGACTATAACAGAGTTTAAAAGAGAACTGGATAAATTCATGGTGGTTAAGTCCATTAATGGCTATTAGCCAGGATGAGTAAGGAATGGTGTCCCTAGCCTCTGTCTGTCAGAGGATGGAGATGGATGGCAGGAGAGAGATCACTTGATCATTGCCTGTTAGGTTCACTCCCTCTGGGGCACCTGGCATTGGCCACTGTCGGTAGACAGGATACTGGGCTAGATGGACCTTTGGTCTGACCCGGTACAGCCTTTCTTATGTTCTTATTATGTTCTTATGTTCATTATTTGGAAGCATATGAAGTCCAGCAAATAGGCATACTATTAGCATTTCTTCGAAGCATTCTGGGAGAGGCAACCTACATCTTGGTTACACCCTGCTTTGTTTGTGAAAAGCTGCTCGCTGATTTCACAGTGCTCTCAGGGAAGTGAACTGTGAAGCTAAAACAACAACAAAAAGTTTGATTTGCTCCTTTGTGCTGGATAAAGATGGCCTCCTACACTTTTAAAAGATTTTATTATACTTATTTTTTTCACATCAGCGGTATCTGTCAGGTTCTCCTTTCCCTTTTCTTGCTGTAAGGACTTGCTGATATCTTTGAAGGACCTAAATATTGATATCACATGAGGCTGTAACTTGAGCTACATCTAACGGGATTTCACTTTCAACTCAGATCACTGAGCACTCGACAGAATTGCTTGAGGGTTACCCTACTGAATTTGCCTCAATCCCCTTTCAAAACTTCTCTTTCCCAAGTAGCCACTGGAAAAAATCTGTTTCAGGAAATACTGAGCTGAGCATGATAAAGATCATGTCATTGTTCAGTTTTTGCTTAAATACATTATTACTGCTTGACTGCCCTACCTCATTATTATTAATCACCGCTCACTCTGTAAAGTACCACCTTAAACTATTCCTACTGACAAAAGGACTCTGAGTAGTGGTGAGCCAGGAAGGGTTTCTCCATCCAGCTTATTCCCACAATTCTTCTGAAAATTTAAAGAAAATTACTTCTGGGGACTTGCAGGTGCTAATTAAAAGGAGTCCTGGATTCACCAAAACTTCTGTGCTACCCAGATAGTCTCTTCCACCCAGCAGCTCCCACTCCTGGGTAAATCTTCCTCCACACACTTATCCCACAGTTGGGCTATTGTCTTTCTTCCATTCATGGGTCTTTGGTCTTTCTCCCAGGTCAGGTTGACTAGCCAGCTCAAGTCCATCTTGCCACATGGGCAGTTATCATCTGTATTCTGTACTCTCCATTACAACTTGTTGCTTTGGCTCTACCTCATTTCTCTATGCTGACCTCTCTTCCTGGGGATCTGAATCCCAAGGATGCTGCTTTAATCTGCCTCTGAAGATCTGGCAGATAAATGAGAAGATCTGCCAGAGGACCTGTATTTGTGATGTTCAGTGACATGTAGGAGGGACACAAGGGGGGGGGAGGCACCAGTTAAGGGGAGGCACGTGCCCTCCCCACATGACTCCTACCCGCCCTGAGCCTGGGGCCCCCATCCCCTCCCCATCCCACGTTACCTGGCGGGGTGTGGGGGGCTGTGTCCCGTTGCACTGCACCGGGCAGTGTCCCCTCACAGGCAGCGTGGCTGGAGGCTGCCTGGGAGAGTGCAGCCACTGCGCTGCACCGGGCAGCGTGGCCGGAAGAGGAGAGGCTCTGGCCCTGCCTCTTCCCTTCTGGCTCTGGCAGTTGCTGGTCCCTTGCCCCCTGGCGTTTGGGGAGGAGCATAGGACCCTTCTGGGCCCTCCCCCCCCCCCATGTCTACACGTAGACATTCACTGTTGCTCTGAGAACTAGTGGTCTTTTAATGATAGAACATGCTGTATTTTCCCACCCTCACAATTTACCTGTGCAGTTCAAGAATATTCATACAATAAAATCTGATCTTGATTTTCTCACAGGTAAAAATTATACCAGCTTTATTCATCTTAAAATCTTTTCTACTATGGCTTTTATAATAAAAGCTTTTTTTCGTTTGTTTGTTTTCTCCCGAAAGAAGCCTTGACCTGGCCTTTCTAATTATGCCTGTAGTCATTTTTTCCCCATGGCTGATGTGTTGTGCATGCTTTTGTTTTGCATGCCTTTTTTCTCATCTAAGAGGTTGCCTGTGCAATTTTTGACATCACAGTTTTTGCATGTGAAAACCATGTCTTCAGTTTTTGAGGATACTATTGAAAAATCTGTCCCTTAGCATTGCTCATTACATAACATTGTGTAGCATGGAGTCCTACCTGGTTGAATTTGAGGCTTCCGGATGAGGCCTCCTCTCCAATCTGTATCAGTTTTAAAGTGCAGAAAATAGACTACACAACGTTTTAACATTTGAAGTTTGATCTGTATTGCCAGGAACTGACCTCTAATTGAGGTGGGTGGAAATAAATTATTAACTAGCACAGCCATCTAATCATACCATCACTGATAATCAAGAACATATCACATAAAGCTGTACTATAGAAATTGAATGACATTCCAAAGATCAGGGGGACATGCATGTGTTTACAAGAGCTGACATTCTGCTAGCTCGCTGATGGGCATGCGGCATCTCACTCCTTCTTGCCTTGTCAGTCCTATAATTTGCCACCATTGCAGAACCCAAGCTACACAGAGAAAGTTAAGGGTGTCAGACCAAAGTCTGCAATGCCACTTTTCTAGCAAGTGGGTCTAAGAACCTGTGACTATTAGAGCTACTTGGATAAACTGATGGCTGTGGACTTGCTTGGGGGTTAAGCACAAGGTTCCTTCTGCTGTTAAACTGGCTAGTTCTTCTGGATGTTATTCTCTTTTAGGTAGATGTTCAAGGGGAGTTGGACACCTAAGTCATTTAAGTTCTTCTGGAAAATCCCACTTTTAATTTCTGTCTAGGAATGTATACTGCATCTCTGTTTCTATGGGAGATTTGGCTATTCTTACCCAGATAGTCAAATTAGAGGATAAATTAGAGGATTGGGCCAAAAGAAATCTGACGAGGTTCAACAAGGATAAGTGCAGAGTCCTGCACTTAGGACTGATGAATCCCATGGACTGCTACAGACTAGGGACTGAATGGCTAGGCAGCAGTTCTACAGAAAAGGACCCAGGAGTTACAGTGGACGAGAAGCTGGATATGAGTCAACAGTGTGCCCTTGTTGCCAAGAAGGCTAATGGCATTTTGGGCTGTATATGTAGGGGCATTGCCAGCAGATCGAGGGACATGATCATTCCCCTCTATTCTACATTGATGAGGCCTCAACTGAAGTATGGTGTCCAGTTTTGGGCCCCACACTACAAGAAGGATGTGGAAAAATTGGAAAGAGTCCAGTGGAGGGCAACAAAAATGATTGGAGGCTGGAGCACATGACTTATGAGGAGAGGCTGAGGGAACTGGGATTGTTTAGTCTGCAGAAGAGAAGAATGAGGGGGGATTTGATAGCTGCTTTCAACTACCTGAAAGGGGGTTCCAAAGAGGATGGATCTAGGCTGTTCTCAGTGGTAGCAGATGACAGAACAAGGAGTAATGGACTCAAGTTGCAGTGGAGGAGGTTTAGGCTGGATATTAAGAAAAACTTTTTCACTAGGAGGTTGGTGAAGCACTGGAATGGGTTACTTAGGGAGGTGGTGGAATCTCATTTCTTAGAGGTTTTTAAGGTCAGGCTTGACAAAGCCCTGGCTGGGATGATTTAGTTGGAGATTGGTTCTGCTTTGAGCAGGGGGTTGGACTAGATGACCTCCTGAGGACCCTTCCAACCTTGATATTCTATGATTCTATGATAATCCATTACCTTGATATCCATGTTTTGTGTGGAAGGCTCTAGGTTACTTCTTGTCCACCCACCATCTTATTTCATGAATCAAAATTAAAATTCTTAAGATGTGTGCTGTAAGAACACATGCAAATTTAAGAGGTAGACACAGAAATTCGGTCACTGTGAACACAGTGAGGATAAGTTCTAAACTTAAGACCCTTTGACCCACCAGAGCATCCAGAAACTGTCACTACCTTAGTCAGCACTTTGGAAAGAGAAGACTGACTGGTCAAAACGTAGAATTTCCCTTCTGTGGGGAATCTGAAATTAAAAAAAAAAAAAAAAAAAGTTCCATTTTGGAACTAAAAGGGAGAATTTCCCTTTGTGGGAAATTTCTACAAAAAAATCATTTTGAAAAAAAAAAATTCAAAATGTTTCATTTCCAAGAGTTCAAAGTGAAATTCTGAAAAAAATTAGAAATGTCAAAACTTAGAAGCTCTGGGACCCCTGGCTGAGCCAGGAGCAAAGACTCCCAAATTCAGTAGACTTAAATAGGTTTCTCCTGTACAACTTTATATAGTAGCATGAGCCTACAGCCCTACCATGTACATTGTCCCAATGAAGTAAATTAGGCTTGTCCTGTTGGGACATTGTATCTCTTTGCTCATTCCCAGCAGATATTCTACACTCTTCTGTACCTATATATAACAGTCACATCTTATATTTCCTTTTAGATGCCTATAAAATTTAACCTAGCCAAATATTCCATCTGTAGGGCATTGTACTCGGAAGTTTGTTGGAGTTCAGTTAAAAACAAAAACAAAAAAACCCCCACCACATTCAAGATTGCACATTACTAGTTATAGATAAAGGAGGAATTATCCATCCAGTACCCAGAATAACCTCTTGATAGTGCACCTAAGGACTAAGATTTCATGGGAGCACTTTACTGATAGAAAGATAGTGGTTAGATTAGCCTTGTTACACAAGGCGTTTTTTAAAGAAAGTGCCTTGTCTTCTTTCATACCTGTTAGGAATACACTGAACTAATCTGTTCATTTGAAAAAAAACCAAAACAGACTAAACTGAACACCCTGCCACCCTTCCTTCTTTTCTCCCCATTAGCAGTACACTTTCATAAGGACTGTAGAATTGGGCCTAACTGGACTGGGCAGGAGCAAACTTGCATTGCAAGAAGTAGGAGCAATTCTCTGTTGATAAGAGGGATATGTTTGATGAATGTACAGGTCTTTTGCATTGATAATGTAGGATATATTTTCCCCTTGTTATTGAGAAGAATTTCCATAGTTTTCAGGCTGTGACTCTATACAACGATTCTGTAAATTATCTTCTACATGGCTATTATTCCTGCACATGGCTTATAAAAGTACTCTTCAGAGGGAAAAAGTAATGTTTTCCCTCTAATTATAGGTTTCAGAGTAGCAGCCGTGTTAGTCTGTATCCACAAAAAGAACAGGAGTACTTGTGGCACCTTAGAGACTAACAAATTTATTAGAGCATAAGCTTTCGTGGACTACAGCCCGAAGAAGTGGGCTGTAGTCCACGAAAGCTTATGCTCTAATAAATTTGTTAGTTTCTAAGGTGCCACAAGTACTCCTGTTCCTCTAATTATAGTATCAAAATAGCAAATGTGAAAGCTTTTACTTTTCAACTTCCATTGGCAGCATCAATGCTAATAAGTTATATCTGGTTTCCTAAAAACAATATTTTTTGCTTTCATAGGGTTCTTTTTTTCCAGAGCCACTTCAAACGTACTTGTTTCAAATTTGGTTTGTTAAGAAGTATAATCCAGGTGACTGGGGATAATGAGAACATCCTTCTAGCGATCATCTACTGAAACTGATGTGATTTATTCCCTCCAATACTGTAGGTGAGCTAGAAAGGAATGACTAAGAGAAGCTAATCAGAGAAGCTGATAGTGGTATCACAGGGTTTGACTCCCATCTTTTCTGCTGGTTCTTCAGCACCTGCCTCAGCAGGGCTTGGATCCTTCTGCAGGGGTGGTGACTCTGGGGTCCAGCCTGGGAAGGTATAAGTACAGGGGTGAAAGTAAGATAAAAGACTTACCGGTACGGTGTCCCGGCCCCCATAAGGGGTGGGCCCTCGGGCAGAAGGGGTGGGGCTGGGGGTCAGCCTCCCCCAGCCAGCCCTTCCACGCTGCCTGGCCAGTGCCGCCCAGGGCTCCAGAGGTGATTTAAAGGGCCCAGGGCTCTGGCCGTTGCAGTGACAGCGGCTGGGAGCTCTGGGCCCTTTTAAATTGCCGGGCCCCAGGGCAACTGCCTCTGCCCCCCACCCCCAAAGGCAGCCCTGGGGGTGGGGGAAGGGACAGCAACATTAACATGGGCTGTGTATGGGCCGGTACTAGTGGCCACTTCTTACCGGTACGCCATACCGGCCCACTTTCACCTCTGTATAAGTGGCCTCTGCAAAAAAGGCCTCCAGAGTAACTGCAGCCTATTTCCCAGCATCCAGGAAAGGCAGAAGCTCCCTAAAAGTGTGTGTGTGTGGGGGGGCACTGGCATCCAAACTGTGCCCCAACCCTCCATGCTGCTCCTTCTCCCTGAGCTCCCACCCCTGGGCTGCCCCTTCCCCTGAGGCCCACCCCCCATGCCACCTCTTACCCTCAAGATCTCCCCTTCCCCATCACTCCCCCTTATGGCCAGTAAAAAGTAGGAGGGCATAGTCCTCCCACTTTTAAAAGTAATGGGGCCATGGTCCCTGGCTCACCCTATTCTGGCGCCCCTGCCAGCAGCCCCCTTCTGCTCTAAGCTCCTGGGCTTTATCCAGGCCACTTCTTTTCCTGCCCAGCTGAGCCTTATCTCTAATTAATTCCTGCTCCCTGGCTCTTCATCCAGGTGTTGCCTGGGCAGTCAACTGGCCCACCAAGCCACTGTAACCCTTTTGGGCCTTGTGTGGGGTGGACACCCTATCACCATGGGCTCAAGTGAAAGGGGTCTGGTAAATGAAAAGGCCCCCATAAGGGGTGGGCCTATGTGTGCAATTTCTATTTTTGGGAAACTTCGGGATTCTTCTTCTCCCCTTATATGCAAAGGTAAATTTGTGTGTAATTCTCTCTGGAGCTTGTCAACATTGCTCTTGAATGGGCTGTAAGTGTATTATGATATGCTCCTTCTCTTCTGCCTCCCAGAGGTCAGCCTCCACAGCTCAACCTGCCCAACAGTAGGAGCAGCAGCATTGACAATAGCACACACTGACACATACAAGGTATTTCACTTAGTCTCACATTCTGTAAATTGTAACCCTAGCTGGGATTAGAGAAAGCAGACTTTCTCTTCCATCCCCTATGTAATAACCAGAGCCATCTGGTGGCTATAACTTATAAAAGCTTCAGTTGTTCATAACATCAGTACTGACTCAGAAGCAAAAATATTTGAGTTGTTTGGAACATGGAATTTTTATCCTGCACGAATTTTTGAAATTTGAGTTCATTCCGAAACAGAAGTGAAGTCTGATATAGTAAAAGATCTCAAACAATGAAAAATTCTGAAAAGTTTTGAATCAGAAATGTTGAAACGAAAAACGTTGACAGCTTTGATTGGAACAAAAAGGGTCATTCTGAATCTACATTTTGACATAAAATGCCAGAGTTTCCTTTTGAAATGTCAGTTCAACAACAATTTTTGTTTTGACATGTCTCACCAGAACATTGAAATTTCCTCAGAATTTCTGAAATTTCCTCAGAATTGGTATTTTCCCAATGAAAATCTTTGGCTTCAACAAAATCATGTTTTTTGGTGGGAAAACTTTCGACATGAAAAATTGAAATCAGCTCTAGAAAATGTATACATATTTGGGTCTGGTTTCCAGAAAATTCTTTGAGTTTTTGATTTTTCATACTGTACAGAGCCTATAGCAACTCTGGTGTTGGGAAGAAATGAAAGATGATTTTACTAGTAAGATTGCTCCCACTTCCACTTCTTACTGGTTTCCTCCTATAGAATTGCTGGACTACATGCATTTGTAGTGCGACATACCAGGAAGTAAGATAGGTGCTAAGAAAGACAATCATGCTTACATATCAGTCACTGAACATCCATAATGCTCAGCAATGTTAGGGGTTATAATATGTTTAGGACCAAGTTTTCCTCAGGTTTGTGTGCGCACATATAGGTACAGTTGCTTAATTTGTATGTGCAAACTGAGATGTTATAGGCATAGGATGGTATTTTCAAAAGAACTCAGTCTTGGTCTAACTCTAAACCCATTGAAATAAATGGTAAAAGTTTTATTGAAGTCAGTGGGAACAGAGTTAAGGCAACACTGAAGTCTTTTGAATATGAGATCCTAATATTAATTGTCTTGTTAAAGGATTACTAGAGGAAGGTAATGGCTTTAATGGCTGATTCAAACTATGTTAGAAAATGGTTAATATGTAGCACTAAACTGTTATAAAGGTTATTAAAGCATGTAGAGATTTTAATAAACTGAGGTGTGTAAAGCACTGAAGCACTTCAGTGACTGAACTCTACTGGATGGAACCAGAACGGCTAAGTCATACTGCTAATATTTAAAGGTGCTTCTTCTTTGGTAAGTGGCAGGGGACTCCCACTATCACTGGGAAGTTCTATATGGCCATGGTGTATCACACAGTGATGACTGGGAAGTTCCCAAAGGTACACTGCAATTCCACACCTGTGGCTGGTCTGTGTCAGTTGACTCAGGCTCATAGGGCTCAGGCTACAGGGCTGTGCCCTGGGACCCTCCCTCCTCATGGCATCCCAGCGCCTGAGCATCTACACCTCAATTAAATAGCCCAGTAGCCTGAGCCCCATGAGTAAGGCTAAGTTTTTGTCATAGATATTTTTAGTAAAAGTCAGGGACAGGTCACGGGTAGTAAATAGGGTTACCATATTTAAAAAATAAAAAAAGAGGACACTCCACGGGCCCTGGCCCCACCCCTTTCCCACCCCGGCCCCGCCCCAACTCCACCCCTTCCCCAAAGTCCCCGCCCTAACTCCCCCTCCTCCCTCCCAGCCACGCGAAAAGGGCTGCCCGAGCGCTACCGGCTTCACGGTTTGCCGGGCAGCCTCCAGACCCTGCGCCCCCTTCCGGCGCTTCCCCAGCGCAAATGGAGCCCGGGAAGGGAAGTGCCCGGCCGGCGGCTTGGGGTCTGAAGGCACGGGGGCTGCCCGAAGCCAGTAGCGCAGGCTCGGGCAGCTTGGCTCTTAAACAGAGCCGAAGTCTGAGTCAGGAGGAGGAGCAGAGCAGCTGCGGGAGAGGAAGTGCCCGGCAGGTATTTTTCCCAGACATGTTCGGCTTTTTGGCAATTCCCCCCGGACGGGGGTTTGATTGTCGAAAAGCCGGACATGTCCGGGAAAAACCGGACGTATGGTAACCCTAGTAGTAAACAAAAATTCATGGCAGCCTGTGACCTGTCCCAGACTTTCACTAAAAATATCCTTGACAAAAGGGGTAGGTGGGTTCAGCACCCACTGCTGCTGGGGCTCCCGGGTCCCCCACCAATGCGGTGCGTGGGAGCGCTGGTCCCCCTGCCCCATGGCTGCTGTGAGGTCCCCTCACCGCGGGCAGCTGGTAGCTGCAGGGTTGCCCAGCTGCTGGCCATGGTTGCAGCTGGGCAGCTATGGGGAGTCCCTATTGCCCACCGCATCTGGGCAGATGCAGGGAGTCCACAGGCTGCTGGCCACATCTGGGCAGCTGTGGGGTCCCCCCACCAGGTTGGGGGCTGGGAGCTGCGAGGGCAGGGCTAGCTGGGAGCTCCAGCCCCAGAGCAGAAAATGTCACGGAGCCTCTGGAGGTCAATGGAAGTCACGGATTAATCATAGCCTTACCCATGAGCCCAAGTCAGCTGACGTGAGCCAGCTGTAGATGTGTAGACATACCCTAAGTGGCTGTGCACTTGTTAGAATATAATTACATGGTTTTAAAATGCATATGCAAATGGCGGTTAGCTTAAGCAAATGGGCAATAGTGTGCCACGTTGTGTGCAGACTCAAAAAATCTGGTACTCAGTGACTATTTGGAAGTTACTGCTGCTTGCATGCATACTTACCCATTTTGCCTAGAGCTGCAAAACTCCTAGAGCCAGAAATGTTGCTGCTCAAAACCTAACAAGGCAAAGAATAAGAAGTGCAGAGAGGCCTGTTGGCCTGAATCAGCAGTCAGGGTCAACAGTCTGCACAAGATGTAATTTTTAAGATTATGCTGTCAGATTAAAGTGTATTTACCCCTTATTTTTTAAACTCACCAGATTAAACTCTTGTAACCTCTGTTATATGACTTGCCCTTTGGGGGCTAATTTTATTCACACAGCACCTTTTACAGCAGCTATATTTGTCAAACTTACTTTTCTAAAAAATCAGACCGTTTATGACAGGTTCTGGTATGTGTAATTTGAGTGCTTTCTAGTGGGAAAAACAGCCAATTTCTTTTTTCTTTCTGTTTTTTGTTTGTTTGTTTGTTTGTTTTGGAAAGGGGAAACTGTGCCACCGGTTTTCAGTTATGACAAACCTTGTGCCTAGGGAATTTCCTGATAGTAAGGCAAAAATTCTCTAATGCTCCAAAGCAGGATCTTCCATATCAACAGAGGTTTATAAACAGATACAATTAATTACAATACCTAAACAATTAGAGGCAATTTCTTGGATCAGGACAATGCCATTGCTTTGAAAATTTATCCACAATAAAATTAATGACCAAACAGCAAAACATAGTTGACATCTTCCTTTTTTTATTTTACAAATCATGAAAAACAGTACAAAGAAGAGAATGAGGAAATAAGTAGTTGAGTAGCAGTTTGATCATAGAAAATTACCTAGCTGTATAGTCTTTCTTTTATCAACTATACAGTAACTAGGACAAACAATTCTGTTAACTAACTTAAGAGAGTTATGCTGAATAACTATGTAGTGGGGAAAATTGAAGAAGCAAGAACAAGTCAACATTCAAAAGACTTTAATACTACTTAAAAGCTGAACATAATATACATAGTAACCTTGTTAGCCTAATACAAAAATACTGTGCCCAGAAACTATATATTTGTTAAAATGTTTGAAAAGGTAGAAGAATACAAATAGACATGCTCAGTGGCAAGTGACAGTTCATTACGATTCCTTTTATTAAACTATAATAGAAATTTATTTTTAAACTATGTACAGTGCTTTTCACACTACATTCTTTAACAGACATGTGCATGTGTCTATCATGTTTGTACACAGAAGGCTCAAATTCTAACTTCAGTTACACCTGTGTGGTACCATTGAAGTCAATGGGGGCTGGCTGAATGAACTATAGATTGTGCAGGTGTCACTGAGGGCAAGAATTTGGTCCAGGGTCTTTATCGGTATAGGCAAGAATAAAGATAAATTTGGCCCGCTCCGCAACTCTCTATGGGGCCCAGTCGAGCTTCCACTGAAGTTAATGGGAATCATTCCATTGACTTCAAGTGGGCATTTGATCAAAGACCCTATATCATGGAATGGACGAGCTCATGGTGCGGCAGTTAGCAGAAGCCAGTTACTGTTTAGCACACTTAATTAATATACATTTACAAATGGTGCTTAGATATGAATTTCTCTATGGAAACCAACCTCTCTTTGTGGAAAACAAGCCTTTCCATGCAATTTTCATTCAGCTAGCAGTGCGGAACATAGAAATAGCCTGATCTCATAATTTGCTGCATCTAGTAAAATATCACTAATATCCAGACCTGACTCAGATGATGGCTCTCATTTCTGTGAGTGTCCAAACAAAAAGGCTCAGACCCATCTTTTAAAACAATGCAGAGGTCTGGAGAGTTCTTATGAGGGTGATTGTTACAGACCAGGGATATTCTAGAAACAGCAGAGTGCTTATGGAATGTAGACTGCACGTAATTAGTCATGGAGGGAACTATTCTACAACCCTCAGACAGGCCAAACTCCCAATTAAAGCTAATGAAATTTCTACCCACAGGATCAGGGCTTTAAGAGATACTCCCTTACAGCTTCATAATTTATGAATCATTTGCATGAGTCAGCACTCTCTGCTTTGATTCTGGTTCACAATTGTGATGAGATCAAACCAAAACACTGGTTCAGCGCCCCATAAACTTTTAGGATCTAGATTTGACCTACCTGACTTCAGGCTTCTCTAATGGGCTGAACCAGAATACTGGGACCAGATGCCCCTGAAACTAAAGAAGCTTAGATCTGGATTAGATTCCACACCTGAACATGGCATCTCAGAGCCACCCCCAAATGAAATACATAGGGCTGGATTTTCAAAAACTCACCTTTGCATGCACTTGGGTTGCATGTGCACGAGGCAAAAGTAGGCTTCTAAAAAATTGAACCCATTGTTGTAAAGAGAGAGCCCTGCCACTATTGAATGTTTCACAGAGAGAAAGAACTCACAATCAATAGCCTGTCAGCATCCCCACCATCTGAAAGCAGCATGTGGTGACCCACTTATCTTCAGACTGCTGGGAGACATTAGAGACTGACTGGTTGACGAGATGCTATTGATTTATAATCAACAGTACAAATAAGTAGCTATTAAGAATCTATTGTGTGATTTTCCTTAGCTGCTTTTACTGCATGCGAAATAATAGGAAACCTGTTTGTTCTACACTTAATACTGTATTACAGAGATGGTAACTTGCTGAATAGATGGTTTTATTATTTCTGCTTAAGATCCTCCCTCTTTTTATAAGGAGAAGAGCAGGATCACTCACTCTTTAGGTGAATGTTAATATATGTGATACAATTATTTTTTTTAAGGGGAAGTAAAGAAGAAACAAAGGTCTGTATTAAGGGACTAAATTTTGCCCTGGGATGTGAGAACACATTTTCCATTGATTTCAATGGGAGTGTGCATGCACATCTGAGGGCAAAATTTGGCCTCACATTAGCACTGGTCTTTCTTGGTATCTTGATTCAAAGCAATATGAAGAACACAGAGGGCCCGATCCTGCTCCCAAAGATGTCAATGTCAAAATTCCTGAAGATTCCAATGGGAGCAGGATTGGGCCAACAGAGGCTTAAATTCTATCCCAATTTGCATATTGTACAATTCCCATTGACTCCACTGGGTGCACAGGCTGTAAATCAGGGTAGAATTTGGCTCACAGATCACTAAGGCATTTAGACACAACTCCTGATGAAAATAATGATAGCTGTACAGCTAAATACATTAGTTGGCTTTGAAAATTTCCATCTTCATGTACAATGTATTTCAGGCAGAGAACCATTATTTTACCTATATGGTCACCTATGTTATCAAAGACAACTAATATCTGTTATCTGCACACAAACCAACCATGCTAGAGCCTTGAAGCAAAAACTGCAATCAGGCAGACTGAAACACAATATAATGCCCTGATCATGCTCTGAAATACATAAAACATAAGGCCCTAAACCAGTAGTTTGAAAGAGTTTGTATGTGGTTTTTTAAAATAAATAAATACAGATACATGTATGTTAGGACAATATTTTGATAAAAAACTTATGTAGAATAGACGTCTACATTTATTCCAACATATACTTTCTCCTATAGGGAGAGATTTTGTGGGGATGTATGTATACCTTAATTATATGCAAATACTATATAACTGTGTATATTTGTCAGTGGAAGTAAAAAATAATGGCTATGTGTTATTTACATGTTTGTTATGCCAAAGATATGGCTTCAGCATTCTTTTGCATTATTTAAAAATATAAATCAGGCCATGAAAAACTGTTATACACCCACAGAGTACAGCAAATAAGATACATAATAGTTGGGTTCTTAATATTAATGTTGTATCACTAACAGTTTTATCACTATAGTTGATTTGTTGTGTCATCCCCAACCAAGTTTTGCTCTCGATCATACTAGCAAGAATAAACCTATAAATATTTTATCCACACATATATTATATATAAAATAAATGGCTTAGATAAGAAAATAATTTTACTTCAGTAACTGCAGTATGCAAATTCCTACAATAAAAAGGAGAATACAGGAATATGCACATCCTGAGGTAATCTTATTTATCTAAGGAGCAATGACAAGTTTTTAATGATGATGACTGTGTTTGTGCCTATATATAAAATATTATATATATATATATATATATATACACACACACACAACTCATATTATGTATGCATAGATACACATAGAGTACTGCATATCATAATACCCCAGGAATTGTTCATTATTATACATTGGATTTATGGAAACTTGAGCGACAGCTTAGAAAAAATATTTTTTTCATAGGCAAATGTTTTCAAATTTGGCTGCAATGATAATGTACTGACATTCATAGGGGATCTTAAACTAGAGTTAAATCACTTGCTACTAACTGGGTTGATTGAAATGCCGCAGAAAACAACAAGAACAGCCTCCTCTACATTTCCTTATTTCTAGAATCAAATAATATTTTGAAAGATTCTGAAACATTTACTTAACATTTCCTCTATCTATTATTTTTCATATTTGAGTGCCTCTGTCTCTTTTGATTCCTTCTAAGACCAGAAGCAGGAGGGATGATAAACAGGGGCTGTTTTCACAGCGTTTCCAGATTAACTGTAAGCAGGTAGTACTGAAAATCTCATGGGGAAAAAAGATTTCTTGCAGTTTCCATCTAAAATTGCGTGGGCTTAAGTGGTTCAGGCAAACTGAATACACACTCTGAAATATATGAGGTTTGCCCATCACTACTGTTATAGATATGAAAATCATCATCTTTGTGCGTTTCTACATAGCCAATGTTGTATCTGCATTACTGAGAAGTCTTATGAGCCCTTGTCTCATTTTTAATCTACTGATCATGGCTACACATGGCAATTGTGCTCCCTTTATTCTAGTGTTTTGGGGTTTGTCTTGTCCATACGCTTTCTTGAATTCATGCCAAGTGGCCTATTAAAAAGAATTTTTATTAGGCATTTCCTCTGTTAAAAAAAATTATTTCCTCCATATCTGCTGCAAATCCACTGTCTCTGAATGCTTTTTATGTCTCAAATAAAAATTTTAAGTCCCTGCAGTATTCTGACTTGCTTTTGCTTTCAGTCTTCCTTTCACTTATTGCTTTAAGACTTCATCTGGTTAAAAACTGTACCTAGTAGAATAAGTGCTAAAAAATATTTTTTTAAATAAAAACATTCTAGTTTGCAAAGTTAACATTTGCAATCTCAAGTAAGCCTTCAAAGTGGTCATGGCCATTTTTTTAGTGCTACTAGTCTAATGAATCAGACTCACTAACAATCTCCAGAAACATCCTCTTTTCCAGATCATATTCTTGAATGAGCCAGTTTTTTCATCACATGCTTTCATAATCACATTCTCCTCTGCTTTTCCTTCTCTTGTGTCAGTTTGTTGGTTATGATGACATTAAACTCAGCTGCAGTATGAACATATTATCAGCAGCTCAATAGTGATTCTGGTTAGCTCAGTTTACTTCTCTTCACATCCATTCTCTGTTTCTCCCAGCCTTGTGTCTGACAAGTTCTTCCAGACAGCCTGTTAGCTACCTTGTGAGTTGTGCTATCGTATCATCTCACTGAATAGCTTTCGCATCTCTGTGTAATTTCTTGGCACTTCCACTGCAAATCTCACTTAGGTGCCTGATTGTTTAGTAATTCACAGTATTTTTTTTAAACTTCTCAAAAAGGTATGACCATTTTGTTGAGACATTCTTGTAAAATCATAAGGCATTGGTACAGTATATCACACAAGTCCCTGTGCTTTGTCAACTGGGGCCCAATCCTGCATTCCCATACAAACGAAGCTCTCATTGATTTCAACAAAAGTTTTGTCTGCATAACAATTGTTGGGTTAGGCCTTTAGAGTGAATTTTAATCCCCAAGCTCCTTTTTGTCTCCAGGCTTCTTGCAAAAGAATAAACAACATTGCTTATTACGTATGGTTACATAACAAAGAATAAAAGAGGAAGAAAAGTGCCATATATGGTAATCCTTAAGGTACTGGCCACTCACGAAACACTAAACAACTATGTACATCTGTAAAGTAAAAGGCTTTCAAAGGCAGTCCAGTAACTGTACTTGTACCTCTGTGTAGAACTGAGCAGAGTAAACTAACTCTGCAGTTCTATTTTTCTACCTCACCTAAATGAAATATAAGAAATATACAATCATTATACATCATTCACATAAAAATGGTCATGCTATGCTTTTAATGGCAGGGAAAATACATATATATATATTTTTAAATACAATAGTGGCAAAGAATACACCAAATGCCTACAGTGTATAGCAAAATGTAGTATCCCCAAATTACTGTATCATCTGAGTAAACTCAAACTTGTATTTGCTAAATCAGAATCTCAGTTCCGCTTGGGCTGATTGCTTTCTCCATTAATCAGATTCTTGTCCTGTTGTTCAGCTAAGGATTGCCACTTCTGCCTATTCTTTCTACAGCCATCCAGTAAAGGGAAGCAGGCTTCTGATACATGTGTCAGGGCCTGCAAGAAATAAAAAAATCAGACTGGTAATGCATAACAAAAACCACAGTTTTCCTGCTCCTTAAGATGTGCCCATTGGAGGCACTAGACTAGAATATGTTTGAAACATAGGGCTTGTTTATACTAGAAAGTGGAGCTGTGTTGGAAAACTGATTTTAAGAAAGGCTCCCTCTAACTCCAATTCCAATATGAACTCAATTATTTGACCTATGCAGACCAGGCTAATATAGCCATCTTTATTGCTGATGCAATTATTGATTTACAGTTACCCAGGGGACGTTTGGCCCCAGTGTATTCAGCAACTGATTAAGAAAGGTCTAGAGAAGAGCTGTGTTTAGTAGCCATTCTCAATTACTTTTCATCTCCTAGTGTAGACCAGTGTTTCTCAAACTGGGGTCGCCGCTTGTGAAGAGAAAGCCCCTGGCGGGCCGGCCCAGTTTGTTTACCTGCCCCGTCCGCAGGTCCAGCCGATCGCGGCTCCCACTGGCCACGGTTCACCGCTACAGGCCAATGGGGGATGCTGGAAGCGGCGACCAGTAGGTCCCTTGGCCCGTGCCGCTTCCTGCAGCTCCCATTGGCCTGGAGCAGCGAACAGCGGCGAGTGAGACCCGCGATCGGCTGGACCTGTGGGCAGGGCAGATAAACAAACCGGCAGGGGCTTTCCCTACACAAGCGGCGACCACAGTTTGAGAACACTGGTGTAGACCAAGCAATAGTGAGTTACTGTATTAGGCCAACATGGACTAATAAAAGGGAAGCAGAGAACAAGTTTTGGAAAGAGAATTAGACTCCAATGTTTGGGTTAGAATAGGGTGCATAAATAGTAGGGAAGGTCAAGAAATTTCCACTGAAACAAAATTTTGATGAAAAATGTAAAATCCATGAATATTTTTGTGATTTTTTTTTCTTCCTCATTCACAATCACATGTGATGAACACATAGCCCTTTACTTCTATTAGCTTCTGGAATTCAGTGGGACAGAAGTAATGAGTAAGAGTCCTGTGGTTGGGCCCACTGTCTGTTAGACATATGAAGTGACTGACTACTACACAAAGCAAAGGGGTGAAGTCTGAAGTTAATGAGTATGGGATGAAATCAGTCAGGATTTCACTCCTGGAATTTAATTCTCATTCAAACAATAAAAGATAGTGATGCCTGATTCTACTTTTTCTTATAGTTTTACAACAGTATAACTCCATTGGGCCATATCCTGTTGTAAATCAGTATAGTTCCATTGCCACCAATATAACTGAGGAACTGGCCTATTGTCTTCAAAGGAATTATTCTTGATTTACACCATTGAGAGGAAAATCAGGCCCATTAGGCACAATTCACTGGAATTATACCATTTAATTTTTTTGTATACGTTTAAAATATGCTAGAACAGTTTAAAAATGCTAGAACAGTTTACTCAAATGTCAGCATTAAAGTCAGTGAAATGAGTGAAACACTTTTGCTGTTATTTATAGATTCATAGATTTTAAGGTCTGAAAAGAGCATTATGATCATCTAGTCCAGCGGTTCTCAAACTGTGGGTCAGGACCCCGTTTTAATAGGGTCACCAGTGCTGGAGTTTAGACTTCTTGGGACCCTGGGCCAGAGCCTGAACCCTACTGCCTTGGGCCAAAGCCTGAGCCACACCTCCCGGGGCTGAAGCCCAAAGACTTCAGCCCTGGGGAGTGGGGGCTCGGGTTTCGGCTTCAGCCCTGAGTGGCAGGGCTCAGGTTACAGCCCCCCCCCCCCCCCCCCGCCGCCTGGGGATGAAGCCCTTGGGCTTGGACTTTGCCCCCCTCCCCTCCCACCCATGGCAGCGGGCTCCGGAGGGCTCAGGCTTCAGTCCCCCTTCCTGGGGTTGTGTAGTAATTTCTCCTGTCAGAAGGGGGTCAGGGTGCAATGAAGTTTGAGAACCCCTGATCTAGTCTGACATTCTACATAACACAGGCCATAGAACTTCACCCAGTGATTCCTGCATCTAGTCCATTCACATGGACTTGATCAATTTTGGTAAAATGGTAAACCAGACTTTCAGTGCTGCCTGCAGCATGTGAGACAAACTCCTAGGGACAGGATGAAAGCTCATGAAAAAGCCAATGAGTGGGCAGGCCAAAGTTATAATTGTGCTTATTGTTCATTTTTACAGTGTTAGAACACTGGAGAATGAACTGGTTCCTTGTTCCTTTCCAAGTGACATTATATGAAATGATTTATTGTTTCATTACGTGTTATTCATTAAAGAAAGCAGGTGGAGTGCCCACCCTGCTCTAAATAGAATAAATCTAGAATGGATCTGCTCCAAACTTAGCTCTTTCATGGGGCTTGCCTGTATTGTTAACTTGAATGACAACAACAAAGCATATGTCCCAGCCAAAGCTTTCTCCAGAGCTGGACTGTTCCATGCATTTACCTGTAGGATCCTAGCGCTCTCGTTTTCTCCATAGAGATACGCCAAACCCTCTTTTAACCTGGGTGGCAGCTAACAGGACTCACCTGGCAGCATGAATCAGCAGAAATAACTTTTCACCTGTATGGTCCTGCATTCCTATATAGGATCCTAGAAGCTGCCACCCCGCTACAGAGTTTCAGTTCCTACCACATGAGGTTTAGTGGCTCAGTTGTGCATTTCAGGCCCAGCCCTGCACTGTGCACAGCATGGAGCAGCACTGCCCCAAGGTAGCATTGTGTCTCCTGCAGGTACAATGTCTCCCAGAGCCCCTGCGAAGTGCAACATCCTCATAAAGGGTGGAGTGTGCACTCCCCTTATATCTTGATCAGTGCAGGGGAGGTCGTTGCGTACATCATTTGGGTGGCTACTGCCACTAGCTAGGAGTAGGCCTTGTTCTCAGGAGTGCTCCACAGATGCAATTTTGTTATGAAGCATGGGCACAATCTGGCCCAATATATTTTGATAACTAGTTCACGTGAGACCCAGTCCTCCTCTGGGAGTTTCAGACTGGGAGATTTCCCAAGAATTCTTGTGTTGGGGGTTGGGTTGTCTTCCCCCTTTGGAAAAGGCCAGATATTCAGCCCTGTGGACCCTGAGATCTGTATGGATCACAATGCATCTGCAGAAGTAACAGGTCTCTTGCACAGAGGATCTGTAGTGCACAGCCACTCAGTCTCCTACAGCTGCCTACCTTCCACTAGAAGGAGCTGTGTGGGCTCTACAATAACAATTGCAACTATATTCCCCTGTTGGATTTCCAAAGCACGGAATGGGAAGCTGCACACATGACTGCTGATTCTGTCCTCAATAAATTGATAATTTGTTCTGTGGATTTCAGAGGCATTAGAGAGCATCCAGCCCTGCCTCCTCTCAACCTGCAGATGTGCATTCATGTAAAGTTGCTTTGAAGTGGGCATAGAGGATGAGGGATGAATGTGTGAAATTATCTTGCTCCCATTTCTAATGGATAGATTTTTGGGGTTAGGTTCCCATTTGCTCCCCAAGTTTCAGATCTCAATAACTGCACCCAGAATACATGATACAACCTGAGGAGGTTTTTCTCCAGTCTCAAAGATAGGAAATTAACTAAGTTTTAATACACAACATAATCTGATCAAGTACCTGACTAAGCAGCATGCAATTTGTTGTTCCAAGAGCACATGGCAACTTGGTGGCAGAGCCAGGAATAGAACTCAGGGATCCAACTTCTGCCTCTCCACCTGGTTTTGCAATGATTACAACAAACCACTTCAATCGAATAAGTAAGCAGCTAATGATATATGTTGAAATAGTCTTTTGACCAGATTGAATATTGAATAACAAATAATAAAGCATTTCTCATATATTATTCAACTATAGAACAACAGCTAACTTGGTTTTAACTTTAGCCTCTGCACTTGTTGCAGGCTACAATGCTTAGTTCTGGTTTAGTTAGTTGTATAATCCATGAAAAGAGTCGCCTCTCAAATAGAGTACCTCATAGAGCTGTAAACAAATGGCATCTATGAATCCAACTTGCATGCTGGGAATTTTATTTTTCTTCTCTCTGTTCATTAGATCCTGAAAACACACAAAGAAGTAGTCAGTTTTCACAGCAAACACCCAAGGTGAATCAGCTCTATATTAAAATAAGTTTTTAAAAAAATCCAAGAGTCAATCTGGAACTATGTAGTAAGAAAAGTAGCAGCACAATATGTTGTCAAGTAGATAACTTGGCTGCATGAACAACTTCTGGAGTCTTTTTCCTGGAACGGCAGTGCACAGATCATTGGTGGTGGCTGAAGCCCACTTTAAGAGGGTGAGATGAGTTTGCACTACTTGTTAAGAATTCCCTTCCTTAATAATTTAGCAGCATTACCGGCTACCTGGGAGGAAAAAACGATTACCTACCTTTTTGTAACTGTTGTTCTTCGAGATGTGTTGCTCATGTTCATTCCATTCTAGGCATGTGTGTGCCTGCGTGCACAGTCGTCAGAGATTTTTGCCTTAGTGATATCTGTAGGGTCGTCAGCGGCGCCCCCTTGAGTGCCGTGCTCATGCGTCGGTATATCAGGCGCTGCCGGCCCTACGCCCTCTCAGTTCCTTCTTGCTGGCAACTCCGAGAGATGGGCAGGAGGGTGGGTAATGGAATGGACATGAGCAACACATCTTGAAGAACAAGAGTTATGAAAAGGCAGGCATCCGTTTTTTCTTCTTCGAGAGCTTGTTCATGTCGATTCCATTCTAGGTGACTCACAAGCAGTGTCAATGAAGATGGGCTCAGAGTTCACGATCTTGGAGCATGCAGTACTGCTCTGCCGAAGCCAGCATTGTCCCGGGCCTGCTGAGTAAGTGCATAAGGGGACATAAATGTGTGGACAGCCGACCAGGTAATCATCCGGCACCAATAAGGCCACCGACACAGCCTCGGGTGCGCAATCGTGCTGTTGGAGTCAAGGCAAGAAGCTGAACTGCCCTTCTGTGCCAGAGGAATCCCCTTCCAGTGACCACAGTGGGCCCTGTGACCATGGTGGGCCCGTTGACGCCTGAGTCTGACTGTTGCCCCTGGAGACCAGTGCCCGGAGTGGGAGGATTGGTGCCAGTATCGAGGGGACAGGTTCCAGTGCCGGGAGGACCAGAGACGTGATGGGGAGCACTCCGACGTGGCAGGGAGGACAACAGGTGGGAGAATAAATGGTGCCGGTAGTACGGAGACCGGCGCCTCCCTCTAGGCAACCTGCGTTGCGATGGTGGGGACTGTGATCGCGGTGCCAGTGACCCAGAGCTAGCCCCGGATTTGCAACACGGAGGTGGAGAGCCCTGTCTTGTCTCAGGGGATCATCTGCACTCCACTGCCCCCTGAGGGGTCTTAGCAGCTGGCTTGCCCTCTTGGGGAGCCTTTTCCATTTCCTGCAGCACGTGCTGTGTCGGCAGCGCAGGTGGAGGCCTCTGCTCTCTTGGTGCTGTGGAAGCTTGAGAAGGCGTTGGTGCCATCAGGGGGTTGGGTCCCATACTGCTCCCGGGAGTTGTTGTTGGTGGACTTTTTAAGGGGCTAAGGGCCCTGACCGGGGAGTCATGCATACGCTGCTCTGGAGTGGCCAGGCTGCCTGAGCTGGATCCCTTGCCCAATGACCCATGGCCCTTCTTGCC
Organism: Chrysemys picta bellii; assembly: GCF_011386835.1. NCBI lineage: Eukaryota > Metazoa > Chordata > Testudines > Emydidae > Chrysemys > Chrysemys picta. Next base: position 40,663,174 of record NC_088795.1, read on the forward strand.
TGGAGCCGGAAAACCATGGTTCCTTGGTTTTTTGGGGGGGGAGGGCACTGGCGACAGGGAGCGATGCTGGGCAGAGCCCGGTGCTGGGGGTGCATGGCGTGCCAAGGCACTAAGCGAGTCTTGGCAGATGGCTTGGAAGCCGGGTGAAGGGAAGACTCCATGAGGAGAGGCCACAAATGAATATCCCGATCCTTCAGAGTCCTGGGCCGAAAGCTTTTACAAATACAACACTTGTCCTTCATGTGTGATTAAACCAGGGCTTAAACCTGGAAGACCGGGGCATGCCCTGCCTGGGTCGAAGTTCTTGCTGGGACTCTTAACTTCTAACTACGCTTAACAACTACTTAACACTAACTACTATAAACAAACTATTTACAGGGCCCTAAGGCTTGAAGTCAGTAGAAACGAAACCGCTAGGCCTTACAATGCAAGGAAAGGCGCTCCGACTAATCACCATAGGTGTTAAGAACTGAGAGGGCGTAGGGTCGGCGGCGCCTGATATACTGACACATGAGTGCAGCACTCAAGGGGGCACCACTGCCAACCCTACAGATACCACTAAGGCAAAAATCTCTGACGACTGCGCATGCGCACACTTAGAATGGAATTGACATGAGCAAGCACTAGAAGAAGAACTTATGCTCTTTACACTATTGTCTGGAAGGTAAATGGTCCCTTGCAGATGTTTGGGAACAATAAAAGGAAATTAACCATCAGGTGTCAGAATGACTGGGAAGAAGCTCATTCCATACTCTGGTACTCACCACCAAAAACAACATTTAAAAAAGAAAGGGAAGTCCTGTTGGCAGTAAGAATTTTGAAAAAGGTGCTACCACACATGGCTTTCCTACTTACTGTTGGTTCTATGTTGAGTTCCTTTCTCTCTTTATCTCCTTGGTCAAAAAATTCTGTAGCTACAAGTTCAGCTATCTGTAAGAAATGTCACACGTTGTTCATTAGTTTTAAAGGCCTGGATTTACACTTTCTACTGAGGGTCAAAACAGAAAGTATTATTGCTAGGTGTCTGCCCTGAATGAAAAAGAAATAAGAACCTGATTCTGAAAAGAATTCTGTAACTGTATGCCTGCATGAAGTCCCAGTTGGTTTAAATGAGCCTAAATGCAAAATCTCTAGTATTGAGGTAGGCCCACTAAGCTGTCTCAGTCAAATAGCACGATGTCAAACGAAACATTTTTAGCAGTAAACAAACCAAGATTGTATATGTTTTAACTATTTAGCACCAAGATTTCACTATACAAGCAGACATAACAAACAACTAGTATTTGTTACACATCAGTTCTGAAAAAAACTAGCTTATTAGTACATGCATTTCAGCTGTCTAACTCCACTGACCTGAGTGGAGTTGCATGGATTAGAAATCAGGGCCCAATCAGACCCAGTATGTTCTAGAGGCTCTTAAGATATTACAATGCATTCCACTTGTACATACCCTATTCCAAAATTTGCTCTATATATGTTAATAAGCTCAACTCACAACAATCCAGTGAGGTAAGCATTAATTTGCTGATGGGTAAAGTGAAGCACAAAAAATGATAAGAGACAAATCTTTAAACTAGAGGTTACACCTAAGATTTTCAAAAGTGTCTAATGATTTTGGGCATTTCAGTCAGTGGGTGTCCAACTTGAGATACCTGATCTCTGGCTTTCAGAAAGTGTTTACCATATACCCTTTGAAAATCAGGCCCCTTTAAAGTGTATTAAGTTGGAAACGCACACAAAAATGAGAGACCCTAGGCACAAATGTGCACTCACATTTACATGTGCATTTACCACAACAGCACAAGCAAACTGGAAAGAGCATCTAGCCAGCCATTCACAATCAAAATGATGATAAATACACATATAAACAAAGGTCATTTACCTTCTGAGGATTGCTTCCAAAGGCTGCACCTTCCACCAGTGCCTTTGCAAAGTGGAAGGTGAGGCTTAGGAAGCAGAAGCTATAAAGGAGAGCAAACCCTTAGAAAGTCTTAAATTAAGCTTATACCCGTTGTTGAATTGGCCATGGCTTTGTTATTGCTGACAAATCACAAGCAGTCATCAGCATTGCTCTGTAAAAACAAAGAAAATTCATGATTTGTTGTAACATGAAACTCATGTAGCCATTCAGTCTAGAAGCTAATAAATACAGTATCCAATATCAAATAAAATCAAAGCTAGGCTAACTGATGAAATTACAGAAGATGATAAAAATATCCTTTAATGGGGGACTAGATGACTGAGGAATGGTAACGAGGTACTATTCCTTTATCTTGTGTCATATGGCCTGAGCAAATCTGGATCAGATCAGTTGAGATCAAATCCATTACCACAGGAAAGGCCCATGTGAAAAGAGCTGGCTTCAGTCCATTTGTTAATGGACAGGTACCACTTTACAAAAATGACTGTCATCATTGACAATAACAGCACCTTTACTGGCTGCTTCAGGAGGAAGGCTGAGGCCTGAATGAGTCATGGGCATGGACGTTAACTGAACTAGTCTGCCCATGGAGGCAGTGCCTTCAAAACAGAGTGGTAGCACACTGGTGAGGCAGCCTGGGGAACCTTGCCGTGCTGTTGGTGTGGCTGTTCTCTGTCCCTTGTGTTTCTATCCTTCAATCTCTTTCCTTTCATGGGAAATGAATTTGCTTCAAAACAAGCAGCCCTCCCTGAATCTTTCAGCTACAGATTACAACAGTTCAGTGCTTTAAGACAATGCACCTACAGCAAAAGAACAACATAGCATTCTGTCAGGAGTCCTACACCCTTTAGGAACAATAGAAATGCTAGTGGACAGATGCCGCATTATAAAAATCACTGTCATCACTAACAATAACTAGCAATTTTGTTGACTGTTTCAGGAAAAAGGCCACAAGAAGTCATTCATCAGAGTTCATCAGACAACCCCTGCAGCTCTCTTAACAATATTCAGATCCAGGTGTTCATTAACTGACCCACTTGACTTGTGTCAGCTTGTACAGGCCCGGATTAAACAGATTTATGTTGGTTCTACTGAAAGTAATAGTAGTGTGGAGTGGAAAACCTGATAGTTGGTAGTACAGTTTGTTTTTTAAACATCTGCCATTTACTTACAAAAATAGCTCCTTCTGCAGAGGATCTTCCCAGTTAAATTGCTTCTTTTGTAGAAGTTCAAAAAACTCTCCCCTTCTCCTTAAAACCAGTAAAAACAAGAGAAAGATTCACAGTCAGTCTGTCACAATCCAAACACCTGTCAGCAGCTGTTCAGCCAAATGTATCTCTGACTTACTTAAAGTACAGTGCTAAGTCTGTGGCAAGAATGGCTTGTTTTATCATTTTCAGCGTGACCTTGTATTCTTCAATGGAAAGGTTGCTGAGAATCTGGTTTCCCTGTCAAAAAAACCCCGCAACAACAACAGCAAAAAAAGCAGTGTTAACAAGAAAACTTGGAACATGTCACCAAATTATTACATCCTCTCCTAGATTCTAAATCACTGGGAGTTGTTTTCTTGTAATTGATAGTTTCTTCCTACTCTGCTTTCCCTCGCATTCTCCTGCCCATGCGCCTGCATAAAAACATACTGCAGTATTCTTGAATAATGGCCCAAAGCTCTGTAGCAGCACCAGAGTAAATGACCGTACATTAGAATACTATATTATTAAATAAAGCCCCTTCCAAGTCTTTATTTAATCCCAAGAGTTCTTTTTCCACAAGCCACATCCTGGAGCTGCTTCTTTTTTCCTCCAGTAAAGAGACTGTAACAGACAAATATATTGCTTAGGAACTTGCCAACTTATTTAACATACTGTAAACAACATATAAGACTCATTCAATTACAAAATAGCATCAAAAATAAAAGTCATTGCAGTGACCCACTGCAAAACCAAATACTGGGGATGACGTGAGGAGATCACATCTACAGTGTTTCTTAGCTTCTGTCAGGTGAATCAAGGTGAATCACTTGTACTATTAGGTAGGCCAACATTACCAAGCCTCTGATATGAAATGAATAGTGTAAATGTGCTATTTCTAAATTATTGTGCATGCTAAATAGCTGGTCTTCAAAATTAATAAATAATGTAGCAGGAGATTAAGAATGCGGTCATTTTATTTACATATTTATTTCAATTAGGTTTGGAGTCACTTCTAAATGTCAATGTTTGGCTCCTGGGGTTTGGTTCAGGCCCATCTATAGCCAAAAGGTACTTAATTTATTTTTCAGAACTGTTGTGTGCATGTGTAAGCAGGGATATACCTTACAAGGCAAGCAACACTGACAATTCAAACAAGGGTTCATCAGAGGTCACAGAAGTGGCAACAAAGCTTCTTATTTTCTTTGGTCCAAGGAAGCAGATACTCAAAATGAGAGTTGCAAGGCTTCCCTTATCAGGAAACATTTGGAAAGATTCGGTGACTCTCAGAAGTGGGGCTATGTATTTGCCTTCTTTACCCAAAAAGGAATAAAGATCATTTAGGAATGTATAATACTGGGAATCTATCCAGAAACTAAAAATATAAGTGAAATAGGCTAGGGCTTCCTTCAATGCACACACAAAAGCAAGGCATTTACCGGACTATTCAGGATCATCAGGCACTGATCAAAATGGTGATGCTCCATGATTGAGTGGCAATAGAGTTGAGCCAGCGGATGTTCGCTTCTGAGGAATAAAAACATCACTTGGAGAAAATGAGAAAGCAACTTAAAGGTACCAATCACCTAGCAGCAGTAGCCACACAAATTATTCTCCTCCCCCCACAACTTCATTCCCCGTTGGTTCTCTTTTCCTCTTCTTCCATGTGACTGGGCAAACAGAATGAATGCATTTAGAGAAGCATAGGGGAGCACAAATGCAGAAACAATGTGACTACTTTTTCAAAATACTGACAGCTCCACAATTCTGATTTTGATTTAAACTGGTGCCTGTAGAGGTCACTAACACACAAGCAATGAGAAAATAATTTAAGATTCTTTAAGTGCCAAGAGTCTAAAAATGAAAAAAAAAAAAAAAGGACACAGACAGAAAACTTCAAAAGAGGAGAATATTTTTTTAATACACCTACATTTACCTATCAGGTGACTTCTTGAATAAGCAATCTAGGGAGGTGGTTTTTCTGCAACTACTGAGCTTGCAAGTAGCAAATGGCAATAGTAATTCAATCCAAAGCCCACTAAAGTCAATGAAAAAGCTCCTAGTGAATTCAGTAGGCTTTGGATCAGGTCCTATAGGAGTCAATGCCAGCCATACCCTTCTTAGCTTGTGACCCTAGTGACTGCACACCAATCATCTTTCTCATTCAGTTCCAGAATAAATGCTTTGATTTATAATGAACAAGTTACTGAGCTATCATTTCTCCTGTGATCAATAAAAAATCCAAAGAAAAATGGCTTGTGAGTTGTGCAGCCTTTATTGTACCACTGATAGAAAAAACAATATGAAACTAACTGTATGGATGCAAAGTTAATTTAAGGATATTGAGCTTATTGTGCTTACTTAATTTTGGATAAAATAGGGAAACTTCTTCTCTGAAGATTTCTCTGTTTTCTCCCTCTTCTCCATTGCATAATGGTGTTCTTTGCTTTTATTACTGAGCCTGGCAGATCTCCTATTTTAACCATTTGAACTTCATCTCCACATCATTGCCCAGATCCCTTCAGCTAAGGACTAGTTGGGATTCCATCTGAAGCTTGTTTCACTACTGACCCTGTATCAGGCACTGTAGTCACCTATAACCTGATCCTGCAAATCCTTACCCATGTGAATAATCCTTACTTAAACATACAGTCCTATGGGGCTACTTGCACGAGGACAATTTACTCACATGAGTAACTGGAACTGCAGGATTGTGCCCCTCCTAGAAGACGAGTGCAAAGGATTATTGGGCAAAGTGCAAGAGTGTGTGTGTGTGTGTGTGTGTGTGTGTGTGTGTGTGTGTGTGTGTCCGAGGATGGCTGCCAATACACCTAGAGTGCAATTCTTCCTCCAGTGAAGTCACTAGCAAAACTCCCATTGACTTCAGTGGGGTCAGGATTTCATCATGATCAGAGAAACACATAACTAAGGAAGGACACAAGTTATGTTCCCATCTACTGTACCAAACTGGGACCAAGAGTGTTGCCTCCTCAGCATTTGCAGCCCCTGCTATTCTGGGAAGAAAGATACCAGTGGTGGGAATAAACTCAAGTTCCTAACATGATCAGTGCACGGCGTTTCCGTTAGGCCCACAGGTCAGGCCGAAGGACACCATTCTTTCTGAATACAGTGATTTGATTATAAAACCTTCTCTCATTGCTCTTGCCTTCTTTACACACACGTTTGGGAAAAAACTGTGTATCTGCCAAGAGATTCTAAAACTGAGTCCATTTCCTGTAATATGTGCTAGGAGGATAGTTCCCTTATTATTTTTTAAAACCTATTGCTCAAGAAAAGAATCTTGTGCCAAGTATCACTCCCCCTCCCCCAACTGAAAAAAAGAATTCATCTCTGGAAAACTCTTTTACTTTTAATTTGGTTTCTACTAGCCTGAGAGATTTAAAAACAAAATCCCTGGAACTGTTGTTAATGAAAAAAAGTAAAGTTATAATAGACTCTGATTTGTGGCATGTGTGAATGTTGGGTTTCGCTGTCTATGACTTTTTCCCAGGACATTTTTGAAGAGTAGATGACGCATATCCAGATGTTTTCCAGGAAATTTATTTTTAAATAAATAAAGGAAAAACATAGCTAACTGGTTCCAATCACTGTTTGTTTGTGGGTTACTGGATTCCCCATTTTCGGGTCAAAGGACTGCCATCAGTTCAGCTTTTGAGCTTTTTTTTTGGTCTCACACACCATACTTGGAACAATTCTGAGCCCCAATATTTGAGTGTGGATCAATAGACCTGAGAGGCAGGAATTTGCTCACTTTTTACTTATTTTCCTATATTTCCTCCCAGTCTTCCCTTCCTCACATGCATATACTTTTCCTCCTCTATGGGCTATCTTGACAGCACCTTACTGTGCCCACCAAATATAAAGTAAGCCACTTCCTCCAAATTTAGCTTCAACACTACTCTCCAACTCTGTCAGAAAGAGATGCTGAGAAATGCATACTGTATCTCTTCCCCAAACCTGGTCAGACACTGATGCAATATCACAGTAATTCTTTTATAACTATAGTGTCTAATCAAACTATTCATTTAATCAAAGCAATAAATAAAGGTCTCATCTGTCTCCCATTCAATACAATGGCAAAACTCCCTCTGACTTCGGTGGTGCTGAATCAAGCCTTAAATGTTAGATATCGGTGGGAAAAAAATTCAAAATCACCTAAGTCACTTTGGAGTATAAGTGTCATTGACTTTCAAGGAGACTTATGTTCCTAAGGGCTGGTCCACACTAACCCCCCAGTTCGAACTAAGATACGCAACTTCAGCTACGTGAATAACCTTAGTTCGAACTACAAGGTACTTACCGCGGGTCCACACGCGGCAGGTAGGCTCCCCCGTCGACTCCGCGTACTCCTCTCGCGGAGCAGGAGTACTAGCGTCGACAGCGAGCACTTCTGGGATCGATTTATCACGTCTAGACAAGATGCGATAAATCGATCCCAGAAGATCGATTGCTTACCGCCGAACCCGGAGGTTAGTATAGACGTACCCTAAGTGTCTAAGTCACTTTTGAAAAGTGACTCAGGCCATGTCTACACTACAGGAAATACAGTGGCATAGCTACAGCACCGTACCTACGCCACCATAACTCTGTAGTGTAGACGGGGTGATGGAAGGGGTTTTTCTATCACCGAGTGACGGTAGCTATGTGGACTGCATCTACACTCGGTCAGCGTAGCTACAGTGCTCAGGGGTGTGGAATACCATAAGGATGGTTTGTGTAAGGATGGTTTCTAATTTAGAACATAATGTCAACAATATTTTTATCTGTAAAGTTTCAGATTTTGAATTCTTTACAAAATGTGTCTTTTAGGGCCAGTTCTCCCAAATGGCATCTGCAAATGCTGAATGAATAATTGAGTGCACAAATATGTGCAAATTCAAAATATCTGACCACAGTTTAGGTGATGTATTAAAAATATGGGCTCCACTGACGTCAATGGGAATTGTATCTTTGACTTCAGGGGGGCTTCCATGACCTTGAAAGGAGATTGGTAAATGGAGTCTTTAATATAAAGGGCATCAGTTCCAATTCAGCCCAAGGTTTAATGTTACACCATGACCGCAGATGCATTATGAAGATTGACTGCTTTTCTCTGAAGCAACGAGCACAGGCTACTGATATAAACAGGATACTGGAATAGAATGACCATTGTCCATTTTGGCAGGGCAGTTCCTACGTTTGCATGAGGTGTCTCAAGGACATGGTGAAGTAAATATTCTTTTGAATGTCAAATATTGAGAAACTGGAATCATGTACTACAGCAGAAATTTGCTAATCTGCACATAAAATAGTGGTCTCCTTGAGGGGGTAAATGGGATTTAAGTGGTGAATGGGCCTTCTTCTGGCCAACTGCACAGGGGTGAACTTCTCCCAAAGTTCTTAGTTGTGGACAGTGTATGATATTTATGTGTGCATGGTTTGGTGATGACCAAAGACAATTTGCTATTGGACTGACATTTCTGTAATTACAATTCTAGCTTTTCAATTTTATTGATTGAATTGTCACTGACAATTCTATAATGATTTAAAGTTGATGGGCAAATTGATAAGGACATGAATTAAGGATCAGTAGTTCCATATTGATACCAAAAGCAACACCACATAGTAGTATGGAATAGAATGCACTTAGCACTATGAGATAAGACTTCAATTTATCACTTCTTAATAAGTTTTAATATCCTATTTTAAACTCATTCTTAAACTTCCTACATACTACTAAATGACCAGCTTTGTTTTATTTTCAGTAATTTCTTATTTAGCTTCTGTTTTTATTAATTAAACATACATTCTTAAGAAGTCTTACATCTGTATTTTAGCCTAAACAACCCACCATTCAATGAATTCATGAGAAACATGAGTAGCTGATCAGTTAAAATTACTTAGTCATGGTGTGTTTATCCTAATGTTCTCAGATTTATTGATTTGCAAAACTCATTAATTCACAAAGGCTCCCCCTGTCATTAGTGCACATTAGCAAGATTCTACTCTTTCTAATTTTCTGTTTTGTTTTTTTATTAATTTCAGTGAAATAAGAAAATATATCTGTGCTTTTCCTTCCCCTCCTAACAGACTTGCTTACCTCTGTATATAAGAGTTATTCACCCCTCTGTGATCCAAATCATGGCTTAGGGCTGCTATCAGCAAAGCAAGTATCTCTAGGTCAGTCAGCTTGTTCTGTATGTAATAGGAAATACAAGAAGATGTCTGTTAGCTTTGCAATACAGATTTGATACTAAATGCATTAGTATTTTCAGTATATACCTTCTAGAACTTTGATGGTTTTGGTCAGAATAGGACAATTAGTTTCCTCAAAGAATTAGACTTTTAAGGAACAGGTTGATGTATTAAAAATAATAGATTAGATCCTCCCCCTGGTGTAAAGCATAACAATAATACCTAGTTCTTATATAACTCCTTTTATCTGTAGCTCTCCAAGTATTTTACAAAGGAGATTGCTATCATTAGCCCCACTTTTTTAATATATGGGGAAACTGAGGCAAGGGGAGGTGAAGTGATTTCCCCAAGGTCACCCAGCAAACCAGTGACTATGCTGGGAATTGAACCCTTGTCTCCTGAATACTTTATCAACTGGACCGCACTGCCTCAGTGGAGCTATACCACTTAACATTAGTTGAGAAATTAGTCCCATATTTTAGTCAAAACCTCAACAAAGAATTATCTTTGGAGTTTGGACTGATCAGGCAATAGAGCCAGGTCAAATGTTCCACTGATCACTGGGCCAATAAAGAGATGGTAGTTTAAGGATCACAGAAAACAAAATCAAACACAGCCTGGCTCATTTTTAATGTATTTGTTTCCAGAACCCAAAGCAGAACTATCCTGCCAAGAAGCGGGGGAAGAGGAGAAGTCATAGCTACTCCCTGGCCATTTCATAACTCCAACATAGTGAGAAACAAAAGCTGGTGAAAACCTACAGAATCACACAATATCTTCTGAATGTTAGAAGAACACCGCTGCACAACAATAAGGGCAGGAACTGAAAATTTTAATCTCTCTCCTTTTCAACTGGTGGCTACATGGCTAACTGGCATATATACCGTTTGAAGAAAAAATTCAGTCAGTCAAATTCAGTGGGGCTGTTCCCACTTCTACAGATGATGAATTTGATCTGAAGTGCAGATGGCAAACAAATCAGTCTGGAAATAGCTGGCTTTGTGATTCTGTTAGGCAGAGTTGTGTACCAGTGCTTGCTCCCCCCCCCCCCCCCCGCCCCATTCCGTAGCCAGAAAATATTGAGAGCATCTTATTCAAGGCCACTTCTGATTCCAGGACCCATGCCATTTCTTCTGCTTCTTGTTAATCAGGCTGGAATGTATACAATGTGTACAATAATGGAGCGATTATAGACAATGCAATAGGGGCTTAGAAGGTTCCCCAAACCCTTGGCCCCTAAGCTATTTGGATCCTCAGAGATCTCCTGTCTATGGAGGCTAAGCACAAAGTGAAGGTGACATGTCCAATTTTTGCTGAGCATGAAGGATTCTGTCTATGAAGAGCTTTGCCTCTATTCATTATTAGTGTTACCTTTGGCTTTAGATGGAGACACTTATTTGTCCCAACAGAAGTTGTTGTAAGAGGACACAAACCAATTAGTAACAGGGGTTCCTGAATTTTAAAAAAGTTCATATTTGATATTTATGAAGAAAGACATTGTAGTAAGGTGACTCTTTTCCCCTGTACCTTCCTGACCGGTGTATGATATAAGCATAAAACTCAAAAATGCAATTATTTAACTTAAAAGGAAAGGACAAAATCCTGTAGATGTCTGGTTTGTGCCATTCTCATTGGAAGCACCTACAGGATGCTGCAGCAATAATTTAATAATACAAATTTCTATATTAGAAGGTGGAGGAAATAACCCGGGGAAAGCCATTTTAGACTTGATTCTGACTAACAGGGAGGAACTGATTGTGAATCTGAAGGTTTGTCAATTTGAGTACAAATGATCATGAAATTATAGCTTTCATGATTCAAAGGAAAGGAAAAAGTGAGAGGAGCAGAATAAGTACCATAATACAGACTTTAACAAACGTAGAGAACTAGAAGTAAGATTTTCTTCCCATGGGACCTAAGAGAAAAAGGAGTTGGCTGTTTCTCAAAGAGACAATATTAAAGCCACAACAGCAAACTATCCCGATGCAAAGGAAAGATAGGAAGAATAGTAAGAGATGAATATGGCTCCATTAGGAAATCTTTAATTACCTGAAAATCAGAAAGGAATCTTACATGGAAATGTGGACAAATTGCTAAAGATGTGTACAAAAGAATAGCACAAGCAAGTAGGACTAAGGCACAAAATGAGTTATAACTAGAAAGGGACATAAAAAACAAGAAGAGGAGGTTCAGAAGAGAAGAGAATACAATAGGAGCAAGAGAAAGACGAAGGAAAGTATAAAAACAACAAGGAGTCTGGTGGCACCTTAAAGACTAACAGATTTATTTGGGCATAAGCTTTCGTGAGTAAAAACCTCACTTCTTCGGATGCATAGAGTGCACTTTCACTCTATGCATCCGAAGAAGTGAGGTTTTTACTCACGAAAGCTTATGCCCAAATAAATCTGTTAGTCTTTAAGGTGCCACCAGACTCCTTGTTGTTTTTGTAGATACAGACTAACACGGCTACCCCCTGAAGGAAAGTATAGGTCCTCTACTTAACAAGGAGTAAGTGCTAAAAACAGATGACATCAAGAAGGCTGAGGTGTTTAATGCCTATTTTTCTTCAGTTTTCACTAAAAGGGTAAATTGCGACCAGCTACTTACCACAATTAATATTAACAAGGGGGAAGGAACACAAACCAAAATAGGGAAAGAACGGGTTAAAGAATATTTAGATAATTTAGATGTATTCAAGTCTGAAGAAATTCACCCTAGGGTTCTTAAGGAACTAGCTGAAGCAATCTCAGAACCGTTAGTGATTATCTTTGAGAACTCATATAGAATGGGTGAGGCCCCAAATGACTGGATATGTGCAAACACGGTACATATTTTTAAAAAGGGGAACAAATAGGACCTGCGGAATTATAGATCAGTCAGCCTAACTTTGTAACCTGGAAAGATACTGCAACCAATTATTAAACAATCAATTTGTAAGCACCCAAATAATAATAGAGTGAAAAGGAATACCAGCATGATTTTGTCAAGAACAAATAATGTCAAACCAAACTAATTTCCTTCTTTGACAGGGCTACTGGCCTAGTGGATGGGGGGAAGATATAGAAGTGATATATCTTGATTTTAGTAAAGCTTTTGACACAGTCCCATGTGACATTCTCATAAGCAAACTAAGGAAATGTGGTCTAGATGAAATTACTATAAATTGGGCCCAAAACTGGTTAAAAGACCATATTCAAAAAGAAGTTACCAATGGTTCACTGTAAAACTGGGGGACATATCTAGTAGGATCCCCAGGGGTCTTCCTGGGTCTGGTACTATTCAATATTTTCATTAATGACTTGGATAATGGAGTGGAGAGTATGCTTAAAAAATGTATGGAGGATTCCAGGATTAGTATTCAAAACAACCTTGACAAGTTGGAGAATTGGTCTGAAATCAATCACATGAAATTCAATAAAGACAATGCAAAGTACTGCACTTCAGAAGAAAAAAAAATCAAATGTACAACTACTAAATGGGGAATAATTGTCTAGGCAGTAGTACTGCTGAAAAGGATTTGGGGGGATTATAATGGATCACAAATTGTATATGAATCAACAGTGTGATGTGGTTGCAAAAAAGTCTAATATTCTAGGGTTATAAACAAAAAATATCATATGTAAGACACAGGAGGTAATTGTCCCATTCTACTCGGCACTGGTGAGGCCTCACCTGGAGTACTGTATCCAGTTCTGGTTGCCACTCTCTAAGAAAGAAGTGGACAAATTGGAGAGAGTCCAGAAGACAGCAACAAAAACGATAAAAGGTTTAAAAAACCTGACCTATTAGGAAAGGTTAAAAAAAAACTAGGCATATTTAGTCTTGAGAAAAGAAGACTGAGGGAGGACCTAATAAAAAGTCTTCAAATATGTTAAGGGCTGTTATAAAGAGGATGGTGATCAATTGTCCACTGAAGGTAGGATAAGACATAATCAACTTAATCTGCAGCAAGGGAGATTTAGGTTAGATATTAGGAAAAGCTTTCTAATTATAAGGGTAGTTAAGTTTGTGGAGTCCGTCATTGGAGGATTTTAAGAACAGGTTAGACAAACGTCTGTCAGGGATGATCTAGGTATACTTGATCCTGCCTCAGCACAAGGGGCTGGACTATATGACCTCTCAAGATCCCTTCCAGCCCTACATTTCTGTGATTCTAAGGTCAGGTTCTGAAGTCTTCAGAGAAGATGCACTGACTTCAGTGAAGATATTCCAGACTGACATAGGTCTTACTGAGATCAAAACTGGGTCTGTGCAAGTTTACAGTACTTAGTTAATTAAAAGGCTCTTAGGGTGAAAACAGTCAAACATACCTGAAGTTTACCCGATTTTAAAGCAGCAAACATACATTGGGCTGTGTTAAAGGCATGTCTCCAATTGTGATATGCAACGTTTTTTCGATAATTTTTCTTCACACTCAAAATCCATCTGCAAAGAACCTTTAACAAACAGCATCATTCAGTTAAATGCAAAATACACTACAACTTTAGTCTTTTCACACACAAAAATAAAATAAAGAGAATTCTAATTATTGTAGATTTAATGCGGAAAATTTTTCATTTTTACTTGTCTTCAGTAGAGTTTAATATTAACACACTTTTATGTAAAAATATGGATAAGGAAAATCTGTGTCATCTCTTAGTTTAGCTTCCTCACTTCCAAAACCTAGAGTTTGCTAAACAGTTCATAGGCAACTGCAGCTTTGTTTTATTTATTATGTGGACACCTGTATTCCTAAAGTTACCAGTTCATGACGTGAACCAACAGCTAAATTATGATTCCAGGTACACTAGTGTGGACCTACTATTTGGAGTTATGCTGATTTAACTGAATGAAGAAGTTGTTCACAGTATTTGTGTGTTCACCAGAACCTGTTTCATTTTGAATTAGAGGGAACCCTAAAGGTTGTCTGGAAAAGTGGACTGGAAAAGTGAACATGAGCTCCTGCTTCACACCAGATGGAATCAAAGCATAAGAAGAGACAGATGGACCTTGTAAATCATGTAAGTATGATATAAAGGCTTTTAATGCTTATCATATTGTTTGTTGTTATTATTTATGCAGATCCCTGCTAGGTGTTTTACAGAACAAAAAGACATAGATTTTATCATAGTTTTATGAAAGTGAAAGGTATAAAGGCCAGATCTTCACATGGTGTAAATTGGTCGAAATCTGTTGGCTTAAATGGAGCTATGCTGATTAATGACAGCTAAGGATCTTGATATCATTTTGTTTAAGGAAATTTTAGTGTTCTTGCAAAAGGTGACACATTGACAGCAATGGAAAATTAACATCATCCATTCGCAAAAAAGAGCAAGGAGCAACAGGCAAGAGCAATAGAAGCTGCTACTCCTGTCAATATGCTTCAACCTGAGAATGGAGGGATCAGAGCTGGTGGGAAAAGATAGCTCAATTTTCCATGTCCATTAATGCCTTGGTGTTTCTGGCGAGGGTTCCAACATGGGTGCCAATTGTGGGGGTGTTTTTTTATGATGCAGACACCTGTACATTAAGAACTGGATAGAAACCGACTCATTATATGAGATGGTAAGGACTTTGGGTCTCACTTTCACCCTGATTCTATCTGAATTGGAAGATATGCATTAGTCAGACACAAATAATTGGGCTCAATTCAGAGGTAACTGGGTGAAATTCGATAGTCTGTGATAGATATAAGGGCACGTCTTCACTGGTAACGTTAAAGCGCTGCCATGGCAGTGCTTTAACGTGGCTTGTGTCGTTGTGGCATAGCTAAAAAACCACCTCCATGAGGGAAATAGCTACCAGCACTGGGAGTGTGGCTCCCAGTGGTGCTGCACTGTCTACACTGGCACTTTACAGCGTTGAAACTTGCAGCGCTCAGGGGGGTGTTTTTTCAAACCCTTGAGCGAGAAAGTTGCAGCGCTGTAAAGTGCCAGTGTAGACAAGCCCTAAGAGTCAGATTAGATGATCTAGTGGTCCCTTCTAATCTTAAATTCTAATAATCTTAAAATATACGAATCTATGAATTGATGGTCTAGTTGAAAGGCTCTGTATCTCACTACCAATTGCCCCAGCGATGCAGTCCCCCCTAAAATTGGTCTTGGCAGTGTGTTGAGGACACACACACATTTTTGGAGTGAAGTTGTCTGATGTTTTCCCTCCACATGTAAATAGCAGTCTGCAGCTTCTGTACCTCATGTTTCATTTGGAAATTCTGCACCAGGTTGAGATCGGTGAACATTCGAATTGAACACAATGTTGTCTCCATGTCGGAAAGCTCAAAGTCACTGAAGTAGAAGTCAGTTAGCTTGAGAGATTGTGCAGATGGCACAACAGCCGTCTTGGGAAAAATAAAAGAGAACAAACTGAGCTGTAGCAGTTAGAAAGTCTGGAATAATCATATCTTTTTGCATCAGGAGAACAGCAGTATTCTGATAAAGTTTACCTTTGCATTGTACTGAAAGCTGGTGACTACATTCCCTTGATTATCTGTCCCGATCCTTGTTTGTTCAATGTTAATCTTATTTGGTTCTTAGAATTAATGTAAATTTATCCATAAGCCAAAATTATTAAAAGGGTTACCTGGACCATCCTTCTGTCACCTAAATTACCCATGGCAATAGGCCATTGATTTTTAAGCAGGTTTTAGCTACAATCTTCTAACATGCTCTACTGAAAATGTTCAGAGGCTTGTGAATTAGGGACTCAAAAGGCACTTCTCTGACTATAAGACCCTGCCAAATTTCAAGTTCCTGCTCTAAACCCTGGAAGCACTAGACCTAAACAAAGAAACAGCTGGAAACTGTTTTAAAGTGGATCAAACTACCTATTTTCCTCTAACCTCATTCTCAGAAATGGCTGAAATTTTACTGCTGAAATGTTAAAAAAAAAAAGGGGGGAGGGGAGGGGAATCACAGCAAGGCCAACCCTTGGCATGGAAAATTTTGGCTCCACCCATGGCAACTTAACTTTCAAAATCTGGCACTACATTTAGCACTAACTATTCCAATGTCTCCAAACATTTTCAGTTTCTTTATACAGCAGTGAAATTCACGATATAAGCCCCTTTGCGGCATCTTCAGGGCCTTTACATTAAGGATGACAGAAATAAGTATCAAGATGAATGAAGCAGAGTCTGGCACTATGATCCAAAAGCTCATACTGGTTTTTTGTATTAAATAAAAAAAGGCAGGATTTTCCAGTGCAATTCCCTTACACCTGTTTCAACTATATATCTATTGATGTGTTTTTTAAAAATCAGATAAAAATCAAGACCGTGAAAGATAAAAAGGAGGTCTGTGTTTTATCTTTCACCTTTATTCTTACTGAAGTCCAGGAATATTTCTATTAACAGTAGTATTGTAATCATGCTGCTCAGCTCTCTCTTGGTAGAAATTACATCCTCCTTTCATAACCGCATTTACATTCTTCTCACTTTATTGCTGTGTATTACTTAAATCAGAAATGTAGAATCATGAAATTGAGGTTATGGAAACTGACATTTAAGAAGGAATCCTACATTACTATAAACTGCCTTGGTAGGTGAAAGGGCCATGCTGCCAATATTCTCCATAGGAAATAATACAACCACTTGGGAAACCTAATGGCCACTCAAAGCGTAACCCCAAATGCTACAGCTTTTTCACATTGTTTCCCAGTGCAAAAACAATGATTTAGTGAACCAGGACTACTATTTTACTTTGCTTTCCTTGAATTCCCAACGTCTTCCACTTCTAAAATGTTGATAATAAATACATTACATCACAACATTTATTACACTCATTCAAAATAGTTAAAGGGGGGGAAAAGTAGTTCTGTGTGACCCCTTATTCATCATGGTCATGTAATTAGGATATGTTTTGCACAAAGTATGCCTTGTAAGGTATCATTCTAAAAGTCTTCATCTGCTAGACATTAATATCTTGTTGAATTGTATGTGCTATCATCGTATGTGAAGTTATGAAGTTTGGCTAGGTATGTGTTACTGAAACATGTTGTGAGGTTGAAAACACCCACAAGCAGCCTTTCAGGTACAACAGCAAAAAGGCCAAACAATGTTAATGGCTTATTGAGGAAATGCATACAAGGACTACCCCAGGGACTGTGTACGATAGAAAGCTCTCAGAGATAGCACTACACAGTGGGAACTGTTTGACCCAGGTCACAGCAAAAGAGCTTTCCAGAAAGTGGGAAGAAGATATAAAAGGGGGAAATGTCATCATGATGGCACCTCACTCTCCCTACAGCACAACTGAAACACCTGAGGAACAAAGACTGAACTGGGGGAAGTGATGGTCCCAGGCTATAGGGATTTCTAGCCTGTGTATGAAAACCTGGCAAACCCAAGCTGCAAAGCCAAGGCAGCTTGTGCCTTAAGAATCTGCCAGCTGGCTTATCACTCAGGGTGAGAATTTGCTAATTTTGCTAAATAACTCAGTTTGAGTTTTTGTTTATTTACTAGGTAATCTGCTTTGATGTGTTTGCTATCACTTATAGTCACTTAAAATCTATCTTTTGTAGTAATAAACTTATTTTATGTTTTAATCCAAACAGTGTGCATTTGACTAAGATGTCTGGGGAAAATCTCTGCTTTGTTACCACAAGTGTGCATGGCCCTCTTGACATTGAGGGAGAGGCCGACCAGGTATTAAACCCATATACTAGCCAGATTTGACCAGGGTAGGACGATACTGCTCTAGGGTCCTAGGCTGGTGGTTAGAGAGCTTGCCTGTAACTGCAGCTGGGTGTGTTCCTACCTGTGTGAATGCTGGTGAAAGTGCAAGCTTGGGGGGCTTTGCAGCTTGTCACAGCAGCACAGTGTGAGAGGGAGCCCAGGCTGGTGGGTCAGAGGGCTCAATGGTACCCCAGTTCCAGTGGGAACCCATCACATTGCAGTCGGAGTAATTTTGTGATTCTTAATATGGGAGATTCTGATCTTTTCCCCAATAAATTAACGTCCCCTCCAATGAGAGATTTCAACTGTCTTGAGGCATATTAAACACAGAGGATATGAGCCTGGGTGTCTTGGAGGGTGAAACTCGCAGGATTTTAATAATGCAGAGTGCAATGGCTTGCTATATCATCACCATCCTTTTAGTGGTGTATCAACGCTCCCCCTAGCTATACAAAGTGAAGCAAACACAAGGCCTTTGCAACCAGATCTTTCATGAGGTAAAAGGATGTACACAGCAGGAGCTCAGCAGGATATTTTCTCATGCCTGCATTCTGACCTCTTCTATAACTTATCTCTTTCTATTCACTGATCTCCTGCCTTTGATGCCCACGTGGGAAGAAAAGCAACAAGCTTCTCCCCAACTGAGAGATAGAAACCACAACTTTCCAGCTATACATCAAAACAACTGTGGCTTGGTTATTTCTCCTCTCAGTTCCCAGAGACAACAGAGCTCCTTCTCCCGTGTCGCTGTTTGAAAGCCATTTTAACTATTGTTCCTAGCCTGTACTATTGAAATACACTGTACCTTCTAAATGTAGTATTAACCTCCCAAACAACCACTTCTTTCATCCAAAATGTTCACTTTTTCCACCTCAGCAAAATTACAAACCGGCACAGCATAGGGAAGGAAAGAAGGGGAGCTACCGCTACCTTTCTCTGCGTAACTGTGGTGCAATGAGCTGGCCTATAATTACTGTTGCTTACTGTATGTATTTTGATCGTGTCTGGAGGCCCCAATTAGGGACTCCAATCATAGTCACCTGGTGAAAATATTCTTTGAGGGAAGCTGAGTGAAACTGTCAGGCCCTGCTCTCCAGTGTGTGCGTATGGGTCACTCTCTCTATCCTGGCCCAGTGTGGAGGAGAAGCCGCGGTGAATGTGTGACCCAAGGACCTCTTGATGCCAACTGGGGTACATAATGGTTACAGAGATTCTCTGGGTCTGGTATCTACATACTAGTCTGCCAAAGAATGCCATGTAAGTTCTCTAATGAAAGCCTGTGCCACACTCATAGTGAGATGCATGTATGGACAATATGTGAAGAGCTATGGATAGATACTACAAATTATGTTCTCTAGGTCTGTATGTAAAGGCAGGTCACCAAATGGTGACCCATATGCTCCTGTAAGGAGTGGGGAAAGAGATGTTTATCTCCCCCTAGCTGGTCATGTAAAACTGAGTATTATATGGGTCCCAAGGGATGCCCATTTACAGTTTGAACAACATGCTAATCAGTAGATTGTGGGGACTTTAAGAACTAACAAGAACAGCCGGGCCTGTTTAGGAGAAAAGATAATGAACTTTTGGAATTATACCTGGGGTTCAGATGAATCCCCAGTATTCCTTCAGTCTGTGAGGACAAGCCACCAGCAGGCTTGAGCTTATGAAATCAAACAACCTGGTTGAAAATACTGGGAAAAAGGAGTTGGGGTAAACTATCCTGTAGGAGTTAAGTTTAGGCTCTAAAAACATGTTATGATTTTGTTTTATCTATGACCATTTGTTTCCAATATTCTTCCTTTCCATCACTTGAATCTCTGTTCTTTGATGATAAACTTATTCTTGTTTTTACTATAAAAGTATCTAAGTGCTGTGTGTTAAGTGGAGTGATGATTTGGAGTTAAAACTAATAAGCTGGGGTGTACTATTCATTCAAGAGTGGTGAAATCTGTGAGTCCTGTGAGTGTGCAGTGGAACAGAGGCTGGCCCTCCACAGGGACACTCGGAGGGTTCAGGGGTTGGTGTGTGCTTATTGTTTGCCT
Organism: Chrysemys picta bellii; assembly: GCF_011386835.1. Lineage (NCBI taxonomy): Eukaryota > Metazoa > Chordata > Testudines > Emydidae > Chrysemys > Chrysemys picta. The sequence goes on from NC_088795.1 coordinate 40,683,175, forward strand.
GCAGAGAGATAGCAGAGACCATGGGGCTGAGAAGGAAGTATTTGTACTGCCTGCGGCCGGGGTTGTCAGTGAGCTGATCCATGGCAGGTACAGACAGGTCTCTTTCACACAACCCTCAGTACCCCTGGGAAGTGTGATAGGCAGGTGTGCACCCTGCATTCACCCCGGCAGTGGCATGGCTCTGCGCTCCCGCCATTAGCTCTTGCTGTGGTGGGAAGATGGGATACTGATGCCAGGGCTAAAGGGGTGAGGGACACTGCAGGAAGTTCCTGCGGGAGCCATAAGTGATTGGAGCAACTGAAGGATGGAAGAGGAGCAGCCAGGAGGTGGTGACATTTGAGGTGATCTGTATGGTAGATGGACTTGGGTGCTGGTGGCAGTGGAAATGCCCTGGGGGGGAGTAAGGGGTCATGGACTGACAGGGCACAGGAGTGAAAGGGGAGGTTGGGGGGAGGGAAGTATTTTGGGGATTGGGAGGTTTTAAGAGGTGGGTTTAATGGGGAATGAGCAATGGTGGGGGAGGGTATGTAGGGCTTTAGAGAATGGAGGGAGGGCTCGGGCAGGGTCATATTTCATGGGGATGTTGCTTGGGGGGCCTTTGTGACAGGGTGAGTTTATTGGGGAGATGAGAGTTGGTGTAGTGGGAAGGCGGGATGGGTGGGGCTGTGGCAGAAGAATGTGGTTTGTGGAGTTTGGGTTTATGTGGGGGGCAGGAAAGGGTTGTGGTGTTTATTTGGGGATGGGGCAGCAGGGAGCTGGATGGGTTTAAGCAGTGGTTGAGGACTAGGTCAGGTATTGGTGGATTATTTGGAGGGGTTGTGGGAGAGGTAAGGGGCTGGGAGCACAGGGAGCTCTGTGGCAGTGCCAGTGGCCACAGCTGGCCGTAGCTGGGTCTGGCTTCCCTCCTCCACAGCCCCTTCCCCTCCTCCTTCTGTCTCACCTGCTCCCCTCTCCCTCACTGACACCAGCTCCATCTCTGCTGGAAGGGAAGGGACAGACTCGCCACTACCATGCCAGGAATGGGGTCTGGCTCGCTGGGCACTGGACACACTCAGGAAGGACTCTGCCTGCAGCTCCATGCCAGGGCCCTGTAGACCCACCTCACTGACTGCCACTGGGCTCCAGGGACTCTCCTTGCTTGTCCTGTTGCTGGGCCACCAGGTAGTAGCAACATAGCTCACATTTGGTGGGCTAAGCCCCCTCTAGCCCTAGCTACCTGCCACCTAGAACTCCAACGGGCTAACTGCTCAGCACATGTAGATGGGTGCAAAAATGCATGTCGGCCAGTGACTATACTCTGCTTCAGAGAAGTAACCTTATGTAGGACAGCACTCAGGCATGTGCTAATGTACAATCCTAGAATGGAATAGACTTATGCCCGTGCTTTCCCAGATCAGGACCTTAAACAGGTTAAAAGTAGAAACAGAACTGTTCTTTCTAGCCATAGACAGAAATACATATTCCTAATGCAGAGAATAAGTTCAGATTTAGGAACAAACATTTACCCTGTATTTAATTAAAACTGGGCCTTGGAGCACCAACTTCAAACCAACTTAAAATGACCCATTTGATCTTAAGAGTTGTTTGCCCTCCAACCTTCCTAAAACAGTTGCCAGATGGCTTCAGAAAAATATGATAAACACGATGACAGGTTTTTGCCATTTCAAGTGTTTTATTCTGTTGCTAAAAATGTAAACAAACTAAGAAAAATGCTTTCATGACTGTAAATCAGAAATGGGGTTTGTTGACTACAGATTTTTAAAATATTGTTTTTTTTTTAAAGAAAGAGCAAGATCAGCTTCTTACCCTGGTTTTAGGAACAAAGATTCTACTGACACATCAGTTAATGGGCTGTAATACTACACTGGGAACTGTTTGACAATTACTGAATGGGTATTTGGGGGTCTACAATAATTTTAGATGAAAACATCCACCTGACAATTTTCCTAGGAGTCAGTTTTCATTTTAGATGCACAGCAGCAATTTGTATTATCAATACACTACCTTGCTCACTTGCAAACCTCAGTGAGAGTAGATGGGGGGGGGGGTCACTCTTCCATGGTTTCATTTCTCTCTGAGAGGTCTCAGAAGGTAGTTTGGGGCAACCGTTCTTCTAAGTCTAGGATTTTCTCATGTGGTGTTTCATAGAGCTCTTATCTTGTACCCCCTCTTGTTGAATGTGTATATTCAGTCATTGGAAGAATTAGTGATGAGGCATTAGCAGGCAGTGTTTTCAGTATGCTGGTGACACCCAGCTCTTTTTCTGAATTTAATCTGACCCAAATGCCTTACCTGGTGTTTGATAGGGATATAAGCCTGGAGGAGGACTAGCTGATTGAAGGAGACCTTAAATCAACTCAGCCAGACTCTTATTGCTGGGTTTAATATGCCTCCAGACAGTATTAAGATAGAAGTGATGCTGCTGAGATGGGGTAAGCAGCTGAAGGTATGGCAGAGATCTTATCTGGCCCTTTAACAGACACTATGAGCCCACCATTTGTTACTTCAGTTAAAGATCTGGGGGCATTACTGGATCCCCAGCTGCAGTTAGATGATCATGTAGCAGCAGTGACTGGGAGAGCTTCTTTGCTTATACACATCTGGCCAGGAGACTGAGGTCATTTCTTTTGGTTGTGAATCTTGCTACCAGGATCCAGGCCATTGTCTCCTTGAGATTAGACTCCTGCAATGCGCTCAACAAGGGGCTGCAGTCTAAATCAACTCAGAAAATGATGCCAGGGCAGGAACTGGCAGCCTCTTTGGCAAATGGGCTTTCCTGCTGTATGGGGGCACCCAGCCCCCCAGGCTTGAGCTCAGGTGGCCAATCTGAGTGTCTGATGGAGCCACAACTTTCACCCTGCTATTTTTAGCATGCTAGCTCGAGCCCTACTAGTGCGAGTCTGTCTACCCAGGATGGAATGCTCACTCCCAGCTGCAGTGTAGACATACCCTTGAAACCTAACATCCTGCCATTGACCCAGCACAGGTCGCAATCTGAACTGATGAAATTAAAAAAATAAACTGGAAACATTGAGAAATTATTCACAAAGTATATTTTCCCCATTTTTCACCCAGCTATAGAACTAGTCAGAATGTTTTGAACTTTGATGAAATTTCAAAATTTGAAGGAAAAAAATTCCAATAATTTCTCCCCTTTTTTAGGCCAATGCCAGTTTTAATCTATAAAGATCTAAAGCTTTTGGGATCAACTTAGGTGAGAAACCACATCTCTCAAGGTAAGACTCCCTGTGGTACAGCAGAGACACTCCCCCCAGCCAGCTTTAAAAAAAAAAAAGAAGCTGCTGGCAGGGCCTTCTCTGTCAGAAACCCTGCACTCTGGAGTCAACCCCCATCCTTGCTCACAATAGCACAAACCTGCTGACCTTCAGCACATGCTACAAATCCAATCACTTTTCCAGGCTTTTGGAGAGGGAAGGTGAATGCGCTGTGGGTTGGAGTCTGTGGTTGGTGTGTCTTATGTTTTTCCATTTGTGGTTTTGGGGAGGCTGCAGTTATTTTTGTGTGTATTGGTTTGATTGTATTTTTAACATATGGCAGAGGCACCAGAGCCTTGGTATATAAAAACAGAACAGAAAACTCTCCCTCTTTTGGACAAATCAACATAAATAAACAAACAAACTTTGGCATGCTCAGTTGTGCTCATCAGATTGTGAATTATGACCAGCAGAAGGTCTATTGATTTGGCTTGGGTTCTTTTCTCTTAAAAAAATAATTGTTCCTCCAAGAATATCTTATAGGCAATAAAAAGAATGATTCTTTAGAATATTATTCAAACTCTGAATGATGAAATGCAAAACAGAATGCAAGTTTTCTTTTTGATATCATCTATCACTATCATGTGCAGTTTAATTCTTTTATTCACTTAAAGGAGGCTCACTGAAAATAAAGATCTGTTTCACAAAGAAGCAAGACTGACAAAGGCCTATTGCTCTCTGCAATAGGAAAGTGGAGCAGGCTAGCAACCAGAGGCCCTTCATGGTCCTACAATTTCTACAGAAGGAAAACAGTTCACTAGTGGTCTCTGAATCCTGAGAGAGCCACCAGATGGTTGGGAGGAAATTAGCCACTGGCAGCCTCCCCAGAAGATCTGTGGTGTAGCTTGTTAAGCCACCAATGTGTTATTATTTTACATTCTCTGGATGCACACATGAGACTAGAACAGCGTAAGTGCCAAACTCAAAGAAAGTGAAAAAAGCAAGCTCCCACTGTTAGCCTCAGTCTGAAGGCCAAATTCGCCCCTGACATTGTTTTAATAAACAAATCTAGAAAGCATTTCCAAAGTTAGCAACATTTGCCTTTTGTTTTAAAACTCTTGACTTCAGTTACCACCATCGATCTCAAGCTTATCTTTGGTCTCAGAGAGGAGAGCCAACAACAGAGTGAATCCAAACAAAAGTCTGACATGTGTAGGAGTTAGGTACTGAGTGGTAAACCAAGCCATAAACAAGACAGTAGCTGAGTTGGGAACAAAATATAGAGCACAGAAAAAGTTAGCTGAGAAGCAAACAGGAGAGTGCAGCATGGGAGCTGTTACAGTAGTAGAGTCCTTTGACACTAAGAGTTTCCAAGAAATGAAGAGACATTCCAAAGTATGAAACACCATTTGCCATAATAGTAATAATACTCTGCACTTCCATAGCACTTTCGATCAGAGGCTCTCAAAGCACTTTGCAGTCATTGATGAACTAAAAATAATGGCAAACGAAGGATCAAAATCAGTCTGGTGTGGGACATGCGCAACAAATGAAAGAACATAAGGGATACCCATTTTGAAATGTAATCTGCCCTCTCTGATTTGGAGGAAGGATGGAAAGGCTTGAGAGGCAGATGAAGTCAATGAGAAGAAAGTCACAAAGAAAAACAAACTGGAAAGAGACAAAAGGGATCTTCAGGAAAGATAAGGCAATTTGAGAGAATGCAGAGCATAGTGGAGGCTCTGAGAAATGAAGAAAGATGGAGGAACGTGGCTTAAGTGAAAGCTGTAAGAAGAAAAGATAATGCACAAAAAAACTGTTTTAACAGTTGTGCCTGCAATCGGTATTCCGTCCTCAGACTAAGAACCCAGCAGAGATCAGCAGTCCAATCAGTGATCAAGAGGCAAGCCCTGAATGGAAGCCACTAGAAAGAAGAGGCATGTTCTCCTGGGTGGTATCTCTGTTGGGGAAAAGTGGCCCAAAAAAGTGTGGCCAATAAAGAAAACACAATTGTTGCCTCCTAGGGACTAGGACGGGGTAGGCAACCTATGGCACGTGTGCCGAAGGCGGCACGCGAGCTGATTTTCAGTGGCACTCACACTGCCCGGGTCCTGGTCACCGGTCCGGGGGCTCTGCATTTTAATTTAATTTTAAATGAAGCTTCTTAAACATTTTAAAAACCTTATTTACTTTACATACAACAATAGTTTAGTTATATATTATAGACTTATAGAAAGAGACCTTCTAAAAACGTTAATGTATTACTGGCATGCGAAACCTTAAATTAGAGTGAATAAATGAAGACTCGGCACACCACTTCTGAAAGCTTGCCGACCCCTGGACTAGGCTAATAGGTATCAAAGCCAGGAGTACCCTACCACACAGAAGAGATAAGAAGGGAAAAGAGACAGATGAATGGCCTTAGATAAGTTAGAATTATACCTAATGATAACTAGCTTCAATTTTATAATGAAGAATGTAGTGACTGAGATCTTCAGGGAAGAACAAACAGTGGGCATCAGCAATATGTCCCAGAAAGGGAGGAGTGAGACTGAAACATGTCTTGACCTACTAGATGCAGTTACTCATGGGGTAGTGGATGTTAACTACAGAAGTACACAATGAGCAAAGTAGGGGAATACATTAATTATAATATCCCAGGATTAGTATTTAGATAGAGTTGATAGAAAAACAAAATTTCTGTCCTGTGGACATTCTGATATTTCAACATTTGTTTTCATCTCAAAGTAGATGAAAACTTGAAATATAAAAAATTTTGTGGAATAAAAAGTTATCAAAAAATTTGATCCAGAAATATCAAAAATTTTCATTCTGGGATATTGTTAAACTCTGCGTCTGCCTGAGCTGCCATGGTGCCTCACGGTAGTTGTAGTTTCAGACCCCAATGCCCCCATTCTCCCTATGGGCCTAGCTCCCTGGCTAGACTACATCTCCCATGATGCAATGTGGTCTTTTCATGTCCCATGATTAAGGCTGCCTGTCTGCCACAGAGGTCACGGATACTATGACTTTCCGTGACCTCCATGACTTCTGCAGCAGCCAGCAGCAGCAGTTTGGGTGTGTGGGAGGGGGCTCAGGGCTAGGGGCAGGGGATTGTGATGTGGGGCGGAGGGGCTCCCCGGCTCCCACCAGCATGTCCCTGCAGCTCCTAGGTGGAAGGGCCAGTCCTGGGCTGCATGCCACTGCATGCTCCTCCCAACACCGGCGTGGGGGTCCCAGGCTGCGTGCCACCCGCTTCCCCCCCAGCACCAGCGGGGATCCCAGGCCAGTCCTCCCAGCACCCACACACTCCCGGACTGCCCCCCCCCCAAGCACCCACAGCCCCCTCACCCAAGTTTTAGTTAGGGGTATATAGTAAAAGTCATGGACGGGTCACGGGCCATGAATTTTTGTTTACTGCCCATGACCTGTCCATGACTTTCACTAAAAATACCCGTGACTAAAACATAGCCTTACCCATTCTACACCAATGAAACTCAGCAACAGATTTATTTTCATTGTAATTTAGACACCTAATTAACATAAGCACTTTTGAAAATGTTACCCTGCACATTGGACCATCTTTCATTGCTCCATATAGTAAGAATGCATTTTTTTACTATTATTTAAAAAATGCTATTACCGCTGTTACCTGCAGCTCCCTTGTTTCCTCCTCAGTGGCTGAAGCGTGATATGAGAGGACCTATGGGATAAGGAATGAAGAAACCTAAGTACAAATAAAAGCATGCAATGTAAAAGCAACTGAATCTTTTTTTTTTTTTTTAAAGAGTAAAAGGTTGAGATTATGCCTGCAATGTACTGACTTTAATGGAGCTCTGCATGAGCTCATCATAGCGGCTTCTTGATATAGCCTGGCCAAGAAAACCTATAAATGAGCAAAGAGCTCTGATTTAAAACAAAAAATTAAAATAAAATAAACCACCAAAACCCCTTCTCTTGGGAAAGCTTTCATACCCCATTTCAAAGACAAATATAGCACAACACAGCTATAAACTATGGATGACACTGTTCCCAAAATAAGTCCCTTTCTTTTATGGGTGTTTAACTCAGACATTAAAGAAAATTCTGTCCTGGATAAAATTTGGAAGAAGAGGTTTCAGTCCAGGAAAAAATATTTTTGTTTTAAATTAACAAACAAACAAAAAAACCCACCATATATTATTTTTTATTTGTGAGAATAAAAGAGAGGAGAATGCTACTGTGTTGAGTTCCTTTAAACATATGTGCAACTAAGAGACCAGCTCTGGCTTTTTTTAAAAAAAGACATTTTTTTACAGCCTCTACAGATTTTTTTTTAAAAGATAAACCAGCAGTCACTAATGTGAGATGTAAATAAACCGCCCAACCTTATTTTTAAAAAGCACTGAAATTACTTGACCGTACGGTTATCATCTGCCCCACTTGAAGCGACTAACTACATGTTTACATGAGAGTTGTAATGTTTCCTTTAGAAGCTATTGGGTACATAATCCACATGTTAGAAATTTTGCAAACACTCTTATTTACATATTGGGCAGATCCAAAGTCTACAAAATTTAAGTTTCAGGCTTACAGTTATCTTCCAAGTAATTCAGCATATCATGTTAGAACCTCCTTTAACACCACGGTCATTAAACCTAACAGTAAACAATTCAAAGGCTAGGACCAGATGACATTCATGCTTAATATACTTTGATGGAATTGAGGAAGTTGCAGAAAGCCTACAGTAATCCTGCTGTTATTGTATATGCTGGTTTGTCTAAACGACTGAGCCAAAATCATCACAGAAAACCTCAAACAAGAGGACACCCCTAGTCGTCCACACCATTTCCTCTTTCTGTGCAATTGGACAAACCAACTATGTTGATGACTGTTGTCAGTGTGCAGCATGGTGTTTAGGGAAGGCAGACTCATTGGATCCCATGAGTGCAGTTAAAATACAACAACAGATTGTAAATGCAAATATGGAAACAAGCAGCAAATAAGCGTAGCTCCTGTTAACGCAGGGGGCCAAATTCTGCTCACTTTACTCATCTGAGTAGTTTTAGGTTGTGAGTAGGGAAAGCAGAATTTGAACCAAAACTAGATTATATACTGAGCCAAATAAGGATTGCCTAGATTTTGAGCTCACCTCTAATGTCACCATCTGCTTGGCCATGGCTCTCTCCACAACTTCATACATCTGTGTATTCTGTATCCCCAAGCCACAAAAGATGACAAAGGCTTCCAGAAACTGTTCATCATTTCTGTTGAAAGCCTTGATTTTGCCCAAGTTTTCTTCCATCTTATTTACAAGCTGACAAACCCCTACGTCAGGTCACAGGAATGAAAAGAGGTAATATAGCAATTGCTAAAATACCATACTTATGTGAAACAAAACAGAACAAGATATTAGCTCTCTGCATTCTTATAGTCTATAAAACAAATAATCAATGTATTTTTAAAGCAAATATATACAGGACACAAATTAGAATGCTATAAAAGGACTTTACTAGATTTATTTTCATATGCCAAAGAATAAAAACTACACTACTATATGTTGTTCTGTGGATTTTCAAGTATTCATTAAGATCTACAGTGCAGATATGTAGCTCTGTATAGCCTGCATTATCTTGCAAAATTCTACAGGGCAGTTTTCTTCTTGACTTATTGTTAAAAGTACTTTAGACTGAAGGACAAATTGTCTTTAGGGATTAAGTTAGAGGCTAATTAGATTTTTGTAACCATGCCAAAAGAACAGTTTTGAATGTCAGGATAGTGGCACATAAAGTTTGCACTTCCTTATTTGAAACAGTACCGGAAAGTTTAAAAAAAAAAAACTAAACAGAAAATATTTCAAGTTCAGGCTCAAAGTTCAAGTGTGCTTGCTATGATCTATGGCAGTGGTGGGCAAACTGAGGCCTGTCAGGGTAATCCATTGGTGGGCCATGAGACAGTGTTTACATTGACCATCCACAGCCACGGCCGCCTGCAGCTCCCAGTGGCTGCAGTTTGCCGTTTCCAGCCAATGAGAACTGCAGGAAGCAACGCGGGCCACAGGGACGTGGTGGCCGCTGCGTCCTGCAGCTCCCATTGGCTGGGAACGGCGAACCGCAGCCACTGGGAGCTGCGGGCAGCCATGCCTGCAGATGGTCAATATAAACACTGTCTCACGGCCCACCAGCAGATTACCCTGATGAGCTGCATGTGGCCCATGGGCCGCAGGTTGTCCACCACTGTTCTATGGAGATGTGGTCTCTCCAATAAAGGGCCTGATCAAAGCCCATTTATGTCACTGGAAAGCCTCCTGTTGACTTCAGTTGGGTTTGGATCAAGCCCTAACTGCAGATGGCTTATTATTAAAAATAAACAGCTATAGATGTTATCACCAAGTTCTACTGATTTTGTTCAGTAATACACACATAGAACTTTCTGTGTATATGCCTCTAACATTTTTGACTATGAGGACAAACACTTGCCTGATCAAATGTAAATAATTATGCCACTGGAAAGTTACAGATGAGCAATTAAAAATTATAATGAGTTAGAAAATGCAAAAAATATGATTGAAGATATAGTTTTGTCATATTGCATATTCTGTGCTTTTTATGCCACACATTTAACAGTTTAAACAATAATATATTAAACTATATATTTCACCAATAAAACAGGAATACAAAACACTGTTTTGTTGACACCCAACTAGCACTGCTATTGGAACAGTAACTTTTGCATTTTCTTGCTTCTGGAATTACACCACTATAAATGGTAGCAGAATTTGGATCCCTGGCTTTTTGTTTCTTATAATGTGCAGTCTTAAGGTCAGAGCCTCAACAATGCCAGAGCTGCTCTCAGCTTCTGAAAAAGGGAGTGGGGGTGGGGTGGGAATTATAATGGAAACTATTTTGCAACTATATCGAGAGCGGGTGTAATCAGCACCTTTTTAAGGCCTTGTCTACACTATGGAATGTTTACAGAAAATTCCCACCATTGCTAGCAATCAACACTTATGGTCTAAAATTACTCATTTTAGATTAAGGAAAAACAACAAGAAATATCAGTCTTGATGTATCTTCTCTGTAACAGTCTATAGCAACTCTGAGAACATATGGAATGAGTTCTTTGAAATGTAAAGGTTCTGTACGCAGAACAGTTTCCAATCTACTTATAGCACAGTAACAGTGTTCCTTTTTTGCCAAATTATGCCCTATTATGGGAAATTCTCCCAGCCCAGATCCTGCTCTCACTGAAATCAATAGGTAAGTTGCAATTGAATTATAAACTCTTTGGGGCAAAATCTGTCTTTTTGTGATGTAGGGTATGGTACCTAGCACAATGATTCACTGATCCCTCATTGGGACCTTTCAGCACTACAGTTATATAGATAATACACAATAACAAAAAAGAATTCATTGGGAAATGGACTGGTTTCCCTCTGTGGAAGAGAAACTGATCTATCATTAGACTCTTTTGAGGGTGTGGGACAATCTCATGGATCTCACTGTCAACTCTCTGTTTAGTGCTGTTTATGACATTATAATCATTTCCATAGCAACTGTGATGTAATGAATGGGGGATGATGACTTCCAGCAGTGACTAAACCAGAAGATCAGATGAACTCTGAAAAACATAGATTTTTGTTTTCATGTAAATGACTCTATTAATAAAAACAGGGGGAGAGAATTACAGTAAATATACTGCATGATCTATAAGCCAAAGCACTCTTTAAATAGAATGTTTTTCAAAAGTTTTCCCATGAGGCATGAATGGGTCCATGCACATCAGAATTAAAGGAGCCCAAATTCTTTTTTGGGGCATACTTATAAAACCACAGAAGGTTTCTATAATGCTCTCAGCACATATTTAAAGGGTATGCAGGCCCAAAAGGAGACCAAACAGAAAGGTTTTCTTGCTTTGTTGCAGATGAAGAAAGCTACTCTCCCAGAAAAATGTACTGTTCTTATCAGAGACGTTTAGCTTAAAAATAAAAATATACAAATAATGCAACCTGCCTGAGATGTTTAATCATGAATTTAAACAGCAAACAACAATAGAAAAACCTGTTTGAGGAGTTAAAAGTCTGTCCTAGAGTAACAACAGTCCCATAAAGCAGCTGGTATAAAATGTAAATGCTGAGAACTAGACAAGTTAAAGATAATTCCTCTCTGAGGACCTTCTGTTTCCATCAGCTACATGGAGTTGGCGGCTAAGAACAATCTGTCTCCATGAAATGAGGCCCAAAAATACATATGGAGGTAGGAGCACTGACTATGAAGTATTCCCCCATTTCCCAAATGTAGTCATTGGAAACCCTTCTACAAAACAACACACACTTGGGATTATGCAGAATTTGATGGTGTGGGTGGTTGAGAGATAGGAAGCTGAATGGCAACTGCTGTCAGAAACCGACACACGACAGTTCCCTCAGGAACTGTCCCCATTATATAGTCTTGGGTAACTTCTTGCTGCTGGAAAAGGCACATATACATGGTTTCTAAATCTACAGACCAGGGATAACATTTTCAAAAGCTCCAAAGTGACTTTAGGGTACATTCACACTTCAAGCTGGAGGTGGAATTTCCAGCTGGGGTAGCGTACGTGCACTCACTTTGATCAAATTAGCATGCCAAAAACCGAAGTGTGGCTGTGGTGATGTGGGTGGTGGGACAGGCTAGCTGTCCAGAGTATGTTCCCTATATACTTACTCAGGTGGCTAGCCCATCCTGCTACAGCTAAACTGTTATTTTTAGATCCCTAGTTCAATCAAAGCTAACATATGTATGTCTACCTGAGCTGGAAATTACACCTCTAGCTCGAAGTGCAGATGCACTGTATGAGCTGAAGTTCCACTTTCAAAAAAATGATTTACATATAGGAACTGAAATCCTGTTTGAGAGTCAACAGGCCTAAAGGTCCTAGATGCCTCTCTTAGTCTCTTTTGAAATGGGACTTGGATGCTTTCGAAAATGTTACCCTACAGGACCAATGACAGCATTGCCACTGTGCTGTCACAGAAGCAGTAGAATCCTAGAAAGAGTAAGGAGGGGCAGACACTATGGGTCAGTGCTCTCAGAGCTGTATAAGTAACCTGCAGGCTACAGGGAAAAAAACTGTGAGAACTTGAGCTGCCCTTGTTAATCTTAGGGTAAAAACTCATCGGGGAAATGAGAAAGTGGCAGGAGATAAATTCTCATGTTTTAAATATTTTCATTTTAACTCCCAAATCAACTTTTCCTGGTGCTTGCTTCTTTACTAACACAAAGAAACGTTCTGACCACCATCATGAAATGCAACAAAAATTATAAATAAAACCCTGCTTATTTTTGTTCCTATTTCAGTTTTTTTTTAAAAGAAAACTAACTGCTCACTTGAAGAATGGGTGGTTGACCTACAGCAGTAATGGAGATGCTTACACTAAATGGGAGAAACAGCAGAAAGAGGTGAGACAAAATCTGGAGCTATGTGGCGCCCATGAAAGGATTATACAATTGTACTCACCAAGCAAAACACAGTACCAACTATCTCACCTTACGATTGAAACCATTGATTTCTTAAAGAAATATCTCATAACTGCATGAAATATAAAACCTGTTGTAACTTTACACAAGACCATACATTTGTTATATTCACCCACTTGCAGACATTTTTCTGTTCTTTGGGACTGATTCACCGCTTACTTACAGTAAGTTACATCAGTAAGTGAAATCCAGTGATTTCAATGGAGTTACTCTAGATTTACACAAGTGTAATGGGGAATAGAAGTAGATTTTCTATTTACAGCTTTGTTCAAACAACAAACAAGACGTAATAAAACATGTAAGAGACTATACTAAAAGATTACATCAACATTAAATGAAAAATGTGACAGTGTCATTTATTACCTTGGGCCTGTTCCAATAGCTAAAGGATATAGATGCTGAATTATTCTGACATACAGGTAACATCTAGCTGCTTGGCCAGATCTTCATGAAGTTGTACTGAGTGTGAAGAGTGACTTTTGGCACTACCTAGTCACTGGATCATTCATTAGATGCACGTTCTACCTTTCTAGCTTTTTCTCCTTTGATTCACTTTTCTTTTTAGAGAATTTTCACACTGTAAACATATTTAAAGGCCTATGGTACGGAGACTTTAATGACTAAGAATACCTAGGGTGAGGTCCTCACCAAGGCTCTGAGCCCTGTACTCTGGCTAAAAGGTCTGGAGTGGTGTAAAGGGACTCCAAACACCCAGATCTGGCATGGGGAGGATTCTCCTGATGCAGGAACTGAGGAAAACAGCTCTTGTAAACTCCCTTGTAAACCTGGTAGTAGAGAGTGTGATGGGGGCGGGGCTGGGGACAGGAGGGACACATCAGGGGCAGGGTCACCACATGTAGAGCTTCAGTCCATAGGGAGGCTGTCATAACTTATATAGGCCCCCAAGGCAGTCTACATTATATCAAGACCCACATTGTAGCTTAAAACCACCATAGCTTCCCACATCCCTTGGGCTGCAAGTTTGGTGCTGTCCCTCTTAGAGGTGCCACCCAGAATCCCATCCATTATTTTCCCATAGTCATGTATGCTGTATGCAAAAATCTATACAAAGGCTTCCAAGTTACCAAAATCCCAATATGCACTGCCAACTGTATTTTAACAGATATGTTAGTCGAGATGAACCCCAGGCTACCCACTAGAGTCCGCCTTGACCTGTTACAATAAATCTTTCTATGTCCACATTAAAGTTTTAAAATGTTAGTTGTTTTAAAAATACATCTTTACTCCCAGTCTAGACTAGCGCTATGTGAAATGCCTATGGAGGCTTTCCTGAGGCCCTTCCTTAGTTTTGGCTCAGCTTTTACCCAAGTGAATTCCAATCAATCAGTCCAAACTCCCATTGAGGACAATGAGAATTCTTCTGTGTAAGGACTTAGTAGAAATTCATGTTTGACCCTTAGAGTTTCACTCTTATGGTTGAGCTCTGCTTCCTGCTCTGAGTGTGGGGGCTTCCTCAGAACCATTTCCAGATCTGTAATCAGGCCAGTCTGTCATACCCCTGATGAGTGTTAGAGCAGCTCCAACTTGCACCACTGATGCTGGTGCAGCTCCACCATGCTCACTCCTTGTCCCCAAAATACCCCCATGCCAGAAGAGTTGTTGATAGGTGAAGATTTCAACACTAGCACACTTACATCTCCTGGGCATTCCCCTCCAACACGGGGATTTTCTGCTGACCAGTTGTGATCAGTCCTGGCCTCTTTGCACCAGCTGAGTGGCACAAAGGAGCTGGATGATTAGAGAGTACATCCTTAGATTAGAGACTGTCCTTCCTATTCCTCAATACAATATTGATTAGACTGGAATTTTAACATAATTTGTTACATTAATTGAGCATGTGTAAATTTTAAAAAGTAACTATCAATATGAAATCTAAATAAAATATAAAAGAAGAGGTGGAAGTAGTTTCAGGTGCATCTTCTTCCCCTTAGTCTATATGCCAGGAGTCTCAGGCTTTTATATTTTCTTATTTTTTAAAGTAAAGCTTTTTTCTTACCTACTGCCATGCAAAAGACCCAAGACCCATAAAAAGAACAAGGAACTCTGACTGTCTACAGGGAATACCATGAAAATAGTTACCAACAGAGTGCTGTCAGGCACACAAAGGAAATAAATACAAAAAGTAGAAAAAAATAATTGAGGTGTTATTGGTATTTTTTCACCTATAGTAGGTAAAAAAAATGACAGATAGGAGTATGATGGGGCCCTGGATTAAAAGCATGACAACTATTTCATTGTGCTTAAGGATTTTCTCTTATGATTTTAGATTTCATGTTGCTGAGATTTTACTCTGGAGTACAGAAATACTTCTGTATAGCAATTATACAAAAGTAGCCAAAAAATCCTACATAGTTACATACCAGCAGTATAATATCAATACATTTTATCTCACATAAAGACAACAGTTAGATGCATGTTATGATATTTTGTGTAATGACTAGGCATGCAGTGTGCAAGTAGAAATGTAAACAAATCAAAATGGTAATACCTATCACTTTATTCTTCTTCCCATTTTTTATTGGTGTACAAAGCAAACTTTTTATGTGCTGGTTTACATTTTCTGCATTTTCATTCTGTTAAGCAAATAAAGAATAGAGTTAAAAATTTACAGAGAGATCTATTCACGAGCCCTGATTGGCAGGCCATGCAAGGAAGGCAGATTATAAAACTGTAATTCTTAAACTATAATCTCTTTGGGGGCAGGGATCATGTCTTCATTTGTGTTTGTGCAGCATCTAGCATAACGGGGACTAGGGAATAATAAATAAATAAATGAGTAATAACAAAGTTTCGAGATGAATTTACAGTCATTTGGGTCTACTTTTTCATTTTATGATAGTTCCTTTCATTAAAATGAAAATGACTGTACTGTACACGCGGGACAGATTTTCAACTTAGGGTAGCTGAGGAGAAATTAGTGGAGCTCTAAGATACCTTCTCCACTTCCCCAGTTGTGAGGATTCTTAAGTAATGAAAGAAAATGGATCTAATTCTGCTCTGTTACACCTAGTACTGGAATCTCATGGGGATAACTAAGAACAAAGCATGGCCCAATGTCTGATTCCATATAAGGGAAGGAAAAAATATTAGCATGCTAATATTTCAGCTCTGAAGTTTCTTTGATTCTTGGCTGCCTCGGTTAGTTTCTTTTTAGCCTTACAGGCATGATCGTTGCACAAATAAAGGAACATTTTGCCTACAGTGTAGGAGAGCATATGCTATTCTTTGTAGAAAACGTTCAAAGGGATGATGTAATGTGTAATGTTTTATATGACTCCAGGCACTTCTTTGCAATTAAGAGCCTCGATACCTGTGAAATTAACTGGAAATAAGGAGGAACGCCAGCCCCCTGAAGCCAGACAGCTCTCCACGGACCACAGTTTGGAACACAGTGACCTATACTGTGTTGCTCTTGTCTACGATGTTTTAATTTATGGTGGTAACAACTATTGTCTCAACTCTCCTCTCAGGTGCACAGACACGTATCTTCTAAGATCTGCTGCTGCACTTTATACACTTGCTCAACAGTCTAGTTACACAGGTATGAGGATGTCTGTCTGAATACTCAAGGGTAAGCTCAATCATTATAAATGCAACAATTTGCAACAGGTTCAGGGTGCTCATGAGAAATGAGCTGATAATGCTTTGGGGGTTATCGAGAGTCCTAAAGCCCAAACTGGGATGGAGAGAAAAGAAACTGTCAGGGAGCCTTGATTTCATGATTCATCTCTCATCCCCATACACCAATTCTCCTTCTTTGAACATCAGCAATCAACCAAAGATTTGCTTGCTTGCCTCAAAATGACAAATAGACATCTGTTATTTTCTATGCCAGTGTGGACTGGAGTGCGACCTTGCATGCTGCCCTTCTAAGGTGTGTTAGCTGTGCACAAGGTTTCTACCTGGTTAGTTGACAAGTTTTTCCATTAACTTGAGTCAGTGGTGAAAATTATCCTATCTACTCCATGTAGATCTCTGTTTTCTACTCTTATTGTTCCCTCTTCATGCATGTCCTTCCCTTCTGTCCACTGTCACTCCATTTTTCCTTCCCACTTTCTCCTCTTTTGTCCCTCCCTAAAATTTCCTTCTGTTCTTGCCACTCTTCTGTTTCCTCTTCTCCTGTCTCTTCCATTGATTTCCCTATTGTTTAGTGTTTAAACCATTAACCTTTTTTCCAAGCTGCAACCATTATTTGTCCCAAATGTTCCTTCCCTTCAAACTCTCCAGCAATTGCAGTTGAAAGACACTGAAGGAGGGCTTTCATGAAAGCTAGTTAAGTGCTTGGAGGAGGGGAACCAATGGCCCCAAGGTAATGTTCATATGTGGCCTAATCCAAAGCCCATGGAGTCTCTCCATTGACTTGAATGGACTTTGGAGCACCCCACAATGCACACTGCTTACAGAAATAGGCCAATGATCAATTGTTTGGAGAGATGGGGGGAGGGAGAATGGATATGAAAGGAATATAAGGTGTGGACTCAATGTCATTGTGTTGAAGAAACAGATTATCCAGAATTCCTCTCCAGAAGTACTATTGTTTCCTCTTTATCCATGTATGCACATGTATCTAGAAGTAAATGCAGGTCAACATTTTTCTTAGGCATAATAAATCATTTAGAGTCCAGGGAACAATGCATTTCTGCCTGAGCAGAAAATTCAAATTCTGCTGCCAAATCAAAGGGCTTGTCCTAAACAAACTCCTGTTTGAAATTGGTCCCCAAATGTTTCTTTTATGTATTTTAAATCTTCTGCCAAATAGTCACCTATTTCTTTGTCTACCAATCCAGGACATCCATTTTGTTCCCTCCCCCGCCCCCATGAGACATTAAATGGGGCTCGTCGTGGGCTCTACCCTGCAAAGTGCAGAGTACTCTGCTCCCAGTATGACTAAACTGTACACAGCTGAAAGTGGAAGCACTGCATAGCTCTCCAGCAGCCCCTATTATCCAGTTACTGGAACAATCTTGTTGGACATTGTACCTTCTGCCCTGCCTGCTGCTTGACCCCAGAAGGGAGAGAGTATAGTGGAAGCCCATCTGCTGACAATAATACACTCTCTCCCCCATCCCACTCTCTCCCTCATCCACTGCCTACAAATGTATTAGGATATAATAAACCAACCTGCTTTTGCAAAAGTGTAACAAGACGACCAGGCGGCTTTCCAGGCACTGTTCTGGGAGTAAGAGGCACAGGTTTGCTTTTTGCTGACAGAGACACCAAGGCACTAGAGCTGTTGCTTGGGCTTTCCACTACGCTGGTCTGTTACCTTCCTTCCTAAATCTCCAGCAAACCTGTCCCTTCCTTCCTAAATCTCCAGATTCTATCCAAGTGGTCTCTGGGACACCCTGCCACAAGCTGGCTCTTCCCGATGCTGCCCTGCGGACTGGGAACCATGAGGTGTTGAAGAGAAATGCAGTTGCGCCTTCCTCGGGAAGCAAACAGTTCACATCTGTATCATGGCTAACCTCTCCCAGAAAGAACTTCTGAGTCTACTCCCAAATCTTACAGCAAACTGTGGTGACCAATCCTCAGGATTGATGTGGAAAGATTCCATCCTGACTTCATTAAAACCTCCCTTAGAACATACTTCTTTCTCTTGGCCTAGGAACATGTATTCTCTAGTAAATAAGTATAATTAGATTTATTTTTATACTGATTTTCTTTGTGATTAATCCATCTTCTAGCCACCCTGCCCCACTGTGTGTCAGAACTGTATATTCCTTGGGTCAGGGACTGTGTATCTTCCTCTAAGTTTAAACAGTTCTGAGCATTGGCAGTCAGTAAATACAGCAATGATAGTAGTAATAAGGGTAGAACACACAAGACTTGGTCATATATGAAAGGTAAACAAAAAATCATCTGTGTCTTTTATTATTGGATTCCAAACTCAATTTCACTTTACTTACTGTCCATGGAAATCTTCTGTCTTTGCAAACATCTGGTATATTAAGAGGCTCCATGGTATTCTTGACATACTGAGCATACATATAATTTATTTTGTTTGCATCATAGTCCCTGATGGAACAGCAAGGACAAACAGATATTATTCATGGTATTCTTTATCTGACACCTGGACATGCAATAATTCTAAGCAAATGTAAAATATATCATCATATGTAAATCAAAGGGAAAGGTGTGATCAATTCCCAAGCACAGATCCAACCCAACACATAACTGTAGGCTGTGCTACAGTTAGATGACTCAGACAGTCCAATTTTGCATATCCACATCTCATTTAAATTAAACTAACAGAGATGATAACGTCCAGCCATTCCATACTGTGCACATCACTACAAAAGACCAAACAATTAACAATATTCTGAGAGTAACATTATAACCCTTATCTCTGATGCATGTGTTTATTTTGTTTAATCAATTACAAATGAAACGTGGGAGATGTGTAGGTGTATTTAGCGCTCCATGCATGCAAGTGACTTCTATTAAAATCCATACAAGTTCTCTCTACATATTTGTGGTTCTGCTAAGGACTTGTCTACATGAGAAAGCTGCATAAGTATAACTCAAGTTTAAAAATTAACTGTTTTAGTGCAAACCGCTCTGCAGACATTTTGGTTTAAGTTTGGCTTATTTCAGTTTAGTTTAAACTTGTCCCTAACTGATTTAAGCTCAGCTGAAATAAGCCTGATTTCAATTGAAATATAAGCATCCACACAGGGGTTTGCACCAATTTAACTAAATTGGTTAAAAAAATTATTTAAGATAAACCAGTGCAACTTTCCGATGTAGACAAGCTGTAAAACTTAGTTATGTCTTGTGTAAGCATCCAGAGGAAATTATACTCTTAAATGTTAGGATAGTTAGAGATGTATTCAAAATACTAAACTTAGGAAATAAATCAATGTAGTCTACAAGAATGAAGGATAAAAATGAATGACAGATGAATATATGCAATGTAGCTGTAGCCATGTCAGTCCCAAGATATTAGAGGCAAGGTGCATGATGTTGGTCCAATAAAAGATGTTACCTCAACCAGCTGAATGTGTGTTCACAGAAATAGAACACTTCAAAAATAATATGCATCTAGAAATCTGACACATTAGAAAATCAATAATAGATGAAATTCACATATTTTTCAACTGAGAACAGATGGCAACATTTATGAATTTTCTGCTTTTAAGTTCATGTAAAATGTGCTCTTAGAATGCATGAATGAACAATGAATTGCATGGGGATTGCGTTATTGACACAGAACATCTGTTTCAGGGCCTAATCAGGGCCTAAAATAACTTTACAAAATCAGTCATCTCTTTTCTAATTGCTTAGTGCTTATGTATTTAATTAAGGCACTTTGATTCTTGTCCTAGTCCTTCCCCACCCATTCTGGGAGAGCGCCCATCCCCTATCGATATACCTGTTCCCATCAGGCTTCTGCATTTTCTCTTTGACTTGTGAGTAGGAGTCTATTATTTTTCAGATGTAAATGCACATGTCCAAAGAATCCATGCACAATACTGGAGACAAGAAAGCATTCTTTTTTATGTAACAAATTCTGTTAGTTAGGGACAAACCCTGCACTTCTGAAGACTGGCCTGATTTTGGGCACGACTCAGCTCACAGATTATGTGATGAGTATCAGAGAGTACCTTGTATAATAATTTATTCTACCTAATGCATATCTCTGTGCCTTTTATGTCCCCGGGAAACTGTGACCTTAGAGCATTAGCCTTCAAGGCAGCCCACCATAAAGGGTGGCATATAGCTGTGCTGCCCCAAGAATATTTCAGGGAAAGAATTATGACTCAGGGGACCAAAATTCCCTCCCGGCTTCCCTTGCTCTCAGCCTGAGAGAAGACTTCACTGCTGGCCTCTACAAGCAGTAAACTACTCTCAGAAGCATGCACCAGCAAGCAGGAGGGAAGTATGAATGGAAGAAGACAAGGCCTGCCCATTTGCCATCCACCTGCTCTAGAGGAGGGAGTAAGCAAGCATTCCCCCTTTACTCTCTTGTGCTGGCATGTAGTCCAAGTCCCAAATAGACCAAAATCTTTTGCCACCTTGAGCCAGAATCTTTGGGCTGAATTTTCAAATATATGTGCGAAAATTGAGTATGTGAAACAATCAATAGCAAAAAGAGGTCAGTCGAGCACACAGTTGCATATCCAATAGTGTGCCCTGTGTACAACTTTATCTCTTTTTTTAATCTCTTTTGAAAAGTCAGCCCTCAGTGCTACATGAAATAACATTTTTGTAATAAATAGAAAAAGTTAGAGAATGGATGATATTCCAGCATTTTATGTACAGATTCTTTGACTGAGGTTAAATTCGGAATCTATTTAATGTGGGCACATTAATCCAGTTATTGCCTCTGTCTTTTCTTTTTACCCAGATTGAATAATTAAGTGAATGGTGTCCTGAAGTTATTGCAAAAGGGGCTTGGAGGTCAGGATGCTGGATTCTAGTCCTGATTCTGCCAATCACCACCTTGTGCCTCAGTTTCCCTACCTATAAAATGGGAATAATACTTACCCACCTTTGTAAAGTACTTTGAGATCCTTTGATTAAAAGTACAGCACTAATTAAATACAGATGGCTTATACAATGATTATTGCCTGCTCTACAACTGAGCAGAGCTGTTCACACTTCTCATGAATGGTTTTCACGGGTAAATTCTAAACTAGAGGTTTGTGCCTACCTGAGCTGGATTTCTGTTTTTTGTACATCTGCACAGACCTACAGGATAGTCTTTAGGTACAGCTATTCATAGGCTGCAAGCTCTTTCTTAAGCTGTGACCCTACAAAGATATAAGTATGTATGTAACTTTAGGCACATGAGTAGTCCCTGATTGATTTCAAGGGACTATTCGTATGCCTAAAGTTACACACACACTTAAGTCTTTGCAGGATCAGGGCCATATTTATAAGCTTGTTGTGGCAAGGATCATGTTATCTTGTGTATTTGTACAGTGCCTAGCACAGGGGCGGGCAAACTTTTTTGCCTGAGGGCCGCATCCGGTTTTGTAAATTGTACGGAGGGCCGGTTAGGGGAGGGGGTCGTGGCCCGGCTTCCACCTCCTATCTGTCCCCTCCCCTCCCAGGACTCCTGTCCCATCCAACCCCCCCGTTCCCTGATGGCCCCTCTGGGACCCTGCCCCATCCACACACCCCCGCTCCCTGTCCCTGACCTCCCCCAGACTCCCGCTGCCCCATCCAACCCCTCCTTTCATTCCTGACGGCCCCCCCAGGACCCCTGCCCCATCCAACTACCCCTTTCTCCCTTTGCCCTGACTGCCCCCAAAACCCCTGCCCCTGACTGCCCCTTGCCACCCCATCCAACCCCCCCTCCTTCCTGACTGCCCCCCCGGGACTCCTGCCCCCATTCAATCCCCTGTTCCACCCCGATCCACACCTCCGACCCTGACCGCCACCCCCAAACTACCCTGCCCTCTATCCAACCTCCCCCCCCCAATGCTCCCTGCCCCCTTACCACGCTGCCTGGAACACCGGTGGCTGGCAGCACTACAGCCGCCCAGCTGGAGCCACTGCCACCACACAGCACAGAGACCGGGTCAGGCCGGGCTCTGCAGCTGTGCTTCCCCAGGAGCTCACAGACCCGCTGCCCAGGCAAGCATTGCGCCGGCAGCAGAGCGAGCAAGCTGAGGCTGGGGGGGGGGAGGCGGCGAGCCTCCTAGGCCAGGAGCACGGGGGCTGGGCAGGACAGTCCCGCGGGCCGGATGTGGCTGTAGTTTGCCTACCTCTGGCCTAGCACCTCCATATCTTTTGGCCCAGAACAATTCCAAACCAAGATCTATTGACACAGTGCAGCCAAGAGGATCTGAGCACCATCATTGCCAGGAGGCATTGGAGATGGATCGGTCATGTGCTTCGGATGGAAACTGATTCCATCACCAAAGTAGCAATAAGGTGGACACCTGAAGACAAGCGAAAACAAGGCCGCCCAAAAACAACATGGCGAAGAGCTGTGGAAGCCAAGCTGAAAAACCTGGGGCACAGCTGGGAAACCATTGAAAGACTTGCCAGAAATAGACAGGAATGGACGAGCTTCATCACTGTCCTAAATGCCGGAGGCGCAATAGGAACATGATGATGATGATAGCACAGTGGGGTGGGGTGTAATCTTGATTGAGGTCGCTGGGTACTATTGCAATTTTTTTTAATAAATAATAATAATAATAAAATAATAGTAATAATACATGTTCAGCCAGTAGGTGCCGCTGTTATACAAAGCCAAATAATCAGAATTTAAGGCCTAACCAGAACTCCTAGGATACTAAATTATTAAGAACTCACAAAAACTATGCAGTAGAATGAAACTGATTTAATGTTGGACTTTTCTCCCCTTAATACTGAAAGTCTATATGAAAATATTTTGTTTATGTGACATTTTAGCTGCAACATTCTAACTTCATTTTCTAGATTATTTTCAGCATTTAAAACTACCCCCCAAAATCTTAGGTTTTTCCTAAGGGTCCGATACTTGCCCTGCTTGAAATGTAAGCTAGCAAGGCATTCCACTACGTGGCAGGGTGGCAATATTTCTGTAAAGGCTCTATAACTGGAGAATGACATTGTATGCATGCAGCATAGGACAGTAGCCAATGGTACAGTGTACTCTGGCTCACATACTGCTGATTACTACCAATGATCCTTCTGCTGGTCTCTGCAGAGCAGGACAGGACAAGTAAAGGGTGGCATGGGAGAGCCCTGTATGCTCCTCTCAGTTCACATCCCTTCTAAATCGACAGAAAAAGGCTGCATTAATGTGCCATACTTCCCATTGTGTGCTTAGAGCCATGTTTAGGAGGCTATGGGAGCCATACTCTGGGGCCATTGAAAGTTGGTTGTGCTGGGTGGTGTAATTTTCTGTATTGCTTTAATTTCTCTTTCTTTGGAAGAAAATGCTTGTGCTGTTAAAAAAGTTATCAAAATCTAAAACAATTATATTTAAAATGAAGGCTAACAAGCTTTTGGGGAGATAGTTAATAGCACAGTGTAGGAAAAAGGTATAGAGCACACATTGTCCAGGAGTCTTTAACTTTGAAAACACCGCATGAAATGAAGAAAATTAAACAAAGCTGCCTCCAGACACAACTGTGTGACCAACTCTGCTGAGACCAATGGGAATAGTGCATGCATATCTCAGGGTAAAAGCCTACAGTAGATAATAATGCACTGCCTAATTCTGTTTATTGAAGTTATTTGTCATGAAAAGTTATTAAAAGCAAAGTCTCTTCAGTCATTTCCATTTGCCTGTAATGAACAGAAATTCAGATCAAGTTGTTTTACCTCTTCAGGACATCAGCTGAATCGTCTAATTCCTCAAATTCCATGTGAAACACCCTAGAAAATGACTCCTACAAATACAAAAAGGATTCTTATTGGATGGAAACTAGTAATATTCGTAATCCTGATTAACAATAACAATAGTAATAAGGAGAAAGTCAGCTGCAATTATTTATACTGAGTCTGCCTTGAAAGAGAGAAATCCTTGTATTTTACACTCCCTCCCTCCCCCCACCCACCCCATGGCAATTCTGGCCCAGAACAGGGAAATTTAACCTCCCTGTGTCACTGAAAACCCTTGCATCTCCAGGGAACATTCACCCCAAGTGAGGGCAGGCATGTTTACAAATTGCTAACAGTTAGCTCCAGAGCTAAGAGTCTATTCTAACATTTACCCAACTCCAGACTAAGAGTGTATTTGTGATCAACCTCAGTCATGTCACTTTGCTTGGATGTAGAGTCTCCCAGGAGCAACAATAAGCCTTAAATGTATTGCTAGATCTCCTTATGGCTTCTTATCACTGTAGTATCCGAGCATTTTGCAACACCAATGAATTTATTCTCACATACCCCTGTGAGGCAGGGAATTATCATTATCCCCATTGTATAGATGAGAAATTGAGGCACAGAGAGGAACTGGGCCAGACCCAGAGCATGTGTGTGTGAGAGTGCGTATGCAAATGGGAGCATAGGTGACATAAATCTCTCTTTTGCATTCCTGTGATGCTAGTACTGCTCTGCAGGGCAGTTTCTCCTGAGCTTTATGCAAGGGATGCTCTAACTAATGTTGGGCTGCAATGGCCACAAAGGGCCCAAAGTGAAGCCAAGGTCTCATTTAGAGCAGCTGGTTTTGGCCACATTCTTCCTCCGGCCACTCCCCTTTTCCCTGCTACACCAGCCGCAGAGTGAGTGAGTGATGCAACAACTCATGTCAGCTTTCTGTCATGGGAGGAATATACTAACCCTGGAGGTGATCCTCTCTGGGATGGTTCAGATGACCTGAGGGACAGATTACACCAGCCAGCAGTGCAAAATGGCTGCACCAAACCACAGAATCTGACCCAGTTAGAGGTCATGCCCCGATGAATTGACATTCAAACTGAAAGGATATCATACAAACAGAGGTGAGGAGGCATGAGACTGGGAGAAGAAAATGTTGTAGTGGATCAGTGATGGAAGGCTAGTAAAAGGAAGTGTGGACAGAAGGAATCTGCTACTGTGAACCGAAGAGTACACTGCAACCATTGCCTTTCTGTCTTCCCTCTTCTTTACAGTGGAGGCCCAATTCTCCAATTCCTTGCACTTATGTAGTAATTTAAATTGTGCAAAGTGGGTGTAAAATGTGACCAAATCAAAATGGAGGAGGGAAATAGAGAATATGACCCCAGGGGCCTCTAAAGAACAAGAGCATTACTCCCTTTAAACAAAGTCACACTTGATACTCACAGTGCAATCTTCATCTACTATGAAAATGGTGCACCTCTGCACCTGCATGAAGGAGATTATAGTTGCAGCTATCTTCTTCAAAATTACTTCCAAAGATTGTTGCTCTTCAAAAATCAAGCTAGCAAGATCAAGAAGCACCTGGACAAAAAGAAATCCTTTGTGAAAATTCTAATAACTAGGAGTTAAATGATAATTATATTTATTAGCCCCCTGGATTTTTTCCCCAGTCTGATAACTTTGGTCATAGAATATCAGGGTTGAAAGGGATCTCAGGAGGTCATCTAGTCCAACCCCCTGCCCAAAGCATGACCAATTCCCAGACAGATTTTTGCCCCCGATCTCTAAATGGCTCCCTCAAAGATTAAACTCACAACCCTGAGTTTAGCAGGCCAATGCTCAAACCACTGAGCTATCCCTTTTAATTTAAGTTTTTGCAGGGCAACAGGCTATGTGGGATGTCATTAATGGCATCCATTGTGAACACCTTTGATGAGAGAGGCAAAGAGTGTAGCTAGCTAGATACAGTATCCAACTATAGCCTGATAGATTTAGGAGATGCTGCTGGGAGAATTCTCAACCAGCCAGATGTGACCAGATTATATCACCTGCTCCCTCAGGTGGCACGAAGGGTATGGAACCAGGTCTGAGAATCTAGCCTGACACGTTTATTGATCTGTAAATTCAAGGAACAAATTTGAAATTCTACCCTGCTGGAAATCTTTGGAACAGTTTCTGCCCATTTGCTTCTAAACACCTTTTTTCATATTGTGTGTGGTGGATCCAGATACTTTCCTCAATAAATAGCAATGGTATAAATAACTCTTTAACAAAGAGGATGGCTGTAAGATGCACAATTAGAAACACACAGAAAGATCAGCTCTGCTTTCCACTGTTGCTGCAGATACCGTAAGTGATTGTTTGTGGGTGTAAGGGAGTCTAACAGGCTGAATGGGAATAACTTTGGCAGAAATGCTTGAACTATATAAGCCTCACACTCTGGAACATGCACATGCAACAAGACACATTCTGACTTTATGCAGAACCCAGGATACTGATGGGGAAGAAATTTATAGGTATTTATGCGCAGCCCTCCACAAGGTGCAGAGTCCAGGAATAACTCTCTAGATGAAGTATTAAAGCAGCATGCTCCCAATTAAATTTAAGCATTAATTTTAAAAAAAATCTGAAATTTACTTAATATTCTGCTGCCAGCCCATTATGCAGGACAGCTGGTACTAGGGTTTTAATAGAGAGGCACAGGAAGTCCCACAAAGAGACAAATAAATAATTAACATATGCAAGGAACATCTACCATATGGTGAAAGCCAGAAGCTGTAGATAACAAGCACTAACTACTACCTGCCCATCACAAATGCCACATCCCAGGCTAGAATAAACCTGTTGGACATACCTGGTTACGCCTGTTTTCAAGCAGTGACGTCTCATATAGCTGAGCATTGTGAAGAACGATTCCACAAAATGCCAGATAAGCAGCAAAATCCTGAAAAACAGATAATTAAATGTTTCTAACAAGGTTGTATTTTCACATCCAAAATGCCCACTTAATGTGTCTGAAGAACTAGGTTTTTATTATTTTCTCTTTCCAAGCTTTCAGCTTCAATATAAATATGTTTGTTTACATCTTTTAATAAAAGTCCATCAAATCATCCTGGCTATGGCCAGAACAGTTTTTTGGTCAACCTGTAAATACACAGAAAGAAGAAACAATGGTCTTTGGTATGTGCCTTATTATCTGTGCAACTTATGCAGTAGCCCTCCCGTCATGGGTGGCGGGTGAACCCCTGCTTTGGGGAGATTAGCACGCTGACTCCACCCCTTCTGCCCAAGGCCCCCGCTCCCCTGCATGACAGAGCCCTGAGGGCCCCCCCACCCTCGGCAACAGGAGAAGCCCTGAGGGATCCCCCGCGACCAGAGGAGCCCCGACCCACCCATCCCAGCCACACTGGGCCAAGCCACCTTTCCCGACCCACCCCGGTTGAGCCAAGCCCCCAGACCCCCAGCCCCTGAAGGCCCTCTCCTGGCTGAGCCGCTGGCCCCCATCACAGCGCCGGCCCCGAGCCCGAGCCAAGCCACTGGCCCCCCGCTGCTAGTCCCGACTGGGCTTGTGAATACAGGACTTCCTCTTTCCCTGCATGGCATCTGGGCCTGGGTCAGACCCACCCCCAGATTTCTCGCCGGGCTTCAGGAAGCTCTGCAAACTTCCCCCTCACCCTGCTTCCTGAACCTATAGCTCCTTAGCTGCAGAGGGAGGGAGCCCTATACAGGGAGCTGCTCTCCCATCTGCCCAACCCCCGTGCATCCAGACCCACTCATACCCAGACCCTCCTGCTAAGCCTCACCCCCCTGCACTCAGAACCCACCCTGATAAGCCCCATTCCCTCTGCACCTGGACTACCCTAACAAGCCACCCGCACCCAAATCCCCACCCCACCAAACTCCAACCAGCTGCACCTGGAGCCCCACTCCCCCAGCATGAGGATCCCGCACTGAGCCTCCCACACCCAGACCCCCCTGACAAGCTCTATCCCCACTGCACCCAGATCTCCACCCCCCATGCGCTGAGCCCCAACCACCTTCACCTGGACCCCCTGCAGAGTCCCATTGCCATTGCATCCAGAACCCCCCAACAAGCCCCTGTGCATTCAGATCCCCTACCCCCAAACCCAGATCCTCCACTGAGCTGCCCGCACCCAGACTGCGCCACACAGAACCCTCTCAAACCACACCTGGATCCCCCAACACTTGAATCCTGCCTTGCTGAGCTTGCCTGCCCACATGGAAGGGCAGGGCCCTGAGGTGTTTCTGGTCCTTGCACTGTGTCAGGGTTGGGTGCAGCCTCACTGCTGAGTCCATGTCCTGGGGGGGGAGCTGCACAGTGATCTCCCACCTCTGTGCAGCCAGTGGCCTGTGCTCCCCAATGCCATGCTGGAGCCTCCACATTTATTTGACAAATAAAATTTGCAGAATTTTAAAATATAGTACACAGAATTTTTATTTTTTTTGGTGCAGAATGCCCTCAGGAATAATACTCCCAATTAAATTTAAGCATTGGAAAAAAACAAAACAAAAAACTCTTGAAATCTAAACAAAGATATACACATTGCAGTTTTTTGTTTTCACTTTGTGGTAGTAATTGGTATGTTGAAGGTTATTTTTGGTAATCATACATAAAATGTTTTCTTTGGTTGGTCTTGATCTCTTATTGCCATTTCATCAGGAATCTCCCATCTTTTTTAGAAACAAATGATTGATCTTCATGTTTTATCCTGGTAGAACTGTACTGGAATAAGAAGCAGTTTTGGGGAACCAACCCAACTAAAATCTCACCATTAAAAACTGAACACACAAAATGAGCATCTAGTATATAAGGAATTAAATATTTTTAAAAGTGGAAATCGAATCTTGCTTAAGTAGCGAAGCCAAGAGCTGTTTCTCTTCAGGAAAGGGATTAATTCTGATGTCCTGCAGATGTTCATTATGCATTCCATTGGAACAGGGAAGGAGTAATTTCTTACTTTGTTATTGCCAAGGCTTAAGTCAACTTCTTTGGCCTTTCGTGGTGCACCACAGTTTGCATGTTAAGTCTGAGAGCATTCTGAAAGTGCCTGCAATGTGAGAGTTCAGAATCTATGTGCTTTCTGCACTACTGATTATGTCAGACATGACTGTAATTTATGCAGTGCTTTATTTCTTTCTACAGCTAGTGTACACAGAAATTAAGTTATGTAGTAATTTTAAAAGCTGCTTGGCAAGCTTTTTAGTTTTAATGTTAAGCTGCTACTGAGTGCCCATTGTGACATTCCTTTGAGATAAGGTGACTTCAACTACTAGCTGTTAAGCCTACACCCCTTTATAATGCATTCAATAAAGCACGGAAACATTGTGAATCCTAATAGAAGAGAGAAACCAAACTGACCCAGAAATTAAACTGATTCACACTGACATTTCTGCAATGCAGAAAGAATTACAGTTTCATTTTTTATTTATTCAAAGATTAGTGCAGTTTGGATAACTTCAAGATTTCTAGCTGTCATAAAAGAAAACCACTGATATATATATACACACACACACACACACACTCTCTCTCTCTCTCCACATCCCTTATACCTTTTCATCTTGCTCTGTGAATATCCCACCAATTCCAGATTTCTTATTGATAGCTTGAGCCACACCAACAACCTAATGCAATGAAAATAAAGAAGAGTTAGATAATCAAGAGGAGTTTGCCTCTGCACTGTCTGGAAAGCAATATTTACAGAAGATGACAAGCGCTGATTACAGGTACTTTTACACTCAACATTTGGCTAGTTTGAGAGTTGGGTCTACGGTTTTCATTTATTTATTTTTATAAATTACTGACTAGCTCTTTAGTATTGGATGTTCTCAACTAAAAAAATTGTACTACTGGATTGAATGTTTTTACCTACTATTGTTACTGACACCTAAGATTGCTATAATAGAAAGAGTGTAGACATTTTCCCCATATTAGCCAGTTTCTTTACTTTGTGCACTTGATGACATTTTCCATACTCAGTCACTCAGTTTGTTTGTCTGGGTCTTTCACACAAGAGAGTGGGACCATCTTTTTGTTCTGTGTTTGTACAGCACCTACAACATGGTCATGGTCCAGGGCTGGGACTCATCTGTGCTACCACAAGACAAATGATGATAATAAATAATAATAAAAAACATTTTTTAAAATAAGAAAATGTGATTGCCACAAAAATTACCAATAGGATTCAGAGGCAGGTGCAGTACTCAAAACTACTTTTTAACTTACTTTTGAGGCTGACTAAATATTGTGTTGATGTAGCTGATTTAATTGTACTAGACTAGGCCCCACTTCAACAAGATATGTACGCACCTGCATAGCTTAGGTATGTGAGTAGTCACAGTGACTTCAGTGGGACTGCTCAGGTGCTTAAAGATAGGCACATATTGTTGTACCTTGCTAAAGCATAGCCCTAGTCCCTATGGGGCAAATCCTCTGCAGCCATGGAAGGCCTTGAATACAATGGAATCTTCTACTTGGGAGTTGAGATGCTGGTGGTAAGTAGCCTGTGCAGGGGGTCTGCACTCTGTGCTCGGTGAGGACCCCTTATAGGTCAGCACACAAGGGGTTTGTTGAGATGAGATAGGGATAGGTCTGAGGAAGAGGAGGAGAGTAGATCCATGATTACACAGAGCCAAGCTATTCCCAGGGAGTAACAACAGCTACAGGCACTTCTTCAACCACAAGCCTGTAGTAGTGGCCTGGGAGTAACTCTGCTGTTTTTTGAGGTGGAGCCCCTGTTTCCTGGGGCTGTTGGTAGAGTCCAGGATTTTGTTCTTAGAATCTGAATGTATTTTCCCCAATTTGTACCCAAATAATTTGCTAATGTGGATTTTTTCTTGATGATAAACAAGGATTATAAATATAATACATATGTAATATTCTTACTGGATTCACATTTATTCTTCAAACTAAGGAATTTTTTAAAAGTTAGGCTTTTCCTAAAAATATATTAAGCAGGCACCCTAACAAAGATATATTTCCTCTGTTAACACTGTGAATATTGCACTCTATCCACATACCTCACTACCATAGTGTCTGGGCACCTCACAATTAATGGATTACACTCTCATAGCTGCCATGGGAAGTACCCCATTTTGCAGATGGGGAACTCAGGCACAGGATAGATAAGTGACAGGCCTAAGGCCACAGAGAAAGTCTATGACTCATCTAGGAATTGAACCCAGGTCACCTAAGTCCATGTTTGATACCCTTATTCACTAGAGCTCTGGACATAACCAGTGTCCTAACTTTCAGATATTTTGTTGTCTTATCAAAGGCATTAGAATGAACATCCAACTGGCCTCACATAACAAAGATCCTCTACATATCATATAATCTGCATATATCATGTCACTCCCCAGATAGTAAAAACTCCTTGTTGCTTTAACCAGAAAAATACTTTCTGTTGTAATCTCTGAAATGATTACAGAAATCAACAGACCAGCTGTATTTCCCGCTAGGATGAACTCTTATAAAAGCTTGTTTAACTTCAAGTTACTTTAAATTCCTAACTGAATCTTTTTTGTATACAAAAAAGGGGAATTTCTGATTTCAAGTTTTCTAATATAACTTTCTCTCAATGGTGAGATTAAAACTTTACTTCTTAGAATACAGAAAATAATCCTCCAGGGAAGTCAATTAAGATCTGAATTTCTCATATTTTTGGGACCTACTGGAGAGAAGAAATTCAGCCCCAAAAGTGACCCTTTGCTGCAGTGTGCTTATTTAGATAAAAGGTGCAGAATGAACCTGGAAGAGCAGAGTGTTTGCTCAAAACATGGTGGAAATTTTAAGTAATTCGACAAGCCACAGCGTGTCTCCTGGGGGTGCTGAATGCTCTCACCTCCCACCGAATACCTCCCGGGGCATGTTCAGACACTCTTTGACTAACAGCATTCTGTAGGCAGCACTAGAGCTGAAGAAAATTGAATTTATTTCTAAATGCTAATGCAATTTTTATCAATTAATACAGGTGGCAAGTGAAAACTGCATGATGTATTTCTCACCATATGGGTCAATGCAGGAATATCCCACTTGAACAAACTACCTCAAAGGAAGGGTAAAACAAAAGGAACAGTAGTTCAGTTTTGCCGTCATCTGCCTCTATGGGATACTTGTTAGATTAGATCCATAATCTGGCACAGCTCTGCTGTGAGTCTGAGGCTGGGAAAGGTGGAAGGATGACACCTTCTGTCCCCCATCCTGAGGCCTGTGCCAGGGGAATTCTCAGAGAGAGGCTAAATTGGGCTTTTGGCTGCTTTGAACCAACAGACTAGCAGCAAAGCAGACACTGAAGTGGCCAGGATTTGATCTATTATTTCTTACCATGCCCAAGGGATTGAGGGCCTAATTTTCCAATGTAGCTGCACTTTCAGGGTAACAAAATGTAATCACAGAGACCTTTTACACATGCAATTGACATAAAGGCTCAAATTTCTGTTTGGTCTTGGGCGGGAACCCGTCTCCCCATCCCACATACACACGTACTTTCAAACTGAGGATGGGGATTCAAAAGGCTGAGGGAGGGAAAATTCAAAACTTAATTCCATTTATCAATCTATAAATCACTAAATGGATTAGTACCCAAAGGAAACTCAGATACAATCCCCACCTTAAAATTTAGCAATTCACTTTGAGTTTTAATCTGGCCCAGGCCTACTGCCTATACCCAGCCTGGATTTTGTAATGGCTCCCCCTCTGGTTTTATTTGCTTCTCTTTATTTGTTCCCCATTCTGTATGTATCCTCTGATCATATAAAGCTGTTTCTCAGCTGCTGCAGTAAGCTGCACATGGGTTCTCTAACTCTTCCTATCCACCAAAAATCCATCTAGCCAGCAACTGGCTAAACTACACACACAGATGAGGGTGGAAATCAGACCACTGCTTAGCACTGACTCCAGCTCTCTGCTGCAGGGTGTGATTCTGCTGCCTGGGCAGAAATGAAATTGCAGGGCTGCTCTGAACCTTAGTCCACAATTTGTGACCAATTTAGAGCCGCCCTTTCAGATGAAGGACATGGACATCCTTTTTAGAAACTGGGGTCTGTGACAGAAGCCAACAAAAACAAAGGATTTTAAACACAGACTTTCACAGGAGCAAATGTGAAGATAGAGAATATTTGTCCAAAGAAATTATTCACTTGGACAGTATTTATCTGTGTTCCCCTTGCAATTATTACAACTATCTGTGTGCTGACAAACAGTGCGCCATCCCACAAACTAGCTTAGCTTCTTCTTGAACCTACATTTACTATTGTGCAGATGAGCTCACGATCTTTTGCCACATGAAAGATGGCAGTGTCATAAGTTTAACTTAGTGATTTAACAGCAGGGTCCAATAGGAAGGAAAGATGGGTTCTGAAGACAAACAGTGGGGTTTCAGTGGTTTTCTCCTGATTTACCCTGTAAATGAGAGGAGAATCAAGCCCAAAGGGTGTTCTACTTAATGCTTCTGCCATTCCACTTAAAAAAAGTCCTTTGATTCATATTATATTTATTACTATTATGAACAATATAAATATAGATCTATGTATCTTTCCTACACCCTTTTACCCTCCCCATATTTTATATGGCACTGTAATCAATAAATCAGTCTCTTTCATAGAGCACCTATTAGATAGATAAGGTTGGAATCTGAGTCCTTAGCTGGTATAAGTTGGCACAGATCCACTGCCTTCAAGGCAGCTATGCCAATTGACACCAACCAAGAACTGTGACCTAAAAGGGCTGGCAAAAGTAAAATTTGCTCTAGCCTTTGCTATACAAGAACACTTTATAGCTGTAAATTAACATTGATACAGCTCCACCAGTGAGAGCAAATTTAACAAGAATGGAAGCTGAAGAGTAGGACAGGATCCAGGAACTTAATCACGGTGTCAAATCCTATTCAGAGACACGCTAAAAGCAGCTGGATCACATTTGCCCTACCTTTCCATTGCTACTTGCGGTGGAGCTGCACTGGTGGCAAATTATGACTATGTAACTCACCAGTGTAGAAGGAGCATGAGAATCTGAAAAGTTACATAGTGAGAAGCACGGCGGTTTATTTGAAATTATGCTTTTAATTCAATTCAGAATTTTTGGCACATTTGCAGTGAGTCACGACCATGCTCCAGAGACACGGCATTATTTGTGACCCTAGCAGTGTAAAGTCCAGTGAACGGTTAAAACAATGGTATTTTCCATCCTGCTTTTAGTACAGACAACATCAGAAGAACTTTGCTGTGCACATGTCTGAAGAATTGTGTTTAACTGTTATTCATTAAAGTTATAACTGTTAAGCCAGTACTTAAGGAGGATGGAAAAATAGTTTTCTCTTAATGGGAGAGAAGACAATTTAAAGTCTCTCACATGAGCCTTCCCAAAATATCAGTGTCACAAATCAGGTCATTGTTTTGGATGGGCCACTACCAGCTAGAGACTGAAAAATGTCCATTTTAAATAAAGATTTTATTGTAAGGACCATGCGGTTCAATTCTCCATACAGCAAAACTCCCATTGACTTCAATGGGAACAGGAATGTGCATATGATTTATACACAGGGTTGCCAACCTTCCAGGATTGGCCTGGACTCTCCAGGAATTAAAAGATTAATCTTTATAAAAATTATGTCATGTGATGAAATCTCTAGGAATATATCCAACCAAAATTGGCAACCCTATTTATACACAATGAACGATGCCCCTTATCCTATGAGCATTCACACTGCTGTACTGAGATGCAGCTTTCCTTAAGTACAGCTGCAGCCTCTGAACAGTAAGTAAATTGTCTAGCCCCCTCACATGCTCTTGCAGTAACCTACAGGCACACTGGCTGATGCTCAGGTCTTTATTCACACCACTGGCCTTCTTGTATTTTTATTAGCTTTGAACCACAGGAGCTAAGACAATTTTAATGAGCTCACAGGCTCTCTGAGGCATCCGAAAGGTGAGCACTTTTATCCTGTGTAAACACCTTTCCTCTATGAAAGGAAAGCTTGTGGTGCTTAAAGAGCCATAAGGAAACAGTAAAAGGACTATGTTAGCATATACTAAAAAGACCATTTAGTCTCTTCTCATTAGCACTGCAGATTTCTCTTTTACTGAGAGAAGGATGCATACCAAGAGAACTTGTGCTCTTTTTAGATCCCTGTAAAGCCCTTCATTAATAGGTGTTTAAAAAAAGAAAAAGGAATAAAACGGTTAGAAATTCATGGCTTTTCTTATGATGATAAAAATTCGAAGTGGATGACAAACCTTAGCAATTTTTGGTTCGATTTTTGGTTCAGTGACACTGTAAATGTTTAAAGATGTTTGAGAGGTGTTTGCCATTTCTACATACAAGATAAATGGATTGTGACCTCATTGACAACAGTACAAATTCCAACAAACTGTACTGATTTCTGTGAGATTTGGCCCAGTGACAATAATGAGAAAAAAAAATTCAGGTGGATAAGCTACTTATATAACTATGGGAAATATTCCTACAGGCAGGCAATTAGGAAGAGACATATAAAACTGTTCCAGTCTCTGGAGTAATTAGGTAATTAGGACAAATGTGCTTCACATGACAGCACGCAGGTCATGAAGATTATAGGATCTGTATTTTAGAGAGATCTAAGCTTAGTACAAAACCAAAACACCTCAAAAAAATTTCTTGCAAGCAAATCATAAATGAAAATAGGTCAGATCTTCAGCTGGTGTAAATTGGTTTAGCTCCATTGACTTCAAAAGGAGCTAGGCTAGTTTACACCTGAAGGAAATCTAGCCCCAAAGTGATTGTGACAATGATACTGGATATACAGCTAAAAGATCTGCTCTAGAAATTATTTTGGAAAGTTCTATGCCCCATGTTATACAAGAGGCCAGACTAGATGATCACAATGGTCCCTTCTGGTCTTGAAATCTATGCATCTATGAACACAAAAAAATGGGAAGCCTGCCTGAATTGCATGTATTAGAAGAGTGGAATCCAAACTGCACCTAGCATATTTGGGGTCTATAGAATTCCTCTACTGCTCTCTGTAAGCCCTGAAGGATGCTGCAAACATTAACAATCCACAGACATTCAAGCACTTTTTAGCTGGTGAAGACACTGCATTGGTGTAAAAGAATCAGCAACAAGAAGAAAACATGTTTTATTAGACAATGTCTTGTTGCTTAGGCCCAATATTTTACCTTTCTTAATTCTTTAATAAGCAGGTGATGTGTGAACAGGGTTGAAAGCTGAATAGTTTAGCAACAGAAGCCAAGTTAGCTATTTTTCATTTTCTTGTTACTCTTGTAATGTGCCCACACAAACGTCCTGTATGCTTCTTGTATTCCCAGAGCCCCAGTAGTGAGGGTTTAGATGGGGTTTAGAAAGAGCGGGGATGGGGAATGACAGGCAGAAGTTGGCAGGGAAGAATTTAGGACTGGAAGCTCTGAGACACAGGGAGCGTTAAGGACTGAAATAACAAGCAATCTACCTGCATCAGAAAACCTCTAATTTATGACAGCCACTCTATGGTTGCCAATGGGCTGCAATGCTGAGTGTTCGTTATTCCCTTTTTCAGCCCCAGCACAGCCCTTATGCTGTGGTGGTGAGGGAGGGAAGCAGAGGACTGCATGTGCCAACCTTATGCAGCTTCTATATAAGGGGAATTATCCCCCAGACTGTTGCAGTCCCTTCACACATCACTAGAGAAGTATGTAGGAGCTATGATCAGAATCTGGCCGAGAGAGAGAGAGAGAGAGAGAGAGAGAGAGAGAGAGAGAGAGTGTGTGTGTGTGTGTGTGTGTGTGTCAGGGAGGGGGGACCTAAGGTTCTGATCCAGCTATCAATAAAGTCGATGGAAATACTCCTATTAGATCAGAGGCTACATGTTTTGGTAGCGTCTCTCCAGTTTATAGGAGACAACCCAACACCACAAACAAATGCAACTTCACAACTGGCAGTAATTCAAATCCCTTGTCACCAGTCACAGAAGGGAGATCAAGAAATAAATAGGAATAACCGCCCTTCATACTCATTTCCTCCCACCAAAGCATAGCTGCACAGTGTGGGGAAGCTTCTATTGTTGCTAATTGTTCAATAGATGGAAGGCTTTTGGCTCCAGGAATGTCAGCTATTCCCTTTCATAAGGCTTGATTCAACTTATAAAAGGAATTCTCTCTCTCTCTTTCCCTTAATTGTCAGAGGCCACCACAGTCACTAACTGTTTGAAATGGATAGCTGACTTCTATACCTACCAGTGGCAGTGCCCCTCCCCCCAGGATTTCATGGAACACAGCAGACATTTCTTCAGTGCTGATGGCTGTGTTCTGAATTTTATTTTATCTGGATGGCTTCTTGCTGCATTTTTGTACACGCCACTCTCAGGCCTAATTCTGTGAAAGCTACTTCAAAGAGAGCCAGTGCCCTTTTTCACAGTCACTTCCTTTTCACTGACTTTAAGAACATTCTTTTGCTTCCTGAGAAGATTTAATGATTCAATAAAGCCAGCACCAGAAGAAAGATGATTCACTAAACCAAATAATGGTGACAGAAGGAGGAAATTCAACACTATCTGCTTTAAAAAAAAAAAAGGGCGGGGGGGGGGGGGCAACTGATATGAAATTATGGCCTGTGTGATTTTAGGCTTATTCTGCTTCCTCATCCCTGCAGAGGCTGAGCGTGATTAATGGCTACAAAAGTATGCAGTCCTGCTCAGATATTTACTTACAGACTCTAGCTTTTAACTAACAACACTTTCATTTCTAATGCTCTTCACCATAATGTGCCTTAGCTAACTGTTGGAGTGCCAAGATGTACAGGTGCTCATTAGGCAACATCAACATCAGGGCATAAGCATAATTCAACTATGTCTACGTCGTGGGAAGGAGGTAAGAACCACCTTCCCAGGTTGATTGTCATTAACGCCCTTGACAAAGCCTTATAAAAATAAAAGTCAGCAAGACAGCAACAAACAAACAACAAAAAAGCTGTTATAAAAAGCATAGCACCCCTGATTTGTAGCAAAGCGCTTCCCGGTGACAGAAGAGCAGGCAAAAATAAAAACAAAATTAAACCAAACAACTGTAGTGATCTTTTCCAGAATGAAACATTCACCTAGCAGGCCAGCAGGAAGTTGAATCTCATGTACTCCTGCTCAGGGCTTGGGAGTTAATTCAGCTCAAAGCTCCCATATGAGAAAATCCTATATACAGTTAATAAGGATGAAACCAAAATAGGATTTTATAGAAGTTACCGTAGACAGTCTATAGAATTTAATAGAGAATGATCTCCTTTCTAAACCAACCATGAATTTAACTTAGAATTCTATCCACAAAATTTCACACACAAAAATAATTTACTATGCAGTTCTACAGGATGTTTCTGAAAGGAAT
The DNA here is from genome assembly GCF_011386835.1 of Chrysemys picta bellii. Taxonomy (NCBI): domain Eukaryota; kingdom Metazoa; phylum Chordata; order Testudines; family Emydidae; genus Chrysemys; species Chrysemys picta. The sequence goes on from NC_088795.1 coordinate 40,721,537, forward strand.
GGTTTTATAATGGTCATATACAAGTCTGAAAAATTAGATGGAGAAGTGGTCAGAAGTGGAGATGACGATTTACAGCAATTTCTGTAGTCCATTTTCAGATCTATGAATCCATCCAAAACCAAATGCGATTGGAACCCACTCACTTCAAGCATAAAGGTGCCTGAGGCTAAATCAGTGACACTCCTGTGTTCTTAGGCATCTAGGAGTCATTTTAGAGGACCAAAGGTGTACCTCAGGGATGGAAAAAATCTTCTGAGACTCAGTCTATGCAGTCAATAGAGATCAAGGTTCTGGGCTGCCACCATCCCAGGGCTCCTGCTGCTGTTCTCTCTTGCTGATAACTCATGAAATCTCAGTTTACAAGGTATTAGCTTGCCTGTTCACTGCAGTTAGCTTGTGATAAGTGATACTTTGCACGTATAATACATACGATGCCTTTGATCTGAAGCTGTCAAAACACTTTACAAATATTAATAAATTAAATAACTTAGAACACCCTTCTGAAGTAAAGAAGTGTTATTATACCTATTTTACAGCTGAGGATCAAAAAGGAGAAGTGACTTGGTCCAAGGTCACATATGAAATGTGCAGTTATCCCATACTCCCATTCCTGGGACAGAACATTAAGAGTCTGATTCTGCCATCCTTACTCATGTTGGGTAGTGTACTCCCACTGAACTAAACTTGCAGAGAAAGATACTGCTTAAAGGTTGCTGAGCATAAAGCTGAGCATCAGACCCTCAGTCTAACAAAGAACTTAAACATATCCTGAACTTTAAGCACGTGAGTAGTCTTATTGGCTTCAAAGTTAAGCATGTGTTTAAGTTATTTGCTGGATCATGGCTGATCTGGAACAGCACATGTACAGAGGAATACAGAGGGCTTAAATTCATCTGGAGCTGACCGGAGCAGAGCTCCGGTAAATATTTTCAACCCCCTGGAGTTTTTATAGCATGTTGGACGGGGTGTGGGGGGCACTGGAAAATACTCTATAAGAATTTAAGCCCTGGGAATATAGGTGTAGGCGTCTCTCCTACAGTGAGGAGTACTCTTGGTGCATTAAGAATGTTGGAAGGCTGTGTTATGGCTCTCCTAACCAAAATGAACGAGCTATCTTCTCAGTAGAAGGAAGGTACTTTTAACAATCCTGCTTCCTGAAAATGCACTGTAGCACTGAACTGGAAATAATTAAGATCTACAACAGGGGTCGGCAACCTTTCAGAAGTGGTGTGCCGAGTCTTCATTTATTCGCTCTAATTTAAGGTTTTGCATGCCAGTAATACATTTTAACATTTTTAGAAGGTCTCTTTCTATAAGTCTATAATATATAGCGAAACTATTGTTGTATGTAAAGTAAATAAGGTTTTTAAAATGTTTAAGCAGCTTATTTAAAATTAAATTAAAATGCAGAGCCCCCTAGACCGGTGGCCAGGACCAGAGCAATGTGAGTGCCACTGAAAATCAGCTTGCGTGCCGCCTTCGGCACACGTGCCACCCCGATCTACAGCTACAGTTGTGGCCAACAGACACCACAGTTTCCCCTTATAAATAAAACAAGAAATAACCATGGTAATTATATGGTAACAGCTGGCTAATACCAACTTTTTACTAGTGGTCACAGTACCACTGATGATAAAAATTCAGTCAATTTTAGAGTTGTGTGTGTTTTCTCTTACATTTCATAGTAAGTGTGGCTGATTTCATAAACTAAGAGGGTATCAGGTTATGGAGTTATCTATTGTCATTAGAGAATTGCCAGAAGAAAAAACCCAGAAGGAACCAAATGGCATGTTTCAAATGGCTTTGCAGTCACTGTATGACAGTTTTAAACATAGATATAGTTTGAAATGGTTTCACTCATGGCAAGTTTGTTTGTTTTTCCCTTTGTAGCGTAAAAGTGAGGTTTCTCATCTTTCTTCTCTCTTGATTTTTCTAAATAGTTATAAACATCAGATGGCATATTCTGGAATGCCAAAGCAAACTATGTGGCAATGGTTGTTCTGTAGGATGGGACAGAGGCTCCATTTAGTTACCAGAGATTGTGCAGGAGTGGCTTGCAGATATTGCTTCAAAACCCTTCAAGTCCAACTCAAAGATTGGCCAGCTTGCATCTGTAATTCTTCATGGGGAAAATAGGAGCTTGTCACAAACAGAGCTAGCACTATGTAAATCTCCCATTGCTCTGAGCCTGAAGAGTACATACAGCAGTGTTTTCCAGTCCTGGGCCTGATAGACCTAGTTTCTATTGGCTCTTTCAGCTATAATTAATAAGTAGAAAAAAAGCTTTATAAAAGTTTACTTTTTGTTATTAACAGAGCTACTTCCATTCTTTGTGTGTCTATGAAGTACTGAGGTTCTTGCTCTTGCATATGGTGCTTTTTGTTGGTAAGACCACTACAGTCCTTCATTAGTCCTTCTCCATGGGATCTGCTTCTTGAAGAGCTTATTTCTCATCTTGTGTTATTTTTAAGTAGGCTCCTCAGCTCAGGCTCCACATGGAAGTTTAGACTAATCTGAGCCTACTTTTCATCTCTACCAGAAAAATCTTCATTCCCTAACTGGCCCAGCGGTTTGATATTCATATTTCTGCAGATCAAACGCTAACTTTTTGCTTTAAACATACCAATAATATAAAACAAACAACAAATGTATCATACGTATTTTCCGGGGGCCAAATTTCAAGGTAGAAAAGACCTGCTTCTCTTTCTAAGTATTTATTTTCAGATGTGTCTCAGAGACATATTTGGCTACATATTTGGACTGTGACTAGTGAAATCTTGCACTAAAGCAGTTTTCCTTAGCTGCTAGATCAGAGATGGGCAAACTATGGCCCGCGGGTCACATCCAGCCCGCGAGACCGTCCTGCCCAGCTCCTGAGCTCCTGGCCGGGCAGCTAGCCCCTAGCCCCTCCCCTGCTGTCCCCCCTTCCCCGTAGCCATGCCGCCGCGCGGGCAGCGCTCTGGGCGGCGCGCTCATGCAGGGCAGCACGGCAGTGTGACTGGCTCCGGCCGGGAGGCGCGGCTCCAGACATGCTGCTCTGAGCTGCATGGTAAGGGGGCCAGGGCTGGGGGGGTTGGATATGGGGCAGAGGGTCCTGGGGGGCAGCCAGGGGGCAGTTGGATGGGGCAGAGAGTCGGGGGGGGCAGGGGACGGGGAACGAGGGGATTGGATGGGGGTGGGGTCCCGGGGGGCCTGTCAGGGGATAGGGGTGTGGATAGGAGTCAGGACAGTCAGGGGATAGGGAGCAAGGGGGGTTGGATAGGGGGTGCCGTCCTGGAGGGCGGTTATGGGCAGGGTACCCAGGAGGGTGCAGTCAGGGGACAAAGAACAGGGGGGTTGGATGGGTGGGGGGTTTTGAGGGGGGCAGTCAGGGGGCGGAAAGTGGGAGGGGTCGGATAGGGGGCGGGGGCCAGGCTGTTTGGAGGGCACAGTCTTCACTGCCTGGCCCTCCATACAGTTTCGCACCCCGATGTGGCCCTCAGGCCAAAAAGTTTGTCCACCCCGTGCTAGATACAATATCATTACAAAGGCTTGGTCTGTTTTTTGTTTTTTAGGTTGGGGAGGCTTGGAGGAACCACGGTGGTTTCTTTGTTTGGGGTGGGAGATGCTTTTAGTAGAAAAACCAGCTGAAAGCAGATGGTAATTGAGGGGTTGATTCATGGAATTAAATCTCATTCCAGAAAAGTGTCAGCAGAGCATTACAGTGAGGGTTATGAGAACCTTCTGGTAAAAGACTTTAAAATAACAAAAGAGTCCCCTAAGAGAAATTCCATAGTTCTTCCAGTTTACAGCATATAGGAGTAACAATTCATTTCCCCCCTTTCTCCTTTAGCTTTCACCAATTTGTTAATCTGTCAGTTTGTTTTCTATTTTCATAATAAAGAGGTGCCTGCTTTATTTCATCTAGAACCCCTGTTGTGCTTTGAGGGGAAACCCAGCTAAGATTTTTCTCAGGATCTGCAAATTGCCAGTTACAGGTTCATTCAGCCCAACAAGTCAGTGCTGGTATATATGAGCAGAGAATACTTATACTTAATTCTCTCATATGTATGACCAGAGTAAGAAGCAAGCACCCATGTATTGTGGCCAGCTGAATTTTGTCATGAATTTATGATTCCAAGTTCTTGGCTTATAGTATTCTTGTGTTTTTTCCAATGCACATAAATAAAACATGTGACCTGGACAAAACATAGACCCTCCATCTTGCATCAATCATACCTCAAGCGCCACTCTCCCAGCCAGAAGTCACTGCACACAACATTCTGCTTGCTCACTGATTGGCTCATGGCCAGTTGCAGCTACTGCCAATTAACATGCGGAGGAACTTTGAAGTGGGAGCAATGTCTGACTGGGAGAACAGTGATCATGTTCATGTTCAGTGTGAGGTGGCAGGTTGTAAATTTGAAACACTTTCCTTATGAGACCTGGAGCAGTGAAACAACACTTTGAAACAGAAGTCAGATGTAGGAGATCCCACATTTAATCATTGGGTCAACCAGGACCATCAGACCCAAATGAATGAGATAAATCAAGGTAAAAATGAGAATTGGGGTTAAATATGAGAGATTGGTGTCTTACACAACAGGACTGGGAGAGTGAAAGGGTTAGAAAGAAGGGAAAAGGGTATTTTCAAATCAGTTTTGTGAGCAATTTTTAACAGAGTGAACTAATTAGACACACACTGTGAACTCTGCTGAAAAAGGAAGATTTAGTGGACAGCAAATCCCTGTCTGAAAATTTCTGGGGCACTCCTTGGTTAGCCTATGCTGTGCCAACATCCTGAGAAATTGAATCTTATTCCTTCCAGCTTCAAGAAGCTCTTTCAGTTATTGGCAATACATAAAAACACAATGAGCCTGATTTTCTGTTCACTTACACTAATTTTACACGAGTGTAATTGCATTGGCTTAGTTGGAGTCACTCCTGAATTACACCAGTGTGAGAAGGAAACCAGGATCACTCTGTCACTCCTCACTTAATTTCTCATTTTCTAAGTTCCTCTTGATAGTGTTTTAGCTGTTGCCACCCAATAGAGACCTACTTTATTTATGCTTTGAAGTCCATGACAAAACTCCCTTGACTCTAGTTGTAGCAGGATCAGACCTTAAAGGAGTATTGCTGTGAGAAGTGACACAAGACTGGAGGGGAGAGCTGTGCAGAGAAACTGAAGACCTGATTCTGATCTCATGCACTCCAGTGTAAATCAATTAAGGGTAATGTGAGCTGTGGGTGCTCAGATTCTCTGAATCATGCCATTTTTATGTAGGTACTTAAAATGTGGATACAGGTGGCTAACTTCAGGTACATAATTTTGAAAATGTTGCCCTGGGTCTATGAAAGGGAGCCCCCGCTCGATATCTTAAACTTGTGAGGTGTTTGGTAGAATGTTATGGTTACCATTTTACATAGTGGTAAAAACTGAAAAGTATCATCTAAAGATAAGATTTATATGCATTGTGAAAAGCCACAGTAAAACAACATTTGAGGGATATCTTTGATTCAGAAAAGAGAGAAAAGGAAGATCATCTTTCATTCAAAATAAGATAATCACATGTTTCTGCAGGAAAAAGTCCCTTCTCATGGCTTATTACATGACAATCAGTGGGACTGTAATTAGGCCTGAAGTTATTTGGGCACAACTGGCATGTATTTTACATGTTTAAAAATAGTAGCACATACATGATAAGCAGCTATAGTTTGAAAGAATCTCATTTATTTTACAACTTGTTCCTGCATTTCTTCCACACACAAAACTCCTATTGATTTTACTGAAGTGAACTGGGAGTTTTAGGTGTATAACAAATGCAGAATCCTTTTCGTAACTGGAAATAGAAACAACATTGTTTAAAAGAAACAAAAATTGTGTGTAAGCTCTTCTCAACAACTCTGGTTAACATAAATAAAGTAGAAAAGATAAAATTTTACTCCATGGAATGATATGCAGACAGGACATTTTAAAAAAAGTTTTTTTTCTACTGTGTTTAAAGGAATTAACAGAGCTACAAATGCTACTGTATAAGATGATCCAGGTACTGCAACTTACCTCTTCCCTGTGGTTCTTTATTGGCATACAAAGAATACTCTGAGTCTTGTATCCTGTGATTTGGTCAACTTCTGCATTGAATCGGGGATCCTGATGGGGGAAAAAGTGGAATTAAGTACTAAAGAATGTCTTGTTGAATTCCCCAGTTTATAGGACCATAGAGGAATTATAGCATTTGTCTTAACTGTTACCCAGTGTCACAATGTTTCCATTATGAGACAATGACTATGTAAATATAAGTTATTACTGACCGAGTGAATTTCTAGCAATACTATACAAAACAAACTGCTTATGAGGAATATAAACACTTGTGGATAAATACAAATGTCAGAAAATGCAGTAAGCTTAGGAACAGCTGTTTGTCCAGGCTAGATATTCATGCATAACCATTTTTAGTACATCTTTTGTTCTCAGAGGAAATTTCCAAAAGATTGGCAGGCGTGGCTAAATCTTATTAATAGGATTAGGATTTCCATTTGGGGGTTAAAATGAATAACAGCCCATCTGAGAAAAAAGTCAGAGAATGGGCTTTTATGGAATATACACCAAAAACATCGGAAATGAACTTTTTTTCCTTTTCAGTGTTGAAAAGTGTTTGCAGGAGGAGGCTGACAAGCTCCCAAGCTTTTCTAAATCTCTCTCCCATTCTCACTGAAAAGTCAAGCCCATGAGCTTCAGAAAGCAGCTTTAATGCAAAAATAACCATTTTCTAAAACTGACTGTTGCTCCTGCAAGACTTATTCGTAATGTACCTAAAAATAGTCATTGACAATCAGAATAAATTCTCACCACCAATTTGAGTCATTCAGTGCAATCAGCCCAATAGGGAGCTGGCAAACTTTAAGCATTATGGCATTTGTAGGAATACCTACTAGGATAGGAACTTAAAAGAAAGAGCTTTTGGTTCTGGGCTCCTCTGCCACCACAACTTTGAGGTAAGCTAGTGCTTGTACAGGAAGAATGGTCTTGACTGTGAGGCATAGGGCAGGTGGCCAGAAGAAAAAGAAACACCCTATATAAAGTCTGATATGTATTGTGTATGTATAAAATCCCTATTATTACTGCAAAAAGATGGAAACACTGAAAAGGACTCCACTGGCAATATAACATTTTTGCTATAACCAAAGTTATAGTCATCTAGGCTGGGATTTTCAAAGGAGCATAAAAGGCTCCTTTGAATCCCAGCCTTAATCCTAATTTCACATTTGGTAACATAATTATGTTAAAGTGCAGGCCCACTGGTATACGTCTGCAACTATGTACCATGAGTAAAAAAATCATTCCCCTTGTATTTACATGAAATGCAATGAGAATTAGCACAGACAGTCAAAAAATTCCAGGTATAAATTGTGCAATGAGATTCATTTTCTTTCCTTTTCATTTTGAGTTTGGTTTTGGGGTTGTTGTTGTTTTGTTTGTTTGTTTGTTTAAATGGTGTATCATTCTGGAACACTGATTTTATTTAATCATCTCACTAAAATGCAGCAAAATGTTCTTAAAAGGAAGATTATTAATTCACCAATATTTGATTTCAAGCTCAGTACAATGACCCTGATCCAGGAAAGCTATGTACTTAGCTTTAAGCACTTGAATACTCCCACTGATCTCATGTGCTTAAAGAGAAATATATACTTAGGCACAAATCCAGAAAATACTTATCAGAGTCTTCATGAACAATGACCATTAAAGCAGATTATATCACCCTTATATGTATTGTTGCTGGAAAACATTGTTTGGCAATATCACACATCCTCAAAAAATCCACTCAGGAGGATGAAGTGATGACCAACTAGAAGTGGTAATTTGCAAGTCAAAATTCCAGTGTTTGTTCCACTTGGGATCCCTTCTCTTCCCTTATCCCTAACTTTGAATGCACAAAACCCGCTTTATCTATCAAGCAGGGTTGTTTCTTATAGGATGTTCTCCAGGTTGTCCAGTCTAGGATTAAATCATTCAAGTAATAGGGGTTCTACCACTTCAGTTGGGAGACTTTTCCACAGCCCAATGTATCTTATTATCAGGGTTTTTTCCTGATATTCAGCCTACATTTTCCTTTGCTCAGTTTCATCCCATTATGCCGAGTTATGCAGCCTTAACATTTATACAATTCCTAGAAGTAGATTTTCATATGTTGCCTATGTTTATTTTTAAAAATGCAAACAATTATTTGCTCCCATAATTTAGTCACTTTAAATACCCAATTTCTTGGTACTATCAAAATCATAAATTTCTAAGTGACCTGAATTAGAAATGCAAATAACTGTGGGTGGAGAAATAGAAACCTGATTAAGGTCAGGATGAAATCTTGACCCTTACTCTCAAATATCCATCACTAGTTTTCAAACGTCCATTCCTCAAACATCATATGTAGCCAAATGTGCATATATTTTATATAGAGATATTTGAGGCCAGATCCTCAGTTAGTGTAAATCAATCTGGCTCCAATGAACTCCATGTATTACACTAGCTGAGGATCTGGCCTCTTTTTACTTACACAAAATTACCATATTTACCTCATATGCATTCTTGATGTTCAAAGGCTGGCCCAAGGCTGCTACATGTCCCACAATCCCCTTGTTCCATTCCAAGCGAATGCAGTTGTTTGAAGCTTCTTCCAAGGTGGAACCTTCTGCAACATCGAACAGCCTGCTGACAAGAAACTTCTCATTGGAGCTATCCTCACAGACCAGGAAAAGGGAATAACGGTCAGCAGCTATGAGCTCATGGATGTGCAGGAAAATTTTGTGGCAAAGGGCTGTGACGTCTAAGTGAGTGGAAATATCTTTCACTAGTTCTAAGAGCCTTGAGCACTGATCCCCTGCATCAGTCCCAATCCTTGTAGATTGCAGAGGCATCTGTTCCTTTTTTCCAGAGCCAGAAAGGAAACTCACGGTTCCGACGGAGTCCTTGACAATGATGGGCCTTAGAGGCCTGTCAAATTCAGAAGCAGAGATTTTCCTTGCTGGTGTCCCAGGGTTGGGGCTCTCAGCTCGGGTGGTCTGATAAGCAGGACAAGAGCAATCTTCACTGTGGTTTTTGGTTCCTTCCTTGCAAACCGGGATGGTATGAACTCTCTCAGCAAACCATGCATTGACCATTTCTCTGCAAAACAGAAGAGAAAGGTAATAAATACTATGAGTTAACAATCCCCAAGCAATAATAATTATTTAAAGGGACCAACCCTTTTTACACAATACTACATAAAATAATACATTTAGTGAAACACCTGCTTCTCTTTAACTCAGTGTTGTTCATTTCCAGCCAACACTGAGACTTAAGCACTAATATCTTCAAAAAGCACAGGAGTACTTGTGGCACCTTAGAGACTAACAAATTTATTTGAGCATAAGCTTTCATGAGCTACAGCCCACTTCTTCGGATGCATAGAATGGAACATATATTGAGGAGATATACATACACATATAGAGAGCATGAAAAGGTGGGAGTTATCTTACCAACTCTGAGAGGCCAATTAAGGAAGAGGGGGAAAAAAACACTTTTGAAGTGATAATCAAGATAGCCCAGTACAGACAGTTTGATAAGAAGTGTGAGAATACTTACAAGGGGAGATAGATTAAGTGTTTGTAATGGCTCAGCCATTCCCAGTCCCTATTCAAACCTAAATTGATTGTATCTAAATTGATTGCATATCAATTCCAGCTCAGCAGTTTCTTGCTGGAGTCTGTTTTTGAAGCTTTTCTGTTGCAAAATTGCCACCCGCAGGCAGGGCCGGCTCTAGGGTTTTTGCCACCCCAAGCAAAAAAAAATTTTGGCTGCCCCCCGTCCCAGCCCTGGGCTCCTCACCGGACCCCCGTGCTGCCCCAGCCTTGGGTTCTCTCCCCCCCCCCAACCTGCACCCTCCTGCCGTCGCAGCCCTGGGTCACTGGTAACTCACTCCCACGGCAGGTCATTCAGCAGGAATTTTAGATGTGCACAGAACACAGACAGGATTGGTTCCCATATGGTTACAGAACTGCAGTAAAGTGGAACAATTTTCAGCTTGTGTGACTGGAGGATATCTGGATGCATATTATAAGACTGTCCTACATAAATGAAGAAAAGTTGAGGTGCCTTTATTATTCTTTTGTTCCTCTCTTTCTTTCTATGGGGAATTTGCCAAAGCAATATCACTGTCTTCCTTTTAAACAAACAAACAAACAAACAAGGCAATGGCTGTTGAAAATAGCAATTCCAGTCCTAATAACCACTGGGAAGCATTTCTTGCTCAATTTTATCCTACTTTTTCTACAGCAAGTTACAGTGGATCAGTATATTTGATTTGGGAGAAATGAAGTAACAGCAGCCTGTCTTGTAGGAGGTGACTTCTGGGTACTCGTCTGGCTCTGTCAATCTGTTTTTTCACTTCAGCAGGTGGGTATTGTAGTTTAAAGACATCTATCAAGCATTCTTAAAACTATAATACCCACCTGCTGAAGTGAAAAAACAGATTGACAGAGCCAGACGAGTACCCAGAAGTCACCTCCTACAAGACAGGCCCAACAAAGAAAATAACAGAACACCATTAGCTGTCACCTTCAGCCCCCAACTAAAACCTCTCCAGCGCATCATCAAAGATCTACAACCTATCCTGAAAGATGATCCCTCACTCTCACAGATCTTGGGAGACAGACCTGTCCTCGCTTACAGACAACCCCCCAACCTGAAGCAAATACTCACCAGCAACCACACATCACTGAACAAAAACACTGACCCAGGAACCTATCCTTGCAACAAAGTCCGATGCCAACTCTGTCCACATATCTATTCAAGTGACATCATCATAGGACCTAATCACATCAGCCATACCATCAGGGGCTCGTTCACCTGCACATCTCCCATGTGATATGTGCCAGCAATGCCCCTCTGCCATGTACATTGGCCAAACCGGACAGTCTCTACGCAAAAGAATTAATGGACACAAGTCTGACATCAGGAATCATAACACTGAAAACCAGTAGGAGAACACTTTAACCTATCTGGTCATTCAATGACAGACCTGCGGGTGGCAATTTTGCAACAGAAAAGCTTCAAAAACAGACTCCAGCGAGAAATTGCTGAGCTGGAATTGATATACAAACTAGATACAATCAACTTAGGCTTGAATAGGGACTGGGAATGGCTGAGCCATTACAAACATTGAATCTATTTCCCCTTGTAAGTATTTTCACACTTCTTATCAAACTGTCTGTACTGGGCTATCTTGATTATCACTTCAAAAGTGGTTTGTTTGTTTTTTTTCTCTTCCTTAATTGGCCTCTCAGAGTTGGTAAGACAACTCCCACCTTTTCATGCTCTCTGTATGTGTATATATATCTCTCCTCAATATATGTTCCATTCTATGCATCCGAAGAAGTGGGCTGTAGCCCACGAAAGCTTATGCTCAAATAAATTTGTTAGTCTCTAAGGTGCCACAAGTACTCCTGTGCTTTTTGCGGATACAGACTAACACGGCTGCTACCCTGAAACCTGTCACTAATACTTGTGTCTTATAAAAAAAAGCAATATTTCTGATCAAATAAATGATGCTGAATAAGGCAGAAAATTATTACTCATGACATAGCTTTCAGTGCATAAAAGCTGAAAATTATGACTACACTAATCTCAAATACTTCATCCTTTTCATGTCATAGAGTTTAAGGACACAAGGGACCACCAGATCATCTGATTTCCTATCACAGGCAACTAGACTATTATTCCCTCCCAGTGGCACGTAAGAGGGACTGAGGTGTACCAATGCCCAAGGCCCCTGAAATGGCAGGGAATTAAGTGAGAGCTATCCAGATAATCCTGGCAAATGATAGTCTGTGGCACCGGGGTATGGAAGGCAGCCCCCCCAACACACACACATACACAAAAAGTCACTGTCAATCAGACCTGGGGGGAAATTCCTTCCCAACCCCACATATGACAATCAGAGTCTGAGCATGTGAGGAAGAACCAGCCATCCAAGCACCTGAGAGAGAGAGAATGTGCAATTCAACCTCCGAACCCTGGCCCACTCACCCTGCCCAATATCCCATCTCCAGTCATGGCCATCCCTCAGATGGTTCAGAGGAAGAAGACTAAAAAACAAAAAATGGACAGAAAAATAGTAGGGGGAAATGAAAATTGGAAAAATTCAACCTGTGAAAATTTTCATTTAAAGAAAAGGCCATTTTTCAACAGAAAATTTTCAACCAACATTTTTTTGCCAGCTGCAACTCTGACCAATAAATTTAAACATTTCACATCCAACTTTGGTTGGATAATAAATATTCAAAAAATTGAGCTTGACCATTTTATTTATTTTTATCCCAAAATAAGGGGAAGTCATACTGAAGGAAAACAAAAACAAAAAAACCTTAAGGAGTAAGCCTCCAATCCAGCTCCTATTGACGGTAATGGCAAAACGCCTATCAGTCTCAGCATGCCAGATTAGATCCTAAATGTTCAGACTGTTACTCTCCTGAATGATCCTTACTCACCCAAGTATTGTCACTGAAGCTTGCACAGTTAAATACTCAAAAGTCAGACAAAGTTTAGGTTGAACATGCCACCTTAATTTTGCCCCTTGAGCACATACATTTTGATACAGTTTTAACTGCATACCCACATGTCACTTCTCAAATATATAATGAACTTCCAATACATGCATGATCCTAGTCACTCACTAAAGTCAGGATCTTACAAACACTACAAACGTGTGTGATTCTACTCACGTGATTAGTACCATTGATCTTAATGGGGCAACAGTGTCGGCGTGTAAAATTTGGGACACATGGACCATCCATACTGGTATTTTAATTAGAGTTTCCACTCCCTCCACCCTCTAAATGTGGAGAGGTACAAAGCTGTTGGCACATTATAGAGTGTCTCTGTTTCTAAAAAAAACCCTGCTTTTGTAATTCAGTAACAGTATTACAAGGTCCAGTTTGTACAGAACTTTATCCCATACAGATGGTACAGCAATGACTGCCAATGTGCCTGATTATAGTGGGAAACTTCCTTGGAAACTGAAGATATGACAGAACAAACAGAATTCTGGAAAGAGAACTTGGGGTACTGGATTGAGAAACAGCAATGAAAACTTGGAATAGATAACATGGAGATCTTCAGAACAGAATTACTGCACAAAGACCCAATCCTGCAAGGAATCAAGCACCTAAACTCCCAGGTTGCAGAATTTGGCCTTGAGATAGCTCCTCTTGAATGATTTTTCCACTCTTATAATGAACAAGAGTTACATACAAGAGGATTACCAAACAAGGTCCATAATATTATAAAGAGGAGCTGGTTTAAAAAGATTCTTGAAAAAATGTATTTACCTCAAGTTGAGTGCAGTATATCCTTTAGGCAGATGTGGCAACCAGAGTCTGTGATTGTGGTGCATTTGCTTGCCCTTTGCAAGCTCTGACTTTTAAATGCGGTGACACTATTTACAGTTATCATTTTAATGGAAGGGTCATCAGGAAGGCCAGCACATGGCTGCCCTTTGTCTTTAGTGGATCCCCAAGGTATGTACACAGTAAGACACAGTCACCCGACCCCTTTACTTATGAAAACATGCATCATCTCTGAAATTAAAGTAATTTTTCTTATGTACCCAATAAACATGTAGTGACATTTTCTTGGCTAAAATCTGAAACATAGAATTTTGTAATCTCAGCTGATCATCATAAGAACGGCCGTACCGGGTCAGACCGGTCCATCTAGCCCAGTATCTTGTCTACCGACAGTGGCCAATGCCAGGTGCCCCAGAGGGAGTGAACCTAACAGGCAATGATCAAGTGATCTCTCTCCTGCCATCCATCTCCATCCTCTGACAAACAGAGGCTAGGGACACAGTTCCTTACCCATCCTGGCTAATAGCCATTAATGGACTTAACCACCATGAATTTATCCAGTTCTCTTTTAAATGCTCTTATAGTCCTAGCCTTCACAACCTCCTCAGGTAAGGAGTTCCACAGGTTAACTGTGCGCTGTGTGAAGAAGAACTTCCTTTTATTTGTTTTAAACCTGCTGCCTATTAATTTCATTTGGTGGCCCCTAGTTCTTGTATTATGGGAATAAGTAAATAACTTTTCCTTATCCACTTTCTCCACATCACTCATGATTTTATATACTTCTATCATAGTCTCCTCTTTTCCAAGCTGAAGAGTCCTAGCCTCTTTAATCTCACCTCATATTGGACCCGTTCCAAACCCCTAATCATTTTAGTTGCCCTTTTCTGAACCTTTTCTAGTGCCAGTATATCTTTTTTGAGATGAGAAGACCACATCTATACGCAGTATTCGAGATGTGGGCGTACGATCAATTTATATAAGGGCAATAATATATTCTCAGTCTTATTCTCTATTCCCTTTTTAATGATTCCTAACATCCTGTTTGCTTTTTTGACCGCCTCTGCACACTGTGTGGACATCTTCAGAGAACTATCCATGATGACTCCAAGATCTTTTTCCTGACTTGTTGTAGCTAAATTAGCCCACATCATATTGTATGTATAGTTGGGGTTATTTTTTCCAATGTGCATTACTTTACATTTATTCACATTAAATTTCATTTGCCATTTTGTTGCCCAATCACTTAGTTTTGTGAGAGCTTTTTGAAGTTCATCACAGTCTGCTTTGGTCTTAACTATCTTGAGCAGTTTAGTATCATCTGCAAACTTTGCCACCTCACTGTTTACCCCTTTCTCCAGATCATTTATGAATAAGTTGAATAGGATTGGTCCGAGGACTGACCCTTGGGGAACACCACTAGTTACCCCTCTCCATTCTGAGAATTTACCATTAATTCCTACCATTTGTTCCCTATCTTTTAACCAGTTCTCAATCCATGAAAGGATCTTTCCTTTTATCCCATGATAGCGTAATTTATGTAAGAGCCTTTGGTGAGGGACCTTGTCAAAGGCTTTCCGGAAATCTAAGTACACTATGTCCACTGGATCCCCCTTGTCCACATGTTTGTTGACACCTTCAAAGAACTCTAACAGATTAGTAAGACACGATTTCCCTTTACAGAAACCATGTTGACTATTGCTCAACAGTTCATGTTTTTCTATGTGTCTGACAACTTTATTCTTAACCATTGTTTCGACTAATTTGCATGGTACCGACATTAGACTTACCGGTCTGTAATTGCCGGGATCACCTCTAGAGCCCTTTTTAAATATTGGTGTTACATTAGCTAACTTCCAGTCATTGGGTACAGAAGCCGATTTAAAGGACAGGTTACAAACCTTAGTTAATAGTTCCGCAACTTCACATCTGAGTTCTTTCAGAACTCTTGGGTGAATGCCATCTGGTTCCAGTGACTTGTTAATGTTTAAGTTTATCAGTTAATTCCAAAACCTCCTCTAGTGACACTTCAATCTGTGACAGTTCCTCAGATTTGTCACCTACAAAAGCCGGCTCAGGTTTGGGAATCTCCCTAACATCCTCAGCCGTGAAGACTGAAGCAAAGAATCTATTTAGTTTCTCCGCAATTACTTTATCTATCATCTTTAAGCGCTCCTTTTGTATCTCGATCATCAAGGGGCCCCACTGGTTGTTTAGCAGGCTTTCTGCTTCTGATGTACTTAAAAAACATTTTGTTATTACCTTTGGAGTTTTTGGCTAGCCGTTCTTCAAACTCCTCTTTGGCCTTTCTTATTACATTCTTGCACTTAATTTGGCAGCGTTTATGCTCCTTTCTATTTGCCTCACTAGGAATTGACTTCCACTTTTTAAAGGAAGTCTTTAAAATCTGCTTTTTTTTACATGGTTGTTAAGCCACGGTGGCTCTTTTTTAGTTCTTTTACTGTGTTTCTTAATTTGGGGTATACATTGAAGTTTGGCCTCTATTATGGTGAAAGTTTTTTTCTAAAAGATTTTCTAAAGTGGAAGCATCATACTGTATATGACCAGATCATAGAATAAATTAATATAGTTTTTGCAAATCACATAACGTGTGGGCACCTGAACAGTTGAAACCCAGTAAAAGTGTCTGATCTTTTGGTAGCCTATGATGGAAAAGTCAGAGGTCATATTTTAAATTTGGGATTTTTTTCTTTACTTGGCATAGCATAGAATGAGTGTACCAAATTTCAAAGGTGCAGCGGACTGAGAAGCACAGTGAATCCTGTTAGTTGGTCAGTGATCTGTTACAAGTAAGGTTGGCTGGAAAACAAGAATTCTGTTCCTCAAAACATTTTGAGGTTTCAGAACATGGTTTTGTTCCACATCAGAATGAAAACAAGACGTTTTGAACATTTTTATGAACAAATACGAGAGAACCAAGAGACCATTTCCATTGTAAAATACAAAGCAGTAAGGGGCTGCTGAAAATGATTGGCAAAGCAAAGCTAAAGGGATTGATTAGTCTCTAAAGTCTTATTTCAACTATACTTCAAAACAATAGATATTACGGTAAGCCATAACCTGAAAAAGAAGCATATTTGTCTTCCCTTGTGAAGATTTGAGCACTGACATATGACTTGAAGTCTTGACTGGGACTAACAAGTACACAGATGTGGTGTTAAAAACTGATTCACTGATTGAGGATAGATTTAAAATGTGGTGATTCTATGTAGTGAATACTTGTCCAGGAAAAGAGTGATGTTACTGCAGACTACAAATCAGTATGGATTTCAGGATCATATATGAGAGAATATTTTTTTCCCTCAGGGCAGTGGTTGGTTAAAATGATCTAACAGAACTGCTGGACCAATTTCTGCTCTTAGTCACACCATAGTGCAGAAGGATAGTCCAGTGGTTATGGCAGAAGATCTGAGTTCAATTCCCTGCTCTGCTAGAAGCCTTCTGTTTGGAGGGGAGGGATAGCTCAGTGGTTTGAGCATTGGCCTGCTAAACCCAGGATTATGAGTTCAATCCTTATTTGGGGATTTAGTTGGGGGTTGGACTAGATGACCTTGTGATGTCCCTTCCAACCCCAATATTCTATGATAACTGAAAGTAGAATCTGATCTTTATCTGGGCTCCCAATTGCAGTATTTTGGTCCTGATCTTACAAAGATTTACACATGTGCTTATTATTCACACACTGTGAGATAATCCTGTCAAGGTCAATGGGACTAACAGTCCATACAGTTAAGCACAATTGTAAATCTTTTGCAGAATCAGGGCCTTAGACTGCATGCTCTTTTGGGTAGGTAACTTGGATGAAATGCTGGCCCCATTAAAGTCAATGGGAGTGTTCCCATTGAGTTCAGAATTTCATCCCACGTGTTTCCACTTCTTCTGTGAAGCGCCTAGCACACTTTTGGGTGAAATAATAATAATAATAATAACAACTATTATTGTGTATATCAACATCTATTACAAAGCACCCATGAATATTAAACAAGTCTGATAACTGGAAAATGATGTCAGATAATAAAATGCAATAGAATGACCACTAAATGATTCCACAATTGCTGTGAAAGAGAGGGTTATGGTTAATTATTTAAAAAAAATATTAGGAAGTAAATTCGGGGTTTATTTAATATATTAATAAGTATTCTCAATTATCTGTCTTCATTACAGTGTCATCATAATTTCTCTTTGAAAAAGAGATCTGGTTTCACCCAAATGGCTTATGAAATGATATTTTCATATGAAAAACTACATCAACAGGAAGAATGATTAATATATTATCATATATATCTGATTTTAACAAGGACTTCTTTATAGCACTTAATATGCTGAGCTTCCACAGATAATATTAAAATATGGGCGGGGAAACTTTGTACAATACATGAAATCATACTTTTCAAGAGGCATGTCAGCAAATTCACGCTGCAAGCTGTTTGAATAAGAGACAAAATAAGAAGCCAACATCTAATCATTCTCTTGATCGAAGGAGGAAAGGGAAATTTTTTAGAAGGAAAAAAAAATCATGGAAATGGCCAAAAATATCCCCTGAAGAAATAAACAGGTGATTATTAAATAAATAGTTGTATAAGAAGACTCCGTGAGCATCTCTGGATTAAAATCAGTGTTCCCGACTCTTGTGATTTCAGCATGAGACTTGCGATATTTGTTGTTTTTCTTTAAGCCTTAGCTCTGGAGATAAGCAATTACCTGAAAACCTCTGCTTTCATTAACAAAAATAAGCTTCTAGCCCTCCTGGTTGCAAAGAAAGCTTGAAAATGTGATTTGAGTGCACCCTAAAGGCTCAGAAACTAGAAGGCAACTAAAAAAAACCATTTATTATTATGTTAAAAACTCATGATTTTTAATCCAGTCTCGGATTGTGTGGAACCTGACTCATAATTTTTGAACATTTGGAGTTAGAAATACTGTAAAATCAAATGTAAACGCATTTATACAAGCAAAGAACAAGATGGAATAGCCTTCCTAACCTGCTCATTAATCAGCCAAATGTACTCACATACTTAACATTTGTAAGTCTATGATAAATTTGTACCTACCTACTGAACGACCACTGTTTATTAGAAGAGGCACACGGAGCCTGATTTTCTACTGCCTTGCATCTGTGTGATCATTTACATGAGATGAAAGGAAGAGTAAAATGCTATCATTCTGTCCTGGTAGTGTTTCACACTCAATTTGCACAGGTGTAAGTGACTATAAAATGTAAGGCAGTGGAGAATCAGGTGTACAGTGTACTGGTTACAGCATGGACTTGGTTTTTCAGAGAAGAGACCTGCAACTTTATTTGTCTGTAAACTGCCATAGCACAGGTTTACCAATGTAATAACAATTACAAACAAACAACAAAAACCTCTAACCCCAGCTCTGACTCCATGGCCCTAGAGCGATTCAATCTTTCCATTTCATCTTCTCCATCTGTAAAGCAGGATTTCAAAACTTATCTACCTGTTTCACAGGGGTGGTGGGAGGATTTAGAACCTGACTGTGTAAAACTTTTCTCAACCAAGTAGTCCCACTGCCTTGGAATAAGGACTTTCTCCTCATTGGAAAAAGAGTTTGCACTATTAGACTCTATGTTTGTAAAGCACTTTGAAATGGAACAAGACTATGCATTATACATTCTGTTAGCTTGACTGTAGAACTGTATAATTAGAAAAACATATATCTTCCCCCTAAATGTCTCTTTGATGGTGGTCTAGTAACCTGCCAACAGGTTAGTGTGTGGGTTTTTTACGAAATTGTGTAGATTAAGACAAGAACAAAATCCTATAGCTATAGCTCTCCTAAAACATGTTCTTATATTTTAAACTGATTAGACATTTGCAGAATTTAGGCAACAGTAAAGTTGTTTGAATTCAGCTGGAATAACAAAAATTTTATTGACCTGTTCTAAGTAACACTTCTTATAAGGAAATTATTCAGCTCCGTTTTCTCACACAGCTATATGCATGAGTTGAAGAACTAATGTTTCATTTGGATGAAATGCAAAACATAGTCGTTTTAATCTTTTTAAAAATCAATCAGAGGATTGACTTGACTTGTTTTTGCTTTTTCAGTACCAATTTCCATTTAACCATGACAAGTATAACAATTATTTTCTCAGCATACAATAAGCCATATAAGTAAGGTCTATCAGTACCAGACACCTATTGAACTACAAGAGAGATTAGTGGAAATAAATGAGAAATCACTATTTATGAGACAAATGGGATGTGAAAAGGACCAAATTAAGGGTCAATCCTGCAAACACTCCTAATTCACACAAGTAGTCTTCAATGGGCATAGGTATTTGCAGGATTTGGCCCTAAGGTTCTTAGGGCCAGAGAACTGCTGTGAGGGAGAAGTTGCAGCAGTGACAGTAGAGATTAGGTTTGTATAAAACAGGAGCAAATACTAATATCCAGGTGCTGCAAGAAGCCTGTTCATCCTTTCAAAACTACCCCAGCGTAGCCCTTTAAACATTGCTTGGTGTGCAGCTACAGCCACACGCCCTCCTTACTGCCTGCCTGCATCCTTTTCTTCCAGTGAGCCTGGACTGTGGCAACCATAATTGAGCCCAAAGTTCATGAATGGGAGTAGCTGATGGCTATTTTTACAGTCATTTGCATTTAGTCACATCCACTCCTCCCTCTCATTACAAGACGTTGAATGTTAGAGTATGGTGAGAACTGAATTTGCCAGGTGACCTCTTCCAACAGAAAACCTTTTGAGAGGATTTTGGGGGCGGAGCGGGAATGAGGGTTATTACTTTTGAAAATGGAGAATAAAATATTTGGGGAAAAACATATCCTTAAGTATACGGATGTTCCCTTGTACAGAGCTACATAACTCCAGCTCTTGTTATTTATTATTTGTATAAAAAGCTTACAAGTTAAATAGACAAGGACAGAAAGTGGGTGGAAGGGAAAACAGGCACAGAGGAGAAGTGACTTGTCCCAGGTCACACAGCAGGCCAAGGGGAGATCTGAGAGTAGAGCTGAGCTCTCCTGACTCCTGGTCAAGTGTTAAATCCCACAGACGATACTGCTCCCCACTAACTGCTCTTATGCAACTAATGCACTGTGACCTTAGATAAGTGACTTCACCACCATGCATTTCATTTTACCCATCTGCAAAACAGATATTATCCTTACTTACCCCCAAAAAACCTATGGTGATATTTAATGAGTTAAGGAGAAATTAGGATTGCCTTCCTCACATTAGCAGTGATACTATCTGTGTCAATAAGGGTCACAAAGTGATCGCCTTAACATCTATAAAACACTTTGAGATCCTTAGAAGAAAGGCACTCACACCTGAATTCATCTGGTATAGAATGCCAACATTCAGTTGCATTAATTTTTAGAGCCTGATCCTACTGCTGTTGAAGTCAACAGTTTTTCAAGATAGGCCTAATAATTAGTCTTTATCAATGTGCTTTTCTTAGAATAACCACTAGACGTCAACAATTTTCTTTTCAGTTTTTTTATGTAACTTAGATGTGGAAATAATTTCAAGGATCATCATCAACTTGAAATCTAGTTGATTTTTAACAAAACAGTTTAAGGTCGTTTCTGGTACTAAACCTGCCCCGTGCTCCCTTGCCAAGAGTTGAGGTTTTCCCATTTTCACACATTTTTTAAATGCTTTCCTCTCCCCTCTTGCTTTGTGAAAGACCTAAACAAACAGGAGAAATTGTATGACTACATAGTGGAAATAATGAAAAATAACAATATACAAAGTGCTGTCAAATGCACATAACTGAAAACACATAGAAAACTATTTTGTTCTAATCCCTTGATGTGTTACTTGTAACAACAGTAAGCAAAGTTTTTTTTTTTAAGATAGAAGTGTGATTTTAAAGATGATAGTGTCCATTTATGGGCCCAAATCAGCAAAGTTCCTATGCACATGCTTAACTTTAAACATGTGAGTAATGAATGGGACAACTCATGGTCTTCAAATTAAACATGTTCTTTGCCAAGTATAAATGTAAATGAAGAACTCTGGCTCCTGATTCAGATACAGTATTCTTGTTAGAGCTGAAATTAATGATTTTTCAGTGTCATACAATAATTTACATCTTGCCTCATGTTGGTGTTTTTTTCAAATAGGACATACAATTTGATTAGCTGGTGGAAGTGAGAATACCAAAAAGTGCATGTCCTTATGATAAATTATTATTCTTGGCTATTTACAAGTCATCTTTTACAACTAAACTGTAGGCCTAACCTTTTTTGTTTTCTTTTCAAAAACAGAAATCTGGCCCTAGAAGGGTTTTTCCATTCACAATACAAAAAAAGGCACAGCAAAACTACAGCGATACAAAGGTCAAGGTTTTAAATAATAAATGAGATATTTTATTTTTCCTGCTGATATGTTTGTTTCTTGCCCCAGCCTCAGAATAATTACGGGACCCATTCACTGTCCTATGAAGCCAATAGCAGTTTTGCCATTGATTCTAGTGGAAAAAGGTTTAAGCCCTAAAGGTGAAATTCACCGCTATGTACTACTAAAGTCCCACTTAAATTCCCAAAATAGGACTTAAGTAGGATTTAAGTGGTGCAGAGGCTTTGGGCTGGCCCTCTGTACAGGGGTGAATTCACCCTTAGCACATAAATAAATGGGAAAAAAAAATTTTTTTACTAAGTAAATATATTTTGTGGCTGGTGCCAGGCCTAACGTGAAATGACAACCATTGAATTACTCACAAGGGCCATTTGAACAAGGGTTTTTTTTTGGCATTCTGTAAATAGAGTCTTTTGCATCTAATGCTGTTTTTTGAGCAATTCATATAAATCACAAATTATTCCATGTAAATTTATTTATGTTTCTTGGACAGTAAAGAAGAGGGAGACTTACATTGTGTGACTTTGGTAATTATATTTGTCTATGACAAAGAAAATATATTTTCTTTAATTTAATGTTCAAAATGAAAATAGATTGTACAGTATTAGTCTGACTCAGGAAACGTTGCAGGAGGTTGAGCTGCATTGTTTGTAGTACTTGACCTGGATCCTACATTCTCCACACAATTCACCTTTAGACAAACATTCAAAAACATGCAAATACACTATGAAAACCTGAACATGCACTCTTTGGCCTGAAGACATTCTGATGAACAGTTTAAATTTCACCCCATTCAGAGGGCCAGCACAATGTCTATGCACCACTTAAATCCCACTTAAGCTTCAAAATCAGACTTAAGTGAAATTTAAGTAGTATATAGCCTTGTGCTAGCCTGCTGCATAGGGAGTGAACTTCATTCACGATCAGTAGCTGAAATCTGGGAGGATTCTTCAATAGACGCCAGTAGCCAAAATGTTTGTGAATTCCTATGGCTAAGAAATACTAACCCAATGGTAAAGATTCTCTGACTATCCATCACACCTTCCCACCTCCTTGAAATGGAATTTATACTCCCCTCCCCACACTTTATTTTCTTGTACCAAAAAGTTAGGGTCTGATCCTCTCACCCTGATGCACACAAAGCTCCCAATAAAGTCAAAGCGGGAACTGCCTGCACCTGCACTGCAGAATCATTTTGTACAAAAGGTGTGTGAGGCAGAAAGCCTGTCGACCCTGCTTTCTCTGAATTCATAGGAAGTTTTGCAGCTGTATTGACCTTCTCCTTTTAGACCCCTTTCTTGCAAATAAGTAGGCACAAGTGTAACTTACTTGCCTATATATGTAACTTGACTCATATGAGTAACTTTCCACATATCCCTACGCATTTGTTGGATTTGGGCCTTAAATTTTTGCAGTGGTCTTAATGCACAGTGTATAAATTTCTTTGGGGAGCTGAGGTTCCTGAAAAAAGGGTTTAAGAATGTGTGGGCTACTTAGAGGAAAAGGATTTTAAGAAAATTAGTTTTAAAAGGAAACACATTTCATGGTTTTTACAGAAAAAAACCCCTATCCTCCTCCACTCCTTTCTCAGTCAAAACTCTGTAAATATGTATAACGTGAACAAAATGTGCAAATGGGAGAAAATATACTGTGGCCAGAATGGTGTAACATGACTAATGTCAACAAGGTTACACCAGGGATTGATTTGACTCATTCCTGTAAAAATGTTCTATATTTTTAGGATTCATCTTTTTCAGAGGGGATTACCGAAGTATTTTCAAATTTGATTATTCAAAAATAACTCTCCAAAACACACATTCAGAATCTGTTTGACAGTCTGAACTTCTGTACACTTATTATAAAAATGCATAAACTTCCTCTAATATAGAAACAAACTAAGCATAGGCATATTGCTTTGAATAATACTATGAGACAACACCCAAGAACTATAACTAACATAAGCTTATGAAGCTAAAACACTAAATAGATGGCTCAAGATGAAAGACATTTTCCAATATCTCCCTGAAGATGGAGACTGAAGACCTCTGAACTGAGAAACCAGCCCAAATGGAATACTTGGAGCTGTCATTAAGAGAAATAAACTATGCTTGCCCTTTCACATATCATGGATATAGTCAACCTGTGTTATAATAACCCAAGATAGTTATAGCAAAGAGCCTTATTTTCACTAGGACAAAAGCAAAGCTTAGCTTAATAATTTTTATCTATCAGACCATACATTTAGGAAGCCAGAAAAAAAAAAACCTCTATGGAACAATGAAGTTGCCTATAGCTGGAACACAATTTTCCCCTGAGCTGAGTGAATCAGCAGTGAACAGTGAATTTGTCTTTGAGCACGAAAGGTACTAAGAGAAAGTCACACCAGTATTTTTAAGAGGAACAATAAAGGAAACCAGAAATATTGTATACACTAGTATACTGGTTTCTTGAAGAGAGCTTTAAGTAAGGGTGAAGCTTGGGGGATGAAAGTGGTGTGACAAACTACCTGGATAACATTTTTACAAAAAGTATACCATCAGTAATCTGATACTGATAACAGACTCACCCCAACTGTAACAGAAGTTGGTAAGAACAAGGAATGCAAGGTTAGTCCAATATACCAATCAAACTTGTACACCATTCAATACACCATGCTTAATAATATTTGAAGAATGATTTTAACATCGATTATGAAAAGGTTACAATAATAGTATGGGTAATCAATATAGATTCTAAAATAAAGTCCATATGCTGTACAAGAATGAGATGAATTAAATTTAATTTGAAAACCATTTCCTCCGCTTTCTGAAAAAGCCATTTTTACAAACAAAATTCTAAAATTCTGAAAGGGAAAAACATCACAAAGGAAGATTAATTTTAGTAGGGGAATGCTTAAAAAAAGAAATAGCTTAATTTTACTAGGAAATAGGAACTTGAAGAAGTGGTACAACAAACCAACAGATGTACAGTATGAACTATTATCACTAAAAATTTTGTATTTGAGTAAGCCAAAATTAAACAAGCCTAAATAAACGAAGCCGTATTTGCCCCGCTGTAACTTCATTAAGTGTGCCAGGGACAAATTTGAACCATTGTTCTGCATCTTGATCAGAGATATCAAAACTCACATTTAATATTTATTTACACACTTCCCAGATAGCCTTGTACAAAACAAAAAGTAATAAAATATCTGTGGGTACCTGATACTATAAACCATTATCAAGTGAGTAGTCCTTACTCCCATGTAGTCAATGGAAATGAGTATGTCGGTAAAAGCTTCAAATTTGAATAAGTTTTTGTAGGAACAGGCCCAGGTTGTACACTTTCATATCAGAACATATTGCATCACAGAATTCATTCATCCACCAAATCAGTACAAACTGTGGAACAGAAGTAATACGGCCTATACTGAGCACCTTCTAAAAAGTGCTGAGCAGCCTACAGGAGATGTTCAGCATCTTGCAGGATTAGATCCATAGCTTGTAGCCATAACGGATATAAGGTTTAAACTGTTGTTATACAATTAAATTTGCATAGCATTGTTATCCTTTTTGTAAAAGTTAACACACAGGTGGTCAAGTCTTGCAGCCCATACTGACATGGGCCCAGAATACTGACTAGCAATGCTTCCATAGCTGTGTAGATTACAAATAATTATAAATTAACTGAAATATATATTTTATTTTAAAGTGTTGCTTTCTAGGAAATGTGGTCTCTCCATAAACCATACACAGAAATCCATTAATGATGATGTGATCTATACAAAATAGACAAATATCACATGTATTTTACAGAATATGTATGATTCTGTGGCTCTAAATTTATAAAATACTTGGGATAAAACCACCTAAACTAATCTTTTCTTTCTTTTTTTATTTACTCATGTGAGTACTCCTATTGAAGTCAGTGGGATTACTCTATGAGTAAGGAATTGCACAAATTAATCCATGAAGGGAGAGAGGAATATTTTGTATAATTGATTTTAATATTGAAAAGATACTTGCTCAATAAGATCCCAATCCAAAGCCCATTGAAATCAATGGAAAGAGTTACAAGGATTGGGTTTTGAATCACACACTCAATGTTTATTCTCAGTTTTGATTCTTAACCTTGCAACAAATGATAGAGCTCAATTCTGTTTCTGCTCATTTGTATTCATATTTGAAAATGTAACAGAAAAGCTCTGATGCTTTCAGCAAAATAAAGTTAATTATACATAGCAATATGAATTCAGACTAAAACATGATGTGCCTATTCCATGAGTTACCAAATTAATTCAAGGTGTGTGTGTGTGTGTGTATATATAAAAACTGATGAAACAAACTAAAAAGTGCAGAACTAAATTAGATTTTAAAAGTACAGGTTAAAAACTATCTCAGAGAAATCCCATTTACCAGACAAAACAAGTACAACATTAAGCAAAAGTAAACTGCAATCACCTCAGTTCAATGTAATTATTGCTGTAGCACAAACTATGCAATTTTTAAAAAAATAACAAAACATGGAATCAAATTCAGGGTTCTCTATCAAGCCATATTCCAAAATAACTCCACAATATAGACAATTATACCTTTTACTAAATACACTGTAATTTTCACTCCATGCATCTGAAGAAGTGGGTTTTTTACCCACGAAAGCTTATGCCCAAATAAATCTATTAGTCTTTAAGGTGCCACTGTACTCGTCGTTGTTTTTACTAAATACACTGATTGCTTCAAACTCTTAAAGGTTTATGAAGCATAATTTGAGAGTATACAAAGAAAACCAGATAGGCCATCAAATAATTGAAAACTTGCCTTTTCTTTGTATAGACTCCT
Organism: Chrysemys picta bellii; assembly: GCF_011386835.1. Taxonomy (NCBI): domain Eukaryota; kingdom Metazoa; phylum Chordata; order Testudines; family Emydidae; genus Chrysemys; species Chrysemys picta. The sequence goes on from NC_088795.1 coordinate 40,748,080, forward strand.
ACTTATAAAATAAGTTCAAAACAAAGCTGTTACACTTAAGTCAGACTGGCAGACAGTTCTGAAAATAATGTGACATCTCAATAGCTATAAAAAAAACAACAACAGGATAGTTGCCAAACAAGCATTTGAAGCTGACAGTTTTCTGTAGAAATCTTATAAAAATGTATGGGTATTTCAGTTAGTCACAGGTACCTGATTAATTTGTATTTTGTGAACCACCACTGCCTTTTCCAGACCTTTACAAAAATACAACTGTTTCTGAGTGTTAAAAAAAAAAGACTAGCCAACCTACTCCATGGGGAAAACAAATCGACATAATGGGTTACTATTAATTAGCATTTGTATTTGTTCAGTGCTACTTCCAATTTCCAAAGGAAGTGTGGCAAGCTGACCTGATAAAATGCTACTTCTCAAAGCTGGTTAAAATACTATCACCCTATTTTTCATGGATAAACAAACTATCCTTCACTCATATACCATTCACCAGTATTCTGTAAAAATATAAAGGTTAACCACACATGCAAATTATCCCCATCCAGCTCTTACTTTTCTTAAAGCTATTTAACTTATTTTAGGGTGTTTTTTTTTAAGATAGCACATTTTGATTGCTGTTTTCTAGAGAGATGAATCTGACAGCCTGTCTGCTATGAAAGCAGCAGGAGGGGAGGAGAAGGGATCTCGCACAGATGGTAACAGGGAAGCAGGTGACTGACCCCTGAAGCCTTCTCGCTCGCTGCAAGTCAATAATTAATGGGGATCTCTCTTCTTACCGCCCCATCCCATGCAGAGAGGGGCAGCAGCAAAACTCATTCAGAACCCATCCATTCCTCTTAAGTGACTTGGGAGGTAAGTAAATCAGCAGCGATAGCAGATGGTGCAAGCAGCTCAGGAACAAGAGTGAATCCGCAAAGATGGTGCGTGCACTCAAAGGACCGAATTACACAATTTACTAACCAGCCCTGCACTCCGATATGCCGTGGGAGCTGCAGACCGCCTGCACTCTGCATCCCCACGGCTTTGTTTATAGGAAAATATTCAAACTGGAAACCCGACTCCACTTCTAAAAATAGTTGCATTTACTCCCTTTCAACCGCAATCCCACCGCTGAGGTGTCAGTGACAATGATGAGCAGATATACCTCGTCTTATCTCCAAACGGCAACATGACAAGCCAGAGGGGCGTCAGCTCAGACGAGCGACTCTGATCTCTACACTAAATCTTTGCAATAAATAAATAAATTAAATCCAAGCCACCCTCCAATAATAGTTCATAGGAAAACTTCTTAGCACTGGCGCTGTCCCCGGGCTGCTTCTTGCGGTGTGCAGCGCAGCGCTGCCCCCTGGCGGGGAATATCCCTGCCGAGAGCTCCCTGCAGTGTCAAAGCCTCACTGGGAACTTCTCTCCCTCGCCTGCACCCGGCTGTGCGCCTCCAAGAGACACCCCTAATCAATCCCCTCCCCGGACGCTTCCCCACGCTGCGCTCGTCCACGTGGAGACACCACCTCCCCGACACCATCCAGAATCACCCGCCCCCCTTCCCCACCGCCTTCCTTAACTGCTGCAGCTCCCCCAAGTCCCTTCAGTCCCCACCGCTCCCTATGCTCATCCTGCAGAACCCCTCCGGCCGCAGATCCCCCCCCACACACGTATCCAGACTTTGGTCCCCTCCCCAAATGCTGCACCATGCACCCCCCCTTCCTCCAGCTACACAGCGCCACTCCCTTTAGCCCCTACTTCCCTTCCCAACTGCAGAAGCACCCCCAGGTCCCCCACTCCCAGCCAGACTCCCCTAACTGGAGAGACACCTTTAGCCCCTACTTCCCTTCCCAACTGCAGAAGCACCCCCAGGTCCCCCACTCCCAGCCAGACTCCCCTAACTGGAGAGACACCCCCAGCCCCGCCCTCGCTCGCTCCCCAAACGCAGCGCAGAGACAGCTCACGACCAGCCGTTCCAGGCGCCTCAACCCACTTGGCACTTCCATCGCTCACCCCCTCTCCCGCCTCGCCCTGCTGTCCGCGGCAGAGATGTCAAAACCGGACCGCTGTGCGGAGCCCGGAGCGCAGCGCCTTGTGTGGCCATTAACAAGTGACACAACCCCCCAAAAGCGGGGTTAGACGTTAGCAGGGGCCCCGGCCTATTTCGGGGGGGGGGGGGGATGTCCCCATGGCTACTCGTGCGAGGTGAACGATGTAGGTTTACAGAGCGAGCCCTAGTCCCAGGTCAGGCCTAGGGGTTCTAGAACTGTGAATCTCCCCTTGCACTGCCTGCCAAGTCCCCACTGCTCCGTGGCTCAGAGCCTCGCAACGCCCGGGGCGCTGGGGCAGCGCGTAGCGTGGGGGCGCTGAGAGCCACCGATGCAAACTGCAAACCCTGCACAGACTGAAAAGCACTTCGGGTGCAGCAGCACCCCCTGCACCTATGCGCAGCGCGGCTCTGCTGGGGGCCAGGCCGGGCAGGCAGAGCCCGCTGCGGAGCAAAACCCCGGGAAGCGCTTGCCTGTGAACTTGGCAGCGGAACAGAGCGGCTGTGTGTTGGTTTCAGTTTTGGCAGCTGTCGGGAGGGGAGCAGTGGAGGGGAAGGTGCTTCGGGGAAATCCGAGGGCTCGGATGCGGGGAAGGAGGCTCTGCCGCCTCGCCTCGCCCCCCGCTGCTCTTACCTTGTAGCTTTCCTAACAAAGTAAGAGCGGGTAAAGTCCCAGTGATCATCCAGCCAGGCTTCTACCGCTTCCTGCTGCGGCGGGGGGAGGCAGCTGCGCTCCATGGTCCGAGCCGCTCGCTGCTGTCCCCGCTCCCTGGCCCGCCGCCTCTCGGACTGCCACCGCTGCCGCGCTCGGCTTGTTGTTGTTGATTTCACCCCCTCCCCTACGGCCTCTTGTCTAATCAGAGACAGGAGAGCTCAGGAGACCCTCCTCCTCCTCCGCGCAGAGCTTGGACCCTGGCGCTCAGCCAGCGCCCCACCCAGCCCCACCCCCCCGGCGCTCTGCCTCTCTCCTGCTCCCAGGTGTTTGCCCGGGGCAGGCGGCGGGCAGCCAGCCAGCTCCGCCGCGACTCCAGCCCCGGTCCTGTCCCGCAGCGCCAGCACCCCCAGGAGCTGCTGGCCGCAAAATATCTCACTGCGGCTGCTCCTCTACCTCCTCGTGCAGGGGATTACCCTGCTTCAAACGGGGGCAAAGGCGCGAGGGACCTGGCTTTACAGCAGCACTCTGCTAGGGGTGGGGGAAGCGCCCAGGAGCGAGCCTACTGTCCGTGGGGCACAACGTCCCCCCAGCTGCAGCCCAGGGCAGTGCCAGGAGTGCTCTTGATTAAGTGACTGAAGGAAAAAACGAGACATTTGTTTGTGTGCCACACGCTGGAGCTGCTCCTTGTTTGGAAGGTGAAGCCTGGTGGAGCAGATGCCCCAGGAGGAGGCCCTAGAAAGAGAGAAAAGTAAGTTGAAAAAACAGAACTATGAATCCCAAGTGTGCCTTCAGGGCCTTGGGTTTTCCACAGTATTATTTTTTAAAGAGTCTATGTTTCATCCCTTGTATAAAAGGTGGTAGATTGAAATCCCTTTCCAGAATGTCTCATTGGAACATAGCTCTAGCCATAGGGCACTAAAGCCCCCATTTTCCATCTTGCCTTCCTAAGGTTAGGTTCTTCAATCCATATGTGGATACCAAAACAGCAGTAGCCTGGTTTTCAAAGGTGCGGAGCATTCACAGCTCCTATTTTCTCTAACTTTAGGTGCGTAGGTTTGAAAATTGTGGGCTAAATGCTTGACCACTAGTATGACCCAAGCACAAGAATCACACAGCCCTCAAATCCCAGATTCCCTATCTAGAGAGCCCTCATAATATTGAAGGTTAGACCTTGGAACAGGGATAAGTAAATGTGAGATTTAGGGGCTTTAAATTTGTGACAAAGACTCAGGAATGAGAAGCTTCAAATATTGTAGCAGAGGAGACTGGAGATTAAGCGCAATTATTAACATGCGTAGTTGTCTGTCCTCAGTTTCAATTTCTGATGGCAACATCTCACATATAACAGCAAGTTTCTATGGAAAGGGGAAAACAGGAGTTTAAAATGAGTGGCCTACTTTGTAATCAAGTAGGATAGAGATATATTCATATAGGGTGTAAATCATCTCATTGCAGAAGGCGAATACAATATTTTCAGCCGCACATAAACTTGTGATGAAGGCTGGAAGACTGCGAATAGAGCAGATACCCATGAATGCCTCTGTAGTTCTTGTGTGCTCTTTAGGGGGACTCCACTGCAGTTCCAAACAGGTTGATGCAGAATTTGGGAGTGTGGGCTGAGGTAGTGGTGACTGGCCCTGCTCATAAAATGGCTTTGCAACTATGCAGCCTGAGGGAACAGATTCTCTATCATTCTCAGGTAATGTATGCAGAAAATCCAAATGCTTGGGCTTTGTGAAGGATTTGTGGATTTCAACTGTAATTATAATAAAGCGGTGCACACAGAAAGGGAAACAACAAGAACTTCCCTAATTTGTTTTATAATAGTCTCAGAAGGCTTGTCAACAGCTGCAGAAAAAGGGAACCAGGAAAGTCAGGAATAAGCCAGTCTGTCTAAATGGGAAGATTCAAAAGGCTATTCGACCTAAACGGAACTTCAAAATTTGGAAATCTGACTCTAGTGAAGCCAATAAATAGGAGCATAAATTACAGCAGGCAATAAGTAGGAGGGAAATTAGAAGGGCCAGAATGGACTGAGCAAATTAATGGTGTAAAATGAACAACAAGTGATTCTTTAAGTACATCAGAAGTGGGAAGCCTGGGACAGAAACAGAAGGTCTGCCATATTATCAAGGTTAAAGGACGCAATTAAGGAAAATAAAGACATTGCTGAAAAGCTAAAAGATAACTTTGCACCAGTCTTCACTACCAAGGATGCAAGGAGAAACTTCCCCAACACTTGCTCTCTTCTGATAATAAAGATGAAGTACTCTCAGAGATTCAGGTGTTGGAAGAAGAGGCGCTGAAACAAATGACTAATTTAAAAGCAGTAAATTACCAGGCCCATGTGTCATATTCCCAAGAGTTCTGAAGGTGCTAAGGTATGAAGTTGCTGAGTGTTGCTAACAAAAATATGTAATCTTATTAAAAACAGACAATAATCCAGAGGATTGGAAGGAATCAAATAAGAGGGGACATTACAAAAAAAATAAAATAATGGACAGTATGGAAAACATAGGTCAGGAACTTCTGTGCTGCCTGTCTCATAACACAAGAACAATTAAAAGGTAGCAAATTCAAAACTGATAAAAGGAAATACTTTTTCACACAACTCACAATTAGACTGTGGAATTCATTGCCAAAGGAAATAATTGAGGCCAAAACAAATGTGATTCAAAAAGGGATTAGACAGTTATACGGATAACAAGTATATCCAGAGTTGTCATAGTAAACGCTAACACATTTCAAAAGGAATCTAATGCTTCAAAGTTTAAGCCAATCTCTAACTATTAGGCCAGGAGGAGACCTAATGTGGGGGCAGATTGTCTCACATCTGTCTGCTGTGAGGTTCTTACACTTGCTTGAGAAGCATCTGGCACTGGCTACTGCCAGAGACAGGACACCGGACTAGTTTGACGTTGGGCCTGGTCCTGTGTGGAAATTCCTATGTTCCTATGATGTCTGCACATATGTTTCCAGTCCGTCATCTGATAAGAAATCTGAGCATTCACTTATATTTAAGTTGTTTAAATATTTTGGATTATTTCACAAAACAAACTGAAAAATACATGAAAATACTGATATTCTTTTATCTTCTTTATATTTTTTCCTTCAGTTTTCTTCCCACTGTACAAATAATGATTTTTAAAAATTCTTTTTCACAAATGTGGCTGATTTTAAAATCTAGGGGAAATTTCCCTCTGAAGGATACTACAGTCTCAGGTATTCACAGTGACCTTTTTTTTTTTTCTGGATGAGCCAAATCCAGGGTGATATTTCAGAACATATATGATAACATGATTGTGGTGTGTTTGTATTAGCTGGTTTGCTTTATTTGGATGGACTATCAAGTTAGTACTACAAAGGAAATATAGTGCCATTGTAAATAATCATAGACAACACACAAACACTTATGGAGACTGTCACAGGTCTCCTATGGATGTTTCACTCTCTAATATGAAATGTTCCTTATAATCTGCCTCTAAATCAAAAGGCCTCTCAGTGTGTTGTGCATCTCAGTTGCAACACATGCTATCCCACATCTCAGATTATTATTAGTAAAAGTATCACTGATAGTAATAACATTTTTATTATAGTAGCTCCCCACAAAGGTCCCAGTTGAGAATGAGTCCCCATTGTTCTGGGCACTGTGGAAATGTAGAGCTAAATGCCAGCTTGCACAGACACACGGGAGCAATGGGGTATAAACTGGAATGATCAGACTACCTGCACCAGGTAGGAGAGCATACATTTTCCCACACACAAAGAAAGGGGAAATCCCTGAGGCAGATTCTGGTTCCGGCTTGTCACAATGCCATGATTTAGCCCATAGATAAGAGACAATGTAGCTAGTACAGGAGATATCTTCCTGTATTCACAGTGGTAAGACATTAGTAGCTGAGAAGCATGCTTTCCAAACAGAGATTAGAATACCCTTTTCCACAACAAGTATAAATGGAACTGCTAGGGGGTAGGGAAGGAGATTGTCACTGTATATTTTCATGAATATACTATTTGTACTATCCTGAACATGCTATTTTCATTTTTAAGATGACAAGTGGATATAAAAGCCAAACACAACAAAGATGTGAAGGCTAAAAGTGGAAAAAGCCTTCCAAAACTCTGGCGTGCAAAGCATACAGGAAAGAACTCTGCATCTCAGCTCACACCGAGGCTTTTCAGTTTGTTCCCAGAGCTCAGATGACAGCACTAATAGCTGTGAGCTTGGAAAGGATTCTGAGTAATGATCTATGAATAAGTAAACCCTATTCAAGTTCAAAAGCTACTTGTGGCAAAGCAGGACATTTGTGTGTTCAGTGTCACAGTTTCAGGGTAACTGCACCTATATTCCTCCTTCATGGTCTACTCCAGGAGTACCCCAGTCAGGTACTCCTGGAGTAGACCATGTCCCACTCCCTTCTGACCAGGGGTTTAAAGACTGCACAGCTCCCTGCCTTATACTGACCACCAAACCAGCCTGCCTAATGGTCAGTGCCTGTGCATTGCCTTCTCTCCAAGGGGTATGAAGTGTGTATTGCCAGCAGTTACAAGTTACCATGCAGTTCTCTCTAAGCAAGCACATTTATGCTTAAGGTAAAAGTATTACAGAGAAAACACAATAAAAATAAACAGATTTAAACACACACGAACATACCAGGAGTCACCCACCTATCAGTCTTTTGCAGTCCTAGTAGGCCAAAGTCTTTCTGACCCTTCCACAATGGTTGAGAGGGTCTCCCCTTGGACAGAAGGGCCTGTCTGTTTGCTGGATCAGGAAGAAGGTCATGAGTCAGTTCAAGCTTATCTTTTTATACCAAAAACCCTTTCTTTGTTTCTTAGTCTCTAGGAAATTCATCCTGAACCAGTCTATGCAAACCACCCAATGGGGTGAAACATCTCTGGAGATGTTTACAATCTTTGAGGTAATCACCCTCTACTGTTTTAGCTCCTAGAGGAGCTGTGGTAACCCTACTCCATGGAGTAGAACACAATCATACAAACTATTCATAAATATAATATTATGGTCCGCAAAGGTATTACGTGCAGGTTGCAATATCTGTCACATTCAGTATAAGAGCCAGCATGTACAAAAGTGCTAATGCTTGATTTCTGGAGACATAGTAGGGTTTGGGAGTGTTTTGAGATGTACTGAATTCTTGCTTGGTATGCTTTGCAAATAACACAAAGCAAGGAGACATTTAGAAGATAAGAATATGATTTTGCCTAGTCTGACATATATAAATTAGAGAGTGTGATAACTCATCTTTGTCAGTAACAACAAATAGAAAAGTATATAGTTTAGAGACTGATCTATTCATGTGCTATGTTATGCATAAAGAGAGTCTATGTTTATTCATTCTCATTTGAAATAATAAGTCATTCCTACGTTTCCCCATAAAAGGGAATAAACATTTTCTTCTGCGTTTTTTAGTCTTTCGTTTTAGCTACAGAAATGGCAAGTCATCCAGTGACCTCACTTTCTGAAAATCTGCTTCTCAAAAACTGTGATTGCCACCTGAAATGTAGCGCAGGCAGCTATAGGTGTTTAAAGGGTACACTGTCAGCAAACTTAGTTCTCTGTGTGTAGTGCCTGCAGGATTCTTTTCCCATTGCGGAAAATTGCCATCTAAAATCCTTGTACTGAGGTGATCTGTACGCTTGTCAACGTCACTGCCAAAATGAAATTCTGCTTCCATCTACAGTACAGCATGCAGTCATTTATCAACATTTAAACAGTGTTATTTTCTGATTTTGGCACATAAAAACCTGCTGCTAAAACACTCTGCTGCCCCTCTTCACCATTCTCCATTACTGATATTGCTCTTCACACAGAGCCATATCCTCAACCCTAGCTAAGCCCACTTTGCATTGCTCCACTGGTGCATTACAGACGTAAAACTGCTTTAATTATGCAGAGCAGGGAATGCTGCCTCAGCTGTATAAAGCCAACGTAGTCCACTTTATGTCACTCATGATCTCCCTATCCACATCAAGGGTGTTCCAGAGCAAGGAGGGACAAGTGAGGGGCACAAGGGGAGAGAGCTGGAACACAATGCATTCTGACAGTCATGGGTGTTGGAATCCTAAGGGATTCTTCCAATGCTGTAAGTCAGAGCAACTGTATGGTTGCTCCAACTTGGGTGGGGGACTGGTTCCCTGTCTGTCCCCAGTCCCCAGCATCAGTGGAGAAGTAAAAGTGGCTTAGTCATCTTTGCATCCCTTCCATAATAAATAATAATTAATATTAGTGGGACAGAATGGGGATAAAGAAAGATCTGCAGTCTCTTTGGCTGATCATCTAGCATCTTTCAGGTGCACACGACTCACTAAAAATAATTCATTTTTTAAAAAAGCTGCAGGAAGTGGAATGTCCAAGACTATGGAACTAAAGGCTACAGTCTCACTACATCCACACAACTGGAAAATATTAGAGCAGAACTAAGTCATATTAAATTGATTCTCTTAAAAATCAGGCAAGAATTAAAAACTCAGAAACATCCTTAAGTTTTTGAGAATCTGAACTGTTCAGGCTTTATTTTTTGTGTGTTATTTTATTTTTGGTGCATCAGTCAAGTTGCTTGGACACAGACCCACATTCCTTGAATTCTGCAAGGAGTTTGTCTTAAATGAAGGATTTTATTCTACTAACCTAAAAACTTTTTTAATGTGTATGATGAAGTTTTTATTTCTAACCCAATTTCAAATGTGTAAAGGAGAAGCACCTAGAAACATATAAAACACTTAAGAGTTCATTTTGAGATGCACACAATATTCAGCGTAGTGTACCAGCAAACATGAAAGTAGCTACCTACTGTTGAAATCCTTTATTATATATGTGTTTCTTACCCACACATATACAAATGAAAGAAACAGAATACCAATGCTATGAGAGAAAAGAGACTGGTTTAGAGATTGTGTCATTATTTGTGTGTTTCTGTTTATAAAGTCATAAACAGAGTTGTTTTACAGAAGTCAATCCATTTCATTGAAGCAATGGTGTTACTGGACTTCATCCACAGTTGCACTGGAGCAGAGTTTGGCAGGGAGTTGGGGGCAAGGTAGATTTTCACCACCTTTCTGCCATCCCCTGATCCTGAGGCTAGCCAGTGATTGGTTTGCTTTGGCTCCTAGCACAACTAATAGTAACCTTAGGGCTGTTCCAAACAACCAGAGGGACTGGGATGAAATGGGCAGCAAGCTATGCTGGCTCTACACTAGCAGGAGGTTTTCCACACAATTGGGGAATTCCAAGCTGGCTACTTACGCAAGCTTTCCAGACCCTTTGCATTTCTTGAATGATAAAAGGGGCCAGAATCTGACTCCTTTCAATTAAAGAGCCCGTTTTTAATTTTATAATCGCATGAGAATTTTTTGCAAGTTTATTCCTCCAACCCCTTCCTAATAATTACTGGAAATGCTTCCCAAATAAGCACAACTTCACAGAGCTGCTACTGTGCTACCTACACTGCTTTCTCCTTTGGGATAACATTGCATATATCTTACAGGAAGCCATGCAAAGTAGTAGCTTCCGCCTGTTTTGATTTGAACATGATACAGTATTTTGCCTCCATCAAAGCAGCAGCCAACATTTTTCTCACCCTCAGGAAATTAGCAGCTTCTCAAATTGTTTGTAATACACAGATTATCAACTGGATCATAATTGCCTCTCCTATTTCACTGTCTGGAAAGAATAACTTAGACCAGCGGTTCTCAAACCTGTGGGTCAGGACCCCAAAGTGGGTCATGACCCCATTTTAATGGAGTCGCCAGGGGCCAAAGCCTGAGCCCCACTGTCTGGGGCCAAAGCCTGAGGGCTTCAGTAGAGTTACCATACGTCCGGTTTTTCCTGGACATGTCCGGCTTTTCGGCAATCAAACCCCCGTCCGGGGGGAATTGCCAAAAAAGCCGAACATGTCCGGGAAAATGCCGGCAGGGCACTTCCCCTCCCGCGGCGGCTCTGCTCCTCCCCTGACTCTTCGGCTCTGTTTAAGAGCCGAGCTGCCCGAGCGCTATAGGCTTCAGGCAGCCCCCTTGCCTCCGGACCCCAGCCTCCGGCCGCGGCGGCTCTGCACCTCCCCTGACTCTTTGGCTCTGTTTAAGAGCCGAGCGCTACGGGCTTTGGGCAGCCCCCATGCCTCCGGACCCTGCACCGCCGGAGCCCGGGAGGGGAAGTGCCCAGCTGGGGGTGCAGAGTCCGGAGGCATAGGGGCTGCCCGAAGCCCAAGCGCTACCGGCTTCACGGTTTGCCGGGCAGCCTCCAGACCCTGCGCCCCCCGGCTGGGCGCTTCCCCTCCCAGGCTCCAGCTGCGCTGGGGAAGCGCCGGCCGGGGGCGCAGGGTCTGGGGGCTGCCCGGCAAACCGTGAAGCCGGTAGCGCTCGGGCAGCCCTTTTCGCGTGGCTGGGAGTGGGAGGGAGGAGGGGGCGGAGTTAGGGCGGGGTTGGGGCGGGGCCGGGGTGGGGAAATGGGCGGGGCCAGGGCCCCGTAGAGGGTCCTCTTTTTTTATTTGTTAAATATGGTAACCCTAGCTTCAGCCTTGGGCAGTGGGGCTCATATTACAGGCCCCCTTCCTGGGGCTGAAGCCCCTGTGCTTCAGCTTCCCCCCCACTCCCCTGGGCAGTGGGGCTTTGGCTTTGACCCGCCCCCCACTTCCCCCGGGGTCATGCAGCAATTTTTGTTGTCAGAAGGGAGTCACTGTGCAATGAAGTCTGAGAACCCTTGGCTTAGACTTTGGGCTCAAAGTTTAATTTATTAGTTGATGGCTACTGTTTAGTTTTTATCTCTTCTGCCTTCCACTGAAAATCTTAGGAAAAATATTTTGTCCCATGGAAGCTGAAGATCTTGCTGGGTTGTTTAAAGCAAGATTGTAAATTCATTGGGGCAGGGAACAGTTCTAATCCTCTGATCTTTGTAAATTCATGAAGGATGAAGCTAGTAAAGGAATTTCACCAATATTTCCAACCCAGTACAGAATATGCAATGGAAATATGGCCAGACACAGATAAAGCATTTAAAAGTGACTTTGGGTCTAAATTCAGACTTGATGTAGCTGAGCACAACTCCATGGAAGTTTAACTGGGGTCTGAATTAAGCTCCTTGTTTATATAGAGCTCCCATTTATGTTATGGGACTGTCAAAGGGCAAGATACTGCCCTTGGTTCACTTGGGAGTTTTGAATGGTGTGTGTAGGGGCAGGTTGTAGATGTAGTCCCCAGGAGGAATTCTAGCTTAGTATGCTAAAATCAGTGAGGCCTGTTGGGCTGTTGTAGAGAGGTACGGGGGAAGGACTTCTTCTTCCCACTGCCTTTGAACAAGCAGCTCCTTACAGAGGTGCCAGGAGGCAGCAGACGCTGCACTCCCCGGTGAAATTCTGGCCAGCCCGAAGGTGGCATATGATGTATGTGGCTCCTTGCATCAAATTCACACAGAAGCTTGGGGGGAGAGGGGGAGGGATAGCTCAGTGGTTTGAGCATTGGCCTACTAAACCCAGGGTTCTGAGTGGCGTAGTTAATTTGACCTAAGTCCCCACGTAGACAGCAGTTGGTTGGTGAAAGAATTCTTCCATCGACCCAGCTACCACCTCTCGGGGAAGTGGATTACCTACACTGAGAGGAGGATCCTTGCAGTCAGTATATGTGTCTATACTGAAGTGCTACAGTGGTGCAGCTGCAGCGGCGCAGCTATGCTGCTGTACCGTTTTAAGTGTAGACATACCCTGAGTGCCTTACCCAGACCTGAAGAAGAGGGCTGCATAAGCTCAAAAGCTTATCTTCCACCAACAGAAGTTGGTCCAATAGAAGATATTACCTCACCTACCTTGTCTCTCTAATATCCTGGGACCAACTTGGCTACCACAAGGATACAAAGTTTGTTTCACAAGACCTATTTTCTATATAACCATGTTGATTGGCATTAATTATGCTACCATCCTTTAATTCTTTTCTGATTGCCATATTACCCATATTACCCTTCCCATCATTTTGCCAGAGACACATGTCAGCTAATTGGCTTAAAGTTACCCAAGTCATGCTATTTACTCCTTTTTATATACTTTCATTAGCTTTTTATCCAGACCTGTGGAACTTCTCCAGTATTCTAAGACTCTGCTCAAAGCAATGTTTCTCTGACTTTGAGCTTTCTGTTCCCTTTAATTTTATTGTATTTAAGTTTGGGCTAATAAACAGGTAATTAATCCACGCATTGTCACTTTTGGGATTTGCAACAAACTTCCAAATCTACACTTTGGTGGATTGCCTGAGATGTATTTTGGTGCTACCAGGTGAAGGAAACATTTCAAGGCTGCCCTATCTCTAGCTTAAAATTAATTTGAAATCTTCATAATAAAAGACACAAGGTGCCTAAATGTTTGTATACATTTGTTTTGGTTTCTTCCCTCTTACCATGTAGAGTGAAGTGCTACCTAATGATGGCATTGTAAAATAAACATGTATTGTAAAGCATATTGCTGTACACTCTTCAACTTGCCTGGAGGATTTGTAGATGTCATCCTACTCACAGTATTATACTATAGTCCACCACTGATAGCAAAAACAGACACTTAGTCAGTGTCCCAGTTTTTAAACAATTCTGAATCTAAAATTATACCCTTTGACTGATTTTATTTACTTATGACAGCATCTCTCAAACTGGGGCCCCCAGACTCCAGGGAGTCAGCCAGCCCCGCTGATCAACTCCTCCCGCTTTCTCCCTCTACTCCTTCCCCTGCTCCCAATGCCTCCTGCACACCGGGGAACAGCTGTTCAGCGGCATGCAGGAAGCACTTGGAGGGTGGGTGAGAAATTGAGGGAGGGAGAGGGAGGAGTTGATCAGCGGGGCCAGCGGACCCCCTGGAATACCCTCGGTTCGCCAGCATGCAGGAGGTGCTGGGAGGGAGGGGGTGGAGCGGGGACCGGGCGTGCCCATGGGAGGGTGTGGAAAGAGGCAGGAAAGAGAGGATACGGGGTGGAGCGGGGGCTGGAAGAGATGGGGTGGGGATGGGGCCTTGGGGGAAGGTGTAGAGTGAGGCATAGGATCTGGGGCTGAGCTGGGGGTTTGGGGCTCCACGAAAAATTTTAAATCAAAATGGGGGTCCTCAGATTGCTAAAGTTTGAGAACTGCTGACTTATGGGATTACTGTGGTACTCAGAACTCAGACGTGATCTTGTCCAGATTCCTAAGGAATCAACTATTGAACATTTTCTATAGATTTATCTAGAAGACAGTTTTGAATGATGAAATGTTCCCTTTAGCAAACCGGCACTATACTTAAATTTTAAAAAGGTTTCAGTTTATTTGGCTAAACCATTGGGAGTACATATACTTCAGTAAAATGACATTCAGGTTTGGTAAGGTCATTAAAGTAATGCTGCTGCAATGTGGGTCACTGATTCTGGGAAAATAATAATTATTAATAATTATTACAATTCTGTGTAAAGGCTCCAATCAAGGACCCTTTATGCTGGAAGCTGCACCATGAAATACCTCTTGCTGATCTGGGCACATTATCAAATACTCAAGCACCTTCTTAATCAAAGTGGAAAAAAACCACACGGAGCATAAAAATTAAACACACAGTACACCTACACCGCACAAGTACGATGCAGTGGAGATGAAAATTGTTATCAAGTTAGTTTACAGCATGGAGTGACAGACTCAGATAAGTAAGTAATAAACTAATCTGTGATTCTGAAAGGTCAGTGAAAACACTTCCAGTTTACCAATCCCTTAGCAACGGAAATAAAACAGTAAACAAAGTGAAGAGCCAAATTACTTAATCATAATGTTATGATGGATATATTAAAAGAATGACTGGTTTTGAACTTAAATCTCCACTATTCTGAAGAAGTATAGGCAAAATGTTTTAGAAATTAGTTTGCAGCTAATACTAGCCACAGCACTGGTAACTGTATATATTGGGGTTGTGTGGCATTTAATTATACTCAACAAAAAAAATTACAAGAACAGTTAAGATGGAAAGAGGTTGTTACCTACTAATATGGGTCTATTTCTGGATCCTATTTAATTTTTTTTGGAAGGGTATGGCGTACTCCTTTCAGGATCCTTCCATTTTCCCCTTCAGCTTTCATGTCCCATCCCTAAAGACTTCTGTGGTGTAGACATTTGTTCAGCCAAGGGAGTCTGAAAGGGACTATTCAGAGCCCACCATTGCTGTTATTAGATCAACTGCAAGCTGATGAGAGGTGTTCCCCACAGTGGCTGTGCATTCTGCCGCCTCAGTTTTTTCCCCCAGCTTTAGCTGACCTAGGGAGTGGGAATCTAGAGCCTGAATGGTTCCAGCAGGGGTATTCAATTTTTTTTTTTAGTCAAGCTCCAAATTTCTTGGTCAACGTATAGTCAAGGTTCAGACTCCAGAGAAAATAATAACAATAATGATAAGAATAAGTAAATAAAAATATTTTTAGGTCTGTTCAAAAGCGTTTAGTGGTCCGTATTTGGCCCACAATCTGGCTATTGACTACTCCTGGTTCAGGACATCATAGTGGGCTACAGAGCCTTTCACTATTAGGTTACTAATTAAAACCACTCCAGATCAGGGGGCAAAAGTTGCTGGCATTATGATTTTGGAGAGGGTTAGTGAGGTCACTCTTTGACTCCCCTCATCAAATAATTTGGGCCACCACCAGCCTCCCTTGCTGCAGAAGTATTGAAACTGAGGTGCTTGTGCTGGGATCTGTGCATAGTTACTGACATTTAGAAATATTTTTCAAAGAATAATTCTCCAATTAAGGCAGAGTTTTGGGGGAAAACAGGCTCCAGTTGTAGGGAGTTATCCAAATATGTTTGTAATTTTAGGTCATATTCTTTGGGACAAATTCAGTAAGTGCAGAACACTTGCAGTTCCTGCTGACTTTGGCCCTCTTCAATTTTTCTGAAGTTATTTAGGTATAGAATCTAGAGAAGCCAGCAATATTACAACGTAAGTGCTCAAGATAGCCATCCCCTAGCCATAATAGAGATGTAAGATGTCTGCCGGGGAAATACAATAAAATAAAGACATAGAGATACATTACATGAATTTACCGAAAGGTTGTGTGTGTCTTTCCATGCTTATTCTCTTCGTCCATTCTTTGATTTCCTACTTACCTTCCATCTCTGACCCATTCTAGATTGTTAGCTCTTTGGGGCAGGGGCTGTTTCTTGATGTGTGTTTCTACAGTGTATAGCACAATGAGGCCCCAATCTGATTGGGGCCTTTGAATGCTGTTGTAATGTATATACTTACAGATTGCAAGATAAAATGATTTTCACTGGGAGTTAGGCACCTAAATGTCATTTGTGCCTTCGAAAAGCTCTTCGGTTAACCATGTTAATCATAACAATATTTCTATGAGAAAGGTAAGTAAGTAGTTATTATTACAAATGGATGAATTAAAGCAGAAATGTTAAGTGATTAGACCAAGGCTACAGAAAGAATCTCTGTCAGAGGTGGAATTATAACACAGAAGTCACTTGCTGACAGTCTTGCTTAATACCCTACACCATAGGCGCCGACTCGGTGGGTGCTCTGGGGCTGGAGCACCCATGGGGAAAAATTGGTGGGTGCTCTGCACCCACCGGCAGCTCCCCGCCCCACCACCCCGCCTCAGTTCACCTCCGCTCCACCTCTGCCTCCTCCCCTGCCAGTTCCCCCTCCTCCCCCGTTGCTCGCAGCGCTTGATGCTGTGAAACAGCTGTTTTGTGGTGGCAAGCACTGGGAGGGAGGGGGAGAAGGGGGAACGGGGTGTGCTCTGAGAAGAGGTGGGGCTGGGGCGGGGATTTAGGGAAGGGGTCTAATGGGGAAGGGAGTGGGCGGAGTTGAGGCGGGGACTTTGAGGAAGGAGTTGGAATGGGGGTGGAGTCAGGGCAGGGCCAGGGGCGAGCACCCACCAGCGCTGGGAAAAGTTGGTGCCTATGCCCTACACCGTAGCAGGACTGATTTCAAGTCTAGTGTAGGGCATCTGTAATGATGGTGATGCCTTTTGGCAATCTGTACCAAATGTCAGATAACAGGATAATCCTTCTACGCTAGATCCTGTGTCCCATCTCACTTAAATAGGCGCATGAGACAAGACTTTTAAGTACACCTTTCCAGTTAACCGCAAGCACTAATACAAGGAAGGGACTACCAATGGCTTAATATACTTAGTCTCCATCTAAAATTGGAGTTGACTGTATTAGACTGACGTATGCCGTAAACATTTTTATGTGAACTTGTGGTTGTTTAGAGGATGAAATACTGGTCAGTTCAAATTAGGTCAACTTGATTCAGTAGAAATCAAGCTACTGACAGCTGTATAGGTCTGAATTTGAAGAGAGACAAGATGGGTGAAGTAATATCTTTTATTAGACCAACTTCAGAAGTTGGTCCAATAAAAATATTACCTCATCCATTTTGTGTCTCTAATATTCTGGCACCAACATGGCTACAACAACACTACATACAACAATGGTAGCTTGAAGAAGCAATTAACATGTACCCAATACAGAAGAAACAATTGATTATCTATAAAATGATACGTGGGATTCAAGGGAACTTATGACCAGTGCTGCTGTTTAGGGCCTGATTTTGTCAGATACAAAGCATGCTCAACTCCCACTAACGACACTGGAAATTGAGAGAACTCAACACCTTTCAGAATTGTCTCTATGATACTTGGATCTATAAGAAGATAAATTAGCCATCTCTTACAATGGTGAAATTAACTATGTTGTAATGGAAATAACTACAAATTTTCTTCCTAGCACATTACTAGCAACACCTCAATTGGCGTAAATCACCATTACTTCATTAACTAGAATGAAGCTATAGTGATTTGCACCAGCTAAAAATCTAGCCCTGCTTCTTACCATTAGCATATAATATATTATTTCATGTAAAACACTTCCTCACCATGAAGTATTACAACTGATTTGAAATCTGGCACAAAGATGTATTTGTTAAGTGAAATACTCTAATGGTTTATATATTATAAGAACTTGTTTTATACATTGATCAGATGGGATTCTCAGGGGAGTGCTGAAAGCTGAAAACATTTCCTTTTTAAATTTGATTTTGTTAGTGTTGATAGCTCTGCAGCTTTATCAGATGGGCACAGGTTTAGCAGTCACTAGCAATAAATGGCTTAAAGGGCACAGTTTGGCAGGGCTGCATTAAAGCAAACCAATAATGCCTTCAAGAAATGTAGCAGAATCATGTGTAGAAAAACATGTGGAGAGCTATGATGTCAGAGTCCTGTGAAGAAGCCTTTCATTTGGGCTGAAAACGCTTTTGGTGAATAGGCCAGCATAGTATCCAACACAGGAAGCAATTGATAGTAAAATGTTATTTAACATGAACAGCACACATCCACAAGAAGCAAAGCTCAGAAGTGCAAAGTCCATTCAAGAATAAAGCAGAAATGAAGTTACCTAGAAGCTATCATTAGACCAATAACAAAAAATTACATTAACAATTGATATTTATATAGGGCCAAATCCTCAAAGGTATTTAGACTGCTAATTCCCATTGATTTTAAATAAATGGGAATTAGATACCTAAATACCTTTGAGGACTGGGCCATAGTGTCCACAGGACCCCAAAAGACTCCCCAGACTGTGGACCGGATCCTGCCAGATGTTAAGGGAAATACTGGACTCCCTCAGATCCCATTCACTTCAGCAAGGGTTGAGGGCATCCAGGTCCCCAATATATAGAAATCATTCACTGACATGTGACAGAAAGTCGCCGTTTCCAAGAAAATAGAGCCTCCATTCTGCAGGAGAAACACGGCACAACCGTTTTTTAGGAAGGGGAGAGAAGAAGAACTGCAGTTGGGTCTACAGGTGGAATTTTGTGCTTTGAATCTTGCACTCCAGGAGTCATGTTTTCATACCCTTAGCAAAATGAATATGGGGACAAGTTTTTGTTTTTTTTTAAAGTCCCAGATCTACACAGAAACATGTACTTGTATGTGCAGATTGGATAAATGTTTATGGAAAGGGTTTGTTCTATGGCTAAAAAAAAAAAAAAAGGACCCAGTCACTGAAGACGGAGAGACCATAATTCTGGCATTAATCAGGAGTAATTCCACTGAAATCAATTGAATTACACACGTGTATAACTAGTGGAACTGTCTCTTATCATGTGCATGTACAGCGCCTAGCACCCTGGGACCCCAATCTCAGATGGCACGTCTAGCCATTACTGTGCTACAAATAGTAAATCATGACAATGCTAATAGTATGAGCTGAATCAGACCCAAGGAGAGCAAATCAGTCAGAAAGAAATGGATACATTTGGACAGTGATACATAAGAAGCATATACTTTAGTTGAAGCTGGTGTTTTGAATCAGTTAGGAATGCCAAAAAGACTCTTCAGAAGCCTGGAATTCCCCCCAGCTGTGCCAAAGATGCTGGCTATGTCAGACAATTGTTTGTAGCAAAACTCTGCAGAGTTTTCTTCCCTTTTAGCCAGAAATGTGGTTGAAAAAAAAAGTATTTAATTTTTGTTTTAACTAAATCTTAAGCAAGAAGGAGGCTGAGAGTCCCTTGCAGACAGGAGTGCTTGTTGTGCCTAATTTGGTCCAGTAGTTTCATGAGAGGAGTGAAAAAATAAAATATGACACAATATGTCACAATTCACAAAATGAACTGATTTCAGCACAGTATTTACAAACCTAAGACCTAACTAATCAGTTCTCCAGCCACTGAACAGCTGAGTAACTCACACACTCTAGTTCTCCCCATCCTTTCCTTTAGGGCCTGGGGTGTTTGAGGGTGGGCTAAAGGGAGGGTTTTATTTGTAGTGGGTTGTGAGATTTTTTTGTGATACTTTTTAAAATATATTTAAAAGTACCACAAAAAAACTATAGATCCAGATGGATATGTCTATGTGTTTAAGATTTTATGGCATCTAGAGCTCCAGATAGACACTTTACAGTCATATACATTGATATAAATGAATGATTAAGAGCATACAGAGAAGAAGGGTTGGAAACATAGATTTTAGGCAAATTTACAATATGTGATGAAAATGTGCAATGCCCAGGACTTTTTTGGTAACTTTTCAAAAGCTACTTAGTTTGCATTGAAAGTTTATTAGTTTTTTAAAAAAATAGGTCAGCACCACCAAAATATTTGATTAAACTCATCTCTTTCTTGACAACTGGATATAACTCACTTGGCAGTAAAAATCTGCAGTTGATCAGGTTTGTCCTCACTCTGTATGTACAGGAAGAAGATGACCACCATAAGCTGCACTATAGGCCAGCCTGGGCAACATCTCTTCCTCAGGCCTTGCTTGAAGCACCCAGTGGCACTAGATAAACCAGCAAGCAGTCACTAGAGCACATCTTTTAGTGGAATTAAAGCCTAACGTGCGGCTGAAAACTTGCCCAAACTATTTCTCTAAAATACTTTTATGGCCTCCATAACTGTATATTTGAGTGCCTAGCAAACAAATTAATTTATCTTCTCACACTCCTGTGAAGAGATAAATATTATCCCCAGTTTATAGATAGGGAAAACTGATGCACGGAGAAATCTAACTTTCTCAAGCTCATATCAGAAGTTCATAGCAGAGCCAGGAAATGTACTGTGATGGGTTGGATCACAGAAACCCCCTTGGGAGCTGCCACCCCATGTGCAAAGACTACCTCTGCTCCTGTTTTCCCGGCCAGCTCAGGACTCCAGCACCCTGTCTTGCTGAGCCAGACACTCCTGCCTGCTCCAACACAGACTCCAGGGTCTGAATCACTTGCCCCAAAGCTGCAAGTTTACCTGAAAACAGCTCACAGAAGTGTGCTTGTCTCTAGCACTCAGATGCTCAACTCCCAATGGGGTCTAAACCCAGATAAATCCGTTTTACCCTGCATAAAGCTTATGCAGGGCAAACTCTTAAATTGTTCACCCTCTATAACACTGATAGAGAGATATGCACAGTTGTTTGCTCCCCCAGGTATTAATACATACTCCGAGTAAATTACTGAATAAAAAGTGATTTTATTAAAAACAGACAGTAGGATTTAAGTGGTTCCAAGTAGTAACAGACAGAGCAAAGTAAGTCACCAAGCAAAATAAAATAAAATGCGCAAATCTATGCCTAATCAAACTAAATACAGATACTCTCCCCCTCAGAGATGCTTCAGTAAGTTTTTCTCAGACTGGACACCTTCCAGGCCTGGGCACAATTCTTTCCCCTGGTACAGCTCTTGTTCCAGCTCAGGTGATAGCTAGGGGATTCTTCATGATGGCTCCTCTCTCCCTTTGTTCTCTTCCACCCCTTTATATATCTTTTGCATAAGGCAGGAACCCTTTGTCCCTCTGGGTTTTCACCCCCCCTCACTGGAAAAGCACCAGGTTAAAGATGGATTCCAGTTCAGGTGACATGATCACATGTCACTGCAAGACTTCATTGCCCACTTGCCAGCACACACATATACAGGAAGACTAACAGGTAAACACGGCCATCTGCAGACAATGGTCCTGGTTAATGGGAGTCATCAAGATTCCAAACCATCATTAATGGCCCACACACTTTACATAATTACAATAGGCCCTCAGAGTTATGTTTTATATATATTTCTAGTTTTAGGTACAAGAGTGGTACATTTCTACAAATAGGATGATCACACTCAGTAGATTATGAGTTTTGTAATGATACCTTACAAGAGACCTTTTGCACGAAGCATATTCACTTTATATTCACCTATTATCAAATCTTTATAAAACTATCCCAGTTACATTATATTCACTTATTATCATGTTTTTATAAAACCATATAGACTGCACAATGTCAAACATGTATCTGAATTTCTTGCATCTCAGAGTGTGCCTTAGCACAAAACAATGCTAATCTGAACCTCTTGGCTTGGCAAAATGAGCTGAAAAATCTCACGAGAACAGAATTTTTCCCCTTACCTTTCCAGTACTTGCTACTTCCAAAAATATCACAAGAGCAGCCTGGCTGGAAGCACAAGCACAGAAGGATCTGAAAATGAAAAACGGTGAAAGAAAGAAAAACACAACCAGACTTCGTTGAAAGTTCTGAAAAGGAACAGTCCAAATTTTTGAATGAAGGTGAAAGATGGTCTCTTATTTTAGTCAGTCCACTTTGTTATCAATCCCTAGCTTAAATGAGTCAGAAACCTTCATGTTACCTTGAGTCATGGCACTTTTAAAGTGACTGAATCAAATTCTCCTCTTAGTTACAAAACTGCAGCCCTATTGATGGCTGCTGTTAAACTACCTGAGAGCAGATAATTTATCTGAAAGGAGTATTACTATTTATACACACTAATTCCATTTCCTGATCCTTTTAAGAATATTTCAGAAACCAAAAGAAAAAGGCTGGGGGACGAGGGAAAGTAAAGAAAAAGAGCAGTTTTTTGACCTGTCAGTAAAGTTGAAGTGAAAGCTACAAGAAAGCTGAGCTGCCCTCACTCCTTGTTTTAGAATATGGATTGGGCACAGATATCGTTCAGCTGAGCTCTCAGCTGAAATACAGTGCTGTTTTTTCTTTACTATGTCTCTGCCTGGGGGTTCAGCTGTTTCTCATTGAAAGTGGCTCAAGGCATTAGGACAGTTGGATTCCTTTCTGTCACAGCAGGGAAACTTCAGATCACAGCAGCCTCTCCTACACAAAAATAAAGCTTTTATTTGAGCTTCTCGGGATTCCTGCTGCTTTTGAAGAGCTGTGCTAGTGAATGGAGTACAATAGTTCCTAGAAGATGCTGATACTCTAGCGAAAAGAAATAGGAGTAAAATGCCTTTTTTTGTCAAGGTGAAGTTCAGTTCTCGCCCTCTGCTAACACTGTTCTCAACTATTTTACACCTGCCACTCCAAAATCATTCCCATAGCTCCATATCTTAGAATCCAGATATCTCACTGGCCTCCCTATTCCCCAGCTTGGTCCCTTCCAGAAAGAAGTAGTCAAATTTTTCTTCCTGTCCAACACTCCTATCGTGTAACTCCCACCCTTCAGAGCCCTTACTAAATTAAGATGAAAGTTCTTGTCTACCTCTTCAAGGTTTTGCACTACTCCATCCCATTATATCTCTATTGTTGCTTGATGCCAGCTTCAACATCTCCTTCTCTTCCTTTTCCTATTCTAATTCATTATTTACTGCTGAGGCCTGAAAAAGTCTTGTATTCCTGTGTACCAGGTCCTAACTTCTCTCATTCAAATTCCTCTTGCAAAAAATACTTCTTCCATTAGGCTCACAAACACGAACATCAATATAATGCCATCAGATCCTAATAAAAATGCTAGTAGTTATCAGCAGTCTCTTGAACTCAGTGTGTTCTCCTCAGATATTGTAAGATCCTTGGGGCAAGGACTGTGCCTTTTTATTATATACATTTTAGTGTTTCTGTTCACTGCCTGAATGACTTGACCTTTAAAAAAAATCTCTAAATCGTTAATCAAGAAACAAATTTGGAGATGAATCTCTGCTATGAGCCTGAAATTCACTCTACACTTCCATTTGTGCCAACAAAACTTTGCTCACACAAACATCCATGAAAGTGAAACAAAAAGAGCCGCAAACTCAAATGCAAAAGCCTTAGATATAGTCACAAATAATTCTCATTATTTGCCCTTCTTTGTTGCTGTCTAAAAAGGCAATTGGGTTTCAGGTTAACCTGGACTTAGCCCAAAAATGGAAAGAAAACTATTGCTGATGTTTTATTCCTCAATAGGGTAGATTAATTACCAAGCTCTGTATAATAAACTGAAACAAAGCAGCTTAAAGAAAACAATTCAGGAAAAGAACATCTCTAAAATAAACAATAATGTTCTCGTCCGGAAAATACATAATTGGTCATAGATAAGCTAGTTGTAGTGCAGATCATATTGCTTATAAATCAGTAGCAGAGCAAAATAGAAATACTTTATCTGCATGAGTACTCCTGGATTAATACACAGGGGTAGTGAGATAATCTGAAAAAGTGTGTGATTGTATATTCAATATCCAAAGAAATTATTCAAAAATCAATACTTGGGGCTGTACCTGCTGTTTTGTTAATTTTCACCAGCACTTCCCTTATATGATGGAGGAGAAATAACTCAAGCAGTCTGAGCAAATACATAAAAAGAGAGGAGTGGCAAGAAAAAAATGTTTTTGAATTGTACCATGGCCTTTCTCTAATAGTCTCTCCTGGATCTTCCTTACAATTCATCCTGTCAAACAGCTGACGGGTAGTGTGTTCCTCAGACACATCAGCAAAGTCACTCATACAGCTTAGCTATCTGGAATGCAGATGCATTCACTTGCATCTGCTTTCTAGCCAGCTGCCAGAGTTTTTAAGGGATCATCATCCACAGATGTTTGACATACAGAGATGAAATAGAAGTTCAGATCAAAGGGATCCAGAGCTAATAAATACAATTGTCTTATTGTCTTCTGAATCAGACTCCTGAGGAGCTGGTGATAGTACCCATGTGGCTGTTAGAAAGTAATTTGTCTATTTTGTACTCTCTTGTGTAACTAGAAGACCTTTCGTGAGAGACACCAGGGCTGGAAATTGGAGACAAGAGGAAAAAGCAGTAGATCAACATCAAGCCTGCTACTTTATTTGTGTGTGAATTTTTGGTGCTTGGTGAAGGATGCTGGTTTGACATGGCTAGAGACTGAAGCACTCTACTTACCCTCAGACCAGATACAGCAAGTTGTGTGGGTCCCTCTCCACAGTGCACAGTAGTGTCAGTGGGGATGTCTACACTGCAAACCAACCAACCAACCAACCTGCGGCAGTGAGTCTCGGAGCCTGGGTCAACTGATTTGGGCTCACAGGGCTTGTGCTACAGGGCTAAAAATAGAAGTGTGGACATTCTGCTTGGGCTGGTGCTCTGGTTCAGAAACCTGCAGGCGGGGAGTAGGTCTCAGAGCCCATCTACACTCTTACTTTTAGCCCCATAGCCTGAGCCCCATTAGCCTGTGTTAGTTGAATCAGGCTCTGAGACTCACTGCCACAGGGATTTTTTTGCAGTGTAGGTGTATCCAACATGCCGCAACAATAGCTTGGATGTACTAATTATATTATTGAAAGGAGTGTTCAATGTCCAGGCCTATCCAAATCCTCGGTGTCCCTAAGGACTATCAACAAGTTTGCCAATTCATGACATTTATGGTAGTAGCTTTTTTATGTGTCAATTATCCACTGGAGAGTGATCACAAAACTCATTTCCCATATGCTACCAAACAGCCTTCAGATGGTAACAAGTTTTAAATACTATCAACCTGGATTCACACTGGAAACATAGAGGCACCAAAGCGATGGTGCTGTTCCCACTGTTGAATGATCTCCCATGAGCCATGGACAATGGGCAACATCCATACTCATTGTAGTGGATCATTCTATAGCATCTGATACTGCCAATCATGAGTTCCTGCTGGGGCATATCAGAGACCAAGCAGTGGGTATCAGTGGCAACTAGAATCAAATAGTTCAAACCATTCCATTTTTAATAATGTCAGTGGCTTGTAGTGGGAAACTGTACCTCTACCTCCAGAGCTCTCACCTGTGGAGTTCCACAGATTACTATCTTTTCCACCATCCTATTCAACATTTACATAAAAGCACTAGGAGAGACACAGTGGAGTTACTTTGGATTCATGCCAGTGTGAAAGCAAAATTAAGATCAAAGACTTTTCTGATTATTCTGGGAGACTAAACCTGACCACTGTTGAAGTCAGTGGTAAAACTCCTATTGATCATGCCTTAAGTGTACATTTACAGGAGGGAGAAGCAGTGGTATGCTGCAAATATTTTAAAAAGAGGATCCACATTTGTTTTCCTTTTCACCCTGTGTTATACAACATGCAGAGAGGCATGTGTGTGCTGGCAGAGGAGAGGAGTCTGGGGAATCTATTCATTCCCCCCATTTAAACAAACACTTTCTCATAACCATAACCAAGAAAGGAAGCAAAAGTCCTCAGCAAAGTTATATTAAGTGCATTAGCTACATGTTTATACTTTGTTTCTGAAAAATATACTAGCTGTATTGATAACATGGCAGTATTCAGCTTTGCAGTTTGACACAGGAGAGGGCCTAGTGAATATTTTTAACCTTGTATGGAAACCTAATTTTGTTTTGAAAATACCTGCCACTTGTTATGTTCCAAAGCAAATATAGTGCTCTTCAAAGCATGAATCCTGCAGATTAATTTTATCTGGTAGGAATGATCTATCAGTACCAAGAGAGAGTCTAACACCTTCATAGGAAACCTTGCCTTCCATTTGGTGGTGGGACTTTAAGAAGGAGCTCTTGCAAACCCAGAGAATACACCTCTAGGAAGAAGACTTGCCATTTCATCCAGAAAGGAATCTTAGAAAGGGTTATATTTAGGATACACTACTAGATACTAACCTGCTTGCGTAATGCTCAGTTGCATACCATTGGTAGCTAAAATGCGATAGCTTTGCATTTTAAACATATTGGGTCAAACTGTGATCACATTTAGATGAATGTAAATCTGCAAGTTACTCTAGCTATGTACCAGTGTAACTGTGGTAAGAATCTAACCCAGTCTTTCAGTTAAATCACATGATTCTGTATTTCCAGTGCTATGCACAAAGTTCTCTCACACTGGAAATTTAAACCAGATGTTATATTGGTGTGCCTGAGAATAGAATTTGGTCCTGAGAGAGCAAAAACATTTATGTTGTTAGTTTACTATTTGCATTTTATTCAGCTTGAGCATCTCATATCACAGTGCCCTTTTATTTCAAATAAACTACTTTCACTTGTTAAGAATGAATGGCAGCTTCTAGATGTAAACTTCAAAACAAAAGGGAAAAAAAACATAACCAAGAGCAATATTTCTTTAAAAAAAAATACAGCTGAGAGATTTGGATGAAAGATTTTGCCTTCCATCAAGACCTCATAATCCTAATTATCACAGTAACAGACCTCCCTCCCACAAAGCAGCTAAGTCACATATTGAGTTGCCTACCATACCCTGCAACATTTTTAGCGTGTAGTGTTGTCAGTATGTGACATGGTTTTCTGTAGGTATTAAGCAAGCCCCTTCTCTCAGGAAATGCTCCACATCTCTTGCAGAGTTGGAACATAAAATGTATTGCTTTTTAATACTATTGGCTGCCTTGTGATAAATGAGATCAATAGAACTGAACTGACAAAGCAAAGAACCAAAAGTCAGTTGGGTAATTTGTACCGAGGAGTGACCCTCTAAAGTTTCAGAGCTTGGGCTCTGATAAACACATCAAAGTTTGGGTACTTATCTGAACCTTATCTGAACTAAGTAAAGTCCTAAACCTCCTGGTCTACAAAATTGGGTTGGAAATATCACAAGAGCAAGCTTGTACTGTATATGTCAAAATCTGGTGTCTGATCTTGTTCTTATTGAAGCCAATGGGAGTTTTGTCATTTTCAAAATCTTGTAATTTAATTAGAATCCTGCTTTTAGTTGTCGTTAAGGCATCTAGCTGTCCTGCTTTGTGAACAGCACACACCATACTGTGTCACACATTAAGAATAATGGCTGGATATGATGCCTAATTTCCTTGCTATCAATAACTTTTCAAAAGCTATTATATACCACATCCTGGATTAGGAAAAGAAATGGCCTCAAAAACACCAGGACTAATCACTACAATCAACTTTACAATTATCCTTTCAATTACTGTCCAGTGACAGCGAAAGGAACCGTACCCTGTAATCATTCACACATAATGGGTCAAATTCTACTCTCCGTTAAGCTGGTGTAAATTTGGAGTAATTGCTTTGATTTTATCAGGGTTGCCCCAGAATTACACCAGTATAGCAGAACACAGAAGTTAACTCATTATACCTATTTGACTTCATTGGGTATTCTGCACCTAGATCGTGCCAAGATCAATACCCTCAATAAGTGACAACTCCAGCTGATAATGCCCTCTCTTTATTTCAGATTGAAAAATTTACTGAAATATTATTTGTGTTTTTCTTTATACCATGATTCAGCTTTCATGAAAAGAATTTTCTAGGCAGGGTGCAGGACTCGTTCAGCCATTACTCTAATACCAGGGCAGCTCCACTAGTACTAGCTCTAGTGGAAGAGCTAGTATACGAGACATGACATCTGTGTCATCTTGCTCTGCCCTGACCAGGTCTAGAAGACACATTGGTTAAAAGACTGGCTGTACTCAGGGGACTTGTCTAATGTAGCCCTCTGAAATTGCTATCATGTGTGGAGCTGCCGTACTGTTAGAAATATGTTGAGGGGGGAAGGAAGGGAGGAAGAAAAAAAATTAGTGTAGACCCAATCTTTGTATATGATCAAATAAAGTACATGGATATGCTGTGGGGGGATACATTTGTCTTGTGCTTTAAGGGCCTGATTCTCTTTACACTGGTGTCTACACCGTAACTCCATGAACTTAATTCAGATTTACACTGGTGAGACAGGAGAGCCAAACCCTTTTAGTTCAAAAATAACAGATATAAAAAGGAAAACAAAAAAGGGCCTTGACAATTATTCCTTGGCAGGTTCCAACTTCCCCTTCGAAGTAAATACTCACTCATACAAAATTAGGCAGACATCTCTGCATATCCATAGCCAGGGAAGACACAGATGGACTCAAAATATGAGAGAAAAACAACAGGCAGTCACTTTAGAAAGGAAAACATTATTTTGATATTTTCTAGCTGTTACTTTTTTGTGCACACACACACTCACTCAGGTTATAGAGTGAAGGGTAGGTAACAGATAGGAAATACTGAAAAAGCACTTCACCCTACACTATTCCAACTGCCAGCACTATTCTCGTAGTCAGGGTCTGTACTGAAATGTCAGTCTGAGAACACAGAAAGCAAATACCATGCACCAGCAAAGGCCATGCACGACTTGGGAGTGAAGCCAGATCTGACAATTGTTGTTCTCTGATATCCATTGGTAAAAGAGTGATCATGTGTAGCCAGACCTATGGGATGCATGAAGACTTCATTCCGGATATGGGGGATCATTCTCACTTAGAGACCACATTCCTGTGTGTCTGAATTGTCCTGCTGATGGTAAGGAAGATTTTACATCTCACAGATCAACTTCTAGATGTGGTACAAGGATCAGGAATATAATACTTACAAAAAGACAGGAAGCAAGAGTTGATGCTCTGGAGCAGGGATGATATTAAGTGAGGCTAATGGCCCAAGCGAAAGCAGTATTTAACACACCCATAGACAGTTTCACACACACAGGGATCTCTATACTGCAGTTCTGTCACAGCACAGAAATGGAGTTTTTAATGATGTTTCCATTTGATTTGCTCCCATTATTGTCTAATGTTTAAGGCAATGGGAAGACAGTGTGGTCTGATGGCTAGAGCACATGACTAGGAGGCAGGCCTTCTGGTATCTAATCTTAGCACTGCTGCTGACTTGCTGGGTGAGCTTTGTCATTCATTATTTTTGTAACTTATTATTTATTAAGCAACAACCATCATATAAACAAGTTATAAAAAAGATAGGTCCTGTCCTAAGGAATTGATTATGTAAAATGTACAATGGGCAAGTAATTTAACCTCTATATGTGCCTCAGTTATTTACCTCCCTGTTAGACTTAAACCATTAATGTTGATAAAGTGGTTTGAGATACTTGTATGAATCATGCTATATTTCAACAAACTATTATTAATAAAATGGGCCCACCCTAATAAAGCATATCTATTCAGAAGCCCATACACAGAAGTGCAATCATCACAGACTGCAAATCCCAGCATGAGATTACCCTGCTTGATCTAATTTGCCTTGGCAATGAGTTACATTGTATCACTGTAGGCTGCATCCATCTGTAGGCCACACTTCACCCCCCTACCCCCCACCCCCGATCTAATGACTGTGGTTTTTCATCTCCTTTCAAATACGCACGCCTCTGAGTTTTAATTACCATTAGCCCATATGCTGATAATTAATCTATTCAGTCTATGAAATTATGTTGGTGACAGGAAATGGAGAAGGTTTTGCCAATTTATCTAAGCTTTTCTAGGGAACATCCAGATAACAGCAAGTTGCCAAATGAGAGCTATACTCCCACTACCACAGTCTGTAACAGTGTGTTGCCTGCTTTTACAATCCAGATTTGATGATTCAACAGCAGAAGAGCAGAATAACTAAGAGGCTACCTTCCGCATGCACATCACAGTGGACGAAGTTCTCTCTCTCTCTCGCGCGCTCTCTTTTTTTTTGAATGCCGTATATTTTAAGCAATTTCAGACAATTCTATGGATTTATCAGTGTAAGGGAGATCAGAGAGAAGGAGACAGAGGATTCTGGTTTGTATCAGTTACAGACAATGGAGGAAGAAAGGTTATTGTTGCTTCACTCTGGTCCTCCATTAGAGGCTATTAAATGTGCTCTCTGCAATGTGCCTAAAGTCAGTTTTTTCCATTCAAACAGAAAAAAAACCCACATATATCAAAAGTCTTCAAATATTAGGCAAACTTCAGGTTCAGTTTAACTCTTCAAGGATCAGATTGTCAACTCAGGCCTTGTCTGTTATTAAAAGAAAAGAATTCTAATTCTTTCCAAGAATTCCATCAGGAAATGTTTTCAGACAAAATTGTCTTCTCTGTAAACAAACAAACTTGGGCTAGCAAAAAAAAATCTTCCTTAAAAAACTCCACTTTCTACAGACTTAACATACGGTTACATAGCAGTCATTTTATACTGATGAGTGCATTTGAGTATATTCTTTTGCAAGACAAAACAGAGCAGTCATTGTTTAGCTTTGATTATATCAACTGTAGCCAAAAAAGGCATTTGTCATTACTTTAACACTCTAGAGTCCTGATCAGGATTGGGCAGTTACTGGGAATTAGTTAGAGAGGTAAATTTTGCCAAGTCATCTCTTAAACTTAAATGTTGGTCAGGATATGGCATTCTAAAGTGTGAGGTAGGTTTCCTCCCTCTAAAGAAGGTGGTGGTGATCTCTGCTAGTAATGGTTCCGAGGTATTCCTGACGCTTTCACTAGCCAAGAACAGCATGGATCTGAGTTGCAGGTGGTGGCTTGGTTTTCCTATAGTGCTTCTAGAATGTTGTCCTGCTGTGTGAAGGGGCAATAAGGGAAGGCACCATGTCATCAGGCCTTCATCTGTTGAATGGTTATTGGTGTCCTGAAAGGCCGTCTCAGATTAAAATGATTTCCTCTGAGAAGTGGGTTGATAATTCACAGTAGGATGTGCTGGGTTCTGGAGATGAATGGAGGTATTGGGGCTAACAATGAGGTTAATGGTCCAGAATAGTTCAGTGGAGATGTTCTAGTGAGCTGCTATGGTGAAGGAGAAGAAGAATTTCTTTGCTTGTTCCACAACCAGGGCATCACTGATGCTTGGGTTTTCTTCCTTTCTGCTTCTGTCACAGGTCACCAGAGAACCACGGAGATTTATTGGGGTGATGGAGAGGGAAGCGTTTCTTGAGTCCCAGAGAGTTAATGGCTGTGGCTAGTTATTAACCAAATCCTTACTAATTTGCTAGATTTACTAAATATTCTATCCCAAAGCTTTTTGGAAGTGTGGAGTTATCTGCAAGGATATTTTGAGCTTCCAGCAGCAGTCCACTATGGTTGCTTCTTCTTACTTGAAGACCAGAAAGGTTTTAATTTCTGTCTAGAGGAAGTGGTGGTTACTCCATCATGGGGGAGGGGGGGTTCTCTGGAGCCACAGGCAGTCCAGAAATAAGTTCCAGGACATGAATAGCTGTATGTGGGGGTTCACTAAGATTATCTTCAGAAAGTGTGGAGAAGAGATTTGGGGCCATTGCATCAAAGAAGTTATCACCATGGGTGTTGTTGCGTCTCAGGAAAATAAGAATTGGGAATTTCATCACTATATCAGATCTCAGTTGACTCCTCTAGGAACCAGTGTTTTTAGAGGTATACAGATTAGCAGCAAGCATTGTCTCTGCATTCACAGAGTAGTGAGATACTTTCAAAGGACAAACATTGAGAGTTGAATGGGCTTAACATCTTGTTGCTTGGGCCCTTTAGGAGGTTTGTAGATCCCAATATGGGTCATATTCTCAACTGCAGTCAAGTTATGGTTGGTAAAGAGTATAGGGTAAAGAGGGGAAGCTGCAATCTTCCAGTCTGAGGCCTGGGTTGGGGCTGGTCTTGTTCCCATTGTCATTTAGAGCATCCTCAGTGCTGTTCTAAATTACACTCTGCTGCCTATAGCCCCGAAGAGCCATTCTAGTTGCCAGGGATTGCTGGGGCATAAGGATGGCATGGTCACCTACCCAACCTCCTAGGACCACCCTTCCACCCAGGGGTGGGGTATCAGTTCTATGCCTCCCAGCTATTTCCCTTACACACACTTGATGAGAACAGTGCAAAGCAGTTGGCATAGACTCTGGGATCAGATTTATAGCATCTGCATGTGTAGACTAATGAGGCTATGTCTATACTACAGCTGATACAAAGTATCACTATAGTACTGTAACATAGACACTTGCTACAGTGACAGAAGGTGTTTTTCCATTTCTGTAATTAATCCAACCCTCCAAGAGGCAGTAGCTTGGTTGATGGATGAATAGTTCCGTCACCTTAGTGCTGTCTACACTGATGCTTAGGTCATTTTAACTACGTCGCTCAGGTGCATGAATTCCCCTCCCCTTCCCTGGAGCAACATAATTAGGTGTTAGATGTCAACCAGGCCTAGATCATAACATTTGGAATCCATACTATATGCTTTTGGGGAATCATCACAAATCATTGTTCTGAATTGGTAAGTCTTTTACTAGCAATTTTGTCTTAAAGAACGTGTAAGTACTTTTCTGGGAGTGATAGAATGCTTCAAATGCAGCTTTAGTGGGAAAAGAAATTATGATCTGAGATGCAGTTATTATTACACTGGCAGTGCACTGGTCTGAGAGTCAGGAGAGGTAGGTTCTGTTTCCAGCCAGGGCCAGCTCCAGGCACCAGCTTGCCAAGCAGGTGCTTGGGGAGGCCACTCTGGAGAGAGGCGGCAGGTCCAGCTATTCAGCGGCAATTCGGCGGACAGTCCCTCACTCCCACTTGGAGCGAAGGACCTTCTGCCGAATTGCCACCGCAGATCGCGATCACAGCTTTTTTTTTTTTTTTTTTTCCGCTTGGGGCGGCAAAAACCCTGGAGCCGGCCCTGTTTCCAGCTATGCCACTGCCCTGCTATGTGACACTTTACCTCTTCATGCCTCTGTTTCCCCTCTTACAATTTGTCTTTCTTGTAAATTTAGACTGCTAATTCTATCTTTTAGTATATGAGTTTCACAATTCCTAGCACAATTGGACCTGGATAGTGGTTGGAGACTGCTGTAATATAAATAGTAATCCAGTGAGTTTGTGAGTTTTGAAGTTGGAGTTTTAGACTGCACTGTGGATGGAAACAGGTGCAGTGTTCAGATGCTTGGAGGACCGCATTTTCATGCTTTCTAATCTTTGTCTTTTTTTTTTTTAAGTGTAACCTTAACTTTGAATTTCCAGGAATTCCAAACGTGTTTTATTCCTGAAAGGAGAAAGAGAGAGTGTATGCATGTGTACACATGTATATAGGCGAAGGCAGACAGACTTTCCTACAAACTATACTGAAATTTATAACTTGTATAAAGAAACAGAAGATATTCACACCCACTTATTGAGTTCATCAAACTCTAGAAACATATCTGCTTTGAATTCCAGGATCCCATGGAAACATATTTGTATATGTTTTCCTTCTGTGCCAGTTCCCCCCTTAGATCTCAGAAGGGTTGTGTTTATTCTTTTGTTCATTTGTCTTACGTTAGCATTTTTTTCTACCACTAGTTCCTGAGTTTGATTTTCGAATTGGATGCCCTACTTTGGGCCCTCAGTGCATCTATCTCCTGAGAGCTGCCTTTGCAAAGCATAACAGAAGTTGTTTTGATTAACTTTCTTCAATGTACACTGTATCAATGAATTTACAAATAGTTCCACTACATCAGGGGTGGGCAAACTATGGCCCACGGGCCCCATCCGGCCTGCGGGACCGTCCTGCCCGGCCCCGAGCTCCTGGCTCGGGATGCTAGCCCCGGCCCCTCCCCCGCTGTTCCCCCTTGCCTGCAGCCTCAGCTTGCTCGCTCCACGGCCAGCGCAATGCTCTGGGCAGCGGGGCTGTGAGCTCCTGGGTCAGCGCAACTGCAGAGCCCGGCCTGACCCGGTGCTCTGTGCTGCGTGGTGGCAGCAGCAGTGGTAGCATAGCTGTAGCACCATCAGCCACCAGTGCTCCAGGCAACACAGTAAGGGGGCAGGGAGCAGGAGGGGTTGGATAGAGGGCAGGGGAGTTCGGGGCGGTGGTCTGGGGGTGTGGGTGTGGATAGGGGTCAGGGCGGTCGGGGGGGGAACAGGGGGTTGAATGGGGACAGGGGTCCCGGGGAGGCAGTCAGGAAGAAGGGGGGGTTGGATGGGGCAGGGATCCCAGGGGGCCCATCAGGAATGAGAGGAGGGGTTGGATGGGGCAGCGGAGGTCCGGGGGCAGTCAGGGGACAGGGAGCGGGCGTGAGTGGATGGGGAAGGGGTCCCAGAGGGGCTGTCAGGAAACAGGGGGGGTTGGATGGGGCAGGAGTCCAGGGGGGGGGGCAGATAGGAGGTGGGGGCTGGACCACGACCCCCCTCCCCTAACCGGCCCTCCATACAATTTATGAAACCCGATGCGGCCCTCAAGCCAAAAAGTTTGCCCTCCCCTGCACTACATGATAGATTTCCTAAAGCATTCTAAGTAACCATTTGTTTCTTTAGAAGAGGGCACATGCTCTACTATCCATTTAATCAAGTGACAGAAGGAACAACCTTAATTGACAGTTACAAGAAGAACAATTAAGTAGACAGACAAATTTGAAGTTGTTTAAAATTGACTATTGCCCCTGCAGTGCTGCACGGCACCATTTTATTTTCCAGCAAGCATTAGAAATGTTAATAAGAAGTCACTATGAATTACAAACAGTGCAGAATTGCTCAATGGTCATTTCCACTTAGTAAAAAGTCCAGATTTTTAGATTAGATTTACTAAAAAGATCCTGGGCCAGATCCTATGTCCCAGACCCTTTGTTTGTGCACCAAAAAAGATAGAAACCTTTATCAAGCAGAGAGCTAGTTCATGATTCTCAGAGAGAGTGTGCTGAAAAAAATGCTTTGAAAGATGAATAGAAATAGTTGCTGGTAAAGCAGAAGGCAATATACCTGCACCTACATCCTTGTTGTTATTGTTAAAATTAACAAAAAGGAATAAGGTGACTGGTTAATAGCAATCAGGAGGAATAGAGGTACTTTTTTTCCCATAACCAGTTTGGAATATGCCCCAAAGAAGTTGGTAAGTAAAAATGATGTAAAGTCTGAGAAGACAGCAGATGTGAGAGAAGCTATTAC
This sequence comes from Chrysemys picta bellii, assembly GCF_011386835.1. Lineage (NCBI taxonomy): Eukaryota > Metazoa > Chordata > Testudines > Emydidae > Chrysemys > Chrysemys picta. The sequence goes on from NC_088795.1 coordinate 40,783,086, forward strand.
AATAAAAATTGTTGTGGTCAAAGGCCCTTCAATTGTAGCTGTTCAATGTGTGCAGAAAGGCAAAACCAACATGGTTAAATACACTTCATTTTCTCTTTAAAGCAACATTTGATGTCACGGAGCTTCACTTGCTCCAGTCTGTAGGCATATAGTGATACAAAACCAGATTGTGCCTGCAGCTATTGGGTGACGGAGGTTCTTTTCCATTTCAGATTATGCAATTGAAAGTAGTGCAGTTAAAGCCTGGTTCTGCAAGATGCTGAACATCCTCAATTCCCATTGACATTGAGGAGAACTGAGGGATCTCAGCACACACAGCCCAGAATGTGCACAGTATTTTGTTCTATTGGGTCTTTATTCCTTTGACTGTTTAACTCTGACCCTGTAATGTTCTGGGAGTTGAAGGTGCCCACCCGGCCCTTTTCAGGATCAGCCTCCAGTGAACAGCTTTAAGGATTTGATCAAGGGCCTTCTCCTCTTTTCAGCCAGTCAACCAAATGCCTTGATATTTTATGTATTACATTACCTTAATAAAATGATTCTTTGACTAAATGATTAGTTTGACAGGATTATTCGAACACATTAGTGTATACATTACACTGTACAGCTAGAGGTTATATATAAAGATAAAACAATATTTGTTTTTAAAATAAAATCTTTTTAAAAAAATCCCCTCTGTAAGGATAAGTATTGTGTTAATAGCAAGGAAATGACTATGCTAATGAAGTGATGTAATGTTAGTATGGAATTGAGTTTGAAAATTGTGTTTAAACTCTAACTACTGTGTTTTAAATGCCCCCTATGAGCCAGAAGCCTCCAGAGGCTGAACAGGCTCACTCTGAGTTGAGTAGAGTTTATAGGTGCTGTGCCTTGTCTCCAGTCAATCTGCCTCTCAAGCACTTACTAAACATTACTCTCCCTAACAATACTGAATAGAATTTTTTTTCCTTTAGGAGGGGCTCATTTTTAGAACACTGATCAGTGATTGTTAATTTGATACTATAACTCTGCAAAGAAGGTGGCAGACATGCTGAACTCAAAACCATATTAGAAGAGCTGTCTTAAGAATTGACTCAAGGGAAATATATGCACAGTGAGTGCTCATGGAAATATAACCTTGCTGCAGAATGTTCAGATAAATGAGAGAGAATGTCAGGCCCTGGAGATTACAGCCTATTTAGTAAAAAATAAAAATAAACATACAGATACATTTTCAGAAGGGTTCACTCATTTTGTTGTCCTCAGGTTTTGGGGGCCCAACTTGAGATACCTTGTATCTGATTCTCAGAGGCAGTGAAGATCTGCATCTCCGGCGGATATGAATAGGAGCTATGGGTCTTCAGGACCACTGAGAATTGGGTATAAGATGACACTAATTGAACACACAAAGATAGAAGCATAAAACCCTTCTGCAAATTTTTGCCATTGTGTTTATCTGCGATATATTGGAAAAAACTTCCCCAAGGACTTTCAATCTCCAAGGCACATTCCAGAATGCTACATCAGATACAATTTTTATTTCAAAGTAGTGAGAAAAAAACGGTGATCTAATGATTTCAGCATAGGTCTGCATGCCAGGAAGGCTTGAACTCTAATATGTCTCTGACACTGATTTTCTCTGTGGTTGAGGCAAGCTCCTCATTCTCTCTATTTCCACTTACCCATTTGTAAAATAGCATGGTAGAGGTTGCTTCCTTACAGGAGTATTGTGAGGCTCAATTAGCATTTGCAAAGGGCTCCGTGTTATTGTGAATGAAGAGAAGCTGAAAATACTCCATCAGGTAAAGTGGGTATTTCCAGTACCTTTGCATGATCAGATCTGCAGCATAGGTAGAGATAAGGTTAGCTATCCGTTTGCCTATTGTCCCCTCCTTTGAGGTGACTGTTACACAATAGTAATTCTGCTTTTTTTTCTGGTAGCAAAGTAGTGTCAGAGGATGGGGTGTCACAAAAGGTGGTGCTGGAGCAAAATGATAATTAAAAAGCGGAGACCAGGTGGGTGAAGTAATATCTTTTGTTGGACCATAAAGATATTACCTCACCACTTGTCTCTATCCTGGGACTGACATGGCTACAACTACACTGCATACAATAATTTAAAAGCAGTACGTCACTGCTTGGAAGGGTGTTAACAGGCCCTTCATCTTGAATAGTCCCTTGAAATATATGTTAACTATTTATGCTTAACAATCTGTTCCACTTTGTATTTAGCTGTTAGACCCTGAGTACATTGTCCAGATCTGAAGGAGAGCTCTGTGTAAGTTTGAAAGCTTGCTTTCCTCATCAACAGAAGTTGGTCCAACAAAAGATATTACCTCACCCACCTTGCCTCTAATATCCTGGGACCAAGACGACTACAACAGTACTGCATACCAGGCCAGATGTCATTCACCCAGGAATTCTGAAGGAACTCAAGTTTGAGCTGATAACAAAAATATGCAACCGCTTATTAAAAACAGCCATTAGTTCAGCGTGCATCTTACTCCAATAAGTCTTACACCTGTACCTGGCAAATAGGTTGAAGCAAAAATTAGAAATATAACAACAAAACCTGGAATATCATGAGATAATAGGTTTTAACCAGTGTTGTTTCTGAAAAAGAAAAGTGTCTCTCATATTCAAAGAATTCAGTCAATAAAATAATAGATACATTACATCAACCAGTTGTCCTTTATTTAGACTTCCAAAAGGCCTTTGACAACATCCCATACAAGACGCTACTAAAGAAGCTAAGTAGTTGTGTGATGAGATGCAAAATATTATCATGGATCAAAAAAATGGTTAGGAGACAGAAAGCAAAATAAGATTAAATGTTCAATTTTCATCATGGCAAAAGGTCAACAGCAGGGTGTCTCAAAGTTCTGTACGAGGTCCTATGTTGATTAATATAGTTATTAATCATCTTAAAAGCGAGGGTAGTGAGGTAGCAAAATTTGTAGATGATGCAAAGTTTTTTAGGTTTGTCAAGACTAGACAGGACTTTGAGGAATTTCTGAGAAACGTAAACTAGCTAATAGAATCAGCAATATGATAGCAAATGAAGTTCAGTGTCAACAAATACAAAGTAATGAACATGGAGGGGACAAATTTAAACTACTTGTACTGCTTAAAGAGCTCTAAATTAACTTTGTGAACACAGGTAAGGGAGCTGGGTATCATAGTAGAAAGCTAATGAAAGCCTCTGTTCAGTGTGCATCTGCAATAAAAGAAACCTAACAAGCTGTTAGCATGCATAAGGAGTGGGATGGAGAATAAGATGGAGTGTCAGCCAGGACTCTGAGGGACATATTTTCAAATCTGGCTTCTCAGGGTATATTTACAATGGAGCTGGAAAGTGTAATTTCCAGCTTCAGCAGACATACCCATACTAGCTCTGATCCAGGTAGCATGCTAAAAGTAGAAGTGTAGCTGCTGCAGCATGAGCCGTAGGAGGAGCTAGCCTCCGAAGTACATACCTAGGGTCTCAGACAGGACTGTTAACCAGTCCCACCGTTCTCACTACTGAGGCTATACTTCTATTTTTAGCACACTAACTTGATCAGAGCTAGTGCAGGTATGTCTACTTGAGCTGAATATTATACCTCCAGATGCAGAACAGACACCCACTTAAACTCCATTTGCAAGGTGTTTGTAGGCACAGATCGTGGTTTGTAGAGAATGAGCTACACATTCTATAACTCATAAGAGCAGTAAGAGGGCAATTTAGACTATCATTTTTATTTTTTTTTAATCTACGATATGTTTTTGTTAATCAGCAAAGGGAATCTGAGAGACGAGAGGAAAGGGAGTATATTATGTGCTGCCATATTACGTTATATACGCTTCAGTGAAGCAAGAGCAAGCATATTTAAATGCAATTGCAAGCTGTGTTTACATTAGTCTTTTCCTTAAATTATGCATCATGGTGGTGTCCTTGAACTCTTGCATTTCTTGTTTAAATGAATGCAGTGACATCTTGTGGGACTTTTCCCAAGATTCAACTAGTCGCACTTCCTGTGAATACATAAAACACCAAACCATCTTCCTTGAGTACAGAAAACATTGCAATTATTTTTGCTAGATAGTACATACAGTATTCTTGGAGCTTGCCAAAATTTCTAGAGCACCCCCGCAAACCAGATGAAATGCAGGATTGTTACCATACCAAAACCTTTCAATAAACCTAGACTGTTTCATCTAAGATTGGACTGAGCCATGAGTGAAAATGGGTTGCGTTTCAGGCACATTTACAGTTCAGAGACCTAAGTTACCAGAGAGAGATTTATAGTTCAGTACTGAGGCTAAACAAAATTCTTAGATATATTTGCAGCATTGTGCTCTGAGTTTATGGATTAATTCAAACCACTCACTACGCAAATAACGCAACCATTTGCTATCTATGCCTATAAAGCCTTTATACCACTATATATCATCATGTACTTTCTCAACTTAATTAATTCTACGTCACTGTGAGGTCAATGACTTACAATTTACACTAGAGTAAGAAAGAAGAAAATCGGGTTCATATATGGGTCAGATCTCCAGCTGGTATAATTCTGTGTAATTCCATCAAAGATTTTTTCTACAGGACACACCTGTTTGAATTCCTTTCATCCAATCTAATACATAGAGTGAAGTCAAGGAAATATACCAGACTTAAAATACTGACTCTGTGGCCTAACATGCAGCTGCCCTAAAACAATGAAAAAAATATCTGCCTGTATTGTAATTATTTATAGACACTTAATTGAAAGAAGAAAGGCAGGATTTGGCTAAATTGAAACTTGGTGTAATGAGTCAGAAGCAAATACCTCAGATCTTGTAAAAAGCCCCATCCCATTCAACCAGGGTTCAGCATATCCACAGACAAGGACCTATCCAAATGATCCCAAAGCAGGTATATAGGCTCCTAAGGGAATCAGTCTCTCTTATCCACTCAACATCACTGTCTGGCTGGAAGCATTCCCATTACCTAGTAGTTCTGACAGATTGCCCCTGCTCCCACTCTAGTCCATGCTCATTTCCACACTAACTAGTCCCTGCTCCAGCTTGCATCTGCTCCTGCCTCAGCTGGCTGCCTGGCGATTCTGACACTTGAGCCCAGTATCCTGTCTTCTGACAGTGGCCAATGCCAGGTGCCTCAGGAACCTGTGATGTGCTCTCCCAGAACTCCTGATAAAGAAGAAACATCCTGATTCCCCAAAGAGCTCAAATTATTGTCACAGCATTCTCTTCCAGCATGAAGGAGGTCACACTCCACAGACCACACCACGTGGTACTGGGAAGTGAACAATAAATAGCATGCATCCTTTCAATCTGTCCTTGGCTGGCTCCCTGTTCCCCATGAGGACCTGCTGGGCATCTCCTGCAGCTCTAGATTTGATAGTGCTGTCTGAACTGGCTCTGTAATGCCTTTCCATCAGTAAAATCAGTTAAAGAGAAGCATCTTGCATTCTATCAGAGAGAGCTCCTCTCTCAAAACTGGTATTATGTCATTCAGATTTTAGACTGGGGTGGGGGGGAGAAAGTAATTGCTCCTTAAACTATTTTTAAAACTCTAACACAGCATTTCTCAAACTGGGGTCTGGGGATCAACTCCTCCCCTGCCCTCCCAGTGCCTCCTGCACACTGGGGAACAGTTGTTCCCTGGCATGCGGGAGGAGCAGGCATAGGGTGCACTTGGGGGAGAGGGGGAAGAGGAGGGGCAAGGATGAGGCCTTGGGGGAAGGAGTGGAGCGGGGGCCTTGGGGGGTCTGTAAAATTTTTTTTAAAAAATTGGGGTCCTTGAGTTGCTAAAGTTTGAGAACTGCTGCTTTAACCTATCAATGCCAACAGATTTATATGACTTTATACCATTAATTACTACCCCACTTCTTCGTGCCCTGCTCCACACAGGCAAGCACAGTAAATGTAGGTCATGGATACGTCCCTTTTTTGTTTTAAAAGGTCTTTTCTTATATTTCTGTTTCTTTCTGATGTATATCGTTGTGTGAAAAGGATGATAAATCCTTTAAACATTCACTGGTCTCCTTCAAATCCCATGTTTAGCTCCCTCTTTCATTTCTAATCATTGACATGCTGATTACAAGGCCTCATTTTTCTACTTAAGAGATTAGAACACTGTCCTTCCTCTTTGCTCCTAGAAAGAACTTCTGTTAACATAGAAGCTGCCACAATAACATTGTTGGCAAAAAGGGGCTGCCACCTTGGAGTCCAGTGTGGTAGAGCTCTGGAGTTCCACTCCACTTGGAGACAGGTGAAGCTAGCAAAACCTGAGGGTGCACCCGTGAGGGGCTGGAAGGGGATATCAGGCACTGCCTTGTAACCATGTCAGGACAGTGGGAAGAGGTGTTGTAGCTTAGTGATCCAGTCTAAAGTGGGGTGAATGTAGACAGGGCTGGCTCCAGGCACCAGCTTGCCAAGCAGGTGCTTGGGGCGGCCACTCCGGAGAGGGGCGGCACGTCCAGCTATTAGGCGGCAATTCGGCGGATGGTCCCTCACTCCCGCTCGGAGCGAAGGACCTCCCACCGAATTGCCATCGCGATTGCGGGGTTTTTTTTATTTTTTTTTATTTTTTTTGCGCTGCTTGGGGCGGCAAAAACCCTGGAGTCAGCCCTGAATGTAGAGTTCTACACGGGAAAGAGTTCAGGTCAAGGCCTGTCACTTGGAAAGAGTGCCTGGTGGGGAAGAGATCACAAGAGCAGCTGCCCACTGAGCCATCACCGTCCTTATACATAAAATAATATTAATCTCAGACTGATTTTAACCAAAATACAAATGCTTTGAAGTCACTAGTGGAAAAAGAAGAAATACGGGCCAACAAGTTTATGAAATATACTGAAATTTTCCTTTTATTTTCAAACTTGCCATAATGTGAATATTTCTCTAAGAAGGTTTTGCCAGATATTTTCTATATACTGTAAAAAAAAAATCTATTAAAGAGTGCCTATGTGAAAATCAAGGCACAATTTAATAAAACAAATACAGAAGTACAAATAGATCCAATGTCCTCAGTACTCTATCCAGTCAACCAAAAGAAGACCTCCTCAGTTCACTCACCCTGAGCTGGGGAAAAGAAAAACCGTAATAAAATAGCCCCAAAAGTCCTTTACAGTACACTAGGGGGTAACTGCTTCCATTTTTGGTGATCGGTCTAACACTCTGCATGTGAGTAAATAGTAAGTCCCCTCCCCACCCCACCTCCAATATACAGTACTTTTGGTGTCCCGGAGTTACTGAAATGTTCTAGCTAATGGTAGATTTAGCATATGGTGTTAGTTACAGATGCTTTTTAACTCTGACAGCATTCAAGAAAACATGCTCAGAGTTCATTCGTCCCTAGTACAGATTGGTGTCTAGATTCCAAGGCCTGTTTATACTGTACCTAAACAAAATAAAAAAGAGCAAATTCTTTTGTTTTACAGCTAAAGAGAGAAGTCTGTTAAATTCTGACATTTAATATTAAAACTGGAATATGTAGGCATTAAAAATGTAAATTCTAACGTTAATCTTCACTATAAAATAGACATGTGGGTTTACTAATTACAATTCTTTAGAAAAAAGTGAAGTCAGCCATTCAGGAATTAGGACGAAGACTACAGCATGGATCTGCACTCAGCTATACTAGTGTAAATCTGTAGTAACTCCGTTAACTTTAATGGAGGGAGAGCACATAACAGAACAGCTCTTTAACAATGAAATACAATAATGTCTCATCTGTGCTTTGCAAACACTGCTGGCTGCCCAGTCACTTCAGAAAAGTATTTTAAAGCCTAGGTGGCAGATCCTCAGCTAGTTTAAATTTTTATAGCTCAATTGACATAATGGTCACTCCGAAAATTTGCACCAATAGAGGATCTGCTCAGGTTTTAATCCACAAGGTACTTAATGTGCTGAGACATGACTACCTTACCACGCACAATACCCCAAGACAACTGTGTACCATATAGATTTTGCAGCTGGATAGACGCAGGTTCCAGCTATCAGGGACTGGGAATTGAGCATTCGAAACTGCAGTACTCCAGCTGTGCAATGTAGCCTTCCCAAAAAATCAAGCTAAGCCCAAACCAAACAGCTTTTATATCATAGTGTAGAACACTCCTTTTCTATATAGCTGTCATGAACTGGGACAAGGGTGGTTATAGCCAGTATCAGGCACCAAGCAGGGCTGGAGCAGACTAGGAATAAAGCAAGTACAGGAGAGATCATAGCTGCAGGCACATATATTGAGCATCGAGAGATCAGTTGATGCTGCTGGGTTTAAGAGCAGATTTGCTGACTTAGTCAGGTAAAGTGGTCAATTAGGTGGCCCTGCTGTGGCTCAGCTGTGATTACAGGCTGCTCTGAGATAGGGCAGACACAACTGCAACAGGCCTCATTCCTGACAATAGCCATTCAAGAGAATAATAGGGTGATAAGGAACAGCCAATTTGTCAAGAACAAATCCTGCCAAACTAACCTAATCTTCTTTGACAGGATTACTTACCTAATGGATAGGGAAAAGCAATAGATCTGATTTATCTTGATTTTAGGATAGCTTTTGACACTGTCCCACATGACATACTTATAAGCAAACTAGAGAAATGTGGTGTAGATGAAATTACTATAAAGTGGGTGCACATTTGGTTGACAAAATGTACTTAAAGAGTAGTTATCAATGGTCAAATTGGATAGGCATATCTAGTGGGGTCCCACAGGGGGCTGTTGCTATCCAATAATTTAATTAATGCAGGGCCGGCTCCAGGCACCAGCTTAACAAGCAGGTGCTTGGGGCGGCCAAAGGAGGTGGCGGCACCTGCGGCAATTCGGGGGTGGCAGGTCCCTCACTCCCTCTAGGAGCGAAGGACCTGCCGCTGAACTGCTGCCGCCGATCGCGGCTTTTTTTTTTCCAATTGCTGCCGCCGGGGCGGCAGAAATGCTGGAGCTGGCCCTGAATTAATGACTTTGCTAATGGGGTGGAGAGTATGCTTATACAATTTGCAGATGACACCCAGCTGGGAGGGGTTGCAAGCACTCTGGAGACAGGATCATAATTCAAAATGACCTTGATAAATTGGAGAATTGGTCAGAAATCAACAAGATGAAATTCAATAACAGTAAGTGCAAAGTACTACACTTACGAAGGAAAAATCAAATGTACAACTACAAAATGGGGAATAACTGGCTAGGGGGTAGTATTGCTGAAGAGGATCTGGGGGTTATAGCAGATCACAAATTGAATAAGCAAAATCAGATGTAGATGCAAAACAGACTAATATCATTCTGTGGTGAATTAATAAAGGTGTCATATCTAAGGCATGGGAGGTAATTGTTCCATTCCACTCAGCACAGGGGAGGCCTCAGCTAGAATATTGTGTCCAGTTTTGGGTGCCACCCTATAAGAAAGATGTGGACAAATTAGAGTCTGAAGAAGACCAACAAAAATATAAAAGGCTTAGAAAACCTGACCTATGAGGAAAGGTTAAAAAAAAGTGGATATGTTTGGTCTTGAGAAGAGATGGTTGAGGGGGAAATATAATGATAGTCTTCCAACAGGGCTGTTTTAAAGAGGATAGAAATCAATTGTTCTCCATGTCCACTGGTGGTAGGACAAAAAGTAATTGGCTTAATCTGAAGCAAGGGAGATTTAGGTTAGATATGAAGAAAAACTTTTGAACTATAGCAATAAATAAGCATTAACATAGGTTACCAAGAGATGTGGAATTCCAGTCTCTGTTAGGTTTTTAACAACAGGTTAGACAAACACCTTTCAGGGATGGGCATACTTGGTTCTGCCTCAGCATGGGGTGGCTGGACTAGATGACCTCTCAACATTCCTACCAGCCCTACAATTCTATGATTCCCCAAGAATCCCTGTGCGCTCTCTCTCAAAAATAACAGAGAAAACAAAACAAAAAACCCTACACACCATCCTACATATTAAGACCTAAATCGGGTCCTTTGTTTTGTGCTATCCTGAAATATGAAACAGGTGGAAAGCCACCCTACCCAGCTGGTTTGAGACTGCTACCTTCTGGCCATGCTGTAAATGTGTGCCAGGGATGATTCTGGGAGGAAAGGGGCATAAACTGAAATGCCACTGCTCTCCAGCAATCCCTGATTGTGGAACAGCCTCTTGGGAATTGCTGCTGCCAGCTGTTATTTACAGCAGTCCTTAGGCTACTCTAAATTATGCCAGAGGCCAGTTTGTCCCCTAACAAGTCCCAGAAGTGAGGGAGAGCAAAGATATCTTAAAGCTACCTTTGCAAGCTTCTTTCACTGAAGAAAGAGAGGAAAAACACTTTTTTGGTTGGTTGGTTGGTTTGGCTTGTTCTGGGCATCTTGTAATCCAGAGCTGGACCTCTTCTTCCTAGCCAAACTATAAGTATAAATCCAGATAAGATGAGAAATAAATGTTTGCTGAGACTTGATCAGCCTCCTAGGCCTGCAAGCTATGTTCTATACGTGGAACCTGAAAAGGACATAGACCTACAGCAGATAGTCCAGTGGTAATCCAGCAGGTCACTAATATTAACCAGGAATCAATGGCAGTAGAAGAGAATCAGGCCCAAAGCCAGGATTCATCAGGAGGAATCAAATGACTCCAATAGCTAGGACATAGAAATACAGCAGATAATGGTCTCAGTGTTGATCAATTTTCTTGGTAACTATGTTCTACTGGATGTGTTACAAAATTCATACTATTCTACATGTTTTTTATTAATGTTGCATTTTGTATTTCAGTGATACATCTAAATACGATAACCCCTATAGATGTAAATTGTAAACTTATCTTCATTTGGTGGTTCCCTGAATTTTGAAACTGAGATTTGTTGCTCAACCTATGAAATGGTGTTGTTTTTATGAATTTCCCTTTTTCTCAGGGGAAGTGTTGCTTTAAAGAAGTGAATGCATTCTACCAACAAAGTCACATTTTCTTTTTCTTTTAAACAATGCTGTATTTTTATATAAGCAGTAAGCATGCCAGACACTTGATGAAAAATGATGTGCACCGCATACTTGATTTATTTCTTAACATAAGTTGAAAAAACACAGTGGTTTTTAGGAATTAAGTTGTGACATAAAACAGAATATTTATGTCAAGAGAAGAATAAGGGGACCATTTTTCAATTAAAAACAAGGAACGTGGGTATGTTTCACAGACCATGCAAATTTACATGAATTGTATAAACATATGAAAGGGTCTAATTATGCTTTCATAACAAAGTATAGGGCATTATGATGTCAGGACAAATTACATTAAAATATGGAATTCATGTTACATTATGAAAGAGCCTTCATACAAAAGCCAGTAAGAATCAAAGGCAATTTTGTTCACAATGGGCCTTATCCTGAAAGTTGCTGAGTGCCTTTTATAGCATGATGGGGAACAGAGGCTGCTGAGGACCTCATTGGCAGCACTCAGAATCTTGCATGATAAATCCTACTAGGCTTGAGATTAGTTACCTTATAATTTCAGCAGACACCAAGATCCATTTTTATATAGTGTAAAACAATGAATCAAGTTTGCTACATTGCAATACAGTTCCAAGGGAATTGTGCTGGGATGAGATCAATATCTAAGGCAATTAGCCCATAGCAATGCATGATAGTTAAACATTACATTTTGTTTTCCCGTAAATACTATTCAAACATGTACCTGGCAGGCTTGGCAGAGCAGTCAGAGTCTACATTTTTGTGTCATTGAAACCAGAAGTTGCTTATAATGTAACTATCCAAACATTAGGCTTATTATTACTGCTATACGTTCCATTCCAGGACTCTGTGTAACAAAAATACCATAATTTCCTCCAGTGGTATTTAATAAGGCTCATTCACATTGTATCATAAATATCAATGACAAGGCACTCAGGTTTTGGCATTTGTACATAAATGGCCTCCTCCACTACAATTTTTTTTGCTGGACACCAGCCAGCCCCTATGTAGCTGGTTGACATTTTCTGTTGTTTTCTTTTAGACAAATTTAATATATTCAAACCAAACCAAACACACTCTGATATTTTTTCACAGCATTAACATTTTTGGCAAACTCTTTGCCCACATTGCATATCTAGGATGTCATATGCGTTGCAGCTTAACAGACATTTTGGACTCTACCCCATGTTAGCTTGGCATGGTTTGACCTTGCGTAAGAGTTTACTCCATGTAAGTGTATCTTACAGTGTCTATGAATGGAGCTGGGGGGGAGGAGGGGATTTAGACAAAAACAAAATGGCAATGAATATTTTTTAAACGTTTCACAAATTTTCCCTCCTCTCCCTTTTCCAACCAGCTGTACATATGAATTAAGAGGCACCCATCATTTCCACTGTTGGTTGATTAGGAAGCTTACTTTCTTAAGCTTCCTAGCAACTTTTATCATGTCTGCCACCTCAAGCTGAGCTCTGCAAATTGTTCAAAGCCATACAGTTCATAAAATATGTGCACTGAGATTTTCCAGGCGTGTAGGGGATTTAGCCATACATTGTCCATTAATCTGAATGGAAGTTGTGTGACAAAATCTCCTGAATTGCACTGAGGTCTGATCCTGCAAGGCACTGAGCATTGTGAACCCAAGCATGGGATTTACTTTAAGCATGTTTGAAGTCATAGGAAGTACTTTTGTGCTTAATGTAAAGTTTGCGCTTAAGTGCTTTGCTGAATTAGGGCCAGAATGCTCAGTACTTTGCAGGCCTGAGCTCTGAATCCCTTTGATCTTCACTGGGAAAAGTTGACCTTCCAGTAAAATGGAAATTCCACAACAAGAAGAAAAAGGAAGCAAAACTTAAGAGTGAAGTCTACTTCCTGAGCAAATGCAAGAAACAAAACATCATCCCCGGAGAACTCACCATCTATAACCCTCTGAACACTACACACAACTCCTAATATGCTAAACAGCTCAGCAGAAGGACTTCAGAAAAACTAAGGAAACATTTCCTACACCTCACATACTCCAGAAGGGGCCACCTTGAGCAAGAAATAATCATACTCCCACACACTGGAAGGGAAAAAATCAGGAAACCTACCTAGAGATCATGCAAGAAACTCAAAACTGTAACAAAAACCTGATGATGGCCATCCAACACAAAAACAAAAAGTGGAACCAACTGCAACCCACAGAATATCATCTCTGGGAGAAACCACGGTACCAGGACCCACCTCATGAACACTGCATAACACCTCAACATCATCAATTTATTAAGATTAATAATTAGCTACTAACTGGAACTAAATTATCTGTACTCTTCAAGGAATGGAACTTCTGTCCCACCGCAGAACCTGAGACCATTTTAACATGTGTAGAACTAGAAAAGTTCTTCCATTGACTCTGCCTCAAAGAATTCTTTCACAACAATGATGACGCCACCCACAACTACCCCTCTTCTGGCCTTCAGACAACTCAGCAACCTCACCAAGCTCATCATCAGAAGCAAGCTTGTTACTGATCAGGACACACTAACTCAAAGCAGCACCAGATGCTGCCATAATATCAGATGCAAAACCTAGACATACCTCCACTGCTGCAATGATCTGTACCTCCACAATGCACTTTTCAAGATCCATGGGTCCTACTTATGCCTATCACAACATGTGGTGTACTTTATCTAGTGCACCAACTGCCCCAATAATAAATATGTGGGTGAAATGAGACAATCACTATAAAATCACACAGAAAAATGATTGATAAAAGATGAAATCACCATATCACCTCTGGGTGAACACTCTTCATAAAGCTCCAGATCTTACCTCTCACTCCTCATCTTCAAAGGAAACCTGCACAACACCTTCAAAAGATAAACCTGGGAGCTTAAATTAATAATTTTGCTAGACACTAAAAATCATGGATTTAATAAAGACACTGGATTTATGGCTTATTACAACAATCTGTAACCCACTAATCCCCCTTTTTTGTCCTGTGACTGTGGAGGAGTTAACTGGTCATGTCACTGTGAATGGTCTCTTACAATGTGTGTTAACTTATGCGAAACTATTTGTTCCATCTTGTATTTAGCTCTGATACTGAGGCTACGTCTACACTACCCGCCTGAATCGGCGGGTAGAAATCGATCTCTCGGGGATCGAATTATCGCGTCTCGTCGGGACGCGACAATCGATCCCCGAATCGATGCTTGTACTCCACCAGCAGAGGTAGGAGTAAGCGCCATCGATGGGGGAGCCGCGGAGGTTGATTTGCCGCCGTCCTCACAGCGGGGTAAGTCGGCTCCGATACGTCGAATTCAGCTACGCTATTTGCGTAGCTGAATTTGCGTATCTTAAATCGACGCCCCCCCTCCCTGCTCCCCCGTAGTGAGGACGTAGCCTGAGTAACTTTCCCAGCCCTGAAGAAGAGTTCTGTGTAAGCTCGAGAGCTTCTTTCTCACAGCAACAGAAGTTGGTCCAATAAAAGATATTACCTCCCCAACCTTGTCTCTCTAATTTCACTCAAATAAAGTTTGGGGTGAAATCCTGGTCCAAGTAAAAACAATGAGAGTTCCACCCTGGAAAAATGAGATGCAGATGAAATAGAGGCAATGCTGAGTATTGGATCTGTTCAGATCAAATTGTTTTATTTTATAATGTGATATAAGATGGATGCTGTAGAATAGTAAACTCTATAGTGTTTTAAGATTCAATGAAGAGCAAGATAGAATGGACATAGAAACAAGTGCTAAATATTTAAGACTTATTTTGTTACTATCTTTTCCCTTTTCAGGGATATATTGGTATAACAAAGGTCACCTTACTAAGATATTACGGCCAGTTTTGACTTATTATCTCAGTACTTTTTTCACTAGACAATGAAAAAGTAGCATTTTTCTGGAGACAAAAGTTATACTCCCTGAAGAGCTAAGATCCCCTGCAGAGAACAATTTTGTATGCCTGAAAAGTTTGGCCTGGCAAACACAACTCCTAGAGTAGCTCTTGAAAATAAAAATTATTAAATGAAGAAAACCCAATTTTTATTTATATACTTATTTAGAGTTTTACACATTTCTACATGTGTTCTAAGTACTCCTGACATAACATAAAAGACCACATTTCTTAAGGTTGTCGAATTAGATGGATTTGCATCCAAAACACCATAAATTATTTCTATTCATACAAAGATGAACTCATCTCAGGCCATATGTTTTGGATCCAGATTTGCATTTGAATTTTAGAAACCTCAGATTTTGGTGACTGAATTCAGGGTTGGGTTTCATCCACTCTAAAAGATAAGTGACATTTGGCAAATTCAAATCCAATCTAGGAATATTTGGTTCCAGGATTTAGGTTTGGCCCAGTATAGAGAGAGTCCAGATTAGGATCTGAATGTCCTGAAAGTTTATGGATGTTTGAATTTGGTGTTTTGGTTTGGGCCCATCCTAGCAATAGCTTTAACTTTGATTAATATAAAAAACAACAACAAGGAGTCCTTGTGGCACCTTAGAGACTAACAAATTTATTTGGGCATAAGCTAAATTTGTTAGTCTCTAAGGTGCCACAAGGTCTCCTCGTTGTTTTTGCTGATACAGACTAACACGGCTACCACTCTGAAACCTTTGATTAATATGTATACCTCTGGGAACTGTACTGCATTCAAGAAAAAGGATGGTGTGGAGTAGGGAGGTTAATTAGATATGTATACAAAACCCTAAAATGATTTTATAAGTATCTGAAGCCTCAACAAGCTAGTTTAAAACAGATCCAGAATGGCTTGGACTGTCTTTCTCTTGTTCACTTGCTGGTGGGGTGGTGTACAAGTGCTTACTTTTAGTTTACACTTGTACTCAGAAACCTGGAACATTCTGATTCCTAATTTAGAATGTTCATACCAAATGCTTTCTAAGTTCTAAGTATGAAAACAAAGGCAGATCACCCAGGAATTTCTGATTAGGAAAGGCTGTTTCCCTTCACTGCTGAATCACCATTTGTTTACAAATCAGTATGTCCTGTATAACCATTACCTAAATGTCCAGGGTAAAAAGCAGTTTGTTTCAAAGTGGAACCATTACCCTACTTAACCTCTTTTAAGCAAAGAAAGTAGGGGGAACATGCTCCATCTGAAATGCAAAAATGTAAAGAAGAAACTATGGGGAGAGACTGCATACAACGGGCTCATTGGTTACAGTACATATAAGGTACTGTGTTATTGTGAAATAATATCAACATATGGGTGTGAAAATGCCATTTTTGATTGACAAAAGTAATTGGTTTCTGGGGATGGCAACCTGATGTGATAAAGAATGAAATAATGAGAGAATAGATGACACCTTAGGAATGCTAAAGGCACAAGGCAGAAGCCAAAATGTTCTCTACCACTCACCAAATGTAAAAAATCCAGTATAATTATGTCATTTCACTTCTATAGTGCCTTCCTCTCAAAATTCTTGACAAACATTAATTAGCTAAGCTTCACAACACACTCGTGAAAGAAGGAAGCATTAGCCTCAGTCTATTTTACAGATGTGGAAACTGTGTCTCAGAGAGGTTAAAAGACTTGCCAAGATCACAGGAAGTTTGTGACACAGCCAAGGATAGAACCCAGCCTGCCTGACACCTAGTGCTGTATCTTACCCATAAGACTGTCCCATCATAAAATTAAAAGTGTGCCATTATAGTCCGGAAGGGAGATTTTTAAACAAATTAGGAAAATAATATTTAAAAATATTTTTGAGGGTGCAGACAGTTGAAAAATAGTTTTAATTTAGACAAGTGTTTCCCTTATTTCAGTTTTAAATTCATCATTAACTAAAGCACTAGCAAAATTAGGACCCTGTGGGAATTTAGGGCCCAATCCTGCGAGGTGCTGAGCACCCTCAATGACCATAGAAGCTGATAGAACTGAAGGGCTCTCAGCCCATTGTATATACAGGTCTTTAAAGGCAATAGCTTGCTTTCAGTCCTAGGGATAGATCTTGACAGGGCCGGCTCCAGCTTTTTTGCCTCCCCAAGTGGCGGAAAAACAACAACAACAAAAACGATTGAACTGCTGCCGAAGTGCCGCCGAAGAGGAAGACCGGGATTGAAGGACCCACCACCGAATTGCCGCCAAAGACTGAAGCAGACCGATTGAGCTGCCGCCAAAGTGCCGCCGCCACTGACCCGGACGTGCCACCCCAACGACGGATGGACTGCCGGCCCTTTCTATTGGCCACCCCAGGCACCTGCTTCCTTCGCTGGTGCCTGGAGCTGGCCCTGGGTCTTGAGCTGGTGTAAACTGGCATTGAAGTCAATGGAGCTATGCTAATTTACACCACTTCACGATTTAGCCCATTGTCTTTATAATGGACACATTTTCACTTTTAATTTCATCATGCATAACTGATACCTTTCTTGCCCAAGATAGGTGTAAATCAATGGAGCCTTGCAGCCTCTGCCATTTCCCATTAGATCTCACAAGCTATGCCAGTGATGCCCTTTGCATTGCAAGGGGATGGAGCAGGCAATATGTCCACTGCCACCCTTCTCTGGATGTCCTACCAGAGAAGAGCAACTTTAATCTGAAAAAGCAACAAGGAGTCCTTGTGGCACTTTAGAGACTAACAAATTTATTTTGGCATAAGTTTTTGTGGGCTAGAACCCACTTCATCAGATGCATCTGGTGCCACACGGACTCCTCGTTTTTGCTGATACAGACTAACACGGCTACCACTCTGAAATTTAATCTGAAAGAGTACCTGAGCAATAGTTTAATATGGACTTGTTCTTGCCACATCCCCTCCACAACTAACTTTAAGAGCTGTGCAAGGAGTCCACACACTTTCTCTGCTTACCTCTGCAAAAATCTTCTGAATCAACTTTCCTCCACTGGGATCCCTGCACCCTGGGCTATGGTGGCAAAACCCAAGGCCAAATCCAGCCTGACTTTTTATTTCTAGCAACCTTTCGGTTAATTGTGATTTGTTTAGTAGGGTCAAACATCTGTGCTGCTCTATTTCAATGTTAATATACTTCATTCTAGTTACAAATGGAGGTTTGGTTTGGTTCTAATATACTCTGAGACCCTAAGGGCCTAAAAGCATAACCCAGATATAAAAACTGAATATTTTGAGGTTCACATATTCCTGGTTTCTGTAGGCGTAGTTTGACTTCTATATTTGGGGGGGAGGGGTCAGCTCCAGTCAGGCCAATGGATCCGCATATTGGGGGCAAATTCCATACCTGCCCGAGGCTTGTAATTTGTGGGGGCAACGCCCCCAACCTCTCCCAACTACACCCATGCATGGTTTCAGAAAATGGAATATGTGTAAGGATGCACAGCTTGATATAATGAGAAGTCTCATCCTTTGGTTTGGAGTTAAAAATGAGGACAGCTAATGTGGTTTCACTAAAACAACACTGTCTTATACAAATGCAGAAATATACTAAGCCTTAGCTTCAAATCTTCTCAAGTAACCGGTCCCAGAGAAATGGGTATGTGGTCTTCAACTTTATTACCCTATTATTGCTAGTATATTTTGAAATATATAGAATGCATGATATGAGTAGAGCTGAACAAATAAACCATGAGAAGAAACATTAGCAAACTTTTCAGCAAATGTATTTGCAGCCCTTTTTATTTGCTTTTGTGTGTGTGTGTGTGTGTGTGTGTGTGTGTGTGTGTGTGTGTGTGTGTGTGTGTGTGTAATATCTGTGGAGAGTAAAGCAGGGGCTTGTAACAGATTAGTTCAATTATCAAATGAAATTTATTTCATGATGAAATAAAATCTATTTCAGGCAGCATTGGAAATAGTTTCTAAAAGTCGTCATCCAATCAGGGAACAGAAACAATATCATGTGACTTAGGTGAGGCAACAGCTGAACTATAGAATTGTGAATATAGGGTATTCAAATACAACAAATGTCTCACAAGTAGTCAAGTATCAGGGGGTAGCCGTGTTAGTCTGTATCCACAAAAACAACAAGGAGTCCGGTGGCACCTTAACGACTAACAGATTTATTTGGGCATAAGCTTTCGTGGGTAAAAAAACCTCACCTGAAGAAGTGAGGTTTTTTTACCCACGAAAGCTTATGCCCAAATAAATCTGTTAGTCACAAGTAGTGTATAGTTGGCATATTGCTTTTCATACAAAAAACTGTTGAACTACTTCATATGGTGCAAAAAATTAGTTAAAATTATGTTCTGTCCAGAGACAATTCATAAACAGGAAAACAAGCTGAATTCATAGTGTGTCAGATTCTGATATACTTACTCATGTTGAATGGTACCATACTTCACAAATAGTCCCACTGAAGTCAATTGAACTAATTACAAAATAAGATGCTACCCAGGATGAATAAAGATATCAGAATCTGGCCCTGAATATTTTTTTCCTGTGCATTGTCCACCCAGAAGTGCAAGAAGTTCAAGCAAACAATATATATGTTGCCTGTTCCCCTGTTCTATCTTGAAAAAATCACCAGTGCCTGACTTTTCCACCAAAAGGCATGCAGAATTCTGTCTACTTGTAAGTTTGTAATTCATGCCTTATGTCAGGGCTACCAAACCAGTAAAAATATTGGAATGTTTAAAAAAATCATTATGTAGTTCAGGAAAACATTTTTGTCAGGAATGTTTCTGGAACAAATCTTCAGCTTTAGCTATTTCAAGTTCACGTATCAGTGATGGAATGCCTACTGGCACCAGGATGTATAATGGAATTGTCCCATAGGACGATTCTTTCCATCAGTGTTTTTAAGGTGTCTTTTTCAGATTCTTCTTGTAACAGCACATCATTTAACAGCTCATTACTTAATGGAAACTAAACAAAGCTTATTCTAAAAAAAGAAAATGTTGATATCTGTCACCCCACTGTGAACTTTTTTTTTTTTTTTAATGCATAACTCATTCTTGTGGAAAAGGTCTTCAGTCTTGTGGAGAGTTTGTATACCTCCAAAAACAGTCCCTCCCGAGTTATCCATCCTGCACAGCCTGGAGCGCAGAACTCAAAGAAAGAGTGTCATTGCAAAGAGACTTTTTTTCTGCAGCTGTGGGATGGAAACCTATGTAGATAGTTTGCAACAGTTTGGCTGAATAGTAATTTCTGTTCAGTGGATATACAGAAGATAATATTTTAGAGGTTCTGTTCATCCTTTAAAACAAAGGACATATGACAACCATCAATCTTAATAATCCCGAGCTGAATGGTACATATTGCTCTCAGAGATTTCCCTACACTCCCCCTAGGGCAGTACAGAGGCAAGGCTGGGTGCAAGGCAGGAACAGAAGGAACAAGGTATAACAAGAGCAGGCACAGTGGTGGGTATGAACATTGAGAAGCCAGTGTGGAGCTGCTGCTGCTGGCTTAAGAGCCAGCCTGCTAGCCTTTGCAGCCAATCAGGTGGTGTGGCTAATCAAGCAGCCTGTTGCCGGCCAGCTGTACTGATGAGACTGCCTGGAGATTAGCTCTGCTCCAGGCCCTGATTTGTGACAATACCCCTCTTCTGGAGGGTGCCATCTAGGGGCCTCAGAACCTGGTTTCTCAGGGTAAGCATGATGAAAGGTGCTCAGGAGATCCTGGGCATTGAAGTGTTCTGCAGGCTCCCATGAATTCTCTGGGCCATATCCACCCTAGTCAATTAGATATTGCAGTTTTCCTCAGAGCTGACAAGTCTAGAATCTGCCAAACTCCATATTCTTCTTCGCTCTGAATGATTATAGGCAGAGGAGGGGGAGTAGTACAGAATGGGAAGGGGTTCTTGACTAATGGATAGAAGACAGACATGAAAGACTGGGTGAATCTTGAGGGAATCTGGTAGCTGTAACTTGAATATAATCTGAAAAGGCACCAAGTACTTATGGTCCAGCTTCACTGAGGGGCAAGTCGATCACAGATTCTCGGTGGACAACCATTCTTATCCCCTACCCGGAAGCTAGGTATTTGGCTGGCAGGATCAGTGGGCATACTGTTAGAAGTCACTGAGGCAACCTTCAAACTGCCTCTGGCCTTCTTGGAGTATATGCTTGAGGTGGGCTGTGAGTTCGGTAACAGCGAGGATCGATGATTAGGAGAGGAATCTCTGGATGAGCACAAAGATGGAAACCATAGTTAGCAAAAAAGAGAGTCTGCTTAGTGGAGGCGTGTGTGACATTATTGTAAGCAAACTCGTCATGAGGGGTCAGGGACAGCCCATCATCCCGATGATAGTTTTTCAGGAAGCAACGTAAGTATTGTTCAAGGACCTGATTGATCGGCTCTGCCTGCCGTTGGTGCTGGGGTGATAGGCTGTTAGGTTAGGGCATCAATATTCAGATGGCATAGAAATTCTTGCCAAAGCAGGAAATGAACTGGGATCCTCGGTCAGAAATCATGCCAGAAGGCAAGACGTGGAGAGAAAAGATGTTGCATAACACTTTCAAAAGACGAGCTGGCGAGCTTAAATTCATAACTTTGCTAGACACTGAAAATCATGGACTGAATAGAGACACCCGATATATGGCTTATTACTACAATCTGTAACCCACTAACAACCCACCCCCCCAGCTGCTTCCCCCCACTCCTTCTTTCCTCCCATGACTGGAGGGGTGTTAACAGGCCACTTCACCTTGAATGTTCTCTTGAAATATGTGTTAGCTACTTATGTTAAACAATCTGTTCTAACTTTGTATTTAGCTGTGGAACTTTGAGTTAGTTTTCCAGAACTGAAGAAGAGCTTGCTCAAAAGCTTGTCTCTCTAAGGCCTTGTCTACACTGCCACTTTACAGCACTGCATCTTTCTCGCTCAGGGGTGTGAAAAAACACCCCCTGAGCGCTGCAAGTTTAAGCATTGTAAAGTGGCAGTGAAGACGTGCTGGGAGCCGTGCTCCCAGTGCTGGTAGCTACTCCCCTCGTGGGCGTATTTTTTTTTTTTTTACAGTGTTTTTAGAGCTCTCTCCCAGCGCTGGTGCTGCGACTACACAGCCACGACAGTGCTTTAACGCTGCTAGTGAAGACATACCATAAGCAACAGAAATTGAATATCCAGTAAAAGATATTGCCTCCCCCATCTTGTCTCCATAAAATAAAGAGACCTTTGTATAGGAGAGGTGCTTTGATGTGGTTTCAAAACAGTGATCAAAACCTAGTTCTCCAACTGGTCCGTGGACCAGCAGTGGTCTGCGAGCTCCATTCAGGTGGTCCACGGATAGTTCCCTCTAAGGTGCGCACCTGGGCGGCCACACACGAGAGAATGAAAGGCCACCCACCAAATTAGTGGAGCTGCACAGGCACGGCTCCACTAATTAGGTGCCTGGCACCTGAGAAGACGCACAGGTAAAGTGAGGTGGTGGCCTTGGGGGGGAATAGGAGGTAGGGGGGAAGGGGCAGTGGGGTGAGAGGAGGGGGTGAGGGGAATTTGGGACATGCAGGGCTGCGACGGCTAGAGAAAGAGGCGACTTCCCCCAGCTCCAGGACTGCGGCTGCTGGGGAGAGACCCCCCTCCTTCCCAGCCCCAGCTCGGGGGCTGCCGTGGTGTGGGAGAGAGGGCACATATATTGCATTAGAAAGGTAAGACTACTAATATTAAAATATGAGTTGTGTGTTTTTATTTGTAGAACAAATTTTTTTTAATTATTATTTTTTTAATATAACACTTTTATTCAGAGCGCTTGACAATAGTTAGTTAACGGTACAAACAACATTTGGAAAGATTATTAAGTGGTCCGCCAAGACCCTCAACAATTTTCAAGTGGCCCGCGGGGGAAAAAAAAAGTTTGAGAACCACTGATCTAGTACATACCCTATTGTCACTGGCTTGGTACAATCTCATGTGGCCTCATTGTTCCATTGTCCTGACTGTATCTACTTATTCCCACTAGTAGAAAGGGCTTTGATATGTGGAAAGTAAACTATTCCCAAAATCAATGAACTACATGCTCAGCTGTTCCTGAAATTCATTTTTCCTGTTTCTTCTTTCATGTAAGCCAATATAAATCAGGAGTAACTCCTGAAAGTGATGGAGCGACTGCATAAATACAATGGAATAATTTGAGGTGTAAATGAGACCTTTCTTGCCATTGTTTTGTTTTTCTTTGCAGTTATTAATATTTTATTTATATATCCATTACCATCAGTGTGTAGAATATATAAGGGAATACTGCTTGATTCTGATCTTACTCATATCAGTTTCATATGCATAACTTCCTTGACTTCAAGGGAGAAACCCATGATTTATTTTAATTCCACACAGATATAAGGCACATGATCCCTACTCCAGGCAACCTACACACTGAAGTAGACAAATGAATCAATGCAGATATTTAATGCACCAGAGCCCCAATCCAAAGATCAATGGCAGTACTGCACTGGTTTTTGGCTCAAGCTGCAAATGACTAGAAGATGATTTTATCTCCCTCTCTCTCTCTCCCTTAGTTTTTCTTTAGCACCTATCTCCATAGAATTTAAGTGCTAAGTTTTGCTTGAAGGAGTGTAAATAATAGATACTATTTTCTTTTTATAATACTTCTTTCATTGGTTTAACATTTACAGACTTCTCATTTGGGAAACTTAAACCTTGTGAATTCATTTTAGGTAGTTCATAATTTACTAGATGAGTAGGAGACAAACTAATGCTGTTCTTGGCCACATAGAATGATAATCATAAAAAAAGTTACATGAATAAAGCCCTAAGCATTCAGCACATGCACACACATGCACGCACACACACAAAATTAATCATCAACTAGAAAAATCTGAGCTCTTTTCCATAATCTGCCTACAATATGATTTATGAAGGGCTTAGCGTTGCTCATACCATGTTGTCATTGGAAAAATCCTATGAGTGAAGGGCCAGGATTAAACTGTTTAAAACTGGATTGCTCTTTTTTATAATTTAAACTGATGTTTCATTTTTTTTAATTCATATTCCTTCCATATTTCTTCCACTGGCTTCCTTATCCCTCTTGTTGGTTCTTTGGTGCTGTTGCCAATTTGCTGCACCAAAACAAATATCTGCATAAAAGGTCTTTGCCAGTTGGACTATTTGTAAAGCACCATTGCGAGGTCACTTTTATTGTCTTCCTTAAAAAAAATATGTCCATATCAGGAGACACTTCACTAAGTATCAAAGCCAACCCTTTTCGACAGAGCTGGAAATACATGGTAATTATAAAAAATAAAAATAAAAATAAAATCTTTTGTGCTGAGAATTCTAACCTGTCTGGCAACATGAAGACTGTAGCCATCTGTTAAGTGCAGCAGAATTAAGCTGCCCACTTGTTTACTCACTCTGCTAGAACTTAACTTATTATTAACGGATTGCTTTGTTCATACCTTTCAGTAATTGAAGCCTGAAACCTTGGAAGCTGTATTGAACTAAGTGTATTTCATGGTTTGTTTGTTTTTCAACTGGCAGCTGATAAGAATTGGATTTATTATTTCATGTTAAATGCTTTAATGTCTCAGGTATATGGAATGCTGAGACATGAATGCACAGACATGAATGCACAGAAGAAAACATGTCATTAGCCAGATGACCCTTAACAAGACCCAACGGTGAGGAGCATCGTGGAGGAAGCCGTACGGGACGTGGTCAGAAAATGCATCGCCAGGACCCCCTCCGAGCAGGATGTTGCCACTTACCTCAGTGGTTCCCTGAAGGCTGAGTTTGGAAGAGAGGGGGGAGACCTGTCCTCTCTCTGGTTCCGCGCCCGCAACGCCTTGAGACACCTGGGAAAGAGGATTGGCTGCCGCTGGAAGTGGTGCGAGGAGCGCCGGGAGCTGGGAATACTGGTGACATGCATAAAGATCCCGGACCACAGCATTGTCACCCCAACCACCAGAATGATGCTGGGAAGGACCCTGAAAGACGCCATCTGCTGCCACTATGCCGAGAACCTCAAGCGGAAGCCAGACCAGGGCAAGGTGTTCGAGGTGTCCAGAAAGTGGGATGCCAGCAACCACTTCCTCCCCGGGGGCAGCTTCACCAGGTTCGCTGACTGGCAGTTCGTCCACTGGGCCCGACTCAACTGTGTTCCCCTCAACGGAGCCGTCCGCCACAGCAACCGGGACAAGCGCTGCAGGAAGTGTGGCTACACCAACAAGTCCCTGCCCCACGTCCTGTGTGGATGCAAACAGCACTCCGGAGCCTGGCAGCACCGCCACAATGCCATCCAGAACCGACTGGTGAAAGCCATCCCACCGTCCCTGGGAAAGCTCACCGTCGACTCCACCATCCCCAGGACAGACAGCCAACTGCGACCCGACATTGTTGTGACCAATGCGGAAAAGAAGAAGGTCCTCATAGTAGACGTCACGGTGCCATTTGAAAACAGGTCACCGGCCTTCCATGAGGCCCGAGCACGGAAGGTGCTGAAGTACACCCCTCTGGCTGACCCCCTGAGAGCCCAGGGCTATGAGGTCCAAATACATGCCCTGGTCGTAGGAGCCCTGGGTGCATGGGACCCCCCACAACGAGCCGGTACTGAGAGCGTGCGGAGTCGTTCGATGCTATGCCCAGCTCATGAGACAGCTCATGGTGTCTGACACCATCAGGTGGTCCAGAGACATCAACACGGAACACATCACGGGACACCGCCAGTACCAGGTTGAGAAACCGAGAACACTGACCAGGAAAATAACCCACTTCCTTCCCTGATGAACTGAGGGACGCACCCCACCCATGTACTTATTCTCTACACCAATATCGACTTGGACTCTTAATACATTCCATGGGTGGCTTACCCGAGCCCACTTATCCACTGATGCTTTAAAAACTCCCACTCCCCAATCTGGATCTATGCTGGTTATGTGATATGTATGTATCTTGTGAACTTTGTAACCGATACTCGCAATCCCCCATAACCCAAGCCCGACTCCAGATGTACAGTACCTTCCCTCTTAACTTGTGTAAATTTGATTTTAAACATTAACTTTAATAAAATTTTTAATTCTGTAATTCTTTCCCCAGTTCTTCCCCTTACATAGCTGTCAAATTATTGTATGATGGTGGGAAATCCTAGGATAATTCTATAATTTATGATATGTCACAATGAGGTTATAAACTTTTGAGTATTATAGTAAAATATTTCTACTTTGTCTAAATTGGGATTTAAGAATGATGATCAGCCATAAGCCACATCTGCTAATATTTCCTTAGTCACAAAGAGATTCAATTAGTTTTTGCAAAGTTAGATCATTAGCAAAAATCAAGTGAAAACAATCACATGACACTAACAAAATGATTTTTCCAGTCCACCTAGAGGAAAGCCATTCTTTGTGGACTTTCCAATGATATTTTCAGACCTCTATATTGGTTATGTACCATTTGCTAACACCAGTTCTGTCAACCAGAATAGTATAAAAATCTATTATAAAATATAATTAGATAAATTATAAAAATCTATAGCAATAATGTGTAACACAAGACATGGACATTTTTTTATGGTGCTTTTTCTTCTGATAAATCTATTACCTTATCAACTTTTAAAGTTTGGGTGCTGAACGACACAAGATAGCTTTGGATATTGGTGATCAAACCAATAGGAATGTGTGCTTAGAGCAAGAAATTTATTGTCCCTCAACTATGATAGTTCAAGCCACTAAATGATTCAGCTTAGCAGGATATGGGAAAATGCAAATTGTTTTACATGAATCTTTCTAGGGAAATAAACTATTTTAAAAAATCCCAGAAAAATGCCTATAAACCACAAAAGAAGCACAAATGGTTCTTTTTGCAAACTGAGCTCACCATCTGACGGTCAAAATCCTGCACTTACAACAACCCATTATGCTTCTCAGACAGGACACAGTGCTACTGGTTTCTCATTTTTCCATCGTCTATCCAAACATTCCAGTCACTAATGCTTTTAAAATTAACAAACAATTTGTAACATAGAATGTGCACTTCCCTAATGCACTTGCTGTTTTGTTAGTACATTGCCTGGCTTCACCAAAAATGTGGCCCCTTGATCATTAAATTGTTTGAGTCTTCTTTTAGGAATTCCACCAGGGTCCATCATCAGTCAGGTATCCAGGGAAGCATGTAAAAAACTAGTTAGAAACCAAACCTCTGTAGGCGATTATCTCTTGCTGATGGGTTCTTTTTGCTTTTCCCATCATTGACCCTGCCCCCCAATACATTTTTCTTCAGTCTTAAAGAAAATACTCATGAAGATACCTGATGTGGAAATGGAAACAATGAGACACCGACACCATAATATCGTGAAATGCAGACTGTGACTCTATTTAAAACAATTATGCGACTGAAGTAACCACCCAAATCTACTCAGCAGGCTTGTTCCCGTGCAGACCTCAACTAGCACCAATGGACCCAGTGGTCTATAAACTTGAGGCTCCTTGTGAAATCCATGCCTCCCTACATCCTCAAGCCTGTCAAGGGACTTTGACTGAAGGCCAGTGTCCTAACCCACTTCTCTCCTCTACACTGGAAGTAGGAGAGCTAAGATGAGGGGAGCCAAAAGCTGTAAGAGACATAGAGGTATCTCCCCTCACTATGAATTGCTGTGCCTAACACCAGTTCCCAGGCAGTTCACTGGATTAGTGAGACAGCACGTTGAACCCTTTCTAACCCACCAACCACATAGGAACCTGCCAAAGCTGTGACAGTTTGATTTTAAACCTCCCCATACCAGACCTTCCAGATGGAAGGTGAAAAAATCCACACAGCAGTTTGCCAATTTTTAAATGTGGGAAGGATCTCTTCCGGATCCCCAAATTGATGATCAGCCTAGCCCCTGGCATCACCAGAGATCTGGCAGCTAGATTGAGGGGGAGAAGGACTGAAATATGGAGCCCACAATAGCAACCCCCCAGGCACTGAACTGCATGGATATTACATCAAAGGAGCTATGCCAGTGCTCCCGAAACTGTGAGGTATGCTCCCCCAGGGCAGCATGGAGGAATGGTTGATGTTCAGTAGGGCCTGGTCCTGCCCCCTCAGGGGATGGGGAGGGAGCGCCATGCTTCCAGCCCCACTCTGCCCCAGACCAGCTCCGCCCCCAGCCTTGCTCATCCCCTAGTCCTGCTCTGGGTCCTCCAGGCCCAGTCCACTCCACCTCTGCTCTTATTCCCTCACCGCCTCCAGACCCGCTCTACCTCTAGCCCCAACTCCTCCCCCATCCCCAGTTCCGCCCCCACCTCCGCCTTCAGCCCAAGCTCAGCTGCTGAGGAAGCCATGCAGTAATGGAGGGAGGCATGGACAGATTTTGTTAATGGTAAGGGGAGGCATGATTTGAAAAGTTTGTGCACCACTGAGTGATGCCAATTTCTACCCCTACATGACTAAACATATAATATGGCGTCTGATTCTCCACTCTCTTCGATCTTGGTGGCCATTTACACCTGTGCAAAGTGGATATGAAATGCTACCAAATCAGAATGATTATATTTTACACTACTTTGCATTTACTTTGCACAGTTGTCAATAATTATATAAGGTGCGAGGAACTAAAGGCTCATGATAGATAGAAATTGAATGTATCATGTATGTACCACACACCGGGCATTTCATGTTAATATAAGTATACATATATCAGCACATTGATATAGGCAGATATTGAGGCAGATCCACTGCTAGCATAAATCAGTGTAACTTCATTGACTTCAGTGGATCTGTGCTAATTTATAACTGCTGATGATCTGGCTTGTGATCAATTAATATATCATAGGCCTGATTCACCACTGTTACTCCAGTTTTATGCTGGCATGCCACCATTGAAATCAATGGAATTAAGCTGGTGTAGAACTGTTGGTCCTGGTGAATCAGACCCATTATATACAATAAGGAAACCTGACTGGAGCTCCCCTTTTATAGCTTTGAACCTCCTCCTAACAATTGTTACCAGGACTGAAAAGCCATCCCTAAGGAAAGTTAAATTACACTTCTCTCCCTGCTAAGTGCAGAGAGCTAAAGGCACAAAATCACAGTCACTCATGTATGCATGTGTAGCTCTCAGAAGAGGTAACATATGATATAAATAATTATATATATGCAGGCCACAATGATCGTTTCTGCCTCTTTGATGAAAAGAAGCGATGGGGTCAAACAATTATTGTAATTGTCTCTCTTAATACTAGTCATTTTTTCCATTGTTAATTCCTCCCAGACTTTATTAGTTTATATTTCCAGCTTAGGCCACTGAAGAGATCACCAGTCAACAGCTACAACCATCCAGGCTTTCAGAAGAAGGAACTGAAGAAGTGAATGTATTTATTTTTTTTATTGGAGTTTAATTTCATGCATGAATTTCACTGCTGGAATTTAGAACAGTGAGTTCAGCCAAGATGGCCTTGTGTTGTGTGACTGCTGCCCTCTTAAAAAAAAAACGGAATGTGGGGACAGTTCCTCTAGGGATTGTGTGTTGGGGGGAGTTAAAGTCAGATAGTGACTTCCAGAGTTTTGCTAGTTTTGTTAGCCCTTTCAATGCACAGGGTCCAAAAATTACAGATAGTTCAGATAAGCATTGTATGAATATCCAAACGTAAAGAAACAGAACTGAATCACCAAGTTTGTTTTTGCTTTTTTTTGGTTCACCTAACAGATTTACAAGTTGGTGCTACCTGGGAATCTTTGGGCAACATCCTATTTAGAGACAGCTTTGCTGGTATATCATATCTTCCTGCATCTCACTCTCTTCTCTTTTTATTGCTAAAGGCATATGCATGAATTCAGGCTTTTTCCTACTCCTCCAGGTTATTGCCCATTTTGAATCACAATCCTTTGTTTGTGACAAAGTCACGCAGTCTCCAACAGTGTGGATTTGTACTGACAATCTACTCAAAGAACTCAAGTGGTAGTAAAATAAGTCTTCGTTATAGTAAACGCTGCAACAAGCTATCAGTGGTGCCCTTTCTGGTGAAAAGTAAAAATATTGCTAAGAGTAAGAGGTAAAAAATTGTCCTCATCTCGTATGCTGCCTAGCACACTGGTGCCAAATTTAGCAAAGAAATAAGACTTCATGCCTTGAATGCCATGGCTATGTGATCAGAGAGCCTTTGAGTGGGCCATCATGAAAACATACAAACAAATCAAAGTGATTCAAACATGCATGTAGCAAATGAAAAATAACTATGGATGCCTTTTCTTTTTCCTTTGACCAGGCTTTGGCTCATGCATCCCACATAGCAACAATTGTGATATTCCACAAAATGGACTATGTCATATGGGGCTTACATTTACAGTAGGCAAACTATAACTGGAACTATGGAGGACAAATTCAGAAAATATATGGCATGCAGTGTAAACAATTTTTCTTTACATAAAATGTTTGTCCAAGTTTCTTTGAGGTGTGAGAAGCTCTTTAAAAACTAATTTCCTTTTCAAAGTTATTGTTTGATTTTTCATTTTTAGCAAGAAGGTTTCAAAGACCAGATCTTCACCTGATGTAAATTGCATAGCTCTACTGAAGTCAGCTGAGTACCTGTTCTCATCACTTCAAGTAATACAGGACTAGAACTGTGGCTTCAGTCTCCACGGGGCAGAGCAAACTTTGATTCTGGGTTCAGTTCGTACAGATTTGCACTGTCAGGTCAAAACGATAAATCTCTATGCAGCAACACTTGGGAGTGGGTAACTTAAGACACGGTGCAAGTTTTCATGAAAGGTTTGTAACAAATCCTGAAGCAAGAAAGTGTCACCTGCTTTCTGGATTTGTTAGAAAAGTTCTACAGATTTGCTCCATGAGTTCTGGATTTGTTTGCAAAGTTCTACAGCCCCAAACCTGCTGCCATTGGAGTCAGTGGAAAAACGGCTGTTGATTTCAGGAATGCAAGGTAAAGCCCTAGGAGGTTTTTGAAAGCATCATTAATTCCTTCCTTTGGTCATTCTGCTTAAAGTTCTGCTATCTGTCACTTATGGTTAACTACTTTCTAGACAGTTGTTTTAATCTTTTTATGAAGTTAAAGTGTTTTCCATACCTGCTTTTGCTTCCTTTCTCACTTGTTTTCCAAAGGATTTGACTGGTGCCATGGCAGATTAAGAGTTACCCTAGCAACACTAAAAACACACATCTCCCTGGAAATGCATCTCTGTGGGCTAAAGCACTTAATTCATGACCTTTTGCTACAGCTTGTTCCAAGACTAATTTAGGGAAAATCATAAAAAAAAAAAAAAAAAAAAAAAAAAAAAAAAAAAACTTGTGAAGACAAACAAAGTTTAGCACATTCTTTGCCCCACTGAAAACTTAGCAAAACTTTCATGCTTGCATTTGTTTTTCCCACCATATACTGTGGGCCACATCCTGACCTCAGTAACACTAGGATCAATGTGGAATAATCCCACTGGAGCTACACTAGGTCTACTCTAATGTAAATTAAAGTAGAATTTGTCTCTTTCTGCTGGGTCTTTACATTTAGCAGTATCAAATCCTGTCTTTATTCACTCCTTCATCCAATGGAGTTCAATAGAAATTTTGCCTAAGTAAGGACTACTGATTCCTACAAAATATGTTTATAGAAGACCTAGAAGTATGTTTTACCCCCTTCCACAGTTAGTCAGGCTTTGCAAAGTAATTACATTCACCATACACAGATGCTTATGTGTAATGAATAGAAATTCCAAGCTTTCTGAAGTTCGCCCACATATAGTTACAATGAAATATAATGAAGAAAGTGACTTGACATTCAAGCTCTTTTTGAGTATGCTGCATACCCTTTCCAAGGGCAGTGGGCGAGCTGCTGTGCTGAACCTTTATCCTGAAGTTCATCTCCTTACCCTTTGTGAAACTGCTGTGTTTTTTCTTAGACTCGGTTGAGACATTTTTATATTTTACAACTATGTTATTAAAAACCTGCCATTAAAATAGGGAGGTGGAGGGGAAGGGAATAAATACCCAAATGGAGATATTTTTCTTTTGTTATAAATCACTGAAAATTGCCCTGTTCTGTTCACTCCCTCTGAAGCATCTGGCCACTGTGGGAAGACAGGATATTGGGCTAGATGGACCCAGTACAGCCATTCTTTTGTTCTTATGAAAAAGTACCTTCTCCCACGTAGTGTCAAAGAGAATTTTTCAGTAAAAGGCCAAAGACTAACAACTTAGCTTCTTTCAAATCTGAAAGACTTCTTAGCAGGATGATTTTGTTATATTTGTGCAGATCTGAGTCGGAGCTTTTTAAATCAGTTTAGGTTGGATATTAGGAAAAACTTCCTAACTGTCAGGGTGGTTAAGCACTGGAATAAATTGCCTAGGGAGGTTGTGGAATCTTTGAAGGGATGGTCTAGATAATACTTAGTCCTGCCATGAGTGCAGGGGACTGGACTAGATGACCTCTCGAGTTCCCTTCCAATTTTATGATTCTATGAAAACTTCCATTGATTTCAGGATGAGGCCCCAAAACTGGTAGAACATAAGAACAACCATACTGGGTAAGACCAAACATCCATCTAGCCTGTCTTCTGACAGAGGCCAATGACAGGTGCTTCAGAGGGAATAAACAGAACAGGTAACACTGCTCTACAGCAAAAATGCTTCTGAAATAAATGTAGTCAAACTTTACTAATTCTGGGTCACTGAGAACGAAAATGATGCTTAAAATTGTTGATTGGCTCTAGTTTTCAAGATATGCTATTGGGTCAGTATATACGACCCTTGACTTGGGAATGGCGGAGGATACGTGAGTTATAAAGGGAAGGGATCTCAATTTAAACCAGAAATGAATAAAATACATCTTTGACTGGATCTATGAATAAATCTATGACTGGGTTTGGACAGTACTTGCTTTTTAGGCAAAACAATGAATGATGCAATCTGAAGCTGGTATTGCGTCGTACATGATATGAATTGCATCATGTTATTCCTAGAAGTCATGGATGATGCAATCATAATGAAGCTTACAACACTCTGCTGAACAAATTGCCCTATATCAGTTCTTGAAATCATACAGTGTCGTGCTCTCTTATTTGTCAGTGTTTGATTTTGCAAAGGGACACATTTCTGTTTAGCCAAAGTGAGCAGAGATGCCTTGTACTTGTGTGAACAGTGCAGATAACTTCTGCTATGTTTGTGGTGAAGTGACTTTTGCATCACAAAAGCGCAGTATAACCACTATGGTTAAGAAAGCCTATCGCCTTTATTTTGGCTGCAAAATTGGAGATCAGGACAAGAGGTGGGCCCCACACATATGCTGTAACACTTGTGCAACAAATCTTCGCCAGTGGTTGAACAGGAAAAGGAAATCTATGCCTTTTGCAGTGCCAATGATTTGGAGAGAGCCAACAGATCATACCAGCAGTTGTTACTTCCGCATGGTGCCTCGAGTTGGGAAAGGTGTGTCAAAGAAGAAAAAGTGGACTGTACATTATCCAAACATTCAATCAGCTATACGCCCAGTACCCCACGGAGAAGGACTGCCAGTTCCTGATGCACCAGAATCATTCTCACTTGAGTCAGACGAGGAAGAGGAAGAGGATGAAACTTCTGGTCCTGAACCATCAATGTCACAGGACCCCCATTTTCTCCCATCCTCCTCCTCTGAACCACACCTCATAACACAAGGTGAACTGAATGACCTCATCAGGGATTTGGAACTACCCAAGAGTAAGGCAGAGCTGTTTGGCTCCAGACTACGGCAGTGGAATCTCCTGGCAGGTGATGTTAGGGTTTCCATGTTCCGTGACCGTCAAAAGGATCTTGTCCCATTCTTCTTCATGGAAGGTGATCTTGTAGCCTGCAACAACATCGATGGTGTGATGGCAGCCCTCAACATCCTTTACGATCCAGATGAGTGGAGACTGTTCATTGATTCATCGAAGACGAGTCTTAAAGCTGTTTTACTGCATAATGGCAATGTTTTGCCATCAATTCCAGTTGGTCATGCATTCCATATGAAGGAAACCTATGACAACATGAAACAACTTTTGAGGTGCATAAACTATGACCAACATCAGTGACAGCTTTGTGGCGATTTGAAGGTTGTTGCTCTCTTGCTTGGTCTGCAGACTGGATACACAAAGTACTGCTGTTTTCTCTGCGAATGGGATAGTCGTGCAAGAGATTCCTACTATATCAAGAAAGATTGGCCACTTTGACAGTCATTGGAGCCTGGGAGGAAAAGTGTTCAGCATCCACCACTTGTTGAATCAAGGAAGATTTTGTTACCACCCTTACACATCAAGCTGGGTCTGATGAAGAACTTTGTCAAGGCCATTGACAAAACACAAGCAGCTTTCAAGTACCTCCGTGGAAAATTTCCAAGGTTAAGTGAAGCTAAGATAAAGGAAGGTGTCTTTGTTGATCCTCAGATTCATGAAATTCTTCGAGATGATGCATTTGACCATGCACTGTGTGGCAAGGAAAAGACGGTATGGAAAGCCTTCCAGTTAGTGGCAATAAATTTTCTCGGAAACTACAAGGCAGACAACTACAGGTTGTTGGTGGAAAACCTCCTCAAGGCATACAAAAGCCTTGGTTGCAACATGTCACTAAAGATACATTTTTTGCACTCTCATCTAGATTTTTTCCCACCGAACTGCGGAGCAGTGAGCGACGAGCATGGCGAACAATTTCACCGGGACATTGCAACAATGGAGAAACGCTATCAAGGCAAATGGAGTCCATCAATGCTTGCAGACTATTGCTGGACAGTGACAAGAGATGCTCCTTTTAATGAATACAAGAGACAAGCCAAGAAGCGCCGAGTAGACACTGAATAGGACTAAACTATGTACATAATAGTTTTTTGCCTTTTGTTTCATAATACATTTTATTTATATAACCCTTTTGCTGATTTTTAAAGTCTTACATAAACAGGACAGGTGAAATATTATCATGTAAAGCAACCATAAACACATGAAAAGACCTAGGTTTACAATTTATGATTAAAACTCTACTATCTACACAATATACATAGACATAAAATGTAAAAACTTAAATATCTTAGAAACAGTAGCCAATCGGTTGTTTTAATTGTCATATTTGAATTCAGCACATCAAAATACATAATAAATAGCACATTTTATCTCTGAAGCAGATGACTTCTCAAAAATTGTAGACCAGTGGGATCCATCCTCTGTTGCCCATTCCCAGCTTCTGGCAAACGGAGGCTAGGGATACCATCCCTGCCCATCCTGGCTAAGAGCCATTGATGGACCTATCTTCTATAAATTTATCTAGGCAGGTAAAATATTTGTTCACCATGATGATGGAATTATGCAAATATGTAATGGGAGGCACTCAAACTTGCCAGGGCAGGGAAGAGAAACAACTTAGAAAAGAATATTGATTACTCTTCATTTTATTTTATTTATTTCATCACTTGGCCATCACTGTCAAATAGTCTGGGGTATAAACAATCCCTGATTTATGTCTATGCTAATGAAGCTGTTTATGTCATCACTATTTGAGCTGGTCAAATTTAGTAAAAGAAAACGTTTCTGTAAATATTTTTGTGAGCAAAGTCTGCAAATTTGATTGACTGATATTCTCTGGCCCTTTTATGCACATAACCCCAAAGCAATTAGAGAAGATAAATAATACCATATGATTTAGGAGACCAGTGTATGGTGCAAGTATCAATGAGTGAATACTCATAGTGATCTTATCAAGTTTGTTGAATGATTGCAAATAACTAAGAAATCTGTAAAAATCATGACCTGATTGCAGATGACATGTGAACAGAAAAGTAGTTTATTTGTGCTTGCAAATCAAGTAGTTCAGGATAATACATGGGCATCTGGTTACACATGCAAATGCATGGGCGTAAATGGAAAAGCCACTTGGAGATTGTATGGAAAATGTATACTGTCATTTTCAATGAGAGATATGCAGGACTAAAGAAATTTTTGAAAAGGTTATAAATTAGTGCCAACTATAGCAGACACTTGCTGACTTCCAAACACTAACTCACTTCACATAGGCTACTGAACAGCCACCACAAAATAACAACTTTTGATCAAGGCCAGTCTGGAATGGATTCAAACTAATGACCTAACCATGGAAAGGCTTCATAAACCATCCATAACTACACTCATCACCTAATACTGACTGCATTTATTTCTATCCGATTAATAGCATTTAATTAAAAAATATATTAATCAATAAATGTTGTGGCAGAGGTTCATGAAGCAATCAGGACTATGATGTATACAAAGATGGTAGGAATTACAAATGGTCCTGAAAAAAATGCTGGCTTTCCTGGAATAAGCTTTCCAAACTGAAGTGAGGTCACTGATGGCTCATGTTGACTAACCTTCTAAACTCCCATATATCTAAATGAATGGGAATTTGGAAGTGTATATGGGAGGGTGATGTCAAATGGGTGTAATTCATAAAGTGTTAAACAACCGAAAATGGCTGAGAACTTAGAAATTCGATGGTAACAGACTGTGAATCCCAGTGATGATTGAACCTGGTGATATTTTAAACAAAAGGAGCTCTTGACCATGCTTGTAGCTGATTCCATCACTTCACACTGGTTCAGACATTCTAGGCCTCAGACTGACACACGGACAGAGTGACAATTCTGGAATCTTATTTTTATATGTATGTGGAGGAGAGAAATTAATACATATATATCTTTTTTTTTTCTTGGATTGCCCCTCACCTCAGTTGATTCTTTTAGTAATGAAATAACCTGCTTTTCTAATTACATATGTTTCATATACAAAATTATACAGAATAAAATAATTATACAGAACAAAATATTTTTTCGGTAGCTGGTACAGAGAAATACACTAGTGAGTTCCTGGCTCTAAAAACGTAGTTTTGCTTCTGCTCCTGGGCACATTCTATCTTGTATAGGGCTTCAGTCTGATGATGCTTCAAAATAATATGTAATTAGAGAAGCAGGCTATTTCATTACTAAAAGAAAAAACTGAGGTGAGGCACAACCCAAGGAAGAATAATTCCATGAGAAGAAGCAAAAACAGGTTGTTCACTCATAGCCATATATGCTTATCTGTATCTCTCTCTGTTTCTTTTAATCCTGTCCAGCATTTTGCCTTGTTTGGGGGGTTTGTGTGCGAATATTATGAACTAATGGCTGATGAAGATTTCATGTAAATAATCTCCAGAAAAAGCAAGGCAGAAAGAGATCTGCATCCATTTTACATTTTAGAAAGATTAGCTGGAGAGCTAAAAGCAAGAGAAAATATGACATGCTGTTTTATATGTGTCAGTGCTTTCATTCATGCTTCTGAATTTCTAATACATAGAGTGGTGGCTGACTACAAGCATTTCCCAGCTGGGAATGAGATATTCTATCAAGCGTTGTCAAATTGAATGAATGAATTACTAGACAGACTAAGATCTTGTACTATCAGACAATCCCTGGAATTATTTGTGAAATGAAGTAACAATTAGCATATTTGGGATGTTTTAATCATAGCTTAAATTCAGTAATGCAGTAAATACTCAACCTTATGAATTAGTAGAGACTATCAGGCTTTCAGATGGGATTTTTAAGAGCCTAAGAGAGTTAGGTGCCTATCATGGGATAGTCCCTCGAGAGTCCTTTCCAACCTCAGTAACTGACCACAATCACTCCATATCTTCTTACCCACCACCATACTTTATTATATGGGGGGGAGGGATAGCTCAGTGGTTTGGGCATTGGCCTGCTAAACCCAGCAGTGTGAGTTCAATCCTTGAGGGGACCACTTAGGGATCTGGGGCAAAATCAATACTTGGTCCTGCTAGTGAAGGCAGGGGGCTGGACTCGATGACCTTTCAGGGTCCCTTCCAGTTCTAGGAGATGGGATATCTCCATTATAAAAAAAAAAAAAAAAAATGTTATATTTCCATTTAGCAGCCAACTTCCCCATGTGCGTCTGAGAAAGGGTACAGCAATAGAAGTGACCACTTCTACCTTCTTTCAAGATTTCTATGCTCTTCCTAGCACTTGTTTCCTGTTTACTTATGTAGGCCTACCTGCTGGGGATACTTCCACCCAATTAGCCCCTGTGCTGTATCTCCATTCAGTTAATTGGCCTTCTCTGCCAATTGCCTGTCTTTCAGTCAGAGCTCAATTAATATAACCTGGTGGGGATCTGAGTGACAGGGTGCTGAGTTAGCTCCCATTTAAATTTCACAGCCTTCTTACAAATGGTCAGTCTATCTGGGTACTGTGTTGCCAGGGCCTGCTTGCCACTGGATCTGAGCTCCTTACAAGTATCCTCCCAACATCCCTGTGATGTAAAGAAATATAATTATCCCTATTTTAAAGCTGGGGAATTGAGGCATAGAGAGATTATGGCCTGATTTTCAGAGGTGCTGAACAATCCCAGTTCCCACAGAAGACAATAGGATCTGCATGCACACTGCAGCTGTGAAAATTGGGCCATTTATAACTTGCCTAAGGTTACACACAAAGTCTGTGGATGAACTGGGAATTGAATGTGGATCTTCTGAGTCCCAGCCCAGTGCTTTAATCACAAGACTTTTCCCTAGAAATATGCCATGGAAAAGAGCTACAAGAATAATGAGAAAAAATGTGAATATTTTATTTGAAAATTTTTACAATTCATTTCATGTACATCTATCTATCTAGATGTATGTGTGTGTGTAAGCATAAAAATGAACTATTTAGCTACTTCTTTAATCTGAGTGAATAATGAAAAACCTTGCTGAATAATTTATTTACATATTTTCAACTAGCTTTCTCATGGGATCAATGGGACATTTACCACTGGTTAGTACTCTCATATAGTTCTTTGCAGAATTGTCCCCTAGGACTGAGGTCCCCCTGAATCTGAGATGCCCATTGAATAATTGTAAGATAGGCAATCCCCCTCTCCCCACAGCCGTCACAATTTCACGTAATGGTTTTGGTATGGGCAGGGTCTGCTGCAAATGAAGGATAAGGTGTGACAGGAGGAGGGGGAATACACTCTCCAACTGCTGAGCAGCACGATCTCTATATTGCACTTGTAAAGACTAGTCCCAAGTTCAGATCCTGCACATACCATGAGTAGAATGAGGTGGAATTGACTTCAGCAAGAGTTCTAGCTGAGTAAGGACTGAGTAAAAAGTGAATAAGGAGTTGGACCTCAGATGTGAATGTGGCCTACCCAAAACTCCTACCCAAAAGATCCAAACATCCTTGAGGTATGGAAACATTCTGATTTGAATGTGGATCTGACTTGTGTATCCTGGGTCCATCACAACTGGTTAGTTTATTTGTGCACCGTGGGCTCAGTACTCCAAGGTGATAAGCAACTCCTGAAGGGTCTGAATGCCAATAACTCCCATTAACATCAATGGGAATTGTTTTCACAGCAGGTAGGCATGAGCCCAGGGTGATGAATTACCATGAAGGCCTGTCTGAAGTAGGAACAACTAGAAATTCTGAAAAAATGTTTATTCTTACAAAATTCCTAGATCAATTTTAGAGGCTTATGTGGTTTGGATATCTGGATAAAGTTTGGAGAAGGGTCCAACCATGTGTGTCCTGCAATGAACCCAAACTTCATCCTAGCCCAGAATTTCAGCTGATGTAAATCAGTGAAGTGTTGACATTAATGGAGTTATAGGGATTATATCAGATGAGGAGCTGACCCCATATCTTTTAAGTTTGCTTCTTGTAGTTTAATTTGTCAACAGTGTTCATCACCTAGCAATGTGCACTTTTGATGAACTAGAAAGAGCCTTCCTTTCTTCCTGAGAAACCGAACCCAATTTTTACATGACTAAATAGACTATAATTAAAAATACTGAGGACTGATTACATTGCAATGGCATGAAAGACATGTTAATATAATACAGAAGAGAACAGGTGTGCATATTGTTACTGTAATCTTTCATTTTCAGTGTAGGGTACCCAGGTAATGTGTCAGCATAGACTTTATATTATGTCAGTAATAGCAAACTGGATTATCTGTTATTACTTTCATCTTGTATCTGATTCATCAGGTGAATTAGAAAGTAAAATAGCTTCTTTCTATAAAGCCTCTATAACCTTATTTGAACAATATACAGCTGTATGAAATCTCATGTCCTTATAAATACAGTGCCAAATTTATCCCTGGTGAAAGCCCATAGAAGTCAATGGAGTTGAAAGGCTCTTACCAAAGGCAGAAAACTCTCATTTCAATGCCAAAAGCTGGTTTTGCTGCTAAACTGGCAAATTCTAGGTCTGGGGCCAATGCATTATTTTATTCTGAAGAAGGCACTTAATTATTTCTGTTGTGAAAAGCTGTACTCTACTGGCAAAATTTTGTCCTGAGTCAACTCTATAGAGAGACAGGTCAGCTTCCATTTACCATGCTTCTAAGGAAAACTTAGCTATTGTGCACAGACTTAGATATTGCAAGTATTCTTGTTATTAATTTCAGATTCCATTAATTTTATTTGCCTTTAGCTTCTGTAAAACAAAAGTCAAGTCTAAATATATAAATTTCCTACAATAATTTCTCTGACTCCTTTAAAAATGATCAGTGAAGCTATACCTGGGGTGAATTTGACCTAGTGGTGTCTGTCTTTGAAAATTATCTACCAAGTCTGTATTAAATGTATTATCAGAACTGCTGCATTTTATCAAACCGCCACAGGCTCCTGCCTGAAATAACTCATTTGTAATGCTGTTACCACTGAGTAGGAATTTGTGGAAAGCCAACAATCAATCAAAGGTTTGTCATTTCACTCTTTTTTTTATACTGATAGCAAATGAGCTGCAAATGGACCTGTTTACATATTCCCATCATCTCCAGAGGGTCTGACACAGCCCTCTGATGGCCTCACAGAACAGCAGCTGTAGATTTCGCTGTTCTTGGGCAGAGATACAGAAATTGAAAGCATTTGTTAAATTGCCCAAAGCCAAGTTGACCAGAGCAGCAGGGAGAACATCAGGATGTTTGAAATGGAATTCAGCACTGCCTTATTTTTCACCTTTAGCCCCATCATAAGAGAAACTTGTACAGGAAAAAGAATATTGATATGTCTACTGAACCACCAGAAAGTGGGGAAAAAAAGATCTTAGATATTGAATATTTTCATGGGTTAAATTGCAATAAGGATATTTTATTCTGATTTTTGTGGCTGAAGAACTGTGTAAGTGAAGAACGTGCACTTACAGAGTGTGATAGAAGAAGTTAAATCAAACATACATCCTTAATTGTCAGTTTTATCTGTATTTCTATTGCAGTAATGGCTAGGTACCAGGGTCCTATTGCGTTGCTAGGTATTGTGCAAACATAATGAAAAGATAGTGCCTGCCCCACCGAGCTTACAGTCTACATATAATGTGAGAGACACTAGATGGATACAAGAAAGAGAAGGGGGAGCACAAAGTAACAATTCTGATCAACACAATAAGCAGCAGTCACCGCACACTAGGTGCCTAACAATTGTTGGGCTTTTTGTAGACAATGCGGCAGAGATGAGCTTTAAGGAGATATTT
Source organism: Chrysemys picta bellii (assembly GCF_011386835.1). Lineage (NCBI taxonomy): Eukaryota > Metazoa > Chordata > Testudines > Emydidae > Chrysemys > Chrysemys picta. The sequence goes on from NC_088795.1 coordinate 40,824,275, forward strand.
GAAGGAGGACACTGGTTGCTTTGCAGATTTTTGGGGGGAGCGCCTTGCCATAATATCAAGTGACTGCAATTGGAAGTATATCTTATCAGAAAAGTCCCATCTTCCTCACAGTACAGATGGCAGAACTGTGTCTCTCTTCAACTTTGGTGTTGTAGCATCTACCCAACTTATTAGATACCTATGTCTCTGGCAGCCTACCACATATATAAAATGGTCAAAGTTTAAACAAGTAGATCTTGATGAGCAATACATCTCAGATAAAACAGTGGCACAAAGTGCAACATTGGACTACTTTGTCATTTCTAGGATGGCTCACATTTTAACAGTCCACTTAAAATAAAATGTTAGGCACATATTGTTAGGTGTTGGAAAGGTTCTGAAAATACAGTAGGAGGTCACTAATTCATACCCTTCACTAATCTGTACAACCTATCATTTTCACACATGAAATGTTGGTCTTTTCTTAATTAACAGCAGTTGCTGTATTGATGTCTCGTATTAATAAGCCTTTACTACTTTTTACAACTGATACTACAAAACAGTAAAGTAATGTAAAGAAACTACATATGTCAAACAAAGGAACAAAGTACATTTTGTGGTGCAGTACCCTTGATTTTTTTAAATTGTTGTTTGATTTACTTGCCAAGGCACAAAAATTACCATTTCACAATGGTGCTCTCAATCAGTGGTGTGAATTAATAAGCTTCTACTGCAACTAGATCTGCTACAGATAGTTGACCAGGCCTGACCCCCCAATAAGACGGCTTCTGTGCAAAACAGACTTCAATTGGTTTAAGTGGCCAGTTGAGGATTCTCCCACCATGGAAGAGTCCTCCAATGATATAGAGCCAGCATAGCCAGCTTTATACCTGCCAAGTTCTCAGCCCTGGAGGAGGCATTGTCGCCTTGGCTGCAGGGGGAATGGGAATGGGAATGGGAATGCCCAGAACAGTGCGAGGGGACAGACAATGGTGAAATAATCCTTTGATGATCATTGCAGCTGCATGTACCTTACAGCAGTCCTAAAGCTGATATGAGCCTGAGATAAGCTGAACTGATTTCTATAGTCATCTCCCTTTGAGCGAGGTGGATCCATTCTGATGTGGCTGCATTTTACACCCATTTTGCACAGATGTAAATCAATATGTAATGTGGAGTGGAAGATGCATCCGCAGTGGAGAATCAGGCCCTAAGATAGGAGAAACAGGTGAAAGAAAAACCTTTGGCAGATTTTTTTTGCCAGCTATTATTCCTAGGAGTTTAAGGTTTAATCCTGTATACCACATGCACACAAAGCTCCCATAAACTTCAGTGAGAGCATTGGGTGCACAAACAATACAGGAATGGGTGCTTCACATAGTAATTCAGATAGTGGTCAACTGGTGTTAATTTTCCCTGTGCATTACCTATGTATAAACATCTTTATTAAATCACCTTGTCCTGAGCACTTACACAGCATTCAAAGCCCTCAGATTATGTCATTTCTGTCAGTAGCGGAGTGCATTAGTAGCTGGACTTTGAGTGAAGTCAAATATGTAGTTAGCCAGATATTAGTCCAAGGCCCTTTAAAGAACTTTATTATAACACATTTTAAATAGGGCACTGTAACAGTGAGTACTGAGTCAACTCAAATCCCCAACCATGGACATTAATTGCGACCTGATTGAAAGACAGGCAGTTAGCAGAGGGTGCCAATTAACTGAGTAGAGACACAACTGAGGAGCTAAGTGGGTGAAAGTAAGCCCACCCCCAAGAAGCTGGGAGTATGTAAGCACACAGGAAGGCAGAGCTGGGGAGGAGGAGGAAGAGAAAGGAACTGGAATAGAACCCACCAACTGGTCTGTGGAAGGGATCAAAAAAGTATGTTGGTGGTTAAGAGCACCTGGAGTTCTGGTGGTCACCACTGAAGCTGGAAAAGACTCTCAGGAGATCACCCTATGATAGGCACAACTCTGCCTTTATTTACTATTGCAAAAGCTTTGTTTCTATATTAATATTTAGCAGGGAACAATAAGAGGTTTTAAAGATGTTACCAGTCTGAGCTGCCATGAAATGTTGCTAAGTGCAAGCAGCCTGATCCTTTAGAGATGGTAGGCTTCCGGCCAGTCACATAATCGGCTTGCTCTTCAGGACCATAATGTGCTGCTGCTATAGATACCAGTACAGTTGTTGAGGGCAGATGTATAAATACAGATGTGACATTCAATTTTTGCCAAATTGGTCTTTTTAAAAAAAGATTTTCCTGCCTGTTTCATTTTTCTGCGTTCAGTTACAGTTGTGAAGGCCGAGGAAAGCATATTCATTATGGCTAGATAGGGAGAAAGAAAAGTGTGGTAAGTCAGAAGTGGGAGGCTGGGGGAAGGTGATTTGGCAGGCAAGGCCAATCACAAGCTTGCGGTCCAGCTATTGGGTCCACATTCTGCTTACCCTATTCTCTACTTATCTTGCATGGAACTCCAACAGGCATCTTCTATTCAATATACATGCCATCCTTTCCATGAATAATGCCTTGCCTCAGACCCCTGTAGTTTCAAGATAGAACATTAGGTTTTTTGTTATATATTTTAAGGTCACTGAACCACACAACATTTATTTGCTGCTCTAATATTTTTCTGACTTCAGAATTACCCATTGACTTTTCTTGGTCTTGTAAGACAAGTGAATGTGGAGAACTTATAATGAGTTTGGCAGGCTCGTTTGCCTTGTGGGTTTTTCTGATTCTGTCCAACTATAGTCTAATTATATCAGTGCATGCAGATTAATACTGTCATATGAAAAGCCTGGGAGAATGGAGAAGAGCTCATAGAATAGAACAAAACCACAAGGTTAACTATGACCCTGAGAATCTCCCACAATGTAAAGATGTGCACTTCCAACAAGTCACAGGAAGAGATGAGATGAAATAGGAGGGGAGCAATGACACTTTAATGCAAGGTGCACTGTAAAATGGCTGGACTAGATGACCTAAAAGGTCTCCTTGGCTCTAGGGCTAATCTGTTATATTGATGTAAATTAGGAGTAACAACATTGACATCCGTGACTTTGGTGAAAACATGCTGGATTTACAGTGGTGTGAGTGATGTTAAAATCTGGTAGGTAAATTCTATGGGCTCAATTCTGCTCAAAATGAGTATGTGTGGTAGAATCAGGCCTTATAAATTAATTCTTCCTTATGAGCACTTGTTTAGTTTTACAGTTTATTTACTGTTTGCTTTTTAACTATCAGTTTTATAGATATTTAAACTGCTGATCATATACCCTGAACTATTCAATAGGTCATTGCTGGTGTGCGGGAGGGAGTAGGTAATGTTGCAAAATAGAGAGATGTTGGGGTTTGTAGGATGTGATTTTATGAAATTATGTTCTCACATATTAATGTTAAATTGAATTCTTCAGATTCAGGGGCAGAGAATTAAGACCACTGTAAAACATAAATACATTTGTTCTTAACATTTTCCATTTATTTTCCTCCTGCACTTTAATTTTTAAAGTGACCGTGCCATGCCTTCTGCAGAAATGAATATCAAGTTCCCAGAAAGTAAATAAGTGTGAATTTGTTTTTAATATATATGATGCACTTTTAAAAGATTAAATATATGCACCAGATGATAACTCAGATACAGACATGCTTTCAGGTTATTGTGGTTGGAAAGGTTTGGTTTTTCTTTTTCTGACTGAAAAAACATGCTAATTCCCAGGATGCCCTCTTCCCAAATAACCTGGAATACTTGAAGTTAAGATAGTTCATGTTTTTTAATTGTATCACACCACACAACCAGAAAGAAAAAACTGAGCGCACTGACTAGAAATAGGAACAGCATGGGCACAAGAAGTGCAAACTTCCTTCAAGAGGCATTTTCATCCTGACCTACAACATTCCTGCATTTCCAGGAGGGATTCTCTCTTACATTCAGTCTGCCTGGCAATTATGAGAAATTTTGCTAAAATCTGTGAGGGGTTTCCTCATGAGGTTGAGGCCCTTGAACTCGTTTCACTTATGAATGTTTTCATATTGTTTCTAGAATCAAGAAATTGTTCTAAAATGTGATACTGTACATATAAGACACATGTAACCATCAGAAAACTAGATTGTAGCTTATTTGCCTCTTTGTTTTATATTTTACCTCCTTTTGTTTTAAAATAGTGGGAGAGGTTATTTTCAGTCACTTTCTGGGGGCAGCAGAAAGATAAGAAGGCTTTTGTGGATGCTCAGATACAGTGCCCCAGTAAGGGTCTTGGAATAAAAAACAGCGTGTAGCAGAGTAACACACAGTAGGGTAGAAACCCTGAACAATATCTATTCCCCTGTTAGGAGTAGTGAATATACTTAACCACTAGATGGCAATGTGATGTGGCATTGTAACTGGAGATTTGGGAGTGATGTGATGAGACATTGGAGGTGCTATTCTTGAGTCAGAAATGAGAAGCAATGTTTTAATGAATTAGGTCAGGGAGACATTGTTCACTATCTATCTGATTCCCGGCACTTTGGCAATGATTCTAGCCATACTTATTAAGACTCGATCTACATGAATCTTCCCCCATGTCTGTTTCTAACCATTGACACCAAATGGATGTCATGTGTGGTGTCAGTTTTGAATCTGATATGTTCTCCGTCAAGGAACGGTATGCTGCCTTTGCAGTGGATGGGCCCAGTGGTTTAATACAGCAGTGGTATTTTAAAATAAGCCAGTTGTTTTAGACAACAAGATCTGAAGTTAGCTAAACCCAGTACTTGTTGTATTCACGATATTTACTATACGAAGTAAAAGGAAGTACATTGAAATACTCAGTAACACAGTGAAGCACTCCCAATATTTTAACAAGGGGCTGCCCCCAAAATGTTCCCCATTAGCCTGTTCCAAACCTCATGACCCAGGGGTGTGAGCTCACAGAAACAAGGGATGATGAGAATTCCATTCATTTTTTCCCTATTTAAACAAAAAACCTTTCTCATAACCAAGGAGGTAGCAACATTCAGCCAGCAAACTTGTATTAAGTTGCATTGTTTTGGAAATATATTGAGTGCCTTAATAATAGAGAAAATCATCCTAAAGAAGACAAGGAGTTAAGATTTTGTAGGAATCTCCAGAGGTTTCCTAGCACAGATTTTCTCTCCCCCCAAAAATCCTCCCTGTCATTTGGTGCAATCTAGTCTATTCCAAAAGCAAAATATATGCTCTAGTGTTTTATGAGATCAAAGAACAAAGCATCTCTAAAAGAGGTGATTTAACAGTATCCCCAGAATGGATGACTTCACCGGAAGAAGGGAAATCATACCAAACTTTCCTTCAATGGTATTAGTTTAATAAGTCCTGAACTTTATCTAATGTACATGTTTCCCTCTGTAATATATCTAAGTATTTCTAAGATATCTATTATCTTGGTATCAAAGCCCCTAAACTTGGGATGGAGATGTTCAGATTCTGAATCAAGATCCAGATTTGAATTGTGAACTTGACCCCAATTTTTCTATAATGGACCAAAGAAAAGCTCTGAATCTAAACACCCCAGAATTCTGCCAGGTTTGAAACGTGGATCAAGATCCATCATTGTGAATCTAAGTCTTCAACGAGGCTTAGAAATGTATTAATGGAAACCCCTTTGTGAACCCATCTGGCATGTTAGATCCTTCAAATCTTTTCTTAAAAGAACTTCTAGGAGGCCTATAACTCTAGTCTTCCCTGCACAGTAACAGTTATCATTAACATAGCTTAAAAAATTATGAAGCCATCAAATGTGTGCATTATTAACCAAAGCAATTGCATGACCTCATCCTCACCTCCTGACCCTCTGGCTGAGTTTTTTGGATAACTTAGGCTTGGCCTACACTAGCAATATATGTCGGTATAACTGTCGCTCAAGGGTGTTGTTATATTGACTTAACTCCTTATGTGGACAGCAGGCTTCTCCCGTTGACATAGCTACTGACTTTTGGGAAGAGGGATTACATATGCAGAGTGGAGAAGCCTTCTCGTCAGTGCAGGTAGCATCTTCACTGAAATGCTACAGTGGTGCAACTGCACCACTGCAGCTGCAGCCTTTTAAATGTAGACAAGCCCTCAGTTATTTACTACTGGAGTGGGAACGCCATACTCACCTTCAGTTGTGCCTTACTATTCAGGTAGTCCTGATCAAATCAAAGGGACTGCATTCCTAGTAAAGTACTACTCCAGGTGAGCAAGGGGTTCTCAAACATGTCCTTAACAAACAACAAGAATTTATTTCAAAAACAAACACAGTACCGATACTGCTGCAATCTAGCCTCTAGGGCTGTATATTCCGACTCAGTCTTTCAGAGTTCCCAGTATGTCAGAATCTCTAAGAGTCAACAGGAAATATGGGACTGCATAGTATCCTGCAGGCTGTATGAAAGCTTACAGCTGACGTGTATTGCTTTATATCATGTATTTATATTACATCCAAAAAAAAGTTAAAAAAAAGGTTATGGTTACAAAGTCAAGCACTCAAAGGTTAGGAAACACCAGAATGTCAGTTTCTTGTGGCACTGAATTTGTCCCCCTAGTTCTTATACATTATGATAGTCTTTAATTACATGATTGGATCCTTATTTTTTCCACAGCATCCCTGCTTCATTCAGTGCATGTGATGGGCTCCTTCAACCAAAGAGAACTGTACTGTGGCTCTAAATTCCTCAGAGTGCTTTCCTCCACACACCAGCATCATCCCTGTCTTGCTCAGCTTCAGGGGGGGAGGGATAGCTCAGTGTTTTGAGCATTGGCCTGCTAAACCCAGGGTTCTGAGTTCAATCCTTGAGCAGGCCACTTAGGGAACTGGGGTAAAAATCTGTCTGGGGATTGGTCCTGCTTTGAGCAGGGGGTTGGACTAGATGACCTCCTGAGGTCCCTTCCAATCCTGATATTCTATGATTCAACCAGCACTGTACATGCAGAAGAAGACAGTCCCCTCCAAAGAGGTTAACATTCCAACAGGTAAAGAGAATAAAACAAAACAACCCTAGGGGACAGGGAAACAGAGACCAGTGAAGGGCAAGGTAACAGCAAAATGATTGTATTTCATATAAGAAGAAGCAGTCATTGTATACTCACTGACTAAAATAGGTAGTGCACTGTATGTTGCAGAGTAAATATATAATAATAAATAATATGATCATCTGGTTTTGTAGATAAGATGACATCAACATTGTTCTGTTTTAACCCTGTGTTACCTTCATTAGGGATAAAATAACCAGTACTGTGGGGTTCCTTCCAATCCCAAAAGAGGCTTTTTTGGATTCTCATTAGCTATTGGAACATAAGCAAAATGTAAGATTACAAAATTTTATATACATGTCTAAAACCCAGCCATCAGGGATATGTCTTCTCATTCAGCTATTATTTGGAACATATGTACTGAGGAGAACTGAACTTAAACACAGCATCTGGACCTCATTGAAATGCTGGTGATTTTTTTTACTACCAAGTCTTCCAGCTGGGTTGATAGAGACACAAGGAGGACAAGACACTTGCTCAAGATCAGAGTGAATTTGTAGCTCAGCCCAAATTTGAGCTGTATTCTGTCTTTTGCCTTAAACACTAAATGCAAGAGCTTCCAATATCCACTTTATAGTAATTTAAATCATCTGCAATTTAACTTCTAGAAATATAACAATCTCTCTAATTTTTTCATTGTTGAGATCCTTTTTAATTTTTGACAATGACAATATTTTTTGCATTTGTTTATTTAATTACACTGATGCTATTGTTTAAAAATCATTGTTCTAATCTGTTTTCTTGTTCAGGAGCACATAAAAGGAAAATGTTCATGACTTCACGGCAACCCAGGCCAGAATTCTTCTGGTTCTTGGCTCTTTGTTGTCACCGCTAGACCACTGTGCGCCCACATTGCTTAGGAACACACTGTTCTCCAGTCCTAGACCACAATGCTGCGATTTATAATGTGTGGGCAGATTCCTGCATCCACAAATGGTCTCCTTAACTTCAGTGGGTTTTTGCATGGGTGCCGGATGGCTTGCATGTTATAAATTGCAGGATTGGAGCACTAGATTGGAAAGGCTATTAAGGATATAGTGGATATGGAAAAAGGTTCATAGAAGGGCCACGAAGATAATCAGGGGTATGTAATGGTTCCCATATGAGGACAGACTAAAAAGGTTAGGGCTATTCAGCTTAGAAAAAAGATGATCAAGAAGGGATATGATAGAGGTCTATAAAATCATGAATGGTGTGGAAAAAGTGAAGAGATAAGTGTTATTTACTCTTTCCCACCATCCAAAAACCTGGGGGTCACCCAATGAAATTAATAGGCAAGCAGCTTTAATACAAACAAAAGGAAGTATTTTTACACACAATACACAGTTGACCTGTGGAACTCATTGCCATGTGATGTTGTGATGGCCAAAATTATAATTGCGTCCAAAAGTATAATTGGGTTTAAAAAAAAAGTCCATGGAGGATAGGTCCATGAATGGCTATTAGCCAAGATGGTCAGGGATGTAACCCCATGCTTTGGGTGACCCTAAAATGCTGACTGCCATAAGCTGGGAAGTATTCAGAGAAGAAGAGCTCTGTGTAAGCTTGAAAGGTTCTCTCTCTCACCAACAGAATTTGGTTCAATAAAAGATATTTCCTCACCCACTTTGTCTCTCTAGAAGCTGAGAGACAAAGACAGGAGTGGATCTCTCTCGTATTACCCCGTTCCGTACACTTCCCCTAAAGCTCTGGTACTGCCCACTGTTGGAGACAGGATACTGGACTAGATGGATAATTGATGTGATCCAGCATGTCAGTTATGATCTTAAACAGAACCTTCTGTATACTAAACATTATTAATATTAACAGGCTATTCATTATTAATTAATGCAAGTAGACTAGTAATAGAAAGACTGCAGCTGGTGACAATATCCTGTCGGTTACAGCATTTGTGTGTTTTTACTGTTGTACCTTTCACCTCCTGTGCGCCAGCTGACAAATGGTTATTCCCAGTTGAAAGGGGCTTTGCTTCTAAAACTGAAATTAAGGAACCACAGGGACTCCCAGATTCTAATAATTGTCTGCTTTATTAGTCTTTTCTTCCAATTTCCCCTCCTTCCAGGACCATATTACAATTCTTCCCACACATTTCTTGTGTTCCCTTAATATCAAACTGTGCCACAGCGCATAGTGTAATTGGAGGGTTGGGGGAATAATCAAATTCTCTCTGTTTCAGGAAAAATAGGGAATTGCAAATGTAAAACTCCAGCTGCAGACCACTAGGGTTTTTCTAAGGAAACTTGTATTTAAGCAAGGTGCTTAATGCAAAAAAAATCCCCTTCAGGGTATGTCTACATACAATTAAAAACCTGCAGCTGACCCATGCCAGCTGACTTGGGCTCAGGCTGTGGGGCTTTTTCATTGCAGTGTAGACTTCGCCTGAGCCCTGGGATCCTCCCACCTTGCAGGGTCCTAGAGCCTGCACTTCAGCTTGGGGGTGCTGAAAGCCAGTGGATGCCACCCCGAACTTTTTACCTCATCCCCCCCCCTTACTTCTGTCCATGCCTCCTGAACTACCAAAGCTGGGGCCAGCAGCAGGGCTGAGGCGGGGGAAGTGGGATGCGGACAGTGGTAAGGGGCCAAGGCTGGGACCCCGTGTGGGGCCAGGGCAGCTGGGATCTGAGCCCCTAGGCGTGGGGCTAGGAACAGAGCCCTGGGAGCGGGGCAGGTGGCAGCTGGGACCCCGCTTGAGGGGCCAGTAACAGAGCCCCAGCCATGCGTCTAGCAGCCGTGAGTCGGGACCCCAGGTGCGGAGCCAGCAGCACTGGGATCCTGGGCGTGGCATGGCAGGTGGGACCCCACACAAAATCCGGGGGGGGGGGGGGGTTCAGCACTTCCCGCACCCCTAGTTCCCGTGCCTATGACTACAGTGAGGCAGCCCCGCAGTCCAAGCCCTGTGAGCCCAAGTCACCTGGCACGGACTGGCCAGTGACAGGTTTTTAATTGCAGAATAGACATACCCTCACTTGCTTAAAAAGCTGAATGTTTTCTGGCTCATGCCTGTGAGACTCCACTTGCAAAAACCAAAGCCATTTTGGTCATCTGTAGATAATATACTCTGGAATGGTATATGGCCCACCCAGCTCATTTCAGTAGGAAAGAAGTGCTCCAAGGACAGAAAGAAAGACATGTATACTAAGGTTATTCTGAATACATTAAGATTTGTTATGTGAAATGTAAAGAGGGCTCTTGAGATAGTATATAGCAGTATAATAAATCATAATCAGTAGGGTAACAGGTCTTTAGATTTTGATAGCCACATTTACTGCTCATGAACTGAATAACTCTGTATTGGATTAACTCTCCCTGGTTAATACACCGATGATTACAGCTATATAAACTGGAAAGTGGAAAAGCTTGGCAAAATTCAGACACTGTCTGGTCCATACTTTCTCTGTAGTTTTTAATTCTGAGATATCTTCATAGAAATATACAGGTAATTCTGATTCCAGTCTGTGGTGCAAATTACATGAGAGGGTGGGCCACCTTTCAGCTCCAAATCATGGAAGCTTTCAGGGGCCAAATTGGCTCCCAGTGCAAGTTAGAGCTTTCTATCTTGTGCCAGAGGATAGGGGCTCCCAAGGAGTCACTCCAGCAATTGGGATCACTGGAGCACATTATGTTCTTGCTCCTGCTACACCTTGGAACTCCCTGTGTGATGCAGAGATGTGCCATGAGTGACATAGGAATGCAATGGCGCCACAAAGCAGCTGAGATCTAGCTCACTGATAGTTGGTGACATAAATTAACTGCAACTCTGAAAAAAATGCAGATTATTCCCTCCTCTACATCCAGCTAGCAATGCTGGCTGGTGCATGGGGTCCAGAGTCAAAATTTCATCCAGGGTGTATCTACACTACAAGCAGTACAGTGGCACAGCTGCAGCTACACCTCTGTAGCACTTTAGTGTAGACACTTACTACAGCAACAGAAGGGTTTTTTTCTGTCACTGTAGAAAATCCACCACTTCGAGAGGTTGTAGTTGTAGAAGAATTCTTCTGTTGACCAAGCTGCATCTACAGTGCAGATTAGGTCAACGTAAAGGTTGAACAGGGCATGAAAGCTTTTGCAGCCCTCAGCGATGTAGCTAGGTCTACCTAAGTGTAGATCAGGCCCCATTTTCCACCAATCTGTCCTCTGGAGGGAGCATCTGGTATGGAGACTCTGATCCAAGATCTTACTAGCCCTAGTGCATTTACACAGTGGGGCTGAAGGGACCTTATTTCTCTTAATACCATGTGTGGCTATGTTAGGGTTAGGAGCATTGAGATTGATACAGGAATCACTGGGTGAAATTCCATGGCCTATGTTAGGTTAGACTAGATGATCCTAATGGTCCCTTCAGTCCTTAAAATCTATTAATCTAGCCATGAGGGGGAAAAACAGTTCTTGTATAGTTCTTGTAGTAGATGCTTTTGAATAACTGTCAACACACACTGTACAAAATGGCAGTAAATCTACATGTATCTGTACTGAAAATTAAAATATATGTACTGTTAAAAAGATGTACTATAAATGTTAAAAGATGTGTATATTGGCAAATAAAGAGATTGGACCCCTGTGGGCTGGGGGCTCCTTACTCTTATTTCCTTGGTTTCATTATGGGATGGAATGGAATGTTGATATTTTATCGTGTGAGGTCATCAGTTACACTAGGGAAAAAAGGAAAATAAATTCAGTGCACGGTGTTCAACCTTAGATGTTTTGAAAATGGAGTCACTTGCATATGAAAAAAAAGGATTTTGATGCTATTTATAATACAGCTGCCACAAGTGACATGTCCTTCCACTCTCTCTCGCTCATCAATCTTTCTAAATAACTACCTGATAGCGTACATCCATAGCTTTGAATATCTACAGAACATTTCAAAAGCACTTGAAAAGTAGCTATGCTACACCAGTAAAGTCTTTTATATGTGCTAGCCAAATGCATGGAAGCAGTAATTGGAGCAGAAGAAATTTCTTCTATTAGTCATCTCTTCACACTTGGCTCTCTTTCCAAAACTTCCCCAAAGAACAAATCATTTAGCCTCTCATTTGGGAAAAAGAGATATCTGAGGGTGCATGGGAAAAGGGCAGTCTTACCTAATATCTGCCTGACCTTTTGACTCTGTTGCCCTGGATGAAAGGAATTATTTATGCTCTCAACCACTACGCTTAGCAAAGCTTGGATTGTGTGAATGGTCCAAATATCTGAGGAAGGGCCATTGAAACAGATGATAGTCTTAGGACTGGATTTTCAGAAGACTTTAGTTCCCATTTAGGCAGCAAAATAAGTGGCCAGATTTTCAGAAAGCCTCTACATATTGGTTGCTCAGGTCTTTGAAAATCTGGCTATAAATATCACAAAAGAGTCAGCTGGAGCCTGAGCACTTTTGAAAATCTGCCCATTATTTATGTGTCTAAATGAGAGCTAAGCTTTTTGAAAATTCTAGACCTTAAAGACAGACAGTACTCTACTTTTGTTTGACGAGTGGAATGCCCATGTATGTCAAAAGAAGTTCTGAGCAAAGATTAGACTATGGTCTTACGTCTGTAAGAAGCATGAGTCAGTTAAATGCTGCACAACTATAAATTCAAATAATGGATTCTAATATTCTTTACTTGGGCTCTAAATGGGGGAGAGAATATGGTGCTTTCTATTGAATTCCTAAGGAGCATCTAGCACTGAGATGCCAAAGGAGCTGTCCCCCATATAAGGTACATGTAAAAATTGTGCAAAAACAAAGGGATCCATGATTAGCTGCTTTCCCAGAAGTGGGTAACTGAGAATCATTCCTGTATAATGAGTGATTCTAAAAACAAACCAAGAAACAAAAAATAATACATACTATAGAATACTAGAAATTTTAAATTAGAATGTAACACTTTTTATAATTCACAAATTATATAATTCAGTTATTCTTATCCCTACTGTATCACAAATATTATAACATTTATATTCCCTTAAAGAGGGAAATGAAAACATAACTATGACATTCTTGTTACTGTTAAGGCCATATATGGTACTGCCCTATATCCATGGGCACAGCGCCCATTGTCCTCAATAGACGCTCCAACAGGGATCAAAAGCTGTATGTGGCTCTTAATGTGTTCTCTTTGGATAACATGCCAAAACACATACATTATGTAGGTCTGTATGTAACTGTTTTAAAATGTTCTGTAACCAGATGTACATCAACAGCTAAATGCTGCAGTATGTGGCCAACAATAATACTTTGGTAGGAGTATAATGGCATTAGTATAACAGCAACAAAAAGTATAGGGGAGAAACTTAACCAATAGAAAAATGACTACTGAACTTAACTTGCTTGAATGTCTTTTTATGTTGTTCGGTCATTACTGGTCATTACAGTGATGGAGAGATTTTTCTATCAGACAACTTTAAATAACATTTTTCCAATGTTGTGTCACACTATTGTGGTTCTTGCAGGAGGAATATGGCTTTAGTATTGAATAACTGAGACAGGAGTACTGAAAAGTACAGTAAATCCAGCATAATACTCTTTTACCCCAAAATCCACATTCCAAAAAAATCTGGAAAAGCAGAGCATTCTCATCTGAGTTATTTACACATGAAAACAGCTGAAAATAATAGCTTTTCACGTGACAAGAAGAATACAGCTCACCAAATGAGGTGAAAGAGTAAAATCTCACGTGCGCTTACCAATATGTAACATACCCTATGCACTATGTATCACCTTTGTATTTGGCCCACTGAGTCTGACTGCAAGGAAATCTAGGAAACCTAAGCAGCTGTACCTTGCATACAAAAGGCCCTCTTTCTTTTTGTGTTTGTCTTTGAGTCCAAGGATTATGGGTGTGATTCAGTTCTCAGGATGAAAAGCAATGCCTTTTGTTTAGCATAGTAATATTCATCTCTAAGTCCCAAAGTTATTCAACCAAAACAAAACAGCGATGAAACAACAGTTCAGAGATTCCATTTAGATAAGGACCAAAAAGGGCGCATGCATGCCTGTCCTATTTGTCTGCAAAACTAGGCTAAAAGTCTCACAAGAACATGCTTTTCCCCAAAATTTCTGGTACTGCCTGTTTCTGGATAGGCTGAAAATACCAAAGGAAGGAGCCGTCCTTCATAGAGTATTTTGCTTCTGGTTCCCCAAAGTGCAATAGTGCATGCAAAATGAAGGGGATAAAATTAATCAAACTTTTCAAAGGTGCAGAAAAGTGGGTTCAGATATGAAGCATGGGAGAAAGATGGAGTCTGTTCTTTTTATTTTAATTAAATTGGTGCTCATGAAAGGTGCTGTAATGATGGTTCAAGAGACTGAAGTCTTTTACCTCTACTCCCTATTAAATAAAGCACAAAGATCAGCAGCAATGCACGCCTCTCTATGCTGCCTTGGCAATATATTTCAGCCTGGAACAAGAAAGGACCAATGAGAATCCCATGCCCCCAAAACTCCTGAACTCTCTGCTGAGACTCTGAACGGAAACAGCAATTTGTACCTATTACAGTGGTGGGTTTTGTGAGATGGATGGAGAGGAGCTCATTTGACTGGACAATGTAAAGGAAATAGGCTATATGTGTATATTTCATTCAAATCCTCTCAGCCATTCAGTCGCAGAAGTGTCTATCCTTATTTGATCAGAACCAGTTCATCAACAACTGACTAGTAAAAACTGTGTTTATTATGTGAATTATTTCTAGTTTCCTTTTTTTTAAAGGAGAAGAAAAGAAATAATCAGAGACCTGATTCTGCCCTTCTTACTCATGATGGCAAATATCTTATTCTGTGAGAAGTCCTGTGAACTTCAATGATCTGCTTGTGTAAGTTTCTTCTCAGCATGACAGTGTTTATACAATACTTCAGCAAAGCTATTTAATGCTCCTACTAACTCTTAACTCTTGTACATGTGTGCTCTGAGAGGAGAATGGCCCTCGAATACACTGTACTGTGGAACCAGAAGGATTTGCTGTATAGTTTTTTCCTTATTCATGGATTTTAAGAATCAACAAAAGTTAAATCACAGTGAATATTTCCAGTTGTACTTCTCTGCTCTCACTGGTCAGCTGCCTGGGAGTGGCATGCCAGTTGTTGGACTGCACCTCCAAAGCAAATGCAGCAACAAAGCTTCCTCAGAGGTGCTGAATGGTTCTGCACAAAGAGGCAGCAATGCTTCCCTAACAAGGAAGGCTGTTAGCAGTGCTGCTTCCCAGGGGGGCTAGATACTGATCCTCTTATTCACACTGAGTAGTCCCTTCCTCCTTGAATATTCCATTGACATCAAGGAGGAAGGGACTACTCAGCATGCGTAAAGATAGCAAAATCTGGCACTAACAGCTAACCTACGTTTAGGCAGTGGCAGTGTGCTTCCTGCACAAGGCCCTCTGTCTGTCTTGTCTATTCATATTACAGTGCAGCTGATGACACCAGCAGGCAGCTGGCAAGTAGCAGTGTTCTTCTGTCACATCAGGGGCCAGCAGACCACTTGAAAATAATTGAGAATATTCAGCTGTCCTTTTCTTCTTTTCAACCATGTTGATGGAACTGCAGAAACTGTAATGAAAAATAATCTGGGCCTAAGTTATACATATCCTAAATAAAAGCATTAGAAAATGACTGTGTGAGTAAATAGGAACAGCAGGTTTCATTAGTGGCTTATGAACAACACAGAAACCTGTAAGTGACAATTAACAGCAACCCACAGCTTGTTAAGTCCACGATAAAAGGTTACAATTCATAGAGTACCATCTGGAAGGGAAAATGTGCTTAAAATGAAATCATTACCTAATACTAAATACTTTTATTAATAACTTTCTAATTGAACCTCACTAGCAAGTACAACAGAGAAGTGCAACAACATTTCTTAAAATCTCAAACTTGAAACAATTCAAGCTTTCCCTCCCCTTGGCTTGGGGATCCTACCAGGAAATTGTTTCATGGACTAAAGATTATTCTCTCTCTGATTCTGCATGATAGGCTTTATCCTAGCCACTATATCCTGCCACAAAGGGTAGCAAGGTGGATTAGCTGTTAGAGAACAGTCGAAGAGCTTGTTTTAGGAGATACCAGCAGCTGCCATCAAGAATGCTTGTTTACAATATACTTGTAATTTATTGAGGACAAATCTATATGTCAGCAGTGTTTTTTAGGATTGAAAAGGACTTGGCAATTTCTCAAAACAGGAAGTTGACAGAATGTCCAAGACTGCAGGACGAGGGGCAACAATGGAAAACATCCAACAAAGAAGAAGAAGGGGTGGGGAGGACAGAGAGGAGGCTGGGAGGAGAGATTGGTGTAGGTACTCAGAAATTATGTGATGAGTGCAGTATAAATGCCTAGATAAACAGATATAGACTAGCGAGGTTGAAATCATTAGAGGGATAGGGAACAGGGAGAGCTAAGGCCATACAAGAACATTGGAGGCATGGCTATTGAAGTCCTTAGATACAGATGAGGAGTCTTTCAGGACAGGAATTATCTGTGGATATATTTGTGCATGAGAAAGTGTGCTGTGGTGATCCAAACAGACTGGAATTTCAACATGAGACACAAAAGAGGGTTTGGCATTAAGGATGAAATCAAGATTCCAGACCTGAGAGGTGATAGTTAGGTCAAGAGTTGAGGAAAGCAATGAATAAGTATGAGTCAGGTATTTAGATGTGACTGAGGATAGAAGGCTGTCTGTCTTGGTTAAATTCAATTGCAGGAAATTAAGATGAAGTCAAATGTTGACATGTTTATGTTGGAGAGCAAGCTGAGGCCTCGAGGATTTTAATGAGAGGCAGAGTTGGGTGTCAGTTTAAGAGGTAGTTGAGACTGAAATGCAAGCATAAGAAG
Source organism: Chrysemys picta bellii (assembly GCF_011386835.1). Lineage (NCBI taxonomy): Eukaryota > Metazoa > Chordata > Testudines > Emydidae > Chrysemys > Chrysemys picta. Next base: position 40,841,093 of record NC_088795.1, read on the forward strand.
CCAGAGAAAGAAAGCAAAGGGGATCGAGAATAGAGTTTTGGGGACCTCTAGCGGAATGATCCGAGACAAAGAATCTATTAGAGAGAGACAGACAAAATTAGAGACATATGGACAAAACCAGCTGAGGAGGGAGCCAAAAACATCAGCATAGCTCTTGAAACATTCAAGAAACCCTGACTTAAAGTGGGATTTTCAAAAGCACAGGAAGGCAAGATTTACACAGGTATTTAAGTGCTGTGTTGGGGCTTGCTCCCATCACCTGTTAGACAAGGGGTTAAGAGCAAATTAGTACACCTGAGATTGCCTCCAGGCCAGAAGGGATGGAGTTAAGTAAGATTCATTAGGCACCTGACTTTCTAAGTAAGCTAAGGGAATTCTGATGGGGAGACTATAGAGAAGGCAGGACTGTCTTATTAAGAGAAATTACAGAGTGTAGTTCAGATTCTGGTAGGAGGGGAAGTGGAAGCCTGTAGATAGGGCTGAAACAGGCAGATGCCAGGTAGGAGAATGTATGGGGAATAGGTTAAGCTCCTGTGGGGGAACCCCTGAGGAAGGGTCAGTAGCTGTGCTTCAGTGAAGCTAGGGAGGGAAGAGTAGTTAGTTCAGCAGAGAGAGGCTAAGCTAGAAGCCTGAGACCCAAAGGGAGGCTGTGTTAAGGAAAGACTGTGGGGAAGCAACACAAGGGGGTTTAGAGGCAGGAAGCGCCCAGGGAAACCACAGCATGTCTGAAGGAGAAGATCTAGCTGTGGGTAGTGGGTGGGCCTGGATTCCCCCATTAGGCCTAGAGGAAGGGGCATGCAGGCCCAGTGCAAGGAATAATGAGCCCAGGGTAGGACTGAAGAGTAATTCAAAGGATGAGCTAAGGAATAGCCCGAAAGGGGGGCTGAAGGTGCTCTTGTTTGGGAGGCTTTGTGAACTTTTAGTTGCACCTTTTTGTTGCAATGCTCTGGAAAGGGGACTGAACTTTATGTGACTTGCTTAGAGGACTGAGACACAGAAGACCTGGTGAGAGGCAGATGGCCTGCAGGAGGTGCTGGAGACAAGGACCCCTTGCAGCATTGCATTCTGACACAAGGGGGATGCTGTGGTGAGTATGTTATCTTACAGTTGCCTAAAGATCCAGGTAAGCACCTAAGTGAGATGGATGCCTAACTTCCACTGACTGCCTTTGAAAATTCCACCAGGCACCTTTGGCATCTTTAGACACTTAAATGCCTTTGAAAATATGGAGTTCAAGTCCCATTGACTTTTTCCAATGGGACTTGTGCTCCTAAGTCACTTAGGCTCTCTTCAAAATTCCAGCATTAAACAATAATTAGGCTTTGTCATGAAATGATCCTCTTTAAAGGACTGAGGCAGCACTTAGAGTGCTTATGTATAGGCCAACAATGGGTCTGACATGCATATTTTAAATTATGCTTAAACTACAGTGCTAGTCTGAGTAGTGACAATGTACAAATGTCACCTTCTTAGTAATTTGGGTCCCATGTATATTCAGTCTTACATGCTGGTTTCAGTGACAAAAATAAGATTTTAAGGTTTTTTTCCACTGTTGTTCTTGTAGAGCCAACACTGAAAAGGAAAAAAAAAGGGCGGGGGGAGCTGGATTCTATTCCATTTTGTACATCAGTGGAATTATTTACTACATTCCAAGCAGTTACAGCAATGTGAACACCTAAAGCAAAGGGCGTGCACAGGTGTCACTAAGGGTGTATCCACACTTCAATTAGACACCCGGGGCTGCCCATGCCAGCTGACTCAGGCTAACGGGCTGTTTAATTGAGGTGTAGACATTCAGGTTTGGGCTTCAACCTGAGCTCTGTGAACCTCTCACTTTGTTAGGTCATGGTGGGGTTGCATAGATGTCACTGCTGGCCTAATGGGTCCTGCAGAACCTTTAATGCTAAACTTAGCACCAGGAGTTGTGCTTAAAAATGGTTAGCTTTATTCAATATTCAGGCCTTTACACAGGCTATATACAAGTGACTGAGTATTAAATTAAACTTTCAGAAGCAATTGTGATAAACTTCCATAATATAGAAGAAACCTAAATTGAAGCTACTAGTATTCTGCAGATGGGATAAACCCTGTTTATTTAGCAAATCACAGCATTTAAATGAGATTACTGCACATCACTGACAAGCAGCAATATGAGGAAAATGTAATTGCAAAAAGTAATTATCTGTTTTAAAATCAGACTTGTTGTCAGCCATTCAATATTCATTTATTGCTGTGCATTCCTTAAAAATGAGTAATGGGCTGAAGAATACAACTCATTTGGCAAGCAGTAAGAAATAGTTGACCTTGTATAGTGTTCGCAAAGCCAAATGACCATTGCAATGTGGAACTATATATTAATCAGCTGCTACAGAAATTTAAGACTTGCCTTGGCATGATGTTGTTGACACGAGTGCACACAATTCATGCTGTTATTCAGCTGGATCTTTATGTGCAGTATATAGTTTTGCATATCCACAATACTGATTTCATATGTGAGTTAGTTATTTCTATGCACAGAATCTCCTCTGTGAAGGAACTATTGTCTGCATGTCATTTAAAGTAAGAGATCTTTCCAACAATACAAGAGGTCAATTTTTATATTGTAATTTTCCATATTCTCCATTCTTTACAATGGCTGTCTACAAAGAGGTGTCTTGAGTTGAAATTGGCACTATAGATCATACAGTCACTCATGGTGTTGGCCCTGAGTACATGCAAGATGTTGTCCTTGAGCCATTTTTATCTCTATTTGTCCAGCACTGTTTACAGTTAGTGCTGGACAAAAATTGCTAGACATTCTTTTTGCAAAGGAGGTTTTGAAAAAATGTAACTAGCTCTATTTTCCACTGTTGAGTAGCTGACTGTGCCTTTGTGATGGTGGGTTTTACATTGTCAAGCTTGCTCTCCCCTGAAATAACATTAAAGCTTGTTTGTGAACAATCTTTTTCAAACTTCCCTTTGCACCCTGTAGTTATTACCTTCCCTTCATATCCTTTCATTTTCTTTTAATTAATTATCTTCCCATATGTTTCTATATATTGATTTTTTTTTAATTGGGTGGTATTTTATTCAGTAGTTATTGAAATGGCATGTTTTTCTGTTGTACACAATCTCTGGTGCTTTTTATAAAAACTGATAAAATATCACACAATAATATCCTTTTCATAGGTATTTTATTTTACTTTATCCCATAGAATACAATCCTCTATTAAATTCTACAAGATAATGGGAGAACTATAGAAAAGCTATACATTTCTATAGGGGTTTTCCATAAGGAAAACCTTTTTAGGGATTCAGAAATGTTTGGTTCACTTCTTTCCCCTTTTTTCCCCTTTTCCCTGGAACTTTAACATTTTCTGGTTTCAGAAAGGACAGGAAGTAAAACTGCCAAAATACTATGAGAGAGGCTATTCTCATGAGAGTAACAACACAATTTAATAGAACCAAAAGGCTTGGATAGTTCAGAAAAGCTTAAAATACGCATCTAAATGTTCAGTTGCATGTTAAAATAAACTCCTGATCTTCTTGAGATTTGTCAGTCAATAAACACAATAGTTGTGCAGATAAAACTTCTGAAATCCTATACTGTAAATGATCAATATAATTATCTAATCCATTATTAATTAAAACTTTGTTCACATTGAAAATATTAATATACATGAAGCTAACTTTTACTCTATGACTGTGTAACCCCACTGAAGTCAGTGGGACTGTGGAAGTGAAGCTGAGCTGGGCACATAATCTATAAAAACAACACTATTCTGTTTTTATTACAGAATTCACTTTTACAATTGAATTCAATGGGACTTAATGCACAAAGTGTCAGTTGCAAGATCAGAGCCTAAAGTGATGGTTTTTCACTTGATCAGAAACTCTCAATCTGCAATGAAAATAACACATTTCAAAATTTATCAAGCCTCTTTAAGTGCACAAATACCTGCTGTGTTTTTGGCTGACATCATTTGTTCCGTTTAAGAATGCTTCAGCATAGTAGAAGACCAGGCTGAATACAGAATTTGGAAGGACAAATTCTCTAGTGAGTCTCATGCAGTTCAAATTTGCTAAATTTGATGACTGGGCAACAAAAGGGCAGATGAAATTCAATGTTGTTAAATGCAAAGTAATGCACATTGGAAAACAATCCCAACTATACATATATAGTTATATATATATATATATAAAATGATGGGGTCTAAATTAGCTGTTACCACTCAAGAAAGAGATCTTGGAGTCATTGTGGATAGTTCTCTGAAAACATCTGCTCTGTGTGCAGCTGCAGTCAAAAAAGTGAACAGAATGTTAGAACCATTAGGAAAGGGTTAGATAAGAATGAAAATATATTAATTCCACGATATAAATCCATGATATGCCCACACCTTGAGTACTGCATGCAGTTCTGGTCGCCATCGCAAAATAAAAAAGATATTAGAATTGGAAAAGGTACAGAGAAAGGCAACAAAAATGATTAGGGGTATGGAACTGCTTCCCTATGAGGAAAGATTGAAAAGACTGGGATGTTCACCTTGGAAAAGAGATGACTAAAAGGGGGATATGATAGAAGTCAATAAAATCATGAATGGTATGGAGAAAGTGAATAAGGAAGTGTTATCAACCCCTTCACATAATACAAAACTGGGGTCACCCAATGAAATTAATAGGGAGCAGGTTTAAAACAAACAGAAGGAAGTACTTCTTCACACAACACACAGTCAACCTGTGGCACTCATTGCCAAAGAATTAGATGAGTTAATAGAAGATAGGTCCATCAATGGTTATTAGCCAAGATGGTCAGGAATATAACCCCATGCTTTGGGTGTCCTTAAATCTCTGGCTGCAAGAAGCTGGGACTGGGCAGCATGGGATGTCACTCAATAATTGCCCTGTTCTGCTCATTCTCTCTGAAGCATCTGGCACTGGCCATTGTCAGAAGACAGGATACTTGGATAAAAGGACCATTGGTTATGATCCAATTGCAAGTATGACTATTCTTGTGTTCTTATATGAAATTCAATGGGTAGGAATCTCATTTGCTTACTGTGCAAAATATAAAAGCTATAGAAACTTGTGTAGCAACAAAATGTTGCTATCTGATGGTTTTCCCCATATGTAGCCATGTTTCTCCATGAGGAAAAATACTTAAATAACGTAATTATTTTTTTCCATATCAGCAAAAACAAATTGTTAGCAGATGCTGATTGGTTCCATTCTTCTGTGCAATTGGGTTTATGATACTGTGAGTACAAGTATAGCACTGCCAAGTTATTAAATGCTTGAGATAGAAGCTGAGTGTGAATAAAGGATTTTATTACTTTCAGTAAGACATCTTAGCCCAAAATGTACTTGCTTGCTTTTGCATGGATCTAAATGAGTTGTTACCTAAATGTAGATATAATATCTGTCAGGTAGAATAAAACAGATCAAATAATACTTACTTTTGTCCTTCAGATATTTTTTATACTCCATCACTGAGCTTTCATTCTTTCTCCTTTATGTACATTTATTATTTGCATAATTGCCTTCTAAAATGCAGGCTAAAAGCACAAATCACTTTGGTTTTCTTGATGGTTTTTATTGCACATGAATAAATAGAACTATCTCTGTTTTCAAAAATGAAGGAGCAGGGTTTCTCAAAGATGTTTTATAGACTTTAAAGGATACCACTGAAGAATGTAAAAAGGCTCAAGGGCCAAATTCTTCTCAAGCCCTGCCTATGCTTAGAAGGGTTTGCTAGCATAGCTACAATGGTGCCACTATACTGGCAAACATCTTAGTGTAGATGCAACTTAATACTAGCAAGAGTTCTTCTGCCTATATAGCTTAAATCAGTCCTCTGAATGGAATAAGCTATACCAGCAAAAGGACTTCATCTCTGTATAACCTAGGGCTTTTGCTGGCATGGGGTGGGTGGATGGGGGAGAGAGAGCTTGACATCTGACATAGCTGTGGTAGCAAAACTTTAAATGTAGACCAAGCTTCAATTATACTGGTCTAACTTTCCAGTAACTCCCTGTAGGTCTGTTTCTGTGATTTTGTCTTAAAATTCTAGGGTGTGCCTATAACCCTGTCTAGTACAATCTTTTTGTCAGACGACACTCTGATTTTTTTTTTTTTTTTTTTTTTTGCAAAAAATTGTTGTTCAAAAAATTGCCAACATTTTATTTTTTTCTGTAGTTTTCCCCCCCATGTTTATTTCTCCTTCCTTCCCCACCACCCCAGTCTTTTAAGATAATCTTCAAAAGGAAAGGGGGGGAAAGAAAATATAATTTTTTAAAAAGAACTTAAATTTAAAAATGAAAAATAGGTCAACTTTAAACCCTGTGAATTAAAACTTTGACACTTGTCTTTGAGTATTTTCATGGAATAGCTTTTCTATTTTTCCACAAACTCTTGCAACTGGTATGTAATTACAAGGCAAATTCCATATATAATTCTATCTTCATTCTGATTTCTTGGTACTTGTATACTAGAAATAGTACCTGATAAAATAAAAAATTACTGTAATTCAAAAGGAATAATTTAATCATGCAGTTAGTGCTAGTATTTAAGTCAGTGACTTCAGCAAGGATTGTTGCACCTCTGGGGATAAGATAAAAGGGGGTCCACCTGGACCTACTACCCCTTGGACTCAGAATTGTGTAGGGAAGACACTCTAGAGGGCAGTAGGACCCAGATAATGCCTCATCCCCTGTGGCCCTAGGGGCAAGTTGCAGAGAAGAGCTAGCTAGATACTCCAGCCAGTAGGATCAGAAGCAGGCAAACCTGTAGAATGTCCTCAGGCTTCCTCTGCCCCTGTGCTGACTGGCTGTTTGTTCCAATCCTCTTCCCTTTTCACCTCAGTTTTGCTCCATGCCTGCCCTTCTTACCCTTTTCTCCCTTCATCTGAACCCCTCCTTAGAAACCCTCCTCCCAAAAGTGGATCTAACATGTTTGCCAACATCATACAGTTCACTCTGTTTGTGTGTTACTCTCCTTCCCCTGCACCTGTGTCTGTCTTGTATATTTAGACTGTAAGATCTTTGGGGTAGGGGTAATCTAGTAGTCTGTTTAGACAGCACCCAGTAAAATGGGGTCCCACTCTTGGTTGGCCCTTAAGCACTACTGTCATAAACCTGGTTAATAATCATCCATACAAGTTCTCCTGCAGTTCCAAGGAAGTCTTAGAAAGTACTGCTTAATACCTTGGAAGGAGATAAATAAGGCCCAGTTCCAATTATGTTAATGAAGCACACCTAGACCATAATAGTCTAATGTTACATTAAAGTTCCTCAAAAAAACCAACCAACAATCCCCATGGATAGAACTAGCCTTGGGGCTCCACAGAGCCTGTGGCCTTCACCCTCCTGATTTGAGGAAACTAAAAATGGAAAGGAGAATCTGACCTCTTACCATCTGTGGAAGAAAGAAGTTGTGTAAAACAATCTTCTGAAACAACTGTTGTGTTCAAACTTAAGTATAGTAACTTGCTGAACACTGATAAATTATTCCATAATCCTGATTCTTCTCATAATTCTGAGAAGTATTATAATTGCACAATATGTTGTCTTCATCATAAATGGCTAATCTGGATGCTGTGAGGATGTTTAATATAACACAGGATGTGAGCAAATTATGCATCTTACAAAAACAGTTTTTGTACTGGTTCCTCACTCACTGTGCAGTTTCAACTTTAATAAATATCCTAACTGCACACTTTCTGAAGATTTATGTGAGGCTACTTGTGACTGTTTGTTCTATAATAGATTCCCACAGCAGTTAAAAAAGTCACTTTAAAACTCAAGGTATGCACCAAGATTTGGTTATTTCTTTATATGAATGTCGACTTCTTTTTTTTTTTTTTAATTTAAGGTTAAAACTTGCACATAACATCCTACTTCTAATATCGCGCAAGATTAAAATAAAAATGAAAAAAACGTAGTGTCCTAGAATAGGAAGATGGCTTCTGTAACAACAATAGTTAATATTTTGAATGACCTTCCCATCTAACTTTCTATCAGTTTGTATCACTAAAATATTGTATGATCTTCAGAGATAGATTCTAAACAGTAAAGAAGGGAGGATATGGCGTTTCAGATATTAAGCAATATTATTAGGTAGCTCTAGAAAAGCCTTGGCTGATCGCCTACTGCTGCAGTACCAATCTGGCAATCCTGAGCGAGGCGGAGAAGATCACATTGAAAACAGTAATATCAGGTACTCTAAAAGGAAAAACCTTCAACTTCATGCACGCTCATATCTATCTACCTTCACATATAGATGTAGATAGATACTGTAGTATGTAGGGTCCCCAACTTGCAATGAGGGGAGAACCTGACAACTGTCAGGAGCCCCATAAGTTTCAAGGAGGCTCTGCAGGGGCACAGGGCCCAAATCAAATAATTTACAGGCTTGGGCTCTGAATCTACATCATGATGCACCTGGCATGCAAACCGAGGGTGGGAACACCATACACAACGCTGGACAAAAGCATTAACAATTTAGTCAAAATATTTCCCATTTTTAGTTCAAAATATTTTCAGATGGAAACATTTCTAACCAGCTACAAAAAGCCCGCACCCCTGAAAAAAAGCAAAATTTTGCATAGTTTTTTTCTTCCACCATTTAAAATGGCGGGGGCAGAATTTTCCAGCCACCTCCCCTGGTATAGTCCCTATATACTGAAATTAAATATCCCATTAAATTTGTATATAATCAACTTTGCTGTTATAGGTTCAGTCGTTTTCATAGCTTGAGTGTAGGGGGATTTTTATTACATTTATTATTAAATCTTCTGTTTTTTAACAATGTGGATTTTTTGTGTGTTTTGTTTTGTTTTTGTTGTTTGTTTGTTTTTTGCACTCATTGCTCATAAACTCTCATCCCTAGTATCAAATGGCTTTTCTAGGCTTGTCAGAATGGCTTGATTACAGAGGCAGGGCTAATAGCGGTGTGTCAGTACTGGCATAGTAGAGTTACCCTTATGGTGCAAACGTGATAGGTTTTATCCTAATCTGGGCTATGAATTTTATACATAGGTATGTATAAGGTCGTCTAAACCACAGCCCTTGACTCAGTACCACCCACTCCTTTTAACAGGACTGTGCAATGATCCCAAGGCACCTGCTGTGAGAGAGTGGGGTATACTGTAAAGATGGCAGAGTGGGACTGGACTTAGTAATACGTGTAGGGAAACTACTGTTCACCTAATGAATAATAGCAAAATCATTTATCTTTTCCTTTGCTTGCCTCTATTGCACTATTCACAGTAAAGTTATAGCCCAATAGGGTTTATCCTCTCCCCATACACACACTGCTGAAGGATGAGATAGAGATGTAATGAGAGCAGGAGATTCTGCTGTTGTCACTCATTCATGCTTTTGCCTTTCCTTTCAAAGAGCAAAACCTTGGGTCCTTTGGTCATAAGGTCATAAGCTAAACACAAAAGTATAGGGTTAAGTTAAAAGGAAGCAAGTCAGTGGCTGAGAGAGAGAGGGCTGAGAACCCAGAAGCGATGAGGTGGCTCAAATGAACAAAGCTCCAGGAGAGTTTTAGAAAGGAGAGAGAAGAGAGGTCAAGGTTGGTAGACTGGAGTGACCCGATGTTGAAGCAGGTAGGTATGAAATCGAGTGTGTGTTATAGGCTGTTGTGAGTACAAGGAGAGCCTGAAACCTTGAAGGGAAATCTCTGATTAGACTGTTTAGGAAGCCTGTGAATGTAACAGACAATATGAGTATGATGGTCACAAATGACAACTGTTTTTATCTCAGAAAACAATCAATATCTAAACAAGTCAAGAACAACATTCCTGTCTCTTCTGTAGAGCTCTTTCACAGAATTCATAGGAAAGAGAAAATGGCAAATTTTCTGTCAGATTTTTTATTTGGGTAGAAGGTTGCCGTAAAGATTGCCTTTTTTTCAGAAAAGTGACTGCGTAAGAATGGCATCTTACCCTACAGAGCTACTTTCTAGGTGTATTAAAAGTCATGTCTGCTCAGTGATTAAAATAACTGTCCTGCTTTTTACTCCTGTTAGCCCTGCAAAGCCAACACAACTAAGAAATAAGGAGAGTAATGTTCTAATCTTCTAGGTCTTCAACAGAATGAAATTCCAACTAGTTCTACCTGTGCAAAGCCATTGAAGGACAGGTGTAATGGACCTGTATTTCTGGGGATGGGGGAACCATAAAGTCTAGCTTGACCCTCAGAGCCCTGACTGGATTTTTAAGGCTGGAATTAAAAACCAACCAACCAACGCTTCAACCTGTACATTGATCATATATAACAGAAAAGTACAGCTAAGAGAAAATACATGTGCAGCCCCACAGTGACACTTTTACAAACTGACTTTTGAGAGCTGGCCTACTCTTTGAGATCTTACAGTAAATGTCATTGTCTGAATTAACAGTACTCCTAGCAGTTGTTCGGTATACAAATCAAATGACTCTAAGAAGATTAAATTAGACTTCCACCTAAATATGAATTCGGGGTTGGAGAATGGATAGCCCACCAACTAACAAACAACTTTCTAAACCATAAACAGGCTTCAAATAAATTTAACAGCAGTTTACCTGATTGTGCTAGCTTTTCAATGTGGGAGCTTACCAAGAGTTATATATTGTTTTACTCTGAAATGCAGCTTCTACATATGCTGAGATTTTATGAAACTTAACCAGTATTTATATTAGTCTTCTATTATGAAACTACTATTAAAATAATCCTTCAGAATATCAAAATTGCTTGCAGGCTAAATGAGACCTCATTGGCACTGACTATAGGACAAAGTCTGGAAACCTCATTTTTTCCTATTGTAGTGCCAAATCTATTTAAAAGCTGCACCTGAGAGTAACACTTTTTAATAGGCAATGCTCCTTTAGCCTCACTTTAAGAAAGATAAGCTCCTATTCCCAAGGCCTGTTTAGTGATTACTATTTTAAAAGAAAACGAATGTTTGACTTGCACAACTGCACATTCTAACAGGAAGGCAGAGTTGGAATTTGGTTTTGTGGTCTGTATTTAAAACAAAAACACAAACAAAAGATGGAGGAGAAAAAAGACTTGTTTTAAAGGATGCATTCAGTTATGTTTTTTCAGCCAGATTATGATTTTGACTGAAGGGAGATAGAATAGATTCTTACCGTGTGTTGATTTAAATATCTTAAGGCTATTTTTGTGAAGGTTTGCTGTATTTGAATTAAGTTTAATTTTTAAAAATGCATTCCTAACAACAGCGGTATGCACAGTTAGGTGCATTACTCTTTACCTGTTGCATAATTATTTCCATTAAAAGAGTGAGCAGCTGAAAGAATCTTTTTTTATTTTAATGAATTGCAGCATGTTATACCAATCTGAGTTTTGCAGAGCAATCAAGTACAAATATAAAAACTGTGATCCATGGAGGTGAAGTAGCTGAAATCACTGAAGGCATGACTCATTTAAAAAAAAATTGCAGTGGTGTTATTTTTGTGAGTGTTGTGAATGTTCAGGTGTCTTGTGCTGATCTAATTAATCAAGAAGCCATCAATGCGATTCACAAAGTTTGCAATATGCTAGCAAATTTCACTTTTCCTCTGCAACTGAAATACAGTCATAGAAAATACTAGAGACCTTTTTCACCCTTAAGGTGGGCTTCTGATCAGACCACTGCTTCCTATAAAATACCAATTAAAATTTACCAATTAAGGTCATATTCTGATGCTCTTGATCATATTGAGTAGCATCCTACTTCACACCAACCCATATAGGTTTCAATGAGATGAACAGAAGACTATTTCTTAGTATGAGTGACTGTATAGGTTAAGTCCTGAATCATCACAGTTGTGTAAGAACACGCTCCCATTGTTTCAGTCAAGGGTCTGAAGTGGCATAGATTTAGTGTCAAAGAAGAAGAAAAGAAAGAATACACTATTTATTATCAAGCCTCATGAATATTTGAACACCCTCTTGTTGTTGTTTATGTGGAGCTTGGGAATTAGGTTTCAGAGTGGTAGCTGTGTTTATCTGTATCAGCAAAAACAGAGAGGAGTCCTTGTGGCACCTTAGAGACTAACAAATGTATTTGGGCATAAGCTTTCATGGGCTAAACCCACTTCATCAGTTGCATGGAGTGAAAAATACAGTAAGCAGTATATATATCACAGCACATGAAAAGATGGGAGTTGCCTTACCAAATGGGGGGTCAGTGCTAACGAGGCCAATTCAATTAAGGTGAAGTGGCCTATTCTCAACAGTTGACAAGAAGGGGTGAATATCAAGAGAGGGAAAATTATTTTTGTAGTGCTAAGGAGGCCAATGCAATCAAGGTGGACATGGCCTATTTCCAACAAATTGGGTAGGAATTTATCCCTGCAACTCTCATGCACACCAATTAACCCTTTCATTGCTGACATGTAATTGCATTTATACTTATGGAACCATTGTTTAAAATTAATAGATTACTGAAGCACAGGAAGTTCAACTAGCCTTACTGGTCAAGAGCACCTCCTGAACAGATCTGGAAAAATTTTCTGCAAAGACACAGTTCAAAGGAAGCAGTAGAAGTTAATGTACCATATACCACTATTTCTCTAAACTGGAACTTAATCAAAGGGTGTCAAATAATAGTTTGCAATACTGTAAGTTAATATTGTCACTTCCTCTGTGAGAGGTATCAGGGAATGGAATGGAAAGTCAAAGTTGCAAAGGAAGAGAACATACATTTGGGCCATTTTAGGATTTTGTTATAATGTCAAACAGGACATTCTAATAGAGTCTATCTATCACAACTGAATATATTGAATTATGAGGCCCTCATTACAGGTTCTAGCTAAGTTCAGCTCAGGGTAGGACCTGAGAGGCAACAAGAGTGGCTTTAACCCATATCTGAACAGCCTGTATTCTGGGGCTGGTCATTCACATTTTAGAGCAGTCTAAAGGCTGATCTAAACTGCAGCCCCAAGGAGCTGTTGCACCTGCCAAGAATACCCAAACTGTCTCGCCATACCCCTTTCCCTGGCCATGACCCTAGCATGGGGCTGCAAGGGAGGGTCACCTTACATTAGCACTAGACCTCCAGGGAAGCCCTATATAGCAGGGGCAATCCCTAAGGGCCAAATCTGGCCACTCTGTTTCATTAATGGCTGGTGTACAAGAGCAGTTTTAGACTCATGAACTGGGCCCTTAAAGTTTGCACAACTCTTTGAACATGTAAAGCATTGTATACTTGTGAAATAATATTTCACATCAATTTTTCTGAAAAGCCTTTTTAAAAAATAAGTTATTTACTACCTTGAGCATCTACCACAGGTGGCTGCAGTAAAGTTATCAAAGATGTGGGAGACAATCATTAAAAGCGGGGATTTTAAGATCCCTCTGACAAATAACAGATGGCTATTAGGGCTGCCTGGAGGACGGATGTTGCTTGGAAGCAGCACACTTGTAAATTTCTGTTGTTGACAGTACCTAAGATTAATTATGACTGGTGTATATTATTTTACCTACATACTCCTAGAGCCCAGACTCCAGCTTGGAGAAAACTGATATGCAGATTTAAATCAAGTGGCTTAGGGTTCTTGCTGCTGGGTTTATTTGCATGGCTTTTCTGTTAAACACTTTCAGTGACTAATGTGACATTGACCAATAGCATCCCCTGATTTAAAGTTTGGGATCAATAAATGGAGGGTGTTTAAATTAATTACACATACAGTATTGCTGCAAAATGCTTCCTATCTTATTTGAAATGAGAGAAAACCTATAAACTGAATGGGATTTTGAGAGATGATTAAAATGGCTGGCTAATGAATAGGGCATCTTTTTTTTTTTCCAGAACTACTGCACATATCAATGGAGATTACACATTTAAAAAATGCTATCTAGCTAAACTTTTTTCTCTTTTTATTTTAATTTTATAACAATAATAATATGAAGTCTTGGTCCAGGAGATTTCCCAAACCTTAATGACCAGCTTCAGCTGATCAACTCCTCCCAGTTAGTAATTAGTCTTTAGGAAGCAACCTGAGCCTACATCATTATTGTTAATCAAAATTAGCAATTTGCCTGCTTTACCCCCTAGCCAAATTTGTTCTTATTTACAATGGCTCAGATCTCGATTTGGATTAAATAAATTTTGTAGGAGATGAAGAAAGAACAAAGATGTTCTGCAACCTTTTATTAAAGCTGATCAAATGATCAGATAACTCAAGATCTAATAAAAGAACATCTTGGTGAACTCAACAACTTATAGTAAACATTACTGGTCTACGGTCCTACCTAATTAAGACAGTTGATTCCTAATTCTCTTTCTTATACACCATCAATTCACTAACCTATAGCAAGTATGTCTCTTGCCTCTAGAATATGACTTGTTTTGTTGTTAGATGTAAGATTTATGAATTGCCTCTGTCACTTTCAGTTGCTAGATGCCGTGATGTACTAATGATACTCTACAGATTTTGCTTTAACATCTCTAGCAAATCACATTCTATTTTCCCTCTTTAAAAATGCAGGCTTGCTTGTGAAAGCCATATCAGTCCTTTGACAAGCCTCTACAGTTACTTTCTCTTGCATGCTCATCCTCACCATTACCTTACAGGGAGTTTTCTTGCTATACCTTCTAACTCATCCTCGTAACCCAGATCAAACCTTACTCCAGAGTCCAGTTTTTTCACTGAAATGCCACATGACTTCAAAAACACAACTGTGTTCATTAACCACATTATCCATAGCCATCTCTCTTCATTTTCTTGTAGATTACTGTATATTTAGAGTACTGTTCACTTACTGTATTTATCTAGCTAGATTAAAGATATATTTATATCCAGTCAGTTTGCTTTTTTTCTTACCTCTGTATTCACAACATCTTGCTGAGATGTCCTACACAGGCTCCTTATCCTGAATACTGGGGGCTTTTTATTGTTTGCTTTGTTAATTTCCTTGCCTTGCAAGCAATCCAGCTTTGGTACAATCACTGTTTAGAAGCCTGGTGTATGCTTCTGTACTGCGAGGGTTTTTCTTTAATCAACATATGGGCTATAATATAGTGGTTGTTTTGAATCTGATGTCATGGGAAAAAGTATTGCTTCAGGCAACGTGGAAATTTGCCCAGATACTTTCAAGTTGTTTCTTCCTTGAGTATAGTATCATCTATTTGAGACTTTTAACTTGCCTTCTAATGGTTATTCGTACTCACCCCTAACTACTTTCCAGTCCAAATATAGCACTACTAGAGTTAACAAACCCAAGATATGGTTCTGCTTATGGAGTGTGTTTAACAATCCAAACCAAATCCTTTCTGAAATGCCATGGTCCAACTTGTCATAAAATTTGAGAGGTTTATTAGGACTCTGTCTGCAGACATTTTAAAATGACTCCTTGTGTTTTTAAAGTTAGAAAAATCATGCAGAAATGACATATTTTTCAGCTGTTTGTTATATTTTACTTCTATTGAACTCTTCTTAGGATGAAGCAAAGTGATCAAGCATGCACAACCAAGGCTCCTATTGACCAATGATGATTTTAGATGTGTAAGAAATTCAGGGACGAGCCCTTTTTCAGTCAGTTAGGACTGCAGTAGCATCCTAGAAAATATCCAGTACCTACTTTAAAATAATAGCCGAAATAATGGCATAAGCCTGATTATTGAACACAAAGAAAATCAACTAATGAAACCGATGTAACTCAACTGACTAAACACTGCTGATTTATACCAGCTGTGCCCTGGAGCTTAAATTTTAGTGAACTTAATATGCAGGACCAGTGAGCAATCCTACCAAGCATTAATATCCTATTAAGATGTATAAAAGATACTAGTTTAGTATGAAACACACCTGAGACTGGTTATCCCTCTTTTTCTGTCTCTTTTTGTATTAATATTTTTGCTGTTGCTTTAATTGCTTTAAGAAAACAAAAATCTATGATATGCAAAAGAAAGTTTGTTTGGATTTCTAGTCCTACACATATTGTATTGATAACATACAAGAAGCTGAGGAGCCTGAGTGCATGAACAGTGCATTCGGAACATTCAGCAAACATGACAATTTCTACTATGCACATGCAAACTGGGATTCTTCCATAGTTTATAACTCAGCCAGATCAGGGTGGATTTTCATGGGGACAGCAAAAGACATCTTTTTGATCTTAGGACTGTCTCTCTGCCAAATTATAAGCTCCAGCTATACACCATTGAAACACTCAAACACTTCAAAAAACAGGTGGAAAAAATATGAACATTGGCAAAACAATCTTATAGTAAGTAGGTTCTTTCTTAAAAATAGCTGAAGTATTTTCTCTCAATGTATTTATTAATTTATTTATATAAACCTTCATTTTCCGGAGGGAGAGACCAAGGATAGCAAATTTCAACCCGAATGGTTAAAGTTTGTCAAAGCTATAGGCAATTTGAAAATGAAGGTTTATAATGTTAGGCATAATGTTGTTAGGCCACCTTTTTTACGCTCAGCAGCACAATCAGCTCTCCCAATAATAAGGGTGAAAATAACCGAGTGGAGGTTCTGGTTAGGGTGTGTTAGCATATAGCTAACATTACATAGAATTACAAGGAAACAAACTCAGAAAGTTGTTCTGAAAGGTTTTCTATGTCTGAATTAGGTAGGTTGTTTTAATACTTTCTGAGTAGCTATCTACATTAGTACAGTACATTATACCACACATGCCATTTATTGGTAGAGCACTAGTTTCTTACATTGCTATTCAGGTTAACTAATGTTGGTTTAAGATTTTACAACTTTTTCAGCTGTAAAAAGGACAAGGAAGCTGAATCAGTGCGTTTAGTTTAGTCCATCTCATGGTTCTATTGTTGCACATCTCAGTGTGCAGGTAGGTTTTGTCTTGCTATTGTGAAAGTATATAAAACTTTCATTTAAATTGATGACATAGGTGAAGGAAGAGAAACATTTATGGCACTAATGGTTCCATCTTGCAAGTGCTAAATATTTGTCTCTGGCGCACTCTGACCTGGATTGTGTGCTTGCTTAATGTGACTGATGTGAAATGATTTTGGTCATACTCTGTAAGGTGACCTTTTTGCTTTTCAGCAGTACATTGAATGAGGGCTAGCCCAGTGTGATCTGACTTTGCTATCCACTGTGATTTTTATGTCCTTCAGGAGCAGTGCAATATTATATAATGTGGATGGCTGAAGCGTCACAATCAGGGAAGTCACTGTTTGCTTGACATTAGCTGTGGAAGAACTGATGAAGATTCTAAAAATGTAAATAATGAAAAAGGGCAAAAATATGCAGGTCTTCCTTAGGTAAAACTCCCAATGAATGCAGGGAGAGCCTAGGAATTAAAAATTTCACCAAAAGAGACTAAAAAACGTATCCACCTAGTAAAAGGTACAAGATTTCAGCATTATCTGAAGTACTTTGGACCAGACTGCAGCAGGAAAATATGTAAAAAAACAATAGGACTTAGAAACAACATCTTTGATTCCTTGTTTAAAGGAATAAACCTGAATGCAGACCTCAGTTAGATGAAAATTTGAGGTATTTCCTTGCCATCCTGCATCACTTATTGTATTTCTAATAGACCTATCACCATTCTACCTAGGCAAATTCACTGCCCTGATCTGCTCAGGCAGTGTGAGGGGAATCTAAGTGACCCACATCTCCCCAGCTGGTGATTTCCCCCAGTTTGGAGGAGTCTTCTGCAGGCAGGGAGCTGGTGCAGGTGGTTCCTTCAGCATCACACTGTGTAGGGAGTGTGCAGAGATGGGGAGAGAGCATGGCCAGAGTGTGGCTGGGGTAGCCAGAACACAGCACAGACAGTCTCTTGGAGATGGTTGACAGCTGGCATGAGGTAGAGCAGCTCCCGTGCTGCTCTTACCTATGTTATAGCTCAGGAGGAGCTGAGCAGGGAATGGGGTAGCTATAACGGGCATCCTTCTCTGCTGCATGAAACAGATCTGGATGACAACAGAGAATCTGACCTTCTGAGGCACACATGGTAATGAGAATTGAGTGTATGTTCTCATGCTCGTGTTTAGGGATCTTATATTGAGATTTATTCATTAACTATTTTAGCACTAGAGTTTTTAAAATAACATAAAATCTAGCCAAGATATTTTTGCTATTCATAAGTCCTATTGTTGCACATCCCTATGGAGGATCAAATCTGATGTTATTAGTGGCGCGATATCTACTTGTATAAATAAGCTCCCAGAATGTTCTCTTGTGCCTTCAGAACAGATTAGCCAGTCAGGATAAATTTTTCAGAAGTGCCTAAGTGACTTAGATGCCTAAATCCTGTTCTACTGAGTGGTACTGGTGACTACATGGGTCAACCCTCTTTTTTGAGACAGGACATGAATTTACTCTTCAATTAACATAACTGCCTGGATAAGTTAATCACAAGCCCCCCCACCTAAGACACAAGAGGTTGTGAGCTCTCCTGGGAGTTTTGTTCTGAGTGGGTGCAGGGGTTTTGCTGAATATACTGCTTACATAAGAGGTGTGTGCGCGAGAGAGAGGGAAATAGGGGTCAGAACACACACACTGAGAGAGACTCAGGGCCAGAGCAAGAAAGCCAAGCAGCTGTCTGGTGTGACTCTGAAGAAGCCTAGAGAGAGGTTTGGGTCAAAGCTTCTGGCTGAACAAAGCTTGGGCCTGTAAGCTAAGAAACTGCTCCTTTCAGTTTTGATTCCTCCTGCAGTCAGAGAAACAGGACTTCATACATTCCTTGTAAATGAACAAGACCACGGCAACAAAAACAACAGACTATCATCATTTTCTACTCCCAGATGGGACATTCCCAGGGCCCAAACTCTGACTAGCCAGTTGGGTCAAAAAGGGGTAACAATCCCATTTTCAAAAGTGACTTAAGTACATAGGGACCAGATTTTTAAAGAGTCATATAGGTTCTTACTGGGATTTTTCATTGGGAGTTAAGTGTCTAGGCACCTAGTGATATTTTCAAAATTGCCTATCTGCATCTTTAGGGGCCTAAATACCTTTAAAAATCTGGTCACTTGTGCCTTAGTCTCATTGAAAGTGCCAAAATCACTGGTTTTTTTGTTTTGTTTTTTTAAGGGCATTTAGGTTCCTAAGTAACTTAGTCACATTTGAAAATTCTTTCCAGATGAATGCCAAGATAAGCTATCAGCATTAGTCAGTAATCCAAGAGAGAAAATATAGTTTATGGAACAGCTAGTGAAGGCTGATCCTAAAGAAGGCTGTAGGTTTGGTTAAGATAACTTTCGGGTAATTATCTGCTTTTTTGAGGCTTACCCAAACCTCTGCTTTGGGAAATCATGCAAGCACAGGCTTTCCTGTAAGACTTCCAGTATTTCCTGGTTACAGCCAGGAAAGGAATAGTGCAAGAGCAGCCTCTCTCAAGATATTCAGTTTCTGGTTCCAGCAAAAACCAATAAGTATAGAATGTAGAGGTGAAAAGTGTGTGTGTGTGCGCGTTTTAACAGACCTCTAACATGGGGTTGGTTCAGTTCCAGTTATGTGTGAAAGTTAATCTGAATCAATTTTGGCAAATTGTTTGAGTGAAAAAAGAAAAATATTGGAAATGTTAAAATGGGAAACTTTGTCTTTTCCCTTGGCATTTTTCAATGCTGGAGATCCTGGTCATTGAAACCAGCAGGTGTCACCTAAAAGGACCAGTTGGGGTTACTGTTTCTTTCTCTTTAACCAGAAACAGAGGTGATGTTCTAGGTGACATTTCCAAGGCTTAAAGGACTATAAAGCTAAGAAGGTTCCTAATGCAGGAAATTGTAGGAGTAAGAAAGCAGCCAGCTGGCAGTGACTGGAGATGCTGCAACTCCCTTCTTCTGTGCTACTGCTGCTCCCTGCTGCAGGAGATTGGTTTTTTAAAACTAGACATGATAAGATTTAGGATGTTACTTTATCTTTGTATCTGCTGTGTTCAGACATCCACAAAATATTAATTAAAAAAAGCAAGCTTTCCCCATCGTATCCCTCAATATGTGTTGACATTCAAAGAGCAAAAGCCAATGAACTTTTCCCCACTCCCTATGATTAATTGGCCCATTTGCTGGGGTTCCCCTCTGATAACTGTGAGCCTTTTTTTCTCCAGTTGAAACGTCTTGATTTTTAGGGAGACAAGTTTATGTGCCACTATTTAGATACATTAAAAAAAATCTCAGAAAATCTTTCAAAGATCAGATACAAAGCTAAACAACCTCCGTTTTGCAGCTTAGTTTGGATTCATCAGTTCCATCCATAAACATTTTTAACACCTGCATAACTCCACTTCTGCAGGTTATTTCCAGAAGCAGTTGAATGATCCTTTGCAAGGCTATAGCTGACTGAGAATAAGCAAAACCTAGTTATGTCAAATTGCTGTAATTCTCAGCAATCAAAAACAGAAGCAAAACATGATGACAATACACATTCATTTGACTGCAAAGATTACAAACATTTGTTTTGTCTGATAATATCTTATTAACTCCAATCAAAAATATCCTTTGCCCACCCCCCATCTCTGACACCAAACCTACTCAAATGTATCAGGACTTAGTATTCGTATTTTTCTCATTATGTTCAACATAAGCTTCAAAAGAGAGCATTTTTCTTTTTCCTTTGATTTATGTTAATTTTAATTAAGAAACCAAAGCTGCGGACATGAAACTCACACAGGCAATCTCTGAAAAATGCTGTTTGAAAAGACATAAGAATTGCAAATGGGTTCCCCTCGCTAATCCATACATGTTGTTTTGCTTATTCTCAGTTAGCTAATTCACACATGCTGTTGCAAGGTTTGAAATGCAGATGATCAGTTCATATTTGAAAGCATATCAAGTTTCCACCTCATTCCAGTAACAGATGGCAAAATAACAGGAAAGGCAAGTCTCAGTTTTCAAGGTTCTGGCCTTTTCACTGCCTTGGTCACACAATGGATGGCAAAGCTCATTGTACTACTGAATGGTGAAAACATTGTAGATGTTTTGGTGGAAGGATCTGGATGCAGTGATGTGCTGGAAGTGGCTATTGGAGGAATTCCTTGTTAAAAGTCTACCACAAAGTTCAGAATAATTTCCCATCCTATGGAGTCACCTCTCTGAATACTGTTAAATCTGCACAGTACTTCTGAAGGGCAACATATTTTGCTTTCATAATGGACTGTGTTGCACTAAATTGCAGATATATTTAAAATATTACAAAACCCAAAAGGGGAAATTTCTCCCTCCACCCCCACCCAAGGTCTTCACCCTCAAACTTCATTTCAATTATGCAAGATGAATACCATGCTACATTGTCCATATGCTAAATATATATTGTGGGAACCAAACATCATAATTCCAGCAAAGTGCACACAATAAGCTTCCTTGGCTGGTGGTGTTGCCACCCTCATCTATTACTATTTAATTTGTTTTTATGGTAGTTCCTAGGAGTCCTAGTCATGATCCACAACCCCATTGTGCTAGGCCACAGAAAAAAACCACAGTCCCTTCCCCAAAGAATGTACAATTTAAGTATAAGACAAGAGACAACAGATGGATACAGACACCCAGGGGAGTACAAGAATCAGCATGGTATCCAGTGGTCTCTCCATTGGATAGCGGCCTAACCATTGTCAAGTTTTAGGCAGGCATCATGGCAAAGTGGAGCTATGAAGAGGTATCTGAAGGTGGATAATGAGGAAGCTTTGCAGATGTTTATGAGGATCACCTCCCCAGTGTGTGGGGCAGCACAGAAGGCATGAAGGTGTATGTTTGAAGATTTAACAAGTGGGCACTGGAAGCTGGCATCATTGGAGCCTGTTCAGAGATGAGCATCCACAGCTTGATAGCTAAAGTGAGATGATAGGTAGGATGGGGACGGGCTGAAGGGCCTTGAAAGTCAAGACAAGCATCTTATGTTTAATGCAGTAGAAAAAAGGGAGCCAGTGGATGGATTCAGAGAGAGGGGTGATATGGTCAGAGCCAAGGGCCAGGGAAATGATTTTGCAGCAGCATTCTAAATGGATATGAACAGAACAAGATTGCATTGTCAGGCCAGAGCACAAGATGTTGCTGTAATTGAGATACGAGATTATGAGAGCTTGGCACAGAGTTATGACTGTGTGGCTAGTTAGGAAAGGCTGTATCTTAGATGTTATGCAGAGAAAACATTGGCAAGACGTAGATATAGCCTAGATTTGCAGACCTAGAAAGAGTGTCAAATCAAAGATGATGCCCAGGTTAGTGACTGTCAGGATAGTGGTGCTGTCCACAATGATTGAGAAAGGAGGTAGTGGGCAGGACTTGGGGGTGGGGGGAGGAAAGGAGCTCTGTTTTAGCCACATTTAGCTTGAGCTGACTGCTAAACATTGACAAGGAGATGTCAGAGAGAGAGGCTGAGCTTTTAGTTTGGACAGAAGGAGACAGGTGTGGAGTAGAGAGGTAGATCTTTGAGTCATCAGCATAGAGTTGAATATGTGTTTGCTGCTTACCCAGTAGTAAGGGGTAGAGGGAGAAGAAAAGGGGACCAAGGACAGGTTCAGGGTTTGTGATCAAGTAAATAAAGAGGAATTTGACCTATAAGGAAGTTTTTTTTTTCATTGACGCTATTAATGTGGAGTAGCCAATTTCAGACAAGACAGACATACAGATGGTGAAAAGATCAGAAAACTAGCTGAGGAAATGCAAGTTTGGTGTCACAACTAGAGGGGCTAAATATATTCAGTGTTGAAATTATAAATGAAATATCCCAGAAGATGAGGGTACATGGAGAAGAGGGCCAAGGATGGATTCTTGAGGCACTCCATGATGGAAAGAACCAGGGAGAAATGCATAGATTCCACTGGAAATTAAAAAGAAGCAGTTCAACTGTGGAATGCTTGTTCAAGTATATGACTGACATCTTAGCACATACCCAAGCACATCCAGCTACACTGAACAAATTCCACTTACTAGGAATATCTGGTATGTTAGTCATATCAATGCTGCGTAACAGTTGTCATAATTATAACAAAACTTCAAACAACTCATCTCGTTATTTATTGTTTTAGTCAGTTTAGCTGGAGACAATAAAGAGACACTCATAGGCTGCCTTCTAAATCAGAAACACTAGAACCTTAAACAAAAATTAAAGCTTAGATTTTGGATGATATTGCAACTTTTGTCAGAGATTTTCCTATGCTGATGTAGATTGTCTACACACACAGAGTATTGTATGTGAAAATATAGCATCAGAATTCTATCACTTTTGATTTTCACTAATGGAAAAACTACTTACATAGCTGGGGGTATCTAAGAGCTTTTCGCAGAGGGTTAATTTTTGCATGTAGTAAAATGAAGCAGTTTCTATTAAACCACATTGTGAATCTGTGGGCTGTTTCTTCAATAAGTAGTACTAGTTGAATAATATTTGTTGAATAATTTGATGGACTTTACTATATTTTTCAACAAAACATCCCACACTTTCTCCATATCATTCACCCATGTTATAGAACTGGGCAAATGATCTACGAATATACATTTTATGATTTTTGTTTTCAAATAAAATATTTTTGACAGTTTTACCCAACTGTATCAAAGTAGGTAATTTGTTTTCTGAAATGTAGATTTGATTTGATATCTCTATGCTTCCCCCTCAGCACTAATTTTTAGACTTGATTGTATGGCCTGAATGACAAATGACCAGGTGGGTTTATCAGTGGGCTGAGGCTAGGGGTTGAAAGAAACTAGCATAAGTAGAATGAAAACAACTTAGGCAGTGCATGAGGCAGTATGTGTCCATTATAATTAACACATCTCAGCTACTGTGTGAATTGTGTGAATGATATCTCAGCACCAGTTCCTTCAAGGGAAATTGGGGCTAGATTAGGAAAATTTCAGTTGGTGTCTGTCCTCAGTACTCAAAGTTAAAGAGTTATCAACACATGGTAATTCCCTCACATTATAGGTTGTTCCACCATGCAGACACTTGGAATTAAAATAGAAGAAAAGTTTTTGTGATCATATATTATCTGACAGTAGGCTTTCTGCACTGGATTGGAGTGCACTTTTGTAGCAAATATTTAGTGGAAACGTTATTTACCATGGCTTTGGTTAGGCAGATGGGCATTTGAGACCACTGTCTACTAATTTATTAAAACATACCTGTCTCTACTGTTACCTTGTTTGCTTAGTCACCTGTTCTGTGTTAACAAAATCCTAGATTTTGAGCTCTCTGGAGCAAGGATGGTTTTTGTGTGTGTGCAGTGCCTGGTAAAATGGGGGCTTACACCCTCTGTGAGGTTCTTAGGAGCTACCACAACAGAAAATAATACAAATGTTTTTTCCAAAGTAAATATACTAGATTGAATATATACATTTTCATGGATTAAAATGTAACAGTGGGGTCTTCCTAAAAACTGATGGTATGATATAGCCTTGGGCCAAATTCTTCTAGCAGGCTGAAAGTGCTTGAGTAGGAATTGGCCCTCCTCAAACCTTGGGCAGTTGGTCAGTCTTCAGCATAGAGCAGCCTGAAGAGTGATTTGGAAGCTTTCATCTTGGCCCTAACTCTTTCATTTACTACATGTAAAAAAAATGCAATCTGGGGGGGATCCAAATTCTCTGGTATGATCAAGCTGCACTCGGCATAAGAGTGAATGCAGGAGAGGAGTAAAATTGACACTAATCCATCTTTCATAGAATATCAGGGTTGGAAGGGACCTCAGGAGGTCATCTAGTCCAACCCACTGCTCAAAGCAGGACCAATTCCCAACTAAATCATCCCAGCCAGGGCTTTGTCAAGCCTGACCTTAAAAACCTCTAAGGAAGGAGATTCCACCACCTCCCTAAGTAACCCATTCCAGTGCCTCACCACTCTCCTAGTGAAAAAGTTTATTCTAATATCCAACCTAAACCTCCCCCACTGCAACTTGAGACCATTACTCCTTGTTCTGTCATCTGGTACCACTAAGAACGGTCTAGATCCATCCTCTTTGGAACCCCCTTTCAGGTAGTTGAAAGCAGCTATCAAATCCCCCCTCATTCTTCTCTTCTGCAGACTAAACAATCCCAGTTCCCTCAGCCTCTCCTCATAAGACATGTGCTCCAGCCCCCTAATCATTTTTGTTGCCCTCCACTGGACTCTTTCCAATTTTTCCACATCCTTCTTGTAGTGTGGAGCCCAAAACTGGACACAGTACTCCAGATGAGGCCTCAGCAATGTCGAATAAAGGGGAACGATCACATTCCTCGATCTGCTGGCAATGCCCCTACTTATACAGCCCAAATGCCGTTAGCCTTCTTGGCAACAAGGGCACACTGTCAACTCATATCCAGCTTCTCGTCCACTGTAACCCCTAGGTCCTTTTCTGTGGAACTGCTTCCTAGCCATTCGGTCCCCAGTCTGTAGCAGTGCATGGGATTCTTCCATCCTAAGTGCAAGACTCTGCACTTGCCCTTGTTGAACCTCATCAGGTTTCTTTTGGCCCAATCCTCTAATTTGTCTAGGTCCCTCTGTATCCTATCCCTACCTTCCAGCATATCTACCACTCCTCCCAGTTTAGTGTCATCTGCAAACTTGCTGAGGGTGCAGTCCATGCCATCCTCCAGATCATTAATGAAGATATTGAATAAAACCGGCCCCAGGACCGACCCTTAGGGCACTCCTTTTGATACCGGCTGCCAACTAAACATGGAGCCATTGATCACTACCCATTGAGCCCAATGATCTAGCCAGCTTTCTATCCACTTTATAGTCCATTCATCCAGCCCATACTTCTTTAACTTGCTGGCAAGAATACTGTGGGAGACCGTATCAAAAGCTTTGCTAAAGTCAAGGAATAACACATCCACTGCTTTCCCCTCATCCACAGAGCCAGTTATCTCGTCATAGAAGGCAATTAGGTTAGTCAGGCATGACTTGCCCTTGGTGAATCCATGCTGACTGTTCCTGATCACTTTCCTCTCCTCTAAGTGCTTCAGAATTGATTCCTTGAGGACCTGCTCCATGATTTTTCCAGGGACTGAGGTGAGGCTGACTGGCTTGTAGTTCCCCGGATCCTCCTTCTTCCCTTTTTTAAAGATGGGCACTACATTAGCCTTTTTCCAGTCATCTGAGACCTCCCCCAATCGCCATGATTTTTCAAAGATAATGGCCACTGGCTCTGCAATCACATCCGCCAACTCCTTTAGCACCCTCGGATGCAGCGCATCTGGCCTCATGGATTTGTGCTCATCCAGCTTTTCTAAATAGTCCCGAACCACTTCTTTCTCTTTGCAACTTCTGTTACTTGAGGTTAGTCCTGCGCTGGCTTGGTATGGGAAGATGGGGTTGGGCATCTGCAAGTGGCTAGTTAAACCCAGTTTAGTGGTATTTTGTGCTGCCAGAGTGTCTCAAAACAGAATTATTGTACTGGCGAATCTAGTCTTTGTGTGTTTCTCATCAATTGCATTGCAGCCCTGCAACTAACTCATTTGTAATGCAACTAGTCACTAGTTTGGTCACTAGTTTTGTCTTGATTACTCATGTCCCTGGATAAAAGAGCAGCTGTGTACAAATGCATCTTTCATGGTTTTCTTCACTGTTTGAATATCACCTTCCCTTGGTGGGAGAATGTAGCCTGTAACTGAATCTCTCAAATAAACAACCCCATGAGTTCTGCTGATGGGTGGGGGAAGGAATCACGAAATAGTCTAGATTCATTTTGGCAGTTCCGAAAATCTTTTAAGATTGCTGAAGCTAACAAAACCTCAAATTCCACAGCATTCATCCAGGTCTAGTAGTAAGTCTGTGCTATAATAATTATACCTATTATAGACCAAGTAGGAATTTGTTCCCTTATGTTACTTCCAACAAGATAAACAACAATCCATCCAAAGTGTACAAATTGTAACATTGTATGTATTCCCAGTTACAGCGTGAATAGGTTTGACAGTTTTCATCCTTGCAACAGTGTGTTTATAAAAGTATATTATTTATAGCATATCTATGTGACAAAGTCAAAGATAAGCAAGGTTATTTTTTTTATTTTCAAACTCTTTTGCAAACCAAGATTTTTTTCTCATTCATAAGTACATTCCTTGATATTTTTTTCTTTTAAAGATATTTTGGTTTGTAATATCGAAAATATTTCCTTGGAAACATTTGCAGATTCATGAATAAATAGGATTTTTTTAAATTAAAAAATCTTTCCTGGAAAGCTTCACTTAAAAAAATAATGTGGTGAATGCAAGAAAGTTAGGTACCAAAGAGTCAAAGAAGGGCAAAGCACTTTTGGTCATAATATGACAGACTTGTTTGTGATTTGATTTGTTTGTGAAAAGCCTGGTTGGGGGTGAAATGAGATGGAGTTAATAATTGTCTGTGCCATATCCATTAATATGATGCAATTTCAAGTGTAGAAGGGATTTTAATATCTGGTGCTGCTTCGATTCCATGGCGATGCCCTTCAGGAGTTCTCATGGATACATGTTTATGGCCAAATCCTAGTCCCTTTAAAGCCAATGGAAAAACTCGCAGTGACTTCAATGGAATCAGGATTTGGTCCCAATTGATAATCATCAGTAATAATATTCACACAGATTGGGCCCAATGAAAAACAGGATGTATGGAGGAAATCCGGAACTTCCAGGCCCTCCAACATATCCAGAGAAACCTGCCTGAGACACAAGGCCCAGCGGGATACTCTCCAATAGACTTGCCACAGGTGGAGCGCAACTGCAGCAGGCCAGAGGAGATTCCAGGGACCAGACTTGGGAAAGCCCCAGATATTTTTAATATGATCTTTTGGGTGAGTTGAATAATAAACTGTACATTGCATTATATTCGAATTAATTCTTACAAAAATACTAGCTGCAAGGCATATGAGACACTGCTATGATGCATTTAAGAACTCTACAACAACAGCTTTAGACTGGTAATGCCATCAAAGCTAATTAGGGTTATGTAGAATATTTTATAGTGTTTTATAGAAAGAGTGAAATCCTGGCCCCATTGAAGTCAATTGCAAAACTCTCATTTATTTCAGTGGAATCGGAATTTTACCCCATAAATCTGCTTTTTTTTTTAGTCATTCCAAACAAAAAAATATTTATGGAAAACTCTTAGAATTTAATAAGAATGAAACCAGTAGGGTTGTATAGATATGTAATAGTCCCTAGTACTTACTCCATAAACCTATCCAGTTTAATAAAGAGTGGTGCCATTTCTATAATTTTTTCTTAAGTCTTATAAGAATCCTATAGCAGGGATACAATTCTTTATTAATGATGACTCACTAGAAAGACTATATTATCTGTTAAACTCTATGGACATTTTTCATAAGGTTGTTCATTTTGTCAATGTTATTTATGTCCCCATATTGCAGTATCATGCAGAAGCCCCCAATCAGGTCAGTACAAATATAAAAATAACAGTCCCTGACCCAAAGAGCTTGAAATCCAAATGCAGACAGGTGGGTGTAGAACACAGTGGAGTTGGGGAGGATGACCAGGATGACACAATAGCTAATATATGCAGCCTTCCCATGGCTGAGACTTTCAAAAGTGTTCAGTGTCACACTTGGGGCTCAGCTGCTCCCATTGTTTTCTATTGGTGTTGCTAGACATCAAGGGTGTTTTTGAAAAGCTGGACACTTTATTTAGGTGCCTAAATTGAAGTTGATGGATGTTAGGCTTTTGAAAAGGTGGCTCTAAGTGTACAATTAAAAGGCTACATACAGTTTTAAAATAAATGATCACAGATTTGCATAACTTGAAGGATAGAGATGATTTTATAACCATGAGTTTTATGAGCTAGAAGTGATCCTAATATTCTCATAAGGTTTAAAACATGAGTAGAGCTTTTGTAACCCATCTGGAAATCGGGAAGAGAGTGATTCCTGTAAACCCTGTACCCTTTTTGTTATGTCTGGCATTACACTGGCAGACACTTCCTTTATTTTAATGACCAAAATTAGCTCCAGATTTGTTAAATTACCACTGCGAATTTGATCACATTCAGACATCATATCTTCACGTAATGTCATCTGTGGCTGGCACAGCTACAGTACTGCATGATGTGTAGCCATTTTCATGGTTGTCAAATAGTAATAAATTTACTGACAGTCAAATTAAAAAGGAAAAGAAAAACATGTTAAGAATGTCTTTAGTTGCCATTTCCCCCCCCCCCATTAATATTTTAATTTTGTTTGCAAAAACTTAATGCTGCCATACATAATTTCAACCTTATTTTTTGTGCTACTCTTTAAATTGTAGTAAAAATAGTAGGAACGTAAGAGGCATCTGAACACAGTCTGATCCAAAACCCAGTTAAATCTATAGGACTGTTGACTTTAATGGGCATGAGAGTAAGCCTAGTTATCATAAAAAGGAGTCAAAAAGTCATTGTACAAGGGAGTGCACAAAGAAGCTGCATCCCAGAACTGCTCCTACATTCTTATAAGACAGAATGTATCCCTCTGCATAGAGGAACAGTGGCATGGAGAAGAAGGGAAACTATGAAATTGTTTGCTCAGTGCAAGATAAACAATCTCAACAATTTTATTTTCTTCTGGGACAAACATTCAAACCATATAGTACTTATTACTATGGCCACTCATTGCTCAATGCAATACAGAAAGTAAAAGATAAAGTCAACACACAAATGTAAACAGAGCATGTTGGTCTATTACATTAGCAAGTGTCCATTTCAGTGGTCACTTCTATATATGGTACTTTCTCAATATGCATGGCATGGCTTCAATAGACAAGGGTTTCATATTTAATATCCCCAAACTCCGTACTGTAAGCAAAAAAAAAAAAAAAAATTAAACTACTTGAAGTATGTTATGGAGCCTAGATCCAAGAAACTGAATTTCTGAGGTGTTGTAAAAGGTGTTTTTTCTCTTTCTGCATTAAATATCTACTTACTACAGTTGATGAAATCAATGGCATACCTTGTACATACAATAGGACACTTGAAAAAGAATTGTACAGTACTCTTTCATTAAGTCTTACTAAATACAAAGACAAATTTTAAAGTTTATTGCCTACATCAATATTAAGTGGCCTGATTTTAAATTATGTTGAACATCCACAACTCCTTTTGGTTTTAATGGCAGCTGCCCAGGTGCTCACAACATTACACCACAAATTGGGTGCCTAAAACTTGATTTTCATACCCTAACTTTAGGCACACAAGTTTGGAAATTTTGGCCTACAGTTTTTCAGTTTCAGTAGAGACCATATTCACACAGATGCAAAACTTAACTTCTCTGAAGTAATCTTTTCTGAAAGCGCAGTTTTATTAGAAAAGCAACTATAAAGATCTTTTTTCTCTCACAATGACTTCCATATGAAAATTTGTTCATTCTACCAGTCAAAAGGTGCTATTTCTAACTTTCAGCATTAAATTCAATCTGGGAATCTGAAAATCAAGC
Organism: Chrysemys picta bellii; assembly: GCF_011386835.1. NCBI lineage: Eukaryota > Metazoa > Chordata > Testudines > Emydidae > Chrysemys > Chrysemys picta. Next base: position 40,871,368 of record NC_088795.1, read on the forward strand.
TGTGTTCTTTCTGTCCCTTACAAATAATGAATATTTTGCAATCCAGATGAACATTTGTTTTGTAGATGATGCGGAAGATAATTCAATGTATGCTCTCATAGCTGTATCGGTTCTGCGGTGACAACAATGCTTTTGTCAGTAACAGACACAAAGGGAGCAAATGTTTTATGTGGCGTAGGAAGATACCATTTCTGATCACTTTTTAATTATAACTGCACATTCAAAAGAAATACTATCTGTTTGTTCTTCTCAGTTGGCTTCAACCTCAATCTGACCCCTATGAGAACAATGCTCTTCTCAGAGCACACACAGTTGTGATTGTTGCAAAGACTCCAATAATATGCTTGAGCATAGGCATTTCTCAAATATTGTTGTTATATGGACCATATCTTAAAAGAGAAATTAGCTTCTTCCACTCACAACTGTGAAACTTCCCAGATGCAAAAATAGCAATTGCTTACAAGGAAAAGTATCACTGGGAAAGTATTTGTACTATAGACTTTAATACATTATGTGTTTTATCCTTCGGGGGATGAGGGGGGGCGTGGAGAAGCTAATTACAGCATCTTCTTTTGCTGTTCATTTAATTTCTCCTTTCCATTAGTTCTATGTCTGTTAGCTGGGATAATGAGGAGCCAGATAGTACCATGTTATCCTCAAAAATCTTTGAAGCACCAGCAAATGCTCTGAGACCACAAAGAGTCTAGAGGACACAGCCTGGGCTAATACAGAGTTTAGAGCTATTGGGCTCTCTCTCTCTCTCTCTGTGTGTGTGTGTGTGTGTGTGTGTGTGTGTGTGTGTGTGTGTGTTTTAATATTGCTGTACTGAGATTTTTGCCCTGTGTAGTTCCAGTTTCAACCATTTTATCTGGACCTTTAAGAGAATTCATTCCTGAAGTCACATTTCTGTATCAAATTTTGCATCTAGAAGATGCAATGGCAATTCGTATCAAATAGTAATTTTTAAAAGTGTGTTTTGTTTAGTTTTTTGTTTTTGTTTTTTCTGAGAGACTGCTAGATGTGATAAGTCACAGAAACCTTCAGTATCCCTCTCACACCAGATAACTATTCCAACTGTCCATGGGAGAAACTGGCTCTTGACATAATGGGAGCATTGGACAATCAGCCTATTATGCAAAGGTTGGTCATAGTAATGGTAGACTAGTGTTCAAAGGGGCAGAATTTACATTCTCTGGAAAGTTTACCACAGAAATAGCAATTAAGTTCATGTCATCAGTCTTCACCCAAGAAGGATTTCTTATGGAATTGGTAACTGATAATGGAATGCAATTGACCTCTGCTGAAATGCAACACTACTTCAGAAGCAATGACATCAAGCAAAATGGTTTCTTTATACCATCTGAAAGCTAATGGTGTAGTTGAGAAAATGCACAGACTGAAAAAGTTTTCAACGTATCAGTTTGTAAATGAAACCATGGACAGAAGCCTTACATGAAACTCTGCTTACAGAACCACTCCACACTCAACAATATCACCCTTTGAACTGTTAAGAGGACACACGGCCAATAGGCGACTTACTATCTGTCAAGGGCTTACACGTTCTTCTTTTTCAACCAAACCTTCCAATGGAACTATTTGGGAATGTGTTAAGAACAAACAGAAATAGACAGTATGTAAATCATAAGAAAGGTGTTGAACTTCACAAGTTTCAAACTGGAGATTTTGTTCATGTGAAACTGACGAAGTCAAAAAATTCATAGTAACTAGCAAAATACCATCATTAAAAGCTGGAGATCTGGTAGATCTGCTTATTTGTAACCCATGTTTTATTGCAGGAAATGGTTTAAAAAATCATCTGACTAGATTATTTCTTTCAAAATTCTCACTCAATCCTGTTGTATTTAGCATGTCAATTAGAGCTGTTCACAGCAGCAAAATAATCATTTTAATCATTCTTCAGAATTGGTCACTTTTAATTTGGTATTATTTTCATTATATTCCATTTCCTATGTCGGGATCTGATTACCATCCACTTTCTTTCAAGCATATAACCTCAGTCTATCTTAATGTCTTCCTTACAACAGACTGAGAAAAGACTTAAAAACTTTTTTTTTTATCTACAATAGCTCCTGGCCTGTTTGTATCTCTACATTTAGTAGATAGTCATGCTTTCTATTTTTAGCTTCATGGCTCATTATTTGACATTTATTTGTAAAGAACAGCATATGCCATCTATGAGCTCACATAACTTAAAATGTACCTAAATATTTCAGTATATGACTCTATATGTGATCATTGTTTTTATAACTATCTCTCTCTCTTGGGCATCATCTGAAGGTCTGGAAATGCTGCTTTGAGTACTACCAACATACAAAGTTACTGTGAATGCAACATGGATGTTTGTTTATTTCAATTATTTGAAAGAATTCAAGAATTTGACTCTTGTGTTAAGATTCTGTCTGGTGTATGTCCCATAAAAATTCATTAAATTCTCAGCTTTGTGTAATTGCTAATTTATAGCAACAAATAATTTGGCCCAAATTCTGGCTTTATAACTAGAGAGAGAGAGAGAGAGAGAAATTAAAAAAAAAAAAAAGACAAGACCCACAAAAACATATTTTGGAGACTAGTGGCCTTTATCAAGGAAAGAGATGGTACTAAAAATTGAGGGCAAGTGGTTTTATATATAACACCTTCAATATAGTTCTAGAAACACCTCATAGTGTTTCCTTACTTTTTCTCCCTTTTTCAGTGTTTGCAAACCCAGTCATGTATTCTGCATGCATCAGGAAAGCACTGCTCTCTTTTGTAATACAACTCTCCTGGCTTCCAACATGCTGGAGAGACACTTCAAAGCAAAAGAGGTAAGAGATCTACCTGACCTAGCATGCATAATATACCAGATAGAATAAGGGATTATACTTAAAGAGAAAGATAAATGATTTTACAACCACTGGGCAGTCTTAAAGTCCATCAGACTATTCGTGGGAGTAAGGCGAGTACAATCTGGCGCACTTTCTCAATTTTTAGATCAAGGTTTTCAAAAGGGACTAGTGATTTCATGTGTCCATGATGGAGGCAGAGGAAATGGTACCTTCTGCATTCTAGCCTCGTGCAACCTCATGCAAGGCTGGGCACAGTCTGGCCCAAAGGCTATCTCAGTTCTTTAGCTTTTTGATCAGGCCTGTCTTTGTGACATCTATCTACTGCAAACTTTTTCGTTGGGTTATTTGATTTCCAACCATTCAGTATTACCTAACTAAATCCTTACTAGCCATAGGTGTTTTTGTTTCTTGCCAGTTAGGAGCTACAGACTAGATTAAAGATCCTTCGTTTATGGCATTGGAATTGCTAGCAATTAGACAGGAACACTGAGTCTGAGGATATTTAAATGAAGCCAAATGTGGTTTTTATTAGCCTTTGGGTCCTTTACTATCACCTAGGGATGGATGATTTTAATTTTACTTAATTCTAAACACAGTAACATGGGAATGTTGTCTAACTGGAATAACAGACGTGTTTAGAAAATACTAAAATATAGTTAGGACTAGATTGTGCCTAAGTACAATCCCAGCTCTTGCACTCAGGGAACATAAGAACTGCTCCAAGCTATTGCATACTTTGACCTCTCCAATAAGGGCAGAGAGAGAATGCCGGGGCTGAAACCCCATCTCCTCCCAACCCCGCAGGTCAGCTGAGCTGGCCCCACAGGAATGGATCACATGCAGTGCCCCTTCAAATCATGTAGCAGCTGGTGGATTCCCAAGGGTATTTTGTCGGCATCAGGCACACTGCTTCCAGGAACCCCTGCTGGGGTGATGAACCTCCACATGACCCCTACCTTATCCTAAGATACAGTTTAGCCCTGAATCTCTCAATATCAAATAAACAAATAAAAAATGGTTGCTTTTTTTCTGGATCTCTAGGAAGGAATTTTTCTTTTGTTCTTTGAACTCCTTGGGTGAAGGGCTCTTCAGAAATCCAAAATATTTATTATTATTGTTGGTAAGAGTTCTGGACAAAGTCCATTTTAACAGGAAGTTATTTTATGACTGTTTTCTGAGCAACTCTAATTGAATAAAATTTTCTCCCTCTTCAAAGATATTTTTGAGATCTTTGGTCATATTTAATCTCTGAATGTTTTTGCTAGGTTGACAGTAGTAATTTATTTGCAGTTCTTAATTATGGGAACTTCCTATAGCTGGTGATAAAGTCCACAGAACTGGTCAACAGAGGAGTCTTTTCTCCATCTCCAGGACCCCATCTAATCATGCAAAGAAGTCAAGACCTTTTCTGGCCAAACAAAGTTCTTTGCCAGTAATTATATTATTGCAAAGAGTTTTCTTCTGATGTTTGGAGAGCAAAGATCCACTACTTTGACTTGAAATCAACTGCCTATTTTTTTCTTGTCTTTATCATTCTCCCTGAGTTTTCATTTAACAGGCGTTACTTTCTTGTACCTTCTGGAAATAATAACTAAGAATTATTGTTTTAAACTAGCCTTGTAGTAGTAACATGATTGACAAATATCAAATATACTGTGGGCCAGATCCTCAGCTAGTGTAAAATGAACATGGCTTCATTTAAGTTGTTACAACCTAGTCTGGTACCGCTCAGTATGCTCACCAATCTGTGGCATGTGACTCCAATTGTTGGGTCTCATCTGCTTCCATGTCAACTGAGTTTGGGTAGAGTCTAATCACTGTTTCTAATCTCGGACCATGGGATGCACTCAAAATCAGTGTCTTAAATCTTGCAGGCTCCCCCAGTCACTTACATAAATGCTCCCAGAGCTCCAGCCTGAGCAGCTGTATTGAATACATCATAATAGGCTGCCCTTTGGCAAGATTAGACATGTCAGCACATAATACAAAAGGGAGTTCATAATTTCATACAGGTATATCCCACTTTGCCAAAGAAGTCATCAGAGCTATACTGATTTCCTCAGCTGAGGATCTGGCATGGTATCTTTAGTAGCATGTTTACTTGGGAGATATATTCCTTTCAATTCCAGTACAACAGGTAACAGAGGAACTCTTTCAAACAGGAAGAAAAGTCTCATGCAGTGTTGCAGTTACATGATGATATCCTCCAGGACTGAAATCCATCCCCATTGTTTCACCTGCTTAAGTGAGAGTCCTAATGAATGCAACCCATTGTTGTGTCACTAAAGATTCAACAAAACCAAGCTAAAACTGCAATCCAGTTTTTAATGATTGTGAAAAAACAGCTGAGAAACAAGTGAGATGCAGTACAGCAAATATTTAGCTACTGTACCTAATAAAGGGGAGCATAGCAACTCTGGGATTCCACTTACCATTGGCCACAAAAGTGCAGGGGAAAAGAGATAAGCAGTTTGAAAAGTAAAAATACTCCCAAAATATAGCTCTCGGGGAAAGGGCCTTTTGTCAAAGTTGAAGGAATTTAAGTGAATAAAACTGAAATGACTAAAAACAAGAAAGAGTTACCTTCGTTGAAACATGTAAAAGATAAAGGCAAATGCCCAATGACTTCAATGGGTCAGGATTCCACCCGTAATTCCTGTCAATAACTTTGTAATTACAGGGTGAGATTCTGTGCAGCACTCCAAGGGTACTGGAATATAAGACCTATGGCACAGCCATGGCTGGCCCATGTCAGCTGCCTCAGGCTCATGGGGTGCCCAGCTAAAAATCGCAGTGGAAACCTCTGAGCTCAGGCTAGAGCCTGGATTTAGGGACATTTCGCTCTTGTAGGGACCCAGAACTTGGGCTACAGCCCAAACCCGAACCTGCACATCTACACAGGAATTTTACCGCCTGCAGTCCGAGCCCCAGTCAGCTGATTTGGGCCAGCCATAGGTATATAATTGCTGTGTAGACATATCCTAATAGTCTCATCATAGGACTCACAGCTCAGGAGGTAAGGGGGTTATGATAGCTTTTAGCCATCTTTGTGCCCTCCTGATTCTGGGTCCTCCAGGGAGCTGAAGAGGCACCTGGCATAACCTAGACAAACCTGGAGCTCTGCCTTATTTACCCTGGGGCTGCCCTATGAGTCCCAGCACTACCCATAATCGTCTCAGCACTTCTCAACAACTATACGAGCCTCCATTAATGTCTTCATAATGCCCACTATATCTTTTAATTGGTCTTGGTACAGGAAGATTTGATAGACATTCCAAAGCAAATGCAGCTTCTTCCCAGCTGAGGCCATGTCACAACATCATAGAAAAGTAGGGCTGGAAGGGACCTGAAGAGGTCATCTAAACCATCCATGCCCCGCCCTCCCCACCAACACACACCTGCTGAGGCAGGATTAAGAATACCTAGACCATCCCTGACAAGTGTTTGTCCAACTTGTTCTTAAAAATCATCAGTGATGGGGATTCCACAACCTACTTATTTCAGTACTTTAACCTTTTAGTTTAGAATTTTTTCCCTAGGATCGAAACTGAATCTCCCTTGCTGCAGATTACATTGATTACTTCTTGTCCTATCTTCAGTGGACATGGAGAACAGTTGATCAACATCCTCTTTATAACAGCCCATAACATATTTGAAGACTGTTATCAGGTATCCCCAAAGTCGTCTTTTCTTATGATGTGTTTAATATTGCACTAAAAATAGTTTTCAGCAGTTGGCCTTGCTCTTTAATCTGGATCGGTCCTTCAGTCAGTATTGAATGCAATTTCACTCATTAGCAGGGCTAGAGATTCTAAACACAGTAATTTGGGGACCTTCAAAAAGCAAACCAGTGTCTTGCCTATCTATTACCCCCTCTGGAAACCCTACAACCCTGAAGTTTTCTTTTACTCCTGTTCTCTGTTCTCCACACTTCCTTTTAGTAGCTCAGCCTTTATTACGCTTTTTTTTTACTTTGTCAACTCTGCTTTATTCACTACAATTTTTCTTTTGCCTCTTTGGTTTTATTTTGGAGACGATTCACACTCTGCTGCAAAATTGTCAGGAATATTTTAACTTTTGCCACATCATTGACACTTCTTTAAGGAGGGTGAAAATGTCTGCAATATTTAGCAGCCCCTTAAGAAGATGTGAACAGTGAAGAGGTCTGAGATTGCACCTCTACATTTCATAGTGAATGGGGACAAGTTTTGATTTCATCTCTCTCTCTCTCTCATATAGACTTTAAGGCCAAAAGGGACTCTTTCTTTTCTTTTTTTTTTTTTTGTATCACTTTATCATAGAAATGTTCTAGACACATAAACAATTATAGTGAAACCTTTCAAGTGAACAATCAAGTCCCGTAAAAATAGGTCTTTTAGCAGAGGTGGAACAAAATCATTAATATGTTCAGGAATACTTTGGGGCAATCTCTTAAGGTAGAAGGTGGCCTAAAAAAAATAGCCTCTTGAAAGTACAGTGAAACATACAAATGTCTGTCTTCCACAACAGCAATTTCAGCAGCAAATACCGAGTACATGCTGGGATCTTCACATCTAGGCAACCATACCGTAGGGGGTCATGGAATACTCTCCAGCACTTAGATATAATGAAACACATACCAGAGCACTTTTAACACATGTGCTATTTCTCCCTAACATAAATTAGTTGATTCAAATTCCACAAAGGTGCCACAAAGACTGGATTTCTCTTAAAACAAAATATATTAAAGCAAATGAAAAAAAATAGAGTAGCACAAAATAATCCACATTTAACATCATCTGAATAGTAAAACAATTCATCTTTAAAAAAATTAACACTAATACACTATAGCAAGATCTCTCTCATTCAAAAAGTAAACTTAAAAAAACAAAACTTCACTTTTGCTAATTCACAACTAAATACTAATAAAATCTAAGGTAGCCAAAAAGTTTATTCTTAAGAAATCAGCACGGGTCTTCCATTAATCTAACATTTTGTCAAACAGTTGTTATCCCCTGCTATCTGCTGTGTTGTAAAAGACCCAAAGAGTAAGACACATAGCTGCAGTAAGTTTCACTAAAATTAAGTATGTGGGTTAAAGAGTGTAGTCCTGATCTATCTCTGTTTATCAAACTTCCTATTAAATTACTGCTCTGTAAACTTAGACTTAGCACAAATTTATTTCTAAGCAAAAGTGTTTGTGTGTGTTCTGCATAACAAAGACACAGTACTTTTTATGGGCGGAAGTAACAAACCGGTTGGCCTTTTGGGCCAAATTCTTTCCTCTAACTAAAATACTTATGCAAGGGGGAAAGGGGTGGGAAAGCTTATGGAAACTTTGAACACTTGTAGAGTTTCTGCTGCATGCTCCCTTCTAGAGGATGGGATTCAATGTTTTAATAAGGTGCTCAGATACCCCCATAGTGATGAATGTGGAGAGTTCTTAGGGGTGGATTTGAACAGGCAGGAGCAGGCAGAGGGAAAAGGCTGAGCCCAAGGATCTGAGAGCAAATCTTGTGAATTCTAGAGTCTCTGAAATTGCAGCTGAAACCCTCTGTACTACTCCCTGATCCACACACCACTGTTCATATAAAAGTCATCCTCACTTCGATCTTGCTGCCACACCTATCTGAAATATTGTATCCCCAAGAGGCATGCAGGCACAGAGCAACAGTTGATCCTGCATAGCACTAACTCCCACATGGACATGCACCGCAGGTGAAATCCTGACCCCACTGAAGTTAATGGCAAAACTCCCAGTGACTTCAGTGGGACCAACATTTCACCCTAGTTATGTGGAGAAGCATTCCACAGAGTGCATCGCCAAACGTATCCCTTTCAGTCCCAGCATGGCTCCTTCCAACCTGCTGAGCTCAAACCTCACAAAATTGTGATGGAGAGGCCTGGACAGGGGGATTCCATCGAATTACTGTTCCCCTCTTGTGTGCCCTTTGACCCAGTTATGTCTGTTTCTTCCTCCCCTTTCCTCAGGAGGATTGGAGGGAAGAATCAAGCCCTTTCTTACAGGATGCTGTACAATTAAAATTCAGGAAAACAATCACACAGGAACATATACAATAAAAGGTATTAACCAGACCTGACAAACCCAAGTGTTCCAGACAGACTTAGAACTGAATGTGTCTCTGATAAAACGCAATTTATTTCAGAGCTACTATGAAATGTTTTTCTTATTTTTCTGAGAGCTCTGGACAGAGAACACTGTACTGAAAATTGCTTTACAAATGTCATTTGATTAGCTAATTAAATTCTGTTTAATGATCTTTAAACATCTTTGTTGGTTATTTAATGCCTGCATAAACTTGCTCTACAAACAGGAGTTAATTGGCAGTTCTTAATTATAAAGTATTCCTGGCTAACATGCAATCCAGGAAACAGTCATGATGGAATATTGCAAAATATGATTTTAGTAGTAGCATGGCATTGAGAAGTGAGCTCTAGTTTTGGAGTCAGGCAGTCCTAAGTTCTATTCCTGGTTTTACCACGGATGGACTCACAGTGGGACTGGTAGACAAGTCACTTCACATCTCTCTTTCAGTTTTCCTACATTCAAAATGGGAATACAGATAGAATGGATTCAGATAGTAACAGATGGACCTGTTAGATTGTGTCTGATTGCAGGTTAGATATGTTAAAATTTGAGGTTTGAGTTGGAGAATTAGGGTTTGGGTCCAACTTCTATGGGACTAATGTCTAAAAAGTTTCTCTCATAAAATTTTGCCCCAAATGATGGAATTCAAGTGACCTCATGCAATGTCCAAAAAACGTGAAAGGAAAATAGTAGAAGAGAATAGACAAGACAATCCTCAGGACCAAAAGAATATTTTCTCGTGCCTCTGCTGCTGAAAGTGAGAGTAAGAAGTGAGAAGGCTGCCAACCCCAGAAGATATGGTGTAGATGTGGGGAGGGGGGAGATTTGAATTCTACAAAGACTCAACAAGGAGCAAGTAGACCAGATGGCTACCTGTGAAGATTGGGGAGGGGACCAGCTCTCTGCCCTCACAAGGATTTTGAAGGCGAAGAAGATGGATCAGTTATTAGCAATATTAATATTATCAGCCATATTATTGTAAAGATGTTTCACTCTGGAATGGATCCTATTTGGTTGGAAAGGAACACAGAGCCCAAGCACAGAATCCATCATTCACTGAAGCTGGGGTTTGAACACAGGAGGACGAACTCTTCTGCATCATCCTTTCTAGCTTCAGTGATCTTCCGAGCTTCCCATTAGCATTTTGGACCAGTTCTTTAACAATCTCAGAATCTTGTGTTCTTAACTATGTGGGAATCATAATGATTAAAAATAGTGGGCCCTGGATAAGATGCATGGCCATTTGGATCCTAAATCTCTCTTTGAATTGTCTTATTCATGCCTCTTTAAACTGCTTGGTCCAGCCAGCCCTAGGTGTTACGCCACACTAAGTCTTCTGACTTTATTTTTCAGATCCTTATCAAAATAATCTTTCATTTCCCCTCTCTCAATCTCTGTATATTTGTAGCTATATGGGTACAACTTCATCCTTTAAACAAAATTATTAACACTATGATTGTAAGGTGAATTTATAGACAGAGACATTCATTAAGGGCCCAGCACACAAAGGAAGACTGAAGAGATTATGGGCCTAATTCAGCAAATCTGCAGCAGGGAAGCATAAAGTATGTGCCCAGGGTGCTGCCTGTGCCAGACAGGCTTATTGCATCTCAGGGGAGATTCGCTCCTTCAGAGTTCAGGTGATATTCCCATCTTTGCCATGTGCTAGGCTTCCACCACAGCTTGTAGGTGATAGCTTTAACTTCCACTGGGGATCCACAGGAACTCTGCAGGCATAAAATGCCGAAGAGAGCCACTGAATCTGCACACTGTTCAGCCAATCTACCAGTGACCCATTTCTCACATGTGCTGCCCACTTAAACCTCTGTGTTTCTGTAAGTGGATTTGCATCTGCTTTGCATTGTGGCAACCTTGAGCAGTTTCCAACATCAGGGACTTCCACCATTGTTTACCATGGTGCTACCAAGCACAAATCCTTTTACCTGTATTTATACTAGTTCTAGTTCTTTATATATATTTAGCATTTGTCATTTGATGGTAGATATCTTCCAGAAAGCATGCCAAAAATACCAGGGAAAGATTTAGAAAGGAGGAAGATAAATTACAGGAACATGAAAAACAAATAAACAGACACCTAGAGTCATTAAAATAGATTAAACTCATGGGAATGGCGGTTTACAGTACACACTCGAATTTTTAATAAGATGGCAGTGGTAAAGCTCTGAAGGAAATATTTCACACCTCACTAGCAACAGATGTAGAACTTGTGAAGTGGAAGTAAGAAGCTTTGTTCAAGAAGAGCTTGAGGAAAGAACTGGAAAAATACAGCTTGCTTTTGTACGTGAAAGAAGGTCTTAGGGACTAATTAGGGCCCAACATGGGAGACCAATTAGACATTGACAGGTAGCATTGTTTCCCAAAGGGCAGCTCGGTTTGACAAACCTGATTAACGTAATTGAGGATGTAAGAATAAGATGCAATCTACCTGGAATTTGAGAATTTTTTTAAAAAAGCACTCAATGAAGTTTTTGCCCTGATGCCTGATATACCAGGTCAGTAAGAGATCACACACTTCTTTTGTAGACTGAGAACTGTATTACTAAAAGTGGACTGAAAGAAATGATAAATGGATTAAGCCTAAGCCAAAAGGAGCTAACAACAAGAATGCCATGCGGGAAGCTATGTTGCACTCAGTTTTGTGTGACCTGTATATCAAACCTTACAAGAGTGGAACAGTGTCTAAATTTGCAGATTATATAAAACTAGGGAGAGCTGTCTATTTGTGGGTAAAAGCCACTTGGACCAGATCAGGTTTGGGAGCCAAGATTCTGCCTCCTTTGCCCAGACCTTGCTCCACCAAAACCCTCCCCCACAGGCCATGCCCATGCCTCTTTAAAACAAAAAAGCAACACCTCAGGGGTACATTTGTATTACATTAGAGTTTCTGGGAAGGGTAATGCAGGATGCTTTATCCCCTATTCCACCTGGTTCTTTGGTGGGTCATCTAGTACAGGACACTGATCTCCTCCAGTCCAAAGAAACGTTTGTGTTTACTACATGCTGCCACAATGAGATCAGCATACAACCCCTCCTAACGCAGCTGCCACCTTTACTGGACTCTATTTAATAGTCACTTTTTGTAACTTTTTATATCAAGACATCATTTCTATTCCTTTGAACAAAATTTAAGAAAACTTCCTTGTATTGTAAGTCTACAGGAATGCTGGTATAGGTATGAAAATGAAATGCAAGATAATATAAATCTATTAAGACAATGTTACAATGTATTGGCAAAATGTCATCAGTGGAATGCCACAGGAGATGACACTGGTTATGGGAATGGGCAACATTAAAAATATAAAGACAATTAAATGTAAATAACCATGGTATGTTGTGGCAGAATTAAGATTGAGACACAAGTTAATAATAAAAAAAGAAATTCTGAATTAAGCGTACTGTATCACTACCTGTTTTAGATAGTTGTTATAATACATATGGTCCTTTATCGGGAACAGTGAGTGATTCCACATACCATATGTGCTGCAATATCTAAGCATAGTGCAGCTGGAGGTTTTAACTACATTTTCTTACTTTTACTGGTGTTTGTCTCAGCCAAACTGATATTATTTTTAATTAGTGCTGGACGAAGATTACAAAAAAATGTTAACAAACATTTGTTCCAATAAAAACCACAAATTTACTTTGGCAGTATTCGTGACTCCTCATACTTACTTTCAACAAACATTCTTACCAATGGATGTTTGTTTGTAGAAAGAGAAAGTGATGCTAATACGAGTGCATGTATGTATTTATAAGAGTATTCATGCTGCAAAAGTTTGTGTGGTCACACTGAAACCTCTTTGAGGGTTTGGTAATCATTCAATACCATGACCAGTCACACAGTGCAAATTATGAAAAGCAAACAAAGTAATAGTGGCTGTGAATAGCTCATGAGCCATTCACAGTCTGAAATACATTCGGATAAATCATCTGCCAAATGATTTTGAATAACCAAAACATCAGTTAACCCAGATATTCGTTCACAGATAATGCAGTAACAGAAAAGTGGGGATAAATTCTAGATTTAGAAATATATGAAGAAAAATGAAGTGTTTCAACTAAATATCAATGTAAATGTAAAACATAGTATTGTGATTAAAAGAGGCTTCTCATAGATTCATAGAATTTAAGGCCAGAAGAGACCATTAGATCATCTAGTCTGATCTCCTATAAATTAGATGCCATTAAATTTCATCTGTATTAAGCCCAATACCTTGTGTTTGTCTAAAGCATAACTTTGTGGCTTGTGGAGGAGAAGCTGGTGGCCGCAGGGAGGGAAGGAGGAGGGTAGGAGGGTGGATCCTCAGGCGTGGCCTGCTGGGGGCTAGCCTCCCCCAGCTGGTGGCTCATCCGCCACCCATGTTTTACCCTATACTATACAGATTTCACGGGGAGACCAGCATTTCTCGTATTGGGGGTCCTGACCCAAAAGGGAGTGGCAAAGTTATTTTTGGGGGGTCATGGTATTGCCACCCTCTTGGCTGGGAACCCAGGACTGAAGGCAGTACCCTGGCAGCAGCAGTGCAGAAGTAAGGGTGGCAATACCATACCATGCCACCCTTACTTCTGCACTGCGGATGGCGGTGGCTCTGCCTTCAGAGCTAGGCTCCCAGCCAGCAGCTGCCGCTCTCCAGCTGCCCACCTCTGAAGGCAGCGCTACCGCCAGCAGCAGTCCAGAAGTAAGGGTAGCAGTACTGCAACCCCTCCTACAATAACCTTGTGACACCCCCCCAACTCCTTTTTGGATAAGGACCCATACAATTACAACACTGTGAAATTTTAGATTTAAATAGCTGAAATCATGAAATGTATGTTTTTTAAAATCCTATGACCGTGAAATTAAGCAAAATGGACCGTGAATTTGGTAGGGCCCTATATATACAGTACAACACCTAGGACAAACACACACATATATATCCTCATACAGCCTGTCAGATGCAGAGAAAAAATATTTTAAGATCAAAATATATTTCTGTAGAATACCTGCATCAGGATTATTTCTTGCTGAACTGAGATTGCTCACTGATGGAAAGATTACTTTTTATTACCAAAATGGTACCAAATCATTTTAGTTGTATAATGTATCTATCTATATCTATATATCTATAATAAATGTGATATATTGTACATATGTACATATTTTGTTGTCATCCCTCACCTCCACCACTTCATAGGTCATCTATTCTGGGTACATGGGGAAAAATGGGAAACCAACAGAGATGTGCTTATTATCACTCTGACCATTTTGTTTGTATGTTGTGCACTATTTCCTCTCCTTTCCTCTGTCTTTTGTTGTCTTAGATTTATAATCTCCTTGGTCAGGGACTGACTCTTATTTGACAGTACAGTGCCTAGCACAGTAAAAATAATAATAAGGTGTAGAAGCAAGGCTAGCCAATAGGCAGACCATGGGCCAAATCTGGACTGCCAGATGCTTTTGAATGAACTGTGAAATATTTTTATTTATTATTATCATTATTGTTGGGTTTTTTTGTATTATTTTCTTTGGAGTCTCGACCGTGACTATTCCTTGACCAAGAAATTTGGACCTTGACAAAAAAAAGTTGATTACCCCTTGAGTAGAGCATCCTTCAATGGATAATGATCCTTTAACTGAACTCCCGCTCCTTTATCCCATCCCTTTCTGCACTCCCACTCTGACCTCCTCCCCAGTCCTCCACATGAGGGATTTGTGGCAATCATCTGTTTAGGGCCTTTTGTGCCCATGGTTGGAGAGATGGCAAGATTTGATGCTAAAGCAGTATACAGAATTTTCAAATACCAGTTTCTTGGTGAGAAGTGTTCCTTACCTTATACATTTCAGTCTTCTAGTCTTTGCAAAGAGATTCAGTTTTCTTGAAATAGCCACATATGAATGTGCTGTATCTCTGTCCTAATCAGGCAGTTGTCACAAACTAGTTTTAGATAAAATCAAACCTTCTAACCAAAACCTTCCCTGAATAAATTAACAGGCAAAAAGTGCTTTTATGTCCTTTTGTTATGTACTGTTACAGCACTCAGCTTTATTTAGTACTCATGGGCACATCTTGTATGCTGGTGGATTGCTCTACTGTGATTCATATAAATTAGTGGAAGACTATTTCCTCCTTCTCACCTTTTAATTCCCTTCTGTGATCATGATTTCCGTTAAAAAATTGAACTTTTAAAAAGGACTTTTGACAGGGAAGTTTATTGATGACAAATGGGTGCATGAAAAAAAAATGTCTTTTGTAAAAGGTTATGAGATTATTTTTAGGGTGCAGACACCTTGTATCTCAATCACAGACTCTTTGGAGAGAAAGTAAAGACCAGGATTACAAAGAATTAATTTCTTATTGGAATCTCTGTACTGTAAGGGATAAATTGGTCTTGAAATGAAAAAAAATTAGAGCTGTAAGCTATTTTGTACTTTCTGTTCTGACTCTTTTGTGGCTCCCCCTCCTGCAATATTGTTATGAGTAGTTCATGCCGAGATCTATTTATTAACATCCTTCTGTTAACTAAACGGCATAATTAGTTGCATTTATAATTTGAAGGTCCAATTAAAAAGACTGTCTAGTGGGAGGCAGGATTCCCAATTATTAAGTGTGGAAAAGACAGCTACTCTGCTCCCAGTGTCTTTCATCTCAGCCATATTTCAATCACTCTTTTCTTTCTCAAATAAAAGTGCAACTTTTCATCTCCATGGGCAGTAGAAGAGATCATGGAGACCTGTGGAGTCCACAGATAAGTTTGTCTATTTTTCCCCATTTTTATTTTTAAAAGATGCAGTTATACTTGTGTTACAATCCATGCTCCATTGTATTAGACATGACACAAAAGGAAGTGACATTTCATTGTTATTATAATTTATAATCTTTTTTCTATTTCAGGATCATTAATCAAGTCTTTGCAAGTGTTTCTAAAGCAAATTTAGATTAATTTACATTTCATTTCTTATAATCATCTCACCGATGGAATCTTTTAAATAGACTTCACCACTGTTTTAGCTGGAAATGTCAGGACTTCATTAACAGATGTAAATCTAGTGATTAATGTCTACTAGAGAACTTTAAAAAGTTTAGTTCTAATTTACGTGAGTAATAATTATGAATGGCAAGAGATCAAGTGTTACTAAGTCAAGAAGACAAAAATTTGAAAAGGCAAGGGAATAATTTGTTCTAGGTCAGTAGTCACAAAAGCTTCTGTATAATCAAGTTTCTTTAAAAAAAAAAGACTATATCAGCTTGAAATAGAACCAGTTGAAAAATGCAACAAAATATTAGCAAAAATATTTTTGAGATTTTTCACAAAACTTTTCAGGTGAATGATTCTTTTAGGTATATTTGGTGATTCTGAACTAGGAAGACAATTGCTGAGATTATTTGTGACCTCAGGTAGCTGGGTTTTGTTCCACACTTTATTTAAACTAAAGTGTTAATTACATTTTTAAACAAAAAAAATCAATGCCTTTTTTGGGGAATTGTATATGGTTTTGTTTGTTAAATAAAAAAAGACAAAATTGCAGTTCACCTTAAAACTTTTAAACAGATTACACAATCTATTCAGTTTATGTTTCTCTCCTGCCGAAAGCATGTGCAAGTTGATTGCGGGTTTCGGTGATTTGTTTGTTTGTTTGTTTGTTTTCTCAAGTGGTTTGTTCACTTGTGATTGATTCTACAAATTTTCAAAAGATGAATTATTTCAATAGAGCAACAGTTGAAATCATAGGCAGGTGAATGCCCATCGTCCCCTGCTTTGAGGATCACTGGAGCATAGGAGGGAGGGAGACATCCAGACACCTAGAGGGAGACAGCAGTGCGCATGCCCAGAGATGACAACTTAGGTGCTGAGGGTACTTTTACCCTGAATGTTTAGGCACCTACAGAATTCTGAAGCCTAGAACTGGGATTTAGGCACCTAAACCTCAGATTTAGGCATCTAAATCTGGGGTTTAGGTTACTAAGTATCTTTGTTAATCCCACTGTCAGATATTATATTGATGAGGGTAAGATAAGAACCTATATAGAATAGAATAAAGGCATTTAACCTTCCTTTCCTTTCTTTGTACTTACTAACATTGCCATTCACATGCTGTCAAAGTAAAGTGCTGTCAATATTTCCATTATAAATCCTAAAATTTGGGTGGATGTTTAATAATAAAATACATTGCACTCGCATAGTTATATAATTGCATCCAAACTTAATTATAAACTGTCAGGGTTCCCTCCCCATTCTGAACTCTGGGGTATAGATGTGGGGACCCGCATGAAAGACCCCCAAGCTTATTTCTACCAGCTTAGGTTAAAAACTTCCCCAAGGCACGCATTCCTTTCCTTGTCCTTGGATGGTATTGCTGCCACCACCAAGTGATTTAGATCATCAGGAAAAGGACCACATGGAGTTCCTATTTCCCCAAACTATCCCCCCAAACCCCTTCAGCCCCTTTCCTGGGGAGGCTTGAGAATAATATACCAACCAATATGTTAACAGACCAGACCCTTGGGTTTTTAGGACACTAAAAACCAATCAAGTTCTTAAAAGAAGAACTTTATAATAAAGAAAAAAGTAAAAGAAGCACCTTTGTAAAATCAGGATGGAAGGTAATTTTACAGCATAATAAAAAGATTTAAAACACAGAGGATTCCCCTCTAGGCTCAACTTCAAAGTTATAAAAACAGGAATAAACCTCCCTCTTAGCACAGGGAAAATTCACAAGCTAAAACAAAAGATAACCTAACGCATTTCCTTGTTATTACTTACAATTTCTGTAATCTTAGATGTATCATTTCAGTAGGAGCTGGGTTACCTGCTTGGTCTCTCTCTCTCTATCCAGAGGGAACAAAACCAAAGAGAACACAAAGAAAACCTCCCCTCCCCCAGATTTGAAAGTATCTTCTTTCCTTATTGGTCCTTTTGGTCAGGTGCCAACCAGGTTATTTGAGCTTCTTAACCCCTTACAGATAAAGGAGGGATTTTATGCTACTCTTAGCTTTATGTTTATGACATAAACCAAATTATTTATGAACATTAATTATGAAGCATCACAGCAGCTCCAAGAAGCAGGTATTTAAGCTGATGTTTGACTTGCAGTTTGAAAATATGGCACATAACATTCAAAAGGTACTAGGTGCCAAAAAAGATAGTAAGAGCAGCTTCACAAACATATAAAAAAGAGGGATGGTCTTTCCTTTCTCCCCTTCCTTCTCTAAACACTTACACGCTAAAGCCTCATTCCTGTGATGAAATCAACAGTGATTCTATTGGACAAAAGGGTCCAATGATGTGGATCTGATTGCAGGATCAGAGCTTGAATTTGGGAGAAGATACAATGACTGAAGGTAACAAGTAATAGGGCAGGAACAGGAGGAGAGAAGGCAAGGGTTGTAAAGATAAACTCGCAATTAGTTGGGGAATGTCTTGTTTCTGTATTGTTGGTATAACCCAGGTCTCCTTAGTGTACTTTGTCCATAAGGGCATCCTTCCTTTCTCTCTGAGCATGAAACTAACATTTAAGAGAAATATTTAAAATTATATGAAATCTCTTTTGCCATTTTGTGCAGTCATTAACAGTAAAAGTACCAAGTGCTGATTAAAAGTCTCTCATTTCAGCCAATGAACCAAGCTCCTAATATGAAATTTGGCTATCACTAATTCCCTACGGAAAGGCGCCAGAGATTTATTTTGCCAAGCTCTGATCTAATCTTGGGAACATTCTAATGGGGAAAATACCTTGTGATCTCAGATTGTACCCATTTTCAGATCTTATAAGAAAGTTTATATGATCTGGAAGGAGGCCTATGAACTGCTCTATACACAAACACATTCCAGTGATTTAATCAAGAAGTAGGCTGGGTGGTCCAAGTCTCCATTTCACAAAAACAACTATCATGTGGAGATGGACTAATGTTTAATAAAAATATTTGTGCAAAAAATTGTAGATACGTGCATATTTTTTCTTGTCTTTTTTAAATAAATATTCCTCCTTCTAAGGTAGTGCACTCTGAGGCTTTCTTTTCAGAAATGCCCACAAATGTATTGCATGTTGTAGAGAACCTGTCCTGGGCACAGTAGAAAGAATGGAAGTGCGATGGGCCCAACTTTGGTGTGTGCTTCTTTCCATCAGAGCAGAATTCTCATGGAGCAGCTGCTGTTGGACATGAACTCTAAACTTGAGATGCAAGAAATCTTTAGGAGACAACACTAGTGGTCCACTCCTTTCTCCAGTTTACTCTGTAACACAGTTTAATAAAAAAATAATAATAATGTGTGAATATAGTGTAATATCAGTTACAGTGAAATCCTGGCCCTATTGAAGTCAATGGCCGAGCCCTCATTGATTTCAATAGGGCCGGGATTTCACCCTTAGAAAAGATCCCCTTCTATATTCATTGTAATCTTGAATACAATTTAGGTTTTGAGCTAATAGGCAATACTGAAGTCTCAGTTTATGGGATGGAAAGAGATACTTACCCTTCTGCCTAATTTGATTTAGATGGCCTTTCCAGATGTTTGTAGATCAGGTTTCAGGGATGTATTAATCTGTCTCTTTTGTGGATAGGGTAGTTTGTCCTGTGTGTTATTGGGATGGTTGATTTAAAAAAAAATTCTTTCTTTATCTTTTATATTTGATTTTATCACTAGGATCTTAAAGTTCAGATTTTCAAAATTGCTTGACATTGGCCTAATTCTTTGCTTACTGAATTAAATAGGAGCAGAGTTAGGCCAAAACTGACCACTCTTGAAAACACCACTCTAGTAAATACCTTGCAGTGCATCTTATAAGTGGATACAATTAAATACAATAATTACCATTCAACTGTGACAAACTGATGATTATTAATGGCAAGTTCATTGTTAATCAATGCACTCCCACCTTGATACATGACTGATAGCTAAGGGCCTGATACTACTGACATATACTCCTGTGAGCAGTCCCATTGACTTCAGTAGTGCTGCTCATGACTGCAAGCATTACACATGGTAGTATCTTAGCCTGACTAGTCATGAGAATTGAGGGCACCTCTCAAGAGGTAATCAGTATCTTGTAGAATTGAGCCCTAAATTGCAGCTCAGTGTAATATTTCATTATGTTTTCATTTTCTTTTCAAGCTGCCTTTAATGAGAGAAGTAGAGAGCTGACATTTGTCAAGTACTCCTCAGTGAGAGGAATCTCTCCATTGTACAGCCACTTGATGAGGTCAACTGAAATAATTCAGAAAAGGCAAATGTGTTCAATAAATGTTTCTGTTCTGTATTTGGGAAAAAGCTAGATGATGTATTAATATAGGATGAAATACTTTCCAACAGTAAGTAAGGAGGATGTTAAACCGCAGCTACTTATGATGGCTGTTCTGAGCTTGACGAGTCATCCCTGAGCCCAAGCGTTCTGAGGGATAATTACCTGTGGGGCCTAAGGGCCCAGCTAATCCACAAGCAAGGGTCTAACCAGGTGACCCCCAAAGCAGGTATATAGGTTCCTAATGAAAGCAACCACTCTAGTCTGCTCAATGTTACTATCTTGCTGGAAATGCTCTCTGCTAGTTCTCACAGACTACTCCTGACCCTGTTGCAGCCTGTGCCTGCTCAACCCATGGCTGGTTGCTTGGTTGTCCAGACATTACTAAAGTTAGTCATTTTAAAATCAGCAGTTCTGGTTAACTTTTTCAGTATGTCTTGGAACAGTGGGAAACTGCCAGAGGACTAACAGAAAGCTAATCTTGTGCCAGCATTTGGAAAGAATAAACGGGATGACCTGAATAATTATATGCCTGTGACCCTAAGTTTTATGCTAGGCAAAATAATGGAACAGCTGATATGGGACTTGATTAATAAATTAAAGAAGGATATTATAATTAATTCAGTTAACATGGATTTATGGAAAATAGATCTTGTCAAACTAACTTGATATCTTTTTTGATGATATTACAAATTTGAATGATAAAGGTAATAGTGTTGGTGCAATAGACTGAGAAAATGAAAGAAAATCAACATGACACACATTAAATGGATTAAAAACTGGCTAACTGATAGGTCTCAATGTCATTGAAAATAGGTATCAGAGGGGTAGCTGTGTTAGTCTGTATCCACAAAAACAATGAGGAGTCCGGTGGCACCTTAAAGACTAACAGATTTATTTGGGCATAAGCTTTCGTGAGTAAAAAACCCACTTCTTCAGATGCAAAAAGAATGCATCTGAAGAAGTGGGTTTTTTACCCACGAAAGTTTATGCCCAAATAAATCCTGTTAGTCTTTAAGGTGCTACCAGACTCCTTGTTGTTGTTGTAAATAGGGACTCATCATCAAATGGGTGTGTTTCTAAGGGGGTCACTGCAATGATTGTTTCTTGGACCTATACTATTTATTTTTATGAATGACCTGGAAAAAATGATAAAATCTTCAGTAATAAAATTTGCAGATGAGACAAATATTGGGGGAGTGGTAAATAATGAAGAGGACAGGTTACTGAGAGAGCAATTTGGATAATTTAATAACTTGGGGGCAAGCAAACAATATATGTTTTAATATGGCTAAATATAAATCATATCTAGGAATAAAGTCATACTTAAAGGATGGTGGCTCTTTCCTGTGACTCTGAAAAGAACTTGGGGAGGGGTCATTGTAAATAATAAGCTGAACCTGAGCACCCAGTGCAATGCTGGGGACAGAAGGGCTAATTTCCTTGGATGCATAAACGGGGATATTGAGCAGGAGTAGACAGGTTATATTACTTCTATATTTGACACTGGTGGAACTTCTACTGAAATGCTGTGTCCAGTTCTGGGGTCCACAATTCAAGAAGGATGTTGATAAATTGGGTAGAGAAGAGCCATGACAATGATTACAGGATTATAGTGAAAGACTCAATGAGCTCAATCTGTTTAGTTTAACAATGGGTAGGTTAAAGGGTGGCTTGATCACATTCTATAAGTACCCACATAGGGTAATTGGATAATAGACGGGTCTTCAGTCTAGCAGAAAAAGATAAAACAAGATCCAATGGCTAGAAGTTGAAGCTAGGCAAATTCAGACTAGAGATAAGGTGCAAATTTTTAACAGGGAGAGTAATTAATGATTGGAATAATTTACCAAGAGTTGTAAATTACTGGCAATTTTTAAATCAAGTGGATTTTTTTAAAGATATGATCTAGTTCAAACAGGAATTAATTCAGAAAGTCCTAATGCCTGTGTTACACAGGAAATCAGACTAGATTATCTCAATCATCCCTTCTGGTTTTATAATCTATGAAATCATTTTCAGCCTTTTCTCTCTTTCTAAGAGCAGAGAACAGAACTTGCTGTTCTGTTACGTCGTCTTATTACTGGATCAAAACCTCCTTTTCTTTCCCTTTGCAATTCCTTTCAACAGCATAAAAATACTATTAACTATAATGTTTTTCTAAGACTCTTAAGCCTTCCTGTATCTCCTCACTCATTTACCCTCCATCTCATTTCACAGATCAGCTGAAAACACACTTTTTCTCCTCATCTCATATTTTTTCATCTTCTTTTCTCCCTTCTGCTATTCATTATTCTTTAATTCTCTAACTCAGTGGTTTATAACCTTTTTTCATTTGCAGACCCCTAAAAAATTTCAAATTGTCTGATTCTTGCATGTTTAAAAGAACAAAGATATTGAAAACTGGTTCATGGATATCATGGGCTAGAAGAGAAGCACAGAACCCTGGCCTAAAGGATTCACCTTTTTAGGGTTCAGCAGAGTGAGGCCCAGCCATCCCATAAGTTGCTGTCATTACTGTTGTTACTGTTTTTCCACTTCACAGAAAGTGGTACAAACAGGACAACTATCCCTTCTGTGGATGTTATAGTCCTTCCACTATCCCACACTTTACAACATGGAGCACTTACCAGTAGGTATCATTTTTTCTTCCACTCCAATTTTCTCCTGCCTGTGTTTCTTTTAGAGAGACAAGGTGGGGAGGTACTACCTTATTTTGGACCACCTTCTGATGGCAAAAGACAAGCTTTCGAGCTTACACAGAGCTCTTGTTTTCAGATCTCTACATTTTCTTTTCGCTTTCATGTCACTGGGGTGGCATATCTGAGGAAGTTTGAATTGTAATAGGATGAAGGACTAATATCGGGTAGATATAGTTTTCATTGCAATACTTTGGAATGATTATTTTCAGCTGTAAAAAATTTCCTTTATGCCAAATAGTGTCCTCAAAACTTGAATATGGATTCTTGTACTAGGAATGAGGTTGAAGACCCCTTCCTGATTTTAACATGGAAATTTCAGTTTCTCATTGTCTTTCTTGCTCCTCCCCTTCCCATACAGGACTGAGGATGTTCCATGCAATTGTTGTTTACCCCGCCAATTACAAACATGGGAAAAACCCCTTTGGGTCATTCTTCTCTCTCCTTGAAAAATACACATTTGTTATGGTACACTGCTCCAACCTTTAATGACATATACTTTTCACTACGTTGCTTCGTTAAATGTGTCCTGCTTTCAATGCTGCCTATTCCATGGGCCTCGGAGAGGGCACCAACCTAAGTTATTCAGTGTTATTCAAATACATGCTGTATCCCTAATTCCCACTGAGTTGAGGGCACTCAGAACTTCTTTTAGAGTAAAAGATAATCTTTTGAAAGAAAAACAAAAAAAGCAAGATATATTTATGGGTTTTCACTGCAGAACAAAATCAGACCAAAGACTTTTCCTTTATTTTAAAGCTTTCCTCTCCAAACTTTCTAACAACCCTACTAATTATTTCATCTTATCGCATAAGTCTGCTCACCTCTCTATTAGTTGTGACTAAGAAGGCCCTTGACTAAGGAGATTCAGTACTTTATTGAAAATAACTGTGATGTGGGCTTTCTGTGTTTGACAGTTAGGGAGCACTGGGTCAATCTTGACAAGTTTAAGACTTATTTCTTCTCGATTGCTGTATTCAAAGCAATGTTAGGGCCTGAGCTGAATGTCTGTCTTCTTTTTCATTGTACTGTCTGTTTTGAGGTTGCAAGAAAATAAAAGCTCTAGAAAAAATTGCACAAATGTAATTAGCAAAAAGGAGGGGAATTCAATGAGCTCCTAGAAATCTCATGTGAATTCTCCCTGTATCATTCCAATTAAGTCTGAAATGTCTCCTGATTTTTTTATGAATCACACATCTAACAGGTGTTCGCTTAAATTTGGTTGTTATTATCTATTATTATCATAGAACCTACAGGCCTTAATCATGGACCAGGCTCTGTACAAACACATAATAAAAAAGATGCTCCTTGCCCCAAGGAGTTTACAGTCTAGGTATAAGACAAGAGATGACCGATGGGGCGGAGGGGGGGGAGAAGGTCCAAGTAAACAATGAGACAATATTGGTCAGCATGCTAGGAAGTGGTCCCAGCACACCACTAGCCTAGTTCTTGTCAAGTTTTTTTGTGGCATCATGAAAAAGGTGACTTTTAAGGAGGCTCTTGGAGGATAAAGAGGTGGCTTTGTGGATATTTATGAAGGCATGAAAGTGCTTGTTTGAAACTTTACAAAATGGGTGATGGAGCTGGAATCATGGGCTGATTGAGGGCAAGAGTCAACATCTCAATATTAAATGAGAGATGATAAATAGGGTGGGGAAAAGCCGCAGTAGGACTTGATGAAAGTGAAGATAAGCAGCTTATGTCTGATGAGACAGAGTAGGAGAAGCCTGTGGAGTAATGGGTTCCAGAGTAAAATAGGGAAAGGCCAAATTTGTTTTTACATTCAAACCTACTGCAAATCTTCATACTGGATTTGGAGCCTAGAAATATAGTGATGGGTGTATTAGAAGTTCCTAAGTATCCTGACTCATTGCCAAAAACCAGCATGCCATGCCCTCACTACCCATTTCCCTTTTTTGATGAGGGCCAACTGGATAACCTTATTCTGAAATAATACAAACCTGCCACTTATTCAGGGAACTCATTTTCTCTAATCTTTTCTATGCCTGGCAATGTATGCCAATGACCTTTCTGCTTTTCTTTGCAATCTTTAGCATCTCTGTCCTTCTGCATTTCTCACTAGAGAGGACATCATTTAAATGCTTTCATGTTTTAACATCAGTTGGATTCCTGCATCATTTTTTAAATGCTTTCCCGCTTAAACACTGGAGTTATCACAGAAAGAGATGACATTTTAATAGTACTTGCAATACATTTTTCTTCTTATCAGTTCACAAATACTTTTAAAGGACCTAGTGTCCCATGTTATCTTTGCTTTTGAAATATATCTCTGTGGAACCAATGTGTTTTCTTTTTTGTTTTTTATTTTAATTTACAATTATTTTCCTTAAGTAAATTTATTGCCCATGTGAAAGATGCCAGATTAAAGAAAGTGAAGTTTCTTTTATCCAGTATAGATAATAGGATAGTAAAGCACAAGCCAATGAAGCACAAGTTTGCCTACAGCTACAGACTGATGTGTCCCCATCCTAACCTGGAGGCAGTACTGTGATGGTGTAGTTCAGCCTCCATGCTCAGATGGCCTTTCTAGTGTGAATGCCAACAGGGACACCAATGTGATGTTGGTTTTTGTGATGATGTCAGCACTCCGCCAGGAACTGAGCTGAGACCTCCAAAGTCACACATAAGTATGGGTTCAAATAGATTAAAAAAAAGATTCATAGGAGATTTGCCCTCTGGTTCTCTGCCTACCCAACAAAATGTCTGTCTCCCTCAACTCTAATTCTCTCCTTGCCAACCTTCAGCCTGGCAGAGAGTGATCTTAGGGATTAGTCAGTGATGAGGGCAATACAATATATAGAATAGAATAGAATTATTAAATTCAAAGACCTTTGTGCCCATTACCATTTTCTCTGCTTACCTTGACTGTACTGTTGTCTCTAGTGCTGCTGCTGTCTCTGTGGTGGGCACAAGGCAATAGCATTAGGGGGAACAATGCTCAGAAGCACTCTCACTTGTTTCAACCAATCTTCTCCCTGCTGCCAGCCAGCATTAGTGTGGCCCATCACTGGAGCTGGTAGTGCTACCAAAGATGCCATCTCCCAAATGGCTCTGTAGCTGCACTACCTCAGCAAATAATTGGTTTGCCCTCATTAACATAGGTTCACATGCATAGTGATGGACTAGTTACTTGAAACTCTGCAAATGGGTCACTAAACTGATTTATGATTTTTGATCACTGCTGAAGTGCACTGGATTCAAACTGGTGACTGAGTCATCCAGTTACTTAGGAACTAGTATTCTGAGTGTGATGGGGGGAAAATGCTACTGACAAAATTGTTAACTGAGCTTTAGTTGCTTTGAATAGATACAGTCAGTTGATTTTTAAGTAGAACTCCTGATGAATTTTCCTGTTCTACTAAAGATCACATTTATCTTCAGAATGGTAGGTCTTCCTGAGTGAAATACAGTCATTCTTATACTTTCAAATGAGTGACAGATAAAAAGCCACATTTATTAAAGTGGTGTGGAATTTACAGTCTCATGCTTGCATAACACTGCAGCTGTAGCATGATCAAGTCAGCCAACTTTAATTCCAGTGTGCATTCTGGCAAGAAAAGAAAATCTTTAAGCAGTTTTACTGTAATGTGAGCAGGGGAAAAAGGAAGACATGACAAATTTTTAGTAAAAGCAAAGTGTGGGTAGTTATAGATTGGGGTTACTTAGTGTCCCTTAGAAATATTGGTCCCAATCTTGAAAAATACTATGGGTCCTTAGTTCCAGATGAAAACAATGGGAATTGAGGAAGCTCAACATCTTGAAGGAGAGGGGTGGAGGAAGATGCAGGAACCCACGTTTAAAATATTGGCATTGATATTTAATATGGTTCAAAAAGGTCACATCTGGGTTAAGAAAGGCTTGAAGAAATGGTTATGAATGATTTCTACCCCCCACCACAAATTTTTGGCTCACTCCACGTGGTTCTGACATATCACAGACCTTTACACTGTGCCTGCTAAATGTTATAGTAAATTATTTTGTGCTAGATGTTAAAATGCACACAGTGTGAACACGCAGTCATATTACTTATAAATCAGTCCCATATTTGCTCAAGCCAACTTGATTCTTCAACAACCCAACCCAAGTTATTCAAAGAAGTATCACTTCATCACTGAAGACATGATTTTAATTTGAAATTAGATAAGGAAAATGAACTAGAGTCCAGGTTTTCTTGAGGGAGCAAGGTATCAGGGGAGAGGAAGACACAACACAAGATACAACTATGGAATTTCATTCCAAGCAAATGAGAATGTTTTAGAATTCACAGTCTCCATAGCAAATGAATCAATAATTAAATAACAAACAGAATGGGTGCCTTTTTTTTTTTTAGTTAAGCTGAGCAGACGCATACATGGCAGACAGTCATGAATTTAAAAAGTAGGTCAAATAGGTGGAATATTTAAAATACTAACCAAATTATATGAATTAATAATAACTAATATAAGGCCTGCTGGATATAACACAAACAGCAATAGATTCTATGGTTTAACTAGGTGTATTTTTTCTGCTTCATCAATACTTCAGTTGCATATAGTTATACTATAAAACTGTGTTGTCCAAAGGAATGAATCCTGTGATTGTAGTTACTGGTGCTTTAATCCAATCCATGAACCAAGATCTTTTATATAACTGTGTATATTTGTACTTCTGCCAGTAAATCTGGGCTTTTTTTGCTTTGAAGTAAAATTTTGGCCTGTATATGTCATATTCTGATGAATAATGCCTTCCATCAGTGTAACATCTGTTTAATCTTAAATTATGTTTTCATAATATGCTGTCTAATGTCTCCTGTATAATTCAGAATATACAACCATCTGAAACAATTAGGACAATGTAATCAATGAGGGTATCCTGGATGGCAGGTGTCCACAAGACATGCTTGTAGCTAATTGTTTTTAATTTTTTTAACCATATTTTAGTAATTTATACATAAATTTTAGACCCACTAAAATCATTTACAAAACTCCCAATGACTTCAACAAAACTAGGATTTGGCCCTAAATTTCTATTGTTATAGTGTGTGTATGTGGAAATTGCTATGACAACATGACAAAATCATGTGGAGGCCAGACTGTAATGTGAGAGTCTCAAAACATACCTTCAGATTGTTTTTAAATAGAGGGTCTCTAAATATGCTTACTGACCACTATGATACAATGACCGAGTTAAAACACAGACAGCACAGTCTCTGCTTTGGAAGACTCTATAACAAAATGCGGGAAATCATTGGGTCATATTCTCACTTAAAAATGGTCACAAGATAGAATCATTCAGTTCCCCTAAGGAGGCAGAAAAATACCTCAACTCTTCCCTTGCAAGGGTAGACTATGCAATGAGTCAACCGTATGGAATTTATGTACTGCTCTCTGAGATCTGATATGGTTGCTCTAAACAAGTTGATGGGTGCTAGTTGATATTAGTTCCTTTTTCTTTTTTTTTTTTCTCATTGGGGTTAAAAAGTTGTTATCAATTTATTTCCAATTGCCTTAACTCATGGGAAAGAAGTATCGATGTAATTTGATTAGTAATTCTATATATAGATATATATTATCATTGCTTTATTAGATGGTGCTTCCTTATGGACTAATGTATCAAGTCTATTGGTAATAGGTGATTACTATACTTGTAGTGTTTGGGACTGTGAGGATTTCCAAATTTCACTTGATCTGGATTTCACTTTGGGTGTCAAGTGTGTATTTTTGGACCATTTAAATGGATTCTTCTTTTTGACTGTATGGTACTCTCCACTATCTTTTCTGTTTTGTTTTTTCACTTTTTAAATTCCTCTTTCTGTCCCCCTCGTGTTACCCTCCCATGCTCGGAATTTCCTTCCCACTCCTGGGAAGTGACATCCTACCCCTGGATTATATAACTTTTGCTGTTTAGATATGCAAGAACTGTATGCTGCTCAGGAAAATTAGCAATTTCTCATTTATTCATAAAACCACTTTATATTTTATTTGGTATATTTTAACAATGAAGGCTCCGATAATTACATGTGTCTCCTGGAATGGAAAGGGTGTTAACAGCCCTATTTAAAGAAAAAATATATATAGTCAATTTGCTTTAAAAAGAGAATATTAACATTGGCATACTCCAGGAGACACATCTAACAGAACTTGAAGCTTGTAAACTGAATAGAGATTGGGTCGGCCTCTCAGTATCCAGTTGCTTTAATTCTAAAGCGAGGAGCATTGTTATACTGATACATAAAAAGTTGAATGTTAATATTCTGAGCACAAGGTCTGACATTGAGGGCAGATTTACTATCCTCAGAGCTGAAATGGACAATTCTGTAATCATCTTTGCCAAACTTTACATGGTCAACCAAGACAATCCCAAATATTTTCATTTTTTTGTAATCAGTATAAATGACATGGCCCATCATCCTATTATTATAGCTGGAAACTTGAACAAAACTGTAAACCAAGTCCTTGACAAATCTTCTGTATCTCCATAAAAAACACAAATACTCGTCAGGTATTTCATATATATATAGCTGATTTAGGCTTACAAAATGTGCAGAAATTGAATAATCCTATGGCCAGAGACTAGTGTCTTTTTTTTTTTCCAGCTCATTCAACATATTCAAGATTGGATTATTTCTTATGTCACAAAACTTGATCAATTCTGTCACTGATTGTGGCTTAGGTACTACAGTTATATCTGACCAGGCTCCTATGCATATGTCTTTTACGCCTCAAGGGTATGCACCCCTAACTAAAATGCTACTGTATTTGATACATCATTTGTTAACTCTGTCCAGCAGGAGTTAGAACTTTTATTTTAAACAAATGCTCTCACTGCCTCATGAATTGTCACACTTTGGAAAGCCTTTAAAGCATTCATCAGAGGCCATTATCATCTCTTAATGCCACTTTTAAAAAGAAACGTGGAAAACATAGAATTGATAATTTCCTTCAGAAAGGTAAGGCCTTTGATGTAGTCTGTGTGTCTGCCCCCTCCGCAGAGAAACTCAGACCCCTCATCAATTTAAGATATGAAATCAATCAAACTTCTGTCCCAAAAGGCTGAGTTTGCTTTATTTTGTTTGAAGCAAAACTACTGGGAATCTGGTGAGAGAGCTGGCAAGCAGTTGGCATACAGATTTAAGCAAAAGGCTAACAGAAATAACATTGCTTTTATTCGTGATAATAGCAATAAATTATATACAACGCAGTTAATAAACAATTTCAACAGTTTTATTCAAAACTATATTTAGCCGAAAAGGGAATTAGCAAAGACGCCCTAGATAACATTTTTAGTGGATTGTCTCAGCCACAGATCTCTGACTCTCTGAAGAAACTTTTAGATATCTCTCTAGAAATCATGAAACTGACTCAGGTGACACAAGAAATGAATGTCAGAAAGACTCCTCACACAGACGGGTTCCCAAATGAATTTTACAAGACGTTCTCTGAAATTTTACCACCCAGATTATTGAATATGTTCAATAAGGTCAAGAATGAGCAAACTCTCCTGCCTAATCTAAGAGAAGCTATAATTTCAGATATTTCGAAACTGTGAAAGACCTGGGATTATGTCATAATTACAGTCCACATTCTTTAATCAATTGTGACACTAGATTTTAGCTGAAACTCTTGCTGTGCAATTGGACAAAGTTCTCCTATGTTATACACATAAATCAGGTAGGCTTCCTTCATAACAAACATGGCGCAGATAATTTGCATGAACTGATTTATATTATTGTTGCTTCACGAGATTCTAAGAAACCCTTAGCTGTAATTTCTTTAGATGCCAAAAAGACCTTTGACCATGTGTTAGCAAAATTGGATTTAGTAACCAATGTATTGCTTGGATTAAGCTTTTATACTCTAACCAGACTTCCAGGGTAGTTATAAATGGTATTATTTATGGCCCATTACGATGACAAAGAGGTATGAGGCAGGGCTACCCTCTTTCTCCTCTTCTGTTTGATTTCGCTCTAGAACCTTTAGCCATTGCCATCTGAGTAAATCAACATATTTGTGGTATCAGGGTGGCTAAAACAGAGCACAAAATTATGCTCAGTGTGGATGATGCTCTTGAATTTGTGTTTAAACCTGAGGTTACCATTCCTAACCTTATAATCATTACTAATAATTTTGGACTCCTTTCAGGATATAAAATTAATTGGGGTAAATCAGAAATCTTAGGCATTATCAAATATGCTCACAAAGGCCTTTTCTCAAATTGGGACTTTCAATAGCAATCCACTTATATGAAATATTTAGGAATATTGGTTCCCAAAAATATTCAGGACATCCCTAAGATGAATATAGAACCAATTATTGCCCAGGAGTTGGGGAGATGGAGTTTTTAAACCCTTGGTTTGTGGAGTAAAATTAATATACTGAAAATGAATGCCCTTCCCAGAATTTTGTATGCCCTGAAGGGTCTCCCTACTTCCATTCCTCAAATTTATTTTAAGAAACTCAATAATATTTTCAGAACTTTCCTTTGGCGTGCAGGTCAGAAACTGAGACTGGCTCTGAGCAAATCACAGCTCCCCCGATCTCTGAGATGATTTTGTTTTCCAAACTTGGAAAATTATCATATTTCCCTTGTGTTAAGAAAGGCATCTTTGTGGATGTTAGATATGACCACACAGATCTGACTCCAGATTGAATGAGAATATACCCTCTCACCCTTTCAGGCATTCAGGGCCGGCTCTAACTTTTTTGCTGCCCCAAGCAGCAAAAAAAAAGCGCCGCCCCACTGTAACACCCCTCCCCCCCCCAGCGCTGCCACGCCCCACCGAAACACCCCCGCTCGCCGAACAGCCCCCGCCCCCCGCCGCACTGCCGAACACCCCTGCCCCCCACGGAGCGTCGTGCCGCCGAACCCCCCCAGTGTATTGTGCTGCCAAACACCCCCCACCCCCCGTGGAGCACCGCACTGCTGAAACCCCCACCGAGTGCCGCGCCGCCGAACATCCCCGAGCGCTGCGCTGCCGAACACCCCTTGCCCCCCGCGGAGCACCGCGCTGCCGAAACCATCCCCGCACAGAGCACCACCAAATACCCCCCGCTGAGCGCCGCGCTGCCGAAACCCCCCTGTGCGGAGCACCTCCAAACACCCCCCACCGAGTGCCACACTGCCGAACCCCTCCCCGCGGAGCGCCGCGCTGCCGAACACCCCCCGCCGAGCGCTGCGCCGCTGGAAATCCCACCCCCCGCCGAGCGCCGTGCCATACTGCCCCCCGCCATCCCAAGATTGGCTGCCCCTTACCAGGTGCCGCCCCAAGCACGTGCTTGGTTGGCTGGAGCCTGGAGCCGGCCCTGCAGGCATTGTAGGGTCAAATTATTACAGATTTGTTGGCTCCAGAGCTCCCATAATAATGGCTGTGAGGCAAGTGTGGTGAAACTTGACTAAAAAATTCTGCATCCATCCAGTCTTCCATGCAGAGGCAGTCCTGTGGAGCAATCCTATCCTTAAAATCGGTGACGAAACCTTGATGTGGAGGGATTGGACAGACAGAGGAATTATGACTGTATTATAGCTAACTGATGATACATTTAAACCATTTGTAGATCTTCAGCAACAGTTTGGCTCGCCCTGCTCTGGGGCATGCAAATATCTCCAGTTAAAGTATTTACTTAAAAATATATTTGGATTGGATGCATTGGGAGCTCAAGAACTTCCAGAACTTTTATAATTTTGAAGGAAACTTCCTGGATTTTCTCAGCCAGTGGAATCCTTTTATGATTTTCTGGCCCAAAAAACTCAGCCAAAGATTGACAATTTGAGTTTCTTGGAATAGAATTTTGGATACACAACTATCTCTGACCCAATGGAAATATACTGATCCACACATAGGCTAGTGGTAAATGGGCCTCATAAATGCTGGCCACTGTTGGAAATGTAACTCCTTTGGTGCTTCATTAGTTCATATGTTTTGGGAGTGCCCTTGTATTGAGATTTTCTGGTATGACCTGGGTCAAAGGACTAATTTGGTATTGGATACTAAGTTGGAGCCCTCCCTCTTAAATTCCATTCTTGGATATATTCCTGATACCTAGAGATTACCTGGTAACAAGGCTGCATGGTTCTAATGTGTAGCTTTGGTCACTAAAAATTAATCCTGCAAAGATGGAAAAGTCAGTCCCCATCAAATATTGATGCCTGGCTGAGTAATATGGCCGACCTCACAGCTAACAAACGACTTGCATTCTGGAGAAAGGGAATGCCTGAAAAATTCAAAGCAATTTGAGCTGACATTTTAGAGGTCTATGATTAACACAGACCTTGAAGATAGATATGTTGCTTCCTCTCCCCTCCCTTTATCCTAACCTTCTTTATTTATTTTGTGTATTATGACGACTCTGGCATTTTGGTATATGTGGTATTTATATTAATTTGGAAAAATTAATAAAAATTATAAATAATAAAAAACCAGTGTGCTTTTGCTATATATTGCATTACTATATATACTTTCTTAAACCCTAATGAAATGCAATAGACCAAAACTATTAAGACACAAGCTTCTGTCACCCTAATTTCAGCTTAATAAGCATAAAAAATGGAAACTAGATTTAGTTTAGGATTAAGGGGTGGGATTTATGAGGAAATTGAGATGACAGTTCTTTACACTGCAGAAAAAAAGATGATTGGTTAAAACTAAGGGTTGAAAATAGCACAGTGGAAACAGTGGCTTTTTACACAGCCCAAATAAAAAGAATTTGGCTCATAACTAGAAGTAAAAGGACAGGACATTCAGAAAAGACATAGTCAAACTTTTCTTTTAAGTGGAAATTAAAAAATGGAATGCTACATGAGGCAAGTCTGCATATGCAGAAGTTGCATGACATTACTCAAAAAACAGTTGCTTTAGATGTAGAATGGTGGCTTATACATATGGCTCCCTCAAATCACAGTGGTTACTGCAATGCCAGCAAAGCACTGACCACAGCAAGGACAATCACATATCATGTGCCGCTGCATTAACCATGATATTAAAGCTGAACATTGGGATCATGGAAATTGTCCAGGGCATCCCCACCCTCGCATTGAGGCATGCATATTTCAGCCACAATACAAGTACTGGGGCTAGTATCAGTTTCCTGTCCCTCCACATTAGGCCCAATGGTGGGAAAACACTGTGAAATACCCCGGTAATGCTGAGGATCAGGGCAGTGGTACTTGATTTAAGGACATGAAGCTTCAATCCCCATAAATTAGTGGTCGACAAAAAAGCGGTAAATGTAATAGATTTGGATTTTGGTATAGCATTTGATACACCTCACTAAATCCTGATCTCAAAATAAATGTAAATGACCTTGCTTATGAACACTTATCACATAGACTGAGAATAAATGGAACGACCTTAAATCACAAGTAATTACTAAAAGGCAAAAGTATTAAGTTGGAGGGAGGTGTTTGGGCATGTCATCAAGAGCCATGTCATGTGTCAGGGGAGGCTAGAAGACCAATTAGCAGATGGGGATAGGAAAGGTCACACAGGCCTGAACAGAGGGGTCAAGCTGAGCAAGCAGGGTGACCTATTTACACTAACTCTCCAAATCTTTTCACCCATTCCTACTTGTTGAACCAAGTATACATTATTTTAAAATGCTTTACAAATGATGTTATAAATCACTTGTAAACCAGGGAGGGGGGCATCTAAAGGGTTGCATCTCACTCACACCGATAGTCTTATGGAAAGCAATGGGACTACTTGCATGATAAGGACTAGTTAAATGGCTAAGGGTTGCAGGATATGATTCAAAATGATTTATACATTAGAACGTGTTAGAAAAAGCAATTCATATTTATTCATTGCAGACAGTATGACTTACATCATAGCATCTTCCCGGTAACCCAGAAAGTGTTCCTTTAGCCTGGGAGAGAGCAGAATGGAGCATATCTCCATTCTTACATTCTCTTTGCATTTTCCATTTATGGTACAGTACATTCATGTTTATTGGTCAAAGCTGAAGAGACAGATCTATCACAGGAATAAAAAGCTGACCAAAAATACGACACAAAAAGTGATAAATTCAGACATTCCTATTAAGAATATATTAGAATCAGCATCCTGCTCTTACAACCATTGCCAGCAGTGAATCAGATTCTCCCATCTCTTACCCTGAGTGGCATCAGCCTCCGTGAGTAGTCCCACTGAAATAAAATGTCACTGCTTTGCACTCTGCACACATCTTGGGCCTAAGCTAGCAGCACTTAATCAAGTAAGTACTTCCACTGAATTCAGGGTTGCAGTCACTGAGCCTTTATTCAGAAGTAAGTCATTTACTCATTTAGGAAACATTGTTTCACATTGTGTTGTCCTTTAGGATTCATTTTTCCTTCAGTTTTTCCCAGGTTAATTATCGTTAGCCATTAAAAATGCTAAAAGGGCATCTGTTACAGTTAGAAGTTCCTTGATGTCAATTAGCAGAAGCTAAAGAAAATATTCAGAAGTGCTTCAGGAAGTCAAGTTTTCCTGTTCACTGTCTGTAAAATGATATCCCTAAAGTCTCTAGTGCTAAACTCTGAAACAGAATTAATAATTTCCTTTTAGAAAGTTAGTGGCCCATGAATGGAACATGTTGAACCGCACAGAATGAGGTTAAAGAATCTATTGACATGGAGCTCCAAATGTTACCTTGATATAGTAAGAGAGGGACTGTAAGGGAAATTTAAGAATAGAAGTACACTTTAATTACACCCAGCAGAGTGAGACACTTACTGTGATTAAAATTCTGGGATGGAAACTAATGTTCATCTAACACATCTATCCTTGTCAGGAAAAGAAAGGTGCAAAAAAAAAAAAATCTTCATTCTGTTCTAATCCTCTGTTCAGCTAAGTGAAAGGGTGCAGTCAGCTGAATTAATGCTGAATAACTGAGCAATTAATTCATGGCAAGAGGTTAACACTATAGGCTGTTGAAGTTTAAGGGGAGACTTGATGACAGTCTATAAGTACCTATATGGGGAACAAATATTTGATAATGAGCTCTTCTATCTAGCAGAGAAAGGTATAACACGATAAAATGGCTGGAAGTTGAAGCTAGACAAATTCAGACTGGAAATAAAGTGTACATTTTTAACAGTGAGGGTAATTAATCATTGGAACAACTTACCAAGAGTTGTGGTGGATTCTCCATCACTGCAATTTTTATATAAAGATTGGATGTTTTTTCTAAAATACGTCCTGTAGGAATAATTTTGGGGACGTTCTATGGCATGAGTTACACAGGAAGTCCGACTATTAGCAGTTTTCAACCTTTTTTCATTTGCAGACCCCTAAAAATTTTGAATGGAGGTGCGGATGCCTTTGGAAATCTTAGACATGGTCTTCGACCCCCAGCGGTCTGCGGACCACAGGTTGAAAACCACTGGACTAGATGATCACAATGGTCCATTCTGGCCTTGGAATCTATGAACTTATAATGCTTGTTGTATTGTATGTACAATTGTCTTTTTGTTAAAAGATAATAGCAATATTCATAAATTAGCAAGAAGCATTCGTAAATATGTCTGCCTCTTACAGAAAAAGAAAAGTGATTTTGTATTATAGCTGCAATAGCACAAAAGCTAGCATCAGGATTCAAAGGTAGGTGTAATACCTGTAATGATATTAACTTTCAACTTGTGCTTGAAAATTATTAGATTTCAAGTTCTTGGTGTCTATCATACTGCAATTAGATAGGATGCCCCAAAGGACTTTGATTATATGATATGCAGTGTTATTGTAGCCATGTCAGTCCCAGGCTATTAGAGACAAGGTGGGTGAGGTAATATCTTTTATTGGACTAACGCCTGTTGGTGAAAGACACACCAATAAACGTTGGTCCAGTAAGAGATATTATCACCCACCCTGTCTCTTTGATTATATGGTGCAGAGAGACGCTTCTTTATTTTTTCCATGGTTTGGAAAGTATATACATTCCCTAGTGGGATAATAAGTGATGACTGTAGTGATGAGTTACAGAGAGGCCGAGGGGAAGTTGAATTTTAGGACAGATGGTGGGATTTAGAAGTAAAAAGGGCAAGGAACACACATTAGTATTTTAACAGCTAATGACTCCAATAAGAGAGCCACAGGTTGCCTGGTGCCATACAAACACATAGAAAGACACATAGCGTCTGCCCTGAAGAACTTATTGTTAATATAATTGTTACATTATTCCAGGCATAGGCATCACTTTTTTGTGGAGTCACCAGCATGCAGGAGTACCAAACCTTGGCTGGTAGCATGCTGGTCGCCCCATGGCTGAGACAGGCATTGTAGATACTTCAGTTACTAAGGCTGTGTGGTTCCCAAAACACACTCCCCAATTGTTTCCCATACTCCTCCTCACAATATTTAGCGCTTTTCTTAAAGACCCTGCTCCTGGAAGCATGTATTTAGGTAAGAATCTAAGCTTTCATTTTTTAAAATTAAGTTTCTAGCCCTTGTTGTTGTGAAGAAAAACTTGAAAATGTGACCCAAGTGAATCTTAAAGTCTCCAAAACAGAAGGTAAATAAAAATAATTTATTATGTTGTTAAAATTTAATGATTTTTAAGCCAATTGCATGATTTTTGAAGGGGCTGACATCCTTTTGGAATACTTGCACTATTCCAATTGCCTTCAAATCTCACCAAACTTTTTCCTCCTGGCTACTTGTATCCCTCCTGAGCAGGAGGGAAAGAGTAGCAGCTGAAGCATGGGTTGATGCCTGGAAGGACTAGTCCTCTAGGTTTCCAGGCATGTTAAGAGCAGTATTTTAGCCTTCTCAGGCTGTACTTTCTCCCCCACAGGAGATTACCAAGTCTCATGATTTTTTTATCCCAACCCGCATGCTAGCTGGTGGTGTTTTTGAAGCCTTTGTGCGCTGCCAGGCCTCCCAGCGCTGCTCCAGCCGCACGCGGAGCCCGAGCCCGAGGCAGACGGTGGAACACGTTCTCCCCGCTCTTAACCTCAACTAGGGTGACCAGACAGCAAGTGTGAAAAATCGGGACGGGGGTGGGGGGTAACAGGAGACTATATAAGGAAAAGACCCTAAAATCGGGACATCTGGTCACCCTAACCTCAGCAACAAACCCACTCCGCTCCCAAGCCCCCAAGCAGAGGTGGAAGTTACAGCCAAACCATAGAGACAGCGTCTATACTTCCGGGGGAGATGGATGGGCTGCTGGCGGCGGTTGACGGACGCATGCGCAGTGATGGCGGCTCCTCTCTGCGTGTGCGGCGCTCGTTGGTAAAATAGCCGCATGCGCACTAGTGGCATGACTCCAGGCTCAGGCGGAGAAGGAAACATGGCGGAGCCGGAGTGAGTGGTTAATTTGCGAGCGGGGGCTGGCAGGGAGGATCCGTTTGATCGGGAGGGCCCCGGAGCGCTACCGAGTAGCCGCCGGTGGGGGGAGAGGTGGCTGTGCGCCTGGCGGGGGGTCTATGTGCCGTTGGGGGCGGCGGGAGGGGACGCACGTGCGCGCGGCGTGGTGGGTTCCCGCGGGCGGTCCCGTATCTGCCGGGCGCTGAGCACGGGCCGGGCCCGTGAGGAAGCTCTGCCGGGTCCGGCGCTGATGCGGCGGCAGGGCCGGGGCGTGACGGGTCTCGCTTGCCGTGTTCTCTTGCGTTAGACCCAAAAGGAAGATCCCGCTGGTGCCGGAGAACTTGCTGAAGAAGAGGAAGGCGTATCAGGCCCTCAAGGCCACCCAGGCAAAGCAGGCGCTGTTGGACAAGAGGAAGGTACGAGCCCTATGACTACAGGCACCCTGCGCTCTCCCCGGGGCAGCTGCTCCTTTGCTCATCCCTCTGCAGCTCGCCCCGGAGGTGGAGGCTACTAAAGCACATTCTGCAGGAGTGTCCCCATGCGAGGCTATTGCCTATGGAAAAGGCTCTGAGCGTTTCTGTAGTTTAATAGTTGGGGGTGGGGTTGCTATGGAGGGTGTAGATGTGGGAGGAGGCACCGTTTCTAACGCACAGGATAAGGGATTGCTGTAAGGGAGCTGGGGGTGGCTGTTGTACTTGCTATGTGTATCCGTGGCCTTTATTTGTAGTTTACCTAGTTGTAGTACCAAGCTGAATTGCCAGCCAAAACCTGTCTACGCTGAACAAAGAAGTGTTGCAGAAAACATGTTTGGTTCCCACATTGTGGTTTATGGACTTGTGGTCTGTAGAGAGCTCACAGGTTGCACAGAGTCCCCAGAAGTCAAAGGGACTTAAGCACTTTCCTTTGGCCCAGATTTAGGAGCCTGGCTCTGCTCAGGATTAGCACTCATGACCCCTCTCCTGGAGTTACAAGCCTAAGCAATCATTTCTCAAGGAAAAATAGAGGAGGGAGTGATATCTTTCTCTTCTGCATCCCCATGTGCAGTAGTTAGAGCACTTGCCCAGGATATGGGAAATCCAGGGTCAGTACCTCAATCTGCCTGATTTGGGTCAGGGAATTGAACTCCAGATATTTCATCTTCCAGGTGAGTGCCATAATTTCCAGTTAGTGGGTTTTCTGGAGCGGCTATCTCAGTCTCTCCTGTTGAAGCTGTTCTTACTTTGTATGCAATAATTATTAATTGGGACAGAGAACGAGTGCTTGATTAGAGCAGTGGTTTCCAAACTTTTTTTTTTCTGGCGACCCAGTTCAAGAAAATGGTTGATGCCCGTGATGGAGAGGTATTGGGGAGGGAGGAGTGCTCAGGGCTGGGGCACAGGGTTACCTCAGGTGGCTCCTGGTCAGCGGGGGTGCTAAGGCAGGTTTCTTGCCTGTCCTGGCACCATGGACCATGCTGCGCCCCGGAAGCAGCCGCCGATGGCTGCAAGGCCAGCGGGGGGGCGGCCCCCTGCCGCTCGCCCTTTCTTTCGTATACACCTTCTGAGAGCGCTGATCATCTCTCATCTTTCTATATTTAGCACCAGAAGGGGAAGCAGATACAGTTTAAACGTATTGAGACATTTGTTCGAGATTCCCGGCGCAAACACAGAGATGAGGTCCGGTTGAAGCGCATGGAACAGAAGCCTGGCCAAATGGTTCTACCTCAGGGACAGAAGTTGGCCTTTGTTGTACGGATTGCAGAGTAAGGAACTTCTTCTTTGATACCATTTCCTTCCTTTTGCTGGTTTTCCCTGTACTTGCCTAGGCTCATTTCCTGGTCTACACTTGCTGCAGTGGAAAGGAAAAGGCGGGGGTTATCAAGATTCAGCCTCCCACAAGTGATCATGGGGTGATGCCTGGGTGGGAGAAGTACACTTACCAGTGTGGTTTCTCTAATTCAGGATTAAAGGGGTGAGTCCAAGGGTGCGGAGGGTGATAGAGATGCTGCGGTTGAGGAAGATTTTCAGTGGCACGTTCATTAAACTGACTCCAGCCTCACTGAAGATGCTGCGTACTGTGGAGCCCTATGTAGCATGGGGGTGAGTAATCCTCTGATTTTCATAATAGTGGTAAACTGTAAATATTATTCATAGTGGCTTTTTTATGTAGTTACTTTCCTCTTGGTTAGTTAGCTCTTTCAATTCAGTTCACAACTTTGGTGTCTTGATATCTAAAAAAAGGTGTTGGGACCCTTTTCTCTAAATATGCTTCAAATACTAGCACTTCTTATTCTGTGACATGACAGTGATGTAGGCGATCCCCTTGGTTAACTCTGTGCTGCACTGTTAATACCTCCCGCAGTAACAACCAGGTATTTGATTTCATACAGACATCCCAATCTGAAATCTGTACGAGAGCTCATCCTGAAACGAGGTCAAGCAAAGATCAACAAGAAGAAGGTCCCTTTGACAGACAACACTCTGATAGAGGAGCATCTAGGTAAGGAAGAGGACCTAAAGGCAGTGAACTGAGGAAATTGGGGACCAGTGTTCCCTCTAATTTTTCCCATCCACCTGCAGAATGAATTTTGTTATGTGCACCAATATGGAGGTCATGTGTCACACATCACCTCCATATTGGTGCACATAATGTGTGACACATGACCTTCATATTGGTGTACATAACAAAATTCATGTGGTGAGGATGGGGCTAAGGGGTTCTGAGTGTGGGAGGGGCTCAGGACTGGGGCAGAGGGTTGGCATGCAGGGGTGTGAGGGCTCTGACAGGGGGTGTGGGCTCTGGGGTGGAGCCAGGCATGAGAGGTTTGGGGTGCAGGAGAGTGCTCTGGGGCTACAGTGGGGAGAGAGGACTCCCCCAGCTCTATCTCCCCGCAGCAGCTTTAGGGCTGGGGCTGCAAGATAGGCACCCCTTCCCTGGCCCCAGCGGGTCTGGGCCACGTGGAGGGGCGCCCTGGCTGCGGCAGGTCTGGGCTACCCCAGCCGCAGCACGTTGGGGGCCAGGGGAGGGGTGCCCCTCCCCCAGCTGGTCCCCGGGCGAGTTCATTGAGCACCTGTGTGGCGCTAAATAGGCTGCTGTGCAGCTTCCAGGGAACTTAAGTGGGGGGGGGGGGGTCTATAACTTGAATGGTTTGTGATATATGGGGAGACTGCGACTCATTGAGAGAAGATGGAAATATCTGTGTGGAAATGTGAGGGTAGTCTGGCGAGGTGCAGAAGGATTTTATAGTTGTGCATCTCCTTATTTATTTATTTGTGCCCTTCCTCCCCCAGGGAAGTTTGATGTCATTTGCCTGGAAGATCTTATTCATGAAATTTATTCAGCTGGGCAGCATTTCCGAGAAATCACTAACTTCTTATGGCCATTTCATCTCTCTGTTGCTCGCCATGCTGCACGTAACAAAGTGGGTTTCCTCAAGGAGATAGGTGAACCTGGGTACCGAGGCGAGGGAATCAACAAGCTCATACGTCAGCTGAACTAGTCAGGTGCAGAGTGGTTATTTCTTTCATGTACCATGGTGTTGATTGCTGTGGGTTCTACAAATTATTCATACCATCTATTTTTTAAAAATATCTTGCACTGGCCTCATACTTGACTGTTGATTGTACAGAAATGACTGTCAGAGCAGTGGGAAATTGAAGCTCTTGGAGTGAAAAGCTAGCAGCTTGTCAATGTGGGGATATTTAGATTGCAAGCAAAACACTTACAACTGTTTTGGGCACCATATAAATAAGACTGCACTGGATTGATATTTCTTAGGTTTGCCACTGTATTTTCCTTTAGACATCAGCAGTCTCACTGAAATCTTCCTTAGAAGCCAGACACTTTTTGTACTTGTCTTGTTCTTAACAAAGCTGATATCTCTTTTTTCTCCTTGTCATCTAGGGTCCATATGAGGATTTTAGGTTTTTGTCTCCTGCGCCTTGCTGAATGTTTGTTCTTGCAGACTGTTGGAACTGAGCAATGTGACATTACATCTCCTGTCTGCTAACTTCTTCTGCCTTCAAGGAGAAATCATGCCTGAGGGAGATGGATTTAGTACTGTTCCTTCTCTAGGAAGAATTCAAATTGCTATCCAATGTGAGCAAAAAGTGACTTGAACTTCTGGGGAGCAGAACTTTCCTGTACATCTGATGAAACAGACATCACTAAAACAAATTTTTACTATTGTTGGTTTTACACCATCTTTCTTTTGAAGGATCTGTCCTTTGGAATGAACTTGTAC
The DNA here is from genome assembly GCF_011386835.1 of Chrysemys picta bellii. Classification (NCBI taxonomy): domain Eukaryota; kingdom Metazoa; phylum Chordata; order Testudines; family Emydidae; genus Chrysemys; species Chrysemys picta. The sequence goes on from NC_088795.1 coordinate 40,913,742, forward strand.
TTGCAAACAAGGGATTTGGAAGATTGGGGGGGGGGGGGTTTCCCCCACTATTATTTAATCTTCATTGCAGCTGACTTGTGCCTGAGGATCTTGTGATTCAGCATTCCCAAATAGAATCAGTTTGTCTCTAGTGACCTGCACTTTCCTCCAGCTACAAATTTCCCTTAGTATCACAGTCGCCTGGTAAGATGTTAATCCTTCCTGATGCATAGTGAAGGCTGAGGAGTGTATTGTAAATACATCCCTCAGTCACTGTTGCTGGGCAAGCTGCTAGCACTAAACAAACTAATAGATGTTCTAGAAATATTCAGAAATAAGCAGACCATGTTTAGGCCACTGCAAAAGTGGTGAGCTGCTGCTGCTGCTTGATCACAGGATGCCTTTTAGATTCTCCTAAATCAGACTTTACAGGGACTCACCATTTCCCTGAAAGGAAATCTTATTTGACCTTTACCTCATTGATTAAAGCTGTAAAGAAGTCCTTTCTTACTCAGTGACTTTCAAATAAATTGTTATCAAACTCTGCTGTAGATTGAGGTTAGTGTATGTGTAATAAATCAACAAGCAGGAGAGAGGAATTCAGGTGGGCAGTTTTCTTTGGTAAAACCGAGCTTCTATCTGTACTGAACATGAGAATTGACTATCCCTAAACCTAACTAGTAGTGGCAGAAGAAATTGGAAAGTGGTGCTCTGATTGCAGTATGAAACTAAGTGGGATTACACTCCTGGGAGAGGAGTATCTATGCTGTTTTGCAGTCATTTGCAAAGGAAGTGCTTCTGAGAATGTCTTGCTGCTGTAGTTGCCAACCTGACCCATTTGGAAGGGGAGTGAATGGTGTTCTTAGAGTGTGTGAAAAGAGGAGGGAAGAGACCACTGCACTTCAGTAAAAATGATCTTTTCACATAACTTTGGGAACAAATGTTAGGGCATGGATAGATTTGTCATAGGCTGAAAATGAAGTGATATTGGTAGTACATCTGTTTTCAGTTCCTCTCAAAGTGGATGCGTTCATTTTTTCTCATCTAATAGAAAACCGTTCTTGTGCAGATCTTACTGACAATTTGTATTGGACAGTAAGTGTCACTCAACTCTTGGGTTTGACTTAAGTCTTGCAAGATCTTAGGGAACAGCGTAGGTCAGTGTACACTAAACTCAGAGTAAGGAGAATTGTGTTTTCTCCCATCTCTGACTGACTTTGTGGTCTTGGGTAAGTTGGCGCCTCTCTGTGCCTCAGTTTCCCAATCTGTAAAATGAGAACAGTTATATTTGAGTTCTATGGATAAAAACACTGGAGTATTGCTATGGATGCATAAGAACAAGTGAAGAAATTTTTGACCTTTTTTACAGTATGCTTTACTCCTGTAATGCAAATTTCCCCTACTTGAAGTCTTAAAGGTGACCTGTAAAGCTTTTGAATTTTTCTATTACTGTCATACATCATGTAACTCCTTTAAAAAACAAACAAAAAAACAACTTATTTCTGTCTTATTTCTTCTTCCACATATGACGTAGGCCTTAGCCACCTGTAACTTCATTTTCTGTTAAATAATTCCATCAGAAACCTCATGGATGTGTTAAATTAGTAAACTATAATGTTAACTGCTCTAAACATGTCCACATGGGGAATTTGCAGGAGTTTAACTTAAATTAGTTTTTAAACTGATGCAAAGCCCTGGGTGGATGTTCTTTCACCTTGAGTGGTTTATCAGTTTAGGATAAAACAAAATAAACCTGGTTTAAATCAAAGTAAGTGTCCATGCAGCCTTTTTGCACTGATTTATCTACATTGGTTTAAAATATCAGTTAAAGCATTGCAGCTTTCTGGTGTAGACATGCCCTTAGTCTGAGGCTTTTTGCTCCCACCTTTGGGTTGGAGGCAGTAATGTATTAAAAAGTGAGACAGGGCAATGGTTTTTGCATCTGCTTATTATGCAAACAGCAGTGATGAAAGCAGGGAGCTGAACCTAAGAACCTCTGTTTTGGGATTCCCTAGCGCAAGTATTGAAGCTACTTCATTCATTTTTAAATCATGAAAGCAGGGTGTTTGACATAAATCAAGCAGAAGTGGATCTTCTTAGACCATGCGTATTGTAAACTAAAGTGAACAAATGCAGAAAAGCTTTGCAAATCACCTTTAAGAGGTTATCTGGCTTTTCCTTGGCCTATAAGATTTTCAGTAAAATTCTTAGTCTAGAGCAATGCATATTTATACCACACACGTAGAGAACTCCAACGGAGAAACCAAGCGAGAATCTGATTTTTTTTAGATCATATGTAATTAACAAAATCTAATCCAGCATTCAGATTTTACTCTGTATTTCATTACAGCTTGATCCTCCATATTCTCAGCCACAGGTCAATCAATGGGACTCTGATTCAACCAGTGAGTCACTGCAGACTAACATCATACTTTCCTTAGAATGCAGTGTATACACAAGGATCAGATCCAATCACAGCATAAATGTTCTGATGAATTCAGAACCTAAACTTCATGCAAACAGGTATGCCAAAGCCTTATAAAAGAGAGAGGTTCCCCAAGTCAGACTTGTTTTAGTGGTAACTATTGAAGCTGTCTCATTCTGTAGACAAATTAATTAGACATCAGTAGACAGAGTGAGAAATCCAGCTGGTCAATATCTACTAACTTCCAAACCAGGCTGGCAGTAGTTGGAAGACCCATAACAAAGTATCAGGCTAAAATAAAACAGCTAGAGCATAAATTCTCAATCTGGCTAATTTCCTAGTAGGAAAATATTTTCATTTACGTGTATGTATATAGTTTTGAGCATTTGAAACATGACAGGATTCATTGTGACTCAGTCACTTTATAGGAAGGAGAGAGAACCACTGTGAAAAAACTGCCACAGCATCTAAAGAATGCAGAGAGTAATTGTCAGCAAAGACAAGCTGAGCAAATTGAGTTTGGGTGTGTGGGGGTGGGCCCTTATTTTTTGTCTCAAGTGATAGAGCTTCTTTGCCTACAAACTGTGGGGTCCAGGTTTGAATCTTCCTGCAGTTACAGGGCACAGGAGATATGCTCCCCAAGCATGACTAGCAGCTGCCAGAACCAACATGGATTAAAACAGTGGCTCTCAAACTTTTTTACTGGTGACCTCTTTCACTTAGCAAGTCTCTGAGTGTGACCCCCCCCCCTTATAAATTTAAAAACACTTAATATATTTACCACCACTATAAATGCTGGAGGCAAAGCGGGGATTGGGGTGGAGGTTGACAGCTTGCGACCCCCCCCATGTAATAACCTCCCGCCCCCCAGTTTGAGAACTCCTGGATTAAAAAAATGTCCATACTTGGTCAGAGCAATGGCCCATCTAGCCCAATATCCTGTCTTCCAACAGTGCCAGCACAAGATGCTTCAAAGGGGATGAATGGAACATGGCAATTATCAAGTGATCCATCCCCTCGTCAACTCCCAGCTTCTGGCAGTCAAAGGTTTAGGGACATCCAGCGCATGAGGTCATATCCCTGACCATCTTGGCTAATAGCCATTGATGGATCCATCCTCTATGAATTTATCTAACTCTCTTTTTGAACCCAACTACATTTTTGGGCATCACAATATCCCCTGGCAATAAGTGCCACAGGTTGATTGTGGGGTTTTTTTGTTTGTTTTAAACCTGCTGCCTGCTAATTTCATTGAGTGAGCCCTGGTGCTTGTTATGTGAAGAGGTAAATAACACTGCCTTATTTACTTTCTCTACACCATTCATGATTTTATAGGTCTCTTATGTCCCCCTATAGTTATCTCTAAGATGAATAGTCCCAGTCTTTTTAATCTCTCCTCATATGGAAGTTGTTCCATACCCCTAATCATTTTTGTTGCCCTTCTCTATACTTTTTCCAATTCTAATACATTTTTTGAGATGGGGTGACCAGAAGTGCACACAGTACTCGAGGTGTGGATGTACCATGGCTTTATATATAGTGGCCTTGTATTTTCTGTCTTCACTATCCCTTTGTTTTCTAATGTTCTGTTGACTGTTGTGACTGCTGCTGCAACTGAGCAGATGTTTTCAGAGAACTATCCACAATGACTCCACTACTTACTTTGAGTAGTAACAGCTAATTTATTTTATATGCATCATTTAATATGCATACTTTTTGTTTTCCAATGTGCATTACTTTGCACTTATCAACATTGAATTCTATCAGCCATTTTGTTGCCCACTCATCCAGTTTTGTGAGAGTTCTTTGTAGTCAACTTTTGTCTTAACTATCTTGAGTAATTTTGTATTGTCTGCAAACGTGGTTGCCTCACTGTTCACCCCCTTTCCCAGATCATTTATGAATATGTTGAACAGCACTAGTCCAGTACAGATACTTAGGGGACTCTGCTATTTACCTCTGACCATTTATTCCTCCCCTTTGTTTCCTATCTTTTAATCAGTTATTGCTCCATGGGAGGACCTTCCTTCTTATCCCATGACTACTGACTTTAAGAGCCTTTGGTGTGGGACCTTGTCAAAGACTTTCTGAAAGTCTCAGTACACTATCAACTGGATCACCCTTGTCCATGTGCTTGTTGACACCCTAAAAGAATTCTAATAGACTGGCAAGGCATGATTTCCCTTTAAAAAAGCTGTCAACTCTTCCCTGATATCATGTTCATCCATGTGTTGGATAATTCTATTCTTTACTATAGTTTCCACCAATTTGCCTGGTACTGAAGTTAGGCTTACCGGCCTGTAATTGTCAAGATTGCTTCTGGAGCCTTTTTAAAAAAAATCAGTGTCACATTAGCTATTTTCCACTCATCTGGTACAGAGCTGATTTAAGCAGTAGGTTACATGCCACAGATGGAAATGGGCCATTTTCATTACCACTACAAACAGTTATTTTTCCTCTCCTGCTGATAATAGCTCACCTTAATTGATCACTCTCCTTATAGTGTGTATGGTACACCCATTGTTTCATGTTCTCTGTGTGTGTATATCTATCTATCTATAAATTATCTTCCTACTGTATTTTCCACTGCATGCATCCGATGAAGTGGGTTGTAGCCCACAAAAGCTTATGCTCAAATAAATTTGTTGGTCTCTCTAAGGTGCCACAAGTACTCCTGTTCTTTTTGCGGATACAGACTAACACAGCTGCTACTCTGAAACATGCCACAGATGATAGTTCTTCAGTTTCACTTTTGAGTTCCTTCAGCACTCCTGGGTGAATACCATCTGGTTCCAGTGACTTATTACTGTCTTATAAATTTGTTCCAAAACCTCTTCTATTGACACCTCAGTCTGCAACAGTTCCTCAGATTTGTCACCCAGAAAGGATGTTTCAGATATATCAATCTTCACTGCAGAGGATGTGAGGGAGACTGATGCAAAGTATTCGTTTAGCTTCTCTGCAATGACCTTTTTTTTTCCTTGAGTGATCCTTTAGCATATAGCACAGGGGTGGGCAAACTACGGCCTGCAAGCCGTTTGAAGCCAGCTCGCAAGCTCCCGCAGGGTCGGGGGCCACACCATGCGGCCCGGCCCCGCTCCAGCCAGGGCGTTGGGTCAGGGGCCGCACCACGCAGCTCGGCCCTGCTCTGGCGCTCCAGCCCGGGCGCTGGGTTGGGGGCCGCACCACGGGGTTCCTGGAAGCAGCCCATGGTCCCACTCTGGCACTAGCAGGGTCGGGGGCCGTTCCAAACATAGGAGTTGGAGAAGGGACATGCCACTGCTTCAGGGAGCTGCTTGGGGTAAGTGCTGCTCAGAGCCTGCATCCCTGAGCCTCTCCCCCAGCCCTGATCCCCCTTCCACTCTCCAAACCCCTTGATCTCAGCCCGGAGCACCCTCCTGCACCCCAAGCCTCTCATCCCCAGTACCACCCCGGAGCCCACACCTCCAGCTGGAACCTGCACCCCTTCCCACACCTACCCCAGCCCTGATCCTCTGTCAGTAGTACTGACTGGACCCCCAAAGTCCAGTTACTGGAGGCAGGGAGGTGCCTGGTCCTCACCTGCTTCAGCCCTCACTCAGCCAGGGCTGTCTCCTACCTGTATGGTCGGGGGGTGGGGGGCTACAGCTCCTGGCTCTGCAGGCATGTCCTCCTGACCTGGGCAGAAAGAGGGGTTGTGGGGAGAAGCAGTGAGAGACATGATGGGGGTGCGTAGGAAGAGGAGCGAATGTGGGGCAGGGCCTCCGGGGAAAAGAGGTGGGGAGGTTCTGGCAGTCCTGCTGGAGAGTGTCCAATTGTTAAATATTACAAAGTTGGCAATCCTATCACCTCTTGGACCAGATTCTGTGTACCACTTAAGACTAAATCAAGAATTGCCTCTTCTTTTGGGAGTTCCAGGACTAGCTGCTCCAAGAAAAAGTCATTAATGGTTAATCTGTGCATCCCATCCTGGTTTTCTAGTTTTGTAGGCTCTAATCTCCCTGAGTATTCCACAATCGCCATCACCAGTCTGATCAGGTAGTATATTCCTACTGTTACATTCTTATTATTCAAACATGAAATTTCTTTCCATAGAGATTGTGCTACAGTTTGGATTAGGATCACTTAGGATTTTTTCCTGACTCTATGCTTTCTTTCACTTATAGTACCACATCCCCCATCAGTACAACCTACTCAGTTGTTCCTATATATTTTGTACATTTGTATTACAGTATCCAATTGATTATCATTTCAAGTTGCTATAATATGTCTTATTATTATTGTATCAATGTCCTCATTAGTACCAGGCACTCACATTCACCCTTAGTATTTAGATTTTTAGCTTCTACAAGCAGTTATAAATTATTGCATTTATATGAACAATATCCCTTGGAAAAATTCAATTTGCCACAGCACTGTTTCCCCACGACCTTGTTTGAAAAATTACTTAAGTGGTGATACATGAAGAAACTGCCCAAATGATTTCAAATAGGAATTACCAGGGGACAGATCAGGGACAGTTTGTTTGTTCTAATGTTCTGTCTCAAAGTGACTGTCACTGGATGCCCCAGGAACCATCCATCGATTAACCTGTTTCTAGCTGCTCTTTCTGTCTAGCTCCCACTAAGTGTTAAATTTACCTCCTGAAGTATGAGTAAGTATATTCCTAATTTTCTGTAATCCTACAATAACTTTTATCATATACTGTGTCATTCTTTTTCTAAATTCTAAACTTTTGGCATCAATAGTACCTTGTGGTAATACATTCTACAAGATAATTATTCTCTCCTGTAAAGAGAGTTTCATTTTATCAGTTATTTTGTGTTTTTTAAATCTGTGGATACCTTTGTATTATGAAAGAGGCCCTCTGTACCTTCTCTATGCCCATCATTATCTGTATACCTCTATTATGGCCTCTAACCTACAGTCCCAGTCTTTCGATCTCTTCCCTCTGGAAATCTTTCCATGACTGATAATTTTTATGCTTGTTAGAACTCTATTTAAGATATAATTCAGCACTTAAAAGCCCCCAGTTAACATTTTCTGAAGAGGCAGAAATTTTGAATACCTACATGAAATAGCTGATAAGTGAACAATATAAAACTGGAAAAGCAAAAGCTGTTTACCCATTGCAGCTACCCAGATTTCCTTAGGAATTCCCTTCTGTTAAACTTTACAGCTTTGATGACCTCTAGTGGAAAATAAATAAGGTACAGTAGCAGAGCTGTGTGGTTTTGTTTTTCATGTAATAATAAAACTACATACAAGGAATGTAAAGGAACCCTACTTTAATGCAATAGGGCTACAACTATAAAACCAAAAGACAGGGAAAGCAAGGATTTGCTGCAGTAACCCTAACTCAGCCACATTGCACGTGGTATCAACACGACATTTTAAGAGGCTTATTTAGAGAGAGAGATACCAGCAGAAATTTAAGTAATGAGTAATCTTACAATGAAAGCAGTGTTTTCACTACTTGGGATGTTTAAAGCTAGGACTACACAGAATAGAAAATGTAGTATGTGTAACACAGAAAAAATACTGAGGAAAGCCCTGTTCTGGTATAGGGAGGGGTTAATAGGTAACCTGATAGAGATGGAAAAAACCCAACTTCTAGTTATATTATAAAATCAGTTTTTGTTTGATAGAAGTCCCAAATCTTCACCAGAAAAATATTTTAAGTTTTTTCTCTGCCAGAGCTCAGAATCACCTCAACTGTATGCATACCTTATTTTCATTTCATATTTCTAGTTATATTTAGCAGAACCATTGTAAACCTGAGCTGGCCTGACTGTTTCAACAGCAATATAAGAATGATTAATATTTGGATTAATACTGAATTTTGAGTTATTCCTTTCAGCAGAATTTTATAAAATGTAAGTCAGCAGTGAGCACTTGCTGTCAGATACAGTGAACCAGGCAAAGGTGGTTACAGCTGTACTTACATAGAACCAAATTGGCTTATCAGCGTGCCGAGGCCTATTGTCTATAGACAAAGATTCAATAAAAGAGGCCAGGATCTTTTCTGTTGTAATTAGGAACAGACAATCACTCGGGTCCAGATTTTTAAAGGTATTTAGGTGCCTACAGATGCAGACAAGCTTTTGAAAATCCCACCTGATGCCTGACTGGCTTTAGGTACCTAAGTACCTTTAAAAACTTGGCCCAAGGGATTGATAGCCAAGTCAGTGTGATATGTCAAGCTGCTCCCTTATCTTTTTCAAGATTCTTCATTATTTTTAGTACTTATGTGCATAGTATTGTGGTGCAGAAATGCTGAAAAAAGAAAAGCCCATGACTGTATAGGCAGAAGCACACTCTTATACATGTGCACACAAAACTCACCTATATTAGAATGTTAAGGTTGCAAAGTCACATACTCAAAAAGTTAAGAAAGGCCAGAATTAAGATTGCCTGTGCCTTCATTTGTTCCCTATGTATACATGCATTTTGAAAATATTTAATTACATGATCACAAACTTTTTTTTTCTACAGGATCTCTCCATCATTCTCTGCTAAGTTGCCACCTAACCCTAGAGCAGGGGTCGGCAACCTTTCAGAAGTGGTGTGCCGAGTCTTCATTTATTCACTCTAATTTAAGGTTTCGCGTGCCAGTAATACATTTTAATGTTTTTAGAAGGTCTCTTTCTATACGTTTATAATATATAACTAAACTATAGTTGTATGTAAACTAAATATGGTTTTTAAAATGTTTAAGAAGCTTCATTTAAAATTAAATTAAAATGCAGATCTCCCCGGACCGGTGGCCAGGACCTGGGCAGTGTGAGTGCCACTGAAAATCAGCACGCGTGCCATAGGTTGCCTTTCCCTGCCCTAGAGAAACCTAAAATACCTTGGTGCCTAAATTTCTTCCTCGCAACAGGCATACTGCTGCTTCGACCTGAGGCCAGTGCCTATCAACAAACATAAAAGCTGCAGTGGGATCCTCAAACCAGGTGAATACAGGGCCGGCTCCAGGCACCAGCAAACCAAGCAGGTGCTTGTGCTTGGGGCAGCACATTTTCAGGGGTAGCATTCCAGCCAGCTTTTTTTTTTTTGGGTGCTTGGGCGGCAAAAGCCTAGAGCCGGCCCTGGCGGCAGCAGCAGTGGGTCCTGCACGGGGGGCACCCTGGGGCGCTGCAGTTCACGTCGGGGAGCAGCGCCCGCACCTTATGGCCAGGTGGGCTCCGAGCGCGGGACACTCAGGCTGGGGGCCGCCCCTTGGGCACATGGAGCCACCTGCAGGTGCTGCAGGGCGGCTGCCCCCTGCCCCAGCGCCGCAGCTTGGCGAAGCAGCCAGAGCCACCCAGGGACTGCGGCAGGGCGGCCAGGAACAGCAGCAGGAGCGAGGCCATAGAGGGCGGGACGCTGCCGTGTGGGGCCCGTGTCTTGCTCTCCGGAGCTCCGCTCCCTCTGGGGCTGCCCTGCCCTGGCGCCTCAGCCCCCTGCTGGGGCGGTCCCCCGGCTCTGTCCTTCCTGGTCCCGGCCGGTCCTGGAGGTGGGAGCCCCAGCTGGAAGGACCCTGGGCTGAGGCGCAGCCCAGGAGCCCCACTGCTTACCCTGACCCTGCCAGTGCTGGACTGGCTAGAGGCGAGGGGGGAGCGGGTGGAGTCAGCACTGGTGTGGGGGAGCCCAGTGCTGGGGCGACAGGCGGTGCGGGTGGGGTGGAGAGCCCAGAGCTATGGGTGGGGTGGGGGGTAGAGCCCAGGGTTAGGGTAGCAGGGGGTGGGGGTGGGGGGGGGAGCCCAGGGCTGGGGTGAATATAGGCATTGCCTGTGCATCTTACCTGCAGGGGCCAATCCAGTAGGTCATCTTAAAGCATTCCTTCCTCCACACAAAATGGAGTAAGAGAAGGTAGCCCCCCTTATAACTTTTTTAGCCTAATCATTAGGGCACTCTCACAGGATGTGGGAGATCCTAGTTCAGTTCCCCTTGCTGGCTGATGAGAAGCTATTTGAATATGGCTTTCCCACCTCTCAGGTGAATGCTTTAACCATTGGACTACAGGATGATTCTCTCTCTCGCCCAATGCATAATTAGTAATTTATACACAATGGCCAGCTACATCAGGTAAAGGCTGAGAAAAGGCCCCTCCGCACCACTCCAATATCCCATAGTTTGGTGGTTAGTACTTACCTGAGAATTGGGGAGCACAAGTTCAACTTCCTTCTCATCAGGAACAGGGCAGGTGAACCAGGATGTCTCACATCAGTGCCTGAACTACTGGGCTATAAGGGAGGTTGTCTTTCTCTCCCCTCCCAGCTATTTTGTGCAGAGTTAGGTGTGGTCTGGAAACATCTGACAGATTAGGCACTACAGCAGAGATGGGTGTATGGGGATAAGAACGATTATCTTCATTTCATGGCACTGACGTCCTTTTGTAGATTTGGGCCTTAAGCTTTATAGGATGCTCATCACTATAGTAGCTATGTGGAAATTAACAATTCTGTCCCCAGAGCAGGCTTTGAATAGTATGCAATAAGTAAGGCATGGGGTCACACATTGAACTATAAAGGAGAAATCAAAATAGTGAATAGCTACTTAAGTGCATACTGTCCAGACCGATTAAGGCCAAAAGTGTTCAATAATTTCGGATGCCTCATTAAGAGGTCTGAGACCTGATTTTTCAGAGTACTTAGCATTATTTGGCAATTAATATGTTCAAAGCACATCTATTTATTTCAGTTAGCAGCTGTGGGTGCTTAGCACTTCTGCTACTCAGACCCCAGGATTTCAAGTTGGACCCTAGAAAAAGAGGTGCACACATACTGAAAGAGTTTGGTGTAAGTGACTTATCTAGCATCGCATAGGAGCGCTGAAGCAGAATCCAGTTCTCTAGGGCAGCATTCAACTACCTTAACCATGAAACCATCCTTCCTCCTCCTACAATCATAGAATCATAGAATCATAGAATATCAGAGTTGGAAGGGACCTCAAGAGGTCATCTAGTCCAACCCCCTGCTCAAAGCAGGACCAATTCCCAGCTAAATCATCCCAGCCAGGGCTTTGTCAAGCCGGGCCTTAAAAACCTCCAAGGAAGGAGACTCCACCACCTCCCTAGGTAACGCATTCCAGTGTTTCACCACCCTCCTAGTGAAATAGTTTTTCCTGATATCCAACCTGGACTTCCCCCACCGCAACTTGAGACCATTGCTCCTTGTTCTGTCATCTGCCACCACTGAGAACAGCCGAGCTCCATCCTCTTTGGAACCCCCCTTCAGGTAGTTGAAGGCTGCTATCAAATCCCCCCTCATTCTTCTCTTCTGGAGACTAAACAATCCCAGTTCTCTCAGCCTCTCCTCATAAGTCATATGCTCCAGACCCCTAATCATTTTTGTTGCCCTCCGCTGGACTCTTTCCAATTTTTCCACATCCTTCTTGTAGTGTGGGGCCCAAAACTGGACACAGTATTCCAGATGAGGCCTCACCAATGTCGAATAAAGGGGAACGATCACATTCCTCGATCTGCTGGCAATGCCCCTACTTATACAGCCCAAAATGCCGTTAGCCTTCTTGGCAACAAGAGCACACTGTTGACTCATATCCAGCTTCTCGTCCACTATGACCCCTAGGTCCTTTTCTGCAGAACTGCTACCTAGCCATTCGGTCCCTAGTCTGTAGCAGTGCATGGGATTCTTCCGTCCTAAGTGCAGGACTCTGCACTTGTCCTTGTTGAACCTCATCAGGTTTTTTTCTGCCCAATCCTCTAATTTGTCTAGGTCCCTCTGTATCCGATCCCTACCCTCTAGTGTATCTACCACGCCTCCTAGTTTAGTGTCATCTGCAAACTTGCTGAGAGTGCAGTCCACACCATCCTCCAGATCATTAATAAAGATATTAAACAAAACCGGCCCCAGGACCGACCCTTGGGGCACTCCACTTGAAACCGGCTGCCAACTAGACATGGAGCCATTGATCACTACCCGTTGAGCCCGACGAACTAGCCAGCTTTCTATCCACCTTACAGTCCATTCATCCAGCCCATACTTCTTTAACTTGGTGGCAAGAATACTGTGGGAGACCGTATCAAAAGCTTTGCTAAAGTCAAGAAATAACACATCCACTGCTTTCCCCTCATCCACAGAGCCAGTTATCTCATCATAGAAGGCAATTAGGTTAGTCAGGCACGACTTCCCCTTCGTGAATCCATGCTGACTGTTCCTGATCACTTTCCTTTCCTCTAAATGTTTCATAATTGATTCCTTGAGGACCTGCTCCATAATTTTTCCAGGGACTGAGGTGAGGCTGACTGGCCTGTAGTTCCCCGGATCCTCCTTCTTCCCTTTTTTAAAGATGGGCACTACATTAGCCTTTTTCCAGTCATCTGGGACCTCCCCCGATCGCCATGAGTTTTCAAAAATAATGGCTAATGGCTCTGCAATCTCACCCGCCAACTCCTTTAGCACCCTCGGATGCAGCGCATCCGGCCCCATGGACTTGTGCACGTCCAGTTTTTCTAAATAGTCCCGAACCACTTCTTTCTCCACAGAGGGCTGGTCACCTTCTCCCCATGCTGTACTGCCCAGTGCAGCAATCTGGGAGCTGACCTTGTGCGTGAAGACAGAGGCAAAAAAATCATTGAGTACATTAGCTTTTTCTACATCCTCGGTCACTAGGTTGCCTCCCTCATTCAGTAAGGGGCCCACACTTTCCTTGATTTTCTTCTTGTTGCTAACATACCTGAAGAAACCCTTCTTGTTACTCTTAACATCTCTTGCTAACTGCAACTCCAAGTGTGATTTGGCCTTCCTGATTTCACTCCTGCACGCCTGAGCAATATTTTTATACTCCTCCCTGGTCATTTGTCCAATCTTCCACTTCTTATAAGCCTCTTTTTTGCGTTTTAGATCAGCAAGGATTTCACTGTTTAGCCAAGCTGGTCGCCTGCCATATTTACTATTCTTTCTACACATCGGGATGGTTTGTTCCTGCAACCTCAATAAGGATTCTTTAAAATACAGCCAGCTCTCCTGGACCCCTTTGCCCTTCATATTATTCCCTGCCTCATTCACTACGTACCTTCCAATTTCTGCAATAAATGAGGCATGTGGTCCTAAAGACAAGTCCCCTTCACTACATAGCCCTGATTCATAGCCAGAGCAGTTCCATTCTGTGTACTAAATGAGATAAGGGAGCTGTGGGGGAAAAAAAAATAGTATGTGCTCATATAATTAGACTATCATAATGTGCATGCACAAAGGTGGGAAAATAGAGAGCACAGGCAACCTTAATTCTGGCAACTCCTAATGTTTGATCCCTTGACTTTAACCTTTAATGTTTGTTTAATGTACTTTATGGGGTATAACTTCCTAGGTGTTTTAAAAAAACCTGAATAAAACAGGAATTACCTCATGTGGCATGACATTAACATCCATCTGTGGCACTAGCACATTGGAACCAAGAGATCCACTGTACAACTCATAGCAGTAACAGGTAGGTTGCCAGCATTAGAGGGATGAAAGCCATTTTGTCAGTGGACTTCATAGAATAGCAGGGTTGGAAGGACCTCAGGAGGTCATCTAGTCCAACCCGCTGCTCAAAGCAGGACTAATCCCCAGACAGATTTTTACCCCAGATCCCTAAATGGCCCCCTCAGCGATTGAACTCACAATCCTGAGTTTAGCAAGCCAATCGCTCAATCCACTGAGCTATCCTCCCCCCGAGCACTTTACACACATGCTGATTGTGTTATGCTCATACAAAGCACATGGGATCTTTATAGAGGAAGGTAAATACGCACAGCATTTATTGAGAATACCACAGTTAGCATATGCTTTACACACACACACACACACACACTCACTCTCTCTCTCTCTCACCAGTGATGTTTATAGTTACCAGTCCAGAGTCTGGCTCAATCTAGTGGCCAGCCAGATTGGTTGCAGAGGGGAGCGGGGCTCTATCGGTCGCGATCCGATGCTCCTGGAGTGTGGCAAGATGAACCCAAAGTCCCATGGCCAAGCACCCTGTTCTCATAGGTTTTTTCTCTGTTGAAGCCTCTGGATTTTGCTGTGTCAGTTTGTGACCAGTGTCGGAGAAAAACTTAATTGGTGTAAACATTCCAATACACCTCGAGAGGGTCATCCTGTCCTTTGTTCTGATTTAATCAATTGTCGTTAGGGGTGCCAGCCTTTATCTCAGGGTCGTCAATCTGCCCGTCATTATGGATGCCCGTTGATGATTCTTTGATGTCCTTTAAATCTCTTCACTCCTTCTTCCTTGACTCTGGCTATAACAATAGCCTTCACACCTTATCTTTTCCTGATGCATACGTTCCTCTTTCACACAAACAGATTGAGAATACAAACAGTAGTATTTTATATCGAGCAACAAGGCATTGCAAATTAAACCTTGCTAAGTTTTACAATCAATAACCAAGACAATTTACATTGAGACCCAGGCCTTCAATGTTCCTCTAATCTACTTAACATAGAGAATCCTGTCTCTTACTAAAAATCTTAAAACAAAGAAATGTATATTTAACTAGAGTGCCTATATTGTAATACATATAGGAAACCATAGTAGACATAACTTATCCTAAAACAAAAGGGTGACCATAATCAGGCATAAGGATTGTTCTGGTCTCATTTCTTTCTGCTATTCAAAAAGGGTGGCTGACAGGATGAAATCAAATCATACATTAATTCTCATAGTACATTATAAAATCCAGCTCCTACAATTGCAGAGGAATGGTGAGACTCCTAGAACTTGGCTTTCATTCCAGGCTCCATCAGGGACTGTGCTCTAATTCCGCAGTTCTCAAGTGGGGGACCGAGGCCCACCCTGGGGGGCTGCGAGCAGGTTTCAGGCGGTCTATCAATCAGGGCCAGCATTATACTCACTGGGGCCTAAGGCAGAAAGCTGAAGCGCTGCTGCCCCAAGTCCCACCGCCTGGGGCTGAAGCCTGAGTAATTTAGCTTTGTGGTGCCCCTGGCAATTGCCCTGCTTCCTACCCCCAGTGCTGGCCTTGGCTTTTATATGCAGAAAAAGGTGGTGTGGCACAGGTGGCCCATGGACCTTTTATAGCATGTTGGGGAAGGCCTCAGAAAGAAAAAAAGTTGAGAACCCCTGCTCTAATGGGCACAAACTATTCTGCCCATTCCCCTCAATCTTGACCTCTTCTCCCCCATCTCCACAACTTGTCTGTCCTACCTCATCCCCACTCCTTGCGCAGTCTGTTCCAACTCCCACTCTTCCCTCAATCTACTCCTTTCCGCAGAGCTGATCATCTCATCCCCTCTGTATTCAACTCATGCACAGAGAAAAGGAGACAGTTTCCCTGTTCTCACTGGCTGCTGGACTGCAAATACCAGGAGCTGCAATTGCAGGAAAAGTCCTGCTCCCCCTATCCCTAGCCAGAGCACACTCAGATACTGTGTAGGGATGGCACTTGCACAGTCAAGTCACATGTAGGGAGCTGAGAGGAGCTCAATGCATATAGAATCCACTGATTTTTCCAAGGGCTTATAATTTGGACAAATGGGAGCAGATTTTCATAAAAATAGCAAAAAAAAAAAAAAAAAAAAAAAAAAAAAAACCACGCTTGAGCTCATACCTTGAAAGTCAGCTATAAAGAACAAGGTCATTAAAGTTTCAACAAAATCATTAAGATATTTTAACATGGTGTAAAAACAAAAGTTTCCCCCTAATTTAATTCTCAGAAACTGGACTGTTTTGTCATAAACTTTCTAAAAAAGTCCAGCCCGCTAGGATATAAAAATTTCATTTCAAACCACTAAAGTTTGAGAAAGTTATGAGCGACTAAAGCAGTGTTTCCCAAATGTGGCCACCAGGGGCTTTTTTTTGTGGCCAGATCATCCTGGGCTGTGCTTGTGGGTGGGGGAGAAGTAGCAGCCCCTCTCCCAGGGCCACCAGCAGGGGTTTGGTCCTGTCCCCCTCCAGAACCACAAATGCTGCAGGTGCAGGCAGCTGGTGAACACCTCACTTTCTCGAGGGCAGGTGGGCAGTCTTCAGCCATGGGGCTTTAGGCTCCATCCACACGATAGCTGGCTCTGGTCCCCGGCTCACCACCCACATCCCCCTGCATACCTCCCCATCCAGGGCTTAATTTGTCCCGGGGCTTTTCACGGCAGCACATTACGAGCTAGCACTTAAAAAAAAAAAAAAAAAAAAAAAAGACAAGAACATGCAAAATACCTTATTTGTGTTTCTATTCTGTTTGGTCCAGTAAAGAATAGAGACCATTGTACATTATTTTTATTAGTGAGTCTGAAAAACCCCTAAATAAAATTACAATGATTTGGACATTATATGTGCTTATTTATTTGTTTTTCGTAAAGTTAATTATTTTAGGTAAAATTGTCAGTGCGGCCACCACCAAGAGTTGGTGGCTGCACTCTGAGGCCATGTGGCTGGTTTTGTACCTCGTCGACCCCTTGAGTTGGGTGGGGGCGGGGGGGAGAAGAGTGTATTTGTGTGTGTGGAGGGACGAGTAGTAACCTCGCCTCTCTACACTTACGTGTTTTTAAACACCCCCCCCCCCCCCCCCCCGCTAGTCAGCACAGTGCAGCCGAATGGTCAGGGTCTGTATACTGTCTCTCCCCAAGTGGGATAATGTGGCCTGTAGCTGGAGTCCATGCAATGTGCCCCTAGGGCAGTGCAGCCCAATGGCCAGAGTCCATCTAACTCCCCCTCCCCGAGTGGGAGAGCGCAGCTTAGTGGCCGGAGTCCATGCTGCCCCCTTTTGAAGGCAAAACAGGGGTAAGGTAACTGGGACCGTCGCAAGGGGGCGGTGGCCCCTAGTAAGGGGGCTCAGGCCCTGACAGTGACGGAGTGGTCCACCACAGGGTCAGTGTGGAATCCTACTAAAACACACTGATCTCATAACGGTGGGAGGTAACACTCCCTTACCTTCCCTGGGTCACTTCCTACCAGTTCTCCGGCAGCAGTAGTCCATATGGCATCATGGTCTCCAGGTTCCCCAGCACCAGACACTCTCTGAGGTTCTGATAGATGCAAGCCTCTGTTCCAGGTTTCTGGTTTTTCAACTCTTGTAGGCAAGGGCTGTAGCTTCTGTCAAGCATCCTTCCTCCTTGGCAGCCAGCCCTGATTGAGTAGCTCTGCAGGCGTTTATACCAGACTTCCAGTTGGAGCATGCCCAACAGAGCCTTAGGGGTGGGGCTTCCTCTGCTAGGAGAGAAGGATTAATCCCCTCACTACCATCACAGGCCACCAAAAAATTTGTTGTGAGAACACCTGGACTAAAGACAGCATCTTATAATAAAAGTCAGGCAACTTTTATGGGCAGAGCTACCAGCTCTGCCGATAATGTATTTTGGCAATACACAGCTTATAAAAAAAAAAAAAAAAAAAAAACTTACTTTTTCTGCAAACAGGTAATTAAGAATGACTGCATAAGGTTTTCCATTCTAAAATTTATCATTTACACTCACTTTTCATTTCACTTTCTGGACTGAAACCTCTTTAGCTAAAGTTTTGTTTTTTTTAAATTAAGAGTTAAATCTAAGTTTTTAAACAGCAAGAGATCTTTTCTTCAAAAGGGCCTTATTGCCAAAATGACTATAAGTATGAAATGCTCTTCAATCAGAAGAGCTATTTAGCTTTCCTCTGAAGTTATTAGATCAGATTATTGCCTTGAAATTAGCACTCTATCCCCCAAAGTATGTTTGAGTGTTCTTAAGATTGTAATATGCACAGTTGAAGAAAGTTACCTAGGATCTTAACTATTCAGAAATTTTTTTGGTGTAAGGTGTGCAGCTTAAAAGTTGTTCATGCAACTTTGTCATTTTCTAAGTCTGCTTAAAAGGGATATTGTTGAGCTGAAATAGTTGGAAGCAGTTTCAGGTACTATTTTTGCCTTTAAGGACTCTCACTCAATGTTTTTATATGAAAACCTACACAGAGCAGGGAAATCTATACACCAAGTACCATTAAACAATCATTTTTTCTTATCTTGTATACAAATCCTGCAGAATAAAGTCTCACTCCTGCAATCTTCAGAGTTACAAAACAAACACCAGGTGAAACAAGTAACAGAAGCTGTGATAGTGATGCTAAGCCTTTCTGAGGGAATAGTATTTGACTTGCACAAAAACTTAAGGATATTGTCTAAGAAGCATGAAACGTGTAATTCACAAATGTAAAAAAGTTTTCATTAAAGATTTTAGAGCTTTATTCTATAAAACATGAATACAAAATAAGACAAATATTAACAAGAAGATGTTACCTACAGAGTAAAACGATATCCAAAATCTTTGTATAGGTCAGAGTACAAAATCATTCATTCATTCATTCATATCCAGGCCTTTCATTACACAGTGGAAGGGACTGATTTTATAATTTGTGCCTGGAGCAGAGAGGTGGGAAGAATAGAGAAGACTTCAGTAGTGGATTAATAACAGGATCATGTTCATTAACATCTCTATCCACCTAAATTGCTATCAAGAACAACCCCTGTTTTTCAGAACCATTTTTTTTAGCGTAACAATATATTTTTAGGAGTCTGTTAGTGTGCATCTTCAATACAATCTCAATATGTATTCATTATGAGATTGTATTGAAGATTAGGTAACAACTGCCATTTAAAGAGTATTCCAGGGCAATCGTAAATGTATTGTCTCTAGGCAGCCTTTCTAAGCCAGGTTTTAGAGGGGTTACGTGTTTGATATTGCTCTTGGTGCTCCAATCTAGAATGGATTTGGCATATTGTTCAGTATAAAAGAAGACTGCCATATTCCTAAGTAAATACTTTGTGTCTCATTAGAGTGATGACAATAGGTCAACAAGCACTCAGCGCAGCATAGAGTGTGATGTGAACAAGAGAACTGCTTTTTTTTTGTGGCTATTATTTTGATCCAAACTCGAGTAAAAGATACAGAAAAACACCCATACAAAATACTGTTCAAGATGAAATTACAGTTCATAGTGTGAGCTTTACAAGAAGGCAGTTTATGGACATTGACCACATTATTCATTCCGTCAAGGAAAAGAATCCTTTTTGTAGGCCACCATACTATTTACTTTGTGAATGGTGGTAGTGAAGGAACGAAGACGGACCTCTTCAGAGTTGGCAATAAACTGTGGTCCTGACTCTTCCCATTTTTCTGGCACTGCCAAATCTTTGTCTGTGTAAATAAGTAAGTCAAAGGCACCTGTAGGCAAAAGAGAGTTGTCAATATTTATGTATACCTTTCAGATTGTTCAAATGCATAACCTGATTCCAAACGATTGACCAAAAGCCCCCACAAAACCCAGCTCACATATATGCTACACATAGCCTCGCATACACGCCATGTATAGCCAAGTTAAAAACAGTGAGCTTTTTATGTTTGAAACATACATATTTTCAGACTAACAATTTTCCATCTTGTTTAGCC
Organism: Chrysemys picta bellii; assembly: GCF_011386835.1. Lineage (NCBI taxonomy): Eukaryota > Metazoa > Chordata > Testudines > Emydidae > Chrysemys > Chrysemys picta. Next base: position 40,933,482 of record NC_088795.1, read on the forward strand.
TCCTAAAAGATTATCTAAAAACACAACTGCAAGTAAGTGCTTACCTTTCAGTTTTTACTTCATTTATGCAATTCAGTAGTTCTATTGTATAACCAGGACATCTTGTGCAAAAGTTACTTGTATGTTTGCAGTATCAGGGCCTAAATATCCACTTGAGCAATGACTGTTTATAAAAAAAGTTAGTTCACAGCTATGCTCAAATAAACTAGTAATTTGCTATTAAGTTATTCTATAGTAATTTATTGGAGAACATTTCTGTTATACATAGTAGGCAAACATTTTTTTGCCAAATATGTATGCCTAAACTCAGAATTGAATAATTTTAATTCAGTAGCAGGGTTCATCTCTTTTTTGAAGAGGGTCACTTAACCACGAATAGCTTTACAAATACTTCAGTGGGAGGAAGAGAAAACATATGTTTAGAACTATTAGCACATTTAAATAAATGCCTCTCAACTGAAGTTGGATCCCAAACCAGGAATAGCATATAGTTTTAGACTTACAGTATTCACATTTAACTGTACTTTCTTTGCAAAAGCAGACAACTTGCACATAGAATGTTATATGGTTGCAGAATAGACATTAGGTCAGGTGTCATACTTAAATCCTTCATTTTGAAGTAGACTGTCATTTAAATCTACATAAGCAGTATACTGCTCATAATTAGAAAGGTGGTAGTTTCATTTTGATTGAAATTTCAGCTCAGGTTTCAGGTATTTTCTTCCACACAAAGTCTGTAGTGTTTCATTAGTCACACAAAGGTTTGGAATACTCACAGGATGTTTCCAACAAAGGCAGAAATGTTACTGTGGCAGTTATTTGTCTGATAACAGATCGAATTTCTTCCTGGATAGCTTTCTGAGATTTCTCTCTTGGTACACTGTAAGAGAATAAGAAGTTGTCAATATAGGGGGGGGGAAAATGAAGCTTTTGTTATAATGAGAAGTTTCTCCAAATCTAGCTCTCTCTCCATTGTTTAAATGCAGTTACTGTTCTTGCTATACAATAAAGGGACATATTGTCTCTCACCCAAGAAATGTAAGTCTCAATTGCACAATTATTATATAGTACAATACAAGATGGATGATCAAGGTTTGGAAAATATAACCAAAATGACAGTTTAAATTTTCAGTTCATTGTTCTTCCATGAAGCCTCTCAATGTTTAAGGACACCAACCTCTGTCTTGATTTCCCTGTGATCTGAGTTTATGGGGTAATACCGTTACTAAAGCAACTGCTTCTCAATATGAAGAATCAAGATGCAGAACAGTGGTGAAAAACAAACAAACATGTAAATACCACCATGGAGGTTTATAATGGCTGCTGAAGTAGACTAAAACTTTATGCAAGGGGAAAGAAAAAAAAAAAACACACCCCAAGGGAAAATTTTACCTTATCTATGCAGCTCCTTGTAAAGTAAATGGGAGTTACATATTCATCCGAGATCAAAAAAGTTTTTCATTTGATTTAGAATGAAGCACACCAGTAGATTGAAAGCTACAAAATGCTGTCAAAGATAACCTGAGCTGGTGTGTTTTCCTTCTACACCTGAGGGTTTGTAAAAAAAAAAAAAAAAAAAAAAAAAAAAAAAAAAAAAAAAAAAAATAGATAGACCCAAATTTTTTTTTTTTTGCTGCACAGTTTATAAATACAAAACAGAGGGCCTTTAATACTTGCACCTAATCAACTACTAGCAGTAGTCAACAGGAAGGGTTTATAATTTTGACTACATTACCTCTCATCCTTTGCAGTCTTGTCACATTCAATGTCAAACTGCCACCTTTCAAGAACATCACTGCTTTCAATACTAGAGATTACCACCACTAGCCGCTGTACTAAACACTTGCATAACCAGTCTGAAAGAAACAAGAGAAAAATAACTTCCCTGAAATCAGAAAATATAGATAATGTAGTACAGTGAGTCTTCATTAACGCCACATTTACTAGCTACACTAGTAATATCACTATTTATGGAAAATCAGTTAGTATGCTATGCAGTCTTCAGTTTGACTATATTAAGTTAGTGACAAGCTCCAAGGTGTACATTCTCTCCAATACTAATAGCTAATCCAGAAATATAAAAACAATATGGTAGAGAGAAATTGACTATGTAAATAGGCACTCTGAACAGACATGTTGAGACTAATGTGACCTCCTAGCAATTAATAAATTCACATTTGAGCTCTGAATGGTGAAGAGATCGAATACACTGCTCTGCTTCAGAGAAGCCTGGACAGAATGTATACGTGTTTACTAGAATAAGGTTCTCCCTAATATAAATAAATAGAATAGGTAAATATAAATTAAATATATAGCCGGTGTTGTCACAACGTGAAACATCAGTTCATATGCAAGCCACACTCTAAAAACACGTCATGATTCTAAAGAATTATGCTAGGTGAGGAAAACATGGGAGTTCAAAGCTCATAAAATCGTGTGAGTTACTATCGAAGTGCATTTGAGCTGCTGTACCTTTTAGCTGTTCTACCACGTTGTTCAGGTAGTTTTTCAGTTCAGGATCTGTAGTTACGAGCAGAGTGAGCCCGTATTTCTGCACACGTGTGAAGGTCTCCGAGGGGTAGATCCCACGCTGATATAAAATGCTGTTGATGCCATAAGCTGAAAGGCAGGTAAGAGTGGCCCGGTCACTGGACTCTCCAGGCCGGCACCCCCACGTGCAGCCCCACACTCGGCGGCCCCTTCCCTCCCCCCGTGTTAACGGGATGGGAAGGGAACAAAACTCCGCAGCCACAAGTAGCCGGGCGGAGACGCAGCTCCCGGGACTCCCCGAGCGGTGTCCGGGTCACCGCGCTGCCTCAGGCTCCGAGCTCCCTCCCCGGGGCAGCGCGCACCCCGGTGTGCTGCAGGGACCCTCGGGCGGGATTCATCACCCCCAGTGCACTGGGGCAGACCCCGCCCGCTCACTCACTCACAGAAGAACTCGGCGACGATCTCAGCGCTGCCCCGCAGGGTGATGCCCTGCTCCCGGCTCAGCTGCTTGGCCATGGCGCGGACAAGCGGCGTCCGCACAGTCCCCGACCCCGCCGGCGGCCCGTTCAAATCAGGCACCGCCCCCTGCGCCGCCACACCTACAAAAGCGCCTCATAGGCTCTCGCCGATCCTAGTCCCTTTAGCGGTCCCGCTGACGCATGCGCGTTGCCCACTGACAATAACAGTTCCGGCACGCGCCGTCTCTCCCGGAACCTCCCTCCTTGCGCAGGCGCAGTAACTTTTTCTGCCTCAGCGGGCCAGTCCAAGTGGTCATCGTTGCCTGGCGGGGATTGGGGAGCTGCACGTTCTATCTATTTCGGCGGGCAGCTCCTCCGAACTCGCTGACCGGTGGGGTGGGAAGCGGCAGCGCGTGCCCGCGCCCGCAGCGTGCTGTGCGCGAGACAGCGTCGCGTCGAGCTACGAAGGACGGCGGGGAAGTTTGAAATTGCAAACACGCTGGGACGCTGCGCTGCCTAGGAGTCCCCGCGCGTGCACGGGGGGAAGGGCTGCGAGTGACTGCAAAGAGGGGGTCCCCATCCTGGGGAACCCCCATGTTTCTAAAAGCAAACGTTAGCTGCAAGCAAGAGGGAACAGGGGCTGCCGCTGCATCAGCTGGGGGAGAGGGAGCTGCCGCCAAATGTGTGATCCCCAGGGCTGGGGCCATTGCTCCATAGGGAGAGATTTGAAATGGCTGATAAAGTGCAGTCTGGCGTGTTGCAACGCCACCCGCATCAGGGCCCAGCAGTGGGACTGCAACCGTGTGCCATCAGATGGGGAGGTCGGTCGGACGGTGGGGCGTCTTTATTCCCCCTCCCCCTATTTGGGTACGTGCAATTTACACGAGTGTTTTAATACTCCGGAGCGGGGAGAGTCGTTCGGTTAACAATTTACATCTCTATTTTCAGTATAGCCAGAATACATCCAGGTCATCTCCTTTTTTATCTGCAAGACTCAGCATTTGTTTCTATACACGAGAAGTAAAAGTACAGCGGTTAAAAGGACAGGAAAATTAAGGAACATGTTTCCAATCCTGTTGAAATCCATTTCCATTCCCCATATGGGAAAAAAAGGGTCTGAAAAAGATGACCTGAATAAATATGATTGTAACAGAATCAGCACCTACTGGCACAGTTAGAGAGCCTTTAGGAAATGGTGTGTTCTGTACATACATACTTTCATTAGAGACTCACACAAGTCAAACATATTTCTCCCAATATGTATGTCATCCGAACCACCAGTGAAGGGAGTTTGCACTGTGCTGCTCCTCCCTCCCTCCCTCAAATCACTTAGTTTGAGAGACTGCCGACTAGTCTTATCTGAATAAAGAATTTGCCTTAAAGTGAAGCCCAAGTGAGACTTGCTAGGTCTTTAAGAGAAATGTGTGTTTATTTGTTTCAGAGCATACAAAGGAATGTTTACATTCTTAATCTATATTCAGTTTACAAAATTTCAGTGTAAAAAGGGCTTTTAAAATTGCAAATAATTTTGCGGTTTAACCATGCATTTCAAAATATGGACAACAAAGCAGTTAAATAATAATTCACTAACTTCTGAGTGTTACATATACACTCCAATATACCATACTTCTATCATAGTAAGACTCAGATATTGAATCACCTGCTGCATGAGAGTCAGGGGACTTTTCTAGCTTCCTGCTGAGACCTCTATCTGAGCCCTGGTCTACACTGGGGGGGAAGTGGGGGAATCGATCTAAGTTATGCAACTTCAGCTACTTGAATAACATAGCTGAAGTCGACATACTTAGATCGACTTACTGTGGTGTCTTCACCACGGTGAGTCGACTGCTGCCGCTCCCCCGTCGACTCTGCCTGCCCCTTTCGCGGCGCTGGAGTACAGGAGTTGACGGGAGAGGGCTCAAGGGTCGATTTATCGCATCTAGACATGATAAATCAATCCCCGCTGGATCGATCGCTGCCCGCAGATCCAGTGGGTAGTGTAGACACACCCTGAGAGTCCTACTAGGAGTGGTTCTGAATGTATGGATGGCTAAAAGGAAAGTGAATGAGCACCAATGCCGGAGCTTTTGCTGGGTCGCTTGAATCAGAAGGAGCCCACTGTGACACTGTACCCCATATTCCTCACAGTGATATTATTATGATATAACTATGACATAATTATGATGCATTTTGTACAAGACAGGTCATGTGAGGTATCATTGGAAAAGTTATGATTTGCTGGATATGATTATCCTATTTGTGTGCATGTATCATTTTTGTATCTGAAGTTATGCATATTGACTAGGGAATCTGTATTTCAAATGGCCTTACTCTGGAAAACACCCACAGTCAGCCTTTTAAGTACAACAATGAAGAAGCCAGACAGGGCTGATGACCCATCAGCAAAGACAATGGACTGTGGAATAGCTTAACCTTCCTGTGGGTGTTTTGGCCAGCCTGTAAGCAATGGCTGCTATACACTGCAAGGGCATGTGACCAGCCCACATGTCTCTGGACTGGACTCCATCCTGGGATGTTCACAAACCGGTCTCGGAACTAAGTTTTGAAATAAAGGGTTGCTGCTATATGCTAAAGCTATATAAGGCAGGGAGTGACATTTTCTGTTGTTCTTCACTCTCCACACAAGAAGACTCTTGGAACCACCTGAGAAACAAAGACTGAACTGGGGGAAGTGCTGAACCCAGGCTAAAAGAATTTCTAGTCTGTGTGTGACAGACCTGGGGATTCCAAGCTGTAAAGCCACTGCAGCTTGTCCCTTAAGAATCTGCAGCCTGCTTGTATAATCAGCCAGAGTGAGAATTTGCTAATTCATATCCTATCTTTCTAGTATCTTAGGTGTAGTTTGTGTTTTTGTTTATTTGGTAGGTAATCTGCTTTGTTCTGTTTGCTGTCACTTAAAGTCTGTCTTTTGTAGTTAATAAATCTATTTTAAATTTTAATCTAAACCAGTGAGTTTGGAGTGAAGTGCGTGGGAATCGTAGCTCAAAGGGCAAAGGCTGTTGCATGTTTCTCTCCACATTGAGGGGGAGGCAAACTGGATAATAAATTCATACTGGTTGGGATTTGGACCCGGGCAGGATGGTACAACTTTGGTGTCCTAGGCTGGGAAGCTGGTGGTTATTTTGGCTGTAGCCTCTCTATTGTTGGTTCACATGCAGTGGCTGATCAGAGAGCCAGCATGTAACTGCAGCTGGGTGTGTCCCTACCTGTGTGAGTGCTGGTGGAAGTGTAGGACTGGGAGCGGGTCAGCAGCTTGTCACAGCAGCACAGTGTGAGAGGGAGCCGGCTGGTTGGTCAGAGGGTTCAGTGTACCCGAGTTCCGGGGGGGGACAGGACTCGTCACACCCACTATTGTGGCAGTTTGGATGGAATGTCTCCATAGTGCATGCTTTCTCCACTGCTGATTCACCTGATTGCTGGTGCCTGTCAGGTCTGCCAGTTTGGCTACTGAAACAAAAGGTAACAGCAACAATGCTTTAATCTGCTGAGGCCAGCTTCATAACAAAGAGTGCCTGACTGTAAATTTATGTGTGCAGTAATATCTAGATGGATACAGTTGGGTTAGAACCTGTCTCCTACAAATTGGCCCAGTGTTTTTCTTTCTTCCTCTAGCTCTCAGGCATCATCATGTTCTCCTCTATTATAGTGCCTGGCCTCTGTTCCCTCCAGCTGGCTTTCCACATATTTTAATTGGATTCTCTGGCTGTATAGTTTAGGAATAAAGGGAAAAAGCAAATGCACTGTATTGACCAGTTGGACTAGGAGAAATGACAATTCTGTTATCAAGCTTTCCATATTTCTGCTCTAGTTGATTGGGTACACTTTAACACGGGAAAACATTGGGTCCAACTGGAACAAATTATATGCCTAAAACCAACAATCAGTAAGTTGCCTTCAATCACTAAAGCTGTCTGAATCCCCTTGGATTCTTTAATCCCCCTATAGTCAAAGCAAATTCAGAAGTGTGGGATAAGATGTCATGTCATACAAACTTAGCTCCTTTACATCCCCAATGACTCCCATGGCAACTAAGTGTATTTTGGTGATGAAGAAATCCTTCTCATGTTGTCTCAATACAATTGCCTTGAGACTCTATTATTTATATGACCATTTTGGTGTATTTACTAACTGATTTAGACCTTCTGTTATCATAATCCCATACAGCTCTAAATTGTATTTTCTTGTTTTGTCTCAAAGATTAGTTTAACTGCTGATCCACGGCAGGTCATAAGATATCCTTTATCCTCCTTGGCTTTTCTCATAATTACTTCTTTCTGTTGGAAATAGTATAATATTACAATTATGTCCCGTGGGCAGTTGCCAACTCTAGGGAGAAGGAAAAAAGGTCTCCATGCACCATATCTATCACCACTTTTGCGAAATAATTCGTAAAAGGTCTTTGGCATTAGTAGAACAGGATTTACCATTTTCTAAATGTTCTGGAAATCTTTGTGGTTGTTGTTCCATGTCTACAGGTTCAGCATCACATCAGAGTTTGCTCCAGCTCCCGATGTACTTATCCTTTCTTCCTGATCAGATGCTTTTCTTTATAGCCAGTAATTAGGTGTGTGTATCTGTTCTTATGTTTGAAATTCCAACAAAACTTCATTAGTATTAGCCTTGGTGGCTAACATACCTTTTTTCCTTTTCCATCTAATTTGGTTTAGATAATGCATGGTAGCTCAGTGTCAACCCAAAAGGTTTCAGCATGAGCTGAAAAGATGGATCTGGTTCCAAGGATAAATGGTCTGTACAATGAAACAGCTCTTCCCTAGGAAAAGAAAACCCTTGCATCTTACTGGTCAACTGCAGCCCTCAGGCTTTGTACATCCATCTGGAAAAGCAAGCCTTCTCCTTGGCAGGATAGCCTTATTGCTGCTTCTTTCCCTGTAGTTCTCATGACTTTTAGATCCAATTCTTTCCAGGCCTAGAAGAGAGAGATCCTCCCTCTATTGAGGCAGCCAGCAGTCTAAAACTTGCTATTCTTCCTTTTATTTCTTGTTCCCCTCTTGAAGTCTCCTTAAGATTTTACAGTGCTGCCCACCACCATAGTCTCTAAATATCTTCCAAGCTCAACATTTATGGCAGGTGTTGAAGATGTTCTGTCTGCAGGTTAGACCTTTAATCCCTCCTTGCTCTGACTGGAGTTTATACACCACATCACAGATACCAGCTTGTCTCCTTCACTGGACTGAGACAGTTCCTCCTGGAATGGCAAAATTCTCACTTCTTTTTAACTTAGGTGTGACTGTTAGACTTCCACTAAGCAACTTTGTGGGGTGTTGGGGTGCAACTTTGGGTAGCTGATCGTCGCAGAATTTGTTGCTGCTTTTCCTGAGTACAGAGTAGGCTGCCATTCCTGCTGGGTAACATCACTATTCCCCTCGTTTAATATCTTTTTTAATGTTTAGCAATTTAAATAATTGTTACTATACATGAGCTCTCTGTTCACCTCTGGCTCCACAGCTTTCATCCAGAGGTGGTTCTGATTTGAATACTGGCTTCTTTTGCCACTGACCCATCTCTCATCTAGGTGCGCCTCTTCCAGATCTGTATCTACAGCATAGATAGGTGACCATATTTCCCTAAACTGAAAATGGGACACTGGGTAAGAGATGGTGAGTGCTCAGGGGAGGTTACTTACAGTATGCAAAAAAGATAAGGGAGTTTCATATATTTTATACATGGTTTTGTTTTACTTAAAACTCACTAGTTACTGGCATCGTTCCTTGTCTTGCTGTTCTTCAGGGTGTGAAGCTGCTTGATACCAGTTGTATTTCTCTGATGATGCTATTTTTCTGAGAATTTGCTTGCCTTTCAGCTCCTTGTCATAGAATGCAGTACAGTCTAGAGAAAAGTTAACTCGCTCACACAAGATAGCCTTCGCGGTGGAGACATTCAGACGTGATTTTTCAGTAGATCACACACCATTCGTAATTGAAAAGACATGTTCAACAGGCGCTGTCTTACCTGGCAGGTATAGCACAAATTCCGCAGCCTTGGCTAGATCTGTGTATTGTACCGCATTACGGTCCATTTCTCGAAAACTATTCTGCCACCTTTGAGTGATGGGTGTTCTCTGATGGTTCCAGTCTGAAAGACAACTAGAGACAATTGATTTTGTGCTTCTAAACAGCCTTTTGTCATGTTGGTCAAAGCATTCTATATTGAGCCTCACAGTAAGGAAGGCTCAGACTCTGAGGCAGTGCAGAAGTAAGGCTGGGAATACCAGGTCACCCTTAGTTCTCTGCTCTGCTTTGCAGACAAGTGGGGCTTCTGGCCAGGGGGTCAGCTCTGAAAGCAGCGATGCCTGCCAGCAGCAAATTTCTCTGCTGCTGCTGCCGGCAGGCATCATTGCCTTCAGACCTGACCCTGCCGCTGGCAGCAGCCACAACTCTCCACTTTGTCACCATACTCTTGGTGCATCCTGCTCAAAGACCAGTGACTGCAGTCACTGAACTAAGGCCTTGGCTACACTTGCAGCTGTACAGCGCTGTGAGGTAAACCTATCTTCGTACAGCTGAGTAGGGAAAAGCGTTGCAGTCTGTCCACACTGCCAGCTGCCAGCGCAGTGGCGTGGCCACACTTGCAACATTTGCAGCTGTGTTGGGAGCGGTTCATTATGGGCAGCTATCCCAGCATTCATGTGGCTACGACGTGCTTTTCAAAATGGGTGGGGTGGGGTGGATTGTGACAGGGAGTGTGGGGGGAGAGAGAGTGCTTTTTGGAGCGTGTCAGCACTCTATTTTGCAAGTTCCGAACTCCTGGCCCCCTGCTCATTCATTCACTCACTCCAAGCAAACAGCAAACTGTTTGCTTTTTCTCTGTGGTACGAGCTTTGAAACCGGCACTTCCGCATTCCTGCAGCTGGTCACAACAATGGAGAGGATTGGCCACTTGACAAGGTGATTAGTACAGCGCTGCAAGCGTTTACATTCACACCCATGAGTCGTAGCCACTCCGCTGTATCTCTTATGCTTCTCGGGGAGGTGGAGTATCTGCAGTGGTGTACCCAGGGAGCTACAGCGCTGTACGTGCCCTGCCAGTGTGGACGGGGAGTGAGTTACAGCGCTGGGGGAGGCTTTACAGCGCTGTAACTTGCAAGTGTAGCCAAGGCCTCAGAAAGGAGTGCACCATTCTAATGTGTGCAGCACACTCATTTTACCAGAACACCAGGCTGTTTGGGAAGGGATTATACATCTCTGAGGCACAATCCTTTAAGTAAACCCCTCACTATCCTGTGGTGCAAGCAGTGAACAGCTGTCCCAGTTTTACCCAGACATAAGAACTACATGCAGTGTCCGGCTGGAGAGCGGGGGCTGCTGCCCCGGGGACAGGTTTGAAAACAGTGCTGCCTCCAGCAGCAAATTTCTCCCATCAAGCTGCTAATGGACAGCACTGCCTTCAGAACTGACCCCCAGGCAGCAGCTGCCGCTCTCTGTTCAGCCTTGCAGCTGGAGAGCGGGGGCTGCTGCCTGGGGGGGCGTCTCTGAAGGCAGCGCTGCCTGCACAAATCAGGGACAAATGCCCAGTTTTAGTGAAAAAATAGGAATGGCCAGAACAGAGCTGAAAAGGGATTGTCCCAGGCCCAGGTGAAAGAGGACATATGGTCACTCTAAGCATAGAAGGTTTAGCTATTGTGCATTGAAGTGCTTCTGCGTATTATGAAAATACTGTACTTAAAATAGGTCAGGAGTTGTCAGTGTGCAATAGAAATAAAATGTGAAAAATGCATGAAATTGGCTTTCTTTTTAGTAAATGTATTGTTTCTCAGGAAGTAGGTGGCATCAGTATTGAATCACTTTTGGGTAGAGCAAAGCACAGAAAGTGTGACAGTCCACCAATGTCTGGGCATTTCTGTGTTACAAGTGAGGGTCCTGTACCCTGTACTTAGCCATCACAGGTTACATAAATAATTGATAGAACATTTTACTCTTGAATTAAGTTCTAAGGAAATTATTGTTTTTGTGAAATTCTGAACTTCTTGACATGTCTTATATTACTGATACAGTTTGGCTCAATTCAGTTTCTTTCTTGTTGATGTAGTTTGTTTTTAAAAGGTTCCCTTTGTAGTTTTATATCTCTGTAGTATTGGATTTACAGGATAAATACTGGCACTTAATATCAACAATCAAAATAGTTTAAACAATTCTTTCTGTTTTGGTTGGCTAAAGCCATCTTTAATAATGTAAACCATGGGTTAGTATTCTAACTAATTTAATCCAGTGCTCTTTTACCTACAGTTTTACATATCCAAAGATTAATTATATGCTTCAGACAAGTACTGTAAAATCATAGGGGAAAAAAGGGAACTTCAAGTAATTGTTGAGAGTTATTAGGACACCCTAGATTTCTTTCTTCCTCTCCCAATAACTCTGATGAGAGGAATCAGACATGATTATTTGAAGTTCAGTTTTTTTCTTGACAAAGATCCCCAAAAACCTGAATGCTCAGCCGTGCAAATTGGAAAAAAATCATCTGGATATTTAAGTCAATTTCTTTTTAGTGGAGTTTTTTAACTAAAAATCAAAATGTATAAGCCTGTAGTTATTTTTTTTTAAAGATTTACTTTTCATTTTGAATAATGTAAGTAGTACTGCATGTGTTTTGTCAACTGTACTTATTCAGATGACTGCTTCTTTCTTGGAAGAAGAAATTGATTTGGGGCTTGCTACAGCCCCATCAAAGTCAATGGAAAAACACCCACTGACTTGAATGGAGCAGATCAAGTCCTTACTTCATATAAGATAATTTTCTTACTAATTTTGAAAAATTTAGTAATTATTAATATGGAACAATGATTAGCTAATTTCTTTACAAAGACCCTGACTATTTCAAAATGATATTTATGCAAATGAATTAGGAGGGATTTTTATGCTAGCTTTGCATCTGGACTACCAGAAGATGGCACTGTTTACATATGAAATCTGTGCCCTTTCATTTAGCTCATGAAATAGATTTATTTCACGTATCTTCATGGGCTTTAAAAATATTTAATTCAAACCCTGTTCTAGGTAGATTTTTGCCAATTTTAAAAACATGATAAGAACACCAAGGAGACATTTAATTTAAAATTGGAAACTAAAAATTCATCCCAAGGGAAATAATCTACTTTTAGATTTTATAGCTGTTTAACTGTTTATTTCATATGCAACATCTAACCATTAGTTTTTTTCCACAAGGAAATATTTTTCAGTAGTATAAATTCTTGTCAATCTAATTTCCATAAAGCTTATAAAATAGTTTTGAAGTTCTTTCCCCCTGCATTCAAATTCACTTGATTTTGTAAAATGAATTTACTGCTTCAGATAGGGGTCAACACTCTATCCATTTAACAAGTACACCGTGAACTTCGCTCACAGTCTGTCTTTTTCGGTAAGGGCAAGAGCCTAGATCAGTGTACAAGCCCATTCTTTCTGTGGTCTCCATTGAGACTACTGACAAGAATTCAAGTGTCATGTGTGATACTGGCTTTTACAATTTTATAAACTTTTCAAAGTATTCCAAAACTCCAAGTGTTGACCTTTGGGTAAATGATTTTCACTATACACATTATAGCAAAGTAATGTGCAAATTTCCTGTAGTGCACACAAAAAAATATGTCAGAGTTTTGCAAACTGAGGATGAAGTGGCATAAATTGTATCAAAATGCCTGTTATATTATTGCAGGTTTATTCAGTTGTTAGCATAAGATCTTTGTTGATCATTTCCTGTTTAGTTTGTGCATTTAATGAAGTATGAATTATATGGTATAAAATAAATGCTGCCTATATTATTTAAATAATATTTCTTTCAGCACTTCCTTGTGTTTTACAGAGAACGATAAGGGGAAAGGCAGTTCTGTTTGTGATGGATGAAAATATAAAGCAGTTTAATGATGCTAAAAAATGCTGTTCCATGTTAGCCTAATGACGGTTAGTTAATGAACAGTATGCAAAAGATGTTGGATTTTTATTTTAAACCTTGGTTTCTATCACACTAAAACCAAATTAAATGTTGGCAGTTCTGAAGAGAACTGTCAGCTAGTACAGGAATCATATTTCAGAGTCTGGAAAAGCAAAACATTAACAGGCTTTTCTAAATTGACAACATTGCAGTGTTGTATGACGTCATGTCACAGTGGTAATGGGTAATGTTACATCCATTAGACCAAGGTTCTTTAATAACCACAATTAAACAGCTGAAAAGATGGTAATTTGGGTGCTAATCTGCTTCATGTTGGCTCCCAAGGTAATCTCAGATTAGAAGTTTTCTTATTTTTATATTAAAATAAGATTGGGCTGCTCTGAAATCATTTAGGCGTGACAATTTGGTATATTTCAATCTATCATTTAATTCAAAATAGCTCAGAACTTTTCAGAAGAATGCTAGAAATCGAAATGTCCAGACAGACCTGTGATGAAATGGTTAGCATACCTGTTCTGTTATTGAATACCAACATAGTGGGAAGGAGAAGAGAGGCTATCCAGTGTGCTAAGTATGTTTTAATTAATATATTGCCTTTTGGGTGAGACATTTTCTTGTGCTTAACATTTTATTGCCACTTAAATTTTAATCTGTAACTTCTGATACATAATCATGATGGGATTCTTGAAGTAAGATGATCCTTGATCCTTCCCCAACTCATTGGTAATACTCCCTGTGATGCTGGCAGATCAGGTGCCAGCTCATGCCAAGGCCCCTAGGCCTCAACTGAACACTGACCAATCCATAGCTGGAATCCAGTCTGGCTCACCTGTGTGTTAGCATTGTTAAAATAGATGTTAGGTTTATAAGAATGTGTTTAGTGTTTAGACTTTATGAAATGCTTGTAGGATGCTTCATGTAGTAATCTCACTTATAACATCTGTACCCCATGTTATAAGTTTATATTGGGTGTTGGCACTGTAAAACTTTGTAATTGTGGAAGTCATCAAACAGGTCATCAGATGTAAAATGCTGTCTTTCTACAGAAGGTGTTAGGTCCCGCCCACCAAGAAGGCCCACTGAAAGCAAGTGAGCCATTATGAAATATCAAAGAACAAAAGGAGATGTACGTGTGGTCTTGTCCCATCAATTTGAACTATGGGGAAAGGGAATAAAAATCCCTGACAGGAAGAAACTGGATCTCTATGCTGCTTGGAGTTTGGGATGGCAAAATTTTTAAGCATCAGCAAGGAATCCCCAGCTGCTTAGCGTGGGTTATCTCTAGGGGACTATAGAGCTTGCATATTACAGCAGCTTCTATTACCTTTTGGAACCTAAGACCGTAACTCATAAGAACATAAGAATGGCCCCAAAGATCCATTTTGCCCAATATCCTGTCTTCTGACCAGTGCCAGGTGCCCCAGTGGGAATGAACAGAACAGGTAATCATCAAGTGATCCATCCCCTGTCGCTCATTACCAGCTTCTAGCAAACAGAGGTTAGGGACACCATTCCTGCCCATCCTGGCTAATAGCCATTGATGGACCTATCTTCTTTGAACCCTGTTATGATCTTGGCCATCACAATATCCTCTGGCAAGGAGTTCCACAGGTTGACTGTGCATTGTGTGAAGAAATACTTCATTTTATTTGTTTTAAACCTGCTGCCTATTAATTTCATTTGGTGACCCCTAGTTCTTGTGTTATGAGGAGTAGTACACAACACTTCCTTATCTACTTTCTCTACACCAGTCATGATTTTATAAACCTCAATCATGTCTCCCCTTATTCGTCTCTTTTCCAAGCTGAAAAGTCCCAGTCTTATTAATCTCTCCTCATACGGAAGCCATTCCATACCCTTAATCATTTTTGTTGCCCTTTTCTGAATCTTTTCCAATTCCAATGTATCTTTTTTGAGATGGGGCGACTACTCATTTGTGTCTGTAAATTTACTTGATTTAACCTTGTAAATAACTCTCTTTTCTTTTTCTTAGTTAATTTATTATAGGATTGGCCACAAGCATTGTCTTTGGTGTGTAGGGTCTAAGGTGCAATTGACCTTGGGTAAGTGACTGGTCCTTTGGGACTAGGAGTAACCTGAATATTGAGGGACTATCTATCACAAAGGCAAGCTTGTCTGGGTGGCAAGATAGACAGGAGTGCCAAGGGGACTCTCTGTGACTCCATGTTAAGGCTGTTGCAGTGCTTGAGAAGTTCCCACTTGATACTTGGTTGGTGAAATCTAATATAGGACTCACAATCAGTTTGGGGTTTGTGACCCGCTTCTTAACAATATGTCCTGGGGTTGGTACTTATGCTCCTGAGCCACTTCAGGCAGCTTGACACTCCCAGTGACTCTAAAAGGAATAAGATTGGAACTTACATGAGATAGCCACATCTAGGGTATGTCTACACTATGAGAGTACTTTGATTTCACTTAAATCGAATATGTGGAATCGATATTACAAAGTCGAACGTGTGTATCCACACTAAGGACAGTAATTCGACTTTGTCAGTCCACACTAACGGGGCAGGCGTCGACATTGGAAGCGGTGCACTGTGGGCAGCTATCCCACAGTTCCCGCAGCCCATTGGAATTCTGGGTCGAACCCCCAATGCCTGCTGGGGGGAAAAATGTGTCGAGGGTGGTTTTGGGTAACTGTCGTCAACCAACCGTCACTCCCACCCTCCCTCCCTGAAAGCGCCGGCGGGCAATCAGTTTGCACACTTTTCTGCTGAGTGACAGCGCGGACGCCACAGCACTGCAAGCATGGAGCCCGCTGCGACCATCGCTGCAGTTATGGCCGTTGTCAACACCTCGCACCTTATCAGCCACCTTTTCCAGAGGCAGATGCTGAGAAATCGGGCGAGGAGACAACGGCAGCGCGATGAGGACATGAAGTCTGAGAGTGGCACAGACCTCTCGCAAAGCACGGGACCCCGCGCCGTGAACATCATGGTGGCACTGGGTCATGTTGATGCCGTGGAACGGCGATTCTGGGCACGTGAAACAAGCACGGACTGTGGGACTGCATAGTGCTGCAGGTGTGGGATGAATCCCAGTGGCTGCGAAACTTTCGCATGCGGAAGGGAACTTTCCTTGAACTTTGTGAGTTGCTGTCCCCTGCCCTGAAGCGCAAGGACACCCGGATGCGAGCAGCCCTGACTGTCCAGAAGCGAGTGGCCATAGCCCTCTGGAAGCTTGCAACGCCAGACAGCTACCGGTCAGTTGCGAACCACTTTGGCGTGGGCAAATCTACTGTGGGGGTTGTTGTGATGCAAGTAGCCAACACAATCGTTGATGTACTGCTGTCAAAGGTAGTGACCCTTGGAAACGTGCAGGTCATCATAGATGGCTTTGCCGTGATGGGATTCCCAAACTGCGGTGGGGCTATAGATGGAACTCACATCCCTATCCTGGGACTGGACCACCAGGCCAGCCAGTACATTAACCGAAGGGCTACTTTTCAATGGTGCTGCAAGCACTGGTGGACCATAGGGGACGTTTTACCAACATCAACGTTGGATGGCCGGGCAAGGTTCATGACGCTCGTGTTTTCAGGAACTCTGGTCTGTTTAGATGGCTGCAGGAAGGTATTTACTTCCCGGACCACAAAATAACTGTTGGGGATGTGGAGATGCCTATAGTGATTCTCGGGGACCCAGCCTACCCGCTAATGCCCTGGCTCATGAAGCCCTATACAGGCGCCCTGGACAGTGAAAAGGAACTCTTCAACTACCATCTGAGCAAGTGCAGAATGGTGGTGGAGTGTGCTTTTGGACGTCTCAAGGGGAGATGGAGAAGCTTACTGATTCGCTCTGATCTCAGCGAAACCAATATCCCCATTGTTATTGCAGCTTGCTGTGTGCTCCACAATCTCTGTGAGAGCAAGGGGGAGACCTTTATGACGGGGTGGGAGGTTGAGGCAAGTCGCCTGGCTGCTGATTACGCCCAGCCAGACAGCCGTGCGATTAGAAGAGCCCAGCAGGACGCGCTGTGCATCTGGGAGGCTTTGAAAGCCAGGTTCCTCAGTGAGCAGGGTAACCTGTGACTATTTAGTTTGTTTACAGGGAAGCTGAACCTGCCCCCGTTTCTTTACCCAGTGAATGTTCACTATCCTCTCCAGTTTCATACCCCGTTCACCCCCTTCCAACCCACATTTAATAATAAAATCACTGAAAATTTGTTAATGAACAACGTTTTCTTTATTACTGTTTTCGCGGTAAAGTGTTGAAACTGGGACGCAGACTGTGGTGGGGAGCGGGTGTAGTGTAGTGATGCAAAGGACGCTTCTAAACTTAAGGAATGACAGGCTCCTGCTTCTACAGTGGTCCGCACTGGTGGACTGATTGTTTCAACGGAGCCTGCCACCCCTCCTGTTTGGGACTCTGTCTGTGGGGACTATGTGACTTTGTGGCAGGGGGAGGACGGTTACAGATCCGCTGCTGCGTGGCTCTGTGATCCAGGATAAGGACCGCTGCATAAGATCTCTAACCGCCCTCCCGCGCCACAAAGTCACATAGCCCCCCCCCCCACAGACAATGAAAACCACCTCCCAGACTGACCAGGGTGCCTAGTGACTGCACTGTGTGTGTGACCTGCTGCTGAACCTGCCCCCGTGTCTGTACCAACCCCCTTCCCCCCCCCCTTCAAGCAGACTGTCCTCTAAAAAAACATGATGGAAACAGTAATTAACAGAAACGTATTTTTTATTAGCAACTGGACAGTTAGGGGATGAAACTGGGATGGGGGCTTGGGTGAGGCGGGAAGGAAAGGAATTATCAAATTTTGGGGAATGACAGCCTTCTGCCACTTGAGCAGTCTACAGGGGTAGAGTGACAGTTTTCATGGACTCTGGAGCCCCTCCTTCTTGGTACTTTGGGTGAGGGGGGTATGGGACTTTGTGATGGGGGACGGTGGTTACTGATAGACTGCAGCGGGGCTCTGTCCTCCTGCCTCCGGTCCTGCAGAACATCCACAAGGCGCCGGAGCGTGTCTGTTTGCTCCCTCATTAGTCCAAGCAGCGTTTGAGTCGCCTGCTGGTCTTCCTGCCGCCACCTCTCCTCTGTTCGCTGTGTGCTCGCTGGTATTGGGACATGTTCTCCCTCCACTGAGTCTGCAGGGTTGCCTCGGCTCGGGAGCAGCCCATAAGTTCTGAGAACATGTCGTCCCGTGTCCTTTTCTTTCTACGCCTAATCTGCGCCAGCCTCTGGGAGTCTGATGACCGGGTAGGTCGGGAGACAGTCACAGCTGTGGGATGGGAAAAAGGGAGTGAATTCCTCAGAAAGATACATTTTTTGGTGAACAAAGAAAATAGTCTTTCTCTGTGAACAAGACAATTCACAGCACCTATCACATGCGCACTCAGGACAAGGTCGAATTTTCGGCCTTCGCATTCAGTCCCTGGGGTCTTGCAGTGCAGATCACAGAAGCGGAACAGGACAGCGGAATTTGGGTAGCGGGCTGACATGGTAAGCCGTAGACTTGTGGCAGCTTAAAACTTTAATAATAGCACTGCCCTACTTTCACGTTCAAAGCAATGCTCCTAGCGTTGCCCAGTTCCTGCTGCCAGCAATCCGGCAAGCATGAACTCTGCCCCTGTCCCACCCCCTCGCGGCTGTCCCCGGGAAAGATCCCTCTATGCTGCCCCTCTCCCGCCTCCACCGCATGGCTGTAAACCTCCGGTTACAGTTCTGTAAAGGAACAGGCAAGCAGTCCCAATACTAACATTCCCGTAATTCAAAGCAGGTCACCATGAGCGACATCACTCTGATGCGGATTTCAGACAGCGACAAGGAACGCATGCTTCGGGAAAGCCTGCAAAGACCAGGGCCCTATGCTGCCATGCTGTGCAAGGCAATGATACCTGAGTACTTGATGATAGCCTGGCGTGGAAACGTTTCATACTACGGAGGACACAACAAGGCCGCTCTCCCAAGGAACCTCATGCAAAGGCTTTCCAATTACCTCCAGGAGAGCTTCGTGGAGATGTCCCATGAGGATTTCTGCTCTATCCCCGGACATATAGACCGAATTTTACTGTAGCTGCACTTGCAAGGACTAAACAGTAGAGCGCCTAGGGCAAACCAATCAAGATATACTGGACATTGTTAGATTTTTTTTGCAGCAGTTGCACTGCCACAGACTAAACCTTTAAGTGCCTAGGACAATCTAATCATGAAAAACCCACAGTTAATATTAATGTTCTGTTTAAAATAAATGTTTACATGTTTAAAACACTTACCGGCCGATCCTTTCCCTGATTCTGGGTCCGGGTTAATGCCTGGGGACGGTTGGTAGGGGATCTCTGTGAGGGTGATGAAGAGATCCTGGCTGTCTGGGAAATCAGCGTTGTAAGCGCTGTCGACTGCCTCGTCCTCCTCATCTCCTTCCTCATCTTCCCTGTCCACTACCATCTCAGAGGAAGTGGGCGTCGACAATATCCCATCCTCAGAGTCCACGGTCAGTGGTGGGATAGTGGTGGCGGCCGCACCTAGGATGGAATGCAGTGCCTTGTAGAAACGGCATGTCTGGGGCTGGGATCCGGAGCGTCCGTTTGCCTCTTTGGTCTTCTGGTAGCCTTGTGTCAGCTCCTTGATTTTCACGCGGCACTGCGTTGCATCCCGGCTGTATCCTCTCTCTGTCATGGCTTTGGAGATCTTCTCGTAGATCTTTGCATTCCGTCTTTTCGATCGCAGCTCCGAAAGCACGGACTCATCACCCCACACAGCGATCAGATCCAAGACTTCCCGATCAGTCCATGCTGGGGCCCTCTTTCTATTCTGAGATTGCATGGCCATCTCTGCTGGAGAGCTCTGCATCGTTGCCAGTGCTGCTGAGCTCGCCACGATGTCCAAACAGGAAATGAGATTCAAGCTGCCCAGACAGGAAAAGGAATTCAAATTTTCCCGGGGCTTTTCCTGTGTGGCTGGTCAGAGCATCCGAGCTCGGACTGCTGTCCAGAGCGTCAACAGAGTGGTGCACTGTGGGATAGCTCCCGGAGCTATTAGCGTTGATTTCCATCCACACCTACCATAATTCGACATGGCCATGTCGAATTTAGCGCTACTCCCCTCGTTGGGGAGGAGTACAGAAGTCGAATTTAAGAGACCTCTATGTCGAACTAAATAGCTTTGTTGTGTGGACGGGTGCAGAGTTAATTCGATTTAACGCTGCTAAATTCGACATAACCTCCTAGTGTAGACCAGGCCCTAGATAATATATGTGACTGGTGCTATATAAATAACTAGCATGTAGATGAATGGGTGGTACAAAATACATCACAAAAAAATCTGGAAGCAAAAAGTGGGTGTAACTCCACAGTTCTCACCTGCAAAGCAAAGTGTTAGAGAAAGAGAGAGAAAAGAAAACTTTTTGGTGCAAACACAATCTCAGAATGTTTGCTCTTTTCCCTAAAGCTTTGACACCAGGTCTGTGCTAGTGAACAGGAAACCCACGCTGGGTATTGTCATGCAAATAAGCACAGAAGTCTTTGTTTTGAATTGTTATAGCCTGCATCTTATTAACCAAAATAGATTTTCCCAGGCTGGATCTACAGTCATACACACATCATGTGCCCAGAATAATGTTCTCAGAATAATACACCTTTAACATACAGAATCAAACTGAGAAAAGAAGGGAAGAGTAATATATAGATATGTCCATTTCAGTCGGGAAAGAGCAGTAAGTTTGGGGAGCATAATTTATTCAGGAACTGAATCCCTTTTCATGTTCTAGACAGATGATTTGAGTTGGAGAGTGGTTAATACAATAAACTTCTATTGTTGTAAAATGCTGAGAAATGCCAACTAGAGTTCTAAATGGAGTATGCTGCAAAAGCTATACCTCCATGACATAGAGGAAATACAAGGGAACTTTTTATGAAAGAAAGAGATCTTTTTTTCTACCCCATTTTCTCTGTACATGTGGCCCTCTTCTAAATATTTTGTAACGACTCTGCAAGTAATGTATTACTTGGGCTAATTTCAAAGCAACCTCCTGAAATGACTAACAACAAGGAATGAGACACAGACACTCTGTATAAGTTAAAGTGACTGGATGCAACATTATTAACATGTTAATGACAACAAACAGATGTGCTTTAGTAACCATAATCCTATTCCTATTATAACAGAACTGGGATTGCAGACAATGGCCTTGAAGGCCCCATGGCTTCACCTCCATGTATGAACTGTTCTATAATCTACCTCCACAGCTGAGATCCCTACTACCCTTTCCTTGTGCAATGGTTAAGGATACAGGTGAGGGGTTCCTCAATCTGTGACAGACAGGAAAGCTGTCTCCTTGTTGTGCAAATACAATGGGTGAAGGCCAATGCCTCCTGGTCCCTACTAAACCACCACTCCAAGATGAGGCACCTGCTGATTAGAAACCAGCAACTAAGATGAATGTTTCCCTCCCACCTTCTGGTTAGTCAAAAACTGCTGCAACTATGAGGCAAATCTCCTGGAACATCTGCAAAATCAGGTCCAAATCCTGTTTAGAGTGAATGACCAGATTCAATCAGTACAAAATCCTAGATTGTCTTCACACAAATGTATGAGACAACAACCTGGGCTGTGCCAGAATGAATGGTTAGAGAATGCATTGGGGCATGAGTTGTCCCAGAACGGGCCTGTTTTGCCATGGCAGGAGAATTGCATGGTTTGCACTCAGAGTCCAACCAAACAGTGTGCTTATTGTCCAATGGATTATGCTGTGGTTGCATGTCCATACACGCAGGTTTGGGATGTGGGCTCATTCTTCTTTGTAAGGATGACAGAGACAAATGTTATCACCTCAGTAACAAATATAGCTGCTATAATTAATCTAAACCAGAGGTAGGAGTGTGGAGTTCACATCTGACCAAAAGCAGTTTGATTGCCATCAGTCTGCTGATTGAATCAATTATGCATCAAGTCCCAGGAGAAGAGGATGGTTGGTTAGCCTGCCAGTATTCTTTGCTCATCCTCAGTGTCTTGGGGAATACAGACTGACCATAAGGGCCTGGTGCAATTTAGCACCAACCACCTTTCCTCATCTTATGAATTCTGTCTATATCAGCATGTGTGTTACACTTGCATTATGACCAGCACTCAGTCCCCACTGTGGCACTGGCTGGGGTCTGGCATCCATTCTGTCCTTACGGTAATTTGAGGAGCTTTGCAGGCATTTTTCTACTTAATTTGCCTTCCAACCCTGTTTACTGCTTCCATCTCTGTGTATCATGTGGACCTCTTTGCTTGTTATGTGGCTGGGTGAGCAGGAGTGATAGCAGGGTTGGCCTGGCCATTTCTTTTTGTGTTGCTCAGGTCAGACATTCTGGGACTCTGAGCTGAGTTGCACTGGTGTAACTCAGGCAGAGACAGACTTTGGGATCATGGGAAATAATTGACAATTTTGACCAGTATTCTCTATCTTCCATCCTGCCCTGTCCTTCTCAGTGCAGTTTTGCTGCACCAGGGAATCTAGCCCTATATAACTAGCAATTTCTTAATTTTACAGGAATACTTTATCATATTTTTCTGCTGTGTTGGTTAATAGCGGAAGAAAGCTTAGGGAACATGGGGGTTATGTGGATTGTTATGACAGGAAGTGCATGTGTTTGAAAATATGGGCAAGAAATATTTGGTTTACATCAGTAACTTGAAAATGAGAAAAGACGCTGTCCTTGTGTAAGGAAAACTCCTATGGGCTGAATGAGTTGGTGTGCTGTGGAGGGGATGGGGCACAAATCAAGCTCACAAAACTCAGTTACAACCTTAACTATGGAGTGGCTACAATTACATCAGAATTCATCCTCCAGCTCACAGGGAAAGTAAAGAACAAATCTTTTTAAGTTCCTATATTTTGTTAATGGCACTCTACAAGTAATAAATAATACTTGGTGCTATATTCAGAATTTTCTTGGAGTTTAGTTCTTGACACATTTCCAGTTTTTCATGCTGTAAGGAAACTTGGGAAGGCTCTTTTGGATTTTCTTTTTCCTTTGAAGACCAAAAAAGGCAATTAAAGATCATCAGTGGACCCCTTTGCAAGGTAGCCAAGAAAAATAAGTGAAGAAAGGGTTTACTAAGACAATTTGATTACCACCACTTCATTGTTAGATCATAACTGGACCTTGGAGAACAGTCTACTGAAACTTGTTGCATAATAGTCAGTGCTGCCAATGTTGTTAGGAGGGAAAATTCTTTAATCTTGTCTAATCTTTTGAAAGTTCATACTAGTTACCAGCAACTTCTCTCTGCAATGATGGCATCATCCAAGCCTCCTGATGAGATGTTGCCAGAAGGAAAAAATTGAAACCAGATGGGTCGGTAATGTGAGAAGCAGTTTGACATTAATTGTTCCTCCATTTCTCCCCTTCTTTGAAATCTAATTTGAGTAAAAATATGGCATCATTTCTCTTGGTGATCTTTTTTCTGTTTGTTTTTAAAATAGCTAAGCTGGTGGACAAATGGAACCACTCTGTTCAAGGGTAAATATTTACACCAAGCTCTTCAAGGTTAAGATCACTCTTAATACCAAGAAAAATTGGTCTATCTAAAGCAATATTGTACCTCATTTGTAGTCAGACTGACTGATTTGCCACAACTTTGACATGATTAGTTCCATTAAGTGTCTTAAATATGTTAAAGACAGTGTCAGAAGGGAAAGGGGTGGGGGGCAAAACAAAACAGCAGCCTGAGGCAATGACATACAGATTAGCTGTTTCCCTGACCTCAGAATGCATTGTAGAACAGAACAGAACAAAAAGGGATCATAAATTGACCCATGTGGTATTGCTGTTACTGAAATTATTGCAGAAATGCAATGTAATTGCAATGTGACGATCTACTGTAGTATGACAGAAGAAGTGTACAGACTATCTGCTTAACAAGAGAAAATAATTCAGTAAGCACTACATATCCCATTTAGGGGTTGTCTCGTTGATTTGTGCTCTCTCCCACCACCCATATTTGTTTGTTGCATCCATCTGTGTTCTCACTTTATATTTTCATTGTAAGCTTTTGGGGGCAGGGACCATCTATTTATTATTTGTTTGTACAGTGCCTAGTAAAGTGGAGCCCTGATCAATGATACAGCTACTGTAATACAAATAAGAGGGAAGTTCCTTAAAATAGGATGAAATGTATCTTCTAGTGAGTAGATCAGGGAAATGGGAATCAGTATTTTTGTGTTGTGTTCCCATCTCTGTGAGTGACTAGTAATATGAATTTGGGCTAATTACTTAACCTTGTCATGTGACCCATCTGAGCCTTCACCTCCCATCAGCCCCATCTTTTTGGGGACTACATTTTCCATAATTCCCCTTTCCTTCAAAGGCCAAGTCCCAATGACTATTGACAGCAGTGCCTCTCTTAACTTTAGTGTTTGCTGAATTTAGTACCAATAAAGTAGCTGAATCTGAAACATCTAGATCCTAAAACACAGAGATAAGGCACGTTAGGATTTCACTCAGTGCTGCAACTACTTAGCAGTATACTTGATCCTTTCTAAAGGAGCTGCATGTATTCCACTGCGGGTTCGTTTTCCTTTATGTCCCAGTGAGTCTTGAACGTAAAATGAATCCAAAGTGATTGATATGTCCCATTCTAAATTAAACTATTTTTTGTGTAATCTCTTTTTAACCTGTTCTTTTCTATAAGTAGGTGATAGTGTGTTTTATGCAATATTTTCACAACAGTCCTCAAAACTAGGAAAATCAGCCACTTTTTTCAGAATGACATATGGGCAGAAAATGACAAGAGCATGCCACTTTAGCAGCAGTAGGAATGCTTAAGGGTGTTTTGTAATTGGAAACTCACCATTTTTTTTTATTACTTGAATCATTTCCAGCAATGCTCTAAGACAATAATTCAGTGCACCTCATTGGTGCCTATGCAGTAATGAACAGAAGTTGTTTGACAAGTAAAATCTTAAATGTTTGAAATGTTGGTAGCTGATAGTAACTGATGGGGCCCCTAGTATATTGTTAGGACTCCTAAACTCTTCAAAAGCTGTGAGCAGCTTTTCCCCTTGTAAAAAATTACCAATTTGCTGACCTTCCTCTGCTGAGTGCTTCAGTTCTCTGATTGCTGCCATACAACTGTTTTACATTAGATTAATGATGTTTAGACTTCATCTCTGTAGCCGTCTTAATTTTAGTTTATCCTTTTGCGCATTTTGACATATCATATTGCATATAGATTTAAAAGCAATAATAGCTCTTTGTGATCTTCAGGTTTCTATAGACTCCCCCAGTTGAATGATTTTGTGTTATCTTGACCAGACAAGTACCATAATTATTAATAAAAGGGCAAATGAAAATTTAGCCAAGGTTCCACAGATATGGAATGTACATAGCTTGAGACCAGAGTTCCATCTCCAGTGAAAACTGAGTGGATATTTCACTAAAATATTGTAACACACCAGGTACACTAATTCGCTAGTCAGGATGTAAAAATGACTGATGGCAGCGAAATTGGATCCAAAATTATCTAGATTAACCAGAAAGCTGAAGGAAAGAAACCTCACAGGCCACGCTTGATAAAAATTCGACAGGACTACACAAAACAGGATAACCAACGTAATACCGATCCTGGTTCAAATGGTTTATTAGAAGAAATAAAAAAAATATGTGACGCCCTTAAAATATGTGATAAACAAAATGAATTTGATACAAGGGGAGATTACCTCCATACAGGGGAGTGTTCTAATGATTAAAACAGGACTGGGATTCAGGAATCATAGTATCTATTCCCACTCATTTCTCTGAGTTGCTGTGTGTTACTTACCCCATATGTGCTTCAGTTTCATTATCTATAACATGGGGTGTTATCAGTTAGAATTACCATGATTAACTTATGTTTGTAAAGAACTTTGCATCCTTGGATATGTTCTGCGGTTGCTAGACAATTGCAGTGGGAATATACCCATGACAGCCAGCCCCTGCTGAGAGAGTTCTCATGTTGTCTCTGGATGGCAACATCTGAGCACTCAACCTACAGAGTCCCACCAGCGTCACAAAAATACTTAAATATGAATTTGCAGTGGTATGCAATTGTTTTACTAGGCAAAATAATTAATGGCAGAATCTGCTTCCTTCTACATTGAATAACTGGTTTTCTTGTACAGAAGAAATTGTTGCTTTTGAAGATCTCATACATAGGTGGCTAAGTGCTTAATGATACACTTAAATGACTGGGATAATTTAAAAACATTTTGAAAAATGTGACTGCAATATATTTCATAAACAGCTCTCGGCCAAATACAAATAAATAAATAAATAGACCTGTCTATTGATGAAAACAACTACACACTGACCTGAAACAAAATATTTACTGATGTATTATCTCTGAGCTTCTCATCTGAAATATACCTATTGGGTCAATAATTATTGACATTCACCTCAACAAAAGTCAATATATTTTCAGTTCTTTTTTTTTATCATTAAGGTTGCCTGCACTTCACATCTCCTCTGCCCCTCTGTTTTTCTCTTCCCAACTGCAGGTCCTCTCTCATTCTCTTTGAATGAACAAGACAAGCTGTGGCTGTAGGAGTATAAATGTATGGAATGTCTTATTTCCATTCAAGATTTATAGTAGAAAAGTTTCTTTCACTGCATTAAAGTAAGATTTCATGGATTCTGTCTTTTCTCCTGTCTGGAGAAGTTGCCATTCTTAATTTTTTTTGTTTAATTAATTAGCTTGAAAATTAATTGTTACATTTGATTAATTTAATTATTAAACAGGTCAACAGAAACTTTGCTGCCTTCAGAATGTGATAACCCTGTTACAATTGGACTAATTTTTGTAAAGTGAAATAATGATGTCCAGAAAAAATATGTCTTCTCCATCAAACTCTCTGTTCTGTTTGATACACAAATTCCTCATTCTATGGGGAAAGTTCTTTAATCTAGAAATCGTGTTTAGTGATTTATGGTCTGCTGTTACTGATATTGCCATGATCCTGTGAAAAATGTGATTTTTCCCCTCAATGGACATGTTTGTGTTTCAAATAAGAAAATGTCAATTAAATTGAAAACATGTCTAAATCAGGTTTAAATATATTAAAATTTGCAACAGCTTGCGGGCAGATTTTATAAATCTCCAAATTTGTCCATATCTGAGTAAAGTGTAAAACAGAATTGTCCCGAGTTCATATAAAGAACCAATAAAAGGAATAAGATCTATCTATCTATCTGTCTAAAATAAAATAAATAAAATTTAGGTGTGATGGAATGAAACGCAGCCATTAGCAAGTCAAGTTTAAGTATTATTCATTTGAATTCACCATGATGTATTTTGCATATACTAATTCCACTTCAGACAGTTTTCTATTTGTTTTGATGGATTTGGTCTCCTTTTCCTGTGATATTTGTTGCAGGTAATAGAAGAGTAAATGATACATATTCATAATATATTTCCTTCTCATCCTTTGAAGGAAATGCAAAGTTTGAGTGAGCAATTGTATTACCAGCATTTGTTTATGTCTATAAGTAAGTACATTTGGTACTTGTGATTGTTTCTCTCTCCTTCTCAAGACCAAATTTGATCATCCTAATGATAGAGTTTTGTGCAGGGGATCTAGGGTGGATTGGGCTTGGGGCATGAATCCTCTCTGTCTCCCTGGGAGCATAGTAAGTCCATCATTCCAACATTGGGTAATGATTATGCACCAGCCTTCTTATCCTAAGTTGGGATTCCCAAACACTTCAGTTCAAACACACTGGATTAGATAAAACAATAAAACAAGTTTAACTAGAGAAAGGTAAATACAATTTTTCCAGGTGAGTTGCCATTTAAAAGAAAGAGCAATGAAATGTGTCATTAAGCCAAAGAAATACTAACTGCAAATAGAAGTAGGCAGAGTACAGGAACTGAAGCTGCAGATGAATTTCTATGGCTGGAAACTGGAAGTAGTAATAGAAATAAGATTATCAGATCATATGATAAGTAAAACTAAAAGAACCTGTGAAAGAGATATCGCATAAGAGATATCGTGAAAGAGATATCTGTGAAAGCACAGTGTTTAGTGCCTCAAATATAAATCTGAAAATGAGATAAAAGGAAAAATATCTCATTGCAGCCCATTTCCCTGCCCTTTAGGTCTTCATGGTTTCTATTTAAAGACAGGGCCAAAGACACACATGTAAGGAACTTTGCTCTGCCTCCCTTCTGCTTTCCCACTGGTCAGTGGAGAGAGGAATTATTGGGCAGAAGAATCTGAAATGGGAGCCTGAGAAGATGCTGTTGCGTAAGGTGTTTCTGGGACTCCAAGCCTGCACACCCACTGGGGAACAGCACGTGTACTGGATGGGAGGAGAGAAATTGTTCAAGCTAGCTATTCCCTGGAAAGAAGGAAATCATGGCACATCCAGCTCCCCTCACCTGCCTAGAATCCAGGAGAAATGCAGTGGCCCTCGTCTTTTCTGGCTCTCCACAGAAGGAATGTGGACGAGGAATGTGGTTAGGAGCACAAGAGTTGTTCCTCTACACAGCCCCACACTCTTTGTGCATGTGCATCCTGATACACATACTTTGGCTTTCTAAAAGCTTGCTTCTTTCATACACATTCCCTTGTTCTCATTCTTTGCTCTGTGCCATTTTTCATCATTCAAGATGATAAATGTCACTTCACTGCATCTTGTCAACAGCTATGTTTGCATTCAGTACTCAGAAGAATAGAAAGAACATTCTGCAAGGGTCAAGTGGACAACAGGATGGTGTGCTGCCTTCCTGGAGCCAGAACATGAGATGCCATGCTAAGATTGAATAGGCTTCTGAAGTTCATGGGCAAGGACCCATTGGTAATGGTTCATATTGGCACTAATGATTTGATCCCAGTCTATAAGTACCTACATGGGAAACAAATATTTGATAATGGGGTCTTCAGTCTAGTAGAGGAAGGTATAACATGATCCAATGGCTGGAAGCTGAAGCCAGACGAATTCAGATTGGAAATAAGGTGTAAATATTTACAGCGAGAGTTTAACCACTGAAACAGTTTACCATGGGTGGTTATGCATTCTCCATCACTGGCAATTTTAAAATCAAGATTGGATGTTTTTCTATAAGATATCCTCTAGGAATTATTTTTGGGGAAGTTCTATGGCCTGTGTTATACAGGTGGTCAGACTGGATGACCACAGTAGTCTCCTGGCTTTTGAATGTATAAATCAAAACATCCAAACATCATATGTGAATTTCCCCCATCCTTTTTGATCTATTTTAACCACTGGTGTTGAGCCAGTAAACTCATAGACATTTCCGTTTTATGTCTGAAGAAGCTAGAAGTGCTGATCCAGTGACAATGTTGAGGAATGTCACTTGATGTCAGTCCAGAAAGTTTGATGGTCTGAACCATCAACTCAGCCAAAGAATTCATGGAAGTCTGGGCCTAGGGCCTGTCACGTAAACCCAAAAATTTCAAGCAAAAATACATTGTGTTGAATATGATGGGTCATAACCTGAAACACCAAGTCATATAGACAGCTGCAGCAGCACAGGAGCCAGCAAACAGAGCTGTAAAAGTTTGAATGGGACTTCTGTTGGAGGAGAAGGTATCTGTAGCTAGTTGTAGTTGTATGTGTGGAGGCTGGTAGGGGCAGTGTGCTGGGAGAGAAGCTGAGCCCTGCAGGGGGAGTTTGGGGGAAGACTAAGAGAGGCAGGCAGAGGATCAGACAGGCTAGTGAAGGGAGTGTGCAGTGTTCTAGCAGTGTTTTGGTGCTTGTTGGGGGTTTGTTTTGCTGTGGGTGGTGGTGTTTTGGGTTTCCCAGATTTACAGGATTTAGGTGAGAAGGCTATGACAGATACAGAAGCAGCAATGGTAGTGACCCAAGCAGTGGAAGACACAATGAAGATGACTGGATGTGGAAGCAGTGGCATGCACATGATCCTGGAGGGGGTACCTGATAAGAGTTTTGTCTGCATGAAGTGCCGCCTGATAGAGCTGATAGAAGAAAAGATCCGAGGATTGGAGATGCAGGTGGAAACTCTGGTTGAGTTTAGAAGGGGGTTCGAGCGGATGATGGAGCAAAGACATTAGGAGTCTGAATGGAAATCAGACTTGCAGATGGAAGCAGGACCAAAGAACTCTGAGGGGAGACTGCTGGGTGAGGAAAGTGGATGGTGGAAGCATGTGACTAAGAGAACCAGGCAGAGGAAAAGACGGGCTAGTGAAGGAGAAATAGAGCTCAGGAACAGGTTTGCGGAGTTGGAAAATGAAGAAGGGGCACAGCAGGTGGTCGCTGAAGGTGAGAGGGCAAGGAAGAAGAGAAGAGCAGCTAGTCCTATAAGAAGAGGGGAAGAGTCAATGGAAATAACAACACCAAACATGAGCCCCAGGAGGATACGGGATGGGTTGCGGAGGATTGCAAGGGTGAATAGGAATTGAAAGGACTTGCAGCCAGAGGGAACAGGGGATAGACCGGAGAATTGCATCGTCACAGGAAAAGGCAGGTCTACGTGATTGGAGACTCCTTACTGAGAAGAATAGACAGGCCTGTAACCAGAGCTGATCCAGAGAACAGAAGGGTATGCTGTCTGCCAGGTGCTAAGATACAGAATATGGACCTGAGGCTGAAGAGGATCCTAACGGGAGTGGGAAAGAAGCCACTGATTGTCCTTCATGTGGGAACAAATGATATGGCTAGATTCTTGCTGGAACGTATCAAGAGAGACTATGCCAGGCTGGGGAAGACGCTTAAGGAAATCGAGGTTCAGGTGATCTTCAGTGGGATTCTGCCTGCATGCGGTCATGCATTTAGGGATTAATAACAAGAATTATTGTTATAAGCTGGGGATGCATCAGTTGGAAGTAACAGAGGAGGAGAAGGACCTCAGAGTATTGGTTGATCACAGGATGACTATGAGCCGCCAATGTGATATGGCCGTGAAAAAAGCTAGTGCGGTCTTGGGATGCATCAGGTGAGGTATTTCCAGCAGAGATAAGGAGGTGTTAGTACCGTTATACAAGGCACTGGTGAGACCTCATCTGGAATACTATGTGCAGTTCTGGTCTCCCATGTTTAAGAAGGATGAATTCAAACTGGAACAGGTACAGAGAAGGGCTACTAGGATGATCCGAGGAATGGAAAACCTGTCTTATGAAAGGAGACGCAAAGAGCTTGGCTTGTTTAGCCTAACCAAAAGAAGGCTGAGGGGAGATATGATTGCGCTCTACAAATATATCAGAGGAATAAATACTAGGGAGGGAGAGGAATTATTTAAGCTCAGTACCAATGTGGACACAAGAACAAATGGATATAAACTGGCCATCAGGAAGTTTAGACTTGAAATTGGACGAAGGTTTCTAACTATCAGAGGAGTGAAGTTCTGGAACAACCTTCCAAGGGGAGTAGTGAGGGCAAAAGACATATCTGGCTTCAAGACTAAGCTTGATAAGTTTGTGGAGGAGATGGTAGGATAGGAACTAAGTTAGCAATTCTCCAGTTGTATGGTACAACTCCTGAGTTTAGAGATTCATTAAAAATTCTTGCTAATGGGCTTGCAATTTCATGTGCCAGTTCCTTTAATATTCTTGGATGAAGATTATCTGGGCCCCCCTATTTAGTCCCATTAAGCTGTTTGAGTTTGGCTTCTACCTCGGATGTGGGAATATCTACCTCCATATCCTCATTCTCATTTGTCATCCTACCATTATTCCTAAGCTCCTCATTAGCCTCATTAAAGACTGAGGCAAAGTATTTGTTTAGATATTGGGCCATGCCTAGATTATCCTTAGTCTAATGTTGGCAATTAATTGGTCTTTGACTATTAATGGTAAAAATGCCCTATGGCTTGTGATGGGATGTTAGATGGGGTGGGATCTGAGTTACTACAGAGAATTCTTTCCTGGGTGTCTGGCTGGTGAGTCTTGCCCATGTGCTCAGGGTTTAGCTGATCACCATATTTGGGGTCGGGAAGGAATTTTCCTCCAGGGCAGATTGGCAGAGGCCCTGGGAGGTTTTCGCCTTCCTCTGCAGCGTGGGGCATGGGTCACTTGCTGGAAGATTCTCTGCACCTTGAAGTCTTTAAACCATGATTTGAGGACTTCAATGGCTCAGACACAGGTTTGATACAGGAGTGCTGGGTGAGATTCTGTAGCCTGCGTTGTGCAGGAGGTCAGCCTAGATGATCATAATGGTCCCTTCTGACCTTAAAGTCTATGATTCTATGATCTAGGAGTTCAAAAACTCTATGAAAGGTTCAAAAACTAGGATTTTTGAATGAGATTGTAAACATCTTCAATAGAGAGCTGAAAATCTTCTCTATGACTTCACTTTGTAGTTACCCTCATTTCTGGAATTATATAAGAAACAGCAGTACACCTGTAATTTGCATCTCCCTTGTGTATTAGTATATACAGTATATTTAAAATAAAATTACTCATTCTAATGAGTGCAGCTCCTAGAATATAGCAGTGCAGGTTAGAACGTCTTTCCCTTCCAAACAAAGCATGCCCCAAGTGTGCACATGGTATATGAAAAAACTACATATCAATGCTGCTTTTTTTCTTCTTTAGCAAGTCTGACAAAGCAAAGATACCGAAATGACACACACTATACAGTGTCTTTGTACAGAGAGACTCCATCATTTTCTTTTCAGCTGAAGTAATTTGTGCCACATTAACTTAACTGCATCTCAGTCACTCTTGAATTTGTATAGCCCATACAGTATATACTTAAAGTTATGGCCACTTTTGTGCTTATTGTGCGGGGAAAGCGTATACTAAAGTTCAAAGCACATACTATACTGCACTTTATCTTATGACATCTTCCTTTTTTGTATTATAGGAAGTACCATGCAGAAAAGCTACACAAACCATTACTGTTGAAACAAAATTGATCTTACATTACCACTGAGTTCATTAAATAATGTTGATTTCAGTAGAACAACAATGATTGTACATGTGACATTGATAACAGTACATCATGAATTCATTATGAACAGGGCTACTCCAATAAATACCAGATGAATTCATAATGACTGGATTCTTAAAATGCTACCAGGTTTACTTCAGGTTTTCTGTTTCCATGTGTAATTACTACCAGGGCTATCATTATTACCTACTATTTTATAAATGAAACCAAACAGAAAATTAAAAATGGTGTACCTGAGTGTTGCTATAAAAATACTGAATGTCTTAAATATCAGTGTTGATGATGCCTAAAGGCAAGAATTATGCTTAGTCAAGATTTGTGTTTTCAATTTATTTTCTTCAGCATGAATCTAGCTAGCCAAAGTAGTCTAAGGGATTTTTTGGGTTAGCTTGGTTACTATATTTTTTATTGAAAAATGATTGATTCATTGTTTACAATTATACAAATAGCGAAATAGGCTTCAAAATGTTATTTACAAGATGGCTATGAAAATAAAACTTTTTCTTCAAAAATAATTCTTAGATATTAATCATAGGAGGAAAATTAAAGGCAACTTTTCAGTAAAGTAGCAAATATTTCATTTAAAGTGGACACGTTTGCACATAAAAGCACAGAAACTTATATCAAAATCTCACACTGTGCCACATTAAATAAATAAATAAATAAAATAAATACATTTTCCTCTTAAAAGTAAAGGACCTTGACTACTTTAAATTCAGTTTGGGATACCATTTAGCACTCTGGTCCCTGATTCTGATTTCCTGCCATATTTGACCAGCGTAACATCAGAGATTTCAGTTAAATTACCTCTGCTATACACACGTGTAGGATCAGAATCAGACTCCCACATTTGGCACATATTAACTTTACAGAATTGACTGTTAGCCTTTTCATCAGTCTGTCACATATGGTTGTTTGTTCCTCTTGCACACATTTCTAAATAGCACATATGCTTAATAGTCCAAATTGGTTTTCCTTTATACACTCCATCAGAAAATACTGCTATGAGGACATGCTGAAGATAATCTCCAATAACTAATATATAGATTATTATATGATGATTTCACTCAGATCAAGGTTATGTGGGGATATATTTATTTTAATTTCAAGAACCAAAAAACGGACACAAAGCTGAGAGGAAGCTAAGGGATGAATTGATTAGACTGATGCAGCTCAGATTTGCTCCTCCTTTTTTCGTGTTGTTTTCTATATATATATTTTTTTACTTGGCATGCTTAGTGATGAATGGTTGTGGTATAATACCTGCTTACAATTAAATTGATAAAGCACACATAGTTATATGGGCAATTAAATTGTAGGCAAGGTTGTTATATGATTGACGAGTCTGTTGAAGGCTATATATGAAAGTACTTAGGGCAGGGACTCTCTCTACTCATTATTTGTTCAGAACTAATACAACAAGCCCTGATCCTTACTGAGGCCTCTAACCACTATAGTATTATAAATAATATTAATAGAGTTTCATGAGGCCAAATACTGGCCCTACATGTCTCCACAATATATAATCTACATGATGTGTCCAGGATCCATGACTATGATGACTTAAGGGTATTATATCCCTATTCAGGGTCCACGTATAGTCCTTATGCAGCTACCCATTTCCTACCTTCTGTTCCAATCCAATCTGAGCACTGTTGGGCTGATGTCAGACAGGCACTGGGGACGTGCATTGCTTTCTTGAGGGGAGGACGACCCATTTAGTGAGGAAAACTTAGAGGTCTCACATGTGAAAAATCACACTCTGGTGACGGCTTGGAGAGAACCTAGGCCATCACTGGGCCAACTGTCTCTCTCCCTCTCCCCCAACATGGAGGATAAGATCTCATTTGCCCCAAAAGATAAACAGTTACTTTGGGATTCATAAATGGAGGGAAACCACTACAGTGTCTCTAGCTCCTTCTACAGGCACAACAGGATCTTCAGAGGGGTGCTTGAGGGAACAGAGTTAATTTGCATAGCCCAGCAACTCCATGGCTTTGGAATATAGAATGACTACAGAACTCCCTGATTTTCTTCTGTGCCTTGGTCCAACCATTTTAGGATTGGTCAGCCCACTGTGGAACCAGGCTATGCAGCTATGGCTATAAGAAGCTATCACACATCTTACTGCCATGTTAGACAGACAGGAGCAGCGCCAGGGTTTTTGCCGCCCTAGGTGGCAGTGCTCCTCCACAGTAATCAGCGGCAGCTCCTCCTCTGAAGCTGCATTCTCGGTGGCGGGGGTCCTTCTGCTCCGGGTCTTTGGGGCACTTCGGCGGCGGGTCCCAGAGCGAGTGAAGGACCCGCCGCCAAATTTCCGCTGACAACCCGGAGCGGAAGGACCCCCACCGCCGAATTTCTGCAGAGGGCAGCGAAATGCCGCCCCCCACATCCTGACGCCCTAGGTGACTGCCTAGGGTCGCCTAGTGGAAGCGCCGGCCCTGTAGACAGAAGATCAGGATTCAGCCCAGGGTGACCAATTGCAAAAGTGGAGATACTCTGTCAGAGCTATTTAATTAATTTAAATGTACCCTGTATATGAATGTTGTTTTAATTGTAATTGCTGGCACTTCATGTGAGAAAATTATAAAATATATTTACAAAAATAAATAGGTCCTCCAGGATACATTAGCTGCTTACCAAAATCTAAGTACATTTTTGGTAGACACGATTTACTTTGACATGGGTAGAGAGAGTTTCCCCTTACCTTATTATACACTATAGCTGTGCAAGTTTTTACACCTTATTCAATAACAAAGCAGCAGCCACCATCTTCTGAGACACAGGCCCTGTCTAGACTAGCATTTTAAATGGCATTTTGAACATGATAGCTAACACAATTAAAACAACAACAACACTTAGTTCTTCCTGTAGACAGAGTTTAACACCGTAAAAGTGGATTGTGCTCACCCTAAGACTCCTTTCTATTTTTTCTAGTGTAGACATGCCCAGAAACTGTCTGGTTTTTAACCAGGCTGAAAGAAAGATGGTGAAGGGGCACTAAGGAGATAGAAAAACAAGCATAATAGAGGAATGAAAAGGAGAGTTTGAAAGAAGATAAGGGAATAAAGGTGGGAAAACTGCTGGGTAAAAGAGTCAAATGACAGCCAAGACTAAAGGAATTAAATGATATTTTATTTGTTCAAGTTTCTAAATTTATTAGGCCAAATTCAGATCTGATGTAATTGGGAGTAAGTCCAGATACGCTAATAGAGTTGGACCAGGGCTGAATTTAGCTCATTGAGTAAAATTTTCAGAAATTTAGCAGCTTAAGTCCCATTTTTCAGAAGTGACTTAGGCATCACATAGGCACTTTTGAAAATGTTATCCGAAGTCTTTTTTTCAAGTGACATAGGCACTAAGGCCCAACTCCTTAGTATTTGTGCTCCTAATTTCTACTGAAACTGTTTCAGTGGAAGTTAGGAGCTTAGGTAACTGAAGATCTGGGCCTAAGTCCAGAGAATCTTCTTCTGAAATTTGAAAACAATCTTAGAATGAGACCTTTGCTATGTGATTTTTGTTGTTTTTTGTGGAGATGCTCAGCTACCATGGTTGGGGATCCATTTATAAGAATGGAAATAGATATGAGATTATAGACTGCACAACAAGTTCCAGCATATGAGACAAAACTGTTAGAAACTTTCTGTGATGGGATGAAGTTCTTGTAGAGCCCAGAGTGAGTGAGGACTTATTTAGAGGAATTTGGCCTGTTGGACTTAAGTTATGGAACAGGGGTGGGCAAACATTTTTGGGAGGCCACATCTGGGTAGGGAAATTGTATGCTGGGCCATGAATATAGGGCTGGGGCAGGGGGTTGGGGTGCGGGAGGGACTGCGAGGTGTGGGAGGGGGTGCAGTGTGCAGGAAAGAGGTCAGAGCAGGGGGTTGGGGTGCAGCAGGGGGCTCGGCAGGGGGTTGGGGTACAGGGTGTGTGTGGCAGGGGGCTCAAGGCAGGAGGCTAGGGGGCTCAGGGCAGGAGGCTAGGGGGCTCAGGGCAGGGAGTTGGGGTGAGGGGTGCAGGAAGGGTTTGGGGTGCGGGCTCCGGCCTGGCGCCACTTACCTTTAGCGGCTCCGAGGTGGCAGCAGTGCACAGCAGGGCTAAGGCAGGCTCCCTGCCTGCCCGGACCCTGCACCGCTCCCAGAAGTGGCCATAATGTCCGGCAGTGGCTCCTGGGGGTGGGGCAGGGCAGGCAGCTCCGCTGCGCGCTGCCCTCTCCTGCAGGTACCACCCCCGAAGCTCCCATTGGCTGCAGTTCATCGTTCCTCGCCGGGAGCTGTGGGGGGCAGTGCCTGCAGGTGAGGGCAGTGCTCGGAGCCCTCTGCCTCCCCATCTCCCAGGGGCTGCAGGGATGTGGTGCCGGCCGCTTCCAGGAGCGGCGGGGGACCAGGGCAGACAGGGAGCCTGCCGTAGCCCTGCTGTGCCACGGGGCTAGCAATCCTGTGGGCCGGATTGAAAACCCTGATGGCCCGGATCCGGCCTGCAGACTGTAGTTTGCCCTTCCCTGTTATGGAAGGTATTCCTTGTTGTTTCTTCTTCTTTTTGATTTATTTAAAATGTTAAAGGTGTTATTCTTTATAAAACTCCTCTGAAGTGAGTCTTGCTGCTTATTGGACTTTGTTGCTATTCTGTGCCTCCTTGCTTTGTTCTGAAAATAAAAAAAAGTAATGAAATATCAAATATGGCATTTTAAAAGAATGCTATTTAAAAGAGTGATATTCTAAACTTATGATTTTTCTGTCAAAGCCACATGTCCACTGACTCTTCATGTTAATGTGTTATGATGCTGAGAAGGATACAAAAGTCAGGGTAAAAATATTAGGCTAGGGGAAAAAAGGAAATCTGTCTGTGTTTGTTCTTTTTCTGTCAGATTGAAGGAATGAGCTATAGAATGTTGATTTAATTGTGTTAAGTGCCTTGATCCTTCAGTTATGTATCCCCTATTCCACCAATAACAGCTGTGTAAAGATTCCACATGCTGATCAGTAGGTAAACCTCCGCTGTAGCTCAAAAATGTTCCTATAGTACCACAGATGTAAGGGTCAAATTTGAGAGCATTTCAAAGAACAGACTTTTACAAGCTATAGAAATTGACTCTTTTTCTTTAATTGTGTGCTCCCTGTAAAACCAGGTCCAAATAATATCTAACCTATTATTGACACATTATCCAGCAGGGAATTAGCCAAATTTGACTATTACAAGCAACAACTGATTCCCCCCCCCCATGCCCCCAACCCTCAGGGCCTCCTGTTGTGACAAGGAAAATGTTGCTAATAAACGCTTTCTTCAAAGTGACTCTTCCAGCTGAATCGGAGGGAATCCAGTCACTCATTTGATGGAGCTTTAACCAAAAACGTGTTGGACAAATTAAATATGGTTTAGCCTCCTGCTCTGGATTACATCAAGAACCTATAAATGCAAAATGTTTAGTCACAGAAGACCATGCTCTGTAATTAATTATTGTAATTCTCCTCACAAATCAAAAACAGCCTGGAGTGCAGAGTTCAATATGTCAAGATATGGGTACTAAAGTTTTTTAAAGAGGGGAAAAAAAGAAAAGGGGGCACGAGGGAAAGGTAAATATATATAGGCTGGAACCAGGAGGCCTGAACTCTTCAGATTGCTGCTAGGTATGAGCCAAGAGCACATTGCTTTAGGGTACTGGCTGAAACTGTGATAGACCATTTGTCATTCTACTGGTTTCATAAATAAAGAGTCACAGACTCATTGGTTTGTAAAATAATGATAGCTTGGAAGAGTTGTGTTGTTTAGAGCCATTTCCTTCTTTTGTCCCTCATGAAATATTTATGGTTGCGTTTGAAATACCCAATTCACTTTGACAATAGAAAATGGTAAGTCTGATGCCATGCATTGATATACGCACACAGGCAGAGGTGAATGAATTTCAACATGGACAAAAGGATTCTTTTGATCTTGATGGTGTCATTAGGAAACTTTAGTTTGGCTGAACAGGACTATACCTAGACCCATTTTTAACAGACTCATGGTAAACAAAATACTAAGACTGGTTTTGTAATTTGGACCAAAATATGAATCCCATACAAGACCTGTATAACAAGCCATCCTTATTAGCTAAATTTCTGTCTTAAGACTCAGTTCTAACTTATTTCCCAAACATATATTTGTTTCATTTTCATTGCAAGCCCATCTCCATTAAACAGCTCCTCCTGTTGGTTGCTTGAGTGATTACTTATGACAGGTTTCATTGTATGAAGCACAAAGGCAATTTTCCATATCCTTGAATGATTTGACTTTCTGCATGAGCAGGAAACTCCATGAAGCCCAAGATGGAAAAGAATGTCACCAACCTCTGTAAACTCTGTGGGGCCTTCATCACAACCCTTATGAACATTTGAAGTTTTCTGGTAGTCTAGAGAGGCCTCACAAACCATGGCCCGAAAGAAAACATGCAGAGAGAAAAAAACTTTTTCTCTTCACTACTTCTCATTCATCTCTCCTATTTATCTAGCTTCTTTCAGTCTGACTGTATCCCATCTGGTAGGTATAACTACTTTGCCCCCGTGTCTGCCCTGGGATTGTAGACAGTTTCTGGCAGACTTCAGCTTCAGCTACCTAGTTTTGAACTTGCAGAGTCCTAATATTCATAGACTAAAGGGAATTCTTTAAAGATGTACACTTTACCACACAAACTTCCACGTGGCTGGACTTTACAAAAATGAGACAAGCCATTTACAATGCACACTTTACTTCTCTACAGAGGAAAAAGGACAGTAATCTATGCAAACTCCTACATGCCACAGGGTGCTACAACAGTGGTACCCTTAACTCACCCAACAATATTGTTAATATATCCAACCACACACTTAGCCCGGCAGAAGAGTCTGTCCTATCTTGGGGACTCTCTTTCTGCCCCACCACCCCCTCGCAAATGATACAGTTCTGCGGTGATCTGGAAGCCTACTTTTGCCGTCTCCGACTCAAGAAATATTTTCAACACACCACTGAACAGTGCACCGACCCACAGGAACCCTCCTACCAACTCTACAAGAAGAAGAATTCTGCGTGGGCTCCTCCTGACGGTTGAAGTGACAGACTGGACTTCTACAGAGAGTGCTTCTGCAGATGTGCACAGGCTGAAATTGTGAACAAATAGCATCACTTGTCCCATAACCTCAGCCATACAGACCACAACGCCATCCACATCCTCAGAAACAACTCTAACATTATAATCATAGGGGCTGACAAAGGAGGTGCTGTAGTCATCATGAACAGGACGGATTATGAACAGGAGGCTTCCAGGCAACTCTCCAACACCACATTCTACAGGCCACTATCCTCCGATCTCACTGAGGAGTACCAAAAGAAACTACGCCATCTGCTCAAGAAACTCCCTGCTATAGCTCAGGAACAAATCTACACAGACACACCCCTAGAGCCCTGACCAGGGGTATTCTATCTGCTACCCAAGATTCATAAACCTGGAGATCCTGGATGCCCCATCATCTCAGGCATTGGCACCCTGACAGCAGGATGATTTGTCTATTTGGACTCTCTCCTCAGACCCTACGCTACCAGCACTCCTAGCTATCTTCGAGACACCAATGACTTCCTGAGGAAACTACAATGCATTGGTGATCTTCCTGAAAACACCATCCTGGCCACCATGGATGTAGAAGCTCTTTACACCAATATTCCACATAAGGATGGACTACAAGCTGTCAGGAACAATATCCCTGATGAGGCCCTGGCACACCTGGTGGCTGAGCTTTGTGACTTCGTCCTCACCCACAACCATTTCAGATTTGGGGACAACTTTTACTTTCAAGTCAGTGGCACTGCTATGGGTACCCACATGGCTCCACAGTATGCCAACATTTTTATGGATGACTTCGAACAATGCTTCCTCAGCTCTCATCCTGTAGTGCCCGTCCTCTACTTGCTCTACATTGATGACATCTTCATCATATGGACCCATGGGAAGAAGGCCCTTGAAGAATTCCACCTGGATTTCAACAATTTCCACCCCACCATCAACCTCAGCCTGGACTGGTCCACACAAGAGATCCACTTCCTGGACACTACAGTGCAAATAAGTGATGGTCACATAAAGACCACCCTATACCGGAAATCTACTGGCCGCTATACTTACCTACATGCCTCCAGCTTCCATCCAGGACACATCACATGATCCATTGTTTACAGCCAAGCCCTAAAATACAACCGCATTTTCTCCAATCCCTCAGACAGAGACAAACACCTACAAGATCTTCATCAAGCATTCTTAAAACTACAATACCCACCTGGGGAAGTGAGGAAACAGATTGACAGAGCGAGATGGGTACCCAGAAGTCACCTACTACAGGACAGGCCCAACAAGGAAAATAACAGAACACCACTAGCCATCATGTACAGCCCCCAGCTAAAACCTCTCCAGCACAACATCAACGATCTACAACCTATCCTGGAAAATGATTCCTCACTCTCACAGACCTTGGGAGGCAGGCCAGTCCTCGCTTACAGACAGCCCCCCAACCTGAAGCAAATACTCACCAGCAACTACACACCACACCACAGAAACATTAACCCAGGAACCAATCCCTGTAACAAACCCCATTGCCTACTCTGTCCCCATATCTACTCTAGCGACACCATCAGAGGATCCAACCACATGAGCCACATCATCAGGGGCTCATTCACCTGCACAGCTACTAATGTGATATGTGCCATCATGTGCCAGCAATGCCTCTCGGCCATGTACATTGGCCAAACTGGACAGTCTCTATGTAAAGGAATAAATGGACACAAATCAGACATCAGGAATGATAACATACAAAAGCCAGTAGAACACTTCAATCTCCCTGGACATTCAATAACAGATTTAAAAGTAGCTATACCTGAACAAAAAAACTTCAAAAACAGACTTCAAAGAGAAACTGCAGAGCTACAATTCATTTGCAAACTTAACACCATTAATTTGGGCTTGCATAGGGACCGGGAGTGGCTGGCTCACTACAAAAGCAATGTTCCCTCTCTTGGTATTGACACCTCCTCATCAGTTATTGGGAGTGGACCACATCCACCCTGACTGAATTGGCCTTGTCAACGTTGGTTCTCCACTTGTAAGGTAACTCCCTTCTCTTCATGTGCCAGTATATTTATGTCTGTATCTGTAATTTTCACTGCATGCATCTGAAGAAGTGGGATTTTTACCCACAAAAGCTTATGCCCAATAAATCTGTTAGACTTTAAGGTGCCACCGGACTCCTCATTGTTTTTGTGGATACAGACTAACAGGGCTACCCCCTGATACTTTACCAGGAATATCTTTCAAGAATACTGGATTTAAATCTAGCTTAATGTGCATTTTAAGTATATTGTATAATTCAGCAACTGATAATTATCAAGTATATATGTGTTGAAACTAGGACTTGTTCCTTCCTTACCCATGGTCTGCTCAGATTTGACCTTGAACATGAGTCAGTTGAGAGGATTCGTGAGGAGACACAATTGCAGTGTGTTGAGTATATCAGCCATCTCTATTTCACCTGGCCAACCCAGTGCTGTCAAATTTCTTAATCAGTGACTGGTTGAGATTAGGGCATGGATGAGTGTACCTAGTTGAGGCATAGTCTAGGAAAGACTGATTGTGGTTGGTTGAGGGAAACAAATGCAGAATGTTGTAGTCCCCTTGCTGATATGGGTTATCTTGCTGTAGGTACCTAACATTAGTGTTTCATGATGTGCCCTGGCTGCCAATTTTTGTGTGACGTTTAAAGTGTTAGTTTTGACCTATAAAGCCCCAAGTAGCTTACAACCTGCAAATTTGGCAGACAGCCTCTCTTCCTGTCTGATACTGCAGATGTTCTAGCTGGAGTACTTTTTGCTTAATAGGTAGGATTTCCTGGCAGGGCATTTTCCATGGGAAATCTGCTTTCCAACATGCTCCTGCTATGCTTGGAAACACCCCAGATCTGCTGACTGTAAGGCATACTTCAAGACCTATCTATTCTCAAACTCTTGAATTGCGGGTTTCCCACAGGCAGCTCCGGGTCTTCGGTGGCAATTCCGCGGCAGCAGGTGCTTCTGTCGCTCCGGGTCTTCGGCGGGAATTTGGCGGTGGGTAATTCGGCATGGCAGGTTCTTCGGCAAGACTTGGGTTTTTCTTTATTTTTTCTTCTTTGCTGCTTTGCAGCGGGTGGCACCTTTTTTTCTGTGTTTGCTCCCCCCGCTCTTAGAACTTGGCTACGCCACTGCTTCTGATGATGGGGGGAGGGCATTAAATTGCTGAATCTGTAAGTTTATAAGAACTGTATTTCTAAAGTATTTGTCAAGTGCACCTAGACCCTGAGAATAGGCACTCTTCCATTGTTCTAGAGGTGTAAACAAATAAAAACAAGAATAAAGAAGCAGAATGATTATTTTGCTATTGGATGATATTTTACATGTACTCTAGCACCTTTCATTCTTCAAGATACCAAGGTGCTTAAAAGCTGTGGGGCAGATGCTCAGGTGAACTACAGCTCTTTTGTGCTGCTCGAAGTAGCTTGATTTGCCCAGCTGAGAACTTCCTTGGCACATACAGCCCATGCATCCCCAGCCCTCTGCTTGGCCCTAGTGCAGAGAATGTGGCTGAGATTTATGTTCCTCACCTATGCTTGACTGGTGGGAGTTAGAACACCCCTAAAGGTCAGCCTAGAGAATCTTTGCCTGTACCAGTATACAAGCAGAGCTGCCAAGATTCAGCCACCTGTGTATGGGAGCTAATTAATGCACCAGGTACTGCACAGCAGTGGTGAGCAGAGTAGTTTTGCCCCAGGACTTCAGAAGAAAAAACTCTCATTGGCATGAGTCTTTCATTTTTTCATTTATGATTTTTCTCATTCATCCCTTCTTTAGGCTCCATTCTATGACTTTAGAAAGGCATTTCCGTCTAGGAAATAAACGGAACTCTTCTCTTCTTACTCAAACTCGAACCACGTTCTGCCAGGGCACAGTTTTTCACTTTACTACATCAAGGGGCCTATAAAGGTAGAATTAAATTAGCTCTGCAATATGTTCAGCAGGTTGAAAGTCTCAGGCTTTGCATGATTTCTAGTGGTAGTGAGTTCCACAGCTGGGGACTCTCCGTTGGGAAAGCCTCGTCACTAACCCCCACCTCCATGATTTTCTGACCGG
Source organism: Chrysemys picta bellii (assembly GCF_011386835.1). NCBI lineage: Eukaryota > Metazoa > Chordata > Testudines > Emydidae > Chrysemys > Chrysemys picta. Next base: position 40,977,375 of record NC_088795.1, read on the forward strand.
GGCTCAGTCAACACCATCATCTGTACTGAGTGGAGCTGTCGAACTGGAGTAAAGAGAAGCAATTGCAGTCTCTTCAGTAGCCAAACATTAGCCTGTTAGTACTTTCTTGACAAGAAACGGAACCTTTCCAGAATTGCCTTAGTAGCTTTTGTAGAGCATGGAGCACTATTGTGTTGTGCTCTCCCATCTCATTACTCCACATAGCAGGCTCACAGCTACGTAATCAATTGTAATTTCTAAATGACCTTCTATGACAGTCCAAGGCCAGGCAAACTTCTGTTGCATAACAAACAGCACCTCCTCTATCAAAGTCTCTGCTGAAAGAAACATAGTATCAGTGTATCTGCTGTATCTTGGAAGGATGAAATGCTGAGGTGACTGTTGGGTGTTGGACCTGCGGTTTCAGAGAGTGTAGGCTGTTCAAACATGACTAAGCCATCTCCTCCAGGAACAATTTTAATAGGTGTCACCAAACAATTTTTCACTTGATGCACATAGTTTCATAATTTATTTCCTCTAATCTTTTTGTATCTTAGTAAAAACATGCACATTTCAGTTTCATGATTTTGCTAGTAGACTTCTAGTAATTCTTCCCTAGCACTGATTATATAATAATGATGATTTTAAAAGAGAAAGCTATTCAATTTGAAGTTAATAGTACATTTGTAGCCATAAAAATGTGCCATTGAGCGTGTGCTACTGAAAAATAAAGTAAAGGTTTTAATACCTGAAATTGAACACCTATTATAGGTTGAAACCTGACCTTTGGAGGGTATAAAGTTTGGCTTCATCTATAAATTTTAAGTACATTTATTACTGCGAAGAAAGCCATCAAATTAAATGAGGCACAGTACCAACAGCTTGATATTCCACAAATCTGTTTTGATGCATGCCATGTAGAAGCTGGAATAGGCTCTTAGAAGCAGAACATTCATAACATTATGTCCTCCATTAATCACCTTAATTAATGTATCTAGAAGGGACTAATGTGGAGGAATTCATATTTATATTATGCTACAGAAGGATAGCATGTTATACCAGTCACCAAACAAATCCTGCTCTCATGTTCACTTTCTCTCAGAACTAGGGCCATGCAAAGAATCACAAGAGAATTTGAAACTCAGTGAATCTTAGTAGGTTTCACATTTTGTTATAAACTTGATGCTGAAATTGTGTTGGTCAAAAGAATCATTATGGTTGATAAGCCATTCAAGCTCATCAGGGCCACTGATTTTGCATCCAAGTCATGAAAAAGTTGTGGTTTTGCTTGGTAGCGATGTGAAAGATAGGTGGGACTTGGCAGTTTTGACTAAGTTTTTGTATGAGAATTTGGGATTGTTCAACCGTGCATCTCAAATGAAACTCAGGAGATGCAAAAATCTCAGGAATATGAAACAGAAGAAACCCTGCAAAGGAAAACTACCAAGTTTGACATGGCTCTGTTGCATCCTCTAAATATTGTCTATAAGCTCACTGTCACCTTCTGCCTCAAAGTCTTTCGGGGGAAAGAGCACTAAGTTGAGTCTTCCAGGAGGTGTCTAGAAGTGCTAGGATCAGCTGTGGATAGAACCAATGAGTACTGATCCTCTCTACTGGCTAGAAGGCTGCAGAGCAGGCATAAGTCAACCAGGGCCCAGTAAGTAGGATAAAAATGACTGACTGCTTCTTAAAGGGGTTAGTTCTGTATGAAGCTGGGGCAGGGGAGGAAAGATCTTTTAACTGTCTTAACCTAAAAAGCCTAACCTGGTCGGGGTCTAACTCTGGCTGCACCTTTTTGATTGATTCAGTGGGAGTGTTTTATTTGCTTTGTGGGTTGTAAGGCCCAGGTGGGCCATTCTGAGTTAATTATTTGGACTGCTGTTAGATTAGGTGAGCATTGTGAGATGTTCCACTAGCTAAGGTGACCCCATGATAATTGTATTTAAACTTGACATGGTTCTTAGGATTTAATAAGATAATGGTTCCTTTTTGCCCTTGGGTGGGACAAAAGAGGGGACAAAGATTTTGGTTATCTTTTTACAGAAAGAGGGCCTTAGTATTAGCTGCAGGATTGATGTCAGGCAGGGACCTAGGGAATGGCAGGCTGATCCTCCTACAGAAAAGGCCAAAGGGACTCTGGCTATTATGGTAGTATTTCCTTCAGGCCTGAGTCTTCTGACTGTGAACTGCAGGGACTATTTGCTCCATTTCTAGGTGATATTTTTAATCTTTTTAGGTCAGATACCTAAAAGCATCTGAGTGCTTTAAAAAGTGTAATATAGATAGAGAAGCTTCATAAATCTACCTATTAGGTTTTCTGTTGTCCGTGTGACCAGGATTATCAATGTAGGCCTAACTTTCAAAAAAGGCTAGTGTTTTGGGGGCTTGCCTTTTTAGGTGTCCAACTTTGGACATCTTATTGGGCTTGATTTTTTTAGAGGACAAACACGCACCACTTCTGAAAATCAGAATCCTTCAAGGTGTCTTTAGTTGGGCAGCCAAAAAAAGGCCCTCATTCACTAATCAGTTTTGAAAAGTTAGCTGTGCGTTTGTATGCTACTGTTTATCTGATTCAGGGTGGTATATGCTGCAGTTTACTTTATTGCCCTGTAGCTTACTGAATAGATGAGTTTTAGAAACTACTGCATTATAATAGTGATAGAATCTGATGCATTAGAATCCTCAAGGTGAAAACTTGTTATGACAAGCTTGAGATATTACACTTGGATATATCGATTACAGCAGAATCTGAAGCAGCAGTAAACTTGGAAAAAGAAATGATATAATATGGAGGCAATTAACTTTATTCTTATATCATACATTTACCATTATGAATTCACTGCTTTATAGAATCAGCAGAGGATCTGAGCTTGCAACCCCTTGATTCTGCACTAATATTTGTATGTCACTTTATATGGGAAAAATACATGCCAGGGAAGAATTAACTCACTGATAGCTTTGTGGTCTCCAAGGTTTGTCAGATCTTCCTGTCTGTAAGACAGTACCACCTCTAGCAAGGTGCAGAGGCATGGTCTCATGAGTTTGAGAAGATGAAAGGTGAAAAAGGCCCCAAAACAGTGGATCCCAGGCCAGATGTCTTGCCCTCCAGTTCCCCTTCTCCTTTTCTCCCCTTCCCCCAGATGCTGGGGTCTGGCTGGTGCTGTTGCTGCCTTAGTAGTTCTGTAACGTACACTCATGTCGCCTTTGATGGGGTCACATGACTTCTAAGGAGGAAGTAAATGCTACATAGAGCAGAACAAATGTCTGGATATCTTTTAGCTATTAGTTTGCCACGGGCGCATGCCATATAGAGCTTTTATTCCTTTGCTCCTCCGCACTTCTACTGGTCCACTATCCATTTTTCCCACATGGCATAAATTATGCTGTATAATTTATATAGAGAAATTATTGTGGCTATGGTTTTTGGAGTCATTTATATCCATATGCTTCCCTCCTCTGAAGGCAGTTGGGGGAAGTAAAATATAGCCCTTTGTAATGAACATCAATGACATGAAGGATAAAAGGGCTGAACCTCTTTCCAAGTCTAAATTGTACTGTTTTTATGGACAAATAGACTTTGACAACTGGTACTGTTTCGCCCAGTTGTAATTAATCACTATTTTTACTCTTTTTTTTTTTTTTAAATAAAAGAAATGACATGTTTAAAAAAACATATGGGTCAGGATCCAATGCTGCATTTCTGAAAAAGGAAAAAAGCCAAATATCTAAAAGGCTACAGGCCAGATCCTCAGCTGGTGAAAATTGACATAGCTCCATTAAAGGCAATGGAACTACTTTGTTTTATACTACCTTAGAATCTAGCCTTATATATCTAGCAAATATGCCCTTTTTAGGACTAGATTTCTGGGAATAAGTGGCAGACATGTTCTACAAACCCAAATTTAATCCAACAGAGAAAAATATGTTTCTTCTGCATTTCTTGTATGTCCTTTGTGAATTATCTACTCACTCTGGAAACCGTTATGTTTCAAAAAGGCTTTTGAGAAAGAAAAATGGACTTACAGCTGCCCAAAAGAACTATTACAGTTTATGAACTGTTTATACATTTTGAGACAGCTGACAACACTGCTGGTTAAAACCAAAAGTGAGAGCTAAATGTTGGCTTAAGTATATTGATACTTTCATACTGTGTCCAAGATATATTTTGTTCCAGGATCATCATATTGGCCTACTTGTGTTTACTATCCACCACAGTGTATTAACAATATCACAAGAAAGCGATAGAAATGTAAATTCATTTACTTGTTAGCCAATATAACAAAATATACATTATTGGCATAGAATTATTTGGTGGTGGTGTGTTCCTGGTGTGTATAATTGCTGTTACAAACAGTGCCTCAAATGAATGAGAACCAAAATGTTGGAATGAGAAGCAAGGAATCAATCCAATTTTAACTTTGTTTGAGTGCAATCTTCTGCTTTTATTCCCAATGGTCACCTAATAACTTACACTTCCTTTCTGAATACTTTTTGATCTACATTTACTTTACTCATTGCACCAGAACTCTGTATCAAATGGCAATTGAGTGGATGAAAAATGATTTTGTTCACATTGGAGAATAAGTAAAATTACTTACATACCTCAGAACAATAAAGGAGTGAATTAACCTCACTGAGCTTGACCTGTTGTTCCCAGGAGGTTAGGTATTCCTTCAGCAAGGGCTGAATATAAGAGGTGCATGTTGAAGTCTCATCCATCCCATGGACCTAGTTATTGATAACAAATTAGCAAGATCAGCGGGGAAGGAGAAAGTTAGGTTTTCAATATTTGAAGAAATGACTGGAAAGCTATTGTATGGTGGTTAGACTAAACATTGCCTTTTTAGCATTCAGAACTATGATGAACATGTGCTGTTTTGCTACTGTAATCATGATGCTGGGTTTAAAAAAACCGGCCTTCTCTAACCATAGCCATTTTCAGACTCATGTTAAGTGGAGGTATTTTAGTGAAAACTGGGTAAGTGTGATATTTCAATACATGCTCAGCAATTTCCACATAATCTTTGCCTATCACTAATGTCAGTTCTGATTGTATACTCACTATTTATCCTGCTCCCTCGTACTCATTCTTTAGTAGTTTCTGTTGAGGTTATAACATATGACTTTTATGGGGTTCTGGTACTGCTGGCTACAAATGTGTTTTATCTGGAGTCATAACTTACCGGCTTAGTTCTAAGGGCTTGTCTACACTTAAAAAGGTGCAGCGGCACCAATACAGCTGTGAAGACATTACCTACACCAACAGGAGAGGTTCTTCCATCGGTGCAGGTAATCCGCCTCCCCGAGTGGCGGTAGCTATATCAACGGCAGAAGCCCTCGCATCAACATAGTGCTGTCTATACCGGGGGTTAGGACGGTATAAATATGTCACCCCCTTGAGCAATGCAGTTATACTGATATAAGTTGCTAGTGTAGGACCAAGCCTCAATCTCTGTTTTCCATGGGTAAGAGTTTAAAGGAAATTCTCTCTTATCTTTTCTTCCAGCCTTGTTAACTTGTAAGATAGTTGAATATTGCCCTTTACCAGGTCTTCCTTTTTGATTTATGGGATTTAAATCTTTCCATCCCCAGTGTAGCCTATTTGACTCTTATGCATAATCTCATTTACATTGTTCTTACTGATTTCTAGCTGAGGAAGCTCTTCTTTTCCCTAAGGGAACACCATGGTCCTGGTGTATTGTGCATCTTTTTCCTATTGGCTTGCTTTGTCAGATCTAAGAGATTCTTGTCCCAAGGGTGTTCTGAATGACTAGCAAACAACCCATCTATCCACTGGACTCCTTCTGACTGGCAAAGAATTGCTTTGCCTAAATGCATGTGGGCCTCCTCCATCTGCATAAGATTATTCCCATTAAAGTTTCAGTATTTTTCTCAGCTATTTTCCATTAACAAAAATAGAATGCAAAAGGAAGTGAAATTTGGATTGTATTTACTGTTGCTAACAGTTTTGTTGTTACAAATGTCATAGAATAATCTTGCAGGAATACACAGTAGGTGGTAGGCTGGCTATATGGTTTAACTTGAGTCCATAAAGTCTAAATTACGTTACCTTATATTGTCAGATTCAAAACAGTTGTGTGGAACTTATTTATAGCACCAAAAATGTTTATTGAAAAAGAAAAAAAATCACAGTAGGAACCTACATTGTCCATTGTAAGTAGCAATATTTTTCTTTAAATGCTTACCAGCACCAACATTGCTAGTACTTAAAAATCAGTGGTGATGAATCCTTAGTTGGCCTGTGTTAAATGCTGCAATCTGTCATCTTTCTAGTTTGGACATATACAGTCATTCAAACAAAATAAAACAGAAGGGATGTGATCTCTGACCTGTTCATGATGTTAAGTACTATTCAGTGTAAGGATATAACAAGCTGACTCTTTGTGACTGAGAAAAGGAAAGGAAAGAAGTTGCGGGGCAGGGATGAGTTGCTGGAAAGAAGGAAGGCAGCAGAGGAGGATGCAGATGATAGCTGAAAGTAGAGCACAGTGGGGCAGAGATCTTCAGGTTTCGAAGTCTTCTTTGGATGAGGAATGGAGCATGTTTATTTGCATTACAGTAGTGTATAGAGCCCCAGACCCATTGTGCTGGACACTGCACAAACAGTGGGTGTGGAGGAAACAGGCACAGAAATTAAGTGACTTACCCAGTGTTTCTCAGCGGGTCAGTGGCAGAGCTGGGACTAAAACTAGCTCTCCTGACTTCCATTCCGGTGCCCTTGACACTGCCTCTCCACATATTACTCTTAATGCACAGAAGGTAGGCAGGAGATTAGCTGTGGGGTTGACTCACACATCAGAACTACTGTAATGTACAGAAAGGTGTGCTCTGCCTTACCCCTACATGCCCAGCCCTGTGCCCCACCAAGGGAGAAGGGCCACCAAAGTAAAGGTGCTCTACACTGGATAGCATCTATCAGGGACAATATATAAAATGACATTAATGAGGCAACTACCGCCCAATCATGTTCTGGGTTTTTTTTTACGTAGCAGCCAGATACAAAAACTAGAGCTGGGATGAGGTGAAAAGATGTTGGCTTTTGACTCCCGGTCTATAGGCCTATCTTATACTCTCCACGTTTTCCTTGCTCAAGTGTGACCCCTGGACTAAAATAAGTCTTTTCTCTTTTACATAATTCTTGCCTTATTTCTAGGTCTACAAGGATGATATAATTTTAAAATGACGTCCAAACTTTAGCATTAAAACTGAGATAGATGTAAAAGCACACAGGAAACGGGCCACAACCGTGAAGAGCTACATATAAAACTATTTGGGGGGAGGAGGGAACATGAAAAAGTTGACTGTTCAGTTCTTATAAGCATCCAAAAATCTTCCTTTGTGGGTTCCATTAATCTTTACTAGATTCCATTTTATAGTATGTTACCATGAGGATTATTGTAATGGTCTCTTCTAGTTTAAACCCTATGAGTAACAGCAAAAATCCAATTTACAACTGATAACAGGCATTTTGAGATGAGGGCTTAGGCTTTATCAAGCTTATTGAGCTAACAGCATGGGATTTCATGTCAACAACTTCAGCACTGGGATGCACTTGGTTATAGAGCACAAGTGTTACATAGAAATGAAGAAGATGTATCAGAATACGGTTGTGTGTCTTGAAAGCAACTGATGGATGATGTGAAGGATTGCACTTTAATGCCTTCCATTGTGCAGCACTGAATATTAATAATTCTATTATTGTCTTAACTAGCTAGAAACTTAGAAAATAGGCTACTGTTATAACATTAACCTAACGCCACTTGAAATTGAATCTGATCAAATACAAGTACAGTAGAATTCTGTGGAAAGAGGCTCATAGATTAAGACTTTCATGTTTTAAGATTTTATATTATGTGAACTTTCTATATTGCTCATATTAGTGATAGGATCAGTGTCCAATCCAGTTTCTGAAAACTGCTCTGTTTCTGCTCTTGTAAAAGAAGAGTATGAAATAGACTTTGGTCTTGTTATAATTCTCATACCAACTGCTTAAATAATTCTATAGCAAGATATTTAAGGTGTCAGCTGAGATCCCATATGCAGCTTGCTCTTTGGTTGAATATTATGCTTTCTTTGGTAAAAGAATATCTTTGACATTGGAAGAAAGATCAATAAAACCCTTCATTAGTTTGGGTGATTAATCTATGTACTTTGTGGTTGAACATCTGGGGCAACATTTACAATGAGAAGGCCATAAATTTTACTTTTTATTAGCCAACGCTGTTACAAACAGTTTTTCATCTGAAGATCTCCCCTGCTTAGTTCAGAGGCAAATAAATTTTGGCAAGACTTTGTATCTCACATCTCCCCAGGTTTTTTTATTTTTTTACATAAGTTTCTGCAAAAAAAAAATCAGCCATTACTAACTTCCATCCTATTATATAATTCCCCATGTGGCTCATTGTAACTTGCTTCCCATGTCTGCACTTCCTTTTTCCATTTTCTTGTCTGCTAGTGTCTGTGATGATAGAACTTCTTACTACATAACACAATGTGTTACAAAGTTCTCCTTTTTTAATGGTAGATTTTGTATTTGCTGGCTTAACGCAGAATGCAATGTTAGTAGGACAAATGTGCAACATTCAGTTAGTTCCAAACTACCTCTGTCCATATTTTTATTAGCCACCAGTTTGTTTCATTTATTAGTTTAAGGAATTCTTGTACAATTTCAACAAATGTTCACTCTTCTTTTAAAAAGGAAGCCTCTCATACTTTCTGGCTGGATGATGGACTTGCGTGGGTAAGTTACTCTGCTATACTCCACAGGGCTGTGCTGTTAAGATGTGTGTCTGTACCAGAAATCCTCATCTGGCCTTTCTTGGGTCTAATTCTGATCTCTCTCTAGCTTTACATTAATTCCATTAGGTTAATTCCTCCTGATTTAGCCTGATCTCAGTGCCGGATTCCACAAGGTGCTTAAGAATATGCACATGCTTTTATCTTTTACTGAATTGGGGCCTAACTGAGAGCAGAATTTGGCCTAGAACGTGTTGCTTTCCAGATGGAAGAACTGGGAGGAATATTCGGGCAAAGAAATGCCCACTTGAGAAGTGGAATAGATTTTCATTACAGTAAGACTCAGTCACTGAGTATAGCATCTCCTGGGGCATGTTAACTTCTCTGGTTATGGCTGTCCTTCCTGTTAAGAGCTCCTCTTTTTTTAAACCTCAATTTTCTCTGAAACCCATCTGGGGCTTCTCCGACCAACACTTAATTCAAAATAAGAGAAGTCAGCCAGTCATGTTGAAGGCCCTGTTGCTTCCCTATGACCTCTCTCTTCCACCTCTCTCTGTCTTAGGTCAGCCACACACTCTCATTTACTAGAATGGTGCTAATGGTCTGCTCTGATGGAGCCACAATGAACAGCTCACCCAGCGATCTAGTTTGGAACAATACCTCAGATTTTAAATGGTCTTTTGTATGGAACACCCCTGGCAATCTGACTGTAAACATGCCACTAAGCCCTGGTTTACACTATGAATTTAGGTCGACTTTAGCAGCGTTAGATCGATTTAACCCTGCACCCATCCACACGACGAAGCCATTTTTGTCAACTTAAAGGGCTCTTAAAATCAATTTCTGTACTCCTCCCCAATGAGAGGATTAGCGCTGAAATCGACCTTACTGGGTCAAATTTGGGGTAGTGTGGATGCAATTTGACAGTATTGGCCTCTGGGAGCTATCCAGAGTGCTCCATTGTGACCACTCTGGACAGCACTCTCAACTCAGATGCAGTGGCCAGGTAGACAGGAAAAGTCCCGCGAACTTTTGAATTTCATTTCCTGTTTGGTCAGCGTGGCAAGCTCAGAGGTGACCATGCAGATCTCATCAGCAGAGGTGACCATGGACTCCCAGAATCGCAAAAGAGCTCCAGCATGGACCGAATGAGAGGTACTGGATCTGATTGCTGTATGGGGAGAGAAATCCGTGCTATCAGAATTCCACTCCACCCCAGAGGACTGCCCCAGCAACAGAAGCTGGCATTCAATAAGTTTTGAAGTGCAGTGTGGCCTTGTCCTTCCCTCCTCCATCACCTTACCTGGTGCTTCCCTCCTTCCCAACCCCTCCCAAGCTACCTTGGCAGTTATCCCCCCATTTGTGTGATGAATTAATAAAGAATGCATGAATTTGAAACAACAATGACTTTATTGCCTCTGTAAGTGGTGATCAAAGTGGGGAGGGGAGGGCGGTTGGCTTACAGGGAAGTAGAGTGAACCAAGGGGGCAGGTTTTCATCAAGGAGAAACAAACAGAACTTTCACACTGTAGCCTGGCCAGTCATGAAACTGGTTTTCAAAGCTTCTCTGTTGTGCAGCACACCCTGCTGTGCTCTTCTAACCACGTGTAATCAGCGGCCAGGTGATTTGCCTCAACCTCCCACCCCGCCATAAACATCTCCCCCTTACTCTCACAGATATTGTGGAGCACACAGCAAGCAGTAATAACGATGGGAATATTGGTTTCGCTGAGGTCTAACCGAGTCAGTAAACTGCGTCAGCGAGCTTTTAAACGTCCAAATGCACATTCTACCACCGTTCTGCAGTTGCTCAGCCTATAATTGAACTGCTCCTTACTACTGTCCAGGCTTCATGAGCCATGGGAGCAAGGGGTAGGCTGGGGTAGGTGCGACCATGCGGTGCTGCCGGGTGGGAGGGCAGCCTGAGGCAGAAGCCTCCAGCTGGCATGATATTCCAGGCAGGACTGAATCTCCATGAGACAAAACTTAAATAAGAGAATGACCTGGAGTCACTCCCATTTATGTCCAGGTGCCCCTGACAGACCTCTCCAAGGTCGGCCAGGAGCACCAGGAGTCGACGACGATGGCTAGCAGTCGTACTGCACCATCTGCTGCCGCGAAGGCAAGGAGCTGCTGCTGTGTAGCAATGCAGTACCACGCTTGCCAGCAGCACCCAGGAGACGTACGGTGACGGTGAGCTGAGCGGGCTCCATGTTTGCCAGGGTATGTCTGCATGGGTAACCCAGGAAAAAAGGCGAGAAACGATTGTTTGCCATTGCTTTCATGGAGGGAAAAAGGGAGGGGGGCCTGACAACATGTACCCAAAACCACCCGCGACAATGTTTTTGCCCCATCAGGCATTGGGAGCTCAACCCAGAATTCCAATGGGCCGTGGAGTCTGCAGGAACTGTGGGATAGCTACTCACAGTGCAATGCTCTGAAAGTCAACGCTAGCCTCGGTATTGTGGATGCACTCCTCCAACTTAATGCGCTTAGTGGGGACACACACAATCGACTGTATAAAATCGATTTCTAAAAAATCGACTTCTATAAAATCAACCTAATTTCATAGTGTAGACATACCCACCAATAGCCCTACAGTCTACATCAGTAAACTCCAATACAAAAAGCATGGCTTCATTCTTCATTGCTCTATGTCTGCATTGTCGTCTAAAACTGTAAATGTAAATATTCTTCATTGTTTAAGAATGCTTTTGTCTGGGATTTTCAAAATTCACTTCTGCATTCTGAATGTATATTGGAGTACCATAATTCTGTGCACATTTTAGAATGGTACAAATTGAAAACACCAGGTGGTTCAAAACAAAGACTATCAATGAATGCAGAATTCCAGTTTTCCAGTGGCATTGCTAGTGTAGTTTGACTATGCTTTTTGTTCTATAACTATCTCTTTTATGTGAAAAAAACGACATTAGCTGCTCCCACGTGCATTAATTCAGAGAATAAGAATGCCTGAAATGTATTGCATCACTAGCAGCCCAGACTGAGAAATTTTTCACTAATGAAAATGGAATCACAACATTTTCAACTCTCTGATCCTTGGAGGGTAATATTAAAAGTGTGAGTTGCACGTCCCAGCCAGAAAGCCATTTTGTTGTCAGTGCCGGGTGAAAAATAAAGATTTAAAACCAGGGACCAAATCCCTGGCTGATGTAAATAGTCATAGTTCCATTGACTCCAGTGGAATGTTGATTTACACCAGCTGAGGATTTGGCCCTAGAAATACATTTGAGGATCTCTAAGTGTCACGTTCAGGCAGTTTCACAGAAAAACCTACTAAAACAGTGACAGTACAGACATAATAACATGGTCTGGAACCTGCCTGTTTGAGGGATTGCTTCTCTCTTCAATGACATTGGCATCAGTGAAGGTGCTTGAGACACAGACCTTCCATTTAATGGCTGGGGGCTGCTGGCAGAGCATTCTCTAAGAGTTCCTCAGCTCTGGAATTCAGTCTCCTGTCCTTGTTCCAAATGCCTTGAATCTGTTGATCTTCAGTTCACTTTACAAAGGCCAACACTGCAGTCATTGGGACAGACTTGAGGTGTGTGGTGATGAGAGGGGAGGTATTTAGGGAAGTTGAAAGATGGGAACTTTGGTTTTTGGGTGAGGTTTTATTGGTTTTGTTACAAATTATTCTGTTTCTAGGCTCTTACTGATTAACTCTACTTATTCTATGGTTCTTTCAATATTTTTAAGGACTCTTAAAGCCTGAGACTGTTACCTTTCTCTATTTGTTCAACACAAATAAACACTTTACAACTCTGCAATGTAGTTGAAATGAGTACAGTTTCACTGACTATAGTGGAGTTATGTCCACTAACACCAGGGTCGTATTTTCCAGTATTTGTATTTTTGGAACCATCCAACCAACCAGCTGCATTTGGTTCCAGGTACTGTATCGAGCTCAACTATATATCAGTCAATGGGATTGCGTCTGTTAAGACTGGGATTAAGTTTGGCCTGGAGAGAAGATGCAGATGATGCACAGACCAGTGTTCCAGACCAAACCCAAGCCGAAATATCTTCCTAGGTCTGAAGTCTCTCAAATCATTGAACCGGTCTTCAGTGTTAATTGCCTTTCATTTCTGGCATAATTTTTTCCACTTTTTAGACAGCTGGTTCACTAAGACCTCAAACAAACTCTGACTTTTTGGAAGTGATTTGTGGCAGGCAGGCTGCATCTCTAAGGCCACTTTCAGAAAAGGGAGATTGATCTCTTTCCTTGAACCAAACAAACGGTCTTTCAGGTGCAGTTAGCTGCTTGGTTTGCAAGCGCAGGCTGAGTTTCATACAATGTTATCTGTAAGGGAGCAGCTATCCCCCACAGTTCAGAATTAGCAGTACTGTTTTTCATAGAGCTGCAATCACTGCCAACTGCCCTTGTAGTATTTTAGGGACTGATGCATCCCTGAAGGCACAGTACAAATAGAGAAGTTTGTTTCCCCTATAGTAGCCATTTAGATGGCTCTTTTTTCCTAGTGTGATCTCCATTTTTAAAAATATATAACATATGGCTAGACTCCAGTATCCTTGTTCTCATCTGTCTCCTTGTATATGTGAAATGTCTTTTAAAACAGATGATATATATCAATATGACAGTATATATAGTGGCTGTGCTATTTTTTTTTAGCAGCTATGGTTTTTATTTTAGAAGTTTGTGCTATACACAACACATGTTTACAGTACAAGAGAGGAATTTGTTTATATAGGATCCAAACACTGAAAACCTTAAAATTATGAAAATAATTGTACTTTATTTCAGATAATGCTGTGCATTTTAAGAAATATTAGTTAGTATCACAAATAAAAGGTCTGATTTCATATATATTGTGAACTCCAAAATACCCTTCAGTTAATTGGGTGTGAAAGAAATACAGGATTGGGCCCAAACTCTGCTTGCTTGTGTTTAGGGCTCAGTGCTACCACACTACAAACCATTGTGGACATTGATAGAAGAATTGGATTCTATCCCCAGCTTTGCTACTAGCCTGCTGGAAGACCTTGGGCAAGTCACTTCTCCTCTCTGTGATTCCATTTCTCATTTGTAAAACGGGGGATAAAGTTTGAGATCTACTGACAGGTAGCTCTTATATAGTGGTTTTTATTACTTGCTCCTGGGGCATTGCAACTGTGCACTACCCTTTGCTCCAGGGGAAAAGTAATCTGTGCCAGTTCTCCCCCTCTGCACTGCTGACTGGAGCTCTGGTGTAGGGAGATGTGGATGGCTCCACCCCTCCCAACTCATCTGCATGGGCTTGGGGAATTGCAGCCCTAGAGAAGCTGCTCTCTTCCCTCCTCCCTCCCCCCCATACTCAACCTGGGGTACAGGTATTCAGCACAGGTGAGTGACAGTACACCTTACTCCCCTGAGTGGGCACAAAGTTACAGTCTCACCCTTAGTGCTGTACAAGACACAAAGATATTCCTTGCCTTGAAGAGCTTACAGTTAGAATAATCAGACCTAGAGTGCCACTTCAATGGGTGGAAATGGACTGCAGGGGAGTAGATAACATTCAGAGGGAAAGGGGAGCAAAAGCCACCAGGATACAAGGGTTGCCCCTCCTGTCCCAGGCCCCTCCTCTCCTTGGCTTTCCTATTGACCAGACAGAGGGAGATGGAAGTGGATTGGCTCCTCATTCCCTCCTCATTAATTTAAACCCTTGCCTCGCCCCTTGGAGCCTCATGTCTCATTTCTGGCCACTGGACCTTTTGGCCTTTTATCTGCATTGGATACTGGCTACAATTAGAAGAGACAGGAAGCATGCACAGTTAAAGGGATATTGCAGCAAAAGGATTCACTATTTGTTTAGAGGACAGCTATGATGTATAGTAGAAGACTCTAGGTTTACCTTAGCTACTTTTTCTTTCCAAATGTTCTGAAAGAGATTAAAGTAACAAAAGTTTTGCAGAAGCGATTTCCTTCCCCTTCCCCCCCCCCCCTTTCTGACTGCATCGCTATAGTTCAAGGGAATTTCTGTAGGGATTTTCAATCAGTCTGGAGATAGTGAACCCAACTGAAACAATTACTCTCAAAGTAAACAAAGATAGTCTCACAACTTTTCTATGCAAGGTAGAATACAGGGAATCCTTTAGCCAGGGATTATCATTTGACATATTTGGGGCCATTTCTTGATCGTAAACCTTGAAGCTTGATTACAGTACAGGCTATATTTGATGGTCTATTTGTTTAATAAATTCTTCTGTGATTTGTCTGGACAAATTCCCAGCTGATTCATAGCACCTTTTGGAACTGATCCAGCAACAAATCACAAACAGCTTTGTGACTTCCACCAAATGTAAGATTATTCGTTATGTTGTAACTAATGCTCTCTGTGTGGAAGAATAATAATAGAGAAAGAAGAATCACCTTCTAAAAAGACAAAAATCATTCTTTTGCCAGCTCTCAAGTATACAAAAGGATAATGATTAAAAATGGATCACAATGCAACTGCCACTATTTTTTAGTTGGTGTCATTGTTTAATGCATTCAGATTTGCTTCATCTCTAATGCTTTTCTCTTCTGATGAGACAAGTCTAAGTACTCGTGGTTCAGTGTGGTAACAGTGTGCTACTTTCAGTGGAGTGTCCTCTCTTGTAATCATGTGAATCAGTCTCTAGTGGGATGGGATAACCCTCCCCTTCTATTAGAAGTCTGTCAAATCCCTGGGGAGTCAAGAGGCGAAAACTCACAGAGTGAGAGCCATGAGCTAATTCACTTAAAGTAAAAGATGCTTTACCTTGGCATTTTTTGTTCAGTCATAAGTGAGCTATTATAAACCTAGGAAGCTTTCTTGTTTGTAAACGCAGAGTAATTCCCTATTGAGAAAACTAACATACTTGAGTATTAATCAGTATAATGTCAAGTATCAGGGGGTAGCCGTGTTAGTCTGTATCCACAAGATACAAAAACAATGAAGAGTTCAGTGGCACCTTAAAGACTAACATTTATTTAGGCATAAGTTTTCGTGGGTAAAAAACCCCACTTCTTCAGATGGAGTGAAAATTACAGATGCAGGCATTATTATACTGACACACAGGGCCGGCTCCAGGCACCAGCCTGGTAAGCAGGTGCTTGGGGTGGCCGCTCCGGAGAGGGGCAGCACGTCCAGCTATTCGGCGGCAATTCGGCGGACAGTCCCTCACTCCCGCTCGGAGCGAAGGACCTCCCGCCGAAGCCGAATTGCCGCCGCAGATCGCAATCGTGATTGTGGCTTTTTTTTTTTTGGCTGCTTAGGGCGGCCAAAACCCTGGAGCCGGCCCTGCTGACACATGAAGAGAAGGGAGTTACCTTACAAGTGGATATAATAGCACCAACCAGTGTTGACAGGGCCAATTCAATCGGGGTGGATGTAGTCCCCTCCCAATAATTGATGAGATGTCAATACCAGGAGAGGCAGAGTTGCTTCTCTTCATGTGTCAGTATAATAATGCCTGCATGTGTAATTTTCACTCCATGCATCTGAAAAAGTTGTTTTTTTACCCATGAAAGTTTATGCCCAAATAAATCTGTTAGTCTTTAAGGTGCCACCAGACTCCTCGTTGTTTTAATCAGTATAATGGTGTTTGGGGTGGTGGTGCCAGAATTCATTTCATGAAGAAATCTGGGCGGTGTCATCAGATGACATATCATGCTAAATATAAAAATGACATCACACCATACTATATTAGGGATTATAAAATGTGTGTTATGAGCCCAATCCAACTCCTAGTAAAGTAAATAGACGCCCATTGACTTTGAGAGTTGGATCAGGCCTTGTGAAAGGATAATCTGATTTATTGTTACAGCTGTACATACCAGGAGCAAATGATGTGCTATGAGTCTGAATGACTTCTTTTGAATTAAGACAAACAGAGAGAACAAATAAAACTATTGTGTGTGACAGGGAAAAAACCCAGAAGCATTTGTTATTCACTCTCTAACAGTTACATCTGGATAGAAAATGGAGAGTATCTCTCTAGTAACAGCCATCTGAAATTGATTCAGAGCCTTCCTCCCTCTTCCCCCATAGGCAGTGTTATATATTTAAAGATCCAGCACACAGCATCTCCTCCTGTATTTGGATTGTTTCATACACCATAACACATTCCACAGTCTGTGATAACCATCCAGGTTGAACTATGATACTGCAAAATATTTTCAACAAACTCTGCCCATTCTTATACTGTCTTCAGTAGAAGTCACAGACTTATCCATCAAACATGTTGCCCTCCTTGAGCAAATAGGGGACAACTTTAAAGTTGGCATTGAAATCATGTTAAACATGACAGATTTACATGAAGCCTGGTGATGTTTTAACTGCTTTGGGATTTGAGATGGCATGGCCTTAAAGCCCTTGGGTATTGGGAATGAAGGAAAAAAAGAGAAATTTTTAAAAGTATTTCATTTAGAAACTGTTTTCTGTACATAGGTATTAACATAGGTAAAGGGAAATTTCTGAAGAATACTCTCAATGACTACAATGCAAAGAAATTTAAATAAAATAGAGAAGTGCTGAAAATGGTCATTAGATGAAGTTAAAATATGTGATACAAATTTGACAAAGGCCAGGAAAAAGATCAAGTGCATAGACTACAAGCTCTGTGGGGCAGAGATTACTTGTTTGTTCTGTTTTTGTGTAGCACCTATCACAATGGGACCCTGGTCCATGATTAGGGCTCGTAAGTGCTATTGTAATGCAAATAATAATTTGATTGTTCTCTAACCCAACTTTACCTTCCTTCTCACCTGATAACCTGGAGAGTGAAGAACAGGTGTGATTTAGTTCTTTTTAAATTTTGAGTTTTCTGGCATTAGCATCAGTAACATTATTTAGGTGTTTTTTAGAAATGTAGGGTCGGGTGTAAGCCGCACGACTCCTGTTGACTTAAATAAGAGCCACAAAGCTTGAGCATTACATCGAAAATTTGCCTCCAGATTACACAACAGTTAGATATATTGTCCCCTAAATAGAAAAGACCAGCAATCTTTGTGTTAGACCTGACTTTGGCTTTGCGTCTGATCTTACACCAGTGATCCCAGAGTATAATTCCATGAAATCAGTGGAATTACTCTGGTGCAAAAATGGTGAGATCAGAAACTGCCCCTTGCCCATTCAGTCAAATCCAGTGCATGCACATGCGGAGGAAGTATGTTAAAATTCTATTTCTTTTTTTCTTCGTATGTTAATATAATCCTGATACAAGCTTCTTTTAACAGAAATATTCTCATTTATACACTTCTGCCAATGACTTTTGAAACCAAATTCTTAGCTGTCTTTATTCTGCTGCTTGGAGGTTTGGAGTGTATTAACTTTATGAACTTTATGGAAATTACTGCATTTTAGAGGGATTATCCAATTATCCACTGCAGGTCTAATACAATAAATCTTATGCTCAAGCCAACCATTAATCAGCAAACCCTCGTAGCAATGACAACTCTGTACTTTCCAGTGTCCAGCAGGCTTAAGACAATATCCATATCCCTTCCCTTGACTTCATTTCTTTGCTCCGAGCTGCAAATGACCAATTCTTGTTATTGTTCCAGCATAATAATTGGAATTGTATTTACTATCTTCTTAGAGTGCCTTCACCTTCTTAATGTGGATAAACCCCTAACTGGTCACGACTGATTTTGTGTAACAGGGTGAATTCTTTTTCCCTCTGATGTGAAATTATTGTGTGTAGATTTTGGTCCTAGGCAGATTTTCTTAATATTTTCTCCTACTTACTTTATCCAAATACACTTCGATCTTTTTAGTTTCTTCTGGATGTCTCTTAGGATTCTGTATTACCACAAATGAAACAAGGTGTGACAGAGATACCAAACACTGTCTCTTGAGCTACTTGACCTGCTGCAGAAAATTTGTGCGGATTGAAAAGAATAAATGTAATAATATGCAGTGTGAAATGTTGCTGGTTGTCATGGATTTCACAATCTTACCTTCATTTTCACAGCCCTTTTCAAGTACTGTTGTAAAATGTTGCTGCAAATTGTTTCCTTTCTGGGAAACTGACTTTCCATTAGTGGTAAAAATTTGCAAAGTTCCACTTAGTGATTTTCTACATATACACAAACCTAGTGGAAAGCTCCAATCTTGTAAGTTTTTTTACGTACAAAAGTTTTCCATTTCATTTTTAATCAAAAATTTTACAATTTACTGTTTGGTTAATTATGATGTCTGCATAGCAAATGTGTTTTATCTAGGGGAGAATGAAATATCTAGAAAAGCAAGAATAGGAAATTTTCCTTTTGAACTAAAGCTACATACGCAGGTTTTCTGGTCATATTTCTTCCTAATGTGTGACCACGGTTGAATGGATTATGCACAGTTAAGAACATGGCTGACAGTCTTGTTCCTCCTCAGTGTGTGGGTGGTGAATAGTTACATGCCACATCAGAACCTGCACAAAACCAAAAAGGCAATCGTATAGATTTGGAAAGATCCTAAAACCTATCGCTGCATGCAGTTGAATGCAAACAGTAACAAAATTCTAAACAAAAAACTTTGTAAGGATGAAAATGGAAAGTTTTTAGGAGATGAGAAAATGATTTTAAAATTTTTCAAAGTGCAATATTATATTGGAAGAAATGAGGGAAATGTTCCTTGATGAATGTTTCATTTATGGGTCCTTCAGTGTGTTTCCTTTTATTCACATTCCAGTAGATGGTGCCAGTGTCACAAGTAACATGTCCATTCTCAGTCGGTTTGGAAGACCTTTTATTTTGGAGTGGGCAGGTGGTGGTAAAATTGAATCCAGAGCTTCCAGAACTGTCAGTGGACATGTATACATGAGCAAGAAAGAGTTCTGTGCCAGAAATATCTCTTTGCAGTTTTGAGGGTACTGGGCTTTAACTGCTTTCTAATTCATTCTAACTCAGTAGAAGCTTAGATCAGAGCAGAAATAGCTGATATGAAAGAATTTAGGAATGTGCAGGCGGTGTAGTGTACATGATCACAGAACATTCTAAAAAAGAAACACTGGCAACTTCTTGTCTTATATCTTGCGGGCTTAATGTCTATAAAAAAAATTAAAAGAAACTGGCAAGTGCTAACATTATCCAACGTTCCCCCTTTACTATTATGAACTTGTTACAATTGTAGGGAGGGTTGGTGAGGCTTTGATTCAGCTTACAGTCTATATCAGCTTTTAGCTGGGTAAACACTACTGTTGAAATGAGAAGGAAAATCAGATGATGCCTTGTGTAGGAAGTTAATGCTGAGTGATGTTTTCATAATTGCAGCAATAATGGCGTAAGACTTTCAAAGCTATTAACATTATTGTCCTCCAGATTTTACTCATATCTGTTCCATTTTATTGAAGTATTACCTCTGAGTTGGAGAAAAGAGGGGGATCAATAGCTCTGTTCATTGAGATGAAGTGGGAGATAGAATTTTCCTCAAAATAGTAAGGAAAACACCTTTTTATTTGGCTTCAGCATTTCACTCTGTCATATGTAGGATGATATCACAGCTACCTAGATATTGACTTTGCTGGGCAGTGGAATGTTATAGGTATGTCTAATTTCACACCTTCTAACTAAATGAGATTTTGGACAATATAAATAAAAAAGCTTGGGGTGGTTAAGATAGGAATGTGACGTTGCACTCTATATGATTTTATGAAAATATGCAAATGTAACTGGGATATGTTTCATGCAAAAGGTCTCTACAAAGCTTATAAACTACTGAGTGTGATCATCCTATTTGTATAAATGTACCACTCTTGTATCTGAACCTAGAAATATGAAATATAACTCTGAGGGCCTATTGTAATTATGCAAAGTGTGGGCCATTAATGGTGGTTTGAAATCTTGAAGACTCCCATTAACCAGAACAATTGACTGAAGATGGCTCTGTTTTACCTGTAAGTCTTACTGTATACGTGTGTGCTGGTAAGTGGATAATGAAGTCTTACAGTGACATGTGATCATGTCACCTGAACTGGAATCCATCTTTAACCTGGTGCTTTTCCATTGAGAGGGGGGTGGGAACCCAGAGGGACAAAGGATTTCTGCCTTATGCAAAAGATATGTAAATGGGTGGAACAGAGAAGAAAAAGAGAGCTATCATGAGGAATCCCCTAGCTACCACCTGAGCTGGAACAAGGGCTGTACCAGTGGAAAGGATTGTGCCCAGACTAGGAAGGCATCCAGTCTGTGAAAGAAATATATTAAAACATCTTTCAGGGTGAGATATTATCTGTACTCAATTGTATTACTGTATTAGGCTTAGATTTGAGTGTTTTATTTTGCTTGGAAACTCACTTTGTTAATATAATATATAATAATAATAATAATAATAATATATGGAGATATCCTATCTCCTAGAACTGGAAGGTCATCAAGTCCAGCTCCCTACCTTCACTAGCAGGACCAAGTACTGACTTTGCCCCAGATCCCTAAGTGGCCACCCTCAAGGACTAAGCTCACAACCCTGGGTTTAGTAGGCCAGTACTCAAACCACTGAGCTATCTCCCCCGGTTACTACTTGGAACCACTTAAATCCTACTTTCTGTATTTAATAAAATCACTTTTTACTTATTAATTAACTCAAAGTATGTATTAATACCTGGGGGAGTGGGCAAACAGCTGTGCATCTCTCTATCAGTGTTATAGAGGGCAAACAATTTATGAGCTTTATACAGGGTAAAACGAATTTATTTGGGTTTAAACCCCATTGGGAGTTGGGCATCTAAGTGTTAAAAACAAAAACACTTCTGTCAGCTGCTTTCAGTTAAGTCTGCAAAGTTGGGGCAAGTAATTCAGACTCTGGGTCTGTATTGGAGCAGACGGGAGTCTGGCTCAGCAAGACAGGGTGCTGGGGTCCCAAACTGGCAGGGAAAGCAGGGGCAGAAGTAGTCTTGGCACATCAGGTGGCAGCTCCCAAGAGAGGTTCTGTGATTCAACCTGTCACAAGGAATGATTTAAATTTAAAGTAAGAAAACCTACCAGAGGTTTTGAGAGTTAGAAAATGGCAAGCCTCATAGATCTAAAGTGAAAGTTGTGAAAATATTTTTGAAAATGTACTGTCTATTTCTTTTCTTTAAAAAGAAATCCTGCAAACGTTCACTGAAATAAAAAATTGAATCTGGCTAACTATGCATTTGTTGTTCACTTTCTGCCAGTATTCCAGTAAACAAGTTCACTGACAAATATTTGGAAAAAACAGTGACCATTAAGCATCTATTAGAAAATAATAGTGGAAAACAAATGTTGAACTTGTAAATGTCATTATCTGCAGCTTGAAACCAATTTCTGAGAGTTCCCCATCATGTAATCAGAAAATAAAATCATTCTCATGGGAGCTATATGTCCAATTAAAACCGACTAGGCACAGCTTGGATTTTGACTATCAGTTTCTCTCACAAGAAACTGATTGTGAACCAATGATTAATTACCAAAGTATTACTGACCAATCGGTAATTACTGACCAGTGATTAATTCCCAAAGTTACTCAGAAAATAATTAAGAATATTTAGTAATGTTGAGGAAATCTTATGAAAACAAGCCCCCAGGGGTGGAGTCCACAAATGCCAATGCCATTCCAGTGCTATGAGCTTCTCTTCTAAACTGCTGTTTCAAATACTCCCCAGAACAGTAGGGCAAAGAGACAGAGAACTGGCTAAAATGACCAGCTGGGAATCCTCCTTGCACAGGGATGTTGTAAAGCCAGCTCAATGACATACGCTTTTGGCCTTCCTTGTATGGCAAGTGTGCTTGGAGCTTGCTATGCTCCTGAGATCTTGGGCTGGCAGAACAGCCTGAAGCCTCAGGGCTGCTCTAACTTGCTCTGGGGTCTGAGCAAACCTCCAGCTGCCCCAGAATTTAGATGTGGAAAACCATGGTAGAAAATGACCAAAGACAGTACTCCACTCAGAGTGCTAAGCAGAGCTTTGGCACCCTCTGGCCTACTAAGTCTGTTACTATCTGATGGCTGTTTGACTATCCATTTAAGCGAGTAGGTGGTCTCAGTCCTTTCTCTAGTGGATAAGTAGTGCCCATCACAAACCTCAATTGATATTAATAGAGATGCCTTTGTTAATGTTCTCAAAGGAGAGACCAACCAGTGATGGGAATGGGAAAGCAAATTCATCAGAGGTGGGCCCAGAGGTGGGCCCATCATGTGAAGATTGGTGGGGGCATTGTTTCCTGAGGTCTCTTTCAACCCTAATCTTCTATGATTCTATGAAATGCCTCTTGATTGCCATTGTTGTACCTGTTCTCTAGCTAAAAACCAAATAGAATTCTCTTAAGGTGGCAGGCCAATGATCTTCACAAGCAATAAAAAAAACACTAAAAATTAAGGGATAAAATAATAAACAGGATGTACCTTTAGTATCAGGGCCAAATTCGCTGGAGGGTCTGTGCCAACAGAAGCTGTCCAGTTGTCTGGCAGACTGTGGTGGGGTAGCTGCCCCACACAGGGAGGAAGGGTTAAAGCAGGCCAGAGGGAGCCTGCACAGAACCCTCCAATTAGAGGAGGGCTCACTAAGTGAGCCAGTCGGGAGGTGGCTTGTTGCAGGGGCCATATATAAAGAGCTGATCAACACAGCAGAGGAAGTCTCTCCCTGGCCTGCTAGGAAGAAGGACTGGCTGCCTAGGAGCACCATGACTAGAGCAGTGCTGGGCAGGATAGCAGAGCAGAAGGGGATTTTGGCTGACCACTGCCAGACTGAGGCCCTGGAGGAAGGGCAGATAATGTGCTAGGCTGCCCACACTTGCCCTGAGGGAAGTGGCCAACATAGATTGCAGTTTGCCCCTGGAGGGACTAGACTGGTGACTGCAGCAGACCACCAAGGCGAGTGGCGGGACTATGGACTGACGGTTCCCCCAAAAGGTGGGAAGACAGCGGGGCACTGCTGGCAGGCTTGCCCAGAGGAGGATGCCGTGGTCTAAAGATCGACATGGGTTACAGAGTGGTGGAGACAGCAAAGTGGGAGTAATGGCGAGCAAGAGGAGGGTGCCCTGTGGAAGGCGCCCAGAGCTAATTCCAAAACAGCTAGTAGGAGGTGCTATGGTGGTGAGTCTTGCACCGCTACATAGACCATCTGGTGGTGGAAAGTCTGAAAATGTGCTGCTGGCCAAAATGGAGGCCCAGCTAAATAAAGTCTTGATGCACCCTTCTCCACATTTCCCAGTGGAGATTAAAGTTGTCATTTAATTGTAAAGTCTGCTGAGTAAGGTGGCAGTGGAAACCTGCCCCTAAATTAATGTCATAACTGCTAATTTATGTTCAGATGTACTCATGCCTCAAAGTTTGTGTCAAATGTATATCTATACAAATAGGTTAATCCACTTCACTAAAAGGCCATTGGGACCACTTTTGCAAATTTACTTTACCACATAGAACTTCCTGCTCCTCATTCACGGCATTGTCTTTGCTACTGGTCTAGCTTTGGAATTTCTTTTGATGCTTTATTTGCTGGTCTCACTAAATAGCATAGAGCTCAGTATTGCCTCTGAATGATGTGTTATACCAAAGACCTGCACCAGAATAACACATTTAGCTTCTTAATCAATTACACAGGTATGGATGCAGCAACAACTCTTTGCTCACTTTGGGCCTGTCCTGCTCCCTTTGTAGTCAATAGGAGTTTTGTTGTTTGCTTTAGTAGGAGCAGGTTCAGACCCTATGTTTGATTCAATTATGTTACAAACCTTAAGCCAAAAGGATTAAAGATAAATACAGAACCAATCAAAGGAAAGTCAAACAGCAACCTATTCTGTATTCCAAGTGAGTGAGGTCAGTGCTTCTCTTGTGGAGGGGTGTAAACATGTGGCACCCCTCCTTTATCCTGTGATGTTCTTTCCAGATGGAGAAAGTCAGTGTGTTAGCTAGGTCAACAGCATTGCTTTGAGCATGTTGACTTTCTGCAATGTTTCTGATTGCTGTTTGTTTATTTGTATAACCTTGGAACTGCAACCTTTTGCTTTCCAAGAGTGGTGTGATGCTGAGCTGAGTTAATGGAAAGCAGGACAAGGGGAGGGAAGTGGGAGCTGTATCATGTTTTAAACATTTGAGGGCTGGATCTTTGGCCCCAGTAGAGTCCCTTTTATGCCACTCTGATGGCACATCTGCCTTAACTTGGTGTGACCCAAGAATCTCTTGATGGCAGAGGGCATAGGGAGACATAAAGGTACCAGGGATACCCTGGGTTCACAATGTAAGGTCTCTACTGAAAGAAGGTGTTGCACTGGTGGTCATAATCATTGTGAGATGTATGTACAGAAAATACGTGAGGAGTTATGTATATATGCTGAAATTGTGTTTACTAGGCCTGGTAGTTTACAGGCAGGTCACTCAAGGTAAACACTTTATGAGACAAACTTCTGCAGACAGGAGATGGGGGACACTTATCTCTCTGCTGAACCATTGTGTATTGTCTTGCAGCTGAAGTCTATTAGCACACAGTCGAATTCTCTAATTAAGGGCTTGCATAGTCTTCAGAAAGAACTTAACAAGAAGTGGTAAACAGTGGTGGGGACCCCCTGTTTTCAAGTGAATATCAAAGGTCTGGTCTCGTATATCTGGGGGTGCAGAGACACCCTGGAATCCTTCAGTCTGTGCAGACAAGTTGCCAACAGGCTTGATCTTAGAAAAGGGGGATCTCAACCATTCTGGTTGAAAATTCTGGGAAAAGGACTTGGGATAACTATCCTGTAGGAGATAAGGGAACGTTTTGTGAGTTAAGTTCACGCTCTGGAACATGGTATGATTTTTTTAATATGTAAGCACTTGCTTCCAATATGCTTATTTACTATCATTTGAATCTCTGTTCTTTGACAATAAACGTGTTTTCAGTATGAATATATCTAAGTGCTGTGTGTTAAGTGGAGTGGTGGGCCTGAGTTGAATCTTGTAAGCTGGTGTGTGTACTGTTCCTTTGAGAGCGTGAATCTGAGTTCTCTGGCTGCTCAGTGGAACAAGGGCTGGGCACTCCAGAGGGACGCTCAAGAGGGCTTGGGGGGCCTGCGGCTCAGCTCTTCCCTCCTGCCACGATCAGCTGTTCAGCAGCATGCAAGAGGCGTTGGGGGGGGATAGGGCAAGGAGTGGGGGCAAGAAGAGGTGGGGCAGGGCCAGGGAGAGGCAGGGTGGAGTTGAAGGCTTGGGGAGGAAGGGGTGGAGTGGGGGCGGGGTCTGGGCAGAACAGAGGTTGAGCACCCCCTCTCCCTGGGAACTGGGGAAGTCGGTGCCTGTGGTATAGAGCTGGCATCCCGGAAGTACAGGCAACATCAGAGGTATGCCCTGGAGAGGGCTTGAGGCCAAAATACTGCTGCATTCTGGCACTCCTCAGCTGCTACAAATTAGAGCAATTCAGACACTTCTCTAACTTGTGCTGGTTGAACTGACCAGCCCCAGGATCAGGTAGGTATAAAGCTGGCATTAAGCCACATATCTCCCACAGCCTTCGGGTACTGGTTGGAACACAGCTGAGCTGGACTCAGGGCTCACGAGCTTTATTTTATTTATGTTTTGACTCCTCACAAATTAACCCAAATGAGTCTGCAGACCAGGTGGGTAAAGCACCTGTTTTGGTTAATCATGAGAGCACAGCTATCTTCCTTAAAACACCAGACTAGGGCAGAAGCTCTAGAGAATTGGGAGCCAAGACAACTTATTAATGTTCACAAAAGAAATGATTGATATTTGTATGTATCAAATCAGGTAAAGGTCTGATAAAAGGTAGGTCATCATGCATCTCATGGTGAAGATACTTGCAAAACAGAACTGTTTAAATTATTCTTTACTTTGATGTAATCAGGAACCCTCTAAGATTAGTTTCCTCCAGCAAAATAAAAACCACACAGTGTGGCAGGATCAGAAATTTTGTTTTAAATCATCTCTAGATAAACATTCACCATTCAAAGATTAATTCAAAAGGAGGTATGGATTATTGGTCAACCTCCAGTTTGTCTTGTACAGGCAGTATTTATCATCCTCACACAGAGGACTAACTTGTTTTTAATGCATCAAGATACAGGTTTCCGTTTGAAAAATCCACTGACGAGATGGTTTATTTGGGCAATACTTGTAACTGTAGGTTAGGTCACCCATCTTTACAAAACTGCAGTTGCACAGTTGATTTTATCAGTAGCTAGTCTGAGTGTGATCCAGGTCAATAGCAATTAAAAGTTGCTACCATCTGCTGGCTGCCTATGGGGCTGATCCAAAGCCCTTGGCAGTCTGTTGAAGACTTTCAATTGACTTTAATAGGCATTTGCTCAGGTTTCTAAGGGTCAGATTTACAAAGGTATTTAGGTGCCTAAAGATGCTGATATCCACCTAGTGGGGTTTACAAAAGCACAAGTGAGTTAGGCACTTAACTCCCATTCACCTAAATGAATGAATTGGTGGGTTGACTTTAGAACCAGACTTTGCCTTTAAGGCCCAGGTCTGCACTGGGACATGGCAACTCAACCTATCTGTGAGTTCCCTGGCATGTGAGTGTATAAATTGCAACATCTTTTAATAATGCCCAACTCTTGTATAGCAGTATTTCCATCGCTAGATCTGACAGTGCTTTACAAACGAGGTCACTACCAGGATCCCCACTTTACAGATGTGGAAACTGAGGTACAGAAAGGTGAAGTGACTTGCCCAAGGTCACCCAGCAGGCCAGTAGCTCCCCTCTCCATTGACGGTTAGCTGTGCAGGCTGGTGCAGAGGCTATAGACCCACCCAATTTCTGCCCCCTTCTGTGTGATTGTCACTGCTCTTTATACAGAATTTATAGGGTTGAGCAAGCACCACCTGACAAACCTGAGGTAGGTTCAAAGCTGTGGCAGGAAACAGAACCCCAGCCTGATAAGTTACAATGGACCCCCACACTCCCCTTTTGCTCTGGTGCTTTATGCCTGATTTTAAGCCTAGTCCCCTCTGCTCCAGCCCAAAATGGTCCCCAAGCAAGACACTGCTAGAAATCAATGATTTTATTGAATTCCCATGAATCGCTATTAAGCATTTGGTAGAAGTTAGGTGCTGGAACTAGAGGTGTGGGGGGTGCTGCCACACAGCCTGCTTGACGTGGTTTCTGTTGTATACAGGGTTTACAGTTTGGTTCAATGGTTCT
Source organism: Chrysemys picta bellii (assembly GCF_011386835.1). NCBI lineage: Eukaryota > Metazoa > Chordata > Testudines > Emydidae > Chrysemys > Chrysemys picta. The sequence goes on from NC_088795.1 coordinate 41,005,185, forward strand.
CAGCACTCCCACTAGAAAAATGGTTTCAGCATCCCTGTGCTAGTTGAGAATATAGTCTATTTCCAATCTAATTGCTTCCCACTCCTGTAAGCATAGTTCAGCAAACTTCTGGAATAGAAGAAGTTGCAGGTTTTTCTTTAGGGTCAATGGCAACACAAATGAGCTTGGTCCACCTCCATAGCTGACCAAACTCTCCATTCAGCAATATATAGAGGGGTGACCAATAGCAGAAATATCTCTCCACCGGACTGTAAAGCCATTTTCTGTTTTGCTACCTTGAAAACTGCGATGTCTTCCAAATAATGGCCATCATTCAGCAAAGAAATTGCAAACTGGTAACATGACCCCTGGGAGGCACTGACACACATACCCTCTATACCCTGGAGAACTGATAACATATTTTAATTTTTATAAACATTAATACATGTATCTTAGGTTATTAGCCTCTGCTCCTTCCTCAGGGGCTGCAAAAGTTGTCTGAGAACCAAGGATGGTCTAAAAGTCGCATTCTTTGAATGCTGAAAAGTATCAATATTGTGGCCTTCTGCACAAAGTTCTGTTATGTGGGGCGATTTCTCTGCTTCTTCCAAAGTGGAGAGGGAATGCCAACTTGTCTTTGAATTGGCAGGACTTTTGGCTGCTGGGAGAGCAGATGGAGAAGGACCCTGAAGGACCTGCTCATTGGCAAGGACCAGAAAAACGAGGAACAGTTTGAGGTTCTCAAGGCATGGAAGGATCAAGTTCTTTACCAGGAAGAGATGCTGATGAACAGGATGCACACCCCAGGGAATGGGAGCTTTCCCAAAGGGAAGCGAAGCATGCCCTAATGGAGAGACTGATGCAACTGGTGCCCAAATGAGTTGCCATGACCACTGGTCCTCTATGGGAACTGGTACCATCTCCACCATTTGCTGCTGCTATTCCTCCTCTAGCTACCACCCAAGTGCTGCTGAGGCAAAGAATCTCCACTCCCCATACCCGTGAGTGACCAAGGAGGAGCCTGCAGTACTTCTGGGACAACACACTCCATTGGCACCCAAAACCCCTTGCAGGGGAACCATGAGTATCCGGGAGAGGAACGATGAGCCTGTGGCATTCGCTGAAACCCAAGAAGTGTCTGTCTCCTAAACAACACACAGGAGACATCCCTGGCTGTTTTCATGAACAATTTTCCACAGTCATTCCCCGCCCTCCCCTCTTGTCAGGCGGGGAGGGGAAGGGCAAGGAGACTGTTTCAGAGACATTGACATGGGACCATTGTTCATGGAATCCGACCCGTTGCCTTTTGATTTATAGTTCCTTTCTAAAAAGTTTCAATTTTGCATTCTATGTACCACTTTTAATAAATGTAATACATGCCTTGACTTGTGTATGACCCTTCCTAAGTATGATGAATATAAGATATTTTCAGGTTCAAGATTGGGTTCAGGTTCAGCACATAAATTTGAATAGTGTCATAGTTTAGTGCCATCAGACTGCAAACACTTTCTGGCCCTACCCCTACCCCCGGTCCATAAATATCTGAATTCGAAAGAATAGACAGGAGGGATGGGGAAAGTGCATTCCTATGTGCTTAGAAAGCACTAGTAGTTCTAAAAGCAACAGAACTCACAGCACATAAAATGGGTAGATGTGACACTCTGTATCTCGGGGGAACATCCTGCACCCCCATGTTCATCCTTATAATATGATTGTGTGGTATCCAATGCAAAGTTTTTCATGTTGGGGTCTTCGGAAGGCTCATGATGCACTGAGCATTGTTGTTATAGTAATGTTATAGGTTGTAATTTCATGTATATAGTTATGAGGCTGAAAATGTGTCCTCATGGGTTAAAACAAGCCCAGGCAAAAACTCTCCCAGACAGAGGCCCAGGCAAAACTCTCCAGGAGCAGAAGGGCAGTTCGCACCTCATCAGGGCATGTATGGGACAAACCCAGCCCAGCCTCACAGGAACAAAGGACACTGGCCTAGGCAGCAACAAAGGATCTGTTGGACTCTTGAGTGAGTCACCCCCCTTCCCTTGGTCAGTTTGGGGCTATGAGGAAGTAATGCTCACCTGACTCTGAAGGGAGAGGGGGGCTAAGCCAAGAGGGAAGGAAGGACATGATAAAAGGGAGAGACATTTGCCGTGCTCTCTCTCTTCCACCTCCATCTACAAACACCACACCCAAGCGACTGAAGCGCTGATCAGAGGAGAGCCTGGCTGAAGGGCAACCAGCCAGCCTGTGGTGAGAAGCATTTAAGTTGTAAGGGCACTGAAAGTATTAAGATCAGCTTAGAATGTGTTTTGCTTTTATTTCATTTAACCAAATCTGACTTGTTGTGCTTTGACTTATAATCACTTAATCTATCTTTTGTAGTTAATAAATTTGTTTATTTTACCTGAAGCAGTGCATTTGGTTTGACGCATGTCAGAGACTCCCCTTGGGATAACAAGTTGGTACATATACATTTCTTTGTTAAATTGACGAACTTATATAAGCTTGCAGCGTCCAGTGAGCATAACTGGACAGTGCAAGACGGAGATTCCTAGGGTTGTGTCTGGGACCAGAGATTTTGGCTAGTGTTATTCGGTTCCACAATCCAAGCAGCGGCTGCCCAAAAGTGCTCACTCGCATAGCTGGGAGCAGCTTCCCTGCTAGAGGCTGTGTGGGAACAACCTGGGAGTGGGGGTTCTCACTGCAGAGCAGGGTAAGGTTGGCTCTCAGAGTCAAGCATTGGAGTGACCTAGCAGATTACCGGTCCAAATAACACCAGGGGAATGTCACAGTAGATAAATGTCTTTATAGCTTTGCTCATACCTGGGACAACAAAACAAAAAATAACCAAAGGCATTTGCCTCTGCACAGTGATTCTATGGTCCCTCCTCCTCCCCCCGCCTAACCTTCCAGTTAGTGCTCTGTAACAGATGGTAAGTGCACTTAGCACTGCTGACCATGAACAGTGAAAAGAAAAAGTGATAATTCCCACCCCTAAAACAGATTGAGTGCTCCCAATAACAGTCTTGTAAACAAATGTGGATATGACACAAAAGCATTGTACAATGATTGCAATGCAACTTGGCCACCACCCTTCATAGCACAAACCCAAGCCCTAAGGTGTTAACCCAGTGGAGATGCCCTGTTAGAAATATCTGTAATGAGTGAATAGTCACAGAAATGAATGGCTAATGACTGTTGGGCTACAGGCGAAAAAAAACCCTCACAAAACTATGTATCCCATGTTCCCTTGTGCTTTTCTAGCACCTGCGCAGGGTGTGGAGATGTCCCTCGGCACTGGCAGATGTCACCCTCTGCTTCCTTGATGTTCCAGGAAGTGTACACATGTGGCAACCCTGATTTCCCTGGCCTGCTGGGACCCATGACTAGCGTGCACTTGGGTGAGATCCCACTGTCTATATGGCGTTTGTAACCCAGACCTGTCCTGTGCTCACTCTGGATGGAAGCACTCCTCTTTCCCCTCATAAATGTTGTGCAGTGCACCGCAGGTGACGATTATGTGACTGGCATTGACCACACGGGCATCCAGATGGGTAAGTAAACAGTGCCAACCAGCTTTCTGCCTACCAAATGCGCACTCCATGACTATTCTGCACCTACTGACTTTGTAATTGAATTCCCTTTTTCCAGGATCATTGGATGTCAGGACATAGTTTCATGAGCCAAGTTAGGAATGGATGCATGAGATCCCCCCAAAATAACTTTGGTATAGACGCACCATAGAGCACCATGTTATTTCTGGGTTCATAAAGTCCTTCTTCCTCCCTCAAAAACAATCCCAATCTCCTCAGCACACTAGCATCATGAAACTTTGTAGTGTTCCCCACAGTGGTATTAATGAATCTGCCTCTATGATCTGCCAAGCCTTGCAGGATGAGTAAATAGTAACCTTTTTAGTTAACTTACTCGCTTGCCCCTTTTAATGAGCAAACTATTGGGATTTGGGTGCCATGGATGGCCCCTTCACAGTTAGGAAATCCCATCCTCTCAGATTTAGCTATTTCTGTAACTTTGCTTATGGCAACCACCTGTAGGTAAAGCCGTGTTAATTGCAACGCAAACCTGCATGACCCTAACAGTGGACTTTCCAACTCCAAGATGGTTTGCAATTTGCCAGTCACTGTCTGGTTTTGCCAGTTTCCACAGGGCAATAGTCACCTGCTTCTCCATTAGTATGGCTTTCCTAAATCACATGTTCTGGTGCAGGAGATATGGTAAAAGCTCCTCACACAGCTCCATGAAGGTCTGTTTCCTCATTTGGATGTTCTGAAGCTACTGCTCATCATCCAAGGTTTCCAAAATGGTGGGATCACATTGTTCTGGTTCTCCCACACCAGAAGTGACAGTTCATCCATGGTCAAACTATGGTAATACCGGCAGTTACCATATCTGTTTCATGGGACCTGATTGGATTGTCATTCAGCCTCATGCCCAGCAGTCTGGCATGTTGGACTGTTCTGTGCAGGAGCAGAAACAGATCATCACCCAGTTGCTCCAGGTCTTCCACACCATTTGGGAGGAGGACAAAGTGAGCAGGAACTGCCATCAGTGAATGTCTGAAAGTGGAGGACTGTACCAACAACATGAATCAAGGTGGTTCCTAGAGTGTCTCCTGTGACACACAGAATGCTGGGATACTGCCCCTGACATGGTAGTACTAATATCACGTAATCTCCAGCACAGCAGTTGGCCCGGGTCTGGGGGAAATATGCACGCCAGTATAGACAAGGCTTTAGTGAGTGTGAAGGCATGCAGAGTCCTCTGTAGGGTATGGAGAGAAAACCATGTGATAGGATGGGAAAGTGTGTCACTAGTTATGATTCAATTGTAACAAAGTGCCTGGGGTTATTCTAGCAGACAGCATGTGTTGATCCAAGATCTGAAATGGCATATGATGTGAAACCTACAGCTGCTGGATGCTGGTTTTGATTTGTTGTTTGGGAGCTCAGAATAAAGGGGATAACTATAATTGCTTGGCCAAGGATAGTTGCTATCTCGCCAGAAGCATGTCTGGAGGATTTGCCTCCTTTTCTAGTCAATTTAAGTAGCTCTTTAACATACCAGGATAGTCTTGAGGGAAAATGCTAGTCAAGGAATGTGGTGGTGGTGAAATGGAGCAGTGTTTCCAGTATTAAATCCCACCCATACATATTTCTCATTTGCCCTGAAATGTAATTCCCAAATGGGGACGGTCTGGCCACTGGCAAGGACAAAATTTGTTAATAATTTATTGCTATGTATATTTATTACTACCTGTTTGTTTATATAACCTTGTTTTGTGTACATAGAAGTCTAGCCCTTACTTTCCTATAATAATGTGCCTTTGAGTGGAGTTAATATAAAGCAGATCGGGGTAAATGTGTGGGAGACTGTGAACGTTAACATCAATGGCACTTGCTTTCATTCACTTGGAAGTCCCTAATGTGTTAGGCTACACAGAACTAATATTTCAGATCAGAGGTGACCAAATATGCACCCTTTTAGTCAAAACCACACACACACACACACACACACAAACAACCCTACAGAACAAGGATTCAGTGGAAGAGGCTAGGAAGCAATGAAAAATATCTACTCTGACAAACAGATGAGGAGAACTACTTGTGGTTCCATAGAGTATATATTACTGCCTCAAAACCCTACATTCCTTAGCTATCATTATAAAACCTTAATGTTGGAGCGCTGTTTCAAAAGATACAATATGCAGATGTTCAATGTGGGCTCATTTTTTTTCCACATAACAAAATAACTCTCTCTATATGTGCTATTATCCTTGATAAAAATGAAAACCAAAATATTGAAGGGTTGTATATCCTTAGAAAAGACATTTTGATGATCAGTTGTTTTTCTTCATTCGCTTCAGCCTTTTCTCCCTGAATGTACACAATGGGCAGGGACAAACTCATTCTAATTTTGAACCCATTTAAATGTCATGGGTATGAAATTTTGCCCCATACTTGTTGGGTTTAGAAGTAAATGTGGGGTGTGTGTGGAGGGGAAGTATTTAAAACAGAAAGGTGAGAAAAATGGAGCTGAGTGGAAAAACACTGTGGGGAAAAAAAGAAATAGAAAGGAATGCTAGAAATAGCTTAAAGGAAAATTCGTGTGTATGTATGTGTATATATAAATATATATAGATCTTATAGATCTATAGACCATCTTCTTGTGCTGGTTCAGGATTTGGGCAGCTTCTTCTATCTCACCGACTCTGTAGGTCCTCCTGGGCTGCAGCACACATGGGGGAAAAAATGGTGGGTGCTGAGCACCCACCGGCAGCCCCCCTATCAGAACCTCCCCCTCCCACCAGCACCTCCTGCCTGCTGGAGGGCCCGGCTGATCAGCACCTCCCCCTCCATCCCAGCACCTACCGCTTGCCATGGATCAGCTGTTTCGCGGCATCAGGAGGCGTTGGGAATGAGGGGGGAGGAGATAAGGGCACAGCATGCTCAAGGGAGGGGGCGGAACTGGGCAGGGAAGAGGCAGGGCAGTGGTGGGAAGAGGCAAGGTGGGGCAGAAAGAGGCGGGGTGGGGGCAGAGTATGGGTGGGAAGAAGCAGGGTGGGGGTGGGGCCTTGGGGAAGGGGTGGGTGGGGGGTGGGGGCAGGGCAGAGCAGGGTGGGGGAGCACCCCCCAGCAGATTAGAAACTCGGTGCCTGTCCTGACTTGCAGATATGCTGAGCCCCTCCAGAACTCTAACTGATGTGAATGGGATTGAAAGGGTTCAGTCAGCACCTTTGAAAATATGGCCCAAGATGCCCAAAATCAAACACCCAGAAAGTGAGGCTCCCTAATTGGAAGGCACTTTTGAAAATTGTGGCTATTGGTTTTAATCATTTAGGGCTATATTGAGAATGTTAAAACTACGGTGGCACTGAACTGGGTGCAGAGATGCACACTCACCAGAGGCATTCTGTCTGTGGAGGACAGAGGTGAGTGAAAGCCTCCAGCAGTGAGAGGGAGGCACACTTTGAGGTGGCAACTGCTGCACCCTTTACATGTGTTCAGTATGGGCTGGTATTCAACAGCTGGTGGACATGGAAGAGGAAAGGCCACTGCTCACCCCGCTAACTATGGTGTTCCTGTGTGGCCTGTAGTGTTGCAGAGGGCACTAAGTCTCTTCACCTTGCGGGCAGAGCCCACAAGCACTGGGATTCTGGCAGCCCTCTGTGCAGGGGTGAGGTCAAGATCCCTGTGCCCACTTTCTTTTCAAGAAGAATGTTGATAAATTGGAGAGGATTCAGAGAAGAACCATAAGAATGATTAAAGGATTAGAAAGCATGTCTTATATAGATTGAGCTCCTTGAGTCTGTCTATTTATCTTAACAATGAGAAGATTAAGGGATAACTTGGTTACAGTCTATAGGTGTCTACATGGGGAACAAGTATTTAATAATGGGCTCTTCAATTTAGCAGAGGAAGGCATAACATGATCCAATGACTGGAAGTTGAGGCTAGACAAATTCAGACTGGAAATGAGGTCTAAATTTTTACAGTGAGTTTAACCATTGGAACAATTTACCAAGGGTCGTGGTGGATTCTCCATCACTGACAATTTTTAAGTCAAGATTGGATGTTCTTCTAAAAGATACACTCTAGGAATTATTTTGTGGAAGTTCTATGGCCTGTGTTATATAGCCTTGGAATCTATGAATCCCCTTCTCTTTTGTACACTAGTGCAGACTTTGTCCTTTATGTGGCTGAAGGGACTTGAGTCTGTGGAGAAGTAAGAGGAAACAATTTTCCAGAATAGCCGTTTAGCATTTAGTAGGAAGAGGGCCATCCCTGCCTGTGTGATTTATAAAGGTAGTCCCGTTAGCATTCCCATTGGAGTCAAGGGACTTGTCGTGACTAGGATTTGATCCAAAACAGGATTAGCAGAAAAGGCATTATGTTTCACCAAAAGAGTTTGAGGGGGAATAGAGAAGGGTGATTAGAAAAGCCTCACACTGTTTTGTTGTTGTTGATGTATGTATGGATTTATTGAAGTGGCTGCAGCGTGCTGCTTGCTGTGCAACGTACAAAAGGAGACATGGTCCATGCCCCAAGGAGTTTACAATCTCAACAGCAGGCAAAATTTGGACACTTGAATAACCTGGGAGATCTGAAGGGCAGTGTTTAATTTAGGGCATGATCCTGGGCCCATTGGGAGCTTTCCCCTTGACTTTAACAGGACCTAGATTGCCCCTTTAGAATATCTCTTGTTTTCTTTTAATATGAGTTAGTGATAGTGGTTTTGCTGACAAGGGTTAGCATACGTAGACCTCACAGAAAGCGTTCTAAGGAGAGATTTAAAAGAAAATTGAATATGTGGGTGGATAGTACAGGATGGGAATTCCAAGCGTAGCAGGTAAATATAAATAAAAGTGCCTTTTGTTATTTCCTTTTCTCAACAATACCACATAAAGCAGGGGCACAGTTAGTGATAATAAAACCAAATAGTAAATGAAAAAAGGAGCACTTCAATATAATGTTGACAACTGAAAAAAATTAAAAAGGACAATTTAATATGAGGGTTTGCATGAAATTATTTTTCATTAAACAATCAAAGCTTGTAGTAATGCAAATGAAATCCATTTTTAGCTGCAGGAAATTTCTACAATTTCAGAGGAATAAAAAGAAAAATGAGAATAATATCATGATGGTAATTTCCAGTAATTATAGAAAGGCATAATTGCACAACACAAGTCCTAATCAAAGCTCAGAAGAGTACTTTGACAATCATTAGAATTTCAGAGCTATTAGCATTTACCTTTGTCATCGGGCACCACACAACAAGCATTATGAATTTCATGTCAATCTCTCTAGCATAATTTCCTAGATCGAATATCAGTTTATACCAGCTAACCACACAGATTAGTTTAGCTACATGGATTTTTGTAATGTATTTTTGAAAAGAACAAGCTTTGTTCAGTGACTACACTTGGATAAGTAATTTGTCCTTGAATGTAGGTTGCTTTGGAAGGTATCGGGCACTGTCCTGCAAGTCCTATATGTGCAGATCTTCCGTTGACTTCAGTTAGACTTCCACATATGGAGAGTTGACAGGATCAGGCCCTTCATATTAGTTGTCTATTTGGATCAGGCCCTTTTGATGTTGTCTGTTTCTCCCCTGAAAACATGGAAAGACAGTTTGGGTGTAATTTTCTAGACTCAGTGTCCGGCATACCCAATTTGTATGCTCATAGGCTAATTTAGTAATAATCTAAGTGTTGTTAAAAAGTGCAGGTAACTGCTCAGACTAGTTGCGCATCATACTGCCTGTTTTCACATACATTCACAGTAACTGCATGCATCAGTAAGGTGTGCAACTGTGTATAGACAATTTAGAAAATCAGGCCCTTTAGGTCAAATTTATAGTTGCCTAATCTGTTTATAATTCATTGATGTATCCTGATGATACACTATCTCAAGGAGGAGGAGCTAGGTTGCTCTATTTATTACTCTGTTTATATAGGGTGGAGCTACAGTACTTTTATTTCTGTTTTATGGGTAAAGTATAGTGAGTTTTGCTGGCTTCAGATAGGAAAAACTGGTCAGTTAGTTCAGCTGACAGTGCATTTATCTTGAATTTCTAGAGCTAGAGACCTGGATAGCACCAAACATGATTAGTCCTTGGAAATTAAATATTTTAACTGGAGAGGGGTGGGTAAAAGCAATATAATGTGATGAGTAGGATTGGGGAGGGGCCAGGCTTTCCCAAATGAAAAATGGCATCACTAAGATTAGTAGCTGAAAAATAACTAAAGTGCATTATTATTTCAAAAATTATTACAAATATTTTCAGTGAACAAAGTTTTACCATACTCAGCAGACGAAGAGTCAGGTGATTAAATGTAATTTGCATAGTAAACAGTATTGAGGTTAAAATTATCTGTTATAAAACAAAACGATCTGTTCCATAAATGTATTTAACCAAACATATATGGACCTTCTTAGTTCTTTCCAGCTTCCCATATATACATTCCATCAAGTTTTAAACTTAATATCTCTTACTAACAGTTTGTTTTTTAATAAATTCTAATATGTACCTAGTCTTTAGACATATTTGTTATTAGGACTTTCCAAGCACTGGCTATAAGATAGGAAACTTATTGGTTTGGACTTTGGAGTCCATCAAATTAAGATATAATTTACCATGTTGGATCTGGGAGCCTTTCCCCAATATTGGAGGTAGCTGAGATTGAATAATTTTACCTTTTCTCAACTGACTCATTGCACTTTTCTATGCATTGTTCACAGGATTGTTTTTGTCGTAGCAACTTACTTTTTAAACACACCATTCTGACACCTTGACAGTTCATGCGTTAAGTCAAACTTTATAACTACTGGCAGGCAGTTATTAGATGTATTGCACTTAATTAACTTTGCACCTAATTACAAGCAATGCTGGCCGATTACCAAGGGCATAAATATATTAGTGCCCCAACTGTCAAATCATGAAAATGGCTGTTTGAACAAGTCAAGCAAAAGCAATTACTGCATTGTGTGTAGTGAAATCTAGCAGAGAGCACTGAGAGGGATGAACTGTTTACTATTTTCAGGAATTTAATTGTACTCTTTGCATTTCAGATGACCCAGGCAGCATAAAGCATGAGAGAAAATTTTGTTCTATCTTTATAAACACATATATACTGTTTCCTGGTTATGGAAGGGAAAATAAAAAGTATAGGATGGGTGCTGACATACTACTTCTAGTCGTTTAAGAGTAACTTTAATTAGACAACATTCCTGTGTGCCTGGAATGCCCTATATAACTGATAAGGTTTTAGGATTCCAGTTTTGTTTATTAAATGTTTAACATCAAGTGTATTTTACTCAGATCATAAGACAAACTCTGCTCAAAATTACATTTGTGCAACTGTTGTGGACTTTTCAATTGCATGGGTACAACTCCCATAAAGCAGGACTTGTATAACTAGATGTGTATGAAGCAGAGAATAGATTTTTAAGAACTCATTTGACATTCTATAGAATTTTGCTTTTGTAATATCACAGGAAGAAAATATCTAATCTATACCACAGAATCCTAAGGAGTACAAAATTTGTGCTTACTGAAAGGAGAAGAGGAACTTATAGAGGTTCTTTTAATTTGGTAGGCCACTATATTAAAAAATAAAAAGGTAGATCACCAAGATAGTCTAAGTATGATTTGCCCATGTGTATCTGATTTCTATTTCATATAGGTTGGTGTACATTCTCCTCTTAATAGGTATGTGAAACTTCTGTTTACAAATAACTAATGGGTGTTACACATGTAACAAGAAGGGAATATTCACAGTTATTTCTGTGGCAAGTCATCCAAGAGAGCTTGATTGTGGAGAAATACTGAGAATTGTAAAGTTTCATCATTTCCTTCATTGTGTGACATTGGGATGTCTTAGTGTCTAAAAGAAATTTCTTTACCATTTTAAGCAGCAGAGAGGCCAGTATAGCAGGGAAATCTTTTGTAACAAAGGGAAAATTTTCATCTTCCAACAAAACTCAAACCTATTTTATTCTGCTATGCACAAGAAGACCTGAAGACAAAACATATTTGACTGTTCTAAGACTCCCCTCTATATTTCCTTAACCAAGGCTGCTGACAGACTGCATCCTTTTGCTTTGTTCTAGACATTTACGATCCAGGACCCAGGTCGCATTGAACCAGTGTCCTATATTGGCCCAAATAAATAAATAAATAAAAATGGTCACCAGAACTTGACTTTGCCAGAGGCAAATGTTAAAAAAACAGAGTGAGTTTTAATGTGGCACTAAATTAGTGGCTTTAGGGCTTGTCTGCTGTTTACAAGCTATGAATAAAGGAGACTGTGACTATACATGTAAACCTTTCCTAGCCCAGATCAGCCATTCACTGTTGCTCACTTCTAAATAGGCTGTCTTGTTGTTCTGCTAACTCATGGAATAAGTAGGTAGCCTTTTAACAAAAGTTTTTGGATGCTTTTGAGATTGTGCTTGCATGGGAAAGTCAATTGACTTTTCTGTATGCAACAATGTAAAACAGAAACTGGGAGATAATGTGTTTTCAAATACATTACCTCACTGCAGAATATAACTGCTTTATGCATTAAGATCTTGGGTGGTCAGCAATTTTGTCCAATGTAAAATTAGGGACATAATGGCAGAAAAAATAAACCTGAGCAGGAAAAATGTCCTGATGGCATGATTTCAGGAAAAAAAGCACTGTCATTCAACTGGGCTTTGGAAAAGCATTCTGGCTTCTTAACCATGTCTTATTGCGGTAGTCCTGAGCTCAGCCCAAGGGAGAAGTTAACCCCCTGGTATTGACTCACGGAAAGCTCCATGCATACTTGCCTGACTGAAATTAAGATGAATCCATAGATCTTAACCTTTCAGGTCAAGATGTATGCCATTAGCCTATAAATTATATGGCATGGACCCAACTGAGCAATACAGTGAAGTGTATTACAGTAGGAAAACATGAAGTAATGTGGACTTTTGAGTCCTTTGATTATGTAAAAAGTGTAATCCCAGTTTCATGATTCAGTACACTGTATCTCAGGGGTTCTTAACCTTTTTTTCTTTTTGAGCCTCCCCCCCCCCCCCCCCCAACCATGCTATAAAAACTCCATGGTCCACCTGTGCCACAATAACTGGTTTTCTGCTTATAAAAGTCAGGGCTAGCGTTAGGGGATAGCAAGCACGGCAATTGCCTGGGGCCCCATGCCACTGGGGCCCCCATGAAGCTAAGTTGCTCAGGCTTTGGCTTCAGCTCCCAGCTTCAGCTCAGGGCCCAGGGTTTTAACTCCATGCAATGGGGCCTCAGCTTTCTGCCCTGGACCTCAGAGAGTCTAACACTGGCCCTGCTTGGCAGACCCCCTGAAACCTGGATCCCTGGTTGAGAACCACTGCTGTATCTGACAACTTGCAGTAATAACTCCAGGTTTATGTAGAACGGGTAAATTTGGTTATTAAATAAACAGCCCTTGCATTTGGGGTTAGTTAAGAGAGACAGATGAGACAATAATGACAAGTTACTGTAATAGTCTGTTAAAAATGTAAATGTACCCCAGGTGCTCACCTACTATTGTCATATGGGCCACTCTTCATTTTTGTTCACTTGCCCTAGACTTAAGAGATATTAATTACAATATCTAAACGGATCACTTTGCTAAATGTTCCTTCTTGCAATTCTAATGTAACGGAAAAATTGCATTGCGCTCCATCATGTGGAAGGCCTACCTCCGAGACGTATTTTTTCCTGTTCTCCAGAACATAGTTGTTACTGAGCATCATGGTAGAGGGGCAGACAGCAGGAAGTGAAGTATGGTGAAGGTTTCTACCATTGGTATAGGACAGTAGTTCTCAAATTGTGGATCGGGACACCAAAGTAGGTCCTGACCCCTTTTTAATGGGGTCGCCAGGGCTGGCATTAGACTTACTGTGGCCTGTGGCCAAAGCCTGAGCCCTGCCACCTGGGACCAAAGCTGAAGCCTGAGGTGGCTGGGCTCAGGTTACAGGCCCCCTGCCTGGGGCTGAAGCCCTTGGGCTTGGGCTTTGCCACTGCCCTCCGCACCCTCCCCCACAGCAGCAGGGCTAGGGCAGGCTCAGGCTTCATTCCCCTCTCCTGGGGTCCTGTAGTAATTTTTGTTATCAGAAGGGGGTCATGGTGCAATGAAGTTTGAGAAACCCTGGATAGGACTTCACTAAACTCTTGGAGCCCTGAAGTTTTTCCACATTCATAACATTTTCCTTCATGGAGGAATGAAAAACTAAAACTGGGCTATTAGCTGTACTTATTGGGGCTTTTTGGTCATGATTTTTAAAGGCTCAAAACCGTAGCATTCTGGTAAAAGAGGGCCTTTTGAGATCTAAGGAGATGATATATGTATTAAATCTTTTTTGGAAGCCTCCAAAAGAAAACTGGAAACTCCAGAGATACACAAAAACCAATAGGTATGTGGAAACACTGCCTAGACCTCACAAACCCTTTTTTGTTACTGCAAGCACATACTTGATAGTTTGATTTTTTTTTTATTCTTTCCATCTGAGTGCATTGTACTATAGGAAACTAATTGACTTTGACTCCATTGCTTCTGTTCCCAGTGGGATAATGCCAGTAATAATTCTTTTATTGATTGTTTAGAGCAATTAGTGGAAAACAAATTTCCCCACAGAACAGATAATTTAGTTCTGTTACTGTCTAACATTAAAGCTAAACAACTTGTTATCTTAATTTTTAATAGGAAACACATTCCATCTGTTTATTATCTGAAGCAAGACAGGTTACCTCATCATTAATGTCATTGGTAATTAGCATTCTTGAGCTGCCACCATCTGCACCAGGGGTTGGCAATCTGTCAGCAGCTTGGAGTGCCAATTCTGATTGTGACTTTCTGTGCCAAACAATGGGCAGACCATATGTGATCCTGAAATTTGTAAACAGTAGTTGGCTAATGTCAGTTAACTAGGCAATTTTGTTGCATGTTTGACTACTGCCTTGGAAGGACATGAGACTTTAAACCTTCAGGGCGAGACCCACTCACTGGGTCACCAGTACTAGACCCACAATGTCACTCTCAATTAATCAGGTTTCTGGTGGCCACAGAATGGCTTTTGTTTTTGTTCTGGAAGAGGTTTGGGATTGAGTTTTACTTGGAGAGACTGGGGCTTATTATCTCACATTCCATCAGCATCACTGCAGACCAAGATAACCAGCAGATAAACTCTGACATAGCTCACAAAGGCCTTGTTAATTGGATACCCTTCTTAGAGGTCATATAGTAGATAAACAATTTCTTATGCGGCCTCTAAATTTCAAAGGATGTATTCAATTTTTCTATTACACTGAGATTTTCTTTTTAAAAATGGCCTGAAAAAAGTAGTTCTGTAATCTATAGGCACTGATCATGATGTTTTATTGGATTTTCTTTTATTCTTGATTTGAGAAAACAGGATGGATTTGTGTATGCTTGTACTGTTGACTTTTGCTGGAGAACTAACCCCCCCAACCCCCCCCCCCCCCCCCCCCACACACAAAACCTCAAGACCCAGGGTAGGTAATAAAAATAGATTCTGAAGGGTCAGAAATTCCTATTTGCAGCAATGTGAAAGCTTATTTAGGGAGAGTTTTTTTAAAAAGTGGAGGGCTGACTTTCATACTCAAATTTGCATACACCGTTGTTATAAATCACCTGATTTCACATACAAATGGCTAGCAAAGTGTCTAACTAGCCATTTTCACCTGACTGATGCATCCAGTCCTAGGACCAATCCTATTCAACTTATTCATAAATGATCTGGAGAAAGGGGTGCATCCAGTCATGTCAACAACGTGTAAAAATATAGGTACAAAATCGAACTGGTCCTTTTGCATATGATTTTGAAGTCTCCATAAAATTGTGGCCTGGTTGGTGTTATATGGATCTTTAAATACACATGGCAGATGAAGCTGTATTGATGGTGTCTTTTGCTTGCATATAGGGAATCTTTTTCATTGCTATCAAGGCAGACAGCAGTTTCTATGTGCTCAGGAATAGAACATAAGAATGGCCGTACTGGGTCAGACCAAAGGTCCATCCAGCCCAGTATCCTGTCTACTGACTGTGTCCAATGCCAGGTGCCCCAGAGGGAGTGAACCTAACAGGTAATGATCAAGTGATCTCTCTCCTGCTGTCCATCACCACCCTCTGACAAACGGAGGCTAGGGACACCATTCTTTACCCATCCTGGCTAATAGCCATTAATGAACTTAACCTCCATGAATTTAACCAGTTCTCCTTTAAACCCTGTTATAGTCCTAGCTTTCACAACCTCATCATGCAAGGAGTTCCACAAGTTGACTGTGTGCTGTGTGAATCCAGAGAATCCAGGAAGTTTTTGGAAAGTGTAGGGGACAATTTCCTGGTGCAAGTTTTGGAGGAACCAACTAGGGGCAGAGCTCTTCTAGACCTGCTGCTCACAAACCGGGAAGAATTAGTAGGGGAAGCAAAAGTGGATTGGAACCTGGGAGGCAGTGACCATGAGATGGTCGAGTTCAGGATCCTGACACAAGGAAGAAAGGAGAGCAACAGAATACAGACCCTGGACTTCAGAAAAGCAGACTTAGAGTCCCTCAGGGAACTGATGGGCAGGATCCCCTGGGAGAATAACATGAAGGGGAAAGGAGTCCAGGAGAGCTGGCTGTATTTTAAAGAATCCTTATTGAAGTTGCAGGAAAAAAACATCCCGATGTGTAGAAAGAATAATAAATATGGCAGGCGACCAGCTTGGCTTAACAGTGAAATCCTTGCTGATCTTAAACGCAAAAAAGAAGCTTACAAGAAGTGCAAGATTGGACAAATGACCAGGAAGGAGTATAAAAATATTGCTCAGGCATGCAGGAGTGAAATCAGGAAGGCCAAATTACACTTGGAGTTGCAGCTAGCAAGAGATGTTAAGAGTAACAAGAAAGGTTTCTTCAGGTATGTTAGCAACAAGAAGAAAGTCAAGGAAAGAGGGAGGCAACCTAGTGACGGAGGATGTGGAAAAAGCTAATGTACTCAATACTTTTTTTGCCTCTGTCTTCACAAACAAGGTCAGCTCCCAAACTGCTGCACTGGGCAGCACAGCGTGGGGAGGAAGTGACCAGCCCTCTTTGGAGAAAGAAGTGGTTCGGGACTAGAAAAACTGGACGAGCACAAGTCCATGGGGCCGGATGTGCTGCATCCAAGGGTGCTAAAGGAGTTGGCAGATGTGATTGCAGAGCCATTGGCCATTATCTTTGAAAAATCATGGCGATTGGGGGAGGTCACGGATGACTGGAAAAAGGCTAATGTAGTGCCCATCTTTAAAAAAGGGAAGAAGGAGGATCCGGGGAACTACAGGCCAGTCAGCCTCACCTCAGTCCCTGGAAAAATCATGGAGCAGGTCCTCAAGGAATCAATTCTGAAGCACTTAGAGGAGAGGAAAGTGATCAGGAACAGTCAGCATGGATTCACCAAGGGCAAGTCATGCCTGACTAACCTAATTGCCTTCTATGAAGAGATAACTGGGTCTATGGATGAGGGGAAAGCAGTGGATGTGTTATTCCTTGACTTTAGCAAAGCTTTTGATACGGTCTCCCACAGTATTCTTGCCAGCAAGTTAAAGAAGTATGCGCTGGATGAATGGACTATAAGGTGGATAGAAAGCTGGCTAGATCATCATGCTCAACGGGTAGTGATCAATGGCTCCATGTCTAGTTGGCAGCCAGTTTCAAGCGGAGTGCCCTAAAGGTCGGTCCTGGGGCCGGTTTTGTTCAATATCTTCATTAATGATCTGGAGGATGATGTGGACTGCACTCTCAGCAAGTTTGCAAATGACACTAAACTGGGAGGAGTGGTAGATATGCTGGAAGGTAGGGATAGGATACAGAGGGACCTAGACAAATTAGAGGATTGGGCCAAAAGAAACCTGATGAGGTTCAACAAGGACAAGTACAGAGTCCTGCACTTAGGACGGAAGAATCCCATTCACTGCTACAGACTAGGGACCGAATGGCTAGGAAGCAGTTCTGCAGAAAAGGACCTAGGGGTTATAGTGGACGAGAAACTGGATATGAGTTGATAGTGTGCCCTTGTTGCCAAGAAGGCTAACGACATTTTGGGCCGTATAAGTAGGGGCATTGCCAGCAGATCGAGGGACGTGGTCATTCCCCTCTATTCGACATTGGTGAGGCCTTACCTGGAGTACTGTGTCCAGTTTTGGGCCCCACACTACAAGAAGGATGTGGAAAAATTGGAAAGAGTCCAGCTGAGGGCAACAAAAATAATTAGGGGACTGGAGCAGATGACTTATGAGGAGAGGCTGAGGGAACTGGGATTGTTTAGTCTGCAGAAGAGAAGAATGAGGGGGGATTTGATAGCTGCTTTCAACTACCTGAAAGGGGGTTCCAAAGAAGATGGATCTAGACTGTTCTCAGTGGTACCAGACGACAGAACAAGGAGTAATAGTCTCAAGTTGCAGTGTGGGAGGTTTAGGTTGGATATTAGGAAAAACTTTTTCACTAGGAGGGTAGTGAAGCACTGGAATGGGTTACCTAGGGAGGTGGTGGAATCTCCTTCCTTAGAGGTTTTTAAGGTCAGGCTTGACAAAGCCTTGGCTGGGATGATTTAGTTAGGAATTGGTCCTGCTTTGAGCAGGGGGTTGGACTAGATGACCTCCTGAGGTCCCTTGCAACCCTGATATTCTATGATTCTAAGAACTTCCTTTTATTTGTTTTAAACCTGTTGCCCATTTGATGGCCCCTAGTTCTTATATTATGGGAACAAGTAAATAACTTTTCCTTTTTCACTGTCTCCACATCACTCATGATTTTATATACCTCTGTCATATCCCCCCTTAGTCTCCTCTTTTCTAAGCTGAAAAGTCCTAACCTCTTTAATCTCTCCTCATACGGGACCCATTCCAAACCCCTAATCATTTTAGTTGCCCTTCTCTGAACCTTTTCTAATGCCAGTATATCTTTTTTGAGATGAGGAGATCACATCTGTACTCAGTATTCAAGATGTGGGTGTACCATGGATTTATAGAAGGGCAATAAGATATTCTCCATCTTATTCTCTATCCCCTTTTTAATAATTCCTAACATCCTGTTTGCTTTTTTGACTGCTGCTGCACACACTGCCTGGATGTCTTCAGAGAACTATTGACGATGACTCCAAGATCTTTTTCCTGATTAGTTGTAGCTAAATTAGCCCCCATCATATTGTATGTATAGTTGCGGTTATTTTTCCCAATGTGCATTACTTTACATTTATCCACATTACATTTCATTTGCCATTTTGTTGACCAGTCACTTAGTTTTGTGAAATCTTTGTGAAGTTCTTCACAGTCTGCTTTGGTCTTAACTATCTTGAGCAGTTTAGTATCATCTGCAGACTTTGCCACCTCACTTTTTACCCCTTTCTCCAGATCATTTATGAATAAGTTGAATAGGATTGGTCCTAGGACTGACTTTGGGAACACCACTAGTTACCCCTTTCCATTCTGAAAATTTACCATTTATTCCTACCCTTTGTTCCCTGTCTTTTAACCAGTTCTCAATCCATGAAAGGATCTTCCCTCTTATCCCATGACAACTTAATTTACGTAAGAGCCTTGGGTGAGGGACCTTGTCAAAAGCTTTCTGGAAATCTAAGTACACTATGTCCACTGGATCCCCCTTGTACACATGACTTTTGCCCAACAATTTATGTTCTTCTATGTGTCTGACAATTTTATTCTTTACGATTGTTTCAACTAATTTGCCCGTTACTGACGTTAGACTTACCAGTCTGTAATTGCCAGGATCACCTCTAGAGCCCTTTTTAAATATTGGCGTTACATTAGCTGTCTTACAGTCATTGGGTACAAAAACCGATTTAAAGGACAGGTTACAAACCAAAGTTAGTAGTTCCGCAATTTCACATTTGAGTTCTTTCAGAACTCTTGGGTGAATGCCATCTGGTCCCGGTGACTTGTTACTGTTAAGTTTATCAATTAATTCCAAAACCTCCTCTAGTGACACCTTGATCTGTGACAATTCCTCACATTTGTCACCTACAAAAGCTGGCTCAGGTTTGGGAATCTCCCTAACATCCTCAGCCATGAAGACTGAAGCAAAGAATTCATTTAGTTTCTCCGCAATGCCTTTATCGTCTTTAAGTGCTCTTTTTGTATCTCGATCGTCCAGGGGGCCCACTGGTTGTTTAGCAGGCTTCCTGCTTCTGATGTACTTAAAAAACATTTTGTTATTACCTTTTGAGTTTTTGGCTAGAATAGAGAATCCCATAGACATTATAAAGATACTCTTCATAATTATATAGTAGTCCAGGACTTTCTAGATATCTGGAGATCTTCGGGTGTATAAAGCCATGGTAAGTGCTGGAGTAATGCCACAGCTTTTTTAAAATGACAATGCAAAGAAGCCATTGAAAAGTCTTGCTGTCAATCCTTAAGGGAAATGGGACAGGAACCAGTTGTTAAAAGGAAAATCCTTCCATATGTATTCCAGTATATTTGGAAAGTGATTACAATATTGCCAAATACACAATAATAACATAGAGCCCAATCCTGCAAAATACTTGTTGATTTGAGCAACGTTACACATGGGACTAATTCAAAGCTCATTGAAATTGATGGAAATATTCCCAGTGACTTCAATGGGTTTTGGACCCAACCCGTATATGTGACTGAGCAACTTTATTCACATCTGCAAATTTTCTGCAGGTATGGACCCTTACAGACAGAAAGAGTCCCTCCTGAGGAGCTTACAATCCAGGTTATATATGACATGATAAATGGAGAGTTGGCATCAAGCAAGTGGTAAGAGCAAGAGGAAGGCATATAAAGTTATGAAGATTTCTTATTTTCATATTATATGCATCATTTTAATTCCACTTTTTATAATACTGTGTATGTACATACAGTTAATGTATATTAGATAACATATTTAAAATCTATATTAAGCAGATGCAGGAGTGCAGATCTACACTGGAGAGACAGTCAAAAGAAGTTATTTTAGAGAAAGGATTGGAAGGAGGAAAAGAAGGTTTTAATAGCACAGTAGGGATGTTTAAATACTTTACTGTAAAGCCTCAGCAACTTTCCCATGTGTAAAATTCAAAACCATCAAAATAAATAACAGTAGATATAAAATTGAATATAATGGCAATACCATAAGTCTAAGCAGGGGATTATTGTATCATTGGGACATTTTAATTAAGTTAACATCCCTTGGCTTAATTTAAGAGTCTTAACTAATTCTAGGTCAATTATCTCAGACAACAAAGCCTGTCTTTGCAGGACATACATCATTCAGAGCCCAAGCACTAATTCACCAATATGTAGATATATGAATGTTTTGTTATGGAACAGTGAATGAAATTCCTCTGTGCCTCATTAGTAAGTACTGTGCTGTACTATACATGCATTAATTCTCTTTAACGTCTATTTCCAGTTCAATTAATACACATGCATCAAGGGACCTCATTTAATAAAAATGTTAAATTATAACTCTTCCTTCCCCCTCCCCCCTCATATTTTGAGGGAGTGATACAGAGGCTGGGTGAATGGTGAAGTAGGCAAACATGTGATACCATAACTCTGGCAAATTCCATTTAGCCCAAGGAGTTAAGGCAGTACTGAAAGGGTCTGCTCCAATGCCCAATGAAGTCAATGGAAAGACTCCCGTTGACTTCAGGGGACATCAAGCTGAGCCCTAACGAAGACTGAGATGGAGTGGGAGGACAGTTTCAAACACTTGGCAAGAATTCCTAACAGGACAAATTTGCAAGGCAGATCTTAGTTGTCCCTCCTCCAGTAAAAAGAACGAGGAATACTTGTGGCACCTTAGAGACTAACAAATTTATTTGGGCATAAGCTTTCATGGGCTAAAACCCACTTCATCAGATGCATGGAGTGGAAAATACAGTAGGAAGATATGTATGTGTGTATATATATATATGCAGAGAACCTGAAAAGATGGGAGTTGCCATACCAACTCTAACGAGACTCTAACTTCAGTGGAAGCTCTTCTGGGAGGTCAATAAAGGTAGTGCCAAATGTTCTATCTAAAGCTCTAAATTGCTTCTGAATGCTCTCCTACACATCAGTTTGGCCTGTCTGTTTCCAGGTGTCCTCAACATCTGCTGCCCTCTGCTTGAACTACACTGGTAAACTTCATATGCACAGTGTGACAGGTTGGACCCTGAGTCCAGGATGCCACCTGATGTGCTGGGGTCCCACTGCATCCGCCTATTCAACCAGCTTGGGCTTCCTCACCCTGTCTTTGCTGTGCCAGGCCCTCAAGCCTTCACTAGCACACATACATGGATAAGGCCACACTCAGCTGCAGACACAGATTGAAGTCAGCTCTGTGTGAGAGGGTTCAGCTCGGAGATTCGCCCAGCACTCACGTGCACACCTCCTTTGGGGTATAAACCCCAAATAATATTGTCTTGCGCTGTATAGAAAGATCTGCACAGCGCAAGCTCATAATAATTCGCCTTTGCCCTCTCCCTCAATGTGGAGAGAAATATGCACAGTTTTCTGTCCCCTCCTACCCCCCTGATATGAATTGCACAAACTGGATTTTGAAATGAACAAGAAATAAGTTTATTAACTACAAAAGATAAATTTTAAGTGATTATAAGGGACAGCAAACAGAACAAAGCCGATTACTGAGCAAATAAAACAAAATACACAAACTAGGCTTAATACACTCAAGAAACAGGTTACAAAATGTAATTTCTCACCCTCAATGTTGTTTTAGGCAAGTTGCAGAGTTTCTGCAGCTTAGAGTTATTTCTCTTTACAGATTGGACCCTTGTCTCAGCCTGCTTTTCCCTCCAGGTGTTTTTAGCAGTCTTCCTTCCTGGGCAGGCAATGGAGGAGAGACCAGATTAACCCCCTCCCCAGCCTTAAAAAGGATTTACCTTAGGCGGGAATCCTTTGTTTGATCCCCATCCCCCGACAGTGGAAAAGTACCAGCAAGCTAAGACATTGTCCAGTACCAGGTGACACAATCACCTGACCCTGCAGTGTCAATGCAGCATCCCAGTAAACTTCTCAGGAAGGAGTGAGGTTAGCATTTTCAAAGTTCGATTGTTCTCCTTAATGGCTCGTCCAGGCACTTTGTCTACTTTCTAGTGGGTGTTTCCCAGGTGAAAACACAGTTGTAATTTTTACATAGCTAATATTCCTAACTCCAGATACAGAAATGAAACATGCATACAAATTGGATAAACACATTCAGCAAATCATAACCTTTCCAAAGATATCTCACATGACCCATCTTGCATAAAACATATCTTAGTTATGCCATATTCCTATCATAACAATATTTCTATGAAGAATATGGAGTGTAATGTCCCACACAGCTCTTAATTAAAATAATTATGTTCCCTTCCACTTAGAATATGGAATTCTGAGACAGTGTAAACATATCAACTCCCAGCAATAAATGTCAAGATTTTAATGGCACCAGTTCAAATAGAACAGTCAGATACTTAAGGCAGGAAAATATTCTATACTTTTTTTTTTCTTTGGCTGACTGTGAACCAGCTGGGTCAAATGCCTGCCAGTTTACCTGGAGCTGAAGAATTCCCTAGATCCAGACCTGAGTGACATCTTTTCGTGAAGTACTTTTATACATAAAGCAACAGAGGGTCCTGTGGCACCTTTAAGACTAACAGAAGTAGTGGGAGCATAAGCTTTCGTGGGTAAGAACCTCACTTCTTCAGATGCGATGTGAGGTTCTTACCCACGAAAGCTTATGCTCCCAATACTTCTGTTAGTCTTAAAGGTGCCACAGGACCCTCTGTTGCTTTTTAGAGACTCAGACTAACACGGCTACCCCTCTGATATTTTATACATAAAGACATTTTAAAAGTTGAAATAATTAACACTTCATATCTTCAGACTGGGATTTTCAATGAGCCAAAGGGTAGGTACCCAGCTCATATAAGCTCATTTGAAAATATCAGTTTAAGGCCCCAGTCCTGCTATGTTTTACACACATGCTTAACTTTATTCCATCAGAGTCAGTGGAAATACATATAGTGTGAAAATCAGTATGTGTGTAAGTCTATGCAGGATCAAGGCCTAAGTAAATATCAGTAATTATGGATATAAGATCTAAGTTACAGTTTGTAGTATCTTCAGAGCCATCAGATATGTGTTTAGCTTCATTATGTGTTTCTAAAACTATTTGTAATGTTTTTGTTAAAGATCTGCTTTTACAATTCAACTCACAATTTGTTTGCAATAGTATTTATAAAACTAATTGTTCTTCAAAAATTTAATCTTCCCCCTCCCTTTTCATTCAAGCTGCTTTTCCCATGATTTTTTAAAACTGTGCTGGTTTGCAGGCAGCAGCATGATGTCATTTTTAATCACAACACAAGTTTCCTCCTGCTGTTCCTTTCACTCAGAAGAAAATTAATCCATAATCTCGCCGAAGGTCTTTGTTTTTATAAATTTAATTTTCATTAAAGGCTGAGATCAGAAAAACTGAGTGATTTGTGACATTTTCCAGTTAGAAAAAATATAACACAACAGGTAGTTATATTTCCTGTTTGTAAATAATACACTTCAGAAAAGATTAATTAATAGACAAGTCCAATTTGAAAAAGGACATCTTAAATTCTATTTTTTCTCTCCATGGTTATCTCCCATATGCTTATTATACTGGTCAAACAAAAGATGTTGGAAAGTCTCATGAAAGCTAAGCTCCCATAAACATTCTACTGTTTTAACAAAATTACTTAGATAATCATTAGTATTTTTTTTCTAATGAAGCAAGCAAAGCCTAAAACAGTATTGGGGCTGACTCAAACCCTTTGAAGCAGGTTAGACAAACAGCTGTCAGGGATGGTCTAGATGATACTTAGTCCTGCCATGAGTGCAGGGGACTGGACTAGATGACCTCTCGAGGTCCCTTCCAGTTCTGTGATTCTATGATAAGTCAATAAAAGTCTTTCAATTAAATTTAATGAATTTTGGATTACCAAATCAGGGCATAATTGTGAGCAATACTTATGCAGGAAGACAGGAAGTCATACTAAAGTCAGTGGGACTACTCACATGAGTAAGTGCTCAGCAGTGAGTAAGAGTTATACAATTGGACCCTGGATGAATAGTAAATAAAAGAAGATGATAAAAAAATCAAGGATACTTTACTCGTCAGGTGTGGGTTGTTTTACACACTGCATTGATTAGGATATTATGAAATGTTATCGTAAATAAAAGTATTAAATCCTCATTAATGAGAGACCTCACTGCGGCACTCACGTATTGAATCTCACTTGAAAGTAGGGTGAGCATTTTTGTGTGTCAGGGTTAATGGGTTTGCAGATTAGCAAAGAGAATTAGTGAGGATCTGCAGGAGAAAGTTTTCAAGCCAGTTTCATTTGTTTTGCAATGTGATTTCGTTCATAATGATTGTAACATGCTGAGCTTCTCCAACTGAAGCAGCACTTCTGAATTATCAAGCTATTTTCTTTTGATTTCCCCCCCACTTCCCATGTATTTAACATAATATACCCAGGAAACTGTATAATGTATGCTATAATTTTGTTGAAGAGTTCCACTGACATGAACGTACCACTCAAGCGTTGCAGCCTTAATAATATAGAATTTGAACGTTGCTCTTTATACAATTGGGCATGCAATCTCCTGTCTTTGTGAATGTGCACACACGATCACAGCACCAGATGTTAAGAGGAATTTCTGTGGGCAGGAGTCTTATTTGCCAGGTTCAGGAGTACTGAAACTTTTGGAATCATTTTAGCTGACAGTCTCTCTCACCCTCAGTAATTTTGGCTGGATTCCCTAGCCTCTATGGAATATGAGATGAAACGTTCTGCATTAGCTAGGAATGGAATGCTCATAACGAACATCATGCAATTAAATTGATAATGGTAAATCAGTCACCAACACCAGACTTGCTTCCCCCTCTCTCTTCTTGGCTCTTCAGTACTCCATACTGCAGTTGTACACATTATAGCATCAACAAACTTTTTTTTTTTGAGAAGTGCTGGCACTGACACTTTCAATCTGTAAAGCTTTCCAGAGTTTTCAAAATAACCCTTTTCTGGCAGTGCTATGAACGTTGAATTGATAGTAGGTATCCAGTCTGAGTTACTGTAGGTCAGATTTCATGGTGCGTGCTGATGTATAATGGGATGGAAGCACTAAAACAATTTCTTCAAATACCGTAGGCCATCTCTAAATGGAAGGAAAGAGGTTATGATTTTGAATTCGTCCTCCATCATAATTGCCAGGGACAGAGCATGGCTGGGACAGAGCCAAATGTATGTGTTGGAGGAGGCTGTGAGCTGAGGGAAAGAGATTGTCAATGGAACTGGTCGTAGGTCTACTGAAGTGTATCAGAGTCAGTGTAGTTGTATTTGCTTCCGGAATTTAGCCCACAATGGGTTTTCTCTATAGACTGCTGGGTTTTGCTCCTTCCCCTATGTCAGGAGACATCCCCTGTCCAAGAGGGAGTAAGATAGTGCCCACAGCAAAAGGGAGGGCTCTGGGTAGGTAATTGTGGGAGTGAAGGGAAGTCTCCATTGTTCTCCAAAGAGGAGTGTGAAGTGTCAGTGATGTAGCTGTGATCAGAGCAGTTCAAGGCTATTTTAGAGGATTTTCATTCTACTGTCAAAACTTCCTGCACCTCATTTAGCTACTCTATTGTCAAAGCTCAGCCTGCAGAACACTGCAAAGTCTTTAATGTAGAGTTGTGGTCTGAAGGAAACTATCAGCCCTAGGTCTGGACACTTGGATCAAAATCAGATATTTTATTGTGGGTTAGGTAGTCAGCAGAACTACCCCCCGCCCCATATTGAAAGTGAGGGCACCTGCAATCTGCTCCATTTCATGCAAATCAGAGGCATCCCTTAGGCTCCTGATCATATCTGCAACTTGAATCAGTTAGTCTGAATGTCTGTGTTCCATAGTAAAATAGACTCTTCCTTGGGCAAACAGAGCTACAGTCAGAATTAAATTTGAAGGCATCAGATTTGTTATTATTCAGCTTATTTTGAGGAGGTTCTAATTTTTTTTTGTCATGGAAAAGAGAATGGCTACTCATCTCTGCTATGGTTGTATCAAGCCATTAAGACCTAGACTTTCAACTATGCCTTACCATGGCCTCTTAGTTTGTGTGCATACACTTTGAGGTGGCCAATGTTCTGGATATCAGCTTTGGGTATGAGGATTTGTGAACACAAGCCTTGGAGCATCTAAATGTTCTCATAAAACTGCATGTTTATGTACTTGTTTTCAAAATGCTGGCCCTAACAATGGACTATTTTCACTTCTGAATTTGTGCTTTGAGACTATTGGTATTTTTTTATTTGATATGGGAAAAGAGGACACATTTTCAAAACTGGGCACATAAATTGCATGTGCAAATAGGCAATTTAAATTGGCTGAAGAGCCTTCATGTTTCAAATATAGCGAGTGATTATTTTTAATATTCAGCTATGCTCACATTTTGTGGGTAATATTTCACTTCTTTTGTTCAGTTTGAGTTGGAGACTGTAACATTAAGAGTCAGGGTGTAAGAGAAATGAAGAAATGCTGGTAAAAGTAGTTGATGAAAGCCATGCAAAAAACTTGCATATCAGGTAATGTTCTTTCTGTAATGTATATATTTGTAATAACAGCTCCTAGTCCTAAAGGGACTCAAATAACAAACTTGGTCAAGCAGAAAAGAAGTTATTGGAAACTTGAGTGCTGTTGAGTCCCATGATATGCAAACTACACATCTGCATAAAATAAAACCTTGTCCAGCTTATTATTTTGCTAAAATTGTTCCCTTTCATCCATCTAGTTGTTTCTTGATCAGTTGGCTTTTCTTTAATTAATTTTTATGGCTAGACTGGTCTCCCTAATTTCATAAAGAGGTAGAGTTAATTATCAGTTCTAAACAGTTAACAAGGTGGAATGTAAAACTGGCAGCACTCCAGTCCTGGATTGGAGTGACTGGTCACCACCAGCTTCCTTGTAAGGAGTTACTCTCACACATTGAGAGAATAAGCTTCTGTAGTTGATATGTCATTTCTGAGTTGGGAAGCGAAGTAGACCTAGGTGGGGAAATGCCACAGATGACTTTAGGTACTGGCTGCCTCATGGGGCCCCACCTGCTAGGAAACTAAAGACACCATGATTTCCCCCCTGCAGTTCATTAGGATGGTGACTAGCTGGGCGGTGTACTGCTCCAAGAATTATCAATAGCACAGGACTGCAGGTACAGATTCTGAGCATGGTTCTGGCCAACTGTATTTTAAGGAAGATTTTATTTAATCATATAATCATCAATATCTGCTCCAGCACATTGACACAAATATACAATACCTTTTAGTGCATCTTGTGAGTTTGATTTATATTCTCGTAATTTGAGTTTTTTACCCATAGAAACCACTTGGCTAAGAATAATATGTATCTTCAAAATATTGAGAGATGGTTACACTGAAATAAATGAAATATTAGAAAGTCTGGATGTCTTTAATGTGCTAGCACTAAATTTATGTTCCATTCATTTTAAATAAAACAGAAACAAGGAAATTTAAATTAATTCCCTATGCCATAACTAAACTCACCAAGTCACTACTGTCAAGGGATCTGAACATTCACTCATATTAGAAGTCTTACAAAGTTTGTTAATCATGTAAAGTTATTTTAAAAGCAAACGGACTCTATGGACTCTATTTGTAATGACAGTGTGACATCCAAAATGATGATGTTGTTTTATTGCAGTGTTGCTGTAGCGGTGTTGGTCCCAGGATATTATAGACACAAGGTGGGTAGGTAATATCTTTTATGGGACCAACTTCTTTTGGTGAGAGAGACAAGCTTTTGAGCTACCCAGAGCTGTTCTTCAGGTCTAGGATAGGTACTCAGAGTGTCATAGCTAAATGCAAGATCAAACAGTTGAAACTCTAGCATAAGTAGTTAGCACATGTTAGAATATGTGCTAACTACTTATGCTAAACTACTTCAATCTTGGGGCTTGTCTACACTGCCACTTACAGTGCTGAAACTTTCCTCGCTCAGGAGTGTGAAAAAACACCCCCCTCAACGATGCAAGTTTCAGCACTGTAAAGTGGCAGTGTAGACAGTGCTATAGCGCTGGGAGCTATTCCCCCTGTGGAGGTGAGTTTTTTTACAGTTTTTACAAAATGCAAACTTTTAATATCTTCCAAAGTACAATATCTTCCCAAAGTACATAGCCACTAATGCTCTGAAAAAAAATCAGTAAACAGGTATGACCTGCTACCTCTCTGAGGTATCCAGCTGGTGTACCTCCATGGTTGGCTATGGAAAACATGTATGATTATTTCCACTTGATGACATGTTTGAAAGAAATCTACTATAAAACATCAAAGACCTCTGAAAGAATGAAGCACTTTAAGTTAATCTAGTCTAAAAAGTCTTTGCTTTAAACATTATATATGGATAGCATTGCTGAGAACAGACAGAGCACATGCTTTCTTAAATGATGGAGATGATAGATTCAGCAACCTCGCAACTTTGCCCCCTGCCTCCTACAGACAATATTTTAAATAGCTAAAATATGCCACATTTTCTGATTGAGAAAAATGCCCTGACACTAAATCAACCTCTTTCAATTTTGTGTGTAGCATTATTGATCTAAAAACTGCTACAGACTCTGCTGCACACATCAGTTCAAAATATAAGATACTAGAGGTCATGTCAGGGCTGTACATCAACGTAATATGAATGGTATCATTTGAACATGCTGGCCCCTGTGGACAGATCTTTAGATAATTAATAACACTGTTTTTGCATATAGGAGAAATGTATGTAAAAATCAATATTTCACTGATCTACAATATCAAGGGGAAACTTTTTAATGGCAAGTTTCAATTTTAAATGCATGAAACTGCTGAAAATTAAGTCCTTTTTCACTTGCTATTTCAGTATGTCTCTGAGGTAACCAGCTAAAGTACCACATTATATCCTTTCAGACTTGCACAGAAACCTATAGTACATCAGAGTTATGATGACAGGTGGTTTGCAGTCAGTGAGGAAAGAAATTCAAGATGAAAGTATGATAGTTTAGTTTACATTCCCTTAATAACTGTATAATTCATAGAAACCTGTAATAGGCTGTTTTAAATAGGTTGTTTACATTCTCATTATTACTCTCTATTGATATAATCTGTGCCAGAAGGTTCATAATAAAAAAGCATATTTGGTCTTGGTAATGGAGATTTAACAATGAAACCATAAAGCCATTGGGATGTGATGTGGGGGAACTATTGAAGTGGGCAGTGGTCCAAATACAGCCAAAGAAAAAACACCTGAAAGTCAAACTGCTGCTACCACCATGCTTTTTTCCCCTGGGGCCTAATATCCTGTCAGCTTCATTTTTAAAACAATGTTGGTGTCCCTACAGAGAAGTAGCTGCAGCTGAGGGAGGAGAAAGAGGATCAGAAATGTGTATGGTGAAGGGTGATGGGGCAAACACAGGGGACACAAATACGAAAGAAAAGACCAGTCAAATTCAGAGCTAGTTTAAATAGATATAACTTCACTGAAGTCAACAACAGAACCTGCTTGCCCCAGTTCATGAATTTGGCTTAGGTTAAAGATGGGTGTAAGCTCTCAGTGAAATGTTAACCTATTATCAAAGCCACATAAATTCTTCAGTTCCGAGGCCATGGAATCATTTGTGTGGAATTTATCTTTTGGGGCAGCTTCCAAGTAAATCCTCCTCTTTGATGTAAACATTTTTCTTGGCAATTTAGTTGCTGTTCTCTCTTCTCCCATATCATCTAGCTGGAGCCTGCACAATGCATGGTTGCCTTTGCCTGACAGCCTCTGAGTCTCCCAAAAAGTTTAGTTTTCACTTTCTTCAGTACACATGCTCTAGCTAGGTGCTGTCTGGTCTGGAAATGAAGGCTTCCTAGGATGACTTTTCTGACCAGGTCTTTGAAAACTGGCCACATCTCCTCATAAGAAATTGGAATACACCTTATAGCCTTTCTGGACCTGCTTCTCACTATCTCACCCATTACTGCTTTGCACATACACAATCTAAGTGGCCAGGGCCCACAGTCCCATGGTGCCTGGATTCATCCCACCTCCACAGATGCTGCTTTCCCCTTCGTCTGGATGTCATACCTCTTCACTCACTGCTGCTTTCCCTCCCTCCCCTCAAGTTCCCAGCCCAATTCCTAACAACTCTGTGCCCCTCATCAGGGTATCCCCTCCTTCTTCTTTGAGTGATTGCTCATGTGTATTCCACAATAGGTGTGCATGCTTGCCTCGTGCACCGGTGCCGGAAGCTTTTCCCCTAGCAGTACCCATAGGGGGGGAGCGCCCCCCCATGACACCTGGAGTGATGACTGCCTGGCACGGTATAAGGGGAGCTGTGCGCTCCCCCCACCCTCAGTTCCTTCTTGCCACCAGTGAAGGTGCGACGGAACTGCTCTGCTCCAGCTTTGCTGTAGCTCGTCCCCAGAACTGTTACTTTGTTTAGTACCTGTAGTTAGTTAGCGTAGTTAGTTTAGTTAGTCAGTGAGCCCGGGCCGGGGCATGTCCTGAGCTCCAGGATTTAAGTCGTCAGCGTTCTATGCCAAGAAGCGACCCGCACACAGACTGTTTGCGCTGCTTGGGAGAAACCCATACCAGCGAGAGGTGCAAGATTTGCAAATCATTTAAGCTTCGGACCAAAAGAGAAAGGGACATTAGGCTCCTAGCCATTCTGATGGAGTCGGCACTGAACCCATCCCCGGCATGCCACTCCGAGCCGGTATTGGGCACCGCAGTGTCGGTACGCGGCGATCCGCCAGTGCCATCGACCAGTCGGCACCGCTTCTTGTCCACGGGGCACGCCAAGAGGGCCAAGAAGACTCCCTCTTCGCAGCGGCACCGAGGGAAGTCTGGGACAGAGGCTAGGCCTATGTCAGGCAGTTCTCAATCCCCTCCGGGCCCTAGGCCTCCAACTCACTTAGAGCGGAGTAGCCCGGCCCCTTCAGATGTCCAGATGCCGTCCATGCCCGAAGCCCTCTGGGCAGCCCGGGACGTCTTGTCCACGCCGGTGCTCGGAGCGCCTCTGATGTCGGCCCCACACTCCAGAGGCAAGCCTCTGCTGGGATCTCCGCAGTTGCCCCTGGCTCGGTACCGGTCTCGGTTGAGGGAACGTTCCCGATGTCGATCACCGCTCAGCGTCTGCTCGGGGCAGAGTCCACGTGGATCACCCTCAACGCCGACCAGACTCTTGGGCTGGGTTCCGGCCGGCTGGGACTTGCGGCATCGGTCCTCCTCAGAGAGCGGATATCGACGGGACCACGGCGGATGTTGTCATCAGTCCTCGTCCTGGAGAGGGTACCACAGTCTGTCACGGCACGGTCGTTAGCACCGTTCTTGCTGGGGCTCCTGCCCCAAATCGTGGGTCTGCCCGTTGAGGTCATTCACGGAGCAACCATTACCGTCGGCACAGGTCCTCCACGTCGAGATCGCGGTCCCGTGACCATCACAGATCCTGGCACCGTCGCTTCTCCTGGTCGAGAGACAGCAGTGGATCCTACGCCAGCCCGGTCTCCATTCATAGCCGTCCTTTGACGGGCCAGACCGGCCAACCCAGGCAGCCTGCCCTGCCGGTGCCACTGCAACTGCTGTGGCACCGAGCATCGTGGCCGGCCCAGTGGTACCAGTGGGCACCATGGCCTCCGGCTCAGCCCCCTGTGGCAGTTCGCTCGGTGGCCAGAGCTTCGGAAGCACCGTCGGCTCCCTCTCCAGGCCCCCGACAAAGGAGTCAGTGGGACGATCGTCCTCGGTACCGTGCCCGGAGTCCGACCAGGTGGTGGATCCCCTGATGCCGGCCGACACCCAAAGCACCACACCGGTCTCTTCGCCCCGCCCGGAGGAGGTGATTGCAGCCCAACCTCCCTCCATCCCGCAGGAGGACTTTAGGGCCCACCAAGAGCTCTTAAAGAAGGTGGCAGCAAGCCTCCACCTCCGGGCAGAGGAAATGGAGGAGCCCTCGGACTTCCTGTTCAACGTGTTGTCCCCATCAGCACCGGGTAGCGTGGCCTTGCCGCTCCATGAAGGGGTGGCTAAAATTTCAAATGCCCTGTGGCAAACACCGGCCTTGTTGGCCCCTATATCAAAAAAGGCAGAACACAAGTACTTTGTACCCAATAAAGGGCACGAGTACCTATATACACACCTGGTGCCCAACTCCCTGGTGGTCGAGTCATTCAACCACAGGGAATGACAGGGTCAGCCAGCCCCAACCCCAAAGAACAAAGACTTTTGGAGGCTGGACTCTTTTGGAAGAAAAATGTATTCGTCTTTGAGCTTCCAGTTACGA
The DNA here is from genome assembly GCF_011386835.1 of Chrysemys picta bellii. Lineage (NCBI taxonomy): Eukaryota > Metazoa > Chordata > Testudines > Emydidae > Chrysemys > Chrysemys picta. The sequence continues at coordinate 41,037,993 of NC_088795.1, forward strand.
GTGGCAAACCATCAGGCACTCTTGGGTCGGTACAAATTTAATCTGTGGGGCTCCCTGCCTAAATTTGGTCTCCCTCCAGGAGCGCGATAAGGAGTTCAGGGTGCTGGTGGAGGAAGGGGCAACGGCAGCTCGGGCTTCCCTGCAGGCTGCCTTGGATGCTGCGGACATGGCTGCACATTCAATGGCCTCCACAATGTCCATGAGACAGGCGTCATGGCTCCTGCTCTCCGGGCTCTCCAGCGAGGTGCAGTCTTCCATGCAGGATCTCCCATTTGATGGGAAAGCTCTGTTCGCAGAGGAAACAAATACAAGGCCACATGGCATGAAGGATTCCTTGGGTCTCTATGTCCTGGCTCTGGCAAAACCTAAGTTCAAGTCGCAGCAGACTCCAACCCCGGCCACCCTCCCGAAGTACAAGGCCGCCCATAAGAAGCAACGGGACTATAAGAGACACCCTCACAGGCAGTCTCGGCCTGCCCCCCAGCCTAGACCCTCCAACGGCAAGCAGGCAGGGAAAAGGCGATTTTGACGGGACGAGCGGGGGCAACCCGCCAGTCCCCATCAGGATCTGCCCCCAATAAAGCTTCCCTTCTCCAACCGGTTGTGTGCTTTCCTTCCGGAATGGTCTCGGCTTACTTCGGACCAATGGGTCCTCAACACCATCTCCCGGGGTTACAACCTCCAGTTTACCTCCTCCCCACCCAACCACCTCCCACCCCTGTCTCTCCTGGGGGACCCCTCACATGAAGCTCTGCTCGAGCAGGAGGTGGGGCGGCTCCTAGGACAAGGAGCGATAGAGCCGGTGCCCAAGGAGTTCATGGGCAAGGGGTACTACTCCCATTATTTCCTTATCCCGAAGACAAAGGGGGGTCTCAGGCACATACTGGACCTATGGGGTCTGAACCAGCACATGGTGAAGCTCAAGTTCCGCATGGTCTCCCTGGCCTCCATCATCCCCTCCCTGGATCCCAGGGACTGGTACGCTGCCCTCGATCTACAGGACGCGTACTTCCGCATCCACATAATTGAGGGGCACAGGCGCTTCCTCCATTTTGTGGTGGGACAGAATCATTACCAATTTACGGTCCTCCTGTTTGAACTCTCCACTGCCCCCAGAGTGTTTACAAAATGCATGTCGGTGGTAGCGGCTTATCTCAGACGGCGGGGGGTACAGATATTTCCCTATCTGGACAATTGGCTTGTCAAGAGCACCTCCCAGTCGCAGGTGAGGGATCACGTGGCACTCCTCCTATCCACGTGCACCGCCTTGGGCCTATTGGTAAACAACACCAAGTCCACGTTAGTCCTGGTCCCGGGGCGCTCCTCCTGTCCATGTGCACCGCCTTGGGCCTATTGGTAAACAACACCAAGTCCACATTAGTCCCGGTCCCAGGGCGCTCCTGGACGCAGTGTCGGCCAGGGCCTCCCTCCTGCCGACAGGTTCAAGAACCTGAAAGGTCTCATCGACTCGGTCACAAGGTTCCCAGTGACAACAGCCAGGGTTTGCCTGCAGCTCTTCGGTCATATGTCGGCGTGCACGTACATGGTCCATCACACCAGACTCAGGATGAGGCCCCTCCAGCTCTGGTTGGGCTCGAATTTCTCCCAGCCCCGGACAGGATGGACAAGGTCCTCACTGTGCCGGACGCTGTGATTACCACCCTGCGATGATGGTCCACCCTGAACAACATGCTCCAAAGGGTCCCGTTCAGGGATAGGGCCCTGTCGCTGGAGCTGGTGTCCGATGCGTTGGACTTGGGTTGGGGGCCCATGTGGGGAGCTTTCAGACCCAAGGCCTGTGGTCGGCTCAGGACCTGACCCTACACATAAACATCAAGGAGCTCAGAGAGGTGCAGCTGGCATGTATGGCCTTCCTCTCGCACCTGGAGGGCAAGGTAGTCAGAGTCCTCATGGACAACACGGCCTCGATGTTCTATATCAACAGGCAAGGCAGGGCCTGCTCCTCTGCCCTCTGCCTCGAAGCCCTTAGGCTGTGGGACTTCTGTATAGCCCACGACATCCACCTGAAGGCCTTCCACTTACCGGGCGCCTGCAAGGAGAGGGCAGATCGCTTGAGCAGGGATTTCTCCTCGCAACACGAGTGGCCCCTCCACCTGGAAGTGACCCACTGGCTCTTCCGAAGGTGGGGAACTCCCCAGGTGGACCTATTTGCGACTCGGCAGAACTGGCGATGCCCCCGGTTCTGCTCCAGGGGGGGCCTGGGGAGGGGCGCTATCTCCGATACCTTTCTTCTGTTCTGGTCAGGCCGGCTTCTCTACACCTTCCCCCCCCATTCCCTCTAATCAGCAGGGTCCTGGAGAAGATAAAGTCGGACAAGGCCCGAGTCCTCCTGATTGTCCCGGCGTGGCCCAGGCAATTTTGGTACGGGACCCTCACAGGCCTAGCGATAGCACCACTGTGGCCATTGCCACTCCACCAGGACCTGCTCTCACAGGACCAGGGCCGCCTCCTCCATCCCAACCTAGCAGCTCTTCACCTTACGGCGTGGCTGCTCAATGGTTAGGGAGAGAGGAAAGGACGTGCTCAGAGCAAGTTCAGCGCGTCCTCCTCAAAAGTAGACGGCCCTCCACTCGCCGCGTTTATTTGGCGAAGTGGTCCCGGTTTTCTAGGTGGGTGGCAGACCATGGTGTCTCCCCGGTGACCGCCCCGATCCAGCTTATCTTTGATCACCTCCTCCACCTGAGGGCCCAGGGCCTGGCGCCCTCGTCTGTCAAGGTGCACCTGACAGCCATATTGGCCTTCCATCCTCCAGTGCTAGGACACATGGTGTTTTCCCATGCTATGACTGGCCGGTTCCTTAAGGGTCTAGACCATCCTTTCCCATATTCTAGACCCCCGGTTCCACACTGGGACCTAAACGTGTTGTTGTCTCATCTCACCAGGCCCCCATTTGAACCACTGGCCATGTGCTCCTGGTCTCACCTCTCGTGGAAGGTGGCCTTTCTGGTCGCTATCATGTCAGCCAGGCGAGTCTCAGAGCTCAGGGCCCTGACCTCCGAACTGCCGTACACAGTCTTTCATAAGGACAAGGTCCAGCTCCGCCCACACCCCGCGTTTCTCCCAAAAGTGGTCTCCGCCTACCACATGGGTCAGGACATTTTTCTACCAGTCTCTGCCCCAAACCTCACGCATCCAGTGAGGAACAGCGCCTCCACACGCTCGACGTGCGGCAGACTCTGGCTTTCTACCTCGAGTGGACTCAGCCGTTCAGAAAGTCCTTGCAACTGTTTGTCGTCTCGGCTGAGCACACGAGGGCCCAGCCGATTTCCAATTGGATCACTTCGTGCATCCATTCCTGTTATGAGCTGGCGGGTGTTCCCCCGCCACCCATTGTGAGGGCACACTTGACTCGGGCGCAGGCCTCGTCGGCTGCCTTCGTGGCCCACGTCCCCATACAGGACATTTGTGGGGCCGCCACGTGGTCTTCAGTTCACACGTTCACTTCGCACTATGCAATTGTCCCCCAGATCAGGGATGACACCAGGTTCGTCAGGGCTGTCCTCTGTCCTGGGAACTTGTGAACTCCTACCCACCTCCAACAGATATAGCTTGGAATCACCTATTGTGGAATACACATGAGCAATCACTCAAAGAAGAAAAAAAGTTACCTTTTCCCTAACTGGTGTTCTTGCTCATGTCTATTCAACATCCCACCCTCCTTCCCCTCTGTCGGAGTTGTCTGGCAAGAAGAAACTAAGGGTGGGGGGAACGCGCAGCTCTCCTTATACCGCGCCAGGCAGGCGCCACTCCAGGAGTTACAGGGGGCGCTCCCCCCATTGGGTACTGCTAGGGGAAAAACTTCCAGCACTGGTGCACGTGGCGAGCGCACACACACCTATTGTAGAATAGACATGAGCAACACATCTCGAAGAACACCAGTTACGGAAAGGTAACTGTTTTTTCTCTCCGTCTCCTACCCACTGTTTTACTTGTACCCTACTTCTGGCAAATGCTTAAAGTGATCATGACAAATCCTGTGTGTTGACTTCAATTATGGAATTGAGGAATGAGAGCCTTGATTCAATAGTGTCTTAGCCGAGGTTTGCTAAGACAACATGGGAACATTAGAAACATAAGGTGAAAGAGCCAATTTCCTAACACTCCTGAGTTTTGATTATTTACTTAGCACATCTCAGTAATACCTGAAGCTTATACTCTGGAGATTTTTTTCAAATGGAATCTAGAAATACATCTTAACTATTCAGTGCCAAAGCCTCAAGGGACTAAAAATAGGGACACCAATGTACACAACTGGCACGAAAAGAGTGTTAATCATTTGGTATCATCTTGATGTACCATTAAAATAAATGAAGTAATTAGTCAAAAATAAGCATCTAATCACTTCAGAACAAAAGGAATGTCATAGTTGCTGCTATTTATTTTATGATTTGTCAACATAAAAAACAGGAGTGCAGAAGGGGGAAGGGTAGTTGCAAAGCATACACTCTATGGATGGTGCACAAAGTCAAATTCTAATGACTTGAACTGGATTAACTTTATTGGAGTTGCTAAATTTAGTGCCTCAGTGTATTCAATAGCCAAAATGGATTACACTGAATCCTATCATCTACTGTAAATTACCTCACTGTTATAAGGAACAGGTTCAGAAATATTATAAAAGCTCACTTCATTGTCATCTGATTTTCCTCCAGTTTTATGTTAAAGATCCATTATTGTCAGAGCTATGGTTATCAGTGTAGAGCAGGTTAAAATCCAGATATGGATTGGTTAGTACGTAGCAAGCAAGATGAGACTTCTACTTTTCTGCTAAACTCTGTTCATTTTGGTAGTTATGCTCTGACCCACCCCCACTTTGGTTTCCAATTGCATCCTTCTGGTACCTAGACTGTAAATTCTCTGTGGGATAGACAAAATGTCACACTTGTCTGTACAGTGCCCCGCACAATGGGGCTCTGATTCTTAGCTGAGGTGCCTAGGTGCTACCATAATATAAATAATAATGAAAGTACCTAACAATTTGGTGGCACTGCACATTTTTCATCAGCAGAATATGTGTCTGCTTTATTGCCCTAAGAATTAGGGAAGTATAGGAATATCTGTTAGGATTCACAAGTAATAATATGAGAAGATACAAAATACATTGTGTACAGGATATAGAACTACGATAAAACTAGATGTCCTTACATGTCAGTCAACTTACCATTTCCTACTTCATGGCAAATGAGTCTACTGAAGGGGGAAAAGTTAATCTTCATCCAGAACATTTTATGAAATAAAAAATCAAAGAGAAATGCCTGTGTAGCTCTCTAACTCTTATTAATTCTTATTAAAAATCTAAGCAGTAACAATGTAGGTGCAGATAATTTTTTGGAGTCTGACTGGCTCTGCAGACTCTTTGACTCTACCGGGCCCCTGTGTGGGGAGTGGACTACAAAGTCTATGGTGACTGTTTCATTACCTGTTAATAAATAATATCATGCACTGAATATGCATTAATGATCCCTAACATCTTTTACACTGTTCTCCCATCAATGAATATCATAAGCTAAAACGACTTCTGGTGTAACTCAATTGATTTCAGTAGATTATACCAGGGAGGAATTTAGCCCACTTTGACTAACTATAACTCTCCAGGTATAATATTTATATTGCCTTTATACAGATGTTAAAATGGATTAGTTTTAGAAACATAAGTAGATTTTACAGTACTCAGTATGCTTGCCCTAACCATTTTTGTAGGCTGCTTTGAGTAAGTCTATTATCTGGATAACTTTTGGTTGTAGAGGAATTATAATGTGGACTATGAACAATTATATTTTACTTACTGTGTACAGTAACTCCTCACTTAAAGTCATCCTGGTTAATGTTGTTTCATTGTTATGTTGCTGATCAATTAGGGAACATACTCGTTTAAAGTTGTGCAATGCTCCCTTCTAATGTCGTTTGGCAGCCGCCTGCTTTGTCCACTGCTTGCAGGAAGAGCAGCCTGGTGGAGCTAGCTGGTGGGTGGTTGGAACCAGGGTGGACTGACAGCCCTGCTATCAGCTCTCCCTATCAGCTCCCGGCTCCCCTAAGTTCTCTGTGCAACAGCTGCCCAGCAGGCTAGCAATTGCAGCTGTCCCTCCCCAGTGCCATGTGCTGCTCCTTCCTTCTGCCTTGGAGCTGCTCCCCAAGACTCCTGGTTGCTGTGTGAGGAGGAGGAAGAGGGGAGCTAATGTCAGGGTGTCCCCCTCCCCGCTGCTCCTGCAGCCTGCTTACCCCATCTTCCGTAGAGCAGAGGGGACACACAAAAGCGGGAGCTTCCAGGCAGCTGCAGCTGCGGTTCAGTCTCAGCTTGCTGATCTAATTAACAAGGCAGTGTACTTCTGACCCCACTCTTCATACTTAAAGGGGAAATGCGCATCTCTCTTTCTCACACACACACACACACACGGTGTGTGTCTCTGTCTCTGTCTGCCCTCCCTCCTTTCCTGCTGCCTTGTACAGTAGAGTGTGAGAGTTAACTCTTGAGGGCTCAGTCAATTGCTAGTTCATCATTTAGCAGTAAGGCATTCCCTGGAAATATCCCACCCTCTGACTCCTCCACCTCAACCAAGCTTCACAATCATCATCACTGTGTACCAGTATTAAATTGTTTGTTTAAAACTTATACTGTGTGTATACACACACACACACACACACACACACACACACACACACACACACACATATATATATATATATATATATATAAAAAATATAGTCTTTTGTCTGGTGAAAAAAATGTCCCTAGAACCAAACCCCCTCATTTACATTAATTCTTATGGGGAATTGGATTTGCTTAACATCATTTCGCTTAAAGTCGCATTTTTCAGGAACATAACTACAATGTTAAGTGAGGAGTTACTGTATGTATCCAGGAAATGCCCTAAAGCAAAGTAAGCTTGCCGTTATTTTCTATTTAATAAAGTTCAAGTAAATTTAAAAACAAAATCAAACTTGACTGAGATCAAACTGCAATCACCTATAATTTAAAAAAGGGGAACTACATAAAAATGAGGAACTAGTTAAACCAAAATTAAAAGAAACTGTCACAAAAGTGAAATGCTTGCAAGCTGCATTGAAACTATTTAAATCACCATAATAGAGGCTCATACTAAATGTATACCCCAAATCAAAAACAAAACAAAAAGTAAGAGGGTCAAAAATGCCATCATGGCTAAACTGAGTAAAAGAGTCAGAGGCAAAAAGGCATCCTTTTAAAAACTGGAAGTCAAATCCTACCGAGGAAAACAGAAAGGAGCATAAACTCTGGCAAATCAAGTGTAAAAATATAATTAGGCAGGCCAAAAAAGAATTTGAAGACCAACTAGCAGAAGATACAGAAACTAACAGCAAAAAATTTACGTACATGCAGGAAGCCTGCCAAACAATCTGCGGGGTCCTTGGATGAGCGTAGGGTGACCAGATGTCCTGATTTTATAGGAACAGTCCCAATTTTGGGGTCTTTTTCTTATATAGGATCCTATTACCCCCCACCCTCTGTCCCAATTTTTCACATTTGCTGTCTGGTCACCCTAGATGAGTGAGGTGCTAAAACAGCACTCAAGGAAGACAAGGCCGTTGTGGAGAAGCTAACTGAATTCTTTGTATCCCTCTTCACTACAGAGGATGTGATGGAGATTCCCATACCTGAGACATTCTTTTTAAATGACAAATACAAGGAACTGTCCCAGATTGAGGCTCCAATAGAGAAGATTTTGGAAACAAATTGATAAATTAAACAGTAATAAGTCATCAGATGGTATTCACCCAAGAGTCCTGAAGGAACTTAAAGATGAAATTGGTCTGGTCTACACAACACACCTATATCAGTATAACTACGTCGCTCAGAGGTGTGAAAAATCTGCACCCCTGTGCGATGTAGTTATACCGACCTAACCTTCCCATGTAGACAGAGCTTCATCTGCCAACATAGCTACCGCTTCTCAGGGAGGTGGATTAACTAAGCCAAGGGGAGAGCTCTCTCCTGTTGGCTAGCCTTAGAGCATCTTCATTAAAGTGCTACAGAGGAGCAGCTGCATTGGTGCAGCTGCGCGGATGCAACGTTTGAAGTGTTTCTATTGAACACTTAAGTGTCCTAAGTCTTCCTATTGAAGACTATGAACAGTGGTATGTAATCTGTTATTTAAATCAGCCTCTGACCAGATGACTGGAGGATAGCAAATGTAATGCCAAGTTTTAAAAAAGGCTCCAGAGGCAATCCTGGCAACTACAGGCCAATAAACCTAAATTCAGTACAAGGCAAACTTATTGAAACTATAATAAAGAACAGCATTATCAGACACATAGGTGAACACGATTTGTTGGTGAAGAGTCAACATTTGTAAAGGGAAATCATGACTCACTAATCTACTAGAATTCTTTGACAGAGCCAACTAGCATGTGGACAAAAATGATCCAGTTGCTATCATGTACAGGGACTTTCAAAAAGCATTTGACAAGGTCCCACACCAAAAGTTTCTAAGCAAAGTTAACAGTCATGGGATAAGAGGGAAGGTCCTCTCATGGATCAGTAACTGGTTAAAAGATAGGAAACAAAGGGAAGGAATAAATTGTCATTTTTCACAATGGGGCGTCCTCCAGTGATCTCTACAGGGACCAGTGTTCAACATATTCATAAATGATCTGAAAAAAGGAGTAAACAGTGAGGTGGCAAAGTTTGCAGACAATACAAAATTACTCAAGATAGTTAAGTCCAAAGCTGACTACAAAGAGTTAAAGGGCTCCCACAAAACTGGGTGTCCGGGCAACAAAGTTGCAGATGAAATTCAATGCTGACAAGTGCAAAGTAATGCCCATTGGAAAACATAATCCCAACTATACATACAAAATGATGGGGGTCTAAACGAGCTGCTACCACTCAAAGATCTTGGAGTGAACGTGGATAGTTCTCTGAACAGATGTTTTCAACGTGCAACGGCAGTCACAACAGCTAACAATGTTAGGAACCATTAGAAAAGGGATAGATAGCAAGACAGAAAATATCATAATGCCTCTATAAAAATCCCTGGTACACCCACACCTGGAATACTGTGTGCAGTTCTGGTCACCCCATTTCAAAAAAGGACATATCAAAATTAGAAAAAGTACAGAGAAGGGCAACAAAAATGATCAGAATGATGGAGCAACTTCTATATGAGTGGAGAGTAAAAAGACTGGGACTGTTGAGCTAGAAAAGAGATGACTAAGGGGGATAATATAAAGATCTATAAAATCACGACTGGTGTGGAGAAAGTGAATAAGGAAGTGTTATTTACCCCTTCACATAACACAAGAACCAGGTGGCACCCAATGAAATTAATAGGTAGCAGGTTTAAAACAAGCATAAGAAAGTATTTCTTCCCACATCACACAGTCAACCTGTGGCACTCATTGCCAGGGGATGTTGTGAAGGCCAAAAGTATAACTGAGTTCAAAAAAGAATTGGATAAGTTCAGGTAGGATGGGTCCATCAGTGGCTGTTATTCAAGATGGTCAGGAACCCAACTCCATGTACTGGGTGTCCCTAAACTTCTGACTGCCACAAACTGGACCTGAACAACAGGGGATGGCTCACTCAATAATTGCTCTGTTCTGTTCATTCCCTCTAAAGCATCTGGCACTGTCCACTGTTGGAAAAAAAGATAGTGGACTAGATGGACCATTGGTCTGACCAGAATGGCCGTGCTTATGTTCTTTTCACTTAAAAAGTCAAATGTAAACCAAGCAATAAAACTATCTTCTAAAATGGATTTGAATGAAGAGGAAGAAAGAAAAGCAGTATCATATTGGAATTTTATTTACTCTCCCTGATTGGTGGGGAATAGGACATCTGTAGAACTTTGGCCCCTATTCAGGGAAGCTCTTAACTTTAAGCACATACCTAAGTCCAGTTGACTTCAGGGGCACCTAAAGTTAATCATATGCTTAAGTGTTGTCCTGAATAAGGATGCTATCATGAATCAGGGCCCTGAATGCTAATGCCTACAAAGAACCATTAAGTGCAATATATGAACCTCTCCCAGCAGCAAGAAAAGAGTGTTGATTACATCATTAGAAGTTCTTTCATTTAGGTTCCTTGGGTCTCATCTAAATGTGGCCAATAGAATTCTATAAGGTCGCCTGAGTCTGTTCTCATTTTTAATTGAGGTGCTGTTGATGGAACTACAGATGCCAACTTTCAGTGCTCCCATAGGACCAAACCTGTTTCTTAACTGCTTCCAATATAGCTGATCAAAATTTCTTGAGCAAAGTTTTTTTTTCACTAAAATATGTCTGTTTTCAAAAATTTGTGACCTTTTCCGCAATTTTTTTCCCCCGCCCCAAGAAAAGTTTGGAGATGGGAGGAGGGAGAAAATCACATACAAAAATAAAAAAAAAAGAAATATCTTTAAAAGCTGTAGAAAACAGATGTACATTTAAAAAAAAAATGTGGAAAAAAGGAAAAACTAGCAAATAGTTCAGTTTCAACCCTATGAAACAACTTTGAAATTTTTAAGGGAAATTGCTTTTTATCTTTTCTACCAGTTCTAATCTCAAACCACACCCCTTTGGGCTTTTGGCAAATTTGCAGGACAGCCTGTGCTTGGGCAGCCTGTACTTGGACCTTTTTTGGCCCTTTACATGACTAGCTCAAGCTGAGTTGTAGCCTACCAATAACCAAACATAAGAGAACATTGCTGCAGTGTTGCTCTTTGTATAACTTGGAAGTCAGTAACGCTCACTTTACAAAGTAAAGTGATTTGAAGATGATAAAGCACTATTATTGCTAAGGCTGAATATTATTTATTTATGTGTAACTTATTGTATTGCTGTTTTGGTCTCTCTTCAACAAACTCTTTTCAGAAGTCTGTTTTTTAAGTCTTAGACCCAGGCGCACACATTTTGACAATAAATACAAAGTCAGCTGGGCGGCTCATTGTTGTTTCAGCTTTCTCAGCAGGGAAAACTGACCTCACATTTATATTGCAAGTCCTTTGTCTGTGGTATGTGTATTTTTTCATGTTTTTTCCCCGCCTTCTTTCTAATGATAGTTAAATGTATTAAGTAACAAAGGTAAAATTTATAAGTTTAAATAGACAAAAATCAACACTGCCATTTAATTTAATAAACTAATGAATGTAACTGTTAATAGTCAAAAACTTAAATAGGCCCCAAAATAGTAGAGAATGTTGTTGTAGACAGAACTGTACTTGAACCATTTTTTGGCCCTTAGATGACTAGCTCAAGCTGAGTTGTAGCATTCCAATAACCAAACAGAAAAGAACATTTATGTAGTGTTGCTCCTTGTATAACTTGGAAATCACTAATGCTCAGTTTACAAAGTACAGTGATTTGAAGCTAATAAAGCACTATCATTAAGGCTAAATATTTATTTACATATATCTTATTATATTGTTCCCCTAAACTATTCTTTCCTTTATGGACAGGCAACATAGCTGGACTGATGTAAATGTGGCTAAACTATTTCCTATTGTTTGTAACCTATGGTAGTACAAGTTACGCAGATGTGGGAATTGAAAGACTCAACCTACAAAGAATAAAGCACTTCTTATTTGCTATTAACTCTTTGCTAATTGTGGTATGTAGATTGTCCTGTAACTCACACGGTGTTTTTTGTGTTCCAAGACTAGTTGACTAGTGGTTTCATTTCTTCTTTGCCCTTCCTCATCCCCTTTGGAATGTCTTGGGCTCCAAAGTGTGCTAGGAAGGAACAGTTCCTGGGGTTTGGGTAGCATGGGGAAATTGTTGCTGGCTCATATATAGAGGGAACAAAAGCAGGAAGGCTTTTGTTCCATTTTCTGGACACAGTCTGGAGAAAGGAAGTTTGATACGGAAGTTATTTTAGGAGAGCTCATATTGTCACTTTGCCATCTGCCAGATGGTCATTTTACTCTCTCTCTCTCCTGGCCTTGTTCACATTTATAAGAATCAATATTTGCCAACAGTCACCACACAGTTACTGCAATTATCTCCTGTTCTAACTATAGAAGGGAACTATGCAGTTACTGGTACCACTGTGAGTTACTGTTGGCAAAAACTGGATTTTTAACAGCAACTGTGCCCCATCATTCTAGCTACATTTAAAGCAACGGGACAATGCCTTCAATGATACCGATTCCCAAAATGACTTCAATGGGTTGCCTGGGAATGCTCTCATGAAGGCAGAATTTAGCCCAATATATTTTGTAGTGACATGTATGAATGAGTAGTATTTAGAATACATTTTAAATGGTCCTGTGACCAATATTATTCCCACATGAGCAGAGGATTATCAGATATATATTAAAATGTGTATGTATTAGGGTCATTTATGAAATTCACTGTTAACTGAAAACATTTGTTTAATATGTGAATTAGACACAGTACTGCTCAAATTAAATGTCTGCTTGTTATAATGTATTTGCTGTAGAATAAAGATTATTTTTGTCCCAAACCAGGATCTTGATTAGAATAACTGCAGTGTTCCCAGCTTTTAAAACAGTCTTGCTCAACCTTCCTTCTCCAACAGAGGAAACACATTACAGTGTATTAGGGCCCTCAATATAGCTTTCACAGAATCAGCAAAGATAAATAAGACCCAATGACTTCATACACTGCAGAATAGTTTCCAGTGAAACTACAGCAATATGAAAATGTAAAAACTCCCTTAGGCAATTATTAAAAACACGCACACTTATGTTGTAAAAATGACACACTGGATACCTTATGAAGCAGAGCAATAAGTGGCCTTACAGTATCAGGTACTCAATGGCAGTGGTAGTGAGTATGGCAATGATTTGGGAAGTTGAAGGATGACATAGTTATGAATTAGTTACATTGTTATAGAAGCTTAATTGACCACTATGAGGCTAACTTTTCTTTAACACTGAAAAGACAGGCAATGCCACATAGACCACCTCAAGATCAAAACATCAATTCATAATACTTTCCGCCTGCCACAGAATACTTCAGCTCTAATCCTGCAAAGACTTTCATGCATGCTTATCTTCATGCCCTGTGTAGTCCCATTAAAGACAATGTAAATCTGCAAATCAGTCATAAAAGAAACATATGCAAAATGTAAATGTATCTCTCACAGGCCTTTCCAAGAATGAACATTCCTGTGTAAGAAGTGTACAGTGGTTTTTCTCTAGGGCCTCGTCCAATCCACGTAAGTCAATGGAAAAGCTCCAGTTGACTTCAGTTAACTTTGGATCAAAAACTTAGGTCAGACACTAATCTCAGTTATTTTAATATAACTTCAGTGGAAATTTTGAATTTAGTGGAGCTCTTTCATATTTACCTAGTATAATTGAGACCAGAGTCTGACATACTACGTTTTTCATGATATGCAGGAAGATTTATATATTTTCCTGTAGATATCATGAGACTAGCTATTTTTCCAAACAAATACCTAAGTATCAAATTACCTTTAAGAGTTTTCCACACTGCAGATGGGAGCGAGCCTCCCAGCCCAAGTGGACAGATTCATGCTAGCAGGGCTCAAGCTAGTGCACTAAAAATAATAGTATGGATGTTGCTCTCAAGGCCATCTGACCCGCCTGGGTCTGAGCTCAGGTGGCTAGCCCAAGTCTTTGCTGGAGTAGCAACTTCAGTGCTGCTATTTTTAGTGTCTAGCTTGAGCTGAGCTAGCATGAGTTGGTCTATCTGGGCTGGAAGGCATGCTCCCAGCTGCAGTGTACACATAGCCTGCAGTTTTCATTTGCTGGTTTCACATCTTGATTACGGTTTGTTTAACTGTTGCTTCCAGTTACTCAAAATATGCATGCTGTTTTTTTGTATGGTTGTTTATTCTTGAAAGAAGAACAAAACAGGACCTGTTCACCTTGGCACTTTATATTTTCCAGCTTCTCAGACATAGAAAAAGATAGAGCCCAGATCTACTAAGGGACTAAGGCAGTGCAACACCTAACTTTTAGGTGCTTTGAAAATCACAGAAATCCACAAACCCTGGGTTAAGCACCTCAACTCCCTATAGAATGAATGGAGAAAGAAAGATACTTATGAATGGGATCCACAAAAGCCAGCATGCTAGGCAGGGAGCTGCCTATGCTAGCCAATGGGAGAGGACAATGAGAGGGGTGTGTCCCAAGCCAGCCTATCCCTGCAAGCCATCTCTTATATTGGGCTAAAGATTAGGCTCTCTTACATTCTGGGTGAGTATTCCAGTTCAATTTCCCACTCTGTCTGATGAGGAGAAGGGATTTGAACAGGGGTTTTCTATCTCCCAGGTGCGTGTGGAGGTAGGTAGAGCACTCCTACCAGATTGGGCCCTGCAGGCAAGACAGATCGGAGAATGCCTATCTTCACCTGGTTCGAGGATTGTACTGGGGCTTTGGCATAAGATGGCTAGTGTCCATGTCCAGCGGCAGAAACTTAGTTGGTCAGGGGACTTTTACAGCATAAATTTAGGTGTCAACAGGATTAGGCAGCACTGGCAGCCAAGCAAATTGCAGTAACACCTACATCCCTTTATGGATCTGGGCCTAGATCCCTGCCTTGAAAAGCTTACAGTCTAAAACCCAGTCCTGCAAAGTGCTTGATTTTTATGAAGCTCAGTTGATTTCATTGGGACTACTCATGTTAGTAAAGACAAGCACCTGCATAATTCTTTGCAGCAGCAAGGCTTAATAAAGACAACTACAGGGGGGAAAAGGAAAAAATATGATTTTTTTATTGTAAATGCCATTCACTGTATCTTAAGCCCATTTCTAACTATTCCTTTTGTATTGTTTTCTTGCTTTTAATCATTGCCTATTGGTGGTATAACCCTGATTTATTTTTGGAAGATTTTTTTTTATCCTTTCTTTTTTATTTACTTTCCAAATATTGCCTAGTTTTGACACTGACTTCAGTGGGATGATTCAAGTGCATAAAGTTAAGCATGTGTAGAATATTTACAGGATGAGTGTATTAAATATTTGATAGCAGGACAGCAGACCTCCCCATGCTGTAGCAGTTTAAAGGGGGTTTTAAAGTTTGTGTGATTCTTTTAAATACGCAAAGGAGAATTGGCTCCATCTGTATTCAAAGTACCCATTGTAGAAAACAAGGGCCTAATAATATTAAGTAGATAGTACCAAAGTATTTTCAGTAAAAATGTACTGAGTTTACCATAAGTCCAGCTTTCAAACATGATATTATATTATAGCCAGTCTGAGGAACATATTATTTACTTCCTTTTCGTTATTATCATACTACACATTTAGGTAGATTATTTTTGATCTGATCTGGAGGCGGCAGGGGTGAGATTTTTTTTTTTTTTTTGGCATATTCCAACAAGAAAAAAATACAAAATGCAATTGTCTCCATTTCTTCATGCTGTCCTGTGTTAGATTGTTTGCTGTAATGTAGCTGGGTCTTATGCAATTTTTCATGTGATAATCCGTCCCAGTATAACTTAATGCAAAACTTTATAGCTGCTCACTCTCATTCGTAGGACTGAGCAAGCAAGTTTAAGTTTTCAGCAAGGTGAAGCTGTGCAGGCATGAGGTCACCTGCTCTGCCTGACGGACTGCAGACAGTGCGGTACACAGGAGCACCAGCATGGGGTTCTGTGACAATTTTAGTTTAAGAATTTGACTTGCTGCTATTTTTTTAGTTAAATATTACAATTCTTAAACTCTTAAATTTAGGATCAACATTGATCTAATTTCACATCAAATACCATATACTTCTGTAATAAAACTAATATTTTGATATAGAACACAATGAATTTCTTTACAGTATTATGTTAGACTGGCTCATTAGGACCTTTCCCTGAGATTTTGGGAATAACGTTTCTTTAGACAGCAGAATGGTGTGACTCTACCACTTCATTCTGTTGCTTGATTGTTAGTTGCTAATTATTTAGAGGATTTTTCTGATTGTCAGTTGCAGTGGCCACAATACCACCAGTGCAGAGTGGTAAATTGAAAAGCTTTAGATTTTAATCTCCTCTATTCCCAAACACTTGTCCCCAAGGTTAAGAGGTCATATTTTGCAATATGACAAAAATTGACATAAAAATATATTTTAAATTCAGATAAATTGACTTTAAGCAATTTAAAGTGTAATTTAAACTGGACAGTGATGGGTCTCGAGTTGTCGTCTTTGCAGCCTGCTTATTACTACTATTACTATAATTTCATTATTTGTATTACTGTAGCACCTAGAGGCCACAACGGAGATCATGCCCCCATTGTGCTAAGCACTGTTCAAACACATAGTGAGCTACAATCACTGTGTCAAAGAGCTTACAGTCTAATCAGACAAGACAGGCAAAGGATTAGAGGAAAAACAGGCACACAGAGGTGAAGTGACTTGCCCAAGGTCACATACAGGTCAGTGGCTGAGTCAAGAACAGAACTCAGGTCTCTTGACTCCCAGTCTAAAGTTCTGTACACTAGATCACATTGTCTCCTGTAAGCTACTTATATAGTGCCTAACTATTTTTGCTGTGAATCAATGTCGCTATCACAGATACAGACCCACAAGTTCTGAGATTTTTGGAGGCAAGCCTGAGAATTCTCCCAAAAGCCTAAAAGCCAGATCCTCAGCTGTTTTAAATTGGCCTAGCTTCATTAAAGTCCTCTGGCTCTGAGTCCCAACCCAAAAGCTTGGCAGGGTGTAGTGACAACCTCTTATGTTTATGAGAACAGCTCCTGATGTTCAGTCACACAGCTTTCTCAATAGCCAACAATATCACTGACTTGGCAGCTCTCTCCTGAGGGAGTGAAGGACCTGATGATGAGAGTGCGTTGCACTGAAATATACAGTTCTGTACTATCAGGGCCGGCTCCAGGCACCAGTGGAGCAAACACGTACCTGGGGCAGCACATGCTAAGGGGCGGCATTCCGTCCATTCTTGAGGTGGCACAGTCCGGGCAGCTTTCTTTCTTTGCAAAAGGGGCTGAAATACATGATTTAAAACCAACAATATTTTTTAAGATACATATCTATAAGAAGCAGGATCTCACCTTTTTTGACCCTGTAGGCTAATACTTAACTCTAGCAGACCACCAAGTCTACTAATGTTAAATCTCCTGTATTTTGGGTACTTGGCTCTTTTCTGATTGTGGCCATTTTTAATGCCCTCTCTCTCTGGCTGGAAAACTGACTTAAATATACTGCCCCTTGTGAATACAACTGAAAGAACAGTCATTTATTGAGCAATGGCGTAGACATAGGCCTTTGTCTTTGGGGCTTAGCATGAGGGGAGCCATTTTGAGATGCTTCTAGCCCTCTTCTTTTGCGTAGGGACAGTGACTGAGCAGAGATTCATGTGGTCCAGTTAGAAAAGAGCTTGGGAAGTCTCATTTACATCTGCCCTGAATAGCTGTGTAAATGGCTCCCGAAAAGCCACACTCCCCCCTTTCATACTGCACCTGAATTGCTTCAGAACTGGCTCTGTGAAGAGCCATAAGACACAAGAAGACAGAGGTTAGGCAGCTCTTGCTCCCTGAGCAACTGTGATTGAGGATTTGACAAATTAACTTGAATAATTAATCTGGTTTTGTGTTGGATACAAAATGTGAGATGCTTCTTTTAATTATGTGGTGGAATAATGGAATCACTACCGAACCATATCTATAATAAAACCATGATGTGCCTGCATTTCCCAAGTGGTAATAGAATTGACTAATAAATTGAGCATAAGTGAATCAACAATCAAACCAAAAGGACAAATACCTGTGTTACTTTGAGACATCTTCATGCAAAAGCATTGCCTCTCCCTGTTTATACATAGCCACCCTATCCAACTTTTAAAGCTATAACTCAGTAGAAGACATGAATGGTCTAGCAGAGTTTTTCAATGAGTCTTTTTACCTACTGCATATTTTAAAACCTTTTCTACACAATTACGGTAAATCCTATGAGTGAAAGCCTAAGGGTAGCTTTCCAAAGTAGCATATACAGGATTTATCTACTGACTGTTACTGATGTTAATGGGTGTCATGTCGTGAAATCTTCATGTACTACTTTTAAACTGTACCCCTGTGTGTCTAATAAATTAGTTTTGTTTCCTTCTCCACAGTTTTCATGAGGAGGAGTACAGCTACAAAAACATTTCCTTCTCTAAAACAAAAGCAGTATCTTCACATTCCCTCCAAATGGAATATTTCTTTGCTGTGCCTGGAAAGTATGCTGGGATTCCAGCTGATAAGAATTGGATTTCAGTAAAGTCAGAGGGGACTGTGAAATCATTGAAGGAACAGATCCCTTATAAACTTCACAGCACAAATTAAGCAAAGACTCTTATCTGTCAGAAACTAATTGGCTGAGGCCTACTGTTTCATATATCAGATTTCCCCCTGTTGCTCAGAGCATCTTTAGTAAAATAATTCTGTGCCAGAAATAATTTAGCCTCATATATGTATATTGGTATATATATATATCACACATACTTCCCTCCCTACACACTGCTTGAGTCTGTGAGCAGCAGTAAAGATTTAAGGTGGGGATACTTGCATCTACTGCTAAAGTAAATATTGTATGTAAAGACAGACAGCAGAGACATTCATCTTCATCAAGACACATGTCTGAAAATCTTCTGTTAACTGTTATACTATTTCAAGAGTCAGTTTAATGACTGCATTCTATAAAAGTTAAAGCAATTATATGCTAATGTATAACGAACAGTATAACTTCCAAATGTTCATATGTATTGCACATTGAATTTCAGACGTTTTAAAAAATCTCCAGGGCTTGAATCTGCACTTGTGAAGATCCACATGTTGCAACCTCAGAATGTCAAAATCTCAGCTGGTTCCTATACATGATCAGAGCAGTGGAACCTATGCCATATTCTGCTCTTTACTTTTAGTAGATCTGGTTGAAGTAGTTTATCATATGTGCACTTCCGTTAAACTTAGTCAGTGTTTAATCCATATGACATTCTATGGAGCTTTTTTTCTTTTTTGCCTTGTAGTGTACCACATTCTGGCTCCATTTCCTCACTGGATGTAGCAAAGACTAGCATGTGAACAGGGAATTACAGGACCGGAAATTGATCTATATTATTCTCAAGTCACTGCAATAAGCAGCAGAAAAAGCAGGAGAGCAAGGTTCTTGTTACTAAGCCATTAGACTGGGAAACAACAGAGCTGGGTTCCATTTCTAGCTCTGTCACACCTAGTGATCCCAAATGACATCAGGCCCCCATTGTGCTAGGCACTGTACAAACATATAGTAAGAGACAGTACATGTCTCTTACTCAAGGAATTTACAGTTTAAGTACTCAAGACAGATAAAGGGAATGTCTTTATCCCTTTTTATAGGGAGGGGATAGAATTGAGGGTGAGAGATTAAGGCCTGGGTCCACAAAGGTACTTAGACCCCTAGCTCTTATTGATTTCAATGGAAGTTAGAAACCTACATATCTTTGAGGAGCTGGGACTAATTGACTTGTTCAAAATCGCACAGGAAGTCTGTGGCAGAGCTGGAAATGGACCCAAGCTCTGTTGGTTCCCAGTCCAGTGGCTTAGTAACAAGAACAGCCTTCCTCTCCTGCTTTTTCTGCTGCTTATAGCAGTGATTTGAGAAGGCCTGTTTCCTGATCGTTTGATAGGGAGCGAGACAAGTTTTCATTACAAACAAGATATCAGTACCATGGCAAAGTTGAAATGCAGCCATTGTCACAGTTTTGCAAATGAAATGAATTATGTTCCTAAGTGTTTTCCAATTAGAAGATGCAGAGGTGAGACATGACAGCTGGGAATGAGTCCTCATTTGTATTGCACAAACGGCTTTTTACATTTCTAATCACTCTGAATAACTGCTCCCCCCCAAAAAACCCCAACACCACATTTAACATCAGCACTGTTAACTAGCTCTTGCTGAGAAACTATAATTTTATTGAAGATATGTTATCCCTCTCCCTACTCCACCTTACTGTCTTGTTGCACCCTTGTTACATCTTAGTTAATATTAGTTTGTAGGGTTCTAGGGACAGGGATCATGTGATCTTTCTGGTTTGGGAGCCTCCTACCCCCTTTGAGTGGCATTAAAAATCAGTAATAATACATTAATAACAAAACGTATCTCAGGTAATTTGCAAACAGAAGGGCAAAACTCACCCCTCCTCCCCCCAAAACCAACTACTATGAATAGTTCATTTCATTCTACTCAAATATCTCTAATCCATGCCCTTTCCACTTTGAACATATGAGGGCCTTCATAAATATTGGTACTAGTATAAGCTACTGCTCCTTGGAGAACTCTGGGCACAAGCAGGATAGATTGGTTACAAATAATATTATACAGCTTATTTGTGATATGCTAACATGCTGATAATATATTTTACCAAACCAAATTCAGCTCTGTTCAATTCTGTCCTCACACAGATTCATCCTGATGCTACAAGACCTCTTCATGTAAAACTCCTGTTGATTTCAATGGAAGGCTTGAGATAAGTCCTCTGGCCTCAATTCAGGAAACTACTTATGCATGTGCTTATGTGCTTTCTTGAATAGGGACGCTTTCCTATGGGAATAGGAAATATAAAAAGTTGGGGCCCCTCTGAATGATAAATACATGAATAAGAAAGTGCCATACTGAACTGAAAGTAGGTAGGTTAGCAAGAGATTTCCAGGCAAAGACTTATTAAAGGTAAAGGGGAGTGGAGGAGGAGCCCAGCTAGACCAATTAGTCTTCTGGATGTTTGCCTTCTTCTCCACTTTGGTCCCTATTAGATGTTCCTTTTTACATGGGAAATGAACTTTCAAGCTGTAAAGTTTGAAGGCCTTACTGAACCAAATGCATTCATCTTCATTTTGTTAAGCACTACAGTTTTGCATGTAAAGTTCATATGAAGGTTACTATTTTACTTTAGCACTTGCTGAGACCAGCTCTTTTCTGATATAGCAAATCAAATCTTTAAGGGCATTGCAATTCTCAAATTTATTTGAAAGTTGTTTGCTTGGGAATATACCAGAGTCTAAGAAATACCAAGTAAATGCTTTGAGGCAATATGAATAGCACATTTGAAATTATTTTAAAATATTAAAATAATATCTATATATAATATTTTTGAGCTAAACCTATCCTAGATGGCCACATAAGGGTGTGAAGTAGTTTTTATTTTCATCCTTTGCCTGTAGTCTGCTGGTACAGGCTGCTTTTTGTTAGTTTAGTAACTGTGGGAGGAAAGGCCAAACATTGGGAGATTAATTTACAAACTAGCTAAGAAGAATTAGTCACAGGAGACCAACTTCAGGGTGTCTGGCAGACATCAGCATTCTATTTCATTGTAGCTAAAATATTTCACATGGATTCATAAAACACTTTTTGTTAGGTTTCCTTTTAAGTTTCACAGTTTGTTCTTTCTTTTAAAACTTGTGGTGGATCAGAATTAATGGAAGTTTTTTCCTTTGTTAATGACCTCATAATACACTGTTTTAGACTAGAGGAGATGTCTTTTTAAAGGCAGGAAACTCTTTACATTATCAAGGTAAAACATTTAAAAATCATTTTTTTTATTTCAGGTATCTAAATTTGTCTTTAAAACCCTGTGTTTAAAACCTCAAGAAAACTATTTTTAAAATCATATTGACAATGTAGTTATTATTAATATATATACTATTATACAGTTGTGTCCATCATTGTTTTATATATGGAATTACAAAAGATATAGTAGTTATGGGAATCTAGCAGAAACAGATCATTATGGCATGTTTAATATTTTCTCGGTAGTTCCATACTGTTGAAAAATGACTTTTCATTTTTACAGGGTGCAGGCAGATACTTAGCATAGCCCATTCATATAAGGGAGTCCATAGCTAGGCATTTTTCAGTGTCTTCTGGAAGTATAATCTCTTCGCTCATATCATGTTTGTATGCTATTTGAGTTTTTGGATGTTCAGCAGGATAGCACAAGGTGTCACCAATGTTCCCAGTATGCTCCAGCACTTCCTGGACAAATACATGGGAGACGTGCATTCAGATGAAGTACTTGTATTCCTAGACAGCTTGATTGTGTTTTCCATATCTTAGGCGAATACAAAATTATGCTTTGGAAGGTCTTAAATCCACCTAGAATATGGCTTGAAAATGTCTCTCCAAAGAAGCACAGTTTTTTCATATCTTTTTTTTTGATAGTTGGTGCATATTGTAAGTGTTAATGAGATCCAGACTGATCCAGACAAGATTCATAGCCTGAAAGCCATTTGGCAATTCTATCACCTATGTCCTAAAAGTATGAAAAAATTAAATTACTTCTTAGATTTCAGAGGCGGAGGAAGGAAGGAAAGGCCTGAAAGAGATACCCCATTAGTAAATTTATTATGCATGTATCCACTTGTGCATATGGATTACCTGTCCTTGGATTATCAAACTCACAAGGAATGTTCTAGTTATCACTGACACTTTTACCAACTAGGTGAGAGCTGTCTCCACAAAAGATCAACAGATTTCTCACAACAAATTTTTTGGTGGCCTCTCTTGCTGGTGGCCGCTCTGACAATTTTTCTTAAAATATTTAATTAACTCTAGGAAAAACAAATAACTATGCACATATACATGGCCAAATCATTATAACTTATTTAGATATATATTTTTTGTAAACTCAATAATAAAAATAATGTACAGTTGTCTCTATTCTTTATTGGACTTACACAGAATAGAAGCAGAAATAAGGTACTTTGCATGTTCTTGTCTGTTGTTGTTTGTTGTTTCTTTTGCTTTTTTGGTTGCTTTTTTTAAGACTTGCTAGCTAGTAAGTCTGCTGCTGTGAAAAGTGGTATTTGTATGCTTGTTAATATCACTTTTCACAGAAGTGGACTTGCTAGCTAGCTCGCTGGGAGGCAGTGTAAAGTGATATTAACAAATATCACTTTTCACCGCAAATTTACTCAGCCCCAGCAAGCTGGAGGACAAGTTAAACCCTGGATAGGGAGGTGGGAAGGGAGGCAGTGGGGGCCATGGACAATGGAGGGGTGGTGAGCCTGGGGCTGGCACATGCCGCCTTATGGCTGGGACCAGAGACCGAAGCCCCACGGCCGGAGTCTGCAGCCCGCCACCCGCCACTCCAGGGCTGAAGCCGGAAGCCCGAGCCCCACTGCCCCTGGAAGGTGTGTAACTCACGTGGGCTGCCTGCTCCTCTGGCATTTGTGGCTCCTGATTAGAGTAGGAATTCTGAGACCCACACTGTAAAAGAACTCTACAGTTAGGGGAGTTAGGATTGACTATGTCCGATGAACACTTAATTAAAATGTGTGAACATTTTTTCCCCTGTTCTAGAAAAGGCCTTAAAGTTATAGCTGTGGCTCCATGATCAGTCCAATTTGTTTGAAAAAGACTAGCTTCACCTAAAACCACAGCTTCAAATTCCCTCAAGGTCACATCAGCACTTCATGTTTCTGCTAAAGATGAATGAGTGCCATGCAGTTTACAGTGTCCTTGTGTCTTTCTGATGAGACCGTAAAAATCTGTCTGCTCAGCATGGCATTTTTCTTACAACAGCAGGGTTTTGTGCTGGTGACCTTGACCAACATGTGTCCTCCTTCCACTGTTATGTAATGGTCTGTGTTCTGGTTGGTTGCTGCATGCCACTCCAGAGGTGGCTACATTTCATTGCTGTACTATTGTATGTATTTGTAATATAATTCGGTACCCTTTGTGATGTATGGTGTTATATAAAGGTAAGATATCTGGTGGCATTTTCTGAAGTGCTCAAACAGAGATTTCAAGACCAGTGCTAAGTGCTTTTGAAAATTCCACCCATTATTGTTGTTTTTCAGTATAAACTGAAAACTAATTTGCTTTCCTTTGCTTACATCATTCCAATTTTTTCACATGGTTTTTTAATTAATGATTGGGGGGGGGCGAGGATGGGATTCCCTCTCCATTTTCTAAATGCAAAAATGCCAGTGGACTCTTTTCTTGGCAGCTTTAGTATACTGAGAGTGTCAGGGTACGGAAATATCCTTTGTATTTTGTATCTATAGAATTTTAGCTTTTGGCATGTACACAAAGACTTACTCAGTTTATTTTAAGGTACAGCACTGTTTATGTAGTTCTAATGGAACTTTTTTTAATGCTAACTCTTTTATGATTTTTTTTACTTCATTTGCAAAACAAAGCATCTTTTTATGTGTCATTACAAATGATTTTAAATGTGTGGAAAATGAAGTATCCAAAGAGGTACAAACTTTTTTTTTCAGTGACTTTTTATTGAATCGTCTGTTTCAAGGAACAGCAGGTTTTTTGTGCTGTTTCAGATGGTACTGCATGTGGCAGAATATGCCCCATTCACGTTTTCTGCTTTGCAAAGGCACCATGCTGTGGGAGCCTGTTTTAAGAGGGAGATCCATGGGGGTATGAAAAGTTCTGCTGCAACACCTATGACCGAGCCCAATCTGTTCAGAGCACAGATCTGATTTAAATTTTTTCTTTATTACTCTCAAGTATTCAGCACATGTTCCCACCCATTTAAATAAAAGGCTCCATCAGACCGTAAGTACCAAATAGGCAATACTAGATAAACTCTAATCAATGCAAGCTCTCCCTTGTGAGGCACTGTACCACTGGTTATTCACTGCACTTGTTATGATAATGTGCATTTTACTATAAGGCAATGACTAGATAGTGTGATCTTGTTCATTTGCAAATATTTTCAAAACTAGATTTAACAACAGTAAAGCCTCAGATGAACAGGAGACTTTCATTTTCATGTAAGGTATTTTAATAAAACCAGAATATCAACATTAGTTTTCTGAACCTTCCATGCTTTTCCCCTCCCCTACCGTGTTGCTATTTTAATCTCTGATTTATCAAGAATTTGTTCCAAATTAAAAGACTTAGAATATACAAAGTGAATAATCTCATCTTGATGCACGAGGATTTATACATCATTATTTCTTTACCTATACATTTTAAATCTCAAGTTTCTGGAATTTTGAGACACAAATATATTGGCTTTTGGGGTATTGCTGTTTCTGAATCTGCACGGAGACACTTAATGAAAAGCTGGGTGCCCAGTGAGCCATTAGCCTGGATCGCATAAAGGCCCTCAGATTCACAGCACACAAACAAATATAGCAAAGAAGGGACTAAACAAAACAGCATCAAAGAAGCCTTTTTGTGAGAATATGGACAATGCTATAAAACTAACCTTGTGTTAACCCGCTGAAGAAAATAGAACAAGGATTCTGAGTGCCAAAATATAGAGAGATGTATGAAAGGGGGAAAACATATACAAAGTAGACAGACTGAATAAAACTATTTATCTTTAAACCACACAAGTCATGGTAATTAAATTAGGTCAGGCTGGCTACAAAAAGCAGGCTGTAACTAATTTAAAAAGGGATAGAGAGGACCTGAAAAGAAAACAGATTGGCAGCCCCATATTTTTTTATCTAATCAAGGAAACAAAACTTAAGGAAGAGGAAAAGGGAGAGGGAAGCCACTCCTGATTTATCAAGATTTCCTCCCAACTTGAAAACATTAGAATACACAAAGGCATATAGTCATACATCTTTGATGTGTGGGGATCTACACATCATTATCAGTGTTAATAGAGAGTTACATGCATACAGAGTTTACTCCTATAAACAACAGAATAATGGAAAGTATTAAGGTCTAGAAAATTGTGTGAAGTGTAATAAAAACATATACTGGAATAAAACTATGTAGATCCTGTCCTAACACACACTGTGTTTAAACTGTTAAATTCTTAGAATCCATGTCTTTTGCTTACACTGTCTAAATAAAAGCCCTTGCATGCGTTGTATGGTCTGAAGAAAATACAAGACTTTCCTTTAAAACCAGCTCTTCAAAAAGACCACCTGCCAGTACCTATTAAAATGACATTTTAAAAAGGGTTTCAAACATTTGCTGAGACTGTAAATGTGCCAGGTTGTAAAGGAGGCTGGACGGCAATTCTTGGGGAGTTGGTAGAGGGAGGATTAAGGTTTTTTAAATAGGTTTGGATCCAAGCTGATTACAAGAAGTTTAAAATAATATTTTACTCCATTCCTTCAGTAGTTTCCTTCTCTGAATGAGCAGAAACATTAGCATTCTGCCGTTGTTTATTAATCTGAATGGTTAGGAGAATTATATGAATAAAATGGTGAAGACAAACAAAAAAATGGAGTTTGGTCTGTGTTTAACAGCAAATAGCCCCTCCCCAGCCCCACTTTTTGCAGTATTACATAATGCCTAAAGAATTTTCAGCCGTAGCTGAAGCTTAGGCATTGAAATCCACCAAGGTAAGATCAGAATTTTCACATCCCCTCACAAAAAGAAGGAAATAAATTAAAAAAAAAAAAAAAAGAGGAGGGGGATTTTTGCAGATTGTTGAGACCTTGTGCACCATTCACTTTTTTCAAGTTGCAAGAACATTTTCAGTTTCCCTGTGTAAACAGAAATTTCCCCCTAGCTCTCCCAACCAGTAACCTAGGGTAAAATCCTGGCCCCATTGAAGTCAATGGGAGTTTTGCCATTGTCTTCACTAGGCCCAGTGCTGTACCCCTACTCTGGTGACAAAACTAGTAACAATGAACGTTGGCTAGTGAGGGAGAAGAGTTCCCGTGGACATAGCACTGTTTACATGGGGGGTTAGGTCAGTATAACTATGTTAGGGTTACCATATTTCAATACTGAAAAAAGAGGACACTCCATGGGCCCCACCCCAACTCCACCCCTTCCCCGCCCCCAGCCCCGCCCCCACTCTGCCCCTTCCCCAAAGTCACCGCCCCAACTCTACCCCCTCCCCTAAGCACCCTGCATTCCCCCTCCTCCCTCCTGCCCCCTGGGCTCCAGCTGCTGCTGTGCTGGGGAAGTTGCTTTGGCCCCCACCGTGGTGGAGAGCGGCGGGAGCCGGGAAAGTTGGAGCCCGGGGAGGAGGCGGTCCCCTTATCATGCCTCCCTATTTTCCCGGACATGTTCAGCTTTTTGGAAATTCCTCCCAGACGGGGATTTGAGGACCAAAAAGCTGGACATGTCCGGGAAAATCCAGACGTATGGTAACCCTAAACTATGTCACTCAGTGGTGTGGATTTTTCACACCCTTGATTGATTATTTATACTGACATAGGTTTATAGGGCAAATCAGACCTCTGAGTACCTTTCCCAGTCCAGAAGAAGAGCTCTGCATAAGCCCGAAAGCTTGTCTCTCCCACCAATAGAAATTGGTCCAATAAAAGATATTACATCACCTACCTTGTCTGGCTAATATCCTGGGACCAACACAGATACACCACTGCAAATAATAGTGAGACAAAGCCATATGTGGAGTGTGGTCACTAATTAAGAGCTAGAAAAACTGCCGGATTGAATGTAGAAGGCCTGAGAGGCCTTTACATATTTCTAGATGTAGAGATTGGGGATGGAAAATATTTATTTTTAATTAAGATCTCAATTGCTGTGCTTGGCAGAGCAGCATCCCTTTTCTTCAACAGTCATTCTGTCTAGGTTTCTTTCTTTCTGTCTATCTTTCTTTGCAATGAAGAAATGAATTTTGACAAATCACATGCCTTTGTAAATAGATTGTGTGGCAGTGTGAGTCCTTTCAGTAATGTGCTCTATAGAAACAGTAACTGTTGCTCTTATAACACCTTTCATCCTAAAATCTCAAAACATTTTTCAAACATGAATTATCCTAAGAGGTAGACAAGTATTTTGGGTAAGCTTATAAAGAAGGAAAGGGCCAAATCCTTTAGCCTGAAAAGCAAGCACAACTCTCGTTAAAATCAAGCATTTCAGTCAGCTAGTCAGTGGTAAAAATGGGTAATAGAACCCATGAGTCCTGATTTCCAGACCCATTCCAAACTCTAGACTTCACTGCCATTTTCATTGTCATTGGTTTCTTGTTCTCAAAGTGTAGAGGAACCACTGAAGTTAAAATCATAAGGGATATTTTCCCATTGTATTATATTTAATTACTATGAAATATAAAATTTGCTAAGAGAATGCTTCTGGCCCTTTTTCATTTCCATAACCTCTTCTATTGACCCATGCTAAGTTGATTTTGAAAGGAATGTGTTAACAATATATGTACTCTGTATAGAGATGTCAATGGCACAACCTTTATCCTTCAGGCTTTCCTTTCCTTTGGGGCTGTGTGTATGGTTGCTCATAGATAGGGATACCATTATGTCATACCAGTGTCATGGAATCCATGAATTTTGTAACTTATATGGATCCTGCTGCCACAGACTAAGTTTGTTCATTCGTTTTGATCAGCTGCTGCACACTAATAGTTAGTTTGCTTTGATCTAGTCCTCTTTGAAACAGGACTACATCAAAGTGAACTAACAGTGTTAATGTGCAGCAGCAGGGACCACACAAACAGTTTGTTAGTTTGCTTTGGTCTAGTTCTGTTTCAAAGAGGACTAGATCAAAGTGAACTAATCAGCAGGGTTTACAAGGTTGCTGTGACCATGGTGTGAAAATATTGATTTTTTACTCTGAAAGTTCTGTGAATTTTGCATAATTTTACTGTGACAAAATCTTATCCAGTCATACTCCTTGACCAGAACATAGAACTAGAAGTAGGCCAATGACTAACTTTTAAGCTAGCCCACAATTTTAGGTGTGGTCAATCCCAACCATGAAGCTCTTAAATGAATAAGAAGGAAAGCCAAGATTTTCAGAAATAAGTTTCTGATGTTAGGCTCACAAATCCTTATTTGGTTTCCTAAATTTTAAAAAAATTCTGAGCACCTATTGTTATGTTCCCAGCAAACACACAGCGAAGTTAGAGTATTTTATGTTTTTATTTTTCTGGAAGGTTGAAATGTAACACTATTTTATTTCTTAGAATTTAGAATGATAATACACATGAACCAAAAACCAGAGCAACAAAACAGACTGCTCCTAAAATTGAGCAGTATAACTCACCTCACCTCACTGCAGACTGACTGATGCTAGATCAAGATCACATGCCTCCCAACAGAACCTCCCATCCGGCAAGTAGGACCAGGAAACCCCTGAAAATTAAAGTGACAGCTTACAATTGTAACACAGCCTTCAATACGCCATACCTATTGACATCAGTGGGGGCTACTGAGCACTTCTGCATATGTCAGAGATGGAGACAGGCACAGAGACTGCAAAGAGCAGATAAAACTGTAGGAACAGTGCCAGATGCAGAGTAAAGTTATGGTGTGGGCATAGGATTGGCTCAGGCCCTATAAATAAGAAAAATATAGAACAGGAGTTTTGAAGACAAGCCACACAGCCAGGGCTGGATTCAAAGAGCTCACTGTAGTAATTTATTGGTGTAGTGTTAACATGAGACCAACCTGAGTCATAGGACTGATTTAAGCATGTTCAATTTTGACAGTCTGGTAATTACTGAATTTCTATTGCATGTGGATAAAAGGGGACCTGTCAAGCAGCTACACAGTTTGGGCCATGGGAATTTGGACCATGAAGTATTTACTATGTCTATTTAAAGGTGTTGACTTCAATTAAACTAGAAACTGTTGGTTCTAATATTTGATGTTATTTTCTGCTTCAGCTCTATTGGGGATGGATGAATGTCCTGGAAGCATGATGGTCTTGAACACACCCTCCAAAATGAAATGTTGTCCAGTAGTTTCTGAACATCTGGGTAAACAGTACAATATTAACCTTTCAACAGATTGGTTAGCAAGAGCTTCTTTTCATCTAAGCCATATTAATGGGTTGTTCTTAATTTAATTAAATTCCTCAATCTCTTTTCATACTTAAATGATGTGAAACCAATTAGCCTGTAGTGGGCTGTAGTCCACGAAAGCTTATGCTCTAATAAATTTGTTAGTCTCTAAGGTGCCACAAGTACTCCTGTTCTTTTTGCGGATACAGACTAACACGGCTTCTACTCTGAAACCTGTCAATTAGCCTGTATTTACCTCTGAACAGTTTTTCATCATTATTACTTTCAGTCTTGGAATTACATTAATTTCCATTTCTTGGAGTTCTCTTAAAATAAAGGAAACTTGTGAAATTGTCAGCTCATGTGCCATGTTTTACCTTGAGCTACATGCTGTCTGATGCACTGTGAATTTTAGAGGCCTCTGATTTTTCATAACCATTTCCATTCTTATCTACACATTTGAAAATTCCTCATCTGTGGTCTCTGTAAATGTGATTATTATGACTCAGGCAATTTCCATATTTTCTGGTTGTAAAGATGTATAGTAAAACATTTCTAATGTTTCCTTATCCTTTGTGCTGAATTTTCCACTGTTTTTTTAAGTTTTCTTTTTTTTCTTTTACCATTTGTCTGATAGGCACATATAATATTATAAGCTGATAATCTAGATGCTTTGATTTTGGGGTTTCATGCTCTAATTTATTTTATATTTAACGTTTTTTAACCAGTTCTAATGTTTCCTTTTAAATATTTTCTTCTTTTTATGATTAACAGATAAAGGAACCCTGACCTTAGTTAGCCTAATGTATGATGTTGAAGTAATCTTGAAATATATATATTATGTAACCATCACCCATGTACGGCCATTCATAGCTCTGAAAAGATTAAATATTTACAGCAATCAGAAGTCAACGAAAAAGTAAATTACAATGGGGGAAAATTATCAAAGGGGTTAAGGGAGTAAAGAAAATGTCTTACTGGAAAACATTGGGATGTATGCTCCTGAATCCCTTCTTTTGAAAATCTCCCCCAACATTCACAAGAATCTTGCCCAACATTCACAAGTGTATTTAAATACCCATCTCCATGAATTTTTAATCTTCTACAATAAACCACTGCTCAGATATATTTTAAATGGCTGAAAAAAGTCATGAGGAACCTTGTTATTGTAAAAGAACCTTAGATTTTTTAAAATTCTTGACATATAAACAATTCTGAACGTACACTTCTGAAAATCTTTCTCTCTTTCCCTTCCCCTCTCTTGTAAGAAGAATGAAGGAACAATCTTCTAAAGCTGCCTCAACTTTCTTGGTAATGCAACACTTCCTTAGTTTGCACAGTTTTTATATTGGTCAAAGCAGGAGATTTGAAATCTTTCATGACCAATGTGGTAGATTTTTTTTAACCAGATTGCCATTATCTCCAAAACCATTTCTTGATTTTCTGTCTTATCCTGTCCAGAATATCTGTAACTGTTTCCTAAGAGAGTTATTTTTACCCTTTCTATTTTTTCAGTTCCTTTCCAGTTCTCTTAGCCATCTACTGTGGTGTCCAAGCTCCATCTGCTTTTTTCCCCACAGACACAATTTCTTTCCTCATCTACATGCTAAACCTCTGCCTCCTGCCCTGTTGTGTCTATTGTCTGCTTCTGTTATCAGTTCCATATCCTGGCCTTTTGAAATTCCAGACAGCGTGTAGACAGAGCCAAGTTTCAGTTATCCTCATTATGTCATATATATCTCTGAATCCATAGCCTGCAATCTTGCTTAGTGTGCCATTACTACCAAATAAATGAATTTCAATTTACTTCACTCTTTTTCTTATGGTATGTCTAGACTGCAAAACAAAGACAAACAAAAAAGATGTTCTTACTCGGGTTAGCAGCTCAAGTTAAAGCCTATAAGGGAGGCTGGGTTTGAATTTGACCTGCTAACCTGAGTTAAAAGCTGAATTGCCATGTCTTTACTGCAGTTTTAACCAGCATTAGCTAACATTGGTTAGCTAATTTGAGTTAAGAGCACACCTTTTTTTGAACGGTAGTATACATACTTTTAGACACAATAATATTTTCCGGCTTCTGCTCTGCCCTTCCCTACATTCCATCCACGGTGGTTTTGTTATGTGGCTGTTACTCGTCAACAGTATTTCACTAGGGATAAGTGGGTGATAGTGTTGTAACATCGATGATCATCCCAGGCTACTGACATCACATAACTAGAAATGGGCTTGAACTGAATGCTACACATACATCCCCCTTGAACTTGCGAGAAATTTGCCTCCAGATTTGATAGTGAACATCAGAGTTTAAGGTTATCTCTGTAATGGGCTGAACAAGGATTAAATCAAACACTGTCAGATTTAAGGGAAATTAAAAATCTAGTTCAGCCACTTGGGCTACTTTCTACACAAGAGAAGAGCTCAGTGATGTTGCTGAGAGGAGGCATTTAATACATTTTTTCTTACCAGGATTTATGGATAATATCACCTGGGTTGGCCTTAGGCACAAGCATACGACAAGTCCATGACTTCATGCCAAGACAAACTCCGCAATGATTTTTTTGGTTTGGTGACTGTACCAAAAAAAAAAAGAAAAGAAAAAGTTGATTTAGAACCAAAGCTGATTTTTTTTTTGTATCACTGGAACAAAAAACAAACAAAAACAAAAAAGTCATTCAGGTAAAACAATTTGACATTTTTAAATTCAAATCCTGTTTACAACAGGTTTCAGGAGTATTCTCTTGTTCTTCATACCAGCAGGATCTCAAATTGTGATGTAAATTGTTGTAGGAGCAGCAGTAATCTGTATGCTCTGTATAACCTCTATGTTCAAAAGGTCTGTTACATCTCCCCACCTCCTTTTGTCTCCTCTCCCTTTCTGAATACCTGTGAAGTGACTTTCTCCCTCCTGGAATGCATGTGGGATGAATGGGCTGCTTGAACAGCTGGAAGATCAGAAGAGCTCCCAGGTAGACAAGGTGTCTGGGACTCTAATTAGGCAGCGCTCAACACCCAATGTATGGACACCGTCCGAGCTGGAGTGTGACCAACCAAACACGGCCAAGTCATCTCTAGTCGCTGGCCATGAGGAGCAGGTCCTTAAAAGGGGAAGGGGCCATGTGCTCAGGAGTGAACTCACAAGACTGTACCTCCCATAAAGACCATTTGCCCGGACCGGCTGGCCAGTGGTTTGCCGTGCTGCATTCCATCGTGCCTTGGGAAGACTTACCTTCATCGCACCGTCCATCGCTGAAGTGTGGGACACTTACCTTGAAGGATGCTGACATCTCCAGTGCTGTGCCTATCCTGGGATCGAGAGTATGTGAGTGTGAGTGTGCCCCCCCCCGCCCCTTCTTTTGAGCTTAGCTATCAATATAATAAACGTGCTCCTTTCTGCCAAATTCTGGTGGGTCATTAGTCCTCCCTAAGCTTACTAGCTGGTCCAATTTTGGGTAATATAAATGACATAGTACTACTTTAAAGCTCACAATGGCACATTTAGTGTGCACCAGCAGGGTCTATATGGATCAATTAATATACAACATGTTAGTGTACTTCAGAAATCACACTCCTGTAGTGCACATTACTCCACCATGTAGACAAGCTCTTAATCTGGGGGGTTGGCGGTGGAGAGAGACAATATGTGGGGCTTGCTTTGAGTGCATGTGCCTTGTGACTGAATGCACTAGAGAAGCTGTTGTACAGCAGAGAGTTTAGTATTGAGATTATCACGCCATTTAACCTTATTCAGGTCAAACTTCTTCTTGATCCATCAATTGTCATTTCATTTTCTCCTTTGTTTTCCAGTGGTCTGAGAGTAAAGGGACTGGCTTGCCTCAAGTTATAGACACATGCACAAATAGGTTGACATACATCACCTCGCCTCGACCTAATTTTGTAGTGTAGATCAGGATTAGTCATGCAGTCCTTGAGTGAAAAAGACAGTATGAAAAAATGGTAGCAATATGAAGAGGCAAATGATATGTGATATTTGTAACATCATCATTTGAAATGTGGTTACCAATGTCTAAGACTCCAGCTATGTGGTCAGTTTACAGATCTCAACTTCTACAGCTGATTAATAGCTTCTCTCAAAATATTGGGTGAGTTTAACTTTACTGTCTTGAACATTTCTTTATAGAATAAGAAAAGAGTAGGAAAAGGAAATTAGTGTTAATTTTCTTCTAAGTAATATAACATATACAGTGGATGGATGGCAGCTTGATCTTGTGCTTAAAGCTCAGAAAAGGGAATTAGGAAATCTGGATTCTGTTCTTTGGAGGAGACATGGTTAGAATGTGCTGCAATCTAGCTCTCCTCAGTCATTAGATGGTCCCTGGGGGAGCATTGCAGCTAGTGTAGATTAGAGCAGCCTTTGGCTTCTCTGGTGTACTGAGATAGGGTAAAGAATTAGGGACCTATCACCAGTTTCCTAATGGTCCCTCCACCTCATTCTGCTTTGCTACAGTGTAAATTCAGAAAAACTCAGAGTCTGGCCCACAGAGTTTGACTTGGGCAAGTCACCTAACCACTTGGTGTCTGTTTCCTTATCTCTACAACCTATCTCATAGGTTTATTTTGAAATGTAATTCGTTAATACTTTTAAAGTGCTTTGAAATATTGGACGGAAGACACTGTAGTATGTTTGTGCAGTTTATTGACATAACTGTTATGTCGTTTCATTAATGAATTAACCTATTTTAAACCAACAGTAAATAGCTATTTAGAAGTTGCTCTTTAATTAAGGATCCAAAATTTTTTACTGACAATACTGGAGAGTCTTCAGAGTGATCATTTAGATAGTCTTGCTGTAGATAGTCTTCAGTACAAGTCTCACAGTACCAATAAACCATGGTCCATGAGACCGTCTCCTCTCTTGTACCACTTCCTTTGAGCTGGAATGCTGCAGCGGAGGATAGTTCAGTACTACATTCCCCATTAAAAAAGCTTATACAGCATCCTGTGTCTCTAGCTCGAGGTGGGGTGGGGAGGCAATCTGGTACCTAAAAAGCACTTCAGAAGACTGGGAAGGGGAATACTGATGGGCTGGCAATGATTTATAATATTGTATTAGAAAAGAAAATACTTTCATGATACAGCAGAACCTGTCAGTGAGTGTAAAACAAAGAGTTGCCAGTGCCATATTACACAGCTTTCTAAACCACTAAACCTGCTGCTTGGCCCAGGCTTTTCTCCCTTCCAAGCCCTCATAAAAATTTATTACAGATGGGTATTGAGAAACTTCAGAAAAATCATTCAGCGCTCTAACAGCATCACTGCCTTACGATGGGCTCACAGGTACTTTTTTTTTCCATCAGAGAAGTCTCTCTCCAACATGGTTTAATTCTCTCTTCCAGACTGCAAAGAGAGAGAATTTTATTGCTCTTCCTGGGATAAACAAGGGATAAAGTATCAGAAAGCTGTATATGAGCAGGATAGACTTCAGTCATTCTTGCAATTGCAGGCACAGTTTCAACGGCTGTGCAAAGAGCTTTGATGCTATTCTTAGTCCAAGTATTATTTGGCTCATGGGGTTTTAGGGTAACTAACTGCCCAATATATCAGAACGGGACAGTTGTGTGTAATTTGGCTTCACTTCTGCTATGTATCCATCATTACATCAGGGGCATATAAAAGTCCAAATGAAAGCAGACATGGGAGACAGAGTGATTTGAGCTTGGAATTGAGGGTTGCAGTAAAGGGGCGATATACATATACACTGGAGACCAGATCTTGGCTGGTATTCTGTTCTTTTGAGCCACTCTGTCAGCACAAAGTAGATGGAGAGCTGGTTTAAAGGGCCAGTTGGAGATTTCTCTTAGATAGGAGAATCACCAGGTGGCATTAATTTGGCATAGCTGTTTGTACACTACTCCTAGTATCCAGCATAATGGATGCATCTGGGGCATCAGAATGCTACACTACATCTGTCTGGTGTCAATGAAATATCCAGTAGGCAGAGGTTAGAGTAACCTCTAGAGGTTAGAGCACCAGAGACTGAACTAGTCATAGAGTCACAAAGTTTAAGGCCAGATGAGACCACCAGATCATGCAGTCTGACCTCCTGTCTATCACGGGCCACCAACACCACCCGGCACCATACACTAAACCCCACAACTGAAATTAGACCAAAGTATTCCAGCCCACAGGAGACTAATCTATTATATGCCAATGTAGAGAATAGGAGGGATTGAGGCCCCCTCAGTGGCAGGGAACCGATTAAGTGAAATATACCCAGATACTCCTGGCAAGTGACCTGCATTCCATACTGCAGAGGAAGGCAACTCCCGCTGCTCTCTCCCATAATCATTGCCAGTCTCACCTGGGGGAAAATTCCTTCCCCACCTCACATTTGGCAGTCAGTTAGACCCTAGCATGTGAAAAAACTTGAAAGAGAGGATGGTTTCTGCCATCTTAGAGCAGTGGCCCACCCCGTCCAGTGTCCCATCTCCAGCTAAGGCTATCTTGGATGCTTCAGAGGAGGGAGACAAAAAACAAACAAACACAACAAAACACCACAAACACCCCAAAGAGAATACATTGGGGGTGGGGCAAAATTCCTTCCTATTCTCTGCAGGTAACCAGTTAAAGTCCTGAAGCAAGATTTTAGAAACATCAGACATGAACCAGAAGTAACCCCCAGGTCTGCCGTGCCCTTCCTCCACACATCATCACAAGCAACAATCTCTGACTGCTCCCAGGATTAAGCTGGGTCGAATGGTGGCAGAAAGTCACCTATGCTACCCCTTCTCATATGTGCCAAGCTCAGGTGTTTCTGAGGATCTGGCCCTAGATAGCAATAACAATGACATATACAATATGGTTCTAATTATTGCTGAATAATGTACAGACAACACA
Organism: Chrysemys picta bellii; assembly: GCF_011386835.1. Classification (NCBI taxonomy): domain Eukaryota; kingdom Metazoa; phylum Chordata; order Testudines; family Emydidae; genus Chrysemys; species Chrysemys picta. The sequence goes on from NC_088795.1 coordinate 41,074,411, forward strand.
ACACTTACAGAGAAATAGGGTCAAATAATACATCGTAGCAATGATGATGTGGGGAAGACAGCAGTTTAACTCTTTGAAGTTTGCAGCAATGTAGTCCTAAATCCAAATATTTACTTAGGCCCTGATTCATGTATATTCTTGACTTTAAGTACATGAACAGTATTTGCTTCAATGGGCCTGCTCCCAAACTTAAAGTTGTGCACAGGCTTAAGTTCTTGGCTGAACTGGGGCCTTGGCAAGCTGTCTGAGTGTCAAAATATACATACCTAGCACCGGAGAGATAAAAGTTAGTACTCAAGTAATAGATAATGCCCTATGATAAGTTAGTTTGTGATGAACATCTTCACTCTTCCAGGAGGCTTGTATTGTAGTTATTCCTGCAATACTGGGAGCTCTTAATTTTAGGAATTTAGTAGATAGATTCCTTACGCTATTTTATGCAAAAGGAAGAACATAACATTTTAAATCCACTCTACAGTTGATTTTAATGCACTGAAAATATCTTTACAGGGAACTCATTCCCCAATGAAATGCTGGATCTCTTGCCTCAAACAGCAGCATCTGACTACTGAATTTAGCATTTATTGGAAATATCGGGAGCAATTGAAATTGTGCTGAAATCTGAAACCACTCACGCACTACCGAGTCACAGTGATTATATGTCAGTTCAAGTCATCACTGCTTTTTTCCAAGTATGTATTGTTATGGCATGTCTATCTGTATATATAACATTTATTGCATTGGTAATAACTATCCTTTGTCACAAAAATATATGCAATTTAAACTTATCCTATATATTATTGTTAGTGGTTTAAATAATATTTATTAAGCTCAATAAAATCCAAATAGAAAACAAAACTGTTTAACTCTAAAAAACATGCAACAAATATGTACAAGCACTTTGAGACTTGATTGGTGTTTGCTAAAGAGCGGCACGTTGAATAAATTAACTCCCCCCTCCCCAATCTCACTTAATGGTATTGAAAAGCAGAAAATCTTCATATAGGAAAACAAACAACGAGACAAGTGTATGAGTTTAGCAAATATCTGATTCAGTTACATTCATGCCCTAAACCAAGATTAGATGGGTTGAGATAATTTTTGTATGATTTGAACATTACTGTCATAATATGTGTAATTTAGTAAGATGTTACATATATAAAAAGAACAAAACCTTTTAAAATCAGTTCTCTCAAGAAACTACTTCTTGCTCTGTTATTCATACCACAAATACAAATATATCTTACACTGTACATGAAGAGTGTTTTCTACATCCCCGGTGATGGTAAGTCAAATCTGTCTCTAGATAGCCACTTCAGACTGGCTGCATACTTTTGTATGTTTCATACTTCGCAGTTGTTAAAACTTTATAAAGCCTCAAAACATATCCAAATGAATGGTAACTGTGACTGCCACTTGTAAAACCAGGATAATCTAGCACAATACACAGACTATGGTAAGTGTAGAAGGGAAAACAAGTTCTGAATAGGACACTATCTCAGAACACAGGATCAGCCAATTCAGACACGCCAATTGTGCTTGGACAAGCCTGTTATATACACCCGGACTTTCTGCAAAACAAAACAAACCTCAACCTTTCACCGCCTTTTCTCCTAAATACGGTTACTCAAGGGTGGTCTTAACAGCCTACAAGGTGATATTCATCCCTACATCTTTGCTCACAAAATGAGTTTGGTTTCCATAGTCTTTTGGCAGGTTTGAGATACATAACCCATTTCCTTCCGCTGTGAGGAATATGGTATCTTGACAGTTTTATTTGGGTCTCATATTTTCCAATCTGTGATAATAAAGTATGAACAAAAAGCTTGCAGTACCAAAAGGTAACCACCCCACATCCCCGCCACACACACAACTCTGCATGACAACAATGTTCTATCATTTTATACCCACTGGAGACCACCTCTCTCCCTCCACTCTATGTATATAACGAGGGAAATATGAATAAGTAACATGAGCAAAGCAGAATATCTGGTTGAGATAAGAGTTTCTTTCATATAGTTATTTGTAACTTAACAGTCTTTGCTCACTTGTTGGATGAAGTCCATTAAGCACAGCTGGCAGCAATATACAGAGTGGGTTATATGGCTTTGTTGTGATGGACATACAAATACATATTTTTTGTGCATACAAATGTACAAATCTCTCAGCAGGATGATTGGGTAATGGAGCCAAGAAATCAAAAACTTGGCAACTGTACCCATGGCTAAATCTATGGCTTCACTCCACACTCCAGCTATAATGGGTACTTTAATTCATCTGAACTTAAATCTGATGCCTATTTCTAATTAGGGACATGTTCACAGAGGGCATTTGAGTTCACCACCATCTCCCAAATTACTTCCATATTAACCACATTTCACAGACTTCCAACTTGTGAACTATCTGCTAAAAACAATTGCACTAGAAGTTATAGTTACATAATTCATTGACTTTTCTCACCTTTGCAGAGACATTTGAGCTATCGCTTTGGCACAAAATGTAACAGGCATGCTATTCAGCTTTATACCTGCTATTTGTTGCAACTACGTTTTTAAATGAATACTGTCAAACAATAGTGTCTGTTAGCACTTTGTTGCATTGAGGTGTTTTTTTTTTAATTTGCTACTTTGCAAAAGACGTATTGCTTGGTGGTTTTCTAACAGATTCTTATTTCATTCTATCCTACTCTGTACATCTGGTTGAAGGTGCTAATAATTATTAATCATTTTTGAACTTTTTTTCTTTTTGAATCATGGTTAGAAATTGGCATAACAATTATTTAATTAAGCTGTGAAGATTGCTATGAATTGCAAAGTTAAACCAATGCTATGCCATACAGCTATTTCCAACTATCAAATTTGATTTAAAAACAGAGGGGAAAAAAGTTGGTCAGCAAAAACCTAATTCATCCTGGAATTTTTTGAGCAGCTGTAGCTTATCATTACAATGCCCATTCTATTGAACGGGGAAAGTTAACATCCAGGCTTATGCCAAACCAGAAAGAAGTTATGATTGACCTTTTCTTATTTGTTTAAAGAATGATAAAGATACACATCATTTCTTAGTCTTTAGTCTGAGCTCCATTTTGTAGCAGAAGTGACTGAGCCCATTTGAAGTTAGTGTTGCATGTAAATGTGCTGAACAAGAACCAGATCTTAAACAAAAGAACAGTATGCCTTCAATAGACTAAGCACAAGATCAGAATATTAACCATGAATCCTGCCTAGGTAAAAATGCCTTTTGCCTGGTCATGGTGTATAAGAGGGTTTCATGCTTCTCTTTCTGGTATGTCTGGTGCCACAATCACCCCAGGAATCTTATTTCATTCAGATGCCTGCTTCTTAATGAGCTGATCTTTAGAGAAATAACTCTTTGATGATGCATTGCCTGTTGCACCTTCATCACTTACTTTCCTTTCAGGATAGTTCATGGGGTATATGGCTTACTGCATACTAAGTCCCCATTTTGCATTCCAAAGAATCTAAAAGTGGAATATACCCATCAACAAAGTTAGGAGAGTTAGCAAAACACTAAACAGTGACGTTAGGGTTATTTGATAAATGTCAGTGTCATTAGACAATGACATTTTACATATCAGTATGTTAAGAAAAAAGAAAGGAACAAGATGGTATAAGACATAATACAGTGGTGACTATATTTAACATTTCTTTATGTCTTTTTGACTTGTACCTCTGAGATTACTTTAAGAAGTTTATATCATGTGGCTAAATACAGTACACAATTTCCTTTCTACATACATCTGGCATGGAGTTTACTTATAGAATCATATCCGTACAGTTAACCTGATAAGTGTTGAAATACTCAGAATGCTCCTTTGGTGAATTGGAGGTGCTTTTATAGCTTGTCTCCCTCTTGTAATTCATTTATGGTTTGTATGTTTAACTGTTTCTTAAGCCATAAAGCCCATGGAAAGGCTTTGGGTATCTTATCTACAATGTCAAAAGGCTTTATATGCTCACAAAAAAGATTTTCTTATTATTATCTAGATTTCAACAATTACCTGATCTAGTTTTAAACCTCCACTCTTCCACTAGAAAGTTTTGTATCTGAATATGTTTTCTGAAGGAAAAAATAATGCAGAACTGAGTGTTGGAAATACAAAGCCAGTACATGTACACTAAGAAGTGAAAGGCACAAAGGAGAGTGGTAATTCTTGAGTTTATTTAAATAATATTATTGTTCACTACTGTTATTTCATCATGCCAGTACATAATGAGATGCCATTCATTTTGGGAGGTAGTGTGCTGACTTGAGGGGATATTTTTTCCAAGGTTCATTCAAGCATTAGTGGAGGTTAGGAACCAGGCAAGATTATAAAGTTAGTTTCTGACCTCAGTAATAAAGTTTAAATTCAAACTATCTTCACTGGCTTCAGTGAAATATTGCACTGTATTAAATTAGAGCAACCGGGATTGGAATCTTGTGTACGGAGTGCAAAGTCTCACTGTATCCAGCATTGGTAAAAACAAAATGAAAGGCCACAGGCTTGGCTTGACAAAGAACATGAATACAGACTAGGGGAAATTGCAGATGTAAATCCACAAATGCCAATCCATGACTTTAGATTCTACATCAGTAAAACAGTAATCACAGGCGGTAATGCCTTTCTTTCAGAAGATATTAAAAGAGCTTAGATTAATGACAGGGTGGATTTCTGTTGTCCCAACCATCATACTGTAAAAATTATAAGGCAGGGCAGCGGCGAGAGATGGTTACTTGAATTACAATTACTCAGTAACTTTCTTGCTTTTTTTTTCCTTTGAAATTGTGACCATTTGGACGAACATTAATCAATCCTATTGCTTTTGTCTTTTGTGGATGTTTCCCGATTTATTTTTATGTAATCTGAAATATGTAACTTTGCTAAAAACTTATCTTACAAGTTCTCAGGAAAGATGCCAATTGTTTTACATGCTTAAATTTAAATTACTTGATTTGGCTTTTTCATTTTGTTGCAGATGAGCAAATGGAGACAAGCTATGGTGTCAAAACCTTTTCAGATTGATTGAGTCAAGGAGCTCTTCATTCCCCTCTGCTGCCTTTCCAATCTTTGCCTTCCAAAAGTCCTCCTATTGCCAACCCTTCACCCACCTTTGCAGAAAGGCTTTAGGGTCCAGTGAGTTTATATGCTAGGACTTGGTCTCCCCCCTCTCCCCCGCCCACTTTGAATTCTTCTAGTGTGCACCAAGGAACAACTTAGTTTCTATTGCATGTTTAGAGAATATGAAAATTCCAAATAGAAGTGCTGGAGCATTATATAGATTCAGCTGGACACTGCAAATCTTATACGTACATATAAGTAAGATAATTCAGGTGTGGAATTGGGTTGTCATCTGGGGCTGAAAAAGAGCTTACCTGAAGATATTCTGCTATTTAGCTCACTCCATTGAAAGCATTCTGGCATTAGCAGGGATGACGGTACAGTAGCTTCTCAACAATGGTGATACTGTCATTTCCAGAAGTAGTCTTCTCCTCACAGCAAATGTAGCGAGAGAACTTTGTGAGATATGGGTGTTCCATAAGTTTCAGAGAGTTTGGATGTGGTCCAGATAACAATCTGTTGTGGATGCTTATCCATACCGAACCTTTGACTATTTGAGATATTTTCTGCATTTTTTCATCCAGTAGGGAGTTTAGAAGTCCAGAATGGAGCAGCGGAGGGTGAAGGAGAGTTCATCCATGAAACAGTCATCCATATTTGCTGGGGCAATTTTGTATGAGCAATGAAGTGAATGCAGAAACTAAAACTGGGGGAACATTTGCTATTGTTCTAGCCAAAAATAAAAAATCCAGAAACATGCAGGTTTTACTGTTATGGCTTATTTGCTATATATTTAGTTTTTAAATAAAAGGGAATAGAACCAATATAAAGTTTGTGAGGGAAAAACCTCACAGGAGGTTACATATATATAAGGTCAATCTCCAGGGAATTGTCAACAAGTCATATTGTGTGAATGGACTACAAGGAATAAGTGAAAATGTGATTGTGAGAGGCTTGATGACAATCCTAAGCTGAATTCTGCTCTCACTTACACTGGTACAAATTCTGAGCAACTTCACTGGCTCATTAGAGTCACTCTATTTACAATAAGAGAACTGGAATAGTGTTTAGCCCCTGTATCAAAACACATACCCCAAGGTGCACATGTGCATCTGTTTTTATATTTAAGTGTTTTCTTATATAGTTTAACATTTTCTTGCTAGTAGCCTCAGGGATATTTAAGCAAAATGAGACTTTTTACCTAAAGGACCATAAAAAGGGAAGAGTTAACAAGGGGCTATGAGGTGTTATGGCAAGGGTGATGAGGTGTATTTATTGGAACTCTGCACAATAGTTTGCACACCCAGTGAAAGAGGCAGAATTCATGTTTCACCAGTTTCTTGGGGAAGGGGAAAAATGAAGCTTTTCTCAACAGTGATTCATCAATCTGTATGTATGTGTGCACAGGAAGTCATGAGACACAATCTTTGACATGTTAAAGATTCTGAACTTGGCCAGTGTTCCAAATCCCCTGCTGAACACTGATGGAAATCTACTGCTGGCAAACCTGAGGCTGTCACAAATTTAAGCCTTTACACTCGGTCATATTTATATTCCACTAATGGTAGATCAGTCTTAATAAAGCCAAACTCCTCTACTGGTTTCAGTTACAAAGAGAATCTATGTGGTATAATGACATCAACTACTAGACAGCATGCATTTGGCTTTCTTACCAGTGGGAGGGCATGGACAAATTCTTCACAGCCACTTTTATAAATGATGGATGTATTAGCCCCTTTTCCTGCCAAAAATATACTAGGAATTTGGCTTTCAGGCTCTCCAAATTTGGCTCAGCCAAGCCATTTAGCTCTGAAATCTCAGTAAGTAGCATTGTGCTGATTCATTATTTAATCATCCACATTACCCCAACAAGATTATTAAGAATAACCCATATCCCAAATGCCCACGTGAGAAGAAAGACCTGCCATCTCCAGACACAGTGTCTTGATTACAGATAACAGCCAGATTTTTATGTAGGAGTTTCAAGGTGAGACAGACAAAATAGTATTCCTCCTGTCTTCCACTTCCTATGATCAGCTAGTCTTTAGAGTCTATTAATGCTTCCTGGGGTAAAACAGAAAATAGTCTGCATGTGTGTGTATGTGTACATAATATTAAGAGGCTGGACAAGTTTCTGAGGAAGAGCATGATTCCTACAGGAATATTTTTTTTATCAAAACTTTTGTTAAAAGGAATATTTATCAAAACTGTAACATAGTTGGGGGGAAGACTTTGTAAGTTATGGGATGGTAATCCAAAGAGTAATTTTATAGGTCCAAGATAGTGTAATACTTACATGGATTGTTTCATAGACACTTTCTGCCTTTTAAATATGATCATGTTAAAATATTTCCTTTCAGGAGATTCTAGGAAGTGTTGTCAGAATGAAAATATCTGAGATTTGCACTGGTTATGACAAAAGTGTGTATAGCTCCTTCATTAGGTAATGAATTCGGAAGAATGTCATTGAAATGGAAAGATTCAATGTTTGTGCACGTGCACAAACAACAAATGCTTTCAAAGGTATAAAGGCACTTAATGATTTTTACAGGCTTAAATATTATATGTTACATCAAAAAACATCATTAAGGGTGTGATTTTTTTATAGAGCTAGGTGTTTAACATGGTGTCTATACGTCTATTCTCAGCTAGTGTAAATCGACATAGCTCTCTTGACATCCGTTGTATATAACTTGAGTATGTAATCCTGTTTTCATTACTATATTTCCATATAGTTACCACAGAGGTGTATTTCCTTATATCTTCTTCCTATGATCAAGGTGCTGCTCAAAAGTCAATACATGGTTTGCAGTGGTGTTTGTCTAAATATTAATACACCATAGAGGGGATGACTTAGTTATACTTAACCTGACTGATAATTGCTCACTTACAGCTCTATTCTTTTGGGCAGGGATTGTATTTATGTTCTGTGTTTGTACAGTGCGTAGCACAATAGTGTCCTTGTGACAGGGTGCAACAGACCTTCATGGCCCCTGCTGGAGGCACACTGCCCCAGAAAAGGAGCTGTGAAGGTGGGTCCTCCAGTCTTGTCTAAAGAGGCTGCACAGAAGCAGCCAATCAGAGCCCAGCAGACTCAGATAAAAGGAGCTGCAGGACCTTAGTGGATCAGTTCCTGACTGGGACCTCCCTGGCCACAGGAGCTCAACTGGCTGCATTTGCTTAAGCTGAGAGAAAGAACCTGAGAACTTTAACCCAACGGAAAGAGACTCAGGGAAGTAGCAGCAATGAAATGAATGGAGCAGTATGTGGCTGCTGTTTATAGGGTTCCTGGGTCAGAACCCAGAGCAATTGGCAGGCCCAGGTTTCCCCACTGGTCACTGACAAAGTGGTGTAAACCCTGAAAAGAGGACAAGGCTTGTTGGAAAGCCCAATAAAAGGGCTGAATTTAAAGGGCCCAGAGCCAGGGCTAAAGACCCAGTTGAGGCAAAGAGTTTTTGTTGGACTCTTGGCTACCCTGGAAGGGGTCCATTTTGACTTTATCGCCCAGCTGGAGGGCCAAGCCACCAAAGACCTGCCAAGCGAGGTCGACCATCTACAGGAGGTGCCAGGAGTGGGAAAAGGACTGCAGTACTGAATGCAGTAGCAGGAGGCTCTCAAGAGGTGAGTGCTCCCTGTTATAGTCCTGGTCCATAACTAGAGCTCCTAGATGCTTCTACTAAATACACATGAACAGTTCAATAGTGTGACCAGTAAGTGGTTCATTGTAGCTAAAAAGTGGCTGGAGACAGCAGCATTTCAAGTGACCAGTACGTTGGGCTTACAAACATTAATCATGTTGAAAATTCATGTAATCCAAGAACAAAAATATTAAAATCTGACCATCACTAGTTGTCTAATTTTTATGGTGATGATTTTAACAATAGGATAGTGTGATGGCCAAATCACATCTCCCTTCAAAACTCTACTTTTCCTAGTTCTGATTTTGCTACTGAGTCTGTGGCTGAATGTAATTTGCTACTGTGCTTAAGGCTTTCACCTCTCCTGAGTTATGGTCCCAACCCGCATGAGTGAACAAAGGATAAATATTGTGTGCTATTTCTCACCAATTTGTATATAATATATTGCACAGCCTTTCAAAAATCCTACTATAATTTATTATACAAATATTTTCTAGTCTTTTCCCCAAAGTGTGAGGTCCATAGTGTGAAATGCATGTAGAATAGATAGCAGACGGCTGTGAATAATGAGGCTCTAATTCTATTGAGGGGCTTTGGTGATGTTATATAAAACATGAAAACAAAGTGTTTGAGTGGTTTTTTAAGTTACAAGAACTTCTTGATGGGAGGTATAGTCCTGTTTCCAAATGTATTTATCTTATTAATCTGTAAAATACATGGGTCTGATTTATAAAATCTTGTTGCATGACATCTGGAAAGATTTTTTTCCTCATAGCTGTGCACTATTTTTGAGAGAGTCCTTTTCTCCTTTTATAAATGTTTCCCTGTCCTCATTCATTCTGAAGTCAAAATGATTTGACATTTTGACAGCTGAAATTTTTTCTGGGAGAGAAGCCACTTAACAAAATTCAGATTCATCCACTACTCCATTCTTAATCATTTTATTAGGTTGTGTATGAGAAAAAGAGTCTTACATACATAATGATCAAGGTAAGTTGGAGCACAGACTCCTGGGAACAAAAGTGCTAATACATCTAGGTCTGAGAAGAACAATTTTAAAATGTGAGCTTGTGGGGCTTCATGGTAAGAGGTAGTTCTACAATGCCTCTCACCAGTTTAACATGCTAGGTATAGAGAGATGGGGCAGATAGCACTCTTCTCCAGTGTTACGTTTAATAAAGATGCAGCCTGCCACTTAATTTCATCCCTGTGTATGTTTGACCTGTGTGTCCTGATTGAGGATTTCTTGTAGTAACTAATCTAGACTATAAAGCCCTCTCCATTTTGAAAATGCCTGACCCATACACCCATTTGAGTGGAAGATGGCAGCCTTTTCTGGGCCCATCATAGAAAAGCCAGCAATCACTTTCCAAGTTTCCAAAGAAACAGTTTTAAAAATTAAATCACATCATCAAGCCAATGAAACTTGTTCAATTTCCAGCAAGCTCTGTAGCTGGAGAGGAACTCCCTTGACTTCTGTGCAGCTGTGTCTGTGTGCACTTCACAGTCAGATCAGGGCCTATGTTGGTAACATACATGTTGATGGGGTCAAGACATGCAGTAAATCCACAATCTTAGACTTCTTCTAGACTTACTTAGAGTCAATTGTGCATTAGGCCTTAAGTTTTCATGCCTTAAAATAAACAAAGTGCTTTATGACAAGAGCTTTTCTTTTCATTTTTGTCAAGCAGGAACACAATCTTCATAGCACCACATCTGAGTAAATTAAAAATTCCTTCATTACATTTTGGAGAGAGAAGACACTTTAAAAAAATTGTTATTGTACTGTACCTTAAATATTTTACCCTGAAAGTGATGGTAAAAAGATGGTAACTATGGTAAATAGGGTCTAGACAGTATTTGGTCCTGCCATGAGGGCAGGGGACTGGACTCAATGACCTCTCGAGGTCCCTTCCAGTCCTAGAGTCTATGAATCTATGAAACAAAGGCCTCAATATTTTAAGGAAAAGGAGTATGGTATTTGAAATAATTGTACTTCCCAATGATAGAACAATTACTTTTTTGCTTTTAGTTGTAATGCTTTCTCTCAGTATCAGTGGCTGCTAAATAAGTCCCCATCATTTTTCAAGGGTGTAACTTGCAGCAAGACAGCAGTAACAATTACATATTGTTTTCAAATAAGATGCCATTTTCCTTTCTGGCAGACAGCAATGGGTTTTAATGTGTAACATTTGTTTAACGGAGCACACAGATGCTTCCTTGACAATTGCAAAGAAAGAAAAGAGAGGAAAACAAAAAGACAGAGAAAATACAAATAGCAAATGAGAAACTCAACTTCCATGACAATTAGTCATATCAATCCTTGTGATGTACTAGGTATCTTATGTATATTTTTATCTCCGCTGCTGGATAAAATATCTGATTGTAGACCTGTTTGTAGTGGGATAGATCACCATATCACATCCTATTGTGCTGAAGCATTGACTTGATTTTTCAAAAAATGCGGTAGTACAAGAAAGCCTTTATATTTGCTACCTGAAGCCCCCAAACCTGATGGATGTCATAATATGTTGGTATTTATAGTCTTATTCTTTCTGACAGAGCAGTATAGATTTTAATTTTGATTACACATGAGGCCACTTGCTAGCAAAGCCTAACTATCTATTCATAGTTAATGAGTGTATGAGTATCAGTAGACAATACCTCACTTTCCTAGCAAAGAAGAAATGTGTTAAAACTTGCCAGAGGTTCAAGGATATACACAAATCTTTGTTGCAGGGCTGGTGTCAGCAATCCAAGTTAGGACGGATCTTGTGACCAGGAAGTCATAACAGGCTACAACTGGTTGCGTGAACCTCTACATCAGCAACAATTCTTGAGTCTTTCAGCATATCAGGACCGAATATGTCTTTCAAGAGATGCTTAAGCTAAAGGTAATGTTATGCAACTAGACCAGGTAGGTTTCTTCCCCTTATTTTTTGGAGGGAAATTCAATTTTATTATTTGATTTGTATATATTCACACACACTTTGCAGAGGTTTATTATTTTCACTGTTGAGAAAAATAGTATCCGGATCTTAGTACTCATGTACTCATAAACTAACACCACCATTTTGCACTTCGATACAAAGATGGCAGGCACCTTAAACACCAAGGTAAGGGAGAACTTAGAAATAGGGTAAAGATGGATCCTTTATCTGAGATTGTCTAAATACTTTATAAATGTAATTAATTAGCCCTTGCAACATCCTTGGGGGATAAATATTATTATTTCTAATTTATGGATGTGTCAAATGCAGAACTGAGGGGTATGTTGCCCGAGGTCACAGAATGACAGAGATTATGAACAGAACTCAGATCTCTGGACTTCCATTCCCATGTTCTAACCACCAGACATTCCTCCCTCCCTGTCATGAAATAAATACTAGTAAATCATTCTAAGGATGATACCCAAACAGGATTGTTGTGCAAATTGCAAGTGTCTAGTAAAAAAGAAAATCTTACTTAACAAACTTTTCAAACTCTGAGATTGTGCTTTAGTTTAGATCATGGCATGTGACGTCCCTCTCTGATCCCATTCCAGGAGCTGAGACAAACTGAAAAGCAATGATATTCTGATACGGAAAACCTAATATCTGCCTAAGGGCCGGGACAGTAGCTATGGCTGTCATCTACTCCTTGTGGCCTCTTCAGCCCTTCACTACAATTGACATTCTTTATAAACAGACACACATTTCAGTATCAAAAAGGAAGCACTATCTAGTAGTTACAGTACAGAAACAAAGGAGAATTGATTTGACTGTCATAAATCATTTTAATTTGAATCTGTCCAGTATTTGCAAATATCGATGCAGCCAAGAAATATTACACTTGCAATTCTGTTACCCACATGCTTTCCAAAATTTTGCAAGTTGACCCCCCTCCAGCTTTTTAATGAACAGCTATAGCCATTCAGAATGTGTGTAGCTCTTTAAAATGACTGGTCTTCAAAAAGAAGGTAACATGAGTTAATTTCAGTTCAGCAAGAGAATGGGATATCATATCCTGACCTTGGAGCACATGCTTTGAGATGAGAGCAATTTTTTTTCAGCCCTCAGATAAACAATTCAGTGGCACAAAAAGTAATATACAGCTATCATTTTGTTATAGATGATAGACTGGAGAATTGGGTGGTTTCAGAAGTGCTTTCTTGGATCAATCAATAGCTCTTGCTAATATCATTCTCAGAATCATCTAAGGAAAAGTGACTCCCAAAACAGCTACAGATCAGGAAATACTTCCTCATTATTACCATCAGAAATCATGAATGAACCCACTGGAAAAGAAAAACAAACAGAAAATATTGTTACATAAAACAGAAATGTGTGCAGATCAAATTCCACAACAGGTGCACATTTCTTTCTGCAGGTAGTTAGTGTAAAAATCAAAGCATTTTCCTTCATGTTCCATTTTATAATTATTCATGTTATATCTGAATTTTAGTAAATAAATGCAAAAATGTCTCAGCCGAGAAAGAATTGCTTGTTTAAAATCAAAGCCTAAGGATTATGAATTTTAAGGAGATATTCGTCTCCTATCTTACAGGTGTGCTGTGAGGTTAACATTTTTAAAATGTTTGTAAAGTGTTTTGAGATTCTTGCAATGAAAGCGTCCATTTAAGTATTTAAGTCTAATGAATTTTTAATTATATTATTTGTGTGAGAAGCTTTATAGACTACTATGGACCAGATTTACTGGTGTCCTCTGCTTTGTACTGCTTTGGTGATGCAAAGCAGCCAGAGACCCTTTTAAGCTACTTCAGGTCACCAGAGGATACCAGTGAATATAGTCTGTTTCTATGAGGTTGATTTCATAATAAGTGCTTGTATCAAAAAGAATGAAGTAACTGCAGTGTAATTTTCAATGTAACCAGAGTATACGCTTCTAAGGAGAAAGTCAACCTGATATTCAAATTTAAGTTTACATTTTGAATCCCTATGCGTGAGTGGCATAAATTAAACAAAAGTGCGCATTCCTAGTAATTAAAGACCCATACTCTGGCAATGTCTCCTATTAAATATAACTCACCACTTTTACTGGAGTTTATTTTTTTCTGTTTTCAGGTTATGTGATTCTTTTGGGAAGAATCATTCATTTTAGGAAGGAGGAGGCTGCAGCTCCTGAAAATGTTGGGACTGGGATTTTTAAAGCAGCCCAAGAGAGCCAAAATCCTTTAGGCTCCTTTGAATTTCCCAGCCTCAGTGCATTGAAAAATATGATATTATGTGGAAGGCATGTACTGGATTGGGACAGTTACTTCTAGTACCCACTTATTTTGGGAGGCTGTTCCCCAGTCCAATAGATTTCACAATAGCAATTTATCCTCCAGATATTCAGCCAAAATTGTTCTTTGCTTAATTGCATTCTGGTACTCCCTCTGACCTCCATATGTCATTTTTTCTCTTTCCTTTGGTGTTTAAAAAGTATTTTTTCCCAATTAAAGCCGAACAATTATCAACTAGAGACTTGTGTTATTACTTTATTGGAGAGAGCTAATCTTGAACAGGTATAGGTAATTATGGACTATACTTAGGGGTCCACTAAGACTTTCTGCTTGATTAAATATCCCTGTAGGGAAGATAATTGCTCTTATACATTAAAGTAACAAGAGCAGTGTAGAGGAATGGCCCCTTCAGTAGCTTACAAAGCAGTGCTGATGAGCTCTGAAAGGAGCCCCATGCAATCCCCCTTGGCTGGAAGACTAATTGCTGTGTTCTACCTATCGAAAATATTTGACACTGTCATAGCCACATGAAATACGCTCCTAAGGGGATGACACGCATACAGTCTTACTCCCTGCTTACTGTAATTTCAGTATAATAGTACACTGCAAGTACAAAATATAATGCAAGTGACCCATTCTAAGGCTACATTGATACACTTGGAGCTAGGGTTGTGATTCCCAGCTTGTGTACACATACTGAGCTAGCAGACTGAAAATAGTAGTGTAGTCTCAGTAGCATGGGCAGTGGTGAGCAGAGGCACAGGTTGGCGCCCCACATATGCACCCACAGGCTCCAGGTGGGTTTGTACTTGAGGTAACTAGCCCATGCTGCCACTTGCCCTTGCCAATGCTACCCCAGCTATGCTACTTCTTTTTTTAGCACGCTAGCTCAATGAGAGCTAGTGTGGATATGTCTACATGAGCTGGGAGCCACACCCTACCTCCAAGTGTAGACGTAACCTAAAATCAATAAGCTTGAGTCTCCTTTCACATTGGTTTAAATCCAGAGTAATTTCACTTAAGTCAGCAGAGGAAAACTGGTGTAAAAACTGGCTTAAGTAAGAGGAGAATCAACACTTGGATATTCAGTTCTTTTTTGCACTGAGGATGCTTAAGATCAAACTGAGCTTGTGTTAATAGCACTCATTCCAGCTGTTTTGCGTTACACACCCCAAAAGCTTGCCTCTCATAGTCAATTTTATCTCTAGGCGCTTTAAAGTTAATAGACTGATTTGACCAAAGGGCCTATTTGAGGTTTACATTGCAAAAAAAGTGAACGTTAAATGCCAAGTGCTGATGCCAAGCTATAAACACATTTATATAATGTAATAAATCAATATTTCTGTCTTTATTTGGAGAGACTTGGCCAATTAAGTTGACTGTACAGATCACAATGTTGGAACCTGTGGAGCTTACTAGCGAACCAATAGTAAAGGACATGACCCTATTACCCTTTTAAGCCTGAGTCCGACTCCACTTAACTTTGCCAATCTGCCTGAAACTTGTAGCTTATGCTCTTCTGCCAGAAGAAAATATTTTTGGAAATAGTACTGGAAAGATTGATGGGGGTCATAGCGAGTGTTCATGAGATATGATACTTTGTGTTTCACTGTTTGAAAATTCTTGTAATGTTTTTCTTTGGAAAAGCTACTCAAATACAATATTAGGCTAGAAACACCAGAGTTGTTTTATTTGGTCAGTATACAGTAATGATGAAGACTGGTGCCTTTAACTATTTGTGGAAAAGTTAGGAAGCTAATCTTAGAAGCGCTGAAGCAGTATTCAGCGTAAGGATGTGCTTAACTTTACATTTATTGCCAGTTACATTTAACTGGTTTGCTGGATTGGGGTCAGGTTATTAAATCTGGATATTGTGAACCTAAATTTGTTTTGATGTAGACATAGTGTATGAATGAGAGAAAAAAAGGTAATGAATACAGAGTAAAGATTAAAATATGCCCAAACCATTAGCAAGTATCAACATACAGAGTTATTTATATTGCACCATTAATGCGCAAGGTGCTTTCCAGACATATAAAAGAAAAGGACTAAAATTCTCATGGACCGCACACCCTGATAACTGGGTCATTTTTATTAAGAATCTAAATATGAATGTAGAAGTTTAGCTTTAGGCACCTATGTTTGACATTTTTGCCCCAGTGTCTCCGTTCCAAATGCTTTACATTTACAAGGTGCAGGAGCAAAACAAAAACACAACCACAAGCAGAGGTCTGAATTCATTTTTTTTCTTTGTTTGGGGATTTTCTCTCTCCTCTCTTTTCTCCCCTCCCCATACACTTCAAAGAGTTGGTTATTTCTTTCTTGTTTTTCACATTACAAAAGCAGGTCTTGTCTACCCTATTTTTCTTGGCAGACTCTATGGATAAATGGTGAACCAGTAGAATTATGGCATCACAGCTGTTAAGCAAATAAAACATAATTAAATGAGAAGGTTGAAATGGTTTAAAATTCTTTTACCTTGATAGATGTTAAAACCAAACAAAAAATAAATAGATCTGTGCTAAGATTCAACACCATCACTAATCCCACCCCCCAAAAGGGAAAGCTAAAAATGCACCTCTGAGAACTCCAACCAGTCCTCCAATAATACAAGGTGGCCCAGAACTGACATTATTGATATTTGTGAAATAAAAATGAAGCAATTTTTTTCAGAAGGAAAATAGAAAAGTTTTCTGGCCTTCTATATAGACCATACTTCATAAAATAGCACAAATTCACTTTTTTTCCTTTAAGGGTACAGTTGGTGGTTGATCAAAGTATCTCACTTTCTTTTTAAATAGAGCTGTTAAGAATGAACATTTTGATGCTTTGCACACTGACTGTTTTGCTACTTCATTGCATCATAATGCCAACCCCTTTAGAAAGCTTTTTCAGCCTAGAGCAGATTTAGGATGGAATGCACTTTCATTTAGTATCCACTGTACCTCATTGGCATATTTTAGGACAAAATCCCTAGATTACTTAAAGAATGTCCTTCAGAAAAAGCATATTTTAGTATGTCTAGTATATTACTTGTTATACTTAGTGGCAATTTCCTAATACAAGTGCCTAAACTACACCGGAAAAAACATACACCCACTGCATTTTCAAAACACAGATTGTGTGAGCAAACAATCCTTTGTATGTGCAAATAGGACACCCCTATTGTAGGGATCCCTCTGCATACACAACGATACATTTTTGATGTGAAAACATGCATCTTCAATTCACAGTAGATTCTCACATGTTTATTGCTGACAGTAATATGTTGACCTGCTTCTTCTCACCAATAAACCAATGTAAATTTGGAGCACCTCCAAATAAGCCAGTGGAGTTACACTAGCGTAAGAGCAGAATCAGGTTCAAAAAATCAAAGGTTCTTTCACAAATCCCTGCAAACATTTTTCACTGTCTGTTGTTATTTCAGTAATACCTTGGGCCCACAATTTCAGTTGGGGCCTCTATGTTCTAGACACTAGGCAAACACAGAGTAAGAGTTTCTGCTCTAAAGATCAGTCTAAATGGACAAGTAAGGAAGTATTGTTGTTTTCATTTTACATAAGAACAGCCATACTGGGTCAGACCAAAGGTTCATCCAACCCAGTATCCTGTCTCGCGGACAGTGGCCAATGCCAGGTGCCCCAGAGGGAGTGATCTAACAGGTAATGATCACGTGACCTCTCTCCTGCCATCCATCTCCACCCTCTGACAAACAGATCTAGGGACACCATTCCTTTACCAATCCTGACTAATAGCCATTAATGGACTTAACCTCCATGAATTTATCTAGTTCTCTTTTAAACCCTGTTCTAGTCCTAGCCTTCACAACCTCCTCAGGCAAAGAGTTCCATAGGTTGACTATGCACTGTGTGAAGAAGAACTTCCTTTTATTTGTTTTAAACCTGCTGTCCATTAATTTCATTTGGTGGCCCCTAGTTCTTATATGATGGGAACAAGTAAATAACTTTTCCTTATTCACTTTCTCCACACCACTCATGATTTTATATACCTCTATCATAACCCCCCTTAGTCTCCTCTTTTCTAAGCTGAAAAGTCCTAGCCTCTTTAATCTCTCCTCATATGGGACCCGTTCCAAACCCCTAATCATTTTAGTTGCCCTTCTCTGAACCTTTTCTAATGCCAGTATATCTTTTTTGAGATGAGGAGACTACATCTGTATGCAGTATTCAAGATGTGGGCATACCATGGATTTATATAAGGGCAATAAGATATTCTCCATCTTATTCTCTATCCCTTTTTAAATTATTCCTAACATCCTGTTTGCTTTTTTGACTGCCGCTGCACACTGCATGGACATCTTCAGAGAACTATTGACGATGACTCCAGGATCTCTTTCCTGATTAATTGTAGCTAAATTAGCCCCCATCATATTATATGTATAGTTGCGGTTATTTTTTCCAATATTCATTACTTTACATTTATCCACATTAAATTTAATTTGACATTTTGTTAACCAATCACTTAGTTTTGTGAGAGCTTTTTGAAGTTCTTCACGGTCTGCTTTGGTCTTAACTATCTTGAGCAGTTTAGTAAAATCTGCAAACTTTGCCACCTCACTGTTTACCCGTTTATCCAGATCATTTATGAATAAGTTGAGTAGGATTGGTCCTAGGACTGACCCTTGAGGAACACCACTAGTTACCCCTCTCCATTCTGAAAATTTACCATTTATTCCTACCTTTTGTTCCTTGTCTTTTAACCAGTTCTCGGTCCATGAAAGGATCTTCCCTCTTATCCCATGACAACTTAATTTACGTAAGAGTCTTTGGTGAGGGACCTTGTCAAAGGCTTTCTGGAAATCTAAGTACACTATGTCCACTGGATCCCCCTTGTCCACATGTTTGTTGAGTATTTTTAAATATTGGTGTTACATTAGCTATCTTCCAGTCATTGGGTACAGAAGCTGATTTAAAGGACAGGTTACAAACCATAGTTAATAGTTCCGCAATTTCACATTTGAGTTCTTTTAGAACTTTTGGGTGAATGCCATCTGGTCCCAGTGACTTGTTACTGTTAAGTTTATCATTTAATTCCAAAACCTCCTCTAATGACACTTCAATCTGTGACAATTCCTCACATTTGTCACCTACAAAGGATGGCTCAGGTTTGGGAATCTCCTTAACATCCTCAGGTGTGAAGACTGAAGGAAATAATTCATTTAGTTTCTCTGCAATGACTTTATCGTCTTTAAGTGCTCCTTTTTTATCTCAATTGTCCAGTGGCCCCACTGGTTGGTTAGCAGGCTTCCTGCTTCTGATGTACTTAAACAACATTTTGTTATTACCTTTTGAGTTTTTGGCTAGCTGTTCTTCAAACTCCTTTTTGGCTTTTCTTATTACATTTTTACACTTAATTCGGCAGTGTTTATGCTCCTTTCTATTTACCTCACTAGGATTTGACTTCCATTTTTTAAAAGATGCCTTTTTATCTCTCACTGCTTCTTTTACAAGGTTGTTAAGCCATGGTGGCTCTTTTTAGTTCTTTTACTGTGTTTTTTAATTTGGGGTATACATGTAAGTTGGGCCTCTATTATGGTGTCTTTGAAAAGTGTCCATGCAGCTTGCAGGGATTTCACTCTAGTCACTGTACCTTTTAATTTCTGTTTAACTAACCCCCTCATTTTTGCATAGTTCCCCTTTCTGAAATTAAATGCCACAGTGTTGGGCTGCTGAGGTGTTCTTCCCACCACAGGAATGTTAAATGTTATTATATTATGGTCACTATTTCCAAGCGGTCCTGTTATAGTTACCTCTTGGACCAGACCACTCAGGACTAAATCGAGAATTGCCTCTCCCCTTGTGGGTTTCTGTACCAGCTGCTCCAAGAACCAGTCATTTAAAGTATCGAGAAATTTTGTCTCTGCATTTTGTCCTGAGGTGACATGTACCAGTCAATATGGGGATAATTGAAATCCCCCACTATTATTGAGTTCTTTATTTTGATAGCCTCTCTAATCTCCCTTAGCATTTCATAGTCACTATCACTATCCTTGTCAGGTGGTCGATAATAGATCCCTACTGTTATGTTCTTAGTAGAGCATGGAATTACTATCCATAGAGATTCTATGGAACATGTGGATTCATTTAAGATTTACACTTCATTTGATTCTACATTTTCTTTCACATATAGTGCCACTCCCCCTCCCCACCTGTTCTGTCCTTCCGATATATTTTGTACCTTGGAATGATTGTGTCCCATTGATTATCCTCACTCCACCAGGTTTCTGTGATGCCTATTATATCAATGTCCTCCTTTAACATGAGGCACTCTAGTTCACCCATCTTATTATTGGTTTCAGAGTAGCAGCCGTGTTAGTCTGTATCCGCAAAAAGAACAGGAGAACTTGTGGCACCTTAGAGACTAACAAATTTATTAGAGCATAAGCTTTCATGGACTACAGCCCACTTCTTATTATTTAGACTTCTAGCATTTGTGTACAGGCACTTTAAAAACTTCACTGTTTATTTGCCTGCCCTTTTCTGATGTGTCAGATTCTTTTTTACAAGAGGAACTGATGCACAGAAAGATGAAGTGCATCACGCACAAAGTCTGGCAGAGCTGGGAATTGAGCCCTGCTCTCCCAGTCTAGTGCCTTAATTGCAAGCTTCATCGCTGTTTTAAATACTTTCCCATGATTGTAGCCTCAATGTCAATTTTTCTGTATATAAGTAGACAGGAACAGGTGAAATTATCAGGTATTTCTCACTGGTACCTACCAGGAGTAGATTTTTTTTTTAGATCCAATTCTGCAACTCTTGCTTTCATGGGTAGTCAAATTGCAATCACTGGACTATTCTCATGACTGCTCACATGAGTAAGAGCTGTGTGCTCTGACCCTAATTATTATAATATAAATTTCACTTCACTGACTATTTGGAAACTGAAATAAATTTCAGTTTTGTGTCGTCATGACCTTTCATTCAGTCAATTTCCTTAATTACAGCATTTTCCCCCTTCATTGGAATGTTATGGAAAATATAAAGCAAAGTGATGAAAAAAATCACTAGAGATGATGTTATGGAGAATCAGCTGAGTTCTGGTGCATTAAACCTGTGAAAATCATTCATATTTTATGTTTATATAAAACATGCCATTGGCTATTAAATCTTAAGCTAACATTGCTGGAAAGGTGCTGAATTCATACAATCACTTATATGGTTGTAGATCGACATCTGGCAAACCTGTTGTATAAAAACTCTTTAAAATGTGAACAAAAATATAAAGTCTTTTATGGGAGAGGGGAAAAAAACTATATTTTTAAAGGGGGAGAGGTAAGACTTTCAGAGAATTAACAGATTACTATGAAAATAAAACAGAGCATGCAAACTAAGCTTAATACACTAAAGAAACTGGTTACATGTAAGTTATCACCCTAAATGTGGTTCTAATAATCTTCTTCACAGGCCAGACACCGTTCCAGCCTGGGTCCAGTTCTTTTCCTCCAGTTCAGTCTTAGTTGTTTCCAGCAGTCATCTTGGGTAGGGTAGCAGGGGAGAACTGACAACCTGGATTACCTCACTCCTCCCTGCCACCGCCCTTAAATAGGATTTGCATAAACTGGGAGGCCTTTGTTTCCTAGTTTGACCCTCCCACCCCATCTTCTCATAGAAAAGTACAGAATTCAAGATAGGTTCCAGTGTCAGGTGATATGGTCACATGCCTCAGTAGGGCCCCTGTAGCCATTCTTCACAGGCTGACCCACACATTCACAGGAAGAATAAGGTCTTGTACAGTCCATTGTCTCTTGCTGATGGGCCATCAGCACTGTCAGGCTTTTTCATTGTTGTACTGAAGTGATAGCAGGGGGCATCACCCAACGTAACATAGTTGAAATATAGATACATTGTCAATATTCCTAGCTTCTGATACAGAAGTGATACAGGCATACAAATTGGATAATCACATTCAGTAAATCATAACCTTTCCAATGATCTCACATGAGCCATCTTGCATAAAGTAGATCTCAGTTATGTCATGTTCATATCATAAGCATATTTTCTTATGGGGGTATTTATTATTTCGATTCTGATTCTAGCTGCAGCAATTGGCCTTATTTTTTGCTATTGGCAAGTTTGTCCTTGAGGGATGCATTGCCTTATTAGGGTTATTCAAAAACACAAACTATTCCTTCTTTCCCATGTTGTCCTACTCCCACCTTCTCCAAAAATGTTATCTGTAACCATATGTCAAGATTTCATTACTGTAAATTGGGTGATCATAAGAAACAATGTTGTTCTCTCTCTCTCATAATCTTTACCCAGCTTACCTATTTTCACTTGAAAATGTTTTTCTTTTTTTGTCACTGTTATTGGAAGCCAGTGAATTATAATGCAAAGGGCTGATTATATGGAAACAAAGTGACATTGGGCTGTCAAAACAAAATATCCTCCCCACAAATCACAGTTTTGGACTCCAGCCTGAATTTGGATTGCAGTGCAACAGGGACACCTAAGCTGTATTTCAGGGAGACTTTGTGCTGCCAACCTATGAATTTCACTGGGTAAGAAATACATTAGCTTTGATCCAAAGCTCTGTCACTGCACTCATTAATGAGAATTTGTTCGGGTGTTCACATAATTTAAGTTTTGTAATTTCCTTTTCTGTGGCTCCTTTCCTTGCAGATCAGGAGGGGCACAGAGGACTGATATACTTTACGTGGCTGTAATAAAAACAAATACCGAGCAAGCAATTTCCTTGTGAAACCATTTTGATGTGAAGTATAATCCATAGTTATCTGCAGGTATTGATTTAATTGGAACCCCAGACAAAAATTAAAGTTAATCCTGTTCTTTTTCATATAAACTTGACCTCCTAAACATTTCTAATGTGTGAACATTCACATTTTCAACAGTAGTATTCAATACTACTGTTGAAAATGTAAATGTTCACACATTAGAAATGTTTAGGAGGTCAAGTTTATATGAAAAAGAACAGGATTAACTTAATTCAGTCCTTCAGCCAGCTAAGACAAGCCTCAGACTACACATTCAAAGAGAATCATCCTCTGCCCTTTACCTTTTCTTCCAGGTTAGGCACGTAAACCTTCACTGCTAACTTGAAATGGAAATCGTAGCTCTTAAATGTGGTATCTCTTATTGTATCTAACTCTGGTCTTAAATGCTTAACAGCTACAGAATTTTAAGCAGATGGTTTTGTTGGATGGGTATCTGTCTGTCCTATCATAAAAATTGACACCTCCTGCAAGATTCGGTTTTGATTTGAGCTTTCCTTTGTCCTCGCCAATGACAAAAATGTTGATAATTTTAGAAAGGTTGCTATTATTGAGCTAAACATTCAGCTCTAAACTGAAATGATCACTTTTGAGGATGAGAGTTGCATTCCCATTAGAGGTCCTTACTTGATTAGATTAGCTAGCTTGGATAGTGTGAACCTATCTAAACCCCAGGTTAAACTTTTTGCTAGTTTCTAAAAAGCTTAGTGATGTATCTCCTCCCATTCACACCTAACTGGCTTCCTTCCTTTCCTCCAATCCATCTTGATATCTCAGAACTTCTGGAAACCTCTGCTGCACTGGTTGCTGTTGTCAAATCCAATGGGATCCTTAGGATCCCTAGAAAAATGAGGAGAAAATATGTTGTGTAAAGTCTTTGATTCAAGAAAGCCCTGAAGTGGGTGGGATCTGAACAGAGCTGCTGGCCTGAATTGAGACAAGTGCCAACCCCAACACATTTTACCATCATCCCCTTGTGACATGGAGTCCATGAAATTTTGTGGAACTTCGAGACAGAATAGTGATTTAGAGAAAGGGAACTCAAAGTCAAGAGCTTATTTGGGTCAGGAACAAGCCTCTGAGAGGTAAGAGGCTGAGTTACAGGACATGGGAATGGAAGGATGGGTTGAAGGAAAGAGAGATTAAGCCTGTTTTGGTGGAAGGAGGGAGACTAGTAGAAGGGTGGTCACGCAAGTCAAACTAAGCATAGGGTAAATATAGAGCTGATGTAATAACAGGATTTCTAGCATATGGGAAGTTGTGATATTAAATGTGCTTTTTGTCCCAAATCAGGATTAAAAAATGGAATATCAATTTTCCCCCCCACAAAATGGTGTTCTCAAAAATTTCATATCAGAATTGTTGAAATTCTTCCTTTTGACATTTTGATCAAAACAAAATGTTTTGACATTCCCCAGTCAAAATGTTTAATTTTGATTTGGTTCAGCATTAATCTGGATCTTCGAGCTGCTGCAGTGCCTTGTGGGAGCTGTGTTTTGGGTGTCTCATGCCCCTATTCTCCTTGTTGGACAGGGCTCCCTGGCTGCACCAAATTCTCATGATGCACCATAGCAGTTTAACAAAATGGGAAACTGGTGCATCAAGGGAGACAAGCCTGGCACAGGAAAATGGGGGCAGGAGGGAACCTGAACTCCAAATCCCATGAGACACCACAGCAGCCTACAGGATGCTCATTAATGTGGAATTGACCCCATATCAAATGTTTCAATTGATTTTTTGACAAACCAAAATATTTCAATTTTGGTTGAGCTGACCCCCAAACAAATATTTCATTTTGATTTTCCCAATGGAAAATTGAAAAATGTAGACGTTTTTCAGTTTTCCAAGGAAAATTTTGATGTTTTGGAAACTGCATTAACAAGATTAAAACATATTTCAACAGAAAATTCCCAACCAGTTCTAATGAATATCCACATTTTCGGGCCTTGTGACTTAGAGTTAGGGTTGTGCAAAGGCCATCAGTTTCAGTTCATATGGTTTCAGTAATCCAAAACTAGTGGTAGGTCACATGAGTTCACACCCCATAAGGTTCTGCTAATACAGAAGATTTGATGGCAAGGATGTTACCAATTGTGACAAAGTTCCTCCTCTATCTTGGTGGGTCCTGCGCTTATTGGCGGATTTTCTTGCCTCAGAGATTCACCATGTGGGTTGGGGAACAGCCCAGAGACCTTCCCCTCTGGGAGAACCCACAGTCCAGGTCAATTGGGAGGTTTGAGGGGAAACCTGGGCCCACCCTCTACTCTGGGTTCCAGCCCAGGGCCCTGTGGACTGCAGCTGTCTATAGTGCCTCCTGTAACAGCTGCATGACAGCTACAACTCCCTGGGCTACTTCCCCATGACCTCCTCCAAACACCTTCCTTAGTCTCACCAGAGGACCTTCCTCCTGGTGTCTGATAACGCTTGTGCTCCTCAGTCCTCCAGCAGCACACCCTCAGCTCCTTACACCCTCTCACTCTCAGCTCCTCACACTCGCACCACAAACTGAAGTGAGCTCCTTTTAAAACCCAGGTGCCCTGATTAGCCTGCCCTAATTGATTCTAGCAGCTTCTTCTTAATTGGCTCCAGGTGTCCTAATTAGCCTGCCTGCCTTAACTGGTTCTAGCAGGTTCCTGATTACTCTAGTGCAGCCCCTGCTCTGGTCACTCAGGGAACAGAAAACTACTCATCCAGTGACCAGTATATTTGCCCTCTACCAGACTCCTGTACCCACTGGTCTGGGTCTGTCACACAATGTATTTATGTCTTTAAAGCATTGGTGGAGGGAACATAATAAAAGATACAGCAAAATTGAGAAACTGTTAATCTGTTTAGAACAGGATCATTTAGGTTAATGCAATGTCAGCTTTGCTTTTATGCCTTCATGATTGAGACTGAAGTAACGCTTGTGATAAAGTGATATTAACCCACCACTGAATATATTCCCTTGTTTGATAAGAGCAGTGTTTACGTATAGCTAGGGTTATTTTAATCCTTATAATACAATTTGGGATTACTAATTTGGATTGCTTTGTTTCAAGTTGATATTGAGATTTTTTTTAAACAGAAAAGGCTTCATCAAGGTAATTAAATATCTATTTTAAATCCTTCAATTTTGGCGAAATATGATCTCAGGGGCAGATTCTAATCCACTAACTCCTGCTGAACACTATTTTATGGTGCAAATGTTCTCAGTGCTTCCAATAAATCTGCTCATAGTGTTAAGTACTATTGAGCATGAACAGTAGTATCAGAATCTGGGCCACACTAAGGGCAGGTCTTCACTACGGGGGGGGGGGGGGTCGATTTAAGATACGCAAATTCAGCTACGCGAATAGAGTAGCTGAATTCGACGTATCGCAGCCGACTTACCCCGCTGTAGGGACGGCGGCAAAATCGACCTCTGTGGCTTCCCGTCGACGGCGCTTACTCCCACCTCCGCTGGTGGAGTAAGAGCGTCGATTCGGGGATCGATTGTTGCGTCCCGTCGGGATGCGATAAATCGATCCCCGAGAGGTCGATTTCTACCCGCCGATTCAGGCGGGTAGTGTAGACCTAGCCTTAGAGAAAAGCAAGGAAGTTCTAAATATGTGTGTTCAGAAAGACAAAGTTTGGTAAATGATGGACACAAAGAGTGGTGTTTAGGTTTGATGTAGAAAACAAATGACTTTGCTGAATAAATATTGTGTTAGGTCTAGGTTTATGCTTGCTCATGAATGCCATATTGGTGAAGAAAAGGTGGCATAGAATAAACAACACATTTTCTTAGTACTGGAAGTTGGGTGGCTCTGAAAGTCACTGGGGCCAGTAGAAAACAGGACAGTAGGGCTTGAGATTGAGAAGGGAATGAAGAATAATAGTCAATGTGGTTTCCAAAACTGCCTGGGGGCCAGAGAAGGCAGGTGTAGCAATAAAAAGGTGGTGAGGGAGTGAGGCGCTGCGAGGGGACAAGCTGTCAATGGACAGAACGGAGAGTGATCGCTATCCAAATATTTTATAATTATTACAACAAACCATGGCAAGTGCAATAATAAACCAGCCGCTGAATGTTCAGCAGACTTGAGAACAACATTTCCCACATTTTTTCCATGACTCCATACCGTGATTCTGCCTGTCTGTCTGAGTCTCAGTGAAGGCAGCAGCAGGTCAGCCTTTCCAGGAGCCCCAGCCCCAGAGTTGTTGTGGAGGGAGGGCCCAAAGGGGAGAGCCTTTCTATAGTGTGAAGTGCCTTTCCATTCCCACTTTCCTACACAAAAGATTATTTTTTCACTGCCAAGGTTCCCTTCCCATGCGCCACTCTCCTACCCCCCAAGAGACAGTCATCACTGTTGCTTATGTTCTGTTTTATTTTGGAAAAGACAGTAAAGCTGGTTCTTTCTATGAACATACCTCATTTCCATTCCCCTGATCAAATGAATCCAAGCTAACTAGATAGTTTGAGTGCCTTCTCTTCCCCCACCCCCACCATTATACAGATACATACATTCTAATGGGTAGTGTGACACCTATTATACATTTTTCAGACTGTATGATCCAAGCTTGACAAAACAAATAAAATTATTCTTTTCCACATTTCAAGCATGAGTTGTGGGCTGAGATTTTCAAAGCCGCCTGAAGGACTTGGATGCCTAATTCCCATTGAACTTAATACATGTTCAAATGGCTTTGAAAGTCCTAGCTATAACATATATTTTGTGAGGGGGTGGGGATACAGAGTGGGGAGAGAGGATACATATTGTGGGGAGGTGCTCTTAATTTAACCTCTCACTCGTTGTCTCTCTTATCAAAGCAATTCTGTTACCCTGTCCAGGAGTGCGCCAACTGACTGCTGGCCCTCAGACCGAGACACTTTTCAGAAGCAGATTGCCATTTATCCTCAGATGATCTGATATAACAGGGTTACAGACTTAATTCAGAGCTCTGTTCCTCAACAGGTAGGCTGTCTCCAACAGAGCTGGGTCCTAGTGGGGTATATGGAGCTCATATATGACACTTCCCACTTTGTAGGTAACAGTGCAATTATGGGGATTACCAAATGTAAGTCTCCCACTGCTTCATCACTGCTGCCCTCCTGGGTTTATCAAATGCTTGTGTGTTCTGCATATCCTGGCTGAGAAATCTGGAGAGGTGGGAGGGCCTGTATCTTACTACAAATCTCAGAGGTCTGTTGCTCTTGCTTCACCTCAATACCTGTTCACATTTGAGTAGTGGAAGTTAGAGCCCTGGGCGGGACTAGTGTGGAGCGCTGCAGTGGGACTGGGATCCCACAGGACCCGCAGGACCTGCTGCCATAATCGCAGGAGCAGATGGGAGGGGATTAAAAACTAGTCCCACGCAGGGCTCTAGCAAAAGTATTTATTCACCTGGGAGGCAGGGAGCATCCCCCTCTTTGCCACACAATCCGAAGTCAGTATAGGGTGAGGCTCTCACACTCTCATCTCTTAAAAGGGGAAGGCCACTGCATCATGGGCGTAAAACCAATTTATAGCAAAAGATAATTAAAAAAAAATTAGGAGAGCCAAGAAAATTTAAAAAGTCTACAAGATTTAAAAAATTAAACTGATGCAATATACGTGTAGACCGAAAAGAGCAAATAGCTTCACCTTTGAGAATGGGAGCACTGGGTTCTACATTTTAGCATAGAAGCAGGTACAAAAATACTTCATGGGTTTAAAAATATAACATGGTTTGTGCGTTTTTTCTTTTTTATAAATTCTAATGTTCTTTCTCCCATACATATCACCTCAGAAAAGAACATAGCTGTTGGCTGCTTACGCCCTTTGCTTTTTGGGACATTTCTCCATCCCATTTCTGCTGTCTGTGACACAATGGAGCTGGTGCAGCTAGGGGCTTCTCTGTCAGCGAGGAATCCACAAGTGACACAAATCAGGAGAGCTGTCTCCTTAGTACCTGCTCCTGGGCCCCCTGTAAGTAAGCATCCCAGGGGTAGGAAAAGACATGGCTGGAATGCACTGCACTCCAGAGATCTTGGGCTGATGAAAGAGTCTTGAAGGGACAATTCTATAGTACAAGCTAGAGCAGCCCTGAGAATGCTCTAATTTAAGCTGAGGAATGAACTGACCCATAACTGCCTCAGAATCAGAGGTGCGCGGAAATGTGGCAGAACACCAGCTATGTATCCCCCTCCCTTCTCAGGTGCATTAAGTGTAACTTTTGAGGTCATTATCCCATAAAGGTAGTGAGTTTCATTTTTAAGAAGTTTTCTTGTTTTGAATGGCTAGTTAAATCTTTACATCTAGACATCAACCTCTCTAGTAACCTCTCCTTAACCTCCAGGCTGAAAATGAGGGCTTTATTTTAAACATTATAGCATCCCTTGGGGGGGAAAAAGAGATGTGCTAACAGCTTATTCTTACACGCTTACTCATTATGTTTGACATTGTTGACCTTATAATCGTGAACTTCCTTTATTAGCAGGACAGAGTGACATTTTAACATTTCCTTAATTCTATCCACTAAAGTTTCTTATTTGTGATGTTCATTCTGCTGGTGAACATAAGGTCTATAAAAAGCATTCTATTTTGCAATCCTAAGGCAGCATCAAAGTTTGTATCAGAATGAAACTTGAAAAGCACATAGTAAACTAATTCATGTCATTTAAGATAATTGAAGTATTCACCATATATAGTGGGAGATCAAAATGTCTTCAACAATTTCTTTCCCCCGCCCTCCTTCCCACAACATTAAAGAAGTTTAACGGGGAGAAAAAATAAAGTCAAATTGTAGGCTTGCCTACCTTGGCATTAGCCCTTTAAAGGGAGATTTTCAAAGGCATAAATGGGAAAGTTGAACGTTACCTGCTCTTTGTGTCTTAGAAATTCTCCCCCTTAAATCTGATGCCCAAGGAACATCACACTGCCTCCTCAGTATGACAAGAGAACAGGGGACAGGAGTAAGAATTGGGAAACCTGGTTTTTTTTCTCAGTTCTGCCACTGGCCTGCCACATGTCACCTAGGTTGAGTCTCTTAACTTCTCCATTCCCCATTTCCCGCATCTATAAAACAAGGATATCAACAGTTACCTCCTTTTGTAAAGAGCTTTGAGATCCATGAATGAAAAGTGTTATACCAGAGCAAAGTATTATTATTGTGGTTATATTAACTTTTCCTGCCCTATCTGCTCTTTGAGCAGAACTATGGCATATGAGAAAGACAAAAATATTTTCATTATCAAGAGTTAAACTGACCCTCTGCCTGCTCTCCACAGATATTGAAGACAGGCAAGGATCAGCACTTTGTAAATCCTTCAATAACTGTAATGATACAAACTCATCTTGGTAGTGTTGTGACTGAATACAGAATACAAGATTTGCAGCTTAGGTTTCATTTATAATAATAATAATAATAATAATAAAAGACTTGGTGCCTACCTATTATCTTGAGATTGATCAGGAATAAAACCAAGAAATCAATACTCAGCAGCTTCTAGGAGGTGCTAATGAATAAATCCCTTCCTATGGATTTCCTATTCCTGAATTTGCCCAGTGGAGATTTAAGTAGCACACAAATAACTACTGTACCTTGAGACTATTTTAATTAAAATTGGATTTGATTATACAGTATGATGAAAGAAATAATAAAGTTTAATATACTTATTCAGTGAATTTGTGACAGTTCAGGTACTGCTGAAATATATCATATCTGTATTGGTATCTTATATTGGTTATAATGCAAGTTCTTGATTATTGGATGGTATGTTTTGATAATCGAATTGTCTTAACTGTATTTCCCCCTTCATATTTGTTCTTTTATTTTGTCTGATTTCCCCTTACTTTTGAAAAAAACCACCTATGAAATCTGATTTTTTATTTATATTTGACTGAGCGTCAAGAAATAGTTCAGGCAAAGTGGCCTCCTAGGTTTGCAAATACATCATACCAAAAATAAATAAATAAAATATATACAGTCTACGGAAGACTTCTTGCAATATGTTCCCTGTTTGTGCTGCTGTGCATAGAGAGCCACAATGTAGACTAGGGTTGGCCCTAGGCGCTTGTCACTCAGGCTAAAAAATGTTTTCAATGCCTGCCCACCCGCCCGTCTACCCACCCACCCAAGTCACAAGCAAAAAAAACCCAAACCAAACAAACTTCCAAAAGAGGTTCACCCTATTTAGTGGTACAGAGTTATTCCTTTGTTATCCCATGACTTTCTGCCTCCTTTTCTGTCACTGTACTCTTCTCTTTATAGCAGGCCTTGTTTTCTCTATTGGTTGCAGCGGTGGGTGCCTGCCTCCATGATTGACAGCTCTGGCAGCTGCATGGGGTTGTGATCAAGATTTTTGCTTGTAAACACAAGATACTCTTCCTTCCCCCCCATCCCCTATGCTCAGTGTGGGGTTTGTAGACCCCACTACAGGCCCCATTGTCATAGGCACTATACAAACTTATAGTCAATAATAGCCCCTGCCTGGAACAGCTTACAATCTAAATAGACAAACCAAAACATGTGCATGAAACAAACAAGTGAGTGGGTGGAGTTGGGGCAACAAAAATAATAGGATTGGTTACAAATTACACACATTGTCGGAAGCAATCATTACAACTCTCTACCAGTACTACCTATCTAAACATAAAACTGCACTGCTGGTGTTGCAACAAAACCTCCTCAGCTGGGGAGAGATCCTGATTTCTCAGTGCAGGGGCTCTGAAGAGAACAATTGATTTTCAACAAGTCTAGGAGCACTGCAGAAGTTCCAGAAGACTAGAAGAAAGCTAATGTGCCAATTCTTAAAAAGGATAAATGGGATGACCTGGGCAATCATAACCTTGTCAGACTCACATAGATCCTGAACACAAAAATGGTGTAGCTAATTCAGAACTCGATTAATAAAGAACTAGAGTTGTGTCATTAATGCAAATCAACATGGGTTAATGAAAAATAGATCCTGTCAAACTATCTAGATTTTTTTTTGAGGAGATTACAAGTTTGGCTGATAAAAATAATAGTGTTGCCATAATATACTTAGAGTTCTGTAGAGGTGTTTGACTTGGTACAACCTGGCATTTTGGTTAAAAAACTAGAATTATATAAAATGAATGACACACATTAAATGGAACTAAAACTGGCTAACTGAGAGATCTCAGAATGCAATTGTAAATAAGAAATCATCATCCATTTCTTGGCCTTATGCTATTTATCATTTTTATTAATGGCCTGGAAGAAAACATAAAATCATCACTGATAAAGGTTGCAGATGACAAAAAAAAAAAAAAAAAAGGGAAGTGGTAAATAATGAAGAAGAGAGGTCACTAATACAGAGCAATTTGGATCGCTTGGTAAGCTGTTCGTGAACAATGCACATTTTAATATGGCTTCATATAAATATATACATCTAGGAACAAAGAATGTCAGCTATACTTACAAGATGGGGGACTCAATCCTGGAAAGCAGTGACTTGGAAAAAGATGCGGGGTTGTGATGGATAACCAGCTGAACATGAGTTCCTAGTGCAATGCTATGGCCATAAGGGCTAACACAATTCTTGGATGCATAAACAGGGGAATCTCAAATAGGAGTATAGCTATTGTTTTTACCTCTGTATTTGGCACTGATGTGACTGCTGCTGGAATATTGTGTCCACTTCTGGTGTCCACAATTCAAAAAGGACGTTGATATATGGAGAGGGTTCAGAGAGGACCAATGAGAATGATTAAAGGATTAGGAGACATGCCTTATAATGATGGCCTACTCCAGTGTAGTCTATGTAAATGAGAGGAGAATCAGGCCATATGTCTTTAAAATGCTACAAGAAGTGTATCTGGACAGACACCTCAGATCAAAATAAATAAGGCTTTTCCAGAAGGGCATGTAATCTGATACGCTATCTGTGACACCAATTTGTAGTATATTCCTGAATCATGCAAATGTAAGAAGTTCCTTTTCTAGGAACTGCTAGTAATTTTTATAGTTTGAAGGTATTTTGTTTTAATTACTTCTCCTTGTTAGTACCTGAGTACCTCATGAGAGAGCAGAAGGACTAGAGGTTAATCAGTCAGGGCTGCCCATAAGGTCAAGGGATGGGGAAACAAACAGTAAAGTCATTCCATCATTTCCTCTATTACCTCTTATCTAAGTTCATCTTTCAGTTCCCCAGAGAGGAGCTGTAAACAAAATGAATGTTCTTCTGTCAAGAAGAAAGGTGACAGATTCATACTGTTGGTCTTCTGTTTCCCTAGTCAGACCCTCTTGGCTGAGATGCATGGAGTACTGGGATTATTGTCTGCCTTTCAAAGCAAAATAAATTTGTGGTGTTTTAAATATGCTGTATCTGATTCTGGTCTCACTTAAATGGGTCAGTGTAACGCCACTGACTTCAGTGAAGTGTCTTTTGTTTTACACCAATGTGAGATCGGAAACAGGCCCACTAATTTCTTCAGCATGTCTTTAAAACTGCTTTTGTCATGAATCTCTCTGCCTTACTGTCATCAAATTCATGAAGTTGAAAGGATTTAATGGTCAAAGCCTGTAATGCAGCCTAACTATAGTTGATTACCACTTACCACCAGAACAGTCCAGATGTCTTCCATTTTGCTAAAAGGAATTACATCAATTAAAGAAACAGAAATCATACTCTCTTCTGCTGCAAGTGAGCTGCTAGTTTTTTCATTTGTGCTAATCTGAGTTGACATTTTAAAATGATAGTTGTACAGTGAATGGTGTTTTGCTTTCATTTCTTGTTTTGGCATTTTCCTAAAGAGTTACTAAAGTGGAAAATTTAATAATCAAAAGGAAGATTAATGACTCTTCTTATTTTACAGTTAAAAACCAAAACTGTTAAAAAATGTTAATGTTCTGACACACCAACCGAAGCTGCAGCCTTAACACCAGTAGCAAATGGGCTTTTGTTAGTTTGGGCCAACACAGTACTGTTACTGAAATTATATATTTTAATTTCCCCCAAAAAAAGCTCTTTCCAGGAAGTTTATGCAGTGCATATTGTTATACAAATGACTAGGGGACTCTGGGATTCCTCTGACTTTCACTTTTTCTACCATTCATAGATTTCAAGGCCAGAAGGGCCCATTTGATCATCTAGTCTGACTTCCTGCATAACACAAGCCATAGAATGTCCCCCAAAACTATTCCTAGTACAGATCTTTTAAAATCTTGATTTAAAAATTGCCAGTGATGGCGACTCCACCGTGATCCATGGTAAATTATTCCAATGGTTAATAACCCTCCCTGTCACAAACATATACCTTATTTTCAGTCTGAATTTGTCTAGTTTCTGCTTCCAGCCATTGGATTGTATTATATCTTTCTCTGCTAGGTTGAAAAATATTAAATATTTGTTCCGCATGTAGATACTTATAGACTGTAAACAAGTCGCCCCTTATCTTTCTCTTTGTTAAACTAAATATATTGAGCTCTTACAGTCTATCACTATAAGGCACGTTTTCTAATCTTTTAATCAATCTCGTGGCTCTTCTCTGAATCCTCTCCAATTTTATCAACACCCTTCTTGACCTGCTGGCAGCAGAATTTACCATGGTATTCCAGCAGAGGTCACACCAGTGCCAAATTCAGAGGTAAAATAACCTACTTGAAATTCCCCTGTTTGTGTGTGCACCCAAGGATTGTATTAGCCCTTTTAGCCACAGCATCGCACTAAGAGCTCATATGCAGCTGATTATCCACCATGACCTTCACATCTTTTTCTGAGTCATTGCTTTCCAGGATAGAGTCCCCCATACTGTAAGTATAGCGTATGGTCTCTGTTCCTAAATATATATGTTTGCATTTAGCCTCATTAAAATGTGCATTGTTTGCTTACACCCAGTTTACCAAGTAATCCAGATTGCTCTGTATTAGTGACCTGTCTTTTTCATTATTTACCACTCTCCAAATTTTTGTGTCATCTGCAAACTTTATCAGTGATAATTCCAGGTCATTGATGATAAAAATGTAAAATAGCATAGGGTCAAAAAACAATCCCTGTGGGACCCCACTAGAAACACACCCACTTGATGATAATTCCATGTTTACAATTACATTGTGAGACCTATCAGTTAGCCAGGTTTTATTCCATTTAATGTGTGACATGTTAATTTTATATTATTCTTGTTTTTTTAATCAAAATGTTATGCAGCACCAGGTCAAATGCCTTACAGAAGTCTAAGTATATTTCATCAGGACTATTACAAGTTTGAGTGATAAAAGATAATCTCCTCAAAGAAAGATGTCAAGTTAGTCTGACGGAATTTGTTTTTCATAAACCCATGTTGATTTGCATTAATTACATTACCCTACTTAATTCTTTATTTATCAAGTCCTGCATCAGCCACTCCATTATCTTGCCTGAGATCAATGTCAGTCTGACAGGCCTATAATTATTCGGGTCATCCTGTTTACCCTTTTAAAATATTGGCACAACATTAATTTTCTTTAAATCTTCTGGAATTTCCCCAGTGTTCCAGGACTTATTGAAAATCAAATTAATGGTCCAGAGAGCTCCTCAGTAAGCTCTATTAAAATGCTTGGATGGAAGTTATCTGGACATGCTGATTTTAAAAGGGTCTAACTTTACTAGATACTGTTTAACATCCTTCTGAGATACTAGAGGAATAGAAAGAGTGTTATCCTCATATGGCATGACTACATCATCTGTTGTTTTCCCAAATACAGAACTGAAACATTCATTGTACACTGCTGCCTTTTTTGCATTATTATTGATGAAACTGCCATTTTTGTCTTCTAATGGACCATTGTTGGAATCTTTTTATTCCTAATATACTTAAACTCTTCCTTATTGTCCTCAACTCTAATGGGCATAGATTTTTCCTTGTGTTGCTTTTCTTCCCTTATCAATTTTCTACATTTTGTAGCTTCTGATTTATATTTATTACTATCATCTTCCTCTTTCTTCCATTTGTTATATTTTATTTTTATAGCAGCCTTCATTTCCCCTCAAATCAGGTTGGTTTTTTAACCGATACAGCCCTTTCCTTCAGTTGTGGGATTATGGCATTTTGGGCATTTAGTAAAGTGTTCTTAAACAATTTCCAATTATCACTCATATTTTTCTGATTAAATTCTTTCTCCCAGCTGATTTGCTCATAATTGTTTTCAGCTTTGTGAAATTGGCCCTTTTAAAGCACCAAGTACTGGTCTGGACTTTATTCTGTTTGCACATAAATGTGTTCAAGTCATGATTGCTTGTATCTAAACTACCATTAATTTTCAGTTCTGTGATCTGTTTCTCTTTAATTGTCAAGATGAGGTCTAATATAGAATTTCCCCATGTTGGCTGCAATACTTTTTGAATTAGGAAATTGTCTTCCATAATATTTTGAAATTCCAATGATATTTTATTACTGGCAGCATGAGACCTCCAGCATATGTCATTCAAATTGAAGTTCCCCATGATCACACAGCTTTTCCCCTACATGTTATACATAGGACGACGGGCTCTTTAAGTACCTATTCCCTAGTGTGATTTGGTGGCCTGTAGCAGATATCAGCCAATACCTCATCCAGTGCTTTATCTGTTACAATATTGATCCATAATCATTCAAAATGAATTTCTTCCAAGTTATCAGTGACTCAGAAATAAGTAATTTTTAACATAGAATGCCACTCTCCCTCCTCTTTTGCCCACTCAATCCTTCCTGAATAGGTTATAACCATTGATTTTAACATTTCAATCATGCAGATCATCCCACCAGGTTTTAGTCATACCAACTAAATTGAATTTAGGCTCATAAACTAGTAATTCCAATTCTTCTGGTTTGTTACCCATATTCCTACCATTGGTATATAGGCAATTAAATGTTTTCTTCTGTTTTTGACCCTTAGCTCCTTGATTGATTTTGTTCTCAATATCTCAATTTTGTGCTTATATAAATAAATGCTCATATCTTCCTTCATTTTTAGAAACTCTTTGTGACATCTCTTGCTCTGGCGACGTGCCAGCCTAAGGTTAATATTGTTTAACAACAACATGTGGCCCAGTCATGATGAACAATAAGGGTCAGAGGTTAGAGATGTACGCTTAAGGCTAATTGCTAAAGTTATTTGTCTGGCTTATGTTATACCTGTTGGATTCTGTCACATAAGACAAGTCTGTTGAGTGCTTCAGTGCAGTTTACTTTATTGTAAATGCTTAGAATACAACAAAGAAACAATCCACCGATCATCTCATTAAAGACTTATCTGTTTAGATTTGGATGGTTTTTCCTCTTTGATCTGGTAAGAAAAACATTACTTTTAATGTACTAGAGTTGAAGAGGTTGTTTTTTTGTTTTTAAAAGGCTTAAATCCAAACAAAACATCTCTATCTGGGAAACAAAATGAGAAGTAAACTTATTAAAGGTCTCTGGGCACATTGTGTACAACTAAATAGGAACAAATTAGCAATGTTAACACTTCGCTGAGCGAGTCTGACTTAATGAACAAAAAGCAAGGTTATTCAGTATCAAGGTGGATACATTAACCCCACCAGCCCTCAGAACCAAATACCAAAACTTTTATTTCAAAAGCTACAAAAATTCTTCCACACCCCACCCCTAGCTCCCATTTGATTGTCATTATTTTTCAAATACCTAGCCTGATTAAAAACTATGGAAAATTATATGATTGAAACTATAACCTAGTATGCAAAATACTTTTAACGGGATGGGTCAATGCCATAAAAATGGCTATTCTCCCTAAACAAACTTATCTTTTCCACCACTAACTTTTTCAAACTTATTAATGGAATCTTTATTTCATTCATTTTTTCAGCTAATAGCAATATTAAAAAACTATTTAGATGCACTGAATCCCTCTTTGGACTGATGGTCTGCCTTATTATTATTTATTTATTTTATTTTATTATTAATCATTATTATTTTAATTTGTATAACCATAGTGCCAAGGAGCCCATTATGCTAGTTGCTGTACAATCACAGAACAAAAAGCGTGTAAAGACTAAGTATCAAATCAGTTGTCTGGCCCATCTAGTCCCATATCCTGTCTCCAACAGTGGCCAATACCTGCTGCTTTAGAGGAAGGAGCAAGAAGCCCCATAGTGAGCTATTATGTAATAACCTACTTCTAGGAGAACTTTCTTCCTAACCCTCATCAACTAATGGTTGGCTTATGCCCTGAAACATAAGAGTTTATATCCCTACTAAAAATACTTAACTTTGTTTAATCCATCAGTGTAATTGGTAATGCTCTCTTTATCCATATAATTTTTAATCATATTAAGCTCTTGACCTGAAAGATATCTTGTGGAAATGGGTTCCATAGGCCAATTATGTATTGTGTAAAAGCTGTTTCTTTGTATCAGTTTCAAATTTGATGCCTTTTAATTTCATTGAATGTGCGTTTGTTCTTGTATTATGAGAAGTAGTTCCAATCTTTTCAACCTTTCCTCATATATCACTTAGGGAATATACTGAAGATTTATTATTTCCCTGGGATTCTCCTTTATTATTAGATCAGAGATAGGATTGAAATTAACTACTACTATTAATTCATATATGGAAGATGGAACACATAGTGACATAAACATATGCCAGGAAGTCTTCATGTATGTCTTTGGAGTATGACCCCTTATAAAATATGTAAAATTCTATCTTTATTAATTCACATTATAGCCTGGATGATAGCCATTGGAGAGCAACAGAGTGACAAAAAAATTGCCCATCTCAGTCTGTTGAGAAGATTGCATCACATCCTATCAGACATAGGTCTGGCCATGATGACCCATGAATTTGTGACTTCCAAGCAGAGCTGGTCAGAAAACCATTTTTTGCCAGAGAATGCTGTTCCATTGGAATCAAAATGCTCTGTGGAAATCCTGTTATCACTGAAATTTCATTTTGGAGAAAAAGCAGAAAATAAGGTTTTGACAATATAAAACATCCAGTTTTTACATTTCCAGAACAAAACATTTTGATTTTTCCATTTGATATGACTTTTCATTTTGAATTTTATACTACATATTAAAATGTAATAAAAAATTAGATTTTGTTGAAACAAAACATTGTGATTGATCCAAAATAACATTAAAAAATCCTTCACAGAGAATTTTGAAATGTTTGTATTTCATTCTGATTCAGAATGAAGCCAAATTTTTTAAATCTTGAAATCCTTCACAAAATTGAATCTCCATCCTCCACACAGCTCTGCCGCCAAGTTTTATTTTTTTTGCAAATTTATTATGTCTAGGAATGAAACCACATGACCTAAATTGTTCCAACTGATAAAATATTTAGCAGTCTGCAGCCTTCTTCTTTGTTTTTTTAATTGTTAGTATTGCTGTAGTGTGTAGTACCTAAGAGCCTTAGTCATGGACCAGAATCCTGTGGTACTAGGTGCTGGACAAACATAGAACAGAAAGACTGACCCTGACCCAAAGAAGTTACAATCTAGGTATAAGCCATGAGACAACAAACAGATACAGACAGACAAGCAGGAGAATACAGATGATGTTGGTCAGCATGATAGACAATGGTCACAGTGCACTATTAGCATAATCACTGTCAAGATTTTTTGGAGGCATCACAGAAAAGGAGAAATTTTAAAGAGGGTTTTAATGAGGGTTCTTAGCAACACAATTAAGTGTGGATGTGTTACTTTAGTATTGCACTTCAGACACAATCCAGCTCAAGATCTTTGTCCTGATATTCAAAACCTTCCATGGGATTGGCCCTACCTACCTCAGAGATCACCTCTTCAACCATGACCTCCCAGTACAGCTAGGTTTCACTGAAACAATGAAACTATTAACTAAAAAGGGGAGGTTTATGAGTGCAGGAGTTGGACTTAAACTGTGGAATTTACTCCCAAGATGAGAATGACCACAGCCCTCATGGACTTCTGAAATAAATACATTATTCCCTTTTAAACTAATCAAGTAACTTCTTCTATAGGAAGAATGGGTGAGCTGTATTGTTATAGTTTTTCCTAGGTTTAGATCATCGAGTAAGCCCTGTAGCCTGAAGCTCCAGGGGGAAGGAACTCTCTGCTACCATCTATTGGTGAAAAGAGGGAAGTATGACTACAGAGATGGCTTTATTTGCATATGCTTTCCACTCAGAATTCCTCCAGTGCCACTTTAGGAACCATCGTAACTGAACT
Source organism: Chrysemys picta bellii (assembly GCF_011386835.1). Classification (NCBI taxonomy): domain Eukaryota; kingdom Metazoa; phylum Chordata; order Testudines; family Emydidae; genus Chrysemys; species Chrysemys picta. The sequence continues at coordinate 41,114,178 of NC_088795.1, forward strand.
AAAACTCAGAATTGATTGGATAGTGGAATTAAATTGAGAGGGGAAAAAGAGTGCCTACTCCATTGCGCAAAGGTCCCATATGCTACTCATACCCCTCCCCTGAGGATCCTACACTGTTGTGTGGACTTTGCAGTGAGAGAAAATGCAGACTGAGGACTTCCCTGCAAGAGCTGTTGGGGAGGATTTTGTGATGGAGGTGAGTCAAAGGTGGCAGCTCCTCAACAGGGTGCATAATGTTTTTGCCATATTTGTAATTAAAATATGTGTTCCAGTTAAGATTTCTCCTTTCTAGACTAATTCTCTCTCTACTTATACTTGTAGTATCATCAATACTCTGACTGGGTGGCATCAGATGTAGTTCCCTGACAACAGACTGTGCTCTCAGAAATACAGAATCCTAACTTCATTGCAGGATGGAGAGGTTTGGTCTATTAAAGCACATATGACCATCCATACTAATGCAAATGCCATACACACTTGCTAAAGACAATTCAGAAAATGACTGAGGTGTGGAAGTGGTTTGTGCTTTGTGTAGCCTTTTCTTCATTTGTTGGTGTGTGGATATGATTCAGATGTTAACCTTTGTAAAATCCTGCTTATTAAACCCACTGTACTATTAAAATAAGTTCCTGGACTTCAATTATTCAGGAATTGGACAAGTGGTGGATAACCACAGTATTCCTTTTGAGCTTTAGAACCTTTGTAAGTCTGGATTAATTATTTACTCATAAACTCATAGATTTGAAGGCCAGAAGGAACCATCATGATCATCATCATTTATCCCTTTGATCTATTTATAGAGAACAATCATATCTCCCCTTTGATAATTTCCACATTATTGTCCAGATTTGGCAACAAAAACCCAAAGCAGGTGGAGCAGAAACTAGCTGAATTAAAAGAATTTATTGAATTCACATGCAGTCTCTGAATTTCAGATCAGATCAGGTTCTCCGTTTGGATTTCATTATTATACTAATCCCACAGGATTTCTAAATGAAGTCCCACTATTCATTCAGGGCATCTCTATGCTAGATATTACAGTTTAATTCTTGCACTCTCCCAACAGTGGTTATTATTGTTCTGAGATTAGAGAGGGACAGGCACAGTAAGGAATGTAAAGAAGAAATGGAAGGAAAAGATGCTGAATAAATCAATACTGGGATGAATAAATTTCTGCAAGACAGAATATTACTTGGCAAAATGGGTTAGTATTTAAAATGGCATGTTGTTGTTGGACAGTGAGATTTTCTAAAGAAAAGTGCCTTTATGGACAGCTGAATGATGATTTCATTTTATAAAGGTCTGTTCAGGAATTCATCCATTGAAAGGCCATTTATGTGCTTCTTCCTCTTAAAAACCATTAGAGAGTTACTCCTCTTGCAAACCCTTAGCCCATGCATATCCTTCCATTGTTTCAATTAGGGGAACATCTGCTGTATTTCTTATAATGGGGGTGGTAGGGGAGGGCTAATTTGGTTTGTTCAGTTAAATGTGTCTGTTTTATAGAACTAGGCCATTTCATGCACGGATGCTGGACAATGGAGCACTGAAGCTCTCCAGTTTGAATCTGTGGTGTCAGCTACATAATGAACGTTTATGCCACTTCCGGGGGGTGTTTGCAGCACAACTCCTTATTTCTTCTTCTGCTCAATAAAAAGCAAAATATATTGGGCTAATTTATGGGGAAGAGTGATGGGCCATGCTTTAGAAGGGACCAACATTCCTCTGAATGTATCGTATGCACTGACCATTTGCTGGAAGGATTCTATAGGGCAGGAGAAAGGAAACTAACCATATGGAATAAAATATTTGCCAGTTGGGATAATATATTGCTAGACACACAGATGTCATTCATAATATGCAATATCGCCTTACTACAGAAAACACTGTACATAGCTGCCACTTGGCTAGATAATATCATTAGATACCGAAACACAGATTTTGTAGCTATTTGTTTAAAAGGTAAAAGGACCAGTTTTTGGCTTCATTAAAGTCACTTTTTACTACCATAGTAGCATCAACTGACCTTAAAGAGGCTTTAAAAGGACAGTAGATGATTCCTCTAATATGACGAGGAGTCCGGTGGCACCTTAAAGACTACACAGACATAAGTTTTCGTGGGTAAAAAACCCACTTCTTCGGATACATGGAGTGAAAATTATAGAAACGGGCATAAATATATATGGGCACATAAAGAGAAGGGAGTTACCTTACAAGTGGAGAACTAATGTTGAAGGCAACTTAGTCAGGGTGGATGTTGTCCATTCCCAATAACTGATGAGGATGTGTCAATATCAAGAGAGGGGAAAATTGCTTTTGTAGTGAGCCAACCACTCCCAGTCCCTATTCAAGCCCAAATTGATGGTGTTAAGTTTGCAAATGAATTGTAGCTCAGCAGTTTCTCTTTGAAGTCTGTTTTTGAAGGTTTTTTTGCTGAAGAATGGCTACTTTTAAATCTGTTATTGAGTGTCCAGGGATATTGAAGTGTTCTCCTATTGGCTTTTATATGTTACCATTTCTGATGTCTGATTTGTGTCCATTTATCCTTTTATGTAGAGACTGTCTGATTTGGCCAATGTACATGGCAGAGGGGCATTGCTGGCATATATCACATTAGTAGATGTGCAGGTGAATGAACAATTTTCCCTCTTTGGTATTGACACCTCCTCATCAATTATAATTATTGGGAGTGGATCACATCCACCCTGACTAAATTGGCCTTCAACATTGGTTCTCCACTTGCAAGGTAACTCCCTTCTCTTCATGTGCCAATATATATTTATGCCCGTTTCTGTAATTTTCACTCCATGCATCTGAAGAAGTGGGTTTTTTACCCATGAAAGCTTATGTCCAAATAAATCTGTTAGTCTTTAATGTGCCACCGGACTCCTTGTTGTGTTTGTGGCTACAGACTAACAGGGCTATCCCTCTGATACTTTGTACCTTTAATATGAGGGTATGCTGGGCTGGGTGAAGTCAGCACAATTAGCTTTACCCCAGCTCTTCCTCTCTTGCCTACTCCCCACCTCCGCATAAATGGTGCGGCAGAACTGTCTAGAAGCAGGAGGGGAGCTGGAGCATAATGTGCTCTGTTGATCCATGACCTGTGGAACGCCTCCGACACAACCTCCACAGCTTCAGGTCAGAGGAGGCATAAAAGTGGCTTAGAGACACTTTTGCCTTCTGCCCAAGACCAACTGCACTGACCATGAGTTTTTGACACCTCGGAAGGGTGTAATTTACTTTGTTTTCCTATGGAATCTAGGGGGCAAAGAAAAAGCCTTTAGTGCAGCAAAAACGGTGGTTTTGCCCTGTTTGTTGCCAGAGTGCTGTCATGAGAAATTTCCATGAAAGTAATATGACCCTGGTTAGCACAACTTTCCTTTGGTTGGAAAAGGGTAAATAATCTGTATACATACATGCTCATTTGAAATAAGTACACAGTGAATTTTGGCTTTCTGTAAATTTAGGTCATTGTCTAAAATAGTTTGGGTGATTATAGTTTTGCCTGGGGTAAGTTTTTTAGAAAAATGTTTGAAACTTTAGAAAGAAAAGGCAAAAGCCAAAAGATTATGTTACTTACTAAATTTCCTAAGAACCCCTTCATGGAAAAAAATTATTGCAACATCATGGCTCATTTGGAAAGGGAAGTACATATTTTGCCCCTCTAATATAATTTACTCTCTCATGATTCATTTAGCTCTCTCCTACCATATGTGAACATTCTCATTTATCTACCAGAAACTGTGCAATGCCAGTCACGTTTGAGTAAGAAGAGCATACATGGACTATGCATGTGTACATATAAGTTACACATTCATTAGCAGAACTAATCAGATTGTAAAAACAACTGATACACAAGTATTTTCATACATCATAGCCCTGAATTCAGTTTGCTCTGTGTGACGGGGCAGAGTGGCCCCGCACTGGTACCACAGGAGTTAACCCTTCTTTCCTAGCAGAGGAAGCCGTGCCCCGGAAGCTCTGCTGGGCATACTCCAACTGAAAACAGATATAAAAGCCTGCAGAACAGCTCAGTCAGGGCTGACCGCCGGAGGAGAAGGAGACACCATGCTAGCTCCTGAAGAGGGAGAGCCTGCGCGCCAGGATCTGGAAGCCAGCAAAGCCGGGACACGCCCTGATACCCCGACGGAGAACGTCACAGTAGGAGGACAGACTGGAGAACCTGGCATTTATGGTAGGAAGTGACCCAGGGGAACTTTAGAGGCAAACGGTGTTAGAGCCGCATAGATGCTCGGAGTGTTGCAGGCGGATCCCCGCCGAGTGGGTGGCAAGGGGAGCTTGCCACTACCAGGGCCCTGGGTTGGGACCTGGTGGAGAGGGCGTACCTGGATCCCCCTACCACCTCACCCCCCGAACCGTGAAGGGATTGTATGGACTCTGGCTGCTAGGCTGCACTGCCCCACTTGCGAGGGGGTTTGCATGGACTCTGGCCATTAGGCTACACTGCTCCCATGTGGGGGAGCGAGTTGTATGGACTCCAGCCGCTAGGCCACACTACCTTGCTGGTGAGGTGGATTGTATAGACTCTGGCTGCTAGGCCACACTTCCCCACTTATGCAAAAGGGATTGTATAGACTCCGACTGCTAGGCCACGCTATCCTGCTTGCAAGGGGGACTGTACAGATTCTGGCCATTAGGCTGCACTGCTCCCACACAGGGAGCGATTTATGTGGACTGTGGCCATTGGGCCACAGCACCTGGGTACTTGGGGCAAGGTACACGGACTCTGGCCGATAGGCCGCACTACCTCGCCGGCCAGGGGTGATTGTGTGGAAGGAGGCCATTAGGCTGCGATTGGTCACCCACAGAGAGACGGGCGCAGGAACTTGAGAGTGGCGAGGCGCCGACACCACATCCCACCCCTGCCACAAAGGGGTGCTGCAGTGCCAGGCCCGCCACACTCTGATTCATAGGGTCCTAGTATTTGCCAGCATTCAGACCACTACTATGTATTCATGAAAATGTTTGTGAATCCAAAAGTTTCATGAATTTAAATGAATGTTTATTCATTGAAAATTCAGAATTTTTCAAATATGTTTAATAAGTTTCAATCATCCAATCATAGAGCAAAAAATAATACTATGATGATTTATGCAACATAAACACTAGCTGAAAGGAACAACTCATGGACAATGCATTGGCTAAACATTATTTATCAAAAGGTTTTGATAAATGCTTATAGATATAATGAAAGTATTTGCAAGAATAAGGATTTGTTCACAAACAATTCTCTAACCAAAGTGTGGAGTAAATTGGAAATGGCTATTTCTATCAAAATGAATAGTTTAACCAGTTCCACTAATGAGATGAAAAACCAAAATTATATTGATATAAATATTACTATGTTTGCAGAGTCAGAGGTTTTATTACTATTCTTTATTATTTGTATTATGGAAGTGTCCAGAGGCTTCCCATCAGAATCAGGGTGCCATTGTAGTGGGCATAGAATTATATACATGTAACTCATTTCTCCACTTCCAATTTTGGATAATTTTGGCCATTTTCCATTGACAGTTTATAACTGCTCTGCAAAGATACCATCTCCAAAAAAGCAGATGTACACACAGTACACAACTTTAGAGACTGAATATTTTCCTTTTTTTGAGTTTTGTATTAAAATCTAAAACTAGACTGGATATATCTAGGAAAGACCAGGATGTATTGAATAGGTATTAGGAAAGTAACATAGGAATTATGAATGTAGAACTGCTCAAAAGGAGTGTATGTGGAAGGAACGGGTGTGTGTTTGCAACCTACAGTAAGGACTAGTGGCCGAGGAGCAGATACTTTAATGCTTGAAAGAAGCATCTCCTCAATAATGTCTCCCTTCCTAATATTCTTTAAAAAGTCACATGAGAAGGAAGGAGAACTAGAGTTAAAACTCCAGAAAAAACGATTTAACTCTGGTATGAATCAGAATCTGTGTTCCTATTAAAAAACTAAACACGCAAACTGAAAAGGCTGCAGTAGAGCAAACAGCAGCAATGGGAGTGATTAGTACTGCTTCTGATGCTTTTTCAGAAATTCAGAGTATATGTTGTGTTTTTTTTTTAAAAAAAAGGGGTGGGGGGAATAGCAAACATTCAGTAGAACATGTCAAATGAGGCTTGTAGTGGGGTGGACTCCCCACACTAGCCCTGCAAGAGCTGAATTAGGCCAGGTGGGCCCAATCAGCTAATTAGACTGCAAGCAGGGGAGATTTAGGCTGGAGGGAGGCAGCTAATTAAGGATAGGCTCATCTGTACAGGAACAGGCAGGGCCTATTCAAGGCCAGGTAGCTAGCAACAGAGTCAAGGCTGTAGTTGCTCCCTGAATGGAGGAAGTTGGAGCTGGCAAACACAGCGAGGAGAGGGAGGAAGCCAGAAGCTCTGGGAAATAGCAGCAAGAGGTAGGACTATATAGGGACGGTTGTTGCTTGTTGTAGCGTCTCTGGGCTGGAACCCAGGCCCTCCCTCTATCAGCCACAGGTAAGTGTGCTGGAGGCACCAGCCAGACCACAGGTCTGGAAAGATTGTGAATTGCCCAGAAAGGGAGGACTTTAGTGACCACGTCAGAGGGCAAAGCCACAGAGAGGAAGCCAGGGCTGCCTGGTGGGGGTGGAAATGGGGCAATTTGGGGCCCCCATGAGAGTTTTCGGAGGGTTTTCGGTGGCAGATCCTTCAGTGCTGCCGAACACACACGGAATGAGTGAAGGACCCGCCGCTGAAGACCCGGAGCTTCTTCTGCTCTGGGTCTTCGGCGGCAATTCAGCAGCGAGGGCTCCTTCCGCTCTGGGTCTTTGATGGTGGGTCCTTCACTCGCTCTGGGACCCGCCACCAAAGTGCCCCGAAGACCCGGAGCAGAAGGACACCTGCTGCCGAAGACCCCAGGTCCCCTGAATCCTCTGGGCAGCCCTGGAGGAAGTTGCACACTCGGGAGAGAGCAGGGCAGCAGCGGGAGAAGACCACACTGGAGGGAGAGCAACAGAGGGTCCTGTGGCACCTTTAAGACTAACAGAAGTATTGGGAGCATAAGCTTTCGTGGGTAAGAACCTCACTTCTTCAGATGCAAGTGAGGTTCTTACCCACAAAAGCTTATGCTCCCAATACTTCTGTTAGTCTTAAAGATGCCACAGGACCCTCTATTGCTTTTTACAGATTCAGACTAACACGGCTACCCCTCTGATACTGGAGGGAGAATGCAAGTTGGATGGCCAGCAGGAGGTGCCACTGTGGTGAGTGCACTCTGTGACATGGCTGATCTAGGGATTGCAATCCCAACACAATACTGGAAGGAACTTTAGAGAAAAGCCACAGGCATTGAAATGAAAGATGTGCTTGTTGTCAGTTATAACAAGAGCTTGTTCATGTTTATAATTGACTTTAAGGCAGAGGAACATTTTGGGGGTGCATGGTGGGGCCTGTGCCAGCCCCCATGGGGGCAGGGAAGGAGTGTCATCTGGCCCCAGCCTTGACCACCCCCTTACTCCTGTTTGTGTTTCTGCCCCTTGAGCTGTGGCCCTGGCTGGGGGGCTCTGGATAGTGGCAAGTGGGGGGGGGGAGGGGCGACCCTGAAAAGTTTGGGGACATTGTTTTAAGGCTGTCTACACTGAAGCTGGATTCATGTGTGAACTTTGTGGCACAGATCCTCAGCAAGGACTAGCCCCCCGAGAACAAGCCTCCGTGACATCCCCCCCCCCCCCCCCCCCCGGGCTTGAGCTTAGTCTTATATCCTTTTGTAACAGGGAAGTCTTCACCTTTAAGTGGTTGGCAAGGGTCAGGAAGCAACTGGTCCTGTTGTGATAAATGAGAGTGGGGGTAGCTACCTTCTGTGGACAGCCAGCCAGTTAGCTACAAAATCCCTCTTGGTGCTGTTTTCTACTTGCTTTACCTGTAAAGGGTTAACAAGCCCACAGGTAAAAGGAAAGGAATGGGCACCTGACCAAAAGAGCCAATGGGAGGGTTAGAACTTTTTAAAATGGGTGAGGGTGGGAAAATTTCCCTTTCTCTGTTGTTGGTGTTCTCCTCTGGAGAGAGGGGACAGAGCTGATGCTATGCTGTAAAAAGCTTTAAAACCAGGTATGAAAAAGCATCAAATCATACCTCAACCGTACTCATCTGAAATCCCAAATATATAAGTAATCAGGGACTGTCTAGAAAGATGCGATTAGGGTTATTTCTTTTATTTCTTGTTGGCTTGTGGACTCCTCTGTGCTAACTCCAAATGCTTTTTGTTTTGCTTATAACCTTTAAGCTGGACCTCAAGAAGGTTATTCTTGATGTTTAAATTTTGTAAGTGGGTTTTTTTAAATCTAGAAAAACCCTAAGTTCAGATGTATTTTTTTTCTGTTTAATTTACCTTTTTTAAGAACAGGATTGGATTTTTGGTGCCCTAAGAGGTTTGTGCATATGTTGCTTAATTAGCTGGTGGCAACAGCTGATTTCCTTTGTTTTTCTTTCTCCGCTTTTCCCCGGAGAGGGGGATGAAAGGGCTTGAGGGTACCCCACAGGAAGGAATTCCCAAGTGCACCTTTCTGGTTTCAAAGGGGTTTTTTTGCATTTGGGTGGTGGCAGCATCTACCCATCCAAGGTCAGAGAGAAACTCTAACCATGGGAGTTTAATAGAAGGCTGGAGCGGCCAGTATTAATTTTTAGAATCCTTGCGGGCCCCCACCTTCTGCACTCGAAGTGCCAGAGTGGGGAATCCGCCTTAACACTTGTTCTGGAGGGAAGCCCAGCACACAGGTGTTGGAAATCAGTTGGGCATCACCTACTGACTGGATCTGATTCCTCACTGCGGGTAAGTCAGGGCTTCAGCCCCTTGAGGCTGGCAGGGATCAGGAGAGAGCTGAGAATATGCTGTCCTGTAGCTGCAGCAGAGGGCCACCTACTACTTACACCAGCCCTCCTGGCCTACTCTAGTTTTCACATGTAGTTTGGAGACTACAAAAGCTAAGGTTACCCAGGCAACCTTAACTCTTCCTCTTTGTGTGGATGTATTATTGATACAGCCTTTGATTATAATCAAATTATAATTATATGATCACATCCTATTTCTCCAGTGATACAATACAGTAGCTTACTGTTTTATTCTACAATTTTAGTCACAAGTATAGCATCTTATATTACTGGATACCATGCTGTGAATGACAGACTGAGTCTATGAAAGTATTTGTGTACAAAGGTCAAACCTGGTATGTAACAATTAAAGATGGCTTTTGTGGCGGAATATTTTTTACTATACACCAGGCTTCCAGGACTTTGGCTATGTCTACACTTGAAGCTGGGATGTGATTATCAGTTCATATATGTACGCACACTAACTCTGCTCAAGCTAGCATACTAACAATAGTAGCATAGCATGGGCAGCAGATAGGGCTAGGTGTCTCAAGAGTGTACCTGCCCAGCTGGGGGAAGTACTTGAGTGGCTAGCCCAAGCCATCACCCTAGCTAGCTCAAGCAGAGCTAGCATAGATAAATTATGCGAGATTCCCAGCTCACATAGATCTAATTATATCTTTTGTAAGACTTAACCCACCTCAAACACTCCATACTGCTTTTGCAAAGAAAATCTAATCATGAATCATCAGCAAAAGTGAATCCCTGTAGCAACCTGCACAGAACTTGAGGGAGGAGCAGAACACAGGTTGTAGGAGGGAAGAGTTTGGAGGAAGTACCAGGAAAGTTTGTGCACAAGACTAGTATGCTTGCTGCAGTTGAAACACCTCTATAGTTGGCTCTCTTAATAAAGAGACAGTTTAGTTTTACAGGCATGGAGTCCTTTTGAGGTTATTTCACAGCATGCAATAAATGAAACAATGTCCTACAGAGAGATCTGTAAAATGTACAGTATATTGTTACATCTCACTTTCTGCTTTCAAATGGACAAAGATTGGCAGAAGACAGGAATCCTTAATGAACTGTAACTGACAACATCAGGGGAAGTCCTTGTGCTTGCCAATGGTAGGATTCATACATTGTTCACTTAAGTAGAAGTAGTTCTGGTAAATTCAAACACAAGTGGCCTGAATTGTATAATTTCCAAGAAAACTACTTCATGCAGATCCCTTATTGCATTAAACAATATTTTGAAATATTTCCTTTCAACAAATATTGAATAAATTAATACAATGAGATTTATTAGAATAAGAATGTATTTTTACTTTTGCAGAACAATATCAAAGTGGAAGTTAATTCATATCCTGCCTTTTAAGTCAGAAATGCTATTGCTAAGCAAGCCAGTAACGCTGACACGCTTTGGAGTTCACCCTAGAAAGTCAACCTAATTATTCAGCGTATTTTGATCTATTGTTTGAAGAAATAAAAGTTTCTATCATGGGGTTGCAGTTGTATAACTGCTTTGACCTAATGCATTATTCATTATTTCTAGATGGGAACTAACATTGGTCTTTTTTTCAGGGGGAAAGGTTACCCTGCCCTGGGGATGCCAGATTTAACTGTCTATATGCTACTGGGTTCTCCCAGTGTTGGAGGGTAATTGACCCATGCATTGCTGTGGATTTGCTGACATCTGTATTGTGCCATACCAAAGGATCAGAGGTTCAGTTTGGATAAGCAATCAAATGGTTAGCCTGTGTCTAGTCATTATTATCAGGATGATGTCAGCATAACCACACCAGGGCATGAGACAATTTTTCTGGGAATGACTTTATTGTGCCAGCCAGTCAGTGGCTATATGATTCCCAGAAGTATTTCTGTCAAGGGTGGTGGTGACCATCTGAAAGCAGCTGCTGTAAATATGTACTAGAGCTGGCCAGCGAAGCCAAGGAAAGGGTAATATTATTTTCTTTGTATGAATAGAAACCAGATATTGCAGTGATGGACACCTTAGAAATACATGCAATGAGACATAAGCTTATCTTCTCCCATTCATTTCCACGAGCAGAGGAAAGTCTGTGCCTGGGAATGCAGACTAGAGGAGTGCAGAGATGGACTGTGCTGCCTTCACAGCATGCTCCTCTTTGTTCCCAAGGTAGGGAACTGGGGGGGGGGGGGGAGTGAGGGAATGGGTTGGGGAAATAGGGAAGGGCAGGAGGAGCCTGTAAGGTCTCTACTACCAGATTCTTCCCCCATCATATACAGTCACCCGGCTCCAGGAGTAGCTATGTTCAGGAAAGCCTCATTCAACATTTTCCCTGTTGGGGATGTGATTCACGGGAGCTAGATGAGTTTGGGGACCGTCGGAGAGCAGAGTGTTTGCCACTGGAAAACAGGGCAACTATGAGTTTGCAGATTGGACTGGTAACTTCTTCAGGAATGCTTATAGGGAAGCCACCTCCCAAGAGAACTACAATGAAATTCAGCTAACTGAAACTCATTGTCCGTGTCTCTTCCCCCCCCCCCCACCCCCACCCCACTTCTGTCTGAGAATAACCCACAAGTTGGAGAATTTGACCTTAAATAACTATTTGATTATACTATATGACTCCGTTACCCCTACAATTGGTTACTCTGGAAAAAAATATTGGAAGCTTTGCATTGTCTGCTGGGAAGAGTGGAACAAAATATTTGAAGCTCCAACCTTTTTTATTTATTTATTTTTTTACTCCCTGATAACTTCTTAATCTTCTGAATTCCATGCACTCTTCCCTCTCCACGTTTCTCAGTGCCTCCAACCAGGGCATTTGGATTAATGAGGAGAACTAAGGACTGGGCTGTAAATGAAATACAATGAAAATGCATTTTTTCGCAAACTGGCACCAATTTTACCAACTAATCTGAAATGTTTGAGCACACCACAAAAAAACAAAAACCATTAAGTTATTGCCACTAATGCTATGACTCAGAACAACTGGAGAGAACAAAATTAAAAACAGCAAAAAAATGCAAAAAAATCTTCTCCCCACACAATACTTAGGGCTTAATTATACAGCTGCATTCTGTGCTTTGCTAAGATGCAATAGAGCCATGGTGACCGACCAACGTTCAGTCATCACCCACTGAATATCAGTCTAATTACAGGAATTTTTTGTGTGTGGCTTTTCAGTTCTCATTTTCAGCTTTATCTTTTGGCTCGCGAAATCTAGAGAACCCCACTGTCTCTGCTGGTCTTAGTAGGTGGCAAAGGGTGGGAATTACAGTTGAGGTGGGTGAGGTGAGATTCCAATCAAATATATACCTACACATGTGTAGGAGTTAAACCCTGAGATTGTTAGAGCACTAGTGACCACTCATAAGGATGTCTTGACTCTAGTAAAGAGTGAAAAGTTTGAGTTGGTTTACTTTAGAGAGGAGACTGACTGGACATAAAATTATGTGAGAATTATATACTTGGTTTGTAGAACTTATTGCCACAAGGTACCATGAAGCCAGTAGTATATCAGGATTCAATACAGATGCTCCCCGGTTACACAAGACCCGACTTATGCAAATTTGCACTTACAGAAAAAGTTCCATAAGCCAGAAACTGGATTTTTGAGTTGTGGAAACTTTTCCGTGATGTACGTTTCCAACTTACGCAAAATTTGAGTTACGCAAGGCTTTCTGGAACGGAACGACTGCATAAGTTGGAGGGAGTCTGTATGCTATTAAACAATATATGGATAATAAGAATATCCAGAGTTTAGGAAGGTATAAACACTCCTGCTTTAGGGTTTTAGTTGACCTCTAACTATTGGGTGCTGGGAGGAAACTTTCTTTGGGAAACAGGTAACTCCATAATTGCCTGCTGCTGGATTTTTCGCTCCTTCCTCTAAAGTGGTACTGGCCAGTTTCAGCGACCGGATACTGGACAAGATGGATCACTGATCTGATCCAGCATGACAATTCCTATATTTACTAGTATGAACTCTTATTGGACTGTTGACTTTACAGTAATTTATTATGCTTCCATTGAATTAAATAGACATTGGATCACACCCAAATCTCTTTTTTTCACTTTTCCTCTTTGTTGTATTTGAATATAGTTGCTGGACCTACTCAAATATCATTACTAACCAATAAATAAAGCTGCTAAATAACAAAAAACATGAATGACTTCACACAAAAAAAAAATCTTTCTATTTTGCAGGGTTCTAAATGGACCTGTTTGGTGAAATCATCCACAGTATTTTTAATCAAAATTTTGGCAGAAATGTTAATGGACAAACAAGTTTGATTAAAATGCTGAGAAAAATGTTGGTAAATATTTTTGGTTTTAAAAAAACATAGACACTTTTTTGCACAGCTTGATATTTTTTTCATGGAGAGTATCAATTTTGAAAAAAGGCCACCTTTGATGAAAACTTTTCATACAGAAATTTGCATCTAGCTCTACTAATGAATGATCCCTAATTATCTAGTACTGTAATTGCCAACAGTCTTTACAAAGAGCATCTCGAAAGCAACTGTAAACATACCTAAATAATACAGCAAACAATGAAAGCATTAAAAGCACCCTCAAATGGATTTTTCCCTTACCCAAGTAGGTGTACACTAATAGCATTGTACCAGTTTACAGCCTGTGGGAGATTCCCTAGGCTCAAAACTGACCATGAGCCTTTGTTTCCTCATATGTTTTCTCTGAGGGGAGCTGGGTGAGTGAGTGTTTATCTATTAGGCCTTGTCTACACTAGGAGTTTATCTCGAATTTAGCAGTGTTAAACCGAATTAATCCTGCACCCGTCCACACAACAAAACCCTTTACTTCGATATAAAGGGCTCTTAATATCGTTATCTGTACTCCTCCCCAACGAGGGGAGTAGCACTGAAATCAGTATTGCCATTTCGAATTAAGGTTAGTGTGGCCGCAATTCGAAGGTATTGGCCTCCGAGAGCTATCCCACAGTGCACCATTATGACCACTCTGGACAGCAATCTGAACTCGGATGCACTGGCCAGGTAGACAGGAAAAGCCCTGCGAACTTTTGAATTTCATTTCCTGTTTGCCCAGCATGGACAGCACAGTTGACCACGCAGAGCTCATCAGCACAGGTAACCATGCAGTCCGAGAATCGAAAAAGAGCACCAGCATGGACCGTACTGGATCTGATCGCTATATGGGGAGAGGATTCAGTGCTAGCAGAACTATGTTCCAAAAGACGAAATGCCAAAACTTTTGAAAAAAATCTCCACGGGCATGATGGAGAGAGGCCACAATAGGGACTCACTACAGTGCCGCGTGAAAGTTAAGGAGCTCAGAAAAGCCTACCAGAAAACCAAAGAAGCAAATGGAAGGTTTGGGGCAGAGCCGCAGACATGCTGCTTCTACGCTGAGCTGCATGCAATTCTCGGGGGGGGGGCACCACCACTACCCCACCTCTGACCGTGGATTCTGAGGAGGGGGTAATCTCTGCCATGCCTGAGGATTCTGTGGACAGGGAAAATGAGGAGGAGGACAAGCTTGCGGAGATCACACAGCACTCCGTTCTTCCCAACAACCAGGATCTTTTTCTCAGCCTGACGGAAGTACCCTCCCAACCCCCGGACAATGAGGCCATGGAAGGGACCTCCAGTGAGTGTACCTTTGTAAATATAAAACATGGTTTAAAAGCAAGCGTTTTTTAATGAATAATTTGCCTTAGAGGACTTGGGGTGCATTCTCGGCCAATACAGCTATTGGAAAAGTCTGTTAACATGTCTGGGGATGGAGTGGAAATCCTCCAGGGACATCTCCATGAAGCTCTCCTGGAAGTACTCCAAAAGCCTTTCCACAAGGTTTCTGGGCAGTGCAGCCTTATTCCGTCCTCCATGGTGGGACACTTGACCACACCATGCTAGTAGCAAGTAATCTGCTATTATTGCATGACAAAGCCTGGCAGCGTATGGTCCCGGTGTTTGCTGGCATTCAAGCAACATCGGTTCTTTATCTCGCTGTGTTATCCTCAGGAGAATATCGTTCATGGTAACCTGGTTGAAATATGGGAATTTAATTAAGGGGACAGAAGTGGCCATTCTTACTGGGCTGTTTGTCTGTGGCTGAAAAGAAAACCTTCCCTGCAGTTAGCCAAGTGGGGGCAGGGAGCAGGGGAGGGGGATCATTGGCACTGAGGTTTTCGTGTTTGGCTAGCTGGGATCTTCCCTGATACCAGCCACGCAGTGGGGGGAGGGGTAAAGCGATGGGTGGGGGTTAGTTTGGTTTCTGGAGGGATCTTCCCTGATATCAGCCATGCGGTGTGTGTGTGGGGAGGATGAAACGATCATCCCAGAGAATTGGATGTGGGGGGTAGTTTGGTTTCTGCTGCTGCACGTTAACAGGAAAACCGCAGCACTCAACGGGCTTTGCTTAGTATGTGGGAAAGCAGGGCACTGCTTTTCTGAAGGCTACAGAAGCCGAAAGACAATGGCTTACCATGGCCGCAGGCAAGCCGAATTCTGTTGCCCGGACCTGTGTCTGTGCTCTCTAACACCAAAACCGCAGGCACTCAATATTAAGATGCAAAATGTGACCTTGTGCTATGGTCACATGTGCTATGTAATGTGAATAGTGTTGTTCACCGTGAAAGAGTATAAGCATTGTTCTGTAAAATGTATCTTTTTAAATACTTCTCTCCCTTCTTTCCCTCCCTCCCGCAACTGCAAATTTTTCAAGCCTCCCTCCTCCGTCCTGAAGGCTATCTCAGATAAGGTGGTGTGGAGGAAAAAAAAGGACGAGAGATGAAATGTTCTCTGAAATCATGGAATCGACCCGCAATGAAAGAGTTCATCTGAATGAGTGGAAGGATGCGGTTTCAAAGTACAGGAAACAGGCCAGTGAATGTGAGGATATGAGGGACCAATGTGAGGAGAGGAGAGACGCTCGAGATGAGAGGTGGCATCAGGAAGATCAGAGGAGGCAGGATGCAACGCTGGGGCTGCTGCGTGAGCAAACGGATATGCTCCGGCGTCTGGTGGAGCTTCAGGAACGACAGCAGGATCACAGACTGCCACTGCAGCCCCTGTATAATCACCGTCACCATGTTCCATAGCCTCCTCACCCAGCTGTGTAAGAACGCAGGGGTGGGGGGAGGCTCCGTGCACCCTCCCACTCCACCCCAGAGGACAGCCCAACCAAAAGGCTGTTGTTGTTGTTGTTGTTGTTTTAAACTCTTGTAGTGGCCTTTTCCTTCCCTCCTATCCTCCTCCCAAACCCCACCTGGGCTACCTTGTCAGTTCTTCCCCCACCCCTTTTTTTTTTTTTTTTTTAAAGAATCCATTAATAAAGAATAAATGATTTTTAAATGATAGTTACTTTATTTCCTTTGAAAGCAAGCTGTGATCAAAGGGAAAGGGTGGGTTGCTTACAGAGAATGAGTCAAGGGGGTGGATTTTCATCAAGGACAAACAAACAGAACTTTCACACCGTAGCCTGGCCAGTCATGAAACTGGTTTTCAAAGCTTCTCTGATGCGCAGCGCTTCCTGGTGTGCTTTTCTAGTCGCCTTGGCGTCTGGCTGCGTGTAATCAGCGGCCAGGCGATTTGCCTCAGCCTCCCACCCCACCATAAAGATCTCCCCCTTACTCTCTGAGATTGTGGAACACACAGCAAGCAGCAAAAACAATGGGAATATTGGTTTGGCTGAGGTCTGAGTGAGTCAGTAACGTGCGCCAGCGTCCCTTTAAACATCCAAATGCACATTCTACCACCATTCTGCACTTGCTCAGCCTGTAGTTGAAAAGCTCCTGACTACTGTCCAGGCTGCCTGTGTATGGCTTCATGAGCCATGGCATTAAGGGGTAGGCTGGGTCCCTAAGGATAACTATAGGCATTTCAACATCCCCAATGGTTATTTTCTGGTCTGGGAAGTAAACCTCTTGCTGCAGCCTTTTAAACAGAGTAGTGTTCCTGAAGACGCGAGTGTCATGAACCCTTCTTGGGCAGCCCTCGTTGATGTTGGTGAAATGTCCCTTGTGATCCACCAGTGCTTGCAGTACCATTGAAAAGTACCCCTTGTGGTTTATATACTGGCTGCTCTGGTGCCAAGATAGGGATATGGGTTCCATCTATTGCCCCACCACAGTTAGGGAATCCCATTGCAGCAAAGCCATCCACTATGACCTGCACATTTCCCAGAGTCACTACCTTTGGTAGCAGCAGCTCAGTGATTGCTTTGGCTACTTGCATCACAGCAGCCCCCACAGTAGATTTGCCCACTCCAAATTGATTCCCGACTGACCGGTAGCTGTCTGGCGTTGCAAGCTTCCACAGGGCTATCGCCACTCCCTTCTCAACTGTGAGGGTTCCTCCCATCTTGGGATTCTGGTGCTTCAGGGCAGGGGAAAGCAAGTCACAAAGTTCCATGAAAGTGCCCTTATGCATGCAAAAGTTTTGCAGCCACTGGGAATCATCCCAGACCCGCAACACTATGTAGTTCCCACCAGTCTGTGCTTGTTTCCTGGGCCCAGAATCAGCATTCCACAGCTAGAACCTGCCCCATTAACAACATGATCTCCAAAGCGCCGGGGCCCGCAGTTTGAGAGAATTCTGTGTCTATGTCCATGTCCTCATCACTCTCGTCGCCGCGCTGCAGTCGCCACCTCCTCCTCACCTGGTTTTTCTGGTCCTGGTTCAGCATAAACTACACGAGAATGCGCGAGGTGTTTACAATGTTCATGACTGCTGTCTTGAGCTGAGCGGGCTCCATGCTTGACGTGATGTGGCGTCCACAGTGCAGTGTTCACCCAGGAATAAAGGCATGAAAGGGTTGTCTGCCATTGCTTTCATGGAGGGAGGGGTGAGACTGTACCCAGAACCACCAGCAACCATGTTTTTTGCCCCATCAGGCATGGGGATCTCAACCCAGAATTCCAATGGGCGGGGGAGGCTGCAGAAACTATGGGATAGCTACCCACAGTGCAAAGCTCCGGAAGTCAACGCTAGCCTCGGTACATGGATGCACACCACCGAATTAATGTGCTTAGTGTGGCCGTGTGCACTTGACTTTATACAATTTGTTTTTGTAAAATCGGAATAATCCCGTAGTGCAGACATACCTTTAGAGAGAATAAGCCAAATCTTCAGTTGGTGTAAATTGGTAGAGTGCCATTAACTTTACTGAAGTTGCACCAATTTTTATCAGCTGAGGATCTGTCCCAGTGTTGGCAGAGAACAGCCGTTACAAGTAAGAAATTTCCTCTTTGAAAGCTACAGGTTCAATTAGTGTGTCCCCACTCTTGGAGATGAAGCTCTAGAGACTACAGCGCCAAAATAAAAATATAGTAAAGTGCTACAGTAAGTACACAACATGGAAAAAGGCAGTAACAAGATGAAGTACCATCAAGGTGAATGTATATTGGCTACAGTCCCATTCAGACAAAATTGAAGGTCATGTGAGGAGACCTGGCAAGACCAGGCCTCGAGTAAATCATCTTGGAATATCTTTTGTGAGGGAATAGGCCTGGTCGGCCTCCCTTATGTTGCTTGAGATGCCGGTGAAAGCCACAATGCAGGCCTTTGCAGGCCGCAGGCCTGAACTGAACTAAGCAACACAGCCTTCTGACCAGTTTGGTTAGGGGTTAGGATCAGAGGAGGGAGGGGGAGGAAATGTGGAGTGCCCTAGCAAAATAACAGCTTGTGTGTTATTGGCAGCGGAAATATGATAACGGCTCGTTGATGAAATATAATAACTGCTTGTGTGAAGAAATTAGTTCTAGCTAAATGTTAACTTCTCCTGTAATTCCAGCTAAATGCAAACTAGCCAATTAGATACCTTCTTTGGGCGTCCTGTCAACCCCTCCCCGGTACACTGACCATAACGCCCGGAAGGTACATGCACTCTTCCGAGAATGTACACTAGCTGGTGCCAAGTTTTGACCGCATCAGGCTTCTCGAGAAGCCCCCCACCCAATATGCACCCAATTCTTGGAAAAATAATGAGGAGGGTACCGAGAAAGGGAACAGACCCCAACTCTTTTATCTTCGTAAATGACGTATAATTTGTACTATGTTTGCGGTTTGTATGAATAAAAGCAGCCTGCGAGCTGTGATCAGGGGTGTGGTTTCTGACTACAACCCCCAACGCATTGGTATGTATTGCAATAAACTGGCCTCAGCCTTAAGTCTGTGAACTAAAATCAATGCATGGGTGACTTTTTCCACAACACTTCTAAATTGGTATCTTATGTTCCCTTCCCATATTAGCCAACATTTTAACATATTTTGTCTAGGTAAGATGAATTTAGATTTTTTTTATTGGTGTCTTTCTCTCTTTAAAATAACTCTCTTCTTGTAAATATAATTATAGACCTTGATTCAGCAAAGTACTTAAGAACATGACTCAATCATCGGGACTATTCATATGCTTAAAATTAGGCATGTGTTTAAGTGTCTTGCTAAATAAGGTCGTAATTAAGATTTCATGGTTAATATTGAGGGGAACAAGTACTAATTGATCATCACAACAACAAAGGAATCACTATCTGTGAGTAAAGAAGAGAAAACAGGTGGGGTGCTATGCCACCTCCTACCCAGTACCCTAGACATGGAAGTAGAGTCATGGCAGGGTGGTTTCCTGAATTTCATCTCAAAATGCACTAGTTCAATTGTTTTTACATGCATACATTTTTTACTTGTAAGCTGAATGATCAAAATGAGCTTCTGCTCAATTAATGAGCATTGTAAGGAAAAAGTTAACAGGAGGCAATGAACTTGTTCTAATGCCGCCTTATTGGAGGGAAGCTTGCTCATGTTGTACTACAACAGGAGTTAGTGTGTGAAGGAAATACAAAGTTATAAGCCATACTCTCCTTTTTGGGGGGAGGGGAAGTATTTTAGTTCTAGTTCATTTCTAATCAAAACTTGATTCCTACAATAGTTTATGTGCAAGTTGTATGACAGGAAGGAATTGTTTCAGTAAAGCTATCTTGTATATGCTTTGAAGTACCATTCATTGCTTATGTCTAATAAATATGTATAAAGAATGTAGTTGAGAATGACATAATACAGTAATCGGCATGGTGCAGATTTTTTTCTGCATTTTTTTTCCTGCCTGTTTTACTTGGGTTACTTTGACTTAAAGAATATGTGCTGACTTCCTAAGTGACAAATCAATATGTTCAATTCTGCATTTAATTACACTTGGCATGAATATGACCAATAAGCTATCGTGAATAACAATATTAATTTGCAGAATTATTCCATCAATGTTTTTTGTTTGACACTAAACTTTGGTGAAACCCTAAATGTCATTCTAGCTTAGTATGTCTAAATTGCGGCAGCAGTCGACTCACTCCGGTGAAGACACCATGGTAAGTTGATCTAAGTACGTCAACTTCACATAGATGAAATTGTGTAACTTAGATCGATTGCCCCCCTGCCCCCCCCAGTGTAGACCAGGGTTGAGACAGAGATTAGTGCTTATATCCACTCTGTTAAACTGAGGGGAGGGGAATGTTTTGGTCACTTCAGAGACATACAAATCCTAATTTTCCTTGAAAACAACCTTAGTTGAATAATGAGATGGAAAGTGAGTATTACATTGTTGTGAAAAGTGTGTGCCCTGTACATAATCTGTGTGTTTTATCTGTATAATCTATTAATGATGCTGCTGTTGTTGGAAATGTAAAAGAAAACAAATACTCTTCTGAAGTGGAAGAGATTGTTTGTTTGTATTTTCTCCTCTCACATGCAACACCTTGACTGGGATTGCACAGGCTCATAGACTTTCAGGCCAGAAGGGCCAGTAGTAGTCTGCACTTCGCAGGCTACAGAACCTTGCCTACCGACTCCTCTAATAGGTCCATAACCTCTGGCTTAGTTACTGAAGTTCTCAAATCTTGATATAAATACTTCAAGTTGCAGAGAATCCACCACTTACTCTAGTTGAAACCAGCAAGTGACTCACATCCGATACTGCTGAAAAAAGTGGGGAAAAACCCCAGGGACTCTGCCAATCTGACCGGGGGGGGGGGGGGGGGGGGGGAAATTCCTTCCTGACCCTAAATACCTTCCAGTGCACATGGTGGGTCAGTGGTCCTACCTTTCCCTTCCCCTGTAACTAAAATACTGTAGGGACACTTAAATGAGCCCTGGTCCCTTTTTTCTGACAGCAAGACACAGATCCACCTCATTCAGTTGCGGTGAGCACGTTTTCTTTGCTTTTCCTGAGAAGTTTAATTTCTAGTTTGCCCCCTCAGGTTATTTAGTATTAACATTTTGTGCCATGTGCTTTTGGATTGTAAGCTCATCACTTCAGAGATCAGTTACATAAAATATCTGAGACAGATTTCTCATTGTACAGTTTTGTTTATGCTGAGTGCCATAGAAACAAGTGCTCTGTCTACACTGTAGGATACATTAAGACAGAATCAAAACTACAAATACATTTTCCTAATAGACCACAAATGGTGCTTTAAATGCTGTGCTCTGCTGTAAGCACATCTAAGGACAAAAAACCATCCAATTTTAATTGGTAAATGTGTAGATAATATCTAAAATCTGATAATCTCCTAATTTGTTTCGTGTAACCTCAATATGCAACACAAGCTATGATTTGTATAGTTTTGAATCCAAGTCTGTAAAACACACTTGGCAATTTAGAGAGTATTTTAACTTAAATTGCTTAAAATTTTGCTGAGTTCTTTATTACTAACAAAAATAACCTAAAAGATCTTAATGTCAACTTCAAACACCAATGAGGATTTGAAGTTAAAAACTAGTATGACCTACAGATGGTTTAAGGAGAGAGATTTGTTCTTCCTGCAGAAACTGACGTTTTCTCACTAGAAGGTTTGACAACAAATATACTTTCAGAAACTTCTTTATTTTAAACATCTGTGTAAAACCACTTTGGTCCTACAGGCAAATAATCAGAGACTAGTCTATGAACATTAGAAAATAAGGTACCTGCTTATATCCCACTACAGCTGTGGGTAAATATGTGATACACTGTTTGAAATGCTAAATAATTAGGGGAAGTGAATGAAGAATAACAATAGCAACAGGGAAATTTATCAAGTGATTTGAGACATTTGTCTAGTACAGGCGGGATGTTTGATTATGTATGCACCAGACACCCACCTTTCTATATTTGAATAATACTTGGGAACAGTAAATTGTTTACTTTAAAATATCAAAATGAGAAATGACCATGTTCTGAAAATAAAACCTGGGAGTTTCAACTCTGTCACCTCTAGGAAAGCCCAGTGGGAGGGATAGGATTGCTAGAATTAAAGGAGGCCTCCTGTTCCAAATTTATCATTTGACCAAATCTGAAGGCATCTTCCTTTGCAAAAAAACAGGAAATGATTCCTATTCAGCTTCAGGGGCCACTTAAAGGTTATGGTGCCAGTTTCAGTTGTGATGTTAAACAGCCAAATGCTTTATTTTACTGAGCACAAAATGTGAAATGTTTTCAACCCAGTCAGCAATGGGTGAGAATCCAGTCTGAGGCATTCTTTGGCTGTGTTCTCCACCTCGGATATTTAACTACAGCTGGAGATTTTCTACTGCTGGTTAGTTTTGGTTGTAAGGCAGGATTATTGTGGTTTGTGTGTGGGGGTGTTTTTTTTTTTTTAATTTGGCACAGTCCTTTTAATAGTGATTTATATATGGTGCCATCCCACTGATGGAGCATAAATCAGTGTAGAAGGCTTGTTGAATGAAAGGCAAACCTAACAGATAAGTGTTGATTAAAATAAGTTATACTTATCTAAATAACTAGCATGCTTGGCTGCATGCTGCTACAAAGATCCTTCTTTGGATTCCATAAAATCATGGTAACAACTTCAAAGCAAAAAGCTGTGAGATTAGACAAAGCTGACCGAAACAAAAAAGCTGAGATGTGAATTCTCACGAAAGTTTGTATTTCAATGGACCATACATGAAAACAGCTGGGATTCAGAGTTTATTTTTTAAGAGAAAAGAATATATAATATATGAAATCTCTCTTCTGATTACATTGGTTGTAACTGCACCATATCCTTAGAGTGAAATAAAGAAAAAAAGCAGTAACCGCATTTACAGATAGTGAAGGCCCATACATTGGAGTATATTTCTATATGTTGCTGTTGTAAATATTTATTTGCTGTATAAAGACTGACAATAATTCAGGTAGCTCTTAAGAAAACATTGATTGTTTTTTCACTTTTGGAAAAGTCATTGCAAAAGGGATCTTAAATATTTTTGATGCCATTCAAATATAAAATCAATTCATTTTTCAGGATGAATATTTTTTTATTCATGTGCTTACTGTTTAGCATGTGCTTAAGTGCCTTGCTGAATGAAGTTGTAAGGGAAGAACTTCTCTAGAATTTTCAGTTTTGCATTTAGTTTTTAATTAATAGTCCCAGGGACAGATCTGCAGCTGGTGTAAATTGTCATTGTTCCATTGACTTCAGTGCCCCCTAATGATTATCAATCTGTAGCTGGAGCACATACTACTATGCATAGCTGTCACTTAAGGTTGGCCAAGCATTTCTATTCTAAAGGTTATTTTTCAGTTGCTATAACTTTCTAAAACTTTCACTTTTTAGGCTGAAATTTTCTGCCCATTGGGTGATTATTTCAAAAGTTTGAGCAAAGATGTGCTGAATCTAGGAAGAGCTGATTGCCTTTGCTGTGAATGTGCTTGAATTAATAAGCTTGACGTCCTCTTCTATTCCGTATAGTTTTATGTATGTTAGTGGTTTCATATTCTAACACATTGTTAGTGAGAATGATTGGGCTAGTGAAGTCCATTGTTACACACTTTAACAATGTGTGTAACAATGCTGCTGATGATTGTGGGTGATAAAATGACAAAGGGCTCTATGCATTAGATTTGTGTGACATAATTTGTTACAAAATAACTCTATGAAGCAGGGGTTTGGAGCGGAGCCCAGAGCTGGAGCACGGAGCAGCTCCGGAACAGTGCCTGGAGCTGGAGCAGATCTGGAGCACAGCTCCGAAGCCCTGCTATGAAGAACCATGTCGTATGAGGCAGGCAGATTCTAGCATAAAATCTACATTCGTACAACCTAAGGGCTGGTCTCCACTACGAGGAGATCGACGCTGCTGCTAAATCGATTGCAGAGTGCTCCCTGGTCGACCCTGGTATACCAGCTCTCCAAGAAGAGCCAGGGAAGTCGACCAGAGAGAGTCTCTCGTCGACTCAGCACAATGAAGACAACGGGATTTAGTCTACATCAACTCTAGCTACGTTATTCACGTAGCTGGAGTAGCATAGCTTAGGTTGACTTACTCCTGTAATGAAGATAAGCCCTAAGAAATACCAATAGCTGGGTAACATAGGGTGAAACATGGACCCATTGAAATCAATGCAAAATTCCCATTTTAAAGGGGGCCAGTTTTTCACCCATAATATATATTTATTCCATATGTATCAGCACATATTTGACAGGACAAAAGCCATGTTTGCTGGTCAGACCTCATGTAGATACTAAAACAACTCAGAAACAATATTCCCAGAATGCTTTTTATTCCTTCTTTGCAAAATCATTTGAAAATTGTTAGCAGAACCACTTTGATGTGTCAATTCATTTAATCGTTTGACAGAAGTCACCCTGAAACTACAACTAAATATTGATCATTGTATGTAAATGAATTAGCAATTTGCATAAGTAAGATTAATAGAATGATTTAGTTACTGAAGATGAAGAAAAATATATAGCATTGGTTTCTTTTGTACAACTCTTGTGCAACATACTCCTAGGCATTAGAACACTAACACACAAACTTTGTTAAATACTGCATTGGACCTACAGCTGCTTAGTAATTTTAAAATATGAAATTCTATTAGGAATGGGGCATTTGGAGAGGACTCTGAAATAGAGCTGTATCAACCCTTGCAATAGAACCTAAAACCAGGCAAAACTCACTTGTTTTTGGGTTGTTTGGAATGTGAAAACGTAAGGCCCTGTATACACAGGCAAAAAACTTCTGTTTTCTTCAATCAAGTTAGCTTAACCCATTTGCAAACTCCCTTATCAGCCATTTAGAAACTCTTTAATACCTTTTAGATAGCTTGAGCTGGTTGCATTGTATCCTCCCTGCTATGTTAGAACAAAAGAATAAGGTAAGGCTTGTGCAATACTTCATGGTTAACTATGCTTCATCTGTTTTACTAAGAAGTACAAAGTCAAATGACACTTTCTCTGCTAAATACTCTACCAGTTTTAGTCCCATTTGAATCTGTCTTATGTAAGAGTACTTCTCTACTGCAAGCTTGTAAGCCGTTTCATAGCAAGTCCTCTCCAAGTCAGATGTTTGGTTGTAGTGTTCCTTTTGGTGCAAGAGATGTCGCAATTTGTTGTGATATCAGGCCTCCTTCAGTATCACCTGAAGTATGTCCTTAGTCACTTCCTAATAGATTTTTCACATTTAATTGTGTTTACAGGTTCTAACTAGGGAACCTGTAACAGGACAGGGTCAGCCAGCTGGAAATTTGCAGCAGGAATATGTCTGTCCCATGTATTGTCTCAAATAAACTAAACAACTGTTTAAACTGATTGAACAGCCATTAGCTTCCCCAGTCTCAAGATGGCTACTTTATTGTCTTGTTCTTTGGCTTAGCTAATTCTGGGTTGATATTCTTTATAATGTCAGTCTTCCTTGATCAATAGGTTATATAACTGTCATTTCCTGTCATACTCCATTGAATACATCTGCTTCCATTGCTGCATGCAATACTTGCTATCTAAAAGCTAGTCTTCTGCACCTTGTATCTCACCAGAAACCTGAATGATCTGTTTGCTTGCTGGGTAAAGGGTTTGTTGCCTTGCCAACATAGTTATACCATGAAGTGGGGGATAAGCATTAAGAGCAGATTAAATACTTGGCTACAAAGATTGTGTGCTGTGATTGTCACTGATATTGCAAGAACATGTGGTCTTGTGGTTCAGGGCCAGGACTTTTGTGTTCCCTCTCCAACTTTGCCACAATGTGCTGGACAAGTCTGCTCATGTCTCTTTACCTGAGTTTCCCCAGAAGTAAAATGTGGCTAATAATACGCTGAGGGCTAATTCATTAATGTTTGTAAATTGTTTTGTGATTCTCAAATGAGAACTATGCAAGTGCATAATATTTTTATATATTAGAAATGGGTCCAAATAAAACCCTAAATCAAGCACTCCCAAACTTTGGGGAAGTCTTTAGCCGAGTCTTGACTCTATAGCTCAAAACCACCTGCCCTTGCATATCAATGATAGGAAAACAAGAATAAAAATACAGAATATTTAAGCAGAATCATTTCTGAAAGCATGTATCTGTAGTTTTCCAGGAGGTCTCCCTGGCCTTTCCACCCAATATTTATTATGTGTAAAGTATTACATTCAAATATTGAACTGGATATGACATTCCCTATTGCGGAAATGGCAGAGATATGCACTCCTTTGCACAAAGCCTATAAACAACTGCAAAGTAGAGCTTAAGTGGGTTTGTGTGATGGGCTGTTCACTTCACCCTTGCTTCGAAGGTGTTAACGGAGGCCAGATGGCCCTATTCACCTACTAGGCTGCAAATTCGGAGAATTAAGAAGAAAGTCTTAATTATGGGAAGTTCACCTGTACAGGAACAGGTGGGGCTTCTGTAAAGCCAGAGACCTGATAGTAGAGATGAGGCTGCAGGAGAAGTAGTCTGCCACCGCTCCCTGGGAGAAGGGAGGTGTGTTGGGGCTACAGAGCCTGGAACCTGTTGTAGAGGGTGGGCCTGTGTTCCCCTACCAGCCACTGGGGAAGTGGCACTCTAGGGGTAATGGATAGGAAGACTGCCCAGGACTGCTGGTAACATTCAAATATGGTTGTTTTTAAGGAGTCAGTAAATATTCATCTGGTGATGTTAGCTGATGTGCAACATGCCTCAGGTGACACGTGACCAGGATTCATCACTGAATTTGGTCCGCTGGTTAGATCATAAGCTTCTCTGGCTTGGGCAGGGTACTGACAGGAAGTGTGACATGAATGTTGATCCGTGTCCCCCATACATTCTGTAATAGAACAGAACTTGATTTTATATATCCTATTTCATGTTCAGGATATCCAAAAGTACTTTGTAAAGCCATTTAAGCTACCTTTAGCTCAAGTGGGAGAGGTTTGTGCTGGGGCTTTGAAAGTCTTGGCTTCAAACCCTAATAATGACCCATTTTGGGGAGCTTTGTGGTTACACAGGGTGGAATTTCTGGTTTTCCGGTTTGCTTTTCAAAATATATTTTTATTTTCACATTGGTTTCAAACAGGTTTGATAGTTAAAACTACTCTCGGCCAATTATGCACAACAAAACAGGTGTTTCACATTTTGGTTGTCATACATTTTGATTGTCATAGTGGCAGGTTTGAGCGTTGCTAGGTATGAAGGCTAAGGTTTTAGTGAAATGGTTGCCAGCTTTCAAGTTGGCAACTTTCAAAGTATCCTAGGCACTTTACAATTTAGTCCTTTTCAGTTTTATTTTAAACTTGTGGCCCAAAATTAGGACCTAAATTTTTGTCCCCACAGTTGAATTGTGGGCATAAAACTTGTGGATGCAAATCAAGTATCCAAAGATGCAAGTATTCTAATTTTTCACACTGAATTCATTTGCAGGTGCCAAAAATGTGACTACAGATTTTGTGCTTGCATCCATTGAAATAAAGGCCAGACTTCAGCCTAGCTCACTAAAATCATACAGGATTAAAACAGCAACTAAAATAATTGTATTTAATCTTTTCAGAGTCCAAAAAAAGCTGAGTGGTGCTAACCCTCACTTTCAAGGAAAATCAGACTCAATCTGTTCTGGTTTTTCATTTAAAAAGTCCATTGAAATAGTTTAATCATCAGCAGCATGAGTTTAGAAGATAAAATTGAAGTGGTAAGAATTTAGTCAATATCTCAGTGAGATAGTACCAGACAGTCTAACACTTAATAAAAACACATCCCTAATGAGTGAGGCTGCACATCCGGGGTTACAAATTCTGGGAATTTGTAAGTGTTAATTTATCCCTTAGCGAGGGTGCACATTGTTTCCTGGATGCAAAATAAACATACTGAGAATTTTAGTTCTCAATAGTTTAAATAGTTTAAAAAATGGTATCTCAGGGTTACAGAATTGCAGCAAATGTGTTGCATAATGAATACCAAGTTCTACGTGTGTGCAAATACTAATGGAAATCCAAACTAATATACTGCATGTTTTGTTTCTTTCATAATGAAGTGTGAAGAACAAAACTTCCTCACTTTTTGGAAATACTTTTTTTTTATACATATTGTTAGGCAGATTTGGTTATACATGACATTACAGTATTCAGGGCTGTACAGAAAGAATACATTTGCGATATTATTGTAAAATTCTGTCCTGGTATCATATGTAGTGTAATAGTCCTGCTCGTTTGGGGCTTGATCTAATGTTCATTGAAATTAATGGAAAGATTCCCATTGACTTAGTAGGCACTGAAGCTAGCTCTTTAACTTGGATCTTGAGGATTTTTGTTTTGTTTAACAGAAGATTCCTTATATAGGGCCAAATTCAGTCCTGGAGAAAATGGCTGTCATTCCCATTAATGGGAATTCTTTCACACCTGGTCTGAATTTGGATCGATAGGGTTACAAGTTGAGATTCATAACTCACTCTTTAAAATGTCCAGAGGCTAATACCTGAGGATTGTTAGAGTAACTGATAGTGGTGGAGGAGAAAAATCAGTTTTACAAGTGGTGCATTTGTAAGTTCAGATTGGGTTTGAAATTGCATTCAGTGAAAATCAGCATTCACAGAAAACACACGGAAGAACACACCCAAGACTTGCACTACGTTTCCAAAGAAGAGTAAACGGTATTGAGAGAGGGCTAGGAAGTTATGACAAAGTGGATGTAAATGAATAAATAATTCTTTGGCTTCTGTTACTCAGATTCTGTAAGTGGCATTCACCTGAGCTGAGTAGTCCATGTACAGAGGGCTGGAAAACAGGACAGGTCTCACTGGAGTTACATGGAATGACAGCTGTAAAACTTACCGTGTTTCAGATTTGTTCACAAAATTTGAACAAATGGGGTTTTGTCTGAGCTTATTTTAAACCTGTGACCCTCTTACTGATATCTTTGGATGCGGGGAGGGCAGATCAAATCCGTAGAGGGTGAATTTCATTGGTTCATTTCAGGTTTGTTTCAAAAGATGATGCGGTGGAAAAGCACGTGGCAGGTCTTCTGAATATTTGAGTGGCTAAGCCTCTTCCATGTGATGAAGGACGGCATCCATGATGTCAATTGTGTTTGAGTATTAAGGTACAGATCTCCATAATGTCTTTTGACCTTATTCAGCAAAGTGCCTCTGACAGTAACAAACTCACAAATACATATTTATATAAGTAGCCCTACAAATCATTACCTTCATGTAGTTAGACCTAAATGCAGGCACTAACAAGTTATTTTTCCTCTTTTTTTTCTCTCTATGGCATAAGCTCCACTAGCAGTAATTTCATCTCTAAATGGAAAGCGTAGCATTATGCTATTTGATCATGCAAGCGAAATTTCCTTGGCTGCCAGTTAGACCTCAGACTTCTCTTGTGTTTGTGTGAGCTCAAGTCTTGTTTCCTCATATCTGGCTAGTACCAATTCCATCTCTAAGAGAAATAGAATTATAACTTTGCAGGCCAGATTTCTGACTGTTTGTTAGGCCAGATATAAACAAAGCACAGGCCTAAGGATTTTTTAAATTCTTTTATGGCAGCATGTCTAGCTAGTAATTCCATCAGTAAGAAGAAAATTCATTCTGTGAACAATACTAAGAATGAATTTGGTCTTATAATTGAACTCTCCTACTTTCCCTTGAAAAGGGAAAAAACAGGGAAATCAAATGCAGATCTTTCAAGTTTAATGTTGCATTAGCAGTTATGCACAAGTAAGGATACCCAAAAAGTTTAGGTTTCCAAGGCAACATTAATTCAACCATTTTATACAAGGTAATGTTTTGTGTTTCTATTTTCCTTGAAAAAAATGTAAACTTTGAAACTTGAGTTCTAAAATTCTGATGCTTAGCTCCTAAGAGTGGACCCAATTTAATGAAGCATTGAAACACTTGCTTTACTTTATGCATGCTAGTGATTGCATCCCTGTTCAGCAAAGCATTTAAGTATATGCTTTAAGCCTTTTTAAATTGGGATTTATATAGAGACTTTTTGGAGCATAAAATGGATTTAGGTGCCTAATTCTAGATAATCAAGTTGGAAAATATTAGCCTTTAATTTTGGATTTATTTATTATACCACATAGGATATGCCATGCAGATGCAAATTCTAATACGTGTGCATGACTAAGGTGTTAGATTATTGAATGTGCATACAGAGGTGTGTGTACCTACAAATATGGGCTCTTGTATGCAAAATTTTGTGCAGGCCTGAGCCTCTAAGTATTTGTGCACACTTATTCCTATATAGCAATATGATTTTAACTTTTGAACTCAAACTGTAGGTGAAACTTAAAGGGTGTAGCCACTCACAAAATCAATTCAATCAAAAATGTTGTCAAACCCCAGTGCAAAGTGAAGCTGGAAAGTCTCATGCAATTCTGTATTGCCTCTTTTTGGTGTCCTAAACTTAGTAGAACGAGACAGTCTCTTAAAAGTCCCATACCCTGATGAAGTACGTGACTCTTTAACAAACACAGAATTCTTATCTGCCAGTTAATTAAACAAACAGTAGCCATTTTTATTGGAAATTTGTCAGCATATGAAGCAGAATTTCAGCATCAAAAAACTGTTTGCCCTCATGCCAAAGAAGGCTAACTTCTACAAAATCACAAAGAAAAGAGTTTGGAGAGGGATCAACCTCCAGAAAGGTGCAGGTTTTACCCCTCAAACTACATGGAACAAAGCTGAGTTTCTAAGTTTTTGTTTTAAGGTTGGTCATTTGGAATTTTGTACATTAACCTCTATGGTGGGCTTTGCCAAGATTAAATGGTAAGACCTCTCAATTAGGCTGGGGGAATAAAAGTGCTAAAATACTTTAAAGCCCAGTGATTAGAATCTACTCACTGACCACATCCTTTTGGACAGAGAAAATTTTAGCTTGTCACTAAAAGCCGGGTGTAATCACCTTAGAGAGAGCGAAGGAATGTTGACAGACCAGACAAGTTCTGAAAGGTAAGTGTTCACTATCATGTAATAGAAAAATCTAGAATATTTTAAATCTGTGGGAAAATGTAACAGTAAAGAATTACTTCCAGATTGGTACATTGCTTCAGAAGGCAGGAGGTATAATAAAATTTCTTTGAGTTGGTTTTTAAAACTGTAACAGACCCATTCAGATGGCAAATAAGCTATTGAGGACTTGCTGAATACGTTGAATTTGTACTCTTTTGATATCATGTATACGAGTTCAGTGATTTGCTTATTTGACCAAAGTGCAGCAAAAAGACACATTTACATTGCACATTTCACTGTGTGTGTGTGTGTGTGTGTGTATGTAACTTCTCCTGTCTCTTGGAAATGGCACCATTTTAAATCAAAGTGAAAGGAAAAGAGATTGTCTCTACACATTTTGTTCTCCCTTCTTTAGTGAATCCAAGTATGACCATTTTTCTATTTTCACAAGGCCATTTGCTCTCCCCCCACCCCCGCAACAGCCTTGAGTTGCTGGCTCATGTTGAGGTTGTGATCCACCACAACTCCAAGATCCTTGTCAGCAGTGCTGCTGCCAAGCCAGTTTTCCCCTACGTGGAACTCCACTTGAAACCTCCATCCAATCTGACATCATTCCATTAATAAATGCTCTTTGTTTGCAATTGTTTAACCAATTATGTATCCACTTAATGGTAGTTCTGTTGAGCCCGCATTTCTCCGGCCCACTTATCAGAATGTCACGTGGGATTGTCAAAAGCCTCTTTGAAGTCCAGGCATATTATATCCACCCCATTTCCCCCTAGCCACCAAATCAGTTACTCAGTCAAAGAAGAAATTCAAGCTGGTTTGGCATGACTTGTTCTTGGTAAAGCCATGCTGGCTGCTCGTGATTTACCCCTTCATCTTCCAGGTATTGGAAAATTGAAGGTTTTATACATTGCTCTAGTTGATACCTGGGAAGCTAAGTCAGGCTGAGTGGTCTCTAGTTCCCCAGGATGATTTGCATAACTAAGGTTCTACTTAGCATGCATGCAGGTGGCAGAATCAGACTCAAAATAACAAGTGAGTGCAGCAAAGCTCTAACAAGGTAAATAAATTCAATGTTGTTTTAAATATATCCCTTTAGATTTGGACTTTAATCATAGTGTTTTTACAATTAACAGATTAATGAAAAAGGTTTTCATAATTTGCAAGGTACTGTGGGAAAATGAGTTTCAATTAAAAAAAATGTTTTTGAAACTGTGTGTGGATACATTTTGGCATTAGGCCTAACATGTTGGACAGGCCTTGGTGTTCCTATAGCTACTCTGTCTTGGATGGCAGGTTTTTAAACTCTTGATCACTTTCTGTAGATACAATCTGGAGCCTAGAATCATTTGGACTTGTGGTTTTATGGTTTTGCTTGCTTATTTAGCTACAGTGATTGCATTTGATGACCCACTTTTTAAAAACAAAAACTAAAAGGAAAATTTCTGCCTGAAATTCAAGGATTATTGTGGGTTTAAAAAAAATGTAGGTGAGAATTTGAGCTATTTGTGATAAACTGGGGTTTTTTACCCACAAAAGTTTATGCCCAAATAAATCTATTAGTCTTTAAGGTGCCACCGGACTCCTTGTTGTTTTTATGGATCTAGACTAACACAGCTACCCCTCTGATACTTAATATATACCATGCATGTGTCGAGGCATCCAATTTTTTTCAGGGGGAATAGTATAAATGCGAGATGCCATTGGTTCCAATGCTCAGCTCCTGCAAACACTTCCATATGTGCATAACTTTGATCACATGAGTAGTCCCACTGAAATCACTTTAGAGAAGGACGTTCCACTGGTTAGGGCAGTAGCCTAAAACGTAGGAGACCAGCATACAAGTTCCCTGTTCTATCAGACTTTGTGACACCTTGGCCTTTCTCTGCCCTCTGTTCCATATCAGTAAATTGGGTATTGTGCAGATAAATACATTAAAGATTGAGGTGCTCAAACTGCAGCGGTGGTGACCATATAAGTACCATAAGTAGACTGTACACTATTTAATCTCAAAGGGACTACTCACATAAGCATAGTTAACCATGTATGTTAGTGTTTGCAGAGTCAGGGTCCAAATTTGAAAGAGCTACATCCACACTGGCTGAGTGTTGCAACATCTAACTTAAGCACCCTGCCACACAGTGGAGTTTGCAGCCCTGAGTTGGACACCTAGATTCCCTATACAATGCAAGGGAGAGTTATTCACCGCAATGGCTATTAGCCAGGATAGTCAGGGATGGTGTTCCTAACCTCTGTTTGCCAGAAGCTGGGAGTGAGCGACAGTGAATGGTTCACTTGATGATTATCTGTTAATTCCCTCTGGGGCATTTGGCATTGGCCACTGTTGGAAGACAGGATACTGGGCTAGATGGACCTTTGGTCTGACCCAGTATGGCCATTCTTATGAGTGAGACCCACAAAAGCCAGCACACTGAGGGAGCTTCCTAGGCTAGCCAATAGGAGAGAGGTGATGTACAGACGGAATTTGAACTCTAATCTCTCACCCTCAGGTGAGTGCCAAACCACTGGACCAGTCACTCTCATGCTCGCTCTGGTCCAATGCACATTTCATTATTTATATGCAGTGGAATAGTTTCAACAGGAAAGATTGAGAAACCCACCTCAGAATATCCCACTGTCCAGTCATTGGAGTAACACGCCAAGAGGTAGGAAACCCATGTTCAAATCCCTTTTCCGCAATAGGCAGAGTGGGGAATTGAACCTGGGTTTTCCGTGTCCTGGATGAGTTCCCTAACAACTAAGGTTGTAAGGAGGCCTCCACTGCCTTCCCCTCCCCCGAATTTTGTGTGTGTTAGACAAGGTCTGAGCCTACCTACCAGATTGGCCCCTCTGGTGAGATAGGCAGGGCAGCATCTCATTAGAGGATCCCACTGGAGTTTAGGCATGAGAGTGTCACGTAGGCCCCTAAACTGAGGCCACTGTGGCATGCTTACTGGCAGAAACTTAGACCCATAGGAGACTTTCATGGTGGAAATCTAGGTGCTTCCAGGATTAGGTGGCAGCTGAGCAACTGGGTGCCTAAATGTTGGAT
Source organism: Chrysemys picta bellii (assembly GCF_011386835.1). Taxonomy (NCBI): domain Eukaryota; kingdom Metazoa; phylum Chordata; order Testudines; family Emydidae; genus Chrysemys; species Chrysemys picta. Next base: position 41,148,193 of record NC_088795.1, read on the forward strand.
TTAGGCATCTAATTCCTATCTTAGTCTCCTAAATCCTCCTGTGGATCTAGCCTGAAGGCAAATGTGGCTGAAATTCTCTTTTCCATTTTCATCCATATTAAAAATATGTACCGTATATAATACTTCTGGGATGTATAAAGATTTTTACATACTGTTTTCAACACCAGAAAGTCCATATAAATGCTGCATAGAAATTTAAAAATTTCAGGCTTACATTGGTTTAAACAGAAGGAATTTTAGGTGTTTTACCAATGTTACTTGAGGAAACATAGCTCACAAATAATGACTTTTCCAATATGCAGTTAAAATTGTGTGTGTGTGTGTGTGTATATATGCTGGCATGAGACCTAATGCTCTTAAAGGACATTTAGAACTGAGACCTTTTTGTGTATGTAGCTTTACAAACAAGTTGTTTTCAACTATAACCTGGGCAAAGGGAATTTTTAGCTGCCACAACACAAATATATAATATAAAAATGGTCAGGAGGAACTATCAGACCTGAGAGAAACTTCTTTAAGAAGCACTGATCTATATAGGGGGCATCAGAGGCTGTACAGAGTGTACTGAGAGGCACCAGCCAGCTTGAGTCTGCTATACCTGGGTACTCTTCCTCTGCCTTCTCTTCTTCCTCCTTTCCATTATAAACTGTCAGGTACCTTTGAATCAGAAAACACTGCCAAAATGTCCACCAGTGTCTCTCAGAAGCTGTGCCCATTTCCTGACACAGGGGTGAAAGCATAAGCAATAGAAGTTCTTCAAAAAGTACCTCCTCCATGTTTCTGGCTCCAGTAGCTGGGAGCACATTGATCAAAATGACTGCTCAGCAGGCTGTTAAAGTCCCTGTAATGTGAGGGGTAGACAGGCAAGTTTTCCCACTGTGCACCAGGGTCAAAGAGCTAGAGTGGCCATGTTTCAGGTTGGCACTAGGGCAGGGGTTCTCACAACCAAATTTTAATGGTGGCCTCCGTGCAGCCACCAACTTTTGCTTGTGACCGTGCTGACAATTTTTCCTAAAATACTTAACTTTATGCATATTTATTTATTTTTCCTAGATGTGTGTTGTAATTTATTTATGTAGGCGTTTTTCAGACTCAGTAATAAAACAGTGTACTGTGGCCTCTCTGCTTTACTGGACCTAAACAGAATAGAAACACAGATAAGGTGTATGTATTTGTCTTTTTTTGTTGCATGTACTTGTCTTTTTGTTGTTTCTTTGGCTTTTTTGGTTGCTTTTTTTTTTTTAAGAACTTGCTAGATAGTAAGTCTGCTGCTGTGAAAAATGTTTGTTTAATATCACTTTTCACAGCAGACTTACTCAGCCTCAGCAAGTCCTGGGACAAATTAACCCTGGATGTGGAGGTGGGCAGGGAGGTTGCAGGGCCCAGGGACAATGGCTGGGGTGGTGAGCCTGGAACCAGAGCCTGTGGATGGAGCCCGAAGCCCCATGGCCAAAGCCTGTCTCTGCCCCTGGGAAAATGGGGAATTTACCAGCTGCCTGCACCTCCAGTGTTTGTCTCTGGTGGGGGCAACCCCTCATGGTGGCCCTGGGAGAGGGGCCACTGCTCCACCCACCCACCCACACTCTGCAGTGTGATTAAAATTTGAAAAGGTTGTGTAGATTCTTAACATAAGAATGGCAATATTACATCAGATCAATGGTTCAGCTAGCCTGGCATCCTGTCTGACAGTGGCCGGTGTAAATGCTTCAGAGAGAATAAACAGAACAAGATAATTTGAGTGATCCATCCCCCGTTGTCCAGTCCCAGCTTCTGGCAGTAAGAGGTTTAGGGACACTCAGAGCATGGGGTTGAATCTCTGACCATCTTGTCTAATAGCCATTGATGGACCTGTCCTCCATGAACTTAGCTAATTATTTTTGAACCCAGTTACACTCTTGGCCTTTACAGCCTCCCCTGGCAACTAGTTCCACAGTTGACTGGGCATTGTGTAAAAAGTACTTCCTTATTTTAGGTTTAAACCTGTCACCTATTAATTTCATCAGGTGACCTCTGGTTTGTGTGTTACATGAAGGGGTAAATAACACTTTTTCTCCATACCATTCCTGATTTGATAGACCTCTGATCACATTCACCCTCGATCATCTCTCTTCCAAGCTGAGCAGTCCCAATCTTTTTAAATCTCTTCTCCTATTGATGCTGTTCCTATTCCCAGTCACTTTCACTGCCTTTCTCTGTAGAATTTCCAATTCTAATGTGTTTTTTTGAGATGGGGGTGAACAGAACTGCATGCAGTATTCAAAGTGTGGGCGAACCATGGATTTATATAGTGGCTTTGATATTTTCTGTTTTTATCTATCCCTTTCCTACTGGTCTTAACGTCATTAGCTTTTTTTAATGGCCACTTTGCATTGAACAGATGTTTACAGAGAACTATCCACCATGACTCAAAGATCTCTTCTGAGGGGTAATAGTTAATTTAGATCCCATCATTTTATATGTATAACTGGGATTATGTTTCTTTGCCTTTATCAACATTAAATTCTGCCACGATGAATATTCATTCTTAGAATACACCAACTATTAAAGTCAATAGAGAGTGAACATGGGTGATTTAGACTGGTAAGAAGATACAGAATTTTTTACCTGTAGGTCATTAGGCTGAATTCATCCCAGGCTCGTGTTTACTGAAAGTTGGCATCTTTGACTCTTTAGTGGTTTATATTCAATAAACTGAATGGCTTATTTTAGTTCTCAGCTGATATATATCCACATAGCCATGACTTCAATTTGCATTTTTATTTTAACATCCTAAAACCAAACCTGTTCCATATTTGGTAAACTGCACACTCAACACGTGTAGGCATCCAAATTATCTCCATATATGGTCAAAGATCATTGCAATTTTTTCTTTATTAAAAAAAGACTAGCTTGGGTGTTCAGTGATCCAAACAATGTTTAGGTATCATGGTCACATTAGAATCAATGCTATGTGTTCAGAAGTACATTCATGCAAGTGATCAAAGAGCATTTCTGTCTCCTGCCCTCTTCTAATCCTGCAGCACAGCAAGACCCTACAACTCAATGCACACAGATACCCCTGTACCCACACCCAGCTTCATTGTCCGCAATGTCTGAATGCAGTCAGTTGCATAGTCAGGGCCTAAGTGAGCTAAGCTCACCTGTTATTACCATGAAGTGTTTCATGGATGAGGAACACTACTTCAGTGCCACAGCATAAAAGTCTCAGGGTCAGATTTTTAAAGGCATGCCCAATGGGACTTAGGTACCAATGGTGGGCTCCACAAAGGTACTTAGGTGCCTAAATCCTGTTTTCAGACATCACTGTGATCCACAAAACACCCTCTGTTATGTCTAGCCCTGTAGGGGGCTGAAGTTATTTCAGTAAAAGCTCGCTGGCCGCCTATGTGTCTCCCTCCGAGCACGTGCCCTGCAGCCTCACTCTAGGCACCCAGGCAGCTCTCTCCTGCCTAAGTCCCAGAGTGATTTACAAACCAGGCAAAGATAGTTGGGCATTGGGCTACCTAAATCTCGAGCAGGGCCTGCACCAGTAGGCATATTCAGAAGCTACTTAACTCCTCAAATGACCACTGGGAGGAAAGGCAGCAGTTAGGGTACTTACCGAGCATGCTGGAGATCCTTGGTTCAAGTCCCTCTGCCACCTGATGAAAAGGGATTTAAAAAGGGGTCTGCCACCTCTAGAGGTGTGGCTATGGCTCACGAGGCAGTTGACTATTCTGTTGTGGGGCTCGCTCAATCTTGCCTATTGAAGGTGCCAGAAGTATGCCTTGTTCTTTTCGACTATTGAAGTTATTCCACTTCAATTCAGTAATTGAATAATTAAATAGTACTTGGACCAGAGAAAGAATTGGAATGACTATAGCTGAGTGAGCCCCATTTGTGACTTAGGCAGGTGAATGCCTATCTTCTCCTGGTTTATGAATTACAAGCAGTGATAGACACCTCAGTGTAGCCCAGTTTTAGGTGTTGAACTCTGAGAGAGTGGTGAAGCTTAGTGCACGCCCTTCTTGTCTGCATCTCCCACTGGCTAGCTTAGGCAGCTCCTTGACTAACAACTGGCTTTATGGATCACGTTCTGAGGCACCTACCTCTTCCCCAATTCATTGCCTTGGCGTCTAACTCAGGCTTTGTGGAGTACAGTGGTGGTCCTGTGATTTTTTTTTTCCCTCCCTCCTCCAAGGCTCCTGACAGGTGTGACACAGCATTGCAACAACTGAGTCCCTAAGCACTAGGCATTTTTAAACATCCTACTAGGCACCTATCTGCATCTATAGGTGCCTAAATAATTTTAAAAATCTGGTCCCTTACCCTCGAGTTTCATCTAAGTGAACCAAGAAAGAGTGGAGAGTTTGCAGCCTTTGTAAATGGAGAGTAGACTTTGATTTTTCTTTCCAAAATACCTGTAGGATTTCAGCCAATGTAATTTTAGTTTCTAATGCACCTGGATAGAAAGCCCTGTCAACTCTAAAATCCAGCAAGTGTTTGTAAAGTTTGAAGGGCTCCATGAGTTTTAAATATTTATGTATATTATAGATTTAATATTGGTCTACACATTTTGTTACAAATGGTTTCAGTTTCAAAGTGAACTAAGTGGTATAGCAGCTCAAAACATATTGGACTGATTTAAAATATTAATATCCACAACTGGCAATGAATAAAAAAGATTTACCCCTGATTTAGTGAGTACGATTTCTGACAGTCCTTACTTTTCAAAATACAGTAAAACATATTGTATATATTTGGTTAATTTAAAATAACAAAACAAAAATGACATGGGATTCTAGACATTTTTTTCTGTTGCAGCAAACAAGTGTTTTTCTATGGAACAAAAACTCTGATTAAAAAATAATCCCCTAAATGCCCTTTTCATGTCCCAGTGTGTAGCCAGTTTGCTGAACTTTTACTTTCTCTAATTAGATAAATCAGAGCTCCTGGTGGAGATCTAAAGCTGAAAGTGAAATTGGTTTTCAGGTCATTGCGCAGTCCACTAATGATATAGGCAGTTATTATCTTGGGGCCTGATCCTGCGAACATGAGCATGAGTAACTTTACTCAGCTCAGTCCCAGTGCAGTCTATCTGACAACTCATATGAGTTAAGGTATGCAGGATCAGCCCTTTGGTGAGGTATGACGTTTGAGACCACTAGACGTGTTTCTCCCGGCTCAAGAGCAGACAATAAAAGAAAGCAATCATGTGGAATGTAGGGTAAATTACACATAGAAAGAAACCAAATCTAGGCATATCAAGGAACTGGAAAAGGTTCAGAGAAGGGCAGCAAAGATGGTCAAGGGTATGGAATGACTTCCATATGAGGCAAGATTAAAAAGATTAGAGCTGTTCATAATAGAAAAGAGAAGGGATGGGTATGATAGAGGTCTATAAAATCATGAATGGGGTGGGAAAAGTGAATAGAGAAGTGTTACGACCCTTTGCCACAGTACAAAAACCAGGGGTTACCTGATTAAATTAATAGGCAGCAGTTTTAATATAAAAAAGAGGAAGCACTTTCTCACAAAATGTTCAGTTAACCTTTGAAACTCATTGCCATGGGATGTTTTGATGGCCCAAAGTATTATGTAGTTGTTTTTGAACTCCGTTCATGGAGGATAGGTCGATCAATGGCTGTTAGCCAAGATGATCAGGGATGCAACCCCACGCTCAGGGAAACCCTAAACCTCTGACTGCCAGAAGGAGATCGCTCCAATGGCTCTGTTCTGTACACTTCCCCTGAAGCTGTCAGAGACAGGAAATTGGGCTAGAGGGACCATTGATTAGACCCAGAATGGCAGTTTGTAAGATTTGAGAATACCTTTTGTGGTTAGTACTCTTTTTGCTTTCTATATTGAAGCTATTTTAGGGTGAAATTCTTCTGTGGTATAGGGGACTCAGCACTACAGTGGAGCTGGGCAGAAGTCTATGGATGAAGACATCTTACAGGATGCTTCCATAAGCCACATCTGCTGTGGAAGGTGTCTGCCTGTGGAAGATCAGCATGGAGGGCAGCCATCATGGGGCTCAGCCAGGGGATGGGCCATATGCTCTTTGCTTATGTGAATCCAATATACTATACCCTGGCGTGGAGGGATGGGTTAAATTCAAAACTCCAGGCTATAGACTGGATTAGCAATAGCAGGATAGGAAGCAAAGGGCTTGTACTGTAACTATGTGATATGGCCCAGGTTGTGGATGGGTGGGAATTCACCTGCACTGAACCAATTATGTGGGCTGTATGCAAGAGAAGTGAATTTTACCTTTTGGTGTCCATAAAAATGGTCAATCTGAGGGCAATACAAACTGAAGTCCTCTGTTTTGCTACAGAGGAGAACAGATACAACATGGTCAGTGGCCATCTTCTCCTCACGGCTCTGCCAAATTGCCTCTTTCCTGACCCGGAAAGACCACCTGCAGGAGTAGTTCACTGGTCTCTCTCTGCCAAGATTGTTAGCAAAGTTGGAGGTTTCTGTGAAGTAAAAGTCCATTAGCAAATGGACTGAGACCATCAACTAATTTCATAAAGGTCACTAGACAGCCATCAGATAGTAACTTTTGGTCCCTATTAATTTTGACTGGATTCAAACTAGTGAACATCTCTGTAACCCAGACCCTACGCTAGTTTCCTGCAGTATCCTGCTTCATCTTAATTATTGTTAGTTCATGAGATATTCCTCTATTTTTCTACAGTAATGCCTCAGGACCTGACCCAGAAGCACTTACATCAGGAGTCCCTCCCACAATTAGTCCCATTGACCACTACAGGGAATTAATGGCTTAAATGGAGCTACTTGCTTGAGGACTGGTTTGCAGGATTGGGGTAGAGGAGAGTGTTGTTCTTTAAACCTATTTTGTTTTGCCTTTCTTTTCACAAGCTTCACACACTTTAAACCAGAAACAGTTTCCTTTGACAGAAGCCCAAACTGACAGCTTTAGGACTTGCGAAAAAGACCTTGCTAATGTAGTGCAAAAGTTGAGACCTTTCCTAAGGGCAGGGCCAGTTACCCTGTGATGTCCTTTCATATCAGTGTACTGTATAGACAGGGATTTGAAATCTCTTTAATTGAAAAATATTTCTTTTGTTTACTAAAATAAGTTTTTTGCCTGGGGGTGAAATATTTTTTAAGTATTCTGAATTGTATTCTGTTTCTAGACAGCTTATCAGAAAGAGGAGAATAAAGCTTGTCTGTCATATTAATTTATATCAGAATAGAGAGGACTTAATCAATAATTAAAATAAAATAGCTACACACGAATGATTAGAGAGACAATCCAGACAGCTCTGACTAACTTGTAGGGATCTGCAACTGTCATCAGTGCTATATATGTATATTTTTCTGCACCTGGCCTTACATATACATACACATTGTGTGTGTGTGTGTGTGTGTGTGTATATATGTGTGTGTGATTATATAATACACACTATAGAATGTGTGTGTGGGGGTGTACATGTAAGCCAGGTGTAGGAAAAATCACCCAACCTTTATGGATCATATGGTTAGCTGAAACACCACACACAAAAGGACTTTAAGCAGCTTGGCTTTCCTTTGCTTCTGGGTGAGTGCACACCCCATGCGTCAACTCTCAGGGACAGATTGTGATCAGTCTTTGTGCAGGCACTGAAAGGAGAGAATGAAAGTGTGCTCGTTCGCAGGTCCAGTGCAAGGGCCAGTTGCCATAGCCATCCTTGTAAGCCTGGACTGCTCAGTCCTTGATCCGTCAGGGGTGGAAATCAGCTGGGGAGGAGGTCTTGGCCCTTCCCCCTCTGCTCCAACTCACAGAGTCGGGCCAAGGGTCTGAAGTGCAGGCTAGGTCATTCTAATTTAAGTGACCATATTTAAAATTGGATTCTGTATTTTGACATTTCTCTGGGAATATGTTCTGCTGGTTGTGTTTGAGTTGCTACATTGCAGAGTGTGTGTGTGTGTGTGTGTGTGTTCTCATCGGCCTCTCTGCTTTAAATCTGTTCTAACCAATTGCACACTTTCTACTACTCATCACTGTGCTACGGTTGTGCTTCCTCTGATCCTTGCTGAAGAAAAAATATTTTCCTTTTCTAATTCAATCTCTTAAGCATTGTTTTTCCAACCCCAAGTTCTCAAGAAATATGATTTCTTTTTTGAAAAAAATCTAATTAAACCATTTATCAAACTTTTCCAAGTGGGTAGAGTGACAAATTAGCCCAATCTTCCACCAACCATCTGATGGATGGGAAGATAAAGATGTGGAGGCTGTTATTTTAGCTGGAAGCTCTCTACTATATCAATTCTTGGGCTCCAGGCCAGGAGTCCCTAAGAGATGACAAGAACTAATGATGGATCTGTAGAGTTTATGCAGCGTAAGGCCTGACAGCAAGGAATCTGCCCTTATTAGCAAAGTCTCTCTGCCTTCTGCCTGAAAAAGTCTGGGTTGCTGGGGAGAGGGTTGTACTTGATGATGTTATCCTTGAATTAAAGTTATGGAAAATACTAACCTCGCATTAACTAGTACAATATATTGCTGATCAGTTTCTTTTCTTTTTTTAAAAAAATAAACCAAATGTTATATAATCACTTTTAATTCTACTGTCATATTTTAATATAATTAGAGTGAAAAATTGCTGTCCTAAAATACAGTATCTTATTTTTAAATTCTTCCTGTGGAGGACTCGTAGGTTGCTTGATGGCCATGTACAATACAAACAATAAGAGATTAACAGTGAAATCCTGGCCCCTATGAGGTCAATGAAAAGACTCTCACTGACTTCCATAGGGCCAAGATTTCACCTTAAGGGCTAGATTCTCTAGGGGGACTTAGTCCAAGTCCAACATTTAGGCATCACTGACATTCACAAAACCAGCATTTAGCTGCTGCCTAACCAAGTAGATGCCTAAAGACCCTAGATGCCTGAGTTGCCACCAGTAAAGGCCACTAGCTGCAGAGGGTGAGAACAGATCTTTGCTTGGCTCATATAACTGTCTCTTTGCTAGACAAAGGTGAGGTACTTTAGGAACCTTAAGTGCTATCAAATCTTTGCATTAAAGTATGTGACCTGTAATAGGTCTTTTATAATAACTTCTATAGAAGGCAATTGGTTTCATCCCTATGAAACCAATAGGACTTCTCCATAAAACTCTGAAGTTTTAAAAGTCTACCAAGTTGCTGATACTTATGAGGATCAGGCCTCGCTACTGTATACTCTGAATTTATATTTCAAATCACAATCCTCTTGTTCTAATCATGTACATTAGCCATTGGTGGAACTCTATTCTCTCTCTCTGTATCATCCTAAGTATTAATAATATGAATCACTCTGCATACAAATGCTAGATTCTCTCTAGAAAAATTGTTTTCTGCTGTCAACATATGGCTGTTTCACTTACAAATTTGAACTAAAAGAATCAGTCTAATTCTACCTAGTAATATAATTTCACTAGATGGCAGTGCAGAGAGCAATTATAGTACATTGTCATTTTCTTTTTTTAATTTCAGTTGGGACAGAGAAATTTTTTTTAAAGATTGTCACACGTAGGATGCAAAAGTTTTGATATGTGCAAGCTTTCTAAACCTGAAAATATTTCATGCAACCAACTCAGCAGTCCAAGTATGCAAAGGAGTATATTTAAGCTCAAAGCCAAAGGAATGGTAATTTTATGTGTGGAAGATTTTTCTTTTGACCCTCAATTATATGGTCTTGTTTAGGCTCTGTGTAGACCTTATTGTAACAGATTTAGAGAGCCTTTTTGTTCACTGATTCCACGTTAGTAATGTATATTAAAATGCTTCCATTTCAAACTCACTAACAGACCAAGGAAAAGTGATACGTTTTACACATCAAAATGATAAATGGTAGTTTAAACAGAAACTGACTGGGCATCATCTCTACACTCTCACTATTATGCAACAATATTTTGCCATAGTCAAAAATACTGCTATTAAGTTTCACCCTAAATCAATTTGTCAACAGTTTAATATTTTACTTCTCCTCATTCCAATTTCAAGTCTAGTTTGAATTAAGTAGTTTTTTTCCCTACTATGTCAGTTAAAATAAATGAAACCTATTGAAGCATCTGAATTGTTAAGAACTGTGAATATGGCATGGACAGGGCCGGCTCTGGCTTTCTGGCTGCCCCAAGCAAAAAACAACAACCCTGCAGCGCGGCCAGAGCCAGGGTGCAGGGGGACTCCCTGCCCTGCAGATGTGCCCCAGCTAGTGGGGGGAGGGAGAGGGAGTGGGGGGAGAGAGAGAAGGGGGGCGGCCAGGGCTTCAGTGGGGTGCTGCCACGTGGCCCCTCCCACCATGCCCCCTGCCGGGAGGGCTCTGCACCGCTCCGGTTGGCGGGGAGGGAAGGACGCGGGCTGCCCTGCCGGGCTTGCTGCAGGGTGCTCCCGTCCTCTGCGCCGTTGCCCCCTACAGGGTGGCCGGAGTGGAACAACAACAACAACAAAAACCGGCTGTGCTGCCCTAGGATTGGGTGGAATGCCACCTCCTACAAGCTGCCGCCCCAAGCACCAGCTTGCTTGGCTGGTGCCTTGAGCCGGCCCTGGGCACGGAGGAAATATACAAATATAATATACATGGAGGAAAAATGTCATTTGTTCCGAGAGTAAGAATGGGGCAATTCTCCCACATACACCATGGCTTAATTTGTCCCTTTGATTACACTAGCAGACCAAGAGCCAAAATCTCTGCTGGTATAAATTTGTGCAGCTCCATTGATTTCCATGGCACTGTACCAGTTTACACCAGCAGTGAATTTGGTTACAGATGTCTGATGTATACATTGTCAATACTGATGTATGGCTGTATTGACTCTTGATTGCCAGGTAAAGCTTTTTTTTTGCCTATATAAGGGTCCAAGGGTTCCTGCCCAGTTAAACCTACATGGAAAATTTTTCTGGCAGTCATTAATTTATAGTGCTACATAAACAGCTATAGAGAGTGACAAATGAGCTCTTTATGATTTTTTTTCCTCATGGCTTCTCTCAGTTAACCTTCTGAATAGCAACATGCTTAGTGGTTCACATTCATAGGATGGCATTCACTAAAGAGATCCAGCAAAAAGGTCCAATTTTATCATTCGTCAGTCAAACACAAAAATCTCTGGCCCAGATCCACAAAAGCACTTGGGTGCCTAAATCCCAGACTTGGGTTCCCAAGTCTCATTTTTAGGCATCTATTGGGATTGGGTGCAGGCAAGGTGCTCCTCCAACTACCTTCCCCGTTTCATGGATTACAAGCAGAGATGGGCTCCTCCCTGCAGCTTCAATTTAGGCACCTATCTCTGAGAATGGTAGGGCTTAGGACACACGCCTCTCATCAACATCTCCCATTGGCTAGTTTAGAAAGGTTCCCGCCTAGTGTGCTGGCTTTTGTGGATCCCATTCTAAGGTACATATCTCTCTCCATGCACTGTATAGGGAGCCCAGGCACCTAACTCAGGCTTTGTTGATCACAGTGTGGTTTCTGTGATTTTCTGGGCACCAAGAAGTTGGGCGTTGTGTTGCTCAGCATTGCACTGCCAAAGTTTCTTTGTGAATCCAGGCCTTTCTCTTCTGAAAAAGGATTATCTTTATGGAAACATTGTTTAGAAAACAGATCAGAAATATTTATTGAATCTACTAATATATATGCTACATAACTGGTGCCATCTTTAAAACATGAAGTATTAAGTGTATATGCAGTGTTGCAAACTCTTGTGATTTTTATCAGATGTTGTGGCCTTCTTAAAGTCCTAACTCCCAAATTGCTGTAATCATGAGAGAATATTTGCTTATACTTTATATTAAAAAAAAAAAAAGCCTAGCCCTCATAGATGAGTAGAAAACCTTGAAAACATGACCCAGTCAACCCTAAAGTGTAGAATGCAGAAAAGGCACCCCATTTTTTTAAGCCTCATGATTTTTAAGCCATTCTCATAAATTTGGAGGGACCAACTCATGACAAATTTGGGGTTAGCAATACTATAACTATTACAGGGGTTTCCTGTCCTGGCAGCTCAAGGTGGGCTGCTGGGGATCTAGGTGGAGTTCAAATCCTATTGCCAGTGGACTCTGACCATAACTGGAACAATAGAAGCAAACTTTCCTCACTGGGGCTCCTTGTCCCTTCCTTCCCTTTTGTCTATGGTTCCCAGACAGAACCCTGGGAAGGAAGGAAGGACAGAAAGGTGTCACGGGGACAGAACTCAACCATATTTCTGCTCAACTTCGGCTGAGTGTGGGTTTTTTTTGTTTTGACTCAGGTGGAGCAGGTGAAAACAAGGACCAGAAATGCAGCACACTCCATAGAATGCAGAGTGATTAGAGCCATGTATGCATATATGATGCAATCTAGGAATCCTTTAGTAGAACAATTGGTCTTGAAGAATTTTTTGAGTTTTATTTTCTAACAACTGAGCATTGCCTCAAGATGAAATTTAGAGGCAGCTTGGCAAATATCACATCAAGGACTCATGTCTCTCTCATGAACCCTACAATGATGGTATTTTAGGGGTGTGCGTGGAGGGGAAGTGATCCGTATGCTTCCAAAATTATGCCATCAACTAGTGTCACAAATGTTATATGCAAAATTGTAACAGAAGAAAACAAGGGTAACTGAATAAATAAGCAATAAGAGGCATTTTTAACGTTTTATGAAAAACTTTATTCACCCTCAGGAACTTCTACTATAGCACAAATACATATTTGTTTAGGGAACCTAAAAATCCCATGGATTACTGAAGAACAAAAAGTGTAGTTTGAAGCAGAGATGTCAACAGATGAATTGCAAAATCCTATAAGGGGCCTTCCAAATGGCAAATCTCCAAGGCCAGATGGTTTTAGCAATGAGTTCGGTAAATCTTTTCAGAAGCTCCTAATGCCTCAAATACTTCAAACGTTCAGTCACTCCCTTGAACAAGGAAAATTGCCCAGTTCCTATTTGGAAGTCCGCATAATAGTACTCCTGGGGGAAAAAGATAAAAATCCAGAATACTGCCGATCACATCAACCAATATCATTAATTCATGTAGAAAACAAGGTATTGGCGAAATTCTTAGCAAACTGGCCATATCTAGCCCTATCACTACTCGTTCATATAGACACATCTTGCATGGGAGAGACCAATCATATTGTTCAGTTAGCATCAAACATCATCATTGCACTATGCAAATGAATAAAAATGGCCTCTAGTATAAGATGTTGGAAAGGTGTTTACTAAGGTTCTTTACAGCTCTGCTGGAGAAATTTAATATCAGACATCAGTTTGTAGCCTTCATCTAACATTTCTACAGTAGACCATATGCAGTCCTTCATTGGCGACTGTTTCTTTAAAGATTGGCTATCCTTTGTCACTTCTGTTTGCTCATTGAACTGTCTGTAATAGGTATGAGAGATCCGGGCCATCGGAAACCATGATGAAAAACATAAAAATACTTCTGCAGGTAACTGTTTACTTTATCGTGCTGAAAGGCAAGCTTCCAGTGTCTTGAAATTTTAGACGCACTGCACTATAACTGTTGTTTGTTTTAAAGATGACCAAAACGGAGGTGCTAAACTGGGCCTTTCATCCTGTGACCGCTCTTCAATTTTCCATCCTAATGGGCTGCTCGGTGCTGCAAATATTTGTGAGTAGAAAGCACTCAGTTTAAGATAATTAGCACAGAGGGCCAGATTCTCAGCTTAGTGGAAATCAATGGTGCTATGGGGGCTTATACCTGCTGAGGTTCAGGCCCTGTCTGCAACCCTTTTTTATACACATTGCATCAAGACATTCAAAGATGGCATAATTTACATGTCTGCAGTTAGTCAAGTCAGCTTGATTTTAAAAAAAGGCGTGTCCTTCCCTAAGTGTTGTATTCTCTCCAGTTACCACCTACTTGGTATAAAAAAATGAAGCAGTTTTGTATGTCATGGAAAGAAATCTAGAACGAGCTTGTTGAAACTCCCCGGAGGGAAAGTCTGTAAATGGGCAGCTGCAATTCAGTCCGTTTGGAGCTGGGTTACATTCTACTGAAACTCAAAGCTGCTCTACATGGCAAAATACTGATGCAACTTGCTCTCCTTTTGTTCTTGCCAACTTAATTTAGGGCAAAGACATTGCCCCACCTCCTCCAGGAGATCAGACTTTCTGTCCTAGGAACTGTTTTGTAAATATGGAAATGGCAATTGGGTATGTTGGAACAACGCCAGAATTCCCGTTGACATCCTGGGTATGTGGGCATGCTCCTTTCAGTCCTCTGTAAAAACCTCTCTTTAACAGTTAATATAAGATCATGTGAGAGAGAGCTCCATTGTGAGATAAGCACAGCCCGTCATGCCTAAATCCCCCTGAATACATAACATAAATCATGGGGCTGTACAAGGCTATTATTTTTAATTTGGTAACATTAAAATAAATGGCCAATGAATATTAATTCATTTGGTTCTCCCTGAAAAAACAGTAATTATGATATTTTAATGTGCTGTTAATGTGGATATATTTCTTTCTGTCTAAACTATGCAAGATGAAGAATAATAGTAAAAAGAAATATTTACCTGGTTATGTCTTCTGCCATATTCTGCATTGGATTGAGAGTTTAAAGAACTATGACTAGAAATAGACCCAGCTGTTCAAAATTGTATGAAAGCTTGGGTAGAATTTTTGTTTAATTCTACTTTGGCGGGTACTGAGGTCAGAAAATAAAAACATCAAACAGTAAAGATGTGAACAAATGTCTGCAACTTTATTAAACCAGTTGTACTGTATGTACAGTTGTACATTAGTATAACTGTAAATATCCATTCTAATATTACCTACCAGCTAATCAGTCCATGCGGTATTGCTTCTTGGCGGAAAATGGGACCAGTCAATATGAGATGGAGCTCCAGTTAGCCTTTGCGCTCTATCCACTGGAATATGGTCCAAATTCCACATCTACCTTTTCCTTGTGTGTAGAATTTGGAATTTAGTGAGGAAAGCCTCAGCCTGTGTATATGCTGAAGTCCATCTCCTTTGTCCCAATGCTTATGTCATACCTAGGCCTGCCTCACTCCTAGCCCTCTGCATGGGACTGGGATAAGCTACAACTGTGACAATGTATTATTGCCATAAGGCACACCTGCATGTCAAGTCATTTTACAATGATATTAATGACCAGCATGTTATTAGCTTTCATACAACACCTCACAAGGCATGTTTTATACAAATATTCTTGTACTTGTGTAGAGTGTGAATACAGGTGTGCCACAAGGTCACACTTACATTATATTACATGACGTTAGAATCCAGCATTTCTTTTCCTAGGGTTTTTTCTGCTGGCACTTTCTCTGTCTGATTTTTGGCCAAGATTTTTAAAAGTGACCAGTTATTTTTTTGGATGCCTCAATTTTTGAGTGTCCAACTTGTGACACCTTAAAGAGGCCTGATTTTCAGAGTATTGTTTTTTCTGAAATCAGGCCTCTTGAAAGGTGTCTGAAGTTGGGCACCCAAAATCTGAGGCACTGAATATTGCTACTCACATCAGCAAATGTTTCGCTCTTCAGTATGCTTATGTTTTCTAATTGGAGTTGCAGTATGTCTGAACCTTTATTAAACTTAAAAAAATATGAAGCTAAGAATTTGTATAGGGTGCCAAGTTTCAAGCTAAGATTTTTTTTTTACAACCAAGTCAATAAATCCCTAATAATAGGGGATTATAAATGAAAAATCTGGCACTTAGCTACAACATCAGCAGTATAATAATTGGGCAATTTTGAGTTTTATTATTAATTCAAAAAGATTTCTTTCAGAAATGCATTTTACATCACAGTGAAGGCCATATACTACAGGTTAATTTGCATTTCCTTTTCTTGTTGGTGTTTAAAAATGAATATTTGGCTTAAACCTGTTTAACATATTAACAACACTATTCCTATGATAATGAAAAGTTCCAGTGTTCCTTAGCTTCTTATTAGTCATAGGTAAGGATTTGCAGCCTGTTTAGTAAGATTTATGTTTACTATGCATCAGTGTGTGGGAATGAGAAGCTGCCATTCTTGTGGGAATGAATACATTGTATAAATCTTAATGTTGAATGGTCTGGAAACCTGACATTGTTACATGATTAAGAAACACATTCAGATGTCTTTCGGACCTATTATTTTTTCTCTTTGAAGCTTTTGCTGTTGGTTTTTCACAGGATATTAAGCATTAGAAATGTAAATGAAACCGTATGGAATTCAAGAAACCTAATTTGCCATCATGTGTAGTTTACCTATCAATCATAGGTCGCATTTAATTAGAGGACCTATAGAAAATGAAAAAGTTCTAGAACCTCTGCGGTTATCCTGGCAATATAATTGCAGCAGTAGCTAGGCTTTTGCAGTGCAGATGTTGGTAATTTGTCATGGAAAACCGCTAGTATCAGATGCTTAGAGTCAGAAAATGGCTTTAATTATTTCCTCTTTGGAGCAGTAATAGCCATTATTTTAAGATTGCCAAAGTTAGGTCTTGTTTGTGTTGGCCATTTCTTAGAACACTCACAGTATGTTCTCTACCTGCACCTGCCAGCCTTGTTACTGTATTAGATCTGCTTTATTGGGTCTGCAATTAAAGAACAGGAGGATTGCTTCTGTGGGGCTGCAGCATCTGGAGACCACCATCATAAAATTATTTTCTCTGGCCACCAAAGATTAGCTTTGTTTTTCTGATTCATTAAGTATAGAATATTGAAAATAGAAAATAATTCAGGCAAAAATCACTTGAATATAAAAATCTCTTTGGGAGAGACTAAGAGAGCATAATAGCTTAGTGGAAAGTTGGGTTAAGATAATACATCTTTGTCTAACACTGATAAACAAAGATATTCTGCCTTAGACTACTGATTATACTTGTTTCTTCAGTTCATTGGTACTGGAAGTTCTTTCATTTATGATGTTCACACTTAGGCCCTGATCCTATAAAACACTCTGTGTGGGAGGACCCTTTTCATTCTCTCTGTTCAGTATATAGGCAAGGTTACTACTTTTGTTTTATTTGCTACCCACATATTGACACAGAACAGCTCTCTTGAGTACCTGCCAGAATCCTAGCAAATGACCTAACCCTAAATTAGGAAAATTAGATGGTGATAAACCAGTGAGTGTAGCATAAGAAAAGCCTGCAACACAGGGCTGGTAGCTAAGGCAATTAATAATCATTTTGACTCCTAAAACTTCTGTAACATGAATGAATTTGGAACTGAGATAAGCTATAATATAATTTTCTGTATTGTATTTTCTTAGATCTATTGAAACAGATGTTATGTCCATGAAGCAGATTATTCTGTCTCCTATTGCGACTTCTCAGGGCAAGTTTACAGTACAAAATTAAGTTAGGCTAAGTTACATTGACTTACAGCCACCACAGTAATTAAACTGCTTTTGGATGTCCACACTATGCTTCTTGTGTTGGCGATGCGCATCCTCACCAGGAGCGCTTGCACTTATTTAACTGTCAGTGTGGGGTATTGTTAGACAGCTTCTGAAAGGCAGCAACAGTTGATGTAAGCAACATAGTGTCAACACTGACACTGCATTGATTTTAAGCACTATGCCTCTCACAGAGGTAGAGTTAAGTCGGTGCAGTGGGTGAGTTACATAGGTGGGAGCTGCGTTTTAGTGTAGACATTTAAGTCCATGTAAGCTGCCTTATGTTGACCTAACTCTGTATTGTAGACCAGAGCTAAGGAAGTAGGTAAACTTTGCGAACAGGGGCTGCTAACAGGGAGTTTCACAAGGGAGTTCTCCAGGTGAAGGAGGAGCAATACAGCATCCTTTTGGGCTGACAGGGGGCTGCAGACGGGAGTTTGACAGAGGGAGGCTTACGATGGTTAGGAAGACCCGCAACACCTGTGCCAGCACTGCTACTGTCTCCTCCACCTGTGCCTGTAGCCAGACAGAGTGCCTAAGCATGGATGCCTCTACCCAGATCCTGGTGTGGTTTTGCAAAGACTGTAACTTGCAATTTCCACTTACTGATATCCAGGCTGGGGGGGCCATCCAATGTGAGAGGTGCCTGCTGGTGGAATCTCTCAGGCAGCAGGTGGGAGAGCTACAGGAGGAGGTGGCTAGGTTGAGGAGCATCCGTATCCACGAGCAATTCCTCGACAGTGTCCATGTGGAGACAGCTGAGGTAGCTGTCCCAGTACACAGGACTGCTGATACACCACTGGTGGAGGAGGAGATGGCTCAGGGTGGACACTGGCAGCTGGTTACTTCTGGCAGCAGGCAGCGCTCCACCCTTGCTCCGAACCCTCCTGCCGTGGTTATAGGTAACCGTTATGCTCTTCTTGATACAGGAAAGAAGGAATCACTCCCTACAGTAAAGGAGGAGAAGCCTCGTACCCCTAAGGCTGGAAAGTCTGCTGCCACCACTGCGAATAGGAAACGTAGGGTAGTGGTGGTCGGAGACTCTCTGCTGAGGGGGACGGAGGCGCCCATCTGTCGCCCTGACATTTCATCTCGGGAGGTATGCTGCCTGCCGGGGGCCCGTATCAGAGACGTTACGGAGGCATTGTCGAGGATTATCCAGCCCTCTGACTACTACCCCATGCTACTCATCCATGTGGGCACAAATGATACTGCGCGGTGTGACACTGAGCGGATCAAGAGTGACTACAGGGCTCTGGGAGTACGGGTGAAGGAGTTTGGAGCGCAGGTGGTATTCTCTTCGATTCTTCCTGTCAAAGGTAGGGGCCCGGGCAGAGACAGATGCATCATGGAGGTGAATGCCTGGCTGCGAAGATGGTGTCGCCAGGAGGGCTTTGGCTTCCTAGACCACGGGATGCTATTTGAGGAAGGACTGCTAGGCAGAGATGGCGTTCACCTTTCGAGGAGAGGAAAGACCCTATTCGGCCACAGACTGGCTAACCTAGTGAGGAGGGCTTTAAACTAGGTTTGACGGGGACAGGTGAGCAAAGCCCACATCTAAGTGGGGAATATGGAGACCGGGGAGATTTGTCGGAAACAAGAGGGAGTGTGGGCTATATTGGCAGAGAGAAAGGAGAGTCAGGACAAAACTGGGAGGAAAGATCAAACCAGTATCTTAGATGCCTATATACAAATGCGAGAAGTATGGGGAATAAGCAGGAAGAACTGGAAGTGCTAATAAATAAATACAACTATGACATTGTTGGCATCACTGAAACTTGGTGGGATAATACACATGATTGGAATGTTGGTGTGGATGGGTACAGCTTGCTCAGGAAGGATAGACAGGGGAAAAAGGGAGGAGGTGTTGCCTTATATATTAAAAATGTACACACTTGGACTGAGGTAGAGATGGACATAGGAGACGGAAGTGTTGAGAGTCTCTGGGTTAGGCTTAAAGGGGCAAAAAACAAGGGAGATGTCATGCTAGGAGTCTACTACAGGCCACCTAACCAGGGGGAAGAGGTGGATGAGGCTTTTTTCAAGCAACTAACAAAATCATCCAAAGCCCAAGATTTGGTGGTGATGGGGGACTTCAACTATCCAGATATATGTTGGGAAAATAACACAGCGGGGCACAGACTATCCAACAAATTCTTGGACTGCATTGGAGACAACTTTTTATTTCAGAAGGTTGAAAAAGCTACTAGGGGGGAAGCTGTTCTAGACTTGATTTTAACAAATAGGGAGGAACTCGTTGAGAATGTGAAAGTAGAAGGCAGCCTGGGTGAAAGTGATCATGAAATCATAGAGTTTGCAATTCTAACGAAGGGTAGAAGGGAGAACAGCAAAATAGAGACAATGGATTTCAGGAAGGCAGATTTTGGGAAGCTCAGAGAGCTGATAGGTAAGGTCCCATGGGAATCAAGACTGAGGGGAAAAACAACTGAGGAGAGTTGGCAGTTTTTCAAAGGGACACTATTAAGGGCCCAAAAGCAAGCTATTCCGCTGGTTAGGAAAGATAGAAAATGTGGCAAAAGACCACCTTGGCTTAACCATGAGATCTTGCACGATCTAAAAAATAAAAAGGAGTCATATAAAAAATGGAAACTAGGACAGATTACAAAGGAGGAATATAGGCAAACAACACAGGAATGCAGGGGCAAGATTAGAAAGGCAAAGGCCCAAAATGAGCTCAAACTAGCTACAGGAATAAAAGGAAACAAGAAGACTTTTTATCAATACATTAGAAGCAAGAGGAAGACCAAAGACAGGGTAGGCCCACTGCTTAGTGAAGAGGGAGAAACAGTAACAGGAAACTTGGAAATGGCAGAGATGCTTAATGACTTCTTTGTTTCGGTCTTCACCGAGAAGTCTGAAGCAATGCCTAACATAGTGAATGCTAATGGGAAGGGGGTAGGTTTAGCGGATAAAATAAAAAAAGAACAAGTTAAAAATCACTTAGAAAAGTTAGATGCCTGCAAGTCACCCGGGCCTGATGAAATGCATCCTAGAATACTCAAGGAGCTAATAGAGGAGGTATCTGAGCCTCTAGCTATTATCTTTGGAAAGTCATGGGAGACGGGAGAGATTCCAGAAGACTGGAAAAGGGCAAATATAGTGCCCATCTATAAAAAGGGAAATAAAAACAACCCAGGTAACTACAGACCAGTTAGTTTAACTTCTGTGCCAGGGAAGATAATGGAGCAAGTAATTAAGGAAATCATCTGCAAACACTTGGAAGGTGGTAAGGTGATAGGGAACAGCCAGCATGGATTTGTGAAGAACAAATCATGTCAAACCAATCTGATAGCTTTCTTTGATAGAATAACAAGCCTTGTGGATAAGGGTGAAGCGGTGGATGTGGTATACCTAGACTTTACTAAGGCATTTGATACGGTCTCGCATGATATTCTTATCGATAAACTAGGCAAATACAAATTAGATGGGGCTACTATAAGGTGGGTGCATAACTGGCTGGATAACCGTACTCAGAGAGTTGTTATTAATGGTTCCCAATCCTGCTGGAAAGGCGTAACGAGTGGGGTTCCGCAGGGGTCTGTTTTGGGACCGGCTCTGTTCAATATCTTCATCAACGACTTAGATATTGGCATAGAAAGTACGCTTATTAAGTTTGCGGATGACACCAAACTGGGAGGGATTGCAACTACTTTGGAGGACAGGGTCATAATTCAAAATGATCTGGACAAATTGGAGAAATGGTCTGAGTTAAACAGGATGAAGTTTAACAAAGACAAATGCAAAGTGCTCCACTTAGGAAGGAAAAATCAATTTCACACATACAGAATGGGAAAAGACTGTCTAGGAAGGAGTACGGCAGAAAGGGATCTAGGGGTTATAGTGGACCACAAGCTAAATATGAGTCAACAGTGTGATGCTGTTGCAAAAAAAGCAAACATGATTCTGGGATGCATTAACAGGTGTGTTGTGAGCAAGACACGAGAAGTCATTCTTCCGCTCTACTCTGCTCTGGTTAGGCCTCAGCTGGAGTATTGTGTCCAGTTCTGGGCGCCGCATTTTAAAAAAGATGTGGAGAAATTGGAAAGGGTCCAAAGAAGAGCAACAAGAATGATTAAAGGTCTTGAGAACATGACCTATGAAGGAAGGCTGAAAGAACTGGGTTTGTTTAGTTTGGAGAAGAGAAGACTGAGAGGGGACATGATAGCAGTTTACAGGTATCTAAAAGGGTGTCATGAGGAGGAGGGAGAGAACTTGTTCACCTTAGCCTCTAAGGATAGAACCAGAAACAATGGGTTTAAACTGCAGCAAGGGAGGTCTAGGTTGGACATTAGGAAAAAGTTCCTAACTGTCAGGGTGGTTAAACACTGGAATAAATTGCCTAGGGAGGTTGTGGAATCTCCGTCTCTGGAGATATTTAAGAGTAGGTTAGATAAATGTCTATCAGGGATGGTCTAGATAGTATTTGGTCCTGCCATGCGGGCAGGGGACTGGACTCGATGACCTCTCGAGGTCCCTTCCAGTCCTATAATCTATGATTCTATGATTCTATGAAATGATGGAATGTATTAATATTTCTTTGACTTTTTCAAAGAACCATATACAAGAAGTCCTGAGCTGAGCACTTAGGGTGGGATCCACAAAGGTATTTAGGTGGCTAAATCCTGCCTTTAGGTGCGACTGCAATCCACAAAACTCCCACTTGCCTGCTGCTGAACACTGTAGGCTTCTAAAGTTGCTCAGTGCCTACGTTTTTGTTTTATTTTTTTAGTAAAAGTTTCCTAGGCACCTATGTGTCTGCCTCTGAGCATGTGCACTGCAGCCTCACTCTGGGCACCACATGCCTGTCTCTAGCCCAAGCCCCAAAGCATTGCACAAACTGGGGAAGACAGGCATTGGGCTGCCTAAGTCACATGTGGCCCAATCCAGAAGGCACACTCAGAGGCCACCTACTAGAGTGAGTGCACACAAAACAGGTCCTCCTTCTCTTCCCTCCAGCTTTCCTGTAACCTTTAACCTTGTGGTTAGGGTACTCACTTGGGATGTGGGAGACCCTTCATTGAAGTACACCTGAGGAGGAGAAGGGATTTGAGAATGGATCTGCCACCTCTCCGGTGAGGGACCTAACTCCTAGGCTATGGAACAGTTGATGTAGGTCTGTCTCTCCTATTGAAGTTGTTCCACTTTTAATTATTAATTGGTCCAGAAAGGGATTTAGAACAACTCTCCAGCCTAGTGTTTAGGGCCCTCACCTGGGGTGGCAGATCCTTGTTCAAATCCCTTCTCATTAGCTGGAAGGGGAGTGGGGGGGGGGGCTGTGAACCATGGGGTTTTCCACAGCCCAGATGAGTACCTTATTTACTGGGCTACAGGTTATAAGGGAGGGCTGCCTCCTCCCTCTGCCCTCTCCCAGGTTGTTTTGTGTGAACTCTCCAGTGGAGCCCAAACAGGAATGGGACCTCTGAGCGCACACAGTGAATCAGACCCTGCACACTACTTAGTCAGTCAAGCACCTGTCTTCCCCAGTTTCTGAATCACAAGCAGAGAAAGGTGCCTAGCTGCTGTCCAGACGTAGGTGCCAAACTCAGGGGGTGCGGGTGGGGCTTAGCACGCATCCCTCTTGTTGGCATCTCCCGTTGGCTAGCTTAAGTGGCTCCCCACATAATGTGCTGGCTTTGTGGATCATGTTGTAAGGCACCTATCTCTCGCCATTGATTGCACAGGATCCTATGTGCCTAACTCAGGTTTGTGAAGTGCAAGGTTGTTCCTATGATTTTTCTAGGCACCTAAAAGTTAGGTGTTGTAATGCTCAGTGTCACAATGCCTACATCCCTTTTGTGGAGCTGGGCCTCACTGACTTATGGTACCAGCTATTTGTACATGCTGAGTCTTCACCAGGTAACTAAAGATGATCTTTAACATCACCTGGAGATGTTTGAAAAATTTCAGTTTGAAAATTTTAGTCTAACTTTAATATTAGTGTCCAATGAAATTTCTCACTGAAATGAATGGGAGCATTTCCAGCAATGTCTTCATTCATCTTTGGATCAGTTCCCAGAAACATAAGTGGCTTGATGGTGACTCCAGGACTTGAGTGTTTGTTTTATTCCTGGGTCTGCCACTGTCCTGCTGTGTTAGGTTGGGCAAATGATGTAACATCTGTGCCTCAGTTTACTTATCTGTAAACTGGGATAATACTTTCCTACTTCATTGGGGTGTTGTGAGGTTTGATTCAAAAATGTTTGTAAAGTGCTTTGAGAACCTCTGATAGAGGGATTAAACGGGTCTGATCCAAAGCCCACTACACTCAGTGGGAGACTTTTGTTTTCTTTGTTTTTTGTTTTGTTTTTACTTCAGTGACCTTTGGGATCAGATCCTAAAAGAGACAAGTATCCTTATTAATAAAAATATTCATGCAAACGCAATGTACTTGGCCAGCAATTACTGCATTTCCTTTGAAGTACAGCATTTTTTTCTTCTGTTGACCATACATTGCACAGTCTGTTGCCAGAAACACTAGTGTAATGTCATAAATTCAACATTAATGCTTCTCATTAGGATCAAACAGGAAGAGGACACAGAGAAGAGAATAACTTATAGACAAAAAAGAAAATAAGTTTTATTTAAAAATAATGGTACAATAGATGCTTTAGATTCTGTTATCTTTAAGAGATGGTTAGCAAATAAGTTCTTTAATTGGTTAAAAACTCACTTTCAGGTTATGCAATATGTTGGCAATTAATTTCACCCAATTGTGTACCACACAACAGAGCAAAAGCTTGTAACATGTTTTAACCAGAGCCCAAATTTTCTTGAGTTTGTGGTTTCATTTTCTTTAATTTTGTGGCAGAAATAAATATAATAAAAGGAATAGAGGATAGAAGCATCATTGATTTCCCCTTTAGCTCAGTATCCTATGACCTGATCCAAAGCCTAGTGAAGGTAGTAGACCATTGAATTCAATAGGCTTTGGAACAGGCACCAAACACTTTGTCCAAATGTTTTTTGCAGTGTACATCTTTACTCAAGGATACATTTTTAAAATTAGTATTTGTTTTAAAAAAACATTGCACTATTCTAAGCGTAGTTTTTGTTATGACTACCAATCAGTATGATAAAACTTAGGACCATTTCTGTAGTCTATTAGAATATCTTATAAGGATGTATTTTCAAAATACTGACACTTCAGCAAATGGACACTGACTGCTCTGGAGTTTTTTAACTGCCAGGGGTGAGCTTGCTTATCACTGGGAGCCTGAACACACCTATATTACAAGCCCCCACCAATATAATAATGAAATACATGGAGAAAACCAGTAGGTTTCTGCAAGAGAATTCCAACATCCTCCTCCGCATCCCATCACCTCCAAGCATGGAGGGTAGAGCAGAGGAGTTGCTGAAACGTAAGATAACATTCACAGTGAAATCACTGACCCATTACCTTTTTTTCAACAGCATTAGTATTTGTTTGTGTATCTGAAGGAAGCCTAACACTTGTCTGATGACAAGAAGAGGAAGCAGATACAGTGATGAGAACCACTCTCTACAGAATTACCAAAAGGGAGATAAAATGTCTTTTCATGTAAGTGAAGCCCTCCAGAATGATACATATAACAGTCATTCACTTCATTCTACCGATTAATCAACCTAGATATTTTTCATGTATTTTAAAGCTTTTAAGGCCTGATTTATTTGTCCTAAACTGGGCAGAACTATCCTGGGAGTTATCCTCCAATAAGGACTGTAGCATGAGACCCTATGTTGAATTTTCTAGGACTTGCATGTTTAAAATTAGGTACCTTTACAAACCTTTTTCAGTTAGGGCTAGAAAGGGAGTGAACATTGATTAGAATTGAAAATAGCTTAACAAATCTCTCCTAATTTGTAAGCATTTCTCTCTAGCTAGAGATGCATATAAGGGTTTTCTAATCTTTAGATAAATATTCTTTATCATTTAGAAATGAAACCAGAAAGAAAATTCACTAACCTGCATATCTATAGTTTGCTAAGCAGTCGATATTCTAATATATTTTATTTTCAGAATGAATATCACTATTGTTTCCTGAGCTAATTAGATTGTACTGAAAGACTATGCTACACAGACATATTCAGTAGCAAGTCATGTATAAAGAAGCATAGTAGAACTTTGTTGAACTGTGTACTTTATCATCCACATACACACTTAGTAATTTCTCACCAGCTCTCAGGAAAGGTTTAATTTCATGTTATGTAGTGAGCTCTATATTACTAAGATTTCATTAATGTAGCATATTTTGCAAAACACACTTGTATATCATGAAGTATTATAATTAAAATTAAAGAAGTATAAGCACTAGGAACAAATTAAATGACCAAAGTGTATTTTGTGATGCATTAGCCTCGCTTTTTTCATGTGTTTGGCATATTAATCAGCAAGTGAACAAAGACATAATTCCCCTTATGTCTTCCACTCATAAGTGTAAATTACTGTACGTGTGGATGCTGTAAATTACTGTACGTCTGTCCCATAACAATGCACCATTACACTTCTTGTAGTAAGTTAGGTTTCAGAGTAGCAGCCGTGTTAGTCTGTATCCGCAAAAAGAACAGGAGTACTTGTGGCACCTTAGAGACTAACAAATTTATTAGAGCATAAGCTTTCGTGGACTACAGCCCACTTCTTCGGATGCATCCGAAGAAGTGGGCTGTAGTCCACGAAAGCTTATGCTCTAATAAATTTGTTAGTCTCTAAGGTGCCACAAGTACTCCTGTTCTTTTTGTAGTAAGTTAGTTATTTCAAAGATCAAATGACACAAGGACCCAGCAATACAGGCACTGACTTGAAACAAAGAATAATGAGTGTTACTACACTTGACAAAACAAATCTATTAGTAAACATATTCCTTTATTGGAAAAAGAAACAATTTTACATTTTACTAAATCTACACTTTGAGAACCTTCAAGCCAGCTTCCTGAATCTCTTATGTGGCTATTTATAAGTATATTAATTACACAGTGTGCAACTGGAATGCAATTTTGAATAACTAATTTGAAATTGAGATGAAATAGTGACAAGAACAGAATTCATTCTCAAATAAGCTAGTTTAGACTTCTCTAGACAATCAATAGTTATCAGAACCATATATCTATTTCTGAGCAGGTTACATGTTAAAATAGATTAACGTTTTAGGTCAATGTAAAGCAATCTAAATTAATTAATTTCACACAGGTGATTTTTAGAAGTACCTCAATATCACAAATGACCTGTAGTTGTTGTGCATGTAACTTTCAGTAAGCATCTTCAAGTCTCAGTCATTTGTGGTCTCTCACAGACAAAACCAGATCCATCTGTGGTTTGATTTCCTCTTCTGCTGTACAGACAAAGTAGGTTCTCTGAAAGATTGTGAAAAGCTGAATTAGTTAAAAGAATGCTCACCAATTTCCAAGCATTTCATATTTTTAATGCAGAAAACTATATAGAAATGCTCATTTTAAATGCCCATATCATTGTGGCAGAGATGACATGAATTTTTGGCATTATGAATATTCAGTAGGTGCCTAGAAACTAAACAGGGTGCAAGCTTGCAAGTATGTGGTCTAAAAAAATGGTTTTCAAACTTTTTTTTCTGGGGACCCAGCTGAAGAAAATTGTTGATGCCTGGGACCCAGTGGAGCTGGGAATGAGGGATTCAGGGTGTGGGGGGGCTCTGGGCTGGGGAGGGGGTTGGAGTGCAGGAGGGGGTCAGGGCTCTTGCCTGGGGGTACAGGCTCTGGGGTGGGGCCAGGTGTGAGGGGTTTGGGGTGCAGGAAGGGGTTCTGGGTTTGAGGGGGGGCTCAGGGCTTGGGCAGGGGGGTGGGATGCGGGAAGGGGCCAGAGATGAGGGGTTTGGGGTGCAGGAAAGGGTTCCGGGGGGCTCAGGGCTGGGGCAGCGGTTTGGGGTACAGGGTTGGGTCGTGGACTTACCTCCAGCAGCTTCTAGTCAGTGGCACAGCCGGGGTGCAGAGGCAGGCTTCCTGCCTGTCCTGGCACTGTGGACCGCGCTGCACCTCGGAAGCGGCCAGCAGCAGGTCTGGCTCCTAGGTGGAGGCGTGTGACTTTTGCCCGCAGGCACCGCCCCCCCCCATTTCCTATTGGCTGGGGGAGTGCGGAGCTAGTGCTCAGGGTGGGGGCAGCGTGCAGAGCCCCGTGGCCCCCTGCCTAGGAGTCAGACCCACTGCTGGCCACTTCTGGGGTGCAGGGCGGTGTCGGAAAAGGTAGGCACTAGCCTGCCTTATCTGGGCAGCACCGCCTACGGGACTTTTAACGTCCCAGTCAGCGATGCTGACCAGAGCAAGGTGACCCAATGCCTTACATGCTACAATCCAATAGTGGGTCACAGCCCATGGTTTGAAAAACTCTGGTCTAAATCATAGTTTCATAGAATAGCGTGGCATTGGGTAAGGGTCACTTCCACTTTAATGTACAGTGCCAAATTAGCCAGACATGTAAGTACAGTATTAACTAGCAGGGGAAAAGAGGCAATCTCACAAAGGTGTCTGTGTATAAAGAGTAAATGAAGTAGCACATGCTATGCTGTTCCTGATTTGAATAAAACATTGACTTAACTGTTCAATAAACAAGGAATGCTGCGAGGGCGAAGAACGCTACCTTTGATGTTTAGATATGCCCATCCAATCAAACTGCATTACTCCTTCTACATGGACTCTATTAAAAAATATTTGCCCTAGAACATGTGAGAAGCAACAGGAATAAAGTTTGACTAGCCAATTACATGGGGATTTGAGGAGCAGCTTAAAAGTCTGAATACTGGCATTATTAATTCCACTGTTGAACAGTTAGGGGTTGCTGGACTTCAAAAACACTTTTTGGCATATCTCAGATGAAATTATAATGCATTTTCCTAGCATACATACACCTTTGATTGGTTTCTCTGTCACTGAGACCACAAATGCATAAAAGTCTATTGTCCAAGTATGATGGTATGTGCTGAAAACAAGTGCTCACTGTGCAGCGGCAGTCAAAAAAGCTAACACAGAATGTTAGGAACCATTAGGAAAAGGATTGATAACAAGATAGAAAATATAATGCTTCTATATAAATCCATGGTATGCCCACATCTTGAATACTGTGTGCAGATCTAGTTGTATCCCATCTCAAGAAAGATATATGAGAATTGGAAAAGGTACCGAAAATGGCAACTAAAATGATTTAGGGGTATGGAACAGCTTCTGTAGGAGGCAAGATTAAAAAGACTGGGACGTTTCAGCTTGGAAAAGAGACCAATAAGAGGGAATATGATAGAGGTCTATAAAAATTTGATTGGTGTGAGTGAATAAGGAAATGTTATTTACTCCTTCTCATAACACAAGAACTAGGGTTCACCCAGTGAACTTAATAATGCAGCAGATTTAAAACAAATAAGAGGAAGTAGTTCTTCACACAATGCACAGTCAACTTGTGGAACTCGTTGCCAGCGGAGGTTGTGAAGGCCAAAATTATAATGTGGTTAAAAAAAGAACTAGATAAGTTCCCGGAGGATAGGTCCATCAATGGCTATTAGCCAGGATGGGCAGGGATGCAGCCCCATGTTCCAAGTGTGACATTGTCCCTAGCCTCTTTGCCAGAAGCTGGGAGTGGAGGACAGGGGATGGATCACTCCATGATTGCCGGTTCTGTTCATTTTCTCTGAAGCACCTGGCATTGTCAGAAGACAGGATACTGGGCTAGATGGACCATTGGTCTAACCCGGTATGGCTGCTCGTCTGTTCTCCCCACATCAGCCATCATACGGTTAACAAGGGCCTGAGAGGTCAATTAGGTATCTGGCATCACCTGAGAGAATGAAGTCTAGCTGAGGAAGGGCTGGGAAGCACTATAAAACCAGGAAGTTGAGCTTAGAAGAGGGCTGCTAGAATTGAGGATTATGACATACTTCAGGGCTTGGATAGGACTAATGAAGTGCTTTTGTTTAGAGTACTAAGTGGCTATTGTGGCTTAAACAAAAATCTTTTTCAAATAAAAAGATACAAAGATGGATTATGTGCACTTTGTAAGGCAGAAGAAACAACTGATCACCTTTTATGGGTATGTAAGGGCTTGATAAAGAAAGGGAAGAACTTTCTTAGGAATTCAAATGTCTTAAGGTAAAAAAAAGACATTATGTGATTTTTAGTAACAACACTGGGGAGATGGAATATTATTTAAAACATGCTAGTATGTTACCTGAAAGAGAGAGGCCAGAGCAAAAGGATATGTGTTGCCAAGTAAAAATAAGAAGTCTAGTGAGAAGCTAGGAGGGGGAAATAGCCATGGAGAGTAGAGTAGTCTCTCATGGTAAACCCAGAAGCAGGTAGGAAGGCTGTGTAGGAAGGAGCACAGAGAAACTGGGACTAAACAGATTTGGCCTGCTGGTTGTAGGGTCCCTGGGCTGGAATCCGATGTAGCAGGCAGACCTAAGTTTCCCTGCCAGTCACTGATACAGTGGCACAGAGCCTGAGGAGGGGGCTGAACAGCATCTGGACAGTTGTTCTGTTGCCTTCCGTAAGCCCGAAAAGGGAGGACTAAATGGTGACCTGGCTGGAGGGCTAAGTTACCCAAAGAAAAGCTATTGCAGAGCAAGCCAGGAGCAGCAAGGGGGCACCTGACAGAGTGAGAGCTATTTTCTCCGATGTAGATGAAAGGAGGCCACACTAGCAGCCTTGGTACACCAAGACAGTGGTGACACACTTGAAGGTGTGAGGCAATGGTAGCAAAGCCAGGATAAGAATGGAATTGCTGTACCCTTATGGTAAACTTCAGATGAATAAAGTGGGATATGCCACAGCTCCTACCTGGGAATCTAGGAGCAGCTAGTACTGGGTGGAAATGCTCTGCCAATAGATCCAGTAGTAGGTTCCTTCTGCCAACTAGCATTGCCTCTGTTTTATCCTGATTGAACCTGACTCATCTTGTTCTTAGCTGTGGGAGTTGGGCACTTTTGAAAATAGCAGGGATCAGTCTAGTAAATGACCTCTGAGCTACAATGGATCACTAACTGCTAAATATTCCAGTGATTACTATCTTTCATGTATTTTTTTAAAATGATTGGTTTAAAAAAAGTATGTTCAGTTATTACTGAACAGTTATTACTGTTATTTCCATGAGATGTTTATAAAGGGGTGTGTCTAAAAGGAAGTGGATCCCAGCATGCCCTTGGCAATCAAGGTAAAGATTTTCCAAGTGCAAGGCATAAAACCATAACTCGTTATGATCGCTCCTCTTTGGCACACCTGGTTTAACTAGGGCGCAGACCTTTATTTGGATCATGCTTGGAAAATGGAAAACTTCATTCCCTTTGTTCTCTTCCAAATGTACTGTGCAGAATGATCATTTGATCTGGCAGTGGCTAATACATGATATCGAGGCAGATATCTCAGCTGGTTTATGGAGCTCTGATATGGATCTGCCCCCAAATGCATGATTCATTCTCTATTTTGGTGTTGCTCTTTGTATATCTTTAAATCGCCTACTGGGTGGTGTGAATAAATTCAGAGAACACAGTGTTCTTGTTAATTCTTCTGTTTACATTGATTCAAATGCCAGTGCTTAATACTTTATCATCATTTACTTCTCCAGGAGTTACATTTTATGGCTTTACTCAAGATCTTTCCTGGTGCAATTTATACTATTTTAGTATAGATAAGTGGTGGCAATAGTTTCCTCCAGTTACTGTCTGGTTATTTTCTAGCCATATATTTAAAAGTCCATAGACAGCCTTCCTTTTGCATCCAAGATCTTTAATGCCCTGCTTTCTTTTTTGAAATAGAAATGGATGATTTAAAGTATCTCGTCCTTTGCATTTTATCAGCATTGATGTTTTTCTTTTTCTTTTTTACAGAAAAAGAATGGTTTTCTTCTTCACTTTATAGTTCTTACTACACTAGAGAAAATCATGAATCAAGTTGTCACATGAACAGACAGACTGCTTGATCCTTTATGTGCTTAAGGATTGACTAACTGTACCTCCAAAGCACAACAGATGTAGAAAGCACACTTTTAGGCAATACATATCACAAATAGTTACTATAGAACTAATTTGGACTGAAAATCGAATAGAAATTTAAACAAATTCCAATAACTAATATAGGGATTGGTTGAAAACCAGAAAATGCAAATTATTGAAAAGCTGAAATCTGAAACCGAAAACATTTTTTGTTTTAGTTACTGCTATATTTTGCAACATTTACACATTAATGGTGAAATTTACCCAGCCCAGGGCCCACTGCAGTGCTTAAGCTCTGTATAAGAACTGTATAGGAGGTTGGCTAGATGAGTGGGGATGGAGACTTGTGCTCCCTACCTGTAAGCCATAGAGCTGATCTCTGCAAGACCACTGGAGAAAGTCATTTGGGGGTGGGTCAGAGGCAGGACAATAAATCTGCGTTTACATGTATCTAGTGGCCTGTGAAATTGGTACAGGGGGACTGTGGCTCCATCGTCTGGAGTTGTAACTGTCAGGGGTTCTGGGGTGTTGAGTGGAGCCAGTATGTGAGCCCCATACCTTAAAGGGGGATCAAGTATGATCTTCCCAACCTCCCGGCACTACATTTACATACAGCTAAGTTAGTTGGGCTTTATGTTAGTTGTTTTTATTACCCATTCATGCAGATTTTGAAAGGAGGAAACCAAGTGAGCTAAAATCAAATATAGTTTTTCTTTCCCCATAGAGACTGCGCTGATAATTGCCAAACCAGATTTCAGAAGGGTGAAAAAAAGCATCGCATCTGCTTTTTTGTGTAACTGTTTGAATCTTCACTCCAGGAAAATTAGTTTTGAAATAATCTCAAATTGTCTGACACCTGTATCCTATTAGAAGTGACACACGGAAACACCTTCAACATACTTAATTTAGCACCATGTCAACATTAAAGTTAACAGGAAAAACTGATAAAATCATTGCTTCATAGCTTTTGCTGCAACAGATCTCTCGTGTCATTTCACAGGATTATACTGTAGGCTTGGTTCCTGCATTAGCAGGGTGTGGACCCATTATTATGACAAAATCGGCCACC
Organism: Chrysemys picta bellii; assembly: GCF_011386835.1. Taxonomy (NCBI): domain Eukaryota; kingdom Metazoa; phylum Chordata; order Testudines; family Emydidae; genus Chrysemys; species Chrysemys picta. The sequence continues at coordinate 41,180,522 of NC_088795.1, forward strand.
TCACCAATAGTTGGAATGAAATTCAGCATGTAATTTAAGATTATAATATATTGTTTGTTTTTGTTTTGGCTTTTTTGCTCATTGAAAAATGTATGGATTGATGACACCAAACAAGTTTTTAATCATTAGACGTTGGTTCAGTGGTAATGAGTATGCCCAGTGGTCTGAAGTGCATAATCCCAAATTGTAAAAATATTAGACAACTGATTGTTTTATTTAGCTTAAGAAACTGATTTAAAGTCAGGATTAGAGTAGCTAACTCTAGATGCCAGAAAGGTTGATGAAAAGTTGTCAAAAGATATCTGAAATCATTCATCTACTGCAGTGGTTCCCAAACTGGGGTTTGCAAAATGTTACAGGGGGTTCTCGGGGAAAAAATTCCCTAATGGCGGACAGAGCTGTCCCTAGCGACCCTGGGCAGCATGGGGCCAGCAGGCCAGAGCCCTTAGACTTCCAAGAGCTAAGCAGATCAAAGCAAGCATGTCTATCACACTGAGGAGATTTAAACTTCAAGACTCCTTATAAGAAATGGAAAGGGAAGTGGATATTTTTTTCTGTTTTTAAAATTAAATAGGCAGCTAGTCTTGTTTTTAAAATTATTATGAAGAACAAGTTTAAGCTTTGTTGTAACGTGTATTGTTTGCCTCGACTGCTCAAGACCTGAATGCTTGTGTAGGAGGAACTCTTTGAGTTGGCTTCTTAAATACCTTCATGTTGTTTCACATCTGTTACTCCTTGATAAAACATAGCAGCCTTGTCTTCTAACAGGCTTATTCAAAGTGATACAAGCTACAAAAGTGATATCTTGGAAGAGTGTTGCCGTTTTCATAATGTAATAAAAATACTGTAATGATAAATAATAATTAATAATACTGTGCAATAAGCATGTCATAACAAATTTTGTATTTCCAAGATCACTACTTTTATAACTTATACTCTGGTAAAGGAGAAAATCCCTGGAAATATTTGTTTTTAGGAGGGGGTTCGCAAGACCTGACATTTTAGTGAAAGGGATTCACAGGTTGTTGAAGTTTGGGCACCACTTATCTACTGTGATTATACCAACAATGCACTAGGTTAAGTTCTCATTTCCAGACTTCTATATTCTACCTCCAGTTTCCTTTGTTTCTTTCCCTATTTGCTGTTCCATAGTTCTATGATCATCTCCGCAAGTTCCCATAAGCTTCATTGGCAACTCTCTGCTTTTATGAGCATATCAACTTTCTTTAAATAATTTCTAATGTTCAAAGGAGCTTCCATATTAAGTCTATGGTTGAGGATTTAGGCAACCAAGATATGTCTGTCTTTCAATAATCATAGAGGACTAGATTCATAAAAGAACTTAGAGAGTCAGTGGAGTAGGGGAACTGGGTGCTGGATCTTCCACACCTAGGCTATACAGTCATTCTCAATCCTGCTCTCCCTCACACAAAAAGGACCTGGGGAGGGAGAGGATCTCCCATATAACTTTTTGAAACAGTAGTTAGGTACTCATCTGAGAGGTGGCAGATCCTTATTCAAATCCCTCCTGCCCTTCAGGCTGAGGAGGACTTTGATCGTATCCCACATCCCAGATGAGTGCCCTAACCACTGGACTAAAAGCTATATGGGAGGCCCCCCCCCTCCCTGGCCATTTTGTGTGTTCCTTTGTCTGGTTTGTGCATCACAGTAGCACTTAGGTATCCAGATACCTAGCGTGAGGCTGCAGTGTGCATACCCAAAGACATAGGATGCTTAGGAAAGTTTTACTGCAAACAGTTAGGCACTGGATGAGTTTAGGCTCCTACAGGGTTCAGTGACAGCTGAGGGGGGGGGTTATGAATATCAATGGTGTCTGATTCTGGCATTTAGGCAGCTAAAGTGGCCTCCCAGGTATGTACTCTAACCATCAGCCTACAAAATCACTGGGCCAGAGAGCATGCATGAGTGACTTTGTAGCCTGTGGTTAGAGCACTCATGTGGGAGGAGGAAAACCCAGGATCCCATCCCCTGCTCCAATGAACCTTTTAAAATTATTTCTCCATGGTGGCACAGCTTCCACAGGGGAGAATGAAGGAGTCCCGTCTCCCCATCAGAATATCCCATAGCCTACTGGCTAGGGCACTCACCTAAGCAGATCCCAGTTCAAATCTCTTCTCTCATTCAGGCAGGGGAGACTGGAACCCGTGGTCTTCCATGTGAGTTCTTTAACCTGGGCTAGATGCTATGAGGGAAGTCATCATTGTCCTCCAGCTCCAACAGCATAGGAGCCTAACACCAAGAGAGCAGTTGCATCTGAAACCCCAGGCAGAAAGAGGCCCCTTCTCTGCAGCCCAGTCTTAGGCACCTATCTCTGAGACAGGGACAGCGCACTTAGCTTGGCATCTCCCATTGGCTACTTTAGGTAGGGCACCATCCAGCATGCTGGCTTTTGTGAATCCTATTCTAAGGCCTCTCCTTATTCACTGTATAGGAAACCTAGGCACTGAACTCAGACTCTGTGAATCCCAGTAATTTTTCTAGATGCCTAACTTTTTGTGAAACTAGCCCCAGGTGGCAGTGTAAATGCAATAGGGCTGAACCACAGAAATATTGCTATACTATTGTATTGCAATGGCATTACAGCTGAAATTCAGCTTAAATGGGGATTTGGGATTCTAATACTTGGATATTATTGAACTCCTGAATTCAATATCAGCCATAGGCCACCTTCTCCCACTCTAGGTCTCTCAAGGACTCTGCAGGGAGGGCAGAGAATGCCTGATCATCTTCTCCCTCTATACAGATACCAGGGATGAGAAAGATGAACAGTCATTCCAGACACCTTCCCCCAATCCTCAGGTACAGGTTTGAGAACCCCTTTATATTCCCCTCTCATCTCTTGCTAAAACAATTCCCCCCAACCCCTCCAAAGGCCTAGACCACCTCCTTGCAATGACATTGTTCTCTTTACTGGGGTAGCTCTATGGCCTTGTACCATGCTTTACTAATTTACTTTAATGGGTGGCTGCTTCTATCTAATTATCAGGAAATTCACACTCATCATCATGGCGTCTGCTGATTTTTCACTCTCCCCATTGGGTTTTTGTAAAGGACTATCTGGTAGCTCCTTAGTCTCCAGTCCTGTTAATAGTCTGGGTGGGATGGTCCCTGTTCCCAAACCTTCAGCAGAGTAGTAGGAAACAGTCCCCCAGATGATTGCTCTTAGTTTACTGGATCGGTGCCCCAGAGACTGGTATATAGTTGCTAGGGAAATCCATGAGTTTGAAAGAAAACCTTAACAGTTTTAAAAGATACTGCTGTCTTTATATTTCTTACACTGGTCATTTGGTAGAAAATCTCTGCAACCATTGGTAGGAAAATACCTAAACGTCTGATAGCTCTACTCATAGATAATTCTTTACCCATAATACAGTTATCACCACGTATACATCTCATCTTCTTTCCCCATGAGTTATAAAATACACATGTAAATTGTTGGCAATGTACTTGGTTCCAATGTAGAAGAATCCCAGGTTCAAAACTCTGTGTGTGTGTGTGTGTGTGTGTGTGTGTGTGTGTGTGTGTATATGCATGCACAAGATATGAAGGTAGCTTTGAATCTGAGATTCTTCTGCATGCACACTTATAGATAAGAGATTTGAATATATACTTGTTTTCCTTCCAGTCTTCATGTGGCTCTTACACTTATATCAGTTATAGAAATGGAGCTAAGCTGGAAAGTTCCAAACTAGATTTAGACCTTCCAAAAATCCTGTTTCCCTGCTTTGAATTTTTAAAGTTTATCCATTAGCATTTTTGTTTTTAAATAAGTATTTGCCAAGTAATAACTTTATTTTTGTGCTGCAAAGCATCCAATAATGAAGACATGGCATTATTTCTAGTTGGGCCTCATATAACATTTTCTTTCAAGTATTGAACAAAATAACAGGTAATACATTCAAATAAGAATCAGTCATTGAAGAATTGCAATACTCTTTTAAAGGTGCTCTATGTAGACTTATACGAGCACACAGTTTCCTTTCAGGGCAAAACCAAAACAAGGGTCTATTTATTTATCCCTAGAGAAAAGATGTTCAGATTAATAAAAATGTAACTTCCTACATTTGTCTGATTAGTAGCTGATAAAGTCATATAATCTGAACAGAGACAAGTCAGGGATTGTGCTGTGAGGAACTAAAATATACTGGCAGGAAATTTGCATATGGGAAGTACCAGCTTCAGTTACTTCCACATGCCACACTTACTTTCTTCACACTTACAAAGAGCATAAAACAAACATAGTCCAAAGGAGATGAAATATGGAAACAAAGGTATGGAGAGCAGGACAAGAAAGTCAAGTAACTCAGTGGATTAACCACTGGCATCTCACTTCTGGGACCTTCTAACGTGTTCAGATCAATTCTCAAGTCCTCCAAAGACTTAATACCCTCTGTCAACGGTCACAGAATTACTTCAAGAAATCTGATGCCTGACTGACCTGGAAGATGAAATACAGTATTGTCATTTCTTTTCTTGTTGATCAACTTAAGGTGAACTAACAGGGATGTGTTCAAAGCCCCATTTCAGGTGCTTTGTTTTTCTTCATATCAATGGTGTTTTTCTGCTTCCGTAATACTTCGTGCTTAATTATTTTTAGAAACACTGTTAGGCTTTTCCTTTCTACTTCAAGAAGTCAAAGCAATGTTAAACATGCTCATCTGAGAACCTGTGTTAGAGCATGTGGACCAAATTCTCAGCTGGTGTAAATCTGCATCGCTCAATTTTCTTTAATTGGCCTCAATGAAGCCTTTGATTAAGCTGTGCCAATTTATGCCAGATGAGAATCTTGCCTTGTATGTTTAAATGTTTATTACATGCTTTAGGAGTATTACAGACTCTGGTTCTTATGTCATACATTATTTATCTAAAATATGGACTCCTGATTCTGGGTTTGTGCTTCTCTTTGTGTACGTGTATATCTAATGTCCTGCCTCTGAGGTACGGGTGCTAATTCAAAATTAGAGATGCATAAATTCAGTGAATTGTATTAAACCACGTATGGTGGGATATGTACACCATGCAGACAATAAAAGGGTTAAGTGGAGCTGGCATGATCAATTAAGGCATCTGGTTGCACCTGGAGTGTGGCCCAGGCCCAGTTAAAGAGGAGTCCCAGCTGGGGAAGGAGGTAAAATGTACGTACAGGTGAATCAGTCTATAATTCCAAATGGTAGCAGAGAGATAGTAATCTGCCAGTCTCTCAGGGCTACCCAGAATAACTCTAGGAATCTCTGTCTTTTTGTTCAGTTATTCTTCCCTGTTAGAATCCAAACAGTGATGAAACATTTTCCTTTGTATCCATATTGATATTTGTCTTAGAACACTCTCACAGGAGAGCTATCACATGGTTTCTTCTTTGATGGCAGGAAACGGATGCCCGATTCAGTCCATGGTTCCAGTTATTCTAGGTATCCCCCTCTGATATTGTTCTCAAGGTATTTCTATTGTATCTGCACACAAGAAGCAGGTCTTGCACAAAATCTTGCTCTTGTACGTGTATATCTATTTCATAGAAATGTTCATACGTTGGGCACTGAGCCGAACTGAACTTCGAAAATCCAGGCATACTCAGTTTTCATTGAAGCCAAGGGGAGAGGGGTGTGTGGACATGAAGTTTGCTCATCACTGCTTCTGAGGCAGGCAAATCTTTCTTCTTAAATAAACGTTCCTCCAAGCTTCACTAGCTACTCTCTCCCTGTCTTGATTATGCAGAATGCTGAGGCTGCGTGGAATACACTGTACAGGAAACATCTGATTAGAATGATAGCTCAATATGCAGAGGTTCAGATCTCAAGGTATACTTCCCTACAGTCTTCTTAACTGTTCTTTATTTTTTGGAAGACTGGCAAGAAGTGATTCCTCCTTACACTTTTTTTTTTACAGCTATCTTTCATTTTTTGTTTATCTAAACTCTTAAAGAAAAATAGTAATTATTCCACTTAGAATTAATTCTGCAAATGATACCTGCAGGATATTATCTATTTAAACTCGTTCCTTTAACCATTGGTCTTGCTGCTTTTTGGTTTAGATAAACTTAGAATATTGGTGGATATCAGTAAAACTTTTATTAAAGTAATGAAAAGCAGAAAACAATTTGGTTTGGGTTTTGATTTATGAGCCCATAAGATATTAAATAGACAAAACTCTGCTTGCCTCTCTGTCATACTCAATTTCCTTGAGATATTGTAAGCAAAAGGTCATATGTCCCTACAAGGCATTACACTAACAAACTTATATAAGAGCAAACCCATTAGGACTTTAACCACAAGGTTTACATAGACTGCTGTCCTAGGTAAACCCACTTTCCAGTAGTGGCTATTATTTAAGGTGCTTTAAATTAAACATAGTGGATTACAGATTTGTCAGAGATTAGTTAGAGAAATGGTGGGTTTGATTTTCAACTCTAAAAGAAATGGATACAATTTGTTTCATATTATTTTTTTAAAATTCCAGTCCCAAGGGAATGTTATGTAACAAACAAAACAAATATGGCAAAAGTGAATGGGTTTGTCTGAACTGTTATAACTTCTTTAAAGTAAATTTAATCAAGGCAAACTTGTCCCCACAAATAAAAACAGACGTCAGGGTGCATTTTCAATTTGAGTTGAAGGGCTCATAATCACAAAGCTATCACTGAATTATCACCAGATTTATCCATCACATAGGCTAGATCTTCAGATAGTGTAAATTTCGCTCAGTCATACTGATTTACATCAACAGAGGATCGGGACCACTAAGCTGAAAATTTATTAACTGTTTAAAACAGATGAGTTTTATTGCATTCATATAGGCTTTTCCCACTTTTTAAAAATGAAAAATAATTACATTTTTTTTTAATTTAAAAAACTGAAATTGGAATTGCAGGAAGGCTTTTCCTAAGAGTTGAATAGCAAACACAATCAGATACACAAAATATATATCTATGTGCAGAGATTTCTTTATGCCTTGGAAATCTCTTATCCTAGTTACATACCAGGCCCAACCTTGTTTCACTACTTGCTTTTTAGACTTGCAGCCTTTAGTTATGATATATGGATTCATCCCTGAGCTGGTTATTGAGAACAAGAATCAATCCCACAGCTCCCAAATTAAAATATGAGCACTACCACTTCACCTTCTGATGACACCTTTCGAAATCAAATCTCAGTCTAAAGAACTATGCATTTTTAAATGACATAGAGGTTTAACAGTACTAGGGTTAGTTTGAACCAAAGGATCTCTTACTTTGGAACTAGCTTAGTAGAGGAGTCATCTAGCTCAGTGGTTCTCAACCAAGAGTACGTGTACCCCTGGGGGTACACATGGGTCTTCCAGGGGGTACATCAACTTATCTAGATATTCGCCTGGTTTTACAACTGGCTACAAAAAAGGCAGTAGCCAAGTCAGTACAAACTAAAATTTCATACAACGATCTGTTTATACTGCTCTATATATTATACACCGAAATGTAAGTACAATATTTATATTCCAATTCACTTATTTTATAGTTATATGGTAAAAATGAGAAAGTCAGCAATTTTTCAGTAATTTTGTATTTTTATATCTGATTTTTGTAAGCAAGTAGCTTTTAAGTGAGGTGAAACTTGGGGGTACGCGAGACAAATCAGACTCCTGAAAGAGGTACAGTAGGCTGGAAAGGTTGAGGGCCACTGATCTATTTGACCTACCAGTCTACCATATTTATAAAGTGCACATCACTTTTACAGCTGTATGTCCATATGCTTTTGTTAAATATAAGGATGTTTATAAATCTTGGGGTGAACGTTATAAAATTGATTTTAGGGTATTTGTTTGTTGTCATACCATTAGCTTTGGCTATTTAATCATGATAAACAAAGAGCATAGCAAGAGACAGCTAACCATGAGCTTTAAGGGAACATTGCAAAAGTGATAAAATTGTCATGTATTAGAAATAATTATCAGTGTCTCAATACATATGTACAATCAAACTTCAGGAGTCCAGACACAAGGTGATCAATCAATCAATGCAGGGTTGATGAAAGAATTTTTCATTCATAAATGGTATTGCACTGAGAAGGAAAGAAGTCACTTTCTTTGAAAGCATCAGGTAGTAGCCAATCCTACATCCCTGTAATCATCAATGGAGTTGAGTAGATGTATAATGAACAATTTAATCAACTAATTGGCCTATTCTGCTGATGAAATATGTACACACACTGACTTTCTTTGATTTATTTGCTATTTAATTTTGTTTAGGTGTTGTGCACACTCTTAAAAAACAGGATTTTCTTGAAAACAGTTCTCAATAAAGGATTTGGTATTCAGCTATGATAAGTTACATGTGGCCTGATCATAAAATTATTTAGATTTCCAGCACGTGAGGCTGCTAAAGAAATTAGGTAGTCATAGGATGGAAAGCAAAGTATTGTGAATCAGAAACTGGCTAGGAGAAGAAAGCAAAATAGGATGAAATGGTCAATTGTCACAGCCATATGGGAGGTAAGACAAGATACTTTGAGATTTAACTAGGCCATAACTTTACTAGCTCATCTGGGAAATATCTGGAAATAAACTGAACCATGCAAGACTTTTTTCCTTAATAGTTCTCACCTTTTGAGAGGGCTTCCAGCTTCCTTACAGAAGTCCACTTCCACCTCTGGTTTACCAGAGTGGTAGAACCCCCATGGAACAAGTTCTTGCTCTAGATATCTGCCATCTGCTTGGTTGTGACAGTCTGACATAATCTTATTATTTATCCCATTGGTCCTCTGAGCTGCTGTGAAGAAGCTGAAAAAACCCACTCTGCCCTGGCCAGTCTGGTGTTAAGGGAAAACTTCCTTCCCAACCCTAAATGATAGCAGGTGAGTAGCAAAATGCCTACAGCATATGATAAACCAACTCTACTCTGGTTCCATGGGTTGGTACTGCTTTTGTGGAGAAAGGGGTTTATGGCTGATGGGAGCAAGGTAGAAATACCCTCCCCCTCCCTCTGCCAGCGCACATGCTGGTCTGCCTCTTCTGAGCCAGCCTCTTTGGTTCAGAAAGTGACTCCCCTTACCACCACTCTTTGCCCTTCCCTTGAGACCCAAGGCAATTGGGGAATTCAAAGGAGCCACTACCTCTTTTCTCCCTGCTGTCTAGACAAAGTTCCACTACTTCTGAAGTTGCCAAGAGCCCATTATCACTATAGCAAAAGCTGAACAGAAGGGTGGTTCAGGCTTCTGTACTAGGTCCCATGTTTAAATATATTTATTAATGGACTGGAATGGGGGGGCGGGGGCGAGTAGGAAGGTAGCAAAATATGCAGATGCCACAGCATTATTTAGATTAGTCAGGATTGGAGAGAACTGTGAGGAACTTCAGAGACTTAAACAAGGTAGGTAAATGGGCAATACAATGATAAATGCAGTTCAATGTCAAGACATACAAAATAATGTACATTGGAGGGAAAAACTGAAATTACTTTTACATGACTCTAACTGTATCAGATTTGAAAATGGACCTGGATTTCATTGTAGCCAGCTCAAGGGAAATCTCCTCTCAATGTGTGGCTGTTGTCAAAAAGCTAACAAGTTGTTAGGATGCATAAGGAGCAGGATGGTGAAGGATACAAAAAATATTATAATACCTTTATATAAATCAATGGTGTAGTTTGTGCAGTACTGTTCACCCCATCTCAGAAAGGCTATTGCAAATCAGAGAAGGGTGAGGAGAAAGATCAAGAGCCTGGAAAAACTCTGTGCAGAGAGCATGGAAAAAGTGAGATTTTTTTTTAACCTTTAGTGATTGTCTAAATGAAAATTTAGTTTGCGGCAAGATGAGTTGTAAGTCTACTGGCCACTAGCATCCATGTGGGCTCTAGTGCTGCACGCTTTAAGTTCTGAAGTGCACTTTGATCTACCCTGCTTTGAAATGGGAGTAGATCAAAGTGCACTACAAAACTTTAAGTGTGCAGCTCCAGGGTCCAGACAGGCAGTGAATGTGTGACAGACCACTGTGGGGGTAGACTTACACTTTAGGTGCAGCCAACTAAGTGTTTGTGTAGACAAGCCTTGAGAAAGGAGCTAAATCAGAAGGGACATGTGATAAAAGTATATAAAATAATGATGGTGTAGAGCAGGAACCTATGTTCTCCCTGTATCCTAACACAAGAAGAAATGAATTCAATGAAATTTTAAAAGTGGCAAATTCAAAACTAATAAAAAGAAACACAATTTCATGCAATTATTAGATTGTGGAACTCAGTGCCAGAAGAAGTTGTTGAGGCCAAGAATTTAGCAGGATTCATATTTAGCAGGATTGGATATTTATATGGTTATCATGAATATCCAGAGTTATTGTTAAGGATAACAAATGTTGAAAGGAATATAAAACCTCAGGCTTCAGGGCTTAAGCCAATCTAACTATTAGATCTCAGGATGAGATCTAATATGGGGGACTCATTCTCCCACATCTATGTACTGCAGCATTCAAACAAGTTCCTCTGAAGCGTCTGGCTCTGGCCACTGTCAGAGACAGGACACTGGACTAGATGTAGCTCAGCTCTAACCTAGTATGACAATTCCTGTGTTCCTGATTCCCCTTTATACTGCTCTAATTATGTAAAGGAGCCTTGAATTGGGTATAAATATAATTTAATCCCACTTGAAGGCCTTTTTGCTCCACCAAAATGGTGTGATTTATCTTTAGTGTAAATGAGGATGAGGCCAATGGTGTTTTTATTATCAGGGGGTAGCCGTGTTAGTCTGTATCTACAAAAACACCAAGGAGTCTGGTGGCACCTTAAAGACTAACAGATTTATTTGGGCATAAGCTTTCGTGAGTAAAAACCTCACTTCTTCGGATGCATCCGAAGAAGTGAGGTTTTTACTCACGAAAGCTTATGCCCAAATAAATCTGTTAGTCTTTAAGGTGCCACCAGACTCCTTGGTGTTTTTATTATAGTCCTTATTCCACTTCAAAAACATCTGAAGCATACACATATATATAATTTTATATAAGTGAAATACAGTTAGTTATTTTATAGCATGTTTGAAACACAAAGTGCTCCAGTGATGCCAGTTCTCACCTGAGTGTATTTTTATGGGTCAGCTATAAAGCTCTGAAAATAAGTGTTTATAATAGAAATGCTGACTGACCAGAGCAAGCATCACAGCTGCCATACACTCTTTGCACAATAAATATGAAGGACTATTAAAACAAATTTCAGACCTACTTATATTTTTTCATTGACAAAAAATAAAGTCCAACTCCTAATTTATAGGTTTAACAAGAAATATTCTGTTAAGGTCAAGGACATTTTAAAAGCATTAAAGACCAGTATTGATCACTGTCTCTTCAATCATGTTAACTACCTCATTCATCAAAACATCCATTTAATATCATCCCCAGATGTTCCCAAAGACACAATAATGCAATTTTTTAGCAAAATACATTTTAAAATAGGGGATTCTTCTATTAAACTGAAGCAGACAAAACGAAGTTCCACCTTTTTTCAGCTGAGTGGAGGGGAAAAATCATTATTCAGTGCACTGCTATTAAAAAAATAAAAGGTTTATTCACTTCACAATAGTCCCAGAAAATGTTGTATGGACCATATAGATGAAAATATAAACAAAACACAAAAATAGACTTTTTCATTATTCAGCTGAAGAATTTTCCTTATTTTCTTGTAAAGAAAGAGTTAAAATAACACAACCAATTCCAGTTGTAGTGATTTGACTCAGCTCTTTAAAACTATACAAAACAACTGCAGCTAGTATACATGGGACTAGATTTTCAAAACTTACTGTCTGAATTCCACTTTTACTGTAGGGTTCACATGTTTTGCCAAACGAATGAATGCTTAGCATTCACAAAATGTGTTAATGAATATTTCTCCATGCACTGCTTAGGCAACAATTTTGAGAAACTTGTCCACAATACCCAATTACCTCCGAAGACTTCAAATTGAAGCCTTTTTTTTTCAGTCTGAATATAAAATACAGCTATTACTGATGCCTGGTTTCACAGCTTTTGGGGATGATTAGCGGATGGGCTGCTTAAAAGCTGAAAACACAAGCTGGAACTGTGTGCGGCGGGAGGGGGGGGAGGTGCTGCCACACTCTCTGGTTTGAAGTGCATCCATTATATAGAAGGTGGTTCAATGGCTCTCAGCACCCACAGTAGAAAAAATGTTCCAGCACCCTGGCTGAAAATGTGACCAAATAGTGACATGTATGTTATCTGGATATTAGGCTTACAACATATTGCACCTATCAAACAATGAAACTCTAACTACTTCTTTGGTATACATGAGTATCATTATTCATGTGAATCATTCTTCAGTTAAATTGTGGGCTGAAATATTTCAATCTGAAAAATAGACCTAATTTGCGCTGCTCCAGGGCTAATATTTGGGCTTTTGAAAATTTAGGCCTTTTTGCTGGAGATTCCACAGGAATACTGTTGGTGTTGGCTTTAATAGGAATTCACTGAGGCCCTAATCCCACAATATTGAAGTCAATGAGAGTTTTGTAGAACCAAGCTTGGAATCACAATACCACCGGTTGGCCCAGGCATGGCCCCTGCACAGCTAGCTGCAACCACATTTTGGGCAGGGTGTCCCAGTGAGGTCAAGCTGCAGACACTGGATGGCTGCCACTCTGAGTGGCCTTTCTTCCATCAGGGAACATCTGCTAGCACGGGCTCTGTGGTGACTCTGATGCTTATATTTCTATACTGTATATTATTAGTGTCACATCCAAAAATACTTAAGAAAAGAAACCATAGGAGGAAACAATAAAGGAATATACATTTTGAAAGAAAGGGTTTTTTGTAGTTATAGGTGAACTACTTCAGAAAAAAGTATTTTCCCATTGCCCCGCACCTCTGCTCCAGAATGTAATCGATAGAATTTTGTGTGCATTCTGAATTTTTTTTTCATGTATCTCTGCATTCCCAGCAGAGACTATAGCCCCAAATCCTAGAAATGTCAACCTACAGCTTTCTTTTCTTTTTGGGGGCTGATCAAAAGCACTTTGAAATTAATAGCAAAAATTCCCATTGGTTTCAATGGACTTTGGATAAGACTCCTACATTTTGCAAACACAATAGGTTATATTAATTCTTATTAAATTCAAATAACTGCAACCAAATTGCGAGTGCTTATCCAAACAGAACTTAAACTCTGACCTTTTTGCAAGTAGCATGATTTTTTTTAGAGGCTTCAAATGATTTAAAATATTGCAGCTGAGAAGTTTCGCTGGTATTTTTCAGCAGCACCATGGACAGAATTATGGCTGTATTTTATATAGACTGGTCCTGGTCCAGCAAAGTACTTAAGCACATGCTTAATTTTAAGCACATGCATAGTCCCACTGAAACCAATTGAACTACTCACGTGCACCTTCTCCTGTGTGACCCAATCTGCCATATATCCGTCCTTTTCTTTTCATCCATTTTCTAGGAGGCCTATCAACCTTAATCCTGACGGCAGAAAAGGGCTAACTGTTAATGACTGAAAGTCATAAAGACAAAAAAATAAAATTTAAGAATGAAAAATAGTTGAATTAGCAAGATGTTCATTCCAATGCTTAACTGCGTCACTCCCATTCCATCATTTTAAAATGGCCGCTGTTTGGGGCAGGGACTTTATTCTCAAACCTGTCTGTAAAGTGCCTAGCATTCACTTGGCACACTAAAAAGTAAATTGTAGTAATAATAGCTGGAGAATCAGGATAAAGGTACCCGATGTGATTGGATAGTGACTGAGCTGTTGCCCTTTCCACGCCTTTTCAGGATGTGTAAGGAGGCACATTCTGTAATTGTATTCATAAAGCTGGATAAGATCATCATCCTTACTAGTGACTTATTCGTTTCTGAATTATATTCTGAGATGGAAGAAGTGCACAAGGCCTATCTGTATGCATTTACTCTTGTTGACTGCTTCTGTCAGTCTTAACAATATCAATCCTTTCTTACTTTATAGCAAATGTTATTGTATAATAATTCAGATGCACTTCCAACTCAAGAAGTTAAAACCTCTGTTCCAGAGTCAACCTTGTCTCTCTTAGCTTGTCAGATCTCATGTGGAGATAAAGGATTGACACCGTTAATGATGTTGACCATGTACTATTGGTAGAGTGTTCAAGGTCAATCATGATTTCCCTTTGTGTCTGTTGGGTGATGTACAGTAATGCACAATTGCACTGATGAGTTCACTGTTCTTGTAAGGCAGTGACCAATATTGAGCAGATTGTTGCAGAGCTGTTTGATCTTTCCACTGCTTTGCAATCAATACCACACTGCTGAAGAAAATAGCACTATGGTAAAGATTTATCTGCAAATGTAGTAAAACCATGCTTGACTTCCATATCTTCCCTTGTTCCCCAAAGGCAGCACATGTAAGAGATTTCCTGTGTTTTATGTTACTGACTGGAATGCATCATGAAATCAAACTAGCCTAAATTTGCAACCTGCTCTCTGTGTTAGTCATTAAGCAAAACTTTCTTTGTGTCTTGATTTGAGCTGCAGCCAACTGTTCGCTGGTGTTATGAACAATTTTCATACTAATGCTGTAAAAAAAACAACACCACCACAGATGGAAAACTGAAATTCTATCATTAGCTCACAATGTTGTGCCCTGCTATAGTATCATATATTACTATATGGTAATATATCACACTGGTTTCAGATCTCTAAACTGCTAATCAGTTGGACACATTCAAGGTACAGGACCTAATTCTGTAAATCTTTATTCTCATAAATAGTCCTACTTGATTAAGCCTCATCCAAAGGTTATTGAAAGTCAATGGAATATCTCCCATTAATTTCACAGGAGTTGGCTCAAGCCCTAAATCAATAGGACTATACATGTGAGTAAAGGTTTCTAGGATAAAGCCCAATGCTAGAGAATTCTGATTCATTATTCTGTCAATCTAATTTATCAGTTTTGATTTACTGTCTTCATCATCATGGTATGTGATCACCTAATGCTGTGGAGACAGTCTCCCAGTTTATGATGATGAGATGTTGAAAGCTGCTATTCTCACGCTGTTTGTGTCTCAAATATGTGTCATATCGGGCTACTGGGTACTTTAATCTCAATCTATCTCTGTTAGTTGTACCGCAGTTTTTATGGATGGTAAAAAGTCAGCAAGTTGTCTTTATTTTGAACCCAGCAGCATAGTATATAGTACGTAGCTACTGGTTCCACTGTAGTTCCAGGAGCATTGGGATAATATGTATATGAATGACTCAAAAATACATTACAGCAAGGAGTTTAAACTTTCATATTTGGTGGGTTATGTGAATGGAACTGGTGATTCCAATGTGGCTTTTAGGAAATAGGTGTTCTTATAATAGAAAACCTCTCAATAACTGCCATCAGTGGTGCCAGTGTCATCAGAGAGGCCAGTGACTGAATGGGCATGGGACTGAATTAATATTTTACTGGTTAGATATGGTTCCTCCAAGGTGTGGTTAAAGCATATTTGAAAGTTGGAATCTTGCAACGAAGTTGGAATGCCAGTGTGCGTCCTGTGGCTAAATAGAGAAAATTAGTCTTTAAGGCTGTTCATCCACACCTCTTACTTAAAGTACTGGGGTCACTTACAAAAATTGCACCTATAACCCTTTTGCCCAGCATTAAAATAATTTTCAACCATTAGACTAAGAGTTTAGCATCCATTGTGTAAATAAAAGAACAATTTGATTTTTTTTCTGTCAATAGCAAATTTGATTTTTCTGTCAATATCTGATAATATCAATTGTCCCTAGAAATAAGCTGAAAAGACGTAATGGACATATGAGCCATACCCCACCAAATGCAGAGATGCTAATCATTCCTCACAAAATGCAGAGATGCTATTTTGTTGTTTATCTACTTTCCATTTGTAATGCAGAGGCAGACTCAGCTGTTTTGATTTGTTGTGAATGACAAGGCAGGTAAATAACCTGGGAATATCATTGTCACATTAACATTCCAAAAGCTAAAAATATCCTATAATTATCCCTTTAATGATTCAGTCTCATTCTTCTAAACACTGAATGGGCTTGATTTACCTCCAACGGGTGCAGGAGTTTCAGTCTTGCACTTGAGAGGACATCTGCATGCCCAAAGGAACTCATCTCCTTGGGAGAAAAAACAGTGGTACTACTACCACCCTTGCTCAGGGTTTCGCCAAGAGGTAGCAGCCCCCTGGTGGAAAAAATCCTGGAAGTGGAGCACGTTTCCTGGGCACTCTAGCCCTTTTGTCTCCCAGACTATCACTGTGTGCAGTTTCTGGACTGTACCCCAATGGAATGGGAATGGCAGGCAACTTACACTGCTACACTCCCAACACCATACAGCCTTCCACTGCTGGGTGCCTGCAACTGTGATTCTGCAGCTCAGAATCTGATGGTGGGAATGAATTGGTCCCTAATGTTTGAACCAATTGCTCGACTCTCATCCAGCTGCTTTAGCTTAGGGTTTTCTCATTAATTTAGCTAGGAGTGTAACCAACATTTTGATCATCTTTTTTGGCAAGTTCTCATAAAAAGAATTATGACCGTCTTTAATACAAGGAGATTTTAAGAAGAAACATTTTCTTTCAATTCAGATAATTAAAAAATATTTGAAGACAATACAATCGAAATAATCATAAACAAACTGTGTTGATTGGCAGCCAAGACTAACAGTAAGAACCTAAGTCCATAAGAACAGACATACTGGGATAGATCAAAGGTCCATCTAGCCCAGTATCATGTATTCCGAAGGCAGCCAATGCCAGGTGCCCCAGAGGAAATGAATATGTAGAACGGGTCATCATTAAGTGATCCATCCCCTATCGCCCATTCCCAGCTTCTGGCAAACAGAGGCTAGAGACACCATCCCTGTCCATCCTGGCAAATAGCCATTGATGGACCTATCCTCCATGAACGTATCTAGTTCTTTTTTGAACTACCAGAAATCATTTAATAACATCATGTTGTTTTGAAGTTCTTGTTCCCAGCAATCAGCTGAATTATTTATCGTGCTTTACTTCAGGTGAAATTCCTTGGACTCTGACAAGTCTACTTGATCTTCCCATACAAAACAATATTACTAATGCATTAATCATATGAGACCAGGAATTGGGTGGATAGGTTGAGGACTAAGTATTTGGCTCTGGCATTGAATCTAGATATGCTCTTGATATCTCTTGAGCCTTTACAACCAGTTAAAATCAAGGTTATATCAAGTAAAACCAACTGACAATTAAAGGAATAGCCCCACTATGGCTTCTAAATGACAATCCTAATATTAAATCGGAAATGCCAAGCAGCAGCTAGTTGTATTTAACACTTTATATTAGTGCATCCAATTGAAACATTTAAGTAGATACACTGCAGTTATTGTATCATGGTCTTCAATTACATTAAACAGAAGCAATCTTTGCTCACTATGGTAAACTTCAGAGATATCTTTTTTCCTGCTCTTAGGTTGTTTGGCCAAATTCCAAAATGTCACCCACCCCTCCCCAGTAGATGCAACAATTGATTTTTGTAGTTTTAGATAAATAACCATTCCATTCACAAATCCTATAAAACAGTCATTTTGATTACTATCAATTTGGCAAATTGTTAAGGGCAACCAGTGTAAATATATGTATTACAAAGCATCTTTAAGTCACAAACTGCTATTACAAAATGCTTTACAGAGATGTATAGGTAGGCACTGTAGGCTAAGCTTCAAATATGCATGCCTATTGAGCATCTGTATAAGCGAGCAAGGGTTGCAAGTCGATTTTCATGTGCCAATGCAAAGTTTATAGTTGGTGCAGGACAGATATTCAAAAAAAGTAAATATAGACCTGCAGCTTTGCAAAACTAGATCTGTCTCTCATAAAATCTGGGCAGAGGTACAAAACTGGGTGTGCAAGTCAATTTGTCATAATAAATTACGCTTGGGCAAAAATGTCTTTGCAGACCAGGAATTCCAGATGAATAAGGCCCATTGCTCAACAAATAATAAATGACAGTATCACAAGGTTGAATCAGTGCCGATTTCAGTAGGAAATAAGAACACTAGATAAAAAGAAAAGGAAACCAGTGAAGGATAATAAATAAATTACATTTATTTTTTACAGAATCCATTGTGTAACAGCATATCTATCTGATTTGCAAGATACAATTAAAAATAAAAATAAGATCCAAATGATTTATGGAAACCAGAATGTTGGTGACAGAATGAGAACAGATTTAAGACAAATTATTACTAAAATATATATTTTGTATAAATTACAGCAAAAGGAAAATGATTTATGCTAATTATTCAATGATAACTCACTAAAGTACATTTGAGAAAGGAAAAGAGCAGGCCTAGTTTTTCCTTTATCCATTGAAAGAAATATAACTCTAATGCAAAGGGAGAAATATGACTGACACTTTAAGAGTGGTTATTATGAAAAGCAATATCGGTCAAATTGCAACTCGCACATAATTCAGCCAACCTTCTTTCACCATGAGATTTGCATTCCTTAAATTCAAAGCTTTATAGAAGGATGAAGCCTGCTCACAATTCATCTTTGCCACTATCTAAGAATTAAAAGGCTTCTTGGTGACAAAGAGCAAATTAATCATGTTTATGTGACAGCCATGACTGTTATAAAACAGATACTCTTACAACACTTGCCCTCTCTCTTCCCTCCCCCCCTTCTTCTTCAAAACCTATTGATCCTACAGTTCAGGTCCCTTGAGACTGAATGCTAGACCATGATTCTTTCAATAGGGAAATAAATATTTGGGGCAGATGCAGTAGGATTTCAGTGGTGCAAATGGACAAAATTTTGGTAACGACATATAGCCTTATTATGAGAGATGAAATCATAATGTAATTTCATATGCCCTTGATTGCTCCAGGTTAAAATTTTAGTCATTTCTAGGAAGACATACATATTTCATCCTTCATGTAGTTATTTATTTTCTTCGTATCTGAGGCTGAACCTCTGTTCTTTCAGATGGTAAAAAAGGGTGAGGAGAAGATTGGAAATCCCTGAACTAGGCCAGGTCAGAGAAGGCCCATCTGTTCTGATGTTACTACCATAACTAGGCTTAATAGAAGTGTAGGAATGGAATACTAAGGGCCTTGTACTTATAGACTGAGGTGAACTGACAAAACTATAAGAGCCAAACACGCAGGATTGTAACTCTTATACTTTGTCCGCAAGGCAATGTGTTGCTTCATGATATTGCAAAACAACCATCACTACTTTGCACCATGATATCATCACATATGATGGAGTCTCATGATCTGATGATATCTTCCTAGCCCTCAAATATTTCAGGACAATTTAAAGTCCTGCCAGCAAGTATACCTCCATTATAATTGAGATGGATAGCAACCGTACCATTTGATTGCACTCAATTTAGGTCAGGCAAACAAAATTAAAGGCAAATCTTGCAGTCCTTACCCACACAGAACTCCCATTATAGTTAGATTTTCTATCGTTGTTGAACAGGAACCTGCATGCAGATATCAGCATGTTGTGACAGTTGAAAAATGCTGACTCTTTATTGGTGACCACTATCATCCACAGTCACTGTGTGAGACTGAAAACTAATCATTTGTCCTTCTTGTCCTTTGCTCAACTCAACCAACAAAGTGGGTCAAAAAGGGGGGACAGGGTCGGGGAAACAGGTCATCACAGAAAACCAGATACTGGAAATGGAGCTCAGCTTTCAGGGGTAAATCAATTCTAACCAATATCAGCATCACACTTCACGGTGCATGTAATGAATATACTGAAGCTCTTGATGAAGAGTGAGTGTGTTATACCAGGTTAATGTCAGGAATAAAGATCCTTAAAGAGTCTTCTCCTTTCTACTTGGTGAAGCATTAAACTCCTTTTTCATCTGGGCATTGTTTTTCCTGTGCATGCCCATGCTGTTGTTTTGCAGCAATGGCAATAACAGCCAAAGTATCATTTATGGACCTTTTATAAATAAACATAGCTTGTCCTGACTTTAATGGCCACCATTAATGACATGTATCAGAGGGGTAGCCATGTTAGTCTGAATCTGTAAAAAGTAACAGAGGGTCCTGTGGCACCTTTAAGACTAACAGAAGTATAGGGAGCATAAGCTTTCGTGGGTAAGAACCTCACTTCTTCACTTGCATCTGAAGAAGTGAGGTTCTTACCCATGAAAGCTTATGCTCCCTATACTTCTGTTAGTCTTAAAGGTGCCACAGGATCCTCTGTTACTTATTAATGACATGCTGACCCAAGCTCAAAAGTTCCACCGAAGAACAACAGGAACAGCTGCATTATTGCTTAAATACACAGAGGATTTAACTCTGTTACTTTGTGATTTGTTTCTTTATAATCATCAGGGCCAAACTGCCTTTTGCACATCAGATGGCTGTTTTGCTGTAATGTTCAAATGGAGATTAGGAACAGGTTTCTTGGAGCAAAATGGACACAAAAGCTTTACTGAAGACTGTGGGGATGAGAAGGGGTGGAAAGAAGGGCTAGAGTAAGTCTGAAAATCTCTTTCTAAAGCTATCCTTAAGCTTTATGCCAGGAACTATATTAAATTCAAATTCTCTGCTCATAGTAGTAAAAATACTGCCTTCAGGCGCACATCTTATGGAAAAGAAATTCTCATCAAATCATAAGGGTTCCTGCCACTAAACTTTGAGACATACCTTGTTATTGAAGATATTAGAAGGGAGTCAATTTGATATTCAGAGTGTTTAAAATGGATCTTTTAAAATGGTAGAGACCATTTAAAGTTCAATGTGTCTTTAATATAAAAGCCAGCTTATTTTTCCCCTGCACAGGGAGAAGCAGTGTAGTCCTACTCTTCATCTAAGGAGATATTATAGGTCTTCTGATCCATGAAGTGTAATCAACAACCCATTACATGACTGCTAGTTATGGCTGGATCTTAGTGAGAGACTGTGTGGTAGCACTTGGCAACACAAGCTGTGTTTAATTTTTTTTGGTGCTAGAGTGGCAGGGAGAACCTCAGGGGCTTCTTTGCAGTCAGCAAACAGAAACCTCTTTATTAATTACAACCAACTCCTGATTCGTCTTTTCCATGAGGAACACTTCAATCTTTAAATAAACTGTAAAACAGCCCTGATAATTTAGGGATGGTATCAAGCCATTCTCACTTGGTTTTTCCGCCACCACTCCCCAGCTAGATTTCCAAATAACTCATTGGACCTAACTGAAGTCAGAATTTCAAAATTAACTGTGCCAGGAGGCTAAGAATTTTTATTTGAAAGCAGGATGTACTTAATAGTGTTGACACACATGAGATTCTGCAGTGTCTGCAGCTATTCCTGGTAATTTAAGGATCATTCCGCTAAAGAGCGCTGAAAATCATCCGCTCGATTATTCCAGTATTTTTCATGCATTCTTTCAAAAATGAATGCAAATAGTGAATGAACTAGGTGTTGTCTGGAATGTGATATTAAAGTTGAGAATTATGCAAGAGTATGGAGGAAAGAGAAATAGAAGAGATGAGGGCATGAATCAAATAGTGTCTTTGTCGGGCATAAAGGAAACTTTAGGACATTGGGTTCTTGGATCTGAAGAGGCCCCAGGAGCTGGGATAGTTTTCTTCCTCACTTTTTTTCCCTTTGTATATTCCTAGTCAAGGAAAATTGCGTGTCTTTTCAATGACAAGTACTTGTCCGTGACACACCACAAAGTCTTTTCAAGTCTGATGAAGGCTCTTGTTTTTAGTGCCAAATACAAAGTATGATTGAGTTGGCTGATGACTTACCCTTACAAAACCCATTCTCTTCACAGTTTTTCCGAACAAACCATTTTTTGTTTGTTTCCAGAGTTAGAGCAATTCTCATAAAGTAGAGAAGCAATAGGGAACACATGAGTGAGAGGAAATATTGTTTCTATTACCAGGGGTGTGACAGACAGAACCCCTTTAAAATTTATAATATGCAAATACGTGAGAAGAATTCAGATACATTGTTCTCAGGAAATTGTCCTCATACAGCTCTCTGCTAGCTCAGTGGTCCTTGTCGCTCTCTTGGTCTCTTCCTCCCTCAAGCAGATCCATGTCTTTTCTCTTGTTAGTTCCTGAGCTCTGACCATATGTACCATGCACATCACTCTTCTGCATCAAAACCCTCCTCAGAATTCACTTCTTTCCATTGCTGAACTTTTTATAAAGGAAAACGAAGAGGACCCAGGGAATTATAGACTAGTCAACCTAACTTTGATACCTGAAGGTACTGGAACAAATTTGTAAGCATCTAAAGGATAATAGGGTTATAAGGAATAGCCAGTATGGATCTGTGGATGACACCAAACTGGAAGGAGTTGCAAGCACTTTGGCAGACAGGATTAGAATTAGAATTAGAAAAGGACCTTGACAGATTGGAGAATTGGTCTGAAATGAACAAGATGAAATTCAGTAAAGACAAGTGCAAAGTACTTGGAAAAATCAGATGCAAAGCTACAAAATGAGGAATAGCTGGCTAGATGGTAGAACTGCTTGCAGGTCTAGTGGCTCACAAATTGGATGTGAGTCAACGTTGTGATGGAGTTGCAAAAAAGGCTAATATCATTCTGCGGTGTATTAACAGGAGTGTTGGCTGCAAGACATGGGAGGTAATTGTTCTGCTCTATTTGGCACTAGTGAGGTCTCAGCTGGAATACTGTGTCCAATTCTGGGTGCCATATTTTAGGAAAGATACTGATAAATTGGAGAGAGTCCAGCAGAAAGCAACAAAAATAAAAGGTTTAGAAAACCTGATCTATGAGTAAAGTTTAAAAAAAACTGGGCATGTTTACTCTTCAAATATGGTAAAGGCTGTTATAAAGAGGGGCTTGATCAATTGTTCTTCATGTCTACTGATGATAGGATAAGAAGTAAGTGACTTAATTTGCAGCAAGGGAGATTTAGGTTAGATAATAGGAAAAACTTTCTAACTGTATGAGTAGTTTCCCTCTGGAATAGGCTCCCAAGGGAGGTTGAGGAATCTACATCACTGGAGGTTTTTGAAAAGGGGTTGGATAAACACCTGTCAGGAATGGTCTAGGTTTACTGGGTCCTGCCTCAGCACAGAGGCTGGACCTGATTACTTCTCAAAGTCCCTTCCAGCCCTATATTTCTGCGATTTCTATGATCTACCCCAGCCCACATTCTGGACAGGGTATCAAAACTTTTAATGTATTTAAAACCCAGGCACTAGCAAAATGCATCCATCACACATCAGTCTCAGAACTGTCACTGATGTAATCTGTTTTCCCCAGCCCCCATTCCCACTCCCTCTTTCTTTATTGACAAACCTTGCCATTGCGTGTGTAATTTTTTAAGTTCTACACCAGTCTTGCAATGAGCACTGTGCAGGCAGACATCTGAATCTCTGTGGAGGTCATGGGAGGATTCGGACCCTAGTGATTAACTTTTTTTTTTAAAAGATAAACAGGATTGTTGATAGTACATGTTTCCCTCCCATAAGCAGTTAAAAAGAGTTGCTAGAAACACAAGGTAAGGAAACCTAGCAGAGCCAAGACAGCATAAATTATGAGGTACAATAAGTGTATACATACTGTTAGGTTCCTGCCTTGAGTAGCTGTCATTGTTCATTTATCTGCAAAACACCAAGCACACCTATGGTGTTAGAGACACTATGTAATATTGATAGTCTGAGTTGTAGACAATTTGACTGAGCTACCAAACTGTCCTCTGTTTAGTCGGTGCTACACAACTGTACTCTGCACCATCTTATTTAGTACTGTGTTACATTAGCTTGAAAGTACCAGAAGATGAGCCATTTTTCAAGGTGTTTTGATGATTCTCAGATGTTGGAAGGATAACTTACTAGGGGCATTCAGTCATGAATTTTCTCTGCAGATAGGGACTATTTAGCTCAGACTTGTTAGTTTACTCTTCTACCCTCACCATTGAAATCAGCTGGAGTTTTGCCATTGATTCAGTGGTGCATGACTTGGCCCTTAATATTGCAATAAACCTGATGTTTCTAATTGGGCATTGGTGTTAACTCCCAGAGCAACTTCCAGCCCAGGAAAGGGAAGTATGGTTTGAGGTCACGGGGACTTGGTTCAGGAGGGAGCAGGAACAGGAGGCAGAATCCTTCTTGCTGGCTGTGGAGAAGAGCCCAAGCAGCTATGAGCTGGGACTGAAGGGCTGGGAACCAGGCTAGCAAGAAGCTACTCACTGGCAAAGGGGCTGGTGGCAGCTGTTCCTGGTGGATAGCCAGGAGGGGCGTGCAAATGGGGTGGCTTTGTGGATGGGCCTGAATGAGGCTGAAGGACAGGATTCAGGCTGTGGAATCTACAGGCCAGTGCATAGTTGCCCTTATATAGGGGTGGCCTAGAGTGAGAAGAATTCCCATCTTCATAGCTCTATGAGGGATGGAATTGGGTGATGGCCTGTGACCTGTTTTGTGTGTGTGTGTTGAGTTTTTTTGCAACTTAAAGCAATCTTGCCTAGGGTAATTGTATTGTTTATTTATGGCAGCCCTAGTAAAGCAACAAAGGCCTAGTAAAGGGCCTTTGTTATTCATCTGACTTTAAGTGTTTATGTGGATCCACCAATGGCAACTGCCCAATCTCCCAACTGCCCAAAGGCCCTACCATTTGGGGAGCCTACAGCACTTGCCTTTGGGCATGTGGTACACCCAATATGCTATTAGACATCTAGAGGACTGGTGTACCACAGTACTCACAGTGACTCCCTGTGGTGGGAGTTAGTTACAATATTTCTGTGTTGCACTGCTTTTTATTGAAAGGAAGGGAATACAGGGGAGACCAAATGATGGGCCTACTTTCTTTATAATGTGCCTCACACCGTGAATATGATCCTCCAGATGGTTACAAATTGGTGTAAAGGTTGAAAAACCCTGATCTTGCAGTCTGATCTATGCAGGGGGACCCACCTCCACTGACCAGCATGGGGACAGCTGGTTGGGTGTTTTCTGTTGGGACCCTGGGCCTTTGGAACTTGCTTCTCCCCTTGGACTGTTAACAACTCAAGCTTGTTAGCTTTCAGAGCATTCTCCATGGTCCATCTTTTCTCCTTTGTTGCTAGGTAGGGCTGGCCAGCAATGGTGTGGGGATTATGTGGGATGGTTAATTAACTTTTATTATATTTGTTGCTGAAGGTTTATTTGATTTGATATGAGTAATCGATTGGGTTGGTTTGAGTATACGTGCCCAGGTCATTGGCTGGCTCTTTAATAGTAAACTAGCAAAATAAATAAACCCACACAAACAATTACCAGATAACTAACTAAATAGGACTGCCTACAGATTTCCTGTCCCATGGAAATCAGTGGGGCTTCAGATGTGTGCAGGGAGATGCCCACTCATGTGACATTGCAAGACAGATGCCCCCAAAAGGAAAGCAAATAGTTAAAATGTACATCTGAGCAATTCAGAAATACTACAAAATCAGAGAAAACAAAGAAATAAGAAGCAGAGTAAGCATCAAAGGTGATGAAGAATATAAAAAAATTAACTAAAGACCATGGTAAAAAAAGACAGAATGAAATGATGTTCAAGGAGCGAAGAGCAAAAAAGAAAGAGGATAGCTGGGGTTAACCTACAGAAAGTTGCTTACAAGAAAGAACTACCAGGGAGAAACTGGGAGGGAAGTAGCAGGAAAGGGGGGGGGGGAAGGGCAAAGGAGAGACGTTGAACATTTTAAAAAAAATAATGGAGGCTACATGAGCCAGGAGCACAAGTTCCAATTTTAAAACCTTTTGAATTATTAGCACAAGAAGTCGTGTGTGTGTGTGTGTGTGTATTTCCTATTGTTCATAATGCATTAGAAAAGGTGCCAGTATTTTCTTTATCAACTCGAGATTGGATCTTAGTCCTAGAAATACAAGAAGCCTTCTGTAGCCCCACTCTTTAACTGGGGAAATACTGATTTGTATTAATTTTGAAAAAATAATTGCTGAAAATGTGTCAAGCTGAGGTGACATTTTCAAGAACATGGATTTACAATGCAGTAGGTTCATAGATGGGTTGAAAACAATAGGGGAGGAATATAATCCACACATCTCTTAAAGGAATACTAATGTGAATATTATTTCTGCATGCAGCAGATAATACAAAAAGGCTTGGTGAGCATAAATCTTAAATAAAGAAGACAATGAGGATTTATTAATTGGGCCCTTAACAATTATAACTATAAAATAGATACTAGCATTCTTCTTTGCAGAAACACTGGTTGCTTTGAAACCTGAACATTTTTTGGAGCCTTTGAATAGTTCATGCAAACTGCAAACAGATGCCAATTAGTCAATTAGATTCATTACAGACAGAGAGATTTATCCTGCTTCTGTTCTTCTAAACCTAGCTTTAACTTCATTTTAAACCTTTTAAATTAAAAAGATATCAAATAGTTTAGGATTATGTGATGAACAGATGCCAATGTCATATAACTTCCAATTTGCTCTGTTCATTCTTTAGTAATAAAAGGCAAAAGCTATAGCTGATTTATTAAGCAGTCTAATATTGGGGAACTCCAGGAACACATGGGATCAGTTTAGGTCAGGATCAAAACCCCATAATTTAGCTGAATAGTAGCTTCCAAACCAAACTCACATTTATTCATAATGTATTTATAGTGCAGTTACAATGTGTCATTTATTCACTCATTTAAGGCTATTCCCGAATCTAATCTGGTATCAACTTTCCACTTATGTCAATGGGATGTCTGCACATGGACGTGGGCTGTGTAACAGGGTGTCTTGCTTCATGGGCTGGAGAGCCTGGGGCTAAGCTACCCCTGATTTCAGGATGAGCTCTACCTGAGTAGCATTAGGTAATTCCCTATAAAAGAGCAGCAGGTGGGTGTAGTTGGGGCAGGAGGAGGCTGTGATACTGTTCAGGAAACAGCAGCCTGAGGCGCTGCAGCTGGCTTGGAGATATTGCTGCAGAGAGAAGTTTGGCTCTGGAAGAGACACTGAACTGTAACCCAGTGCTGAGAAAGAAAGGCTGGAAAACTCTCAACTAAATGGGGAGTGATACTGAACTGGGGTTGGGCCCTGGTGGACCGGTGTGTACTTAATGACAGGATAAATTGGACCCTAGGTGGGGAACATTTTAATTTCCTTTGGACTGTTGAGCATTTAAGGTACCCTGAAGAAGGGGGGGAAATAGAGGCATGGCACTGCAGAGGCACTCTGGCTACAAGGGGGTGGATGGGAGGCAGTCAACTGTGTTACTGCTGGCTCTCTTAACTCCTTCCTATCAGGGAGGGAAGTGGCAGTGGTTCAATGGCAGAGAGCTAGATGAAGGAGACACTGCACCACTCGTGACAACAGGAGACCCACATTTTTCTCTTGCAACTTCTACAGGATCATCAGGTGGTGTTGCGGGTGACCCAGCAGAATCAGCAGCTGTGGTAGGGGCCCACTGCCATCAGCAGATGAGGTATGCCCTGGGTTTCTGTTTGGGGAGGTGGGTGGCAGCTTGTTCCTGGGAGGGGTTGGTCTCTTCAGAAACCGAGGAAAGTGGAAGGATGGACCAGGAGGGGAAGGAGAAGATTGTTTTAAGTGTGAAAAGGTCAGGTACAAAGGCAAGTCTGCCTCTTGAAGAAACAAGTGGGGAGAGTTATGCAGGCCAATGGTGTCACTAGAGATGGACACAATAGTAGTGAAGTGTGTGGAATTCTTACTGCCAACATTGAAAAGTGCTGTGATGTTTGTAAAATGTTTGGCAATGGAAAATTTCAACCTATTTAGAGTGTTGAATCTGGTTTTGAAATATTGCCTCTTCAGAAGAGAGATTTTACAAACTCTAACTTGCCAAGTGTGCCTGTTACCATAAACAGACCCAATCAGGTAGTAGTGATATTAATGGGAACACTCTATTTAGTTGATGTTCACTGGGAAAATCGGAGACATTTTCTGTAACTTTTTCTTAAAAAACAAACAAAAAAAAACAACAACCCCGAAACAACAACTCTTCTCCTTGGGTACTGAAAACATTAAGATGCTATTGAGATAGTTAATTCTAAAACTGGGATAACATGATGCTGGACAGGCAAATATAAGAATGAAGTCGGTGGTGACCAACCTTCTATGGGCCAAATTGTGATATCTGTACTTTGAGTAGTACTACCTTATTGCACAAATAGCCCCACTGACTTCAATGGAGGTGTGGTTGAGTGTATGAAAGTATCATACCTGGCCTTGCATATATCTGTCACTTTTTTTCATTTTGAATCTCAGCTAGAATTTTCACACTCAGTTCACACAATTGAAGTTGTGGAGATTAAAATCAATATCTACCAGTACATCAAATTTTCAGGACTTCTAATATGTCCATCTCATTTTTGTGTCCCCCAGTTAATCTTTTTTTTCATTTTTTCTCTCTCTCTCTCATCCTCTGATTATGACCACTTCACATTGTGCTATCTATGCTGATTCCTCCCCCTCCCCCCCCCCCCCCCCCCCCCCGTTGAAGGAAATGGTACTAGAAATGTTCACAGTTCACTCATACTTCACATTTACTTCCTGATCCTTCTTTTTACAATTTAGTGGTATCAGCAATATAGGCTTCCCTTAATGTTTATGTTGTCAGTAATTAAGGACAAATGGAAACGCTAAACTTAAAATTTCTCTCATTGGAGATTTCCAGCTGCATGCTGTAAATTCAAGTTTAAATTCTCTCCAAGGATTGAATTAGGCCATAGGGTTTAAGAGTAATACTGGTTATGATATAAAGTGCCAATATTTACTATACCACACTGTAATATCAGAGATTGCATTATCTGTTTTAAATGTAAGCTGTCCATACTCACTAGGAAACACTGTTGTATCTTGAATTCTACTGTGGTAAATGTGAGCAAATGCTGATCCTTTATTAGGAACCATTGCAAGGCAATTTAAAAAGTCACTTATGCACTTCAGACCAGATTTTTAAAGGTATGTAGCTATCTAAAGATGCTGATAGGCACCTTGTTGCTTTTGAAATTAATAGCAGGTGCTTATCTACCTCTTTAGATGCTTAAATGCCATTAATAATCTGATCCCTAGGAGCCTAAATTTAATAATTTTTTTTCAATTGTGTATAAATCACTTTTTGAAAAGGGGACTTTGGCCCGTCAGTCACTTAGATGCTTTTGAAAATTTTACCCTAGGCCCATAAAGCAATGTTAGTTGCTTATAAAAACATGAGTGGGATGAACCTGCAGAGCTGTCAAAAAAAGAAGTTTGTCCTCATAAGTTTCCAAAACACTAATTTCGCTCTAAATTCGTATTTAATACAGTGATCTTGTAAACGTTTGTGGTGAACCTGTGTTTACTGTGATTGGGACGTTCTTCCAATATACTTTTCTGTGGGTGGCTTGTTTGTTTTGTTTGTCACTTGCTGGTTACTCTGGAAAGTGAAGCTGTTTGGGATCTATAATGGATTTTGGCATGAGATGGAGCAGAGCAAACTCAAAACATTGTTACTTAAAAATAGCTATGAATGTACGGCATTAAAGGCAGGAGCGAGATCTTTGAAAGGTTTAAACAATTATTTGCAGTGCTGAGAGCACTGGTATGTGTTATATTATACGGCCGTTGTACTCATCAGTTTTCTCGAAGTATGCAGTTCATAACCCAAACCAAATGTCAGATTCGCAGGTCAGCAGACTGAAACCACAACACCTTTGTGAATTGAAGTTGTTCCCTCTTCCATCCCCAATAATTAGCCTAGGCTCCTCATAACTGATATTCACAAGGCTCTCACATGCACTTCTCTAATTTTGCCTTTGTAATTTACTACTAGATGGCTAAAATAAAATGTGAGAGATGAAGGGCCAGAGAAAATCTCTTGTAGTGGAAATGATTATTTCTGCTTACTGTAATGAAGGCAGAAATTGCTGGAGGAGTAACACCATTGTCTCTGTCTCTCTCCAGATTTTCACTGTAAATAACTTCATTTAAGACCGCAGAGTGACTCTGGATTGAAAGTAATGCAACTGAGGTCAGAATCTGGCCCAGTACTTCTACTGCGTCAAGAATCAGATTATGGTAATACTATGCAAGTGAGCAAATAGCAAATCATATTTGGATAAACCACCTTATTCACCATTAGCTCATAGTCTTGTATGATATAGTTTACATGCAAATGTTTGCTCTGATATCCTTTTACATCAGTGCCAGCAAAACCCTCTGCATTTCCTTCTGGTCAGGGCCGGCTCTAACTTTTTTGCCGCCCCAAGCAAAAACAAAAACAAAAAACGAGTGCCGCCCTGCCAAACCAAAAAAAAAACCCCTGAGCACCGCCCCGCTGAAACAAAACAAAAAAACCGGAGCACTGCCCCACTACCCCAAGATTGGCTGCCCCTAAAGGTGCAGCCCCAAACACGTGCTTGGTCGGCTGGTGCCTGGAGACGGCCCTGCTTCTGGTGTCCAGCTGGCCTTCTGTCTAAAGCTGCTGCTCTTTGATCTCCCTCCTTTATGTTTACTGTTTTTAGCTCATTAGCTGGTTGCCTATCTTTTCTCAACAGCTCGATGAAGAGACTTGTGTAAATATACAGTGTTCCCTTGATTGACTTGAAAATGCATTTCAGTTTTGTGCTAAGAATGGCTAAAGAAACAGGCGTGGTCTGGTGGCTTTCATGGGCTGATCATCGTTCACACAGGATGTGTTCAGAATAAAACATGTATATCTTGAGACTCCTGCCTGGACTTCGTGTTTTAAACAAGGAAAACCTGAAACAGACCCTGTGATGAAGCTGTAAGTGAAATATACATGAGCCTGAGTTAGAAATTTCTACAATTGCCTCAAAAATAAACAATCCCCTACAGGTCAGGAATCATTATTCAAACCACCAAAAAAAGAAATCCCACAAGTTTGTGCAGTTGAACAAGTACTGTTCCATCAGGGCTAGAGTGAAAGAGGAACATCAGAAACACATGAATGATGAGACTAGATATGAGAGCAGTAATAAGCAACATATTTTTTCGCCGCCAGTGCTGTAGCTACTCTTTCTGCTGGATTGCTTATCAATTCATCCAAAGTAAAGCACCTATTATGTTGTGTGAATGGTAGATGGAATGTTAGTGGCACAAATGAAGGTGTCTGATCTGATATTTGTTAGCTAGGCAGAAGGGAAAGATTTTTTTTGAGTGGAAGTGAGGAAAAGGTGGATGGTAATTTGGCAATTTGGCAATTACTAAGCATAGGAAAAGATCAATGACTTGATCACTCTCTAACATATTTAGATTTTCAGATACAGCCACTGTGACTTCTCTTTGGATTTATTATCTTTGTTCACCAATAAGGGTAGGGGAAGAGGAGATTAATTTGCCTAAAATTATACAGGCACTGGTGCTATTTATAATCAGTGCCTTCATACTTAAGACTTGCTGCAAGGGTGACTTCCTCATTTTCCCTACATAATCATTTTGCGTTTTTAACTCATTCTGTGCTGGGAGAGGTGGAAAGACAATAGGCCCTTGGAGTTCTAATTGTCAGCCATCACTATACTATGGTCCGATTGCTAGAGGGGACAGTACCTCAGGGATGCTTTGACATAGCCAAAGAGAAATATCGTCAGCAATATCAGAACCCCTCTACCTCAGTTTTGCTCAGTGTTATGGAATTGCAGGCCCTGTGCATGTGGAATCCACAGTAGAACATGGTCATTAATGCTCTCTTTTTCTGGTTGATTTAATCAGTGTCCTTTTCTGCAAGTTTTGGTCTGAACTTAGCTGTGGGAAGGAGCTATGAATTTGAGCAGTCAAGGAAAAGATCACCTACCTGTAAATACTCAAAAAAAAATAAATCAAAGTAATATAATTGATAGTTTTTGATCTGTCTAGTAAATTAGTCCCCTCCCCCCAAAGTCCATGTCTTCCTCTCACCCAACTACATCCCATGAACACTCCTTAGAAATATAAAAGCAATCTCTTTAAGTTTTTAAATTTTAGTTGGTTTTTCCTCCATTGCCAGGAACATGAAGTTACCTATCTTAAAGTGCAAGACCAAGTGGATGCTAGATGTCACTAGAGCTGTGTGAAATTTTCATAATGAAACACCAAACTAAGCATCTTTCTTTGAAATTTAAGCCTGAAACCAAAAACAACTGAAACTCACTGGATCTTTTGCCATATTTACTTGTTCTCTAGCTTCCAGAGACAGAAAGAGGATTTGATTAAAAGTTCACCCCCAGGGGCCCAAGTTTTGTCACCAAGGTTTTCTTCTTTATGAAACAATGCAACTCAGCGGTTTTGCAACACCGCCAACTAAATTTGTCAGTTTTGCCCAAGTTTTACATGTTTTTTTGGAGTTGGGTGAACTAGAATCTCAGTTGTCACAAATCCATGTGAATTAACTTTTGGTGGAGGTGCTGAAACTCAAGAATATGGAATTGAAGCAGGTTTTACACATCACTAAGTTACAGAGAGAGCCAGGGTAATAAATCAGTTACTTGAAGAATTCATATAATACTATTTAATCTTAGAAATGTAGGGTTGGAAGATACCTCAAGAGGTCATCTACTCTAACCCTTTGTGCAGAGGCAGGATTAAGTATAGCTGGACCATAACATTCATGCTCCCAAAAGACATTTAATATAAACTTGTTAAACTTCAGTTAATATTTTAATAATCAGTGTCTAATGTAGTTATAAAACTAAATTATCTGCACAGGCAAAGGGCAAAATCCCTCTCTCTGTTTTTGAGGATTTGAAAATTAATGAATATTTTTTAAATTTTAAAATCATGGGGTGATAGAAAATCCAATTCCTGCAAAATCTGACTTAGGCTGGTATTCCTATTGACTGACTGGACTTGCTCATGTGAGTAAGAACTGTTCATACCAGCAAGTATCTGCAGGAGCAGGCACACACTGTGTATGACCTACCTGACCATCCAAAAAGAGTCACTTACTAAAAACATTCACTCCGGAGTGGAAATATCCCAGATGGTCTGTTGCTAAAATAAACTCTAGAACTAGGTTGATGACAGTTGTTTTGCCTGAAGCAGAATAAATACAGAACTTAGCCAAGCAAAGTGATCTACTGATTGGAAAAGGTCAATGAAGGTGAACAGAAGAAACTACTGTAGCAATAATTCCTGTTTCCGTGTTTAATAGTTGGAAAGAACTGGAGAATTTCTGTGACATGTCTAGCATTGGCCACTATCAGAAGGTAGAATACTGGACTAGGTGGACCAATGGTCCGACGCAGTATGGCCATTCTTATGTTAATAAATTATCTGTTTTCTGCTCCCTCCAAGCAATCTGTATTCCCTTGCTGTTCAAACTGTCTGCTTACAATTATTAGAGCCTTTGAATCGGGGTAGCCGTGTTAGTCTGTATCCACAAAAACAACAAGGAGTCTGGTGGCACCTTAAAGACTGCCAGATATTGGGCATAAACTTGCATCTGAAGAAGTGGCTTTTTTACCCACAAAAGCTTAGTCTTTAAGGTGCCACCGGACTCCTCATTATAATAATTCTAAAACATAGAGGTGGACAGTCTTGACACATTCCCTTCCTCTGGCCAGAGTCATTGCCCTCTACCAGTGTCCTTGACTGAGGTTTACAGGGTGATGTGAAACAACCAGTTTTCTTCGGTGATATAGAAAATGACCATTGAGCCTCATTGAATAGCTTTTCAGCATTAAGAGATAGTAATATAGAACAAGATTTATTTAGCCAGACTTATTGATTAACATTAAGTATTCATCTCAGGTAGCCTGAGGAGTCATGCCACTTCATATAACTGACTGATTTGTTTTCTTTGGCTATTTTTTTTATTTTAAAACTCAACTATTTCTAAGGTATTAATTTAAATAACATGGCTTCTTTAACGGATCCAATTTTATCTGGTTCAAAAAAATGAAATAGTGGCCTCATTTAAGATGGAGAGTGAATCACCTAATAAAACCATAGAAATTTAAGTTTGAAACTGTACTGGCCAGTGGAAGGTAGTACGTGCTGGTGCTGGCACTGAACCTGCCATTCCCATGTGCATTCCTCAGCTGTCAGTCAGGGAGACCTTATCCCCATTCTGGAATACCTCTACCCAATGTCACTCTCCACTGCCACCCTAAAGCCTTGGCCTCTGAAGGGATGTGGTACTAGATGGTCGGAGTAGAACTGTAGTCATTACCTCCTACATCTGGATTTGACTCAGCAGATCAGAGTTCTGCTGGCACACTCAGTTTGAGGGGCAGGACTGGCCCTCAAAAATATTGTCTTCATTCTGGAACCCACGAGGAGGACAGCGCACTCTGCTTCAGAAGCAGCTGTGGCAGGCAAAATACACAACCCCCCCACTACCAAAAGACTCCAAGCCTCAAGCTAACTTCTTGATTTGTAGGAGTGTTTTAGTTTGCCATGTGACTGACCTTTCAGGACATCTTCTTTCAACTTTCATGGTAAAAGTGAGAAAATAAAGCAGGGAATCATGAGACTCACTCATTCCCACCGGATTTCCCAATAGTTGTAATCCTCTCCTTTTTTGGTCAAACTTTTAGCTTGACTTTTCTTCTACATGCATGAAGCTTTAGTTCTGATGTACTTTGAAGCATTCAGGATTTAGCTGTACCTCTGACTGGGCTAGGCCTTCCCCTGTAACTGTTGCCTTCCAGTCCCATGGTTCCCCATATGTACAGTAGCTGAGTTGCAATCCATCAGGGCCACACAGCGTGATGCCCAAATTGGTAACAGCATATGTCTCAGACATTCATTAGCCCCTGTTATGAGATCATTTTTGCCATTTTTCAATCAGGCCTTCTGCTTGAAATTAGCCAAATCTTTATGTGGCAGTGAAAATCTAACACCTGGCATTTGGAGCTTATTACAAATCTGCTACATACTTAACAGCCAGAGTTTTAAACAAGCTTGCATGCCAGTTGGAGTGCTGCTTTCATGATATATTTTTAACTTGATTTAGGATCAAACAAGACTTAACACATCAGAGGCTTGAGCCACCAGAGTAAGAAGAGACTGAAATATAGGTCCTGCCTAAATTCTGTGCTCTCATTTAAAAATCTTAAGAATAAGAATGAATTTGAGGGCTGTTACATTTAAACAGTAAAGCACACCCCCACTGCAATTTTATCTATTGTTGTCATTGATACTATAGTCACTTCCTGAAGCAGATTAGTTTGAAAACAAATCCCAAACTTGCCAAGGTTGAAACTAACTCTTCAATGTGATAAGCCTATTGGCTCAACTACAGCATAATACCCCTAATATAAGAGGTTTAACCTTAAGGCAGTGTGGCATAGTGGAATAGACAAGGACTCAGCAGTCTTGGATTCTATTTCTGGCTTTGCCACTGGCCTTTCGGGACCTTGGGCAAGTCACTTCGCTACTCTGCCTCAGTTTCCCCACCTGTAAAATGAGGCTAATGATATTTATCTCCTTTTGTAAAGTGATTTGAGATCTATCCGTGAGGAACTCCTTTACAAGAGCGGCATTATTAATCAGTTCAGTATATTAAACTTTCTTGTCTGAAGATGCAGTTAGCCTGGCTTCATTTGCCTTGTATCATTTGGCTTGGCCCACCTGAAATGGTCCCCCTCCTTACAGGACCCCCCCCAAAGTCCCTGTAACAAGCTTCATATTAGCTTTTTATTTTATTTTATTTTTAAACCAACTTTTTGGGAGAGGCCTAGTCTTTCTACACCACTCTCGATATCCACAGGGATTGAGCACCACACTAACTGAGAATACTCCGTGGGAACTCAGAAGGGGTTCTTCCATCGCTGTACTAAGGCCACTTCTCTGAAAGGCAGTAGCTAGGGCAACAGAAGAATGGGGCTCAGGTCGGCTTAACACCCCTGAGCGATGTATGTAGGGCCACCTAACTTTCTAGGATAGACTCAGATAAGGCATAGGAAGAAAGAAACTGAACTCTTACTCAACAAAGGTCTTTAAGCAAATAGTATTTGTAACACAGAAATGTGGGGGGAGGGGCAAAGGAAATAAAAAGCCCTGGGAGCAGAATCTCAGCTAGTGTAAACTATCAGAACTTCACTGATGTCAACTAAGCTATGAACATTTACACCAGCTGAGGATCTGTCCCAATTATATAATTGATTCAAAATGTTTTTAACTATTACATCAGACACAAGCAGCTATTTGGGTGTGGCTCCAGAATAAGAGAGCTATGTATGTAAGGTTGAGGATTCTTTTGCACCTTTTTGATAAGGGGCTTCTATTTATAGAAAGTTTTTACTTTTAAATAAGTTTATTTTTAGTGTGTGCATGTGTGTGTGTTCTCTTCTCTTCCACCCCCCTCCAGCCATAAATCCACATTCTATATTCTCACTGATCACTTCCTAGGCTGAGGTTTGAAGGTGGGCTTCCCATAGTGCTTTTCAGCTAAGAAATAATAGCTTTGAATTTGGGCCATTAGATTTCAGTGGGATTTACTCATGCTTAAAGTACCTTGCTGAAATAGGGCCTACATTAGAGAACACAGGAGATGTGCTTCACTGTTCTTGTATTCCCGGAATTGAATACACAGGAAACAGTCTAACTCTAATGTGAGTTAGTCTTGTTAGTTAAACTGTATCCCTTACATTAAAATATATATTTCAATTTATTTTTTTTATTTAAAAAAAATGAGGGATTGGTGAGCCTCAAACAGATCAGTGGTTGAGTTCAGATCCTCTTTGCTCTGAAAACTGGGCTGGAAAACTCTGACAATTTCCCCCTAAGATTTGATTGGGCTGCAAATACCTTAAAAGTGTGTTTTATAATATTTTGGCATTCCACTTCTGTTTCAAACTGGAACCAATAAGTTAGGAGCACAAATGTCTTTAAAATGTTTGCCCCACTTTTTCCAAACTCATAACGTTGAGTTCAGTTCGAGACACACAAAATCTGAGGCTAGCTTTTACTGGAGTCAGTTCACATATCCCAGATCTTTCCTTTCCTTGCTCACCCTCTCTTTTGCTCACAGCTGACCCCTTTAAACAGCAAACCTTGAGTGAAATGTGAGATTCCCTAAAGACCTATGACCACATTCTACTGTTACATCAGGGCAGCTCCACTGCAGAGTCTGTGGAGTTGTCTGAGCAGAATTTATTCCACAATATTTTCTTCAATTAAATTTAATTGAAGGAAAAAAAAGAGACCGGAACTGGCTTAATTTTTCATTGCTAGTAAAGTCTATAATCCTGGCAGCAGTGGCTAAAAACTGGCTGCTCTATAGAAAATAGAAACCGTTCCTTTCACTGGCATAGCTGCCTTGCTACCCACTGCTGCCAAAAATCACAACTC
The DNA here is from genome assembly GCF_011386835.1 of Chrysemys picta bellii. Lineage (NCBI taxonomy): Eukaryota > Metazoa > Chordata > Testudines > Emydidae > Chrysemys > Chrysemys picta. The sequence goes on from NC_088795.1 coordinate 41,217,696, forward strand.
CCTCTTCAAAGAGAATACCCAATGAATCACAGAATCTAATGCTTCAATTTATTTGTATTATAAGAGCTAAAGCTAGCTTTGGAGCCTGGCCTGTCTGCTTTTCAGCTAATTAAACTGATACTGTGTACAAAGATGAGTTTTTCCCACCTCCCCCCCAATATATATAAAATAAAAAATTCAAATATTTAGGCAGATAGGACCAGATCCACCAAAAGACTCAGGTGCTGAAGGCCAAGCTTTAGGACCCAAAGTCTGAGTTTCAGGCACCACTGTGATCCACCAAGCCCCTGCTTGGCTGCCGCCTAACCCAGTTAGTGTCTAAACTCACTTAGTGAAGGGAGGGAATTGGAACAGGAGTTCCCCACCTTTCTACTGAGTGCCCTAACCACTGGACTATGAGGTATTGTGATGTGCACTCTAGGTACCCAAACCCCTTGTCGACTTTGTGCGGAGTTCGGCAATACCCACGATATTCTCATTAGTTAATGTGTATTTGGTATTTTTATACCTAGGTGGGCAGTTGCTTCAGTTTGCCTATGGAACTTCCATTGATATAGGGCGTGTCCCTCCCCCACCCCCCCCCAAGATACCCAGGAGATTTCCAATATATCTGATTTGTTTTCCCAACTAATGTGTAACCATACATTGCTCTGAATGTTTGAATTAGTAATAGGAGAGTTGGAATAACAGTTTCTGACTTGGAGATGAGTATATACACACAAGGGTGTAGTCTGCATATAACATCCATTTATAATCAAGGTATCCAAGGTCACATTGTTGGTTGTGATGTGGGAGGTTGGGTAAGACTATAACAGTTGGCTCCAGGAACAAAATTATTATCCAGGAACTAGATTTTTGTGGGGTCCCTGTATACAAGTCCTTTTTTCCCCCCCTAATTTAAAACAAAATGATCACAATTATGGCATGGAGGCTATTAACGCTATACTAAACTTGCCTTTTAATTACCATAACACTGTTCTGTGGTTACATTTCAGTCTTAAAACATGTAGAATATAGTGAAGTTAATTCAAAATAACCTACTTCTTACCTTAGAACAGCTGTTCTATTAGTTTGGGTGCAGGAGGAGGCTCCAGGTTGGGGCAGAGAGTTGGGGTGCAGGAGACAGTGTGGGCTCTGATAGGGAGTTTTGTGCAGGAGGGGATTCTGAACTGGGGCAGGGGTTTGGGGTGCAAGGTGCAGGCTTTGGCCAGGAGGCGTTTACCACAGGTGGCTCCTGGCCAGCAGTGCAGCAGGGCTCAGGCAGTCTGCATGCCATGGCCCCACGCCACTCCCGGAAGCGGCCAGCTGCTTACACATCTCTGCACGCTTCTGTGGGGAGGGGACAGTGCGCAGACCGTGCCCACAAGGACTGCCCCCACAGCTCCTATTGGCCAGTTCCTAGCCAATGGGAGCTGCACGAAGGGTGCTGGGGGTGGGGGCAATGCACAGAGCCACCACCCCTTCTCCCCCTCCCCCCTGCCAGGGGCCGCAGAGATGTGCCAGTAGCTGTACGCTTCCGGGAGCAGTGTGGGGCCATGGCATTTAGGCAGCCTGCCCGAGCCCTGCTGCCTGGGGCCCTCCTTAGCCTGGGGCCCTGGGCTGCAGCCCTAAAGCCCCTGCATTAATCCGGCCCTAGGTATGAAACATACTTCCAGCTCACTCTATCAAAAGCCTTTTCTGCATCTAAGGCTAATAGGGCTTGTGGGTCAGGGTTGTTGTCATTTCACTGCTATGATATCAATAAGTTGTTGAAGTTTGTCAGAGCCATGACTGCCTCTGACATACACAATGTGATTTGGGTGTATGATACAACCCAAAACCATCTCCAATATCATTGCTAGAATTTTTGCCAATATTTTGACATCAATTTCACCCTGTTCCATTCCAATTATAGGCCACTGTTATGTGGCATCTCTTCCTGGTTTAGAAATAACTGATATTAGGGCTTCCTTCAGTGCAGGGGGAAGGATGCCCTCTTGGAGTGACTTATTAAACACTTTAAGGATCTTATCAGACAGGAGGTCAAGGAAGTGTCTATAGAATTTGTCAGGGAAGTCATGTGGCTCCAGAGTCTCTCCCACTTTCATGTTCTTAATTGCCTTAATTAACTCATCCTCCATTGGGGTACATCAAGGTTTTTGTGCTGTAGTAATTTGAGATAATGTAACATTTTTGAAAAATTGATCCAAACCATCTGTGGAGTGGTTCGTGTCCAATTTGTAGACCTCTTTAATTTCTAGAAATAACTTTCTTATCTTTAGGTAATAAACATGGTAAACTATGTATATAATGAATGGCTGTGATTCTACATGCAGAGGTCTTCTCTCTTAGAGGTCTGTTGGTATGCCAACAACTTGTCAGCTTTCACCCAATTCCCAGAAGTCCTGCAGGAGTCAAAATAGAGCAAACTCAGTCTGCACCAAATGCAGTTTGAGTTCATGTATACAATTAATCAAGGATCACAGTAAATCTGGAGATGTGCTGTGGCATAAGACAAATCAAGCTTCTACTTTTTTTTTTCTTTCTTCCCCCCCCCCCCCCGCCCCCTCAAGGGCTAGCATATTTTCTTCATATTGCCTTTTCTTGGGAGGTGGGAAACTTACAATTCTACCCCTTAAATAGGCCTTGAACAATAAAACTTTTGAAGTGGGGATCTAATGAAAGGGAAGAATTAAATCTGCACTACATGGCTGTTTCTCACCCAGGTCTGTTGCTATTTGCATAGGTATAGGAGCATGATCAGAAATGCAATTGGTTCATTCTGTAAATGACTCCTTAGTTAATACAAGTCCCTGGAGATGAACAAGAAATCTATATGGGAACAAGACCCATGTACCAGAGAAAAGTATGAATAGTCCCTACTCATGACATGATATCTGATGATTTATATATAATGTACAACTCCAGACCCGTTTTAGTTTTCTTAGCTTATGACCCTGACGCTGAGATTAGTTGTCAAAAGGATCGAGCACCTCATAAAAATTTCCAGCAATCTCAGTAGGGAGATAGGTTCTCCCCGCTCCCCTCCACAGTACATTATATGGAAAACCTTATGTATGAAAGATTTCAGGATCATCAAGATTAGGCCCATACAGATTAGCAATGAATTGTTCAGATTCCATTTATGGTGATTGCAAGGATTAAAAATGTGCCCTGATTGTCTGAAATTGACTGAGATTGTTACTGCCTGTGCTTAATGGAATAGGATGACTACCCCTCTGGATTTGGATGAGAAGCAGCAAGAGATTGTTTCTCCTACTCAGTCACATTCTAATTTAGAAGCCTCCTCTGCAGTTAGGGGTTTCTCCTGCAGAAGCACTGTCTGCCTTTGCTTTCTTTAATAATCACACTTTCCCCCCTTTTAATTGGAGTGTTGAGACCCTTTACATTCCAGGAAATAAAATTAAGGTTCAGGAATAAAATTAAGGTTCAGGACCACTTGGCTGTGTTAAGAATTATTTGTGCTTGCACATGACAGTGATGGAATGTTTCTGTCACTTGCTGTATTACAACGTGTCCTACTCCCTAAACGGAGACCCACAAGGTGGGCTTGGGGCTGTGAATGAAGAAATGTCTGAGGCTTATTCCATGGAGTTTTGGATAACCTTGCTAGCTGCTATTTCCTTGCTAGACTTGCAGGGAATAGGTAGAAGGCGGCTTTGGAGTGGGAGAGGGAAGAGCACAAGAGGACAAGTTAAAGTAAAAACCTAACAACTTAATCTATTACTGAGCAACATTGTATAACAATGAAAAAGCAACAATTATCAAATACTTGACACTATAAACAAAACCAAGCCATAAATTCTGGAAGGGGTGGGCTGGGTAGACACTCTGTCAATCCTATTTTTTTTCCTCCTATAACGCAAAGTGGTAACTACATAGGAAGGCGACAGAAAGGAAGCATACATGTCACAAACGTATTTCTTAACCTGGGTATATCAAAGATATGCCTGGATATTATCCTCTAATTTGTAATCTTTTTAGTTTGCCAAACCAAACCTAAGAGTATTGGTGATAAAGCCTGGTACACTTGGTGACACATTGTATGGTGTGGGGATTACTCCCTTCTGCTTCATGCTGCCTCCCCTTTAGTTTACAACTAAACATTTAGTTTCCCTTTCCCATATTAAACATAACTAATTAGACAAACCTAACTACTCCCACAAACTGTAAATTACTGCACCAAAGGACTCAACACACAATCCAATAGAAAAAATGATTCTTCTGTATTAAACATGAAGTTATTTACTAAGGGGTTTGAGTTATAGAAGGTATTATGGAGAAGTTGAGGGAGGATGGAGCAACAAGGGGAAAGTATGGGGGAATTAAGGTGGCGGAGGGAGGGCATGGTAGGAAGAGGAAGGCAGGGGACCCTAGGGAAAGGAGTGAGCAGTGGCAGAGTGAAGGAGGGGAGTAAGAGGTGGTAGGAAGTACAGACACACTGTCCATGTAGCTCATCAACCAGCGTTGGTCTGCTCCATTGGCCCATAGGGTGTACAACTACATTGCTCATCTCATGGAACTCTGTGCAGGACACCTGGCAGGGACAAGAGCTGTCTCTTGACATTCTAGTACATGGAATGTCAAGCTGCTGCTCTTTGAGGATGCCCTGCAGTAAAACACAGTTTCCCACTGGCACCAATTTTAAAAAATAGTATTGGAGCCCTCTAATTTCTACAGAGTAACAGGAGCTGCACCCCCTCCCTCCCCCAATCTCTTTGGCATAAGTCCATGCTGACCTAACACACAGACCTGGTATAATCACAACCAAATGGTTCATGTTGTTCCATTTAGGGAAGTTTATCAAATGTTTTATTAATTCCCCAGCACAAATATAGGAGCAGAGGCATGTAATATTCCTAATACACAATTTAAATAAATCCTTTCCAGTCAGTTTGCTTTTTTGAGATTAATTTTGGGATGAGGTGTTCCCTTAACCGCCCTGCTGGGGTGCTGCTTTTTCAGTCATTTGATGAGAACTAATGTCCATGTCTCAAAGTTAAAGTATAAGCATGGAGCAGAAGAGATATCCATCACTGTAACTAACTTAAGCTAAGTTCATAGTTGCAGGTAGGCTAAACAACATAACTGGGAAGGAAACTTGGTATAAAAAATAGCAAGTACTCTATTCACTGCAGGTTATTTTAAAAAAATCTTCTGCTTCTTTTGGAACAAATGCACTTTCTTACCAATCCTGACAAGAAACTCAGTTGCAAACTTCATCAAATATTTGAGCCTTTGCTGCTTGGCAAACTTCCTTTGCTCTTCTAAAGATTGATCTGTGTTCAATCAGATTTCTAGAAAAATCATTTGTCTTGTTGTATCCTTCTCCTCCCACCCCCCACCCCCCCCCAACAGTTCTTTTCCTCACAAGCTAGCTGCATTATTTTTTCTTTTACATTGTCAGATTTAATAAATGCATGAGGTTTGGTCAGGGCTGGTGCAACCCATTAGGCGACCTAGGCATCGCCTAGGGCGCTACAATTTGGGGGGCGGCGACCATGGTGGTATTTCGGTGGCGGGACCTTCCGCTGCCTAGGACGGCAGAAAAGCTGGCGACACTCCTGGGTTTGGTATTTGAGGCTGGTTTTGGAGGCAATACTTTCTCTAAATCCAATTTTAAAATCAGGCAGGTTGAACACTTCTGAAAGGAGTTGAGGAATAAATTCTAGAGGGTTGTCTTTTTCTGCTCCTTCAAGTACTGTTACAATTCTCAAATTAGAGTGGAGAAACCTTCCCTGGAGGTTGGCTAATTTAGATTTAAGAGAAGATAAATCTGTCTGTTCTGGTCAGAGAACTCTTGTACCTGATCTTCCACTGATCATCTGCCTTCTTCATTCACCCATCTTGTCAGCCTTTGAAGAGTGAAGGCAATTGAGATAAGTCAGTTGTATTGTAGCTTGATATCTACTGTGTTTGCAGCACCTTTCTCTATCAGGGCCATCATAGACACAGCTATGCAGCAGCCATCTTGTCTGGAGGGTGGGGGGCCTCTGTTCTCCTTGGTTGTTGGTTGGTTTGTTTTTATTTTGGCTACTTGTAGAGCTCCCAGTAGACAAATCTTTGGTTTTGACACTTCAGAGAGGTTGGAGCACCTGTTCCTTTACTGGGGGCACAGGTCAGTTGGGCCCTGGACTCGAGCTGGAAACGGATATTAGCAGATGGCTCTGGAGCTCAAAGGATCTTCTCCTCCATGCTGCAGAGCACTCCCCAGAGTTATGTTTATCTTTAGCAAGCAGAACATTTTGCCTTCTCACTGTAGCAATAAAAAATTATCAGGACATCCCTGAAATGACTATTACCTCAGCTCTTAATATCTGTGGCACAGCCTTTCAATTTGGTGAGATTGCAGAAGAGATTAAGATTTCCTATATCTTGGTATCCTCTCCAGAACTTTGCCATGATTTGTCTATTTTATTTTTCAAGACTGGTATGTGAAAACATACTATCCTCCACTGGTATTCTTACCATAAGGGAGAATTTGTTCTGTTCATAGTGGCTAGCATTATACACTCTAATACTCTGAAGATATTCAGTTGGTGGTTCAATTCCTTTCTCCACCTTAACCTCACATTGGCCCTGATCTAGCAAGGTACTGAAAACAGTACCTATCTTCGATGTCATTGAGACTAATCACAATCTTTAATGAGACTATTTACATGCTTAAGATTTACACACATTTGTGTACCTTGCTGGATCAGGGCTATTGTCAAAATTGGTCTATAGCTCTGAAGAAGAAAGTATATACAACCTGCCTATTTTTTTTCTAAAGAACTCATCTTTTCATTTCCTTATGTAGTCCTATACTACAGTTAAATCTAATTTCATCTGTCTAACTTACAATGCTCTTGGAGGACTTTAGCTCAATTTTTAAAATAAATGTCTTTTATATACTTTAATCCTTTTTTAAATGAATATTCACATCATTTTTGTAATATTTTTTCCAGCCACTTTTTCCTCCCTGGAGTCAAGTTTTTGACTTTTATGTTTTATTTTCCAAATAAGGGCTGAAGTCTTTCTGTGTAATATGTTTTTGCCAGGAACTAATGATGTGATAGGCTAAACAGCAGCTGAATACATCTGAACTGCAACACTGAGCTTAAATAACCCCCCAAATTAGTAATGCCTGAAAATAAATATATTTTAAATTATATAGCATGTGGCTCGCCACGTAGGGTCCACAGGGCAAGTCCAGTCTATAGACTTAAATTAAATGTGTTTTGATGGCATACTTAGTCTCTGACGGTCAGTACTCCACATCACATTTGGCACACTGGGCTGGGTCTGCTTAGATAAGACTCCAAATGGGTAGCAAGGGGACTGAATCACTTTTCACCGCAGTGAGGTAAAGGGGTGTCTCAGTCACCGCTGAGGGAGCTGGTGGAGTTCATATTGCAGCTGCCTGCAAATGAGCAAAATGTTGAGCTCTTAGGTGCTGACAGCATGTTAGCCATCACGCGCTCAAATGTTTAGTTCCCCCCATACCCTACCAAAAAGCAACCAGAATTAAAATACAATTTACTTTAGATAAGTGAGCAAATGGATGTGGAATGCAAAATGCTATAGACTGTATGTCATATGTTGACTCGGTTTTGCTATTTTCCCTATAAGTTCATTTCAGAAGTGAAAACCGCTGGGCTGTCACCAGGGCTGTCAATCTGATACTTTTCACCAAAACGAATATCAGTTAGGAAGAATGTAAAAAGAAATGACATTTGCTTTCTTGGACTATAACCATGGTTTGGGAGTAGCTAATTTAAGGCTTTAGTTTCCTGGTCCTGCAAATAGTTAAGATTGTGTAATTTTATTCAACTGAGTAATCCCACATAGGTGATTAGTTACATACCTGTGTAATAGTTTGCAGGATCAGGGCCTTATAAAGCCCATATGAAAGTGACACAACCAGGTTGAAAATCATATTTTTAAACAACAAATGCCCTTGGTTTTGAAGACCAATGCAGCTACTCCAGTTTATACCATATGAAAATCTGGTCCATATGACGAGAGTGTGTGGAATAGTACTAGAATTAACCTTTTGTCCTTTGTGGGACTAGACATTTTCACTAACTGTATTGTAAAAATACAGAGTTTTTCTAGGAGTGGTTTCCCAGAGATTACAACTCTGATAAAGTAGTTGGTTTCCCACGCACCCCCTCTCCCCATGTCACTAAACAGCCTCGTTTACATCTCACACCAACTGAAGTCAGTGGGAATCTTTGCATTGACTTCAACAGATGTTTTGATCAGGCTCTTAGGCTGCAGTGAAACTCCATCCTGAAACTAGGTCTGAAAAAACAATGAGGAGTCCTTGTGGCACCTTAGAGACTAACAAATGTATTCGGATATAAGCTTTTGTGGGCTAGAACCCACTTCATCAGATGCATGGAATGAAAAATACAGTGTGAGGTCAGTCTAATGAGAAATCAATTAACAGCAGGATACCAAGGGCCTAGCCTACAGCAACAAAATAACAAGGGCTAGATTGTGACTGGCCTTTGTGCTTGTGTTCCAGAAGAAAGGGCAGAAGGAGCCTATCTTGTACATCCTATGGCCAGGGACGTTCTCCGTATACCTAGCATGTTTCCTGAAGTGATAGGACACTCCTTGAGCACATCAGGGAACTTACCGAGCACCAAGGTTAGACCATTACGACCTAAGCTAACAAGACTGGAATCAAAGGAAAAGCTCAGAAAGAGTTCACTCTATTTTCAGTCCAATGGGAAATATTTTTTTTCTTTTATGGTGTGAGTTGTGGCTTGATTCTTTTTTGGAAAGACATAGGAGGAATGGGCAGCATGGATTGAGATCTGTTAAAACATTATTGAACTGCTTCTTTCCTAGACGTTTTTATTATTACGTTTAGATCTATTACCGGCAGACCTGCCTTGAAATTAGTCCTAGACCCATATGAGCAGACCTATTGAGAACAATGGAACTACTCATGAGTTAAGTGTGTTTTCAGGACTGGGCCTTAATGAACACAAGTCAAAAATAAAGTAACATTTGTATCAGAGATTTAGTTTTATTATATGTAACACTCTCAAACTAAACAGACACTACAGGCAGCTTTGATCAAAAATAAAACCAGTTCAGTAGTGATAAGATGAACATGAGATTCCTGACCTAACAACATATTTATAGGTATTTGCCAAAACATTGTTTATTGGTGGGCACTCTAAAATCAGGGGCTGATTAATGTTCACTCTGCTAACTGAAAAGTATCATTTCCAGGAATGAGGCTAGTAATCCATCCAATCTTGTTTGATGCAGTGGTGTCACCTCTGGAAGCAACATGGCTGTCTAGTATTTTCAAGGCTAGAAAGAGCTATTTTAGCAACACCTTTTTCTTTGGAGATGGATGGTTAGCTTGTGTAGCAAAAAAATAGGCATCTTCAAATCACCAAGGCCAAGATTTTGAAACCTGGATTCCTAATGTTAGGCTCCAAAATTTGTATTTAGGCATCTAAATCAGTGGCTTGATTTTTTAAAAAATGCTGTGCCTCAAGCTTCTGAAAGAGAGACCATTTGTTTAGGTGTCTCAATATGGACTTAGGAACCTAATCTTAGATCCCCACGGTTTTAAACACTTGGCCTAAATTCTCTATCAAGAGAAATGCTTTCTCTGCACTGAGCTCATTCAGCCCATTTCCAATTATACTAACACCATTTGACATGTCTCTTCCTTGATATCTCTTTTGTTGCTATTACATCTGACATTTGCCAGATAAAATGAACAAAGTTGGAATAGTGAGCATACAGAACAACTGAAACTCTCAAAGGTAAATTGGGTGGATCAGGACAGATGCATCCAGATAAACAAGATGAATCCCAGGACAGTGTCAGTGATTCTTAAATAAAAAGGACAAATTAGTTTGTTTTGTTCTGTTAGTTTGCATGCTTTCTTTGGCAAAAAGAACGTGTTTGTTACGACTTAAATCTGTATAGGAGGTAATGCTATACATTTTCAATGCAGTCAACTGGATATTCATAACACTCAGGAACATTCTTGGTATCCCTGCCAGTCGTCATATTGCTATGCAGTGAAATTGATGTTTAAGAAAACTGTATTTTTGGAGAATGTAGCCCATTATTACTAGCTAGACCAGAAGAGTGGTCAAAGCATTTTTGTTTTTGATACCGAGGAAGTACTTTACTGTTTAAGGCCCTGATCCTGCAGTGTGATGCATGTGGGTGGACTTCTGCACCCACACACTGAAATCAGTGGGAAAGGTCTGTGCATGTGCATTACACTGCAGGATGGGGCCTAAACTTTGACTTGATTCTCTGGGAGTTTACTTTGAAATTATTTTTCTAGGTCCCCTTCATTGCTGTTAAAGGGAAACTAAAGGTTAAAAAAAAAACACTTCTATGGCTGTTGCACCAAAGGTTACTATAACTGAAACTCCTGAAGAGACTACCTACAAGAGGTGAGAAGGTTGTTTGTTTGTTTTCTGTGCACCCTCAGTGTATGTTTAGAAGCAAGAACAATGGTGCCAATTGTTGCCATTAGTAATTCAGAGAAGTAGTGGCCTGAGAGGAGTCTTTTCAGTGGTAGCATATGATATAATTTTAAGGTTGCATGATCACTTACATTCATCCTCACTCCCCTATACTGGTTTTCATTTGATGATAACTTTGAGATTTTCCTCTTTCAGGCTAAATGTGTCCAGGTTTGGTCTCTTCCCAAGATGAATTTTTTCTTTTTGAAAATGTTGGAAATTATTCAATGATTTTGAACACCAGGATTTCGGAAAAATACATTTTTCTCATTCTAAAAAAAGTCACCCTTTTTTAAACAGCGTTATTGCCAAATTAGCTGAATATTGTGTGGTGAAATAGAATATAGAAATAGCCATTACTGAGGAATGGTACTACACCTTTCATTGATCTGTAGAAAATTGCTTATGATTTGCCCAAGTTAAAAACCTTTGAAAATTACTTAACAAGCATACAGAGCCTTGTCCTTGTCTGTCTCAGATCTGATCCTCAGGCAGAAAGGTTAAGATTAAAAACACACTCAAATCTTCCCAGTTGCTGTAGAGTAAATTCTTTACTAGCCTCAGTTGTTTCACTAGTTCCTCTGCTTTCATGTTGGTAACCATAGGTGCTGGACCTAGGGGTACTGGGGGTGCTATCACAATCCCTGCCTGTAGATTCCATTATATTCAGGGTTTACATTTTGGTTCAATGGCTCTCAGCACCACCACTATAAAAATTGTTCCAGCCCCTGTTAGTATCTACAGTTGCTTGCAATTCTTATGCATTTTGAACACCAACTCAGATTGTAAACTTCACAGCATCATAGAAATTTATGGCTGAAAGAGAACTTCTCTAGCCTCCACCCCGCACAATTGCTCCCCAGGGTACATTCTCCAGTGCTACAGTGTGTTCAGTGTACTGTAGATTTAATTGACTCAAGCCTTGCACCATTTCCCTTGGAAAATTATTATGCTGTCCAGTAAACCTCACAGTTATGAAGTGTGTGAATTTATGCTGAAAGGTTTATTTTTGAAGTGCATATGTGGTTTATGTAGGTGTTTTGAACACTTCTCACCTTAGCTACACATATTGGGCAGGTGAATTATGCCGTTGGTCAGGGAGAAATAACTGGTGAGAATAGCACATGGTATTTTTATACCAGTTCTACAGATAGATTGGAGTTAAAGGTATTGGTCTAAGGAAATTTGTTGCCTAAGCTGAGGGTCAGAGAAATGCATCCAATAAGCTTTCTGAGCCAGAGAATGCCAAACTTGAATTTTTGTTAGGGTACATTGAGCTATACAAACTAACAGGGTTACAAATCTGCCAAAACCATAATAAACTCCGTTTATATGTATTATAAAAATCTGTCCATGTGCTTTGGAAAAAATGACTTTTTCCTGCAAAAAATCGTCTGTAAAATTTAAACCCTTCAGTGAATCATAATTGCCAGTAACATTGCTTAAGCCCCTTTCAATGATACTTTTTTAATCAAAAGAATTTGTTTCTAAATGTTGGTCTTATAACAAAACATGGAGAGAAATGAAATTATTCCATTTTTAGAAAAATGAGAACCATGTGAATTCAAAAGCAAGCTATTCTGTTTGCATTGCAAGGTTACAATAAAATCGGTTTTCATTCCAATAACACTAAGTTTTCATTGGTTCATATATTCTGAACTGGAAATAAATATAATATACCATATATACTCATTCATAAGCCAAATATTTTTGGTAAAGTGACGCATCAAAGAGCAGGGGTCAGCTTATAAACGGGTCTACATCAAAATTTGATTATTTTAAACTCTATGGAATCATTGAATTGAATATCTAATACATTGTCGTTTTTGTTTACTTGGAGCATCTGCGGGCATGGAGCCCCTCAGCTCCTTGTGGCCGCGGTTCGCTGTTCCCGGCCACTTCCCGCAGCTCCCATTGGCTGGGAACGGCGAACCGCGGCCATAGGGAGCTGAGGGGCTCTATGCCTGCAGACGCTCCAAGTAAACAAAACGTCTCCAACCCACCAGTGGCTTACCCTGACTGGCCGGGAGCCAAAGTTTTCCAACCCCTGAAATATAGAGTTGGCTTATGAAAGGGTCATACAGTTTTTGCTATTTTTACCTATCCATTTTGGGGGGTTGGCTTATAAACGAGTGGGCTAATGAACAAGTATATACTGTGTGTGTGTGTGTGTGTGTGTATTATATATTTTGCTTCATGCATTTCAAATACCATCAGGACACGATGCTGTGCTCCTTCCTCAGAACAAAACCCCATTGGCTTCCCTGGGAGTTTGCCCTGATTTAAGGAACCAAAGACAGCTTAAGATAGTAGACAGCTAAACAGTCACTAGGAAGTATCATAGCAAATTTTATTGAGGCAAGTCAGCTGGTCTGCATTAAAAAAAAAACTTTAATTCCATTGTTTTGTTGTGTTAAATGTCATCTGCATTTTTGTCTTTTTAGCAAGTCACTACCCAAAATGAAATGTTGAATACCTTTCCATAGGAAAGTTAAAATTCTGGCTTTTGAATTAATATACTTACGTACTATAAACAGAGAATTATAATTCTTTCTAGCACCTAGGGTAGAGTGCCTCTACTAGGGATTTCAAATTTAGCACTCAGTGAATTGGCAGACAAATATATTAGGTCATAGCTTGTTAAATATTTCTTTTCACTGATGTCTAGGACTAAATAGATAACTAAACATAAATGAATAAAACAAAGAATTAGCATAATTTGAGAGAGAAGAATAAAAATGGTCAGTCTTGGGCCTGACCAACCTTAAAGATACCCTGTTAAAAGGAAAATAGAGTTCCATTATCAGGATTAAATTGGGTATGCTACTTTCTCATTAGGATAAAATAAACACAAAAGGTAAAATAAAAGAAGGTTGGTTACTGTCATGCTGGAGGATCTCTCTTTGAAGGGGGGATGGGGAGCATGCATTACTCCAGAGGTAATACACAGTGGGAATTTATTTTAATGAAGTTGGGGTTGTTTTGTGTTTTGTTTCATTCCCACACACAACTTTGCTAAGGGTTTGCAGGATCAAGGCCACTGCCTCACTGTGTGGACTTGGTAAATCAATTAGTTAAATTTTCAGAAGATTTTTAGTGCCTAACTTAAAATACATAGCGCCTGGTTTTTCAGTGATGCCAAGCACCCAAAATCAATGACTACTTTTGAATGACAATGACTATTTAGCTCTAAATAACTTTGAGAGAGTAAAATAGTCGGATTAGAATTTAGAAGTTCCTGACTTCCGGCCCTGTGTTGTATACGGTCCAAATTTTCAGCTCAGATTTAACTTGGACTTAATTTTTGCATCAGCAAAATTGTGGACAAACTTATTTGTATGCCCATTTTAGGCCATCTAATTGTATTTGATCTGCAGACACAAACTAGGTACTTAAAATATGAAGTTACCTGAATTTTGCCTGCAAGTATCTGGCACAAAAATGGAGGCCATGGTTTGAAAATCTTGCCCTAGAACTCTACTTTCAAGGCCAGTACTCTGCAGCTCCAGCGCATCTAAATATTGCCTTTATTACAAAAGTACATTTAATACAAATGTCCCAGAGTACACTGCAAACAAATTAAAAATTTCTCCAAGTAGAGCCTGTTATCCAAGTAGATAAACTTTCACAGCTGAAGGGTGTATAGCAATCCCAGTGTAGAATCACTGGTGAAGCAGAACAGGCCATATTCTCCTTAGTATACTATAAGCATACAGTTGTTTTAATAGCTTAAACTGTTAAGTTCTAAAGCCGCAAGTACACAGAGGGTTTAGGTTCAAAGCCAAGGTCAGATCACTCGAAAAATAAGGCTGATGGTCTCAGCCTCATCTTTGTTTGTTCCCTTTTCAAAAACGCCACAGAATTCAGCATGGTTGGATAGCTCTGCTCAGGAGGCTGTGATCAGACAGAGCATGGAATAAGGTCAGGAATGAGGTACATAATCACCAGCATGGGCTCCTATACACTATCCCCTTGGAGCCAGTCCTGTTAGCCCCTCACTGCTTCAAGCACTGAATTTATTCAATAATGATTAGAGGAAAAATGACTATCGGATCCATATAAATCACAGAAACAGCCATTTTTCTTCACAAGGGCTGGTGTCTGAGTTTGAAACCTAAATAATGTTTAAATGGACTCTTTAGTTAGTTGTACTTATTTTAAAAAATTCCACTTTTGGGGAAAGTGAGCATGTTCAGTGTTATGATTAAGAGATGATGGCCCTCACCGAGGCTGTTTTAAACCACTGTGATGGTGCACCACAATTGTTAAGCTGGCTGGTGTGGGGAAGCTGCTGAGCAGAGCTGGTGTAGCCAACCCACCCCAGTGTAAGGGGCATACTGGAGCACTGCTATATTCTGTCGAGTCCTGGCTGTCAAAATGGTATGTTTGCCTGAGGCTGTCCTGCATTGCTTCCTGGGACTAGATGAGCCTTCTTTGGCCCAAGGATCAGGGAGCTGCAAAAATGCCTATAAGCTGCCCAAGCACCCTCTGGCCATTCCCAAGGTTCTGGCCAAGTGACTTCAGCATCAAATGGCAACGACATCAACACAATCTTTTATTTACAAAAAGACCCATTGTACGGGCATAATCGTACTACTGTCAGGCCTGCAATTCGTAGACAGACATCCCGCCCCCACCATTGAACTCAACTATCAAATTGTTATCATGGTTCAAATAGTTCATGAAAATGACAGACTGACAGAATATTTGATTATTCCACATCTATCATGGAAAATTTATTCCTTGCGACTGATTTAAAGGCTTTTGTTGTTGTTGTTGTTGTTGGTTGTTAAAGGAGGTATCCAAACTGGTGATTAGAGCAGAGGCATTTAGTGTCTTACTACAATAAAACCTGGGTCGTCTACTGTCACTGCTACTGACTCATTGTGTGGCCCTTGGAAAAATCACTTAAACTTTCCACAGCCCACTTTGACCATCTATAAAGTAGGGAAAATAACTCTCAGCCACTCTTGTAAGGTGCTTTATAAATGACAATATTCTTGGCATTATTTATTGCAGTCCACTGAAGTCCTGGAAAGAGAACCATTTGAGGTATCCTAAAATGTACAGGGAGCGATGGCTTTTCAGAATAAAGTCTCAAAGGATATAAAACCTTGTTATGCTGCCATATGGTGTGATAAAACTTTTACTCTTATCTAGCTATGAGAACAGTTTATAG
Organism: Chrysemys picta bellii; assembly: GCF_011386835.1. NCBI lineage: Eukaryota > Metazoa > Chordata > Testudines > Emydidae > Chrysemys > Chrysemys picta. Next base: position 41,233,374 of record NC_088795.1, read on the forward strand.
CTGTAATCTAATCACCCCAAAAATGTCTACTGAGATGGTCACTTAGAAATGGGATTCAAGAGTTCGGTGAGCAGTTGAAAATGCAGCAGCTGTTACCTCAGAAACAAGGGTTCTCCGTGTCAGGGTGGACTTCATCATCCTAATAGTTATCTCCAACTGTGCTAGCAGCTTATGATGTGGTGTGCAGTACTATTTCTGACAGCCTGCTTGTGAATTAATTTTCTAGACTCTGGTCTCTGTGAGGGCCAGGAGCGGCGCCAGGGTTTTTGCTGCCCTAGGTGGCAGCACTCCGCCTCTGAGCATTCAGAGGGACTAGGGTCTTCGGCGGGGGTCCTTCCATACTGCATCTTCAGGGCACTTCGGCGGCAGGTCCCGGAGCGAGTGAAGGAAACCGCCGCCGAAGATCCGGAGCGGAAGGACCTCCCGCTACCGAATTTCCACTGGCAATCGCCTAGGGTCGCCTAGTGGAAGTGCCAGCCCTGGTGATGGCTGATGGAAATGGAATAGTGGCTGCCTCAAGTTGTTGCACATGGGCTCTTGTTAACAAAAGACTGAGGACAAATGTCTATCATTTATCACTCAGTAATATGTTTCCAAGTGCCAAGTTTCACAAGCTATTTTTAAATATGTGAACTGCAAAGCAGTTTACACTGAAATATTTAAGAGCCCTCTTTGATTAAAAAATGATAAAATCATAGAAATTAGAGACGGAAAAGTTTTATATTGTCATCTGGTCCATTCCTCTGCCAGTACATTTCCTATTGTTTGTGAGACGTCTTGTGCCAGCATCCCTTTGTTATACCCCAAAATGCTGCCATCTTCCTAACATGCTTGCTTTTAATTTGAACTAACGGTTCCCAAGTAGCTAGTGGACAGCTGGCCAGTCACATGGTACTGGTTTCTCTTCCTTATTTCCAGCTGCTAAACAGCATTAAAAGACTGATAAATTATATTTAATATTTTCCTTATCGCTTTACCATGTAGTTGCTGCAGAGATGTCATGCAATTGTGAATGGCAGAGGAGGTGACCTAAACACATGTAAATAGTAAGGGGGAGAGTCCACAAAACAACCTATATATTAAATTGTGGTTCTCAGGGTGAAAATGTTTGGGAACACCTGATTTAGACAACCACCACAGTGAGAAGGTGTGAGTGACTTAGAGGATTATACTGTTTTTTGTTTGGTTTGGTTTTTTTAAAAACTGGCATTTCCTTCATGGAAACAAATGTGCCAATAATATGATCACCAGACAAGCAGAGGCTATACATTGCATTGGAAAAGTATCATCTTTTCATGAATTGGCTTTTAAATAGTGTGAATACCTTATATGGCACTAAACATTTTTAAACGGTAGGACGGCTTTGTTTAGCACTGAAACTAGAGCAGAAAACAGCATAAAACTAAACAATGCATAGCCAGAAAAATGAAAATTTTATGCTAATAGATACAAGACTACAGCTATCAGTGTGACTTAAGCTTGAAGACATCTGGTGTGCCACTTAAACAGCTTAGCTGTGCCATTTATCTAATATTTAGAGATGGTGAAATGTGCTGTGCTATATCTCTCTCCTGGCAGTTGTCCCAGGCAAGAAAACATTCTTTTTATGGGATTGCCAATACACAGGATTCTGCTGTACCCAAAAAATACATGCTGTAGTCACATTCTTGGTAAATAAGAAACAAATGTCTCTCTCGTTTTAATGGAGCCATCTTTCAATAACCCTAAAATCACCCCCAAAATATATTACACACCAATTTAATTTATGTAAAAGATGTTACAAAAGGACTTTCGGGCTGATTATCTCTCTAATATTATATGCAATGCATTAAAGTATTATATATGTGGGGTATAATCAGAACAAAGCAATAATTTGTCATACTAACTTTCCAATAGAAAGCTGGCTGAGTTGCCTGCTTTGGAGGGTTGTGGAAGCAACATCCGATCAAACTGCAGCAGCATTGGTAGCAGCAAAAGGCGGATTAATAGCAGCAGGAGAAAACAACTACCATGATGACTTTTTATTTTGAGTAGAGCTGCTAAGGGGGGAAAAAGTTGTTCCCTTCAAAAACAATTTCAATTATTTTTCAAGAAAAATAAACATTTTTCATAAACGTTGACAATTTTTGTGGATGTTTTAGTTGAACCGAAACTGACCTTTTTTTTACTTCTCAACAAGTGAAAAATGTGTGGTGTTTTTTTTTTTTGTTTTTTGTTTTTAACACACCTGAATTTTTTTTTTCAGGAAAATCCCAGACAAGATGTGCACGAACATGGAAATGTTATCAAGAAAATTGCCACTTATTGAAAAAGCCATTGTTGGAAGTTCTGCCAAAAACTTTCTACCAGCTGTAATATTAATTCATCACTCAGGCATATTTTCAAGAAGGATGTCAAGTCCCATTCATGTTCTGCACATGGAAATACACATTGATCTAATAAGGTGCTATATGTCCCCATTCCTCTCTTAATGATGAATTGTGTAGCTCTTTAAAGTCCCAGGAAGTAATTTATGCAGCACGTATTTTATAAAATCAAATAGCAGGATATAATGTAAATTGTGCACCCACCAATGAGCCATACTGATGGAGACCTGTGGCAAAACTGGAGATACATAAAGAGATGAGCTCCCACACAGGTGGAAATAACAAAATACCACGGAGGGCTTTGGTTGGCACAGAAAATATATTTAATGTCTAAAATTTACTTCTGTTGTGTAGGAGTGATTAGTACAATAGCAGAATAGTTAATGTGGCTTTAGCTTAGTCTAACAGGAAGAAGGATGCAGGAAAAGGGATTAATATTAGCTTTTGATTTTAATAGTGCATGTCAATTTGGGGTGGGAGAGCTGTGTATGCAGTAGTTGTGGCAGTTAGGCTAATAGTTTATATCAAATGAAATGCTAAACTTCAGTCTTTAAACCACAAAGGTGTGGATGGAGAGATGTGTGGTCTTAATGATGAATCCAATAAGAATACTATGGCAGTTGTAGTTGGAAAAATTGACATTAACAAGTTTGTTTGAGTTGTAAAAGTCTGAACCAACTATAGCATTTCCATGTACTCAACAATTCAAGCTGCAGCTTCTTAGCATTAACATCAAGAATAACTTCAAATAAATCTCTTCATGCCTTGAATGGACTTGGCTTTTAATAAAATGTTTATTGAAATTTAATTGCATGTAGTATTGCTGACAACAATCCCAGACACCTGTCATGGTTATCTGCTAGATGGTGAGAAAAATGTCCTACAGCATTGAAAAGAAATATATGAAATCCTCAGATACAAATTTTATTCTTAAGAGTACAGGTGAGTAAAAAACCAATCGATTGAGATATTAGAAGATAAAACAAATGTTGATTTTACTGAAACTGAAAAATGTATTTAATAGAAAATTAAAAATTATTCTCACTAGAAATAATTACAGTGAAAAACCATATGGATAACTTACTGAGTCTGTTAGCTGACTTGAGCTGACTATGAAGAGACCTGACTTGATGACTTACCACTTCTTGCACTGCACCAGTTTGACTCTGTTTTTAGCTTGAGAACTGGGGGAACAGAGGTTTCATGTCATTTTCTGTTTTGGGGAGACAGTCATCACATTATGAATCCAGTTCTCTCACCCTTCTTCACTTTATTCCATGACTAGGTTCATTTGAGCTACTTCCTATGTAAGGTACTTCCTGATGCAAGTTGGGGTGGCTGAGTCTGGATTAGTGCAAGGCATGAGGTTTGTGCATTTTATTTTTTTTAACTAACTTTTACATGTGCATTTACTACACTTTGTGTTTGAAATCAGATGTTGCCTCTCTCAGATACAGTGTGTATTCCTTGGCAAAAGTGGACAAGCTAATATCTGTGTAAATATATGTGGACCTCAGGTTTCAATGTATGGAAGGTTTTACTTGTATGTAAATTACATACAAAATGCTACACATTAAAAGAACATTAAGGTTGCAAAGACAAACTCTCAACAGTTGGAAAATGCTAGAATTGGGGTTGTCTGTGCAATCTTTATTCGGGTCCCTTGAGCATATGCATTCTTATACAGGCCCAGCATCACTTAGGAAGTCTGTGGCAAAGTAAGGAATAAAACCCAGTCGTTCCTGGACCCCAGTCCAGTGCCTTAAACAAAGCAAAGTTCTGTCTTTTTTCCTGCAAGACTCTGTCTCATCCATCATCTATCCTATGCACTGAATGAGGCAGAGGTCCTGTAGAGCTGACAGTATGTGATAAGTTATTAAGGGTTCTACCATTATGGGATATACAAAGGGGTAGATTTAAGGGGAATCCTTATCTCTGGCATCTCCTTATTTGACTTTGCAACATTAATGATCTTTTAACGTAGTGGTGGTTTTTGTTTTTTTGTGTGTAATTTCCTAGGTTTTCTAAAAACAAACTTGTGAGGGTTGTGGGGTCCCACAGAGATATGTAATTGGACCTTTGCTATTAACACTTTTATCAGTGACCCGAAAGAAAACATAAAATCATCATTGATAAAGTTTGCAGTTGACGCACACATTGGGGGAATGTAAATAATGAAGCGGATAGGTCACTAATACAGAGTGCTCGGGATTGCTTGGTAAGCTGGGTGCAAGCAAACAATGTGTGTTTCAGTACAGCTAGATGTAAATGTATACATCAAGGAACATAGAATGTAGGCCATACCTACAGAATGGAGGACTCTAGCTTGGGAAGCAGTGACTCTGAAAGGGACTGAGGGGTTATGGTGGATAATCAGCTGAACACGTGCTCCTGGTGCAACACTATGGCCAAAAGGGCCAGTACAGTCCTTGGATTTATAAACAGGGGAGTGTCGAGTAGGAGCCAGGGAGGTTATTTTACCTCTATTTGGCACTGGTGCTACCGATGCTAGAATACAGTGACCAGTTCAGATGTCCACAATTCAAGGAGGATTTTGATAAATTGGAGAAGGTTCAGGGAAGAGCCACGAGAATGATTAAAAGATTAGAAAATACTCCTTGTAGTGATAAACTAAAGGAGCTCAATCTACTTAGTGTGACAAAAAGAAGATGCAGGGGTGACTTGATTAGTCTAGAAGTACCAGGGCCAGCTCCAGCTTTTTTGCCGCGCCAAGTGGTGAACCGGGGGGGAAGAAAAAAACATAAAGCCGATCAGCAGCACTTAGGTGTCAGCTCAATCGTGACGCTCCATTCTTAGGCAGATATTCGGTGGCAAGTCCTTCGCTCACTTTCTTCCTCTTTGGTGGCACTTTGGTGGCAGCTCAAAGAGAGAGAGAGGGACTTAAAGACTTGCCGCAGAAGACCTGGACGTGCCGCCCCAAGCACCTGCTTTCTTCGCTGCTGCCTGGAGCCGGCCCTGAGAAATACCCACATAGGGAACAAATATTTAATAATGGGTTCTTCAGTTTATCAGGTTCTTCAGTCTAACATGATCCAATGGCCAGAAGTTGAAGCTAGCAAAATGCAGACTAGAAATACAGTGTAAATTTTAAATAGTGAGAGTAAGTAACCAGTGGAACAATTTACAAAGGGTCATGGTGGATTCTCCATCACTGGCAATTTTAAAATCAAGATGGGAATGTTTTTCCAAAAGAGATGCTTTAGGAATTATTTTGGGGACAAGGTCAATGGGCTTGCATTATACAGGAGGTCAGACTAGATTATCACAATGGTCCCTTATGGCCTTGGCATCTATGAAACTGAAAAAAACAGAAATCCCATCACGTACTGATCCCTTGCATGGATCATCAGCAGGGTGAAGCCAGGACCTTTAGATCCACAGCAAACCACTACTATTTGAACTAAAGGAGTAACTGATAGCAGTAGTAGGCTGCTGTTTTCTATGTGGGTCAACCACTAGAGAGCAATAATACACATACTTTACTAGTGGCTTGCCCACTATTTTCTAAATATCAGAGAAATGTTGACAATCCAGAATCTTTGGTTCTGCTTCTGACTGTGAAGGGGAGTGGGGTCTTTAGGTTACAGATAACACAGCCAAGTGCAAAATTGGCAGTTTTATTCAGAAATGCAAGGTGGCTCAGTGACTGAGACATGGGTATGCTATATCTAGGAGATCTAGGACCAGATTCTAGCTCCCACTAAAGATCTTTTACATTATTCCAGCAGCTTACATTATTACTTCTGGAAGAGGCTGGCAGCTCTCCTCTGGGACTAAGGAAAAAGTCAGTCAGAGCTTAAAATGGAGTGCACTACAGCTTGGCTGGTGGATTGCTCTGGCTTGGCCAGATGGACTGTGTCTTAGCATTAGGGTGACCAGATGTCCTGATTTTATAGGGACAGTCCTGATTTGTGGGTCTTTTTCTTATATAGGCTCCTATTACTCTCCACCCCCTGTCCTGCTTTTTCACATTTGCTGTCTGGTCACCCTACTTAGCATTGAGAGAAACTTTAACCGAAGGACTTCGAGATTCTGGAGGCCAGGTGACTAATAAATTGTTACCTTGTTTGAAAAGTCTGCTTACTGTAGCTGCAAATACAATGAGAGCATTGCTCCCTAAAGGGGTATAGTAAATCCCTCCTATTGGAGCCTGGTTGGCTGGATTCACTGCAGGGAGCCACAGAGAGTGACCAGGATTGCTGATGCCCAAAGACCTGGTCTTGGAGGCCATTGGCCTGCCCCTGTGGAAGTATGTGGGTCCTTGGGGCCCAGCACACTACAGAGGTTACTCCCAAGGGAATGGTTACAGGCTGAGGCATAGACCAGACCCTGTGGATCTGGGACAGAGGAGTGTGGAGTGCAGCCATCTCTATCTTGGCGTTGCGCTTGCCTCAGGAGAGAGCTGTAATTTTGGGCAGCCCTCACATGGCCTACAGAAAGGGAGAGGTGAGCTCTTTGTGCCTTCCCCCAAACTGCGTAGCCTTGCATGGACCAACCACAAATTAGCCCTTAATAAAGAAGCATAGATGTACCCTGTAGGCATTGACAGATGAATGGATATATAATCCCAATGTGCAATCCACTCTCCTAGATATAGAATGAAAAAAAATTTAAAAGTATTGAGTCCTTTGAATTTTCTCAGTGGATCGTCATGAAGCTATTTAGACCAGACGTTTGTATAATTCTGATGCATTAGGAGGTATGTCGTATTGTGGCCAAGTGTTAACGTACTGAACTATAATGTAAAACGTGTAATGATCCTGGCTTCCAGAATTATTAGGTTTTTTATTACACCAGTTATGCTTCCTTATCCACAGGGCCGGCTCCAGGCACCAGCTTGGCAAGCAGGTGCTTGGGGTGGCTGCTCGGGAGAGGGGCGGCAGGTCTAGCTATTCGGCGGCTATTCGGCAGACGGTCCCTCACTCCTGCTAGGAGCGAAGGACCTTCCGCCGAATTGCCACCGCAGATCGCGATTGCGGCTTGTGTGGTTTTTTGCTGCTTGGGGTGGTCAAAACCCTGGAGCCGGCCCTGCTTATCCAGCTAGATTTCTTCAGTGTCTGCATTTATTATTTTAGTGCACTTTAAAACAATGCTGTCTGTGGTACAGAAATACTTATAAGAACCTTAATGTTCTTTCTACACTGCAATTAGACACCAATTGCAGTGTAGATGTTCAGGCTCAGGTTGGAGCCCAGGCTCTGGGACCCTGTGAGGTGGGAGGATCCCAGAACCTAGGGTCCAGACAGAGCCTGAACATCTACACCACAATTAAACAGCCCCTTAGCCCAATCCCCATGAGCCTGAGTCAGCTGGCATGGGCCAGCTGTATATTTTTAGTTCTAGTGTAGACCTATCCTCAGATGCTAACTAAAGCCCGATGCAGAATCCTTGTGAAAGGAGGAACAAGGCTAGTTTTGAACCTCAGTCTTGCACTGCAAACATCATGCCAACAAGCCACACAGGTGGACACCACATGAGCAAGTGAAAAAATGGTGGTGAGATATTTGATGACAACTTGGTGTCCATAATACATTTTATTCACTGCAGTGTTCACATGTGCATCTGCTATAGATTTAAGTATTTTTAGAGGTAGTTTTAAAGATATTTAAGAAGGTGCAATATCTATATTTAAATGATTTAACAAAAGGAAAGGATTATAAGAGGGCCATGAAATGGCACAGAAAAAGATGAAAGAATGTCTTCATAAGAAGGCAAAATAGAAATGGATTGGTACCGTCTTAAGAAGTGAAATGCAATAAAGCACTGGGTATAGAGTTAATTTTATAAAACCAGTTTTTACAATTCTATAACACTGTTTATAAGAAAATATTACTTAGCTCACATCCTGGCAGGTAAGTTTTTTGTATTTATTCCTCAAAAGTTGTTAAACTCACAAACTCCTAAATCAATAAAGTTACCATGGGTACGGTTCAAAACTCTGAACTTTACAGTACACTCTATTGTAGTGGATTCACTGGAATTATGCTTTATTGGCCTGATTCAAAGCCCATTGAAGTCAGTGGAAAAACTTTGATTGGCTGACTTCTTTGGAGTTGGAGTAAGGCCTCAATTTGGAATACAGATTGTATAAAAGACAGCATACTAAATAAAGTTTTTTATTATTTTGTCTTGAAATAAATAATGTTGGAATTTCTATTGGTTCCGTATGGTCTTGCAATATTCCTTGTGTAACCTCTCAAAACAAAAGCAGGTGAATTCTGTAGCTTTCCTTGTCTTCTGAAAACAAGCAAGTGTTAATCGGTTTAGAATGTGTATGTAAACCAAAGCTGTATTGGTGCCATCTATCATACTGCACCAATCACCACAATGATAAAATAGGCCACGGAGGGTTTGTTTAATTTCTAAAAGATAGATTCCTTTGGCAACTAATTTCCTGTATGCCAAATGCAGGAGATAAATAGATATTTTCTGCTTACCATTAGACTGTACTTCTTAACTGTTTCAACTTACATCTCAGTTTAGTTTTTTAATTTTAAAAAATATTTTGGGAGTTTAAATTAGATGAGAAAATTAAACTTTTAAAATGGAGTTTTTAAAGCGACAGCAGGTGGCAAGATTTTTTTCCTCCCATATGCTAGATCCTAATGACCAAATCTCACATTACTTATTGATAATTCAAACCATTCTATGCAATTTTGAGTAGGATACAGTCCTGAGTAACTGTTAGACAAAAGTTGATGACATTTGTAATGGCCAGATAGCTTTTTTCTCTAAAACACAAAGAATTAAAATGTAGTTAAGAAAAAAGTTCCAATTTTTTAATATATAGCAAATTGCTCTGTATTTTTTCCAAAGTGCTCCTCTAGAAACATAAGTGCTCATGACCCAAAGGTTAAACAAAGTCAATAAATATGTATTCTTTGTCATCTTACTGCCACAATATGTTTTTCCTGTAAAAGAATAAGTGAACATATTCTTTAACCATTTGTGATGGGGTATACAAACCCCATGCTGGGCAACAAGGGGTTAAGGAGCTGCTCTGAGCTCAGCCAGCCCTGCCCTACCACATCTGCAAGAGATGCACAGACTGGAGGAGTTAAAAGGAGGCAGAGCAGCTCATTTGTGGACAGGCCAGGGAAGAGAGCAGACCTGCAACTCACAACTCTTGAGAAAAGAGCTGAGGGAAGGCAGGATCTCTCCCTACAATTTCTCAGAGGTCCCTACCTGAGGGAAGGAAGGATCTGCTTCAGATTCCCTCTGGGAGGGAGACATCCCTCCTCTCCACGCGCACACACCCCTCCCCCCATATTAGCTCAGTTTGTTTGTGTTAATTTCTCTCATTTCATTTATGCACTACCCCAGCAGGTGTCTGACTTAGAACTGATCTGGCAAAGGGCCAAGCCATAGAAGGAGGCAGCAGCTGCCCCGAGAGCGAGGTACCTACCATGCCACACATGGCCACAAGGAGGTGCCAAGTGGTGAGCAGATGCCCTGCACATCTCCTTGCCACAGATGGCAATGGTAGGGTGTTCGGAAGTGGCCCAAGGAGGGCATCCTTACACCGTCCCAGGCTGTCAGACCTTTGATAGCTCTCACAGGACCCTGTGCCAAAGCCAAGGGGAGTGGGAGTGCCTGGGCTACCCTACCAAATCCCCCTTGTGCAGGATGAAGGGCCTAAGCCTGACCTCTAGGCAACACTCCCCATGAATGAAGGCCACCTCACCATTCTTTTAATTAGGAAGATGGCAGACACAGCCATGAACATTCAGCTCTTTGTGAACACAAAATTTCCAACCAATCCATAGATTAGCTATTAGAATAGCTTTTTGTGCTAACCCCCTGGAAGTCTGAAGTCAGTCCTAAATTATATCTTGCAAGCTGTGCCTGACAACACAGGCCAGAAAGGGAAAGAACCAGTAATGTAAACTGCAAAAGTGTACAGAAGCCCTCAGTGCACTTTTTAGTGTATAAAGGTCTCATACATAAACCACCTCATTCTGACCTAAAGAAGCCTTCACTTCTAGGTTTCATATTACAGTGCTGGAATTGCTGGCTGGCTATTGAACAGTGTATGTAGTAAGGGCCACTTTGGATACAAGTGTTCTGGAACCTCTAGAAATGAATTAGCTCAGTGTATTCACAGTGAAGCTTATATAAGAGTATTTCAGTTCCTGCACTCCTCTTCTGGACACAATACCATGACCCAAATACTCAAGAGTTTCAGATTAAAAACTTCCATGCATTTTTGGTACTAAATATGATGCTATTGTGACAAATGTTCTGCCTTTGTTTCAAATAAAATCCCCAATATTGAAATGATAGCTTCAATATTCTAAATGTTCTTACCATGATTTTGCAAACACTGAACCCCCTTCAATGCTCTCCACTGCATAGGCATTTTTATCTATCTATCTATCATCAGTAGATAGAGACCTGACCAGAAAATAACACTTTTATTATCCTGTTTCCACACTTGCATTTTGCAGGCTTACTCATATAATTCCTACGAGGATTGCTTCTAACCAACTCTAGAATACCTCTAAAGAGATGGCCTTGATCAGTTACCTTTATGGTTTTTCCAGGTGCCAATGGCTCCACTAAGAAATTTCCTGATGTCTAGCCTAAACTTTTATATATATATATATATTTTTAGTTTTATGATGGCTGAAGAAATACTAAATATCGTACTTTATTCAGCAACAGAGGCATTGGGAGAACTCCTGTGTCGAAAATAAATAACAGCTTAAGCAGTTGTGGCTGGAATTAGTGGTGGTAGGGGAAGGTCATTTATTGTGATTTCAAGGATCTGCCAATTTACAATATTGGAAAAGGAACAAATTACAACTAATATACTCTGCTCGGTACACTTATGGTGCCAAACCCTCTTTCTCAAAATTCTCCTTAAATTTTTCTCTTATAAGAAAAGTAACATATTTTGAAGTATTGAGTACTATTAAACTACAACGCCAAAGTTGTCTGTAAGTACAAAAGTTCCTGATACTTGTTGACGTAGATTTGTTGTTCTTTATCGGACTCTCCTCTTCATCGGCTGCTACTTAAGATCCACATATTTAAGCCTGATCCAGTGCCTGTTGAAGTCAATGGTAAGATTCTCACTGACTTCACTGGACTTTAGACCAGGCACTTCTTGCTGAATGTGGTGAAATTCCTTGTTCAGTGAGCCACCTTGTTTTGATCATTAATGGCAAAGGGAGAAATGGTAATCTTTACAACTTCACTGAAGGGACTGAATCTTTAGTACAAGATGACTTCCAAACAAATACATGCACGCGCACACACACAAACACATGTATTTCACTATCTTTAAAAAAAAAAATTCCTAGTAGTAAAAACTGTAGTTGTTCAGTTATGTCAGTGTTAATGACATTTACTTAACACTGGTGAACATTTTATTTATTTTCAGTCTAAACTGATGGAAGTGAAAAATTGCATAGCAGGAATAAACCAGGATCACCTCAAGAGGTGACATTTAGGACCCCATAGATTCTGCTGCTAATATCCTGCTACGAACTATTGATTTTATTTCTATCATTCCCAAATCTCATGTGGTAACACTTTCATCTTCAGTAGGACACCTTAGTATTTGTTAGTTTTTCTAGCAACAGCATCAGCCATTTTTGAGAGAGTCCCAAGATTAATTTTTGATGAATTAGCTGTAATATTAGATCAGCTGTAGAATGCTTAAAGCAAACAAATATTATTCCACTGTGATTCTGTGAGAGCGGTTACAATGTTTTTGTCCCAAATTCCATTAGGGAATTAGGATTATAAAATATTTCTGATTAGAGGTGGGAATAGATGTCAAAGGCCCTCCATCTAACCAGTTTTATTTCTCCCAGATGTTCTGAGATACAGATTTGATACAGTATCCTCCTCCTGGCAAATCCATACTGTACTTCTCCAATGATTTCTTAATTTAAAATGTTTTGGGTTGGATTTATTATAGGATTTTTTTTTCAGCACTTGTTTGTGCATCACTTCATTTCCCTCTCCCTGCTCCGATCCTGCTGGGGATTTCTGTGGATCCATTAGCAGAGCTTTTTCTTTGCAGATGGGCAAAGGTCCTGATGCTGCCAATGCTTCTTTCTCGCCACCTCTGAGAGCTGTCCTTTTTCTTCCTATCACCGCAGATACAGCTTTTGTTCAAGTTCTCATTATATCACACCTTGACTATTACAGCATCCTTCTCCCTGACCTTCCACCCACCCACACACATACGTTCCTCCCACTGCCTTTAATCCATACAACTACTCAAGACCTTTTCCTTGCCTGTCAATTTGATCATGTCACTTCCCACTTCGAATGCCTTCACTGGCTGCTCGTTTTATCATTTAAGCCTCATGTCACCATCTTCAAAGCTTGACATAATCTCCTCCTCCCTATTTGTACTCCCTTGTCAAACTTCACATTGCCCCCTGTCCATTCCATTGGTGCCTCCATCCTTTTTGTCCCCCTATTTGTCAAATTCTACTACTCATCCCTTTGCTTTCTCCTACCTGGCCTCTTATGCATGGAGCTAATATGCAAGGCCTTTGCTCTATCCACACTTAAGTCCCTTTTAAAGACCTGCTTCTGCTGTGCTGCTTGCAATTAATCAAGTTGACGGATGCATAAATTGCTTATTGTCGTTCCCCTACCACTAATCTATCTGTCTGCTTCTCTTTCTGTCCTTTGTGAGCAACTCAATTGTGAGCAATTTCTGAATGTCCGGAAAATGCCAAATGTATCATGGACACTAAGAAATAATAATGATCCAGCAAACATTTACTCATGGGTAGCCCTGTTTAGTTCAGTAGAATTAATCATGTGTGCAAAGCTACCTATATATGGAAGTGTTCGGAGGATCAAGGCCAAAATAAGGATTTCAGATTTGGGCCCAACTAAAATATTGCCTTTTTAAAAATTGCTCTTTTCATTTTTCTTATGGGTTTTGCAAGTACACCACATCCCTCTGTATATAAAAATGGTGAATGTATACATGCCAAATGAGCTGAGATCTACAAGTGTTTTTATGATGGCACAATAGAGAGCTTTAGGCAATTTAAATTCTAGAGGCAGTATGTAGTCCTTTTGTTAAAATACACACAACATAAACTGGAATAGCAAATGGAGCACATGAACTAAAATCTAGCCTGCTCTACTGAATTCCCCAGACTGGAGAGCTGATATCTGACACAGATGTTTTAAGCTTCAGACCTTATCATGTTGCTTGGGGACAATAGTATACACTTAAAAGGAAGAAACCAGGGTATCTGAGACCTTTTAATAGATTTCTGTCATACTAATGGTCATCCACCTAATATGGGACCAGAATTTCTGTACAATTACTATCCATTTGATCTAATTCAATTAAATGCTACACCTCTTTTAGGGAAGAGGTGGTATGTTCATAAGCACCAAAACGAAGTAAATTCTGCAGGTTTTCCACACACAAAATACTGTGCAAAAATTCTGATTCTATATGGGCACCACACAGATGCACAAGACAAAGAGGAGGCTCCAGAATAAGCATAAATAATCTGCTTGCTTGATGCTTAGCAGTCTAGATATTTCAATTCATTTACAGTCTTATATTTATTAAATATGGATAATCTCTGTAGCACTTTCTATGGTGCAGAAAACGCATGCCACTTCTAATCAAGAGTAAACACACATCTGTTTACAGTTTACTCTCTTATTCTTCCATTGCTCGTGCTCAGCAGTGTTCAGTTAACTAGGTGCTGTATGTTCTTTTCCTCCAAAGCCAAATTTTATGCTGCTGACAGTGCCAGTGGCTTGACTGAAACAGTTAATCTACTGAACGGAATTCACTGGTACTGGAAATAATTGAAACAAATTAAACTGGATTTTTAAAAGGTCCTCATGATTTTTATTACCACTAATCGGAGAGTAACTAAGCAAACTAAGCTAATGATAGGATAATCAGACTGCTCACTTCAGGGTATAAGGCTTGGACACCATGTATTCTCTGATCCTGGCTGCAGAATCTTCCTTTTGCTGCAAAATTATGCTCCAGAATCCAAGCTTTCATTTAACTACCATGAGCACTGCAGACCAGTGTTTGGTTGGTTGGTTTTTTTTTAAACAAAAACCTTGAAAATGTGAATCAATGGAGTTTTTAATATCCTGTGTCTGCAAACAGCCTCCAACAATAACTCTAAGTGTTAATTTGCCTATTCAGCGTCCTTGTTTAACTCATTAAACCTCACATTGGCAATGCCTGCATCAACATTGGGCTTTGAGCAGTGAAATAATCAACACTGTCCCCCTATCCCTGATATACATTGACAATGTGGAGATTGTAGAATAGAGTATCCTCAAAATAAATAACACTAAGATGCTAATTGTGATGAATGCCATATATGAACAGAATTCTACTGTATTGTATGTATTATTCACTTTCACATTTAACTTATGAAAAACCTTGATTTATTTTTTATTTAAATGAAGTTGTTACAGATCTTCTAGGCTGCCACACAAGAATTCTGCAAAATTCAGGGACCATTTTAAAGAATTTGGGTCCAAATTGTCAGAGTCAATGCAACCTTGCAATGGGGGGTGAGGGGGGGTGGGAGGGGGGTTGGGGTTGTCAAATAATAATTTAGTCCTTGTGGAGAGTATTGCATAACTGACTAAAAGTATGAAGGGTAAAGAGACAGGATTCCTTTCTATGAAGCATCAATTGCTAGCCACAGTTATTGAAAGGACATCCAACAAGGGAGCTGGGCTAGATGGATAACATGGGTTACTGAAATAAATTAATGGAGATATCCTATCTCCTAGACCTGGAAGGAACCTTGAAAGGTCATTGAGTCCAGCCCCCTGCCTTCACTAGCAGTTCCAAGTACTGATTTTTGCCCCAGATCCCTAGGTGGTGCCCTCTCAAGGATTCAACTCACAACCCTGGGTTTAGCAGGCCAGTGCTCAAACCACTTAGCTATCCCTCCCTCTCAATGGAAGATGCAGGTGTTCAGCACCTTTGAACAGCAGGCCATTAGTTTTCAAGCACAAAATGTTTGCTGAAATATTCAGTAGTCCAAAGCACATGGAGGGACCATGTGTGTCTTAATTCAGGGGGAGGGGGGAGAAAGGCAGTGGAACCCATCATGAATTTTTGTGAGGGCTCGCTCCATATGGAAGAGAGATGATGTATACATCAACTGACACTAATGGAACTAGCTTTTCTTCAAGTTGAAGGAATACCAGACCCATTTCCCAGAAATTGTTCATACCCTTCAAAGACTTGTAGACTGTAATCCTATCCTATTGCTTAGGCAATACAATTTAATTTTTCTTCATAAATCACTTTGGTTGCTTCCCTCAAAATTCCATCTCATTTTAGCAGAGCTACAGTTGGGAAGCTGTAAAGTACTTTGAAAATTGTAAATATCAATGAATAACCAGTGAACTGTTCAAGGTAAATAAGGGATATCTCTAGAGGTCCCTGGATTGTACAGGAGTAGTTTTTGTGTTGCATAAAAGATTGCTGTAGTTCCACTGCTGCTGGTCAGACTGAAAGATGTTACATAGTATTCATTGTAGCAGTAATCTTGAATCTGAAGAGTAACTCTATTGCAAGTGAAGGAACAGTTTACATTTCAAAGAATAGGCAAGTATAAATTAATATAACACACAGTCATGAAACTACAAGAGGTAATTTAAAAAGCCATTATTCAATATATAACATAGCAATTCTCAGGGTCTAATCTTCAGCTGGCTTCAGCGTAGCCATTACAATGTTTTGCATATACAATTGTTACATGCACAAAATCTGCATTTATATAAAAGGGTTGACAATAGAGCACACAAGTCAAGGCGTGGGTGGGTGCGTGGGGGTGTGTGTTCCAAACTTGCTTTTGGACAATACTGAACTTTCAGGTACAATTTTAGAAGGTGATTTAGAATACTAGGTTGTTTGTGTCAGTGTATTCTAACGAATTTTAAGAAATTCTAATTGATCTAACATAAGAGAAGTAACATTCAAAATGGTTGGAAACATAAGTTAAAACATTTGTGTATGTTCAACTAGCACAGACTTCTTGAACACATTGAGGTCTGGAAAAAGAATTCAGCTAATGTAAAGCTATGGAAATGTTTCAAATCAGGGAAATTCTTACAGCGTTTCAGTGTGCAGTTTTTCATGGTGCAAATGTTTGTTTCCATCATGTTACATTTCTAAGATTGTGATAAATGAGAGAACCATAATTAACTGTTCAAGGAACACAAGCTTTTTGGCGTTACATGTCATCCTTGTTGCTCAAGTTTAAATCCACAAAATAGAATTTTCAGCATGCCCAGTGAAGAAATTTTCCATTGATTATGTATCTAGTTCTTAGTGTATGAAGATTTAGCTGAGTTAATTTTTTAATGGGTTTTGTTTTGACTTCAGGCTATACAGCATGTTACGCTACCCATTAGGCTCATACAGAGGCCTGAAGAACACTATTCTTTTCTTGCCAGATTATTCAGCCTGAAGACACTCAGGCTGCAACAGCTTGTCAGCTCCTAAAGAGAGGCAAAAAGATTTTAATGTAGCAACTGTTTTCACAGACCTGCCCCCTCTCCATTACCCAAGACACAACATGTTTCTTGAATCAGATTGGGCAGAACCTCTTACTGTACAGAGAGCTTAGCTGATTTAGTATCTCCTAGCTACAGAACAGAGAACGTGTCCCTTAATAACCATTGAGTACTGAAGTGGTTCCAGGAGAAAACAAATATCTTAAGGATATAGATCCTCAGTTTATACTCACAGCCCAGTTAAAGGAATGTGCCATTCATAATGCTGCTGTCTGTTGTAAATGCAGAGGTGGTTTCTACCATGTTGCTGTATGAAATGAAGAAACATATCACAATTGTCTAGAAGAAAAGGCTGTGTACATTTACCACATATCTTCACTTTCATCAACTCTAAGGTTGTTTTGTTATACTTTCATGTCCATGTTCACATGGTACTGTCTGTCCTGTTACTCATCCACATGCTAGATTCTAAATGGGTTTCAGAGGCTGAGAGAGACAACGGTCAGGGCATGTCTACACTTACTGGGGATCAATGCTGCGGCAATTGATTCAGTGAAGACCCCCTAAATTGCCTGCAGATCGCTCTCCCATCAACTCCTGTACTCCACCGAAAGGAGAAGTGTAAGGTAAGTTGACCTAAGCCATGTCGACTCCAGCAACATTATTCAAGTAGCTAGAATTGTATAACTTAGGTAGACTTACCCCCATAGTGTAGATAAGACCTCAGTCAGACTCCATTCTCTCGGCTAACCTTACCTAATACCTCCACGAAACAGAAACCTTACAGGATTTAGCTCTTTTCAAAACAGGGAAGTGCAAATTGATTTCAAAACATTTTTACTATATTTAACCATCACTATTTCAAACTACAGTTTTTATTTCATTCATATATATATATATATATATATATATATATATGAATGAAATAAAAAAAATCAGGGACCCCTACAAGTTGTATTTTGGAATGAAAACTAATATGTATGAAATAGAAGGGTGTATCCCCTAAATTATAGATATTCTATTACTGTTCATGGTAAATAAAAATGGAGCTCTCGTTATACTGAAAACAAATTGTATAGCATTAGGCACACTCTCTTCTAAAATACTAAATTTTTTCATTTGAAAATTAGGTAGCACCAAACTACTACTGACTTTGTAGACAATTCTTCAAAGTTTGACAGGTTCTATTTTTGTATTCATTTATGTATAAAGGATAAAGAACGGCATGACACAACAGATTTTCCTGGGAATGAATCCAAGAAATGGTGATGAAAAGTTTCTAGCCAATCAGGAGTACTCCTTCAGAATGTAGCATTATTCATTTAATTTTCATTAGCTCCTTTTATCTAACTACTACTCAGGCAAATAGCTGGTGTATGGAAACATTCATTTATGCCAGATCACTTGACAGTCCTAACTCTTCATGTCTGCAACAACAGACTGGAATACAGATTGACCGTTACTAAATAATAACAGCTACAACACGACCACACTAAAAAGGGAAGTTTAAACTATGCACTCCCAAATACCACATACTTGCTAAAATCTTCCCTAATGTTGGGTCTCTGTTAGTATATCATAAGTGAATGTTACTCATAAAGGGTCTGAACTCCCCAAGCATATGTGTCCACTTCCACTATTAAAGTGGATTCAGGTGCTTGGCATGACTATCTCCAGACAGGCTTTCTTTAAATAATTGATAGCTACAGTCTTATTGCCCCCAATGTTCTATATCTGGATAGACTCATGTTGCATTTATAGAGGGTTCATATAAGTCACTAGCCAGCATAACACGTGGTAAGGGTCTCACTCTCTTTTATTAATGGTACCTATTTGCACATTCTTTGATGACAAATTTCCCCCAAATGAGCTTTTTTTACACCTTTTATAACATGATGAGAAATTCATATGTAAGCCACAGCTGAATAGCAAACATTGCACTGCTTTCAGTAGTGTGGTGCATGGGGTTGGGGGGGGTTGATTACTGGAATGTGAGTATGAAGCAAAGAAAGGCAGACGTCCTAAAAAAATAAACTTTTACTGAAATGAAAAAAAGAGGATCACTTAACCATGAACTAATGTGTTGCATTTGTGTGTGTGTGTGTGTGTGTGAGTAAGTAACTACACAGACTGCTGTGCATGATAAGGGGTAGTATAGTACACTTAAGAAAATAAGGGATGGTTGGCTGGGCTGCTCATAATTCAATGGAGAAACGTCATGAAGGAAAATAATGTATTAATCTGCCATTATGAGTAGCCCTGGGTAGGCAACTTCAGCCCCCACTCCTCTTTGCTCCAACACAAAATTGACATTTCATTCAAGTGACACAGCAAAATGAGACAATTTAACTAGCAATAATTGTAAGCTTTTTTCCCTCACCAGTAAAATCTGTCCTTTTATATTTTCATATAATTTGTTGTCTCACCATATTATATTCACAGTGGCCAACGCAGTCTAAATCCTACTATAACCCGTGTAAGATGCTCACTCTCACTGGCCCCTTCATGCCCAGTAAAAGGGAAAGAATGGCATAAAGGGTCCCTAAAAGTCCTGGTTCTGGTCAAGGAAGGATTCCTCCAGCATAGGCAGCTGTAATGCTGCCTTCTGAGGACTGCCTTACAAGTCTAGCATAGGGAGTCACTCCTGGGGGTTAGAGGGGGAGGAGCAGTGTCCAAACACACAGTTCTGTGGAGATGCCAAGCAGTGCTGAGACCCATAGACCTGTGGAGGCTGCCATAACTTACTAAGTCTCCCTGGGCTGTATAAAGGTACCTGGGGAGCCAGTTCAGTACCAAGAGCAACCCAGGATAGGAAGGGAACAAAGATGGTTTAAAGCCATCATAGGCTCCCTCCCCATCTCTTAGAGGTGCAGCACAGAATCTCACTCCCTATTTTGAGGACCTGAGTGGGACTTAATTGGTTCCTAGACCTTTAGCTGGCCCTCTGCACAGGATTGCATTTCACCGATTCTGCCCATTACATTGTCTGGATACCTATTTATGTTATATTTAAACAGTAGAACCAGTCCCCCCCCCCCAACTCACACACACACACACACACCCAACCCCCCCCCCCCACACACACACAATTTTCCTAACTGAAATGAAGATTTATAAGATGTTTGAATATACAAATGTGAAAACAGAAGAATTCCATATGACGTAATAGATGAGAAATTTAAAATCTCAAAAGAGCTAGATGATATCAGATGTTTTAATGAAAGTTCATAATATTTGATAGTCCTCAAAAAAACAACACTAGCTGCTCTGACCAAAACAAAGCCAATAAGCAAAAACCTTGCTTTTATCTGTTAGTTTTTAGCTACTGATTATTTTTTACATTAGTTTGACAGACTTCATCTTAATTAACTCAAGTTGGCACAGTTAATTATTCTAGTTGATGATGATCATTCCTACTCTGAAGTCCACCAATTAAATGAAATTATATCACTCATGCAAATCAGGAGGATGAGTATGTTAAACACACGAACCCTAACAACGAGATAATGACACATAAAATACATATTCAGAAACATTAATGTTTAAAGCTAATAAAATGCTTTGAGTTTCTCAGATGAAAGGTGCTACATGGATGCAAAACACTATTATTCATTAAAAAGATAGCCCAAGCTTTGTAAATCTTTTTGTTTCATACCTCAAAATAAAAGGAGCAAAATATCTCTTTTGAGAAATGATCAGAAGATGGTGGCAATGGTAGAATGAAATATGATATTGGTGCTAGACAAGACATCCAGCTCGCTCTCCCTTCATTCAGTGCTGTACTTTGTCAGGCCTAGTTTCTGTTTGCTGTGAATGGCTAGTAGCCTTTTGGAGTGCTGGTAGGTCTAATAAGTTATTTTATGACAAGATAGTCTGGCCTTAAAGCTTCATCCTGCACCTGTTTGAAACCAGTGGGAGCTTTGTCATTCACTTCAATGGACGCAGGATCATTTCCTCAGAGCTTGATTATTAATAGTTGGGCTTGATCCTGTGTACACTTACACAACTTTACTCATATGAGCAGTTCCACTGAAGCCCCTATGGCCAAACACAACACCGGAGTGTTTGCGGGATCAAGCCAGAGGGCAATAGAAGGGGGTAGTCCAAGAATTATAAAACAACTGGTTTGAAGAGTCATGTAAACTGACCCAAATGAAATTCTGGAGACCAGCTGTTTAAATCTGGATTTTGCCAGGATATAAGGGCTGACATAGTAATTTTGTATCTTAGTGAAATGAGAGTTGTTTACAAGGACAGCATATATAACTTTTATGTGTTTAAGAATACTGGAAGATTTTTGCAGTCACATTGTTGACTTTGAAGGTTCAGCTTAGGACAATACAAGTAGAAAAAAATGCAGTCCTGTTTGATTCTTTGAGACTAATGAAAAAAGACTAAAGGAGACTGAGAACTAGAGGTAGTTTCCAGACTAGTTTGACTTAACTGATATGAGATATGAAACACATATAAAATCTTGTATGTAGAAATATTGTAGACCAGGCATATGAAAAAACAGTTTGGAGCACTGATGCTAGTCACAAATTTGGGTCAAGTTTGGCAAATGGTTTTTGCTTTTAAAAAAAAAAAAAAATTTCAAAAACATCCAAATGGCGTGTTTCAATATTTCATTTCAAGTTGATACTTTTTAAATGAAATGTCAATTCTAAACATTTTTAAATGGTTCATTTTGACTTACTTTCAGGTGTTGAACCTGGATGTAGATCTTCAGTGAGACTGCTCATACCAGTAAAAAGAGAGCCAATGGAGTTATTGATGGTGGAGGGGGGAATTCATGTAGTCAGAAAGACTGACAGGCAAGATGATCTTAGCAGATACATTTTGAATGGATGAGGGTGAGGAAGATGAATGCTGAGATGGCCAGAGAATGGTAAGTATCAGGAATCAAGATGGGAGGTGGTAAGGGTCTGAACAAGAAGAATGCTGGCTTTTTGGTTAAGGGAGGGGAAAAAAAGAGTCAGATTTTAGAAGCATTACCGAGAAAGAAACAAAACAAATCAATTTGTGACCTTAAAATGACAAGAGAGAGCCCGGGGAGAACTCCCCTGGCACTTACATGGCACTCAGTCGGCTTAGCAGATTAGGGACTCTGGCTTAGTGTCTATTATTGTAAAATCACCTTGGAAACCAGAATTCATGGTTTTGTATAATTTTATTTTTCATTTAGAAGTACTTTAAAAAAAAAAAAGGTGGTCTCGCTTTAGCAGGAGCAATTTACATCTACACAATTTGCTCCTGCATTTTTGAATCTGCAATTAAATTGTGGGCATAAGTCTGAAGAGTTGCACATTTTACTACTTATTCATGGGAACAAATCAAATATTTGGACATCCATAGGCCAGTCTACACATTCAGTTCATTGTAGGTGTAAATCATACAGTTCACATTTGTGGAAGTAATTTTTTGATAGAAGTCACTTGTGCCCACAAATGTATTCTTCAGTTGAGTTACTTGTAGAAATAGTAAGGTGTCCCCTATAAAGAGAAGATTCAAATATATAGAACATTTTATGGAATCTATCAGATTTATCATCTGTGTAACCAATACAGAACTTCAGCCACAATTTGTCAGTCCTAAATTATTTCATAAAGCTAAGCGCTGAAAAACTGAGATTAAAGATATGGTAACATCCTGGTTTGATTCAATTTTAGTAGTGTTTTTACTCTTTGTCTTGTTGATCCACTGAGAATGGGACGTTCACATCCAGCTGGCAGGAGGCTTATCCATTTTCTCACAAACAGTGGTGACAGGTGCATCTTGTCACACTATGGTGTACATTTCAGAAGTTCATGTCTGTGTTGTTCATCATTTGATGATGAGTATCGAGCATGGGTGACCATGTCATTGTTGAATACAATGAGGTGCACTTTGAACCTAGGAAGTGGAATTTATTGCTGTTGACACATTTTGCAGTTTAAGAGGTCATCAGACTGTGGGCTTGAGATATTTCATGCCTGTTTTTTAATTTCTAAATACAGCTGATTTATGCTGCTAGCTTTGAATGAACATGATACCTAGTGTTACATCAAGTATGCTTTTTTTCATTGAATAGATGCAATAGCTAACATATATTCTACAGCTTAAATGATAAAGGTAGCTTTCAGTTACAAGGTATTATATTAGTGCTAAGTGTAGCATATATTTTACAGAACAATATATTTTGTACCCAGCATTCATTTTCTCTGCCACTGTGCTAAGTTATTCAGTAAATACAGCGTTTGGCTTCAGAGTTCTCTGAATATGTATTCTTTGGAATAACATGATTTACCTCAACATCATCTTAGAGGAGCTAAATATAGACATCTGACTTTGGGCCCAAACCCACATTGCTTGTACAATGCGAACCTCCATTAAAGCCAATGAGAGTTGTGTGCTCAGGAATGCAGGATCCTTTATGTAAACATTGATTTTAAGGAATCCTATTACTAAATCAAAGCATGCCAAATTAAATAGGGAGCAGTGACCCAGACAAGATAAAATAAGAAGCAACCTGAATCCTTGCTCAGAACTTAGCCCAAACCTTCTCTGGTTTGGAAAGTTTAGTTAACTTAAAACCCAAACCCCAAGTTTATTCATGTGAATTACAAGCCATTTTCCAAGCTGCCTTGTAAAAGACTCTTGTGTGTGAAAGGTTCCTATAGTGGTCTCCTTCACCAACCTCTCTAGTCTCTGGGCTGTCCTCTCTTACCACTTCCATTGTCAGATGAGAGAATTCTGGTTAAACAACAGTTTTTAAGAAGCATATAGTGGACAAATTGGGGTTAGCAGTCATTTTTAAGATGCACAAAACAAATCTTTTAAGTCTCCTTTGCAGTCTGTCTGAATTCACCATCACTTGTGATTCTATCACTGGTTTTTAATCAATGACTGATGTGGTCACATGCACAAATGAGTAGTAGTTTCCACACTATGAACAGCCTGTCTACTTGTGGAGACAACAGCATCTCCGCACAAATTTAACTGATCTGGGAGGTGGTGAACCAGTCCTCAGGTAGTCCCAGCATTGGAAGACTGATACCTGCTCATAAATACAGAAGCTTGTTTAAAGTTTCAGCTTGAACAGAAAAAGCTTATAGACTTCAGCTTAGAACTGTCTTATTTTCACTCCTCCAGGAATAAACTGTTGAAATGAAATATTCTTTTAACACTTTTCTGTCATCTGCTGTTTACTGGAACTTGTCATCCCCCAGCATGTCATCCCCCAGCTATTCTTGGGAACTTGCTAGTGAGCTAAAGTTACCTGAATATCCAAAGGCAGAGAAAAGATCTGGTGGATTAGAAAAGAAGATCTTGTCAAGAATTTGAGGCTAGACCCTGCATAGTACCACCCCTTCCTTTAAAAGACCCACTCTCATTTCCTTTAATCAAACTGATTTTATCAGGTCAGCTTCAACAACAAGGTTTTGATACTATGTGGTGCTGAGCACCTCAATTACTTCTTCTGAGGCAATTTTTGTAGAATATCTGGCTGCACAAACTACAAGGCACTGGAGAATCAGGCCCAGTGTTTTTTGTGCCTTCAAGCAGGAACATCAGAGATTGTAACTGGAAGCAAAATGTATCAGCCAAAATTAAGTGCCAAATTCTGGCATTACAGCCCAAAGCAGTGCAGCTGCAAGTAGTCAGACACACAGTAAGACATATCTGGCACAAGAGACATCCTGCCCTCAGAGGGCAGGATGTGGAGCCATTTCAATGTGACTGAAGGATGCTACTTACCGCTACTGCCTTCTGGAGTGAAGGTCTTTGTACTGCAGAAGATGGCTGTGTTTGTTGACAGCAGCATGTGCATTAGCTAATTTGTAGGGATATTCTTTTTGAGTACACCCCAGAAACTGTGGTCAGGGTGCATTTCC
This sequence comes from Chrysemys picta bellii, assembly GCF_011386835.1. Taxonomy (NCBI): domain Eukaryota; kingdom Metazoa; phylum Chordata; order Testudines; family Emydidae; genus Chrysemys; species Chrysemys picta. The sequence goes on from NC_088795.1 coordinate 41,258,137, forward strand.
TAAAATTGTATCAGTGTGTATTTTCTGCTATATTTCAGTGCCGTAATTGGATCCTGTCTGAATTGTCAACTTCCATATGTTGTTGCTTCCCAATTATCTTTTATGCACTTCAGAGGTTTGGGCGTAGGTTGGATTTTCTCCAAAGTCATGAGATAAATTGGAGTACTGGTATATTATAATATCTAAGCACATATACTAAAGTACGCACTAATCTGAGTTAATGTAGCACAATATAGAACTGCATCAGAAACATCTGGAGAGCTACATTAAATTTTGATTAAAGTAATTGTCCTCTAATGTAATAATAATACCTAACTCTTATATCATGATTTTCATCCTTAGATCTCAAAGTACTTTTACAAAGGTGGTCAGTATCACTTACCCACTTTTTAAAGTGGGGAAACTGAGGCACAGAAGTGAAGTAACTTGCCCAAGATCACCCAGCAAGTCAGTGGGAGAGCTGGGAATACAACCCAGGTCTTCTGAATCTCAGTTCAGTGCTTTATCCACTAGGCTATATTGCATCAGTTTAATTTACTTTCATCTGTATCTGTTATTTTAAAAAGTGTCTTGGAAAAAAAAAAACTGTCTGGACATTTACTATTCACCTGGTTAAATGGGAATGTGCCAGTTTACACCATTTGAGAGTTAGCCATACATTTCCAATATTTGCAACACTATAACATAAGACTCATCTGTTCTGGAAACAGCTTTTACTTCACACTGTCCAACTAAACATACTAGTTGAGCTCATAAGAAAAAGAAATACAACCAACACTCATTTATATTGAACTATGATTAGCTATATTTTTTCCTTCTCTGCCATCCCACATGTGCATGTACACACAACACTGACAAACACCTATCCCACACACCCACACCTGACTTGAAACATTTTCCTTTCCCTGATGGAAGCTGTATAATACAGACCTATCCTCTCATATCTGCACAGTATTTTGCTCTTCATTCAATTTCAGATTCAAGCACCTTAGGTATTCTGCTCTCCTGCCACATGCACATATATCCCATTTATACCACAGTTCACACAATAGTACTCCATGTGAACATAGTGTGCTCCCCTCAGTGTCAAAGGGAGATCAGTGTAACCACCATCTGAATCAGATAGGAGAAACTTGGTCTTAGAGGAAAAAGAGCATCCAACCTGGCAACAAAAACTTGTGGAAACTTGTGCATAAAAGAATCATGAAGCATATTAGTATTCACTTATTGCCACTAAATCTGTTAGTCATAAACCCAGAGTTTGGTGCAGCAGGTGCATATTGGGTCCAGACCATAATGGACACCTCACTATTGTGCCTGTCTGGTGGTGGTGGTATGACTCAGTGACAAAAATCTAATTTTACTGGTGATTAGCTTTCTCTGATCTAGCTCATCTCCCTGTCTAAACTGCAGTTTCTCCTTTCTCCAGTGTTGTTCTGAGAGAGACAGTATACACAGGCTTGGAAAGAAGGATGAGGTTTGTCTTGGCAACATTGAAAGTTTTGAATGATACAGCCTCTCAACATTTTGCAAATAAATACATACAGGTCTGGAATCTCAACAAGGCCTAGCTAGCTGCAAAGAGATGTGTTTTTTTTTAATTAATCTGTTCTAATTTGGGAGCAAGAGTCTCAAAGTCCCAAGTCTTTCATAAATCTTAATTTCAAGAGGGTTCTGCATGAATGATATATATAAAAAATATGCGCGCGCACACAGACACACACAATGGTCATTGATGAGCCTGACTGAAGTACCTTTCAATGCTCAAATCCCTGCTGTTTTTTTTTTCTCTTTCTGGCATAGCTCAGTGGTGGTATTCTCTTTTGAGAACATAAATGTGAGGTAAAATGTTGAGGTTAAGAAAAAAGCCCCCAAGAAGCAATGGAGAACTATATTTATATAGTATGGGATCATAAAAATGCTACTTTTAGATACCACTTAATTTAATTTTTTTTCCTTTCCCAGTGGATTACCCACATCTGGTGTGAGAGATAAGCTCATAGTTACACCCACAAAAGGGGGAAATTTGTTATAACCACTGAATAAACACATCATATGTACATACAGTAACTTACTCCAGTGAAAGGTTTTATATATGTGTTTGGGTTAAAATAAGACTAAATAGATTTGGAATGTATGTCAGAGGATCTAGTTCTGTTGATACAGATCCTCTTCTCTGAAAAATAATTGAGAAAAAAGCTTAAGGTAAATAGTACATAGTTATAAACAACAACAACAATAGAATTCTGCTCAGCTTGAGTGAATAGAAAACCACTTCATTGGAGAACCATAAAATAATCTTTTAAGACTTGACAGTATCACAACATATGAAAGAGAAATTTGCTAATGTCTTCTTCATTTAGAGAGGCGTGTAAGAAAATGTACTTGCCAAATTGACATTTATTCTCTCTTGTGTAACTATAATTAGATTATCCTACCCAAGAGTTTAAAAGTCTTAGATTTCTTTTTATAATCACTATCTGTCAGCTACAGATTTTGGCTTTAGAAAATGAACTGTATGTTGTAAAATTATCCGCATATGCACCGAGTTAGTGAATTCATTCTTAGGATCTTTGAATGCACTAGTTTTGTGAAATTCCTCTGTTCTCACTTACCTATATTCCTACTTTCAATTTTATACTGGTAGCCATTACCAAAGTATCAAGACATCTTCACTGTTGATTTTATATGAAAGTCCTGAGAGAGACTTCATGAAGTTCACTAGGGTCTCCCTTGTTGAGCTAAAAAACACTGCTTGATGAGGAGGGTTTTGGTCTTGATTTGTTTACATGTTTATTAATTTACATTTTTGGGGTAACCTTTTTGGCAGGTGGGGTTGGTTGGTATTCTATGGCTAAAGGGGCGTTTCTTTGCTGCGAGTATCATTCTTATAGTGGAAAAGCCTTCCAGTATCTCTCCAGTGATGCGGTGTTAGATCATTCAGTGCTGACATTCTTATGGCTTTCTTACTTATAATTCTATTAAAAGTCAATTGCTCTTTAACTAAATACTATAACATTTTAATCGAAGCTTAAGGAGAAACCTGGAGGGTGGCAGATTATTCATATTGCAAAATTATGGAAGCAAACTTCCTTTCTAGTAGTAGAACAAATCATACCTGTTCTTCCAATATAATGCTATTCTTATTGTGCAATAGATAGTCACTGTGTAGCAAGAGTCTCATGTAGAGTTTGTTGTGCAACTTTGTAACCTTCTAAAGTCATTTAAAGTTTTTTTAGTTAATTATGTGCCCTCTTCTTATGGTTTCCCTACAAATATCCATACCTCTAGAACAGACTTTATCTTAACAAAAAACAAACCAAGCCCCCCCCCCCCCCCCACCCCGAGCCCATACCCACCCAATACAGGACTACATGGAAAACTATTTTATGCACAGGATCACACAACATGAAGGACATGTAGTACTGTCCAGTCCCTGGTGCAAAAAATGTGCTGGTAGTGGAACATTTATGATGGGAATGAAAGACAATGGAACCATAGCAAGAGCTATTGATGAGCATGGTTAAAATATTAATTGGTAGTCTTCTCAGAACCTGTGTGCTTGTGTTTAGCACATTGTAAGGATATTTATTATCATGGTTGCCCTGTGGTAGAAACACTGAGGCTTCAATCACAATGATGGCACACACTAATTATCATATTTTTGTACAGAGATAATTACTCCAGGGACTGGAACCGTGAATTCTAGAGTTATTGTTCTATTAAAGGCAAAAGAGAAGCTCCCTTATACTAGGTCAGAGCCTGTACACTTAGTTATCCATAAACAGTGTTTTAAATAAAGAAAACAAAAATGCTCTTGCATACAATAGGTTCAATGCCCAGTTGATATGTTGAGTTTGCATTCAGCACACCAGAGGGGAGAAAAGTGGAAACTGGATTGTAGCCACCACTCTCCTCCCTTGATTTTTGGGTTAGGCAAGTCCCAGAAAGCCCACAGCATAATTTAGCACAGCTGCAAGGCTGTTCTAAGTTACATTGCTGCAGACAGTAGTTGTGACGGGGCAACCCTCAACTGCTCCTTTAGGGTAGATTTCCACTTACTTTAGGCTGAGGATTAAGGGCAATATGTCAAATCCACCATTACCTGGTTTAAAGTTTTATTTTTGTTTTAATTAAGTAATATTAAAGGGACAATGTGAAAGGTATATGAAATATGGATTAATAAAAATAATTTAGAGCAAAATAGGAGCTAACAAAATAGCAGCATCAGATATCACCTAATGTCAAACCGATAATTTTACAGAAGTTGACAATTCTGATTATAATCTGCTTAATTAGCTCATCCTAATTAAGGAAACAGAAATGGGCCTGAACTGTGCAGTTTGAGTAGTAACTACCTCAAAATTCAAAGTCTTTAGAAAATATTCCAGTTAAGATCCATTTCTGAGAGAGAGAGAGACCCAAATGATGAAGTGGTGATCTAAATCTTGATATAAACTAGTCATTAGTTAGTGAGATGAGACTCAGGACCAGAGATTGCTAAAGAAAATGGAGAAGACCTAATAGATTCTCTTAAAGTGAATGCCTGTTTGCCATGATGAAATTACTATATGAAAGGATATAGTCTTTCTTCCAATTTGTGTCTGTTTGAGAAAAAGAAAAGGAAATTAAAATATTGCCCTTGGTTTTATTATTTGTATTATCATATGCATAGGAGCCCTAGCCATAGACCAGCTCACCATTGTGGTAGGTGCTGTACAAACACAGAATGAAAAGACAGACTGACAGAGCTTACAGTCTAAGTTGAAAGCAGCCAAAGTTTATCTAGAAAAAAGGATACATTTTTTCTACAGATTGTATCCTTGTCCTTAAGGAAAGCTTACTTTTTCCATTAATACAAAATAGTGAACAGCAGAATATAAAAATATACATTCCTTTAAATGACTCACATTTTCTTCCAAAATGTGTCATTTGCCAATTTAATCTGCCTTTTTAATTAAAGGGCAGAAAAGACAGAAAGGGCTGGTCTTAAACTAGTCTGTTTAAAATAACTTATGCTACCAAGTCATTGTCCAATATAATGATAGATTGACTTACCAGAAGCCAAATTCTATCCTGAGATCTGGATACGTACATTTCCCGTTGACCTAAGTTCATCAGAATAAGTTTCACTGCAACAGGGCCATGTTGGCTGTCCTGGAGCCATACAAGTACTTTAAACAAGTCCCAATGAAGTCTGAATGGATTTGTTGTCCCTTGCAGTGACTTAAATGGCATTTATGCACTGAAGCTAAGCATGTCTTTTAAGTGTTTAACTGAATCATGACCTAGATGTAGGTAAATGTAAAAATCAGCAGGCATTATGGATTTGATCCAAATAAAGAAGTTTCATAAGGTGGCATGTTCCCTGGTATTTTGTTTGAGGGAAGAAGATTCCTTTTTAATTTTATCTTTCAACGTATATGGCATTTTACCTTGCAGTGGTCTCTTCATCCACTCTGTTAACACATGTGGTGAGACTTACACCAAGATGGAGAGCTAAACTCTGTTTCTCTGGTGCTGTTCCAGGTTTACACTTGTGTAAATGAGAGCAGACAATAGCATGTATTGTCCAATAAACCCCATAAATAATTTCTTTGGAATTTATTCAGTCTCTTGGGGCTGGTCCACACTAACCCCCCACTTTGAACTAAGATACGCAACTTCAGCTACATGAATAACATAGCTGAAGTCGAAGTATCTTAGTTCGAACTTACTGCGGGTCCACATGCGGCAGGCAGGCTCCCCCCGTAGACTCCGCGTACTCCTCTCACGGAGCAGGAGTACTGGCGTCGACAGCGAGCACTTCTGGGATCGATCCAGGATTGATCTATCATGTCTAGACAAGACACGATAAATTGATCCCAGAAGATCAATTGTTTACCGCCGGACCCGGCGGTAAGTATAGACATACTCTTGGAGTCTGATTCTGCAATCCTTGTGGCATACAACACTTACACATGTGAGTAATGTGAATAAGAATAGATTTAGTTTGTTACCTAAAATTCTGAAAGTTGACATGCTTTAGTTTGTGGTTTTTATTTCTTTTTTTGCTTTACTAGTAAAAATAATGAAATGTCCTTGGTATAAGTTTATTTTATACAGGACAGTAAAGTGCTCCCTTTCATTTCAGTTTTTAGCTGAAACTGATTACAGCCGGCTATTCCTACTCTTGTGATTTATACTTCTTAGGAAGAGAAACTATAAAAAGCTTTTTTCAAATTTTATTAACGTGTAATAGAGACCAGCACTAAGAGTTAAAGCAGAGGCATTGTAGTATAAATCTGTTTTAATTCTGGCAGAAAAGACTGTTTCAGTGCCACCTCTAGAGTCTCTCCTAAGTAACTATATTGTTTTAAATCCTCTCTGCTCTGACATGGTCTTCAATACAAGATACTCAGTGGGAGAATGGGAACTCTTGGTATGTACAGCCCTGAAACTTGCAAAAATGTAGATCCATATCCAAGCCATGCTGCTCAGGCTTGTCTCTAGTGAAAACTGATCTCCTTAACTCCCTTAAGGATCTCAACCAAAAAGTTATTGCCCTCCTCAAATATGGGAAATCACCAGATGATGCCACCAGCTATCGCCCAGTATCACTCCTCTTCACAACTTGAAAGAGGAGTGTCTTACTGGCCCACCTATCCCCTATCTTTGAGACATCCTGCCAAAAGAACAGGTTGGTTTCAAACTGAGATGAAGATGCTGTGGCTGGGTTCTCATTACCAGTCACATGCAGGCTGTCTTCTGGAGGAATTGAAAAGCTGGAACGGCATTGACAGGAACGTCTGCAGCTTACACCACAGTATGGCGATAGGGGCTATTGCTCAGGGCACAAAGGGTGATCAAAGCTGTAGCACTATGCAGCTCCACAATGTTGAGCAACTGTAGATAAGTGCATCCTTTTAATGCATGTACCCACAATAACAGTCTACCTCAAGGATCCGTGCTGGTTCTTCCACTATTAAACATCTAGATAAATGATGTACCTGACAATTTCAAGTAAATTAATTTTTGCTGACAACCTTGCTCTTGTGGCACAAGGCAAAGCTCTCACAACTATCAGTGACTCCCTTTCCTCCAATCTTAATATAACGGTGGAATACTTTGATTACTGGGAAACATTAGGGTAAAGCTTCAAGACCTTGCTAACAGCCATTCACCTAACGACAGAGTTACTAAGGAACCACTTCTAAAGTCCACTTGTCTGCAATGAGCACTATCCAAAGTACTTGGGTGTAACCTGGAACAGAAGCCTGACTCTTAAAGTTCATCTGAAAAAGACATGAGAAAAGGCAAAAGCAAAGACTAGCCTTGTCCAAAAACTTGTGGGCACAACAAGGGGTACTGAAGTGCATGCACTTCAAACAGCAACTCTAGCACTGGTACAGTGGATTGCTGAATATTGTGCCCCAGTCTGGGCAGGCAGCTCCAATGCCAAATCTCTGGATGTTCAGCTCAATGCCATGATAAGAATTAGAATTTGGAATATTAAAATCAAGACTTGTTGAGTGCTTATCCTCTCTAGAAAATATACCCCCCACCCAAATCCAGAGAGAGACAGAGACACACAGCTCATGAGTACAATTGAACAACTGCCAATTGAACTCACCAATTCATGAAGTCTTCCAGAACCTTCTGAAGATGCATCTGAAATCTCAAGCCTTTTTAGGATCAGGTTAAAGCTCTTAAATGCTTTTGGAGTGAACTTCCCAGCCCAGATTGACTCAGGCTATTGGGGCTTGCACAAGTGCTCTAAATATAGTTGTATGGACAGTGATTTCAAGTTGCAGCTTAGGTTCAGAGGGCTGGGGGGAAAGGGGGAAGAGGAGGGGGTTTCTGAGCCTAAGCTCCAGACTGAGTCTCAACTTCAAAGCACTAAAAATAACTGTATAGATAGGAGCACTTGCTTGAGCCCCACTAGTCTGAGTCTGGGGCTGGGATGCTTGCTTCAAAGTGCTGCATAGACATTCCAAGGCATTCTCATTCAATCCTGAGAAACACTAGAAAGAATTCTGGGATAATGCTAATGTTCCAAACATACCTCATTGCCAACCCTACAAAAGAACTGCCAGGCTTTAACCTACCTTGGAAACAATAGTCCTCATTGAACCATTTCAGAACATCACATGGCAGATGCTGCCATCTCCGGATGAAGAGTGAATGTGAGTGTGGACAACAGTAGCAAAACTAGGGTCCATGTCAATTTGTGTTAGCAGCATCACAGGCTTACACCAAGCCACTTCCAAAGCTATGCAGTGGCTCACTAATCTGGACTGGTTATTTTCAATGTTATTGAGGTTAATCACCTCAATTGCTATTTGCAAGAAGATAAACCTTAACTTCAGTGGTATTTAAGCACCTGCTTAGAGTTAAACAGAAGTATCTTGCTGAATTGGGTGCTTAGGGCCAACTTGTGTCTTAGAGGCCCTGTACTACATTTAAAGGCATTCCACACACCTGAAAAAGTAGATTCAGAAAAGGTTTCCAGAGAATACAGGAAATGTGCTCACCCAGTACTATCCCTTCGGATGGTGCTCTCAAGGGTCTGCATTTGTGTCTGACCATTGAACAGGGGAGAGAGACTCCGTATTCCTTTCTCTGTGCCCCACCAGAGCAAGGGCCAGATCTAATCCATCCCTTACTCTGTCTGTTAATGACAATGCAAGTCTCATTGTCCTGTAGGTCTCCTTTCCCCTCCTATTGTCTATTATGCTATCTAATTTAGACTGTAAATTCCTCAGGCTCTTGTCTTCATTCAAGTCTGTAAATCACTATGCACACTAACGGTGTATAAAAATAAGAACAAACAATAGGCTTAGTTTTCCAAATGTCTCCTCACTGTTATGATAAATGTGAGGTTAAGTAAAATAATTCTATAGTCTGCTTGCCAGTATTGTTTTCATGTTCCCTCTGAGCATGAAGTACTTAGTACCTATAAAGTCCATCAAATGCAGAGGATATATTCCTTTTCAGTTTGAATAGAAATTATTTACAGCAACTGTTTCTGGTTAATGTAAATCCAAACTTTATAAGCAGGTGTGTGTGTACGTACACACACCAAAAAAATAAAATAGAGCAAGAGGTGTTTGAATTCTCAGGGAAATAGTGAGGTCTAATTGATACCACATGCTTTTTACTGTTTTCCACGTGGCAGAATCATGATATTCAGTAGATCATTGAATTGTGCTGAGGCATTGTGCAATATCAGAGCAAGGTTAGATGTGATGAAGAGCATGTATCAGGTCTTTGGAAAAGGAGATGATTCCAGTTTAGCAGATAAAAATCTAGAAACTGAATTTCCTGGGGTTTTACCTAACCCCTACACTAAATACTTTTCCTAACCTTAGGAATCAATTCAAAGGAAACATATGACTATGTATCACTAAATAATATGATTGCAGGACTATCATTTTGAAGATCATATCAATCATTTTTAGATTGAAGATGTTTCTTTGAGCTAGTTCATAAATTTGAATCTATGCAGAGAACAGAAGAGTTATCAGATTCCGGCAGTATAACCAATATAGACAGTGTCTTTTTCACTTTGCATGGGCCTCCACTGAAGTCTTCTGTTAATCTTTCATGACTATCTACTTTATAAAATCACCCAAAATAATATTTTTAAAAAATCCTTAGCATAGGAAAGGCTCCTTCACACTTTTTGTATAAATCTGCACCAGAGTCAGAAATTGAAGCCATTCTGACACTTCTGTGATCTTGTTTTGCATCCCAGTTTCTGCTGTTTAACATACCTGGGTGGAAGGTAAACATGCTCATTAGAATATTTGTCTCACACACTGAAACAATCATGTGAACATCCAATAGGTAGAATCTCAACATGCAAGTGATACCCTCACATCTTTGACATGGACAGAGTTTAGTACCAAGTATTATTTTATTCCTTTGATCAAAATCCTTTCAGATGGGATATTAACAGAGGCCACTTTTATCTTTAAAGATTCCATCATATTTCTTGCAAGAAGAGGATTAACAACTTACTCTTTTCTTGGTGAAATTCCAACATAGGCAGTTACATTTGCCTATGTAAAATTCCACCTGCAGTTTCAGTTGGATGAGTTACTGAGCTCCTCTTTCATTCCTGGCCCAAGTGGTTTGTAGATTGGCACCTATAAAATACAACCGAAGTCCAATTAAAAATTCAGGCCTCAGAATTTCAAATAAATTAACAAAAAAGAGAAACAAATTAACATTTAAATCAAATCAAGCATTTTATGGTTTTTCCATTTACTATGATTATTTATACAGTGGTACCAGTGTGATGGTGATTTGGATATAAAAGATATGGCTCTTACTCCAAAAAGTCTGGCCAGAGAGAGCCATCTAAGGTTGGGGTTCTCAACCTTTTTCTTTCCGAGGTCCCACCTGTGCCACAACAACTGTTTTTCTGCATATAAAAGCCAGGACCAGCATTGGGGTAGCAAGCAGGGCAATTGCTGGGGGCCCCATGCCACAGACCCCCCCCCCAATGTGCTCAAGCTTAAGCTTCAGCCTTGGGTAGCAGGGCTCTGGGCTTCAACATTCTACTCTGGGCCCCAGAGAGTCTAATGCTGGCCCTGCTTGGCAGTCCCCCTGAAACCTGCTCATGGTCCCCCAGGGGGCCCCAGACCCCTGGTTGAGAACCAGTGATTGTAGCCTGATTTAGGGTGTACTGATATTAAATTCCCATATTATCCAAATTATTTATTTAATTTAATTTTAATTATTATTAGTATTATTAATTAGTATGGGTTTAGGCTCGCCAATCTGTTTGATCAGAAGATAAAAGTTCTTGTCCTGAATCAGGCTTTACAGAATTTATAAAGGACCCTCGGGGGTATGACAGGAAACTCACACTTAAAGACTTATTAATCATAAGTATATGGTAAAATACCCAGAGTTACAAAGTTACCATTGCATTACTGCTATTCAAAAGATACATATGATAATATAGTATTACATGCAACAAAGCTTTGGTTAACATACTCACACCCTTCCTTGATAACCTGGTGGTAAGATACACAGGACCAGCCTTGCAGTTCAGGTTTCTCAGTTCTTGAGTGAGGAATGCAGTGCTTAGAAAATGCAAAGAGCTATCAAAGCTGAGTAGGGTTTACCTGACTAACTTAAACTTAAGTCAAAACCTAATAAACAAACTAAGAATAAAACTTAGGGAAGCCAACCTTAGCCTAGTTCCCTTGAAACTTAAAGTTTAAGAACAACAAGTATAGCCTACGAATAGTAGCAGTCATTGTAAATAGATAGAATGGAGGAAGTAAATGAGAATAGAGTAAAGTGAGGATGGAGATAGTGAGAGATGGAGATAAAGTAAGAACAGAGAAAATGGAGAGACTCTATTGAGGTGGGTTACCTCTTTTATAGGGCAAATGCCGGACCTCCTTCCTCTTATGCCCAAATTTCATTCCTCACCCACAGAAATGTTAGGGTACACTTACCCCATAGGCTAGTATGTATGTGCGTATTGATGACAGGTATGTATGCACATCAGTCTCTTGTGATGTACTTGTTAAGTCTGTGGGGAAAAAACTCCCTATGCCATTTTCCATTGGTTTAGATAAAAGGTCATAGACATGGGTACTCATCTATTTAGGTAACAAGCTATAGGTCATCTTTGCTTTCTGAGTAAAAGGTCTTAATATAGATATGCTAACTTTGCCATAGCTTAACATACAGGATATGGCCTGTAGGTCTCTTGCATTACAGCCAATGTTACTTTAATATAAATCTATAAGCTTAATACATCAAATAATAAACTACAAGATTATACACACACAGGTTAGTTTTATAGGCTACACGATCTAAGGCATGACAAGACACATGTAGAACTGATATCAGACAATGGAGATAGGGTTGTATTATCATAAGGTTATACCACTTAGAAAGTCATGAGATTTTGCACACATTTTGGCATTTTTATCCAACTAAAACTCTAAAATACCATAACCAATTTCAAGAAATAATTTTCAGTGGCTCAAGAATTGGCACTTTTGGTTCTCTTAGGAGACTAAGATCACTTTTCAGAAGTGTAAGTGGCATTTTTGCATCAGACAGGACTTATAAAGAAGCAGGAAACAAAAGCAGATTTTTATCTCACAATAGCTCTCAGGCAAGAAACTTAATTTTCTGCCTTTGGGAAATGTTTCAGTTTTAAAGGCTTTTGAATGAATACTATGGTATTGCCCTCTAAATTGCTGGTTTTAAAGGAAATAATAAATGTATGGCAGGGAATATAGTATAATCCAATATCTTGTCCTTTGTTATAGGGAAAATGAGTCTTACCCTGGGGGTTGAATGATCTTGTAAAGAGTCGTCATTAACATAAATTTGAAGACTTCTCATTTTACAAATTAATCTGACAAAGAATAGAAAAGGCAACTGGGACCCAGGATGGGACTCTTTACTACTTTTTGCACATCAATGGGATACAGACATGGCAATGGGGCTTTTTATGGCCCTCTCCACTTGTTTGTCTCTCAAGCTGAGGACACCTGACAAATCCAAGGATAATTTTTCAAGGATTATAAATAGGTGGATGTAAAAAGGTTCAGGTTATATCAGATAATAAGTTTGGATGTTTATCTGAAAATCTTAGTTCTACAAAATTGGGCTGGATACCTTGTAAGAGCAGGTTTTCGCCAGATACATTAGCTTCCTGTCCTGACCAGAACTACAAAGTGCAGAGAAAAATGAAAAGGAAAAATAATGAGGAGGGAAAAGGAGGGGTGTGGGGGGGAGAGAATCAGTATTTTTTTCCCAAACCCTTTGAAAACTGTATTTCAGATTCAGGTGATAGTTCTTGATTGGGCAGAACAAGGTCACTTATTTCTAAAAATAAAATAAATAAAAACAACCTAATACAGTGAAGATAATTTTCCCTAAATTTCACAGGTCCTCAAGAAACATACATGTTACAGAAACAATGAATAAGGTGCAGGTAAAGCTGCAGAAGTCACAGAATCTGTGATTTTTCTATTACTTTTCCAGAATGGGTCACAGTTGGCTACTGCCATTGGACCTTGCCCCAACACTAGGACGTGCAATCAGGTTTCTTTACTGTAATGTATGTAGCTATGCAACTGGTGTGATTTTGTTTCTTATTTTGTTGTTTTCCCTAAATAAAGTCATTCAGGCTGAAAGTATATGGTAGCTCTTTGTATATAGAAAAACATAACAGGTGGATAGGGGTGAAGTGCAAGATTGGTTTCCTGATTTGATTTTCCAGACTTGAGAATTGGGCTATATATTGTGATCGGACAACCTGATCAGTGACCTGCTGCTTCCCAGTCAGAGAAATGTCAGGCACTTGACCATGCTGGCCATTGCCTTTGGAGCAGTGTAAAATATTTGCAGTGCATTTTGAATCTACTCAGACTTAGCCTGGGTGCATTGTTTGAAAGGTTATGCACATGTGAGCAGAGGATATTTGCACAGCTGCAAATTTGCAACAATCTCCCTCCCCACCCTCAAAACCAAAGACCCAGGAGGAGGCCATTTGACCTTCAGAGTAAAAAAAATAGGAGGGCAGGCATAGGCCACCAGGCTAACCCTTGATAACATCTGAGAATGGTCCCAGGATTCATTGGAAGGAAAGAGGTGAATGCAGAGCACAAGAGACCCCACTTTTTCATGGTGAAATGAGTTTACCACCTGTAAATGTTGCCTTTTGCTTCTGTAAAAAGTAGAAGGCAAGAACAAAAAATACTTAGTCTGAAGCAGAAAAAACATGCTTGTGAATTATTTTCTGATCAGAAGTAAAGAGATTCATCCTACTTCCCATTTGTCTTCTGCCCATTGTCAGAGCCTGGAGACATCCACGGACCATGTTTGAGGATCGGATATGGATACAAATTTTGTATCTGTGCAGGGTTCTATTGTATTAAAAGTTTTTTTTTTTAAATAGATATTACATACCACATTTTCAAAGATGCCTCCAACTTTATGCCTCAATTTTTCATGTGCAAATCTCATGTGTACACATGCAAATATTTATGGATGGGTGAAATTGGTCACTACTTTAGAAAACCCTTTATAATTTGTCTCCATAAATTATAAGGTTACTATGGATGTAAGTTTCTTGATCACTTTTTTACTCAGAGCTAATCTTGTTCTGTTTTACTTCACCCTCCTTCCTTCCCCCCACCCCCATTTAATTTTTGGGTTAGTTATACTTTTCTCTCTTAGTCTGGCTAAAGAGATGTGGATGTTCTCAAGGAGGGGGAAGCGTCAATTTGTCTCAGTAGTGCAACGGGGATGATGTTCTTTTGCTAGGAAATTGTTATGGAAAGAGGATCTTATAGGAATCTGAAGTATTTAAACCATTTAAATCCAATTCCCTGTTGTGAGCTCAGCAGCTTACAGTCAGTTTTGATCTAAATGTGTCCTGCCCTCATTTTCAGTATGAATCTGGATGCATGCTAAATACAACTTGAGCCTCTATAAATTTAGAGAACTTAAATAAATAAATTTCTGTGAAAAGTTCCTTGTATAAGAAAACTCCAAAAGTTGGTTGGACAATGTAACCAGTCATTACAAATGATGACTACAACGGTGAAATAACTTTTTCTAGTGGCTTATAAATCAATAAATAATCTTGCTGTCGTAGCCATTTTTCTCAAAATAAACATGGGTATCTTTAGCATTTTGATGTGTGTACTGAGATAAGACACTATAGATGCTGTAAAATCCCCCTCGAGGAAGCTTGTAGAGCCAACATCAGGCTTTTCCTTTGATGCGGTGTTCTGTAAGCCCTTTGTATATGCTTCCCAGCTCTACACATGTAAGATTTGGCTTCTGAAGCAAAATAGATCAATCCTGGTACAGAAATCTTGGCATGTGGCTTGAGACTTGGTGATGCATATTATTTCCTTGTGCACAGTCACTCCAGGTTTCCTACCTTACCCATTGTGGATATTTCCTTGAGCATTTCATTTTGAGGCATAGGTTAGTGGTCCAGACATGTGACATAGAAAAACAATTATATAATATATAATACAGTTCTCCTTCAAGTATATTCAAAACACTCAGTATAAGTGCCTATGGTAGACACTTTCAAACCACTACGATGCTCTTTATGGCTGCAAGTTGGTACATGCTCATGTGGCAGGATTGGGGGGAACCCCATCCAGTGTGGGGTGAGTGCACCCCACACAGCCTCCTAAACCAGAGTCAATATACTCGCCTTCTTAACAGGCGAATGAGGCCTTATGGCAAAAGTCAATGTACTCATCCCTAATAGCTGGGCAGTGCAGCCCAATGGCCGGAGTCAATAGGTTCATCCCTCTTAGTAGGGCAGTAAGGCCTAGCTGCTACATTTGGTAAATAAACCCCAGGGAGACAGGGCAGTAAAGCCTAGCAACCAGAGTCCATAGATTTGCCTCCTTAGCAAGGTCATATGGCCTGACAGTCACAATCATTAAATTCACCTTTGTCAGCAGGGCAGTAAGGCCTAGCAGCCAGCATCAATCAGGATGGGGACTGCCACACACAGGAAAGGGGTTGGTGGCCCCACTGGTGGTGGCAGGGGCATGTGACACTGAGTCAGGGGAGAGGAGGGGGATGATTCCAATCCAAACACATTCACTCAGAATTCTAGCTCCCTAACAAGGCCCCTATCAAAGTCCTCTGGGCTGCTTCCTACCATAGTTTCCACTGTCGCAGTCTGGGCATCTCTGTTACCTCCAGATTCTCCGGTCTGTGCTGTCCCCAGCGACTCCAGATACAGCAAAGTCTCCATAGGTATCTTGGCATCTGCTTGTGTTATGGCCTCTCTGGCCCCCACAGTCTCAGGCTTCAGCCAAGCCTTGGCTAGAGCCAGCAGAGTACATCCTTTCTCCCTGGCTATCAGCCCCAACTGAGCTGAGCTGCTCCCTTTTATACCAGTGCAGCTGGAACATACCCAATAGAGTGAAGGGGGTGTGGTTTCCTCAGACCACAATGTAGGGTTAACCCTTCCCCATCCAGTGCGGGTGAGTGTGCCCAGTCAGAGTCCCTCTACAAATACATTCTGCAGAGTGTATTCCCACATATACACAGAGCTCATCTGGGAATGCTTATGAAAAACACACAATTCAAATTGCTTTAAGAACGTAAGATCTATCGTACTGGGTCAGGCCATGGTCCATCTTGCTTGATATCCTGGTACAGGCCACTGTTGGAAACATCTTCAGGAGGAGAGTACAGAAAATGGCAGTGATCCACCCATTTTCCACTCCTGGCAGTCAGATTTAGGGTTGCCCCGAGCATGGGGTTGCATCCCTGACCATCTTGACAAATAAATACCGATGGACCTATCTGCCATGAACTTACCCAGTTTTACTTTTGGCCATCACAACATTCCATGCCAAAGAGTTCCACGTTATGTGAAAAAAGTACTTGTTTGTATTAAACCATGTGCCTGATTGTATTAAACCAGCAGCCGCTGGGTGACCCAAGCTTTTGTATTGTGTGAAAGTATAACACTTCTCTATTCAGTTTTTCCAGACCATTCAAGATTTTATAGTCATCTATCATATCCCTCCTTTGTTATCTCTTATCCATGTTGAACAACCCCAATCTTTTTAATTTCTTCTTGTATGGAAGCCATTTCATTTCCTTGATCATCTTTGTAGCCCTTCTCTAAACCTTTTCCAGTTCCACTATGTCAGTTTTGAGATGAGGTGACCAGAACTGGACTTCATATTCTAGTTATGGATGCAGTATGGATTTATATAGTGGCATTATGATATTTTCTGTCACATTTTCTATCCTGTTTCTAATAGTTCCTAACATATGTTTGCCTTTTTGACTACTACTGTGCATTGAACAAAAGTTTTCAGAGAACGAGCCACAGTGACTCCAAGATCTTTAATGGTTGGTAACACCTAATTTAGGACCTATCCTTGTACATGTATAGTTGGGATTATTTTTTCCAATGTGCATTACTTTGAATTTCATATGCCATTTTGTTGCCTTCTCACACAGTTTTGTGAGAGCCCATTTACTCCTCTCAGTTAAATCCAAAGCAGACTATCTTGAGTCATTTTGTATCATCTGAAAATTTTGCCACTTCACTCCCTTTTCCAGATCATTAATGAATATGTAGAACAGCACAGATCATACTACATATCCTTGGGTGACCCCACTGTTCACCTCTCTCCATGTACATAAGAATGGCCATATTGGGTCAGACCAAAGGTCCATCTAGCCCAGTATCCTGTCTTCTGACAGTGGCCAATGCCATAAAAGATCTTCCCTAATATCCCATGACTACTTAGTTTCCTTAAGCACCTTTGGTGAGGTATCTTGTCAAAGGCTTCCTGAAAATCCAAGTACACTATATTGATTAGATCACCCTTATCTCCATGTGCTTTGTTGACTCCCTCAAATAATTCTAATTGGTGACGCATGACTTCTCTTTGCAAAAGTTGACTTGACTTTTCCCCAACAAATCATGTTTGTTTGTGTGTCTGATAATTCTGTTCTTCCCTATAGTTTCTACTAATTTGCCTGTTACTGAAGTTAGGATCACTGGCTGGTAATTGCCATGACCTTCTCTGGACCCCTTTTAAAAAATTGGTGTTACATTAGCTACCTTCCAGTCATTTGGTACATAGGCTGATTTCAGTGATAGTTTACATACCACACTTAGTAGTTTCATATTTGAGTTTGTTCAGAACTCTTGGGTGAATACTATCTGGTCCTGCTGATTTATTACCCTTTAATTGATCAATTTGATTGAATTTACCATTTAATTTATCAATTTGATTGAATTTGATCAATTTGATTTGATTCAGATCTGTCACCCAAAAAGAATAGCTCTGATGTGTGTATCTCCCCAACATCCTCTGCAGTGAAGACCAATGTAAATAATTCGTTAGCTTCTTTGCAATGCTCTTGTCTTTCTTGAGTGCTCCTTTTAACACCTTTGTTGTCTAGTAGCCACATTGCCTGTTGGGCAAGCTTCCTGCTTCTGATGTATTTAAAAATATTTTTAGTCAGTGTTTGCATCTTTAGCAAGTTGCTCTTCAAATTCTTTCTTGGTCTACCTTATTATATTTTTACATTTTACTTGCCAGAGTTTGTGCTCCTTCGGATTTTCTTCATTAGGATTTGACTTCCAAATTTTAAAGGATGTCCTTTTGCCTCTAATGGCCTCCATTTTTCTGCTGTTTAGCAATGGTGGCATTCTTTTGGTGGTCCTACTGTCTTTTTTTATTATGATTTGGAGTATACATTTAGTCTGAGCCTCTTTTATGTTTTTTTAAGTAGTCTTCCTACTGCATACAGGCATTTTACCCTTGTGACTGCTCCTCTTAATTTCTGTCTAACTAGTGTGCTCATTCTTGTATAGTTCCCCTTTTTCAAGTTAAACATTACTGTATTGGGTTTTTTGTTTCCCCACCCCCTGGATGCTAAATTTATTTGCATTATGGTCACTATTACTGAGTGGTTCAGCTATAGTTACCTGTTGGACCAGATTCCGTGCTCCACTTAGGACTAACTCAAGAATTGCATTTTCCTCTTGTGGGTTCTAGGACTAGCTGCTCAAAGAGCAGTCGTTTATGGTGTCCAAAATTTTTATCTTTGCATATGACCTGAGGTGACATTTACCTCATTGATTGATCCTCATATCCTAATTCGATATGAGGATCAATGAAATGGTCAGTTA
This sequence comes from Chrysemys picta bellii, assembly GCF_011386835.1. NCBI lineage: Eukaryota > Metazoa > Chordata > Testudines > Emydidae > Chrysemys > Chrysemys picta. The sequence continues at coordinate 41,276,804 of NC_088795.1, forward strand.
TTATGTTTTCTGACTTTGTAGCTTCTCTAACTTTCCTTAATATTTCACAATCACTGTTACCATCCTAGCAGGCAGGTGGGGGGAGGTGAACCAAGGGCTCCTACAACCTGGGTGAGTACCTAACCACTGGCCTATAAATTGTAAGGGAGGCCTCCATGTCGTCCGTCCACTCCTGGCTATTTTGTGTGGAGTTAACAGGCACCTACCTCTTTCTCTCAATAAATGGCCTAGGTTCTCAAGACATCTGACTCTTGGAGTGGGGTTCTTAGCTTTGGATTACAAGTAGAGTTAAGTGCCTCCCTGCAGCTTGGACTTAAGTGTTTAATTCTCTGAGAGGGGTGTAGCACAACTCTGTGAGAGCACAATTCTCTGAGAGGTTGGACACAATCTTCTCATCATCTCCCACTGTCTAGCTTATATATGCCAATATCACTGGTGTTCAGAGTTTCAACTGTCTGGCTTTTCATAACTGAGAAGCAATTCTCCCTACTTCACTGTTCCAGGTTTGGCAACTTGGTGGGTTGCCTGATCACCTTCTTACTAGATACTGACACATTACGGGATAGTTCTGGTAAAAAAAAATTGAAATTTGATGATATTGTTTTTCTTCAAAATTATAATTTCTTTTTTTTTATCAGAACTTTTATAGGATCAGCACAAAGGAAAGGAAAACCCTTCCCTTTCTTATATTTGTATTAATAAATCTGTTGCTATAAGTAATACTATTAGATTTTTTATTTTTTTATCACTCTTTGTTGAACTGACTTTTAGATGAATATCTATGAAAGATAGATAGAGGTGCTGCTTTCAAAACTCTATCATCTGAATGAAAACAATTGAATGTGAAGTCCATATAGTCAGCATAAATAAGAAATGTAGGCTACAATTTAAAAATAAATAAATAAATAAAAACCCCTACTACTATCACTGACCAGGGCTAGATAGTTTTGTGCAATATCTGTAAAACCTTTAAATAACACATAACTGTTGTACAAATGTAGATGGACTTCTTCAACATTGGCACTATCCCAGAGGATATGAAAACAGCTCTGATTACACTAATCCCAGAATAGGATAAAACAGGAAACCAACGCAGAGGTTTCCAGCCAATTGCTTTCCTAAATGTAAATTGGAAAAGGTTAGCAACAAATCTTGGCTGCCGGACTAAACAGCCATATTTTCACAATTATACGGGAAGGTTGAGTGGGGTTTTATAAATGGAAGGTTAGGAGCTGACTTAGCTCAAGGAATAATACAGTTAATGCTTGAAACCTAATAATCAAAACACTGTGCCATTGCTGTATCATAGGCTGCCAGAAAGGCATGTGATAGAGTTGAATGGCCATACAGTAACTTCTAACTATAATCAAGAAATTTGGGTTTGGGCCTAATATAAAAAAAATGATTGAGAGATTGTATTGTATAGCATACATTTATGTAACAACTGGTTACATATCCTATCCCTTTGAGCTAAAACTGTGCAAGATAAGGATGTTCACTATTTCCCCTCCTTTTCAATATTTCCTTAGTCACCGTGTCTATTTACAGTATACACATATTAGGCTTTGGTGTTGCAGATACAGCACTATTATATACTTAACATGTATTTAAGCAATTCTCTTTGAGCAATCAAAATGACTAGAATTAACCCTACATCTACTAGAACCAACCACCAAATTCAGAAAATTACAGGAAACATGAATAACAATGGAAAATCTAGACACTACACTTTGATCTTAGCTCTAAGGAGCCGAGAAGTGGAAAATCTAGTTTGCGGGATTTTAACAATCCTTAGGTGTACATCAGCAACACTTTCCATTTATGGTATGTAAGCAAAGTACTTACAGAATTTGAATTTTCAACATAATATATATTTCAAAAGAAAAAAGTGGCAATGACTCCTTTATTTTGTAGACTACCGTTTTATAAATGTTTTGAGGCGCATATCCCTAGGAAGAACCTGTCAAAACCTTTCCAAAAGTATCATTCATTTTATCTGTGATAACAGGTATGAATTTCAGACAAAATTTTAATAATCTCAGATGTGGACTGTACATTTGGGACCAGAGTGCTACCCCATGGAATGGGACTGTTCATATCCATCAGCATGACTAAGGAAATTATATTCTGGCCCTTACTATTTACTATTTTTCTTCCTTCATTTAGTGAAATGGTTTTCAGTAATACAAGATGATTACAGAGCATATATTTGTGGGCAAATATAAAATAAAAATTCAGATCACTACATAATTTTATATACTTTACCCACTCTAGTTAATAAAAGGTAAAAGCTTACACTGGTATATTCTAAATCAATATCTAATTCATACATATATTATTCTTTTAAAACTCTACTGTGGAATAAACCAACACTTGAAATTGAGGTGGGAGGGGAGACAATCTAATAATAGGATATAAAAGTAGAGTATAGAAAAGATGAACATCTACTGATCAGCAATAAACCAGAGAGTAGATTTCAACTATTTATGTAACAAACATTCTACACTCAACTACAGAACCTCTTAAATAAACATATGATCTGGACTGGCTGATAACTACTCCTGTCACGGAAGAATTACTGCATAAATTGTCTTCTCTACAAAATTTGGCAGGATACATTTATATAGAAAATTTAGCTGTCTCATATTGTATCTGCTGTCTATAAAACAATTCCCATTAAGTCAAGGGAATTTTATTAGTTGCTTCTGTGAGAGCAGAGTTAGGCCAACACTGAGCCCTTTTGAAAATCCCATCCTAAACAAGGGGAAAGAACCACAGGCCACCATAACCACATGAAGAAATATCAGAAACATATAATCAATCTGGCATCTACATTTTTTTTTCAAATAATACCCTGATCCAGCAATGAATGCTGCACAAGCAGATCTCTGCTCTTACATAGAGATCCGTAGGATTGGTGCCTAGATTTCTAAACAGATGTAGGTTTTCTTTGGAATCCATAAACATGAGCAATTCAGAAAATAAATGAAGAGGCCAAAAGAACTTGTTATTATAGCAACATGTCCAAAATTTTATTTGTATTATTATTTAATTTGTCTGAAATAATTCTGTGTTTTTTAAATCTTTTGAATTCCTCCTTACCTCTTTCTACATTCACTACAAAGTCACTGAGGAAAAAAAGAAATTTTATTGTTGTTCATCCTCCAGAACTGTATCAATTTTAAGTTCTGATGGTAATCAATGAACAGTTTTTGAGCTGTGAAAAGTGTGCTGCACAAATAAGAAAGACACAGTTATTAGTCCAAACTGTTTAAAATTTAGTTATAAGACATGACTCAATTAGTGGGGGTGAAAATTCCTCCCGGGTTACAAATATGAGGTTAGTCAATAGACCTGGTTGAAAAATGGTTCTTATTATGAAACACTTTTGAGTTTCCATCAAAACACTGAAAATAAAAAAATTCAGCAAACATTTTATACAAAAAAAGGTTCATCAAAAACCCAACTTGCCGTCAAAAGATTTTAAACAGAAAATTTTCTACCAACTATATTAGGCCGTTACTTCAGTATATCATGTACATCTCTTGCTGTACATGCACACGCTTTCCAGTTGTTTAAATTTAGGAAGTGGATTTTTTTGATGGTGGATAGAGAATGATTTGAGCCGGTGACAGAAAGGAGGGAAGCTGTGTGAGAGCAATACAGGGGAGGAAGAGAGATTGTGAGGAGAGCCCTGAGGTGAGAAAAGACATGGGGAAAAGAAGACATGGGATGGAGAGAGAATCAGGTGGAGGAAGGTGATGTACATCAGGCTGGTGTCTGGATTCAGGGATATCTGGTGCTGTATTGAATTTGTAGAATATGGGCTTTGAAGACTGGACAGGAAAGCCCATGTCTGTGAAGTTGCCCCTGCAGTTCTGTGGCCATCCACTGAGCACCTGGTTTGTTATCACTGCAATTAACACAGCTAGACTATTTCACCTAGCAAAGAGGGGCAGAATCAACTGTTACACAGTGGTAACACTGAGCTATCCCTCCAGGTGGTGATAATCTGTTACCAGCCTTGTGGATTTCCCTGAAGATATTATGGGAAATGAAGTTTTCACTGAAGGATCCATGCTGCTAAAAAGTGAATAAACAGAGTATGTGGCTCAGCTGGAAGGGGAAGTCTGCTTCTGATTAGAGGAGGAATACCGTGTGCTCTGCATGGAGGTTCCAGTGGCAGACATCATTTTACGTCAATTCATGTAGCTTCCCTTTCATTTTACCCTTGTTGACTCTTTAACAGTTTACTCTACTATGTTTCCCGAGCACTGGATATATTTAGTGTCAGTAGTTAGGTGAAAAGCTCTGATACCCTAAACCATAGGTGTGACTGCGTGCAAGCTATCTATTGAAGAGTTTCTGTGCTTTTTCAGCCCCTGGTAAAAGAATATGACAGCAGTATCCAAATGGAATTTATTTTTGTTCATCCTTCAGGATGGAGGATTACCTTTTTTGCCTTGAGGTTACAGGCCTATTTCCTGCAACATATTCTTTGCTCAGAGCTAGGTTCTGAGAGATCAGCATGAACATGAGCATCAAAACAAATCAAGCTTTAAGTTTCTTTTCACTATAAAGGATCTTGATTATATTGCTGCTCCTGTTTGAGAAGATTCAAATTGTAAACAACCATGGGTATAGCATAAGTTCCTAAATCTGGCGGGTTTAGATGATGGATGTTTAAAACGGGGGAATATTTCAGTCTCAATTCACTGTTGCCATCCCATTTTGCATAGCTGTAAATGAGTACAGAGGCTGGTGTCAAACATTACTGCTCTGAGTTGGCAGGGGATTACACTCACTTTGCACTAGTGTGTATGACTATATAAGAGTCAGGGAATCAGGTCCTCAATGTACTGTATATATTTGACAGGTCAACCAAAGGGTTGACTAACCTTACGTGCAGTATCATATAATCCATTGATAGAGAATGAATTAATCTTTCCCATGCAAGGGGATGGATTTATCTACCACAAAGGGGCTTTTTCCAATTCTATCTACCATAGTCCTAATTATGAGCCCAGTTCTTTAAGATACTGAGTACCACTTGAGGACCCCATGGTTTCACCAGGAGTGTTCAATAGGAAATGTGCTAAGCACATAACATATAGTTGTCAACTGTGCTAGTTAGCATACAATGGGTTCCTGCTTGCTAGAACTGTACGAAAATGTGTCAAAGATTCTTTATCCACGCTTTTAGCAGACAGTGCAGGGAAAGAAAAGATTTTGGTTGCTGGGAGCAGGTAACCAAGGCCCCATTCCCATAAAATAGGCTATTATTTATATGTCTTTATAGCCATTTTCCCCCTGATTGTACACTTTTTTGGCATTGCATTCCAATATGTTTCTTTACTCTGGAGTGCAAGCAGAGATATAGTGTCTGAAAGTAATACACTACACTAATCCTTCTACTAGGTGCCCTTAATATGTCATTTAGTTGGCTCTTTAGCTATCTTTAAGCCCTTTACATGCCATTGGATGCATTAATCCACTGAGTCACATCACATCAGATAGCTTGTCAGCGATCTTCTGGTGCCAAAAAGTTCAACTCAATTTTCAATGGTTGCTAGCCAGTAGCTTTTGCATTCACTACAGAAGAAATCAAAAAATAAAATGAAAGAAGAGTTTTGTTTTATCAAAGTTAAAAGGATGTTCTCAAGGAATTTCCCATCATTTTCACTTGCTATAAGATGGGGATTTATCAGTTGGAAGTGACAGAGGAGGATAAAGGTTTGGGTGTATTGGTTGATCACAGTATGACTATGAGCTGCCAATGTGATGTGGGTGTGAGAAAGGCTAATGTGATCCTAGGATGCATCAGGCGAGGTATTTCCAGTAGAGAAGGGGAAGTATTAGTACCATTATACAAGTCACTCGTGAGACCTGATCTGGAATACTGTGTGTAATTCTGGTCTTCCATGTTTAAGAAAGATGAATTCAAACTGGAACAGGTGCAGAGAGGGGCTATTAGGATGATCAGAGTAATGGAAAACTTACCTTCTGAGAGGAGACTCAGAGCTTGGCTTGTTTAGTCTAACCAACCAAAGGCTGAGGGGAGATATGATTGCTCTTTATAAATACAGGGAGGGAGAGGAGTTATTTAAATTAAGCGCCAATGTGGACACAAGAACAAATGGATATAAACTGGCCATCAACAAGCTTAGGCTTGAAATTAGATGAACGTTTTTAACCATTCTAGGAGTGAAGTTCTGGAAAAGCTTTCCAAGGGTAGCAGTGGGGGCAAAAAACCTAATTGGCTTCAAGACTAAGCTTGATAAATTTATGGAGGGGATGTATGAGACTGCTTACAATGGCATTTAGCCAATCTGTGACTGCTAGTAGCAAATATCCGCAATGGCCAGTGATGAGACACTACTTGGGGAGACCTCTGAGTTACTGCAGAGAATTCTTTCCTGGTGTCTTGCTGAAACACTCAGGGTCCAACTGACTGCCATATTTTGGGTTGGGAAGGAATTCCCTCCTCTCCCCCCTCGTCTGATTGGCAGAGACTCTGGAGGTGTCTTGCCTTCCTCTGCAGCATGGGGCACGGGTCACATGCTGGTTTAAACTAGTGTAAGTGGTGAATTCTTCTACCGGGAAGTCTTTAAATCATGATTTGAGGACTTCAGTAACTCAGCCAGAGCTTATGGATCTATTTCAGGAGTGATAAAGTTCTGTGGCCGGCAATGTGCAGGAGGTCAGACTTGGTGATCATGATGGTCCCTTCTGGCCTTAAAGTCTGAGTCACAGATCCCTGGGAGATTACAATGGCTTCTTCATCCATATAAGACTAATGCTTTTTCTCCATTGTCCAAGAACACTGGTACCGTTTTGAAGAGCTGCTCAGATTGCTGCATTGTTTTCCTAATAATTTTCTTTTTAAAAAGCATTTATCCCTATCCTGGGAGAAGCTGCATACAAACTTAAAGGGAAAGATAAAGGGGGAGGAATCTTGATAATATTTTCAGTTTGGTAATTTTCATGGCATTCTTTTATATCATTTGCTTGGCTTAAGAGCAATGAAAAAGCCCTTGGTGATTGAAATAATATTGGAGGAACAAGCTAATGATCTGAAAGGGAAACCAGGAATAAAGGCTCTTGAGTAGTGGTGAGTCAGAGCCCAATCTTGCAAATACTTAGTCTCATCTGAGTGAAATTACTCATGTACTTAATATCTATTCTGAGCAAAACTCGCATACAGGTGACCCCGCTCTGTTCTCCAGCTATGTAAGTGTGACGTTGCACCCCATAATTCTTTATAGAAATATGGTTATGAGTGTAAATATAACATAACTGGAATGTGTTTTATCTAGATATGCCATGTAACATATCTCTGCAAAGGTTATGATCTACTAGATAGATTCATCCTATTTGTATGCATGTATCATTTTTGTATTCAAAATTATGAATATTGGCAACGTATTTGTAATCTCACTGAAGCAGTTGGTCAGCTTCCTGAGATAAAAGTATTCTCAGTAAGTGCCCAATCAAGAAATACTTAAGCTAACAATGAACTCTGAGATGCCAATCCACATCTGAGCTTTCCTGGGAATGTGGCCTGGCTTGTAAGGAACTGAGTCATGCATAGACATGTGACTTGCCCATGTGACTCCAAAACTCCATCTTGCATCTGGATTCTGCATAGGAGAGAGGAAGGAGTCTCCACCCACAAGAGAAAGTCTATATAAAGTCCTGTGAGACCCCTCCATTTTGTCCTCAGCAGGCTCAAGAGATAGTCTCTCCACCCCCAAAGGATATCTGAAAGAAACTGGAACAAAGGACAGTAACCACAGGGGTGTGAGTGATTGCTGGACCCAGACTAGAAGGAGGCTAGTCTGTAAAAGAAACTTACTGGAACATCTCTGAGGGTGAGATTTCATCTGTAATCACTTTCTTATTGTATTAGGCTTAGACTTGCGTGTTTTATTTTATTTTGCTTGGTAATTCACTTTGTTCTGTCTGTTATTACTTGGAACCACTTAAATCCTACTTTTGTATTTAATAAAATCACTTTTTATTTATTAATTAACACAGAGTATGTATTAATACCTGGGGGCTGCGGGGAACAGCTGTGCATATCTCTCTATCAGGGTTATAGAGGGCGAACAATTTATGAGTTTATCCTGTATAAGCTTTATACAGGATAAAAAGGATATATTTGGGGTTTGGACCCCATTGGGAGCTGGGCATTTGAGTGTTGGAGACAGGAGCACTTCTTAAGCTGTTTTCAGTTAAGCATGCAGCTTTTGGGGGATGTTGTTCAGACCTGGGTCTGTGTTTGTAGCAGGCAAGCATGTCTGGCTCAAACCAGGCAGGGCACTGAGTCCCAAGTTGCCAGGGAAAATGGGCTCAGAGGTAGTCTCAGCACATCAGGTGACAGTCCCAAAGGAGGTTTCTGTGATCCAGCCCATCACAGTAAGTGCTTAGCTAACACCTGCAGCCTGGGCAAGAGCTTGCATCTGGCCTACCAGCATCACAATGATTGGAGCTTGTGCTATTAATATTATTTCTCTCCTCAAATCAGTACCAATTTTAACCAAAAAAGTTCATACTGTTTTTATTATTGTTCCTATACAAGTGTTATACATGTCACTGAGGTCAGGAAATAGAGATCATTACCAATTCTAGGTCCTTATCTCAAACGCCTTCTGTCCAGTCCTTTGATGTGGATAAAGAGTACATGTTTCAGCCACTGTGCTCCAGTTAACTTTGCGGCTTGCTTTACACATAGCATATGTGCTGTGCTTAGAGGTTTTCTGCATATTACATCACTTTTACAAGTGACCCCATGAACTTGCAGCACGAATTCAGAAGTTCAATAGGATTAGTGACATTTGCTTTGCATTTCTTTGAACTTTCTTCTACTAAAGGATGGTCTGCTGAACAGAAGTTAGTTCTTCTGTTAAAAAAATGGTAATGGGCTTGCTACCTGTTTAAAAACATGTGTACCAGCATGCAACCTTCTATTACAATAGGGAATTACATCTGATAATACAAAGTACTTTGATCAGATTCTTATACTTTGCCCAAATACATTCACCCTGATTGTCTTATTCATTTCCAGTGGCTAAGCTACTTCTGCTTCAATTACCATTGCCTCAGTCTGATAGATCACAGAGTAAAGTAGTTACAGGAAATTACCAGTACTTCTAGATTGTCTCTGCTTCCAGAGTACTGCCAGTGAACTTGCTGTAAATTGAGGGCGCTCATGGCCCCTCAGGAGATACTCAACATTTTCATAGAAAAATGGCCTTTTTCCTAAAGAGGAGATTCTCCTCCCCCCCCCCCCCCCCCCCCGCGTTTTAAGCAAGGGGTCAGATGGTACAGAGACCTTGCCTGCTTGTTATAGGGTCCCTGGGCTGGTTAGGTTTCCCTATCAGCTGCTGGGAAGTAGCAACGGCATTTGAGATGCCAGCCATATAGTGGGTCTGGAAGGGCTTTAAACTTCCTGGAAGGGGAGGACCTTAGTGACATGGCAGGAGGGCCAAATCATGAAGAGGAGACTGTAGTCTCTGGAGTGAGAGGGGCCGCAGGGCGAGACAGTATGGGGCAAGACACCCTGGGACAGGGAGTGCAACACCATGCAGAGCTAATTCCCAGGACAGCCAGCGGGCGGTATCACTAGTGGTGAGTGAACCCCGAGACAGATCTACTCAACATTTCATAGAATCAGGACCAAAGTTTTTACAATTTGTGTGTCAGATGCTGCTTCCACTGACTTTTTAGATGTCAAATGTTCTTTGTATTCATGGGTGTCAGAGACTGGCCTACATTCTTGTTTATTCCTTTAAGGCTTTCATCTTCCACTCCATTTTTGTCTTAATAGGATTATCTCACACACATTTATTTATGGCTGATTTGTAACCTTACAATCTAGCTTAAGTAAGGGACAGTGTATAGCTGGGCTGCTCCAGAACCTGTGCAGGAACCAGACTGAGACTCCGAGATTACTGTCATATCTAACACATTGTTCACCCTTTGTAAAACAATACTACTTACATATTTGCTCATCATTAGCCAAATCTTGCTTCTGTCTTTCTTCTATGCAAATTGACTTCAGACAGTGAAAGTAGGAGTGAACCCCCTAATACATGGCATTGTTCTATAATATCTTGCTACAAAACATAGGTGGCGACATCATATCAGGAAATAGGTATGAAAAGAGTGGAAAAAATTGAACGTTTTAAAAAATCCATTGACATCTCTTGGAAAACTTTGAAAAATATTCTAGTTAGAGCCATTTCTGTTTATGTCATCTAAAGGAAAGATTATTTTATTGTTTAGATCATTTGCTCCTGCTGCCTATTCCTCACCTGAGGTTATGGAATCCTCTATTTGTGACATCACAGTTACGTGCTATGGAAATGGCTGTTGGTGTCACAGAGATGGGATTTTGACTTCAAGTGAGGAATAAACTCCCAGAAGATGCCTACCAGTGTCGCAATGGTAGTAGCTTGTGCTATTAATATTCATCTCTCTCCTCAAATCAATACCAATAATGATTGTTACCACTATTATACCAATAATAATACCTCTTGTTTTTCTTTTATTTAGACTGTAAATCCTTTGAGGCAAGGACCATCTTCCCATTATATATTTGCACAGAGCAGGGGCCTCTAGGTGCTACTGCAATACAGATAATAAAATAAGAAAAAGAAGAAATCCGAAAATACACAGTTTAGTGTTGCACTGAAATTGCGTTTTAAATAGTATGGTTTCTCTAAAACATCAGTTCTTTAATGAAAAACTATTTTCCATCTAGTCTTTGTTTGATAACATTCATTACATAGACATAGACATTAAAACACAAAAATTAGCCAAATGTCAAATAGTATAAGACTATAGAATATATTGTCAGTGCATAAATCTAAACCAGTCTGCAAAACGGCCAGTATTGCAGTATTTGAAATGTAGTGTGCATATGGTCACATTTTAAATATATGTGCAATAACATATATCAAAACCATATTTTTCCATATGGGGAAATTAAAATGAAAAATAATAATTGCAAAAACAAAGATAAATTTTAAAAGTTAGATACTACTCCATAAAATAATCCCCAGGCAACCATAAATTATATGGTCTCTTCACTCAACTAAGAAACCACTGCTGCATCTGTGGTCAGGGAAAGAGGGAGTTCTATTGATCAGATAAACCACAATACTTAATACTGTTTAGTTTATACCATCAATGTGAGCACAGATAATGTGAGCTAGAAACATTAATTCTTCTGTACATCAGAGGATAATTATATCCATTGTAAAATGTTTTTTAATCACTCACACATATGACTGATGATGGGAAGGGCCACATCTGATGGCTGGAGACATCTGGTAGATTCAGATCCAACTGCACATACTTCTTCCTATCTATGAGCATCTCTCATACCCAGTGACTGTTGATTGCACCAGACAAGAGCCCTTTCCACCCATATGTACTCTGACTTGTACTGCAGCTGAAGCTTGTAAAATAAATATCAACTGCAACAGTAACAAAACAGAAGTTAAAAAGTTGTAATGAAAGTGTGTCTGGCATTTCTGTCCAGCTTTGAAACTATAAAGAGCTTCAGCTTTAGCATGCTAACATTTATTGGAAAGAGTCATAAAACAAAGTCTGTACCATCTATAATTAATTCATCCTTAGAGCCAATAAAACATATCCTGGATAACTGCCAGATTTGGAGAAAAACATTTTAAAATGTGATAACTAAACATAACACAAAAAGTTGGATTTTTAAAGTTAAAAATCCAAGTTCCTGTCTTTCCTATACCTACAGCTTTTAAGAACCTTTTCTTATATCCTCTTTAAAGTGCCAGTAAAGTCTGTAAAGTGCTTATCTTTTACATAGTAAATTTCTTTTTCATATTGTTGCACAAATGTTAGTAATGTATCTTCCAACATTCTTGGTAGGTAGGCGAGGATTGTTATCACCAATTTAAAATAAGAAAATCCATTATTTATATCTGAATATTGGCGACATCAGAGTAGAATTTTTGGAAACCATTATAATCCATTGCTAACTTTGAGCACTCAGCAGCTGACTTTCCAGTGATCTGCCACACACCATTCATCTATCTCCTTACTCATCATCCACTACTAAAATGACCCTCCACCATTCCTTCTTAAGGTTATTTCTCTGTGTCATGTACATGAGTACAAATAAGTATCTGTTGAGTTCTGACATCTGTCTGCTTCTCTCCAATAGTATTTCTAATGTAGGCATTTGCCTATTCCCCCGCATCCAGTAGATATGCAAGTGTCTTTGTCAGCATCACCTTTCAAAAGCTTCAATTTTCTTCTTGTCAGCAGCATCAGCTTCCCAGGATACATATCCAAAAATCACTATGCTATAGATTAGGCTTTTCACCATTCACTAAATTGGGCTTTTGTACATTTTGAAATGTCACCATTTTCCCACATTTTCTTAAGGGAGGCCTTAGCTGAGTGAGTCATCGCTAGTCATCTTCCGATTTCTTTGGAACACCCTTCTTGGTTGGAAATATATATATAGTCCCAAATAATAAAATTACTACTGCATTTACAGCTTGTCCATTAATTGTGATGTCTGCTTACATCCTGTTTTTGTTATTCATGTCAGTGTATATACATTTTGTTTTTGTCACATTCAGGAATAGTCCATATTCCTCACTAATTGTTTTTATGGACTCCCAACATTTGCTGCATTGCCTCAGTAGTTGTAGTAAGGAGCATTGTGTTCTCAGCGTATCTGAAGTTGGTTAAGAGGAGTCCGTCAATGGAAATCCCAGCTCCCTCCAGTTTGTCAAAACCTTCCAAGGCTTGTCTCATAATAAAGGTCATATGTTAAAAAGGGTTGGGGACAAAATACAGCCTTGTCTCGCATCCTGTCCAGTCAAAAACCACTTACTGTCACCTACAGCTGTTCCCATAGTGATATGTTGGTGGAGGAAGAGACATGCAATGAGTTCAATGAGATGCTTTGGAATCCCCATGTCTGCCAGTATCCTCCGAGGGTGTCAAACACTTTTGAGTAGTCAATGAAGCACATGATCAATGGGTAAAAGTACTCTTTGCTTTTTTCAATGATGTGATGGATATTCATAGTTTGGTCATGTGTGTCTTGTCCCACTCTGAAACAAGGTTGTGGTGGTGGTAGTTCAGCTTCTGTCCTTCATTTCATGCAATCCTGGATTATATAGAATGGAACTTTACTCATGTGCAATATCAGGGAGATTGTATGATCGTTACTACACTGTTATGTCTCCCTCCTTCAGTAAGGGCAGAAAAATTCCCTTTCTCCAGTTCTGCAGCCAATTTCTCGGCATGCTTACTTCATTACAAATTTTCCATATAAGATCAGCACCGCATTCGCAAATTGCTTTTAACAATTTTGTAGGCCTGTTATCTACCCCTGCTGTTTTCCCACACTTCATTTTCATAATAGCACATACCACTTTCCCTCTCAGGATTGATGGCTCCAGCTCTGTACTCCCTTCTCTGTCACCCTGTATTATGAGTGGATCTGGTGATTCATACAGAGTGGCAGCATAATCTCCCCACCTGCGTTTAATATCATCCTCCGTGAGTACTCTGCTGTCATGATCTTTTATTATGTTTGATCACAGGGAAAACCTTTGTGGTAAGAAATCTGACCACTGTGAACACACCTGTTGTATTATTACCTTCTTTATTCTGAAGTCCATACATTTTGCCCTTATATATTTGCTGTTGTCTTTTCTAATCTGCCTTTGAATCTGTCTGTTAGTTCTTTATATTCGCTCCTATGTTCCTCCATCTCCAAGCCATTCTCTTTCACTCTGTGTCATTTTTCCACCTGCTCAGCCTCCTTCTCAGTTAACCATTGTGTGGTCTGACTTTTTAGAATGTGCACTTTGGCAGTTTCAAACACAATAGTTTCCATTTTATTTCAGAGTTCATCACCATTTTACACATGGGGAAATTGAGGCCAAGAAGTTTGGTACCTTGACAAAGGTCTCACAGGAATACAGTGTCATAGCTTGAATTAGAACAAATGGATTCTTGGCTGCAGACAGGGACCCATATTTTTTGAATACTGTAATGTCTTCAGTGACATGCAGCATTTCATGGAGGTGTTACTCAGATCACTATTACTATTATAAATATTAAGATGAAATTTGTGCTGGCTACTGATTCCTGTTTCATAGGTTACATACCCTTTATTATGGCTGAGCAATCTCTCCTTGTTGACAAAAATTGTCCTATATTCTCATTAGTGGGGTCACAAAGCCAGGTCCTCAGCCGATGTGAATCAACGTAAGTCCATTGAACTCAATGCATATATGTCAACTTACATCTGAGGATCTGGCCTGAAAACTTTTTCCATATCAGAAGTGTATTCTTTATTAATAGTAATACTATTGAACAGCGTTGGCCACTCCATAGTTAAAGTTGAAGCTAGGCTGAACTTTGAATCAGATTTTCATCCTTCTTTCCCCAATTCAATGCCCCCCAAAAGAGACTCAGTAATTAGATGAAATTTCACATGCCATATTTCATCCCAAAGAAGTCTTTTTACTGAGAGCTTTGGAAAACATCAGAGGAGGATTTTTAAAGCCATTGACAAAAATATTCAAACTTGAGTGTGTAAAACCAGGCTTCTTGACTGATATTTACTTCACGGAGAGCTGGTAGATATTTAGCACTTTTGGAAATGGCGAGCATTGTAAGAAGAGGATTGAAAGGTTGTTTGGTTTCACTATAAATGTATCTCTGCCCTCCCCTGATGTTGTGTTTGGCAACAGATTTTTTTTTCTGTAATGAAATACAACTACAGAATGAAGAAGCTGGGAATAAGGTTGAGGAAAACTGGTTTTATTGTATATGTATTTGCATCGAAAATGTTCAATTACAGTGGGACAAACATATAATGTAAATTATAAGAATGTTTTAATGAATTCATTCAACCACGTGTTTGCGTATTACAAACATTTGAATGAATGCTTTTTAATCCATTGAAAGAGTTAATGATAAGCAAATTTCAAAGTTGCACCATGTAAGCAAACCAAATTTTGACACTCAGGCACATATATTTACTCTGGAAGTGTTTTTTGTACCTCATCCAATCAAGCAATGGAAGTTATTCCATGTAACTTTTCTGACCAATCAGAAGTAAGACATGCAGCTTGGGTTTCAAATATTTGAGATTCATGATATAATAAAAGATTTTAAAAAGATATTTGTTAAGTAAATTTGAATTACAAATACATGTGAGGGTCCCCAGACAGATATACTTTGAGCAGAAAAATAGGCTAAATTAAGAAAATACATTATTCATTTTGGATTATTCATTCAGCTTGAGTTAAAAAATAAATAGTCCTTGAAAATTCAAACTTTTTTTTCCCAGCTCGTAAGTTACTCAACATACTCATATTACACAAAGCTGCTTTTTCAGCTGGATCACAACATGATAGCATTTGCAGATCAGTGCTGATGTTTCATTAATGATCTCCATAACAAGAAGATCACTGTTTCTTTTGCGTAAACACTGGCTGAGTTACTGTCGCATCCAAACTTCACTTCATGCTTTTTTGATGGCCCAGCATCACAGAGAATGTCATGCTCCTTGGCAGTAAGTGCACTCAAACCATGTGCATGTGCAGACTATTTGGCAGGGGGGTCTAGTGATGTTTAAAAAAAAAAACTAGTTTAAAAAGCCATTCAGGAAAGGGAGAAACTTAGATACCCATGTATAAATTAGGACAGAATTTGGCCTGATAAGTGAGTTACACAATATAAAAATGAAACAGCAACTGCCAAACCGCTATCGATTTTTCAAATAGTTATAATTCTCTTCAAGTGAGGGAGGTTGGCCTTGAAGTTAAGGCACTTGACTTGCACTCAGGAGGTGTGGGTTCAATTCCTAGCTCTGTCTCAAACTTCCTGTGAGATCTTGGCCCAGTCATTTAATCTCTCTGTGCCTCAATTCTTCAGCTGTAAAATGGAGATGATAATACTTCCTTTGTCAGTTTGATCAATTTAGATTGTAAGCTCTCTGGGGCAGGGATGGTATCTTACTATGTGTGTGAACAGTGACTAGCACAATGGGGTCCCGCTCTTGGCTGGGGCCTAGTACATTACCATAATACAACTATCAATAATCTGGAATGAATACTATACAGTATACACAATAGGGGAAACTTTTCAACAGCAACTAAATTACTTATGTTCCTAAGTCCTATTGAAAGTTAATGGGCTTGGGCTCCTAAGTCACTAAGAAAAATCATAGCTTTTTATCAGAATCATGAATTATCATCAGATTCATAAAACAGCAATCTCTTTTTAGATTTATGAATTCATACATGTACCTGATTCATGAATCGGTTAGAGAAATGGCTAATAATTTATATAACCTGTGAACACCATTCTGAATTGGATCTTAAATAAATAATATTACAGAACAATGAAGAAGATAACTCCCCACCCCCATGGATATCATTAAAAAGGTTACATTTGCCAACAGATGACATGCTTCAGATTTACCACAGTTATTTCCTAACAAAATATCCGCAATAAGTGAATATGGGGTTTTTGACAGCTTTGTAAATATTTTTCATAAAATCATTAACTATTTTTTTCAATATACACTCCAGTTAGTCCCTTTCCCATTGATATCACAAATTTGAGGAGGCTGCTAAAGTTAATTAAAATTTTTCAAAAGCACTTAACTGACTTAGGAGCCTAGGTCTCATAACATTTAGAAAATCTTTTGGAAATGGGACTTAGGCTCTAAATCACTTCATTTAAAAAATATTACCCTCTATCTCCTTTTTAATACCAATGCATGAGCTCTAAGCACACTGACAAAAATTAAACTTGCAATCCGTAGAAATATTGTCCAGCCATAAAATACAATAAGAAAAGCATAGCAGCCGGCAAGTAGAGGCAAAATATATGCTATTACACTCCACCCAAAACCTTTTTCCCTCAGCTATCCCCGGAAGCCCTTTCAAATTGATCATTTTTCCAGCATGCCTCAGATCTATTTCACACCAACAAGGTAATTGAACCCCAAAGCAAATGCTTTATCCCATTGCCCCTTCTCTTTTATAATATGAGGAAAGAGGGTCAAGCATAAGTGCCTCTTCTGATCTCAAATGTGATAATATGGCACGGAGGCCTGTCAAAAAGCCAAGTCACAGACCACTGAGGGCTTTATTAATCAAAACCAACACCTTATCCTCCACCAGAGACCAGCAGGCAGCTAGCACAGACCATTGTTGTCATACACTCCCACACAGATACACTAATTAAAAATGAGTTGCTGTATTCTGAGGGTATGTCTACATTGTGATAAAACAGCTGCGGCTGGCCCATGTGAGCTAACTTGTGCTCTTGGGGCTTGGGCCGTGGGGCTATAAAATTGTAGTGTAGATGTTCAGGCCTGGGCTGGAGCCTGGGCCCCTCACAGGGACCCAGAGTAATTTTACAGCCCCGCAACCTGAGCCCTGCAAGCCTGAGTCAGCTGACACAGAGCAGCAGCAGGTGTTTTATTGAAGTGTAGGCTAGGGTTGCCAACGGTCTAATCGCACAAACCCAAACACTCCTGCCCCCCCCCTCACTTCCTCAAGGCCACACCCCTGCCCTGCCCGCTCTCTGAGGCCCTGTCCCCTGGTCACTCCAGCCCCCCTCTCTCCATCGCTCGCTCTCCCTCACCCCCGCTCACTTTCACGGGGCTGGGGCAGAGGGTTGGGGGTACAAGCTCTGAGATGGGGAGTTGGGGCCAAGGGGTTTGGAGTGTGGGGGGGGCTTTGGGCTGAGCCTGGGGCAAGGGGTTGGGGTGTAGGAGGGGGCTCCGGGTTTGGGAGGGGCTCAGGTCTGGGGCAAGGGGTTGGGGTGTGGCAGGGTGTTCAGCATTTGGGTGCGGGAGGGGGCTCAGGGTTAGGGTTGGGGTGTGGGAGGGGGTTCAGGGTGCAGGTTCCCAGATGGTTGTTGCTTACCTCGGGTGACTCCCAGAAGTGGTGGCACGTCTGGCAGTGGCTCCTAGGCTCATGGGTGGTCAGGCGGCTCTGCGCGCTGCCCCTGCCTGCAAGCACCGCCCTTGCAGCTTCCATTGGCCACGGTTCCCCATTCCCAGCCAATGGGAGCTGTGGAGTCAGCGCTTGGGGCGGGGGGGTAAGGTACAGAGACCCCCCCCCGGCCGTGCCTCCTCGTAGGAGCTGCTGACGGACATGTTGCTGCTTCCAGGAGTGGCGCCAAGACAGGGCATGTAGGGAGCCTGCTTTAGCCCTGCTGTGCCACTGCACTTTTAGCAGCCTAAAATCTCCCAGATTGGCTTCCAGGAGATCGAGCCCAATTCCAGGAGGCTTCCGGCCAAACCCTCAGAGGCCCCAATTCAACCAAGCACTTACTTAAGCATGTGCTTAAGTCCCATTGACTTAGCACATGTTTAAGTGCTTTCTTGAATTGGGATGCGTTCTTGAATGGATTGAAGATGTCAGTTAATGTACCGCGCACTGTATTGGAATGAACTAATGAATCTGATGAGGCTGCTCACGGCATATATTTATGCAATTTTGAGAATGTTATAAAAAACGTGGTTTCAAAAATCTGATTGATAGTACTTGCAGGTTAGTTAAATAGTTAATCACATCCATCATATAACAAGTATTTAATCAGCAATTTAATCTACTACTTTTATGACATAACTAACAAGACTTTGAAAAGTGGCCCATCAAAGCCATTGGGAAATGCCACTTTTCTGACAATTCAAACCCTACTTAATGATAGTGAAACAGACTCATGTGTGAAGTGTTACTTTTTTTGTCCATGTGATAAATGAAAGTGTAAGGGAGTAGCTTCCTTTTATGGACACCCAGCCAGCTAGTTAGCTATAAAATCCCTCTTAGTAGTTGTTCTCTACTTTCTTTACCTGTAAAGGGTTAAAAAGTCTCCCTGTGATACATAGGTAAAAGGAAGGGAGTGGGCACCTGACCAAAAGAGCCAATGGGAAGGCTAGAACTTTTTAAAATTGGGGAAAAAACTTCCCCTTTGTCTGTCTGTCTGTCTGTTGTTCTCCGGAGAGAGGGAACAGAGCAGAAGTGCTGTAAAAAGCTTTGGGCCAGGTATGAAAAATCATCAGATCATACCTAGAAACTACTCATTTGAAACCCCAGATATGTAAGTAGATCAGGGAATGTCTAGGAAGACGAAATTAGGTTTATCTCTTTTTTATTTCTTTATGGCGTGAGGACTCTGTGCTAACCCCAGATGTTTTTGTTTTGCTTGTAACCTTTAAGATGGACCTCAAGAACTATTCTTGATGCTTAATCCTTGTAGTTGCTCTTTTTAAATCGAGCAGTAGCCTGAGTTTCCAGATGTATTTTCTTTCTTTTTGTTTTAATAAAATTTACCTTTTTTAAGAACAAGATTGGATTTTTGTGTCCTAACAAATTGGGGAACATGTTGTTTAATTAGCTGGTGGCAACGGCTGATTTTCTTTGTTTTTCTTTTTCAGCTCTTCCCGAGAGGATGAGGGGGCGAAAGGGCTTGAGGGTATCCCACAGGAAAGAATTCCCAAGTGCGCCTTTCTGGGTTCTCAAGGGGGTTTTTGCACTTGGGTGGTGGCAGTATCTACCCATCCAAGGTCAGAGACAAGCTGTAACCTTGGGAGTTTAATACAAGCCTGGAGTGGCCAGTATTAATTGTTAAGTATCAGAGGGGTAGCCGTGTTAGTCTGAATCTGTAAAGAGCAACAGAGGGTCCTGTGGCACCTTTAAGGCTAACAGAAGTATTGGGAGCATAAGCTTTCGTGGGTAAGAACCTCACTTGCATCTGAAGAAGTGAGGTTCTTACCCACGAAAGCTTATGCTCCCAATACTTCTATTAGTCTTAAAGGTGCCACAGGACCCTCTGTTGCTCTTTATTAATTGTTAGAATCCTTGTGGGCTCCCACCTTCTGTACTTAAAGTGCCAGAGTGGGGCATCAGCCTTGACAGTCCATAAGGTGAAAAAACATGCTTGCTTCTTCCAGTGTCTGTAACAGTTTCTTAGGTCAGATCTTATCCCAGGAATCAGCAGCAATACTTGATCACAACAGTAAGAGCTCTAGCAGGTGTCTCAGGAGAAAAACTTCCATAAACACTGTGAAACATATTGGTTCAAGTTGGGAAATCAGCAGGAAGGCAGGGTTCATTTTGTGCTTTTGTTCTTGTACTTTGAAAGAAAACAGATGAGTGCATCTTTCCAGAGTTCTTGGAGGAAGATCTAAACATGGGAGCCAGGGAACAAAGGGGTGAGATCTGAATTTTACAACAGCAACAACATGGACGGAAAAGGCAAAGAAGGGACATGGGGAGAGGGAGAAGTTCTATTGGGGATGTTGTTTTATTTTAAGCACAGTAGAGAGCTTGTGCAGTGAAGTGTGTGTGTGTGTGTGTGTGTGTGTGTGTGTGTGTGTGAACACAGACAACAACTGGGGAGAAACCTTGAAAGAGGAACTGTGCTGGGCCAGCACTCTTGCAATATCCAAAGCCCTCCCTGCTCCCCCATTTCACTTATGAAACACTTCTGACTCATCTGTAATGACAAGTTCCCTGATCCTCATTTCCCAGCTGCTTGCTTTTCCTCTCGTGCCTTAAAGGCCACTGTCCTTGATCTGCCCAGCTGCAAAGTCCCTGCTTCCTCCAGTCGTGTTAGGTGAGTTATGGAAATCTGCCTGAGGCCCCATACATCTTGCTTTGCAGGGGCCCTGCTGTCCTAAACCTAGGTTTTTGGAATCATTTACCGAGGTAACCCCTGCATGCATAACATAACAGCCTTGATGCTGTACTTAATCCTAGCAGGATGTACCGAAAAGAAAAAAGAAGGAAACTAAACCCATAGGAACTGTGAAGCAGATACTGCTTCTCTCCCTCCCCACAACCACTGCCCCATTAGCACACCTAACTAGTATTTACAGTCTCTCTGGTGGATGGCAAGCTGTGGTAGGTAATCTTTGCATTGTTGATATATAGTAGTGAAATAACAACTGTAGATGGTCAGAGTGATTTCACTCGTAGAAAGAGGAGATGTCATTCTGCCAATGTGCATCTGCAGTTATATTAGCTGATGGGTTGAGTGTGGAATCAAAAGGGGCAGGGTTATTATTACAAGGTCATAGTACTGATGCTATTCTTCCTCAACTTTATTTACTTGTAGCCATTTACACCTGTTCAAAATGGGGACTAAATGCTACCTTTCTTATTTGGTGCAGGGCAATGGAGCATTAGCCCCTTGGTTCTATTCGCAGCTCTGCCATTGACTCACGGCATGGGCAGGTCAATTATAATTGCAATTCATAGAGGTCCTGAGCACCCACAGGTCCTATTCCAATCAGTGGGGGATGTGAGTGCTAAGTATGTCTAAATACCAGGTCACTAGTCACCCTGTACCTCAATTTCCCCCCTCTGTAAGATGGGAGTAATGATATGTTCCTTTGTGAAGCGCTTGGAGATTCTCTGAGGAAAAGAGCTGTTTGAGTGCCAGATATGACTATGCACGCTACCCTATTGCATGTTAAATGTTTTCTTCTGACTGTAATTGTGTATACATCAATTACTTTGTCCCACTAACTTCACATGCCACGTTAGTTGCACTTCTATATGACAGAATAACCAGAGCAACCACCCGTAGGACTCAAAGTGTATGTTTCAGTGTTGGCAGCCAGTTTCAAGCGGAGTGCCCCAAGGGTCGGTCCTGGGGCCGGTTTTGTTTAATATCTTTATTAATGATCTGGAGGATGGTGTGGACTGCACTCTCAGCAAGTTTGCAGATGACACTAAACTAGGAGGCGTGGTAGATACACTAGAGGGTAGGGATCGGATACAGCGGGACCTAGACAAATTAGAGGATTGGGCCAAAAAAACCTGATGAGGTTCAACAAGGACAAGTGCAGAGACCTGCACTTAGGACGGAAGACTCCCATGCACTGCTACAGACTAGGGACCGAATGGCTAGGTAGCAGTTCTGCAAAAAAGGACCTAGGGGTCACAGTGGACGAGAAGCTGGATATGAGTCAACAGTGTGCTCTTGTTGCCAAGAAGGCTAACGGCATTTTGGGCTGTATAAGTAGGGGCATTGCCAGCAGATCGAGGAACATGATCGTTCCCCTTTATTTGACATTGGTGAGGCCTCATCTGGAGTACTGTGTCCAGTTTTGGGCCCCACACTACAAGAAGGATGTGGAAAAATTGGAAAGAGTCCAGCGGAGGACAACAAAAATGATTAGGGGGCTGGAGCACATGACTTATGAGAAGAGGCTGAGGGAACTGGGATTGTTTAGTCTCCAGAAGAGAAGAATGGGGGGAGGGGGATTTGATAGCAGCCTTCAACTACCTGAAGGGGGGTTCCAAAGAGGATGGAGCTCGGCTGTTCTCAGTGGTGGCAGATGACAGAACAAGGAGCAATGGTCTCAAGTTGCAGTGGGGGAGGTCCAGATTGGATATTAGGAAACACTATTTCACTAGGAGGGTGGTGAAGCACTGGAATGCGTTACCTAGGGAGGTGGTGGAGTCTCCTTCCTTGGAGGTTTTTAAGGCCCGGCTTCACAAAGCCCTGGCTGGGATGATTTAGTTGGGAATTGGTCCTGCTTTGAGCAGGGGGTTGGACTAGAGGTCCCTTCCAACCCTGATATTCTATGATTCTTTTTATTCACACTTTTTCCTCACTGCTTTTTCCAGCCTCCCATGTTTGCTTTGCTCTTCCCTCTCTTGCAGCTGTGCACACCTGTTTGCTGCAGCCGGAAGAGGCTAAGAAAGCAAATAGGAAGCTAAGGAAAAGGTTATTGTTCATTAGTTTTCTATGCTTGATAATCACAAGCAAGATGGCCTCAGATCTAAATCATGGATAGGGAACGGAGTGGTTATGGCTGCAACTGTTATGGTCACAGGAGGCCTCATTCAGCAGCTCTTTTACTGTAATAATATTATTGCACTGTAGTGAAATACTCTGGCCGGCCTCCAGTAATAATGAAGTCCATTGTTGTATCCCCAGTGACTCCTGGAAGGAAACTTCCTGCAGAGTGATGGGAACTGCCGCTGCCTACTGGAGAGGGAATTTAGTGGCTCTTCACTACGTGGAAACACCCTTCATATCTTATGCCTGAGTCTGAGTCACCGATTCTCCTCCTTGCCAGGCAGCAGAAAACTCACTTTCTAGCATTGTGGATAAACAATAAATTATATTTGGGCAGCAGACTATGGTTTTTAATATATATATATATAAGTGATGCATAGACAAGTTCCTGGCTAGGGAAGAAATTGCATCACTGGAATCTGCTAGCATCCTGAAAACCTTAACTCCACCACCTAAATGGCAAACATAAGATGACATAAGTCACCTGTTCAAGACTTATTTGTTAATCAGTCCTAAAGGATTCTAGAGTATTCACAGCAAATAGTTGCTGACCTGTATGTGTATAGGATGTGCTATGTCCCGCTCTAAAGTGGTCAGACATTGAGGCTGGAATTTCACTAGCTTGTGGGACTAGAAAACACACAGAAATTAGCCAGATCAATACTGTTAACTCTTCATAGATTCTAAGGCTAGACACAGGGCCAGATTATGACATTCTGAGACCTTAAACTATGTCAAGTGTAAGAGGCCCCATACCATAAAAAAATGCATTTATTGTTTTCACAGAAAGGACACTCAATATATAAACACGAAAGATTTATATTTGCATATATACAAAGGTGAAGTTATAAAAATTGAATAATAATCTTCACAATGACAGAAATAAATTTTAGACACATTCTTTGAACTAATTGCATATGTAAGTAAAGTAGAAGTAAACAATACAATATATAAAATTAAAAAAATACAAGAAAAATACAATTTACTAGAAGAGTTTTCAAGAAATTTTTCTTCTCTGTTGGGGCATCTAAACTGCGGAATTCCTTTCTGAATACGCTATTAGATGGCAATAGAGGATACAAGAAGCAATAGAAGATATAGGATGCAGATAAACCACAAACTTAAAGGTCAACTGTTAGTTTTATTGATATGAATTACACCTAGGTAATAAGCAAACCATCAGAAAATTGTATGCGAGTTGTATTTTTCTAATACTGTAAATTGATTTGTTTTCTTTTTATAGAAGGTTATGCTGAATTACCTAATACTGGTAGTAAAATTAGTAACAAAGTTTTTATTGAAACCAGTAAAAATTTTAATTTATATATCTATACAACATATAATATTTTTATTAATATATATATATATGCTCAAAACCTGTGTTATTTTACCAGGATATTTCTGTGAAAGTTAGGGCATGTCTAAATTTACCGGGAATCGTCGCTGTGGCAATTGATGCACCGGGGGTCGATTTTAGTGGGTCTAGCGAAGACCTGCTAAATCGACCGCAGATCACTCTCCCCACAACTCTGGTACTCTGGAATGAAAAGTGTAAGATAAGTTGACAGGAGAGTGTCCCCCATCAACCCAGCATGGTGTAGACACTGCATTAAGTCGACCTAAGCTACGTTGACTCCAGCTACATTAGTTACGTAGCTGGAGTTGCGTAACTTAGGTCAACTTACCCCCTTAGTGTAGACCAGGCCTGAGTGCTATTTTGTCTATGGGCTGGTTTCCTGTCTTCTGTCGACACGCGCAGTGAAGACACCTGAGTAAGTCAACCTAAGCTATATCGACTCCAGCTACATTATTCATGTAGCCAGAGTAGCGTAACTTAGGTCAACTTACCTCCATAGTGAAGACAAGCCCTATGTTCTCACAGGAAAACAACAGAGGGTATATAATTTTTTTACACCATGAATAAGGAAAATTATCCTTTTTATATGAATAAATAGAAAAATTTTGATTAATTTTGTTAGGGAAATACAAAGTTTATCCAGCCTATATATAAAATATATTTACAAATGTTTATTCCAATTTAATTTTTGCTATGAAACAATAATTTTGGGGATATTTCTTTTGCCCATTACTATAAAAATACAATGTATTATGCATATATGTGATTTATAAGTCTATATAAGAATTTTTACATAGCACACTACTATAATAAAATATTATCGTCCGTGCACCAAACCTGCCAAGCAGAAAATCCCAGTCTTTTTTTGAGGCAGACATCTCTCTTTGCGTTTGTTTCTCTATCCTCTGTCTCCCCGAGGACCACTAATTAATCTTGAGTAAACACCTCGGACACACAGAGTGACAACAAGCTACATGCGCGAAAAAGAAAGAGAATTTACCAGAAAAAAGACTGGTAATTTCTAGAGAGGCATTGAGAAAGTGAGAAAAACTAGCCTATATTCAAGCAAATATAATTAATATTATAGGCTTTAATAGCCTATGAATCATATATGCACATAGTTTGAAATAATTTGCTCACCAAGTACTCAGAATATTTTGATATATATGTATATCTTCCTTCACTTCTCTCAAAACCCTCTATTTATCCTTTTGTCAGCACTCTCTGATATTTACTGTGAAGGTTCCCGAAACTGACGGAGGGAAGCCAACATAAATTTATTCTCCTTAAGTCCATAAGATGATCACCTACAATCATGTGAAGCATGGATAGTGCATGAAGCAGAAAGCGGCATGCACTAAAATACACAATTGTATGTATGTACAGCTCAAAAGAAGAAAGAACACAGTAACACAGGAGTATGATCTTGGCAGGATTGCTTCACGACACTGCCATCTCTGACCTCATATTTTTCCCCATTTTATCAGCAATGAGATTATTTATTTATTTATTTATTTATTTAAAGAAGTTATGATGACATGGTCAGAATTTTACCAGTAGCAGCTGGCCAACAATATGCTGCCTTAGGAGACTGATAGCAGACTTACTCGTAGAAATACTAATTTTACAAGAGCAATTATCATTTTTCCCCCTCACCCCTGACCTCCTGCCAGGCAATAACGAATAATTAGTGAAGGGTAAGGATATTTGTGTAGCCAGATGTGTTTATTTTTGTCATATTTTATTGAAAATGTCTGCATTTAGAGAGAACCTTCATTTTCCTATATCTCCTTTATTTATCAAATGATTTTGATAAAATTTGAAATAGTCAGTTTTTTCTTTTTTAGAGGCCCCGCATATTGTGAGGCACTAAGATGTAGCTTGGTTATCTTGTACCTTAATCTGGCTAGAAGGAACCATTGTTATCATCTAGTCTGACCTCCTGTATAACACAGACCATAGAATTTCCCAAGATAATACCTTGAGCATATCTTTTAGTAAAACATTCAATATTGATTTTAAAATAGTCAGTGATGGAGAATCCACCACAACTCTTGAAAAATTGTTCCAATGGTTAAGTAATCTCACTGTTAAAAATGTACACCTTATTTCCAGTCTGAATTTGTCTAGGTTCAACTTCCAGTCATTGGATCATGTTATACTCTTCTCAGCTATATTAAATGTGTTCCCCACATAGGTACCTACAGACTGTAATCAAATCACTCCTTAACTTTCTCTTTGTTAACCTTTAAGCTAAATAGACTGAGCTCCTTGAATCTATCAAGCTAAGGCATGTTTTCTAATCCTTTAATCATTCTAGTAGCTCCTCTCCTAACCTCTTCCAATTTATCAACATCTCTTTTGGCTTTTGGGCACCAGAATTGTACTCTAGCAGTGGTCTACTTCTGCTCGAGATTGCCGTGTTAATTCATCTGAGGCTCACATTTGCTCTTTTGGCCACAGTGTCATACTGGTAGCTCATGTTCAGCTGATTATCCACCATGACCCCCAAATCTTTCTCAGAGTCACTCCTTCCCAGAATAGAGTATGTAGGGCCTGTAAGAACAGCCTACATTCTTTGTTCCCAGAGCTATACCTTTACGCTTATCCATATTAAAATGTATAGTGTTTGCTTTTGCCTGGTTTATCAAGCCAGCTAGAGAGCTCTGAATTGGTGACCTGTCCTCTTCATTATTTACCACTCCACCATTTTTTGTGTCATCTGCAATTTTATCAGTGATGACAAACTTAGTGCAGGGCTTGTCAGTGACACTGTTATCTCATAAAGCAGTGTTGGGCAGCAATTAAACAAGGCTGTTATTTGACATTAATGCAGCAAACGAAAGAAAGATTTCCCAGAGTGCAGTAGTTACAGATTGCTTCTCAAAGGTCTGCATCAATTACTGTCACTTATTTGTCAGCAGCATCCTGTGATTAATTGGAAAGATCCACATTTCTTCATGTCTTACGTCACACGTGGCTCTGCTTTCCCATCTGTTTTCATTGGTGCTATAGACCAAAATGTTCCACTTCATATACCTTGTCACAGCTATATTAATGTCTCACAATGAGCCCAGGCTAGAACAATGCAAAACCCCACAGAGTACCTAAATGTGGTGAAAATAAAGATGTAAAGAGAGGTGGCTGAAAGAATGATTTATTGGACCTGCAAGATGAGCTGCAGTGGGAGGTTGGTGGATTAGGAGCTATCTTTCTTCACTTAAAGGAGAAATGTTATGATTACAGAAGAAGAGGCTTTTCCAGTCAGTACGACAGTACTGCGGGATGGATTTTAAAACCCCAATTCACACTGTGTAGCACTTTACAAAGAGGCTACTTGCAGCATAAGTCACTATGCAGCATTAATAAGCAGGTCAGAATCTAATCCTAAGGTTCCAGTTCAGGACAGCACTCATGTACATGTTTAACAGCCAACTTGTACTTAAGTCACATTGACTTAAATTTGTTAGTCTATAAGATTCCACAAGTATGCCTCGTTGTTTTTACTGACTTCAATGGAACTTAAGCACATTCTTCAGTCCTTTCTTCAACTGGTGCATTAGTGAGAACACACCTGTTTACACAGAGAACGGAATAATAATCTCACCAACAGTGGGGCCATGTTTCGAAAGCAGCATAACAGTATGATCTACGATATTCTACTATGAGGTGATATAGTGATAACCATTGTAATCAGAAATCAGCATAATACTTAGCCTTTATAGTCAAGTCTCACGCTTAAAGCCCCATGTAATTATGTGAGACTCTCCATTTTTTTTTTAAAGTCAATTTCTATCCCTCACATTTGGTGAGAAAAGATCAAAAACGCAAAGCCTAAAGGCTTATTGCCCAGAGGGCAAATACAAAGAAACCAATGTTTATTATTTTAAGCTCTTTTGTTTTGTTAGTCTCATAATTTCTGAGTGTCTGCTGTTGACCCTAGAGCAAGCGAGAAAAGTGAGGCAGAAATTAAGTGATTTGCCCAAGGCCACTCAGTACATCAGTGGCAGAGCTTAGATTAGAACTCAATTAAAACAAGGCTCCCAGTTTGTTCCTTGAGGCCACCCAGCCTCGTGTTATTAAAATTAGAAAATTTAGTAAAAACACATTGAGTACATAAAAACTAATTACAGTCTGAAGTCTCTGATTCTGCTGCCAAACCTTCTGGCTTTATCATTTGTCAGTCAGCTAACTACAAACAACTGTGCTCTCCACTTATAAGGCAGGTGCTGTTTTGAGAACTGGCATGGTTCCATTTATGAAGACTTGACTAGTGTAACTGATAAATAATATGGAAGTTTACAGTTTACTTCATACTAACCTGACATTCAAGTATTAAACTGGCATATGATGTGCATTGCATTAATATTACATATTCTAATAAGCTGTGTTACGGTTAGTTATAGCTTCATCTGTTAAGAATTTATCCCCAATATCTTGAATAACATACTAAAGCAAAAGTTACTGAAGCATGGAGTAGAATCTAGCCATCATTTAATAAAATATATATTAATGAAGTGATATTTCAAGCCTTACCCCCCAAAAATAATTAAAGTTGGAACAGAAGCAGAACTATGGTTTATGAATTGATTTTATTACCAAAAACAAGCCTGGGATAGCAGCTTGGTACATCATGGCCAATGGACAGCTTTGGGTATCTGGAGATCCATAAAAAAGGGAAACAATAACATCTGCACAGCAGCTCTTAAGATTTTTATTTATAGACCCAAATGAGCCTAAACAACCATTACTGACAATAAATGGAGCTTAAAGACAGTGAACAATCACCAGTTTTGATCCTAATGTCAGACTGTAGCAGTTTGTCAGAAACTTGATAAATAAGACCTTGCTGAATGTTGACAAGAGCGGGATGGGGCAGAGAGAAGAGTTTCTAGGACATCTGCACCTCTCAGTAGGTGGAATACTAATGAAACTAAGCTTCTGTGCACCCTAAGTATACATAACGTTTTTCAACGTGCACCTTGTATAAATAGGAATGAAAATAAACAACATTGAAAGCAATGGGATTAGCATGTAGGAGATTCCGAAGGACTTATTTTTTTTAATTTAGTGAGGTAACATATTTTGAAGACTTCATTATGCATTAACGTGTGGCTGTTTTAAAACAGTGGATCACTAGCTCTTTGGCATTAGTTTTGATTTACACTGGTGTAAACAAAAGGAGAATACAGCCATTGAAGTTAATAATCTAACATTGAACTTTCATATATTTAGTTCTTTAAAAAAAGCTATAGGAATTGTACTCACTGTCCATGTAAACTCAGACTTGTTCTAAAACAGAGAAACGGCCATTGGACAGTTGTTCTTCATGTGTTAGTGCATTCAAAAAGCAATTAAAAAAAAAAGCCTAGTTGACTTAAGTGCTTAAGTCCTATTGAACATCAATGGGATTTAAATGCTTAACCACAATCATAATCTAAAATACCAGCGAGTACATCAAAACCATCTGTTAGTAAGGATTTATAACAAGAGTTTACTAGGCCCTTTGGAAGACTGCTGTCTGTCTCTGCTCCAGGAATCAGGACACGGTCTATATAATGTTGATATTATATATCTCAAAAGGTGTCGTCAGCACCTTGGACAGTGTGGGATTGTGAATAATAAACACTAGGTACAGAGAAAAATATAAACAATATCCCCTAGCTTTCTATTGCTGACTTCCACTCCTCCCCTCTTGCCCGACCTTAATCTCTGTTTAAAAGCATCATAATATATAAGATTTGTTTGTTTTACGCCTCACTCCTCTTTCCCTTATTCCCTTCCATTATCTCGTACCTTCATGTTTTATATTTGTCTAATTTAGGTCCTGATCTTGACAGGGGAACCAAACCACATGTGTGGACAACTGCAGCCATGCAGAGCTCCATTGAAGTCAATGGGGGCACTGTCGATGCTCAGGGGTCCACCCCTGTGATTCTTCTTGATGGGTCTGGACCTTTGACTGTGAATGCTGTGGGGCAGGGACCATGGCTTTTTTAAAGTTGTGTAATGCTGTGCAAAGTTATGGGACTATCTGTATGTTTAACATGCAGAGAAATAAAATAAACATGGCCAAGATATTTTGGATGACTCAGAACAGCAACACATTGTACTGATATTGTTTTTAATATTCAAGCCTGGGTTTCAGATTTTCTGGCATCATTTTCAGAATTCCACCTTGTGGCTTGACATAGACCTGATCCTCTTGGCTCTTACTAGTACAGGGACTAATCTCTTGCTATCCAGCTTTGAAGCTTTCTTCTTCTGTACATGCAGCAATCTTCAAGATACAGATTATATATTATATGCGAGGGTTGTGAAAGGCTCTGATCTCTTAGTGACCTTAGAAAAGTTTCCCAGGGCTTTATGAGCCTCAGAATAAGTACGTGATATTTCATACATCTCATCCTTGTTTTTACTTCTGGCTTCCTGAAGCAGTCAAAATTGGAGGAGTAACTGCGTGAGAATAGGCAGGATCAGAAATGAAGACCACATTTGAAGTTTCTGATGAATTATGTAAATTTTTACTAATCTGTGTCTTTAAAATATTGTTTACTCTCAAGGTTTTTTTTGATAAATAAATCTAGTAGAGCCACAGCACACACTAATTTCATTTTCTTTTCTCTAGATAATGAAAATTAGACAGCCATAAAATGCTTACAGATACTTAAATCCAATAAATATAAATCTACTGTATTTATTACATTTCAAATCCACAAGAGGGCAGAAACACAGATAAACGGGTGCATGTGGAATAGACAAAATATACCAGGGGGAAAAAGGTAAAGAGCATTACAGCATGTGCTCTATGTACTTAATGATTTGACATTATTTAAAGCAGAACTGACCATGTACTGTGGAAAACTTGTTGCTATTGTGTTTGCTTGAATTCACAAACTTGCCAGGTGTTGAAAATATGAAGTCCATTTCCAAATGTAGTCCCAGTTTTTCATTTGTTCTGAAATCTCTGTTGCTGATCTCCTCCAATTCCACAGGCAATGACCCCAATTTTAGTCTCCCATTTGTGCATTGATTTCAACTGCAAAGTCACTATTAACTACCAGCCCTAGATGTAACTTTAAAAATGTACAGAAGTGTGGTCATCCTCTTGATTTCTTCTTGGGAATGATCCAATCAGTTTGTAGAACAGCTTCTTCAGTTCAAAGCTGGAACTTTAAAGTTTGTTCCTCCTATGGGGTATCCTACACTGTTTTCTGATAGGATTTAAATAGACTGGGTAAAATTTTCAGAAGTACTTAACACTTAGATTGTTAACCACATTGAATCATTGCTGGGCTAGGCATTGTGAGACCTAGGTCTCATTTTCAAGTGACTCAGGCACTTAGGAGACTTTGGTGCTTGAGTGCTTTTTGAAAAATCCTACTAAGGACCAATCCTTAGGTGACTAAATACCTTTAAAATCTGGCAGTAAATCCTATTGATTTCAATGGGAATTAGGGGCCAAATTTTTAAAGGTGCTCAGTCCCTAAATGGGCAGATGTGTGCCTAAGTCCACCAGATAGTTGCCACTGACATTTTCAAAGCCACAGCTCAGATGCCACTATCCTCTCCTAGGTTCCCAAGTCTCTGAGACACCTACTTTTTTGCTGGTCAGTATTTACAAAAGCAGTGTGTGACCTGTTGCCACCCCCCACAGCTCAGAAGCTGCTAGCAGAAGCCCTAGCTGAAGCCGAAGCCCTGGAGGCTCCCTAGGCTGGGAACACCTTTCTCTCCAGCAGGGCCCATCCTCTAGGTCTAGGTATGCTGTGAGTACACCTAAGACCTGATATCTGTCAAATGCAGGCCACAATTGGCGGTGGGGGAGAATAGCACAGTACCTGCAAGGGACAGGGGGAAATGAATGAGCATGAGAAACCTGGCTGGCTTCTGAAAATCCTTTAACGAGCCTCGTGCACTCTGTAGGGAGCATGGGTGGCACAAAGCCCGCTAGGGCTGCAAATTCCAAAATCTGGCCTTGAATGCCTAAGTTCACTTTTGCAAATAGACTTTAGTACTATGAAAATTTTACTCATACACTAGATGTTCAACTCCATCAATCCCACACAATTGGAGCTGTGGTTTCTCTCCCTACAGGTTATTCAGTGCATCTTAATTGGAAAGGGCCCTTCTAACTTTAGTCAGTTGTGCCCCACTTGACTAAAACAAATATAAAATGACAATCAGATAAAAAAAAAAACAGCCTCTCGTGTAGGCAGGGTTTCCATCTTCCAAAAGGATATAGGCAGATTTAATTTTGTTTAACACTCAACTTTTAAATAATTCTGAATTTGAGAAAAGCTCTTTGCTACTCTGTGTGTGTGTGTGTATCTCTCTCTTTCTCTCTCTGTGAACATATTAAACATTTCTATTTTTTTGAGGTCAGTGGAGTTAAACCAGTATGAGATGAGAATTATTTTTGTGATTCTCAGGCTATGCGCTCAGTATGTCTACAAACAAACTGCCAAAATCTAGAACAGCTGTGGATTTACCTATTACAAGTCTGAAATACAATAAAGACCCAAGGACTCATCTGTGAACCATTTTATTTGGATTTCAGAAAATGTACTTTTTTTTTTTTTGTTCTTTTTGTCTGGCTTTTCTCAAAGTCATGTCATGAGGGATACTGGGTGGAGAAAGAACAGTTAAACCAGCTGCTTTATCTAGCAAGGATCTGCTTTTAGAAAAAGGCTAACGCCACAGCCGTTTGGAGCACACTAACTATGGGCTCTAAATTCCTTTGGAGTAAATGCCTGTAAAGGTTGTTTTTATCTCTCTGAAGAGATCTTTTGAAGCAAAACATCAAAATATTTATCCTCCATTGATGGAGAGATGAACCCTGGCTAGATGAACCACATCCTTGTGGATATGACTGTAGCCCATATCCTGACCAGACCCAGCTGGGACTCTAATTTAGGAAACTGCAGAATCAACTAGAAGAAACTTGTAATTAGGAACAAAATTTAATGCTGGCCTTGGACTTTTATGCTCACAAAAGAGATGAGCAGGAACTATGAAATTCAGTCTATTAGGAAAAGTTCATTTTCAATTCTCTAGTAGATCTTTCCTTCTTAGGGTGGATTGTAGAGCCTTTATTATAGTAAATACTGACTCATGAGCATAGACTCAATGACTTCAGTAGGAGCTTGCCAAAAGAAATAAGGAGTTCACAATCTGGCCCTTAATGGCTAAAGAACATGGGAAAATTCTGCCTTCCAATGGCAAACCGGTCATCTTTATCAGCTGTTTTCTTACTAGCTGCATTTATGTTTGTTACTGCATTTTAATTTGGATTAGCAAATGTTTGAACACGAGAAATGCTATATTAAGCTAAGTGTTTTACCAAGAGGAGAAATCACAGGCAAATCCTAAATTTTAAAGGCCAGTAATTTATTTAGGACTGGGGAGGTAGATATTCTCTCCTTCTTAGATAATTATCTTTGTAAGCAATCAACCTGGCTACATGCAGTTTAAGGAGGCCCTTTTACTTTGCTATGAGTGCTACCCATATTACAAGGAGCAGTGCAGGGGGAGAAAGCAGCTGTTGCCAAGCCCTGACTCCCCAGTCCACGCAAGTGGGTGAGGAGTGGACAGATGCTTTGAGCTGTCCCTCCGCTCCATGTGCTGGCCAGTACAGATGGGGAAGTAAGCTACGCCAGGAAGAGGGCTTGTGTAGTTTACTTCCTGCCTGGAACAAGAGGAGAGAGAGCAGGAGCAAATTGGACTCTGAGTCAAAGAGTGACAAATTTCATCCCTGCTCTGCTCCAGGACAGACTGCAACTACACACTTCCCCTTACTCAAGGCAGATTGTAGGATTTCTTTCAGGGAAAATATCAGTTATTTGGTTTTGTTGAAATTAGTATTTCATTCATAGTTCTAGATGCTATCATGCAGCAGTAACATTACATATGTGACTCATTGTACCTGAGAATGTTACAGTTCACCTAACAGTTTAGTTGATTGTTACAGTAGGATTGGTGTATCTTTCACAGAAAATTATTTGCTAGTCCGTTGGGTAAGGTCAAGTATAGCAAAAGTTTAATTTTTAATACCACCTCCATCATGCGCTTGCTGGGATTTGGGCTCAATAATCAGATAGATATTTCCAATCTCAGATTCTATTATCCTATGATATTTACAACTTAACTCTAGGTTAGGGGATACAAAAAACACAGAGTTATCTATAACTGCAAAACTCTTCTCCTTCAGTATCAGGGCATCTGCAAACTCACATTTAATTCCAACCTATTTATTCTTTTCCTCTTATGAAGTAGTTTCTAATAACATCTAGTCTCTATTGGTTGAGCATTCAGTCTGTCTGCTCTGAAAATGAACATGTCACTCTCAGATGCTGACAAAGAAATTTCCATGTTTTATAACAGTATAAATGACCGGCTTGAAAAGTTAGCTCTTGCCCTGTACATGTCATATTAGGTAAAGATAAATGGACTTTCAAGCCTGGAAGATCTACTAAGAAGATCTTAGTAAAGTGAAAGACTTGTGAAAGAAAGTGGTGAAAGAATTTGGGATTCCATTGACTTGCAAGCTGATACACGACAGACTCTTAATCTGGCAGGTATAGTATGTTAAAGAATATGTTAAAAAGTGAAGACATGACACTAATAGAATAGAAGTGATAACAGTGGACACCAAAGGGTTAACCTTGACAAAACACCAGTGAAGGCCTATAATCCAGCAGCAGAAGCAGTACCTGTTGTAGTACTTCCTCCCAGTTTTGTTTAAACAGCTGTTAAACTGGAAATGAGTTTGTGGATTTAAGGGCTTATAGTCTTTGCCTTCATAAAAGAATAATAAGACCCCTTTTTATTAATGGTCCCCTTCTTGTTAAATGCCCTGTTTGATGAGGAACACAAATTAAAACAAACTCCCTCCAATAAAACATTGTTTGGCAAACTGTATGGGCGCTTCCTCCACTATTCAACATATCAAAAGAGAGGAATATTGTTATTATTTATAGTATAGTAGTTCCTGGGGCCCCTTTGTGCTGAGAATAGTGCAGGAACATAACAAGATATGGTCCCTGCTCCAAAGAACTTACATTCTGAGGACAATGCAACAAAACATTTATGAATTAAATCATATTTTTCAGAGAAAGTATGTTTAATGAGAACAAAGACAAACTCTTTTTGACTTTTTTTGGTAGCATTTATGGAGTATTAATACTAAGCCAACAGAAACTGCATAATCTATTAAATAAAAGTACATATATAACAGTTATTTTCCTTTCCAGTGAACAACAGCAACAACCCCAATAAAGGGCATTTCCTGGGGATTAGTGGCCAATTTAGATGAATAACCCTCAACTGCATTTTCAACAATCAAGTCCCTCCCTCAAGTTAGTAATTTTGAGGAAATGCTCCTATTATTATTATTAACAATTATTTGTATTAGTTACACCTGGAAACACCAACCAAGATCAGGGCACCAATGTGCTAGGCACTGTATAAACAGATAGTGAAAAGGTCCCAGTCCTGAAGAGCTTGCAGTCTAAATAGAGAAGACGAAGAGTGAGAAAGAGGAACACAAAAGTGAAGTGACTTGCCCAGGGTCACACACAGGTCACTGGCAGAGCCAGGAATAGAATCCAGGACTCCTGACTCTCAGGCCTTGGCTACACTGGCGCTTTACAGCGCTGCAACTTTCTCGCTCAGGGGTGTGAACCCCCCACCCCCCGAGCGCAGCAAGTTACAGTGCTGTAAAGCGCCAGTGTAAACAGTGCCCCAGCGCTGGGAGCCGCACTCCCAGCGCTGTAAGCTAATTCCCTCCGGGAGGTGGAGTACCTGCCGTGCTGGAAGAGCTCTCTCCCAGCGCTGGCGCCGCGACCACACTCGCACTTCAAAGCGCTGCTGCGGCAGCACTTTGGAGTTTCGAGTGTAGCCAAGCCCTCAGTCAAATGCCTTATACAAGAGTCCATGCTCAGAACCTCAGTTTTGCTTGATTACTATTTTACAATGTTTTTGTGGGTTTTGTTTTTTTAAATGCAATTATCTTGATTCTCCTTTGGCAGTTATAATATTTTAGCTGTGCAGAAGTCATACTGATAGAGTAAAAGTCCTTTTTCTTATATTGGTGTGACTCTGTTGACTTAAAGGGTATCACTTCCAATTTACTCTGGTGAGAGATCAGATTTAAGGCCTGGCCTAAATTTACAGTGTATAACAATGCCACAGTAGCATCTGTAGTGTAGACACGCCCCACCTCCTCCCAGCCCCAATTCAACTGTGCATCCCTGTTCAGCAAAACACTTAACTTTCTGCTTTTCTTCCATGAATAGACTTAAATGCATGCTTTTGCTTAATTGGGGTTTACACCTGGTCAGAAAAAGGTGTCTCGCTTAATAAATTACTGCAATGACAATGCTCTTTTTCTGAATACTGTTCCTCTGAATGCTTGCAGGATTAGAGCCTGGATTTAACATTTTTTTCAGAAACCTAGATGACAATTCTTCTATCTCTTACTTCTCATTTCAATTAAACAATAATGACTAAGCTTGGGGTATTTTCCTGAAGATTAACAACCTATTGGAAGGAGTGGATGGCTTGAGGCATAACTCTGGGCCATTAACTCCAGTGAGACATTTCTCCTTCAGAAATGGCCTGGGCAGAGTTTTTTGTTTCTATTGTAAGGGTGTGTGTGCATGAGAGAGAAAGTGTGTGTGTGTGTGTGTGTGTGTGTGTGTGTGTGTGTGTGTGTGTGTGTGTGTGTGTGTGTGTGTGTGTGTGTGGTGGGGGGGGAGGGCGGTGGGAGAAGAATCATAGGCCCATAGATAGTTTCCTTGGATGATGCAGTTTCAACTGGTCTGTACAGAGCATTTGTTGTACTGTACCAAGTCACATTGCTTTCATGACATCCTATTCAGCTTACTATGAGACACTTAAACCTCCAGCAATTAGAATCTTTTCAAAACTTAGTTGATTCCTTTGGTTGCCATTGATCACTGTGCAGCCTCTTTAGAATAATCAAAAGAGCCAGACTCTCAGGAAATGTGCTGAAGATTTCAACTTAAAAAAATCCCTTTTATTGGATTGCTTCATATCCATAAACCCCCTGCTGCACTCTCTCTGGCAGTTAGTTCAGATCAAGGTTTGTCAGTCATAAAGCATTTTGTACCACTCTCTGGAAAACCACTTTTTTTAAAAAATGAGCATCTAAAAAAGAAACAAAACATTTGCTTCCACCACCAGACCAAAAAAAAAAAAAAAAAAAAAAAGCTAAAAATTACATAGGGTTTGTTTGCTTTTATTCCCCCACCTTGCTGTCTGTATCATTGTGGGGTAGCTAACCTTATACCACATAGAGTAAAGGAGGTCCAGAAATGCTTTTCCTCCTACCTCAGTCAGAAACCGAGCATCTGGTCTCTCTATCTGTGCCATTCTGGGTTGTTGTTTCCTCCTGGTTTCTTTCCTCATTGGAGGGTGATGACAGAGTGCATGTCTCACAAGGCCTCTGATCTCACTTCTAGGGTAACTGGAGACATAGCTAAGGTTAAGCAGTGACTTAGTAGCCTGAAATATAAATGTCACTTGAGCAGAACAAATAGAACAGAGTGAAAGTGACAGTGTCAGTGAATGCTTTATGCACCACGTTTCTTGCTGTGAAGCAGTATATCCATTTTGTTCCTTAATTATGTGGTATTAAAAGATCAGCAAATTTCAGTCCCAGCTTACAAAAATAATAAAGACCTGATTGGGAAATAATACAGCTTTAAAAATATATATTTACAAATACACTAATAACAATGCTAGGAAAATATCTACTTGAACTATTAGGTGAAATTAAGAACAGTATTCACTAGTTAAAATTTGAATTGGTATGCTTTTAATTCAAGAGGGACTATTGATCAGTAACAGCCTTATGGCTTATGTGATCTGTGCAATCCCATGTGCATCTGATTCTTTGTTTGTGGCCCTATCTGACTCTGGCCCTATTAGACCAAAGGAGAAGTTGAATTATCCACCTGGGCCCTGTCTTTAGAAACTTTTTCTTGTGCTCAAACAACTATTCCATTGTATGGGGCACTAGATGCTGAAGAGTCTCAGAAATATCTGTGGGTCAAAAAGGTTAGGGAGAAGGCAGATGGGGAGGGGTTTTTTGGGAGGGGGTATTGAGGAGGTAGGGAAAGCTGGATGTGGCATGTTACTTCACATGGGGCACCTCAAAATCTAGGGTCAATTCACCTGTTAATATTTTTGATATTGTGGTACTAAATCCTACCTTTTTCTGCAAAAATTCATAAGGGATTGAGTCAATTCAAAAATTGGCTTGATAAGTATAATTGGCTACAGTGTCTTAGTCAAATTCTGAACTACTATTGGCCAAAAAGGCAGTGCTGGGTTGCTCTGAAGCCTCCATCTGGCCCACAACAACTTACAGTCTTTTTCATCCTTAATGGTGCACCCCTCCCCCACCCATCTCCATCTATCAGAGGTGGCCAGCCAAAGGGATTGTGCATGCTGTAATCCCCATGTGCTTTGGGAAGGTCTGAGAGGCACTCTGTCTCTAAGGCTACATCTACACTACAGGGGGGAGTCGATTTAAGATACGCAAATTCAGCTACGTGAATAGTGTAGCTGAATTCGACGTATCGCAGCCGACTTACCCCGCTATGAGGACGGCGGCAAAATCGACCTCTGCGGCTTCCTGTCGACGGCGCTTACTCCCACCTCCGCTGGTGGAGTAAGAGTGTCGATTCGGGGATCGATTGTCGCGTCCCGACGGGACGCGATAAATTGATCCCCGAGAGGTTGATTTCTACCCGCCGATTCAGGCGGGTAATGTAGACCTAGCCTTAGAGAGGCAGTGTTTCCTGGAATTTCCTTTGGAGCTGTAAAAAGAACAAGGAGTACTTGTGGCACCTTAGAGACTAACAAATTTATACAAGTACTCCCATTTCTTTTTGCTGATACAGACGAACACGGCTACCACTCTGAAACCTTCGGAGCTGTGTGACTGCACTGCTCTTAATGTAGGACAGCACCAGGCTCGTGTGAATGTTATGCTCCGGGCACCAGAAGCCAAAAATTACAGCCTTTCAACAGGTGGCATAAAATTAACATTTTTTTCTGCAAAAATACATTCCATCTAACATTAGCAACAGCAAAGCTGTGAACTCACCTCTCCCTTATCCTAATCCTTCCAAAGAGGTAAATGCTCCAAAGCTGTCATGAGTATAAAATACTAACATTAATATGCACAAGCAAAGTATTATTCTGTAAAGAATAAGTTTTAAATGCATTAAATGAGTTTAATTTATATCATGAATTTCTACACACAAGGAAGGAAAAGAGTAGGGTACGTAAACTCATATGAACACACTATACTATATACATATATTTGGATATATAGTAATAATTTAATATGGAAAATACATGTCCTAGATGAGAGAATTCATTATATTACTCTTAGAACATAATATTCTGACTCATGTTTTAAAATTGCAACCTTAATTTTTTGTTTGTATGAATGTCGGCCACTATTCTGCTTAACTTAATTTACTAGGACTATTCACAGTACATAAAATTAAGCATGTACAATTTGCAGAATTGATGCCATAATTTATGATTATGTAAATTAGCTTCAGGCCTGAAAGAAATGTTACATTAATCTTTCGTTATCAGTATTATGGTTTGAGCATTGGAATAGGTGTCTCAAGCTTTATTTTTAAAAACATCCTAAAAAGTAATGAAAGTTATCCTAAACAAGGAGAAACATTCTGATCAACTGAAAAGGCAAAAGGTTCTTCTCTGAGAAGACAAAAGAGTAAAAGGAACTTGTATCCAAGGATTTATATTTGTTTCTTATGTTAATGTGCTGTATTAAAAAAGGAAAAGTTCACCATTTATTGCTGATCTCTGCTACATGGCATGCATCATGGCATCTTATACAAAGACAGCTATTGTGTTTGCACACAGTCAGAGGGCAGGTTTTAGCCCTTCATTGCTGAAGTTCAGTAATCCAGTGTGGGTTCAAATATTGTTTTACAAGCTCTGGCTTCTGTAACTTGAGATTCAATGTTCTATTGTGCCTAGTCTACATTGAGATATCATTCCTAAATGGACCTTCAGCTGTCAGTTGTATTGATAGCCAGACCTGGGAGTTCTAGTTTAAAAGACTTTATAAATATGGACTTACTTTATTGCAACATTACACTGGTAGCTGGTGGTTCGCTCTTGCTCACAAACATTATTCTGTCACGAGCCAGTCCAGCGTGCTGGACTATATAGTCATTGCTAAGCCATGTAGTCATGTGAAATGTGGTGGTGGCAGAGTATTTTAGATTCAGGCATAGGAACGCTGTATTTGTCGAGAAATAGTGTGCTACTTTGAAGAAATCCTCCTCACAATGAGGTATTCATTCTCCTGACTGTTTTTCAGAATCTTCCCCGTTAAGTGGACTGTAAACTACAGAATATATGGTGTAGAAAATTGTTTGGGAAAAAAGATAAGCTTCTCCAAGTGTGCCATATAGAAGAGTTTTCTGCAAGATGGGTTTCTTAGCAAGAGTTCATCAGTTTACATTGGGATGGACTTTGCAGTGGAGAACAAAGAGAAAAAATAGAAGGCTAAGATATGAAGAAAGTTACACAGTACAGGAATCATTGTAGATTGAGGGGAGGGGAGGGGAGGGATAGCTCAGTGGTTTGAGCATTGGCCTGCTTAAACCCAGGGTTATGAGCTCAATCCTTGAGGGGGCCACATAGGGATCAGGGTCAAAAATCAGTACTTGGACCTGCTAGTGAAGGAAGGGGGCTGAACTCAATAACCTTTCAGGGTCCCTTCCAGTTCTCTGAGAGAGGTATATCTCCATATATTAAATATCTAATTTTTTTCCCTTTACATATGATTGTCTCCTGTCACTGATGTTTTGTTTTGGAAGAGTTGGCTATCTCTGACCCAAGAGACATGAATCATGTCAACAAATTAATATTTTTGTTTTCCTACATTGGACTATCCAAACCGCCCCCCCCCCCCCAAAAGTGTGCGCACGCATGGCAGGTGGTAACCGGGGGGGGGGGGGGAGAGGGGGAGGGGAGATATAAAATGGCATATTTCATTCTCCCATTACGCAAAATTGGTTGAAGGGAATTTTCTTTAGCTTAAAAAAAAAATCATATTTGGTATCAGGAAATCAATGGAAATTTTTTTTTTTATTCTGAAAGAACAATTATTTAAAAAAAGTTATGGCCAACTGGAAACAGGGTTTATAATTGTGCTGCATCCTTGATATAAACTCAGTATACAGTTCAGTATTGTGAATACTGTAATATTGGTCACATTACCTCCCAAACCAGTGTTCTACCAAGAGATGTATCCCTTGGACAGATCTCAGCAGCTCTTATAATAGAATTACCTGCAGCTTTAAAGACAGGCATTGGTTCTGTACTGACTCAGGGCCTGCTCTGCAAACATTTTTGCCCAGGAGTAGATTCATAGACTCGAAGGCCAGAAGACACCCTTGAGATCATCTAATCTGGCCTCCTTTATAACACAGGCCACAGAACTTCCCCAAAATAATTCCTTTAGAACCCACTTACAAATACATTTTGAGACCTATCAGACAGTTTTTAATCCATTTAATGTGTGTCAGGTTAACTTTGTGTCACTTTAGTTTGTTTAATCAAATTATTGTGTAGTACCAAGTCAAATGCCTTAGAGAAGTCTGTTACATCAAAACTATTACTTTTATCAACCAACCTTCTAATCTCATAAAAAAAAGTAACAGCTTAATTTGACAGAATCTATTTTCCATAAACCCATATGGACTGGCATTAATTATGTTACCCTCCTTTAATTCTTGATTAATCAAGTCCCCATATTAACTACTCCATTAATTTGGCTGGGATTGATGTCAAACTGACAGGCCTAAAATAATCTGAGTCACTGCATTTACTCTTTTTAAATATTGGCACAACATGGGCTTTCTTCTTCTGGAACTTCCCCAGTGTTCTAAGACTTTTTGAAAGTCAAGTTCTTTGAAAACTCTTGGATGCATATTAGCCACACCTGCTGATTTAAAAATGTCTAACTTTAATAGTTGCTGTTGTACCTCAGGATGATGATAATTTGGAATTGAAAGAGTGTTAGCTATATCATATGATGATGATATCATCTGTTTTTTCCCCAAACACAGAACAGAAATATTTATTGTATATTTCTCCTTTATTATTGATAATCTTCCCTTTTCATCTAGTAATGGACCAATTAGGGTGACCAGATGTCCTGATTTTATAGGGTCAGTCCTGATTTTTGGGTCTTTTTCTTATATATACTCCCCACCCCATCCCGATTTTTCACATTTGCTGTCTGGTCATCCTAGGACCAATACCATTGCTAGGATTCTTTTTGTTCTTAATATACTTAAACTCCTGAAGTTCCAGATGGGCATCAGTACAAGATTCAGCTCTGAGATAGCTTATAGTCTGCTGAAACTTCAGCACAACTTCCTGCAGCTCCTGCTTGTTTTCCCTGGAGGTCTCGCCTCCAAATATTGACCATGACCATCCCTGCTAATGAGAGAGCTTGTCAAATACACAGCTGCAACTATCAGTTACAGTATAAACAAGTATAATTGAACTTTTGCTGCAATTTATTCAGTAGTGCTTTGACACTAAATAAAATTAATAAAAATTAATGATTTTTCATATTCATGCAGATAATCACATTTGAGAAAAATCACTATTATTCAAAATTGTTCACCAAATTGTTTTAGAAAAAAATTGGTAGAAATGATTACTAAATTGAAAAAAGTGTTCCATAGGGTTTTGAAAAGGAACACATTTTCAAATGAAAATTAAATAAAAAAAATCAATTTAAAAAAATATATTTTTTCAGGTTTGTTTCCTCCCTCTTCATATTCTGTCACTAAAAAGTCTGAAAACAAAAGAGGAGGAGAAAGCGAGTGGGGAGGAGAAAGAAAAAAAATCCCAAATTAATATTTTTTTTCGTTTTATTTTTGTCAACAACACACGTTATGTTTCTGTTCACTTATTGGCTGAATGTAACTCTTGGTATCAGGTTTCTCTTACTAATAACAGCAGCAAGTTAATTTAAAATAATCTGTTTCTGCAAATATCCTTGCCAGTAAACTTCTTCACGAGAACTTTCACAAAAGAGGAGTAAACATAAATTCAACTTAGTCTTTTGCAGTATTTGATACACCTGTAATATATATATAATTAAAGCAGACAAAACTGGTAAGTCTTCAGAGTTTCATAAGATTCTCAGAAACCAAACTATGTATAAAGAAATCTACATTTAGAAGTTTCACAAAGGTAGTTGAGATT
This sequence comes from Chrysemys picta bellii, assembly GCF_011386835.1. Lineage (NCBI taxonomy): Eukaryota > Metazoa > Chordata > Testudines > Emydidae > Chrysemys > Chrysemys picta. Next base: position 41,320,317 of record NC_088795.1, read on the forward strand.
CCAAACTAACAAAACATTCCCAATTATTCTCCTCTTCCCAAATTTACAGATGTCCTACTCAATAAAATAAGATTCAATATGTATTTCAAAAATCGAACTGAATGCAATAAAATGAACTAACCATTGTTGAATAATGAATTATAAAATGAAACATACTTTGTGCCTAAAATATGACATTGAGACAAACTGTTATAAAATATAGGAAAATACGTTCTATTTTAATTAAAATTAAATATCATAGGTTATAATGTATCAAATATAAAATGACAACATATGCATGTGATAAATTCTCCTCAATTTACTGTCAAATCTGATTAATTCAATGGTGCTACACTGGATTTACATTAGCGTAACAGAGTGGCCCATACATTATAATTACATCTTATATGTGTAGCATCATATCCGTTGGCTTATTACTGTGTCTATTCTAGTTTTATAAGCAAGTTTTTGGATGATAGACTTTAGTGTCATCCAGATAGAGCAGAGGGTCCCTTGTGACCTGGCTGGTCACATGGTACCTAAACAAAAGGTCATTGGTCTGGCCTAAAATGATGATGCTTCCACCTAGTTAATTGCATTAAAAGACAGTAAGTACATTAAAAGTCTTTCTTATAAAATGACACCTTGTAAACAATTGCCACAGTTGCCCCACAGTATTATACAACTTTAATGGGAAAGGAAGTGGTCCAAAAAAATAGTCTTGTAGTAAAATATGGTGAACACTATGGAAATGTGGGCAACCCCCCGAAATAGTCCTTTCCTCAGAACACACTTATTAGTGATATACTTTCTTTTTAGTTTCAACAGGAACCCATGAGGTGTTCTGTTCACATTTTTGAAAATTAATAATGTTACTGATAATTCTCAAAACTGAAGAGAAAATGTGTAATTGACTGTAGGCTATCCAGTGGATTGGATCCAAAATACATGTAAAACCATTAATAGGGAAAGAAAAGATGATGCTTCTGGCCCCCTCATTTCCTTCCAGAATGGAAACAGTGGTTGAAATTCTGTCCCCAGTGAAGTCAAATTGAGTTTTACCATTGACTTCAGTGGGGCCAGGATTTCACCTTCTATTTCCTCTTGCTCATCCATCCAGTGTCTGTCTGGTCACTGTTGCAGTCCAGGGGGAAGTTTACAACATTTCCCATCAGCAACTGAGATAAGCTTCTAGCAGGAACAAGATGTATAGTTACAAATTATTCCTAACAATATTGGTCCACATAAACTAAAATGAACGTGAGCACAGAAGCAGAGCCCTAATGTTTAACTGTGAAGACTACTGAGGAATTGTATAGAACCTCAAATGCAATCTACTGCTAGAGTTACGCTTTTCACGGTCTCATTAGGTAAAAACGAGCTCTTTGTTATACAGTAGCATACATGGATAGCATATGAGAATTCTTTTTAAGAACTGTGGAATACAAGTCTTAATCTAACATCTGGGAGAATTTGACTGTTACACAGTTGTACACAATATTTTTTTCCTGGTGCTCATTAACAGTTTTATGAAAACCAAAGCCATTTAAGTGGGATAATCAGGGCAGCTGATTTCCACAGGATAAAACCTCAGGGAACAGCATTTTCCCCAGCAAATTGAATACACATTTTTTGCCTTAACCAGACAATTGTATTTGCAGAAGCCATGTTTTTTTCCCTCCTGGCCCTGCCAGTTACAACTGTGGGCATTAATATGGTTTTAAAACCTAAATTGTTCACAGCTTTTGCTCTTGGCTTGTCTCACACAATGGCAACTAGAAGAAATTATGTCTTTCTTGCTGATTATGTTAAAGTGTTTGAGAGTGCAGACTCCTGCAGTTTCTGTACCATACATTAAATTGACCTTGAGATGCCACAAAGTTAGTCCATTTTATCAATAATTAAAGGCACTAAAAGTGTGAAGAAACTATGTTCTAATAAAGTGCGGTGTTAATATTGGAATAAAATTTGTTTGGATCACTGGTCAATGAGGATGAAAGTGAATTTATCCAACTGCATTTACTGTGCTCCAGAAGCTTCAGATACACTGATCTATGTCCAAAATTTCAGGATAACACCACCAACATCTAAGGTACCAAGGCTGCAAATAAAACTGTGTAGATTATAAGAGAAAGAAAAGTTCTTTTATCTTCAAATTGTGTTTTACTTGATTAAAAAAAAACTCTAGTAACAAACACAAAGCCAAATGGAAAAAAGATTGTGGACATATTACAGTTATTTTTCCTGACTCTGCTCAGTCATCAGGTGAGAAGTCTGGAGTTTGTACAGGTACAAATAGAACACTCTTGAACACTAGACACACTCTTCTTGCATAAGCCATGGTTAGCTGTCAGTTTCTCCGTGGACATTTTCCATGTGCACTTTGAGGTAGTCGTTTCTTGTAAACTTCTTGTGGCAAAGCTGGCATTCAGCCATTGGACGATTGGGATTGTGAGTCAGCTTGTGTCGGATCAACATTTTCTTCAGGCTGAAGGATAAATCACAAACCTAAAGCAGGGAAAACATGACAAAAAAAATATTCAAAAAACCTGAACGTGTGTAAAACATTTTACTTATTTTAAATCAATGCAATGATACATGAACTTCTAGCATTATGTATTTGCAAAACTGAGAACATGAGCTAAGACTTTGGAAGACTAACTCCCTTTAAGTTATATTGCTCTGTTTCTTGTATCTTTGCCTTCTTAGGTTAACAGTTGGCAAGATGGGCAATTTTTTTTTTTTTTAAACCACACTTCTGGAAGCATTGAGGAACTTGTTCATATGCATACTTGTACTGAAGTCAATGACTTCCTAGTTCTGCAAAAGAATTGCATTGAAGCTGACAGGACTGCTCATGTTGGGTGAAGTGCCCACATGTACATATTTGGAAAATTAGGCCCTAAATATATATGTCTTGCATATTGTGAATTCATAGAACAAGCCCAATCTAATAACTGAACAAAATGTTAGTTGACAAATTTAGCTTTTCTGCACACTGACTGTCAGATTGCAATTTCTTCCGAATTATTTATTTGCCTTCACTCAATGAATGTTAAACTCTTTGTAGAGCTCATGCAAAGTATTCACTTGTCATTTGAAATAAGAACTGTGTTGTTAGTCATGATTGGTCATATCAGTCACATGGTACTATTTCCATTTCTTCCCCTCAACCCTGCACAGCTTCTACAGAGTGGCTCTACACCCATTTCATGGTTTGGAAGAAGTGCAGAGGATTTCTCCTTCCCGCCTCCCCCTATATCCGCCAATCTTCCTGCCCAGATATTTGGGTTGGGCACTGGGAGCTGGATTTGAACCTAAAAATATACCAGTAGGGAATAATCCACTAAGTACCTTATTGCTCATTCAATGTTCCCTTAACTTAAGTTCTGATTCTGTAACCCTGTCTTATATTGAGTAGTAGTAGTATACAAGTGCATTAATGTCACTGCAACTAGTCAAGAAAAAAATACTCCTAAAAGTAAGTTACAGGATCTTTCCCATAGCCAGAAAACGAGGAAAAAAAAACCTCACTGCATGCCCTGACTGTGTTTGCTTGCCCAGAATTAAACTATAATGATTGATTAAATGCTTTTCATAGCACTTTGGAACGAAATTAGAATTACTGTAGGCATATCAAGAGGCAAGGTAGACGTAGGGCACTGAACTTTCAAGTGCTATGTATGTACTTTAAAGAAGGACTTTCACTGTTGGAAAACCTGAAACAAAAGAACATTGTTTTGTCAGCAATTTCTGTATTCTTTGTGCTACTACTGTGAATGTCTGTCAGAAGATGATTGTTCTCCTCCATGAAATAACTTCGTGTGCATGGACATGGAGTAGAATCACAATGCTATGCTTATATTGGTGAAGAGGAAAAGTAACATGCTGAACGAAATGAAGGTGGCCACCAACATAAAGCTTCTTGTATATTTCTGTTAAAGGGACACTCAGTTAAAACATACACACTGGGGTCTGGACCTTATTGATGCATTTGGGCATGATTATCATAGAAATATTAAAAAATTATAATAGGAATAATAAACTCTCTATTGTATAGTTTTAAGAGTAATATCTATAGAATCATATCTATACTTATTAAACTTCAGAGGACTTTTACATAAGGATGAAGTGAAAGGAGGAAAATAGAAATAGGGGGAGTGAAAGAACAAAGGGAATGGTAGTAGCTATTTAAAGAATGGAAATAGAGAAAAGGAAAGTTAACTGGCAATAAAATAGACAAAGACTGAGGAAATAATGTCAGACAGAGGAGAAAAGGAATGAATTAATACAAAGCAGAGAAACAGAGACATGGTAAGTTTTTATTTTAGTTTCATAAAAAGTTGTTGCAAAAACATTTTGCTGAAATACATATAGAGATAATCCAGGCCTTGATCTCAGAATAATGGTGGCCTAGAGTACATGAGCACACTTGCTATGCCATGGTACAAAAATGTCTCAGACAGACAAGGTCTTACAGTAAGCTCCCAATATTATTATTTGTATTGTAGTAACCTGGGAGGGTGGGGGGGGGGAGAACATCAGGGCATCAGTCGTTATGCGCTTCAAGTAGATGTTGAACAGTGTGGGCGAAAGAAGGCAGCTTTGCTGGACTCAAACAGTGGTGTGAAATCACTCTCCTATTGTGCCATTGAAGAGAACTACACTGCTGGCCTTGGCATACAGTTGTTTAATGGTAAGAATAAGTTGACGACCAACATTGTATTTCTTCATGGTTGCCCAGAGAGCTTCGTGCCATACTCTGTCAAACGCCTTCTTGAAGTCAACAAAGACATGGTAGATGTCCTGCTAGTGTTGTAAGTACTTCTCACATAGAACACAAAGGTTGAAAATCTGTTCTGTGGTACTTCTTCCAGCACGAAAGCCAGCCTGTTCTTCAACTATGATATTTTCCACTTGTGGCTTTAATCTGTTCAATATGCCTTTCAACGTCACTTTGCTGGGATGGCTAATTAAGCTTATGGTCTAGTAATTTTGATACAATTGCAGGTTGCCTTTCTTTGGCAGAATGATGATTAGTGACTGTGTCCACGTAGAGGACCAGTCACTGGTCTGCCAGATCTTATTGCAGACCTTCCTGAGTACATCTATTACTATTTCTCCTCCGAAATGTCATCAGTTTGGCTGGGATGTTGTCAATACCTGTAGCCTTTCCATTCTTGAGTGATTTAATAGCTGTCTCCACTTCTTCATGTAGTACTGGAAAGTCATCCTCCTCTGTTGAATCTGGGCTGTCTAAGACACTAGGATCTCCATTTGTCTGGTGGTTGCATAATAACTGATGCCCAAGAAGATCACATATGCACAGTCCCCATTGGGGGGGGAGGGCGAACAATCTAAAATCTTCAGTTCTCTGATGTCATTGATGGCCTGGAAGGCAGTGAAGATGACCTTGCCAACCTTGTGAAACAATTGGATGAAACCTCTGCAAAATATGGCATGGAAATCAGTGCAGAGAAAACCAAGCTGATGACAAACGTGATGCCATCAGCTCACATATCACTATCAGTGGACAAGAGCTGGAGACAGTGAAACAGTTCAAGTATTTGGGGGCAATCATCACTGATCAAGGATCCAAGGCAGAAATTCAGGCAAGAACTGCGCAAACAGCAGCAGCCGTGACAAAGCTAAAGCCAATCTGGAGGAATAAGAACATTTCCCTGGAATCCAAACCAACTGCTGCACACATTGGTCATCTCCATTTTTCTGTATGCGTGCGAGACACGGACCCTTATGGCAGAATTTGAACGGAAAATACAGGTAGTAGAGATGAGATTCTTCCATAAAATCCTGGGCATCTCCCATCACATCACTAATGAAGAGGTCCACAATATCATCACCCAATGCGCTGGGTCATATGAAGACCTCCTGACGACCACGAAGAAGCACAAGCTGAAATGGTATGGCCATGTAACAAGATCATCTGGCCTATCCAAGATCATCCTCCAAGGGACAGTACAGGGGAAGAGAAGAAGAGGTAGACAGAAGAAGAGATGGATTGAAAACATAAAAGAGTGGACAGGAATGGACTTTGCGGAGACTCAAGCACTAACACACAGTCATGGGGTGGAGACAATTGGTTGATTACTCATCAATGATGGTGCCCCAATGACCAATGTCGTTATGGGAGTGATGATGATGATGATGATGAGCCCGGGGGGAAGGGGGAAAAAGGGGGTTCCACCGTGCTAAGGTTTATGCCACCAGTTTGTATCCAAGCTGAACTGTTAAGTTCTGTCAACACCATTTTAAGGGGTATCGATTTTGCAAATCTATTTTCAGAAATTAATTCTTCTGTATGTAGGATAGCTTAATAGTTGTTTTGAAAGATTGCAGGTATATTTTCACATACTGACTTTCATCTTGGTACATTGGTATTTGTGTATGGACTTCTTAGGCGGTAACTTTTTTTTTTTTTTTTTTTAAGCATGTCCTTGGGGTGACTGAAGAGTGAAACTTGTTGCACTCTTGTAATAACAGCTGCAGTCCTGGGATCACAACATCCACCTTTCCTGCAGGAAAGGAGTGTCTTATAAGTATCGGACCTTGGTAGTAGCAGTGGAATTCACTATCAAGAAAGGTGGAGTTTTAAAGCTGTAGTTGTGCTAACTAGTGCTGGTGCTGCATTTCAAATGGTGCGGCTCCCTTCTAACTCAATAAAACCAGTTCAATAGGTTTACATAAATAGGTTATTCTGACCTGGAATGTAATTGTTTTATGCCAATTAAGGAAAAGTCATAGGCTGGTCATAGAGAAAAGGGCAATAGTCAAAGGCAATATTTTGTATGCAAAATAACTTATTTTTTCCAAACAACAAGAACAGTAAATATGCTGTTGCAATGGAGCAGTGTTAAATAGATGAGATGACGTCACAATGCTGACCTTTGAATAGCAAATGTGGTGATCAAGCAATTATCCTTTTACCCCAGGCAACAGGAGAACCGTATGACCCTCTGAAAATAAAAGTTACTTATAGAGGCCATTGCTCTGGTCTTATGTTGGTGCAGTGGCTTTTGCTGATCTCTTGCTCTCTCCTACACTCCCATACAACCCAGGAAGTAACCTTGTAGCTCTTAAGGCTTGAGTAAAGTTTGTCCAGCTGTGACCATCATGTTCCGCTCAAACACATGCATATACACAAATCCAAAAATGTCAAATGTAATGGCTATTTTTGTAATAATCATGACAGCCATGAAACCGACATTGTATATGCTCACACAGATATTACATACATATATTTGTATGCACACAAAACCTATATACTGTACAATAACCAATATGAATACCTCCTCCATGAATAAATGCAGTATGTCAAGTTCACCTTTGAGTAAGTAATTTCTAATGAATCCCCATTGTACAACGATGACAGCTTAACAATGGCAGATTGTCTGCCATAAGAGAAGGATAAACTGCTTACAGACACAGGTTATCCAATGTTAATTCCTCTTTATATTCAATAATGGCAATATCGCAAAATTCCATGCAAAAATAAAAAAGTGCATTACCAAGATTAAACCTTAGAATGAGGCCACAAAATGTAGCAGTGTTAAGAATAAGATTAGCCAGTCAGAAATATTGCTTTAAACTGCAAATGTAATTCACCTAAAATGAAATGCATCATTTCCTGATTATTACTATGTTTACATATTGTAAAAATCACATTATGACAACAGAGCTTTCTGACCGGTTGAAAAGCAGTTCTGGAGTAGAAAAACACCATGGAATGCTGAAGGAAAAGGTTTCTGAACAAGGCTGATAAAGCTGACAATTTAATTGCCTAATCCAGCAAAGCACACAAGCACATGCTTAAGTAATAACTCCTAGCTCTTTTCATCAGTAGATCTCACAGTGCTTTACAAAGGGCAGCCATTTATATTACCATAGAGGGGCAAGATCATTCAGCGTGCAGTAGCAGAGCTAGGAATTGAATCCATGTCTCCAGAGTCCCAGACCACTGCTCTTTCCACTAGGCAATACTTCCTCCCATGTAATGCTGAATCAAGGCCTAGAACTCCAGAATAATTCCTCTATATTTTTACATTAAAAAGCTTATTAAGGTTATATTAAGGACACATTATTTCATTTTCAGTGGCCATACGACGGGGTCTAGCATTACACGTTACAGGCTTTGGTTCAAGCCCTTAAACCGTTCTAATTATCTTCTTTTTGGAAAGGAACAGAGACCAGACAGTATAACAATCATTACTTGAATATATGATCCTTCTTGTGATGCTTTCTATGTAACTGTAAAATTGTTTTAAAGTGTTTGCTTTTCATCTCAATTTTGTAATTAACCTGTTACATTTTATTGATTTACAAAGTCCTACTATATGCTCACTTGAACATTGAATCTCATTACAATGATCAACGGTTTTAGTGTGGAAGATGGTGATAGCCAACACACAAAGGTATGTTTAGGGTCAACTGAAAGAACAGTGTGAAGAGATTGTACCATACCGGAAATAAACCAGGATAGGCAATGCATGCCCTTTTTGCTCCTAGAGAAGCATCTGTTGCTTATAACAGCAACTATGGTTCATTTGTCTTTTTGATAAAAACATGCATATTTTCAGAGGACAGATAGCATTTAAAACAATCTCAATTCCAGTTTAGTGCACTTTTTTTTGTAGATGATATGCTAAGATTTTCACTGTCGTATGTGGGAAGCTGATTTCCACTAATATTACTGAGATCTGTGCAGGATTCAACTTTGAACCGTTACCCTTATGAAGGTGAAGTAATTAAAACAAAAACCTTGACAATATTTTTGATGAAAAACTAAGCAGATTTCAAAATAAATATAATATACTAATCAAAAGTAGTGCATGGATTACTTTGACTCACTAAAGCCCAATACCATAACATCCATCACATTTGCTCCTAGAGAGGAAAAAAAAAAAAAAAAGAGAAGCTGCTGTTTTTATTTCTGGTTCCAGAAGGCAAAGAATATTTACACCCAAGGAGCATTTTCAAAGGTAAAGGTGCATCAATTATTTCTGTTAGGGGCAAGTGAAGCCTTTTCATGAGGCCAATAAAAAAGCTTTACTTCAACAGATGAAATCTGATCTTGTTTAACCCTTTGGCACTAGAGGCATTTCCTGGTGCTAAATGCTAAAGTCGTTAGTATTAACAATGGCAAAGCTTGACACCTAGAATAAAGGGGTTATTTAAAAGGCACTGAATAGTCCTTATGACTGCTCTTGATACCAGGTAAGAAAAATCAGTGATTCATTACAAGACTTTTTTTTTTCTCTCAGTATGATCACATATACGCTTGAATTGGTAAATAGAACGGTCACTGAAAGAAACTAAATTTGTCGTACCTTAAAAGGATTCTTTACCGGCCTGATCACTGCAACTATTATAGCTCTATTGGACTACCCTCCTAAGTAAGAATTTGCCAGAACTGGCCCTATACGACATCTCAATCCTTATCCCTGCATACATGAAATCACAGTGAAAAAAAGGACTCAATGAGCATTTGTTACTCTCTCCTGGATGCTTTACTGCCTCTAAAACATATATCAAAAATAGGAGTCCAGAGAATAGCAGGAAGTATGATTAGTGACATGGAGAGTCTTCATGAGGACAGACTGAAAAAAATGAGACCATTTAGCTCACAGATAAAGAATAAAAGGGGACATGATAGATGTATATAAATAATGAATGATATAGAGTAAAATAATGCACTCCTATTAACCCTTTCCTATAACAAAAGGATGACAAGGGGACATTAATTAAAGTGAATGGCAAGACATTTAAAACTGATCAAAGGATTTAAAAAAAACAAAATGCATAATTAACCTGTGGAACTCATTGACTCAAGATGTCTTTGAGGTCAAGAGCTTCGTAGGAATTTTTTTTTTACCAGCTAATGAGAATATCTACTATTACCTTAGATAGGACTAAAAAAAATCACAAATAATATAAATCTGCATGCTTCAGTGCATAAGCCAACTCGTAACTGATGGGAGTCAAGAAGAAACTTCTATGGGCAGATTATCCATTTTTGGAATTTTTACACCTTCCTTTAATGACTCTGGTACTAGACCGCATGTGAGACAAGACACTGCACTACATTAACCCATGCTAGTGTTTGGTTTCTAGGTTCGTAACATCTTCAGCTGGGACTCCAATTGGAAGGAAAACTCTCTATCCACTCTAATTCTGCACTCGGTGGTAGATAACGATACGTAACTGAGTAATGGCTGAACCACTATAACGTGGAAGCTTCTGTGTGGGTAATACCACCTAAGGAAACGTAGCATCCACTAGCAGTGTGGAGCTGATAAGAGAACGTCAATGAGAGTAATTTGGGTAGATGGGGCAGTAATTTATTTTTTAGAATACAGAGTGAAAAAATCTTATGGGAAAAGAAAGGAGATGGATGAGTACCCCCAAAAAACAAAACAAAAAAAAACAAACCCTTTAGAGTAAGCCTGTTTTGAATGGATTATGTTTTAGTTTACTTTTTTTTTTTTTTTTTTAAAGCTAGAGAAGACACTATTCCCTCTGACTAATCAGGCAAATATAGGGGGCTGCTGGAGCATGACTGAATTTTTCCATTTTGCTTCTACCAACACATAGGTACGTAATACTCCAAAAAGGTTCCGCAAATAGATATTTTTAAAGGTGTGTGCAGGCCAAGCATATAATTATGGATGATGACATTAGCCTCAGCCACTATAGGAAAATTACACAGACACTGCAAGTTGGCTGAAAAAATTGCAAGGAAGTACAGCAATCTGAAAGCTGTAGAAAGCATGGACAATGACTCTAAATTAAGGAAATCCTATATAAACTGGAGTAGGATTGCTCCAACAGAATATTGTCTGAGCCAGTAAGAGGGATTAAATATCTGTAGATGCGTGCACTATTTGAGATGTTGCCGTTAATGCAAATTGTGGTGTCCCAGAAAACATTTTTGCACTCAACATGAAACTGGGATTGATTCTAATGGGGTCATTTGGAAAACAATTGATCTTTCACTTGCTGGACTCACTTCTGTTTCTGTATATTTAATAATATCATACTATGGTTTCAAATTGGTTAGTGAACATCATGGCTCTTATAATTTTCCACAATTCTATAAGGATTTTGGCTTACAGAATAACAGTCTCATCCAGACCAAAATACACAGTCTTCTGAGCACACAAACCCCAGCAAGTCCCACATGCTGACTCTGCACTGGGCCAGCACATACAAAGGGGAAGACCTGAGCAAATCAGGGCTACAAATGGAGGAAATCGTCACATCAGGGAGCTGAGGAGTGGCTATGGGTTAAAGTTCATGTAAATGAGCTCCTTATTTCTGGGTACCAGAAATCCTCTCTCCACATTGGGTCTGTACAATCCCATAGGAGTTATCCTTACTTTAACCCTGAAATAACCCATATGCATTGCCCAGTCAAGGAGTTTAGGGTGAGAAACTCCCAACACCCACAGCACAACTTTTATTTAAAGCCCTGTGCTCATTGGTGGGGTGCTCCCCTACCCTGACCACTACTGAAAAATGGGATCAGGAGTTGGGAGTTCTCCTGTTCCTGACTGCTAGCCAGATCTGGTGAAGCCCTCAAACACTTATTGATACTGTTGGAGGGCTTCTTCCCTTTCTCCAACTCACTCACTGTTTGGGGCATGAAGGGGATCTTCAGCTTGATGGGGCCTAACTCATCTATTTTGGAGCTGTCAGCCAGAGAGCGAGGCTCTGTCCCAAGCACCCATCAGTGCCCAAGTTTATGGAAAGTCTATTTCAGGCATGGTAGTGGAAATCCTTTTAAATCAAGAAACAAAGTGTATTTATTTACAGATGAAAGGAAATCAGAAGTACTTTGTAAAGGTCAGATCAGTCTCATCAGCAAACAGAGCCTTGTAACTGAGGGCTTGTCGACACAGTGCTTTAGTCCACTCCAGAAGGGTGTAAATTCTAGTCTGCACTAGCATGTCGCGCACTAACTGGCCCATGTGGACTGTGCAGGTGTGCACTCAAAGTTCCCTAGCATGCATTACGGTAGTAGTGTTTGAAACGGGACTATGTTAACATGCGCTAGAGAACTTTGAGTGCACACCAGTAGGCTCCACACAGGCCAGTTAGCACACAACACTCTAGTGCTCACTAGAATTTACACTCCTCGGGTGTGGACTAACACACCATGTAGAGAAGCTCTTAGGTGAGCTATCACACAGCTCACATATCTAGTTCTGAGTTGTCTGAAACCTGTTCACAAACTATTTGCTGAGCACTTTAGAATAAGGAATAAATTTGTAAAAGTCATGGTCTGTTTGTGAACTATTCATAAAAGGATAAAAAACACAGAAACAATGTTGTGTTCTTTTTTAGAACCACTGAGTAACAAATTTTATTCTGGCATTTAGTACTTCTGCCTAAAACCCTTCCAAAGGATATTCCAACCATTTAGATGACTATCAATTTTCAAAAGTTGAGTGATACAGCACTCTCATCGGCAAACTCCATGCACAGGGTCTCTACACCATTTATGAGATGGGACGTTACAGATCGCAAAGCGCATGCTAGCGATATATTATAAAAATATATAACTGCATTCCAGCCATTACCCAAGACGCACAACTTTTAGAGATCATTTAACAAGGTGACCATGTGCCAAAGTACTAACAGTTTCAATTCAGATTTTGATTAGCAGAAACTGGAAATTCTGAATTTGCACTTGTTATTCAGCAACATTACAACCATTATATGGAAAATATATATTACAGACATTCAGATTCTACTGTCATATAGTAAATGATATTCCCATCCAGGCTAATCTCCAGCTATTAACTTGTCAAGGTCTTATAAATGAACAAAAGGTATGCCTCAAATGGTAATGAATTTGCACTGCACAACATCCAAATTACATTAAGAATGGTGCAAACAACTCTTTAGGGATATAAGCCATAAAAAATGTGTGCAGTGATGCTCTTGGAAACACAAGAGGCTACAGCTCATTACTTCAATGAGCTCATTAGTTAAGCAATCAAAGACCATAAAACAGTGTAAGTTTATGCTGTTGCACGTAACTGTAAAGTGAAAATACATATAGGCGAATACTCTTATGGAAAATAAAGTCTGACTCCTGGGTTGAATTCAAGAAGAAAAAGGGAAAGCTCAACTCACATCACACTGGAACGGTTTCTCTCCAGTATGGGTCCTCATGTGCTCATCCAGGCCTCGCTTCTGACTGAAAGCCTTGTTGCACTCAGAGCACTGGTATGGCTTTTCCTGTATGCAATGACAACAGTGAGTGAAAGTGAGTTTACACAGAGCACAAGGCATTAAGTGAGTGGAATTCCATGCTGGATGGTGCAAGTTTTATATTCTCTCTAAGGGATTGCAGTCAGTGAAAACAACAGAAAATGAGTTTCAAATGATTAAGTGAAAGCTGGGAAAGCTGTGGCCTGACAGTTTCCACTTCAACACCCATTATGAATTAATTATCTGTTTTAGTCTTTCAAACACAGCAGTTTTGGGGGTCTGTTTTTCATAATGTGAAAGGTACAAAAACAAAATCCCAATGTACTTTCCTTTCCCCTCTATGAAAGGTTAAAGCATAAAGACAAGTGAGTTATCTATTAGACTCTCAGGATTTCCATCCACATTTTTCTGGGGAGTAGACAGTGAAAAACAAAACAAAATACACCTCTTAAAAAGTTGGTGACAGAAGGCTAATCACTTATTCATCACAAGATCTCCCAATGAAATACAGAATCACCAACTCATCTGTATTTTCACTGGAACTATTGGTTAGTGGCTACTTTAGCCCACGATTATTTGTAACAGATGCAATAATCTAATTGGAATAAATCATTTAAAGAACATATCAAGAACTGCTTACATAGTGATTTTCTTCTTCAAAGCCCTTTACAACCTTCCCAAACTTAACTTAATCGAAGACCTTATATGGGAAGACATAAATCATTCTTCATTAACAGTAATCCAAAGGCATAATAGAAAAAATAAGTGACTGAATGAATAAAAATGGCGCTGCACTTACAGTCAATGGTCATTTTTAATGCTTTAAATACACAAAGGGCCTTTCAAAGTCAAATTACTGCTAGTCATTCACTTTCATGTGAGGTTTTTGTTGGGCCCAACATTTCATATTGTTTCAATTTCAAAATTTGTGGATTATTTGAGAAAACAAAACTATCAGATTTTGTTTTCTGAATTAAAACAACAATAAAGTAAGTAAATGATAAAACATCAGTAAGTGGGAAGTGAATACAAATTCTATGTAACCCAGTAATACGAAGTCATTGTTGTGACTTCATAGCTGAAGTTGTGCGATATGCAGAGTGGCATTTAAGGAGTAGGGAAAGTCACTTAAACACTACTCAAGTGTTCAGTCTCTGACAAACTCAAAGTTTGACTGGGGACACTTTCTAGGCCTCATTCATCGCGCTGTTACTCCAGTTGTACTGTTCCACAGAAATCAGTGGCAGAAAACTATTGTAATGGAGTAGAGAATCAGGCCTTCTATATTAAGAGATTGGGGGTGACATTTTGGTCCCATTGAAATCAATGGGAGTTTTGCTATTGAGTTCTGTAGGAGTAAGATTTCACCCTATTTGGTTTAAGTGAGTCATTTTTGGAAAGTTACCAAAGTATTTTATGTGACTCTTGGTTTATCTTTTGTTTGTACTTAAACAGCTATGTTACAATGACCCATCTACACTACATCTGTAACAGAATCAAGAGATCTCATTACAACATGGTTGTTACACAAGCATCCAGGGTGACTGCTCTGCCTACCGTCCCTCTGTGCAGCTGCTGTTTAAGGTTAAAAGAGATATGGAGGGTTTTGTGCTGGCCCACAACATCAAGCACGGAATTTGTCCTTAAAGAGCATTGAAGAAACATGTTAAAGACCTGTCACTTTAAACGTTTAAATAGCCTAGTGAGAGAAGGTAGAGTAGTTCTGACATAAGCCTGTTCTGCAATGTTTTCTTTGTCCCCTGAGAATCATCTGTGGTTAAAATGCATTGTTTTGGAAGAACAACAAGAATTCAGTGACAATTTGAAAACTATGTAATGAATCTTTGCCTCTTTTTAGAAACAACTCCAAAAAAACCAGAGTGTAGTGTTGGTAATTAATTAAAAAATAGAGATCATCAAAATATATCCAATGGACACATTTTTTCCTGAAATAAAATGGCAAATTCCCCACATTTTCTCAATCCTTTATCATGCAGTCTTGCAGCGTCTCTGGAGCTTACGGTCTTTGCGCATGCGTGCACAAACAAACACATCTGTTCTCCCCGCCAAAAAACCAAAACAATACACAGACCTAAATAGACATCTTCCCTCACATCAATACACAGACCTAAATAGACATCTTCCCTCACATAAGTACACTGAGATAAATGTATATTTATATAGCACATGGCATTTATTTAGGAACTTACACTGAATTTTAAAACTAAGTACAACTATTTAAAAAGTAAATGGGGTCCAGGAGAATAAATCAGCCTGCTTAGCAGTCTGTATGTGTGCCCAGAGGGAGTGTGAAACTACTAATGCTATAAGTAATAGAAGTGCCTGTGCAGTTCAGAGAGATTTAGATAATGTTTCTGTCCAAATATTTTCCAGCGTGGAGAATGTAATTCCTGTTACTGACAGCTAAGGAGGAGAAAGTGTTGTAGAGTTTGGTTTAACAAATCATACAGCATTAGTTCATTTTGGGAGATACACTCAGACCCAGGGAAGTGAGGGGAAGAATTAATCCTCCCAGCTTAGGTGATGGAGTCACAGGGGTACTGAAGCCCCTCCAGCTGTTGAATCCCTACCTCTAGTATGCAGGGAATAGATGGCTTATTTGTATAGTGTATTCCTGCCAGGTGCTGAGCAGTCTGGCTCCAACCAGCAAAGAACCAGAGCACATGCTAAACTTCAAGCATGTAACAAGTTTTACACTAACTGAGAAATATTTCTCCAGGATTTTAATATTCAATGCACATTTATTGAGAGAGAAAACAAATCACAATGTGGTATACAGCACAAATCCGGTTAGTAGCTCAGTCTGTGCAACCAGTGACTAGATTCTGACGGATACGTGCGCTGTGCAGGATACTGCTTTCACACATAGTTTATATGGTTTGTGGCTTTTTAAAATCACTTTTGTGGCTTGCATGATTTTTCAACATACAAGAAAACATACCCATTTCCTCACAAACAATGAACTTTTTTTTTTTTTAAAGTGTGTCCAGTCCTGAAGCTCTTACGTCAATGGGAATTTTGCCGGACTGAGTAGAGACTTCACAGACTAGGTCCTGTAATTTTGGGGGAAGCTTATGGATAAACCATATGAAAAGCAGGTTTCCATAACACGCCCTTAATTGGTTTTGCATTGTGGTTAATGGAAACCACATTTTCTGTAAACTCTCTGAAAATGAATTCTTCCATAGAAAACTCAAAATAAAACACAATAAATAGTCTATACAGCTGTGTGGCCTATAAATACTCCATGGCAATCACTGATTCCTTAGTGTAAATTCTACCTGCTTTACTTGTTGCCTCTCTGTCCATGCAGGAAACCTACCTAGTTCCCAGTCAGTGGAGTGTTGATGCCATCACAGCTTCTCCTGCCCATTTTACAAGTGCTCAAGGGTGATAGGAGTGGCTGGGCTGTTTGGGGGAGAAAAGGGCAAGAACTTCTCTAAGAAATTAGGGCTCCACACCCAGGGGACATAGCAATGGGATGAACCCACAGCCATAAGGAGCTTTCTGTTTACTCTTTTTCTATTATATTAATTTACTTAGGCTCTTATTCATATTACCCCTTGAGAAGACCTGGCTGACTGCAGAGGAGCCACCTTGCACTCTTTTATGCATATATGTAATTCACATATGTAGTACGGGAAACATACTAGAGATATCACAATTCTAATCTTCTTACTTAGTTAGATCAGTTTTAAATCAGTATAAATCCACTGACTTTAGGAGACTTACTCCTGCTTTACACAAGCCCCTGTACTTCTCTCTCCACTCAGTTCCCTATCTTCCACATATACCCCTTTTATAGTGACATCAGTGGGGTTGCATGTGTAAATCAGGATAGAATTGTAGCCTTTAATTTCTCTGCAAAGGAGAAAACGGTTACCTACCTTTCGTAACTGTTGTTCTTCGAGATGTGTTGCTCATGTCCATTCCATTCTAGGTGTGCGCACGCCCACGTGCACAGTTGTCGGAGACTCTTGCCTTAGCAGTATCCGTAGGGTCAGCCATGGCGCCCCCTTGGCTCATGCATTGGTATATCAGGTGCCACTGACCCTATGGCCCTCTCAGTTCCTTCTTGCCGGCAACTCCGACAGAGGGACAGGAAGGCGGGTAATGGAATGGACATGAGCAACACATGTCGAAGTACAAACAGTTATGAAGGATAGCTATCCATTTTTTCTTTTTTGAGTGCTTGCTGATGTCAATTCCATTCTGGCTGTCTCACAAATATTATCCCTGGAGGTGGGCTCTGAGTTCACAGATGTGCGGCTTGTAATACTGCTCTACTGAAGCCAGCATCGTCTCGGGCTTACTGGGTAAGCACATAGTGAGATGTGAACGTATGAATGGACAACCAGGTGGCTGCCCTGCAGATATCCAGAACTGGGACATGGGCCAGGAAGGCTGCCAATAAGGCTTGTGTTTTAGTTGAGCAGGCAGTTACAATCGTTGGTGGAGATACCTTCGCCTGATTATAGCAAAAATGGATGCAGACGGTGATCCAAGATGAGATTCTCTGGGTGGACACGGTAAGTGCCCTAATCTTGGAGACCCTTCAGGAAAAGATGGGGCGGATCCAGGGAGTTGACTGGCACAGCGCTCTAGAGTGTGCCCTCAAAATGCCCTCTTCTGGCCCCCGTGGTGTTTCACTGGGCCAGGCTGCACAGGTGAATGGGAGGAGGAAGGGCAGCGGCGACTAAAACTGGTGTCCCTTCTCCTTGTAAATCCCTGCCAAGGCTGCCATGGTCTTGGTGGTGGGGGCAGCCGGAATTGTTTCCTTGCTGACTGATGCGTATTTAACCCTAGGGAATGGAGGGTAGCCCGAGTGTCCTTCAGACCATGCAGCCTTGTGTCCATTTGTTCTGCAAACGGCTCAACTCCGTTGAACGGGAGATCTTGTATTGAGGACTGCATCTCCTGGGATAGGCCTGTGATCTGAAGCCAAGCACTGCGCCTCATGACCACAGCCAAGCCAACCACACTGGCGACATCCCAGGCCATGTGGAGCAAGTACAAAGCCGCTACGGTACCCTCATCAACAGGGGTCCAAACCCTTGGGCCACCTGCAGGGGCATGAAGTCCTTAAACTTACGGAGGGAGTCCTACAGGTTAAAATTATATCGCCACAAAAGAGCCTGGTGGTTCGCGACTCAGAACTGGAGACTGGACATGGAATAAATTTTCCTCACGAAAAGGTCTGGTCTCTTGGCCTCCTAATTTTTGGGGATGGAACTAGAATGCCCTTGCTTGTCCTTCTCATTGACCACCGACACAACCAATGACCCCGGGGGATGGGTCAGTGTATAAGTATTTGAAACCCCTGGGGGGGACGAAATATATTTTATCAGCCCTCTTGGAAGTGGGTGGGATTGAGGACAGGGTTTGCCGGAGGGCTTTGACAATCTTTAGGACCCCTTCGTGCACCAGAAATGCGACACATGCAGGGGTGGATATGGAGAGCACATTGAACAAAGTGTCCGATTGCTCCGCCATCTCTTCTGCCTCTAGGCCTAAGTTAGTGGCCACCCTTTGGAGCAGGGCTTGGTGTTCCTTAAAGTCATCTGGTGGGCTAGCACGGGAAGGCCCCGACACAGCCTCGTCTGGAGACGAGGACTGAACCACTGGGAGAGGGCCTGGGGCATCATCCCCCGCAGGGGAAGGGGGCCTCAGGGTGGGCACCTGTCCCTCCACCTCAGCATCAGCTAACGCTTTGTGCACCGAGCCCAGTGCCATCAGTGCCGTTTGGAGCCTGACGTGGTGACTGACGATTGGTGAGACAGGCATTCGCATAACCAGCACCGCCGAGGTTGATGCAACCTCAGGAGCCCAGTTGCGACGGTGCGGTCTCAGAGAGGGCTGAACTCCCTTCCGTGTCGAAGGAACCCTCCTCCAGTGACCAGGGCGGGGCCGTTGATGCCCAAGTCTGGCGGCTAACCGTTGCCATGGGTGACCTGTGCCTCAAATAGTCAGACCAGTGCCAGGAGTAGGGGGAGCAGCACCGTGTTGGGGAGCATCTAGGTGACAGTGATCATTGGTGTGGAGACGGTCGGCGCGAAGATGACCAGTGCCAACTACACAGTGACCGACGATTCCCTCTGGGTGAGGCCCAGCATGAGGGTGAAGACCGGGAGCACGTTGCTGGCGATCTGTGGCGGTGAACTGGTGACCTGGGCTGATGCGGAGACCGGGGACACGGCGATAAATGGCTCTGCCTCAGCTCCGTAGACCGGCGGCGTTCACTCGCCTTCTGGGAGGCTTTCACCGCTGACTTGCCCTTATAGGGAGCCTTTGCCGGGTCCATCACAGCATGCAGTGCTGGCTGCAGTGGTAGAGTCCTTTGCTCCTTGGGAACCGGGAAGGCATTGACTCCGCCATCAGTCTGGATCCCCTACTGCTTCCCGGAGTTGGTGGTGCATCCCTTAGGGGGGGTAGGAGGTCCCCTCGGGGATGTGCCACCTTGCAGCTCTGGTGTGGGCGGGCCGCCCAAACAGGGTCCTTTACCCAATACCCCTTGGTCTGTCTTGCTTGGTGCTAGGTCCCGCTTCTTAGGCTTCTTCCTGAGCACTGGCGAAGGGGATCGGTGTAATAAGTCATAAATCCATTCAGGACATGGTTTTTAGTGTCTACCAGAGTTATGAATTTAAGCTCCCACGCTTCTCTTTTGAAAGTGTTGTTTCTTTGAGGACTGCTAGGTCAGATGAGTGATTGCTTTATGAAAAGTGTTCACCCACATGTGACATGGTGTTTTTGTCTTATCATTTTCCTGGGTAAGTTCATTTGAGAGCATAGTGTTTGGCTGGTTTCATCCACCTACTTGCTATTGGGGCATTTAGTGCTCCAGATGGAAGTATACCACATGTTGTGATGAGGTACACCACATGTTGTAGGATCCATGGATCTTGAAAGGTGTTTTGTGGGGGATGTTGATCATTGTAGCAGTGAAGATATGTCTGCCGGGTTTACATCTGTTGTTCTGGCAGGGTCTGGTTCCATTTTGAGTTGGTGTGTCCTGGACTGTGGGAGCTTGCTTCTGATTATGAGCTTGGAGAGACTGGGGGGTTATTTGAAGGCCAGAAGAGGGGGTTCAGGGATTTTTTTTTTCTTCAAAGTGTGGTCCCGATCAAGTATGGGTTGTAGTAGTTTGATGATATGTGGGTGGTGTAAGCCTGAGCCTCAATCATCTCTAAAGTCCTGTGCAAATGTGGTGTACAGTTGTGTTTTTGCAAAAACGCATATTCACTCACAATGGAAGAAACACATTTAGAGAAAAAACTATGAGCCTGGACTTTATGAAAGTGACTATATTTTTTAAAAAAAATCTATTTTGTGATAGAGCAGCTTTTAAATAGCATGTTCTGATTTTTTGTAAATGTTTTATTATTAAACGAAGGCATTTTCTTTTCCCTGGTTGGTAATACAGCCTGAGCTGTCTGCATTAGATATTATCTGTATTCAAAGATGTACTTAATAATGTGTAATCTTCATAATAAAACAGCTAACAGCAAACTACTTCACAGTTAAGCAGACAACGAATGAATAAGCAATGACAATCTTACAGAGTTCTGAGAACCCCTCTGCTTGGTCTAGAAACCCCCTGTAGACATTACCAGATGATGCAGAGCAGCATGGCTATTGGGCAGTTCTTTACAAGAAAACCTATTAGTTTAGCAGCTGTGGTAACAGACCTTTGAGCCTCTGTGGATTCCAGTGGCAGGGTGTTTTTTTGGTTTTTGTTTTAAACAAGTAAAAAAAGGGCTAAAGATAATTTTACTACCAATCAAATGGTAACACAGAATGTATTTGTCTATTTTTTTTAAGGACCGACTCTCCTCTTAATGAAGGATTTGAGGGAGAGAGGGGTAAAGGCAGAATCATGTCTGCTGCAACAAGGGCCGCTTATCTAGCTGATTTTTATACAGTTAAATTTCAGTCTTACAGAAGGCATTAAATTGATTAATGTCTCAAAAACATTGGCAATATTTTGTTAGGTCCCCTCCACCAGCATAACATCCCCTGTTGAGAAGAGAAGATAAGTCACCTAGATCACAGATGGTACGAGTTAATGAGGTCAAGTTTTGTACTAACATGAAAAATCTGAAAGAACTAATAAAATGTCTTTTCAACCATTGGAGATTGCTTAGAAATCAGAGCAAGTGTCTCCTTCACAGACAGAGGTCTATTTAAAGTGCCCAACAGTATACAATTGTCAGTGTAATGTTTATTCAGGAAATAGGCACTTAGATCAAACACTGATAGGAATTCCTAACGCTTGGACTGGCCAGACAGAAATATTAAGGTTTTGTGATTTAAATTATTGTAAGATTCACAGACAAGAGAACATTAGATTATGAATAGCATGTTTTCTACTATTAAATTAATAACCGTATCTGCTGCTGTCAAAATTTAGCAGGAGAAATCTATCTTTCAGTTTACTTATACTGTATTGTGTATGTAATAAAGCTGATTGGTTTTCAATTGTGACCAAAAAAAATTGAATAAAAACTGATATGTTTTATGTAAATGTCTGTTTTGCTATAAAAGCCATATTCCATCGAATACTTGTTAAATGGAAAATTTTCAGTTTTAAACAAAAACCTGAACATTTTCAAAGAACATTTGATAAAAATGAAAAAAAAAAAAATATATTGAAATTTTTCTCACTCGAAAAAAAAAAAAAAAATCCTGACCAGCTTTAGTATATACTATAGCTTGGTTTTATTATCACATTCACTTCTTGTATTTCACAGTACATCTCTACCCCAATATAACGCGACCCGATATAACACGAACTCGGATATAATGCGGTAAAGCAGTGCTCCGGGGGGCGGGGCTGCACACTCCAGCGGATCAAAGCAAGTTCGATATAACGCGGTTTCACCTATAACATGATAAGATTTTTTGGCTCCCGAGGACAGCGTTATATCGGGGTAGAGGTGTATCTCTGCCTGTTTATGGCAATCCACTGCAAAGAAGTTCTATATAACCTGAAATAATTTCTGTCCCTGGGATTCAGTGAAATGAGGCTTTATTTAAACAATCATGACAAAATGTGAACAGATGTTGATCTATCCTTAAAAGAAGAGCAACACCTACTTCAAAATATATTTTCCCTCTATTTGGAAAAGAAGTCATCAGGCAACTGTAGAAACTAAAGGGTGTGAAAATGTAGGCCCTGTGGGATTCATACCTTCTATCTCCTGTATGCAAACAAAGAGATTTCACATACAGCAACCACAGTACTTGCAAAAGCATCATCTTCAAGAGGACAGATGTTTGGGAACTCACTCATGTCTCACCAATGGGAAACTATAAACAGAAAAAACAGTTACCTACCTTTCGTAACTGTTGTTCTTTTAGACGTGTTGCTCATGACCATTCCAAGCTAGGTGTGTGCGCACTCATGCACATGGCTAGTGGAGATTTTTCTCTTAGTGGTATCTGTAGGGCCGGTCCTAGCATTCCCTGGAGCCCTGCATTTATGCACCAGTATAAAGGGGCACTGACAGCCCTCCACCCTCTCAGTTCCTTCTTGCTGGCAACTCCAACAGAGGGTTAGGAGTGCAGGGCATGAGCAAGACATCTTGAAGAAC
This sequence comes from Chrysemys picta bellii, assembly GCF_011386835.1. Taxonomy (NCBI): domain Eukaryota; kingdom Metazoa; phylum Chordata; order Testudines; family Emydidae; genus Chrysemys; species Chrysemys picta. The sequence continues at coordinate 41,343,140 of NC_088795.1, forward strand.
AGTTACAAAAAGCAGATAGTCATTTTTTCTTCTTCTTCTTCTTCAAGTGCTTGCTTATGTTGACTCCATGCTAGGTGACTCCCAAGCAGTATCCCCGAAGGTGGACTCAGAGTTCACAGACATGCAGTCTGCAACACGAAGCTGGCGTCGTCCCGAGCCTGCTGTGTAATGGCATAGTGGGAGAAGAAGGTATGAATCAAAGTCCAAGTAGCAGTTCTGCAAATGTCCTGGATTGGAACCTGCATGAGGAAAGCCACTGATTAAGCCTACGCCCTCATGGAATGGGCGTTCATGATCGTCGGGGTGGCACCTTCACCTGCTTGGAGCAGAACCTGATGTAGGTGGTTATCCAAGACAAGATTCTCTGGGATGAGACCGGGAGACCTTTCATTCCATCTGCTACCGCTATAAAGAGCTGTGTCGACTTGTGAAAAGATTTAGTTCTTTCGAAGTAGAAGGCCAGGACCCGCCTAACATCCAAGGTATGCAGCCAGTGCTTGTCGGGTCTTATGAGGCTTCGGAAAGAAGACAAGTAGAAAGATGTTCTGATTAGTGTGGAACCGTGACCCCACCTTTGATAAGAAAGCTGGGTGGGGGCACAGCAGTATATAGTCCTTGTAGAACATTGTAAAAGGAGGTTCTGATGGCAATACCCTAATCTCTGAGACCCTTCTGGTCAAAGTGATCGCCACCAGAAAGGAGACTTTCCACAAGAGAAGCAGCAGAGAACAGGAAGCCAGCACCTCAAAGGACAGACCAGTGAGTCTCGTCAGCACCAGGTTCAAGTCCCAGTGAGGGACCGGGTAGCAAACTTGCAGGTAGACCCTCTCCAATCCTTTCAGGAACCTGATCGCCATCTCATGGGAGAAAACTGATCTATGCACTGAAGGATGGAAGGCAGAAGTGGCCTTTAATCGACAAAAGATGCTTTAGGTGGAGTAGATAGGTCTTGATGCGTTAGGTGGAGTAGATAGTCTAAGATGAATTGTAGTGAGGAGCAGGAGGGAGAAAGGCCATTCCTGTTATGCCTCATGGCGAACAGGTCCAATTGGGGAGTCCCCCCACCTCTGGAAGCTGTCGCTGATTGCTTCCAGGTGGAGGGACCACACATGGCGAGAGAAAAAGGACCTGCTGAGGTGATCCGCCGGTGTATTCCAGTCCCCAAAAGGTGTGATACCTTGAGACGAAATGCATGTTGGACTAGAATTCCCACACCTGTAGCACCTCCTGACACAGAGCCGAGGAGCAAGCTAACCCTTGTTTATTGATATAGAACACTGAGGCCATATTGTCTGTGAGAACCCGCACAGCCTTGCCTGACAGATAAGGAAGAAACATCTGGCAGGCCAAGTGAATCACCCTGAGTTCTCTGCGAAATGTGAGACTGGAGATAGACCTTCCCACATTGTCCTGCCAATAAAATGCAACTCTGATTTGGAGGGAATTCCTCAGCGGGGAGCTTACTTGGCCTCTATGCTCATTCATGGCTTGAGCCTGTTTGCACTGAAGTCAGTAATAAAACTCCAAATGAATTAAATGTTAGAGAGAGAGAGTGTGAGTGTTCTGTCTGACTCTCTCTCTCTCTCTCTCTCACACACACACACACACACTCTCTCTCTCTCTCTCTCTCTCTCTCTCTCTCTCTCACTTTCTGCAAACAAGCCCGCGGTCTTAGCCTCTAAGCTAAAGCTACCAAAGGCAGTATCAAATGTGGTGGCCTAAATGTGAAAAACTAGTTAGCCTCATTAGCAAACTTCTGCATCAGCAGTCCCCTGCCTGGTCATTGTCTAATAATTAGACTGGCCAAAAATGTCAAATTTCGGTAAATAAAGTTAGGCACCTAAATAACTGGCTTGATTTGCAGAGGTGCTTGCACCTGTTCTTGCATTCATTCAATGGGAGAACCCTGAAAACCAAGCCACTTGTTTAGTGTGCCTCAACATTGATTTAGATGCCTAACTTCAGGAACCTAGGGAAGTAACAGACTGAAACATAACACACATTATACTGTAATTTCTCTCTGTATTCTTAACATTATAGTCAGCAGTATTCAAACCACTAGTAATTAGATTTAAAACGAACGGCAAAAGTAATATGTCTTGTTATGTTTTCTAAGGGCAAATATATATATAATATTTAATACAAGTGATGAAACAGCATTTGGAAGTGCCCTTCTCTTCTTTCTGTTTTCCATTATTGCCATGTACAATCTGGAACTTAATATAATAAGAGTGTTTTAAAAAGAAATGAAAATGCTGATTCAACACAACGATGGCTTTGGAGTACACATATATGGTTACATTTAATAATATTCAAAAATGTATTTGAGTAAAATGCAGTAAGCTATTTCTTCTCAACAATTAAGCTTTGGGCCCTGCAGCAAGTAGCATCATGGTATATACTGTACATTATTTTGGAACAGACCCCAAACCTACTTCACTGGGTAGGTAGGTAGAACATGATATCTCCTCAAAGAGAATATGATTTGTAAGCTCACTACATCAAGAACTTCTATGCATTCTCCTTTCACAATTCCTTGGGTGCTTCTATTTTTCCTTTAAAAAAATATAGTAGCTTTTATTCAAACAAATCCACACTTACATAAAATTTTAATGTCAAGTTTGCTGGTATTTTCTCCTCTTTTCATTGTTGGAGGAAGTTTTGACTGTTCTTCTGTCTTTCCCTTCCTGTTTACTCCAGCATTAGAACTGACACCTAGGGCCACCCACAGTGTGCACTATTTAGCAGCTGCCAGGTCTAAATCAAATTCTGCAATGATTTTTCCTGCAACCTTTCTTGTTCTGTGGATGATTTGCCACCTAGTCCCACTGGTGAAGTGCATGACTTGTTATTGCATTTAGTAGACTTTACAGTTTTCCATTTTAAAGGTTTGGGCAAAACACCGTGGCATTGTTTTCATTAGAACCATGTATAAGGCTTCTGAATAACAGTGCTAAATGATTATTTTTTTTAATTCCACACTTCTGTGCTTAGTGTGATAGACCCAGGCCAGTTGGGTACAGCAGAATAGCAGAAGGCAGATATACTGGCCACTGGATTAACAGTTTTCTGTTCCCTGACTGACCACAGCAGGGGCTGCTCCAGGCTAATGAGAACATCTGACTCCAATTAACCTGCAAAGAGTCAGGTGAAGCCATTAAGCTAATGTGACCACCTGACTCTAATTAAGGCCCTGCTGATACTATAAAAAGAGCTCACTCCAGTCAGGCAGGGGAGAGGAAGTGCGGCTGAAGGACTGGTTAATGAAGACACCCTCAAGTTATTGATAAGGGAGCCCTAAGGTAAGGGTGAAGAAGGGAGAAGCAGGAGAGCTGTGGGGAAGTGGCCCAGGGAAATGTAGCAACTCTGGCAGTGAAAGGTTGGCTGCCAACACCTGCTACCATTAGGGTCCCTTTCAAGGTCCCTTCCAGTTCTAGGAGATGGGATATCTCCATTAATTTAATTTTTAATTTAATTTAATTTTAACTCCAAGAAATGTTGCCACTTAAGAATGTTTACTGGTTTATTTATTCTATTTTTATTAAAATATTTAAGAATTACTGGAAATGCAAATGTAAACTTTGATTTTTTGCCCATTTATATAAATTAAGAGAATGTACATTTTTTCTGCTTTTCCTTAAGAGCTATAAATTGCTTTTGAAAGAGTAATTGTTCACGATCTTGTCTTTTTATTTTTCAGTTTCCTAGAAACAAAGGAAAATTAATGTATCTTATACTTTTATTTAAACTCTTAAATGTGCTTTTACTTAAAGTCTGAAAGGATATCATTAAAGGATAAAGATAATCATAGCTAAGCAGAAATCAGTCAAAATGTCAAATACTTTTGGGGTTTTATTTCGTGTGAGACTGAAGATTGCTCAGTTTTTCAGGAAACCCAAACCCTCAACCTGCATCTGTGCACACATAGGGTCTAATCAAGTTTTGACTTCAGTGAGCTTTGGATCAAATCCACTAGCTATTTACTGATCAAACTGGGGTTTGCAGCGTGTAACCTCAGGGATGCAGAAGTGGTTTGACGGCGGAGGGAATACTGAATGATCAAAATTTCTCTAGAATTGTCAGAAGCACTCAGGATGGAAGGTACACCTCTACCCCGATATAACACGCCCTGATAGAACACGAATTCGGATATAACGCGGCAAAGCAGCACTCGGGGGTGTGTGTGTGGAAGACGGGGTTGCGTGCACTGGCGGATCAAAGCAAGTTCGATATAATGCGGTTTCACCTATAACGTGGTAAGATTTTTTGGCTCCCGAGGACAGCGTTATATTGGGGTAGAGGTGTACTTTCATTAAGAAAAATCACAGTTTCCAATGTGTTATCTGAATTAAGCTAATTTAAGTGGTTAAGTTGCGTATTTAAATATGTGCAAAGATAATTAACTATTGGAACAACCACTGATGGATTCTCCATCACATGAAGTCTTGAAGTCATTAAATGAAGACTGAATGTCTTTCTAAAATATATGCGCTAGCTCAACCAGAAGTTATGGGCTCAATGCAGGAATTACTGGGTGAAATTTTATGACTTGTTTTCTGTCAGACTAGATGATTATAATGATTCCTTCTGGTCTGAAAATCGATAGTATTTTATTTTACACTATTAGTTACCTTTCAAACAATGACACCTTCATAGAAATTAAGTTTTCTGCTATCCTGATGCAAATATGGAGTTGGGGTGTGAAGGCGAGGGGAGCATGAAAGCAACTTAATTATAGCGATAAGCTTGTTTACTCAAAACAGGCCAGTACTGAGCCCCACTATTTTGAAATGAAAGATCCCTACTCTGGTGTGAGCTTATATAAAATGTCACTCATATATAAACAAACTTGACTTTTAAACTTCAGAACTATGGGTTAAGTGGTATATAAACAACCTGACAGCACTAAAACCAGGAATTCAAAGAGAATTCTGTGTCTGCCCACAACACGGCTGCAAGGATTTCCACTCATTTGCTTGTCAAAAAAAGAGGAGAAATAGGACATTCCAGCCTCCTATTGGGCAGTCATGACATCTCAGATGTATTGAAATCATCATACTACATATGGCATGAGCTGAATTTGCTGAAGAAATGCTGTTTTCTTGGTTTCTGAACTGAGGCTATTTTGATTAAATATTTGTATTATTACAATAATAAATTCTGTTTGAGTCATTTTTAACATCAAGTAGAAAGGTTACTTACCTGTCCAATAAATGGAGTTCTTTGAGATGTGGGGTCTCTAGTTGTATTCCACTCCAGGTGAGCATGCAAACCATGCGCCTGAGACAAGAAGATTTTTGCTAGCGGTGTCTGTTGGTCTGCACCTGTGCCCTTCGCCTCCTCCAGAGGGTATAAATGGCAATGTGGACTGACTACCTCTCCATTTACCTTTCTAGCATGAATAGCCAGGATAAGACTCCACAGCAGAGACAAAGGAGGGTGGGTAGTGGAATATAGATAGGGACCACGTATGTTGAAAAATTCCAGTTAATGCTAGCAAAAAATCTTCTGATCTCAGGCTCATGCACACCTCAAACAGAATACACGTAGAGACCATCACTTGAAGAAGAACTTTATCATGTTCTTTAGCAATACACAACGTTTATAGAAAACAAATTTCCACTCAGTAAAATCCAATTACCAATGTCTCCTTGTTGCTGCAGACTGAATAGTTAGCATGTCTAGTTGAGCTGTTCTGTCATGCAGAAGCAGAGCTTGAATCATTTCCTTTTTCCTCCTACCTCATATTCACGTAAGTCCTTAGTCCATCTTTCATTCAGTCCCATATTTTACATGTCTTTTAAAGCCAGCTGGCAAATTTTAAAGGTGTTTTGCTTACATACAACAGTGGCAATGTGGAAAGACATATGGGAATACATGTAAGCAACATATTACGTAAAAGGCTCTATCAAGCTGCCAGACTGAGAAGACAATATGTGTATATATATAAAAATTCCTTACAGAGGTGAGTTATTATGGATACCTAAATGCATAAATAACAGAAGGAAAATCCCAGTGAATTACACTTCTCAGAAGAGCAATTCTGAAAGTATTCCAGTTCTGGCAAATAAAAACTTCTTACTTCTTTGAAATGACTAATTTCCTCAGACTGCAAAAATAATATGCATCTGTGAGCACTTCATTGTCTGCATTATGCAGGTGATCAAGATCTATCTACACAAAGTGAAATTTACAATACTTTTCTATTCCACAAAGGGTGTTAAATGCACACCCAGCCTAGAATCTGTCCCCAGCATGGTTTCTACAAGGGGGTAGGGGAGACCAGAAGTAAATAGCATAAAGCTGGTTATGATGACTTTATATCACTTGGGATTCTCATATGCAAGCAGAATTCACAGCTGCCTGTTTAAAGCCATCCCTTTTGCTAGACACGCACAAGGGGGACAAAGTGGGGGCAAGGGTTGTCTTCAGTAAATAGATATACATGACGAGCCTTTTAAACCAGAACAGATGACTCCGGGGATATCTGTGATCCTAAGTTCAGAGAATAATCTTCAGAGACATCTCCAGCCTGCATTACAGATATTATTTCTACCTTCTTCACAAGGTTGTTTTAAGACTTAATTGATATTTATAATCAATTAATAGGGTAAAAGCGCTGCACATGCTATTATTGTTATTAAGACAGACAGAGTTTGCCAGAGACTAGATTTGGAGGTGAGAGAAATACAAAAAGGTTGGGCATTTAACTCTCTCTCTTAATAATAATGATGTTTTTATAGTTTCAGAGTAGCAGCCGTGTTAGTCTGTATCCGCAAAAAGAAGAACAGGAGGACTTGTGGCTTATGCTCTAATAAATTTGTTAGTCTCTAAGGTGCCACAAGTCCTCCTGTTCTTCTTTTTGATGTTTTTATAGAGACACTAACCTATTAATTGATTTTAAACACTGAACAAGTTCCAAGACAACTCTGTTAGGAAGATAGTAATAATTACTCCTTTTTATATGTGGAAAAATGAAGCACAAAAAAATAAACCAGCTTGTCCAAGGTCACACGCAGATCAATGTAGGAATCAGAAATAGAATTCTAAGATTATTAATTTTTATGCCCTTTTCCTCTGTTTTGAAGCACAAATAATATCTTTGAAACATCCCCCCTTTATACAAACAGCAATAATTTATTTCCCTGCATTGTCCATGGACAATCATGGTTCTTAAGTAACAATTAAAGCAAGTGGGCCATGCTTACCCTTGTATGGGTGCGAATGTGCATCTTTAGTCCATCATTCTTGCTGAAAGCCTTGTCACAGTAAGGACACTGGTAAGGGCGCTCACCTGAAAATAAGATAAGCATCAGAGTCAACAAATGCAGACAGAGGAAAGAAAGCATTGCCTCAGTACATCAAAGCAGCACAGCATGGTTGTGTCAAACATTTTTCTGTTCTAGTGTTCATGTTCAGTTCAAACAGAGAGAAAGATCTGAGCATTAGGGAAACTACATATAAAGAACAAAAGATCTGTTTGGACAACATGTAAGGCTGGATCAAAGTATCACTTTCAGCTGCTTGATTTTGTCATGAAATATGAATACATGCAGAGAGGGATTTTAAAAAAAAAAAAAGCTGCAGTCCTGGTGACAACTATGCTAGGATGAATTCTATTGTGGCTAGTACAAGGTTAGTCATTAACTGTTCTCAAAGTACAGTACATTTCCCTCACTTCACATCTATTCATCATTAGAGCCATTTGAGTGTCACAAGCCAATTTAATTACAAAACCCACTTCTGTTCATTTGTTGCATTTAACAAAAAGAAGGGCAACAAGATCTGCCCTATGGGAGGCTCAGCAGCTTCCGTGAGGTGCCCGATGACCCCAGTGGGAGTAGAGAGCACTCAGCACCTCACAAGAAACCTGCTGTACCTCACAGGGATTGGACACTGAAATTGATGTAAATCAGGATAGTTTCTGCTGACTTCAGTGAAGTCACTCTGAATTTATACTATGTAACTCAGAGGCTGGACCATTCAGATCCACTCAGTAGAGGTTTTCTGTAGCTATTCCATAATTTAAACTAATGATAAATTTTACAATTTCTTATGTAAATTTTTCGTTTTGAATATTTTAGGCAATATCCTGGAATAAGACTCCAGCATCTAGGCTAATTGCACACAAAAGGTTTATCAACAAAATCAGATTGCTTCCATCACCAAACATATTTTTCAACAAGCTAATCTACGCTAACTAATTTTCCAACTAAATGGAATCTGTTCTGGCTAATCACATTGCTGCCTGAAGAACACACCTTTATGTGCAGATACAACAAACCCCTTTCAGCCAATCTAGGAAAACTCAGTTGTTCATAAAAAAAGTCTTTGCATGCATGCAGAACTTTGACAGGTTCCAAGCACTATATAAACATTAACTGATCTTCACATCAACCCTGTAAGGTAAGTAAGTAAGATTATCTCCATTTTAAAGATAGGAAAACTCAGGACAAGTTGCACTGATTTGCCCAAGGCCACAGAGCGAGTGAAGGAAAGGTACAGCTGACTATGGGGACATTCATTCTGACTTGCAGCAAAGCAGACCTCCACCGCTCCCTTTCAGGTCTTTATTTCACTGTTTGAGGTGCTCGTCCTTGAGTGCTTGACAGAAAGATGTTGGATGTTTTGTTCCATATGAACAAAAAGTTGAGGAATTGCGAAAGTGTGCATTGGAGCCAGCCTAGAGAAATAGTTTTTTAAAGTGACACACTTTGGTTACATTACAGCTGACCCACTGGGTTTCACTGCTGCATGTATAGCCTTCTTGGAGCCATTGACTGAATTCATTTGAGTGAGGCCAACTCTCGAGTAAGGGTTGTACAACTTGGCCTTTAATAGGCTGGCCCGTTCTTTAATGCCTGTGGGGCAAGATCCCACCTAAATGAAAAAACAACAGAAATAAGGCAATGGCGTACTTGTGAAATGCAAACGCTCCCCTTACCTCCACCCTGCCGTATCTTATTAAGTACAAATGTATGGACTTGGCAAAGTATTTTTTAACAAGGCTTCTGTGTGTTCTGAATTAGAAGTTTCACATCTGTTTGAAACATGACACTATCTCTCATGACCCCTGATGTCCCTAATTTATGCCATGAGCCTTCGAACTCTGTAGGAGCTGCTGGTGCTCAAACATTTAATTAATCCAGCTGACATTTTTATGTTTTAAAGCTTTTGTATTTTGAAGGTAAAGTCTGCAGAGGTCTGTAAGCAGATGAGTGCTGACAGCTAAGTGCTACCCCCCATTCTTCATACAGAGGAAGACTTTTGCTTACAGGGATAGCTTAGAGCTGGTCTGAAATTTATTAATACTGTTCTTCACAAATTTATTGTGTTGTTTATGGTTCTTGATGAATAGATGTTTAACAGCTTTCAGTGGTTGCCAGTAGAGGGCAACACTGTGACTTTATATCAACATGTTGTACCTGATAAAGCCTGCCTATGATCAGCCATCACATAATGTAAATTTGTACCTTACAACTCTCTGGTATGCAGCTCAGAATTCCTATCTACTTTTTACCATTCAACAGACATGGATACTGTGGGTTGATGGGGTGACAAGTCATTATGGCCTCATATTTTACTGAATTATACAAGTGACTTCTCAACCATAACTATAGCATCAGTGATAATTGATAAAACATCTTTCATAAGATCCTAAATCATTTTATGCTTATTCTTATTTTTGTTATTTCTTTACCAGTGAAATTTTCTAAAACATTTCATATATGTGCCCAAAATATGAACACACCTATGTTTATTTGTTCTTATGTGAGCAATTGGCCCTTTTAGGCAGGCAAACTGGCTGCATGACTAAACTGTAAGCATGTAGTTACCCAGTTTATGTACAAGTATCCCTCTCCCACATATATCCCTAGGGTTCTGCAGGATCAATGATAGGTCCTATTCAAGCCAAATTTGAACCTGCAATTACAGAACCTTTAGTACAACCCCAAAATCCTAACCTCTTTGTAACTGACTTAGAAATGTGTGTGTGTGTGTGTATATATGTATGTACGTATGTATGTGTGTGTGGGGAATGAAAACGTATTATGTCAGCTTTTTAAATTATTACGTGCTTCCTCCTCCCCACCCCCCCCACTTGAATAAATGAAACCTGCTTTGGATTTCAAGAGTTGGGATGTATGCAATCTTCAATCCTCCGTATACCTGGCCAAAAATTCCCTTCGTCACTTTGGATTAGATTGTGCTACCTTTATTTATATCAGTGATCACCTGCTCACAAAATAAATCCCAATAGTGGATTCCTTAATGAGACTGAGTGAACAGGTGCTTTCTAATGTGTGTGCAGATTGCACAATAAAGCCCATTTTTGGCCCTACTGGCTAAATTTCAAGTTGTCCTAAAAGAAGAAAAACACCTTTGTTCCAAAGCATATTCAAAAATAATAAAAACTATATATTTCTTCTGTGTTTTCCTGTTAAGCTTTTGCCCGAGGGTGTATTTCATACTGGAATATATCTTAAGTCTTGAATGAGAGGTTCTCTCACTCTAAGAAGGTTAAGAAGTATTAGACATTAAAACAGGCGGAGCAAGTGCTATATAATGAATGCTGCTGGGGAGGTGACATTATCCATCTATGCTTTGGGATTTGTCTGTGATCAACCAAAAACCAGCAAAAGTCAAATGTAAACATTGGAAGTCCAATCCTAGCTTCAGATCAAGTCAGCCACAATAAATACTTGGGGATTTACAGGTGTAAACCTTCTGTGATCAGGAAGGGAATCGATCTGTTGTGTTTGTGGAAGAGATTAAAAATAAGATGAATAATGTTAAGAAATGAAAATCTTCAGCAACTCATGTTTTCCCAGATCTTGCATATCCACCTCTTTTCTCCTCTCCCTACCAAAAAAAAAAAAGTTACCAACCTTAAAAACAAATAAAGATTAATAATGTACCATGGTTTTTGTACAGCACACTCAGTTTCTTTTTTAGATATACCACTAATAAGACTGGTAGTGAGATACTGTGTAAATATGCAAGTCATCTCACCACACAGAAAAATCTCCTGAGTAGAATCTTTAGACTAAAGGATGTTAGCATCAACATTAACCATTCTACTCTAAGTTTTGAGATAGGCGGTAAAAAAATAAAACTTTTTTTAGGGTCAGAATGTTGGAGATGGACCAATTTGTGGTCTTGTCTATGGTAGCATCATTGTTCTTTAAAATAAACAACAAATTAAAATGTTTTAAAATATTGATCTCTCTTTAAAAATGAAAGATCTTAATTTAATTATTTTATGTGTAACACAGAAGGATGAGATGTTGGCAAAAATCCTTCCCATCCCCTAATGTTGATCTAATAAAATATTTTGGATACATGTAATTTGAAAAACATCTATGACAAAGGCCAATTTTTAATAAACAAAAAAATTTTCAACACCCTTATGCCTATAATCTTCATAAAAGCTGGTCTGATTTTTTTTACGCTGACAGCTGCGGCCCTGCTAGTAAGCCCCATGTGAGCCAATCTGATCTGTATACCCCAGTCTGAATATTGCTGGAGGTTTCCTACATTCAATGTTCACCAGACATAATTTCTGTATCTGACCATACTACATTTGCTAACATCCTCAGACAACATACCCAAAATAATTTTATAAATGCAAATGATATCTGACACCCATAATAATCAACTAAATAAAAAAATAGCAGCTGTCTGACTAAGAAGAGCACAACAAACTTGAGTGACATAAACATAGTAAATGCTGCAGCTATCCTTGTAGTTACATTTCACTGACTGTCACATCTCCATTGTTCAAAGTCAAATTGTTCAACAAATTACTTAATTTTCTCTGACAAAACCATCAGATGCCTCAGACAAGCCACACTAGGATTTGGAATTAATTCAAAGTCTAGACTAGGGGTTGGCAACCTTCAGCACACGGCCCAACAGGGTAATCCGCTGGCACCACGAGACATTTTGTTTACATTGACCATCTGCAGGCACGGCCCGCCACAGCTCCCAGTGCCTGTGGCTTGCTGTTGCCAGCCAATGGGAGCTGTGGGAAGCGGCAGCCGCGGCCACTGGGAGCTGCAGGGGGCCCATGCCTGAGGAGGGTCAACGTAAACAAAATGTCTCGCAACCCGCCAGTGGATTATCCTGATGGGCCACGTGCCAAAGGTTGCCGACCCCAGGTCTAGACATACTATTTCGAGTTTTTATTTAAATAAAAAATAACTCAATTTAATAAAAATAAATGTAATCCTAATATGGAATCAAACAAAACTACTACACGATAGAAAACCATATGGCAGTTTTATGAAAAGTAAGATGTCATTATTAAATTTCCATGTATTACTTTAAATAAATTTAGTTTTTAAGCTGTATTAGTGTCCGGAACATATTGTGAATGATCTCAAATTGAATTGGCTAGGTCTTTGAATACATACAAATTTTTAGATTCCGCCACATCTTGTAGAACCTTACCCTATGAACAGTTCCTCTGATTTAATCAGACCACTTGTGGAGTAAGGAACTACAACGTGAGTTGGGTATCAGAATCTGGCCCCAACTTCTCATATCTTCTGGAACTATAAAAATGTTATTTTCCTATCAATGAGTTCAGCAGCTATGGTCAAATGTCTTGAGCCTGGTGACACAGGAGTGATACCTCCCAACTTCTTTTGCCGACACTGTAATAAACCAGAGTTCCCAAAATTGACTCTCACTTTCAAAAATCTAGGGAAAAACTGGATATAAAAACCATTAGAATAATATTTTGTTAAAAGTTACTAATTATTAAACAACCACTTGTGTAAGACTAAACAAATGAGCAATTTCTGAAAAAAATATATTACAGTAATGTCTAGTGCAGAGGTCTCCAATCTGTGGGACTCACCCGCCTTAAGGGGGCAAGGAGGAACGTTCGGGGGGGGACTCACAGGTGCTGCCTGGGCCAGCCCCCACCGGGGGGTAGGGTGGGAGTGCCACTCAGCTCTGCTCCTGGCCCCAGCCGCTGGCCCCACGCCTGGGAGCCCCGCTCTCGGCCACCGGCCCCGCGCCCGGGGGCCCTGGCTGCCAGCCTCAGCTGCTTCCACTCCCAGCTGTGGCCCCAGCCTCCTTACCCCGTCCACACACCCACTCCTGGAGCCGCGGCCTGGGAGGGGAGGTGCGGACAGGGGTAAGGAGGAGACACAAGGTAAAAAGTTTGGGGACCACTGGTCTAAAGGTCTCTATTGAGATCAGGACAGTTTACAAACACATAATAGGAGAGAGTCCCACCCTGAAGAGCTTACAAAAAATGGAAAGGGAAACAGGCATAGAGACAAGAGCCACACATGTAGCATCTATTTGAAGAACTACTGTATCTATGATTAAGCAGTCTTAGGAGGATCTTCATTCACTTAGGTTTGGCAAAATATATTTTAAATAATTTCAATGGATAATATCAATATTTATTTTTAAGCATTTTTCAATGTTTATTTCATTTTTTAAAAATGTTCACAGTCGTTCAAAATTTTGGGTTGTAAGCTTTTTATTTTTATCTATTTAAATTTTCAGTTGTGGGAAACTAGGGGTGGGGGATCAGACAACAATTTAATGTCAGCAGACATTGAGATTCAAAAAGCTAAAGTTTATACCTGTTAAAGCACAATTTGTCCACATTACAGGTCAAATGTAAATATCCTTAAAAATCAAACTCTAGTTCTCAAGCAGCATTGTTCTTACTTTGCCTATCTGTAAATTTCAATCATGATCAATGAAAATATTTTGTGTGTGTGTACATGTGTACACACAGTGAAATCAATAGTTACTGACATTTACCAATAAAAAACAAATACTTCCAAGCCTAATTACATTGCACTGGCATTCATTTTGTTTAATTTCACTTAAAAAAATTAATATCCATCCATGAGATACCTCTAATGGTTAATGTGTAGCTTGTTCTCTCACTGATAGGTGATTTCTTGTTACAATTATTAGTGTTATATGTGGTTCATCTAGCCTTGTATCATCCTGTCTGATTTACTGGAGTTTCTTTATATTAGTTAATTTAGAATTTGACAGAGTTAGAGCACCAATGTATCAGATAGTATGTTTAAAAGTATATGAGCCCTGAATGCTGGTTCAGTTGAAGATTTTGCACAGTGGGTCAACTGAAGCCAGAGGCAGCCTTTCCACTGATTCCAGTGAGCACTGGATCAGGCCCAATGTGCTTAATTTAAAATAAAATGTATTTTTTTAAATGATCTTACAGAAAATTATTTTTAAGGAGCCAATCCTGCCGAGTGTTGAGGACGCTCAGAACCTTCCATAAGGCACTTAGCATCTTGTAGGATCAACTCATATACATGCAATGAACTTGTTTTATAAAGATTACTAGAGGCTCTATAGAAGGGGCATTTTAAGTGTATTATTTTTAAAAGGTGATTTTCAAAGGGACTTTGTTGAACTGCAGCTCTGAAATTCCCTGGGTTTAAATACCTGATTTGAGAGCAGCCTAAAGTTGATTAGAGTTTAAAAAAAAAAAAAATCCATCACCACACAATTCTGGTGGAATGGAGACAATTCTCCTGGGGAGAAGTGGTTATGCAACAGGGACATCTGGATCACATATGCAACACCCCCTACCAGGTGATCAATAGGGCAGTCCAGAAAGGGAGTTGCAAGAGCCCCTTTTAGTCAGAGATAATGTGGGGTGATGACAGCATTCAATAGCAAGTTGAGATGGGCAAAAGGTTAAAAGATAGAACAAAATTATAATCTGTGGCATATGCTTAGAATTTTATCTGTTCTGGAATGCCTCACTCTTTACACATACACTTTATACTGCTACAGTTCCACACCTTGAACCCCCACTAAAGTAAATAGGAGTTTTGTGTTCATAAGAATATAGAGCATTAATTTGATTATTATTTTATATACGTACCTACAGAGGGAGAGAGAAAGAGAGGAAAAAACAAACCACAACAGTCACTAAGAAATGATTCACTGTCTACTGAAATCAACGGCACAGCTCCCATTGACTTTAACAAGGAATAGTGGGAACAAAAATCACCACACAGGTGGATTATCTTGTGAAGATTAAATACTTAATATTGGTTTCTCTAGCACTTTTTCAACTTCCAAATACTTTAAGATAATACTCAGTTAAGTATTTATGTCTAAATGAAGTGTAAAATGATATATGGACTCAGAGGAGATAAAAATCTCATTGCAAATAAGGTGCAATTTCCATTTCCCCAATTTTACAGTTATGGGGTCAAATTTTCAAATGTGCCTGTATGGCTTATGTAAATAAGGCACTTTTGAAATTGTTACTACTGGATACTAGCAAGGCCAAACTGGGTAATACCAAATGGGTCAGTATTCAAGCAGTGAGCTTGGCCAACCACTGTACCTAACTGTTCTATTTACAAACTAGACAATTAGGCTCAAAGGATAGAGCAGACAATAAATAAGAGGGGTATTTTTACCCTTTTTCCCTTCCCAAATATTTTGCTCATTTGGTTTAACATCAATCATTTAAATGTACCATTGGATGTTCAGGGCTTCAGAAGGGATAAACAAAACCATTTAGTAATAGCTTAAAAATTTCTCTCATGTCAAAAGCCAAGCTATTTTATAATGGTTTGAAAGATACAATACAGGTTTTCAAATATTTCTGGTTTCCAATTGGGACCAGAACCAGAAAATTCAAAATTCTCGTGCAATTATATACCCTGAACTTAGCTGGATATGAGGGGTGGGGTTATATTCCTTCATTGGGGTGAGAGAAGAGATCTTGCATTGGGACATAATGATTCCATTACCTGCCAAAAATGGAGAAAAGGTCTTCAGCTGTGGTTCATTAAGAGGTGTTTCTTGGGCTGGAGGTTTCTTGTTGAAAGGACCTATACTTCCTACATTCTAATCAGGATTCTAACTGGACATGATCTGAACACAAGTGGCCAAGTATTTCTGTATTTTGTTTTTGCTCCCCTGATTATAAAAACAGAACCTTTTTGTTGTGGATGTTCCCTAGCCAAGAGGCAACACGTGTATATCCTCAGCTACAAGGGAGAACCATAACTGCTTTTCTGTGACTCAACCATATGTGTTTCCTACTCTCAAGTAAAATTAGAGCCACCAAAAGGGAAATCCTGATTTCTTTTCTTTTTTGGAAAGAACAGTTTTTCAGGTTGTTTTAACCGGACCTTTTAGTATTTTTTTCCTTTTTATGTGCTCAGCCATCCCTTATTCTTGGGCATTAGAGCGACAATAGAGAAAGTCTGTTCTTGGAGATTTCTAGTTTAATTTTACAGAGTGAAGAGGTTTGAAGAGTCTAGATTAGTTTCAGATAAGCATCCAACCAGGATGGACCATCAAAAGCTTTATCATATGGTAGGAGTTTTGTTTGTTTGTTTTAAAAGTCAAAGGCCAATCAGAAATTACAATTCTGCAAAAGTCAATAAGTTATTTGAATTGTTGCAATAAAGGAAGAAGCAAATTATTAATCAGACAGAGAACATTACTAGTTTTATAATCAAATTAATAATTTTAGCCATAACTCTACCAAACATTACTTAAAAGAATGAGAACAGCTCAAGTTTGATTCTTTGCACCTATCAGTGGAATGGAATGATTTTGCTTCCCCAAGAAAGGAGCATTAAAACCTATGACCTCAGTGAACCCAGTGCTGGTATTCTTTTAAACTATACACATTAATCAAACTATTAGGTGTGTAACTCATTTGATCTAAAGAAGTTTCTTGCATTCAAGAAAACTATTCTTTCTAAGAATATATCTTTCTCATCCACTAGTAGTAGACAACAAGAAGCAGACAGCTTCATGAGACTTTACAGGTATTTTTGAAGATATAACTCTTGCATGGAGATAAATAGAATAATGATGTATAAGCTGAAAGGTTTAGGAATGCAGAGTCCTTAGCTTTGGGTCTTGATCTCTTTTTTTCATCTATTGGTTTAAAAAAAAAGCGTATCTACAGGTTATTGAACAGAGACAACCTATTTAAAGACATTTGGAAGCTGTTCATGGATGAGATACTGATGCATAAAGATACTGATATGCAGAGCCAATTCTGGTCTTAATTATATCTGTGCAATTCATATTAACAAGTTGCATAATATAACAGAGCAGAATTTGGCCCTCAATTTTTAAACACAGTTGAGTCCACATGAAGGGGGAAATATCTTCAAATATGATTTTCTAAAAGTATGAAAAGAGCTTCAAAACACTGCCAAAAATGTATTAAATATGGAAAAGAAAACAATGGGAAGAAAAACCTTTATATTTTGACAATTAAGATGTAGAATCAAGGTTCTAGTTGATTTTGTCACTTTAATGCAACTTTAGTATTACCTGTAATTTATCTACTCTGAATTAGAGCTAAAAGGAATTCTCTCAACATTATTTCAAGAATTAAAAGCTAGCTGATTGTACAGAGAGTGTGACAATATATAGGAAAGCTATACTCTATGCTATGGATTAATTTTAAAAGATATAACATTAAAGAAATAAATATGTTGGGACAACATTTAGGGGCTTATCCAAAGTAAGTTCTTTGGGAGTCCTTCTATTGACTTAATTGAGCTTTTGGATTAGGCTCCTTGGCTAAAATTGTGGGGGGGAAGGGGGAGGACAGAGAAAGAATCAAGTCTATCCCTCTATGCTTAACTCATCATCAGATGCATGAATATCTTCAAAAATCTGATGTGCAAGATCATCGATCGTCCATCACCAGCCCCCAAGTCCTGTTTATTGGAATTGGTAAAGAATGGAATGATTTGACACTCAGCACATCCTTGCTACTATGTATTGAAAAAAAAGTAGCTGTAAAAATAAACTCATCACACACCAAACTGTAATGCACAACAACTTCAAATACAGTATCCTAAGCGTTTCTATTCTTTATTTAAATGACAATCAATTAGGAGACCAGCCACACAACTATTTTTTTTAAATATGAGACAGTGATTTATTATCACATTTAAATAACTGTGTGTAAAGGTAGACCCAAGAAAGCACAAACAACAGCCGGTATCTGTTAGCACTGAAAGTTGGAACTTTAGGCAAATAATTAACCTCCTGGCCCATAGCTTTAAAACCCCAAAAAGCAGTTCATAGAATTTCTTTCACAATTTATGAACAATCAATGGAATTTATGTCACAGTCAGAGGATTCTTTTGCTGAATTAACCTCAGCTCCCTCTGACCCTGAGAAGCCATAAACCAACAGGATATAGCAGGGAGAGAATGTGCTATAGTGTTTCAGCTGACCTACAGAGTGCTGTCTCTGTCATTCCAGGGCTGGAAACCCAGATGATGAATTACAGAGCAATATGCCAGGCTCAGACCCAAACATCCACCTTCTTATACACATGCATACACAGACGGCTTCACTCACCCCAAACTGGCAGTTACAGCTGAAAGGGCAAGTACTGTTAGGCCTCATTTACAGAGTCCTATTCTAAGATAAAAGAGAACAGAAAATTGCTTATTGAGGGAGCGTGCACACATCTGTGAGTAACACCATTTGAGAACATGTGCCATGTATTAAACAACAGTGAAAACGTTTGCTTTAAAATTTTAGAGATGGGTTACAGTGCTTGTGAAAGATACTTTGTAAATAAGGGTCTTTCAAACTGTGGCTCATGGTGAGATTGTAAATGGGGTCAAGGGGGGTCACAATAGGTCATATAAAATAAATACAATATATCATATGATAATACTGGATCCATAACATAAGACTTGTAATGGTAGGTCTCTTTCAGGCCAACGTAGTGTTGTAACATGAGCATCCCATGTAGGAGTTCAGTGTGGATTAGTGCAGGATGCTAGAGCCCCAACTAATAAAAGAAAATTAATCTGAGCCCGTGTGTGCCTGGATTTATCTCATTCAAAACAGGACAAGCCCCGCTGAACATAGTTATATACAACATGAATCACCAGTACTCATGCTGAGAGAACATGACAACCCACGTCACTGAACTGGGACACCAGCCATGTCAGCTGTAATCACTAAGGCCTGGGGGCATTTCTGAGACATTCATAACTGTGATATTCAGTCTTGGTCAAAACTCAGCCCTGGCTGGGGTGTGTGTGTGTGTGTGACCCAGAAAGATGGATTGTTTCATTCAGAGCTCAGAACGAAATGAGATATGCAGAAATGTGATGACAAACATAGGAGGGTATAATTTTGCATTGATTTAATTCAAAAACACAGTGTTTAGTGGATGCCAACAGCATGAAGTCTTCAAAATTATTGCAACGTTTAGAAACCATGGCTTCATGTTTAATATGCAGCCAAGCTCTCTTACTGCTCAGAAAAATCTCCTAAAAACCTGTGTCAGGTCTTTCCCAGAGCAGTTCAAAGTAATGAACTTTATTAAAGGCCATCAAAAGACTTCTTGACTTTTTGCATTGCTTTCTGATGACAGGGATTCCCTTCACTGGCAACTCATATTTCCCTTTGCAGTGATGTAGCCCCTCAGAAGGTGAAGCACTACTTTGACCCTTTCAATTAACTGGAGAAGTACAGATTGCTGTTCATTGTGGACAATCTCCCCTTTTTGACAACTTCAATAATTCATCTTGGTGGCACACGTGGTCTAGTATCAGGGGGTAGCCATGTTAGTCTGTATCCATAAAAACAGCAAGGAGTCCGGTGGCACCTTAAAGACTAACAGATTTATTTGGGCATAAGCTTTGGTGGGTAAAAAACCACTTCTTCAGAAGACAGAACAGGTCTGTACAGAATGTACAGAATGTTTTATAAGGGAGGGTGGTTCTGCTATGAACTATATGTGAGACCTACAGTGCTTTATAATGCTATTATGAAACAGAAATAAAGTATAAAGCCAACATATATTAGATCATGCTCATTTCCTTACTAGAGTTATATTTAATTATCTGTATTGTGAAAGCACCCAAAGACCCCAGTTAGGCTGGGATTCCATTTTGCTAGAGGCTGTACAGTAACACACAATCCCGCCCCCAAATTCTTTCACATGTTCCCCTCAAGGGTGAGGTGTTTAGTGCTTCCTGGAGAGGGCAGAGCTTCTTCCACCCACAGGCCATTTTCTCTACTTTGGGGGGGGGGGAGGAGAAGAGGAGGGGAGGGGGCAGGGAAAGGGGGTTGCTGCCCTTCACACTTCAGAGAGCACCTGAAGCTCCCATTGCTTGTAATGTTGTGGAAGAAACAGATATGGAGGACAGAAGAAGAAATACAGATAAATTAGGGATAGAAGGAGGAAGAGATATGGGGTTAAGCTTGTGGATGAAAGTCTTGCAAAGAGTTTGAGAAGTTGGGTTGTCAGAGACAGAACATGCAGAAAGAGAAGGAGGAAAGGAGAGGTTGCACTGCAATTATTTATTATGCCTGCCCTGGCCTTAATTTCCTTTTGTGTTTCTAGTTTGTCTTTTATTTTCTTTAGCTAAACTATATACAACTATTTCAGCAGAACTCTCTTTTTTTACACCTGCTATGAGGGATAACTTTCACATTCATTAGAGAATAAGAGCTAAAAATATAAATTAATTTCATCCTTTTAGCCATTCCATAAAAGATTTTTGTCTGGCTACATGATCAGATATGGGACCATTGAAATTACCAATATCCTGCACTGGATGCATTTAGAACTGTGAACTGTATCACAAAAACAAACAAACAAACAGCTTTTATCTTAACCGATAGCCATGATATTGGGAAGTGATTAAGACTTTTACCAAACATAGTAGAAAGCCAAGTGATTAAACATACACATGCTGTCATCTTCCTACTACCCAAATTTGTTTATGCAGAAGTGAACAGACTGTCACAGGAAGCCTATTTGTTAACAGCAGCTTTGCATGTCAAACTCAAACCTACATCCTTTCATGCTGGAAGCAAAATATCACTAAAACTTTCAGCTACATGCCAATTCCTTGAATTGAATCTGTAGTGTTTGGTAACTGAAATCCTCCAGTATGACTGATTTGTTTTTCAGCATGTTTGTATAAATCTTGTGTACACTGAAAATAATAATATGGCTTATAATTATGTATATAAGATTATGTGGCACACACACAAATGGGTATCAGGACGTTATAATGAAAGAGACTTTGTGACAAAAACAACTTTGAGTAGAGTTGGGTTTAGGAATGAAGTGTTTGGATTTGGATTAGATATAGGATATCGTTAGACTCTGAGGCTGGATCAAGACTTGGGTCTGAATTTGGATTTTATACTGTTGCAATTTTGCAAGTTTCTTGGGAGATTTCAGCCATATCAAAACGAACTAGGAAACAGGCCCCATTCCGGATTCAACCCAGAAACCAAAAGATAGGGGTGAAGTTCAGATCTAGGGATTCAAACCCATACTGCTTTATCTGAAATTTGAAAGGGTTCAGATTCGAGAGATCCTGCTGTTGGCACCCTCTTCATTTATGAAGATTTAATAATGGTCACAAGAAGATTGGTATGTTTCCATTTTCTCCCAGAGTCATTTGGGCCCGAGAGGAAGTACAAGCTTTAGAATCACTCTATAGCCTGATGATTAGAGCATTCATCTGGGAGGTGGGAGACCGAGGATCCAGTCCCTCTGCTTCAATTACTATTTATTCAGAATCCAACAGCTTCACCAGGAGAGCTTGAGGGAGCTGCATACCAGAATATCCCACAGTCCAATGATTACAGCACTCACCTGAACAGATTCCAGTTCAAATCCCTTTTCCTCCTCAGGTGGAAAGGGGACTTCAGCTAGTAGTCCTCTATATCCCAGCTGAGTACCCTACCCACTGGGACCTGCCCCACACCAGCTGCTTTGTGTGAACTCACCCAAGGGGCCTGGATCCAGTAGGTGCTCTCTGAGTATGCTTACTGGATTGAGCCCTGCACACGACTTAGGCGGAGGAATGCCTATCTTCCCCTGGTTTGTAAATTACTCTAGGCATAGGCAGCAGATAGGTACCCAGGTGCCTACAGGGAGGCAGAAACATAGACCACTAGGGAATTTTGAAAACTTAGGCATCAAGTGAGTTTAGGCACCTACAGGGTTCAGTGGGAGTTTTGTGCATTGCAGCAGTCCCAAAACAGAGACTTAGGTGCCTAGCTCCTTTTGTAAATTCAGGCCAAAGAGTCTTAACAGGGCAAGAGTGACCCCCACACTCTCCTAATGCAGCAAGACAGACCCCAAAAGGATCCTTCCACTTGTCCCTAAAAAACAATCTTAGTAGATTCTAGAATTTGTCTGCAACACGTGCCCCTCAACGCGCAACACGTGCCCCTCAATGCACAACACCTCAAAAGACAAGCTGGGGAACTTAAATGCAGAATGCTGCTAGACCCTAAAAACCACGGACTGAACAGCATCACTGGTTTTATGGCTCATGACAATTTGTAACACATCCTACTGCCTGCTAACCCTTAACTGTCCACTTCATTTTAAGTGGTCTCCTATAGCATGTATAAACCCTTTATGCTCAGCACTCTGTCTTACCTTGTATTTAGCTCAGACACTCTGGTTACCGTCCCCAGACCTGAAGAAGAGCTCTGTGTAAGCTTGAAAGACTCTCTCAGGAATGAGGACCTGCAGCTGCACTTGCCCAGTTGTCAGGCAGCCAACAATCGCAGCTAGCCCACAGCAGAATCACCCGATTGGTTATGGCAGTCAGGTGGCTTGCTCTTAAGCCCAGCAGCTGCGAGGATCAGCGGCTGCATAATGCACACACCCGCAGATTGTCTGCCTCCCTGTGCTCACCTTACTCCAAGCTCTGCTCCTGCTTACTCCTACACTGCTCCAGCCTAGACCCTGTCATGCACCTACTCTTGTCCCAGCCTTGCTCCTGCCTCCCTTAACATGAGGTAATCTGGTTCTGACCCTTGGCCCTGGTTCTGACTCTGTCTCAACCATTGGCGCTGGCATTTGGATTTTGACTCAGTTTTGACCTTTGGCTCCAGTCACCATCTCTGACTCTATTTTGGCTTTGTGCTCAGACATTCGGACTCTGAGCCCTAGACCTGATTCCTGCTCCAACCATTAGACTGCCTATGAGCCAGTCTCCTGCCACCTTGTCCCTTCCACCCACAGAAGCTGATCCAATAAAATATATTCCCTCACCAAACTTGTCTCTTACGCTAATATTCTGGCAGGTGTGAAGCATCTCTCTAACTTCACCTCATCTTGTACTGCCCACAAGAACCAGAAATCACTAACATGGTGATATATTTATAGAATCAATTTTTGCTTCCAAAGGTGAAAATAACAAAATTGACCATCTAATTTATATGTAATCAATTTTTAGTCAATCAGTGATGCATCAAATCCCATATTTGATAGCCCGATATTCTTTACTGTGGGAACTATGGTGATGTCTCAAAACACTAAGGGACATATCCTGCTTGCCTTACTTATGGGAGTTGTTCCATTCAAGTCACTGGGACAGATCCTCAACTGGTGCAAACTGTCATAGCTCCACTCAAGTCATGTGGAACTACACAAACAAGGGTAGCAGGATTTGGCTCTAAATTAATCAGGCCAGAGCAGCAGGCCGATTAGTAAGAAAAGTTCTTTCATGGACAAACAGATGGGTAATCAGAAAGTCTAATGGGATTTTTGTAATTGTTATGTTTGAAGTATGGTAGCTGTAGATCTTCAAGTTAATCAGGCAAAAGAGCACTAAGAATCTCAAAATGCTGTATTAAGTCAGCCTGTGTGTAAAATGGTACTTAGATTGCAATAAATATTTTTGTAATATAGTTATATGTCTAAATTTTCTTTATCACATAAGCTACTGTACCTGTATGACTCCGAATATGAACTCTTAATGTTCCGTTGCTTGCAAACTTCTGTCCACAATATGGGCAAATTTTCTCCTTTTCCCCTGTGTGTGTCTGGATGGGAAGGAAAGAGAAAAAAAAGTTAAGAAAAGAAGATTTTGCATAGCTTTAAAGAACTAGGATCCATAGAAGAGTCAATATACTTGACATTGACCATTTTTCTTTTGTTTTTTCTCTATTGTATTTCTTTTCTTCCAAGCTTATATTTCCTTCCACACCATCAGGCAGAGATTCTAAAGAATTAATCATGGATGTCCTTTTAGTCCACAAAATAGCTAAAGTTTCTAAATTAATCTCATTATTGATAGATTTGATAAACAGGGTTTATTTTACAAACTACAGTTTCACTGAGTTTATAATTCCTTAAATAGTTTGGTTTATAAATGTTTGATTAATCTTTATGTGCTTTTGCAAATACCCAATTGGGGGGGAAGGGTATTTTCAATGCCAAATACTATTAACAGTACAAAACAGGAAACCGTGAATTGATTTCTTCAAGGCATCACTAACCTCAATAAAATGAACCCACTGCTTAAAAGTTTGTGTTTTTGTCTAGTCCTATTTTATTACAAACTAGAATAGAGTTTGATTTGTCCTACAGATAATTTTTTCTCTAGGAAAAAGAACTGGAATTGGTGTTATGAAATTTCATTTGGAGAAAGGGTGGGAGAACTCTCTCCACAACTTCTGTTTCTACCTGGCTTATAATAATGAGATCTAATTGTAACATAATTTGAGTAGAGTTTAAATATAACTCAACTAACATGGACAGTCCTTCAACATACAAAACTCTAATTCACTTCAGTACATATGGGTTGCAAGACTGGACCCTCTATATTTAATGCATGATAAATATTAGATTCATCCATTTATAGAAATTTCTGTAAAATATTTTTGTGCATATTGTACTTTGATAAGGAATCTACTCAAGTGTATATTTCAGGGTACGCTTGTGTTAACTGGCAGCTTTGAAAGAGAAAAAGTCTGTTGCAAGGCAAGAATTGCTATAAACCAATTATGAACATCTGTGGGCACAATTTCAAATTCTATACAATTATTTTCATATGTATCTCCATTTTCAAGACAAACTATGATGTGAAAGACTGTGTTCTTGTGGTATTTCCGGTTTGAACCAAATGACGCAATGCTGGAGATCTTATAAAAATCAGACTTTCTTGCGAGATGTTCAGGAACCCTAAAAAGTTGAGATAACCACCCAGACTGTTGGATACTTAGCATCTTTTGAGGTTAGACCATAGTTAGCTATTTTTTGTTCAAAACACTTTCCATACAAAAATTGTAGTCTACATTTTGAATACTCAAAATTATTTGGACCACTATCAGCTGGCTTAAAAACAGCAAGAAAAATCCCTTAATTTGGTATACATTTTGTGTAAAAAGATCAGCTCTATCATTTATGTACGTCACCTAAATTTACTTGAGTGACATACATAAATTAAGAAATCAGATCTGAAAAATACAGATTGCCATGTTTAGACAATACTGTAGACAATAAATTATAGTTATTTGGAGTTATTTTTGTATGCAGTTATATTTTCAGACTGTGCTTCCTACTCCTAACAGTTATATGCCAGGTTTACCGAGATAAGAGTTAATATTTTTATTGTATAAATAAGAAAAATATTAGTTATGGTAAAGTCAAAAGGATATGTGCAGGTGTGTACACACGTATAGTAAATTCCCTGTGGATAATAGAAGAGCACACTCCTCTCCTGGGAAAACTGCTTTCATCATTATCTGAAAGAGCAGCAAATTTCTTTAACTTCAGCTTTTCTGTATTTTATTATCAGATACGTTTTACCATGAAAACACTAACTTGTTTTCTTAAATTTAATGTGACTGATAATCTAATTAAGGTTATAAACTTCACTATCAGTCATACACAGACAGAACACATGACTTTCTCGAGGTCTCTTTGCCCCACCCCATAATTTTATTCCTAAAACGATTAAAAATTCAATTTCCATGTTTACTTTACTTATTAAAAGCCTTAGTGAGATATTTAATGTTGACATAGCTCATCTTATCAAATGCATCAGCATAGAAACACAGTAGAATCAAAAAAGTTAAGACTGTACTTACTGGCCAATACCTTTACCTATCAACTATAAAAACCAATCTTGAGTGATATGCTGAGCATTTGTAACTTTCACTGACTTCAATGGGAACTAAGATCATTCAGAATTTTAGAGGTCATGTTCACTACCTTTGTATAATTGGTCCTTTTATGACTAGAATGTCATATTGGTATATTGCACACTATTCTGAAGGAACAAAACTACCATCCTGAGCATAAAGGTAACAGAAGGACTACTTTGCAGTGAAAGCTGTGGGCCTGGATTCTTGCAGATTTTCACATATTGCTCTGAGGCCCCAATTCAGGAAAGCATTTTAAGCATGTGCTTAAGTATGTGCTTAATGTTAATATGGATGTTTTCCTTAACTGGGGTCTAACAGTATAGCTCAAAGTAACCTGGAAAAGATGCTCTCCCGTTTGGTTCTAAACATTCTATGTTGCTGAAACTAACAGCACAGATTGATTTACAGCAACTTATTCCACACGTAAGCACATTTACTTAATGTGACTACTCATGACGGAAGGTACTACTCAAAGACAGTAAGGATGTCAAAATCTGGCCCTTATTTAATTTTTTACTTTACCAATTAGTGACGGTAACAATTAGTCATTTGAAGTTATTTGACTGTACTTGTGTCTAAACTGTGTATTTACTACTCATAATATCAGGAATATCTAGACAAAAATGTTTTCAATACAAAAATAAAAGGTAATATCAAAATATTAATTTTGAAAAAAGCAGAAAACATTCAATAAGCTCAAACTGATTCTCTTCCCACAATGAAAGGGCTGAACCATTTGAACATATGTTTTGTTGGAATTAAAAGGGATTCCATCTAGCAGTTACAAAGTGAGCATCACCATGTTACCTCACAAATAACCTGAACACTAGCCATCTCAGGGCTACCTCTAGCCTTCTTTTCTGAATAAAGATTTATCTGTCTACTGAATTGTATACACACAGGATGGTGTCTACCCGTCTATGGGGAGTTGTTTGAAAACATTAACATTCTTCATTTAGGATTACTGACTTTATTTCAAATGGGATAGCAGAGGTAAGATTACTAAACTGTTCATCCCACTGACAAATTCAGTTTTTAAAACTTTGCATTTAATTCTTCACAGGTCAGGAAATTAATGCTCATTTTGATTGAAAAATCCTCAGCATTATAAAGTTATATATTCTTTATTCTTCAGTAAATACCTTAACTCACATGGTATGCATTATACTGTAGTTGAAGTTAAAGTAAATGGGATACAGTTTCAAAATCCAACATGCACGCACTTTTCACTCCATGATGCCAGGGATATGAATGTTAAATCCATCTTGATTAGGATAAGATTGTTTAGAAGTTTTATATATCTTTTATGGCAACATTGGGGGATTCCAGATAGACAACTACTAATTCAGTCCAAAGAACCAAAAATCACAGGATTCCCTGAAGCAATACATAACTTCCTCAGGAGTTCTTGGTTGCTCAAATAAATGGCCAGTCTTATTTGTAATAGCAGCACAAAATGGTAGTGGTTACAATAGAGAATGAACCAAAGGGACCAACGGGATAAAGGACAGGTACTTCTCGTTTTTTAAAATAAAAACTAGTTATCTAGTTTTTAATTAAAAAAAATATTTTTAGGAATAAGTTTAAAGTCTGGTATTTATTTACACAGAACCTGTCAGTAACTCAATTTGATATTTATGCTCCTCAGATCTTATGATTCATCCTTAGAAGGATCTCTCAACAAGGAAAAGAGAAAATTAATAGGAAAGCATTAAAAAAAAAAAACCCTGCAATCTGAATCTTAGATATACTATGGATCAATTCTCCATTCAAGTTTGTGTGACTAATACACGTGGATGAAAAGAAAAATAAAGAACAAAGAATAAAGCCCCTTCATTGGGACTAACTTGGCTTCTTAGATCTAACTTCTTAGTGTCATCTGGGGTTAAAATTAGAGTATGTTTTTAAAATTATCTTAACAATAAAAACTGTTAAAATTATGGGTCACATGCCCTGAAGTTCTCACTCAGTCCTTACTGCAGCAAAACTCCATTGAGTTCAAAGGAATATTTGCTGATGTGAAGAATAAGTAAAAACTTTAGAATTTGGATGTTTGACTCTTACACAATTTTCTATTTTACAATGCACAGAATACTTAGTGATAACAATAAGACAGACACTTTTTCATATCAACCAAGTTCTTCAGAAGGTAAAGGACTAGTTTGGATGGGGGGCGGGATTTATAGTTAGGACAACGGTTCTCTTTGGGGATATTGGGCCTTAAGGTCCTGGCTACATTGTAGAGTGATGTTCAGCTGTCACAAGGACTTTATTCACCAGGTAACAGTTACAAAGTTATTATTAGAGATGGGCTTAAGTTTAGATCTAGATTGAGATCTGAATTGCCTCCAAGTTCAAGGGGCTGTGGGAAGGCACTTTTAGACAAAGGGCTTAGTCCATGTCTAATTATTATGTAACCTCTCAAAATCTCATATGGTGTTTTTACTGGCTATCACTTGGTAGACCCTTCAGGATTTTCCCCTGCATAATTAGACCAACGTTGCACACACACACAAAAATCATCATCCAATGACCTCGGTTTGACAATAGTATTTATATTTCTCAAATAAATGATTTAATGTGCTTTTAAAACAAATGTTACATGCAAATTATGAGAAATATCTTTCATCAGACATCAATGTTGTAAATTTGTACCAACAGTTTTCATTACCGTTAACTGCACCCATAAAAGACACAATTACTTCCAACATCTGCATGAGCACAAGCTGGACAGATATCTCTCAGATTTGCACACAAAGCAACTGCGTTTTGCAACCACAAATTGTATCTTTTGAGGAGGGACATATGATTGTGCCCACAAAATTAGAAGCCATTTTTTAAAATGTTGACTCATATATAATTATGTCTCTGCGTGCATATATATATTTATGCACACACAAATATATAAAAGTGTGTGTATGTGCAACATATAAATATCTCTATGACATTGATCACTGTATAGTTAGTATCAGAGTTCTTATATAAATTATACGTATTCAAATCTAAATGCACAAATATAACAGCATAGATTCATATTCATCAAAGAAGGAGCAAATATTACCATTTCATTCAAACTTTGAAAATATAAGAATTAAGACTAATTAAATTCTGTCATCATTAGCACATCTCTGAAATGTTTTTGTAGCTTCAGAAATTCAGTTTAAAGGAATTAAAAGAAACAGATGCCATTATCTGTAAGTATACAAGATATTTTGTATGCTATATTTACATCCTTAACATTTTCCATTTTTTCCACAAACCATATTAGTGTGCGGATCAGAATTCTATACTACTTGCCATCTCAGCTATTTTAAAATGAAGGTATAAAACTTAAAACAGAAAAATACATACCATACAGTAGGGTCTGATTCTGAAGTCACTTCTCAGGTCTTACACATGCAAAGCTCCTATGAACTTGAATAGGAGATTTGCCTGTAAAAAGACTTAATAAAGGACTTCAGATCAGTGTTGAAGAGATGCATTTGAAATTAAAATTAATCTTTTAATAGAAAAATTAATAGAAAATAAACCAAAAGCTTCAAAAAACAGTCACAAAGGCATCTTTTATAGGCCATGATCCTGAGATTTGTTAAGTGGCCGTGTCTCCTACTCATTCCAGTGGGAGTTAAGTGGTTCAGCACCTTCCTGCATGGGGCCCTTAATAAAGAAATGACTGATCATTTGTAAACAGTTACATAAGAAAGGAAAAGCTAAGGAGCACAATGTATTTCTACACTAGCTATTCACCTTTGGACTCCTGTGTTCAAACCGTGTCTGAGACCAGTCATGGGTGAAAAGGAGTTTGGCAGCTTTTTCTAGTCTTCAAAAGGGAATTAGTTACACAAAACAAAACCATTCCATAGTTTGCAGGATGTCCATCTTCATCTGAAAACTGCTTACAACTGGAAAGCAGAGATGTCGTAGGCCATATACAGAAGTGCACAGTGTGACAAGGAAGGTGTACATGAACAAATGCTTACAATGTGCCTCGCTCTAGCAAGTACTGCATATGTACAAAATTAAAGAAAAAGAGCTGGCATAACGCTTTGTGAAGGGGATAACACCAACAAATTAAAGAACATTCTGAATGATGACATTGTTTTGCCAAGACAGAATTGCAAGTCTGAGGTTCTCCTTAGGTAACAGACAGGAAGAAACCAGTTGAAAAGAAGGCAATTGAGATACTGTATTTCCCTGCAGCTCAAAAAAGGATGTGGTGACATTGTTTTTTTGAGAACCTGAAACTCAGAAGTCCCCTGGAAGAGGGTCTAGAGTTCCATCGTTCATCAGTCCTACTGAGCATATCAAGGAGTAACATTCTTTCAAAGCATAATACTAGACGCAAGGACTGATTAAGGGAAGAAATGGATTGGTCAGGTTATCCCACAAAACTTCTAGCAATGTGTATAACTAATAGGAATGACTTATTTCCTCCGTCATGTTTTGACAGTGTTAAGGGCAAGTTCGCATTTTCATAACTACAGCTATAAACATATGCTCACTGTGTTTTAGGTAAACAGTGTCCCCAGAAGTGTTTTTTTAAAGACCCTTCTATTTGTTCCTTACATTAAGTTTGTTTACATAAATATTATATAGTATAAAGTATATTAATGTATTTAAATCCTATTAATTTAATAATAAAGTTAAGTATTAAATATTTATTGTTTATAATCTTCCTTTTAGAAATTATTTCTATACATTTAGACATAATAGCATATATTAAAGAGAATAAAGTAGCTCAACTTTGATCTACCCTCAAACTCTCTACGCAATTGAACAGTGCCTATAAAGGGATCAGGGTTTCCAGTCTGCTGAACAGCTACATGCATAAAGGATTGGACAGTGGCAGCATAAACTATCCCTATCCCTCTTAGGCCCATCTTTTTATAGGTGGATTCTGCTATTTTTGTAGCATTCCATGACAATCTTATTTTAAAAATAAATTTTTCCTGTACTCTCAAAAAAAAAAAAAAAAAAAAAAAAATCACACACAACCCTGATGATACGTAGTAGATGAGAGAGGTCACAAATTCTTTTTCCACACATTTTCTGTCTCATTCATTAAAACAAAGAAAAAATGGAAAAAAATACTTAGATTATTTTTAGATTTTACACTCTGTATTATTGTGGTTAAAAATAAATATATAGATTGTAAAACAAACTTGGTTTTCTTGATGAGGAGACCACAATTTTAATGTACTTTGTTTACTCAACATATCATTACTAATTAAAAATCAATCTGAGATATTGAAAGCAATCCATTTTGTTGTGGTATCTCAAAGTAATGCAGTTTCAAACAAAAATCTAATTAAGTAGCCATTTGATGAGCATGATGATCTTTGTCGGAGGAAGAGCAGATCATCGTTGTTCCAAAGAATTAATATCTTATTCTACTATTTTAATCTGCTCTAATACAGTAAATTAGAAGTGAAGCTTTCAGCAAATGAGCTTCATTTACTAATCATAACCAAATTACTATAAACCAGCATCAACACAAAAGCATAAAAAAATCCCCACATACTCATACTATACTAATAAGCACTGGGTGAAATTTGTTAATGTTTTTTCACAAAAATCTAGCATCCATTTTCTTGAGGGGGCAGGGCTGGCCACAGTATTTAATGTTTGATAGGCACATCCTAAAGAGTCACATCCTGTGAGAATCCATGGAACTAGAACCCAGGTTTGCAGAGCCTGGGACAGCTGACATTCCCACATTGCCAGCAGGATGCCATAGAGAGCCATGTCCGAGGTGTACTGTGGAGACTGGGCGATAGTGTCGCTAAAGGAGCTCTAGTGATAGCATCCTGTGGCCTTCTGATTGGCCCATGCCCACTATTTAATCCTGGCGGTTTCCCAGAAAATTGCCCAGACAGCCGCACAGACTTCTGGCCTGCTGTGACTTCAGATCTCACCTTGCTTGCTGATCTCCAGTCTCTGACCCAGCCTGACCCTAACCCTGACTCTCACTTATCAATCCTGCCTCTAGCAATTACTCTGATCCCTGCTTGCTGACTACACTTCATGGCCATCCTTGACTTGGGGACACCAGCCCAGCTGTGACCATTAGGCCAACTGCCCATGCTCTAGTCCTTTGCATATCCCAAAAAGAGGGAGAAATGGAGCAGAAAGAAAAAGGAACCAGAAACAAGAGGAAGAACTAAAAGATTAAATGTGGAAAAGGAACAAGAATTCTCCAAACTCCCCATCCCCAGCTTTGTTGAAAAGCTTAAACATAAGACACCCATCATCTACCAGTTTTCACAAGTGTCCCTTCTTATAGATGTGTTTTTCTATTGCAGCTTTCTTTCAGTAATGCTCTCTAGCTTTGTGTTAACAAGCCAATTTCATAACCGTAATTCTTCATTGGTAGTAGCAATGGTGGAAGCTATATCGTAGGAAAGGTTCCAGTGATTTTGCTACTATGTCCATCAAAGGTTAATATTAAAAAATACTATTTTCTCATCTATGCATTATTGTAATATAAATATTAAATATTTTAATATACATATTAAATGGTAATACAATATGTATTTAAATGTGAGTAAATGAGATAACTGTGACTTCAAAACAGATACCAGTAAATTAAAAAACAGATCATCAATGCACTGAAATATATTTAAGTAAAGGTTAAAACTGTAAAAAAACCAAACAAAAAACTAAAAAAAACAACCAAAGAAATCCATTCTATCTTTAACTGGCCCCATTACTATTTGTAATCTGTGACTGTGTGCTTGGTGCCATACAAAGCTAAGATGATGAAACAGTCCACTATGTTCAAGAATTCAGAGGTCTGAGATCAAGCCCAGGCTATGCGGTGGGCTGAAAGGTGTGTGCTAACACACACACACAAGCACTGACATAAGACAACATAAGGACAGAATGGCAACAAACTTTAAATTCCCTTTTGTAGTTAGTTTGTATAAGCATTCTCAATGCTAAACTCACTTGCATGATAATTAGGGCCGTACCAAACTCATAGCCATGAAACACGTCATGGACCGTGAAATCTGGTCTCCCCCCCATGAAATCTGGTCTTTTGTGTGCTTTTACCCTATACTATACAGATTTCACGGGGGGAGACCAAAGTTTCTCAAATTGGGGGTCCTGACCCAAAAGGGAGTTGCAGGGGGGGTCACAAGGTTATTTTAGGGGGGTCGTGGAATTGCCACCCTTACTTCTGCGCTGCCTTCAGTGCTGGGCAGCCAGAGAGCGGCGGCTACTGAATGAGAGCCCAGCACTGCACGCAGCAGCGCAGAAGTAAGGGTGGCAATACCATACCATGCCATCCTTCTGGCTGCTACTGGCGGCAGCTCTGCCTTCAGACCTGGGCTCCCAGCCAGCTGCTCTCCAGCTGCCCAGCTCTGAAGGCAGTGCCACCGCCAGCTGCAGCGCAGAAGAAAGGGTAGTAGTACCGCAACCTCCCCCTACAATAACCTTGTGACACCATCCCCCACCCCCCAACTTCTTTTTGGGTTGGGACCCCTACAATTACAATACCGTGAAATTTCAGATTTAAATAGCTGAAATCATGAAATTTAATATTTTAAAAAGCCTATAACCATGAAATTGACCACAATGGACTGTGAATTTGGTAGGAACCTAATGATAATGTAAAGAATCAGTGCTTCGTATAGTCTCCCGCTTAAATTGCTGTACATAAATACCACAATTACACTTGGTTTTGCTATTAATCTATAAAAAAAGTTATAAGGGTTTCTGTTTTACACACACACACACACACACACACACACACACACACACACACGCACGCCAATTCAAACTGTAAAGTTAAGCATACATACACAATGTTTTTTAGCAGATTCTCTCATTCTACATTTGGTGGCAGCACTGGAGATAATTTATTGTGGCTGGTCATTTTGTTCAGTTACTTTCTCCACATTCACTCCTATTAACAACTACTTAAGCTGACACCTTACCTCTGGCCAGGAAGGTGAGCAAGTGGCCTCTTCTATAGCTGACACCAATGCCGCTCTATGGACTGGTAGATAGGAGTGCTGTAAGAGCAGTGCAACAAGTCACCTCTGCTACACACCCAATGCTGGAGTGTTTAGAAAGGACTCTTACCTATGAACCTTTTAAACTCTGGATGCCACCAGCAACCCCAGTTTGCTAATTTCAATACATAATGTTTGTTCTTGTTAACAATAACGGATAACTTTTTACTGAAAAAAAACACCGTACAGGAACATTGAGGGATATTATGTTTAGACACAGTCTTGAGGGTAAACAAACAAGGAAATGAATGAAAATGCAGGGGAGTTGATTATACTCACTTTTTTATGACTCTTAAGCACTGAAGGTGTAACAAAGGCTTTGTCACACAGATCACATTTATATTTCTTATGTCCATCATGCACAACTTGGATGTGAACATTTAACGTGTCCTTCCTTTTGAAGGTAGCATCACAGTGATCACACTTGAAGGTCCTCTCACCTTAAAAAATAGAAATGCAAGGTGTAAACACACCAACTAATGTCAGGAATCATGTTAACTCTCTAATCCCTTGAGAAAGGGAACACGGTGTATAAATCTGCCACGTAGAGAAAGTTGAACTGACATGTCCCTGGAACAAGAAGTGAAAGAACACCATATCCAATATAAATTTCAATTTAAGAAAGCAGAATGTAATCACCCAAATAATTTAGCCAGGAAGTTGGGATTAACCTCTCTACCCTTGCCGAAAGTGAATGATTTTGAATGACCACAAGTGGTCAGGACCTTTGGGTTTATATCTAATCTGAAAAGCAGCACGCCCAACACCGTCTCTAGCTATTATGGTTGCAAAGAAAAATTTGAAAACGATAAGTGTATATAACTGATGCAGAGATGCCTGCTTGAGTTTGCAAAGAATCCTTAACAATAGCTTTGAGATTAAGATTAGAACTGCCTCATTCATTTCTGTGAATGCTAACTCAGATGCCAGTGATGATATTTTAATTGTCATCAAAGAAAATAAAATAAAGGAGAGGAAGTATCATATTATGAAAATCTACACAAAATTTTTGATAAGAAAATCCAAGAAGGTGAAACTGGAGGTAAACAGTTACAAAATCTTACTGTTCTTATTACCTTAAATATAGAAGTGAATTTCAGATTCCTGCTAAGTATATAACTATGTATTGATCTGTAAAATGAAATTCATTCAGAAACCCTTCATATTTAAAATAGCTATATGCCCACAAAATCTTGGTAAAAAACAGGAATTCAAGGTGCATCT
Organism: Chrysemys picta bellii; assembly: GCF_011386835.1. Lineage (NCBI taxonomy): Eukaryota > Metazoa > Chordata > Testudines > Emydidae > Chrysemys > Chrysemys picta. Next base: position 41,378,326 of record NC_088795.1, read on the forward strand.
GTCCTGAAGTAACTTCCATGCACTTGAATAAAAAACAAAGAGCAATCAAAGTGAAAAAGTCCAAGGAAGTCATTATCCCCTGGACCTTCCACTTCCCAATTCAGTTTTTTGATCTGCAGGCTCCTGAACCCTAGCAAGGATACTTTCTCAATACCACTTAATAGACAATACAGCCATCTCAGTTCCACTGGATTCCATTTTCCTTGTGCATTCTGGGCTAAGTCCAAAGGCCAATGAATGGAAAGACTCCCGTTTGCTTCAATGGTCTTTGGGTAAAGACCAATCTGATAGTACATGCCAATGGTGCTGATATACTCATTTCCTTATTGCATAACTTTACTTTGATGACACCAAATTAATCCACCTCTCCACTGACATTACTATTTAAAGACACAACTATTATAAATGAAACATTTCATTTTTCCATTAGCAACAGTCCTCGCTCAAAACAGACTCTACTGGTCATGGAAATAGATCTTGTACCTATTATCTTCTGGTAAGCAGCATTATCCAACCCATAGAGCCAATAAAGATTAGAACTTTTTTTAATGGTTCAGCAAGTACACTTAGGCATCATCCTTCAGCCTCAGTTTCGCTTCCCAGTAACATCAATCGTTAAAAAATGTATTTGATTTGCAGTTGGGAGCAAAAGCACCATCATCTGAAGTAACTGGAGACAAGATTTTACATCAAAACTGCACCAAAATATTTAATGAAATTCTTCATTCTCAACCTTTAAAACTCATGGCTGATGTCTCTTTTGGAATCCCTTTCCTTTAGTAACATCTCCCTGTGTTAAGTGGAAGTGAAGTCAATTAACATTCTGATTAAATATGAGAGGGGTAGCCGTGTTAGTCTGTATCCAGAAAAACAACAAGGAGTCTGGTGGTACCTTAAAGACTGACAGATTTATTTGGGCATAAGCTTTCATGGGTAACGAAAACCCAAATAAATCTCTCAGTCTTTAAGGTGCCACCTGACTCCTCGTTGTTATTCTGATGAAAGTAATCTGCAAGCTCTTACTGCTTCAGTAAAGAAAAAATACTGAAAACACTTTTAAATGTAATCACTCCAGTCAGCTTCAGTTCTGTATTTCCACAATGATATAACAATTCTATGACAAATTCCATTTTAAAAAAGTATTAATGTTCTTTTAAAGTTCTAAAGTGAAGCACCCAAAAGTTAGAAATGCCAAAACTGAGGCTGCAAACAGAACCTTAACTCTGTCCCTTTGTGTGCACACTTTATGATACAGTCAGTCTTTAATTGCATAGACTATGTACTATTTTTTTCCCCAAAAGACCTTAATGGATACTGTTAGGTGCTATGTACTCACCTCAATCTAGTAAAGCACTTAAGCACACAGAAGTCAATGGGTCTACTAACAAGCTTAAAGTTAAGCACATATTTTTAAGTAAAAAGCGACAAAGAGTCCTGTGGCACCTTATAGACTAACAAAAGTATTGGAGCATAAGCTTTCGTGGGTGAGTATTTTTAAGTGTTACGCAGAGTAAGAGCCAGAACGTACAAGATGGATAGCACTCAGTGAACAAAGAAACTATTCAATAATTTTTTCTAAGCCTAATTATTCAGTGTGTGGCCCCATACCTCATTAACTGCATGCCATCCAAACACTGTACTGAATAGGGAATTTCTCCTTTCTTTAGAGACTTTTCTCTACTTTATTAATCATATTTAGCCTCACAACACACCTTCATTAATCACAGAAAAGACACAGGAAAACTTTCCTAACCAACATACTCCTGCGCCAAAGCAATAGAACATTGGTAGACAGTTATGGAGGAGATTTTCAAAAGCCCCTACAGGACTTATGAACACTAGTATAACTGATTTTCAAATTGGACTTATGCACCTAAATCCCTTAGATACATTTGAAAAGATGGCATTATAAAAATCCACTGTGCATAGTATTTTTTTTTACAGTACACAAAGTATATTTTACAACACCTCATTACTTTGATAAATCACAATCTATTTTCACTACTGTAAAGCATGTCTGCAGGCTATGGACTCTCTCTCCACCAAATTTCTTCCACCTACTACTTATGCTCTAGAGCTATTGGGGGGAAAAAAAGTCACTTCATACATACAAAATGGAGAAAGTATTTCCATTCTCTATTTCCAAGTCAACAGACTTTGGCTCTGTTAGATTGAGAGGAAGTCAATTTTAAAATTAAAAACATACTAATCAAAATTTTCTGCCTTTAGCCCAGGCAGTCAAAGCTAGAGAATAAAAGTGAAAATGCATCTTACTTTCTTGTGACAGTGCACAGGGAGGGGAGTGTTTCTCACACAGCTAGAACCCAAACTGCATAGAGCTTTACCATGCAAAATCTGTACCTATAATTGCATCCAAAAACAAAACAGGGACCCAATAGAGCACTGGTATAATAGATCCAAAAATGTCTTTCCCCCAGATGTACTGATCGTGTTGAATGGCTTACATGGGAATCACGCCTCATGGGCTTTGCTATGCCCATTTCTGTGCTCTCCTTCTGGTACAGATTATAAGGAGCATAGGCCTCATTGTGTTTTTTGGAGAGAAACTTTCCCCAACTTTTACTCCTACAAATTCTGCTGCTGGACACAGTAGCAAGAGCTTTTTAATTTTTTTATTATTATTAGGTTTTTACAAGTGTAGTTTTGTACTCTGGAAAGTGAGTATGTAAAAATTGGGTCTTCTTGCTCAGTGGATCTTCGTACATATGTACATATTTAGAGTCCTACCTGCTTGCTTTAGTAAGCAAAGTAAGTGTTCACTCCCTTTAATTCTCGTTGGCTCGGAGGTGCGTAACACGGATTATGTTCCTTCTCATGTATTATCAACAGAATTGTTACTAAAAATCTATAAATTACATTGGTGTAAATCTGTTGAAGTCAGAAGGGTTGCACAAGTGTTAGTGAGAGCATAATATACAGAGTGGATAAAAATCAATGATTTTTAAAAAAAATCTGATTTTTTTTATTTAAATTGGATTTTTTTGAAAAAGGAAAGAGGAAAAAGCCTATCTAAAGATATTTTTTAATTAAGATACATCTTTGAGCTATAATGTCTCATCATGGAATAGGGATTATAAATTCTAATTCCGTAGTATGGAGACAATATATTCATTTAATGTTTAAGAAAAGTTTTGTAAATGAGTTCCAATGGTTCATGGATTAGGGACCCAATCTTATAGGGTCCCAGGGGCTTCTGTATAAATTATTTAGGTTAATCTTTCTATCTACCCAATGGGACTCAGTGCTAAATCTAGAAGATACCATCAGAGATGCTTAGTTTTGCAGTTCTCAAACTGTGGATTTGTGTCTCCAGAGATAACATGCTTGTTAACAGCAAAAATGTTTTTAAATAAATAATATATAGAGGTGAGAAATAACAGACATCAACCTTATTGTCCCTCTGCAAATTTGTGTACACAGAGTCAATCCCTTACCTCTCTCTAAAAGTGCAAAAAGTTTCAAAAAGTTCAACAAATAGAAGATGGGGGGGGAAGAGGGAGAGCGGAATAGATCTGGACAAGGAAAAGAAGTCTGGAGATAAATGTGAGAAGGGAGGGACAGGCAGTAGAAACAAAAGTGAAACTGTTTGAGCAGCATATTCCAGAAGTCTTGAGGTCTTTCTGAGAATAGCCTCATTGATTTGAGATCTACCATACCACTCTCTCACTAGAAGGGAAAACCTATAATGGCAGCAGGCTGTAAAAGAGACCCAGTTTGGGAATCATAGAATATCATGGTTGGAAGGGACCTCAGGAGGTCATCTAGTCCATCCCCCTGCTCAAAGCAGGACTAATCCCCAGACAGATTTTTGCCCCAGATCCCTAAATGGCCCCCTCAACGATTGAACTCACAACCCTGGGTTTAGCAGGCCAATGCTCAAACCACTGAGATATCCCTCCCCCCATTATTTTAATGAAGTTCCTCTACCTGTGGATAAGACAGGCATGTGTGCAAAATGCAAACAGTGCAACAAAGAAATGCAAGGCCTGGTTACTCAAATGAAACAACATCATGAGAAGTTTCAGAGTAGCAGCCGTGTTAGTCTGTATTCGCAAAAAGAACAGGAGTACTAGTGGCACCTTGGAGACTAACAAATTTATTTGAGCATAAGCTTTCATGGGCTACAGCCCACTTCTTTATGCTCAAATAAATTTGTTAGTCTCTAAGGTGCCACAAATACTCCTGTTCTTTCATCATGAGAAGTGTTCCTTCTCAGGAGGAAGCTGAGTTGAAGATGATGAAAGGAACATGTCTGAACATGCACGATCGTCAGGTTGGTAAACTTTTTTATTTCATACTTCTTTCTTAAGGACTGCCTGTCTTCCTTCTGGATTATTCTTGAATTCTCATGTTTGAGTAAAAAATATAGTTGTTACTCTATGGTACTATCATTTGAGATGCAGTTGTGATAAAAAATAAATAACTGAAATAGGCAGATCTTCCTTTTACAATTTCACTTTTAAAGCAGTACTGAGTGTCAGTGAATGCAATGAGTAATACTAAATGAGCAGTATGGTAATAATACTGCATTGACATATTTTGTTTAGGAGAATCCATCCTCAACATACAGGATTCTGAAGACTATCCACCTTCAAGATCACCATCAATTTCTATAGTTTCAGAGTTATCTGCCAATGATAGTGTTTCAGTCACATTATGTACATCACATAGCCACAGTATATCACCTGTAGCCAAAAAAAAAAAAATCTCCATCATTCAGAAACAGCCATAGATAAGTTTGTGATAAGAACCAGCAGATTACAAAAAGAGGTAATTGATGAAAAAATTACCCAGTTTGTTTATGCAAACTCTCCTTTCCGTATGATTGAGAACCCACACTTCATTAACATGGTTTAATCATTAAGACCAGGATCATTAAGTCCACCCAACAGATAAAGTGCTGGATAAAGTGTATGAAAGATAAATTGAGCAGTGTGCAAAAGGTCTACAGGGTAAAATTGTTAACCTGAATCTTGATGGGTAGAGCAATGTCCACAATGATCCTGTTGTATGTGTGTGTGTGACAACAGAAGAAGGAAATGTCTTCCTTACAGAAACAATTGATACATCAGGAAATGCACACACAGCAGAATACTTACAAGAAGTAGCAGTAAAAGCTATAACAAACTGTGAAAAAAAATTCAAATGTCTCGTACGCAGCTTGGTCACAAACAATGCTGCAAATATATCTAAGATGAGAAAAAATTAGTTAGAAGAGTCCCAAGCTAATAAAATACGGTTGCAGTGCTCATTTGATTCATCTCCTAGCGAAAGGCTTCAGAGTGTCAGAAATAAAGGCTAATGTTGTTGAAATTGCAAAATACTTCCGTAATAACCACTTTGCAGCAGCTGCTCTGAAAAAAGTAGGAGGAACCAAGCTAACTCTCCCACAAGACGTGTGATGGAACTCAGTAGTAGACTGTTTTGAGCACTATATCAAGAACTGGCCTAATCTGATGAACAAAATCGTGAAAAAAATTGTTTGTGAACAAAATCTTTTGTGAACAAAATCATGAAAAAAAATAGATGGCACTGTCACTGCCAAAGTTCTCAACATTGGGCTTAAGAGAAATGTTGAACACATGCTGAGTATCCTGAAGCCTATTTCTATAGCCTTGAACAAAATGCAGGGAAATAGCTGTTTTATTGCTGATGCTGTTGAATTTGGAACTGAGTGAGATCTTAAAAAGAGAAATATGCAGTGACAGAGTTAAATTACAAGCATTAAAAAAAACAAATGGGACAAGCACGTTCTCCAGCTCTTTTTCTCGCAAATATTCTCAATACTCGGTAACAAGGTCAAACCTTAACTGCTGAAGAAGAGGAGTTGGCTATGACATGGATATCCAGCAATCATCCCTCCATAATGCCAACTATAATAAATTTCAGAGATAAGGGTGAACCATTCAAGAAATATATGTTTGCTGATGATGTTTTAAAGAAAGTCACACTAGTGAACTGGTGGAAGTCACTTAAGCACTTGGATACAGAGACTGTTAAAGTGATGATCTCACTTTTAACAGCAGTAGCTTCTTCTGCCAGTGTAAAAGAATATTTTCTTCCTTTGGACTTATTCAGTCCAAACTGAGAAATTGTTTGGGACCTGAAAAAGCAGGAAAGCTTGTTTTTCTTTTCCAGATTATGAACAAACCGGAAAATGAAGGTGAAGACGACTGAGTTAGCCGCAGAAGCCAATATTTTATGTTTCTCATGTTGACCTGGCTGACATTTTTATGTAGAAATCCATGATTAAATTGAGTCTGACTAGTGATTTAAATCATGATTTAAATCAAATGCACCCTGATAATTTAGCATGCAGGACCTAGTAATCTTGCAGTGATATGCAAGAATAGGGATGAACTCGTATTTACTTTTAGATCCCAGATTGAATTTGCAGAGCTGGCAGTTGGGGACAGCGGGAAGTCTAAACTAAACACATTTGATCTGGAATCTTGAAAGATAAAAAAATATAAATAAATAAATTATATATAAAATCAAACCCCATACCACCATTTTTCATAGATCCACTTTTCAGAGTGGAACCGCACTTCTAGGCATTCTTTTATTAAATATATTTATTTTTGTTCTAATTTAACATTATTTTTTAAAAGTTTAAGTATGCTAGATACCATTGCCTGCAGAATACCCCACTTTTAAAGTAACAACACTGTGTACAATTTGCATACTGATTTTAGATGGAATTTATGATGGAGGTTATGCTTTAATTCTGAGTTTTCCAGGCTTTCCTGAATTTACTGCTCAGTGGGGAAGAAGTTTACCACACAATTCCTTCCCGATGACACAGCATTGTAAAACTGTAACATTAGGTGGATTTTTTTTGGTTTGGTTTTGCTCTTTCCTCGGAAGCAGCACATATAGTTCAGTGCTGGAAGAGGGACCACTGGTCTGCTCTAATATGACAATGCCTATGATTCTCAGTTATTTTTGAGTTATTAAATAAATGACAGGCTCATAATCATGGCCATAGCCATAGTGAATATCAGGATGAGGTCAGAAGGGGTGGAGTTTTCATGTTCTTTATCTGGAATACAAGCTCTGCTCTTAAAACAGCAGGGACCCTTGTTTTAGCCACTATCTTGTATTTAAACTATTTCTGACTCAGTACATGATAGTGATGACTTTCACTTTGCTAAGTTTGCTTTATATATATATATAGACAGATAAATAAATAGATAAAGTTGTGTTGGTACTGATGCCAGGAGCCAGAACATTTATTTTAATAAACTTGGGATAAAAGTGTGCTTTATCCTTTCCCTCCCCTCCCCCCCCCCCCCCAAAGATGTTTAAAGCACAAACCAAAAAGAATTTTTGAATATTTTTGAGCTCCGGGAATGTGAAAAACCAAAAGATATATTTTAAGTGGAGATTCACAAGAGCTCAATGTGCATTACTATTTTTGGATATTTTGGAGGGGAGGGGAGACAAAGCCCATTGAAGTCAATGGAAAACAATTATTTCAATGGGCTTTAGATCAGTCCCTAAATTAGTGTTTTAAAAAGGGGGTTCTATGCAGTGGAGTATATATACATTGAATAAAGATTTTTAGCATTCTGGGTATCAGGAGAACAAGATTCTACAAACTTAAATACTCACTGAAACAATAGATCAGAGCAGCTTTGAAAGCCTTAAAAAAACATTGTTCCAAAAATTTCTTTAATGCATATTCACTTAGTAGTAAAATAATGAGAAATGTCCATACACTTTTATAAAGCTATTTTTTAATTAACACATTTAACAAAATATAAAAGAAATTAAGACTCTCACAAGTGACTAAATCCTGTCTTCTGCTGAAGAGGTAAAGAGGGCACCTTTGCCCCAAAACCTCAAAGCAAGGCAAAGTCTCTTAACAGTGATTGAGAAGACTAGATACAGGTCCAAGAGGCCATAGTTTGTAGGCTAAAGGGGACATAGGAACTTGTCTAGTCTGCTAGCATTTATGCTGCTGACAGAAAGACTTGGTTTGTGGCTAAGGGCCTGGACTGGGACTTAAAAGCTATAGCATGAGTTCCCAATTCTGACACAGACTTCATATGTGACCTTGAACAAGTCATTCAGTTCTCGGGATTTCAGTTCCCCATCTATAAATGAGTGTAATATTACAACTTAGTCTGGAAGATGCAGAAGTCCTTTGCCAAAGGACTTCGAAACAACACTGGATTATCTGTAGCCTCCATGTTGTGCAGCAGGAATCGTCAAGGGTAAACTTTCAGACTTTACTGAATTTCCTGGCTCTTGTGGGATGAACCTTTATAATAACTGAACATAATTTAGTGTATTCGGGAGCAAGACAGAACGAGAATGTACTTTAATTTTGTATTGTGTAACAGTGCATTTCCTCCCACAAGTCAGTGATGTGAACTGATGAAGCCCATTGCCTCTCTGAATTAGCACTTACTGTTATGTATTAGTAGGTGTCTCTGCAGAGAGAATGGGGTGCGAAACAAAGCCTTGCATTCCTCACACTGGAATGGTCTCTCTTCAGAGTGGGTCTGCAGATGAAAGAGAATGAGTCAGGGGGAAGGATCAGGGAAATCAATTAGGCGTTATTACAATAATTGTAGCTAACCTGGCAGGCTGCGTTCAGAGAAGACATCATGGCAGTTCCACATACTAGGTGACAAAGGATTCAAATAACCATCATGCTTCATTTAAGTGGAACTTTGCAAGACAACTTGGCAGCTATTAAATAGCTGTACACCACAAATCCTTGGAATTCTGTTATGTAAAAGGTGTGTGTGTGTGTGTGTGTGTGTGTGTGTGTGTGTGTGCGCGCACTCATCTGTGTCTGCCTGTGTGTACACATACAAAGAGAATACCTATATTTTGAAGGAAAGCTACAAGCTAGAATTTGCTGTTTCACCAAATAATACATAACGTCATCAAAATTAAGTGCACCCTCAAAAGCACATTTTCTCTGTTAATTACAGTCCACTCTTAGCCCACTGCTGATCTGCCTATTCTCAAGACACCAATTTAAAATTTAGCAAAATAAAATCTCTCAAATCTAGAACCTATCCCCATCCTCTTGTCTCAGCTTCATTTGCTAATTAGAAACAGAAGACAGAAGTATTTGTATTGAGAGCTTTGCTTACCCCAGTAAAAATTCATCATAGCTGAAATAGTCACATCAAAGTCATAAACAAGACGGAAAGCGAAGCTTGGCTGAATCTTGTAAACAAACTTCATAGCTGCTGATGCTGACCTCTGGAGCTTGTGAAAGAATCAGCTTTTATCCTACTTCTGTAAATTTCAAATCACTGCCTCTGTTTTTTTTATTGCAATGAAGTACTATCCCACTATAGCCAGTAAATGAAGCTGTACAATATGTTATCTAACCAAATTGCCTATAATTTTCTGATAAAGGGAAGTTTTAAAGAATCAGTCTCTAAATACTGCATTTAGCGCACAAGGACCTTAATTGAAAGCTATTGTGCCCCAAGGGAAAGGGGAGTGACTGGAAGTGTTTTATCACACACAGGGATTATGGTTAATAAAATTATGTATATTAAACAGTGAATCTCATAGCCTGAGGGTAAACATGAATATAGTACATAAATGCACAATCTATTTTCTCCTCATAGCAGGGAAATCCCTAACATCATAAGACTTTCATAGCTACACCAGAAACAGGAGGTGGTGTAGGAAAAAGGGGCGGTAAAATTATTTACATGCAGCCTTTAGCCCTTTTGGATCACATACTCACATTCATTTTTAACGCAAATGTCCTTTCTTATGACTAGCAATACCAAGATGTTACATCAGGGATTGGCAACCTTTGGCACATGGCCCGTCAGGGTAAGCCCCCTGACGGGAGGGGATGGTTTGTTTACCTGCCACCTCCGCAGGTTTGACTGATCCCAGCTCCCACTGGCCGTGATTCGCCACTCCAGGCCAATGGGGGCTCCGGGAAGCAGTGGCCAGCACATCCCTCAGCCTGGAGTGCCGAACCTGCAGACGCAGCAGGCAAACAAACCAGCCTGGCCCATCAGGGGGGCTTACCCTGGTGGGCCGCATGCCAAAGGTTGCCAATCCCTGTGTTACAGTATACTAATAACCATCTGTAGTGGATTACAAAAACCACAGCCAGAACTGATTAGATAAATAAAACAGCACAGGATGATTTCATTCTAGATACTTATTATTTCAAACATTCCTTTGTTTGTTATTAAAGAACAAAGCCTTGCTACTATACACCTATTTCTTGGTGTATGTCCACAAGAGAGAGGGGGTACCTTTAAGAAGGTGCCTTGAGACTGGATGGCTCAGACAGTGCAATGACTGAAAATGGGATACAGAGGCTTTCAACCTCAGTCTGTAGCTCAAATTCAGCCTAAATCACATATAGTAGAAAGGCCACTGAATGACCATCAAATGGCTACATAAAATAAATTGATCATTTCAGTTTGGTTCCTAGTGGTTCACATCATAATTAGCATTAGTTGATATCCTTATTGGCAGTCTCAGCAGAGAGGCCAAGGATTGACTGGGCGTGAAGAGACTGAACTACCTTCTCACCTCAATAGGTGGTTCCTCCAGAACAGGGTTGAGACACATTGATGAGACACTGTGGGGAAGCTTGCAGTGCTGCTGTCTGTGCTGTACCTGTTCTGTGGATAAATAGAAGGGTTCAGTCTCCAGGGCTGTCAATCTGGCACTTTTCACGAGCGCAAAAGCCACTTTTTTTTTTCTTTTCCAAAACACCCTACTCTAGAATGCTTTTTTGTTTTGTTAGTTCTATGGTTGCAGGACCCTTCCATTGTCACTTAAAAGCCCTTCATAGCTTCTCTCATATATGGCCTTTTAGCTACAGTATAGGAGCCCAACTGTATTTCTAAGCCTCGTAATTGAGACTAATACCTAAATGTGTAATAGATGCGAAAGTGCACCTTGAGATGAATGCATCATTGTCATCATCAAACACTTCTCACAATCACATGCTCACTTGCACACACTAGGAGTTCCTTGGGTTTGCTAGAAATGCACATGGGTTCTATAGTAAGAGACTCCAAATTGGAAAACTGGCCTAGTATTTTTGTTGTGCTCACATGAAATTTGAAGGTTCAACTAATAAGGCTTTAGTTGCTGTTACAAAATTACTTCTAACTGTATATAATAAATACACAAAATACTGTATAATAGTACACACACACACACACACACACACACACACAGTATATTGTATACAATACTTCAACTTTTGTATTTGAAAAGATACAATTAATATACATGCAGTAGCAAATACACTGAGCAGGAGATAATCATACAAGTGTAGACTATCATATATCCAATTTCCCTTCCCTCCCCCACCCCCCAAACACACACACCAGGTGATGGCCACATGGGGAGCTGCCCCTAATTTGAATGTAACAGATTGCAGCTGCTTTCATATGCAGCTGACCTTCACTGGGAGCAAGCTGAAGCAGCAAGCACCAAGACCTGTAGTTTCTGCAGTCAAAAGGACGGTGCCCATTATCCTTACAGTACTCCTTGGGCTGCATTTACTGGTTTAGGCTCTGATTCAGCAAGGTACTTAAGCAACTGCCTAATACTAACAATGTGAGTAGTCTCATTGATTTCAGTAGGACTATTCACATGTTTAAATAAAGCTAAATATATAGCAGTTTTCATCCAGAGACCTCACAGTGCTTCACAATTGTTAACGTATTTATGCTCACAATACCCTTGTGAGGCAGGAAAGTATTATCATCCTCATTTTTGAAGATGGATAACTGAGGCACATTCGGACTGAGTGACTTGCACAAAAGGTTGGTGGCAAAGCACAACACTGAGCATGGGTCTTGAAAGTCCTAGGCTAGCGCCCTATCCACAGGCTTGAGTACACTGCTGAATCAGGGCCTTGGAAAAGTATCTGATCCACTCAATTGTTATCCAAAGCTCTTTTCTACACGTCAGTGGCAAACTGAGCCTTGAGGTATGTTGAAAATTTGGATACAGGACTGAACCCAGGTTTTTTGAAAGCGTATCAGCACAGAAAAGGTCTATCCACACTGGGAATATTTGTAAGCATTTTACTGCATTAGTGCAGCTCACGCAGCAATGTAAATAGAGGAAAGTGCAACACAGGCAGAGATGCTTGAAAATAAATTTCCCTCATTTGAATTTTGTCCTTATTAGGAAACCATTGCTTAAACATTCCAGTGTTTTGCATGGCATAGAAATGCATATACTATAGACTTGATTCATTCAGAATCTGGGCCGGCACAGGGCACCTCGTGTTCGAAAGTCTGCAGAGGGAGGATGTGGCACCCAAGACACCTACAACTCTTATTCTGCCAGGGGGGTTGCAGCTAGCCACTGGAATTCTAAAAGGGCTTGGCTTCTATTCTGGAGGGTGATGAGACCAAGGCAGCTGGGGAAAGGGTTGCTGTGGAACTTTCCCTAGGAAGCTTTCGCTAGCACGGGTCTTGTGGAATTCTATTCTCAACCCCAGCATACAGCTGCTTATTCTAGTAGAACCCCCATCGTAGTGCCATCAGTGCGATTCTCTGTCTTTTCTTGAGTGAATATCCCTTGATTAGCTCTAGGCTCTTCTGCATCTTGTGTCTACTGAGTTACTACTGTTTACTGGTCATGTATCTTCACATTCTCTTCCCTGACAACGTTAGCGACATGTAGCGAACAAGCAATGAAGGGGTGGGGGAAACAAAGCCAGACACTTCTGGGTACAAAAATAATTTGTATGCCCACCTTCGTCAGGTCTGACCTTCCATCATGAAAGGTAACAAGGTTTCTCTTCTGCACAATTCCAACACTGTTCACCTCCCCTAAATACTACTGGTCTCCTCTTCCACAGAAATGCCTATTTAATTCTGTAGACTGGGCTTTTCAGAGGAGCCTAAGAGTACATCCACACTGCAAAAAACAATAACCCCCACCCAAAAAAGAAACAACATGGCAGCAGGTCTCATACCTGGGTCAACTGACTCAGACTCACAGGGCTCGAACCACAGAGCTAAAAACAGCAGTGTAGACATTTGAGCTCAGAATGGAGTCCGGACTCCAAAACCCTCCCCCTTCGTTGGGTTTCAGAGTCCGGGATCCAGCCCAAGCCCGCATGTCAACACCGCTATTTTTAGCCCCATAGACAAGCCCGAGGCAGTTGACCAGGCTCTGAGATTCATTACCGTGTGGTGGGTTTTTTTGCTGTGTAGACTTATCCCAAGTGAGTTAACTCCCACCTCTCACTGAAGTTCCATGAAAGTTGGGCACCTAATTCTCTTCAGCTTCTTTGAAAAGCCCAGTCTTAAACTGCACAGTGGGCAGCACTCCCCAAAACCTGAGCCATGTTTGAAAGTACTACTTTATTTTGACACTTCCACACAACACCAGCTTAGGTATCCTCTATACATTAATCAAACAAACAACAACAACAAAAAGACTCAAACCTTCATCCAAATAATACATATAAAATTCAAAGAGGGCAAAACACTTCCATCCTGTTTCTTATTATAAATGAAAGTCTGTTGTATAATGCTAGATGCAATGTAAAAGCCAAAAAGGTTTTTCAAAACTGAAAATATGTTTTCCATTACATACTGTTTATTTATCTGTTTTTTAACCATGGCACACATTATTCCTACTGCACATTTATAACCAAGCTGCTTCAGTATAGTAAAAGTATTCTGAAACTGAAAAAGCGCTGTCGGCCGATTTGGGTGCAAACATTTACTTTCACCCAAAGAAAATAAAACAGATACAGTATTCCCATAGGATTATATACATACACACACACACACACACACACACACATCCATCCATCAGGAGGATGTAGATTTAAACAAACAAAACCACAAATATGATAAAAAAGCATAAATGAAATATGATGGAGTGGGATGATATGACGTTTTAAATTTCCATCTTATTGGGATAACTACATTGTCAACAAGTCACTGAGCCCTCTGCCTCTTGTGCATAGTGCAGTCCTCTCAAAATCATGGCCATACAAATAGACTAGTACCCCGTCTATCATATAGTTTGTGCCACACTGTTTGTTCAATGTACACAGGGTTTTACTGTGTTTTAAAGAAGGTAAGTTGCTTGGACTTGAAGGGGTTGACAGGACTTGTTGCTGTTGTGTCATTAAATGTACAGATCTTATATTCTTTTGTTTCTCTGTGCATTGTCTTTATCTAATGGGACTAAGATACTCTCTGCATTACTAGCACACAGACTCAAGAAATAAGTATTATTGCAAAGTGTGAGAATAATTATGACAAAAACTAAACAAGATATTTACCAGATAATCAACTATAAAGTTTGCATATTTCTCTCGGTTAGCAGAATCGGTAATCTTCAGCAAATATATGATCCGATCCTGCAAGGTTTACTCATAGAATCTTTAGATATATGAGCAAAGCCACTGACTTAAGTAAGGGTTGCATTATGGGGCCAAAATGATAAGGCAGTTCATTCATTATTCTTGCTTGATCCTGAAGTTCTTAGTTCAGGCAAGACTCTCTATTGGACATCAGATGAAGGTTATCATAACAAAATCTGTAGATTTTCTTAGTTTTTAGATACAGAAGTGGCTGCCCAGATTATGTATTTCAGGAATTTTCATAAAACTTTATCCACTTGGTAAGGTCTTGTTTTTTGGTTGCTGTTTTTTTTTAAATGAAGTTACACACAAGTTATGATCATAATATATATGGCAGTTAGCCTTGTCTTTCAGCATGCTTGTGCATGCGTTCTGTTTTAAGGGGGAAAAAGTCATCCCTGTTTCATCCTGTAAGAGACATTATTATTACTTTCATATGATTTATGTCTGAAAGTACAAGAGATGGTGCAAAGATCCTGTGCCAAATTCCCAGATGGCATATAACATGAGCCACACTGTGAAAACTTTATAAGTATGGGTATATCAGTTTCATCAAAGTGGAGGGGGGAAAGCAAGGGGTTCCAAAGACTGGGCAGGAAATCAGCCAAATAATTTTTTTTACAGTCTTGTAATCCTGAAGCAGCAGTCATGGGTAGCCTTGCCATTGAACATGTAACGTAGGGTTAAAAGTAATGACAGGCATTACAGAAATTAGGACAGGCAGATTTGAGTTTAAATTAACCGAAGTAGAGCTTCCCTTCATGTGTACATTCTCAAGGTAGTGTTTCTTCTGCTGTTTCAGAAATGTATTATTTAACACTACCAAATGCAAATAATTTGTTGTTTGAAAGTATCTCCTGATAAGTACGATTAGGAATGACTGCAGCAGCATTATTGCTCATTTTGTTCAAATATGATCATTCTTTTTTAAGCCAAAAACTGAAGACCTTTTAGATTAGATAAATATTTGACTTGATAACATATAAAAACAAACCAGAAAAATCAAAATAGGGATTTATTCAGTGCATTTAGCAGAAGAATCATTTGTGTGTGTTTGTTTGTATCTTACTGGAATTCATTTATTATCTTGAGATCTTGGTTATAACAAAGAACACTAGAAAATACATTTTTCTAATACTTTAATCTCATGTTTATAAGCATGCCAGAGCTTAATGATCAACCATTTAAAAGAAAAATAGCTGCATATCTGAGGCTGGCAGACCTGTAAACAACAACAGCAGAGTGCTTTACCTTCTTGTGATTCTTGTAAACATTTCTGTGGGCAAATCCCTTTCCACAAAGCTTGCATTTATAAGGTTTATCTTCACTGTGTATTATTTTGTGTGCAGTCACTTGATCAAGTCGTTTGAAGGACTTATTGCAAACCTCGCAGGTGTAGGGGCGTTTTTCTGCAGAAAATGAGTGGGGGACATTTAATCTCCTGTTTATACAGGGGGAGAAGATGAAAGGCAGAGACAGTCATCTCCTCAGAGAGATTTTTGCAATTAAGTCAACCCAATTAAGATTAAACCAATTAGAAAGACATCTAATGCCCTTTATGTTAGACAGTTAAGTCACTTCATAAAAGATGAGCTATGGTGTATCTCAAGAAATTGGCACATTCTTTGCAATAATCATTGCTAACACTAAATTCTGATTAATTAGCTTAAATCAAAAGAAAATGACTTCAAAGAGGAAAAGCTTGCTTCCAGATTACAAATGTGAAAGAGGACATGACAGTTTAAATGTTTTAAAAGTTAATTAACAATATACATATCATATTAGTTTCAAAAACCAAAAGTTGCTATGCAAAAGCCTTTCTGCTTGAACTGGTGACTCAAACCCAAGCCCTGTAGTCTCACCCAAAAGCATCAATAAGCTAAAAGCCTCTGGATAAAGCTTATTTGAAAATAAATGTGATTGCAGTATGTTGCAACCAAGAAAGCAGATATATTAAAAGGCTCCGCTGTTACAAAATCCTGCATGTTTAAACTTTAATGTATTTGACAGAACCAAGTTTGTGCCTCCATTGTGTTTGTTGATGTTTCTAATTACTGGATGAAAGACTAAGAAACGCCAGGTTCCAAAGATCAAAAATGCTGGCAGTGCCAATTCATATAATACTGCCAGACCTGCAGACAGAGGGTGCTGCCAGTCACAGTGACCTGCTCAACCAAACATCAGGCAGGCTGATATGTTAATGTGTGGTCTACTGCATGGTGTGGAGTATAAACTGCTTTATTCTGACTAGGAGCTCTGTGCTCATAATGTGAGTCCATTAGAAAATCTGAATGTCTCTCCTTTTATCACAGTCCTGCCTGGGTCGTATCCCAATTCTGCACCCCTTCCATTCAACCATTTAGACACCTAAACCCCTACACAAAACAAGCAGCAATGTTATTTCTTCTCCAAACCCCATAGCATTGCACTCTCCCATCCCAGCTAGCCTGAAGGAGAAGCTTGAAGAAGTTGCCAGGAACAGGAGGTTGCACCATTAAATTTGGACCTTTCACTGGTGCAAAGAGAGTTAGCTGGCACCAGATTTACTTGCACCAGCCCCAGACACTGCAGAATCCATCAAAACGTCTATAAAAAAATAACATAAGGCAATATACCTCAAGGACCAATTCCACTATACATGAAAAAACAGTTTTTTTTTGTTTTTTTTTACCTGAGTGAGTTATCATATGGCGTTTTAGCTGGTTAGCTGAAATAAATTTCTTGTCACATTCCTGACACTCAAAGATCTCATGAACCTGCAAAATGAGTGTTTAATGATAATTAAATATGTGTCTCAAACAAGATCACACATCTTAGATATACAGAACATCTCTAACAGACTGTAATTATTTCTTAGCTAGTAGCTATGTTAATACTCATGGAGATATTGTGATTTCTTTCTTAATTATCCCATGCTGAACAACAGTGTGTCTCAAAAATCAAATCTTCATACCTCTGAACCAACATTTATCACTAAGACAACACACAGGAATGAAGATTATGTAAATATGTAATATCACATTCATTTTAAATCTCATCAATATGGAAACGAAGCAAAAAAATAAATAAATGTTGAAAACCTTGCAAAAATATTTTCAGTTCATTTATTTCCAGTAAGCATGGGCTTATAAATAACAAAAAGAGCTTGAAAGTTTGTCTCTCTCACCAACAGAAGTTGATCCAGTAAAAAATGGTTACCTTTTTGTAACTGTTGTTCTTCGAGATGTGTTGTTCATGTCCATTCCAAGCAGGTGTGTGCGCGGTGGGTGCACGCCAGCCAGAAGATTTTCCCCTTGCAGCATCCGTTGGGTCAGCCTGGCGCCCCCTGGAGTGGCACCTCCATGGCGCCCTACATAGGGGCCCGCCAACCCTCCACCCCCTCAGTTCCTTCTTGCCGGCACTCCGACAGAAGGGAAGGAGGGTGGGTATTGGAATGGACATGAACAACACATCTCGAAGAACAACAGTTACAAAAAGGTAGGTAACAGTTTTTTCTTCTTCGAGTGATTGTTCATGTCCATTCCAAGCAGGTGACTCACAAGCCTGATCTTAGGCGGTGGGGTTGGAGTTCACTGCGGATTGGAGCACTGTGCGGCCGAAGGCTGCATCGTCTCTGGCCTGGTGCGTGATGGCATAGTGCGATGTAAATGTGTGGATTGAGGACCACATGGCAGCTCTGCATATTTCCTGTGTCGGGATCTGAGCCAGGAATGCCGCGGAGGAGGCCTATGCCCTTGTGGAGTGGGCCGTGATCGGCAGGGCGGGGGCACCTTAGCCCAACCGTAGCATTCTCGGATGCAGGCTGTGATCCATGAGGAGATCCGCTGTGATGAGACAGGGAGTCCCTTCATCCTGTTGGCCATGGCAACAAAGAGTTGCGTTGATTTCCTGAACGGTTTGGTTCTTTCAATATAGAATGCCAGGGCCCTGCAAACGTCTAGGGAATGCAGCCTGTGCTCCATGCCGGAGGAGTGCGGCTTAGGGTGGAACACATGGAGAAAAATGTCTTGACCCATGTGGAATTGGGAGACCACCTTTGGAAGGAACGCCAGGTGTGCCTTAGTTGGACTTTGTCTTTGTGGAAGGCAGTGTATGGAGGCTCGGACGTCAGTGCTCTGAGTTCCGACACCCTCCTGGCCGAGGTGATAGCCACTAGGAATGCGACCTTATATGAGAGAGATAACAGAGAGCACGTAGCCAGGGGCTCTAAGGGAGGCCCTGTGAGGGCAGAAAGGACCAAATTGAGGACCCAAGCCGGTGCTGGTTGTTGAGTATGCGGGAACAGTCTGTCCAGGCCCTTGAAGAAGCGACCAACCAATGGATTTGCGAAAACTGAACCACCTTCCACTCCTGGGTGGAACGCTGAGATGTGGCTATACGTAATTGTAGTCCCCCTGTTGAGTACACCTTTCTGCCACACAGGTCCAACTTTTTGACCTCCCTGTTCTTCGGTGTAGATCCCTGGTACCTTTGACGCTCCCTTTGGGTGGCCGCATCCATGACCAGCCTCTGTCTTTTTGGCCGTAGGGGCCAACAAAGCTGGTGTCTGCCACAAAGTGCGGGACGTATCAGCTATCGTTTTGATCAATGGTAGGGCCACCCTGGATGGGCCCGAGACTGGGACACTGCTATGCTTGCTGCAAGAGCAAGCAAAGTTCCAGCTAGCCGTCACCGGCGGTAAGAAGGAACTGAGGGGGTGGAGGGTCGGCAGGCCCCTATATAGGGTGCCATGGAGGCGCCACGGCCGACCCTACGGACACTGCTAGGGGAAAGTCTTCCGGCTGGCGTGCACGTGACATGCACACACCTGCTTGGAATGGACATGAACAATCACTCGAAGAAGAAGAAATATTACCTCATCCACCATGTCTCTCTAACAAAAGAACACACATGCAATCATTTTCAAAAAGCGTAATAAATATGAAATGCTATTGGAGTCCACTAGGTGTATGTGCACGCAACAGGATGGATCTGTCCAAGCAATCATCTAAGGCCTGGACTGGACCTGATGCTGCACTAATGACTGTATTTTGAAGCAAATTAAATATTTTAATTGTCTAAAACCCAGTTATAATACTCCACAAGGCTTCCAAGCCCTTCCATTTACATGTTATTCAATGTAAACAGGACAAAAAAGTCTTATTTATCCAAAAAACTCTTATCCAAAATTAGGTTATGCCCCTCAGTGGATATCATTTGTACTGAAAAATTTCTTGTTTATCCAGATAAATTCCGTAGTCCCTGCTCCCTATTGATTCATGTGGTTTTACTATATTCTGTTTCAGCTTCATTGGTTTTTCTTCTTCTGCGGTTGAAGTTCAGATTTGTATAATTCCACAGACCTGCCTCCTCACAATATAGCAATTCCTCCCCGAATATTTAAGACACCTTATTTCAGGAGACGAGTGTTTGTTTTTCTTTAGAGTAGACTACTATTAATGCATCAGAGTCTAGATTGCTCTCTAATTCCATGTGACTGTCTGATTTCAATTTATGAACTTCTGTTATACACAATTTGCTTTTCTCCTAAAAAGAAAGTGGCGGTCTTAGTAGGTAATTAAACAGGGGGAAATATTTCTATACATAGAAAAAGAAAAAAAAGCCTTTTTTGCCTCTCCCTATATCAAGAATGACTTCACACAGAACCAGTTTCATTTAATATTTGGTTGCACACACACCCCTACAAGGGTAGATCAAGAGGGATTAAAAAGTCAGACATTTTTAGAATTGTGATTATCTGATCAAGGTCTATGTACCCTCAACAAATCATATTTCCTCATTTAAAAAAGTGACACTCTCAGAAATCTTCATTTGGCCTATTAAAAAGGACAAAAGTCCTTTGAATAACTTTGCAGAGGTGAACCTGAGGTGGATTAACTTTGCAGAGTATAGTTTAAAAAAGGCTAGCTTCTGTTAAACTTACTCATATTGAGCTACCTCACTCCAGTGCCACTGGGGCCAGTGAGACCACATGTGGAGGAAGGGTATTACTCACTGTGAGTTAGGGGGTATATAGCCAACATGGATTTTCCTTTTTCAAGACAAGTATTGCATTTGCGTGTCTCCAGTCTTCTGGGACCTCACCCATCCTCCATGAGTTCTTCAGGATAATGGCTAATGGTTCTGAGATAGTTTCGGCTAGTTCCTTAAGTACCCTCGGATGAATTTCATCAGGCCTTGCCAACCTGTATACAGCTAACTTATTTAAATATTCTTTAACCTGTTATTTCCTTATTCTGACTTGAGTTCCTTCCCCCTTGCTATTAATATTAATTGTGTTCAGTATTTGATCACCATTAATTTTTTTAAGAGAAGACTGAAGCAAAATAGGCATTAAACATCTTAGTCTTCGTGATGTCATCTGTTATTAACTCTCCTTCCCCACTAACTAATGAACCTATACTTTCTTTCATCTTTCTCTTGTTCCTAATGTAATTATACAACCTCATCTTATTGTCTTTTGTGTCCCTTGTGAGTTCCCTTGTACTTTAGCCTCTCATTTTATCCCTACATATTTGCGCTATTCCTTCGCATTGGGATAGTTCGCTGTTGTGTCTTTAATATTGTCCCTTTGAGAAACTGCCAGCTCTCCTGAACTCCTTTTTTCCTTAGATTTTCTTCCCATAGGACCTTCTCTGGCAATTCTCTGAGTTTGTTAAACTCTGTTTTTTTAAGTCTATTGTGCTTATTCTGCTGCTCTCATTCCTTCCTTTACTTCAAGTCATGAAATCTATCATGTCATGATCACTTTCATCTAAATTGCCTTCTACACTCACAACCAATTCCGCCCTCTTATTCAGAATCAAGTCTAAAATGGCTGCCTTCCTGATTACCTCCTCCACCTTCTGAAACAAGAAATTGTCCCCAATACAGTCCAAGAACTTATTAGATATTTGGTGTTTTGGAGTATTAATTTAACTACCCAGACGTCTATTGGAAAAGTCTCCCATAACTACCAGTCTTGCATTTTGGATATTTCTGTTATTTGTTCTAGAAATAATTCATCATCTACCTCCTCCTGCTGATTTGATAGTCTATAGGGGACCCCTGCCATGACATGGCCCTGCTTTTTCCCCTTTTCACCCTCACCCACAGACTTTCAATGTCTATACTTACGCGCTGGTTCGGCGGCAGGCAATCGAACTTCTGAGTTCGATTTATCGCGTCTTGTCTGGACGCGATAAATCAAACCCAGAAGTGCTCCCCGTCGACTCCGGTAATCCTGCTCGGCGCGAGGAGTATGCGGAGTCGACGGGGGAGCCTGCCTGCCGCGTCTGGACCGTGGTAAGTTCGAACTAAGGTACGTCGACTTCAACTACGTTATTCACGCAGCTGAACTTGCGTACCTTAGTTCGAATTGGGGGGTTAGTGTAGACCAGGCCTTAGTGATGCAATTAAGTCATAATTTATTTTATGGACTAATACTGCCAGTTCCTCCTCTTCCTTCCCTATACTCCTTGCATTTGTGCACATACATCTAAGATGTTGGGCAAATTCCCCTACTGTTTTCCATCTTATTGCTCCTATTAACCTATTGTAATTTTCCATGTGTGACAAGCTTGATCTAGGGCTGAATAGGCATTCAGTCAATCTGCCATTAGTGTCACAGGCAAAGCTTGTCAATGGATCCTTTGGCTGGCAGGATCTGCAGGGATTTATAACAACTTGAACAAAGTAATGATCTTATCTACTAGCCTAACAATGACATGCCTACAAAAGTGGGACATTCCTGGTTTGCAGGGTCATATGGATACCTTAGTGTGCAATGGTTTGTGGGTACCATGCTAAAACAAAATAGGATGCATTTCGATTAGGTTTGAGAAGGGGCATGGTAGAATTTGTAAGGCTTTTTCAAGAAAAAGTACAGGAGAACATTAATGCTAGCAAGCAAATCACAAAAAGCTAGTACAAGGGATTACCACTCCCCTTGCAACATCTTATTTTAATTGATACCATCTACTTCCTCACTGGATTTAGATTATAACCAGGACATTATTAAAGACTTACAGTTAATCTGATCAACATTAAAAAGTAGGTTTTTGTAGAAACATTAAAATGTAGGGTTTTGGTGATTTATCAAATTAATCTTGCAGGGTCTTCCTTTGCACAGAATGGATTCCGAATCTCATATTCATAACCCTGTATTTCTATACTAACTCCATTATTTTCAGGAAATTAACTCCTTCTGTGCAGGTTATTAAAGATTACACTATTTCAATTTATGCACAAACATTTTGGGGGGGAGGGGGGAGAAGTGGCACTTTTTATACTAACCAAATAACTCAAAAAGATTGCATACAACACCCTTAGGACTGTGATGTTATTTTCACAAAGGGTAGTAAGACAAAACTGGTTTGCATTTTATGCATAGGAAGAGAGATTCACAGATTTACTTTAATGGCTAAAATACACTTGGATTCACTTCCCTCCTTGTGAACTGCAGACAAAAAAAAGGGGGGGGGGGAAGGCAGACAATTTTGTTTGAGCTTGGTAATGTGAACATGACACACATGAAATTTTATACTTGGTAAAAAAGATACATTAGAATGAAACCAGGAGTTTTGGTTTCATCTACTGTAGATACAAAAATAAATACTCATAATCAAAGAAAAGGCACTGCTTTTGTAACCAAGAAAAAGACTACCCAATAGTTTGTATTACAGCAGCTCTCAAGTGACTCATGCTCCCTGGCCTTACATCTTGGTGAAGTCAAAGACTGCTGCGGGTCAGCTTTCATCTTACTGACCTTTCGATGCTCTTGAAGATTTGTAGCCGAGGAACACTTCTTATTGCACACAGAGCACATCAACTTCTTCCTAGAATTTCCTAGAACAGAAACAAAATACATCTTAACAAGAAACATCTTAAAAAGGAAGTGCAAAGAAAGAAACCAAATGTTTCCACTGGGTGTGTGATTTTTCACAAGTCATTTGACTGACAGAAAATTTTACATTTGTAACCCATCTTCATGGTATTGGGTTACAAGAGTTCTCTGTAGGTGTCCTATAAGCTATTTTTTCAATAGAATGTAAATCAAGAAAGGTTTCTTTTTTTTTTTTTTTTTTTAAAGAAAAGAATGCAATAAAATTGAAGTATCATCTAATACCAATCTTCATGTCACAACTAAAAAACATTGTTATTCAGAAGCCAAAACAATTATCCACAAAAACTTCATGTTACAAGTTAACGAATGAATGTTTGGAAACAGTGAAACAACGAGAAATAAGATCCATACTGAAGTCGACACCAAAGCTTCCATTTTCTATAATGACAGCCTGGCCTAAAAGTTGTAAGTATTCTACCCTGCTAGGTGTGCATTAAGAAACAGAATTCTATTAACATTTTCTTAACTTAGGGCATTTGTAATAGAACTGCATCATGAATACAAATCTAATCTATCATGCAAAACTATAAACCCAGTTAAAGGTCAGCTACCAGATGTATTTCCCTTCCTTTTTCACAGTTTGTTTAAAAAGTGACAGAGCATTTAATTAGGTTTGTCTATTAATTACTGTGATTTCAAGTTCATGTTAGTACCACACAAAGCTGTTTTAATACAGGGCACAATTACTACAAACTTAGTTCTTTGTTTATAATCAAAGTTCCACGTGAAATGTCTCCTGACATATCTCCAAGAATTACACTACATTACACTAAAAAGAAAGGGCACAATGTTAAACAGGAGGCAAAATGGTGTTTCTTGGAAGAGCAATGAAGCATAGATCAGAAATTAACACATCAGAAGGTTTCCAGCTCAAGATTTTTCCAGTGTCTGATCTTCTTCAAGTGTCTGATCTTCTCCGCACTTGTCCTCCTGAAGACTGTACATTTCTTTTGATTATTTGCTTTTCCAATTTCTTTCTTCAGAATATTTTACAAATAATTAAATCAGCTTTTGAATTGGATCTGATCTTTATCCTCCCTGAAAATTGTTAAACAAATCAGTTTAACAAGAATAATAAAGACACCCCTCCCCCATCTGCTTATTCATTCAAATATTTAAAATACATGAGTGGTGTGGGCACCTAGCCCATGAATTAAAAATTACAACATAAGCACAGACAAAGGACTGCCCATAAATATAACCCACCTCAATCCACAGCAGCCTTAACAATGAGGGAACAAAGATGGGCTTTACAGTGTGCTCAGAAGGTTAACAAATCTGGACTCTTATCCAAAAAACCAGAGGATGCCTCTGAGAGAATGCTCTGCCTGCTGCTCCCTCTACTGAGTGACCTCCAGTTTCAGCACCACTGCTGTTCTCTACTGTGGCAGTATATCACAGGGAGGGCCAGTCTCTCAGGAAACCAGGTGTCACACCATTTAGGCCTTTATAAGTTAAAATCGACATCTTGAATTCCTCCAACAATCTTACTTGAAGCTAGCATAGATCATGAGCACTGGTCTGAGTCAACCTAATCTTGAGGCAACAAAGGCCCGGATAATTGTGTCAAAATCTCACTCTTGCCTTGTCAATGCTTAGGGATGGCATCTAACCTCTACTGCATTCAGGTCTTTATCAGTCATTGAACACGAGGAATTGGTGGATGAAATAAAAAGGGCTTGTTTCACTGACACGGATTTCAGAGACAAATGGCATTCTGTGAGCCAAATTCTCACTTACAGAGGAGGGCACTAAAAGCTAAATATCCAACCATCAATTTATCATTGGACCTTGGGGCAGACTATTCTCTTCTAAGAACTGTGCCATGGTCTCTTGGTAAGTTAGCATGATGAACTTTTTAGTGACTTCCATTGCATATGCAGCAAGACTATAGACGGAAGCCTCTGTCAAAATGCTGGTGCACTAATATGTTTAGATTATAGCCAAGTGGAGTCAAATTCCTTGAGTCTGTATACTTGGTGAAGGCCAGCAGGCTGCTGCTGAAAAGAAATAGGGATTCTGAGGTATGACACCTTAGTAACAGAACAAGCCTTTTTCTCAGTGCCTGCCAGGGCTGCAGGGAACAATGCCATTTGTAGAGCATACATGTTTACAAACCATTTTTCCTTATTGCCATTTTGTCCCATCCTTGTCTCTCCCACCTCTATTGTATATAGTTTCCTCCCATGCTCCATCCTTTGTGTATATCTTTACTCTGTTTCCCTTGTTGCCTTGCTCTTTTTGTATATTTTACTACTTTTCTTCCCACTTCTCCTGGCTCTAAGTCCTCCCTTATTTCTTATTCTTCTAGTGATTTGTGTGTTTGTCATCCTTCTGTTCTTTCATTTTCTCTCTTCTTACCTCATTTCTAGGTCTGTCTTATGCCTTTTCCCATCTCCAATATCTTCTCATGCTCTTCCTCTTCGCACAAGCCTCTTGTCCCTCTCTTCTCCACCCCTGCCTGGACAAAAGTTAAGATCTTTTTCCTGACAGGAACTGCTTTCACTCCTGCTGCAGTCTGCTAGCTTCTAAGCTCCAATCAGGAACAGAGAAGACTTCCATCTTTAAAATTCTTCTTTCTTATGAGGCCTATAAAACCCTTGACCTTGACAAAAGTCTGTCGTCCATTCCAAAAACAGACAAGATAATCTCCTTAGGGGACTTTTAACACAAGAGTGGGCCGAGACTCTAAGGTATGGAACAGCACCAATGGGAAAGAAGGAGTGGGTAAGACCAATTCCAATGGCATCCTTCTACTCAGCAAATGCACAGAGCATGGACTTGAGCTCACAAACACAATCTCCAGACAAAGCAACAAGTAAAAAACATCTTGGCAACACCCCCGCTCAAAACAGTGGCACCTCCTACAATTACTTAGTTTAAGAATGCAGGATCTAAAAGACATCCAAATTACCCAGGAGCAGACCATTGCTGGACTGACCACTGTGTGGTGAGGTCAGTCATGTCCATCAGGATAGCACCAGAACACAGAAAGCAATTCAAATCACACAGACAGCAATACAACATTCAAAAACTTCAATCCTCAAGTCACCAAGAGAACTTCAAAGCACACCTTAGTGAAAAACTGACCACACGCATACCTGGAAATGATAACACAAGCGTCAAAGAAGACTGGGAAGTCCTAAAATAGACCATCTATGAGGAATCCATCAGCCTTGCTATCCGCTGCCATCAGGACTGGTTAGATGACAAGAACACTGAGATTACAGCCCTCCTGGACCAGAACAGGAAAGCTTTATGCGACTGGCAGAACCATCCATTATCCAGTCAGAAGCAGAGCTCTTTCCATCAGCTTAAAGCGGAGGTTCAAAAGAGGATCTGAGAAATCAAAAACAAATGGTGGGAGGACAAAGCAAAATAAATCCAAGCATTTACTGACAGATATGATATGCAGATTTTTTTCTGAGACAAAGACCTTGTACGGATGAAGCGCATGTGGCCTCACACTGCTGAGATCTGAAGAGGCTAGCATGCTTCTTAAAGGCAACGAATGCATCAAAGAGCACTGGAAGGAATATTTCCAAAAGCTTCCAAATCAAGATTCAACTGTGACTGATAACACCATTGACTCCATCTCTCCATACCCAAATTGGGAAGCTCTTGCCAAACCACCAACACCTGAGGAGGTCTGCAAAGCAGTTAAGCAAATGAAGAACAAAGCTCCAGGTCCTGATGGCATACCAGCTGAAGTACTGAAAGTACTTCATTTGCTGATCCTCAAAATCTGGCGCACCGAAGAAATCCCTGCCAACTTACGTAATGCTAACATCGTCATCATTTTCAAAAAGGGAGACAAGGCCGACTGTGGCAACTATCGAGGCATTGCCTCTCTCTCCATCACTGGGAAGATTCTTAATAGAATCTTACTGATTCGCCTGCTCCCTCTTGCAGAGCAAGTACTTCCAGAGTCCCAGTGCGGCTTCAGACCATCACGAGGCACCACTGACATGATTTTCGCAGCCAGGCAGATCCAGGAAAGACATCAAGAACATCACCAGGAATTGTATATGGCCTTTATCGATCTGACCAAAGCCTTCAATTCTGTGTGAGGCTCTGTGGAAAATCATGTCAAAGTTTGGCTTCCCAAGCAAATTTAGCACCATTGTAAGACTCATCCATGACCAGATGACTGCCTCCATCCTGTGAAGTGGCTCTACCGCTGAGCTCTTTGCATCTGAACTGGTGTAAAACAAGATTGTGTACTGGCACCCATCCTCTTCTCCATTATCCTAGCAGCTATGAAAACGCTAATCCAAGACAGTCCACTACAGGGCACTGGCATCCAATATTGGACTGATGGCAACCTTTTTAACCACTCTCGCCTCTGTGCCAGAACTAAAGTAACATCAGAAACAATAACTGAACTCCAGTAGCTGATGATTGTGCTGTAGTTGCACACTCAAAGGAGGATCTACAAACAGCCCATAACTGTTCTCTGAAGCTTACTAAAGACTAGGGCTAACAGTAAACATTGTCAAAACAAGAGCTCTCCACCAGCCAGCTCCCAGTCAATCATCAGACCTAGCAGGGAAGTTCTACATTGATAGAGAAGAACTGGAAAATGTAGAACATTTTGCCTGTCTCGGCAACCACCTCTCAGAGAGGGCATACATAGACATTGAGATTCAGCACAGAATCCGCTTTGCCAGCCTTGCCTTTGGCAGACTGTCTCGACTGTTGTGTTCGACAACCATGACATTAGAACACACACTAGACTTTTAGAGTAGCAGCTGTGTTAGTCTGTATCCGCAAAAAGAACAGGAGTACTTGTGGCACCTTAGAGACTAACGAATTCATTTGAGCATAAGCTTTCGTGGGCTACAGCCCACTTCATCGGATGCATGTAGTGGAAAATACAGTAGGAAGATATATATACAGAGACACACACACATACACAGATACACACAGAACATGAAACAATGGGTTTACCATACACACTATAAGGAGAGTGATCAGTTAAGGTGAACTATTATCAGCAGGAGAGAAAAAGAACTGTTTGTAGTGGTAATGAAAATGGCCCATTTCCAGCAATTGACAAGGAGATGTGAGGAACTATAGCGGGGGAGGAGGGAATAAGCATGGAGGTAATATTTCTTCTTCTTCGAGTGATTGTTCATGTCCATTCCAAGCAGGTTTGTGCATGTCACGTGCACGCCAGCCGGAAGACTTTCCCCTAGCAGTGTCCGTAGGGTCGGCCGTGGCGCCTCCATGGCGCCCTATATAGGGGCCCATTCACTCCCAGTCTTTATTCAAGCCTAATTTAATGGTGTCCAATATGCAAATTAATTCCAATTCAGCAGTCTCTCATTGGAGTCTGTTTTTGAAGTTTTTTTGTTGTAATATTGTGACTTTTAGGTCTGTAATCGAGTGGCCAGGGAGATTGAAGTGTTCTCCAACTGGTTTCAGTTTATAAACCAGTAGTAATCTCAACCCTATGGGTGAAAGACTTGGGTGACTTACAGAAAACACCTGAAAAACCTGGAACACAAGCACTTTCTCCGGAAAAAATCTTCAACATAAAGTGGGAGAGCGACCTCACTAACATCAGTGTCCTTACAGAGGCCAACACCTTCAGTATTGAGGCCTTGATTATGCAGCACCAGTGAGGTGGAGTGGACACTGTGTGTGCGCATGCCTGATGCATGCCTACCAAAGCAACTGCTGTACGCCCAACTCACCAAGGAGAAAGGAAACTGGGAGGCCAAACGAAATGCTTCAAAGACATCCTCAAATAAACATCAAGAGAGGTGGCATCAATACCACGCACTGGGAGACAGTAGCCTAGGACAGGCTCTCTGGCGAACACTTGTCAGAGAAGGAACAATCACTTTTGAGGAAAATCTCCTTGCCGTGGTCGCAGAAAAATGCCAGAAAAGAAAGGACAGATGATTGCTATAACAATCTTGGCCCATCTCTGCCTTCCAACATAACCTGAAACTTCTGCCAATGAGTTTGTGGCTCAGTGATTGGACTCCTTAATGACCAAAGGACCCATAAAAATAAAACTTGTGGAAGAGATCATCTTTGACGAGGGATCGCAGACGATGACAAAACACTTGACAACAGTTAGGCTCTGGTCTCCGCACACCAGCAGCCTATCATGATGATCAATATTGTCTCGTTGTTTCTGTATCCATCTGTTGTTTCTTGTCTTATACTTGTATTTCAAGTTGCTTAGGGAGATTGTTCTGTATTTGAACAGCAACTAGTACAATGTGTCCTGGTCCACAACTAGAACACCTAATTTCCCTGGTAATCAGTTGAAGTGACTGGTAAGTCAAACAGTTGACAGCTGGCTGCTGGAGATGTTGCTGTTTGAGACACACACAGTAAAGTTAATGAGAAGGAAGGTGGGTGGCTTCTGGGATGACCAAACACCACAGGAAAAATGGGACAAAAGAGTATCATCCTGGACACCCAGACTGTCCCTCCACAATAATCCCCACCAACATGAGTATCTAGTATCCCAAGGCACCTTATTCCAAGATGATTGCTAAATCATAATCTATTCTTCTACCCCCTTGGCTTTTTGATGGAAAAAAGGCAGAAGTGCACTTGGTCTACTTTCAATCAAACACCATCCATACGGAATTTCAACTTCAACTGATAATATAAAATACTGATTGATAAATAGGAAAAAAAGACTATTTACTCAAACATGAACATTGAAATATAATTTAAATACATTATTTATCTTACTACAATATAGATATTGTTTAAGCACTGTATGAAAGTATACAATTATATTCTCTTAAAAATGCTGAAAAGACTTCTAATCTCAAATGAGCCACTGCCGCAGGTAGCTAGAAACTGGAACATTCCATAGCCTGTGGGGACTACATTTAACAAAACATGTCTTAATCCTCGGTGTTTCAGTCTGCAGAAGATTGATTAGGATAAAACTAAAAAGACATTAAGCTAGAAAATAAAGTCTGCATATATCACAGCCATGTACCAAAAACCCGTAGTTAAGAAGGGAAGTCTATAGTGTTCTATCACTTTCCAGATCATCTTTCTTACTCCACAGTTTTATTTCAAAGTTAACACTAATATAGTTAGCAAACATTTTGCACAATGCACTCACTATATGCAGGAATGAACGAAGTTAATAGCATGCTGTAAATATTAACGCATAAGATTTCAAGAGCCTTGAATACTCAGTTTACTCAATTATTTTAAAGAAGTCATTTTAGCCTAGATCATCAAAAGGTAGACCGACACCTAAATACCTCTGAAGATCTGGGGCTCTGCCACAATGGCTAGTGAAAATGAAAGTGAAATCATCTTTAGAAATGTTGTCCATGTACATAGAGCAGATTGCAATTGTATTACACACTGTCGATACCTTACTGCAATATAGTCAGTCATCAGTCCTTATTTTGAATTTGTAACCGATAGGGAATTGCTTTACTTCACTCTTTGGGAGCTCCTAGGAATGACTCCTTCAAGACATTTTCATGTAACCATTATTAAGAAATATACCTAGTTCCTTATATCAGAGCTCTAGTGAGATTTTGGGGAATAAGTGGAGAGTGAGAGTTACAAACTTCTCTCTGAGAGCTATACTGTGCCTAAGCACAGTCCTGTATAGGGGGCACATGTATCCACGTATAGGGGGCACACGTACACAGAGCTCATTGTGCATGGAGAAGGAGAAGCCCAAGGAACTCCTTTCCAGCTCTTACCTTCCTCCTTGAGAGGTGTGGGACAGTAATCTGCTACTGCTCCTCCCCAGTAGATTACTTTCCCTCAGGCATTTTTATCACTTGTGTTTTCCAGTATGGTGGAGGGGCAGAATCGAGGCTCTGCCCACTCCCCACCCACCTAAGCAGGCAGAAAAGTAGCAGCCCCATGCTGACTGCTCCCCACCATGCTTGAAGTGGTAATGCACAGAGGCCACAGGAAAGTTTGGCGAAGTCTGATACCCCTGCATGACTACATAAGGCTGGCCCTAATTATGCACTGCCAATAGAAAATGGAAGGTTCTGCTCTCCCTGAGTGGCTGCTGCCAGCCTACTTCCTTTTTCCTTTATGCAGATAATTTTAACTGCTTAGTGTTCTTTTGATCTCAATCTCTGGCCCTTCTGGCAACAAGCAAGTAGGCTAACTCACCGATTGTTTCTCTTAAGGACCCTGCATATTCTCCCTGTACATATCTGTCATTGTTTCATTTCCTATTTGCTCCTCTCTAACAGCCTCTTTTGATTTAACTCCCTGCAGTCAGCCAGAATAATATCAAGCAGGTAAACTGAGTACATATAAAATGCATACAAAATAATACAGCTATCTCCCTGGTTCTCCAACATCCAAGGATCGCATTAGTCCTCTTTGCTACAGCATCACACTGGGAGGTCACGTTAAGTGCTTGTCCATTATGACCCCTTATCTTTTTGAGAGTCTCTGCTTTCCAGGATATAGTCCCACATTCTATAGGCATGGCATAAATGCTTTGTTCCTTTGGTTCTACATTTTGCTCTATTAAAACAAATTTTGTTTGAATGGGCCCAGCTTACCAAGTGAGCCAGATTGCTCTGAGTGACTGCTCTATTCCCATCATTATTTACCACTCTGCCAATCTTTAGGTCATCTGCAAGATATATCATCAATGATTTCTATGTACTTCCGGATCATTGATGAACATATTCAATAGTGTTGGACCTACTACTAATCCCTGGAGAACCCCAGAAAAAAACAATCCCATTCAAAGATGATTCTTCATTGACAACTACTTTTTTAGATCTGTCAGGCAGTTTTTGATCCATTTAAGATGTGCTTTACTGATATTGTATAGTGCTATTTTTGAAATTAAAATGCCATAAGGTATTAAGTCAAATGCCTTACAAAAATCTAAGTACCGTATTTTCCGGCGTATAAGACGACTGGGCGTATAAGACGACCCCCAACTTTTCCAGTTAAAATATAGAGTTTGGGATATACTCGCCGTATAAGACTACCCCTCTTCCAATGCACACCAAATAAAAATTAAAAAAACATCAGATTTGATTTCAATATGGTAATTTTAATTCAAATGCTTATGACATGCAGGTACTTAGCAGGAAAACTGTCACTTATAAACATAAGGCTGTTTGTCATCAAACATGTAAACATAAAACAGTGCAAGTGGATTAAACTTTTCCTAATTCACTCTAAAGCTGAAAGGAAGGATAAGACAATAAACCCATGGGAGCTGCCATGCTGTTTGTTTTCTAAGCTGTCAACCAAACTGGAACTGATGATGACAGGAGGAAGATAACAAACAATACAGAGAGAGCAAGTGCCGGGCAAGTCCCTGGCGAGTTAGCAACGCCCATCATAACTGCAAGCTATGGTATTTTTACAGGTTTTGCTGGCATGACAGTTTCCCTTTAAAAGCCTTCAAAATCCTCCTGTTCGTCATCTGATATCATAAGTACATCAATGACATCTTGTGATACATTTGTAAGGCAGTCATCGTATGGATCGAATTCCGTATCAGATGGTGTGGTCTCAGCTTCAGCTTCCTCTTCATCTTGCCACAAGTAGTCGTCCTCCATACCATCTAATGAATTTGATATGCCACACTTCTTGAAAGACTTGATTACTGTTTCTGCATCAATATCATTCCAGGCTTTTATGACAAACTTGCACAAAACATCCAACTGTGGAGCACGCATGTTTCCTCCTTTTGTGAATGACTTTTCGCCGCTAACCATCCATTCATTCCACTGTTCTCGAATGCGATCTTTAAATGGCTTGTTTAGGCACACATCCAGTGGCTGTACCAACGATGTCAATCCTGCAGGAATAACTGCCACATCTGTGTTTAGTCTTGCAAGCCTTTGCTTGGTGCTGGGAGTTAAATGAGCCCTGAACATATCCCACACCAGTAGACTACATTTTTGAGTAAGTCCACCTGGTCGCCTGCTCCATACATTATCAAGCCATAGCTTTACCCCTTCTTCATCCATCCAGCCTTTTTCATTCACATGTACAAAACAACCAACAGGGAACTTGAGTTTCGGCATTGTTTTTCTTTTAAAAATAATCATTGGTCTCAGTTTGGCGCCATCAGCTGTGCATCCTAGTACCACTGTAAAACTGGACTTCTCATGTCCTGTTGTTTTAATTAAAATTGTTTTTTCACCTTTTTGATGGACAGTTTTATTTCCAACCATATCAAAATTAATTGGAGTTTCATCCATATTTCCAATACTACTTAACGCATAGCCATGTTTAGTGCGCTGTTGTATTACGTATCGATGGAAACTATTTACTTTGCTATCAAGATCTGCAGGTAATTTTTGGGCAATTTTCGTCTTTTGCCTCAGTACCATATTATGCCTTCCCATGAATCTAGTACACCAGGGATACAGTGGCCTTAAATCTGTTGCTGTGATCTGGGTTAGATTTGGCCCACTGAAGTGCAAACAAACGTATTTTATTTCGTGTCACTACATAACCGTTTTGGCGATGCTCATTCACCATGTCTGCTACATGTTTTTCGAGTTCTGGTCAATGTGGGGTGCCTCTTCTTAATGCACACTTACCCCTTGGCATACTCTTTAATGCTTTTTCATTTGCTTTCCAGTCCCGAACCATCTTTTCTGTTACTCCATATTGTCTTGCAGCAGCGCAGTTATTATGTTCCATGGCAAAGTTTACAACTTTAAGTTTGAAACTGGCTTCATATTTCTTTCTTCTTGCTGGTGGAGCCATGATGGGGTTTTGACTGTTGGAAATTTGTATACTGTACTGTATGTACTGGTGCTATACTGTATGAACAGGTACAGATACTGGTGCTGTACTGTATGTGGTACCCAGTATACAACAGCGATGTACCTTACCGGCGATTGGCTGGTTGTTGTATACAAAGCCTGCTTGGATTGGTCAGCTCTCCCTGCCTGCCCAGCCCTCCCTGTCTCCAAGACTATCAGAGCGGTAGCGCAAACACGCCTCTTTCACCCGTCTGGCCCGCCCTTGTATCCTATTACCTCCTTCTCTGCCTCTCAGATCTCGCACATGCGTGCCTGTGCCGCTTCACTGCAGTCCTCAGGAGCGAGATCTGAGAGGCAGAGAAGGAGGTAATAGGATACAAGGGCGGGCCAGACGGGTGAAAGAGGCGTGTTTGTGCTACCGCGTGTTTTTCTGGGCACAGCGCCGCTCTCTCTCTTTTTTCCATACCCCGGGCGTCCCGGACGCCTGCAGCTTGCTCCGCCCTTGCTGCTTTCATACGGTCGCCGCATACGGCGGGGATGCGGCCGCGGCCG
Organism: Chrysemys picta bellii; assembly: GCF_011386835.1. Lineage (NCBI taxonomy): Eukaryota > Metazoa > Chordata > Testudines > Emydidae > Chrysemys > Chrysemys picta. The sequence goes on from NC_088795.1 coordinate 41,412,857, forward strand.
TTTTTGAGCTCCCCCCACCGTATGCGGTGACCGCAGATTCTCCAGTCCGGCTTGGAAGTTTCAGCACCCGCCCTATAAGACGACACCCGGCGTATAAGACGACCCCCGACTTTTGAGAAGATTTTCCTGGGTTACAAGGTAGTCTTATACGCCAGAAAATACAGTATATTACATCTATGCAGTTAACTTTATCAACCAAATCTGAAATATCAAAAAATGAAATGAGGTTTGTTTGATAAGTCCCATTTTCCATATAAACATATTGACTGTTGTTAATTATAGTCTCATTCTTTAGCTCTTTATTAATTGAATCTTGTATCAGTTTTCCATTATTTTGCTCAGGATTAATGCTGGGCTAACTAATTCATACTTAAATTACCCAGGTCACCTTGCCTGGCTTTTCTGAATATTAGCATACATTAGCACTCTTCCAATCTTCTGGAATTTCCCGGGTATACCCAGATTGATTAAAAATTAACATCAGGAAGCCAGACATCTCAGCCACCTCTTTTAGGACTCTTGGGTACAAGTCATATGGGCCTCCTAATTTTAAAATGTCTAGCCTAGTAAATGCTAACATATTCCTGAGGCCTGGTCTACACTAGGAGGTTATGTCGAATTTAGCAGCGTTAAATCGAATTAACCCTGCACCCGTCCACACAACGAACCTATTTAGTTCGACATAGAGGTCTCTTAAATTCGATTTCTGTACTCCTCCCCAACGAGGGGAGTAGCGCTAAATTCGACATGGCCATGTCGAATTAGGGTAGGTGTGGATGGAAATCGACGCTAATAGCTCCAGGAGCTATCCCACAGTGCACCACTCTGTTGACGCTCTGGACAGCAGTCCGAGCTCGGATGCTTTGACCAGCCACACAGGAAAAGCCCCGGGAAAATTTGAATTCCTTTTCCTGTCTGGGCAGTTTGAATCTCATTTCCTGTTTGGACATCGTGGCGAGCTCAGCAGCACTGGCAACGATGCAGAGTTCTCCAGCAGAGGTGACCATGCAATCTCAGAATAGAAAGAGGGCCCCAGCATGGACCGATCGGGAAGTCTTGGATCTGATCACTGTGTGGGCGATGAGACCGTGCTTTCAGAGCTGCGATCGAAAAGACGGAATGCAAAAATCTACAAGAAGATCTCAAAAGCCATGACAGAGAGAGGATACAGCCGGGATGCAATTCAGTGCCGTGTGAAAATCAAGGAGCTGAGACAAGCGTACCAGAAGACCAAAGAGTCAAACGGACGCTCCGGATCCCAGCCCCAGACAAGCCATTTCTACGAGGCACTGCATTCCATTCGAGGTGCAGCTGCCACCACTACCCCACCACTGACCGTGGACTCTGAGGATGGGATATTGTCGACAGCCGCTTCCTCGGAGATGTTAGCGGATGGGGAAGATGAGGAAGGTGAGGAGGAGGACGAGGCAGTCGACAGTGCTTACAACGCTGATTTCCCAGACAGCCAGAATCTCTTCATCACCCTCATAGAGATCCCCTACCAATCGTCCCCAGGCGTTAACCCTGACCCTGAACCAGGGGAAGGATCAGTCGATAAGTGTTTTAAACATGTAAACGTTTATTTTAAACAGAACAGGAATATTATCAATGGGTTTTTCATGATTTGTTTGCCCTAGGCTCTTATCGTTTTAGTCCTTGGCAGTGCAACTACTGCAAAAGAATCTAGCAATGTCCAGTTTATCATGATTATTTTGCCCTAGGCGCTCTACTTTTTAGTCCTTGCCAGTGCAGCTACTGGAAAAGAAGGTCTATATGTCCGGGGATAGAGCAGAAATCCTCATGGGACATCTCCACGAAGCTCTCCTGGAGATAATTGGAAAGCCTTTGCATGAGGTTCCTGGGGAGAGCGGCCTTATTGTGTCCTCCATAGAGGAAACTTTTCCTCGCCAGGTTATCATCAAGTACTCTGGGATCATTGCCTTGCAGAGCATGGAGGCATACGGCCCTGGTTTTTGCTGGCTTTCACGCAGCATGCGTTCTTTCTCGGTCTCCGAAATTCTCAGCAGAGTGATGTCGCTCATGGTGACCTGCTTAGAATTAGGGGAATGTTACTATTGGGACTGCTTGCCTGTTCCTTTACAGAACTCTCACCGGCGGTTTACAGCCACACAGTGGAGGCGGGAGAGGGGCAGCATACAGGGATCTTTCCCGGGGACAGCCGCGAGGGGGTGGGAAAGGGGCAGAGTTCATGCTTGCCGGATTGCCGGCAGCAGGAACTGTCCAATGATAGGAGCATTGCTTTGAACGTGAAAGGAGGGCAGAGCTATAATTTAAGTTTTAAGCAGCCAAAAGTCTATGGCTTACCATGTCAGCATGCTACCCGAATTCCGCTGTCCTGCCCCGGTTGTCTGATCTCTACTGCAAGACCCCAGGCACTGAATGCGAAGGCCGAAAATTCGACCTTGTCCTGAGTGCGCATGTGATAGGTGCTGTGCATGGTCTTGTTCACAGAGAAAGACTATGTTAATTGTTCACAAAAAGTTATCTTTGTGAGGAATTCACTCCCTTTTTCCCATCCCACAGCTGCGAATGTCTCCCGACCTACCATGCCATCCCCCTCGCAGAGGCTGGCGCAGATTAGGCAGAGAAAGAAAAGGACACGGGACGACATGTTCTCAGAACTTATGGGCTGCTCCCGAGCCGAGTCGGCACAGCAGACCCAGTGGAGGGAGAACATGTCTCAATACCAGCGAGCACACAGCGAACGGGAGGAGAGGTGGTGGCAGGAAGACCAGCAGGTGACTCAAACGCTGCTTGGACTAATGAGGGAGCAAACGGACACGCTCCGGCGCCTTGTGGATGTTCTGCAGGACCGGAGGCAGGAGGACAAAGCCCCGCTGCAGTGTCTCTCTAACTGCCATCCCCCGCCACAAAGTCCCATACCCCCCTCACCCAAAGTTCCAAGAAGGAGGGGCGGCAGGGGCCGTGAAAACTGTCACTCCACCCCTGCAGACTGCTCAAGTACCAGAAGGCTCTCATTCCCAAAAATTTGACAAGACCTTTCCTTCCCGCTTCACCCAAGCCCCCATCCCAGTTTCATCACCTAACTGTGTAGTTGTTAATAAAAGATACATTTATGTTAATTACTGTATCCATCATGTTCTTTTAGGGGAGACTGTGTTTGAAGGGGGAGAAGGGGGTTGGTAATTGGAGAGGACAGTCACCTTTACCAGGATACAGACACGGGGACAGGTTCAGCAGAAGGTCACACACACACATTGCAGTCACTAGGCACCCTGGTCAGTCTGGGAGGTGTTTTTCATGTTCTGTGTGGGGGTGCATGTGACTTTGTGGCGGGGGAGGGCGGATAGAGATCTTATGCAGCGGTCCTTGTCCTGGATCACAGAGCCACGCAGCAGGGGATCTGTAACCGTCCTCCCCCGCCACAAAGTCACATAGCCCCGAAAAGGAGGGGTGACAGGCTCCGTTGAAACAACCAGTCCACCACTGCGGACCACTCTATTAGCAGAAGCCTGTCATTCCTCGAGTTTAGAAGCGTTCTTTCCATCAGTACGCCCGCTACCCACCACAGTCTGCGTCCCACTTTCAACACTTTACTACGAAATGCGTAATAAAGAAAACGGTGTTCATTAACAAAATTCCATGTCTTTTATTTTTAAACGTGTGTTGGAAGGGGGGGACGGGGTGAATGGAGTATGTAGCTGGAGAGGATAGTCAACAGTAAGTGGGTAAAGAAACGGGGGCAGGTTCAGCTTCTCTTTAAACAAACTTAATAGTCACAGGTTACCCTGCTCACTGAGGAACCTAGCTTTCAAAGCCTCCCGGATGCACAACGCGCCCCGCTGGGCTCTTCTAATCGCACGGCTGGCTGGCTGGGCGTAATCAGCAGCCAGGCTATTCGCCTCAACCTCCCACCCTGCCATAAAGGTCTCCCCCTTGCTCTCACTCAGATTGTGGAGCACACAGCAAGCTGCAATACCAATGGGGATATTGGTTTCGCTGAGATCAGAGCGATTCAGTAAGCTTCTCCATCTCCCCTTGAGACGTCCAAAAGCACACTCCACCACCATTCTGCACTTGCTCAGCCGGTAGTTGAAGAGTTCTTTTGCACTATCCAGGGTGCCTGTATAAGGCTTCATGAGCCAGGGCATTAGCGGGTAGGCTGGGTCCCCAAGGATCACTATAGGCATCTCCAGATCCCCAACAGTTATTTTGTGGTCCGGGAAGTAAATACCTTCCTGCAGCCATCTAAACAGACCAGAGTTCCTGAAAACACGAGCGTCATGAACCTTGCCCGGCCATCCTACGTTGATGTTGGTAAAACGTCCCCTATGGTCCACCAGTGCTTGCAGCACCATTGAAAAGTAGCCCTTTCGGTTAATGTACTGGCTGGCCTGGTGGTCCGCTCCCAGGATAGGGATGTGAGTTCCATCTATAGCCCCACCGCAGTTTGGGAATCCCATCGCAGCGAAGCCATCTATGATGACCTGGATGTTTCCAAGGGTCACTACCTTTGACAGCAGTAGCTCAATGATTGCGTTGGCTACTTGCATCACAGCAACCCCCACAGTAGATTTCCCGACGCCAAAATGATTCGCGACTGACCGGTAGCTGTCTGGCGTTGCAAGCTTCCAGAGGGCTCTGGCCACTCGCTTCTGGACAGTCAGGGCTGCTCGCATCCAGGTGTCCTTGCGCTTCAGGGCAGGGGACAGCAACTCACAAAGTTCCAGGAAAGTTCCCTTCCGCATATGAAAGTTTCGCAGCAACTGTGATTCATCCCAGACCTGCAGCACTATGCGGTCCCACCAGTCCGTGCTTGTTTCCCGGGCCCAGAATCGCCATTCCACAGCATCAACAGGACCCATTGTGACCATGATGTTCACTGCGCGGGGTCCCGTGCTTTGCGAGAGATCTGTGCCACTCTCAGACTTCATGTCCTCACCGCGCTGCCGTAGCCTCCTCTCCCGATTTCTCAGTATCTGCCTCTGGAAAAGGTGGATGATAAGCTGCGAGGTGTTGACAACAGCCATAACTGCAGCGATGGTCGCAGCAGGCTCCATGCTCGCAGTGTTGTGGTGTCCGCACTGTCACTCACCAGAAAAGTGTGTGAACTGATTGCCCGCCGGCGCTTTCAGGGAGGGAGGGAGGGAGTGACGGTTGGATGACGACAGTTACCCAAAACCACCCTCGACACATTTTTTTCCCCAGCAGGCACTGGGGGCTCGACCCAGAATTCCAATGGGCAGCGGGGACTGCGGGATAGCTACCCACAGTGCACCGCTTCCAATGTCGACACTTGCCCCGTTAGTGTGGACTCACAAAGTCGAATTACTGTCCTTAGTGTGGATGCACACGTTCGACTTTGTAATATCGATTCCACATATTCGATTTAAGTACAATCGAAATACTCTCGTAGTGTAGACATACCCTGAGTTACTAATGGATACAAGAGTAGTTCATCATCCACATGAGAGAGGAGTACATCATCTTCCTTCTTTCCAAATACAGAACTGACATATTATTGAACAATTCTGCCTTTTGTCCATCATTTTTAACAATTTTGCCATCTCCTTCTAGTAATGGCCATTTACCATTGTTAGGATTTCTTTTATTCCTGATATACTTAGTTATATCCACAGCCTTTGGAAGAAGTGGGAAGGTTACATTAATTTTACTCAAATCAAAACATTACAGAAATAGGACCTGCAACTAAATGAAAATGTATCAAGAATACCATTTGAAGCGGAATGAAAGATGGTTCTTGCTTTGGTTTGTGAATAAAAAGTTGTCTGTTAGGCAACAGATCAGCAATCCTGTTAATAATGTTATATTCAATCATTTCTTACCAGTGTGAACATTTTCCTTGTGCTTTTTCAGAGCATCCTTACTCTTGAACCTCTTCCCGCAGCTATCAGCCTTGCATATGAATCTAGCATCCCCTCTGCATGCCTCTTTGTGCTGCTCATAACTATATTGGATAACCAGCAAAGGAAAAATAATACATGAAGACATAGCTAGAGAACACAGACTCACAGCAAGCACTCTGAGCTTAACACATGCCACACAGCAGAGTTCCAAGGCCACCTCATGCATTACTTACAGCTGGTAGGAATGAAAGTATTTCACTTCTTTCACTGTTAGGATTCACATAAACTAATAAGCTTGAAAGCAAACATGCAAAGGGAGGCCAGCAATGATATGACAGCAGTCCAGTAACTCAGACACAAAACCTCGACTCTGAGCTGAAGGACGTATTGCAAACAGAACACTGAAAACTTCTCCAAGCGTCTCCTGGATTGACATTCTCTGTGCACTGAAGGACGCTAGGGGAAAAGATAAAACAAAATATAAGGCAAATATTCTCTAAACAACGTTTTGACTGTAACAGTTAGAGAAGATAGGCCCAATCTTACACACGAGTAACTTTACAAACTTTGAGTTCAGTGGGACTTCTCACATGCATAAATATGAGAGACAAGGTGGATGAGGTAATATCTTTTACTGCACCAACCTCTGTTAGTGAGAGACACAAGCTTTCAAGCTTACATGGAGCTCTTACTCAGATCTGAGAAACATACTCAGTGTCACAGCTAAATACAAGGTGAGCAGATTGTTTAGCATAAGTAGTTAATTCATATTTCAAGGGACCGTTCAAGGTGAAGTGGCCCATTTTCACCCCTCCAATCAAAGGAGGGAAAGAAAGGTGTTGTGAAAGCAGCTTGGGAGTGTGAGAGTATAGGGGCTGTTATTACGTTAACTGTTGTAGACTGTTGTAATGAGCCATAAATCTAGTGCCTCTATTCAGTCCATTACTTTTAGTGATTAGCGAAGTTATGAATTTAAGTTTTGAGGCTAATCTTTGGAGGTTCTACTTCATATTTAGCTATGACATTCTGATTACCTTTCCCAGACCTTAAGAAGAGTTCTGTGTAAACTTGAAAGCTTGTCTTTCTCATCAACAGAAGTTGGTCCAATAAAAGATATTACCCATCCATCTTGCCTCTCTAATATCCTGGGACTGACATGGCTAAAGTTTGGGGCCATGGTATAAAATGGAAAGCTATTCTCAATTACCAATGCACTTGTCTTTTTCTCCCCAAGTGCTGTTTATGTAGATATATAAATAAATAAATAAAAATCTGATTCCACAATTGTCAGCTGAATCAATGGGAAGAAATGGGAAGAGCTAGAAGTATGGTTGAGAGCTTGTTTCATACAGAAAAAATGTTCAATCAGGTTCAATCATCACTGGGATTCACAGTCTGTTACCAACCCATTTTTAAGTTCTCAGCCATTTTCGGCTTTTTTTACCCTTTGCAAATTACACCAAGACGACAGCAAAGGCTTTCACCTAGTTTTTAATAAATTTAACTAGTCACCTAGCACAAATCAAATGCCAAATTATAGATTAGAAGGACGAAAGTTTATTTTTGCTTGAAAACATTTTGTTCCCTCTACAAAATACTACTCCAGAAAAATCACATTATTCAGAAAAGCACACAGAGCATTTGCTTATAAGTAAGAGATAATCATTTAAGAGATTAATATGATGTTATCTACATGAAAACAACAGATTGCTTCATTAAAGAAACTGTTTAATGCGGCTATGTAATATTATTTTACTCTTTTTCCAATATGAAACAGTTAGATTAAATGGGGTACCCTCTAACTAAATCTACAGTAAAAAAAAAGGTGCATCCATTTAATCCACAATTTGATTTACTTACATGCATTGTGTATTAGAAGAAAAACACAGGATAATAATCAATTAGATTAGGAAAGTTTTCATGTAAAGTATGTTGTACATGACTTTAAAGGCTAAATATACACAATAATGGACAGAACTGAAAGTGATTTGCTTTTAAATCTTGCCTCTTTTTCATGTTTCAATTTATATTTTGTTCTGCCCACAAAGGTTCAATTAAATCAACATGAAGTGGTTTTTATTCCTCTTTCTTTGTCCTTTTACATCTTCATCTCCCTACTTCAAAGTTTTATTCTAATTCCACAATGGCACCCGTTGGAGATAGCTGAGATGCCATCTGTTTCCATGAGGCTCCTTGGTAAAATAGTCCACTGATGTAGACCAAAGTTCCAGCATTGCACAACAGCTCTGCTATGCAATACAATACATGAATTACACAGCCTTTTCCCCACAGACCAGCCTTCCTAAAGACACCAATTATTTAAACATTAATGGCACTAGTGATTCAAACTAAAGGTCTGTACGAAGTACAGCAAGTCAACATATTCAAAAATTAATGTACTGGGCAAAGTATGAAAGGCTAATTAAATTACTAAAGGCAATGAAATTTAATGCAGCCCTAGCCTCTTAAATCACAACACCATTGGAAAAGAGGCATGAAAGCTGCAGGCAACAGAAACTGTAGTTAATTATGTGACTAAGCTTACTGATTGGTTTAAAGGGTTATTTATAGAAAGCACTCTTGTGTGTACGCACTGTCTTTGTAAGGCTTGTTTAACTGGGAATTTCTTTCCACAGTTCCTGCACTTAAATTCCTTTTCCTCACTAGGTTTTTGGTGCAGCGTCTGAAGGTGTTCAGCTAGGATCTCCTGGCTGGCAAAACTGGATTCACAATTTGGACATGTGTGGTCCTCTTTGCAGCTGAGAGAATCTACAGAGTTTGGGGGGGAGCAAAAAAAATACATTAGTAGAGGTACAGTTTCTAGGCAATTATATTTCTGATTACTTTAAAAGTGAGGTCCTACTCTGAAAAGGGACTATGTAAAATGGCCTCATGGGATTCATCAAGCTCAGTGGGTCCATTGTTTCTCAAAGGATTATCCATACCAAATCCCAGGACAAGTAGGGTAAATTTTGCTAAATGCCAACACTGCAAACAAACTGGATTCCTTCCTTTTGGTGCATCATATCAATCAGTGGTCTGCAGGCCAAGTTCGGCCTTCAATTACGCCTAGGCAACCTCATTCCCTTCAGTGTGGCTGTGCAGATTACTGAAATTTGCTGATGCTCCACAATAAAGAACAGAAACCAGCACACTGTCCCTCTGCTGTGTTGCCTTTACTAACAGGAGTAAAAAGTAATATAAAGGTCGAGCACCAATTCATCAATGCTCTACACACTTTTGGCATTTGCAGCAACGTATCATTCTGCTCTAGTAACTTTACAACCATTTCGCACTCTCTTTCAATGGAGGTAAATGACTCCACAGGCGCAAGGGAGCAGAGGACAGGGCCCTCAGTTTTGCCACACAAATGAGTAAAATATGCGTATAGAGATCTTCAGTTTCTCACCCGTCAGAAGTTTTTGTTTTCTTGTTTTGATATAGTTTTTAACACACAAAAGCTACTTTAGTTCTCACGCATGTCTCATCTGTACCTTTCTCACCAGCTTGTTGTAGTTCTTTATTGCTGTTGTTACTATTATTATTGTTATTATTATTGTCTTCATCTTCTTGGTTAAGGATCACTTCCTCCTCCTCCTCCTCTGCTTCTTCCATATCACTATCAAGGTAGCCAATCAGCAGCTCTGTATCTGTTTCAATATCTTCAACAGCGAGATAGAAAATGTTTTCACCTTCCTATTGCAAAGAATAAATACAAGCAAGGAATCACCATGACAGAAAATAAAACTCTAGAGTCAGGTCCTGGATCCTACTGGCACAAAGCCAGATTAAATAGCTACTGAAGGATTCAGGTGACAGAGTCAATTCTCCAAGTGGCACCAGTTGGCAAAGCCCTTCTCAGCTTTCTCTCCTGGTGTAGGGTGTGTGGATAGAGGGTCCTATCACTTGGGTGAGGCTTGGATGCTGGAATATCCTCGGAGAATGATCTATAACCTCTGCTAAGGGATAGGTTTAAGATAAGGGTGTGTAAAGGTGATGTACCTCTGCCCTCCTCTACCATCATTCTCAGCACACCAAGAACTTTAGGGCTGGAAAGTGAAGCACTCAAAAATTAGGAAGTGCTAGAAGGAAAATAGCCTGTGCAACCCAAGCTATGCCCCTTGTGTGTGTCTATATGCATTATAATATAGCCTTCACTTACATGGTTACATAGCACTTTTTTCCACAGGACCCCAGCCTTCTTATTGAATAGGCTTTCTACTCTGATCATAAGCTTAAATTATAGAATTACAACAGACACACTCATAATACACCCTTTCACACACTAATCTTAAAGTCAAATCCTCAGCTGGTGTAAATTATTGTTGCTATGCTGATTCATACTAACTGAAGTTCTAGGCCAAATACTGTACCTGGTTTAAAAAAAAAAAAATGCCCCAAAATCATCTCCAGAAGCATCTGGAATGAACAGTAAGCTGCCAAATAGATACATGAGCTAACTACTCTGTGTCTCACAATGTTTACTTAACCAAAGCTTTTATATATATATATATATATATATATATATATATATATATATATATATAAAGCCATTTAACAAAAGCAGCTGTCTCCTCATAAGCTGATCTACTAGGCTGCCTTTTCTGCTGTACATAAGCCAAGTGCTTTGGGTGCTACCCAAGGCAACTAAAGGAGAATCATGTTTACCTAATGAAGACTTCCAAGTGCTGTCATAAATCTTAATTCTTATCTGATTAACATCCAGTAAAGTTAATAGAACCTTCTTTACAGTATATCTAGATTGTAGCAAGCTTCATAACACAAGCACAAGATAATGATTTTTAATTTAAACTGTCAACAGGAATATAGTATTTCTAATACTTCAGAAGGTCTGTAATATATTAAAAAAGTAATTTTCATACAACAGTGAAAACTATTTAATTCAATAAACTAGATGGAAGCAGCAGTCTTCAAGGACCATTTTTTGTATCAGTGAGGGCATTTGAAAAGAAATCTAATTACACATTTTGTTTTCAAGATCTGTATTTCAAAGTGCAATCTAGATAGCTATCCATTTACCATCCTAACTCTTGCCTACATCTAAGCGGTACTGGTTTTTATATAACACTGTCATGTGCTTCAGAGAACTTTAATTTACTACAATGTAAGTTAAAAAAAATTATCTTCTGTAACTTTGATTTGAAGTAATGTAAAAAGGGCTCTCTCCACTCATTGTCAGCAAAGACAGGATGCAAACACTGGCAGGTGCTATCTTTATATCATTGTCCAGCACAGCCCAACTCATTCTAAAAGAAAGGCAATGTTATACATGTAGGTGAAATGTACCTGCTGTTTCTTATAGGGGAAAGTATACCACTGGAAAACAAAAAACAAAACAAAACAAAGAAACACCCACAAAGTAAAATATACGATTTGCTCACACACAAGCATTTAATACACTCATATGAGGATCTGGTATTATGCCTTTAAAGATTGTATTCCCAATGAAGTTGTACTAAACATACAAATACCGTGGACTACAAGACATATTTTAAACTTCACCACTCAATTGCAGTAACTTCCTCCATCCTTTGCCTGTTGACTGTTTAGATTAAAATTCTTCAGGGCAGGGGCTCTGGAGCAGATTTTTTAAGATTTTAAGCATCTAGTGATGCAAATAGGTGGCAAATGGGAAACTCAAAAGCACCCAGATGCCTAACTCCCATTGAAATCAACCATTAGGCAGCTAGGTGGTTTTGAAAATCCTACTAGACATCTGCATCTTTAGTCTCCTAAATACCTTTGAAATTTTGGCCTTTTGTCTTCTTATCGATCTCTACAACAACTAGCACTCTATGTGCTAGACAAATAATAATTAGTACAAGTAACAATACATATTATGGGGACTTATTCTGCAACTGCTCCACATACAGAATTTCCAAGGAAGTCAAGGGTATAGTAGGAAGAGAGCCTGAAACAAGTCGTTGTAGCAAAGGGCTGCCCTGGTATGAGGCAGGACCTGCTCAGAGAATCTGGCAAGAACAGGGCTGATATTGCAGAAATACACATTCCTAAAAAGTGCAAGTCACAAAGTACTCACGCAAACACATCCCAATATCAAGTGGAACCAGAACATCCGGATACCAAGGATGGTACAAACACATTCCCCAAGGATAACAGGAACACACTGACCCCTCCTAACAGATAAGGTCAGGATGACAATATGTAATAAAAATGTTTTAAACAAACCAACATGTACAACAAGATAATGAGTAATAATTAGCCACGTAAGGAGGCAGTAACTATATCAGAGGGGCAGTAATAATTTGTTTGTATTGGGGTATAAAAATATATCTCAAAAAAAGTATCTTTGTCTGGCCTAGAAAAAAAAAAAAAAATTCCCGCCATGGACTAAGCTGGTCCATTGTTATGGGCATACATGTATTAGTGGTCTGGTAAAGTCTGCGGGATACTAGTACCATGCTTCATCAACAATAAACATGGCTGGGTGCCTTCGTCCTTTAACGAATCTTGTGGTCATCGGGTGGTTCGCTCAAGGTCTGCCATGCCAGCTCTCTGTGAAGGGCTGGGGCAGCACACAGGGGAAACATACACACACACAGCCAAACATCTATCAACATCTAAGGACACCGGTGACCCACGATTGTTGATCTGGTAAGTAAGCGAGCTGTCCTCTGTACACTTTAAAAATGGACAGCACTTTTGGAGCTAACACATAGTTTAAGACATTGCTATGTGACTGTCATGACGCATGGCCTCCTCTACCCAAGAGGGGAGCCATGGTACATCTGGGAAGTGTGGTCCAACCAGGAAGCCTGGCCCATAGATAAGATTGTAAGCACAAGGAACCCCAACTCCCAGCACGCACCACAATGGCATTTCTGAACCAAACTAATTCAGTTTTTGGTCCAAATATTTTGGGTTTTCATTTTTTACTCTAAATTTTCTGTGGAAATTAAAACCCATTTTCCAACTTGCTCTATACATCACCCTCTTCTCTCTCAGGTAGATTCTCTCCCATAGCATTCTAACAGGCTGGCTAACCTACACCCACTCCATGTGGAACTCTGTCCACCTCTAGTGATAGCTAGGACACCTGTAGAGGTTGATGAACTTGCTAGAGCCTTGGCTAATTAAGGTCTTTTACTCAGGCAGCAGAGGTTCATGCTTTAAGACCCAGAAGTCCCAGGCTCCATCTACACACCTGATGACCATGCAAAGTGCCATGCTTCATCTTCTCAGATACAATATTTGCCTGTAGATTTCTGGATGGCTGGTTTGAAGTCCCTCTTCTCTACCTAGCTTTGGAATCCCTCTCTTATAATTGCATCCACTCTTTAAAGTCATATCCATGTTCACATCAGGTATACCAGGAATTCCTAACATGGATTTGGTGAGATTATGCTGCTTTTTGCAGTCATATATTTCAAAGTATGTTGACCAACATTCCAATAATAAAGCAAATATTAATGTTCATGCCAGTCTCTATTTCCAGGATTTGCCAGGGGTGATCTGATCTACTTTTTCGTCCTTGAAAGAAGAAAGCATGTAATGTTCTTTTTTTAAAACAAAAACAAAAACAAACCAAAAAAAAAAAAAAAGCCACAGATGAGCCAAAGTCAAGAAGATTAGCTCTGACTTTGGGTCTAAATCCAAACTCCCCTCAAAGTTCAGGGATGTTTGGATTTGCTGTTCCAGTTTGGATTCATCTCTGATTAAAAGATTATTTTATTTAATTTAAGAAAGGCTGACTTACTAAGACATAAAAAGTGCAACACATATACGGAGTTCAAACCTAAAACATTCACTGCCACAGGAAACCATCAAAATCAACAATTTAACAAGCCTTAAAGATCTTCACGAGCTCAATCCTGCAAGATGCCGAGCATCTCCTGGAAGTGCTGAGTGCCCCAGTTCCCATTCAAGTCAATGGACATTACAGGAGCTCAGCACAATGGGGACTGGCACCTCCAGGAGATACCTAGGATCTTGCAGGATTGAGCCTTTTAGGTTGGATCCAGTCCCTACTAAAATCAATGCAAAGACTCCCACCGACATCAGAGGCAGTTATATAAAGCCTTATATGAACAGGAACCACATTTGAAGCTACAGAAGGGAAGATCAGGTCACCTTGATTCTTTGGCTGACAAAATGTGTTACAGTCTATGAAGGACTTGGCTCCGGAGAAGCAAAGACAATACACAAGACACTTGGTCTCTAATCTAGCAAAGAACTTCTACATATGCCTATCTTAAGCACAAGAGAAGTCCCATTTACTTCATTGAGATTGCTCATGTTTTTAGTTACACATATGCTTAAGCGTTCTTGTGCAACAGGGCTTTAATACCAAAGGGTAAATATTACCTTCTCCCCCCACCCCCACTCCCATTTCAAAATTACTCCTATAACTGACCAAGAGTGTCACCATTAAAAAGTCAGCATTTATCATAAAGTACCACCCAGATGGCAACAGTTTTTCCAAAGAGTTGAGAGGAAATTACTGTGGTAACTGTAGTATTGATTGCAAAAAGTTATTTTTTAATTTCTATCTTATAACACTGTACATCAGCAAACAAAACTATTAACAGCAGCTAGACTGACCGACAAATAACCACCTACAGGCTTTTGAAGGCCATAGAGTAATAAAAATTTGGGGCCTGATTCTCATTTATACCAAAGCCCCCTTTGCATCACACTGTCAGTAAAAAGAGGTCTTAAAGTCGACATAAATTAAATTGACACTCACCTTAAGACTTCTCTAATAGCCACAGTGCTGCTAAGCGGCTTTACTGTTTCTCAGACTCATACTCATCAAGTTTAACCCAAACTCCTATTGATATCAAACTACATTGATAATGCAGCTATCGTTTGAAAAGCCTGTCAGAGAAAAATAGCTACTTCACTCTTCCAAAGCTGCCCATTTTGTTTGCTCGTTTTTGTAAGTAAAAATATCTGAAAAAGCACTAAACATGCTGTGTACTCAACAACTTGATAAATGTGTATGACCTTGGAATTAAATAATTCAGTCTTTTTCCTAAAAAAATAATAATAATAATAAAGAAAGCATCAAGCAGCCATTTTAATTCTGTCCTCTGAGCATCCAGGGTGTTAACACTGTGTTCATTTTACTACTTACATTGCATAACAAGTTAATCTTGCCTTTGTAGTTATTAAGACACTAGTAGATTTCAGACTTTCACAAAACTGTCCTGTAATATGTAAATTTATTAAGCAGCTTATCAGTTTGTCCTTGCTTTCCTTGCATTCTTCCCCCCCCCACACCTCCCCCCCCCCCCCCCCGGCTTCACTCTCGCCTGTTAGGCTGAGATAGTCCAGTCACACTATATTTATTACAGTGTTGACTGATTCTCAAATACTAATCTTCCAGTATTACATTTGTTAAGTATGACTTTAAACCACTCTACTGCTTCACAGTAAATACCTCCTTTCACATTAACCTTTGCCATTTCATTATTCTAACTCATAGTTTGCTGAGTTAGTCCAGACCACCACAATGTCTGGTTGTTAATGAACAAAGCATCTGAATTTAAAGCTCTGGTTGGCTATGATTCTATTTATAAAATAGTTTTGACATTAACAACCAAGTGGCTTTTGCTGCACAGTAGTCTACAGCAGAGATCATTTCACAAAATGACAATTGGCTAACCGATAAATGTATGTGCACAGCATTAAGAATATTGAAAATACAATACTCTGCCAGACCAATTTGTTTTTAAAGAGCTCCTATAAGATATTTAATAGCAGCCCTTTGCTTTTGATCATGACAAATACAATGGACTGTTTGGATTTCACAGGTCACATGTGTGTCTCTGTTGCAATGCATGGCCTAGATTCCAGTTCACACCATCAGGTGTCACTGTTGATGACACTGATGAAGATGCCCAGATCAATGCAATCCATGAGTAATGACTCTATAGATCAGGGGTCGGCAACCTTTCAGAAGTGGTCTGCCGAGTCTTCATTTATTCTAATTTAAGGTTTCACGTGCCAGTAATACATGTTAACGTTTTTAGAAGGTCTCTTTCTATAAGTCTATAATATATAACTAAACTACTGTTGTATGTAAAGTAAATAAGGTTTTTAAAATGTTTAAGACGCTTCATTTAAAATTAAATTAAAATGCAGAGCCCCCCGGACCGGTGGCCAGGACCCGGGCAGTGAGAGTGCCACTGAAAATCAGCTTGCGTGCCACCTTCGGCATGCGTGCCATAGGTTGCCTACCCCTGCTATAGATGTATACTATCAGAGGATAAAAGTTGTAACTCAATTGTCAATTGAGATTTTTCTGTGTTGAATTTTTCCTCTTTGGGTTCAGGGTAATGGAGCAGACCACACTTCCTCTATCACAAGCTCCTTTAATGGAATAAGTGAGAAAATTCAATTCAGATTTGTAGAGTACACAGAAATTAAAATTGGTATATCCAGAAGTACACCCCAACCTTTTAGTCTGTTCCTTGTGCTCACATGCCAGTATTAGTTATTAAACAACTATTTAGAAATATTTTCTGGTTGTTGGACTCAAAGGAGTATCTAAGCATCCTATTTTATTACAGAATCCTAAACTCCAGCAATACCAGAAACAGCTTTTACCTGAGCTATCAAATCAGGTACATAGCACAACCAGCTTACTTCAAAAAATGCATCTTCAGGACGGTAAATTCCCTTTATATGCACAAAAGGAAGCACGTTGTTCAAATCTTAAAACCTAGATATCAGTGCTCTTAAGCGTGATCCTTCAACAGAATCATCTCAGGGTGAGTTGTTCTTCTGTACGTATTCCAGTCTACTCAGCGATGTGGTTCATCTTATTTGTGTGTGTGGCACATATACACACTTCATCCCCTTTTAAATCCAAGACCATGACCTGCTCTACAAACACTGAATTGACTATCAGGCTCATTCTGTCACACTTATGTTGAGTAAGGCCTTATATGATACTACTCTGCAATAATTATGGTGACAGAATCTGGTTCTGTGGTTTTTCCACAGTCTAATCAAGAAGTTCCACTTATATTCTATAAAAATTGAAAAGACAAGCTTTGCCAGTGAAGGGAGCTGCAATTTAGCATCTGTTTGGGTTTCTGGTAATTCATGTGGGAAATTTGTAATGGACTTCAAAAAAAGCTACTGTAAAGTACCCTTTGCAATCACTGTTAGGATAAGCTTATAGCAGTCATGATACCAAGAGAGCATTCTGTCCTAAGACATCTTTGTTCTCTAATTACCAGTATTCTTATATTTTATAGCTCATCGTAAGTACCAGCAACAAATATTTATTCCTAACTATATGGTTTGAAGTGATGAAAATCATTAGAGCATTTACCCACAGCACAATCTGAAAACTGAACAATGGGTTAGAAAGACAAAATTAAAATCCAGTAGTAGCTTTATAATCCCAACAAACTCCATAAGAACGCCTCCTTTTCATACAATAAAAATGTCTTGAGAGGTTAACGTTATAAGAATTTCTACGTTTCATGAGGGTAATTACAATGTGCCAGTTAGAACAAGAGGTCTGGAACCCCATCTGAATTTAAATATTCCATTTTCTCTTGTTAATTAGAAAATTAGCCCTGTACTCTATGTAATTATGATGACATATTCCACGTTATTCAATTAAACTATTACGATTAGGATTCTCTTGTGTTTGATATAGATAATCTGTATTATCAATGATTTTAATGTTTTAATTGTTTTACTGCTTTTTCAGCAATGTAACTTCAGTAATAAGTTTCAGTAATAGGAGCAGCAGCAGCTAAGTAACTGGAGTTAATGATATCAAAGTTGAATTCATTTTGCTGATATAAATTAAGAAATGTCCTATTTGCAATGATTGCAAAACATGGTCTAACAGAGTATCATTGCAGTATCTTTATGAAGGCTGCCACAGTTCATGGCAACCACACCTGTATTTCCCCTGAGTGGTTCAGCAAGGGCACCCACTCTCAGGTTTCCAATTCCCTGACCATTGCCTTTCTGACTGGAGACCCACATCTCCCCCTCTTCTGACAGGGGTGCTTCCAGGCTGCACAGTTCCCTGCCCTCACTGTGTATTTCCCAGCACAAATAGATTGCCCCAGACACCTGCTTGCTTTCTCTTTAGAGATGGATAACAATTATAGTTGCTACAAGTACCACACAGACTTCCTATGCAAGCCTACTTTATTCTTAAGCTTAAAAGCATTACAGAAAAAACATTAAAAAACAAACAAACTTCCACACATACTAACAAGCTTACCAGAATTAACCTTAACCCTAATATGAATTCTGGCAGGCTCAGTCCAACTGTACCCTAAGATCAGGGCCTCTGTGGACTGGGGCCCTGTCCATTTACTGCATCAGGAAGAAAGCCCTTAGCCAGTTTAAAAACCTGGCTACTCAACCAAAAACCTTCTTTGTCAGTGGGTCCCTGGAGAATCCAGTTTGAACAAGTAGATGTATACCTTTCCCCAGGGTGGCTTCTATGGAGATGTAACAACATGAGTGAATTTGCCTAATGACCCCCTGCTGTTTTCCTATTTACCCTCACCATGGAAATACATACAATTGTACAATAAAATACATAATTACATTTTTAGTACAATGAACTCCAAAGACTAATTCAATAAGGTTTAACTTAATTCAATAAAGTCCATTCAGGATATTGCAGGAAATTGTCAGTCTGTCACAAAGGCTATACAGGGAGATATTGTATTTAGCTTTAATAATAAATAAGGGTTCCATTACTAGAGCCATTCCACAAACAGAACTCCCATTGATCCGGTGCCTGGAGTAACTACAGAAATTGGCCCAAAATTTGCATAACAGTAAAAACATCAGACTACCAAAACATTTCCATATTAAAAGGAGTATGGGTTGGTTTTCGTGAATTACACCAAATGTCAGAGCTTTGGCATCCTATATATTAAAGAAGGCTCCAAAGCTGCAAAGACGTATGCATTGAACTTTATGCACTGAGAGTAGTCTCTCCGACTACTCACACTGTGTAAAGTTAAGCACATATATGAAGTGCAGTACTGGGGCCTTAGGGTACAACAAATCAGTAAAACATCTGGAAATTTTAGTATACCATTACAGATGATGCCCAAAGACTTATAACACAACTTGGAAATAGGAGCACCCAATTTACCTTTCATTATTTCCTATACCTCTATCATGTCCACTCTGTCTCCTCACTAACTTAAACACTCCCAATCTTTACAATATCTCCTAATATGGGAGTCTTTCCATGCCTCTAACCATTCTTGCACCCATCTTTCAGCTCCTTCTATTTCTCCCTGGTTTTGGCACAGAGAGACCAAAACGAAACCCAATATTCAAGGCGAGGCTATACAGTTTGCAAACTGTATAATATTTTCAGTATTATTTTCTATTTAGTTATTTATACAACCCAACACTTTCTTAGGGTGTTTTGTTTGTGCAGTTGGTTTAAACATTGTTGCATATTGCAGCCAGCTCAACTAAAATCTCTGCTCAGGGATGCCCCTCTTTTTCTCCTGAGTGGCTCGAGTTAATTTAGAATCCAGCAAAGGCCACATTTGTTTTCAAACTGCGGAACGTCCCCCCTAGGGGAGCACAACAAGGTTATCAAGGGGGCGCAAGGAGGGGCACGGGGCTGGCTAGGTATCTGAGTCGGGGCAGGCAACAGGTGGAGAGTGGGCAGGCAGTCTCAATAATTCGGGGGAGGGCAGGGACAAGCAGCCCCACCCTCCCCCACCCAGCCTTGCCTTATCCCAGTAGCAATCTGCTGCTCTCCCCCTCCTTCCTTCCCTGATCACTGGGGATTCCCAGCATTCTGACCCCACTGCTGTCCAGCCCTGGCCTGGACACTCAGCTGGTTGCAGCCCCATATATTTTAAATCCTCTGGAGCTTGCGGCACCAAGAGTCGCTGGGCAATGGGGAGGGAGGGCAAGATCCACAGTCCACTCCGTGCCGCACTGCCCTGGGCTCCTCTGGGGATGGATCCAGCTGGGTCCTGCTGATACCCCAGGAGTGAGCCATCTACTCCGACTCTCCGTTCCCATTATGTTGCCCATTCACCTACCTGATTTTAATAACAGTAGCTAATTTTAATGAGATTACATAGTTTCGTACGCACCTCAGGCACTTTATTCCTAAATTATTTCAGAACTCTTGTATTAAACCAGTTATACCTTGTGACTTTTTATTCAGTTCTGCAACATACAGCATTCAGGTAGACTGCTAGGCCCATACAGAGCCCCACTCTAGCCAATTGAATCCATGTGGGCACAGTACACAACTTGCACGCTATGCCAGTGGTTCTCAAACTTTAGCAACCTAAGGACCCCCATTTTGATTTTAAATTGTTTCATGGACCTCCAAGTCCCCCACTCAGTCCCAGACCCACCTCCACTCCACCCCTTCCCCCAAGGCCCTGCCCCCACCCCACCTCTTCCCACCCAGCTCCACCCTTGCCCCTCCTCTTCTCCGCCTCTTTCTGCCCCCACCCCCGAGGGCTCCTCCACCTCCCTCCCACGCCTCCTGCATGCCGCTGGTTCCCACTGGAGGCACTGGGAGGGATGGGAGGAGTTGATCAGTGGGGCCAGCAGCCCCGGACATGATTCTGCCCCTTCCCCCAAGCGTGCCGCATCCCCGCTCCTCCCCGTCACTCCTAGCACCTCCTGCACGCCGGGGAACTGTTCCCCGGCATGCAGGAGGTGCTGGGAGGGAGGGGGAAGAAGGGAGGGAGGAAAGGAGTTGATTAGCAGGGCTTGTAGACCCCTGGAATATCCTCGTGGACCCCCAGGGGTCCACAGACCCAGTTTGAGAAACGCTGCGCTACACAATATATTTAAGTTGCACCTCCCTCATTTGACCCCTACATTTTTGGCAATGCCTCATCTTTATTACCTGAAAAGAGTAGGGATATAGCGAACATCTGTGATGAAGAGTGATTAAAAAAAAATCATTTAGCTCTTCTGCAATGACTAATCAATTACTACCTTCCGGTAATCCTGCAAACCCATTAAATCTCTTAAAGCTTCAACTGGAATATTTAAAATATCTTTTGTTTGTTTTTATATCTTTGACTATTTGCTTGAAAATTATTTTTAAATTCTGATTTCTCTGAGCACTCCTAAAGATTTTAGTGGGAGTTTGGTGCGAGGAATACAGGATAAACCCCTAAATAATTAGCTCTGATTCAGCTAGATATATAATCACATGCTTATCTTCAAGCATAGGAGTAGTACCACTGAAGTTAGACAGAAGCTTAGCTACCTAGCTCAAACAGGGCTGTAAAGAGAAAAATCTAACAGAAGCATTATTGCGTGAACTATTCTGGAAACATGAATTCAAACTATTTTTTAATATAAACAGTGTTAGAAATGGAAAGAGAAATGGATTTTAGATGGTTACAAATTCTGTACAGCAAACTTCAATCAGTGATTTTAATTAAAACCTTTCAAAGACTACACTAGATGCTTTAAAATGCCCTCAGTCCTTGGGCTTGTTAATGATGAGATGTTTATTTATCGTACATCTTTGAGGACAAACACTCACCTCCCAAAAGGGGGGACAGGGAAAGAAAAGTATTGAAGTTGCTTTGTTTCTTATAATCTGCAATTTTACTGCAAGAGATAAAGACTAAACAAGAGACAAACAAACCTTAAGCAGATTAATAACATGAAGTGAATGGTAAGAATTCAACAAATTTACCTGGATGGCAGCCAGGTTCTTTTGTTCCTGCGATGGTGCCTCATGGACAAAACGCAGCCAGTTAGAATATCGTGGATTGCTAGCATCCAGAACATAAAGGACCTCGCCTTTACTCCCTCGAACCTGAAATATTAAAAACCATTTAACAAAATGAACACCAGAAACAGTATCTCGGAGAAAAGGGAAAGATTAAATCTTATATGTAAAGAAAAAAAAGTGCTAGATTAATTTTTATTGTATGTTTTAGACACAAGCACAAAGACATTGAAAGTGTCCAGTCCACCTGGTGTTTGGCAGGTGAATCCTGCTTTCAGCACATATGCTCAGATATTGGCAAACATTTTATTTTTGCCATCAAGCACATGATGCATTATCTGCTTATGATATCTCACAGTGGATATACTACTCAGAACTCCAGCAACTGTGTCAGCTTCTTCCACTATGTTTACTCTCTCTTTTCTCAATCTCTTCCTTACTGAACTCTACCTCTCTCTTTCCTAACCGACGCCAATCTGCCTCCTCTCTGACTCTCCACAAACATACTTCCTTCTATTTCTTCTTTGCCAAATATTTCAAAAAAACAAAAACTAATACAATCAAGAGGGCACTTTCCTCTTCCTCCCTTGCTACTACATCCTCCTCCTCTCCCACTCCACCTTCATTCACCTTCCTCACCTAGAAAAGAACAGGAGTACTTGTGGCACCTTAGAGACTAACAAATTTATTAGAGCATAAGCTTTCGTGGGCTACAACCCACTTCTTCGGATGCATAAATTTGTTAGTCTCTAAGGTGCCACAAGTACTCCTGTTCTTTTTGAGGATACAGACTAACACGACTGCTACTCTGAAACCTTCCTCACCTACATTCCCTCTAAGTTGCGTAGCTGCAAAGCAGCCTATTAAGTGCTGCGCAGCCGTTCAGGGCTGCAGCGGGGAGAGATACATCTCCCCCAGCCCTGGACCTGCCACAGCGGGGAGAGGCACCTCTCCCCACAAGCCCCAGACCTGCCAAGGCCGGGGGTAGAGGCACCTATCCCACAGTTTTGCATCTCCAAATACTTCCTACCTTTGAGCTACAGCCTTCTGTCCCCCTGAATCTCATCTCTCTCACCAACTTATTCAAATACCTTTCATAAAATCATATTCTTCTTGTAACACATCCCTCATTAAATCCTCCAATTATATTTTTGTCTTCTATCATTTCCAGGCCTTTTCCTCAGTCTAGGCCCATGTACAAACATACTGTGCATCTCCTCTTAGTCCCTTCACTTCCTTAAGCTTTGTTTTCTATACTAATCTTGACACAAAGTATAAACATGTGGCCCCAATGGTCACCATTCAATCTTAAATTATACCTGGCTGAACTTTCACCTGAGCAGTGGAGGATATGATAAAAATCAAATTAATGTAATATGCAGGGGAAAGGCTGTAAGTTATTTAATTAGAATGCGAAGGAAATTAGTCTCATTAAGTGAAGGGGCTACTTCAAAAGACTGCACTGTATCATGAAAGGTACATTTTACCTGCACAAGTGCAACTCATGAATGAGTGATCATCACACTCATTCCACCTTGAAATGCCAGTGATGGGGAAAAAAATCAACCTCTCTACCAAGTTTATTGATCTAGAACCAGGCCATCTTGTCTGATTTTCTCAGGTCAGGCCTGGTCAGTATATAGATGGGAGAACCACACAGAAGGTATAGTGCATGAAATGTTCTTGTTCTACAGTGCCACGTACTGCTAGAGATCACTAAAGATTTCATAGCATTTTTTTTCCATAAGCATTCCTGGTGTTTTGTCCACATTCCAACTCAGATTGGCAGAATGCAAATACTTATGTTTCCACCTGTAGTTTCAACTGGCTAAACTATTCTTCACTCCCCCTTCTAAAAACACATCTGGGGGTTGGTGACAAAATACGTCTGCTTGGATTAAGAATATAGATGGAATTCACATAATCACACTTTACAGGTAAACTCTGTATTTCCACAGTAGCACAAGTTTATGTTGTACTCACAGCCTAAAAAGACCTGAAAACCATAACTGAGCATCACGATAGTTACGTTGCTATGCCCACACTGTTCTAAATATGTAAGCTGCAGAACACAATCTCTGTATGAAAATGTTTAACAGCACAGATTTACATCTTTGAGCAATTAAAGACAAGCTAATGGCTTTGGGACTTGGCAATAACTACCAAGAGTGGGAGTGAGGGAGGCCCACCAAGCTGGTCCTAGAAAGGTTTTCATCAGATCTTGACTTAGGTTGCAAAAGAGAAACAATCAAGTTCATACTATAAAAGCCATATGTTCTTCTACCTTCCTTTTAAACTATTTTTTCATTTGCTTAATCCTCAAATTATATTGGAAGAATTTATATTCATCTCAGTTTTACAGTCATCTCAGTTGGGCGCTCTCAGTGCCTGCCAACGCATGAAGAGATGTCGAATGTGCATCAAGGATTTAACACATAAGGAAACTATTGACCAAAATAATCCCATAAAACCCTTGAAGACATGTGTTTGATTTTCTATTGCTTTTTTCACCTCATAAAGACATAATGTTGCATTAAATATACAGATGTGAAACAGAGGAAAAAAAGTCAAGAAAAATATATTCAAAACATTGTATGTTACACTGGACTGGATTAGTGACATTTACGGATGCCCTGTTCTCACTGATGAGCCAGCGGGGGCTCATATGAGCCCTTTCTTAACAGAGCTAGCCTCCGAGCCCCATGAAAGAAAACAACTTTTATTTATAAAAGAATGCCTCCAGCTCTTATCCTTACAAAGACAGCTCTAAAACTGTAAACTAATGCAAATCAATCACAAGGAACAAACAGCTGGACTCCAGTTCTACAGTTTGAGGCATGGGGAACCTAAATGCAGACACTGTAAACATCAGTAATTAAGTTTGGGGTATACCTCAAAGAATCATTTCCCTAAAATCCTTCAGCTAGCCCCCATGCCTAGTGGTGTGATCATGAAGCACAGGAATAAGTTATGTTTGGGGAAGCAGGAGACATTCAAAAACATGTTTCACAGATGTGTGCTAAAATCCTATGTTCAGATGTGCTGGTAAAACTGTTCAGCCATCCAAGGGGATAGAACTAAGATGGCTGCCACTCAGACAGATTTGCAGGTGTGCTCATAATTGCCATAGCCGCAGCCATTGTAGCAAAGGGGTTTCCCCTCCTTCATACCCCATCAGTGCCATTAGGAAAGCATAAGAAATGTACTATGCAATTTCAGTAGCTCACCCACACCACAGCAGCTGCTCCAGCTGTGCTAGTGAGAAAGGAAGACAAGAGAAGATGCCAAGCAGCAGTTGGGCAACAGTCCTGAAGACACAGCAGCTTGCCTCTCTCCTCATCAGACTGAGGCTTGGCAGGCAGGCACTAGAGCCTCAGGAGCCAATACTGGAATGGAACATGAGGCCTACACTTGCCCTCTCCCCACCACCACCCTGGGGAAAATGGCTTCCACTTATAATCCCCCCCAGCTACTCACTACCCTACCCCAACCCCTTTCTACATAAACTAGAGTTTCCTGGCTCCAAAGGCCCCTATCCCCATCCACCCACCAACTGTGACACACTCCCAGACAAGACTTTAAGGATCAAGGGATGGCTTGATTACAGTCTATAAGTATCTACATGGGGAACAAATATTTAATAGAGGGCTCTTCAATCTATCAGAGAAAGGTACAACATGATCCAATGGCTGGAAATTGAAGCTAGACAAATTCAGACTGGAAATAAGGCATAATTTTTTTTTTTTAATAGCGAGGATAATTAACCATTGGAACAATTTACCAAGGGTCATGGATTGGAAGTTTTTCTAAAAGATCGTCTCTAAGAATTATTTTGGAGAAGTTCTATGGCCTGTGTTATACAAGAGATCAGACTAGATGATCACAATGGTCCCTTCTGGCATTGGAATCTATGACCAGAAGTGATGTGCTCCCTATATGTCCAACCACCCCACAACTAGAGGCCGCAGAAGAATCTGCCTGCTACTACTATTGTCAACAGGGAATTGTATGGAATCGATGGAAGGAAAGAATATTTAATCAGGGAAACTCACATGTATCACAGACTCAGGCTGGATGTATTTGAGGGAGCCTTTTGCAAAGAGTAACAGCACAGCATTGCCTATTCTCCACACCCCCAAATATATATCTGAATAGTGGCCATTCATAAGAGACTGTAGAAAACCTATTTAAAAGAAGACAAAGTTTATATTGCTAGCGGCAATATGTTCATGTTCCCTACCCTGCCAGTAAACAGGGTACTGACACCTGACTGCAGGAATAATTACATATATTTGAAATTATATTTTCCAGCTTGGTAATAATGGGTCTAGTCTGTGTCCGGTAAAATGATATGCCCAGTTTTAAGTACAATTCCTGAAAATCAGCAAGTGATGTTTGGCCTCATAGTCCAAGAAAGGATTTTAAAAACCATTCAAACAACATTATACCCCAAACACAGAGCTGGCAATTATTTCAGATGAAATGGTTTTTAAAATGGTTTCCTAACAAGGTCAAATTTGAAATGTTTTTAAACCTCACAAGACTCCTGTGAGGTAAATAAGTATTCAGGCATCTACAATATTACCCAGGGATAAAATGAAGCCCTGAAAAGTTAAATGATGTGCCTGAGGTTACACTAAACGTCAGTGTCAGAGCTGGAAATGGAACTCAATATTTGGGCCAAAAAACACGTCCTTTCACCATTACACTGCAATCAAGTTAATTTTGTAAAATCATTCCTCTGATTGAAAAGTTTTTCCATGAATGAGTAGAATGGATTTAATTTAACTGAGAGAGAGGATGTGATCCCCATCCTCCCTGCCCACAGCCCTCTAAACAGAAGGGCAAATCTGCAGACAGGTGGAGCCTGATGTTCTAGCATCAGCGGCAGTAAGGTAATATCCTAGTAGAGCATTATAAATAATTAGATATCTAAAATGCATGAAGATATCTATAGTGTGCAGTGGATGATAGCACACTTTTCATATTAATGTCTGGAAAATATCTACCTGAGCTTGAACACAGTGGTGTCAAATACATTACTGAGTTAATTTAGTCAAATTTCTTTTACAATAAATGAAATAACTGAGACTTATGTGATCAATTTAATGTCTCTAAAAGAAAATTCTCAGATTTCTATTAATATCTTGCTGATCTTTCTCCAGAGAAAGGTAAGGATGTATAAGTAGGGCCCTACCAAATTCACAGTCCATTTTGGTCAATTTCATGGTCATAGGATTTTTTTTTTTAAATCGCAAATTTCATGATTTCTGATATTTAAGTCTAAAATTTCATGGTGTTGTAATTGTAGGGGTCCTGACCCAAAAAGGAGTTGTGGGGGGTTGCAAGGTTATTGTAAAGGGCTGGAGGATTGCAGTACTGCTACCCTTACTTCTGGGCTGCTGCTGGCAGCGGCTCTGCCTTCAGAGCTGGGTGGCCAGAGAGCGGCTGCTGGTGGCCGTAAGCCCAGCTCTCAAAGCAGAGCCACTGCCAGCAGCGGCACAGAAATAAGGAGGGCATAGCACGGTATTGCCACCCTTACTCCTGCGCTGCTGCCTTCAGAGCTGGGCCCTCAGTCAGCAGCTGCCACTCTCCGGCCACCCAGCTCTGAAGGCCGCAGTGCAGAAGTAAGGGTGGCATAGTATGGTATTGCCACCTTTACTTTTGTGATGGTGCTGGCGGGATGCTGCCTTCAGAGCTGAGTGCCCGGCCAACAGCCACCACCCTCTGGCTGCCCAGACGTAAGGGTGGCAATATCGTGACGCCCCTAAAATAACCTTGCAACCCCCCTCTCCCCCCCCCCCCACACACAGCCCGTTTTTGAGTCAGGAGCCCCAGTTTGAGAAACACTGGTCTCCCCTGTGAAATCTGTGTAGTACAGGGTAAAAGCACAGAAAAGACCAGATGTCACAGTCTGTGACGCATTTTTTTAACAAAGTTTAAATTGGAGTACTAACACTTAATTCAATCAACTCCGGATTCTTAAAGCCATTTCAAAAACATTTAATATTTTAAAGAAGTTTAATAATTAAGGGCTTGATTCTTCACTCACCACAAGCCACACCACCTCCGAGAGTAGTCCCGCAGGAATCACTAGACTAAATGTGCAGCAAGGTGCTACTCAATGGGCCTGTTCCAAAGACCACTGAAGTAAATATCTTTGATTAGGGCTAAAGTGAGTAAGGGTGATAAAAATCAAGCTTAAACCAAGCACTTAATAAAATACATGAATCTATACTAAATAACTGATGAAAAATTGTGATAAGAAAAATTATTACTGGTCAAATTAGGATGGCCATAAAACCCCACCAAAAGCATTTCTAGAAGAGTCAAAATTTATGCCAAAATTTGAAAATTAAAATTAAAATCAGAGTAGGGGAAAAACAACTGGAAACCCTATTTCCAATGTTTGAGCTTGGATGTGGTGGTAATTTTAAATACAGGCACATACATTTATGTGCATGATTGTGAGAATGGCAGGGGAAATAGTTAGACAAAGAATATTTCTGGAAAGAGGAGAAAACAAAGCTGCCTACAGAGTCATTGAAGCAAACCATTTTAGAAGATGCCTTAAAAATGTAAAAATTCTCTAAAGAAAAAAAGCATCAGAAGAACATTCCATCATGTCATAGAAGAACTGCACACTACATTGCTGAATCCCATTTCACTGACATTGCAAGCATTAATCTTCTGAGCAAGAAAATATAACAAGCTTCAGTTCAAGATTTTTTTCTTCTGTGAAATCTCAGAAATATTGTGAGCTGTTACATTGTGTATAAAAGGCACTTCTCCCATTCTAGCTCACATTTCTGATTAGCAGGAAAGATGATATAATTCTACCAAAAATTAAATTAAAAACTTTCAACTTTTCATACCTTGAACAGAAACATTAGGGGTCTGATCCAAAGCCCACTGAAGTCAATGAAAGTCAGGTCTTATTACTGTAACCAATTTGTCACTGCAACAGTGTTGAGAGTAAGTAGCAGAAACAAAAGCTCATTTCATTCTCTAATATAAATAAACATAAGCAGTAGCTCCCATAAAAAGACTGATTTCTAGCATGTGTCTGCTCCTCTCATATTTAATTTACAGCATTATCTTGGCAGATAGACAGAAGCCAAGCCTAAAATATATAATGTTCATTGCTATAAGTGTATTATGTGGCAGCTTATCCTGACCAACATTTCTTCATAGTTTGTTAGGAAATTTGGAAAGGACTAAGTCCTTCCAGTCCTCTCTGCATTAATGTTTGCCAAAAATCAATGCTAAAACAATGTTTGCCATATTCCAACATTACTCAAAATGAAAAGCCACTTGCTTGGTTTTGGGAAAATGAGAAAAAGTATGCAAGACAACACCTTCCCCCCTCCCACATAGCCTGCAGAAAACAAATACTGGGGGTAACATTAAAGTAGCCTCCCGAGATAAAAAGTTATGTAAAATAATACGATGCCCAAAGAGTATTCTGTTCTGCCTTTATTTTCCCTTTGGACAAATAAAGCAAAGTTTAAAACTGCCATGCTTTGGATTATATTCTAAATAAAATAGATGGACTTCAGCATATGAATATATAAATGCCATCAGGGCATTTGGGTTGCCCTAAAAATTATGAGGCCAAAGCTCTCTTTCACAGATCATCAAAAATTAGTTGCATCTAAACAGTATGACATGCAGTTAGTCCAAGAGACTGATGACCTTAGACAAAAATGCGATAAAGAGTCCTGTAGCACCTTATAGACTAACAGACATATTGGAGCATAAGCTTTCGTGGGTGCATACCCACTTCGTCAGACGTGTAAGGTGCCAAAGGACTCTTTATCGCTTTTGACAGATCTAGACTAACACAGCTACCCCTCTGATACTTAGAGAAAATGTTTGAGTTAGAAATCATTTAAAAAAATACAACTACTTTGTTATCTACCCTTCATTTTTTTCACCCCCTTAACTCTTCAATAATAAATTGCAAGCTGCAGCTCTTACGGAGTTGAATTTGACAGCTGAATCCAGGATGCTCTTGTATCAATCCTTTAGAGAGTCTCTTCAATGAGCAAGTGTAAATGTTTGACTTCTTCAAAAGAGTAGAAGTCGCATAGGAATTGCAAGCAGAATAAGGACATTCTGTATATATAACAATCACAAATATTGATATTCTCAGATCGTTATTTAACAAAATTACTGCCGATCACTGGAACACAATAATTCTTTTAAGTACTATGTTTTACAAAGACCAAAGAAAAACATGGAAGTACAGTTCTCTTTCAGTGTGACCTTTTAAAAAAGCTCATTCAGAATGTTGTTCCTCATCACAGATCAAGCACAGACCACATCAGACCACAACATATTGTGCACAACCAGAAACGTATGGTGGTAATATTTTTTCAGGTGAGCCCAGCAGAAAGACTACATTTCCCCTGACTTTTCTAGAAGATGGTCTCACTAAATGGAGGCTAAGATCACGTATGACACAGTGAGAAAACATGTTCTGTCACTGTCCATATTTATCCAATCTCTGAAAAAGTAGAGCATTTTCCTTGTTAGCCTCCAAAAATGTAGTATTTTGATTTTACAGATTTACACTTTCAAGTAATTTTGCCTTAATAGTCACTAAAATATGTATTCATATTACACTTGGTCCAAGTAAATGGCTACTAACTTAGCAAGCTATTATAACTGCCCTACAGAGTTTCTGGAATAACCATCTATTTGGACTGTTCAGCTGCCTTTAACTTTATAAATTCCTGGCCCCAAATTTCAACTCCAGGCTACTCAGCATGATTAAAATTACATTATAGAACTAGTATTCAGATCAACTCTAATAAATACAAACTGCCTGGGTTCAAACATCCAGGAAATCATAAAATTTGGTATGCAGGAATCTTTTCAAGACTCTCAAAACTATGTTGGAGTAAGATGTCATGCAATGGTTTTAGAACAACTCACAAAAAAACCCTTTTTCTGGTTTGCTATCAATGGGGTCATGTTAATGTTGTCAGTAAACACATGTGTTTGGCTTTTATTTTTTGCCTTACAAAGAAAGGATACATTCAATATAAACATCAGCAACAAGGCATTTGAAAGATTATTGCATTCCCTGAGCAACCTAAGTTAGAAGGCCTTCATCTTGGTGCCTTTACCTACCCAATGTGTTCTAAAGTCTACCCCAGGTAGGATATCTTATTGATTGAAGGTAACCTGTAGAAATGTAGTGAAAAAGTGAGATAGTTCTACGATACCAAATTGTAGGACATTCAGTACACAACTGACCTCAAATTCATACTTTTTTTAAATTGATGAAGGCCAATGAAATAAAGCCAGTTGCCATGACACCACAACTATCAGTTGCTCTCCTGGAATATAGAATCAACTCATACAAAGAAGGAACATAGGAGTGTTTGCACTGCATATATTCTCTCATAACCAGTCAAAATGAGAACCAATCAGTGGTGAAGACCTTCACAGGCTTGATCCAATTGTGAACCTTTTGCTGTTCCCACATCACTAGATTTATACTGATTTGGGGTATCAGGAGGCTGTCTTTTAGCATTCTTTCACAAGTTGTTTAGCTATGCAGAATCTGATTTCTAGCATGCTTTTACAGATAACTTGATTGTGGTGAGACCAGGTTATATTGTGTATGTAGTCTATGTTAACACTAAACTATTATTTTTTAAAAAGCCTCATTTCCCTTTTAGTAAATGCATAGATAATTCTTTGAATACATGGTGGGAACAGGACATTTCATCTGCTGCCACACAATAAACAAGTTATAGTAACCTTTATGCCTCCAACCTCAGGAGGAGGGACAAGAAGCTGTGCACATCTCTCTCCACATTGAGGGAGAGAGCAAATTTTTATGAGCTTGCGCTGTGCAGATCTTTCTATACAGTGCAAGACAGTATTATTTTGGGTTTATCTCCCAAAAGGAGTGTACACGTGAGTGCTGGGTGAGTCCTCTCTCGCAGAGCTGACGTCAGTCTGCATCTGCAGCTAGGTGTGGCCCTAGCTGTGTGTGTGTGTGTGCTGCAAGAGGCTGGAGAACCTAATTCATTAAAACAAGGAGCGGGAATCCAGGCTGGTGGAGCAAGAGAGGCTCAGTGAAACCCCAGTACATCAGGTCGCATCCCGGATGGGGGGAGTCCAACCCGTCACAGCTATATATTGTACTGCAATTGTCATTAAAAAAAACGGTAGCCACCTGTATAACACAGCACCCAATTCATATCAATGAAGAGTTAGAAACATTTCCAGATTTATTGAATACTGCTTTCAAATATCCTTGCTTAAAACACCTTGAATGTGGAAAGTGCTATATAAAAGTAATGCAGTTTTTCTGTAGCAACCTGTGGGATCTTGAGGGGAGCATGCCATAGAGTAGCTGATCCATGGCTCTTCTTTACTATCAGTCCCACAGAGCTCCACCCACCCAGCTATGCGTCTCCAAAGCTTGAGGAGATTGTGCCATGCCGCCACTGCTCCTTCCCTTCTGCAATTTTTAGGCCCTTTTACAAGTTCCTTTCTTTATCCTCCTCTACACTTGCAGAATGGAGAGAGGAGAGGAGCCAATTACCTGCCAACCTACAGCACAGATCTACAATACAACTGGAACAGTTCGAAAGCAGCATGAGGCTGGGGCCCAAAAAAGCCTTACAGCCATGTTAGACTGTAACAGTGTTTGAAAAAGTTTTCAAACACTAGCAAATACAGGACCTAATCCTAGGTATCTCAAACCCAATGATCAGGCCACAAAGCGACTCCCTAATGTAATTTTTTAATCTCTTCCATTGCAATATGTTCAACTTTTAAAGGGGCATGGTCAGGCTAAAATTTTAATAAAATAATAACAATAATAATCATAACAAACAGTCTCTTAACCATCACTAACATACTTTTTTTTTTTTTTTTAAAGGCTTCAGTGTTCATAATCAGCTTTTCCTTGCTTGTTGTTTACTTTTTTTCACATTCCTCAGCATGGATAGCAATTAGTTTCATTCTTAGGGTCTCATAAATTAGCAGGATTTAGGTGTTATTCCTTATTCCCTTAAAAGGAAATGATTTCCCTTAAATATATTTTAAAAAAAATCAAAGAAACATTTATATTGATGTTAGGCTTTGTAAAAACTCCTACTTGGGGTCAAAATAATCCCTCGAAGTTAATAAAAAATTATTTAATATATAGTAATTAAGAGCCTAATCCTGCAAATGCTTTCTACTGGGTGTAATACCACTTTGGGATTACTCATGGTAGCAAGCACTACATGTGATAGTAAGCGTTTGCAGAATCAGCCCCATAGATCTCACCTCCCACATCAGTCTGCAGTCTGTGTTTTCATCCAGTTCTTGAGGCATTCGCTTCTCTCCTGCAAACGGGCCAAATTTTTCACCCTAAATAATGATTACACAAAGAATGCATGAGTTACCAAACTACAATCTTTTGTATCACTTTAGCTTCAGAAGAAAAAGACAATTTTGTTCTATCTGCCTCCCATTCTCCTAAGGAGCACACATTAAACAGGGTTGCAGTGGAGAGCTGGATGGCTAAAACTTAAAGTTCATACACCACTTTGCAAATTTAAGGCTGTGTCTATCATGTAGAACTACAAACATTATTATACAATAAGCTAATGTGTTTGGGGTTTTTCTTTTCATATTTTGTGACATTGTTATTTTACAACAGTTTCCCCTACCACATATATCCTCCATTTGGCAAATAATATTTTTCTGTATTTTGAAAGAGGCTGAAATTCACATGACATTTGTTTAATAAAGAACTACAAAACGTCAGCACCAATTTTATCTCTGCATAAGGTTATAAGAAAGTATTTTGCAACAGGCATCTTTATAAAGGGTAAAGTATTTGGCAGCTAGAGAGTTTACATTAGATTTGCATGATTTCAACATTGTTTTTTGAAGTATCAAATCAAAATACTTAACATTGAGGTTTTTGAACATACAGAAAATCTGTTTAAGTAGCACTGAGCATGTACATGTCTATAAACTAATTCAAGCTTATGTAAACAAAATAAAAATTGTAAAATATTACCTGTTGTTCACAATACAAGCCATGAACGTATGAATTGATATGTTCCCCCAACAGTTTTGTCCCAAACATATCACACTAGCAGCATGGTCAACCATTTAACTACGATTTTATTCCCATAATAGTGTTGTCTTCAGTTTGCAGCAACAGATCTTGTATATTGTTGGGCTTCAGAATACTTTTTTGTTGTAGGCATTATCCTAACTGAAATGCTTTATGTTCCTTGCTCTGAGGCACAATTTTCTCTTGTTCAATAAAAAAAAAGTGTTTTTATGTAGTATATGTTCACATTTTTAAATATATGTTCTTGTCTACCATATCCCTTTCCTGCCACCCTACACTCAATCAGATTAGGTGGCTTTTCAGCTTCCATCCTTTAACTTTCTCAGACTAACTCACAGAAGGCCAACTGGGGGAAAAACAAGGAAATTTCAGAGATAAGGTTTGTTCGAAACAGCAGAAAAATACAGGCAATATAAGGTCAACTGTACAAAATGGTAGGAGAGAGATTAAAACGATATCATGAAAAGTCCTTAAGATTTGTAATTCATGGTAGAAACTCCTCAATTTACCTGATACAGGTCACATTTCCACATTACATAATACCCAGTCCCTCAAAATTCTTCCAGGTAGTCATAGAATCATAGAACTGGAAGGGACCTCGAGAGGTCATCTAGTCCAGTCCCCCGCACTCAAGGCAGCACTAAGTATTATCTAGACCATTCCTGGCAGGTGTTTGTCCAACCTGCCCTTAAAAATCCCCAATGATGGAGATTCTACAACCTCCCTAGGCAATTTATCCCAGTGCTTAACCGTTCTGACAGTTAGGAAGTTTTTCCTAATGTCCAACCTAAACCACCCTTGCTGCAATTTAAGCCCATTGCTTCTTGTCCTATCCTCAGAGGTTAAGAACAACAATTTTTCTCCCTCCTCCTTGTTAACAACCTTTTATGTACTTGAAAACTCTTATGTCCCCTCTCAGTCTTCTCTTCTCCAGACTAGTTTTGGTGGGATGAAATTCCCATACTAGAAGTTAAGTATTCCACTCTTGTACAGGCTAACTGAAATGGCTATTCACTGCTGAAGCATAATAAAGTGATACAAGTTAACTGTGACTTAGCAGTGTCCAAAGACTGGATTTATAAACTGAGAACAGTTTAAGTGTAAAAAGATACACATGTGAATTGACACATACCAAAAAGTTCAGCTGTAAGAGAAGGCATCAAGGCCCCAATCCTGCAATGTTTTACGCAGATGCTTAACTTTACTCAAGTAGTTCTAGCTAAATTGATATAAGCTATTTTAAACAGACAGTCCACACACAAAGTTACACTGGTTTAACTAAAGGTGTGATGTTAAACCAGTGCAACTTCTATGTTGGTTTTTTTTGTATGTGTGATTTTTTACACAAGATCAAGGCCCAAATGTGTAAGGTATGGCTGTTTGTGGCTCCTTCTCCCCCAACTTTCCAAGAGACAACACCAGCATGCTATTCAGCATTCAAGAGCTCCTGCTAGGGACACAGAGAGCATTCCCCTTGTATCCTTCTTCTGCAAGATGGACATACTCCTCCCTGACACCAAGATCTTCAGTCCCCTTTTACACTAGGCCATAGAAGGGACAATAGACAGGTGCCACCCAAGTTGGAAAGGATATCTATTCTTCCTTCCCACCAAGTCACAAGAGATAATGCCATGGGGCTCTTCATTATTTCATCCCACAGAGCTAGGAGAGGGAGAGTAACGGTCAAGGATCAAACCTCTAGGAGGGAAGAGTGGGCATTTATGGCAGCAATTTTGGGGAAGCATAATCAGCAGCATAGGCTGAAGTCTAGAGGTTAAGTTAGGTGCACATAAGTAAAAATGAGAGAGGAAGGAGACTCAGAAGCTAGAAACGGGATGATTACTGCACTCCAATAGCTGCAGCTGATTGCATGAAAAAGGCTCTGTGTTGCAATGCTCAGCCAAACCAATATTATAATAAATGAGTTGTCTTTATACTCCTAAGTATAAAGACAATGAATAAGGGCTCCTGCTTTTAATCAAACAGAATCATCCAATCCCTTACTTCTCAGCACTGAATCCCCAGCAAATTAACAACTACTTATACCATATTGTGTATTGTCCTTCTCTAAAAGTTTGACTGAAAACTATATTTTATTTTTAGTATTTAATTCTCATTTTTCATTTAATTTCTAAATGTGAGTTTTAATATTCCACCATCTTTTAACATTAGTCATATACTAAAGCAGTAAGGTTAGCAATGCTTAGAGGCCATTAGTCAGTCAGTCTAGTATTTGTAATCCATTTCTGTTTACTGTTTCTCTCCATCACTGTGTCCCTAATGCAATGTTTATTCTTGGAACTGAACAAAACAACTGTAGAAATATAAAGCACAGATCTAATCAGAGATAAAAACGTATCAACACAATCCAATTAAATATCTAAGTATTCTAGGTATGAGTGCACTTTAAATAGGACCTGTCTGTCAAGGTAACCTTAACAGCTAAGAAGTTAACTTTTATAATTTAGTTCCTGTAAGCAAAAAGAACATAATGCCAGATTCTCCTTTACACACAAGATAGCACTAGAGTTCTAGAAAACACTGTTAAACCTTAATATCAGCAAGCACAATATTACATACGCTTAGGCCTTGTCATCACTTGGAAAAATTGTGCGGTATTTTTAAACACGTGCTAGCAAACATGTTAAAATTCTAGTGTAGACAAGGCAGCTGTAGCTTTAATGTGTGTTTCTTGGATGAGGTAAGGGGTTACTTTACCAGCCAAATGTTAAAACTATAACTGCTTTGTTTACCCTAGTTAATATGTGTTTGCTAACACATTTTAAAAATACACTTCCTCCCTTGGTGTAGACATATGGATCATTTTGGTTACTGTTGATAAACTTTTGCATAGCTCCATAATTTTGAAGGGTTCTGAACAGAGATCTTTAAAAGGTCACTAGTCAAAAGAATTTATAACATAAGGATAGGATTGTAATTTTGCAATCTTCCCCCAAGTAAAGGGAAGTGTTTAATAATACTACCTAGCTCTTACATTGCATAGCTGCACTGCCCCAGGAGCAGGCCAGCATGTAGACTGTGACTGTCACAATTAGTTCCCTGGTTTCTCTCTTGATCCAGAGGCAAAATAGTCTGTGATCGCCCTTCTCCAGCAGCAGATTACTTCTTTTATGTTGGCTTAGTTCCTCTGGCCAGAGAATTGTGGGGCAAGGAGAATCGTGGTTCTGCCTACCTCCCCACGCCCACCGCACCCCTCGTGGCCCCATCCACCACCCACCAGCAGGGGCAGTCCTGCAGTGCCTGATCACTTCCCCCCGCCCCAGCCTCCCCAGCTCTGTAACTGGCAATAAGGGTAGCCCATGCAGGGCAAGAGACAAAACACAGAATACTAAGATAATAGACAAAGGAAGGGTCCTGGGAAAGGAAAGATGAGGGTTAAGAGTATGGGAGAAGGAAAGAGATTACACAGCAGGCAATGTAAATTCTTATATTTTAAAATAAAAGCTGCAAGAGGAATGGACAGCAGTGGAAGAGAAATCAGCAGTGGAAAGCAAGGCAAATAGAGTGCAGAAGAGAGATTTCAAAGAGGAGAGTGAGGACACTTGGTACACAGGGAGGACGAGGTCATTGCAGACAGCTGTGTGAAAAGAAGGCACAACAAGAGCAGGAAGAGACAGAGCAGCAAAACAAGAAGACTGGAGCCCAAGGGAATGATGGAGATGAAGATTAGATGTACACACAGGCAGGACCTAAAAGTGACTGTGTAAATGCTGGCTTTCTGAGGCTCCATATTCCCCGTGCCTCACTTATCTCCATAACAAATGTCCTCAGCGTGCTATCCTTGGCTCTGTAACTGGATTCTCTCCCTCTTGCACTTCACCAGTAATGGAAGTTCTGCATGTCAAATTAGGCGCACAGCTACACCCATGCAGACCTTATTGTTTTCAGATTATGCCCTCAATGAGACCCTAGCAAACCTACATAACTCTACACGGGGCATAATCTGAGAGCAGGAGGAGGTGGCCTGGGAGTTGGTTGGGGTTTCCTGATGTAAGGCAACCCAATCTCATAGCAAGTTAGCTTCAGTGCAAGGACTGTATGCCATTGGCGGCTCAAGTGTAACAGAGCTCATCCTTCCTCTTATGGGGAGTGGCTGGCACAAAAGGCAGTAAAGATACTTTAGGCAACTTTATGCCAGTGAAGTTCCCTTTTGTAGGAGAATTCTCCACTGGGCCTTTTCCAGCCACTTACATAGCACAAGATAGCCTTAGCAGCACACAGAATCCAGCCCAAGGGAGCTGCATGGCTGAAGGTGAGGACATAATTTTATCTGCAGAACCTTAATTATTGATGGCAATTAACAATGTAGAAAGTTTGACTGTCATGACCAGGTTTGTTTTGTGAGGATGACAGTGAGAAAACAATCTACTTGCAAACTTTCAAAGGGAGGATGAGAAGCTGAATGTACCTATCTCATGTACTTATATGGCCTCCATTATCACAGTATCTGATAACCTCACAATCTTTAATATAATTATCTTCATAGGTGTGTGAGGGAAAGAAGATTAGACAAACCATCAGTTTCCCAGGCTACAAATGTTTTGCCATCATAGCTATACCAGCAACAGAAGGAGTTCCGCCGGCATGGCTAAACCACCCCCCTGAATGACATTAACTAAGCTGACAGAAGAACTCACTCTGTCGGCACAGTGTTGTATACACTGAGAATTTTGCAGCACAGCTATGTCAGCATTAAGCCCTTTTTGTGTTTGTTCTCATTCTAGACACCCTCACAAGAAACATACAGAAGGCGGCACCTTGGTGCACATGATATTCTATGCAGTGAGGAGAAAGAGAGCTTCTTGAAAAATAGAGATGTGTTGGACAGACATGGGCTCAAAATAAGCAGAGAAAAAACAGAATATATGGCATGTAATTTCAATATATGAACACTGAAGAATTATCCTTGAAACTGGACAGGCAGACAACTCTGAAAATGCAAAGCTTCAAGTATCTGAGTTTCAGAGTCCAGGAAAATGGAAGATGAAATTAGAGCTAAGATAATAAATGTGTGGCCCAAATAGAGAGAGCTAAGTGGTGTAGTGTGTGACAGGAAGATACCAGTAACACTAAAAGGCAAAATCTACAAAAGAGTGGTCTGTCCACATTTAATGTATGGCCCTGAGTGTTGAGCAACAAAGAAGAAATATGAGCAAATGATCTGTTCCACAGAAAGGCAAATATTGAGATGGATGAAATGTGTATGTAGAGACATGCTCAAATTAATACCAATAAATGCAAAAATGAGAGAATGCAGGCTCAGTTGGGTTGGTCGTTTTAAGCACAGTCCTGACAACTATGTGGTAAGAGTCCAACAGATCAAGAATGAAGGGAAAAAAACCCAGCCAAGGCCAACTCAAGAAGAAGTAGTAGGATGTCATAAAGGAAGATGATGTGTGAGAGAGGATATGGCACTGGACAGAGCACTTTTTGCGGGGAGGGAGTGGGGGGAGTGATGGGGGCAGGACTCGTAGATTTGATGGGATTAATGCAAGGGAGAAGAGCTGTGCCAGCGCTAGGGGGTATGATTTTTTTTTTTTTACACTCTTAGCTGACATATGCAAACAAAACTTTGTAGTGCAGACTAAGGACAGGTCCACACTACAGCCTAAAATCAATACAACTTATGTCGCTCAGGGATGTGAACCCCACACACACACTCCTCCCAAGCGATGCAAGCTTCGTGCTGTCCCCACAGGCACTATGTTGGCAGGAGACACTCTCCCGCCAACACAGCTTCCGCTTCTTGCCGAGGTGGAGTAATTATGCCAACAGGAAAGCGCTTTCCCGTTGGCATAGCACGTCTTCACCAGACACGCTACAGCAGTGCAGCTGTACCAATGTAGTACAGACTTGCCATGGGACACTGACTATATCTATCCCTGGGTCAGTTAGCTCCACTATTTTACATTTATACAAATCCTTTCATCCCAAAGGATCCCCAGGCACCTTACAAAGTACCTACAGGAATCACTTCACCAACCATCAAAACGCAGACATCTCTGGGGTGGAACGCAGCAATAGTTTCATACTGCATAATGTTGAAGGACAAGAAGTCAGGAATACCACATGTGATTCATACACCAATCACACAAAACTTCTACTGCAACCTTTAGGCTACATTTACGCTTGGAGCTGGGAGTGTGATTCCCTGCTTGAATATACATACTCATTGTGACAGAATACGCCCCTGCGTTCTCATCCTACACACTAGTGTAATATTTTTGCACAAGGCGTGTCTTATGAGGAATCACTTAAAAACGGAATTTGCTGATCAGTAATATCATGGCAAAATGCACATAGCAGTGTTATATGTGAATTTATAAACCAACTGAGATCATGACTAAAAGTATGTTTTCCAGATAAATCTGGTGAGTGGCTAAACCAATTCCTCAGAGACAAAGAGCAAGCTCATGCCTCAACCAGATGTAAACAAGGCTGATGGACCATTACTTGATAAGTGGCCATTCTTTGGCAGGAAATGGTGGGGGGCAAAAATACATTTTAGCAAAGAAATAGCATGGAGTTTCCTTCCACAGACTGCCTGTTGCCTTGCTCTCAGCAAGAAATGCTTCTCAAAGGGGGGCAGGACTAAAAAAAGAAGGGGCAGAACCCCAAGACACCTTCTCTCTCTCTCCCTGCCTATTGCATTCACTGTACCTGAAGAGACAAAGGAAGCAGCCACTGGACTCTGGGGAAGGGGTCCTGACCTAAAGATTTGGGTCAGTAAGATTGCTGAAAGCATGGGGTGAGAAAACTTAAACTACATTATATTCATAGCAAAAGTTAAGCACCAGTAAGTGTTTTGTCTTTATTTTTCTTGTGACTACTTCTGACTTTTTGTCTAATTACTTGTACTCACTTAAAATCTCTCTCTTTGTAGTGAATGAACTTGTTCTATTTATTTCAGCTTGAACACACTGGATTAGACAAGTGTCTGGGTAACAAGTTGTGTGCATATTATTCCCTTAAAGGAATAACGGACTCAGTGTATCTGCACTGTCCAGGAGAGGGTTGGGCAGTACAGGACACACATTTCTGCAGGGGAATCTAGGACTGGGAGCGTGTTGGGGTCACCCGATGGTAATATTTAAGGCTGGTAAGAGCCAAGGTGTGGCTGGCTGGCTGGCTGTAGCACACACAGACATAGCTGGGAGCGACTTACACATTGGAGGCAGTTTGTGAGCAGTCCAGGCTGGAGGATACAGCAGCAAAGCATTGTAAAGGGCACCCCAGGTTAGAGGGCAGGGGTGACACAGCTTCTCATTGGTCTGGATTGTACCCTGGTATGTCACACTCGTGCTGGCTCTCATCAAGCTAGCACACTAAAAACAGCAGTGTAGCCACAGTAGCAGGGCAGTGGCCAGTGGCCACAGCACAGGCTACCCCCGGGGTACATTCTCAGGGTGGCTAGCACATGCCACAGCTGTTCGCTGCCTGCGCTACCACGGCTACACTATTTTTAGCATGCTAGCTCGATGAGAACTAGCATGAGTAGGTAGGCGAACTGGGAATCACACCCCTAGCTCCAAGTGTAGACATACCCTAGACCAGTGGTTCTCAACCAGGGATCCGGGGCCCATGGAGAGGATCCTCTGAGCAGGTTTCAGGGGGTCTGTCAAACAGGGCCAGCACTAGACTTGCTCTGGCCTAGGGAAGAAAGCCAATGCCCCACTGCTTGGGTGCTTTCCCAGGGCTATATAAAACCCACCTCCACAAAGGGAGTAGCTCCCAGCGCTGGTGCACGTCTACACTGCCACTTTACAGGGCTTAAATTTGCAGCACTCAGGGGTATGTTTTTTCACACCCCTGAGCAAGAAAGTTGCAGCGCTGTAAAGTGGAAGTGTAGACAAGGCCTTCATCGAAACACTACAGCACTGCAGCTGCACCGTTGTAAGTGAAGACCTGCCCAAAGACCTGAATCTTAAAGTGATTTTTTTAAAAGTTGCAGGCATTTTTAAATGTAAAAATAACCTTGTCAGATTTGGAGAGGAAACAGAAGTTGTAAGCAGCTAACCAATATGTCCTGCAACACAATGGTCCCAGAGGCAAGTAACAGCCTTTTTTGATGACTACAAGTTTTTTTTCTTCAGATATATACACATTTACCAGTTCTAGCAAACAAATATTCTATTATATGCCAATATATACTAACTAATACCAGATTCTTACACTTCATTTCCTCTCAAGTCAATAAAAAATAATGAATGAAACAGTGACTAAAAGGAGACAAACTGCCATATCACTAAAATGGCAGAAAACACAGTAGGGATCAACTTTAAAGAAAGTCAGGAAGCAACAATTGATCTTGTTCCATCTCCAGCAAAGCACTGAGAAACCAATAGTGCCAATGCTTATGACTGTATCAAGAGTTTTGTGATATTGGGTGTTTGAGTTAAAGTCTAGCTGATAGAGAGAAGAGATTACATGAGAATCTCAGCTTTCATTAAAAAAAAAAAAATACGAAGTTTCTAGCCCTTGTAGTAACAGAGAAAAGCTTGAAAACATGACCTGAGTGCAACCTCAGGGCTCACACCCAAAGGCAAATTAAGAAGGATGCAAAATGAATTACCGTATATACTCAATCATAAGCCGGTTCATTTATAAGCCGACCCCCCAAGATGGATAAGTAAAAATGGAAAATTTTTATAATCTGTTCATAAAC
Source organism: Chrysemys picta bellii (assembly GCF_011386835.1). NCBI lineage: Eukaryota > Metazoa > Chordata > Testudines > Emydidae > Chrysemys > Chrysemys picta. The sequence goes on from NC_088795.1 coordinate 41,455,210, forward strand.
CGACCCTATAATTCAGGGGTCAGCAAACTTTGACTCCCGGGCCATCAGGATAAGCCGCTGGTGGGCCGAGATGGTTTGTTTACCTCGAGCGTCCGCAGGCACAGAGGTAAACCTAAGTAAACAAAGTGTCCCGGCGTGCCAGCTGCTTACCCTGACGGGCTGGGATAGCAACTGGTGGGGAAATTTGGGGGGCCGGGGGGGGAGAAGCTGGGAGTCAGGGGAGTAACCCCTGTGACCACCCCCCACATGACCCCACCCCTAGCCCAGAACCCCCACACTCTCCCCATCCCATCCCTTCCCACCTTATCTGGAGAGGATGTCTCTGACCTGGCTGGAGCTGCTCTGGCAGGCTGGGCAGTGCGGCCGCAGCCTGCTCCAGCAGACTAGACCGGGCGGCGCGGCCACAGCACGTTCCAGTGGGCTGGGCGGCACAACCGCAGCATGCTCCAGCGCCCGGGCGGTGCAGCCACAGCCTGCTCTGGGGGGCGGGGGGCGAACGGCACGGTTGCAGCCTGCCAGCTCCGGAGCTGCAGCTGCTTCGGAGGCTGGGGGGAGAGCAGCGTGGCCAGAAGTGCAGAGACTCTGGACCCACATCTTCCCTGCTGGCTGTGCTGCTTCTCCTTGCTCCCTCTGTTGAGGGGAGGGGTTGTGTCCCACCTCTCCCTCTCTATACCCGTTCATAAGCCGACCCCCTTCTCTGGTGCTTCCCTTTTTTACTAAAAAAATTCGGCTTACGAACTAGTATATATGGTATATTTTTTTTAAAAATCACTCGATTTTTGAGGGGTGTGACATTATTTTTGAGCAACTGGGGTTAGCAATACTAATGATAACACAAGGACATCTGAAAGGAGCACTTTAACCACAGGAAAGAAAGATACAGTTAAGATGTCAGACAACACAGAGTACACTACAGAATTTGCTACTCAAATATATGTCTAATTTCACATTCAGCACCTCCTCCCAAAAATTGTTCATGGAATGACTTTGGTGGCCATTACAATAGATGGCTATTATATAGTATAATTAGTATTGTTCCCCCTCTGCTGAGGTAAGCTTCCCAGTGACATGGAGTCTGGTTACATCCTATGAACAATTTATTTTATTTATGCACGTAGACCAGTCCTGGAACAGAGGTGGTCACAAATAGCATGCAGGCCAAGTCCTTCTTTCAGGAATCTCAGCCATACACCAGGAAGTAACACTGGTCTCGGTTGACCAAGGAAGAGAGCAACATCTGCTGCTTACACAGATACCTCTACTCAGAGCCTTGCATAACAAAACTAACAGCAACATTTAGCATGCCTTCCTAACATTGAACATTTGCTGCCAAACTAAGAAAAAGTACCTGGAAGGCTATGTGTAAAAGCACCACCTGGTGACATCTGCCTAAACAATATGGAGGAATTCTGGCACTTAGTGTAGGCAAGTTCTACTTTTCTTTTTCACCAGTTTCACAGCAGTGAAATTTATACTTAAGAGAGAGGGAAATCAGGCCCAAAATTGTAATGACTATTGAAATAGATAATTTTGATGAATTTCACTGTATTCTATGGAGTCAGATGAATTGCACACACCACAAGAAAGCCCAAACAGCACCTCTCTCAAACCAATAAGATCCAAAAATGGGACAGACACACACAAAAATCCAAGAAAAACAAAAGGTAGAAGCTTAAATTAATGTGGGACTGATCATTTTAGTTCTGTACCACTTCAATTATCTAAATATAATGGGGGACACCGAATATTTCTGGATAACTGAGATTGTGGATAATCAAGAGAATTCTCAATTTAATTAACAGATGTCAGGGGATGTGACCTGTTTTGAATAAGAGGGATTTGCACTTAATTGAGGTTTCAGCTGTAGCCACCACAGTTTCATTATTCTGCAAAGCAAATTAAATCATTTATTCTGATAAAAGTGAAAAAACAGCAAGAGTTTGGTGGGGAGGGAGGTATATTTAGATGGAAAATGAGATGGAAATGGAGAAATAGGTCAGGACAGGGGCACTGCCTGGGTTTTAAAAACTGTTTTAAAACACAAATAAAAATGTAACACCAAACCAAAATAAAAACATCCTACTAACCCCTTCCTATGCACACGATTAACCCACTCTTTGCTTATGCATGTACGGGGCGGGGATTTGCCTAGCTGGGCTAACCACTTTATGCCACTCCCCAAAGAAACAAAGATCCCTAGGGGACGGTGCCTTTTTGTTGTTGTTTCTGATCACGGTTTCAGTCCTTGCGTGCCAACAACAGATTCTGTTAAATGCACCAGAACATGCTTCAGTTTAACACTGAGGTTTTTTCATTTCAGCAAGACACTGCCCGCTGCAAAGCAGACGGTGGAGAGAGCTCTGGCAAAGAGAGAGTTTGGGATTAAGTTTGAACTCGAAAACCCTGCAGGCAGCGAGGAGAAGGCGCTGCAGTGAACTCCGGTACTACGTGGCAGGCTTTCTCTGGAGAACCCAGCATTTTGGAAACTAAGCGAGGGGGGGCGGAGTAGCTTGCAAGCTACACAACTGCCCTAGCTGCTTCTTCAATACACCCACCAGACAGCGCACAGCCCCCTATGCGCCCTGGTCTCCCCGTCATGCCGACCCCATGGGTGCCGAGGAGCAGCAGCGAAATCACCCACCTTTTTCACTCTCCGGGCCGTATAGAGCCCCATCCCGTCCTGAACTTTAGACGACTTCAGGGCAAACCTGTCCGGCACGTACATGCCCAGCATTTTGCACTGACTCGGGCCGCTTGCTAAAGGGGAGAAGAGTTAACAGGGACTTTCATTGCAAAGGGCAGGAGATGGGGGAGGGGGCAAGGACAGAGAGGCCGGTTGCAGGATTACCCCGGCTGGCTCCCGGAGGAGAGGGGCGGAGTCAGAGGCGGCTGCAGGAGCTGGATGGGAAAGCCTGGCCTCCAATTGGCTGAAAGTTGGTCGGGGGAGATCTCTGCAGAGAGAACGGGCCGCTCCTTAGGGTAGCACCGCGGCGGGCGGGGGCTGCAGGGCCCGGGGGGGCATTTTTTCAGCCGCCCCAAATTGCACACTCCGGGGCTCAGTCCCAGACTGGCCGAAAACACGAGATCTGGCTCCGGATCTTCCGGAAGTTCAGTGATGTTCTGATCCAGCGCCGCTTATTTCAGCCCGATAGAGACAGAGAGGCAGACAGGCCCACACGTTTGGACCCGATCCTTTGGCGGTCTTCAGGGAAACGGGAGAGGGAGCTTAGGCTGCTCCTGACCCAGTTTAGCTCAAGAAGTAAGATCCATAACTTTGAGATCCTGCATAGTATTGGACAGTCCTTTGCCAAATGTCATTCATGGATGTGACTGAAGCCCTGCTGCAACAATGAACACACTGCCACTATACTTCATTGTGATTATGCAAGTTATGAATTGTTATCCTAAGAAGGCATTTCGATTTCAAATATGGATGTGGTGGAAAATCCAGCACTCAGGACAAAAAATGGCCCCAGTTTCAGGCTTTGATTCTCCCTTTGTAACACCAGTGAATGTTAACCAACAATTAGTCTCTTAGGGCAGAGAACATTGTGAATACACCTTTTACCTGCTACCTTCTGTATGCCCTGTCTCATTTCCATACAGGTTTGCTCTCTTCTGCCTGCAAAGGAAGCATCCTGCTCTTTATCAAGGGCAAAGCTAAACTCTAGCTTTGGGGAGATAGCTCAGTGGTTTGAGCATTGGCCTGCTAAACCCAGGGTTGTGAGTTCAATCCTTGAGGCTGCAATTTAGGGAACTGGGGCAAAAATCTGTCTGGGGATTGGCCCTGCTTTGAGCAGGGGGTTGGACTAGATGACCTCCTGAGGTCCCTTCCAACCCTGATATTCTATGATTCTATTCCCTCTTTATTGAATCTATGTTATTTATCTTTAATTTGTGTTGCATAATACTCACACACATTTCCCAGCTGCAGTGGAGACAGACTCAAAAAGACCCAGTGCAAGTAATGACACCTGACTTCACTGGGACTCTGCACAGGTGCAAGAATCCATCCAAGCAGATCTTCTTGAAGTATTGGAGCCACAATTTGCCCCCCTTGTATTCATGACAAATATGTTGCATAATCAGAAATAGAAAGTATCAGGGGGTAGCTGTGTTAGTCTGTATCCACAAAAACAACAAGGAGTCCGGTAGCACCTTAAAGACTAACAGATTTATTTGGGCATAAGCTTTTGTGGGTAAAAAAACACTTACACTTCTATTTCTCCTAGGTCCCCAGTCCAATGCCTTAAATACAAAGGAACTTCCTTACTCTTCTAGCACCCCTCTTCCTCACTCACCCTCCATCCTGTGCACTGAATGACACAGGGGTCTCAGAACAAATAACTTGTGATCATGTAATTAAAGACTATCATAATGCATATGCTCAAAGGGATCATATTAAACAACCTTAATTTTGGCATTTCCTTACTTCTGAGTGCTTTAAAACCCTTAATATTTGTAACTTGGGGGGGGTTGTTTGTATATATCATCTTAGGTTTCTGTTTTTTGTAAATCAGAAATTACATCATGTGGAACTATAGTGACCCCCTGTGCATGGATCATCAGCACATTTGGAATCCAGGACCCTTAAGTACACAGCACAGACTTCTACAACTTGAGCTAAAGATATTACTGGTACCAGTAGTAGGTGCTATGTGGCTCAGCCACTGGAAGGAAAGCAAGACATTTGCCATTGACTTACTCCTCTATTAGCTAACCAATAATTGTGTATTAGGAACTAGAAGCCTTGAGTGCTAGTCCCGGCTTTGGAAGAGAGTGAGAGAGAGAGAGCGGTCTAATGGTCACAGTCAACATAGTCAAACATATACATTTGGCATTTTCATTCTGAAAGGCAGGCTGGCCGAGTGGCTGAGATCTGCTTAGTGTCTTTGTGCTCCTCGTATACTATACAAGGGACATAGAGAGACAGAGGAGCCCTGGAAGGAGAACCCGAGCACCAGGGCCATTTAAGGTGGCATTATACAGCTCTCCCCTCGCAGCCTGCTATGCTGGGGACAAGAAGTGGCAGTCAGTACAGTCATTCGGAAAGAGAAGAGGGGCAATGGCTAGAGCACTCTGAGTCTGGTAATTCTGCACTGTAGAGAAGCCCACAGTCAGTCTGCTGTAAGTTAGAGCAGACCCCAGGGCTCCTCCAAGTTATGCTGGGGGCTTTAAGTCACCTTTGCACCCCCTTTCCAGGTCAGTACCTTCTGTGCTATACTTCCTGAAAGATGCAGCCCAGAGTCTGGTCCTTGTTCTATTCCTAGCCCAGCCAGAAGTGACCTGGTGTAACCTCTATGTAGTGTGCCTGTCATTTTAATCACAAATCTTACAGTATTTCATCTTTCTGTTAAAAATCCAGCTGCTGGAGTCAAAAGATTTAACGTGAAAACTAAGATTTTCATGCAAAGAAAAATTAAGTTAATTCTGGGCCTCGTGGTTGCAGAGAGAAAAAATAACTTCAGTCATTAGCTGAGGTCACCCTAAAGGCTTAGAAACCAGAATGTGAATAAAAAGAACCTATATATATATATATATTTAAAAAATCCCATAAAAAAAAACCCACCATTTTTACATCAAGCTCATGATTTTTGAGGTCCTAACTCATGATTTTTAATGCTTGTGGTTGGCAATATTGGTTATGAGCCTTACTCCATTTTAATTCTGTGTACTTCACAGATTTATTAACCCCAGTCATTGGAAGAGATGAGACTAGAACTCATGGCCATAGCCTCTGGTAAACTCCCCCTTCCATAGACCAAAAGGGTAAAGGTGGCAGCTGCTGCCATTGTATTACTTCCCCCATCCAGAACTCTAGATCTGTATCATTTCCCCACATCCAGAGAGCAGTACGTTTGACATATTAAAAAATTGCTGTAATGGGCCTATGCCTTTGTTAGGATTTATTTTGTTCTTGATGTACCTAAACTCCTTCTCATTGTCTTTGGCCTTGCCAACCAGGGAATTTTCCCTAATGTGTTATGCTGCCTTTTCCTTATCAAGTAACACTGACAAAACTACCTGTTTCCCTTATCCCATTTTTAGAAACAGCTAAACTATTTTTGTTGAATCTTTCAAAAACAAAAACAAAAAAAATCAGTCTGAAGCAGAAACCAAGCATGGAAGCTTTCAGCCTGACCTGCTAAAAGTTTGGCAATTTCTTAACACTTTCTATTATAATTCTGTTTTCAACCTTAACTAAAGGAAATAGAGTTGGTTGAGGGGGGCAGGGGGAAAGTCACAGAAAATGTTGAGTTTTTACAGAAAATCCTCCAAACCAAAATCTTGTCAGAGCTTATGGTTTTCTGGTGAAAAAAATAAATCATTTTTTTTTCAAAGAAAGCAAACACTTTCCACCAAAAGTTTTGTTTAGTTGAAAACCCAGTTTTCTGTTGGAAAAAGCTGATGGGGAATTTTCAGCCAGCCCTAATGCTTTTAGCTCTATAATGTATACATAAAAAAAAAATCTCTGTTTATTTTTCCTTGCTTTTACATTTTCATATAAAAATGAAAGCCAGAATCTGCATGTTAGCAACTTAAAAACATATTTTTCTTCTTGTATAGATAAAAGTTGAAACAAGTACTGATATTTTTTGCAGCATCTCCGAGCCAATATTAACTTGTATGGCTGCTGCCTGACATGGTCTGTCAAGCCAGGACCTTTTATGAGCATGACATGTCCCTAAACATTTTTAATTAAGGAGAGACACCTAGACACCATTTACCAATCTATGTATTAGTCCAAATTCATCCTTGCTTTAAACTCACTGCATGAATGGTAAATTCTATTACCTTCACTTTTGACATCAGTTAATGCTACAATTTTGGGCACTGCTGTTCAAAGAAGTTTAGATAAAATCTCAGAAACTTAGAAAGCATGAGCAAAAAGAATCAAAAACATCTGCCAATCTGTATATTTTTCTATACAGTAAAATTAATATATAGTTAAAAATAAAGCACAAACTGTGACATTACATTTTGAAAAGTACTGTACACAGACGTAGTTTGAATACTAACCACCTTAACAGTTTGATAATATAATAAACTGTAAGACTGCAGTATTATAAAGGACAGCAGGACCTGACAGTGAATTTTCATTAATAAACAGATTAAATTTAGCTGTGAATTCAATCCAGAATGCATATATAGTTGCCTCAATATATAAACAATTTACCAAATGTAGTGAAGATTGTAACTGGAAAAAGAAAATTATTTTTCCAATAGAGAGGTTGGTTTGTTTAAATCTGATTAGAAAGTTAAAAGGAAGTGTAAAGGCATTTGAAGCAGGCAGAAGGGAAAAGATCAAAAAAGTTATTGATAAACACTTGGTATTTTAGACTATATATTTAAAATTCTGTGTTCATATCTTATACTTTTAATAAGTAGGCCACTTGTTCTTTTGAATTATGCTGTCTTGTGAAGGGCCTCACTAACACAGCAGCCCTTGCAAAGTATTCTACAGAGTATAATTTCTTTATTTTCCTTGTAGTATTTAGAGACTTCACAAATTAATTTATAGATGGGAGAAAGTTACAAGTAGTTGAAAGTAGGGGAGGGATAGCTCAGTGGTTTGAGCATTGGCTTACTAAACCCAGGGTTGTGAGTTTAATCCTTGAGGGGGCCATCTGGGGCAAAATCAGTACTTGGTCCTGCTAGTGAAGGCAGGGGGCTGGACTCAATGACCCTTGGGCTCCTTCCAGTTCTAGGAGATAGGTATATCTCCATATTATATTATTAGAGTTCCATCCAACTCCCATTAAAGTCTGTGGAAAGACTTCCACTGATGTCAATGGAAGCAGGACTTAGCCCTTAGAATGAAGATGCCTTCTGAAGCTTAACTGCAACATTACAATACACAGAGTGCCTTTATTTATTGTACAGTACACTGATATTCTTTCATAGTCTTCCAAATCACTACAGTAATCTATACTCAAAACAGTACATATTACAAAAGTGACAGGCATTTAGATTGCAGTTAATCACTTCTTTAAAATAGCCATGCTATAGTTTGCATATGGTTTGTTACAGCCATTTAAACAACCGTTTTGCCTTTATACTTTAAATTACCTGTGACAGCTCTTTTGATACATGGACAACAGCTGTAATAAGTCAGTTGTGACTCCTGACTAGATATGCTTTTTACCCGATAGCAAAAAAGAATAAAAACTGAAAGAAATATAGAATCTCTTGTGCATTGTAACAGCATGGCTTTCCCCATGGGTTGGAGAACCTAGGGCTAAGCCAACCCTGATTCACAATGAGCCCCACCTGAGAGGCAGTAGGTGATTCCAGTATAAAAGAAACAGGAATTTACAATGAAGGGAGAAGCACAAGAAATTGTAATTATGGTTGTAGAGAGTGTAGTGAGTAGTAGTGAGTCTCCTGCAGGGTCCTGAGTCAGCAGGGTAGGTAATAGCTAGGGAAAGCCTATGGGAAAAGAAAAACTACAGTGCAGAAGTAGTGGGAAGGATGCAGACAGGCCTTCAGGGAGATGGGGAGGTGCCCAATTGAAACTGGAAGAAGATTGTGAGAATCAGATCTGGTCTACACTGGGGGGGATTGATCTAAGTTACGCAACTTCAGCTATGTGAATAACGTAGCTGAAGTCGACATACTTAGATCTACTTACCATGGTGTCTTCACTGCAGTAAGTCAACTGCTGACGCGCCCCCGTTGACTCCGCCTCCACTTCTCGCTCCGGGGGAGTACCAGAGTTGACAGGGGAGTGCTCAGGGGTCGATTTATCGCATCTTTACTAGACGCGATAAATCGACCCCCCCCCGCTGGATCGCTTCGGAGGTAAGTGTAGACATGCCCTTAGTGTTCTGTTTTTAAAGACTTTGTGTTGTTTTGGATTATCGAGAGAGACTGAACTAACTTTGGAGCCTGAAGGATCCGTGTGTTCCCAGAAAACTAAATAAATGGGACCAATTGAGGGAATAGTGTGAATTACCTGTGGGCTGTGGTGTTCTCAAGAGTATGCCTACACTGCCCCTCCCCAAAAGTCTCAGGCTCACCGTGCAGGGCTAAAAACAGCAGTGTGGACATTCCTGGTTGGGCTCTGACACCCACTCCATCTCTCTATGTTTCAGAGCATGAACAGGAGCATCTATACTGCTATTTTCAGTCCCATAGTGTGAGCCCGAGTCAGTTAACCCTGGGCTATGATACTTGCTGCCCTGGCCTTTTTGTGTGTGTGTGTGTATGCAATCTAGATATACCCTTAGGGTATGTCTACACTGCAATTAGATACCCAAGCCTGGCCAGTGCCAGCTGGCTTGGGCTAAAAGGCTGTTTAACTGCAGTGTAGGCATGCCTCAAGAGGGAGATCTGAGGGAGGCTGTGGCAAAGGGAAATCTGGACATGGGGTGGGGAGGGGGCGAAGGGTGTGCTTGGGAGGTGGCTGCTTCTGTTGTATGCAGCATGTCTAGAGAAATGGATTTGGAAACAGTATTTGAGGACACCCAAGTTCTAATTCTAGAATTGCCACTCATTTGCTGTCAATAGAAACCAGAACTTCAAATGTGGGTGTCTAAATCAATTTAAGTCAATGGAAGCTGTGGCTTCTCAGCACCTTTGAAAATAAGGCACCTTTTTAACTGCCTAAACATGGATTAAATAGCTGGCCCTGCTCTCACTGAAGGCAATGGCTACATTCTTATTGCCTTTATTGGAACCAGGCCCAAAGGTCCCAATTCAGAAATGCACTTAAGCACATGCTTAATTTTAATAGTAATACTTAGCTCTTATACAGAGCTATAATCAGATCTCAAAGCACTTTACAAAAGAAGGTCACTATCAATATCCATTCTACAGCTGCAGCTACTGAGCCACAGAGAAGAGAAGCGACTTGCCCAAGGTCACCCAACCGGTCAGTGGCATAGCTGGGAATAGAACCCTGCTCTCCTGACATCCAATCCAGCATTGATCTTCTCAAGTAGGGATACTTTCTTGAATTGAGGCCAAAGTGTTTACCTTTAGTCACTGCTGTTTAAAAACGTTGATCTCACTTTCTCTATTCCTAACTTTTTTGATAGGCTAATAATAAATACTTACCCATCTTGCCATTAGTGTTAAGTAATTAGGGTTGCTCGACTACCTACATACAACATACCTGATACAAACCCAGAGATACAAGGACGTGAAAAGTTAAGCCACCTAACAGTACATTTCTTCTTTTCCTTTACCCACAGGCAAACCCCTGACTACTATGCACCACCAGCCAGACATTGCATCCTTACCTCTGCCTCCCTCAAGCTTCCCTTCTCCATATACACCTTTACCAATCTACCCTCCCCCCACCACCTAACACTGTTACACTATTGGGAGTAGTGGTTTGCTATGCTAACTGCTAAGGCCACCTACTTTAAGAGGAAAGACAGTGATTTATGCCCCATTTTAAGACTATTTTAGAACACAACCCTAACTACCAGGGCACCTCCATCATGTTAAATCTGGAAACGTTACAGCTCAGAGCAATATACTGCAGACCTTTTGAATCTATGTAAAAACCACAGCATATTCACCGAATTTATTTTTTAAGTTCTCTATGGAGTGGGGGAAAAGTGATGTTTGAGGAGCATCCATCCAGATTTGATGGATAACTCTCAAGGAAGCCAAAAAGCGGTTGTTGGGATCAGAAAACCCCTGACTGAATAGAGGTATGGCTTGGCAAAAAGTCTTATCTGTAGTGTAAGCCACAGATTCTCCTGAATCATCTTCTACAGTCCAACTGCCATGAATCTAACTCAGGTTTGGGCATCAAAAGTTCCTGTGAACTTAGACAATACAACCCCCACACACACCCCTCCTAACTAGTATGGAACAGTTCATTAGCACTCTCCACTTCCCTGTATTGACTCTGCTAAGCGAATCAGGAAGGGACAGCAATATTAGCTCACTTGCAGAGTCTCAGAGTGAAAATAGGGAAAGACAAAGCACGGTTTGTGTTTATTCCTGACCACTGGTATTTCTAGGCTATGAGTCACTTTGCCTGGTTGTTTTCATCTCACAAATGAGACTACTCAAACATGTAGTTGCTGCTGGCAAGATTTACCAGTTCTGTAGAATTCAGTAATTGCCTTCACCCTCCCCCATTGCTAGTGGTCTTCATATTTTTTCAAGGAATCTACTGCTAAGCAACTCATCTTGGCAGCCATATGTCTTTCTTTCCTCCATTTTTCACATATTCTTTTCTTGGCCCTTAGATCAACAAGTTCAATTGAGTATAGAGGCATATGTGCATGTGCTTTATTACAGAGGAGGGAACTTCCTTGCATAAAAATAGAACTTGTTATGTGGTCTGTTTAATTAAACTAATGGGTGGCATCCATGCCCTAATCAAGGTCTTGAAAACCAGTGAGTAAGCATAACTCTCAGACAAGTGCACCTGACCCCCTAGGCTTGAGAGGCTGAGCTGTAGCCCAAGCCACAACAAACATACTGTACTGCAATTTTTAGCACACTAGCTCGGGCCCCACCAGTGCAAGTCTGTCTACCCAGACTGGGAGGTGCACTCCCAACTGCAGTGTAGACATGCCCTCTGTGCTTTGTTCACTGCTCAGCCAGGCAGAGTGTGGTTTAAAACAGAGTCCAATTTTTTTCAAAAAGCAACAGAGGGTCCTGTGGCACCTTTGAGACTAACAGAAGTATTGGGAGCATAAGCTTTTGTGGGTAAGAACCTCACTTCTTCAGATGCAAGTAATGGAAATCTCCAGAGGCAGGTATAAATCATTATGGAGATAACGAGGTTAGTGCAATCAGGGAGGGTGAGGTGCTCTGCTAGTAGTTGAGGTGTGAACACCAAGGGAGGAGAAGCTGCTTCTGTAGTTGGATAGCCATTCACAGTCTTTGTTTAATCCTGATCTGATGGTGTCAAATTTGCAAATGAACTGGAGATCAGCAGTTTCTCTTTGGAGTCTGGTCCTGAAGTTTTTTTGCTGTAAGATGGCTACCTTTACATCTGCTATTGTGTGGCCAGGGAGGTTGAAGTGTTCTCCTACAGGTTTTTGTATATTGCCATTCCTGATATCTGACTTGTGTCCATTTATCCTCTTGCGTAGTGACTGTCCAGTTTGGCCAATGTACATAGCAGAGGGGCATTGCTGGCATATGATGGCATATATAACATTGGTGGACATGCAGGTGAATGAGCCGGTGATGTTGTAGCTGATCTGGTTAGGTCCTGTGATGGTGTTGCTGGTGTAGATATGTGGGCAGAGTTGGCATCGAGGTTTGTTGCATGGGTTGGCTCCTGAGTTAGAGTTGTTATGGTGCGGTGCGTGGTTGCTGGTGAGAATATGCTTAAGGTTGGCAGGTTGTCTGTGGGCGAGGACTGGCCTGCCTCCCAAGGTCTGTGAAAGTGAGGGATCATTGTCCAGGATGGCTTGTAGATCTTGGATGATGCGTTGGAGAGGTTTAAGCTGAGGACTGTAGGTGATGGCCAGTGGAGTTCTGTTGGTTTCTCTTCTGGGCCTGTCTTGTAGCAGGAGGCTTCTGGGTACACGTCTGGCTCTGTTGATTTGTTTCTTTATTTCCTTGTGTGGGTATCGTAGTTTTGAGAATGCTTGGTGAAGATCTTGTAGGTGTTGGTCTCTGTCTGAGGGGTTGGAGCAGATGCGATTGTACCTCAGTGCTTGGCTGTAGACGATGGATCGTGTGGTGTGACCGGGGTGGAAGCTGGAGGCATGAAGGTAGGCGTAGCGGTCGGTGGGTTTTCGGTATAGGGTGGTGTTAATGTGGCCATCGCTTATTTGTACGGTGGTGTCTAGGAAGTGGACCTCCTGTGTAGATTGGTCCAAGCTGAGGTTGATGGTGGGGTGGAAGCTGTTGAAATCATGGTGGAATTCTTCCAGGGTCTCCTTCCCATGGGTCCAGATGATGAAGATGTCATCAATATAGCGTAGCTAGAGAAGGGGCATGAGTGGACGAGAGCTGAGGAAGCGTTGTTCCAGGTCAGCCATAAAAATGTTGGCATATTGTGGGGCCATGCGGGTGCCCATAGCGGTGCCACTGGTCTGGAGGTATATATTGTCACCAAATTTGAAATAATTGTGCGTGAGGATAAAGTCACAGAGCTCAGCAATAAGTTGTGCTGTGTCATCATCAGGGATACTGTTCCTGACAGCTTGTATTCCATCTGTGTGTGGGATGTTTGTGTAGAGAGCCTCTACATCCATGGTGGCTAGGATGGTGTTTTCTGGGAGGTCACCAATGCATTGTAGTTTTCTCAGGAAATCTGTGGTGTCACGGAGATAGCTGGGAGTGCTGGTGGCGTAGGGTCTGAGTAGGGAATCCACATATCCAGACAGTCCTTCAGTGAGAGTGCCAATTCCCGAGATGATGGGGAGTCCAGGATTTTCAGGTTTGTGGATCTTAGGTAGTAGATAGAATAACCCCGGTCGGGGCTCTAAGGGTATGTTGATTTGTTCCTGTGTTAGTGTAGGGAGTGTCCTGAGTAGATGGTGCAGTTTCTTAGTGTATTCCTCAGTGGGATCTGAGGAAAGTGGCCTGTAGAATTTGGTATTGGAGAGTTGTCTGGCAGCCTCCTTCTGGTAGTCAGACCTGTTCATGATGACAACAGCACCTCCTTTATCAGCCTCTTTGATGATAATGTCAGGGTGGTTTCTGAGGCTGTGGATGGCATTGCGTTCTGCACGACTTAGGTTATGAGGCAAGCGATGTTGTTTTTCCACAATTTCTGCCTGTGCACGTCGGCGGAAGCATTCTATGTATAGGTCCAGACTGTCATTTCGACCCTCAGGAGGAGTCCATGTGGAGTTCTTCTTCTTGTGTTGTTGGTGGGAGGGTATCTGTGTGACTGATCCAGCTCCTATTGACTTAACAGTGAAGGATCAGGCCCCAAGAGCCTATTTAAGAGCTCCTCCCATCATTCATGTTCCTTTCTCACACATTGGCAGAGAGAACTAGACACATCCTCTACAGATTAGATATACAGTAGAACATCAGAGTTACGAACACCAGAGTTATGAACTGACCGATCAACCACATACCTCATTTGAAACCACAAGTATGCAATCAGGCAGCATCAGAGACCAAAAACAAATAGCAGCAAATACAATAGAGTACTGTGTTTCTACTAAAGAAATAAAGGGCGAGTTTAAAAAAAGATTTGACAAAGGAAGGAAACTGTTTCTGTGCTTGTTTCATTTAAATTAAGATGGTTAAAAGCAGCATTTTTCTTCTGCATAGTAAAGTTTCAAAACTGTATTAAGCCAATGTTCAGTTGTAAACTTTTGAAAGAACAACCATAACATTTTGTTCAGAGTTACGATGAACAACCTCCAGTCCCAGGTGTTCATAACTCAGGTTCTACTGTATTAGTAGAACTGAGGCAATGGGAATCAAGGTAACGTAGTCACTTCATTCACAGCCAAGGTTGATGACTATATGAAATGTTGGACTGCTCTTAACAGCTTAAATAATATTCTCTGTTAACACTCAAATAATTCCCTTCAGCGGTAGGGTCGTGATCCAGACCACGTAAAAACAAAATCACACAAATTAAAAAAAAAAATCAGAGAAGTTGTAAGTATGAAATAAGCAATTATTTTAAGCCTACTTTCAAAAGAAAAAAATTAGAGCCAGACATATTTAAGACATCCACTTAAGTAAAGAGAACATTTGGTTAAAAATAAAAGAGGTGAGAACATTGCATCAGTGGGTAAGAGTTATGTCAGTGTCCTCACAGTTCCCAGCTGAAGTGACACTGCCACTTTACAGTAATTACTGGTGACACTTTTATTTGTCTCTTTTCACTAATTATTCATGATGGGGGATTCCCCCTGCAGCATTAGGAGGGGAAAGGATTAAAAGCTGTGGAATCACTGCAGGGCACAACCAGAAAGGGGTCACATGAAGGACTTTTTGTGCTGAACACTATGTCTTTTAAGTCACCATTTTGTCTCAGCTCCTCGATTTCTTTTTTCTGTCTTAGTCTGGTGTTGATAGCAACAGGACAGTTATAGACAGGAGAACTGGAACAAATTGTGTTGACATGGACTCAACACAAACCACATGTTACACTACCGATTCTAAACTCTAAATCCCGTACAAGAAATCAAAGACGTAATCTACTTTCCTAAACAATTAAACAGGCCTTTTGTCAGGATTCAAGCAAACCCCTTCTGCCCTAGAGGGAAGTGTCTCCGTTTTTTCAGATCTATAATGTTGTTTGCTTTGTCTACATTTTTGGTGATTTGAAAAACATATGTTATTCTCTCTCTACTATACTTTGATTTGCTAGAAGCAAATGCCTTTTAAAGTTTTTTGTTTAAAAAGAGTTGCATTTTTTAAAAAATGCTTCTTTCGAAGCCTTTTGGCTTTAATTAACATTTCAATGTAGATTATCACCCCCCAAAATCCCTCCCAATCAATCAATAAAGTATTCAATGTGGGTGTTTTTTAAAAAAAAAAAATCATTGTGGACTGCTTATTAAACTTGTGTTATAATATCATTTGCTACCTCACATGAAATCCAAGAACATTTAGTTTTCTGCTTTCAGATCACTTGCTTTCACATTTTAGTTATAGCTGCATCTCTCATTTGCTAAATCTCTCATTATTGCAGGGTTTAAATTCTCAGATTATTACTCTAATCCCCAACCCCAACGTTCTATAAAAACTCCAGGGACCAATGAGGGGGGCTCAGGGCTCCAGGCTTCAGCCACTGGGCTGGTGATGGAGGAGTTTGGATCAGCTGACTTGGGCTCACAGGGCTAAAAATTGCAATATAGATATTCAGGCTCAGGGTGGAGCCTGGACTCTGAGACCCCTCCTCCCCAAGGAGGGAGGGGCTCAGAGCCTAGGTTCCAGCCTGAGCATATACACTGAAATTTTATAGCCCTGCAGCCCACGCCCTGCTATCCCAAGTCAGCCACAGTGTCTTTTATCGCAGTGTAGACGTACCCTCTCTGGATGTTACTGGAGCATTTTATTAATTTCTAAATTAGATTACCCAAGAAAGAGCTACCAGTTTTAAGGATGGGCAGAAATTGTTTTGCCAATTGGGAGTACCCCCCTTATGGTGCTTCTGTACGGATAATTTTTAATTCACAGCAATACTGCTTTTAGTGGAGGACAATAGGTAAAGAATTAATAACTCTCAATAAATACCGATTGTGTTTCTGACAGTGCTGATGTTGTAATGGCATAGTCTTAAATGGTGACTTCTGAGGCCTGTTTAAAGGAATGTTACAGAATAGATGTACATAACACTCTATGACCACCCCAATTCCAGCTGCACCTATATGTTTCCAAAAGGGGAAAATTAGGCTGCACGGTGCTGTATACCCCAATTAAAAATAAAGACTTTTGTAACTATTTAAGTAATGTATCTTAGTAGAATTTACTGGGTATGGTACCTGCAGGTATAAACTCCTCTGTGTAGTTCAAGGACCTGAAGGATATATATACACGGACACGTAGATTCTATTTTACATACATACATACATGCGCACACACACACACATTATATATATATCTCACATACACGACAAAACAGTATTTGGTATGATTTTTAGGTCTTTAATAAGCTTTTAGGACCAATATTTCAAAAATGGCTTCCAATTTTGGGTACTTCAACTTGTGACTGCTTGAGCAGCTACAGCTCCCATTTATTTCAGTTCAAACTATGGGTGCTTAGGAGCTCTGAAGGCTGTGGCCTAGGTATGCTCCAAATTAGAGGCACTCGGACTCACAAGCCACCTTTTGAAACTGCAGATGTAGAACTGTGTGTAAATTTTTTATAGTCTGTGGCATGGATTGCTTTCTTTAGCAAGAGTAAAAATTATTGTGCCAAACAACAAAGTGTCTGCTATGGTTATTAATATTTCACTTACCTTATAAGGGTGTATGCTACATCCAGGTACATGGCTTGAATCTAGCATTTGATAGTGGGCACTGTTGTCTTCATATTTAATACTACATGAAGCCATATGGCCTAGAACTTGCACAGAACACTAAATACCTGTGTACAGAACATACACAAAAGGAGATTATATTCTGGCAACATTTCTCAGAGAACAACTACATTCCCTTCTGGGTCAGGCTGCAAATTATATTGTTTGTGAGATGCTGTTTTATTTATTATCAATTAGGTTTCTGTTTCTCCATCAGCTCTGTTGTGTGTTAGGTCACATTGCTTTTTAACGTTATGTTTTTAGTTAGTCTGTCAAGCGCCCAGAGGCATTCAGTCACTGGGTTTCCACATAAATTTGAAAAATTACTACTACTTGGTACTGCCTTAACTAAGGATTAGTCATCACTTCGCTTAAAGAAGAAAGAGGGGAAAATGGATTGAAAATATAACGTATCTGTATCTTATTTAAAAGGGGGGCCTTCCAAAGAATTGAAGACGTGCCCCTATTTTGAAGTGGTTTTACATTAAAGTCTGTGACTGTTATTAAGCTTTAATAACTTACCACAAAAAGCCTGAATAATGCTATCTACACTTCAGAACTAAACATGTTACACACCCTTGGCTAAACATGGTTGGGGCCAAATTCTATTATGAATGTGGTTTATTCTTTTGTGCTTTGAAAGAAAAACAATATATTACGGAAACCTTTATAACTTCTGTTGCTACCAAGGCTATGACATGACTAACATGGATTGGCCTCAACTGTGTTATTCTTGTAGGGTAGACAGAGCCTAACTGAGCTGTGGGGGAAGAGAAGAGTATGTAGAATACAGAGCAACCACTACAGAGCTGCTACTAAATCTGCAACCTGATTCTGGACCAGAATTACTGAAACCACTGGTCATACCTCCAACAGTCCCAACACACACACAGTCTTCCCTCCGAAAGGGAGAGCCACCAGCACAGAGCAAAGAACTTCTATAGGGTCTCCAGTTGCTTAAATCATTCTCTATAGTGGAAACATGCTGCTTTCTCTGAATTTGGAATCACTGGATTTTGCTCTATACGTAAAAAATTGTTTTTAAAATGTACTTTAAAAAAGATTATTTTGCATCTGTAGTAAGCAAATGTACTAGGTGGATGGGGAAGAAAGGAGTTTCCTTTCTGAAATAAGGACATTAAATTTGAGTGGTGATAATTCCTGGTCCTCTAAACCTATGTGTTCCATCATATCACAGCCATTAGGTAGAAGCATTATTTTTAATGAAAATGTTTAAAGGCCATAGAATTTTTAATAGCTGAAGTTTAACAGCGACACACCACTCAGGAGCAGCATAATTCGTGTAAGAGATTTAAAAAAAAAATCATAGAAGTGAGGGACAGTGTTAAACAGATATAGTGGAGGTATGTTTATCTTATATTGGAGGCATTTTCCTCCTTAATAATCTATCCTTAGATGAATGCAATTAATCTTCACAATGTTCTAGGTTTGGGTTTTGCCATTTTACAGTTTGTGTTATTAACATGCACATTGTTCTAACAGGTAAAAGTCACACAAGAGCCTTCTGACATAAGAACCAAACAGTTACTGGATCTGATAGACCATTCTAACAAAACAAACACCCCTTTGCTAGTGAAGAGTCAGACTAAAAGTGTTTCAGAGTCCAATTAACATCCCTTTAATTATTTTCTTCACAAAAATTCTACACCCTTTAAAAAAAATATTAGAAAATCTGGGAGTGAACCCTTCATTGCCATCTAGTCCATGGGGATCTGGCCATCACTCACTGTCAACCCATCTAATTTATACCACCCACCCACCTTTAACTTTGACCACTAAACATTTTGAAAATATATGCAAAGTTAAAAGTAACAAAATTTTAGTCATCATAAAATCAAGAGATCTATTTCCACTGTACTATACTACTAAAATGTAGTACAACATCTCTCTCACTACAAAACAGCTTCAGCCTGTAGGCCCAAAATTCTGGGTAAAATAATCTTGTCACAGCTACACTCACCTTTTGAGGATAGGTCATCTACAGACAGTTTCACCAAAAATTCTGAGGGCAGAGAATATTGGGGCTGTAAAACAACAAAACAACAGAAATTCATGTCTGAATGGAAAAGGGAGTGGTGGGAAGGGGGCTTCAGGCAATAGTCTTGTACTGTCTGGGTCATCTGCAAACCTCCCCTTGTTCATCTGAACAGATGTGGCAAAGAGGAAATGCACAACCACAGCAACAGCAAAAACATTTGTACTGAATTAAGCTTCCTGGGGGTAGGTGTGCAAAAATCCAAAAGGAAAGCCTTACTAACGGCTGCATGTTTGGTACTTTTGTGGTTTGTCATAAAGGTCACTGTTTAAGATTGTTTCATTTAATGAGCCTGATTCTTTACTACTTTTATTGTTGTTTTTGGTTATTCCTTTCATGTATGTTCAACTCCTTAATATCTTTACCATAACATTTTAAAACAATTTTGTTATTTCTCTGTTGATGGTGGGAACTGTTGTAGATGCTGTATAGTTGTATAATTTTTTCATGATGGTGGTGGTTTATTTACAAACGGATTTCACTTACACATGTATTTGACACTGGTAAATCAAGTACCAGCTCTGGCTCAGGCCATAGGCATTAGCCAAGAACTGAAACTCCTGGCTGGAAATCAAACCGGCTCACCCATATGTTAGTTTTGTTCAAAATAGGTATTAGTAGTATAAGAATGTATTTTGTGTTTAGATTCTGTGAAATGCTTGTAAGTTGCTACATGCATTAATCTCATTTGTAATGTCTGTATTTCATGCTACAAAATAAAATATAAGTTTATTTTATAATTGTAAATATGCCTGCTCTGAACTTGTAAACTTGGACAGAGTGGTTCCCACCTCCCACTCCCTCTCAAGAAGGGCTATCAAGACTTAATGGGCCATACAGGACAAAAAGCTTTGCTGATTGCCCCATGCACCCATGAAGAATGTATATTCAGGAGCCCTCCTCTCATCGGTTTGAACTCTGGGAGGACATAAAAATACTCACAAAAATAAATGGTTCTCTTCGCTATTTGAGCGGCCACAGGACCAGAGACACTAAATGAAAGCAGAGATTCCCATGGTCAACTTGGGTCTGCCCTGAAAGACATTTTGAATGTGTAGATTACTAAGTCTCTGGGACCTTTAGGAACCATAGATGGTAACCTCATTTATGTGTATATGTTTGCTTGCTTTAACCTGGTAAATAACTCGGGAGGGTGGGGGGGGGGAATGAGTTGTTAAACCTTTACATAGTTTATTACAGGATTGGCTACAGGCATTGTCTTTGGTGTCAGACCTGGGGTAGCAGCTGATTTAGGTTAAGTGACTGGTCTCTTGGGACTGGAAGCAACCTGAATATTATGATCTTTAGTGTAAGTGACCATTTATCACTAAGTCCAGCTTCACCACTTCTATAAGGCCTCCTGGCATGTTATCAGTTAAATTCACATGGGCAAATTAGAACAAGACACAATACAAATTAGAATGCTGTGCCCAACCCCCAGGATCATAAGCTCCTATAAAAATACAGATCTATCTTTAGGTGGAGTATAGTGTGATCGTTGCATGAGATGGAAAGTATGTTCATTTGCAAAGGACTAACTTGTTTGATTTTCTAAAAAATCTACTCATTCAAAAATGTAAATCCAAAGAGAAGGGGTGATAAAAATATATAGATATATACACACACACACACAGGGGAAAAATCCACAAGCAATCTTTAAAACATAACCAGCAAGAGTGATGACAGGTTACAGCTAGGTATTCTATATAAACATTATATTTACATAACTGTATAACATTTATATGGTACATCTCATTCACAATGTAGATGTTAACTGTATTTGCAGGTAAATTGAAAATACATTAAGAGTTATGTTTATTGTTTGTTTTGTATTTTAGCATACACATTTTAGTCTTCAATTTATCCCAAAGTGTCTGGCTACTATCAAGAAGATTTTAAAAACAGCTCCATCAAGTCTTCTTACCCACCTTCATTCATACAAATATCTGAGAAAAAAGAAGCCATGTCATGGCTTGAAGATGAAAAGACACAGGGACAAATTCTGATTTGAGTTATAGTGCTGTAAATCCACAGTAACTCTATTGCCTTCATTGTATTGATGTATAAAATCAGCTGTCAGGCTCAGATGAAACAAGAAAAATGTATTTCATAGCTCTCAACTTCCAGTTAGCAAAACTTTTCAAGGAAAGTCCATGAAAAGTGCATTGTGTCCACTAGATTGAACTATTGCAAAGTCATATATAATTAGGCAAGGCTCAGATCAGAGAGCTGTGGTCACAAACACCTACAAGACTTGTGTAGAAAAAAAGGGACTTCAGTCACCAATACCAGCTGGGAATTGAGAAGCAATTAGGATCCAAAATCACCAACAAGCTGCAAATCTGTTCGACAAACCCCCTCCATCACAGAGACAAGCAACTGTATTTCCCCAGCGTACCAAAGTCATCTATGTATTTTCTGGATGGTACATTAGCCAGCTGTTCTCACCCAACGCCCCATTGGACCAGCTATTGGAAAGCAAAGACACTATATATTTTTTTTCCCATTGCAGCTGGACAGTAGAGTTGTGTGTCATCCACATACTAATGGTATTGCAGCCTACAACAAGCTCTCTCACCATCTTCCCCAGCAAACCTCCTGTGCACTTTGAGCAGCAGGGGGTAGCAGAAAGGAAGCCAGTGGAACCAGACATCAGAAAACCCCAAGGGCTGATAAGCAATTACCCAGTACCAGCCAAAAGGAATCAGAGGAGCAGTAATGGAAGCACTCAGTCAGCATCTGCAGGGTAGTCAACAAAAATCTCATTGTGAACGGTACTAAAACTGATTATATTATAGTTTTATATAGAGTGCAAAATAAAGTTATGGTGCAAGTAACATATATGCATTAGCATAGTTCATTAAAGATCTTTTCACTACTTGAAACCATAAAAAAAAATATAGCATAACAGAGAGAGCAAGAACAGAGGAGAAAACAATATCTCACCAAACAATCCAGGGAGAGAGTTGTCCTGGCTTCTTTGCGTCTAATTATAATGCTATACGAGATATCTTGAAGCAGATGGTATTTGTGTTTATTTTATTGTTTCCTAAATTACCCATCATGAGCATCTGGGAAGCTGAACAAAAATTAAACACAGTAATGGTGGGAGGATGGGGAGGGTGAGGGGGGAGAGAAGAACCAGACTGGCTGGCACTCAAACGAGTGCATGGGAAGAGGGGGTGGGGGAAGGGGAGAGGCACAAGGATCTAGGTCTTTCATAAGGGCCTGCCATTATCGCCGATCTTATTCTTGAGGAAGCCCAAGGAGTGTTCTAGCCCTATGCTCCAGGTGATGCAATCCACCCATAAGGGGATGAGAAAGGCCACAACTGCACTGGCAAACAGCAGCCACAGAGCGTGCTGCACCATCTGAAGGGATGCAGCAGCAGAGACACTGGGAGAGAAATTCTACCTCCTAGTCAGAACTCCCCCAGGGCACCGTGGCACCACATGGCCCTTTACCCAGGCCTGTGAGCAATTTTCACAAATAAATAAAATTAAATACCAGTAATTAAAAGTAGTAAGCATTTCTCCCAGTAATAAGTGTTCACAGGATCCACGCCGTGAATGAGATGTTTAATAAACAAAAATAAGCATGATTATAAGCAGAGCATTTTAAGTATGAACATTTTCACCCTTTTCCATACATTTCTTATGTCAGATAATATCACTGACGGAATCACACAGAGAGAGAGAGAGAATTGATATGAATCATGAGCATTTATTTAGCTCTTCACAAAGAAGGACCCCAATTCTGCATTTCTCTGAGCACCCAGAAATCCATTTGTAGTCAGTGGGAGTGCTGGATGTGTAAGGAATGCAAGATCAGGCACATCAAAATGAATTCTCAGGTGGCACTGAGAAATCTCTCTCAGATGCTGGTGGGTCTTGCTCATATGCCCAAGTCTAACTGATTGCCATATGCAGGGTCAGGAAGGAATTTCTCCCCAGGTGAGATTGGCAGGGACCTTGGGTTTTTGTTTTTAATTTTTTCTGCAGCAGGGAGTGCAGGACACTCGCTAGGATCATCTGGATCTCTCACTTAATCAATTCCCTGCCATTGCAGTACGTAAGCATTGGTGCACTGCCTGTTCTCGGTCTGTGGCACACAATAGTTTCCTGAGGCTGTAAAATTTTGGTCTAATTCCATTGGTTGGGATTTGTGTGGGATGGCACTTAGTGGCCTGTGATATACAAGAGGTCAGACTGAATGATCTGGTGGTCCCTTGTTCCCTTAAAATCTAGGACTGTAATCAATCATGACAATCCTGTGACTGAGGTAAGTGGTGTTGTCCCCATTTTACAGATAGGAAATCTGTTATTAAAAGAACAGGAATACTTGTGGCACCTTAGAGACTAACAAATTTATTAGCGCATAAGCTTTCGTGGGCTACAGCCCACTTCTTCGCATGCTCTCTGTATGTATGTGTGTACATATATATCTTCAATATATGTTCCATTCTATGCATCCGAAGAAGTAGGCTGTAGCCCACGAAAGCTTATGCTCTAATAAATTTGTTAGTCTCTAAGGTGCCACAAGTACTCCTGTTCTTTTTGCGGATACAGACTAACACGGCTGCTACTCTGAAACCTGTTATTAAAAGGTTATTCGTACTGGAGTTACAGCCATCTGTATTTAGGAAGTGATCACCATTATTAGTTCATTTAACTTTAAAGATGACTAATTTTTTGCTAGCCTTAAAGGAAAAATGCTGAAATAGAGTCCATACACGCAACTCACATGGACAACAAAAGTTGTTGCTTGCGCAGGCTGAGGGCAGCTTATAGCCATAACGATTTAGGTGGAAGGCAGATAAAAGAGAAAAACCATGATGCAGGACAGTTGAATCTGGAACTCCTGCACTGAAACTGTTTAATAATTGAAGTCAAATAAGAATTTGTATCATCACCAGCTGAATTAATACTGTATGTTTATAAATTACTTTAAACACTATTTTGTTTAGTAGGCTAACTCTTCTCTTTATTGTACCAATTGCTAATAGTAGCATATATCTGCTTTACTCCAAAAGCTATTAAATGTATTGTAAATCCATATTGTAGCCAAAGGAATCTAATCAAAGCTTTCCCCAATGACAGGCATAAATATGGAACAACTGGGAAAAAAATTAATACGAAAATGATGTGAAAACTGAGCCGCCTATGCTACATGTGGACTTAAATTACATAGCCATCAACGGCTGCTGCTGCTCAACAGAAGAAGGCTACATATGCAAAACAGCAGCTTTGAGTGAACAAAACAAATAGAAATAAGCATGCTGGAAACATTCAGAGCAACTGAAAAATAAGCTGTTGGAAAATGTGAAAACCTTTCATTTAGCAAAGCATTATAACCTCAAAATAATAGATGTTCTTTTGTCCATGATACTTTGTACTTCAGTTAGCTTTAACTCTATATTCATGAAGTTCAGTTACATTTAAAGCAATCCCACGCTTTACAAGAGCACAGATATCAAAACTGTTATAAGCTTCAGGACTTACATGGGACCAATGAGTAACAGGCGTTGAATCATATTTAATCATATTGCATGTTCTAATTCAGGTCCTCCTAGCTCTTGTGCTGTCTGAAAAGTACATTTTGTTTTTAAAACAAACAGAGCTTATTTCTCTTGTGTTTATAGTCCCACTCACATGTAAGGAAACAAAGCAGGTTAATTAAATTCACAGATAACATGGTATACAGAGGCTTCCTGAATCACCTAACAAAGAGGTGCTCCTCCTTCTACAGCAGGAGAGTCATCTTGGGCCCTGTCCTACAGTTGGGTCTGTGAGGCCAGACTCTTGGGGACTGCAGGACAGGAGTCTTAGTCGTCATTAGAGTCAGAGAGACACTCTTGCACACTTAAAGTACATGTAACAAGTTTATTAAAATTAACAGTTAATAATCATGTTACAGCAAACTTATTTTAGCTAAACCGTAAAAGCAGTTTTCACTTACCTCAGTTGTCAATGAACACAGATTTAACCCAATTGCACATATCTGTTTCTGTTGGAAGGATGTCCTCCTATACCTTGCTTAAATCTGAGAGGAGATTCAGATGGGTGCAACAGGATAAATATAACCAAGTCAGGCCAAACCGCTGTACAAGCTCTGTACTCTCCAGATACTTATCCACTCTTGACTTGGACACCGCAAGTGTGATTTTCAAAAGAGCTCAGGCCCAGATTCACTAAGGCATTTAGGTTCCCAACTTCCATTGACATCAGTGTAAGTTGGTGCCTCAATACCTTTTCGGATCTACATCTCAGTATTTGCCAAACTCTATCACAAGTGAAAATAATGGGATGAGGGGCTCACTGCTTTGAAAACCCCTCCTCTAATTACTAAGACTACTTAATACTTCCCAAATCCCATTTGCTTTACAATGGAAAAAATAAGTTAATGTCTGGTGTTGAATCTAAGAGGTTACTTTCAGAATTGCCTATGCTGGTAAGATTTATTATTGGACAAATACATGATTGGTAAAGAACAGAGATAAAATCTATTGACTTCACTGGGGCCAAATTTCACCCCAGCTGTATGAAACAGGAAATTGTTTCCTGCAGATATTTATAGGATATAATGACACCAAGGAACATATTGGCATACCTGTTGCTAACGAAGATGAATTATATACCTTCCTGAGAAAGCATTTTAAGGTTTATAAAACAGATTAATAGATATAAAGCTAATAGTACATCCAGCACTTACAGTTGACTTGCCTTTTCTATTTTGTTTAATTACAGTTAAGAAAGCAAACATTTAGTAGCCAGAAATAAACCAATGCCTGACCTGCAGCTCTGCTACCTAGGTCTGTGATCCCCTCAACTAAGAAGGATCTGGGTTGCTAATCAGTATATGGTGGGGAGACATCTGAATTCAGCACTCAGATATGGGCACAGTATAAGAACCTAGATAGATATATAGATTCAGATGTTATAGGAAGTATTGTAATATGCATTAGGTAACATTCTACCCTTTGAGTCAGCATCCTAGCCTGCTGCTAGGGAGTAGTGTATTGTTGGAATTACTTTTCTGTAATAGGTTTACAATAGTTTTGGAGACCACAGACATTAAGTCACTACTCACTCAGAGGAAAGAGAATCACATCCAGAAATAAAGACTTTTTGCAGCACTTGCCACATTGAAGAGTCCTCTCCTAGGAACAGTTAAGTGGAGACCCAGATTAGCTTGAGAGATCTGATAGGGATAAAAAGACAAGGTGACACAGATACAGGTTTTCAGGTGAAAGAAAAAAAACCCTAATAATGTTATATTTACAGTGTGTTTGTAAACACCTGGCTGAAATAACAGTATTACTGTTAGGCTATACTCCCCCCCAACAAAACTAATAGCAAACAAAACCTAGAACACAACTTCTGTAGTCCAGCACTCCCTACAGAATAAAACCTAACACTACTCTCCAGCCTCCCTACCTTTCTAAACCAGGACAAGCACCTTTTATAGTTCATCTTAAAAGGCTTGTTTGAGGAAACAAGGTCACCTGACCGTACTATTTGAGTTAGTAATGAGGCACACTTGCCTCCACTTAGCCCTAGACAAACTGGAGAGGGTGGAACTCAAACCCAGCTAATCTTCAAGAGTTCCACTACCAGAGATCCATGAGACTCCAGTGGACTCCTGATCACTAGGGCCCAAGCTCCACAAAGAGACTTAGGCACCTAGAAAATCACAGGTGCCAAGGCTTCTATACAATGAACAGAGGGGGAGACATAGATGCTGAGAATGGGATCCACAAAAGCCAGCATGTTAGGCAGGGAGCTCCCTAAACTAGCCAATGGGAGAGGCTGATGAAAAGGATGTGTCCTAAGCTCTGCCCCTCCTACAGAGTTCAGTGCCAAGTCTGGGCTGGAGGAAGGTGCCTAACTGTGCTTGTGATCCAAAACTAGGAACCCCTCTTCTGGAGGCAGTTTAGGCTCCTGTTAGGCTAGGCTTAGGCTGATCTGTTTATTGTGATAATGGCTTAGGTACTTGCCACAAACTGGCTAGGGGAGAAGGCATCCCTTCACCCCATGGGTGTAGGTACTGACCTAGGATGTAAAAGACCCTGGTTCAATTTCCCCCTCTGCCTGATGAGGAAAAGGGATTTGAACAGGGGTTTCTCACCTCTTAGGTGAATGAATGCCCTAACTGCTGGCCTCTAGACTCTCTCTCTGGCCCACTTAATATTTCACTAACATGGTATGACTCAACAAGAGAAACGGAGAGAGGCCCAGATCACAATATTCTATAGTCCACTCGCCTGAGATGGGGGGAACCCTCAGGCAAGACTGGCAGAGAAATGTCTATATTCCTTGGGTGCACGTGACCAGAGGCAGAAACTTAGGCAGCTAGGGGACTTTTACAGTAGGCACTGAGTGAGTTTAGGTGCCTACAGAGTTAGGTTGCAGCCCAACAGAGGTTGTGTGGATTGCATAAAAGTGAGACTTAGGTGCTTAAATCTGGGCTTTAGGCACCTAAGTCCTTTTTTGGATCTGGCCCGAGGGGCCTAATTCTCCATTGCCTTGCACCTTGCATAGTCATTTACACCAGTGTAAAGTGGGAGTGAAATACCACCACTCTGATCTGGTAGCATTTTACACCCATTTTGCCCTCACCTTGCATTGTTGTACACACCTATACAAATTGCAGGATAATAGAGAATCAGGCCATATATGTCTTTGAATTTTCTGTGAACAGTAACAGGCTTCACAGGCCACCACCAACAGCCTTTATATGGCCGCTCATCTTTCACCAAGATGCTGGGTGTTTGCTTTGCCACTGGTGAAATGATTCTGAGTTTGTTTAGTGTATTGGTATATCCCCTTCTAATGCTACTTCCTACTTTTAAGTAGATGTATTTGGCTTAAAATCAGAGGGCTAGAATTGCACAAGAGGCAAGAAAGAACGTTCACACTTCCCCATCCCCTTTATAATATCACTGAATGCCAGAAAAGTTTTAAAGTAATAGCTAACACTGTGAAACAGAATAGTATATAAAAGAAAAAATGCCTCAGAGGTGCTTCTTCCCTTTCTAACTTTCCAGAATGGTGCATGACCCTCCTGTATACTTTGGCACCCAAAACTTTATCAAATATTTTCTTTGCATAGCCCAGGAATTTAAATGTGTATTTTAACTTAGACCTGAAGGAATGCTTGCACTATAAAATTGGAGCAAGGAAATAGAATAGAAAAATACAATTAAATGGTCAATTTTAGTTCACAGAAAGCAATTACTTTGGGGTTAAGAAGAGTAAAATTTACTACTGCAAAAAGTCCCAGTTAAATATAGTCTTGGAAAATGCAACATAATTTTCATATAATTTATCCCACACCTTTTATTATTTATTGAGTGCTCTCAATTTGCATAGCCCTGTACAATCCATAGAAGAAGAGGTAGGCCCAGCTCTTCAGGATCTGGACCAGAGTCCCTCTCCTGTTTACAATCTAAAACCCAAATCCTGTAACTGGATCTGTCTGGACAGACTCCTGCACCTATGCGGAGCCCCAGTCAACGTATGGGGATCCCATTGTAAGGTCTAAAATATACAGACAAAACAGTTTAGATACAAACCAATCTCCAGAGCTGTTAGCATTATGTCTCTTCCTTGCATATTGTCTTGTTTGCATGCTATATTCATCCATGATGCCAGCACAGCTCTGAGGAGGTGTGTTTGACTCCTCTGGTGAATGGGCTTGCTCGGCAGAAGCAGACAAAAGACACTCTGACTTTATACATCTATGACATACTAATGAAGTCACTGGACTTGCATGGGTGTGATGACACAATATGTAAGCATTACCTTAAAAGTGGCTTTTGAGGTTGGTTATTTATTTAAGATACAAAATGAGGGCTTTCCCTCATATAACTCCATTTAAATCAATGGCCCACTGAACACTGATTCCATTGAATGTGGCACTTAGAATCCAGAAGCTACTGATTCCATTGAATGTGGCACTTAGAATCCAGAAGCTATTCCCTACCAGATTATAATAATTGTTTGGCAGTTTAAATTTTAGGCCAAAAATTACTATCCCAAGTGCAAAGTTATTGTTTGGTTGTGTTGTTTCTTTTCTTTTCTTCATCATTATTATTATTTGTACATGTCTGATGCAAACAACACTCAATGTATCATGACATTTTGTGGAACACACAAGCTCTGGAATGGTGGGAGGGGCAAGGACCATGGAGCTTTCTCATATCCTGCCCATGTATTGGAGAGTGGATTTCCCCAATTATCCATTGTGTTCTAACTTATGTTGTGACAGATAACCATACTGTCACTGTTTGATAAGTTACATTGCCTCTGTACTTTTTAATCAATATGAGGAAATCTGTTAAAATGTAATTTTGGGGGGCGGGGAATACAGTCAGGAATTTCTGGGGAGCAGCAGCAATTAGCATACTAAACAAATGTGTTTTAGCAAAGATGTATAGACATCTTCTGGAGCTGGAGAGAAAGCTATCCTGTCATAAGTCTTACACTTTATGCAGCTTCAGTGGTACCTTCTGAAGTGACGGAACGGCCTTTCAAATATGCAGACAGAAATTGATATTTTATGAACTAGCAGAAGGGTGATGAATTTGTTTCCCAAAATGCTAGTGAAAAATTCCCCAAGAACAAAGAGAGCCCTGTTGCATAAGATCTCCATGGATCCAAACAAAAATGTTGGACTTTGGGAGCACACTGTTTATGCAGCTTGCCCATGCCTAGAGCTATGCCAGTAATAAAATGAATAATTGAATACTTTGTTCTATTATTTTCAAAACATTGGTCTGATTAATATATTCACAAATTATTCACATAGCTCTATAAGCTAATTCAATAACGGATAAAGTTGTTAATCAAATAATGGGTATGATGAGTTTTGTGAGATTTGCAGAATAACTTGTTCACCCAGTTCTAGCTGACCACCCAATGGAATTGGGGGTAGGTGAAGGTTGGACTTGGTTATGGGTGCCTCAGAGAGCAAAACCTCTACTAATATGTAAGTAAAGCTTATGACTACTAACCTTTAATCTTTGCAACAGTTCTTACAGCCAGTACTAAATATGCATGCTACCTGGACCCCACCATTCAGTGAAAGTAAGTTTAAATGCTTTTCCTTGTTCTAATGTGGTACACATTCAGTGTAATAGTAATTTGAATTTGACTCAGTATTGCATGCAGGTTACTGACTAAATGATATGGGAAGGAAAAGCAAACAGATGAGGCTTATTGGACCAAAGATACGCAAAGTCACGAAAAGGCTCTTGGGATGATCTGCATTCTCTGGTGCCATAAATGGGGACTAGGATTCCATGTAGGATTCCATGTGGTTCGCCCTACACAGTTACCTATGCATTGGACTACATAATCAAAAAGCACATACTCACTCTCACAACCTACATCAATGAATAACTAGAAATGTGGAAAGAGAAAAA
Source organism: Chrysemys picta bellii (assembly GCF_011386835.1). NCBI lineage: Eukaryota > Metazoa > Chordata > Testudines > Emydidae > Chrysemys > Chrysemys picta. The sequence goes on from NC_088795.1 coordinate 41,485,613, forward strand.
AAAGGCCTTTGTGCTAGATAGTCAACAAACTGTTGTCAACCACAAAGATTATGCTTTCTGCCAGGTGTTATGGTAGGGAACTGTTTGTTGCTCTGAAGGGGGAATTTTTCCCTTGCATGCTTCAGTTCATAAAAATACTACACAAGCAACTGTTGCTTTGAGGCAAAGAGATAATTTTCATAGCTGCTGTTCTTAAAGTATAATTATAAAGCGGTTTATATCTCATTGATTTATTCTCCCACTGCTACTACCATCAAAAACTTCGTTTGAGTTTTGTAATTCATAAACCATTTTGTCCCGCAGGCTGTTTGAAGCTTGTAAATGTATGGCTGCTGTCAGTAAGTAAATCAGTCAAATTAGATAGGCTTTGATTGATGAAGATGTTAAAGATTATCTTGATGTGGTGTGAAATGGCTCTGTGACTCCTCACTGGTCTTGAGATGAAAAAAAGGCACAGTATATCTTCTCTATTACACATTCCTGCCCTACATATTTCTGAATGAGAGTCTGTCACCCACATTCACTAAAATATGCTGTTTTCCCATAGCCTGGCTCTTTCCCCACCAGCAGATTCCAGCATGTGATATTGGTTCCCCTCCAAGGCATGCATTATTAGTAAGATTGCTGATTTTCCTTGCACCTTCTTGTTTCCAGGTTCAGAGTCCTGTTTTTTTACCCCCTCTTGAACCATATGATTTAAAGGATGTAGATTTTTTAAAAAAAATGTCCTTCTCCCGTGACAGATCCTCATCGGTGATACCTTTGAGGTGATGCATATTCAGATTTTGATATAAAAATTGGGATACTGGAGATTTCAGGGAATTAGTAATAGGATCCAGAATGGTGACTGCATCAAATCCCATCAATGACAGTAGTTTAAAAGGTACTGCCATCTAACAACTATTTTGTGGACTGTGTGAAATGAGTTAAGAAGTTCACTTTTAGCTCTCAGTGGAGAGAGATCAGCAAAAAAACAAAGACTGGACAGATACATAGCTTGAACTGTGGTTCAGAAGTGATCTGTTCAGATCAAGGTTGAGGTGTACCAATGGTAAGAAAGTTTTTTCTGCTGCCCATTACAGTACATCTGATGGCTTTGCTTTCCAGCACTGCCAAAGTGGACCTTTCCATCAGCACTTACTTCACATTAAAATGCTCTCCACTCTGTTTCCACCTCCAGTTTATGGACATATTGTCATACAAAAATCCATACTCTTCTTCTAATCCATCCTCCAAAGTGAGACCGACGTGCCTTCATGCCTACTTTACCTGACTGCATTACAGCCGGACCATACTAGAGTGATTATTAACAATGTAAGTATTCTCTCTGCTGCACCCAGTAGAAAAAATAAATAGAGCTAGTAAAAAAAACAAAACAAAACCCACTAATTTCTTCCAACAAAAAGGGACAATTTTTTGGTGAACATTTTCATGAAAAATTCAGTCTTGAAATTTTTCAGTAAAAAAAGAGGGACACATTTTTGTGTGTGAAAATTTCCACTTTCTGACCAGCTAAAGAAATGCTTGGAGCATGGAAGAGTAAGGTGAATTGGCTGCAAGTCCAAATAGAGAAAGAAGGCTCAAGTGTACCTAAATGACCCAAAATGGTCATGAAAATGCCTTTTCAAATATACATTGTACTATGTTAGTGCTATGTGTTCTGTTATTAATAGCAGTGCCACTATAAGATCAAAAGGAATGTTTAATGAACTGCAGAAAGTTGACTTCTCCCTGCAAGTGTAACCCTCACAAAACTCTTTGGGCAGTGGAACGTAGGAAAGATGCTGCTTTACTTGGGAACAACTGAGTTGGCATTTGCTAGCGCTGTTATCCCAGTCCCACATTTGGACTTCTGTCTGTAGACACTATTCCTTACAAGTACTATATATTTTAATGGAGAACTGGCAGCCAAATTTTTAGTGAAGCAATTAATAACTGAGATTTCATACTACATAGGCCTCAGAACTTCAGTAACTATAGATGCTATATAATCACATTAAAGACTACAGCCATTTTTGTTTTTCTGTAAGAAATGTCCAGTGTATTATTCAAAGAATCATAGCATCAAATCCTGACTCTAATACAGGGGTCGGCAACCTTTCAGTAGTGGTGTGCCGAGTCTTCATTTATTCACTCTAATTTAAGGTTCCGCGTGCCAGTAATACATTTTAACGTTTTTAGAACGTCTCTTTCTATAAGTTTATAATATATAACTAAACTATTGTTGTATGTAAAGTAAATAAGGTTTTTTAAATGTTTAAGACGCTTCATTTAAAATTAAAATAAAATGCAAAGCCCTCCCCGGACCGGTGGCCAGGACCCGAGCAGTGTGAGTGCCATTGAAAATCAGCTCGCGTGCCACCTTCGGCACTCGTGCCATAGGTTGCCTACCCCTGCTCTAATACATGCATGACCCAGAGCCTGGTTGCAGCTGGGGAAATCTCAGGAAGAAATAGAATGGAAAGCCAAAGACACATGATTTTCAGCTCTGAAGTGAAGTTATCAGCCAGGGAAAGGCTGGCAACCCATGCTGGTGAAGACTCTTCCTTCTCTATTGTGTGATAAAAGGGGAGGAATGATGACACACCATGGCTACTACCATCTAGTTAATATTTGTTTGTTTTAATTTTCTGAGGAACTATGGATTTTGGTCCTCTCTTTCCTCCTATGGTTGCCCCATATATATTATTAGAGCCTCAAAGGTTCAGTAGAGTCCATATTCCTTGCACTGAGATGGGGAACACAATTTGTGGAGAACCATTTGAGATGATAGGGACCTTACTTGCATGAGCCCTAGCATTCACTGCCTCGTGTATTGGGCCTAACAATTTGCACCCATACATAATATAGGGCCAGAAAATAACACAATGACCACTTGGGACAGCTTTTTCTGATGCCCTGAATCTTATTGTAGTATTCCCACCAATGCTGTATCTAACCTGCTCTTAGACGCCTATAATGACACCCTGTTATCTGCCTCTTTTAGGAGTGGCTTTTCACTACCCATTAGTTCTTATTACTATTAAGAAATTTTCCTAATATCAAGCCTAAAGATTTGAGTCTAAACAAGTGAAACCTTAAAACCAAAGGAATAAAAAAGATTGGAAACAAGTTAAACCTAGGAGCTTAATATGTGTAATAGAAAGTTTTAGATAATTCTCTCCTGTTAGCAACCATGGCTCACCATGGTATGAACTGAAGAATATTTTAATTTGAATGTAATACTTTAGCAACATCGATTGAATCAATGGAAAAAAATCCTCTGAGTTTCTTACTTCTGCAGTTTATAACAGAAGGTGTTATATGTCCAAAAGACAAAAGCTTTCAATGATAATCTGTCAAAAATATTTTTAAAATACATACGTCAACCATTTTCATATCATTAGGTCATCCGGCATGTTATATCTTTGAACTGTACTGTCTGTTCAGTTTAGATTGTGAGACCATGTACAGTGCCAAGCATACTGTCAGTAGTCAAAAAAACCAAAACCCCACAACAAAATGGAATCTATTTTCAACCACAAAGTATATTTTAAAGACTTTCTATGCTGTCCTGTTCTTTTAATATTTATATCATGGCAATCTCAATGTTGCAACAGCTGCCCTTTTTTCAGTGTCCTATATTCAATTACAAATGTTAACAATCTTCCTCAGTAGCATTAGTAATTCTAGAGCTCTTCAGACATCCTTTTCTAAACACATTAAAAACTCAACACCACACAAGCCCTAACTGAACATAAGAATGGCCATACTTGCTTAGACCAAAGGTCCATCCAGTCCAGTATTAGGTCTACCGACAGTGACCAATGCCAGGTGCCCCAGAGGGAGTGAACCTAACAGGTAATGATCATGCGATCTCTCTCCTGCCGTCCATTACCACCCTCTGACAAACAGAGGTTAGGGACACCATTCCTTACCCATCCTGGCCAATAGCCATTAATTGACTTAACCTAACTGAATTTATCTGGTTCTCTTTTAAAGCCTGTTATAGTCCTAGCCTTCACAACCTCCTCAGGCAAGGAGTTCCACAGGTTGACTGCGTTGTGTGAAGAACTTCCTTTTATTTGTTTTAAACCTGCTGCCCATTAATTTCATTTGGTGGCCCCTAGTTCTTATATTATGGGAATAAGTAAATAACTTTTCCTTGTTCACTTTCTCCACACCACTCATGATTTTATATACCTCTATCATATCCCCTGTAGTGAGGCGGTATGGTTCCCTGCCACCCCGGAGAGAGACGAGTCCCTCTGGACACCAGAGTGGGCGGAGCCAGGGAGCTCTGAGCCTGCCCCCCCCCCCCCAGAGGATCAGGCATTGTCCCAGAAGTAAAAAGGTCCGACTTCAGGGCTCACAGAGAGAGCAGCCACCGGGGAGGCCAGACGCCTCCAGCATTGCTCACAATTGGGAAACCCCAGCAGCCTGCAGTAACCCTGAGGACTGGCCCGACTTGCCCAATGCCAGCTACCCAGAGGAGTGGCCGAGCCTGCCCCACGCAGCCACTCAGAGGAGTTGCCAAGTCTACCCATTGCCAGCTACCCTGACCCAGTTACCATACAAGGGGGAGTCTGGAAGTAGCCCGGGGACAGCCAACCCTAGTCTGGCTGCAGCACTGCCAGAGCCCATGTCAGTGTGTTGCGGCCAGGATCCCCGCTGACACAGCAGCGGGTCTTCTGCCACTGCTAGGGTCCCGGGCTGGGACACAGTGGAGTGGGAGGGCCTGCGTTCCCCCTGCCACCCAACTCGTGGGTGGCAGTATCCCCCCTCCCGGGCCCTTTGGGACCTAGGGCCTGGGCCTATTGCTATTAAATACTGTTACTGCTCAGCCCCTGACTGAGGGCCTGAGCACCTGACTCAACAGTGCCCAACCCTGACCTAGGGCCTGGGCTTACTGGGTTTATTTCTACCTTCACAAAGGCCGAGAGGACGACTCCTGCAGCCGGACTAATTCCCCGCAAGACCTATTCCCCAATTTAGTGAGGCGGTGTGGTTCCCTGCCACCCCGGAGAGAGACGAGCCCCGGCTAATCTCTCTACCCCGCCCCCCCCTCAAAGTCTCCTCTTTTCCAAGCTGAAAAGTCCTAGTCACTTTAATCTCTCCTCATATGGGACCCGTTCCAAACCCTTAATAATTTTAGTTGCCCTTCTCTGAACCTTTTCTAATGCCAGTATATCTTTTTTGAGGAGACCACATCTCTATGCAGTATTCAAGATGTGGGCATGCCATGGATTTATATAAGGGCAATAAGATATTCTCCGTCTTATTCTCTATCCCTTTTTTTAATGATTCCTAACATCCTGTTTGCTTTTTTGACTGCCGCTGCACACAGCGTGGATGTCTTTAGAGAACTATCCACAATGACTTCAAGATCGCTTTCCTGATTAGTTGTAACTAAATTAGCCCCCATCATATTATATGTATAGTTGGGGTTATTTTTTCCAATGTGCATTACTTTACATTTATCCACATTAAATTTCATTTGCCATTCTGTTGCCCAATCACTTAGTTTTGTGAGATCTTTTTGAAGTTCTTCACAGTCTGCTTTGGTCTTAACTATATTGAGCAGTTTAGTATTGTCTGCAAACTTTGTCACCTCACTGTTTACCCCTTTCTCCAGATCATTTATGAATAAGTTGAATAGGATTGGTCCTAGGACTGACCCTTGGGGAACATCACTAGTTACCCCTCTCCTGAAAATTCTGAAAATTTACCATTTATTCCTACCCTTTGTTCCCTGTCTTTTAACCAGTTCTCAATCCATGAAAGGATCTTCCCTCTTATCCCATGACAACTTAATTTACGTAAGAGCCTTTGGTGAGGGACCTTGTCAAAGGATTTCTGGAAATCTAAGTACACTATGTCCACTTGATCCCCCTTGTCCACATGTTTGTTGACCCCTTCGAAGAACTCTAATAGATTAGTAGGACATGATTTCCCTTTACAGAAACCATGTTGACTTTTGCCCAACAATTTTATTCTTTATTATTGTTTCAACTAATTTGCCCGGTACTGACATTAGACTTACCGGTCTGTAATTGCTGGGATCACCTCTAGAGTCCTTTTTAAATATTGGCATTACATTAGTTATCTTCTAGTAATTGGGTACAGAAGCTGATTTAAAGGACGGTACAAACCATAGTTAATAGTTCCGCAACTTCACATTTGAGTTCTTTCAGAACTCTTGGGTGAATGCCATCTGGTCCCGGTGACTTGTTACTGTTAAGTTTAACAATTAATTCCAAAACCTCCTCTAATGACACTTCAATCTGTGACAATTCCTCAGATTTGTCACCTATAAAGGACGGCTCAGGTTTGTAAAAAGCAACAGAGGGTCCTGTGGCACCTTTAAGACTAACAGAAGGCTCAGGTTTGGGAACCTTCCTAACATCCTCAGCCGTGAAGACTGAAGCAAAGAATATAGTGCCACTTCTCCCCCCCCGCGCACGACCTATTCTGTCCTTCTGATGTATTTTGTACCCCGGAATGATTCAGTCCCATTGATTGTCCTCACTCCACCAGGTTTCTGTGATGCCTATTATATCAATAGCCTCCTTTAACACGAGGCACTCCAGTTCACCCATCTCTGTCCGATCCACGTGCTCCTCTGCAGCAATCGGCTTTACCCCATCTCTTAGTTCATGGTCACACTTTTATGTATCAGGGTGCCTAGGTTCCTCCTTAGAATAACAAGAGAAGAGAAGCAATATATAATCTAATATTTTTAATTTTATGTACAGGAATATAATGTATGACAACTTTGTACATGAAATACATACAGTATTTAAACATTAAAATCAACCAGATAAGAATTTACATTAGCAATGAAACACTCATGTGCAGCCCAGTTAATACTTAGTTTAAATCTGTATTTTAATAGGGCATGATTTTAATAGTTTACAATCATATTTAAACATTTAAAATGAAACTTTATAAAATAATTTACAGAAATCCTACCATCTACGTAAAGCAGAAGTATTTGTATGTGTGTGTTGTGTGTGTGAATAACAAGGCAGTTGAATGACTTGTCTCAGCCTTTTCAGTAATAAAATAATTTAGAAGCAGTTCATGCAATATGGAAGCAAAAGAATGGAAGTTCCTTCAAGGTTTCCTGCTACCTTGGACATCTACTGAGCATCAAACGTGGACCACCGAACACATGATAATACAACTGCCAGATGCCATCAGAAAGCACCAGGCTTAGTCTCTCCAGACAATTACTTATGTAAACATAAATATACAAGTTGATATTTTTCTACACAGTACAAATACAGGTCACAACTTCTCAGCTGTGAAAGTAGTCAATCTCTTTATTGAAAGTAGAATAATGTTCAGACTGGAGTTCCATATATTTCTATACACAAGGTCACTAACAGAACTTCCTTGTTTTCACCAGTTTGCTCTGATATTTTACTGAGTGTCCTCCATGCCCTATGACATAAACATCCAGCAGGTAGGACTTGCCAGGCTGCAGGCCTTTAATTGTCTCTGTGGTAACTGCTTTCTGTAGATTCTGGCTATGAAAATATTTACAGAGGACTTTTTCTGATTTCTTCCTTGTATCTGGACCCAAGCACTGGTTCTGTTCTCTTTTCTTTTGCTCTTCACTATAATTGTCACCGACTTCCTTTTTGTAGATGCAAAATTTGTTTCTTTCTTGTGTGCCTAGCCAGGCCACTGTGGCTGAAGAACATGTGCGAAGTTTATCGAAGGCTTTGATTCTTGTGTCTTCAGGAAGAGAAGGAAATGACTGCTTATTAGGTCTTGTAGTAGCTAAGATCTTCAACATGGAAGCACCCTTCTTACTTCCTTTCAGCCTAATTAGATATTTAGCTTTTGGTTTTCCTCTAAGTTGGAACTGACGGACCTCCTCAACGTTTTGAGACAAGAGAAGTTTTCCATCTCTTCTAATTTGGATCTGAACAGCATCCAGGCACGAATGAACAAAGAAGGTGACTTTTTGGTGTGACGAAACAGGAGCAAACCGTAGAAATTTGGTCCCCTTTCTCTTGACAAACACATCTGTAACTTTCCCATCTTTCAGTTCAACTGTCTTCTGTTTGGCTTCCTCTTTAGTTCTGGCAAAGGTGCCAACATAGGCAGTGCTCATATTTGTGTTAACATTTACTGCAAACATGTCAAAGTAGTACTGTGTATCAGGTTTTAGATCAGATAGTGTGAAAATGTTCTTGTTCCCAATGCAAATCTTCTGCAGGTCAACTCTTGGCTTCGAAGACATTTGGCGACTAAGCTTTGATGATGATTTTAAGAAGCTACGTTCTTTGCCAGAATTGTTGTCTGAAAGGAAGCCAAAATGGGCAAAGTCAAAGAGGCTGAAATCCAGGCCTGGTTTTGGAGCCATCATGAAGGCATCATCAGAACTGAGCTTGGCTTCAACAGCACAGAGGCTTTTGAAGTTGTGTTCTTTATTGATGACTATGCAATACTGAATTGGCTGTTTCAGTAAAGATGCTGTAGGGCTTGGTTTCCATGCCAATGTGACTGTTGTGCGTCCAAGAGAGGTGACATCAACTCTTGGATCATAAGGTAATTCGGGATAAGGCTGGTCTGACTCTGGAGTTGTAGTGGCATATACTTTAAAATGTGTATCCTTCTCAGTTGACAGCAGTTCTAATTGGTACAAACCAGATGGGGAACTAGGAGAGACAAAATATTCAACATCATTGCCTTTGTAAGAGAACAGCTCTGTGCCTTCTTCATTAATAATCTGTTGTTTCTGCTGCTCAAGTGGTTCTGGTTCACCTAGAATATGAATATAGAAAAATGTTAGAAAATGTGTCAATATATGATGATATAGGAAAATGAAACTCTAATAGCTACTTGTAAGTAAAATGTCAGAGCCAGATGAAACAGTTTCTGGAGCATAGGATACTCCAGTCGTAAATAATGATCAGGCACTAGTGAAATCAATCCACTTTTGAGCAAGTAGTACTTGAGTCTAAATAGACAATGAAACTGATTTAGAGATCCTATTATTTACAAGTACAACAGAAATTGTACGGTATGTGATCATTTCTGAAGACTGATTCACTTTGTATTTAAAGGCAGGTATTTGGTTTTTAATGCTTCTACAAAAGGTTCTGGAAACCAAATATCACATTCTTTCTCTATAGAACAGCTACCCCCTGGAGAGAAGCCCCATTTGCAGGCTTCCCCATATTACTACCCCACAACAGGTATGTTCTCAAAGGAACACCACTAGGGGTGAGAGGGAAGTGAGAGAACTCAAATCCATTTGGCACTGGTGAAACAGCTGATGGAATACTGGGTCCATTTCTGAAGCCCACAATTCAAGAAGGATATTGATAAACTGGAGAGAGTTCAGAGAAGAGCCACAAGTATTATAAAATGTGGCTTCTAGTAATAGACTTAGGGAGCTCAATCTAGTTAGCTTAACAAAGAGACAGTTAAGGGGTGACTTGATGACAGTCTATAAGTACCTATATGGGGAACAAATATTTAATAATGGGCTCTTCAGTCTAGCAGATAAAATTGTAAAACAATCCAATGGCTGGCTGGAAGTTGATGCTAGGCAATTTCAGACTGGAAATAAATCATCTTTAACAGTGAGAATAAGTAATCATTGGAACAATTTACCAAGGATTCCAGTAGATTCTCGATCACTAACAATTTTTAAATGAAGATTGGATGATTTTCCAAAAGGAATGCTCTAGGAATAATTTTGGGGAACTTTTATGGCCAGTGTTACACAGGAGGTCAGGCTGAGTGTTCAGAATGATGTGGTTTGTTAACAAATGAAATCAATAAGCAAAGTTTTACTTTATCATATTTCCATATAAAATGAGATGTTTTATTTTCAAATATGCATACTCCCTCCCTCTGCTCTCCATTACATTTCCTGGTCATTGCTCTGCTTAGATTTATAACATACTTTCTGATCTGTTTACTCCTAGTTCTTTCTCTTGAAGCTCCCTTTAGATGAGACTAGTGCATCCCAATGTGTCAAACTCACCTGGAGGACTGACAGTCACCTTTTCCTTTATTTAACCCTAGGGGAGTGTATTCCTCTCTTTCACTCTCCATGTCACTGACTGTTGCCTGCCTTCTAAACTAATGCAAGGTTGGGATTCATATTCAAACAGTAAGGACTCAGACATCCTCTTAAATGTTACACACACCACAAAACTGTGTGTATCACATCACTACTGATTTGGGCAGACTTGAATCAGGTAGAGATGAAAGTCTCCCATTATCAGTTCTCTGACCGATAAAGACCCAGAATTAGAGTTTTCACTGGTTTATTACCTGAACCTTCTCCACTGGCCTCTTCTGGAAGTTCCTGCAGGCTCAGCTTCCATTCCAAAGGAGCATCACATGGTGTTACAGTAACTGCTAAGGGAGTGTTGTCTTCTTCAACCACAAAGAAATACCTATGAAAGATTAACAAAAGTATAACATTAATAAACTATAATGACAAGAAATAGCGGTTGACATTAAATTTTCTGGACTGGTGCTCATGGGGTAACTGAGACAAATCAAGAAAGGTGTAAATGAGGACAAATATGATGTTACCTACCACTTAAGATGAAAGCTCTTTGAGGCAGGGACCATCTCTTTGTCATGTGCTTGTACAGTGTCTAGCACAATGGGACCCTCTAGGCATGCATATATATATATAAAAATCACACACACAACTGCCTCTCCCTTTCTGGCATATTAAAGTGCTTTTATTAACTGTTTGAGGTATACCAAGTACCATGAAGTCCATGTAAACAGTTCTTGCTTTACCCCCAAAGTGAGTGAAAATACTTGTGCTTTCAAATGAACAATCAAATTTTGCTTTTATTTTATACATAGATATTATTACATGGGGGGAAAAGGCAAACTGGAAAACACAAATCCTTGAAAAGCAATGTTTTCTGTTTTGTATATTATCAGCTCAAGACTCTGATGGTTTTACACTACAACAATTTTTACTTGGAGGTGAAATCCAGCCCTCACTCAAGTCACTGGCAAAACTCCTATAGATTTGATTTCACACTTGATGTATTCCTTCAGTGTTCTTTCAGACCAACTGAAAATTTATCTTCTCCATACTTAATTCAAAGTGGGGTGTCAAAATATCGAAAAGCAAAAAGTGTTCTCTTAACTCTTTATTTGTGGTTAGTTAAATATTATGTATATTCCTGGACTTATTTGGGGTTTTTTGTTTGGTTGGTTTTTGTTTTGTTTTTCCGTAGGCTATGACTAGTTCTCTTCAATTTATCACATAGCCTGTTTAATCCATTCAGTACTGTAAAGTAAAATTAATACTCTGGTTTCCACATACCAGAGAGAGAATTCTGTTAAAGATCTTTGTTATTTTTTGTTTTATTTTTGGTGGGGTGATTGGGGTTTGTTTTGTGTGTATTTGGGTCTCAGTAAAAGTATATGAAAATGGGGTGGTGGAAGACCCCCTACAGAATTGGTTTCCTTTCCTCCCTCCCTCTTCCCCCCCCCCCCCCGCCTCCCCGACTTGGTTTGTGGTTTGTGCGGCCTCTGGACTCACACAGAAAGTGAAAATAAATCGAATGGGGATGGGGTTGGGGTTCAGCCTGGGTCAATGTGACCTACTGGGACTGAAACACAGTTATTTTTTGATGCAAGAAGATAATATTTGTATTTTTCATATTTGGATCTAAAAATTGATTCTAACAAATCCAAAACAAATATAAATATTAAATTACATGTACAACCCTATAAATTATACTAGTCAACGTACCTTTTAGGTGTATCTCTGAAGAGAAAGCTGCTAATTTCTGCTCCATCTGGGATTACTGATGAATCATGGAAAAATGCTTTGTCCCGGATCTGCATTTGAAAAAGTTCCTCATCTCTGGTAGGCAACTTCTGTGTCCTGGAGTTGAGCGGGAGCAGCAGCAAGAACACAACCCAATGGAGCAAGAGCATCCTACAGCAACAAAAGGGATTCATGTCTGATGAATTCTAAATGGAAAGTTCACTAGTAACTGCTACTTTTTGATACACGGTGTTATTGTTTCATTTTAATAGTATGTCTTTATTATTATGCATATATATCTAATCAGAAAAGATGAGATTTTGATAAAGCAATATTTTTCTCATGACTTTGGGTCAGATTCTTAGGTAGTGTAAGCTGGTGTTGCACCTTACACCAATTTACCCCCAGCTGAGGACCTGGCCCTTTATACCTACTGTGTTCTTAAGCAAGTCATATTTAAAATAAATGGTACCAGAATATGTAGATGCTTTCCAAAGCTGGAAAAAAATTTTTTTTAGCAAGGATACAAACTGAAGGGACTAGTATATTCCTGATATGCACATACAACACTACTGGTAGAACACACATGTGCTTTATATTTCAGGGAAGCCTTCAGTTCATGTGGATAACTATACAAGCATTAGTAATATATATGGTAAGGAACAATCTTACGAGAGGGACTGACTGAAGTATCTAAATAGAATTTTTTTTCATCTCCAACTTCTATGAAGTTGAGCCCACCCACTGATTTCAAAATGAGCCATTGTCTGGTATTTCTCTTTCTTTCTACTCATTAACAGTGAGCAAAGCCTTCCACATATTTTTGTAGATCTATAATTTGACATTTTGCCACAATGAAATATAACTTGTTGGACCTGGGAGCGAGCAGTAACACATGGCAGACAGAGGTTATGTCGACTTCACTTTCCTTAGATTTTGGTTGGACTCCTAGCAATCTTTTTGACAAGTAAATATTTCCAATCAAATTACCCTTTATAAAAATAGTGAATTAGGAAAATATGAAATATTATCCCATATACATTCAAAGCACATTGATATTGGCATGCAATTCAGCAGTGCTTAATCCTTGGGCCTGATGGGAATTCCAAAACACAAAGGCAAAGAATCCTTTACAAATTAGGCACAATAATTCATAAGACCAGACTTTCATTATTATGTCTACAACTAGGACAGTAATGACTATCCTTACATATACAGTGGGATGGAATTAAATTCCCTATTCAGTACAGTACATGATCTAATATGCAATGGATTTGGTACAGAAAAATAAAAAAAGAACAGCCCAATTATAAGAATAGTAAAGGGAATTTAAATTATATTTTGATAAAAGTTACATTAGTTGAGATTTCTAGGCAGCTGCCTAAACCATGTGTATTTCAGTGAGTTTGGGGATCCAGTTTGTATTGTCATTTTTATTTTACTTTCCTTGCTATTACTAGGGCTATGTATTTGTATTTACAATATTCTTCTATTCTACAGGGTAGGTTGATTATATCTTTATAACACACACTTTCTTCTTTAGATCAAATCTTACAAAGTGTTTTTTACCCCTGCTTGACCATTCTCTGACAGCTTATGTGAAATATCAAACTCATGGCTCCTTGAGAAGCAGCGTGTGTAATTTCAGTCATAATAAACCTACTCTTCCCCTTCAACTTCTTTATGAAAATATAAACACCCAGCCCCAATGGGAGCACCAGAGGTCTCCTCCTTCCCACTCCAGGGGATGGCCTACTACAAGCTCCCAAAGAACAGCAGCAACCAGCAAGGAGCTGAATGCAGGTCACCGCCAGCCGGTGTACCCCCTTCTCGCTAATCCTCCATCCCCTGTTCTCTTCCATTGGACCCTCAGCAGCGACTACCAAAGACACAAGATCCCAAGGGTTCCCCCTCACTCCCTTCCACATTATGGAGCCCCAGCAGGGTCTCCGTCTTTTCTCTTCTGGGGGCCAGTCTACCAAAGCTCCATTTCCCTCTGAAGAGTGGTAGCAGGCAATCAACAGAGGAGGAGACTGGCAGCCTCCCTCTCCTCCCTCCACACGGACCTTTGGTAGAACTTGCTTAGCAACATTGGTCCCCAACAGCTCTCTCCTCTCTACTCCCGCCACATGGAGCACAAGCAAGGCCTCTTCCTCTTTTCCATCATCACTTTCTCCAATTCTGCCCCAAGAACAGCTTCAGAGATCTCTCTGGGATACAGTCAGCTCCCCTTTCATACACAGCAAGAACTATAGATTGCTTCAACTCTCATGGAATCTGATACTATTCTTGTTCCCACTAAATTGCTACATCTGCCTATAATATTGCCATTTAATTGCCCCTTCCATCCACATTGTCCTTTTAAACTTTCTACCTTCATGTATCCTCCTGTTCTTTGCATTTTCCTTTCCTCTTCCCTTCCCCGGACTTCACTCCAACTCTCCTGCCTACCATCCTCTCCCACACCTACATTCCAGTTCAACTCCTTACCCTTATTGCTGCACTTCCCCACAAGTGGAAGGCCTGGATAGAAGAGAAGAAATGAGGAGGGAGAAAATATTATATAACAAAACCCAAATTTATAAAAAGATCAGACACATGCAGATGCCTCTATAGCAAACCTAACGAATCCCATCATCATCTGATTAATTTTAGTCTTGTCATCCCTTACAAATAAGACCTCTACTTCTCATTGTGTTGTTTTCCCTCTACATGTTTTTTTTTTCTTAAAGTTAGGGCCAGAACACTCCACACCCCGTGGGAAAATCCATAGGAAAGAGCAGGGCCGGCTCTAGGATTTTTGCCGCCCCAAGCAAAAACAATTTTGGCCGCGCCCCCTCCCACCCCCCCCGTTTTTTTCTTACCCCACCCCCAACCCTGCCTCAACTCCGCCCCTTCCCCAAATCCCCAGCCCTGCCTCCTCCTCCCAGGCTCTCAAGCCTAAGAGGGAGGGAGGGAGGGGGAGAAGCAGCGCGCGCGCCGCGGCCACTCAGGATCTCCCCCTCCCTCCCAGGCTCTCAAACCTGGGAGGGAGGGTGAGCAGCAGCACACCAATCAGGTGTTTCGCGCGCTGCGGCCGCTCGGGATCTCCCCCCTCCCTCCCAGGTTTGAGAGCCTGGGAGGGAGGGTGAGCAGCGGCGCGCGAATCAGCTGTTTCGCGCGCCGTGGCGCACGAGCGGCAGCAGCGGAGGTGAGCTAGGGCGGCGGGGCACATTTTTAGGGGCGGCATGGCCGGCGCCAGAATGCCGCCCCTAGAAATGTGCCGCCCCAAGCACCAGCTTGTTTTGCTGGTGCCTAGAGCCGGCCCTGGGCAAGAGACTTGAAGGAAAGAAAATGGAGCGAGGTTCACCTCACAGAGTTGCATATTCGTCTTTCTTTCTTTCTTTTTAAGGATGGTTCACCTCGCTATGGTCTCAAGGCCCCTTTTAGAGCACCCAGGAAACAGGGGGGAATCCACCAAAGTAAGTTTAAAAAGCTACACATTACTCTCATCTACACCCTTTCTATGGAAAGTCATCAATGTATTGGACATGGTTATTTTTCAGCTGCACAATCTGAATAGGTTGCCCCCTTATTTATTCTGTGATAGCCTCACAATAGTAACATGCCCTCATGACTATGAGGCTCTGTGATCACAATTCCCTTGCAGAGCTTACAATACTGCATATGTATCACTTGCAGTATTTTAAAATGCATGTTTTATTCTTCTTCTTCACTGATTTTTAATTATATTGTTATTATGCTGCAGTGTGCTAAGCACTTTGATAGGAAAAAGGCATGGGTGCTTTATTTAAGAAAATGTATTACTGTTTACAGTTAAGGCTAAGATTTTTGTCACAGTTATTTTTAGTAAAAGTCAGGGACTGGTCCTGGGCAATAACCAAAATTTCATAAGTCTGTGACCTATCCCTGACTTTTATTAAAAATAACTATGAGAAAATAGGGAGGGAGGAGAGTCCAGCACCCACTGCTGCTGGGGCTCCAGGGTTTCCCACGCATGGTGGCTGAGAGCATGGGGTCCCCCATCACCGGCAGCAGCTTTGAGCTGTGGGGTCTGCCCATGGTGGCTGGGAGCTGCAGGGTCCTTCTCCTGCCACCCGTTCAGGCTGGGAGCTGTGGAATCCCCCTGCCAGCAGTGGCTTGGAGCTGCGGGAGTCTCTGCCGCACATGGCAGCTGGGAGCTGCAGCGGCTCGGGGCTGCAGGCCCCCCTCTCAACCTCCCCACAGTAGCTGGGAGTTGCTGGGGGTCTCTGCTGACAGCTCCAGCCCCACGACACTGGGGCTGAAGCAAAAATGTCATGGAGGTCTCTGAAGTCACAAATTCCATGACTTCCATGACCTCTGTGACAAAATTTTAGTCTTTTTTATAGTCAAATCATGATTCAGTCTCTCCAAAATTTGTCAACTTTCATCCTAACAAGCTCCTATTTTCTTGAATTCAGATTGAAGCATTTATACTTATCAGCAAAGCTAATGACATTTGACAAGTTGGAAACAAAGATCATAAATCAAAATATTTGCTGACTCGAATCACCACAGTCAGCAAAAAACTCCTTCCTTATACCATGTCGAATGAGTTTTGGGTGTAATGAAACACTTTGTTTATTGATGTTTCAGGTATTATCCTCAACCAATGTGGAGAAGAATACTGACTTAACCAAAACAATTACAGCAGATGATGGTAAGGTACGAAACACTGACAGTTTCTGAAGACAGCGTCCTCTAAATTAACCCCCCTGATATCCCAATACTGTATATTCTCAGTGTCAGCTCCAATGCAATTTAACCTTTATTAAAATAAACTACTTTTGATTATAGGATTAGCGAGACTTCTTAAATTATTTCACCAGATAATCCACTTTAAATACCCTTGTGGATAGGTTGTCAACATTAACAACTGGAGAGGTAGAAAAGATTCAGTTTTACCTTCATTTTCTGTATCTAATTATCAAAGTATTCCTTGGATTAAAAACAACACTAGAGATATGTTGGGTTCAGTTCTGTAGTGCTTATTCAGGCATGACACCCAATGAAGTCCATGGGAATTTTACCTGAGTGAGGATGACAGCCCTGGCCCACTCCATACTTTTTAAAATTGTAAATGAAAAATGAATGGTTTATAATCCCTCGCCTTGATACTTAAAGGTGAATAGTGATTTGAGGTGCCTTCATTTTCAAATACCCAACCTGAGGTACTTTAAAGGGGATTAATTTTCATGGACAACACTTTCTGAAATTGGACACGGAAAAACGGAGGCATCCAAAATCACTCTTTGGTTTTGAAAATTTAAGGCACTAGTTTTGTACAATCCTTTCATACTAAACATAATTTTCTACAACAGAGCAGTTGCATTTTGGCATAGACTGAGTTACACCCTGTACAGATTACTCACACAACATATGCATTTTGGCAGTAAATCCTTCTTGTTTTATCTCCTTATAAATATATTTTGGGTCAGATTCACGGGGCCGGCTCCAGGGGTTTGGCCGCCCCAAGCAGCCCTCCCCCCCCCCCCCCCCCCCCAAAAGCCGCAATTGCGATCTGCGGTGGCAATTTGGCAGGAGGTCCTTCGCTCCGAGCGGGAGTGAGGGACCGTCTGCCGAATTGCCGCCGAATAGCTGGACCTGCCGCCCCTCTCCAGAGTGGCCGCCCCAAGCACCTGCTTGCCAAGGTGGTGCCTGGAGCCGGCCCTGCAGATTCATCACTGGCATAGGTGGGTGAAACTCCATTGATTTCAATGACATCTCTCTTAAAATTCATTTACTGCTTCAGAGTGCATAATTATTGCCAAACCCCCTCACCCCCTCCCCATCCCCGCTTCTTGGAAACATTCAACCAAGAATGTTTTTATTTGTTCTGTGTAACCAGGTCGGAGCCTGGTTTATTTTTAGAACACATGTACAAGAAGAGGCCTAAACTTTGCAACTCTGAAACTGTACAACTATCTGAAATATGTTGTGTGACTTCTTGTTCTCCTGGCTGTGCCACCTCCTAAATATCTTTTATTCCCTTTTCTGCAGGTTTATCTTGGTTACTTTTTTGTTTGGTTGGTTTTTAAAGCAAGAGTCAATATTTTATTTATATATTCCTGCTGACTGGAAGGATTTGCCTGCTGTTTATCACTGATTTTAAACAAAAGCTAGAGTAGACAGTCCTAAGTGAAATAATAAACACAGTTTTCCTTCTCTAGGATTGCAAAAGTGCCCTCTAATGGCCCATCTTTACCTCTCCCCATTCCCTTCCCTCCCCGCCCCCCCGCCAACTCTCTCTCCAGCTGCGAGCCTGAATCTGGATGTGAATGTGATGCTTGGTCGCCTCTGTGAGTCTGATCTCTAAATTCTGGATATTTAGAACTGGAAGACAGGAGATTAGGAGACATGGCTTGTGCTGCTGATCCTCAGAAGGGCAAATACTGACATGGCCTTTCCCACTAACTTCAAAAAGAAATGGGACTACTTGTCACTCTTACAACGCCATAACTCCAATCTTCCTAATTTAAAAGCAAAAAAGAAAAATATTGCGAAGCAAGCACAAGTAGCTCACTGAAGGACAAGAAAAATAAGTCACTATTTGAATGACAGAGACAGACAGATATACAGAAAGAACACACACACACACGCCCTAGACCTAGAATAAAAAGAGCCAGACAAATTGCCACTGAAAAAATTAACAGCTTTTAAAACAGTTTGAATATTCACTCATTCTAATAGAAATACAATATCTGGCTACACTGTGTAATGGGCTAAAAGTATATGCTTCTGAACAGTTATCTAAATATATCAATGGATGCATACAGTACTATTAACTTGTGAATTCAAAATAGCAAATAAAACAGCTTAGAGGCCACAATGACAGGCACCTTTTGATGGATAGACAGATAGAATACTGTTCCTTCAAAAATACCATAATAAATGAATATTGTATGACATATTGTGTATTATTATGAACAAAAACACACACATGAAAATTATATAGGTTAAACCTGATCATCCAGGCTGTGATTATCCATAATTCATGTCTGTCTCCTGAATGCAAAATTCATATGCAAACAATCTCATTTATCCAAAACTCCAATTACATAAACATTTTGGATGGTCTTCAAAACATTTATATAATTGCAGTTTACCTATATATTTAGGGCTCAGAAAGTGAATACAAACATCTGGATAATTTGTATTTTTAAAGTAAAGCGGGAAAGGAAGAATGATGGGAGAAATCAGTCTGTATTTGGATCTGGATTAGATTTAGGTTTAGCCTGTGTTTTGAATTTATGTTGGGGGCCAAACTAGATTAGAGTTTAGGTCCAACAGCAACAAAACCATACAAGATATTCTCACAAAATATTGAGCCAAAATGGTAGTATTCTTGCAGGATAAGCAGGTAGTAAGAAATTTCTATATGTTGGGCTGCATCTGAACCAGATACAAAAATAGACTCCTCCTGGTTTTGGTCAAACCTGGAAACAAAACCTTAGGGGTAGTAGTTTCCAGTATATGGAGACCTCTCCCAAAATTTAGGGTGCATGTTTCATATTTTAGCTTCCAGCTTGGGCCCATCCAACTTTCAGGTCTATGGAATTGCTTCTGTGAAAGCCAGGGGTTATCCCTCAATTAGTTATAGCATCACATTGTCTTTCTCAACAACACACATACTGATTTAAATTAGAGCTGGTTGACAAAAGGAATACATTTTGTTCTGTAATTTGTGAACAAATTGTCCCTTTTTTCATCTAAAAAATTTGAGTTTCAAACATTTTCAGACAGATCTAAACTACATGTTTATTTGCAAATAAAACATCATTCACTGAGTGGAATAAATAAAAAAATTATTAAAACTCACTAATCTACCAAGGATGGTAAGAGATAGTGATATGAATTATACTATCCTTAGCATTCTGGAGTTTTTGTAAGTCTCTTATGAAACTTGCTTGCTTGTGATTCCATTTTGCTTTGCTGTTTGTGATCAGAGCAAAGATGAAAATAAATACTTTTAAAAAGATTTCCTTGCACATCTACTGCATATATACATGTGATTCTCTTACAAGGCACACAATACTCTCTTACAAGGTAGCATGAATTTTAGATTGACCAATAGAGATTTGTCAAACAAATTGCATTGATCATAAATTGTAATACACAAATTATTCATCAAATGCCTTATCTATGGAAAATATTTCCTTTATTCCCCAACTGTCTGCAGGTCACAGAGTCCTGTAAAAGATTTACAATAACAAAAAAGGATCTGGGTTTACTTGAAGCAAATGCATCTGGAATAAATAAAACCTAATGTTTAATTACAAGGAGTGGAAAGTGCATGATTGTAATTTAGTGAGGATAATTTCAAGGCACAGTCTGCCGCAGAGGTTCCTGTGTTGTGTTTCTTTTCTTTTTATTGTATGAATGGTAAACTTTTTTTTCATCTACGTCCTATTTTTAAAATTGAGGGCATTCATTTTTCCTTTGTGTTAACCATGCCACATCTGATAATAAATCTGTAGAATCTGATTTAACTGTAAAGAGAACATAGCCTTGGAAAATAAAAGGACATGCTATGTCGGCTCTGACTTACTATAGGAACACTAGTGTTAAGGATCTACAAGCTTTTCCATTATAAACGCCTATTTTTCAGGGTTTTATAACTCATCTGCAAAAACAATTCTCAGAGAAAATACAGAGTCTCAGCTAAAGAGCATTTTTTAAAAATTATTTATCAAATTTGGTTGAAATGTATTTGGCTATTAGTATATAAGGGAGAAAAATGGACAGTTTGTATTTTCAAATTACTTGAGGAAGGGTTACTTGTTTCTCCAGCAAGTATCTGTTTTTTTTTAAAGTTGAACTTTGCATATTTAGGTCTGATCCTGCTAGTGCTCAGGGTCTTGTGAAAGGTGCTCAGCAAACTCCCTCTCCCTCCTCCCCCCCGCACTCCATTCACTTCAATTCACATGGACTATTGAAGAAAGTGCTTGGCACCTTTCAGAATCTGCCCCTTTGTCCAGAAGTATAGATTAGAAAGACAAACAAAGGAAAACAGCTATAAGGGCATGCACAGTATTTACTTTTCTCAGAAGATTTTTAATACACATAGTGAGTGTGCTTGTGCAGCACAGTGTCCAGATTAACATCCGATCTTTCATTGGTGTGGCAGACTATAACTGTGGGGGAAAGAGCACTTATGCAATTGTTTCCATAATCCATGGATTAAAGCTCCCTAAATCCAGACTGACAAAATGGACTATAATGGCCCCTTTGAAGCTTTTAGGGTCCATCATGTCAATCATCTGTGGATTAAGAGACCTTCTCTTGCACTTCAAATTCAAACCCTGTTGTTTTTTTTTTGCTGTAAGTGTTGTTTTAACAAAGGGAATCACAGTAGCATACAAAAGAAAAATCTGTAGAAAAAAAAATACAATAAAGGTCAGGTTTATATTTTCAATTGATTGAACACCACGAGAGACTTGTATTGCAACAAATAGGATAGGTTACTTGCAAAGTGATGAGATTTTGTGATAGTAATATTCAGGAAATGTCTCAGTGTTGGAATGGTGAAAAGGAAAATAGAAATACTCATGAAAATATAGTACCAAAAATATCAAACGTTATAAGGAGTATTTTGTTTTCTAAACTAAGATTTATATTTCCACTTTTCATGTAATTACAATAGCTTATGACTACTGTGGAGTTGCCATTTTGGAGCAGACCACTGGTCCAGCTTGTCTGATGCTACACAGAAAGGTGAACCAGCACATTTCGGCCTATACATACTGCCATCAAAAGCAAAAGGCTAGAGCTCCAGGAAGGTAAATAGTGAGGAAAGACATTATAGATATAGATATATTACATATACACACACATACACACACGATGTTCCTGATTCTCCTCTCATTTACACTGGTGTGACTCAGTTCTGGTTTACACTGATGAAAATGAAAGGAGAATCTGGCCTCCTGTTTGGCAATAATCTCTTTGCAAACCCACACAGCACTGCAATTATGAATTGGCTTTTTTGTATATCTTTCTGTGGCAAGAATCTAATTCCCTGGAGCAGTGGTTCCCAAACTTGTTCTGCCACTTGTGCAGGGAAAGCCCCTGGCGGGCCGGCCAGTTTGTGTACCTGCCACGTCCACAGGTTCGGCCGATCGCGGCTCCCAGTGGTCGCGGTTCACTGCTCCAGGCCAATGGGAGCTGCTGGAAGCGACGTGGGCCAAGAGACATACTGTAGTAATAATGATGAGCGCCTGCTCATTGCTAGTCTCCAATGCAGCCTAGAGTTTCACTTTGCAGACTGAATAAAAGTTGGTCCAACTGTTACCATCATATTCACTCACCCTGCAAAAACCTTACAAAAGCCCTCAACATCTTTTTAAAATAATTAAAAAAAAATCAAAGCTCATTACCTCCCCTGACAGAAGTCTACTCTTCCATGTCAAATACTGATCTCAGAATGCTTCATTGAGGTCTGATCCAAAGCCCATTGAAGTTAATGGGAGTCTTTCCATTGACTTAAATGGGCTTCGGATCAAACCAAGTTTGTCACTATTATTATAGAAGCACAGATATGGGCAGTTCTGAATGATGATGGGACTAAATGCCTTTGCAGAAACCCTGGACTGTCAATGGTGACTATGGTTAGAATGGTCTGAAGTTAGCATGAAAAACCAAACAGAGATTTGGGGGAGATAACAGGACCTACACTTCTTGTTGTATGCCATTATCAGTCTACTGGGATTTGTGCCTGGAGGTAAGAGGGGATCTTCAGAAAGCTCGCCACATAAATAAACAACAACCTGTATAAACTAGCAGCTATAGTTACTTGAACCATTTTTAGTAGCCTTGGAGCACTTGTTTGCTGAGCCTTGGCAGATGCCAACAGCTGAGGAGGTTGTTTATAGAAGAGGGAAAAAATAAAAGGACTGAGTACCACAGGGAGTTATGAGAGAGCGAGCACTGAAACACTGAGAGTGACTCCAGGTTAACTCTGTGATTTACAGGGCCCAAAGCAGGAGCAGGGCACAAAGGCAGGGGAAGGCAGGGCCAATCTGGATATGAATTACCTCTGCATCTCATCCTGTTGCTAAAGGGGCTGAGTCCACAAAGATGTGTGTCTACAAAGGAGTGCTTGTCTTGTGCACAGTGGTTGTGAGTGCACTGAAACTCCTCACATTTTTGTATTACTTTTTGGTGGGTTAGAGGTAGGGAGAGGTTGTTCCACTATTTTATGAAGAGTCTGCAAAGCACACAAAGACTATTTCTCCCTCCTTTCTTAATTGTTTTCCTTGAATAGCTACTCAAATTCCTCATTTGTAATTTTACAATACCTTGCATTTGTGGTTATTGTTTCTCAATGGTTGACAAGTGGTTCCTGTCTAAGAGATAACAACTACTAGTGCAAACATCCAGAACACCCAGGGTGGTAACAACAACAGCTCTCTTAATGGCTATCTCTCAGTTGTAAGAGCAAAGCACCAGGGCAGTAGCCTTTGTAATGGCCCATACCACACTGCATGAATCCAGTAGGCTACTCCCTGCTTCCATGGTAATTGACCCAGTGACTGAAATGCAAGTGAAGCAGTGTCCTGTATGGGTGGCTTGTTTATGGCTCTCACATGAACCCTTGTCCTTTGGAATAGTGAACTAGCCATGGAGCACAATGCAAAAACTTTAACAGACAACCCACTCCAAATACATCTGTAAACTGGGGCTACTGGCTTTTTATTAATTCTGGAAGGCTCAGTAATTTATTTAGTAGTTGTGAGCAAGAGGAGACTATTTAATTTTGGAAAAAATATTTAAATTTGTAATGTTGCTTGTTTTACTGTTTTTGGCATTTCACCTGTCTTATTTTTGGATATATCTGAACTGTATAGACCAGATCCTCAGCTATGCCAATTTACATTAGCTGAGAGTCAGGACCTGTCTCTTTACTGGGCACATTAATATAAATTATACAACTGGATTACAGAAGTTTTGTTTTTATAATTCAGCCATTTACCAGAATCCAAAATTACAACATTTAATCTGAATTTGAATTTATGGGCCAAATTTTGGATCATCGCTAACATTATATACCTTCAACTGCACAGGCATGAGAGTACCCCTACTAGTCCTTACTGAACTAATATGGGACCAAATACTATGCCTGATGGTTTAATTATTTGCTTCTTATTGTTATTAGTTACAAATTCTCTGTGCCTAATTTTCGCTAGCTATAAAATGGAGTGTTGTTAGGAGGAATGTATTAGAGCATTATGAAATGGGAAAGTGTTATGTAAGTGCTAAGAATATTAACAACTATTTACATATCTCTACCAATGCTTTCAGCACTGAAGAGATGGGATGGTCCCTTCTTTATACACTCAGACATCATCCACAGTGACAGAAACAAAGACTTTTCATGACACTGTCAAGGTCGATAAACACTAAATTGATTCCCATCACTCCTGAAAAATGTCATACTCATGGCCATACAGCTTTTGGTCCTTAGGTGCAGCTGCAGCTGACGTCATTGGGAGTTGTGTACATGGAACAAGAGCACAGCATGGTCCTTAACTTACAGATATGTCCATAATATAAATTAAACTGTTATCCCTCCAATTTCTTCCCTGAATGTTTATTGTACATTAAATTCTCTATAGCTTCGCTGCGAGATTCTTTGCATTATGTGTTTTGTTCATTGATATGTACAACTGGAAAAAACCCCACCCCAAAACCAAAACATGCATTCCCATCTGGACTAAAAAGAGAAAGTCTTGCATAGCTTTGGCTTGTGCTCATAGCCCTTGCTTACCGACTTCAGCATTACTCACACAGGACTCTTCACATGGGTAGTCTCACTGACATCAATAGGGCTAGTAACATGCGAGAAACTTGCAGGTTTGGACCTACTTTCTGTTTCACCACTGATGACTTTTTTCCTATAACTGTCTCTATTTAGTCTAGATGGGGATGATTGTTTTGTTTTTCTTTGTTTTTCCCCCCCAGTTGTGCTGACAATATGTTTTCCCTGGCAATTATTATTATTTGTATTACCCGAACACCTAGGAACCCAATTGTCATGTTTTCTGCTATAATTGCTTTGCTACAGGACAAAAGAGCTTGCAATAGCTACGAACAGTAATATCCTCTTTGTCAATACAAATTATCTGCATCTACAGTATTTTTATATCATTCTATTAATGATGTATCAGCAGCATTAAAAAATAATACTAGAAACAAAACATTTTAGCTGTGGGAACTGACCACCATACTCTATCTCCGGAATGTTCAACTTCTAATATTTCTGAGGTTCTCTTGTTTTCCCAGTAGGGAAAGGTTGAAACATTAGACATTCAAAATCTTGGCCATGTTGTGTGTAGGTTGTGAATCCTAAAATGTATGGAACTGGTGTTCGCTGCCTAGTCACTCTGTACAAGGGAGAGAAAAATAACAAGCAACATGCACCTCTTGGTCATCTAAAGGGGGAGTTCAGCCCCCAAAAGAGTGCACTGATATTATTCCCATAGCTACTCCCCAGACATGGCTACTGCCCAAAAAGTCAGTGTGTTATCAGAAAAAACAGACATGCTCATTTCCCGGAGGATCCACAAGACAATAACTTGCACACCACACTCCCAGAGGTAGTCTGTCTGGCAATGGAGTGTGCTCTTAAGTAGCTAGAAGCTACTCCATGCTTCCAGGACCAAGAATCTAGGCAGCAGAGAAGGTACTAGCCTTCATATGGTGAAACTGTGCCCAAAGAGCAGACCCTGAAACTCCTCCCACACAGTCAGTCTGCATTCAGAGTTCTAACTTGAGGGTGAGCCTTAAGTGGTACATGTGGGGTGTGAGGGGAAGAACACAGCTGACAGTGCTAGACCAAACAGTGTGATATTCACATTAACCCTGCATATGCCCTTGCACTCTTTTCCTTTCTTAGATTGCTTAGCTTAGTTTTATATCTTTTTGAACCTATCCTATTTTCCCTGTGAGGCTCCTTCAGTAAGCACAATTTTGATATAGTGGGCACCTGGAGGGAAATCTCCTATGTAAGCAGCTGTGGCTCTTTCTGAAGCTTGAACCACCGATGTCAAGCCCAACCCTGCCCATGACCATTTCACTGGCTGCACACACTGGGCTGGTCTACACTTAGTCCGGACTTCGGACTAAGGTACGCAAATTCAGCTACGTTAATAACGTAGCTGAATTCGAAGTACCTTAGTCCGGACTTACCGCGGTCCAGATGCGGCCGGAAGTCTCCCCGCGTCGACGCCGCGTACTCCTCTCGGCGAGCTGGAGTACCGGCGTCGATTGTGAGCACTTCCGGGATCGATCCGGGATCGATTTATCGCGTCTTAACCAGACGCGATAAATCGATCCCAGAACATCGATGGCGTGCCTCCGGATCAGCCGGTAAGTGTAGACTAGGCCACTGTTTTGGTGGAATAACATCCTTTCCTCTGTGCTCCTTCCTAGATAGAAGTATAAGTAGGGGCAATTAGTTCGTTTGACTTCAAGATGCTGTAACTTTCCTTCCAGAGTCATTTTGGGACAGGAACCATGTAAGAGTGACATGGGATGGGAACATATTTGAGGCTTGAGTACATTGAGTCACTGTGATGCTTTTTGATTTATTGGTGTCTGTTTTCTAAACAGCTCTAGTCATGTACTTACTGTGAGATCAAAAGCTACAAAAACTATGCTGAGACTGAAAAGACTTATGGTCTAAACATGAGTGATAAGGGGTATTCAAAACTGTCATGGTCAAATACAGAGATGTGATATGGGGTTTCAAAATCAGATTATCAAGGGGATAGATATCAGCTTCACTCTGCTGCTGGTCTAGTGTTTATTTGTCCAGCCTTGCAGGTGAAAGGTTAGTTCTTTATGTAGTTACTCTGAACAAAACCAGAAGGAACACATACAGGCAGATAGGTCAGACTGTTCTGGGTGAATGGCCATGGAAACAATTTGGAAACCTTCAGACCTTCTATATGTTCACCATGCCACCTCCTCAACTGTGAGCTTTAACATCGCTTAAAAAAAAAAGAGAGAGAGAGAATGAAAAGTTTCTGGAAGAAAGGCTTTAATTAGTTCAAAGTTCAGGATGTTCATGCTTCTGGCAAAGACAGGGGATTTCAAGGACATATGTAGAGACTAGGCAGTGGGAGATCTGCCTTAGTTCTTTCTTGTCTTGCATTATTATTTCCGGATTAAGAGATGATTGGTATGTGTGTCAAGGGAATTTCATTTTCCAGAAGCAGAAGATGTGGTGAGAGCTTTGATGAGGGCCAAAGGCCTGCTTTAGAAGGATGTTATGAGACTTAGCTAATGTTTATGAACCACTTTGAGATCCTTGGATGAAAGTTACTAATCAACACAAAATATTGTTTTATTGTTAATGCTGCTACTGTAAAATTAAAGAGGGGACCTAGTTACTGCTGTCTGTTATTGTATCCAGACATGAAGATTCAGAAACCTGGCTAAATGTTTTTTCACTATTAGCAAAAGAGTAGGCTGATGATGATGGGATTTCAGGGTCAAAGAATGTTACAATTGTCAGAATTTAAAGTCCATCCTGCCAAATAGGGAAAGATTTAATAAACGGTCTGTTATTTTTTAATTTAGGACTAAAAACTTAACTAGAAAAGAACCTGATTTTGGTCTCAGTTATCATATGAATGTATTAGCATAATGGGACTTCAGTAGGTTACTGTTAATTTACACTGATGATAATAAGGTCAGAATCAGACCCCAAATATCTCCAAGAACTTCAAGTCAATTTTTGTTCCTGACGTGACTGTTGTATATTTTGAGCCCAAGCTCCTCCTTCCATGTACACACAGATGACTCTGACTCAGGTTGGCAAGCACTCGGGCCTGGGTCCTAGCACTTTCTTAGGGGGTAGGTTAGAGCCTGGATCCTGCTATGACTTGGGTCCAAGCCCTGTCACTTTGCAGTGTGGATGCAGCTCAAGCTACAGACCTGACTCAGAAGGTCTGCCTTATGCCATATGGACATATCAGCATGACTATGGGACCCAGATGCAGCAATTGTAAACTTAGGTTTACAATTCAGTGTGGATGCTCAAGCATGGGCCTGGAAACACCGAGTTCACAAGCCCAGGTCTCACAGGCCCCAGACACAGTGTGCAGCATACACATACGCTTAGAGGTTTAACAATATCATACACAATTCTGAATCGTTGAGTGAGAATAAGTTTACATGAAAGCATAATTTACTGCTCATTGAACATATGTGCTCTAATACAGGGAGTTATGAACTTTGAGAGCTTTCTATCGAAACAGCCAGTTGTCCAATTTTTTTTGGACGTTATTGTACTGTTTTGTTATTTTTGACTGAGAGTTTGAAAATGCTTCCTTTTCTTAAACTGATATGTTTCTTTTACAGAGTCTGCTCTCAGCCATTCCATCTCAAATATTCCATGTTTTCAAGGAACATGTGATATTTTGGATTAAAATGCCTGATTATTCCATGTGTTACATTAAGTAAAAAAACAAACAAACAAACTCACTGAAGTATAGTGCCAAATCCTGTTTGCTTTATTCTTGCAAGGTGAAAAGGTTTTAACTATACTTATTTTTAATACGGTAATTTTTAAAAACTTAACAAATCCACCTTAACTTTAGTATAAATGTTTTAATTGACTGACATAAAATCTTTCTTATGAAATTAGAAGTTCAATATCACATATGACTATACATTTTTTATTCATTATTTGCCATTGGTGAAAAAGCAGACAGAGAGAGAGTTCTTCCCTAAATAAATACAAGTCACTGTTAGTCCTACAATTTATACTCATAGGCACAATTTCTACTCAGGAACATAATCCCAAGAGAATTGAGCCTAGCTTTAGTAGCCAATCCCCCATTTCAAGAATAATTATTTTCTTTAACCCGATGTTTTGTTAGAGGAACAGAACTAGTGTAGAATAGGAACCTTTATGTCTGTTTCCTTTTGTTTCCCTTTGCATCCTAACCCCAGCTGGCAGTTCTAAGATACTTGGCTTTCTTAAACAATCATCATCACCCCAATTTGTAAACAGTTTATCTCAGTATTTTGAAATCCAGAAACCTGATGCAAATTAAATTTAGAATGGCTGAATATAAACAAATTAGTAGTAAATATACTCTATCTAAACAAAAAAGCAAAGTGCTCTCAACCTCACGCCATCATGGAAATTTTGGAAAATGAGGCAGACTATTTCATTCTTGTTGATCTGTGCAAAGAACCTGGGAATCTGTTACACCCCATTAGTAAGTGTGACTCATTTAACTATTAAAGTTTTTAGAAGAAAGGAAACACTTTCTCTAACACTGTTCTTTTGGCAGCGATGAGTTTAAAATGGAAGGAGATTAAAAGTATCGAACTTTGAGCCTAATAAAATTATAACATTCTTTAAAGTTATTTTTTGGAAAGAAGTAATAATATACTTAATTAAGAAGACAATGATTCATGGTAGAAGTGTCAGTTTCATTAGTGTGTCACATTGTAAGTGTCTGAGGGTCATACTTAGAAGGGCACTCATATCCGGGACCAGTGGTGAGGGGAATGAAGTGGAAGAAATAAATTATTGCCTTTTGTTTTTCAGATTTCCAGGTGTTGTGGGCTAGCACCACTGCTTCTGATCTCAGTCATAATGCAGACAAACATCTCCTCAATTACTGGATTCCATTATCCAAAAAACAGGGTGGTATAATTACCAGAACCTCAGTTATCACAATCTCATGTATCCTTCAATAGATTATTAATTACAATGAAAATTATCTCAATTATCTGAATTTATTCAGTGTACCCATGAAATGCAGAAAATGAAAGTCATACTGGGTATCTGTTAAGTATACAGTAACATTTAGTGTTAGACAATTTGATGTTTTCAAGCTATTACATATTAACACAAATACATTTTTGTTTTATCAGAATACTTAATAGAAGTCCAGATTCTTAGCTAGTGTAAATTGGTATATATCTATTGACTTTAATAGAGCTATGCTGATTTATGCACGCTGAGAATCCATCCCATAAAACACTTCTGTTCTCTCTCAAAAAAGAAGTATCAGATTTCACACCTGTTTCCTTAAACATGCATTTTGAAACTCAGAAAGTTACTCTGAAAAAACATGTTGTCGTCCCTGGCAAAAACTTTGTGCTTTTGACATACCACACACATGACCTGCACGCAAGAGTACAATCAAAGCCATCTATGTCGCTCATATGAATTTATTTTGGTTACGTTTCACTACAGTGTGCTAAAACATTGATTCTTCTACAGTCCAGTGGGTGAACTGACAAAGCTAAGGTTAAGTAATTAATCCTAAAATAACCAAATTATTTTTGAATTTACTCTTGTTCTTTACAGATTTCAGAGTAACTGCATACCTCCTAGAGCTTCATTTATTTTCATCTTTTAAAATGTTCTTATGGAGTTTTGATTTCTCTAACTCATTCCCCAAATTAAGGGGCAAATACTTCCCCCTCATTCAAGTTTTCAAAAATAAAACATTCCTCAGCCTTCACAGTTCTTTATAACATCATTAGTTTATTTTAATGCTTGTCTCAGAAAGAAATTATCATTTATTTCACCTTGTAAAGCATCTGCATATAGAAGATATTTCTGTTTTGTAAGGGCTAAACATTGTTATCAGTGAGTTTATTTCCAGTTATGAAGAAAAGTGCATTTGGGAAAATATAACATTTATAAACATTAAATACACAGGAATTGATTCTCTTCTAGCCTTACTTACATAGATGTAAAAATAAAGTAACTCTATGGACTTGAATGGAGTGACTCCTGATTTGCACTGATGTAAGAGAAAGGAGAATATTTTCTATTTTCATTTAAAATAAGGCACACTAAAAGATATTGAAATGTACAATTTAAAATGTACTTTGACCTTATCAGCTTCACCACGTTTGTAAGCATTACATCATATGTATAGTGCATGCATTATATTATACACCCCTTATTCCAGCTGCATATTACTTATTTGTAATTAAATAAAAACTATACATCTCAAGAGTATTCTTAGGCATTTCTGCTGTTTACAAGCATATTTGTTCATAAAATGCACACCCTCTATCCTTTATTTCAATCCCACTCTGCTCTGTCTGTTAATCAAGCAGTGAAAGCTAAAAACAACCCAAATACTTTCTTTTATTTTAAATATTAGTGTTTGAAAAGGCAGTCCAAAGAACCTACATACTGTTCCACATTAATTAAGTTTTCTATGTATTGAACAATGTTAAATGTGCTGTTTCCATTAGATGACCTACAATGGAGAAAAAGTGCCCAAGTTAGCAAAAATGTGTAGAAACACTAAATCTGTACTGTATCCACTGGCATAAATTACAAAATCTACCTCCTGAAAAGAAATTTGAAGAATGAGTGAAAAGATAAATACACACATAGCAAAACAAATGCAGATTCTGAAAAGTAAGATATTGAGGGAAGACTGACATTACCCCTTGAAAATAGTGATGTAATGGTTTTATGCTTTTATTATTAATGTAAAGCTTAATGACTTCAAAATGAATGCAAAGTCAAACAAGGCTTGTTATTCCCCTAAAAATCTTTACTGTAACAGAAGCCAATACCCAGATGTTCTGTGGTTAAATCTGTTGCTTCATTGCATAAAAGTACCACATACAGTGAAACACATTACTGGCTCTCCTTTATCCAAACCTGGTCAGATTTTTGGATTGTTTTTCTAGCAATCTTTTAAACTGACATGAGAGGCATAAAAGGTGGTCTCTTGCAGATCTGTATGATGCCATCTTGAAGTGTAACCACTTGCAGAAATGAACTGGGATTTCGTTTAGTAAACTGTTTTAAGGTCCTTTCAAAACAAAGTACAGAAGAAAAAGCATAGCTCTGAGTGTAATAAATTTAATTCAAATTAAACAAACAAAAAAGACTAAGGACATAGTGGGTGACAGATTGAGCTTAAACACACCACTCTGACTTTACAATTTTGGAGCTTGAACCTGAAAGCTTTAGGCATCCTCTACTTCTACTGCCCTAAATGGGAGTTGCTACTCAGTACCTTGCAGGATTAGACCTTTTAGTAAATTAATACTGGGAGATCTGACTCGGTCTAATCCTGAACCTCCAATGGAGTTGATATGAGAATCAGAAGCATCTTGTAAAACACTGAAAATAGGACAGATAGTCCCATAATTGAAGATCCCAGCATAAAACTATCAGCCGAATATCGAATACATGGTGGATAATGCATCTAAACTTAATTGGCGACATGGCGCAGGCACTACATGATTTTAAACAGCTTGCTTGACTTTTTGCAACCTAAATGTTGTGCAAACCTAAATATTGTTCCATATTCAGATAATGTTTTCCAAAGCAGTCACCCAAAACTAAATAGTCACACACGACTAACTATGGAACTCTTCCTGATATTGGTGAACAGCCCTACTAATTTCAACGCAACTACTCGCATGAGTAACTGCTCCACAACATAGATGCTGTTCAACCCTGGACCATGTAACTTTTCTGTTCTCAATTAAATTGTGCTTATTATCATTGTGCTAAGCTTCCAAAAGAAAGAAAGTTTGTTGGAGCATTATGTAGCATGAGGTATATTTCCATGAAATGAAAAACATGTCATACACATGCTGTTGGCTCTGACATGTCACGTATGCCATGAAATGTCACTGCTAATTTGGTATAAGATTGATACAGTTTAGATAGCATGTAGCAGTCTATACACAGATGTGTGACATATCTTCACTTCATTTACATACATATGACAAAGAGCTGAATTCCCCACCCTAAAATTAGAGAAACAATTTTTATTTTGCTGTGAGCTCTACCATTTAGTTCTCATCTTGGAAATATGACATGCCTAAAGATGACACTAAAAACCCCCCAACCAAACAACAACAACAAAACCCAACACATTTCTGACACATTTTAGAGTTTATTCAAGTTGAGACGTACTTGTCATCTTTTGACATATCAGAATGTAGGTCTAAGAAACGTTGTTACAGTTCCCCTTTAAATAGCATAAAATGTAGAAGCAAGATTGTGCATATATTCTGTAGTGTCAAGTTCTGTTTAAGGACAAGGTCAAAACTGTAGGAGAAAGAGGAGGCAACATCAGTCAAAAATCCCTCCACCCTCAAATATTAACAAATTCTTGACAATGTTCCAAATACATAAAAAGGGCTTTTTCAGTGGTACTGTGAGCTTGACCTCAGCAGATCTATTTCTGCAGGTACATATCTCCTGAGTAAATATGAGAAAGGCATGGGGAGCACAAGTTATTCCTGACAAGAATCAATTGAAACTTGCCATTCTTAAAATAGGTAAGGTGCAGCAATTGGGAGTGGATAGAATGGGAGCATGGGGCTTAAAGTGGATCTGGAAATCTCTAATTCCACATGCTGATAGCATTCATCACCACAGATCTAAGTGCTATTTTATGCAAGGTAGAGTATGACTAAATTAGCATTACCTGTCAGCGGCTGATATAATAGCTCAATATTAGCCTACTACTAGATATCTTGTATCTGATTCACTGTGACAGGACACCAGTGTTACCCAGATATAACTATTGATTTAAATTTCATCAGATTTAAAAATCAGCAGAATTACACTCGTGTAAAACTGGAGTAACCACTGCCTTACACGGGCCTTGGCATAGATCCCAGGATTGAGAACGGATTCTACATTTGAGTCATAAAACCTTGTCTGTTATCGACTGACAAACAAACAGAATATATTCACTGTTAGGGCCCCTGTCGTCTTCTAGTTTTTGTCCAGCAAACTAATAGACATCAATAAAAAAAAGCAATTATAATGATATAATTCTGTGAGTCTGGGGAAGAAGACACTCTTCCCCACTCTTTGGTTGGGGAAGAAGGCACTGAAAACTGCACCAGCAGGTTCCTGAAACCAATAATTAAAGAAACTACCTTATCCCTAGAGTGACCCGCTGTGGCTATTTCTAATGCAGCATTCTGTCATTATGACACTGGCAAAGATATTACATTTATCCATAACAATAAGCGAACCAGCTTTCGGGGAAAGCACGATGCTTTACCACTTGAATGTTAAAAAGGTCCAGAACAAATAAACTTGTGGAACTGGCTTTTTTAGATTAGGGACACCCTTCAATTAAATACTTTTTAAAAGGGATAACAGCTGTATCTGCAAGTGATTAAAAGATACTATTTAGTCTTTGTCTCTGTTCTTTTGAAGTAAACGCGTAACCCAAACTACACATGATTTGTAGCAATTTCATCTTGCTACAGCCTTCTTTTTAAATTATAGTTACTAATTCAAATGGTGTGATTGCCTGAATTGCTTGCTTAGTTGATGTACCCGTTCACTCTATTTAAAAAAGTGCAGACAAAAATAAAAACAACATAGGCTGTTTGAAAACAATGTTTGTTTCTAGTGTGTTTGGTAAGGATTCATAGTTTAGAGTTGGCGAGGGTGCGGGGAGTAAGGTGTCAGCAGCCAGCTTTCTTTCTCTTGAATAGGAGTGTTTCCCAGAAGGATTGAATATAACTTTATCTAAACCATCTTCTCTCATCCTTTCAAAATAAAAATGTATTGGAAGAATTTCAAAATAATCCCTAAAACACATTGACATTGAAAATGGGAATGTAAATAATTTAGTTGTCCCTTTTAGGGTTAAAATAAAAAATAAAGGAAGGAGAAAAATAAGGACATTTAGATCCCACTGAAAACCTTAGCCCAGCATTTCAAGTAATCACTCCAATTTCAGCGTTAAAATGCACTTTGTCTGATATTTATTCTGAGCAGCATGCGATTAGCTGTGGGAAAGTGTCATACCCAGAGGACTTTTAGCACTGTTTGATCAGAGCTTGACAAAAGGGGGGGCATAAAAGTACATTAAAAAGCATGACTTTCCCTGGCCTATATCCCTGCCTATTTCCTTCTCACCTTTCCATCCATCCTATTCTTCGGGATAATAATCATAATAAAAAAAGGAAACCCCAGCAAATCCCCAACAACTGCTCCCGGTGGCGGGAGAGAAAGAGAATATAGGGAGCCAAAGTGTTTTCTCTCAAGTGGATGTATTGGGATGCGGCAGAGAAATGCAGGGAGAGCCACTGGGAGTTTAGAGAAAGTAGAAAAAGACACAAAACAAGACCATCGAACGTCACAGAAAAGAGGAAATCTGATCAGAGCCGCATGCTCCTGGTGACTTTAGGAGGCAGCCTCCCACAACCGAAGCTGTGTGACCGCTTGGTCCACAACCCCACCTGAGGCTCCAGGGATTTGACCCTGCATAGGATGGGAAGAAAGAGAAGGGACAGGACGGGATTGGATCGAGAATTGTGAGAGGGGGGAATCCAATCCCGTGGGGGAGCGGATGGCATCCCGTTTAGACAAGTATCTGCAGCTGGTATATAGAGGCCTCCAGTGGTTGAACTTGTGTTGATCCCTTTAGCTGAGCTGTCTGCATCTCCTCACCCGTATCATCGCTCTCCCTTAGTAAGAAGTACCCATAAAACAACAGCACCTTACAAAGAGTTTCCAGCATGGCAGCTGGCACACTGAATAGTTAAAGGGGTTTTAATTGTGGCTGGGCTAATTCTCACCCCTCCGCCCCTGCAGGGAAGAAGCCACGGCGGGTGAAGACACAAAATATCAGACGCAGGATCAGGGCAGACAGACACGAGGTTTTGTTCATTAAAGGGGGCTTTGCTTCAATCTATTCATAGAGCAAACGTTTCCTGCCACTGGATCCCCGTGGGTTGGGTTGGTGTGTTATGTGAAGCGTCCCGCAGCTGGAAGAGAGAGAGGGGTGTGTGTGTGTGTGTGTGTGTGTGTGTGTGTGTGTGTGTGTGTGTGTGTGTGTAGGGGGGATACACACAAGGTTAACCAACCAGTCCCCATCCACCAACCTGCTTTCCAAAGCTCATTCCATATCTGGAGTAAAGCAGCACCGGTGCCTGATGAAGCGGGAACGTTCCTGATACTCAATCGCCCCGTCTTCCTACCCCCCAATTCTGGTAATTCTCAGGCAAGACAACTTTCGGGCCGCTGCTGCTCAGCCCCGGGATTCCCACTCCCCATTGCATTGCTGCCCAAGAGTTCATCCCACTCCCCAGAGTCCTTAGCCCTGCGCACAGACTGGGAGGCAGTGCTGGGAAGAGATGTGCGACCGCCTAAAACACATCGGATCTCTCCTAATGCTCCTGGCGCCCAATGCATGGTCCCCCTCTCTTCATAGCCCTGCGATGCATGACACCCGCTGCATGACTCCCCCCGCCCCACATCTATGCGGGACCCTCCTCTCTAACTCCCCCGATGAGCCCCCTCTCCCCGGGTCTGGACTCAGCTCGCCCCGGGACACACACAAGAGAAACTCCACGTCGCTCCGCTTTGCTTACCTTTAAAAGTCTTGCTCCTTCCGGGGAGATGTGTAAACGCCCCGGGCTCGCAGGTGCTGGTTACAGGACACGGGAACGTCCCTCCTGCTTTCTGGCCTCCCTCCCCCCAAGCACAGCCAGGATCCTAGCCGCAAGAGAAGGCGAGTCTCCGCTTTGCCTTTCAGCGACCCGGGAACAGGGAAGCTCAGCCCCCAGGAGAGAGCAGCGGGGGCAGGCGGGCGGACAAAGTTTCCAGAAGTGCACGAGTGGCCCGGGCGGGACCGCACCAGACGGCGACAAGGTGTTTTCAGGTCTTTGCAACTCCTGGCGAGCCCCCGGCCGGAGCAGCATCAGCCGGAGGCGGAGAGGGGCAGCGCCGGCCGGCCGGCGGTGCGGGGCTGAGGATGCTGCGGCGCGGGCAGAGGCAGCGGAGGCTGGGCAAGCACGGTCCTTCGGCCGCCGCCCGGCAGATGCTCTGGGCGTGGGGCTGCCACGCGAAGCGCTGGGTGACGCTCTCGGCGCTGCGCGGCGCCCCGGCTGCTGGGTGAGGAGCGTGTTCGCACCGAGTGTCACTGGTGCAGCGCAGAGCCGCTCCCCCAGCCAGCCCGCTCCCTTCCCTCCTCCCCTCGCTGCCACACACACAGCGCAGGGACACCGCGCTAGGCAAAGCCTATCACCGCCCCGGCCCGCAGGGAACGCAGCCCACCCGTCTGGAGAACAAGGGTGGGGGCTCTGCCAGGGAGGAGAAGCACCAGGGCTTCCCCCCGCTGGAGAGCCTAGGCAGGGCAGGGCGAGAGAGGGGGCTATAGCCCGCCTCACCACCACTGGGGAGTGAGTGCTTTTCGGGCTAGAGCCTGGCACTTGGCATGCGGAACAGGAGCTCGGCAGGGCACCTCTGTTAGCTAGGAACTGACCCTCCAGGCCACTGCTCATAGGTTCAATGCCTATGGGTAAGAATAGTTCTGCTGGCTTCAACAGGCCTGCTCTTAGGAGTAGAGCTTTGCAGGACCAGGGTAACTAACACCATTCATACCCGTGTCCATAGAGCAACCCACTATCTCACTAATATACAGTTAAATGTATCCTTGCTGCACCTTTCCCAGGTTGGTAAAAGATTATGATTAGCATTGTCATTAATAGGATCCCCATTGTACAGATAGGGAACTGAGGCACAGAGAGGTTAAGTGATTTGCCCAAGGTCACACAGTAAGTCACTGAGGGAGGCATGTTTCATTTATAGAGCTGTATAAATAATGATTAAAGGAGGCCCTCATTTGTAAAAAAGATGAGTGGATTCAAATCTATTAAAGTTTGTGGGTGTTTGGAGACATGCTTTTACTTCAGTCTACTAAAGACATGGGGACCAGCTGTGAAGTTTAGAAGTTGACCTCAGTTCTGATCTGAGCTCTTTTACCCCTTCCCCGTATTCTGGGTTGATCAGTTCTGGAGGTTTGGCTCAGGCCCATCTCTAGAAGAGCTGTATTGATCTAGATTGATATGAAAGCTTGGGATGGCAACATTACTCAAGAGTGGCAAAACAATGAGTTATCCCAAATGAGTGCCAAAAAAAAATAATTATACCCCACCACACTGCCATGGGTTCTGCATATGCCAGAGGAAAAACAAATCCAACAGCTCTTTTAGAAATATGAATCTCTACTTTCCAATGATAAACACTAAGCCCCTACTTAACTTGCAATATTGCAGATTCTGCAGTATTAGGCTTCCATCTCA
The DNA here is from genome assembly GCF_011386835.1 of Chrysemys picta bellii. Taxonomy (NCBI): domain Eukaryota; kingdom Metazoa; phylum Chordata; order Testudines; family Emydidae; genus Chrysemys; species Chrysemys picta. Next base: position 41,523,462 of record NC_088795.1, read on the forward strand.
ATTTTGACAGTGGGAGCCCCTGCTTTCAGCCCCGGGCAGCCAACAGCAAAAAAATCTCAGAAAAATAATAATGGAATTTATTACTGCAAACAATAAGGTCCATAATTATTTTTCTGCAATTTTCCATGGCTTGTCCACAATTCAGCTAAAATTTTTTGACAGTCATCCCACAATTTAAGTAGGGCCTTATATACAACTCATTTCTATCCCTGTTATATATCAAGATGTCAGACTGGAAAAGGACTATTATTCATCCTGGAACTCAGGCCAGTGTCGCTTGGGGAGTAAATTGCAAATTGGGGTAAAAGAGGAAACATTGCTCTAGTGTTTTTACAAAGTGAGATGGTTTGAAGCTGCTCGGGTTGTTGGAATGTTAGGAAATATCCCAGAAGAGATGGATGAGTTAGAAAAGAGCAGGTGAGGTAGTCAAGAGTGCATGATAAATGGAATTTATCACATTGATGTTACAACTAGAGACAGTTTTGGCATTTGTGAAAGGAAGCACATGGCTCACTATTATTTATTGGGGGCAGTAATGTGAAAGAATCTGTATTGGTTTTTCTTGGTAATCTATTCTTGAAAATATGAACTGTTGCAAACATATTTAAACTAATCACTAGTAATAAAAGTCTGCTACTGATTTTTCCTAAAGATCAGTTTATTCATTCTCTTTCCTATGCCCTCCCACATTTTGGCCTTTGGAGTACACAAGCCATGGTAGGGGAGGATTGGAATATAAATCTAGGGGAAGATCATCAGAATGTAAATTATTTACACCAGCTCACCTCCCTGAGAATATATTATAATAGAAAATTCAGTGCTCTGGGGGCCAATTCTGCCAGATAGTTGCTAATGACACTAGGACTGCTGCAAACTTCCTCGCACCTGGCTACCTGAAGGGAACTTAATTCTTCTAATACTGGTAGAATTCTTGCAAGGGGTAGCTGAAAAATACAAAACATGAGATTAAGAAAAAGGCCTCTCTGAGAGCCTTGGTCGAATTTTTGAACTTTTCTCCCTTAGTTTCCCTATTTTAAAAACTGGGATAATATTTATCTGATTCACATGGGGGGTGGCAACAGGCATTCATAATTAATTTGTGACAGTTTGTAGAAAAGCTAAAAGTCACCAGAATTCATACACAGCCCTGCAGGGACTCCAAGACCTCCTCTTATTTTGACAATTGCTCTTGGAAAAAGAAATCTTTTCAAATAATGGCATATCTGCCAGAATCTCAGATCAAGTCAGACAGACTTCACTTCTGCCTCAGGGATTCAGGTGACCTAACGATCTCTCGCTTATGAACGCCTGCATGCACACTTTTTATGTAAAATGAGTCAGTTACATTTGTGTGTATAAAGAATGATCTCACTAACCCTCTCCTAAACGGTCAGGCCAGCCCTGAACATACTGGAGTGCTCTCTGATCAGAGTAGGGGCAGCAGTTACATTTGGGAAGATAGCAGCAACATATTTTTAGAGTCTGCCCAAAATACTAAGGCTGGCTTTGATTTTGCCTCTCTGAGGTCAATTGTAAAATATTGCTGGTGAGAAAAAACAAACAAACAAAAAAACCAAAAAAAACACAGTTCATGAGATTGTGCATATAACACAAACAAGCAGACTATTTTTAACCTGAGGATAATTTTTAGTGCTATTGTTCTTGGAGTGTATGACTATTTGTGATTTCAGTGGAAGTAAGATAACACACGAGGGATGTGATTTGCTGGGAAGAACAAGATTTCTAAGTTTTAGATGTGTACAATGCTATTAATATTTGCTGGGTTGGAAAGGATGGCATGAAGTTTCTCAGGCAAAAGAACGAAAGCTTATGCTCCCAATACTTCTGTTAGTCTCAAAGGTGCCACAGGACCCTCTGTTGCTTTTTACAGATTCAGACTAACACGGCTACCCCTCTGATAATTATACTTTTGTAAATTTAGGAAGCATAAACCTTTTTTAGAGAGCAGAAATATAGAATTGTAGTCTAAAGACATTTTGGGTTTCAATACCTACCAGTAAGAATACCCACTTTTGATTTTTTTTTTTTAATTAAATGATGTTAATCCACAATAGGGAATATTTCTATTGGACAAAGATTTTTTAAAATCTGTTGATGTTAGGGACTTTTAAAGCACCTGTGACCATGAGAGTTATTCACCTGGACCTTGCAAAGACTCACCAGGTATAGTCTTTGCAGGATTGGAATCAGAGTATGGCATCTAATGGTATGCAATGCAGTGCAGGTTTGAAAGGCAGTTATTTATGTATGTGCAGTAGAGCTGAGTAAAATACAAAACATTTTCTATGAAAATTTTTTGAACTTTTAAATTAATTTACTTTGGCCACGTTTCTTCTTCCCTGTTTGTGTTCACTATGAACTTTAAAGCAATCAAGTTTTTGTGAGTATTTTTGCCAGTAAAAGTATCAAAGTTGTACATGCAAGTATTAATGGAAATCAAATGATGCATTCACATGTACATTTACTGCCATTAGAAGCTGTTGAGCATTCATTCAGTCAGGGAACAGAAAATAAATACCATGTGACTTATCTGACCAACTGCAAATAAACATCTCAAATCTTGAATATTTGCAATAAGTCCATGGAGTAGACCGCAAGCTCTCTGAAACAGGAACTGACTTTTTATTATTATTATTATTATTATTTACTAGACTAGAGTTCTTAGATGCTGCCATCATAAAAATGTATTAATTATTGTTATAAAAAGGGGAGTAAGAGTTCAGAAATACATCTATTGAATAAAATTGAACAAATACTTTTGAAAAAATGTCAATCAGCATTTGAAAATTCCATTAAGCAGAAAAAGAGGCTGAATTCATCCATTAAATAATTCATTGTAAATTGTTTTCTCTGTGCTAATTTACCTTAAAGGCATTTTCCAAAAGAAATTTAACACCCATGCTTGCAGTGACAATATTTTTTTTCAAAATATGTTGTCTAGCGTCTACATGAAAGTTAAGTAGCTACTGAAGGTCTATTATGTCAATTATCCATAGATTAAAATTTTCTAAATATATGTTGACAAAACAGAAGCACTTACAGTCTAGTGTGCCAACTTTCAGCAAATTAAGGATTCCCCAAGTAACCATTGGGATGGCAGACTAACAAATTCTGAGCATAATGGGCAATTAGAGGATTTTTAACTGTACCTGTCAGTCCATTATGAGGTGCTTTGGGAATGCTTCATGGACCATCAAGGTTTGCTGCCATACCACCTCAGGCTGTGATCACCCCATCACATAAGTAAAGCAGGTCCAAGTGGAGGCCTCCATAGAATCTAGGAAGTGGAGTTTGAGATTCTCTAGTTGTCACTTTTCTAACTCAGCAGAGAACTAGTGCCCTGGTATGTCTTAGTGGGACCATCCTTCTGGCTATTGTTGTCTTTCACATGAGTCATAAGCTGAAAGACCTTGTGATGGCACTTTTCACTAGAATAGAAGTGTTAATGGTAGTGTCCTAAATATATTCTACTTTGGCAATTATATTGGCTTACTTAAGGCTGTCCTGTAGTTTCAATTGCATAAGAAAGACATCAGCTTTCTTTTCTCAACTGTTGTGTGGCTTGAAGCGGGTGCAGCTTGAAGTATGACGACTTGCACGCACCTGACAGGTAGTTGCATTTCAGAGATAGATGAAATGATGGCCTCTGTATACACTGCATAAGTTTTAATCAGATTGGTAAATTTGTTGAGTTATTTCAATCTTTGTATTAGTTGCACTGCCACTTTGACAATTCAAATCCTCAAAGAGCATAAAGCAGTGTCTCTAACACTTCCACTCAGATCATAATACTTCACAGCAACCACTACAATCAATGGCAGTACTATAATAATTCTGTACATGTTGTCTTGGATCTACTGTCATTTCAATTATGGTTTCTTATAGATTTTAATGAGAGATTTTATTTTCTCTCACAAGAGCAAGAAAACAAATCAAAATCATATGCAGCAGTTTGAGCACAGCTTGTGATTCAACAGAATATTTATACTGCATTACTTAAATGCATTGGTGTGAGTGAAGGTCAGGATGAAATGAGAAGACTCAGCAGTGAACAGTGATTTATGTAAATTTAAGACACACCCAATAAGCCAAATCCAGCTGTGGTTTAAACTGTCATATTAACATTTAAAATCAATGGAATTATACCACTTTACATGAGGGCTGTTTTTTATTCTTTATCTGGGGCTGGTTTTGGACTCATTATCCAATCTTAATAAAATGTGGACAATATATATATTATATATACACACACACTATTTATTTGCGACACCTTTTAAAGTCTCTTCATGCAGGTAATTTTATATCTACAGTATATTCACCCTAAAATCCTACTGTATTATGAACTGATTAATATAAACACCAAAATATGGTTTATTAAATCAGACTAGTTAACACAGGGCTGTCACATCTCAACTGAAAAACATCTATTGTGAAAAAAAATGTGTGGGTATTTGTTTTAGCTTGCCAAATCTGAATAATAGTATAAAACCAGATCAAAGATGAGTGGCTTCACTGTAAAATCCAAAATCTGCATGTGCAAGGTAATGAGAAACAGGGCTCCCTCATGTTCCAAGCACTGTTTCTCAATCTTAATTACACTCTGAGGGGAAGGGAAAAAAAAGAACTGCATTATATCAAGCTATTTAAAAAAGATTAAACGATTTTCTGGATAATAAATTGTCTATGAATCATTTAAATTATTTCAAGTACACGATGGCCCCATTAAAATTTGTTGTAAGAATGTGTATTGCTCTAGTTAAAACATGTGAGTTTGTTAAAGGCGAGGTGGTGTGAGAATTCAGTGCACTAAATAATAGGTGTAGGCCACTTTGATCCTGAGCACTTGTTCTTTAATTTTGATGGAAATAGATTCCCCCATAGAGTTACTCCAGGCCAAGATTCCTATTGTACTTTCTCCTTCGTTAATTTTTTTCTTAAGCCCTTTGTCAAAAGCGGTTTATGTATCATATTCTTGCAGTGGCCAACAAATTGATTTCTTGACACTAAGGGCCAGATATTCAGACGTGGCTTTTAAAATTGTATCCCAAATTGTTTTTTCTAATTTTTGTGTACCCAAAACCCAAGTTATGAACTTGTACACAAAACTCGTTCCTTGACACGTGCAAACGCAGCTTGCACACACAAGTTTGACTTTTTGCATATGAAAAATCCTAAATGTGAAAATGACATCTACAGTTCTGAGGCCCAGCCTAAGGCCCCCTTCAACATTTCCCTCCCTCTCCATATATGGTTTTAACTTAACATGTATAGGTAAAAAACAAACATAAAATTAGAATAGTTTTAAACTACTGGGGATTTGGTTTTATTTTATGACTCAGAAGGAATAGCTATTGTATAGAATCTATGACACTGCAAAGGCATTTGTGACACTCTCAAGGCCAAGGAATATTAATCTGGTACCTGTTAATGGCATTAAAGGCTATATATTGCCTTCAGTTTGTGCATGGAACTTCCATTGATCTCAAGGCAATATACGGTCCTTAGGCATCTTGAACTGTCATTTTAAGACCATTTGGTAACTCCAGTGACATTGGGAAAACAGTTTGAAAACTGACCTCATCAGAACTGCATAAAAGTTTCTGGAATTAACTACTGAAGGCCTTTTTCTATCATAATTTCCCCAGAAAAACCAGGATCCACAAGAGATCATTTAGTGCCTAGACCATAGGTAATTACATTCAGAATTATTAGGAGGATTATTTGTATACAATATCACCATAAATGTATATAGCACTGTATAAGATAACACTGAAAATACATTGATCAAGCTCACATGACAGGATTATTTAATTCATGAGCAACTATGTTTGAGAAAATCTGAACACGCAGTCTGGAAGGTACAGCTTATTTTATGGGGAACACCAAAAAAGAACCTAAAGGAAAATAGTTGGTTATTGGCCGGATCCTGGAAAATACGGTAACGTTATTGTCTTTGTCTGGAAGAGTTCAAATCATATTTGATTCTCCCCAATTATTGACATGGAGCAATAGAAGACGACAAGCTGATATCATGACTAGGGATTATCCGAGTGACTGAAAATAAAAGAAAATGGCCCCTGGGCTTCAGCCTTATTTGTTTTAATTCAAATTCTGCATTATTAACTTTAGCAACTAAACACAGCTAAATTAGGCATGATAGAGCATGTGGCTTCTATAAAATAACTAGCAGCTATAAAGCACTTAGATTAAAGAGTGTATCCATCTATGTTAACTTAGATGTCCTACTTCTTTTTTCTCTCACCCAAGCGCTCCCACTGGGTGTAACAACTAATTACAACATTTCATGTGTGCTAGACATTCATTTATGCAGAAAAAGGACAGAAAGGTACAACATACCAGTTAGCAAATTACAGCAAAGGCATTGTTGAAGAGAGGCTATTGCTTTAAGATTAAATTCAGAGGTACAAATACAGAGCCAAATGAACATACGTCTGGTGGTTATGAGCAGCATCTGACTAACATCTCAACAAACTGAAGTAAACATAAGAATTAAAAGCATTACACACAAATACACTAGATAATCAGCAAGGGCCTGTTTTTTAAAGATATTTAGACCCTATTCTCAAAAGCATCTAGTTGCCTAGCACCCATTGAAATAAGTGAGTTTTAGTGCCTAGGTGCTTTTGACAATCCCACTAGGTGCCTAAATACTTTTAAAAATCTGGCCCTAAGTGCCTTTGAAACCATGGTGCTTTGTGCAGAGTTCCCCACATGGTTGAAACTTTTCATTTCTCTCTGAAGTGTTGGCTTGCATCACACTTTCCCTATAGAACAGGGATTTACTATTTTTCCTTTTGAAACGTTGCATATTAGTTCTTTTCTGACATCCAACATTTTAAAAAGGAAAAATAAGTGGAGACAAATGTTATAAACGAAGGAGAGCTGCTGTTATAAGAGTGTCATGGATGTCATGGAACTGTAGAGAGAACCTGGGGTGATTCATGCAAAGCCTGCTCTGGATGTTTCCGGATTCTGGAAAGCCTCTTCTGGAAGTTTGGGCTACAGAAAGATACTTTAGATGCTTTTGAACTTTGGAATTTGTGTCTAACAGCTTTCAGTTTTAGAAAACTCATTCTAGGTAGCTTCAAATGAGGCAGAAGCTACTTATTGGTACCAAATAATTCTCCCATAAAACACTCCCAGCGCTGCAATCCCAATCTGAATGGCACTGGGTCTGATCTAGGTCCCAGGGAAATTTGTTGCCATGGAATCAGATAGTTAAACAGAAAGATTAAACATTGTTTGCTTGCTTAAACTCTAAGCCTAAAATAAGCCTAAAAACAAATGGGCCAAATTCTGCTCTCAGAGCAACTCCACTGATGTTAGAAGGGTTACATAAGGGTAATAGAACAGAATTTAGCCAGTATTTCTGAACTATCGTATTAGAATGTTGTATAACTGGTGTACACTCATTCCCCTTTATCTGAAGAGGGTGAAGTATTCTTAGGACAGGTCACACTACACATTATACTCTTGGGAGGGGGGTAATCTCATTGTTGTCTGCACCACCCATGTTGAAGATAAGCTTAACCCCCTCACAGACAAACTGTTTACACTATTCAGTAATGTATTAAGTTAGTTATTTGGTTACCTGGATAACAAATGTGCTTCTGAAAAGGTTTGAGACAGTTCTGTGAGCAGCCATGGGTACCCGCATAGCTTATGCGGAGGTATCGGTGGCAGTGGTGTGTGGATGTATCTGTGGTTTCTGAATACACCATAATATTATTCTTTTGGAAAAAGTTGACAAACGTGCTTAATAGACAATCACACTTAATCCTTGTTTTCTTTCTCACACTTAAAGGTTTGAATAACTTTTTTGTTAAGCACTGTAAACTTAGGGTTGGTTCCTTCTCACCCTTCCCAATGGTATATTTCTCTCTCTAACTCATTAAGCAAGCTTTCTCAGTGCACAGATTTTAGACATGTGTTATAACTAAGGTGTTTTAAGTTGTTTTAAACTGTTGTCCATGAAGTGGGGGAGGGATATGTTTGAGGAAGAATGAACACAGCAACTTTTCAGCAGGTCCCCCAACTAGAGATTAAAAACATCAAAGAGGGTTGAAGGGGACAAATAAGGATGGCCGCAGAAAAGCATTTCTTTCTCAAATATGAAAGTTTAACCCCAATGGAGTTGTCCATTAAAGGCAAGCATCTCTAAAAGTCAGAACTGTCGATCAGTTTAGCTTTGTGACATGAAAAATTCAGTGCAGATCTGTTCTACATCCTATTTTATCAGCTTTTCCAGCAACCTATTCAGAAGAGCTTTATCCATCAAAACAACAGCTCCATCTAGTGGGTTATCATAAAAAAGGTCAAAATAGCACAGAGTAGCACTTTTTTCTAAGGGCCAAATCCTGGCCACAATGCAGTTGATGATTATTTTACTATCTGACTTGTTGAGAGCAGGATTTTGTCATGAGAACAATTCTAATGAATAGCTCTCTATCTTCAATTTCTAAGTCGTATTTTAATTGTTCACTATATTTTCATATAAATGAAGTATTCTTTTCAGAGCTTGTGTGTGTGTGTGTAAAAAACAGATATAGCTATTAAAAAAGCATTCCTACCACCTAAACATTTTGATATTGCAAGACAAAGTCACATATAGGCTTCAGTAAGAAAGTCTCCCTCTTTATGCAACATGAAAATAACCTATGCAATGATCTTAAGCATTTTGCAAATATTAAATACACTTTACAACATCCCTGTGAGGCAGGTATCATCATTTTACTGATGGGGAAAATGAGGCAGAGAGAGAGTAAGTGACTTGCTTTGGGTAACACAAGTCAGTGACAGAATCAGGAGTGGAAACCATTCCCAGTTGCATATTCTAGCCTCTAGAAATTCGGCCTCTCTGTATAACTAAGAATCACCGAATGGGACAAACAGACAACTCAGATATTCCAGAGAGAGTTTCCAAATTTGTTCTTAAGACTGTTGTTATAGTTGTGAATTCTGTGATAGGACATTGAGTCAGTGTTTAGTTACTATTACAGATATTTTGCTGAGTCTACTTACGAAAGCTCTTTCAAGGATTTGTGCTTCCCGTCTTAAATGAATGGAAGTTAAAAGCCAATGCAGAAGATTGCAAATGAATTCTACCTTGAAAAAACAAACACTTCACTGGCTTTATTGGCCAGGAAATCAATAATTAATATTTAATCTTGTAATATTTCCCCCCTATTTTTGCCCAATACAGTGTACCTGGGTACATGTGCAAATCCAAAGAATACACAATCATATAACAACTGGAAAAATTAGACTATGGATACCCACCACACCAGCAATCTTTTCTTGGTTAAAAAGAGTGTAGTATATAGGAATAGAGTGGTAGCCCTTTAAATAGTTTCCTGAGCCCTCTTGTGGAGCTCACTGTGTTCTATGCTATGGGAGCCACCAGAAATCAGCCAGAGCAACAAGATATGCAAGGCTTAGCTATAGGTGTTTATGTATAGTTAGTAAACATTGTTAATGGGGTTTTCCCTTATTATTAATGTTTCATAAAGAACAAAAGACAACAGAGAGAAATTCTATTTACACTTTCCGGGGGGAAGCTCCGCAGCACACCAGAGGATATTCAAAACAGATTTATTTGGAAATCCTGATAACAGTGAGGATTGATAGATGATGGACAGTTAGCAAAGAGAACTGGAGAAGGAACTGAAGATGTGTGTGTGGTCTTATGGAGAACCCATGGTCATTGATATTTATATTCCTAAAGATATTAGGAAATCTGTGTAGACACGCTTACAACCAAAGTCCTAAAGACCAGCAAGGAATGGACAGGATAAACTTATTGAATCCTTCGTCTCATTTTTAGCATACTGATTGCAGGAGCACAGAAAAATCAGGTAAACCAGATATATGGGATGGAAAGAGTATTCTTGAACTAAAAGCTTGGAAAAACTGGAATCATCTACTTAAAGACGGGTTACTCTATGTAGAGTCACTGTAAGCATTTTTGGACAGGCCAGTGAAACAATTTTTCATGCCTGATCAGTTTGCCTCCCGAGCTTCACACCCAGCAAACATAACCAACATTTGTCCATTGTAAACACAACTAGGCCTGAGGATTTTGAAGATGGTTATCAAGATGATTCTTTGGGACACCCCAACATTTAATCAATCTACTTTAATATAAAAATACACATGCAAGAATTGTCATGAGCCCCAAACTGCCTATTACAGGACAATTGGAGTCCAAGCAGCTAGGGCTGGGGTTAATACAAATATGACAATCTTTTAAAATTTTTTGCAAGGGAGAACTATCCAAATAAGCTGAGTCTGGGAGACCACTGCAGGTGTGTGTGAGCCTTCTGGGGATTATGAGCACTAATACAGCTGTATGCAAATGTGCATTGCTAAAACTAGGCAGTGAGGAAGCATTATTATTATAATACCCATTTTACAGTGTAGGAAAGATTAAACTCCATGAACAAGGCTGTAGATAGAGTACATGCTCGTGGGATTAAAATGCAGGCATCCTTTTGTTCTTTGGCCCATGTTCTGTTCAGGAGACCACACCAGCCCTCATGTTGTTGAGCTGCCCTTCTTGTGGTAGGCTTGCAGTGACCTTAGTCTCACCGGTGGCAGCCTGGGCAGCAGTGCTCCTCACCCAAATCAAGGGACTCACATCATCTATAGATTCAACAATCCCCAAAGGGCAGCCCTGCATGGCTGTGTGATGGACTGCTGTACTCACCATAGTTATGGCGCCTCCTCCTGGGCATTCTGAGGAATAGCTTGCCAGGTTGACCCCTCTCCCCATGGCTGCAAGCCATCCCTCCACCTTTATCTCTTTGTCTTCAGCCCCTCTCTTGCTCCAGGAGCTGCTGCGGCCTCTTTGTGACTCAGCCTGCCTATGCATTGCCCCACTGGTGCCACTGGTGGTTGGGGAACCCAGGCCCGCCCTCTACTCCAGGTTCCAGCTCAGGGATCCTCTAGTCAGCAGTCAAGGTCTGTTCCATCCTGTACCTTCCCTGAACACTTTCCTAACCTACCTGCTCTTCCTTCCTACTCTGGGTCTGCCAGCTTCACTGCTCCCTCTTTCCAGGGAATGACTACAGCCTTTCCCAGCACTTCCAACTGTTACCAGCATCCCGGCTTATATAGGCCCCACCTTTTCCTGCCCAGATGACTTTCTTCAATTAAGACTTCTCTTGCAGGCTTAATTCCCCCCAGCTTGCTGCCTAATAGTCTAATTGGCCCCTCAGACTTGCCTTAACCCTGTCAGGGCAAGTGTCGGGGGGACACCACATCATAGAGGGAATGTGAATTAAAACAAGGTCTTCATATCTTAAAAATCAGCAACCAGCTTTCATCCTCAGCTAAAGGATTCAGGGGCCCTGGGGCAAAAAGCAATTTCGGGGGCCCCTTCCATAAAAAAAGTTGCAATACTATAGAATACTATATTCTCGTGGGGGCCCCTGTGGGGCCTGGGCAAATTGCCCCACTTGCCCCCCCTCTGGGCAGCCCTGGGTTTGCATTGGTTACATTTTCAAAGGAGCTTTGAGAGCTTCTCACCTTCTGCCTGCAAAAAATATCCTTTAAAATAAAATTGAGATTGGCTCTAACATTTCCAGGTACAGTAGAACCTCAGAATTATGAACGGACTAGTCAACCACACACCTCCTTTGGAACTACAAATATACAATCAGGCAACAGCAGAGACAAATAAAATTAAATACAAATACAGTACAGTACTGTGTCAAATGTAAACTACTAAAAAATAAAGGGAAAGTTTGAAAAAGATTTGACAAGGTAAGGAAACTTTCTGTGCTTGTTTCATTTAAATTAACATGGTAAAAACAGCATTTTTCTCCTGCATAGTAAAGTTTCAAAGCTGCATTAAGTCAATGTTCAGTCAAATTTTTGGAAGAACAACCATAACATTTTGTTCAGAGTTACGAACAACCTCCATTCCTGAGGTGTTTGTAACTCTGAGATTCTATTGTAAATCAAGTTGGGGGGTAGGAGCTGGCTCTGATTAGGACTCTAATTGAATCAATGTAATACAAGAATGAGAGCTTTCTTCCCACCAAAGGTAGGCTCTGAAGTTTACTTCTTTACTGCCGTGTTTAACATTTCACAAAGAAAGTTGTGGGAGACATGAATTTGCTACAAGTATTAGTTGTTTATTTGGATATCTTGATTGTGTTTGGAAGAACTCTGGCGGAAGATGAAGAAAGATTTCTAAAAGCATTAGACTGGTTAGAAGCCTATAGACTGAAGCTATTAATCGATAAATGCCAGTTGTGTCGCAGATCAGTCAAATAGGTGGGTCATATTGTGTCTTAAAAAGGTGAAGGTACAGATCCTGATAAAATAGAGGCACACACTTATATGGCTGTGTCCACAACATTACATAGACCTCAAGACCTTTCTATGATTTAGTGGCAACTACTGCAGATCTGTGAAGAATTATGCTATTAGTGTGAAGCCATTGAATGAATACCAGAGAATACTAGCCCAGCACGGAGAAAAGGAAATGCAAGTAAAAAACTAAGTCCACAAAGCTTCTTGATAGGGTTCCCAACTTTCCGACGGAACAAAACTGAACACCCTTGCCCTGCACCTTCTCCGAGGCCCCGCTCCCTCCATCCCCCCTCCCTCCATCGCTTGCTCTCCCCCACCCTCACTCACTCACTCACTTTCACCAGGCTAGAGAGGGTCACTTTTCGACCAGGTGTTCGGTTGAAAACTGGATACCTGGCAACCCTACTTCTTCAACAGAAACATTATGATCCCTGGAAATCCTTTGTGACTCAATGAGATGAGACAAGGCCTTTCAGGAGATTAACAACTCCTTAATTCATGCCCCAGTCCTAGTCTTTGCTGAACCAAACAAGCCCTTTATTCTACAAATTGATGCTAGTTTGGAAGCACTGCTAAAGTAAGAAGGTGAAGGCAAATGAGAAACCTGTCACTTTTGCCAGCTGAGGATTCTGATAATGAGACTCAGTGCTTCATTCACAAGCTGGAATTTTGGTCTTAAAATTTCAAGATTATCTGTATGTTGTTCAATTTCAAAAGTGAATGGACAACAATTTACTGACTTATGTCTTAACACGTCCCAATCTGGATGCTACAGGGCAGAGATGGGTATCCACTTTGGCTAGCTAGATATGAATTCAGTACCAATCAGGGAGAAATGATATAGATCTGATGCATTATCCTGCCACCCACGTGCAATAGAGATGGTTGTGATTCCTATGGAAGGAATAAGAACTGTTTACAGTATAAATCACCTAGGGTCACAGAAACTTTGGGTCAGCCCTCTGAAAGTGTTCCATTAGCCTCTGAACGCTGTTGTGTTGGATCAATCTCCATTATCTCAGCTCAATGCGGCTGACTGGCAAGAAGCCCAGTTGTAGGACAATGATATCCAGGACACTCTGACTGCTAAAAAGAAGGGACAAAATCCAGCCAGAATTACCTGGTTTACCCTAGAAGTTAAACTATTATTGAGAGAATGGAGCAAAGTAAAGCTGATCAAGAAAGAGCTGCACCAAATAACAGCAGACCCTTTACAAATTCAGCAAAACTACTAGTGCGGCCAAGGAAGTGGAGAGCTCTTGCCATGAGAGCCCTGCATGACAACCTTGAACATTTGGGAATGGAGAGAACCCTGGAACTTGTTTGGAGTAGGTTCTACTGGAAATGTGAGACATGCTCAGTGGGTTCAAAGAAAAACTCTACTAACTAGAGCTGTGTGCCTGGAGACCATTAGCATTACCAGCAGCAGACCTTTGGATGTGGTATGCACTGGCATCCTGTCTCTAAAAGTAGACAAAAAGAATGTTGGGAACATTCTTATAGTGCCTGACTATTCTATTCAGTACGAACAGGCATATCCAACCCAAGACTATAGAGCCACCCCTGTTGCTCAGGTGCTATGGGAGAAATATATTTCAGTGTATGGATTTCTAGCTTGGATATGCTCTGTCCAAGCAAGGGATTTTGAAAGTCACCTTCTGAAGGATGGCAGGAATTGTTCAGAACAACCCCTTATCACCCACAAGGTGATTTGCAGTCAGAGCAGTTTAATTAGACCTATTTGAATATGCTAGAGACCTTATGACTGGAGCAGAAATCAAATTGGAGTCAGCATGTTGCATTTTTGATGCATGCATACAATGCCACAAAGAACGGTGCTACTGGAGTCAGGCTGTATTTCCTGATGTTTGGGCAAGAATCCTGATCATCCATAGACTCATGCTTTGGCATATCAGAGAATGGAGATGGCTTATGAAATGCATCATCACAATGTTGCCAATTTAAGAGAAAAATTAAGAAATGCTTGCTGCCTAGGTCTGACTGGGGTCCATAGGAGCCCTTAGAAATAACTACCAGCATGATGCTAGGGTGTGTTCCCAAATGCTCTAGCCAAGGAACAGAGTTCTGTTGAAAAATCTGGGTTACTGGCAGACACATGATCGCAGACATTGAAGACACTACCTTACCTGATAGTGGAAACATAAGGAACTCTTCTGGTCTACAGGATCAAACCTGAGACAAGGCAGGGTCAAATAAACAGAGTACATAGGAATCTCCTGTTACCCATAGGAGATGTTCTATAACTTTGGATCTGAGCAGCAAAAGGGTGCTGGAAAGAGGTCATCACACAAAAGTGATGTAACATGCACACCGTCTGGGTGTGGTATTCTGTCCCATCTAGTGACACTGTGACCACTTAAAGAGAGAGAATTAAATGGGTCTGCTCTACAGCCTCAGCTAACTGTCAGTTGGATTTTAGCTCATGCGGTAGAGGCTCATGCGCTAAGCTCCAGAGGTCCCTGGTTCGATCCTGCCTACCAATGCCTGGGGTCTGTCGGTGTTACACTTGCAGTAGGCCTCCTGGGGCTAATCAACCACTACCCATGTGGATAGTCATGGAAGTGAGTCTGACGTAACCGTTTGTGGCTGAGTCCTTCCCCTTCACTGATGTGTAACTATTGTAAAGCAAACAACAGCTGAAAAAGAAAAGCTAGTGGCCAGTACTTTGAAGTTCTGGCTATGGAGACACCATTAGCCCAGAAAATAAAATATTATGAGTGGAGGAAAGTTTTTGGACTGGCACTGCTTTGGGTGAGGCCTGATGAAGCTGGAGCTCAATGGCATTAAACAAATCTTATTCACTTTCTGTACTACACTAGCCACTTGAGACAGTGGACATTGACCCTTTGCATATGACAGTTAAAACTTTTAGTAACCACATCCTGTGACTGGGGCCAGTAAACAAAGAGCAGCTTCTTACCAACATTCCTGTGTGTCAGTCTTATTCCATGGTGCACTGCAGGACAGTTGCTCCCACTCAAATTAAGGACCATGAAAAGTTGTATGTTAAGGAAACACAACACGTACATTGGGAAAAGAGCACGTGTATACTTATGTGTTTGTCTGTAAGGCTCAAATCTTCATAAGGGTATATACACACTTGAATGGACATAATTTAGACATGCAAGTATCCAGTGTGTGCACAAATGGGGATTCCGCTCACATGTACATGCAACCCACATCTTGCATATACGCATAGTGCTATCTGAATACTTGCGCTATGTGCATGCATTTTTTGCATGTGACTACAGAGAAGTCATGTAGAATTTAATAGTGACAAAACCAATAGAACTGTATAGAACTTCAATAGGTGTCTATAGAATGTATTCTAAAAGACTATAGAATTAAGAGAATAAGCGATAAAAAATTTTAAACAGCCAATGGAATTTAATAGAAATTAATATCCCTTCAATAGAAATGTACAGACTCGGTCAAATATTCTAAACAAAGGTCAGCCAGAATTAATAGCATTTATTTCGTGGTCCTGAAGGCCTTCAGTATTATAAATACAACACATAGTATTGACATATCATCTAATTTGTATGAATCAATGTACATTATATATTTGCCATTTTCTTTTAAAATGATGATGGAAAGACCCAGCATGTTCAAATATTATACAGGCTTTTAAAAACACCCAGACCCACAGTGATGGGGAGAAATTAACTAGAGCTGCTGAGCTAATTAGATTTTCATAACATGGATTTGGTTCACACTAAACTTGAAAGCGGTAAGGAAGTTCACTTTCCTACCAGTACCCTTCACCCCCTCCACCACAGAAAGTTTTTTGTTTGCTTTTCCTGTGTGTCTCTTATCTGTGCTTTAATGGTAACACCTGACTACAAATGGGTTGCAAGTGCTTTATAGCTTCAAAGTTTTCACTCATTAAAGAGAAAACTTTTATTAAATCAGGGTTCAGTTATTGGGGGGGGGGGGGGAGAGGGAGAAAAGATTTCTGTCAGCACAGCAATAGCATTCCAAGCCCCCTGCACATGGGAATTCTACTTCTCACAACTCTCAATTGGCTGATAAAATGTAAAGGGATGGTTTGCTGTGACTACAGAGCAAAAGACTTTGGAGAAAGGAGTGAGAAAACTGGACACTGTCATAAGCATCTGTGGAACAGTGGGAATTTATGGAAAGTTTGTCAGTAGTAGCTCTGTCAAAGCCTCTCCATGGGAGCACTATTAAATTAATAGCACACTCAGATTAACTGCCACTTTTCTGGCAATATATTTTTTATGGCTCGACAGATATATGTTAATACAAAACCTCGGTTAACAGGTATATTCCTATTCTGGAGACTTTATTTTTATTGGTCAAAGACATCATAAATCAATTGTCTATCAGGCTAAAATAGATACACCACACTAATACTCTGCCCCAGCTTCACTCATGGTCTCAAAATACCTGGCTGCGTCTGCAGAAATTATCCATAGTGAAATATTTAACAATGCTGCTATTTAAATTGTTGACATTAAGCACTAGAAAGAATATGATTGGGCAAGTCACATATCTTGCACATTTGGACCAAATTCATTCCTGGTGTAAATCAACTGACTTCTGTGAAATTAACTTCTCTATTTGAATGTCTGTTCTATGCTCTTCCATATAGATTCATATACCATGTGCATCTCCATAGCATCCTAATCAGTGTGACCATGTCCTCAGTGGAGTTACACCAGGGATAAATTTGGCCCATTATTTTAATCTGCAGATTCAGGGTATGTCTACACTGCAGCTAGAGATGTAATTTCCAGCTCAAGCAGACTGTGTGTGTGTGTGTGTGTGTGTGTGTGTGTGTGTAGGGGGTGGACTAGCCAACTACGTACCTTCAGATTTAGATGGGTCAGCAAAGAAGTAGTGTTGGTATTGTGTGACCCAGCCAGGGGATCAATAAACCCCATAGGTAAATCTCAGGTTAAGTTTGGATAGCACCTAAAAGTTCAGAAACTCATCTGAGCTTTATCTGAATATTAAGACATGCTTTCTAGCAATATTTCTAGTACCTCCAGTTTCTGGTCTGGTCTGCAGCTTCCAGGCTGAACGAGAACTAGCAAGAACAGACTCAGCAAATACAGTATGAGTATTTTTGTAAGATGTTACCTGAACTTTTTCTAGACTCCAAAAGCATTCAGTTCAGGTCAAGTTCTAGTCAGGTTGTTTTTTATGAAATCCATGCCAGTTTGCCTATTCTTAGGGCTACACTGTGGCTTTAAGCCACTGCCACAGTTAGTGGGGGCCAGTGGGAGCTGGGTGGGCACCGGCAACAGCTCTCAGCAGAAGCATTGTGCTTATACCAGTTACACCAGTGTAATGCCATTGACTTGAATGGATTAACTCGGTTTACCCCGCTGTGAGCTGATAATTAGGCCCACTGTGCACGCAGAAGAAACACCGCTTGTAGGCTGGAACAGAAACTTCCTCCCAATACATTTCTCTGACAGCCCCTTTTCTATCCCAACTAACCCATAACAGAAATTGAGTGATGATATGGAATGGTGATAGAGGTACCAAAAAGCAGATTTGTTCTTCCCTTGGAGATGTAACCTATCCTTTTATCAGGTTACCCTTCTCCCTGCCCAAGTGCATTTCCATCAGCTATGGGAAATGCCATCAGCCACATCAGTCCTGGAAAAGCTGGATAGTTAATCTGTTCTCTTGCCTTTTATTGGGCCAACACAGTTCTGATCCACATTTTCAAGCCCATGGGTCTCATGTCACATGCTGATTGACAGATTGCTTTAATAAATGTGCTTCACCATGTAACTGACTTGTTTGCCTTCATTTGTCTGACCTCTCTGTCTCCATACACACAACTTTCCCCATGAGCTTATTGCATGATCTGTAACTAGCATGGGCCCATTGCTCTCCCAGAAGCAATCCTCAAAACAGGAAGCACCTGGGTGTTCTCTATTTATGGGGCAGGTGGAGAAGAAACAGAGGCAGTGGCTGCTGTAAGTGAAAACACAGAATTAACCAGCACTCAGGTTTATGGTGGGAGTGTGTTTTATTAATCAAGAAAATACATTACTTTGCCATAGTGTCTTATACACCTTTCAACTTGCATCTGCAAAATCAGAGACACTGTCTACCATTTACAGCAAGGAAGAAAAAAGAATCTCTTTTATAAAGTTAAAATACTAAGATCTGGTTTAAATAAATCTTACAGGTATTTTTGAATTTGGGGGATTATTTCAACTAAAGTAAAGGTATATTGTAAACGCAGTGCGAGGGTGGTGTGAGGGGTAGGGTTGATGATGTAATTTGCAGTTTATCAAGGTAAGGTAAGACAAACAAATGGGAGCTAGGGAGGCTGAGCTTCAGCTTATCATAAATCATATTCATGTGATGCCAAACTCTTGCCAATGCTTAGACTAGACTAAGGTTTTTACATGGTCTTTCATGCTCCTAGAACCTCAAAGCATTTTATCATCAAGAGCACCCCAGACTCATGGCTGGCCTACAACACGGGCCATCAAATAGAATAGTCTTTTGCCAGTACACCTATGTAACTCATGTTTAAACTCTTTTTTAATTAATTGGGTATAATAAATTACTGTTTTCACAGACAATAAGGTCTTTGTTGTTGAGCTGCTGGAAAGCATTCTTGCTATAATTAATGACCATTTATATAGCAACATAACACTTTACACAATGGAGAATACCACCCAATTCTCTTCTCCAAAGAGGTTACAGTCTAAGGCCCCAATCCCCCAAGGAGCTCAAACCCCTGTATCGACATGGACTAAAATAGGCAAGATAGAACATGAAATAGCAGTCCAGGTGCAGGAGGGCATAGAAACTTAATGGTGAAGAGGACAAATTTGGAAGGACTCCTGGAAGTGAGGTTTAAGGGGAGATTTGGAGGAGGAAGGAAAAGGGTGCTTGGCAGGTAAAATGTTGAAGACAGTTCAAGCAAATAAGACTGCATGACAAAAGATGCAATACCAAAGACTGGAAGGAGACAAAGGGAACTATAAGGAGAGAGGACTGGGAGAAGGTTAGAGAGTAGAAGGAAAAGTCCGAGTCAAGATCAGAGATGTAGTTAGGGTTCAGTTTATGTGGACTGATGTGGCAAGCAAGAAAACCAATGAATGAATTCAAGGCAGAGAGTAAAGTGGTTCAGGATTTTCCCCTTATATTTACAGAATTGCACACATAGGTTGTCATATCTGTATTACTATATGCAGACCTATGAGACAAATTGTACAGGTACCTTTCACTGCCCTACCCATGTTCTTTTCATTAATCCATATCCTCAAACACTCATTCTAGTATTCAGAACTTCTGAGCAACTTCAAACAGCTCCCACCCTTTTTTTTTTAATTAATCTGACAAAAATATTTTCTTCATCCCTAAAGTACAGTATGGCCTGAAATGAAGGCTGGAAATTATTCAATGAGTAATACAGCCATCACAAATTTATGCCCAGGAAACTTTTACACCGCATCTCAAGGTATTTAAGTATAGAATATTATATAGAATACATATTTATTCCCCCCTCCCCACGTGGGTTGTGATAACCATGTGATAAACTGCAGAGCCGTGTGGTATGCTGTATTTAGTATCTGCATTTTGGGAGTGCGTGTACTATTTCTTTAAATCTGTAGCAGAAAGGGAAGTGTGATGGGGCTGAGAAAGGTTATAAGGCAGCAGCTCTACAGTAAAGCAGAGAGAGGCAGTAGTTTTAGGGATAATAAATACTCTTTTCTTTATTCTAATAAAGTTCTGTATTCAATATTTTAAAAAATGACTCTTTCAGCAAATCTTTATCATTGTCATACGTCAACATTGACTGCTTGATTTATGCTGCCCACTAATCTCCCTTCTCTACGATTTATTTTAAGACTCCCAAACTTTAAACATCTTCCAACGGACACCTTTATGAAAAAGCTAGCCTACCACAAAAGTATGTCACATCCTTGATTGTATATTTGGTCTCCTTTATCCACCACTGCAATACAAATAAGTTGGAGAAAGCTAAATGGGAAGGTTAAAAAGAAGAAATGGGATGATATTTGGGAAAGAAAAATATTGACTGAAGATAGGGGAGTAACAGGAGATCTGATAAAAGGTGGAATAATCTTCCAAAGAAAGTGAAAGAAGCTCCATTATCCAGATTGGGCAAAGCACTGGAACTGGAGACAACAATTCTGTAGAAATAAATCACCGTAGGTTTAATCTAATTGATTCTCTCTCCCCACCCCCCACCCCTGTCTGTCAAACAGAAAAAACAGTTCTTTGATGTGTGCTGTTCTAATGTTACAACACTAATTCAGAGGGAAGCAGTGCCTGGATTTGGGGAAATGTAGCATCACACAAAAGGTAAACAGGCCTCTTTCTTCCGCTTCCACCATATTAGAAGCAAAGTCTCACAATTAGCTTCACTGGGATTTGTGCAAGTAAATATTTACAGAATCAGGCCCTAGCCAACTAACCATTAAAAACCCTGTGTCCATACCAAGAAAAAAAAAGTTAGCACTGCAAACTCTGTTTTTTTAGCATGAATGACTCATGTTGAGTCATCTCTGCTTAGGCCAGATAATGGTTCCTCAAACTATATAATGAGTTAAGCTTCACAAATAGAAGGCACAACCTTCATAGTTAGTTGAGCAGAAGGGCTGAAGTGAATCAAATGGAGGTTTGTTGGCTGAAACACCAGATATACAGAAGCTTGTCTGTTTTGAACATTCACTACAGCCGAGTGTGGGGTATTCTTCCCACAACATTGGTCACCTGCTGAGAGTCTGAATTGAATTAGGTTACATTATAATTGGATTTTCCTAAGGCACTGCATTAGCATTTTCCATGATCTCACCCTTATTAGCCAAATCATTAATCAGTTGTCTGCTAGTTAAATTATCTGCTGCTACAGTGTCTGTAAGCTAGCTTCATACCCATGCAGAGATAGCAGCTTCAATGGACACTTGGGCTTTTATGCCACAGGTTTCTAAAAAAATCATGAAAAAATAGTTATTCTCCAGAGAATGGTTAATTTAGGATTTTGGTCATGTTCCTCTTGGTCTGTGTGACCAAATAGGGTGGGATTTGTCTCCTTGAATGCAAAAAACAAAGCGCTTGGAGGAATTAATTTAATTGCAGAAAAATCCTTTCCCAGGGATTGTTTTCCATTGGGTCTGAATTCAAATGCTGAAAACATTTAATCTCTGAAGGTTATTATTTTAATGCAAAAGTCTTTGTACATTAATGGGAATAAAAATGGATTGTTATTAATGTGGGAATTATCTTGCATATGGCCGTGAGGGCTGGTAGGTCCACTTGAAAACTCTGCCTTGGTACAATTTAGGAAGGTGTGGTGTGAAATTAGACTCACACTAAGAAATTTCTACTGATTCAGCAAGAACATTCATTAGACTTTTCATGTGACCTACTACTTAAGGCACAAGACTTACCTCTATGTAAGGCAGAGCCCTAACAGGCTGTGGCACAATCCCTACAAGAATTGTCCTACTAAATATATGAAGGGAGAGAGCAGTAATACTGTGAGCAGATTACATCATGCAGTGTTGGCCAAACATCTGTCATGCTGATTTCCTATAAAGTTTCATGGTTTAAACAGAACTATTCTATCTAAAATGTAATTGTGTTCTCAAATTAAAGGTTGGACAATTATGTTTAGCATTATTAATTACTAAAATCCTCTATAAGTAGAAACTTGTTTCCACTGTCAATATAAATCAGTGGAATATTGCCATTAATATTCCATTTATATAAATATATACACAAACACAGAATTATGATCATATCCTTTGCAGGCTTTAGGCCCAAGCTTTCTACTATAGAAATAAATGGAAGAATTGGCCATGACTTAAATGGGAGCAGGTTCAGTGTCTACCATGGAAAACTGAACAACGTGCGACATAATTACAGTTATTAGGCAAATGATGTTAAAGTAGGATTGCCATTTTCGTCAACCTATTATTAATAATAATCATGTTTATTACAGAAGCGCCTAAGGACCAACTTAAAATGGGGCTCATTCATACCAGGCACTGTACAAACACAGAGTAGTAGACAGCCGCTTCTCTGAAGAGCTATCATTCCAATAAATATATATGCAGAGAAATGAGTGCAGAATTCAAAATGGCACAACAAATAATTTTCAGAAATTAAATAAAATGGATTGTGATTCTTACACAAGATCACAATATTAATGTGCTTAAACATTTTATATTCAAATCAGATGCAACATCCTCTTAATCCCCAGCAGTAGTTAAATGTTGTATCATGAGATGTTTCTATAGATCTCTGTAGCCAGTATGGGCAGCATCTTCCACAAAAGGAAAGGAAGGGAGTGGTGTTTCCCCAGATAATTTAACCAGTTCTTGAAGATCACATCTGTGAAGGATTTATCTGTGTCTCCATCATCATCACCACCCCCACTGGGATTTCACCAGGTACAAATAACATGCACTGGAGAGATAAGGAGCTATAGGCAAAAAACAAAGAACAATAAAGTTACAAGGAAACATCAGGCTAGCTCCCAGTCTTTCACAGTATGGGAGCATGTGTAATTCATCTGCATGTCTCTAGTTCATATGCTTTCAGTGATGGACTTCTTTCTCTGAGGAAGTATCTGCAAGTAAATGAATACAAAATGTTTTAAAATTAAAAATATTAACCCACTTGTGATTAATTTCCCTTTTTCTTACTTGATTTTTTCCTTTAAGAATTTAAGTTCCATATAATCAAAAGCTTACAGTCCCCATAAGTATACAATAAACCAAAAGAGAAACAAGATGGGTTAGGAATGCCATTATTTTAAACAGTGGTCAGTGGTTACCATCTCATAGTCAATTGTGACCTCTCTCAAATACCAGCTGCTAAAGTATATGCTAGGACCTATATGCCACAGCCTTGCACCTAGTGTAGTCTTTTACACTTCTGCAAAGTGGGAATAAAATGTGTCACTCTCATTTTGCAGAAGTGTAAGAGACTACACAAGGTACAAGGCAGTGACAAATCTAGTAGTATTAACTCTTAGCACATCTGTGGTTCAAGCATATGTCTATGATAGTAACGCAAGTGAGCATGGACAAAATGTCACCACAGAAAGGAAAATACTTGATTGCCAATATAACACATACATCCTTTCTGAAGACGTTTCAGCAGAAGTTCCTGAAATGTTGTAACATATTGCTAGGAACACCATGAAAAAGCACACAGTACATCACTTACAAGCAAAACATTAAAACAACAATAGGAAATACTCCCAAGAGTATTCTGAGTTCTGACTATATCAGAGAGAATAATGTACTGCTCCAACATGTTACATCAGTCAGAAGCCAATCACAAAACCTACCAGCCCTTTGGTTCCCAATTGAGGGAAGAATTTGGATGAACATTCTGAGAAAAGAAAATTAAATCCAAAGGTCCATATTTGTGGCAGGAGATGAAGAGGCAACATTGTTGGAATTCCAGGTTTTCATAATAGAACTCTTCCTTTGTCTGTAACAGTTAGAAGCCATTTTATGTCTCTGTGATAAATTAAGTGTTGAGTATAAGATGGATGACAATTAGATGATGAATATTTTCTATTTGTGAAGGTATATATGTAGAATGTCTATTCAGCTGACATGCCACGTGGATTACAAATCCTCACACCTGGAAGGATCACCTCACCTTTGACCATAGTACTATTACAGTGGCACACCCACACAATTAAAAAAAAAACAGAATTTACAAAGCAATCAATGACTCATGGTAAATTTCTGAAAAGGGTCTATTTAGGCCTAATTCTACATTGTCTAAAAGTCAGGTAGCCTGCTGTGCTGGCCTGGGGCCCCCTCACACCTGACAATGCAAGATCAGGGCCATAGAGATATTTTCTTCCCTTATTTTTTCTTATTGTGGACATTTGCCTAAACATACAATCCTATGGCTAGATTCTGATCTCAGTTATACTGATATAAATCAGTGTTACTCCAAATCTGTATTTGTATAGAGAGCTGAATCCCAAGTCATAACACTGTAGCATCAGCACTGACTGTTATAGAAATGAATTTGTCACAAGAAGGAATGATAATTTCAGGTAAGAAGCTAGCAGTAGGACCAATTCTCCATGGCCTGGGGTCTTTTGTAGTCATTTTATACCTATTCAAGTGAACGGAAAATCCTACCAAATCAGAATGGTAGTATTTTACACAGGTATAAATAATTATACAAGGTACAAGGCAATGGGGAATTCAGTCCACTGTTTTCATGTTAATATCCTCAATAATAAAAAAAAAAAGGAAAGGTAAAAAAAAACAAGATAATGTTATAAGCAGAATTATTTCTAAAAAAAGATTTTTCAAAGGTGCCCATAAAGTGTCAGTATCTGTAACTTTTTAAAAAGTTATTGAAAAAATTAAAATGGGAGAGCTAGATTCTCAGTGCTTCATGCAGAACTGAGGTGGTGATGGCCTCAAGCCACCTTTGCTCTCTCCAGATCCTAATAACTGCTGGGGACCACTTCAGTTCCTGGCATAAGTTAGAACAGCACAGAGGTGTCCCCCAAAAGGGACAGTCCAGCAGTTGAGAATCAGCCAAGTGCAAGGGCATTCAAGGTATGTTCCCTCCACAGATGGCCAGGAATGGGGTGATGTTCAGCTGCCACAATTTAAGAATTACCTTTACACAAGAATCCCCTGGTCAACTGGTTTATTTGGCTTTCTGGCTGCTTTGCAGCAGTGCAAAGCAATTGGCATTGGAGTCTAAATCTGGCCCACAGTAGTTTGCGTTTCAAAAACGCACACAAAGGGAACTGGGCCCTCACTTAAGCAGGAATAGTGTATTTTTGATAGAATAAAGTAATAAACACAGTACTTTCAAAGTTGTTGCATCTACATTAGTGAACAAATAGCATGGAACTAATTTTGCATCTCCTTCAGATAATGGATGAGAAAGAAGGAATTTCCACATGGCAAATGAATGCTTCATGAAACCAACAGGAAAGAATCTAATTAATTAACATCTGTGTATTTACAGTATGTTAGATACCAGTATTACCACTGCCATATGAACTCACAATGTAAACCAGAGAAAACCAAGTTACTATAAAATGCCTTGATGTCTTCCCAATGTCTTCAATCTAATTTAATATTAGCTTATCAATGCATCTGAAGCTATTTAAAATAGCCGGGACCATTTATTGACAGCAAAAGCAGGAAATGAGTACATATTGGAACATCCTGTTGCGGAGGTGGAGCTGTTAGCATTTAAAGCCATACTACTGTTTAAATTTCATATCATACTTTCTCAGTGGTCATCTACAACTGGTATTCAGCTGAACAATATGGAATTTTCTGTGATCTTAAGTTGATGGTGGATTTTGAAACCAAAATTAGAAAATGAAAACTTCTGACGTTTCAGGAAACAGAAATTGTAGGCCATCCTGAGTGTGTTTATGGTTTGCATTATAGTGTGAGAAAGGATTATTTGAGCAGAATTTCTAAAAATGTTTGAAAGAGCTAAACATGGGGTAAATTGTCAAATCTTTAGTTTCCCATGCGAAGACCAGCTCATGAATATTTCCTGGTTTGCTGGTAAAGCTTCAAGCTTTATAAAGGCCAACTTTGAAATACTTGTGCAGTTTCAAATATGCATGCGTGTAAACACACCTTGGGCCGGTCAATAATTTCCCATCAAAACGGTTTTCAGCACTTTCCGTGGAAAGTGTTAACTTTTCATTGAAAAACCAAAACTTTATTTTCAGGTTTTAATTTTTTCTTTGAAAAGTTGTAATTTTCAACAGAAAAAAAAATCCATTCTCTCACCAGCTCTAATTATAATATTAGTAGCAGAAGAATGTGTATGTTAAAGGCAAAATTGGCTCCTGAGAATGAGAGGTGGCACTACACTAGGGGTACCTGGACACATCTTGCCTCTAGAGATGTTCAGATGTCCTGCCACATTTGTTAAATGGTGTACCTAGAGTTCCACAGGCTGAACTCTGCTTACCCCATCTAGGCCTACTTAGCAGCATTAGCTGATCGCTCCCATTCTTCCTAGGATCTTGCAACTAAATCAGTACTGCCCGCTGAGCAGGGAGTTAGATGAGGAAGGACTCGTTTTACCCTCTCCCTGTGCGCTAAGCCAGGCATGATTTGTCCCAAAATTAAAATATATAATGAATATATAAAAATTAGGACTAAGAGCTCCCGTATTTAGATCAGGGGTTTTGAAGGGATAAGTGTGGTTCTTGAATACACCTACTGGGGGACCACTAGTTATTTCTGCCAAAAATCAAAAAACCCCAAGATGCATCTAGGAAGCAAAAGAAACAACACATGCCAGCAGCAAGGACACGTGAGCTCCGAGCAATAAAACTTCTTTTCCAGAGAAATCTTTATGAAAAGAGGGTTCAGGGAAAGTCTCCAAAACCAATTTTTTTTCCAACCACCTTTTCAATTTTGCACAGTTAGATAAGGAAGGAAGCCAGCCCCACCTGCTAAATAAACTCAAATTAAGTACACTTGCTGGAATTCTTTATCCTTTGCCCCTAAAGCAAATAAAAACAAATTCCAAGAACACTGAGTGATATAACATGTAAAGTAGGTTTAGGAACTGGTGCCACTGAAGGGAAGTATGAACATTAGAACAAGGCTAGACTGCAAGAAAGTGAGGAAAGCCTCAGAATTGAGATCTAGCACAAATCCAGGCACAAAGTAAAAAGAGGAGGGGCCAGGTTCAGCCCTGCTGAAAGCAGGTGCAGCTCCATTAAAGTCAAGCCACTGCTATGCTTGCAATATTGTGTGTTGTTTCTGCTCCCTTGCACCTCCCTTGCACACTGTTCTTCCCTGGACCCAAATCTGTCCTCTCGTCCACCTTTATATATTGCCCTTTTCCCTCTTTCAACCAACTAATTTATTTCCCCTCCAGTTTTTCCTATGGCATCTGCATTATCACGAGGAGAAAGATGCACAGGCCTAAAGGGGAGGTAAGTTGCAGAGCAGGCCAGCTCTCTCTTCCTACCCATACTCCCAGTACCCATCCTTTCCTCTAGTCACCCTGCTTTTCTTACTCTGCTCTGGAGACTGGCTTTTTGGATCAGAGACTCTTATTAAATGGTCTCTTGCTGGCAGCCTGATCTCGTATTGCTCACTTTCTGGGCATAGGCTGCTAAAGGCATGTCTCTGCAGGCACAGAACACAGCACACAAAAGAAGAAGAGCTGTGTTCTGCAATCCCCCACATTTATTTATGCCCTCAGACAAAAGGAGCTTCACTAAGGGGTTTTAATAAGATACAATGTGGACCTTTATGGATATGAATGGGAAGAAAATCTTATTGTCTTAGAACCAATAAACATGGTTCTAAACAGTGCAGCCCATATCTTTCCACTTGCAACTAGCGGTTTTAATAGTCCTGGATTCAGTTTTGATCCCACTGGTAAAGCCTCTGCAGGTTAATCACTCAGGTTCCTGTGGACATAGAGCATGTTTCCTCCCAAAGGGCACATTCATGGACTCATGACTTTACCCTGGGGTACAGCCTGGTGTTTCTTACCAGACCACTAGCAGCAATAAGGGACTCCTTTAAGAACTGCTACCCTGCAAATGTGCAAGGGCTTGGAATACACTGAGTCATTAAACACACCGTAAAAGGAGAAACACATTTAATGTAATTTTTTTAAATTAGGCTTCAAATGGTTAAACTGTTTCCATAGCCTGCAGCTAGAGGCAGCCTACACAGTCTCCTGGCTCCTAAGCTTTTCTGGAGGATACATTTTCCCTAATCTTTAGGGCCTATTAAAACAATTTCTGGGTGAGTAACTATTTGTTAATATCTAAGTTAAACTCCCTAAAGCTGCAGACACAATTTTACAAAGTAACTGGAACGTTCAGTATTACCTAGACTGAAGCAAAAAAATACAAACTGACTATACACGGTTACGCATAAATACACCTTATAGACCCAGTGTCACTGTTTTGGGAATCTGCAGCACTGTAGTCCAGATCAAATTTTCATGAGACAAGTGAAGCCCTTTGAATAACTGAGGGTGGAGATAATCAAGTATGCTGCTGCTGCAGACTTCAAAATCTGCATTCAGATTCTCCCAACTGAGTTCAGCTTTCTAAGGCTGACGACAGCTCTCCCCAGTCATGGCCAGCCAGCTTGGGGCTGCTCTGGGGACAACTGGCTAGACAAGACAGCTTCATGCACTGTAGCTCTTAAGCATTTAAGGACTAAGGCATATACAGCCAGCTGGCTCAGCAGGACTAAGCTTTGGACTGACAGCTTACCCAAGACCAACTAGTTCAGCAGATTGCAGTAGCATTAAGGAGCAACAGGCACTTTACAGTATAGCCAAATCTCACTTATGTGAAACACCCTGTTATGTGAAACAGTCGGGGAATACAACCCTGATTAAATAAACAGGAGGTTAACGATAAGGGAGGTTCAATAATCAAAGCTCTGTCCGTTTGTAAATCCCCAGCCGTAAAGTCATATTTCACTGCTGTAATCTCGGCAGAAATTTGAAATACAGCTGACATTGGGGCTGTTGTGCTTTTTAAAATGCCACTGCCTTTAGTGTTACAACTCAGGTTTATAAACAAAAAGTAAGAATTTCTAGTTGAACAAAAATGTGAAAATTGTTTGTCTTGAACATTACCCTTGTTTGTTTTATTCTGGTTTTGGAGAGAAAGCTTTTTCAAGGAGAAATGGGTAGGAGAATTTTTTCCCTCTTTAACTCCTTGTTTTCCTATTCCCCTTTGCATTTCCCCTCTCCTCTGGTTTTCATTGTTCCTCCCACCTCTCCTTTGCTCCAAGGAAGGTATTCATTACCATTAAAATTAGAAAGGGTCCAAATCAACCCCCCAGATCCAAACCACCATAGTCCTTGGGAAAGTTCAGCTCTGGAGCCAAACGTTGAAGATTAGATCTATATGTAAGTGATCCTCTGCCACCTGCACAAAAAGAGGGTCACAGTGCCTGGGGATGAGGGGGGAAACAAACAAACAAAAACAGGAAAATGAGGGTGATATTGGGAAGGAAAAAAGATGCTACTCCATATTTCTGCAGGTCATTAAAATATTTCAGGGATGATTCTGGTTTCTGTGGAATTTTCCTTTTCCTAATTTCACTACATTTTTCTATTTCTAGTTATACTTCTTCATACTTCACCTAATAAGTCCTCGCAACCCTCCCCGGTTGGTGTTAATTAACTTCAAATATTAAATGTATTATTTATTTTAATAACACACCAAATTTGCAAGGTACCTCTTAACAGATATGATGAGGAAGTCCTGGTCCCGTTGAAGAATGGGAAAGCTCCTATTTACTTCAGTAGAGCTAGAATTTCACCATGGTCATGGACAGGACATGACCCGGGGATTAACAAGACAGTAAGGAGAAGTAGCGCAGGAACAACCCCTCTAAGATTATGTTGTTACTTAGCAATAGAAGGTTTTTTCCCCATGGAGCCAACAGAAGTTTCTTGCAGACTTTTGCAGAAGCAGCTGGTCTTTAAGGAAGTATTTAAAACGAGAGAGAGTATAATGGCTTTGCAGACTAGCTCAGAAAAGGGGTTCCATACACAGGGGGAAACAAAGCATGTGCTCATGAGAAGCAGAAAAACATGGTGTCGAGGCACCATTGGCAAAGCCATGTGGATGGATGGGCAGGAGCGGCAGCGGAAGGTTCCGTCCCAAAATGCCGCCCCCCACAGAAGTGGGGGAAGGTCCAGTCACGGAAATACCACCGCGGTCGCCGCCCCCCAAATCTCAGTGTCCTAGGCGACCGCCTAGGTCGCCTTATGGGTTGCGCCGGCCCTGTGGATGTGGGGGAGGGAGTGGCAGCAATATGAAAAGAGGCTAGGTTAGATACATAGACTATTAAGTATACCTTCATTCACAATTGCTTAGCCAAGCTATACATATTTAGTTCTTTTAATCTTTTCCTACAGGACAGTCTCTCCAGTAACACAATGACCAGAACTGAGTGAGCACAATACTCCAGGTGTAGTTGTACAGGCTACTACCTCCCAGCTCTGTGATGTATGCCTTTGCAATTTCAGGAGCCGTACAGTAAACTATGCCTACAGGATACTTTGTGTAAACATTTAGGGTCTGGTCCAGAGTCCACTGAAGTCAATATAAAGACTCCCATTGATTTCAGTACAGAGCTGGGCAAAGTTTTTCAGCTGAATGTTTGGGTTTTTTTGGGAGGAGGGGGGGGGATTTAAAAAAGAGTGGAGATTTGACTACATCAAAACATTTTACAATTTCACATTGCTTTCACAAAGCTGATGGTTTTAAGAAAAGAAAAAAAAAATCCAAAAGAGTAGAAACATGTCAACATTTTCAAAATGAAATGTTTTGATTTTTCAGGTCAAAACCACCTTTCGTTTAGACATTTCCTTCAATTTTATGTAAAAAAAAAAAAAAAGATAAACAAAACCAAAAAAAGCTCGAAATCTAAATAAAACTTTTTGGTCGACCCAAAGTAAATTTTTTTAGACTTTTCAATTTACCAAACATTGTGAAAAAAATGTTGGTTTTGGATCAACCTGAAACTTACTCTATTTTTGATTTTTCAGAACCATCACTGAACGGAAAAATCCATTCTTCATGTAGCTCTACTTTGGTAGTTTGTAGATCAGAATCTTGTAGTTTGTTTTATATCACACTGCCTATAGTCATATTTATACAGAGTACACACCTATATGACAGAAACCCTTTGTTGGTTTGTCAAACACACACATGTAAGGTACAAATTATGTGCAGATATAGTAGCACCAGCGACTACAATAAATACTTGTTCACGGATTCATTTTACTTGTGTGCAAGTCATGACATTAAAATATATGGGCCACATCCTGCAGTTGATGCTTGAATAAACTTCCCCTTAATGACAATGGAAATATTGCTTAGGTAAGGAAGACTAAAGGATTTGGCCGTATAACATCAATCCAGTGACAGATTCTTTATCGGGGGGTTGGGAGGGACTGCCTTGTGATATCACAGACTGATTTGTTGTCTTGTTTAAATTTTGGGTTTTTTTTATGGCTTAAGCACCATACTTAAGCACTAATTCAGGAGAAAATCATTAACATTTAATAGCCAGTTTATTACCTAATTTGGCATAAATTCAAGCTAAGATAAATGATCCTTCTCAAATTCTGCTAACTACACTATGACTAACTGTACAAACATTATTGTAGTTAGAGCTGGTCCAAAAGGAGAGAAGATAGAGGGGGAAAGTTGTGAACATTTCCTAGTTTCCTCAGGTTTTTTCTCCCCCATCCCCATTTATTTTTGGAATTTCAACATTCTAAGTCTTGCCAAAACTCTAAAAAATGTCAATTAGCTTTAACTTTAGTCACTCTTGTTATTAAGTAAAATCAGTTTTTAATAAGTGTACTCAAAATTTGGGACTTCCTTAAGATTAATGGCTAATTTTTGACTAGTAAAAACAAAATACAACCCCCAAAGGCTCAGTGTAGCCCTTTCTACACTCAACATCATTTCTCTGTGTTACGGATTAATTATATATTATGGGCCAAAATTATGTAGCATGGGTTCCTATGGCTGGGGGTAGAAAAGGAGGGAAAGTGAAAACTCTTTGTACGTTTCAAGGGGGTAGCCTTGGCCCCTGTCCACCACCAATGGTGGAACATACAGGGAGCTTGGCTTTAAAAGAACATTTTAGACATGGGAGAGTAAGAAGCAAACTCAAGGACACAAAGGGAGAAATAGGCACAAGAGGGGTATTCCTCAGACCCTTTAATAGAGACAAACTACCATAGAACTGCATCTGCAGTTACTCCCAACCTCCACTCTCATGCATTCACAACATGGAGGGCATGGGTATGACACCATCTGCATTCTTTTGTGCAGTAAATTCCCATGGGTTTAAAGGGAAGAAGCCATAAAATAACTCCATTTTCCTGGTGTCTGCCCTGGGCCCAGCACTCCCTCCCACCCCACCAGAACCTCAGGCTGCCTCAGTCTTTAAAGGACTAGTCCATACATTTTAAAGAATAGTGCTATTTTCATGTACTGCATCTCCTACATGTAAATGCTGGAGAAGAAATGGCCATATAGCTTCCCATTTGGATGCTGCACAAGATAGCCTCAATAACGACTCCTTATCACTATATACAGTATCCATACCCACTACAGAATGATACGTATGGTGATACCATGTAATACGTAGCATTATACATTTAACTTCACAACTCAGGATAGCATAAGTCACTTGAGAGGTCATCTAGAAGAAAGGGGGATTAGAGTACCGCAAGACCCAAAACCCTGGCTGACACCAAAATCCCCAAACTGGAGAGGAGGAGAAGTTTCCAAAGAGAAGGGGAAGGAAAAGGGACTTGGAATTCAAAACAATATCCTTTCCCCAGCTTCCCCATCCCAGATCTATAATGGTCGGAACCAAAATTCATATGCCCACAACTTTGTGTTATTTCAAACCTGGATCCTAATTTTGCATAGCAAGCCTAATCTTTTGTAAATAATTTGTATGCTCATGTCTCCAAGAGTCATTAATAATTGATACTGCCTTAGTACCTAGCATCTTTAACCATTAGGGCACAGTTCTAGGCCTCTAGATTCCTGATTTTGTGCATCAGTTGATGTTAACAATGTCTCTGTCACTCAATCCAACATGAAGAGGCATTTCAATTTGCATCTTTTCTATGGAGTGGGGAAAAAATTTTGTTAACAGGGATAACTGCTAAAACCTGTTCCATTTCTCACTCCGTGTTCAGCATTATTCTTATTTAGTCTCGACGGGGGCACCAGAAGCTCTAATGGCCAACTCTGAGGATAGCCTCTCTTTAAAGATTATTACTGGGAATTCAATGGGGCATCTATACAATTCTGTAACATACATTATAAAAGAGATGTTTTAAGGATCATAATGAAGTTGAAACCTATATCACAGATGGCACCCCAGTAGAACCTACAACTTCTGTCTTGTATATCAACTGCAGCCTTATAAAGTAGAGCCTTAAAGTAAGAATGCACTATCTATATATGAAAGTTTACTAAAAAGGCCTCATTAAAAAAATGAATTCACAGTATGTTCAGTACAGCTGTTGTCTTACCATTTGCCTTGTGCTGCACATCTGGCGGAAACTGGTCCGGAACATACCATTGATAGTCTGGCTGCACAGAACAATAAAACATTATTACAGCAATATGGACTTCATAGACACTTCAAACAAAAGAACAGTGGTATGTTAAAAATATAATTATGCTGTGAAGCTTTTTATTAGTCATACAAAAGTAATTTACCAAAAAATAAAAAAAACTTAGATTTGGCTCAAAATTTCTACTGATTGAGCTTTTCAGCTTGTTTTCTTCTTCTAACATGTGTTTGAATGCTGTGAACAGTATAAACCTTTCTAAATGCCACAAATTAAAGCCAACATTAGTAACATCAATCAGATTTTCAACAATCTTATGAACACTGTAGAGGGGGAGTGAGAAGACAGAGACAAACGAAATGGACCTGAAGACATTATAAACATTTGCATTTTTAACTAGGACCAATGCAAGCAGTTAAGAAGCTAAGAGAATGGCATGCTTTGACATAGCAGGTGAAGCTGTTCCAATGTGAAAGCGTGCAAAGTTTGTCAGCATTCGTTTTCAACACCCTTCATCTGAAAAGTGTATTCCCCTGTCCTCCCATAGAGTTAGATGAATGTATCAATCGCATAAGATAGCATCATGTGCCACCTTGAATATGCTGTAGGACAGGGAAATTATTAAAAAAAAAAAAAAAAAAAAAAAAACTTTTTCTTCTTTCTACAAGAGGATGATACCAAGATGGGGTCCTGGTCCATAACTTGGGCTCCTAGGCATTATGGTAATACAAACAAACAAGACAATGATGATATTGTCTGGAAATTCCTCCACATTTCTCATAGGAGAGGGAAATTTATTTTTTTATTTTATATTGCAAAATGTGGAAAATAACAGTCTATTTGATTCTGAAAGACCATTTTATAAAATTGTTGGTTTTCTCATTATTTTAGTACTCAGCCCTCATATACATTTGAGCACTTTCA
The DNA here is from genome assembly GCF_011386835.1 of Chrysemys picta bellii. Classification (NCBI taxonomy): domain Eukaryota; kingdom Metazoa; phylum Chordata; order Testudines; family Emydidae; genus Chrysemys; species Chrysemys picta. The sequence continues at coordinate 41,557,875 of NC_088795.1, forward strand.
AAAAACGCTTTAACCTCAGTTGGAGTAGTGTCAGGCTTTCTATCTAGCTTCAGACAGATAAGGAAGCCTATGAAATGCCATACATCACCACCCTCAATTCATTAATTGGATGGGAGAATTCTATGGTCCCTGTTTTGCAGAAATCCCTCTGGGAAAATTCCCATTATCCCCTAAAGAATTCCAATTTATCCATCCTCACTGGGAAGACACTTCACTGATTTCAGTAGGAGTTTTGCCTAAGTTAGAACTGCAAGATTGGGCTCTTTTTATGGATGATGGCTAAGGTCAGTAAAATGTAAATCCTTTTGCAGTTATGTAACATTATTCAAAAAGTGACCATAAGCCTAAGGAAAATGAAGTCTTACTACAATTGGAAGTTCTATACTTTACACAAGAATTACTAATTTGAGCCAAAGCACCTATGTACACACTTAACTTTAAGCACATAAACAGTCCCATCGATTTCAAGAAGTTAAGCTTGTGCTTAAGTGTTTTGCTCTATTCAGTTCATAATAAACATGCAGTTCTCTAATTCATTGCTACTTCTTTTCTCTCATATTACAGTCTTGAAAGAAATCCAAGGAGAGAAGAGAGATACATTTCAAGTCAAACTAAATATAAAAGTTTCCTTAAAAAATTTCAATAGAAACAAAAAGTGAGATGCAGAAAAGGTGAAAATTCAGAAGCACATAGTAAATGCACAGTATTACATTTGTTAAATCAAGACACTCATTAAATCCTAACACATTTCTTCTTCACTGACAAATTACTCAGGGAGCTAAAGAGCTAAGAGCAACACTATGCTCACATAAGAAAATAATTTCAAAGAAAACTCAAAAAACAAGTTTGGGAACTTCAAAGCAACAATCAGAAATGGATTGCACCTCCTCAGCACTCCTTTAGGAATGGCAAAATTTATAAACCCAGAGAGTCCTTCTGGTACAATTAGAAACACAGATGATGAAAGCTCAGGGAGGAAAGCCAAAATAATCTGGGACTGATTCCAAACTGCAGTGAGAAACATTTTACAATATTTCAAACTCTGATAAGCAAAATGATAAGTGTATTTCTAACAAAAAATTACCTGCTTCCCCACAATTTTCCTCAGATTTCTTAAGTTTGAAAGCATAAAAAACACATTTTGCAAAGTTAAACTATAATTGCCTGAATAATACATTTAATACTTAACATTATATGCATAAATATAGGATTTTAAAATTAGTAGGTTCTTATTTTAATTTTTTGTTTAAAGTGTAATTTAATATTGTTTTACAATAAAATAAGCTTGCTTGAAAAATGACATATTTTCATAAATCATTCTACTACCCTTATTCATGTTGAGTAATAACTTAATCCTCAGGTAGTCCTATTTAAACACGGCTATCCTGGAGCAAGATATTACTAAATATGCATCAAGATGTCAAAATTTGGCCCTTCGGGCCTTATAGCATAGTTATGTATCTTGCTACTAGTTCATCTCTTTGCATAGAAATGTTTGCATGCTACATAGAGAGGATATGATAGTGCAGTGTTGCACAAAGTCATCCCAATTATGGGATGGCTACATTACTCATGAATGACAAAACCATACGAGAGTCAAGCAGGTTGTCCAAATAAATATGGTGATTCACTACATACGACAGGAAAATTTGACATCATATTCAACAAATATTTATTTAGGCTAACTCCTGCTTTTACACAAGTCAAGAAAATAATCACACTGATCTTAACAGGACTAGCATTTGGACCTTTGTTGTCACTATTATTTATTTTGAATGCCCAGAGACATGCTACGTATCTCATAGAACAAATCCATGTTTATGAATACAGGTTAACCATGCTGCACTGTAGAAATGAGACATGACTTGTGATGGGATTCTGAGTTGATCTAAATAATAGTGAAAAAGTCTAATCAAACTTCCTGCGTAAAATTTATTTTCAATACTATTAGATATTTTCTAATTAAATCAAATGTAAAATAACCTCCTTTTCCTTAGGAACATTATATATAAAATGCATTTCTAAAGGCTTAATTATTTCTCTCTATTCAGAGAAAGCATAAATTGTACAAAACCTACAAGGGTCAGTTTTAATGAGATCAAGTTGGTGAGATATGTAAGTATGTCAGAGATCTGCTCAGGACAGCACTTGAGATGAAGCCAAGGCCGGGGAGAAAATATGTCTTTTAGCCTTTGGGCCCTGCAGAGACTGATCTCGCCCTCAGCACACTCAAGAAGTGAAGAGAAATTCCTGCAAGGACTTTCCCTCCTCTTTAGCCCACTTCTTGGGAAAATCTGCAGGAGGCAGGAAAGTGGGACCAGAGTTACAAATTTAACATGAAAAATTATAGGAGAAAACAGAAACATCAAAGAGAGAAAAGAGTTTTTCAGATAAGACTTGAAAAGAAGTTTGGAATCAAAGGCCAGTCTAGATTTCACAGAGCAGGACTTATTAAATGAAGACTGGTGATTTGTATGTAGAGAGGCAGGGAGAGAGACTGAGCAGAGATCAGGCGCAAGGCTGGTTCAAGTCCATGGACAGCTTTGAAAACACAGAGGAAACATTTCATCTGGATCCTGAAATGGACTGAGAGACAACCAAACTGGTTGAAGAAGAGGCTGGAATGAATCACTGAAAGGATCACTCATGTAAGGTTGCCATGTTCTAAGATCTGCAAAATGATAACTGACAGAAGTCCTACTCACAGGGTGCTGTTGCTGATCATACATGCCCCGTGATGCCATATGTACTCGAGGGTCTTGATAGTGGAGAACTAATCCACAGTTTCCATAATTAGCACAAGGTGGAAGGAACATCTGAGGCGGGAAGCAGCACCTCTCAGATGGCACAGGGAGGTCTTTTGTCTGTAGGAAAAAAACAATTAAAAAAAAAAAACATGCTACTAGCTGCACCTGTGGATCAAACAGAATGTCAATACAAATTAACCACTAAACATTAATAGTGAAGGAGGGTCCAGACCCATAACTGGCTCCAAGGCTTCTAATTTAACCTATTCTGAATGTTGATGAACAAATAAATCTCTCTTGATATAGCATCTTCCGCACATCCTGCCAAGGACCATCGCAATTTTTCTGTTGGATGAAGTATTTGATACCTACCTTGCAAGCACTGTTTTCTGGCACCAAATGACATTTTTATCTCATGTAGTAGCACTCACTGTTCAACCAATACTAACCACATGCAGACTTGCTTAACATGGAACCTGGTTAATAAAGAATATGGATAGTAATGAGCCAAATCTTGAGGTCCTCACAGTTTTTGCTCTGTTGTTGCTCAGGCTTTACTGAAGCCCAATGAAATCAATGGAAATATGACTAACTGAGCAAAAAAAAAAACAGCTGGAGTCAGCACCTCACAAATTGGCCCAATCAAATAAGCACTTTGCACTGATATACCTAGAACTTGCCATGAACCCTCACAAATATCATCAAATCAATCACAGACCCTTTATTGAATGAATTTGGGCCAGAGTTAATACAGTGAAACATGTTTATAGATAGGTTTACAGGGTACACAGGCATTGTGCTGAGCTTCTGCAAACAGGGGTAAATTTAATCCCTAGTGAACTCCGATGTAGTGAAACTTGCTCAATGGATAGCATGCCTGTAGCAACCTCCACATATTTAGAGAAAGTTTTCTATGGGGAACAATGAGTTTATTATTATGGAATGCTTTCAGAGCTGATCCTGCAGCCCTTACTCTCACGTATAGTCCCAGTGACACTGGTGGCACAACACAGGTAAGAGCTGAAGGATCTGGCCCTTAACAAGGAGAGATGAGTAGTTTAGAAGTAGGGATTTACTCTACTAGCTCATAGAAGCCTTGAAACATTTAATGTAAATGCAAAACACAAGGTATTGAAGAGGCGCACACACACCTGTTGCTTTAATTGCTTCTCTAGAAGTTCCTTTTCTTGCCAACATGCTTTTATCTGTGGAGAAATAAAATTTTCACTGTGATAAATCAACCCTCTTGACTACCTGTCCCAAAGCTGCTTCCAACACAACCATCAGTTAATCACAGAAGACTCCAAGCATTACACATACACTGGCACTCCTACAGCACTGGGGCTGGAACAACTCCCATGTATATGCATGTTATGATGAGATCCTCACTGGCTCATGGGCCATCTACAAGAAACTACTTTGTGTGTGCATGACACACAATGCCTCTGCTATCCCTGATCACATCACTGCAGAGAAGTAGGTGGTTCCCCCACATATTGGTGTTTTACAGTGATCTCCCAACACTGAAGTGAAGGGCTGTCACATCCTCCTATGACCATTGGAAGAAAACTCTATGCAGCCACTTCTACTCCCTGGCTGGGCTCTACCACAACACAAATATCAATGAGAGAAATGGCTTTAAAACCACCTGAACTCTTTAAAAGCTGATTAAAATGTCATTCATCCACAGAAATACCCAACGTCTACTGAGTGGGTAACATACTAAGGATATCCATGCTATTCCCGTGTGCTTGAATGCCCTGGATGGTACTACTTGTAGCATCACTAACAATTTTGCATTCAAATGAAATGCCGCCTTCTGTGCCATACAACTTTAATAATATTCTCTCATTTGGGGCCTTATTCTGTGCAATGCTGAATATCCTGCTGGGAGGTGCTAAATGCCCTCAACTCCCAATGAAGCTAATGGGACACATGGGCACTCAACACCTCTCCAGGAGGCACTCCTGGAGATACCTTATGGGGTATCAATCCCTTGCTTCTTATGCTACAGTAAAATCCAGTGTCTACAGTACTGCTTTGTGGGTTGGTTACGAATCAGCTAATACTTCTGTGGTTAAATCAGGAAGTCCAGAGGGATGATAGTACAGCAGAGTACATTCCATAATGACTTGCCACTTATTGCAAAATGTTGCTCAACTTTTGTCACAGAGAAGTCTTGCGATTTCATTATTTTTTAGAAGAGATTGTGAAAGCTCAATATTTTGTACGTGCTATGATTTCATTTCAGCTTCTCCCGTCTCAGAACACTGACATCACACTGGAGATAAAAAAGGATTTCCCAACTAATGGAATGACTCCGTTCAGACTGCTCAATTAATCTGAACTAGGACAAATTTTGCTCTGGAGTAACACCACCGTTTCAGACAGTTACAGGTCACCGTAACAGAGCAGGACTTGGTGCCACACATTTTTTATTTCCAGGTTTGGGGATGAGGCTGTTTTTCTTATATCAAGTGCATGCCAACAAAATAAATAAAAAGGGAAAGACAAAAGAACTGTGGTTTAAGAGATATTGAACAGCCTTTTTAATAGACACTCCATCTACTTAATTTGGAAGAAGTCTCTAATCATTTCTCATCTCTTTACAACATTTCTTCAGAATGATTTCATCCCATGTGGTGACCTCAAATAAAATCCAATGTCAATTAAAGGAAGTCAAAAGGTCTTGGGTTGTATGGAAAGTGAGAAAATAAAAATAAAATGCACACATGCTGGCAATGGCAACTTTCTTTAAATCATACCTGGGAATTTAGCTTGTTCAGTTGGGACTGTGATCTTTCATTAAGTTTTTGCAGTGCTTCTTTCTCTTCATTAAGCCTTTCTCGGTCAGATCTCTCCTTTTTAAAGTCTTCTTCATATATCTGTACCTGAAATTATTAATATTATTTATGAAATGTATTGTGGTAGTGCTACAGTGATCCAATGTTTCCATTACTCTTTTTTTGTTTTTTAAACACATTCCAAACATGTACAGAATTCATCCTAAGAGGCAATTCTCACTGGAATTCTACAACCATGATCATTTCCTGTGTCATTTTTACAAATTAAGCGACAAGCAACTGCTAATTTACAGAGCACTTTTTAGACTGATCCCTTCTATTATACATCTACCTTCAATATTTTTTCCATGCTTTTCATAGTTTAGTCTGTTTATCTGCATGTGATCCCACTCACAAATAATTCACAATCTCAGTATTTGTGGAATATTGCTATATTTGAATGGCTTTATTGGAGACTGCCTTAGACGTGATTAGCACTAAGATCCAAATATTAAGGGTGTGGATTCTTCAAGATGATTCAAATGCTGGTTTAAGATACAAATATTTTACATTTTTCCCCATTTTCCAACCAGCTCTAATGATTAGCATCTTCAACTTCCACTGCTGGATCTGCTGGTTCTTACCTTGCCGGCGGTATTCAGGACCTTGCAAGGGATAGTCCCTGAAATGCTAACATGAGGATATATAAAATTGAGCTTATCACTCGAACAGAATGATGGGCCAGAGGTAAGCTGGGACCTATGAAGCATCTCAACGACCCCTTACCTGATGCACCATGAATTAAAAATGTTTTTGCCATTAACCAGCCAGCATTTTTATACATGCAGCACTTACGTCACAAGTTAATATTACTGCTGTTTCTCTAGTTCAGTGAAGAAATGCCATCAACTGAACCAGAGAAAGTGAAACAAGATAAATTGTAAATCACTATCTACACTACCTATATATAGCTGGCAACATCAGCAATACTCTTTAGACACTTCTGCCAGTGCATGTAGGCCTATCGGTTCTCTTTCTGCATAAAGCTATGCATAAAAGGCCTTTTCAGAGTGTCAGCTCTACCACATTGTCCCCTCAAGGAGGCATGCCCAGTGTCAGCTTGTAGCACCTTGGGAGGGGGCACAGTCAATAGTTCCTGCAGAGAGTCATGTCCTATATGTTTCAGCCCATCTATGATCAACCATCACCCCTCCACAGCATCAGCTGTATAGCAATCTGTCCTGTCATGCTCACCCTGACAGCCAAGTAACCACATGATCTGTTAAAACTCTGGGAGAGCAGAGTGTGCTACAGTTCACGGTGGAGTGACTTATGATACCCCTTTGCATTATAAGTTCTGATGCCCTGAAGAAGAGGGGGAGTGTTACATAGACTGTATATCCCTCACCCCCCTGCTTCTCCCTTTTCCTTTGCCCCTCCCCTCTTGTTGTTCAGAGCTTAGCCCTTCTGTCCCAGCCAGGGATAGGCCAAAGATGGCTAAGCAATGGAGATATGCTATCAAATAGATGCCTATCCTCCTCCACACAAGTCTTCTGTTCCCCTTCATGTTGTGTAAGGTCCAGAATGTCTATACTGATGTCTACAACTAGAAACATATATTAATAAAACTGACTGGCTACATTTCAATTCCCCCAGGAGGATTTTGAGAAATGGTGTATGCTATTTTATTGTCTAGCAGAATGAAATAACCCATTACAGCACAATGAAGTACAAGATTCTGCTCCCCAGCATGTGGCATACATTATATTAGAGAGTCGAGTCTGGCTCAACTGGTCAAACGTGACAGAAACAAGTATTTTATCCCATGTATCTTCTGATCATGTCTATTCGTGTTTCAATAACTTTGCCTAACACTGTACAGGATGACAGACCTACAATTTAAAAATATAGGTACTTTTAGGTGAGTTTAAACTGACCTGTTCCTAGATAGAGAGAAAACAAACCAAAGAAAATCATATCTATTCCTCAAAATGATGACTGAAATACTGATAACCTCCAGCTTCTCTGACAACAGCAGAGTTTTCCACAAGTTGAGGGCTTCAATAGCTCAGACATAGGTCAGGGGTTTGTTACAGGAGTGGGTGGGTGAGATTCTGTGGCCTGCGTTGTGCAGGAGGTCAGACTAGAAGATCATAATGGTCCCTTCTGACCTTAAAGTCTATGAGGTTTTCTCTGCACCCAGTATGCAGGTTGTGATTTGTGTCTGCCTGTGCTGCATCATTCTTCTGAGAGACTGGATTACTGAGATGTGCAACATCCTGGTTTTCCAAGAACAGGATTCTTATATAATTCAATACAGTGCCAGCTCACAAGAAATGAGGACAGGCAGAATGCAAGAGATCAATATCAGACTAATCAATAACTCTTGAAATATATAATCCATTATGGTAAAATTCAGCCCTGTACAGATAGCTAGCACAATGCCTATGACCTTCTCATATCCCACATAAGCCCTATGTGATGTTTTAAGTGATGCTGTGAGGGATTGCAGATCTCAAACCTGGGCCTCCATGTTCCCAAGCAGTCCCCGACAGCAGCCACTAACTGACAGCTCTCCAGAACTAGTAGGGATGGGATCTACCAGGACTCTGGACCACTAGAGGCTCTGCCCATGAAGTTCCTGATTGAAGCAGATGTCCAGCACTGGCAATTGGTCCAGACACATGACTTAAGCCAGAAGGTGCACAGGAAGTTGTCTGAGCAACTGAAAAAAACTCCTGATCTGCTGCTGAACTAAATCCTACCTCTTGACTCTGGTATGACCCTGGCATTGTTCCCTGACTCTGGTTTGATCCTCGATACACAGCTTGACCCTTCGCACAGCTCTCTGACTATGACTCCAGTCGTGACCCTCAGTGGGACTCCTAATACTGATTCTGGATCCACTTCTGGTGTGATCCAAACCCCAGCTCTGACTCTGGCTTTGGCTTCTGACCCTGGTTCTGACCACTAGGTCTAACTGCCCACATCCCCGTCCCCACAGAGTCATAGACCTTGTGCTGGTCCTCAGGACTGAATTTCATCCTATGACAATGCATACCACTGTGATAACAGGATCTTAGAAGCATCATTTTATCTGGACTAAAGCCTTTCAAAATCAGGATAACAAGTTAACCAGAACACAGTTTTTAGGAGAAAGGGGGGAAAATAGTACAGTGTTAAACTCAGTCAGACTGATTTCCAGGCATTCTCACCTGCTGTCTGAGAACTTCCAATTGGGTCCTCATCTCTTCATGGTTGCAGTTCCTGTCAGTCTTATCCAAATGAGGCACAAAAACGGACGGGTGTTGCTTTTGCAGTGCATCCAGAAGGGCCTGCAACAACATGGATTCACCACATCAAATGAATTCCTTTTTAATCATTACAATGTTGGCATCTCTGACTGAACAGATTCAAGCAAGTCATGACTTGCTTTTGACCGCATTTATAATTGTCACAGAATTCATGTGGTGTATAAACTATGCGACTAATATTTAATTACCCAAATTTTCAAAGTGACCACATTCTGGCTTCTAGGTTTGGGACACTATCATTCTGGGAGACTCAGTGCTTAGATTGTAAATCAAACCATTGCAGGTCCATCCAATTTACATTTACCAATGCCTTTGTTGTGAAAAATCAGAGTTTTGGAAAGCCTAGAGAAACTTTTGAAAAAAAATGTAGGTTCCTAAAGATGGGTTCCCAAAACTAAAGATTAAGAAAAAAAAGCATGTAGCCATTATCTAGCAAATAATGGCTACAGCAGGGACTGAACCAAAGACCTTTAAGCACTGAAAGTACACATTTCTACTGCATGAGTTCAAAATCCTTTAGCTTTAGGCATGCAGGAGGTTGCATAGTCCGTATGGCCAGCCACTAGAGGGAGTCATGATTTCACACACTACACCAATGTATTACTGTTGCTCTGCTTTTCAATCCAACCCTGCTATGATACTTTGCATTACTTTCCCTTACATTATTTTTTTGAGATTACTGTATTCCAGTTATTCATAGGTTTGGAATCATCTTAAAATGATTGTTTCTCCTCCCTCTCTATCACCAGCTAACAAATGTCACATTCCTTTATTATTCTGACATAGCCATTTGGTGTCGTCCCATCTCAACCTCTGTCAAGGAGACCATGGCTGTCTCAACATTATGCATTTTTAAAAGATATAATTCCTGGGAATTGTTTCAGACTCCTCCCCTTGTCTGAACTGTTTAGAGTTACCATCAAACAGCCAACTATCAAAAGGCTCCCAAGGAGTTCATAGAGGAACCATTCCCTGATGTGGAGGTCACTGAATTTTTCTCAGAATGCCCAGTAGAGTCCATCTGAAGTGACCTCCCATTGGCCAGCTCCCATACAAGGTCATAAGGGAGGGAAGACCGATTTAGAGAGACAGAGGGTGGGCAGAGCAGGAGTTACAAAAGCAAGGATGGCCATAGTAACCCGAAGATTAGTATTATGTGCCTTGTCTTCCATGAAATAGTGACAGTAAAACTATACTTATAACCTATAGCTTCCCAAGGAGGAAACTGAAAGAGGAGAGAGGATTTTTAATCTAATCCAAACTGCTGAGCTACCTTGAGTACTGTCCTAATAGTTGTGCCATTTGAGAGGCACATATATGTGCAGGGTTGTGTGAATGAGGTTGGATGTAAAGATGAGAGAGTATAAAAATGCATGCAGCTGGTCAACTTGTAGATTCTCTGTATTGTATCAAACTTAGTGGGGCAGTCTGCCCCTCTGATTTACAGTTATTCTGGACCATTCTATTCTGAAATGATATTTCACTACGGTGTACAAGCAATAAAATTAATGGAGAGCCAAATATCTACGGCAACCCCCAGCCCGACCGGAGCAGTATGTCCTAATTCTCTGCAAGTGTATCTGCATGATATACTCCCGTTAAAATAAAATTTAATTACAAGTTGGGGATGGGGTAGAGGGAGGCAGGGAAGAGACGTTGTAAAGCTTAATGGAATCACAACACATTTGAAAGCTAAAACACTCTCCTGGTCTGTTCCCAGTCAAACCCGTTCTTTTACATATGATTGTTAAGTATAGCTGCTTGGGATGAATGTGAATTAAATCTGGTTTTATTTTCCCCCTTACCCATGTGGTATACACCTGTGCCTTGTTGACAATATACTTGCACACAGTGGTTCAGGCTCTCTGATTCAAAGATGAGCCTATTTCATTGTTCCTTGATGAGGTATTGTTTCCCCATTTCTCTGATTTTTTTCACTGAATTTTATGTCTTCGGTCTCCTTTAATAAATCAGTCACCAAGCTTATAAAGCTTATTTGTCATATCCATTTTAACTCTGCTGGCTTTATATACACCTTTAAAATAAAAACTTCGATTAGTTTTTTAGGTGGCAACAATTCCAAAATACTTTATGTCACAGATCTGTGCTAGCTCCAGATCAGCTCACCACAAACACAGGTGGAAGTGGAGGAGATTAATTGGAAGAACTTTGTGAATTTTCCTAGTATATCAGAATTAGTCACACATCTGTGCTGTAAATAATTTTGTGCTGATCCAGTAGCAGAATTCACAGATTATTCTGTGGCCCTCAACAGTTCTCATTTTATAGTCCTTGGAGAGGAGGAGGGTGGGAGAAAACTACTGTTTATGTATTAAGCTATAATCTAAAATATGTGGCAACACTGCTTCTCAAGCCATCTGAAAGAATTGCTTTAATGCTGTATGCAAAATAAGTCTGTGCTTCTCTGTTTATCAATTTATTTCTTTATTTCTAATTATGAACAGTTGCCAATTCTTGTGATTTTAGAACAAATCTCATGATATTGGGTGCTTTTCTTAAAGACCCAGGTCCCGGAGTCATGTGATGATGTGAGAATCTCAGCTTTTCCCCCCTGGAAGTTTCTACCATCATTGTGTGGAGAAAAAGCTGGAAAATATGAACTCTAAAGGCTTGAAAAAACAAAGTGAATAAAAAGAACATTAATTTTTAAAATCTCATTATTTTGGGGCAGTCTAACTCAATTTTTGAATGCATGGGGCTGGCAATACTGTGGACAACAGTTTCGATGTACACTAGTGAAATAGTTATAGAAGAACCCAAATACCAGGTAAACCAGAAAGAACAATTCTCTCTTGCACTCAGTGAGTTCTGTATTATAGAGCAACAGGTATCTCACTGGCAGCACAGCTCTTCCCAAATGAGAATATTTTCCTCCCTCCCCCTCAGTCCCAACCACACTACAAGACCCTAGCAAAACAGAACAATATGTTCCAGTAAATTATTTTATGAATAGGCCTTTGGAGCTGAAGTCACACAGAGTTCCTGCGCGAGTCCGGTCAATGCATTTTGGAGACAGCTAGAGAAACCACAAGTTCAGTCAAATTCTTTTACAAGGCAACATGCATTTTCCTTGCTTTGAATTTAGCCTATGCATCATTCAAAGTTACGTCACAGTAATTTTTAAGAGCAGCATATTTCCTCAGGAAGCTTCTGTGGTTTACCAAGAGGTACATTGTTAGAAAACACATCTTGCTTTCTGTGATCTCTTGATTCAACGTTTACTACATTTCCCCCTTTTTAAAAACAGAATTTCACTGGGCGCTGTCTGGTGGAAAGGATTTGGATTCTGAGCTGTAAGGCCAGAGAAGGAAGGCAGTTGGGTGCCAGGAGAAAAAGACTGTGGTGAAATCTTGTCCCGAAGTAAAAAAGAGCTATGCCATTGACTTCAATTGGAGCCAGGATTTTATCCTATAAAGCCGAGCAGGGAATGGAGTAATGTTGCAAGGGGGAGAACGGGATTATGTCTGGGGCAACATGGGTTAGGGATCAGAGGAGAGAGTGGAGGGAAGAGACAGCCGATAGATAGAAGAATTTTGAGAAATGAACACTGCTGAGGCAAGAGAATGACTAGGAACCCACAAGGTGCTTGAGTCAGGTTGGGAATCTGAAGCACAGAAAAGAGTGCGTGAGAAGCCAAAGCTTCCTCCAAAGCTGGCCTATAGGAAATTTATATTCCCCTTCTTAGTGCAACTGTCTGTTAACAGCAGCTGACTGTAAGGATGGGCTCAGATAATCCCTCTCCTGTCTCCACTAACCATAGCTTCCCATGCTAAGGCGCACAGATTAGTAGTGATCAGGGTTCCACTGCTATGCACCCAGCAACACAGCAGATGAGTAATATGGGAGGAGAGAAGAGCACCCTATTTTCAACATTCAGGGTCTTCCACATTGGCATTATCTGGCAGCAAAGATCCTTGAAATAAATTCAGGTCAAAGATACAAAAAATATTAAAGCAATGTTTCCCATCTCATACTTCTCTTTGTCTATACCTTGTTGAGGCGACTTATTTCACATTCATAGTACTCTCTCTTTTTGGTCACTGAAGCTTTTTGTTCCTTCAGGATCTTGTTCTCTTCCTTCAGTTCATTCAATGCTTTATTTAGGATTTCTTTTTCTTTCTGGAATGTAAAAACATATAGAAATGTGGATAAGGTTCAGATGAAATTTTTTTTTCAAGAATGTTTTCAGAGTATCTGGCAGATGTGTTGCACTTTTGTTATCCCAAGGAATTGTGCCAAACTACTGGATGGAGAAGCAGCAGGAAAAATAGTGGGTAGCTGGAGCCTGACGCTATAAAATGTGCTGAGATTGCGCTGTGCTGACTACTCACATGATGAGAAAAAAAAAAAAAAAACGACATACCAGACCAGATTCTGACCCCTTCGTGTACTCGGGTATCAAAACAGATGAGGTTGCAGAGAGATTATTACTCCAGTTCTACATTATAATAGTCCAGCACAGGAGGTGTCTACAGCTAGGGTTGCCAGGCATTCAGAACACCAGGTCGAAAAGGGACCCTGGTGCCTCCTGTCAGCACCACTGACTGGGCCATTAAAAGCCCTGTTGGCAGCGCAGCGGGGATAAGGCAGGCTCCCTGCCTGACCTGGCTCTGCACAGCTCCCAGAAGCGACCGGCATGTCCCTGCAGCCCTTAGGCACAGGTGCGATCAAGGAAGCTCCACGCGCTGGCCCTGCCCTGAGCACCGCCTCTGCAGCTCTCATTGGCGGAGAACTGCAGCCAATGGGAGCTGCAGGGGGTGGTGCCTGCAGGCTCAGGCAGCACGTACTGCTCAGAGCCTCCTGGACGCTCCTCTGCCTAGGGGCCAGACATGGCGGCCGCTTCCAGGAGCGGCACGGAGCCAGGGCAGGCAGGGAGCCTGTCTTAGCCTCACTGTGCTGCCAACTGGGAGCCGCCTGAGGTAAGCGCTGCTCAGCCAGAGCTCACACTCTAAACCCTCTCCCCAGATTGGAACCCCTTCCTGTACCCTAACTCCCTCCCAGACCCCACACCCCATCCTCCTGCCCCAGGTTGGAACCCCGTCCAGCACCCAAACACGCTTCCAGACCCTATACCCCGTGCCCCCTCCCGCACCCTAACCCCTTGCCCCAGCCCAGAGCCCCCTTCTGTACCCTGAACCCCTCATTTCTGGTCCCACCCTGGAGCCAGCACTCCCAGCTGGAGCCCCCTCCCACATCCCAACCCCCCCACCCCAGCCCCGTGAAAGTGAGTGAGGATGGGGGAGAGCGGCAGGGAAGGGGCAGGGCAAGAGAGTTTGGTTTTGTACAATTAAAAAGTTGCAACCCTATCCCCAGCATAGGCTGGAGTGCAGCAGCAATCCCTGGCTAATGAAATGGTTCCTGTAGTAGTTGACAATTAAGAGCAGACCTGAGGTTGCTCCACATTGCAAGAGAGGCTGAATCTGCTCCCAGCCTGCTCCAGGATCAGGGAGCCACGAAAGTAGCTTAAAGTTACCTTTGTCCCCACCCTAGCCATGCAGAGTGGAGCATGACCACACTTAACTATTGCCCAATTAAGGAAAGTATCCCTAATTAGGACAGCACTTTTACCATGTTATTTTTAAGATAGCATTGTAGGGATTAACATGACTGGCACATTAAACATGCAGTCCAACTCTGATTTCACATCACATCTACAGTCTTACTGGTGTCTGACTGTAAAACACCATTGGCTTCAATGCATTTACTTAGTGGATTTACCAGCTAAGTGGAGCTGAGATCAGTATCAAACTCCCAGAGTGACAGTACTGTACAAGCTTCTTCACATTGCTCTGAAGGGTTAAAACTTTCCTCATGAGCTGCTTTTGTCAGACTGGGTTAGATCGGAGTTATTTTGACATTTTTCTAATTTAATTTTAAAAGCTTGGGACTTCTTGTACAAAAGGAAAAATAAAATTAAGAGATTTTCTGAGTTCTGCTGTTTTGGACAATAAAGAAACAAACTACAACAAACCTAAACCCACTGTGATCAAGCACACCAGGGGCCATAAAACACATTCTTATGTGCAACAGGTGTGCCTCAGTGCAGTCAGCTACTGTTTTATATACGGTATTAAAATGCCCACACAAAAAAAAAAGGATAAATCTTAACATGTACATCCACCCACTGAAAAAGCACTTTGCAGGCTTACATTTACTGATAACGTGGCTACATTCCATCACTATACCCCAAATTAGTTGGAACATTTAATTTCTTCAAAACAATTTGTAATTTTAGCAGAGCATCCCCTGATTAGTTAATTACAGATACATGAGTAAACTTGGAGCTTGGATTTTTTTAAGCTATAAAAATCCTAAAAATCCTTAGTTTTCATCTCTTCTTGCCTCGATGATTAGTATTATTTCTAAGGCTTCCCCCATTCCTAAATCCCAACCAAGGGCGGCTCCAGGCACCAGCGCATCAAGCACATGCCTAGGGCGGCAAGCCGCAGGAGGAGACAATTTGGCGGTGGGTACGCCGAAGGCGCGGGACTGCCTGACTGCCGTGCTTGGGGCGGCAAAATACATAGAGCCGCCCCGATCCCAACAATTGCAAAATGCTGGGGCTCCCCTTCTGATAAATACAAAACAACATAACCATATCACTACCTCATTTAACCAACCTCCTCTGGTTCTCTACTCAGTTCAGATTCCAGTTCAAAATTGCCATCCTTGTTTTAAAACCCTCCATAGACTTGCTCCAGAACAACTCATTGACCCCCTACCCCTCTCCCTGCTCTTCTCCTCATTCTCTCTCTCTCTCTCTCTCTCTCTCTCTCGTGTAAACACAAACCTCCTCTCTGTCCCTTCACTCACCCTCACCACTGTTGATCTGAGAATCTTTTCTGCAGCTGTTGGTTATCTGGGAAAGCCTTTCATCTCTTTGCCTTATCAAACTATGCATTTTCAGATCCCACTGGAAAAACACATCTTTTTGTCCCTGGATAACACCCTGTTAATGCTACTCTCCTTCTAGTATCTATTTAAAACTTTATGCGTGTTTTATTTTAACTCTGCAGACTATCTGAAGTTTGTATGAAGGATGTAGCCAAGTTGTGTGGTACTGTGTTGTACATCCTTTAACCCAATGGTTCTCCAGCTCTTTCATTCTTTGGACCACTTCATCAAAGAAAGATCCTCTCATGGACCAGCCTTCCTTAGTTCTCAAATTGTTTTGTTCTTCAACCTCTATGTGACTGACAAAACACAGTTTGTGAATCACTTGTGTAACTCATAGCAGCATCAATTATTGTCTCTGCAGATCATGCTCTGCATTCCTGACTGCTATGGCCTAAGTTAATGCAAGACAAGCAAATGATTACAGGAAACAATGTATTTGCTTTGTTTTTCCTGAACATGAAGCAGCCACTTGCAGATGCAAGTTCCTCAGTTTTAGTTGTTATTCAATTGCACTCAGGGAATCTCTTTTTAAAGTTTTTGTTCTGTGAAGCTGACTGAGAATATTCTAAATTGGAGCCATATCACTTAGTTGTAATTGGTCACATACATCACATGGAATTGTTTCTTTAATGTAACAGAGGAGCAATTTCTGAGGTGAATACTGATATTCACTTTCTGTCCATATTCATGCCAGTGAACTGGATTCCTCAAATATTTGTGGAAAGTGAATTCTAAAGGGGCACAAACACTCTTGATGGAAGTGCTTTTACTAAAGCATGTGCCTAATTTTAAAGTATGTGATTAGTCTCATTAGACACATGTTTCAGTACCTTGCTGAATCAGGGTCTAAGACTAGAGACTACCACTGAAATGTTAAAAGAGGAGATGAAGAGCTTTACGTACAAAGATGTGAGTTTATCTTACGGCAGCCAATACCAAACATTAATACAGGTACAGTGGAAGTGATGCATTCCTCCAACTGCGTTAGTGTCTCATGTCATCATGTTTTGCATGAAAAACACAGAACCCTGACCTGACTTCAAGTCTTAGGACCTGAGCTCGCAAACACTTATTAGAGCACATAGTGTGTTTACTATTGAACTACTCCGAGTAGTCAGCACTATACCAGATAGTGTTTGCAGGACTGGGCCCAACAGTAGTAAGTTAAAGAGCTCCTTAAATATTTTTATATGTATTTGAAAACATGTTGTTAAACACACAAATATATTTACTACCCTAAATTATCCTTAAGCATTTTGTGTATGTATCCCTAAATTCCTACAAAAAGAAGAACAGGAGTACTTGTGGCACCTTAGAGACTAACAAATTTATTAGAGCATAAGCTTTCGTGGACTACAGCCCACTTCTTCGGATGCAAATAGAATGGAACAGATACATTCTGCGGATACAGACTAACACGGCTGCTACTCTGAAACCTAAATTCCTACAGTAAGAACATAAGAACGGCCATCCTGGGTCAAACCAAAGGTCCATCTAGTCCAGTATCCTGTCTTCTGACAGTGGCCAATGCCAGGTGCCCCAGAGGGAATTTACAGAACAGGTAATCACCAAGTGATTCATTCCCTGTCGCCCATTCCCAGCTTCTGGCAAATAGAGGCCAGGCACACCATTCCTGTCCATCCTGACTAATAGCCATTGGTGGACCTATTCTCCATGAACTTATCTAGTTCTTTTTTAAATCCTGGTATAGTCTTGGTTTTCACAACATCCTCTAGCAAGGAGTTCCACAGGTTGACTGTGCGTTGTGTAAAAAAATACTTCCTTTTGTTTGTTTTAAACGTGCTGCCTATTAATTTCATTTGGTGACCCCTAGTTCTTGGTTAACCCCTAGTGTTATGAGAAGGACTAAATTACACCTCCTTATTTATTTCTCCACACCAGTCATGATTTTATAGACCTCTATCATATCCCCCCTTAGTCGTCTCTTTTCCAAGCTGAAAAGTCCTAGTCTTATTAATCTCACCTCATATGGCAGCCATTCCATACCCCTAATCATTTTTGATGCCCTTTTCTGAACCTTTTCCAATTCCAATATATCTTTTTTGAGATGGTGCGACCACATCTGCACGCAGTATTCAAGATGTAGGCATATCATGGATTTATATAGAGGCAATCTGATATTTTCTGTCTTATCTATCCCTTTCTTAATGATTCCCAACATTCTGTTTGCTTTTTTGATTGCTGCTGCACTTTGAGTGGATGTTTACAGAGAACTGTCCACAGTGACTCCAAGATCTCTTTCTTGAGTGGTGACAGCCAATTTAGACCCCATCATTTTGCATGTATAGTTGGGATTATGTTTCCAATGTGCATTACTTTGCATTTATCAACATTGAATTTCATCTGCCGTTTTGTTGCCCAGTCACCCAGTTTGGAGAGATTATTTTAAGCATTTTCTTGTATTGAGCATAAAGAAAATTCACCCACTTACAGATCAGTTTGAGAGGGGACAGGTGCACAATTCATATCAGTATGCTTCCACCCCCACACCCCAAATGCTCTATTCATCAGCCCTCTGTCAACTTCCGGAGTGATACAGCCACAAGGAGTCACTTGCATTTCTAGAGATGGATCTCCGATCTGCCGCCTCCTCAGGAGCATAACAACACCAGGCAAGGAACCCGATACTCTAGTCTTATCTCACTGGTGTAATTCATCCCACGCTGTATCTCTTACTAGAGCAAACCCCATGTAACTCTATGGACACACACAATCAAGTAGGTAAAGTGCAATCCTCCTACCGCTTCCTGAAGCGGTCCATCTCTGACCAGGGCTTGCAGACTCTCACACTCTTGCTGATGCCGGTGCCTTTCTTTCTCCAGCTCACTGATACTCCTCTGTGATGCACCCAGTTTCGCTTTCACTTCTGCAAGCTGTAAAATGATCACACACACTCACAACAGGGGGTGATTGAGGCAGAGGACACTGAGTGGTGCGGTATGCCCCAGGCTCCTTCAAAACCTTTCTGCTCTCAGTACGCAGCTAGGCACAGAGAAGGAGCCAAAACTGTTTGTACCTAAATAAGATTTCCCCTCCTCCGACCGCCGCCTTTCCAGGTCTCTCTCTAATGAAACATTTTAAGTACTTTGGCCCTGGGTCAGATCCTCAGCTATTGTAAATCCAATTAGCTCCAATGATTTAGCTGCCAATTTACATCAGTTAAGAAGCAGCCCCTCTACAGATTTCCCATTTTTAATGCTCTTTTTTCTTCCCCATCATGGGCTCCTTCTGCAAAAATGCACCTCATAATCCAACTGGGGGCAAAATGATCATGCACTGATGGAGACAAGTCATTTGTATTCTCTCTGTGTATAAGCAATTCAGAAAAGAACAGTGTGGTCTATTAATAGAGCTAATGGGGGGGGGGGCAGGAAATCAACATTTTGTCTTTGGTAGAAAACAAAAATAAATGGGAATTTCTTTTTCCTATAAGGCAGTTAGAGGCAGACACTGATGGAAATTATGATTATTTACTTAAAAGAAGAAACCACTCAGGCAGCCGAGTTTGCTAGCCAACTAATTATGGTGTTTTCAAAATAAATGTCTGTGGCATAATACCGCAGTATGTGAAAGGAGGGAGGAGGAGACTACCACTTGTAACAAAATTCTTAATAAAAGAAAAGTAACAGTATTTATTTAAAATAAAAGAACAAGAGCTCCTTATACCGTATAGCCTCTCATGTGGTAAAATCCACCCAGGTATTAGAGCTAGTGGAGCAATCTTCAGCTTCCCCTACCATGTATACCAAAAAGGGGATCTCCATGCTGATCATTCATAAACCAACCTAGAAGGTAGCATAAGGGATGGCTCAGGGGCATTTGATCTGTGGCTGTGCAGATGCAGTGCCTTTGGCACACACTGCACACCTGCAGATTAATTCTCAGGGAAGCATGGCTTAAAGTGGGCTCAGTTTTCATGATCTTCTGGAGGACCCTTGTTTTGATGATCACAACAATCCTCACAGGACTTCAAAGACCACTTTGAACCTTAGCTCCAGTAACGGATTGCCAGAAAACCCATATGCACATTACTTGCTATTTTATGTTCAAACTCTCAATTTTTCCTTTACGTGGGAGGTGGGGGTGGACATAGAACCCGCTAATGTTTTTATGTTATTTTTCAAATTATACCTGTAGTCTAGTTTGTATTTAAGAATGGGGCTGCTGTCAGCTGGTGGCACTTTTAGAGCCCAATAGAAACAATCAAACCTACCTTTTTTTCATAGTGCTGTTTCATACTTCTAAATTGTTGATCCCATTGCTTGTTCACCTCCAGCAGCTGCAATTATCAAGCAGTAATTCTCAGTGAGCATCACTTGCCTGAAGTGCATTATTACATAGTTTAAACTGAAGCTAATAAAGGTGTTCAGCATCTCCTCATCATCTATGGCCAATTTACATTCAAGAAGAGAAAGACCAAAGGCTGCCAACCTTTGTGGCATGTCTTTCCTTTCTTTGATATTTGCATTCCAGAATACAGTCAAGGTGGAGATTTAGGCCTGGTCTACACTGGAGGGTGTGTGGGGGGGTCGATCTAATACGTGAATAACGTAGCTGAAGTCAATGTACTTAGATCTACTTACCGTGGTGTCTTCACTGCAGTAAGTCGACGGCTGATGCTCTCCCGTCGACTCCGCCTGCACCTCTCGCCCTGGTGGATTACCGGAGTCGACGGGAGAGCGCTCGGCGGTCTATTTATCACGTCTAGACACGATAAATCAACCGCCCACTAGATTGATCTCTGCCCGTCGATCCAGTGGGTAATGTAGACAAGCCCGTAAACTGAGGCTTTCCTCATCCGTGACATTTACATCACTCTGATATGCAGTAAATTGCAGGTGACTCATGTTTAACACAGTAGTAATGCAAATAAACTACCACTCCCAATTTCTTTTTGAAGTTACATACACTTTTTTCCTTGTTTAAAGTTCATTATATCTTGCCAGGTATATGTGATAGGTATAGTTTTAGATGTTGCAAACCCCACTTGCCTTACTCATATGAAAGTGCCATTGAGTTCAGCAAGACTACTTCCATATATAAAGTGAACAGGGATTGGCGTTTATCATAATAGAGTCCTACCAAATTCATGGTCCATTTTGGTCAATTTTACGGTCCTAGGATTTAAAAAATTGTAACTTTCATGATTTCAGATATTAAATCTGAAATTTCACAATGTTGTAATTGTAGGGGTCCTGACCCAAAAGGATCTTAGGAGGGTGTTGCAAGATTATTGTAGGGAGGTTGCAGTATTGCCACCCTTATTTCTGCGCTGCTGGTGGTGGCAGCGCTGCCTTCAGAGCTGGGCAGCCGGAGAGCGCTAGTGCCAATAGCAAGGCAGAAGTAAGGATGGCATGGTATGGGCTTGCCACCCTTACTTCTGCACTGCTACCTTCAGAGCTGGGCCCTCAGCAGCAGCTGCCACCCTCCAACTGCCCAGCTCTGAAGGCAGCAGTGCAGAAGTAAGGGTGGCAATACTGCAACCACCCCTAAAATAACCTTGCAACCCTCTTTTGGATTGGGACCCCCAGTTTGAGAAACACTGGTCTCCCCTGAGAAGTCTGAATAGTATAGGGTAAAAGTACACAAAAGACCATATTTCAAGGGGGAAACCAGATTTCACGGTCCGTGATGTTTTTTTTCCACAGCCGTGAATTTGGTAGAGCCCTAATCATACACGTAACTGGCACATAAAAAGTTAGCAGTGAACCAATACAAATGGTTTACACTCCTCAAATTTGCCCCCTGGAAGCATCCTGAGATCCAGCACATGGATCACTGTTTAGGATGGTCACAAAAAGAAACATTCCCAGTTTGCTAGGAGTCAGACACCCAATAAGCAATTTGTTGCTGCTCAACATTATCCCTTGGCATTACTATGAGCGTTAATAAAGTTTGCACTAATGTCTTATAAATCCCTACTCGGGGTTCAAGAAATCATTAACCTTCAGCTTGGCTACGCCACCTTATATCAGCACATTATTAGTGTGTTTTCAGCCCCAATTCTGCAAACATGTATGTTCTTGCTTAACTTTATGTATGTAAAACATGCCAATGGCTTTAGTCACATGCATAAAGTTAAGTATATGCATAAGTGTTTGAAGGATTGGGACCTTATTTCATGACAAACTGTGAGGCAAGAATATTTTGGTTCCAGAATGTAGGACTAGCATTCCACAAGAAAATCATGGCCCTGATTCTGCCACTGACTGAAGAGGAACTGCTAGAGAAGTAAATATTAATCAGTGTGAGCAACAGTAACAATTTGAGCCCTATGATTTCCTGCTCTGGAAAACCAAAAATTATAATTTCACAATAGTATAATCAGTTACCTCTTCTCTCTGTCTTTCCAGTATTCTGATCTGTTGCTCAAGGGTATCTGTTGGTATCTTCTTCTTTTTTGTCAGTAACGTACACTTTCAAAGGAGAGAAAAAAACAATATTTAAAATAAATCCTTCTAAATAATACCCCCAAATTCAGTATTATCCTATAGAGCACTTATCTACCTTACATGTCAATTATATTAATGTTTATAAAGCAATTTGAAGAGGGAAATTTCTATTTAAGTGCTAGATTTACACTACTGTCCTTTAAATCTCCCTGGCAAGGCAAAAAGGCCTTAAATTGAACAAAAATGTAATTTACACTCACTTGCTTACTCTGTGGTGGAAATGAGAATTGTGGCCAACTGAAGTCAATGGAGCTATGCCAATATAAACCAACTGAGATTTTAGCCCATTGTGTATCATATTGTGTTACGGGGCAATTCTTTAAAAAAGCAGTTTGCAAAAGCCAGCAAAGGTCTAATGATTTTCTTCAGCTTTCTACATTCATATTTTGCTTTTTATTTTAAAGATACTGTGTATTAAAGTATTGTTTGCCTGCCTCACAACTAATAAAGGTGCTGTGCTTCATACACTTACCACTAGGCATGCTAGCAGGCATGAATAGTCCCATTCATTCATGGGCATTAGTACAGTAAGCATTATTCCCAGCAGTAAGTGTTTGCAGGAGTGGGCCCATAATTAGATCCATAATGGGTTCAAAATATACTTCAGAGGTCATTTGTAGCACCTATGGTTTCAGGCAAATCCTCATTTTTATATTATTAGCCCAATAGATCATAATTTCCAAGAAGCTATCACAGGTTCTCATAACAAACCATGATGCACACTAGCTGCATGTAGAAACAGAATTGTAATTGGAATAAATATACATAACACAGAAAAGCACATTGGCCATGTCAAATGCTTGGTCATTGAAAGTGTTGTTTTTAATTCCTCCCCCACCAAATATCCATTCAGTAGTCTGGTTTTCAGACCAAAACTGCACTGTCAATTAGAGGTCTGCTAGGACCGAATTTTAAAGCCTGATCTGTATCCGACTAGACCACAGCCAACCTGAACTCAAGTCCAAGCATGTCAAGTTGTTTTCATTCCTTACCCAATCCCGACACTTGTAGTCAGACCCTATCAGGTTCCAGTCGGATTGCAAGGGTCTAGCTGCTGGCCCAGATTCCATTTTCTTTACCTTGTTTCCTCTGCGGAGCTGCCAGGACTAATTACCCCCCAATCCTGCTCACCCTTCTGTGACCCAATCCCTTGCTGCTCCTCCTCAACCTGTGTCAGTGCCACTGCCTCATCCTTGGAGCGTGGCCTAGGGGGAGCTTCCCACTCCCCATGCCCGTGATCTATCTCTGGCTGCCTCCTGCCCATGGAGTCGACCGACTGATGGTGGAGTTTCCCACTCCAGCCAGCTGCTGTGAGCCTACTGCATGCGCTGCTGAGCTGGCACAGCTTGTCAGCCCAGGCAAGTTAAGCACAGCCTAATACAGAATTCTCAACATCTACCAAATACATTTTGCATATTCTTTTTATTCAATTGATAAATATATACAGCTTTAAGGACAAATTGTGATTAGTTTTAAATGTCACAGCTCACACTTTCCAGTAGAGAAATACAATGCTAGTAAATTCAAAGAATGCTTCGGTGCCTGTGGCTCAAATCTTGGTATAGCTAACAGTGCCTCAAGAAGCTGCCTTGTTACCATGGCAATTGGCCATGCCACGGATCAGCTTCTTAAAGAAAAAAATTAAAGATTAAAAAGTTTCTAAAAGATCTATAGCATTCCAGTATCACCTTCGTACATTAAAACAGAATACATTCATTCTGACAAGACTATTTTACCACACAAGCCTATAATGATCCATCCACAAAGTGATAGCTCTAAATGTCTAATTAGTTTGCACATTTCCATTAATTAAACAACATGCCACTGATACTGCTCCCCATCAGAAATGCTCACTTACCTGTAACTGGTCTGCTGAAGTTTCCGAGCCATTCATGCCTGTCTGTGGCAGTTGAAAGAGGCTTTGGATGTCTGTTTTACTGCAGGTCTTTAAAAGAAGGCAAGCAAATAAAATATGTACTTTAACCAGGTGGGGTTGTCCAAAGGGGGGGAAGAAAAAAGTTCTATTAAAACACGTGTCTCAAAAACTTCACAGATAATGTTCCCAACTAGTTGTGCGCGTGTGGAAGCAACACGGAGTAAGATATAGGTGATGGAACTCTGATTTAAACCTTTTTTGCCTTCTATACAGGGGCTTCCCAGAATGTCTCAAGCATGCTGTCTGTGACTAATGTATGAGACAGGATAGGGCTTTGTTTAGTGTGGTATGTAAATTGCAATCCCTTCCTTTACTGGTTGATTCTCCCCTGGGTGAGGAACTGACAAAGATAAGGGAAGGAAAAATAAACTTTCAATAAATAGCTCTAGGGACATGGCTTTCTTTTCCCCAGTACCAGAGATGTCTGTTTACAATTGGAATCAAGCCCTTTGGCTTGCCTGAATATAAACATTTTCTGACGTGACATTAAGACACCCTGTATTTCCTTATAAGAGAGAAATTGGTGAGTCACTTAATGGAGAATACCAATAATGCCTGTAAAAACTATGGGGAAGAAAACAGCCAGCAAAAAGAACAATAAGTACAGTGAAATATACATGCAGCATTTCATGCTTTTACAGCCTGAGGGTGAATTTTTCCCCCTTGAAATAGTTCTATAATTGTGCAAAGACACAGAGCTACAACACGCTGTTTTTCTTATTGTCTTTAAGGACCTAATCCTTCCAGTTCTTGTCATTTATCAGATTGTCTCAATATGGATTTAGATGCCCAATTTAAGGTACACAAGTTTAATCATTTTAGTCTTAACTTCTATGTCTTAGTTTCCCATCCACAAATGGGGATAACTATACATAACTAACCTCACAAACGAGACACATAATTAAATGTTTCTATGGCATTTTGATTTTTTTAGATGGAAAGCACTAGACAAATACAAAGTACTATTTTTTTTTCTTCTAAAAATTCTGAATAATGATGGTGTTGGAGGTAAAATTTAAAAGAAAAAAACCCTTTTTCCTTTTTGTGGGAAGATGATAGGTTTTTCTCAGGGAAAGGAACAAACGTAATCATATGAAAATTGATTTAAGATAACATGGTTCCTTGTAAAAACCTTCAACTAAAGAAAGAATTACTCTAACTATAGACATTTGGTGAAACACTGGACTTTTTACAGCCAAGCGCCAGACATCTGCTTGGTAATTTATGATGAAACAATTTCTGTATTGTAGAATGTCAAGCTCCATTTGAGTGAAATGGAACTTCCCACAAAAAATAACTGCACTTCAGTTACAATCCAGTCATCAGGATTAAACTTTATATTGCCTGGAATATGTCTCAAGGGCTTTTTTTTCCCCCTCTAATTTTTCTTGGCACATGTTGAACCATGTACAAGATTCTGCATGCTAACCAAAGTTTCTTGACTAAAATCTTCACTAATAAAATGACTTTCTGAGAAACAGCAAAACAATTTTTCCTGAAATCTTGGTTTGTTTCCTTGTCTTGTCCAGTTGAGGGTCAGTTTTCCAACTTTGTTAAAGTGGTCAGGGATCCAATAGGGTACAACCAAGGCATTAGGAAAAAGGTTTTATTTTGATAAGGACATTTTGGATTGTATACAAAATTTATTCTGACCACCAAATAAAATAAATAAATATTTAAAGGTTTATAGAAATGACAAGAATGACAAAAAGGACTTTGTAAAGGGAGGAGAAGTGAAAGTATAGTTTTTTGCCTAAAATTCAAGTCAGTGAGTAATTCTCTTAAAGCTACAGAGCATACACTATACTGATCACAATTTTGGAATAATTTTGTCTCAGGATTATGTTGTTGTTTATATCATGGAGCTTTAGACATCTGGTTATGACCAATGAGCAGAATATTTCAAGGGGCCTGAGAGCACTTTGAAGCAGAAGGTACTTGAAATATTGACTCGATCAAAGGCTAACATTAGGATGACCTCCTTCATTCTGAGCCATTTTTACTTAATCTTTTGGGCAAATATCAGTTTTTAGGATTACAATTACAACTTTTTGGTGATGCTGTAAGTGAAGAACTAATTTAGCCTCCTGACTCTGTGTTGTACCTTGAGACCTCACCTATGTTCAAGTGTGAAAATCAGATTGTTCCTAAACTAGCATCCCAAGATATTAGTACATTATTTGTTCCACCAGCCACAGCACTGCGCCCCCTTTAGGTCAATTTCTAATTTTAACTACAACAGAACCTTAGTAGAGATTACAGTAGTTAAGGCAGAAAATTACTAGGTTATGGATTTGGCCCTCAGGCTACAAAGGAAGGGGTGGATTTTTGAGATGTTGTGGAGGAAGAAGAAATAGGATTCAGCCACAGACTAAATGAGGAGAAGAGAGAGGAGGCAAAGATGATTCCCAGCTTGCTCAAATCCTGATCAGTTTACTCACATAAGTAGTCCCATTGAAATCAACAGTATTACTTCTGTGAATAAAGCTAGCAGGATTTGGCCTTGTATTGTCAGTAATACCAGGGAAATTGGAAAACCACACAAAATTGGCAATATGTGCCACTGTTTTTGACATTTCTGCAGATATATCACTGGAAGTTACAGGATTGCAGTATGCATAAATGCAGTTGGTTTTCCACGAAAATATTTCACACCAGTTTGAAGTTGGACAGAAGACAGCAATGATTTAACTGTGAGATTCCTGTGGTGGTGAAAAGGAAACAGGTCTCAAAATGAAGAGGACATGTATCAGATGATCAGGTAAATCACAGACTTTGTACCTCTGTGGCTTCTTTTAGCTGAGGGTCTCAAAGCTCTTTACAAAAGTGGGTAATATCCCCTCTTTATACATAGAGCAACAGAGTGATTGAATGTCTAAGGTCACACAATATATTAGTGAATAAATCACATGTCCATAGACCTGCCTGTTTATCATTCATAAATAGTTAGAAGGCATCAGAATGGCATTGATGCATTAATTATGATGGCTTCCTGTAGAAAGGAAGTAATAGTTTTCCTGATGGAAAAGTTTTTTTAAAAAGAGTCAAGAAACAGATCTCTTGATGAAAGAGGGGGACAAGGAGTACGGAGAGGGGAGAGTGTCCCACCAGAGCTAGGTGGGAAACTGTTTTCCTGCCTCATGAATGTTGTTACAATCCCAAATCAAGACAAAAGGTCAAAATCTCAAATTTTCGCAAACCAAAAAAGGGAATAAAATATTTATTTTGAACTAATCAAACATTTTGGCTTTTTTTTTCATCATTTTGTGAGTCTTTCAGTCTAGTTAGCTTAAGTTTCAAAACAAGTAGTCATTTAACTGGAATTTTTCTTCCACCTAGCTCTAGTCTCCCTACACACAAATAACTGGGAAAGTCCCTTAATAAAATCATCTTATCGTCTCTCAATGTGCCTTCTCCTGTTATAGACTATAAGCTCATGGAAATAAGGGCTGTCTTTCTTTGTTATATAATGCTAAGCACACTGGTAGTGCATGTTAATAGTGAGAATGCAATTGGAAAATCCCCAACTCCAGTTCCATGCTTGTGTTTTAGCTCACTGTGTTAATGCTATTAGCACTGAAATGAACTCAGCTAGGAAATGAAATTAACATGCTGGAATTCATACAATTGTTACCATAATTTCGCTCAAACCAGTTTCCAAGAAAGTTGGGTTAACTTTAGGATGCTGACTAAGCCCCTAGTGTTTAATATATTTGTGTCAATCTCATTTTGGAGGATTTTAATTAGGGCTTTGGGGAGACTTCTAGGGTACACTGTACTGTAGGTGTGTTATCTCATAGCTGGAAGAAGCTGCTGCAGTGAGTTTCAACTGACCCTACCTCTTCTCCCCATGCTCAGAACAGCACTCTGCAGATATGCCCCACCCCCTCTTCTGCTAAAACTGGTCAAAATCTTTCAGATTTCAACTTTTAATGAAATATTTTTGTGCAATATTAAGTATTTCAAATTTGTGAAAAATGCTTGTGAAGTTCTTTTCTTTAAAAAAAAAACAAAAAAAATTATTTTAATTTAAACCAGTTTTATATTCTGTCAGTTCTTCAGGCTGGGAACCAGCAGGGCAGGTGGCACACAGTGTGTCAAGCAGACAGGCCAGGGCAAGCAGGAACTGGCATAAAGTGCAGAGTGGCATCATGTAAAGTTAGCCACCAACTGTCTCAGTCAAAGGATAGAGATTTCCAAGGTGGCTCTGAGGTAAGTCTGCAGTGGGGGGAGGGAAGAGTTTTTGTGGGAGGAAGGAATAGATAAATAGATATGAGCTGCATGAAATTCCATCATCAGGTAATGACAAGCATGACAGTTCTTTGAGGTAATGTTAATCTCTGACCTAAAATAAAGCAGGCCTCATGGGGTAGGGATAGGAGGTCTAGCCACATTTGGCAGATCACAGAGGTAGGAAAGTGTGACCGAATGAATCTCTGCTTTCACACTCTACACACCATTGTAACAATCTTTGTACAAAATATGCCTTGTGAGGTATCATTTAAAAACTAATAACTCACTGGTGAGTCTGGAACTTCTTTCACCACCAGACTCCTTCACTCCAACCTCACAGCAGGAATTTACTTTAGGAGTAAACCGCAGGAAAATGAATTTCAAAGGGTGACTGAACTATAAAAGTGAAGAGCAAAAAGACCCCAAGTTATGTCTCCCTATCCATTTCTTGCTCTTTCACCTACGAAGACAAAAGAGACAAGCCCATTTGACTTTAGGAGAGATTCTGACCTGAAATTTGCTCAGACCTGTTGCTGGGAGCAACCAAGAATTTTATCTTGAACCAAGTCTAGCTTGTTAAGTTTTAGTCCTAGGAAGCATTTTATCTTTATTTCTCTTGTAACCATTTCTGACTTTAATGCCCTATACTTGTACTCACTTAAAACCTCTTTGTAGTTAAACAAACTTGTTTTATTCTGTAATCAAAACTAATCCAGTGTTGTCAACTGTGTGGGTAACTCCATTTAGGGTGTCAAACTGTTGTATATTGGTCCCCTGAGAGGCACAATGTACCTAATATGTCTGAATTGTCCAGGAGAGGGCTGGACAGTGCAGAACACACATTTTGGGGAGAGAGGGGAAATTGAGACTGGGACCATATTTGGGTCACCTTGCAAGTGGTAACCAAAGCTTCTGGAAGTCAGTGTGTGGCTGGTGTTTGCTGACAGACTGCTGGGGTGAGAAATGCTGGCCCAGAGCTGTGGCTACACAGAGACACTAAGTACATGTGTGTGACCTGCCTGCTTGCAGGCTATTTATGAGCAATCCAGGTGGGAGCTACAGCAGCAAAGCATTGTGAGGCATCTGAGGTTACAGGGCAAGGGTGACACAGCCCCTCGCTGGTCTGGATTAAACCCCAGAATGTCACAGAAGGGTCTTATTAAAGAGAGAGGAAGAAGTCTGGAGGAAGGTGAGCCTCAGAGTGGAAGAGGAGAGAATGAGATAGGAGCAGTGTTTACTTAATTCAGAGCCCTCAGCATTAGTATTGTTATTCTGAGGGTTATTGCCATATACACATAAGGCTATTTTAGCAGCTGAAGGGCTAAAACTGCGATCTTGTTAAATATGGCAACTTAAATTCATAATTAAACAAAAACCTGAAGAAAGGCTCTAGAATAATGTTTCTGTGCATTGTTTCCCAATATCAGTTTTTGTAAATTTCATAGTAATAATCAGATAAAATATTTGACTAATATTGCCATTATTTATTAAATAATTATTCTTCTGTTTTGTTCTAGTATTCAGCCAGCTCGGCTATCAAAGAAGAACATTCAAAGAGGGATCTCTGTACCAAGACTCATAATGCAGTCAGTGTCATAACACACAGGACAGACCACACCAAGCATTTCCTTTCACTTTCTTGACTTTAAATTTCACTCTCCACTCCAGGGGTTTTACCAAGAGATGACAGCGTAGTAACCATTTTGGGCACTAGTCCCTCTCTAGCTCTCATAGCCCTGGACCTTTGGTGGATAATGCTAATGCATCCTCAGCACATGGGGACACAATGAGCAACCCTGAGTCCATTCTTCAAGGAATTCTCCATCATTACACTTGTATCTTGCCTCCTTTACCAAAACCCAGCACAAAAAACACACACAGACACCCCAACTCTTTCCTGCCTATCTGGATGCTGATAAATTTGTCTCTAAACATTTTTTTTGCTAAGGTAGCAAAAGTAATGCTGAGCACAGGTAAATTGCTGTCTAACTTGCATGGGATCTCACATCTTGATTTTATTTCTCTTTTTCTTTAAATGGACAAATATGTGCAATGGAAGGCTCTGCATTATTGGATGCACTTGTATAAATCACCAGAAAAATATACATCAGGGAACAATCTTGCACTGGGAGGATGCAGACTTGATGACCTTACTGGACTTCACCACTAACTTCTGTGATTCACACAAACACACACACCCATATCAAAGTCTACAGTGAATATATGTGTTTTATATTCTCTTGAAATATCTATTTAAATAAAGACATACTGTCTTCAAAATGGCTCCAGTGCTCCTATCAGTTTGTAGGACATGCCCCCCAAATATTCCTTTTCTTCATTCATCTCAGCCCTACTTTTCATTATTTCATTTTTAGTGCACCCCTTCCTTCTAGTTCCAGCATATTTTCAGACCTGCCCTTGCCATGCATGTGCCCTCTTTCATCCAATGAGAGCAGCAGAAGGACCCCTTTTTGCTATTTAGGCTGCAATTCCTAGTATTGGATTCTGACATGCAATTGTGGCACTAAACCAACATTGACTGTGATTAGGCTTGGAAGGATTTGATTTTATTGGTAAATGTAGGTAAGTGATTCCATTGTACACACAAACTGATGAAAAAAATATTTCCATTGATGATAATAAAAGTTTACAGGTAGGCTAAGAAAGAAAAATACTACTTGGGAACTTATTAGAGTTTGATTTGAGGATATGTATTGGTATATTTTGGCACAAGAAGTTGGCAAGTTATATTTTAATGATTATAAAGCTTTAACTTTTTGAATCTCAACATCTACTGTCAAATTGTCGTCTGATCCCCCAACCCATTGTGTGCTGCCCCATAATTTTCCTTAACTGCCAACATTTTAAATTGATAACTATTTTTAAAAATTGTTTACAACCTATAATTTCACATGTGAAAATGTAAAATCAATATCTTCAAAATTCTTAAAATAAACATTGATATCTGTCAATGATATTTCTGCCAGACCTAAATATAATTTAATTTCTCTGTTCATTTTAACACAATTGTGGCAGCAATGGGAAACTGACCAGAAAAAACTCCATGTGGAATCAGTCCTGACTTAAGTAGAGCTTTCTAATTTAAGTGAAGACTTCCTTCTCAGGTTGAGTCACAACATAAGCACCAAGAGCATTTACTGTCTTTTTGGAGCACTGGCAGACTTTGGATATTTCTTTTCAGGAAATTTGCTAAAGGAGTTCCCCGCTGGGTCATTATTGTTTTACATACACACACACACATATATATATATATATATATATATATATATATATTACACACACACACACACAAAGTATACTGTCTTTGTTTGACACAAACCATTTTGTCGCTTCTCTCCCGCGAGAACATTTTTAATATTCAGCTGCAGTGCTACCTTTTAAAAGACTGCCCCAAAGTATGAAAAGGTGTATTAAAAGATAGTATAGTGAATAATCCTGCACTAGGAGGGAGATAGCTTAGTTTACTTAATATTGTAGGTCTTTTTCATTTCTAATTTCTAAGATTCGCAGTTACCATTTATGATATCTCATTCCTAAAGTTAAGATTTTGTTATGGTTATTTTTAGTAAATGTCCCTGACAGGTCACGGGCAATAAACAAAAATTCACAGAAGCCTGTAACCTGTCTGGGACGTTTACTAAAAAAAAAAAAAAAAAAAAAAAAGACAAAATGAGGTTGATGGGGGGGGGGGGCGATGAGAGCCTGAGCTCTGCCGCAGGAAAGGGGGAGCAGGGAGGTCCAGCACCTGCTGCCCACGGTAGCTGAGAGCTGCAGGGCTCCCCGTGCCACGGCTCAGAGCTCCAGGGTCCCTGGGCCCCCACCAACTGACAGCTCCAGCCCTGCTGCCCCAGGGGCTGAAGCAGAAAATGTCACAAAGGTCTCTGGAAGTCACAAACTCTGTAATGAAATCTTAGACTTACTCATTACCAAGATCTACTCTAGTATGCCTTATTCCTTTCCTTCCCCACTTTTCATCTTCTTTGTTCCCTATATACCCTCATGTGTGTCTAGATGGTATAAAATCATTCTTTTCTTTCATGAGTTTCCATATTAAAATTATAAAAGTTACAGTAACTTCAGACATTTATAGTGTTTTTGGATGTCTTGTTTTTTTGGTGCCCAACTCAAGACATCTTAAATGGTTTGATTTTTAGAAAATGCTAAGCATCCTTCCTTTGAAAGACAGGCCCCTTTATGTATAGTAAATTGGGTACTCAGAAATTAAGGTACTCAGTCACTAGCGACTTTTGGAAATCTTGGCCATTATATCTTCCTTAATTCTAATGAAACTAAAGACTTTTTAAATGCTCAGCTGGATAACAATCTTTTTGATGATGCAGATAACAGGTAAAATATAGAATCACTTCATTCTATGACTCTTAACTTCGCTGGTGTTTGCAATTAGATTGCCTTTATAGACTTATACTATTCAGTGGCAGGACTGTATAAGCCATATTTGCTATAAGATTATTTAGGCTAAGAATTTGCTGATTTGTGTGTAGCATGTGTGTATGTATGTGCGCACACGCATCTCTCTGTCTCTCTCGGACCATCCCTAAGACTCTCCGAAGACTTTCCCCACCCAAACACTTTGAATAGGATTTTATAATATGAATGTTTTTCTCCAACTGTTATTGTACTGGTAGGGCTTGTTATAACCTTCATTTAAAAGATCATTTAAAAATAATGAAAAGGTGATGATAGCAAGAGACATTTGGGGTACAGAGTGGCAGCTATTCCCAGTTCCCAGGCTGGTGCAGTGAAATACTGAACAGCAAGATAATTACAGCTGGGAAATACAGCCAGTCTTTAAACAGGAAAGAGAGTGTGTTATTTCCTGTCTACATTTGATCTTTGTGCATACAAGCTTCACCCAGACAGAAAAATGTGTCAGAAGGGGATTTTCCTGAAAAAAATGAGTATGTCAAACACACCTTTTTGACATATGTATTAATGTTCTAGAAACTCGCAATATGCTTGTATGTACATGTGTTCAGATGAAAGTATGTTCCTCAGTACTTGGACCATAGCAGCTTAGGCAATGAATAAAATGATTCTGCTTCGAGATTTCCTTCTATTGTTCTTTGTTGACTTCAGCAGGACTAATCGTGAGCAAAGTTGCTCACGTGCCTAAGTGTTTACAAACTGTGGCCCTCAGGACCTAAATACCTACTTCATGAATCTACAGTTAAACTGGAATAAAAGAGAGCAAGGATGCACTAGAAAGAAACACTAAGAAGAAAAATGTAGGAATGAGGAAAATCAAGGATACCGTGAAACTTAGTGTGTCTATATCACACTGTACCCACTGATGAATCATAATCTTCTTGTAATTATATCCAGTGTCAGAACTGCTATGATCCACTTGCTCAGGAATATATTTTCATGTACAGAACAGTTATTGTAACTTTTGATCTATATGTCTAACTATTGATAGTCCATGAACCAAGTGTTTTCCTTTCTTTTTGCTGGCATGTTAATAATATTTTCAAGTTGTTATTTGTCCCTTCCTATTTGGTCCTATTCTTCCCTATATGGAAAAGTTGCCCTCTACTTGTATGTAAAATATAAATGAATCAGATTTCATATGAATGCCATGGATATGAAAAATTTAAAATACCCTGTATATAAAAAATTATTTAATGTGGAAAATATATCATTTTGACAAATATTTGGCCTAGTTTGTTATAATAGGAATATTTAATAATTTTTTATGTAATTTTGGGGAACAGAGGCTGTACTAGCGGTTCTAGCAGGGGACTGGGATTTAGGAGATCTGGGTTCTATTTACTGTTTTGACTTCCTGCATCACTTCAGACAAGTGATTTGTGCCTCAGTTTCCTCCTCTATAAAATAGGGGATACCTCTCCAGGGACATATTGAGGATTATGATAATTTTCTGAGATTGTGTCAGACTCAAAGGTGGTATGTAGGGGAGAGCATGTTAGATTCATTTAGACTTTTTATACACACTGAAACAATGGGGAAGGAAGTCTTAACTAGAGTACTTCAGTATATGAAACTTACACTAATTAGGCTTCTGACACTTTTGAAGAATAAAGTGAGTCTGAGTTGAGACGGTTGAAAAGCTTGATTAAATTTGAAACCACTTTTATAATATGTTTCCCATTTTTTGTCAGTGAAAATTATTTGGCCAGCTCTAGTCAAAGGGAAAAGTTTCCATTTCAGTAAATGGAAAGGAGTCTGAGCTAGGGCAAGAGGTCTAATTCACACCACCTGACACTTCTGAGTTTGGCCCTTTGTATGTATAGATGAAATGTGTATATAGTTCACTTGTGCAATTCAAATACAAGGACTCAACCCTTTCCATTTGCCCATATATGGGCTGATCACATGGTCAGATCGAAATAAATTCTTACCAAATTGGGTAAGTCCCTTGCATCCATTTCATGCATTTCTTGTGCCTTCAAACTCTCTGTGAAGCCAGTTAGGCACTATGTTCTTCTCACACAACATGGTGAAGATTAAAAATGAGACTTTCCATGAAGGGCCACTATGGTTTAATACCAAGATGGCCCAGGACTGTGGGTAACAGAGCATGATGACATTCCATAATTTAAAACTATAATACATGCAGTGATCAGGGCATGAAGTTGATGCTTGGAGTCCAGTCTGTTCACTCTGCATATCCAGGTTCCCTCTCTCGAATGGCCTCTTTTAGCCCTTACATGTTCTTTAATTTATGAAGAACTTAGCTTACATAAAGAAAAAAAGGGAAGGAAGCAAAGGGAATTTGTTTACATACAATTTCAGAAACACAGTCTTACTAGAGCCTTGGGGTTAGAATAGGTCAGTTTGCTGTTGGTGAGTGTGAGTGGCCAACTCTCATGATTTTGTCATTGGTCTCATGATTATGACTGTTTTTCTTAAAGCCCCTGGAGTCAAATGGATATGTGATGATTTCAGCCTTCATTCTTACCTTTTCTTTAAGTTTCTAGCCCTTGTGGCTGTGGAGAAAGCTTCAAAATGTAACCCCAGTGCACTCTAAAAGCTCAAAAAGCAGAAGGCAAATAAAAAGAATAGCAAATCTATTACAGGCGAGTCTCATCTTACGCTGGGGTTCCATTCCGCGGTTATCGTGTAAAGCGAAAACCGCGTATAGTCAAAATTACATTGAGTTGAATGGCGGGCGGAATCGCCCGCACTACAAGTACAGTATTAAAATTGTTGGTTTTCCTCTTTTTTTTGTTTTTGCCGACCACATAAAGCTGAAATTGCGCCTGTTAAATGTGCGTAAGAGGCGAAAGACCTGTATTTTTACATAACCTCATGATTTTTGGTGTCTAACAGGATTTTTGAACCTTTTGGGTTGGCAATACTGCTACCTCAAACATCGTAAAAATCTGACAAACATTCACGTGATTTACTATCTGTGCCTGACTTTTCTGAAAGGATGTACAAAGCCACAAAGGAAGCGTAAGATAGTTTATACCTCTTCCTCTATCCCCAAGTAAAAGATTTCCCCTCAATCCAGCTTCTGAGTCTACACAAACTGACATTCATGACTGTTTTCTTTACTATTGTAAATCATTTACATCTGAAGAGTATTCTTTAGCATAGCAAGAAATCATATCCTGCATATTCAACTTATACAACCCAACACACTCATTTTAAGCCACCTACACTGAAAATTGTTGGACTTTATCACAGCTGGCACTAACTGTAAATCCAAGTAAATAGTTGGCCAAATAAAAGAACCACTCTTTTTAAAAACAATCTTAAAACCACACACTTTTTTACACTTGAAACACTGTACCGCCCTCTCAACTGTATGAAAAACCCTCACATACATCCAAAGGGCAAGTAACTAGAATATGTGCAAGTGCATACAAAGAGAGGTAAAATACTACAGATCTGCATAGTTCAAGTGAAACACTGAACTATATAACAAAGGAGGGGGAGCAAACCCTCTCTCTGTTCTCTTCCCTAGGAATTTTTGTCTACACTCCCAACTTCCTGCTGAAAAAAAGATCACATCTAGTGGCTGACTGAAACAATCATCAACTTTTGTTTTGCTGATGTGTATTAAGTGAGAAGTTTAATGCTTCTTGCTTTTGTGGTCCTGGTGCTGCTTTTGTTTCACCACTTTTGGGAGGGTAGAGGAGGGAGAGATTTTTGTGGATTTCAATGGTAATGTGAAATCCATCTAGGTTTTTTCCCTTTTGTGATGATTCTGATCCCATTGTTCTAATTGTGACATTTTCCCTTAATCTTATTGTAGGCAGCAAGTAGGGCTGGGTAGAAAACAAGAATTCCTTGAAAAATATCCAAGGTTTTGACATGTGTGTTCAGTCTGCATCAGAATGAAAACGAGACTATTTGAATATTTTTACAAAGAGAGCGAGAGATCCACCTTAAAATAGTCAATACCCCCTGTGATTAGGGCACTCACCTGAGATATGGGAGACCCAGGTTCAAGTTCTTGCTCTGCCTGAGTCAGAGAAGAGCTTTAATCCTGGCTCTCCCACATTCCCCAGTGTCATAATCACTGGGATACTGATGGTCTATTCTGGGGCCTCTTCCTCTCCCACCTGGAAATTCCATCCTGGATCTGAAATTTTTTCCCAGCGAAGCTTTCGTCAAAACAGATGCATTTCCATACACGCACACAAAAAAAGCTTACTTTGAGATGTGTGGTCCTTATGTGCACTCCATGCATGGGTACACGGGCACATCATGTGTAGGAGAATGGAAAAATCTTTCAAGTAGTGTCCACTGGTCCATGCCTGTGCCATGAAGCCTGTCGTGCTCAGCACCAGGGTATATGGAGAGGTGCAGACTGTTTTCTACCACAAATAGTGTCATGATCCATGGCAGAGGGGAAGGAGGGCAGGGAGAGGAATGCAGATAGGGATCACACATCTCAGGACCTG
The DNA here is from genome assembly GCF_011386835.1 of Chrysemys picta bellii. NCBI lineage: Eukaryota > Metazoa > Chordata > Testudines > Emydidae > Chrysemys > Chrysemys picta. Next base: position 41,595,194 of record NC_088795.1, read on the forward strand.
GTAAGGAGGTAAGTAAACTCCATTTCCTCTTCAAGTGCTGGTCCCCATGTGTATTCCACATGGGGATGACTGGTAAACAGTAGTCAAAGAAGAGAGTGGTATGAGGAAGCAGGAAGTATTAATGTTGTTCAAAGGCTGTGTCTGCAGAAGAGGCTTAGATTAAAGCATAATGCTTCATGAAGGTGTGGATGGAACTCTAGGTTGACGCCTTACAAATATCCCGCACAGGTACTTCTTGGAGAGATGCTTACTGAGGTTGCCTGTGTTCCAGTGGATGGGCCCTCATCCTATCCAGGGAGGGTTATGTGGTAACTGACAGCAGCCAGGAATCCTCTTGGAGAGGATCTGTGTAGATATTGCTTAACCCAAGGTTCATTCTGCTATAGCAACAGATAGTGTAGACATTTTTCTAATTGGTTTCATTCTTTGAGGGGAGAACACCAAAGCTCCTCTGATGTCAAGAGAGCAAAGCCTCTGCTTCTCACTAGAGGCATGATGTTTTGGAAAGAATACCAGTATGTGAATTGATTGATCTATGTGGAACTCAAAAATTACCTTGGGAATGAATTTTGGGTGGAAGCAAAGGGTTACCTTTTCTTTTTGAAAAGTAGCATATATGGCAGATTGGCCATAAGTGCCCTCAGCTTGCTCAACCTCCTGACCAATGTGATGGTGACCTTCATAGACAGGTGGGACATTGAGCACATGGTCAGATGTTCAAAGGGTGGCCTGATAAGTATTGACAGTGCAAGGTTGAGGTTCCATTGAGGTGTTGGTTTCACTACTGATGGGAAGGTACTAGTGAGACCCTTCAGGAATTTGGTTATTATTGGGTGTGTAAAAATAGAATAGCTCTCTACCCAAGGGTGGAAGACAGTGATTGCTACTAGGTGGATCTGCAGTGAGCTAATAGAGAAGCCCAACATGTTCTGGTATTCCTGTTTTTCTAAACTATCAGCTGTCTCTGGGGATAACTGGTTTTGTCTGCCCAGGTGTGGAACTTTCGAAGAAGTTTCAGTTTCAACAAATGGGAATTTTCTGACAAAAAAACATTTCACTGAAAAATTCCTGAGCAGCTGTAGCAGCAAGTCATTCTGGAGGTGATGGTTTACTTGTGAAATACCTATAAATTGATTCATCATAGTAACATCTTCTTTCATTTTCCTGGTAATTCCTTGTAACATATTTAGAGTTGTGCTTTTCAGCCACATCCTTTTGCTTGTGATGATGTCATAAAGGAAGGGAAGTGGGTCTCCACTTCGTTCCCTTCAGGAATGAATAGTTTAACTGTCTCTCTCCCCAGCCTGGGTGCACTATCTTGTTTCTCCTTCCTTTCCCCATTGCAGGAAATAAGAATTTCCTCTCCTTCTCTCACTACCAGGTGGAGAGTAGCTTGGCATTCAGGGGAAAGGGACGTCTAAACCACCACTTTTTCTTCTTCAGACCCTCATTCCCACTCCACCAACTTCCCCTCCCATTCATGCAAGGGGCCTTATTTTTGTTTCTCTTCTTCCCCTTTAACCGTTGAACCGTTGAACACAATGGGTCTAGAGATGTTCGTATGTGTTCATAAGGTCACAGCCGTGCATCTTTAGATATCATTATCCAAAAGGTCCAACTGGCCAATCAGAATGCTGCTTTGGACAATAAGACTATGTCTACGCAGAGATAAAGGGGAGCTGCTGCAGCTGGCCTGGGTCAAATGGCATAAGCTGCAGGGCTAAAAATTGTGTAGACATTCTGGCTTGGGCTGGAGCCCGAGTTCTGTGACCTTCCACTCTCACAGAGGCCCAGAGCTCGGGCTCCAGTCCAAGACCAGACATCTACACAGCAATTTTTCAGATCTGGAGATTGAGCCCCATGAGCCTGAATCAGCTGACCCAGGCCAGCTGACCGTTTTTTATCCCTGTGTAGATGTACTCTCAGTGTCTCTAGCTGGGCTTTGGAAAATGCTGAAGAGAAGTGTCTTCTCACTTAAACAGTTTCCCTAAGTCACAGGAAGTGGGTTTGTGAGAGAATTTACAGTATGTTCAACATAGGATGTGTTCAGCAATCAAGGAAGTTTGTGTATAGTTGTTAATACAACAGGAGATACCCCCTCAATTTTTCTTCCCTTGCAGACAAACTGTTGCAAAAGAAACATTTGCTTACCTTCAGGGAACACGAAGTCATCTGTTTGAGCACACGTTCTTGGGCAATGAACTCCGAGTTCTCATGGTACTGTGCAATACTGTTCTTCTCTATCAGATTTCTTATTTCATCATCAAGCTCTATGCTTTCACACCTGCTTAGAAGGAAATGGTAAGGTTATATTGCTAAAGCATACAGGAAAGAATTTAGGGAGTCCATTTTCTGGTCAACCATTTCCTTATGTGGCACAATATATGGAAGAGCTAGTTCTGTACCTATCGCAGGCTTCACCCTTGCATACAGGCACAGAAGAGTAAAGCAGAATCACAGAATTTCAGAATCACCAAAATGGAACAATAATGGGTTTGTGTTAGAGTTGGTATAAGATTTTTCTAACAAGAAGTTTTTTTGTAAAATGGCTTTCCCCCGCTCCCTTAAAATGAAAGTTTTTTGCATCAAAATTATCAGTCATTTCTGGGGTTTTGTGAAAAATGTTGTGCCTTTTCTCATTTTTTCCAGAAATTTTAAATCAAACATGAACAAAAATGTTATCAAAATTGTTTGCCGCAGCCAGGTTTTTAGTAAACAGTTTGATAATGTTTACAATAACATTTCTGATTTTAAAAAAATTGGTTTTTAATTAACCATTTTTTAAAAAAAGGTCTGTTTGAATTTTTTTTATTTACACAATAGGTGTTCGTTTTTCCTCTAGATCTAGTTAATAACTTCTCCATTTGAAGTTATCAGAAAAATCATAGGCAATAAGAATATTTTATCTATGAGCTTTACTTATTTATTTCAGTTTATATAAACAATCCAGAAAGGGGCCTATTCCAGGCAATTTGAAAATGTATTTAAGAACATAGTTCATCCATATAGCAAACCCATCAATCTCCCCCATAAAAATAAAGGCTATAATTAGGCAAGCAGAAATTTGGATAGACAACGGAACAATTCATTCTATTCTGTGCTTTTACAGACAGGGACTGTGTATTTCTCTTTCCATCAGCATTAGTTCTTTCCCCTATGTACTAAATAAAAGAGAGCTGGCAACAAGGAAGGGTCAAGTTTTTGATTTGGTTTATTGTCCAGTAGTCAGATCCAGGGCCGGCTCCAGCAAGCTCGTGCTTGGGGCGGCAGATTCTATGGGGCAGCAATCTGCCCAATCCTAGGGCGGCACGGCCTTTTTTTTTTGGGGGGGGGGGGGGGGGGGTTCGCCGATCTGGCCGCCCTGTAGGGGGCAGCGGCGCGGAGGAGGGCAGCGCCCTGCTGGGAGCAGGCTGCACACTCCGTCTGCCCCAGCTGGTGCCAAGTCTGTAGCAAGCCAGACAGGGCAGCCCATGTCCTTCCCTCCCCGCCGACCGGAGCGGTGTGGAGCCCTCCTGGCAGGCAGCGTGGCAGTCGGGACCACGTGGCGAGCACCTCGCTGAAGCCCTGGCTGCCCCCTTCTTTCTCTCCCCCCGCTCCCTCCCCCCCCCTCGCTAGCCGGGGCACGTCTGCAGCACAGGGAGTCCCCCAGCACCTTGGCTCCAGCTGCCCTTCCGTTGTTTTTTTTTTTTCCTGCTTTGCCACTCCAGATGCGCTGCAGGGGTTTTTATTTTTGTTTTTTTTCTCCTGCTTTGCCTTTCTGGCCGCCCCGAATTTTTTTTTTTTTTTGCTTGGGGCGGCAAAAAAGCCAGAGCCGGCCTATGATTAGGAGTCAGACATTCTTGAGTTCTGATCCCAGAGCTACCACTAATTCTAGAGCTAACACTAACTGAATGTCATTCACAAAATGTATGAACTGGAAGAGGTTTTATATAAATTACTGTAACTTTCAACTAGAAATGTTCAGTCTCTTTGTTGCTTTGGACAGTGAAATGATGTTATAGACACATATAAATCCCTTGCCATTTTGGATAAAGCTCAAGTTATACAATGCTCCAGAATGAGAAACAGTACTGGGTTAGTTAGGCATCTAAGCCCAGAGCTATTACATGGCACTGCATAACAAAGATTGGAGTGAAGGTGGGTTGTTGAAAACTGAGTAGGGAATTGCTACTAACGTGGAATGGTAACTTATCACTCACCAATTAGGTTAAAAAGCTGACTATCAAAATTATACAACATGGCTTGTTGCACTATGGTGTTGCAACAAGATCTCATAGTGAAACAATCCAAATCACAATGCCTCCCGACAAAGACTCTGCTCTAAATTATTCCACCGAATGAAGATACCCTAACACCACCAAAGGTGCCACAAATAACTGCAGCAGGCATTCCAGTGGCAATTTACGACGTACATGAGTTGATGTGTGCTTGAGTTTAATCACAAAGGGCCCAGTTTGGGGAAGTTCTTGTCCCTTTGCTGGATTGGACTCAGAAAATGAAATTTAACCCCGTGCACAGCGCCAGCATAAAGACCCATGCTTCTTAACTTCCATTTAAGCCCTATTTTCAGACTATAAGTGATGCATGGGCTGGCCTTCTGTATAGGGTGAGTTTCACCTAAAATGAGCACCAGCAAGCCATTTCAACAAACATGAATGCAAAGGGTTATATGCTAACTAGACAAAATACAGTGCCTTCAGCTATGAAGGGCAAATGGAATAAGGGTAGTACACAATGTGGCTAGGCTACCCTGATCCCTTTAACATTCTTAAGTTATTCACAAAGAAAATTTTACACAAGAAAAAAAGAAATTCTACCTTTTCCTTAATTTTTCTTCTTCTAAAACTTCAAAAACACTGTAGACATTACAAGCTGCACGTTAGCAACATATGTTTGTATGATTCTTGAAATGTGTATTGGTGCACAGCATTATGCATGAGTGCATTAGTTTGTAAGCTCTGTTTTTAATTAAACACATAATTAGGACTTTTTAATGACTCTGTAACATGCATTATGACATACCCATGCTCTCTTATCCCTATCCCTCCAAAAAATATTTGTTTCAGCTCCTCCAGATTGCCTGCAAATATGCCTAGTGTATGAAATATGTTTGCATCGCATGACAAAATTTATTACACATTATACAGTAGAATTAAATGCATTTGATAACATCTGGAAATATTCAGAAATTACAACATCAAAGCAGTCATTTTGGCACAGTTAGGGAAAAGTAGACTGAATATTATTTTCATAATTAATGTAAGTGCCATGATTTACATAACTAATGTAAATACCAGAACCAGCCATAGAAAGGACTGCTGCACTGATGGACAGGGAGTAAAATTAGGCCCAGCCAGAGCCACTCCTACCCCAGCATCCTTTAGACCCAGAATTTAAGAGACTTGGCCATGCTATGGATGCACTAGGTTTCCCTCCTCCTGGATTAGTGTATTGTTAACTAGCAATTGTGCCTCTGTGGACTAGCTACCAACTTGGCCAATATCAGGGACTGAAATAGGGGCATCTCAAGCTGAAAGCCTAAGTCTCTACAGCCTGAGCTAAACATTCAGGCTCCACAGCTGGGGGACTGTAATTGATTCACCACCTCTGTGGATCAAGCACAATGTAGGCCACAACACTGGGTTATATTTGCACAATTTCAGGGTGCAATAGTAAATTTCATTTTTATGTTGTACTAACCTATTTTGTGCATGTGTAGGCGGGTGTCTACGTTCATCCATATGGCACTGGAAATTGTGAATTATCACATAGGCGGGGTGGTTGTTTATTCCAGGCACGTGAAGAGTATCTCTCAATTTGTCTGGGTGGGGTAGTTACATGAAGATTAAATTATTAAACTAATTTAATCTAGAAGTGGGAGGGGGGTTACTGTCCAGCTGGGAGAGTATTCTTTCAAGACACAGGAATTGAGAAACATATTAGTATCGACCACCATGGATTGCCCTGCGGCTGGTGTAACTTTCTCTTCATGGCTTTCCCCTGACTCATGGCCTGGGTCAGAAGGCCAGCCCTCAAAGATCAACAGTCAAAGTCATGAGACCTGTGATCATCTGTGTGATTAATGAAGGGGGTGGGAGGAAGGGTAGCTCCCTTTGATGGACACTCAGCCAGCCAGCAAGCTGTAAAATCCCTCTTGGTAGCTGTTCTCAGCTTGCTTTACCTGTAAAGGGTTAAAAGTCCCCCAGGTAAAGAAAAGGAAGTGGGCACCTGACCAAAAGAGCGAGTGGGAAGGTAGAACTTTTTAAAATTGGGAAAGAAACTTGCCCTTTGTCTGTTGTTCTCTGGAGAAGGAGACACAGAGCAGCAATGCTATAAGCAGGAATACTGTGTAAAGTTTGAACCGGATATGAAAACCATCAGATCATATCTAGAACTGCTTTTAACAACCCAAATATGCAAGTAAATTAGGAATGTTTAGGAAGACATGATAAGGTTTATTTCTGCTTATTTTTAAGGCTTGGGGACTCCTCTGTGCTAACCCCATATGCTTTTGTTTGCTTGTAACCTTTAAGCTAACCCACAAGAAAGCTATTTTGGGTGCTTAATTTTTGGAATTGTTCTTTTAAAATCTAACAAAAGCCTAAAGTTCCAGATGTATTTTCTTCCTTTTTGTTTTTAATAAAATTTACCTTTTTTAAGAACTGGATTGGATTTTTGGTGTCCTAAGAGGTTTGTGCATGTTGTTTGATAAGCTGGTAGCAACAGCTAAATTCCTTGGTTTTCTTTCTCAGCTCCTCCCCGGAGGGCGGGGAAGGGTGAAAGGGCTTGAGGGTACCCCACAGTGCTCCTTCCTGAGTCCAAAGTGGGTTTTTTTGCATTTGAATGGTGGCAGCATTTACCAAGCCAAGGTCAGAGAAAAGCTGTAACCTTGGGAGTTTAATACAAGCCTGGAGTGGCAAGTATTTTTTAAAATCCTTGCAGGTCCCCACCTTCTGTACTCAAAGTGACAGAGTGGGGATTCAGCCTTGACAATCTGATTTCAAGTTAATTAGGCTCAAAGGATTGCCTCAGTTCAATGGAGAACCAGCAACTCTCCCTTGCTGTAATGACTATTTGCACTCATCATTTTATCTAATCTTCTTATTGAAGTTGTAGATTAAACACCAAGTTTTCCCCCCTAAAATGGTGTCCAACCCTCCTTCAGGTTGCACTCCTAGGAATACCGTTTGTGAACTGATGATATATCAAGAGAACATATGGCCTTGTCCTGTAGTCCTTACTCAGGCATAACTTGGACTGAGCCCTAGGTGTCATTTAGATTGGAATAAAGGTTGAAGCAGCTGTTCCAGTACTTCTGAGCAAAGTAGGGGATAATATGGAAGCCCATTTGTAATAATTTTGTTCAAAATATTTAAATGTGAAGAATTGCCTTGTTTTGTCTAATGCTACTACATAGGGAAAAATCAATGTATTTGTCATTGTGGAGGGCAAGCTGAATGGTTGTTAAAAGTGAATAGATCTATTTAACCCTTCCACCCTGAATTCTTTGTTATCAGATGGATAAGGTATCACATATGTGGCTCTTACAGTTAAATAGCAGTTTTTGTCCAGTCTCATTTTAAATGTGCCAAACAACAAGGCTTCAACTTAAGAACATCCAGTATGGCCATACTGGGTCAGACCAAAAGTCCATCTAGCCCAGTATCCTGGCTTCCAACAGTAGCCAATGCCAGGTGCCCCAGAGGGAATGAACAGAACAGGTAACCACCAAGCGATTCATCCCCTGTCGTCCATTCCCAGCTTCTGGAAAACAATCCTTGTCCATCCTGGCTAACAGCAATTGATGGACCTATCCTCCATGAACTTATCTACTTCTTTTTTGAACTCTGTTATAGTCTTGGCCTTCACAACATCCTCTGACAAGGAGTTCCACAGGTTGACTGTGCATTGTGTGAAAAAATACTTCCTTGTTTGTATTAAACCTACTGCCTATTAATTGCATTTGGTGACCCCTAGTTCCTGTGTTATGAGAAGGACTAAATTACATTTCCTTATTTACTTTCTCCACATCAGTCATGATTTTATAGACCTCTATCATATCCCCCCTTAGCCGTCTCTTTTCCAAGCTGAAGAGTCCTAGTCTTATTAATCTCGCCTCATATGGCAGCCATTCCATACCCCTAATCATTTTTGTTGCCCTTTTCTCAACCTTTTCCAATTCCAATATATCTTTTTTGAGATGGTGCGACCACATCTGCACGCAGTATTCAAGATGTGGGCATACCATGGATTTATATAGAGGGAATATGATATTTTCTGTCTTATGATCTACCCCTTTCTTGATGAATCCCAACGTTCTGTTCGCTTTTTTGATTGACGCTGCACTTTGAGTGGATGTTTTCAGAGAACTGTCCACAATGACTCCCAAGATCTCTTTCTTGAGTTTTAACAGCCAATTTAGACCTCATCATTTTATATGTATAGTTGAGATTATGTTTTCCAATGTGCATTACTTTGAATTTATCAACATTGAAATTCATCTGCCATTTTGTTGCCCAGTCACCCAGTTTGGAGAGATCCTTTTGTAGCTCTTCACAGTCTGCCTGGGACTTCACTATCTTGAGCATAATGTACATAGCTAATTATTCCCTCTACTGGATTTCCCAGGGCATGCCATTTTCTCTGTATCTTTATTTTAAACCATGAGCTTTTCAGCAGGCACTGACTTTCTCTTTGTGTACCATACATTACATACACTAAATAAATTAATGCTCAATGATAAATTCAGGCCTATGAAAAAGTGAGGTAAAAGAAAGTAAATATCTGAGTTATCTTTGGTCCTATAAAGGTGCCAATGCTAACACACCATGCCCTATTGCTTCCTCTTACATCCTGCCTCAGTGCAACAAGTTTATAGTACAACCTCCATTATCAAGAGATACCTAGGACACCCCCAAAACATTGAGTACTTAGGGGAATCCAGCCCTGACTTGCTGACTGATCCCCCCAGTTATCTGGGCAGCGGAAGCAGTGCAAGAACAGAAGACTGGAAAGTATGGGCAGAGTTATGACTTAAGTTCCAGGAAGGGGAGTGAATTGCTCTCAGAACCTCTTCTCCTAGCTCACTCTCTCCTCCTGCTGAAACATCACACACAGGCAGTTTCCAGCATTTTAAGCCTCTGGTCAGGTCAAATAAGAAAGGAAATGTAGAAAATACAGTAGTTAAAATGGCAATAATCAGCCTACATTAGCCTACTACTGTTGCTCCAATCTCTGAAGCCTTCCATAGACTGCCTGATAGGAAATAATCAGGCAATTTGCCAGCAGACTTTCCCTATAATCTAGGCATCACTTTACTGAAACCTCCCATTCAATGAAACAGGATCATGTCCTCACCTAAAGCTTGGTGGCATGACTCTGATTCAGATACAGAGCTTCACATAAATGAGATTTAGACAACTCAGGTTGCACTCTACAGGTTATTTGCATAACAAGTCAGCAGGCAGGCATAGGGATAACACACAGATTCTCACTGGAAATCCCATAAAATATATTTTAGTGCCTAGTGCCTTCCCTCCTTTTTATACAAATACTCTGGGTGCATTTCCTCAAGGTTTCCCAGAGGATTCATATGGGAAATTGGAGGGGAGCGGGGGACAACTATCATGAGGACAAACTTAACTCCTCATTTCATTCTATTAACATATTATTTTGAATGTGGATTGTATAAAACTAAATTGACTTTCAGTACAGTATTTCCCACCCTTCAGAAAGAACGAATACAGGTTTGGACTTCAGTCTGTTTCCTAAGCCTACCCTTTACTGAACTTTAGCCAATTATTGTCTTATAATACGTAGCCTTGGATTGGCTGTTCTTAACCCATTTCAATAGGTTATGCTTCTGTTCGTTAAAGGAGTGAATTAAAGTTTTGTTAATTCAGTGTATGGAACTTACTGTGAAGTATATAAAATATTAAGCCATAGAAATTCATTGTATTTGGCATGAAAATAAGCAAATGTAATGTTCTGCTCTGTTAAAGAGTGCTGTGTGACAAGCTTCATAGAATTTTGGGCATTCACCCTCGAAAGCTTATGCTCCAGTACTTCTGTTAGTCTTAAAGGTGCCACAGGACCCTCTGTTGCTAATGAAGCAGTTCTTCCTAATGACCTCTAGACGGCACTCTGTATTTAGCAATCATAGAAAGTAATTTACCCAAACACACAAACTACATTAGGTTTTACAAAGTTTAAAGGTGCATTTTGTACAATCTTAACTTAAAAGTTGTACTGAAGGAAAAACGTTAATAAATTAAGACATTTTGTTCTGGACTATTTAAGCTGTGCTTTTGTTACTAAAATAACTGTCAGATATCATTGTATTGGATCTACAACGAAAAGATGACATCTACATTTACTGAAGTGTCAAGTTTCTATTAGAGGTTCTGATCATTCATATTATGCTTTTCCTTTTTGTAAAATCAATAAGAAAAAATTGGAAGTGCTTGTATTTTTTTTAATAGGACAAAGTCTTTGCTTTCAATATCTTCACAGTGCAAACATATCAACATCTGTGATTATGAATATATAGCAGGCTGAACGCAGAAGCAAACAAAGGTAAGATGAGCATAGTACTTCCTTCTTGTAATTTTTAAGTGTTACTTTTATAAGCAAAAAGATCTGATCACAGCTGTCCAAAAATGGACAATTCTCTTGAAATTTTACCCCCACCCCCACCCCCACCTCAAAATGTACATCACAACAGGAAACTGTTCTTAAATGTCACTTTAGTTTCAAATTTTGCTGAAATTCCTATATTGGGAAATTTTTTTGTAGAAGAAAAAAAATGGGAAAAAAACATTTCTCAATAGCCAGCCTTACCTTATAAGGGAGGGAGAAATATGGGATTCCAAATCATCACCATTTTATTATCATCATGACTTTGTTTTGCAAGGCAACAATCCTCTGAGAAAGATCAAGATTCTGTTCTTTTGTTGCATCTAGTGTCTGTTTGCCTAGGTCTGCACACTGCCTTTGATATCCCCTCACTTATACAGCCTAGCAATCATTTGTCTCCTTTGTTCACTTAGAGCCTGATCCTGTACCACTGAAGTCAATAGGAGCTTTGCCACAGACTTCCACGGATGTAGGATCAAGCCTTTATACAATAGTATAATAATGAGGTGTTTATAAAGAATCTCAAATAATGGAAAAACAAACAAACCAGTTCCCAGGCCTCATATATGAAGAAATATTTAGGGATAGTAATCTACAGGAGGTCAGGCCCCAAACATGTGGAGCTATCTGATGCAACAACAGAACAGAACTTTCATGCGTCTCATACGGCGGTGCCCTTGTTAAAACGGAATCAATATTTGAAAATTCTCAACTGCCTGAAAAATGAATCCCTTCACAACCTATGCAGTGATGGAATTACAGGAAGCAGCAGCATAGGCTTGTGGAGACCTGTATCAGATAGACAGACACTAGGTTTTTTGGACTGGTTTAGAGAAAACCCCAAAAATAATCTCTCCCCCCGTCAAAGGGTAGGTCTTTACTTCACAGTTCACCCAGTATATTATGCAGATGTTACTCCAAACCTCCTCCCATCCACACACAAAAACGTCTGACCCCAGTTTAGTGATGCTTTCACTCCAAGATAACTGGCCCATCCTGGAGTAAAGCCTAAAGCCCAGGTGCTGCTTTTGCACATGCACTTTGCACAGAGCTCTCCAATGCCTTCTTACAATTAACTGAAAAGAATCAGAGGGTCTCAACTTACTGCAGCACAAAGAACCATGGGATATGCCCCCACAGGTCATAGTACACACGCAGGTAGCACAGCACCAGCAAGGACACAATAACTCAGGCTGGGTCTACACTACCCGCCTGAATCGGCGGGTAGAAATCGACCTCTCAGGGATTGATTTATCGCGTCCCAACGGGACGCGACAATTGATCCCCGAATCGACGCTCTTACTCCACCAGCGGAGGTGGGAGTAAGCGCCGTCGACGGGAAGCCGCAGAGGTCAATTTTGCCGCCGTCCTCACAGCGGGGTAAGTCGGCTGCGATACGTCGAATTCAGCTACGCTATTCACGTAGCTGAATTTGCATATCTTAAATCGACCCCCCCCATAGTGTAGATGTAGCCTCAGGTACAGCTTTGTGGTGTGGCTGCTCACACCCAGGCTAGGCTAATGGGGGTGCAGATCACTCATGTTAACGAAGACGTACCGAAAATGACTTCTTAGCGCTTTTGTGAACACAAAAAGAGTAGATTCAGCTAATCAGGGAACCAGGAGAAGTGCAATGTGACATTGGCCATGTGAGGAATATCACCAGCCAATCCAGCTTGAATCTCAACATGCATCACAAAAAGCTTGAAAATATCGAAGTTTTTGTAGAGCCCCTTACAATACAAATAATTCATGTCCAGAGATCACAGGAGAGCTGGAGCATTTAAAAAAAAAAGTATGAAAGAATGATTTGAGTACTTTCACTTTGAGTTAGGCTTTTATAGCTCTGACTCAGATTGCTGCTTGACTCTCAGTTCATTTTTTTTCCAGAGAGTTTAGTGATCATGTACTGCTCTAGAAGGGCAGACCTGGAGACTCAAATTATCCACTGACCAGGTACAGCAGTATTTCCCCCCAAACATCTCTGCCAGTGTTTCATCCTGAATCAGGGTAGGGGTGAGAAAGCAGCTTAGTCTCCAAGGCTATACTGTTCCTCCCCTTTTTTCTGAGGCTTCCCACATAAGTGCCCCATTGCTCCAGTGATATTTGAGATCTGTCATCTTGAAAATGGACTAAGACCACCAATTTATTTCATATAGGATAGTGAGCATCCAGCAGATGCTAACTTCCAATCATGATTGATCCTAGGTGGCCTAGAGGTGAAAAGTTCTATGCTTCATAACCCTGACCCATTTGATTTTTCCATGATAAACAAGAAAGCACACAGAGCATCAATGGGATATTTACGTTAATTAGGTTGTCAGCCCTATCCTGAGATATAATACACCCCTCATGATCATCTCAAATACAGCCTAGGCACCGGATAAACTTAATATTGAGATTTAGTTGATGCCCAGTGCTAGACCAATATTGCTCTTTTATAGAAACGGTGACCAATTTTCATACTGTAATATCATATGACTTGCAATGGCCCAATGCTACTCTAAACCTCTGAAGCAGCACCACATTAGTTATTATATATATATAATCATATATATATTATATAAAAAAAACCCTTAGAGGTTGGGTGTGTACGTTCACACCCAACAAATAAGAATACGTAGCTCTTATATAGTGCTTTTCATCAGTAGATCCCAAAGGAGGTCGGTATCATTACCCCCATTTTACAGATGGAGAAACTGGGACACAGAAAGGGGAAATGACTTGCCCAAGGTCACCCAGCAGGCCTGGGGCAGAGCCAGGAACAAAATTCAGGTCGTCTGAGTTTTAGTCCAGTGCTGTATTCACCAGGCAACACTGCCATAGTATATATAGATTTCACCAAATATATGAAGGAGGTTGACTAGCTATATTTAGTGACAGAGACAAGGTGGGTGAGGTAATTCAGTGACGTGTGCAAGAACATCGCCTCACCAAACAGTCCAGCTGCAATTAGAAGACTACTTACCCCAGCTGGGGTCATAAAATTGAATCACAGAGGAAATTCTGGGCTAGAGCTATGCTGCCTGAGCAGTTCTGCTTGCTAAATAAAAGTGGAAGATGAACATAAATTTAGAAAACTTTATCACATTATACCCTCCCTCCCATCCCCACCACAACATGCTATAGGTTTAAATGTATTTGCACAAGTCTTCCACCGGTTTGGTGCAATAGCCTAATAGTAGCACATCCTGAGTATTATGAGGGGTGAGATCTGAGTTTGATTTAGTTTTGGTCTCTTGATTTCCAAGCCAGCATGTAACAGGAGACTCATGGATGTAATTCTTGCAGGTCTTTGGGAGAAAGGTCTGGCAAACCCTTTTTTCTTTTTATAAGCAGTGAATCTTTTACACTTAATACTTTTACAGCATTGTGATGGGTTGACAATATTCCCGCTGAGCAAGAATGAGTCCCAATCCACAGCCCGTTGAATTAAATGGAAAGACTGTCAGAACTCTGGTCCTTAGAAAAGGTTGGCAAGAGATAGAATACAAAAGGAAAAATTTTAAAGTCCTAAGATAAACTACCCAGACCCTGCTGTAAAGTAGAGTTGAGAGACTAATTCATTTTTCAGTTTGGAGGCTGAACAATACAAAAAAACGGGTTGGTTTGAAGCAAAATTGAGTATTTTCCATTTTCCCCTCACAAAAAAACAAAAAACCACCTCTCTTAACTTTTTCCCAGCTGTACTGTGAAGGGACAAGTCCATACAGCAGCCCAGAGACAGTATGGGGCTTAGGGAACCATGAGGATGAAGAGAGCTCGATCAATCTCCCCTCCCACTTGCATAAGGGAAAGACTTTGAATTGTGCCTAGCATTTTAAATGCTTTTTTATTGTGGAAATAAATAATAAAAAAAAAACTCTCTCTCTCTCTCTCTCTCTCACACACACGCACACGGAAAAGAAGTTAGCCATTTATCCAGAGCTGTACCAGGTTGAGGACAAAAACTTCATTTGCATTTTACATCTAAAAAGAATACATTTGAGAATTTAAAGCTAGCTATCAGAGTAGTTCTGACTCAAGCCATATCATCCTTCATATCAAGAAAATTGCTTGTGTCTCTACTTTCACTGCTGCAGGTAGCGACATCATCTGCTCTTTTCTATTCTAATAATTAACTACGTGCCTGGATAAAGATCATATCACTTTCTCCCATATGCTCATATATGGTCAAGTTGTTAAAATGTCAACTGCAGATAGTATCAGAGGGGTAGCCGTGTTAGTCTGAATCTGTAAAAAGCAACAGAGGGTCCTGTGGCACCTTTAAGACTAACAGAAGTATTGGGAGCATAAGCTTTTGTGGGTCAGCCTTGCATCTGAAGAAGTGAGGTTCTTACCCACGAAAGCTTATGCTCCCAATACTTCTGTTAGTCTTAAAGGTGCCACAGGACCCTCTTCTAACTGCAGATAGGTTTCTTCAAAAAATTACTTTCACATTCTTCTCTATGGCACTTGGCTTTAACACCCAAACTTTTAAGAAACTATAGGGTTAAATGGCCCTTTAATGCTATTTATTTATACATTGTTACCTAATCTTTGCCAATTTTCCAATTAAATTATGTGGTTCTAACTGGGAGACATAATGTAATGACATCCAGTCCCTCTTTTCTTTTAATAAGCAGCTGTGCAAATCAATGAGCCAGGATTAACAAAGCTTACTTTGGTTACACAGCACATTGCCTCCTCTTTATATGGTTATTCTGGAGTGCCACCACTGTATGCAATAAAGCAAGCTGAATTTTATAAAGATAGAGTTCTGGACATAAACAACTGGCAAGCTAGTTTGAAATCACCTTGTGGCAGGATTGGTGCTATAGGGCAAATCCTATGCCTGTGAGCAAAGCCAAAATAAAACAGAACCAGAATGGACATACAAGACATGGAAACTCTGAAACTAGCAGTAAAGTCTCAAAGACAACTTCACAACCAAGCTTCTCCTGGACATTGGAAGGAATCAGAGACCGGGGGCAGGTAGTCTACTATTGAAAATGGTCATAGCTCCATTGAAGTCTGGGGTTATGTGGTTATGAGATGGGAAGGTACACTGCTTCTTCCTCTTGGCCATCCTGGCACATCATTTGCCAACTCTTGGCTCCCTCTAGGTGGTTTTCTAGACAAGTGGAATATGGGACTCTGAGAAATTAGCATAGTCACAGGTCTTTGGGGGCTGTTTTCTATGTTTCTCAGTGCATTAACTCTAATGATTAATTTAATCTCTAATCCACATGATGCTATTCAGTGTAATTTCAGCATGTCTACCTGGCTTGTGTCATAGGTTTGATTACTGAAACTATGAATACACCATAAACAATTGTAAATAAGGGGCTTTATAGAGGGGGTTTACAGCCAGATCCCAGCACCACAGAGCCATATTTTGAGCGGAAACGAATCCAAGAGTCTAGGGGTTAAATCACATGCTTCTTCCCCATGGGTGGCCATTTTGGACATGAGAATCCTGCTTGGCTACGTGTGCTGTGGAGGTAAGAGCCATATAAAGAAACAAATTTATGTATTTTATTAGGGATGGAAGAACTGTCTCAGATAAAATGAAAACTGACATCCCAAAACAGACCATGTTATATATTTGAAAAGGTTAGTTAACATTTCCCTCTATTATTTATCACTCTACGTGCCTCAGTACTTCCTTCCATTATGGAAATGGCCTATAGAATTTGATAGAGAATGGGATCTTTCTCCAGAATTTTTAACCCTATTTGCAGTGGGAATAAATTTATAGCAGTGATTAAATGCTCCATGTTGTTTAAAATATATATATACAAAAACAATATCCTCTATTTAATTCTGTAGAAGAAACTATATTAGTCTCTTAAATTCCATAGGATTTTACAGGAATTTCATATAATACTGTTTAATTTCTATAAAACCTTTGATTGCTCTTTCTGATATTAGGACCTTTGTATTACAGGTTGATCCAATGAAGATCAGATGTGAAACTGACAAAATACCATGACAAAGGCTTTACATGGGGAATTTCCAACCCAACTGGAAGCAGGAAGAACCAGGAATCTTTCAAGAAAACCTGTTTTCTGCATGAATTTCCAGTCTAATTTTGCAGCCTTAAGAGGGTCTGATATTAATTAAAACTATCAGTGACCAGATCCTGAGGTGTGTAGCTCCTATAGAGTGCAACTCAAGTGAAGTCAATAAAGCTGTTTATGGGTACGTCTTCACTTACCGGAATAACACATGGGTATTTGGCCCTCATGAGACTTTTGGTTGATTATCGGAGTTGGATGTTTTGAACTTCAACTCCACTAATTCACATCTGTGCTACCATACATATGCACTCTATTACACATAAATATATATTATCACTAAATAACCAGCCTATCTGGTAGATTAAATCTATACTTTGACATAAAAAAAAAACCTCTCACCCCCAATATTTTTAATTTGAAAAGAGTGAATATTGTAAATGATTTCCAACGCAATTCACTTCACTTCATTAAGCTTTGCAAATTCAGAAGTACAAAGAAAAACAATAGAAATTTACCAAAATTGTTTTGAAAACATTGCTGGAAGATCCAGCCTAAATTCATAGACATTAAGTAAGATCCATTCAAAAACGAAATTGAAACAAATGCAGAGTCTTTCAACTGAGATGCCTAAGGTCTCTAGGAAAAATGTTTAGCAATAATCCTTTTTCCTTCATGAGAAGAGGGCTTCACAGTGCAAAGTAGATGATGGGGATTAAAATGTGTGTGTATTGAGACAAATAGAGAAATCACTTCAACTTTCGCTCAATACTGTTCCAGCCAAAACATCTGCCTGTTACCCCATAAATGTTGCTACATTTCTGTTCCCTTTATGACAAAGGAATGGAGCTTTTAAGGCACATTTAATAGCCAGCAGCTGTTTGGCTGTCAAATGCCACATCTGGAGAAGCAGCGTGCTGTTAATGTGAACAGAAACAATTGCTCTTTAATAGTTGTGCTTAATTTTAAGAATTATACAAATCACAACAACGAGAGATACATGTTCTTGATAGAAACACATCTGGTTTCTTTGAAAACAATCTAAAGAGATCCCAATAATTAACTGAAGCCACACCTATAATCCATCGCATTTTGCTAAAAGATAAATGAGTAAGCCAATCAGCCTGGTTGCATTTAGAAATATCCAATATCACATGCTATAAGGATAATGTAAAGACTGTATATGTGTGAAAGAAGAGGAAAAAGGAAGACTGCCAATACATGTCAAGTGTCAAGGGGTTTGGCCCCATTGTGTTCTGCTTTTCCCTTTTCTCAGAGTTCCTTTTCTCTCGAATCTCTGTAGTGACATATAGCTCCTGCCTACTTCTATATCATGTCATCTGCTGATAGGACAATAAAATGTCTCCTTTGTTTACTTGACATGGTTGCCTGAATAAAGCAGAAAGAGCCTGATCCAACATTCCTCTTGATCAAGAATGAGACTGGATCCAGTGAAGTCAATGGACTCACTAACCTCACTGGACTTTGGATCAGACAGCGAGAGAATTATGAATGCTACCCATGTGGGAAAAAGTGAACAGAGCACTCACCCAGCATCATAACTCAGCCATCTTTTATCTGCATGTTGATTAGTAGTTGAAAGAGGGTCGACATTTTGCCATGCAAATCAATGATTACTCAGTTGACTGGAAAGCTCAACCAAATGGAACCCTCAAATAGCATGCAAGTTTCTGAACTGGCAAATTATGGTCTCCTTAAACATCCAAATGCAGAAAGCTAACGGGTGGAGGGGAGGGGGTGGAGGGGAGGGGGTCAGGAGACAGTGAAAATGGAAGTGAAACCTGAGACAGAAAAAGAGATACAGAAATTCAAAGCAGACCAAGAATTACTTCCTTTTCAAACAAGTGTAGCATGACTTACCCTTTTGCAGAAACCAATATGCACCAGTAAAACATACGTATTCTCTAGGACATCACAGCCACATGAGTAACTCCTAAACACTAATACCAGTAGAGTAGCTGAAAACATAGGTGGAATAACCTGTCATTTCAATAGACATCTTTCTAGAAGATGTTGCATTCTCTCTGCTGGGTGGGGCTGTGATGGCCTATGAGAGAGCGTGCGTATATATACACACACACACACACACACATATATACATATATACACACACACACACACACACACAGATCAAAAGATAAACGTTGGTACTTTATTTCAGCAGTCTTACCAGCCATCAAAAGAAGTATGGCTGGATATTTATAATTAATCCTGATGGGCAAGGGATGTACAAAGTAAGATCTCTTCTTCTATGCCACCCAAGCAGGGAGAATCAAGGGAGAGAAATGAACTGGTTATGTGGGACAAGGAAAGGAGGAGTTCATACTACAATACAGTAAGAATATAAAATTGCTTTCTGATGGGCTAGAAATCTATGTCTGAAAGCACAGAAATAGCATTCTGCAGGCCTCAAAAATGCTCAGACACTACCCAACTGCTTTTAAAATTGCTGATCAGCCTGTGCTCAGCTGTCTGAATGTTTAAATTAATTGCATACATAATTTTGAAAGCACCCAACTGGGAGCTGACAACTTTCTTTTTTCAACTTAGAATGCCAGTTGGCACTCATCTTTTTCTGAATTAGCACACTAAATGAAATAGGAAACACACAATGAATATTTATGGTCCCTTTTACATGAACAGTGCTCCAGCACGTCAGCTAGTGTAAATTAATACAGTTCCATGGAAGTAAGTGAGATTATGCTGCTTTACACCAACTAATGATCTAGCCCAAAATGTCATGGTCTGTTTTTCCCATATGAACCAGACAAGTTCAGATTTAGCCAAATATAATATATTACCCTAATATAATATCCCTAATATAAACAAAATAAAACCAAGAAGAGACAATTTAGAGTTAGTCTAGGAAATGTAGAGTGGTTGGTAAGGGGAAGTCTGGCGATGCAATACAGTTTTTCACCTTATGCTACCAATTCAAATCCAGCTCAGTAGCGGCTGGTCACGTTACTACACTGCAGTGCCTGCACAAGACAAGTTGGAGTCTTGTTGGTCAGGAGTTCACATCACAGAACCACCACCACAAACTGCCATTAACTGGCTTCTTGTCTCAAAAAAGGGGCCATCATCAGCCTGTGGCATGGAAACAACTCCTTTCACATCCATCGCAGTAGTTCTTCCAGATCACAGTTGAGCTACATGAGCAGGAGGGTATGGGCAAGGTTGGAGTTCGGCTGCCTGTGTTATAGCTACTTTTTGGATAAACAGAGAACTCCCATTTTCAGGGATATCCAACCTAGTAATTCACGAAGATTAAAGTCACTACAGGAAAAATTCCTTTTATTTTTTTAAAATCCCCTCAAAAATCCAACTAACAATTAGCTTTTGAATGGTGTCTCCCTTCATTCTCTCTCCGACGAACACAGCACACTTAGTTCTTTTTAAAACCACTTTTCAATTTGTTAATCTCTAGCTAGACAGATCCATGTGTCAAAAATGTAACATGTTGATTGGCATTACCAGATTCCCTGGAACATGCAGCATGGTTCTTTATGGCACTTTATAGCTGTACTGGCAAATCTAGGAACTTTAGGGGCTACTCTCATGCTGTTTTACACCAAGCAGGGATAGACTGGGGCGGGGGGGGGGGAAGGAATACTTGAGTCTAACCTACACTATAAGGACAGGCTTCAGAGTAGCAGCCGTGTTAGTCTGTATCCGCAAAAAGAACAGGAGTACTTGTGGCACCTTAGAGACTAACAAATTTATTAGAGCATAAGCTGCATCCGAAGAAGTGGGCTGTAGCCCATGAAAGCTTATGCTCTAATAAATTTGTTAGTCTCTAAGGTGCCACAAGTACTCCTGTTCTTTCTACACTATAAGCTCTACCATTAGTAGAGCTGCAATGGCAGTCAGTGATAAATCTTTCCCTTTAGGGTGAATAAAATCTATATGTACACTCAGTAATTTAACCTATTTCTGTTGATCAAATTAGCAGATATAGTTTTCCAGAGAAATGGCTGAAGTGAGGAATGAGAGCTATGGAGATAAATTCCCATTTTGAGGAACACAGACCGGCATACAAAATTTTGATTGAACAACAAGGGGAAGCATGGTGTTCAGTTCTATGCCATGGGAAGTGCTGTTTATAAGTACGTTTCAGTATTTACAGAATGTGTCTAATGCCTTAAAAAGGAGAGATTTTCTGTGATGAATTTATACATACCTTTCAGCCTCAGGAGATTCATTGGTGCACAGCTCTAGAGCATTCTCTGCATCTTCCTTCTTTTTTTTGAGCAGTCCACAATGAATCTGTCAGAAATGGAAGGGAAAAAAAAGTTACACCAAGGAAAAGAACAATTTGAGCGGGGACCAGGCCTTATTGATGTTTTTAGTGCATGAATTAAATGGGAAGAAATATTCATGTTTGAAAGATACTTTTCAGCACTTGGTTCTCTATATCTTGCTCCTTTTCCTTTATCATTAGCTGCAGCTGGCTGGCTGGACTGTGAGACCACCACTGTTTCTGCAGAAATTTGGACCCTAAATACGTATATTCCGTATGCAGAGACTTAAGGATGACACTACCGCCATCCCATTACACCACCACCCCGCCATAAATAGCACCCGATTTGTTGGTGGGAGGGGGCAGTAGCAGGGCTCCGGCAATCCCAGGCCTCGCTCATGGATCCAAATATTATCCCATGGATGTAGAGCTGAGGCCAAGCACAAAGCAGTGTTTGTGCCCAGAGCAGGAGAACTGAATTTGACACACTGAAGATACATTTGGAGATTTTTTTGTATTCTTTAAAAAGACAAGTGGAAGTAATTTAGAATATCAAACTGCTATGACCTAAATCATCCATTAAGGGTCTCTAGAAATGCAGTAATGTTTGACAGAGTTACTCTAAAAAAGTACTACAGAAGTTTACACAGAATGACAGTGGATGGGTTTATTGAACCATTCTACAGAATTCTCTTTCAGGACTAGAAATCCCTAGTAAATTCCATAGCATAGTCCAAAAACTATTATATACTATAGGAATTGTTCCATGCGACAGAACTCTGAGTGCAGGATGGTGGCAGAAGTAGGAGAGTGGCTTATGAGAGATTCTCTCTGAAGGATCAAGTCTGCTCCCCTCAGGCTTCTAAATGAATAGGCGTTGCATGTCTTGGCAAGGTGGCTCAGAGAAGTGGGGTAGGACAATCACAGGATATAGAGAGTCAACAGTTCCTGCCTTCACTGGTGCTCAACAAGTGCAGTTGCAACAGGAGATGTGTAGGAGATGCAAGGATGGGGCAGCCTCCTTAAACTCTTCCCTTCCCCTGCGTATGGGCCAGCCACCATTTGGCCCTGTGTCTTCAATGTAAAAGCAGAAAAGAAGAAACTAAATGGAGGGGAACCCAAGAAAAACCTTCTCAAGCAAAGATTCCATCAAGAATAACCACCACTACTCCCTGGTGAAAAAATTGCATTTAAATAGCCCCTTTCAGCCAAAGAGCTAAAAAAACTCAACAAACATACATTTATTAAGTCTCACAACACCCTTATAAAGTATTATTCCCAGTACACACATGGGGAAACTGAGGCACTGAACTGTTAAGAGCCTGATCCCATGCCCATTGAAATTCATGAGATTCTTTCTATTGATGGCATTGTGTGTTGACTCAGACTCCATAACTTGTGGCGAGTCACTGGTTCATTCAGGAATGAAACCCAGAAATCCTCATTCTCACGACTTTGATCTAACTACTGGAGAACAATTGCATCACTGTAATTGCTGCTTTTA
Source organism: Chrysemys picta bellii (assembly GCF_011386835.1). Lineage (NCBI taxonomy): Eukaryota > Metazoa > Chordata > Testudines > Emydidae > Chrysemys > Chrysemys picta. Next base: position 41,617,596 of record NC_088795.1, read on the forward strand.
GAACACTAGTTTTATCTCCACCTACCTATTGTGACTTGTGTGATTTCAGAATATGAAATGGAAGGATAACAGTGCGAACACTGACAAAGTGGGAAGTCATCACAACCAAAGAAAGACTGTTTGAAACCAAATGAGTTTTCAATTAGCGATAACTATATTTATTAGTAACATCAACAAACTCAAACCACAACAAAAAACATTTAATAGACACCATACTGCTTCACCTGTGCACACAGCAGAATCTTAAAATAAAAGGTTACCAGGGTAAGATCTGAGGTGTTTGGCTTTTTTTTTTTCTCTTAAATTCCCATACCCTCAGGCACTTCACACATTTTAAATGCATCTGGTAATCACTAATTACAAAGATCCCATTAGAAAAGAATGGCAATTCAGTTTCATGTGAAACTTGATTCCAGCTTTCCTGAGTCTTAGGAATGTCTTTAATTGTAACAAAAATGTGTTGAAATGCTTAAAGTTGTAGTGGTTTGACTTCAATGGGAGCTGTGGGTGCTCAGTATCTCTGAAAATTAGGCCACTTACGTAGGTGCCTGAATTTAGATTAAGGTGCCTAATTTTAGATATCAAGATTAAAAATTTGGACCCAGATGTAATAAAAACAAAAAAACAGTGAAATTAAAGAAACTGGCCTTAGTTGTTCAAGGAAAGAAAATCCAGAGTTCAGATTGCCACTCCATCTCTAATTCATCCTGCTGGACCTGGGTATTGCAGTTGTTTCAGATCAACATGCCATGTTATGTATTCTAGCATGTGTCAAAATATCTAGGCATAATGGGCCAAATGTAGATGGAGCATGTTAGATTCATTCAACCTCGTTACATTTACTTATTGATGTGTAAAGGAGTCAAAGTGGATGTAATCTAGATACTGAGGAACTGGGAAATAAAGTTTGACACCTTTTTATACATGCCTGTTAGTTGCTTCACAGACTCAGTGAGCCAAATTCAGAATGGATGTGTATGGGAGATATGTTATACATTACACATTGGTGAGTGCACTAAAGCCACACATATTGAGGGCGTTATGAAAGGAAGTAAATGTTAAACCAACTTCAACTCTTTGATATAGGGGGATGTTTTAGAGAGTAGCAGCAGCCTTACTTTTCAGATCTTCAGTTTCTGGATACAGCAAGTGAAAAGCTATTTTAAGGTGTCATTTCAAGGAAATTGCCACATTGGGTCTCATTCACACAAACAGCCCAACAGAGTGCTAAATTCAAATCCAAATTATTAAGCCAATTATGACAAATATGTTTACGGTATTTGTACACAGTATTAATATTTTTCTAGTAATAACTGATTTTTACAGTGGAATATAATTTATTTACTGGGCCTTTTTATTATTAATTGTGAAAATTAAACTTAAGATACTGGAGAATTCAGCTACTTCAAATAAAAAAAAGTCATGGAGTCTCTGCAGGAAATGAGTTTGTAATGTTCAGGCAGAAAACTACTGAGAGTTACAGAAAGCGTCTGGATACTTCCAGGGCTTTTAAAGACAGCAACAGAGTTACAATGATGAATTAGACACATATTTATAAGGTGTAGAGCCAGTTAAAAGAAAAAAAATTCCCACAAATTGGCATTTTTCAATTTTTTCCCGAATTTCATACACAAAAAAATATATTTTTCCAATAAATATCCAAAAATATTTCAGTTTTTGAAAGATGTTTGCAGAAAATACAGTTTTTCCTTATTTTAATTATTGAAAAAGCTAGAAAATTGACCAAACATGAGAATTTTTCTCAAAAGATTTCATTTTGGACAGAGGCATTTTTCACTGAAAAGATACTGACAAAATTTGATCATCTCTAATAAATTGTCATTCAGAAAGTTGAATGACACTAACCAGCCCTATATTCATCAAGTTAAGAAGCCCAGAAAAGTTCTTAAATTGTTAGCAAGTTTCTATATTATGTAAATTAATTCCCGTGAAGTTTTCATTTTGTTTATCCTTCAGACAAAATACTGCTCTGCAACAATCTATAAAAAATGGTATAGTTTAGTGCCACAGTGGTAAAATCTAGAAATTGGATTAGAAATGTGCAGTGCAATTCTAGAATATCAGAAATTTTAGTTCTTCCTTCCAACTCTTTCCTCCACCAAATTTCTATGTATGAATGTCCTTCTAATGCAAATCCTGCATTTGTATACTTTTGCCTCTACTGCATACACATAAATGTCACAAGAACAGAAACAGGTAATCATACAGAAATGAAAGCCACAGGGCTTTCAGGCTTGTGGGAATGGAAGCTCTTTGTCTCTCTCTGTAGGTAAAATGAGGTAATTGTGGGGGGAAGGAATTTGCATATGCTGCTCTCTGGCTTCTCCTGTGGGCAAAAGGGGAAAACTGAGGGTGCTCCCTATCTGCTGACAGATATAACTTGCATACAATTTAGAAGAGTTTCATAAGGTGCTGAGAGCTATGCCATCTGATGATACCAGTCAGCTCTGTGTTTTTGGGGAACCAGTGCACAGTATCTAGCCTGTCTGACTCATGAAAAGCACCCCCCCCCCACACACACACACACCAGTTTCTGATTGAACCAAAATCAATCAGAGAAAAGGCTTGCAGAGAGCAGTGAAGGGCACTGGAAGACACACCTAGACCCCTCCTGCCACAAGTGATAAGATTAAGACATTTCCATTAGCATACAGAATGAAGAACAGAGACAACTCCCCAAGCCTCATCTGCATGAAAAATGGGACAGAGACTTCTCCATTTGCATACAGAATGGAGAACAGAGAACCGCACTGAATTCTGGGACCAGAAAAGCAGGGAAGCACCGCATCATGGGGGATCTCTGCTCCAGATGTTAATGAACCTATGCCTGCACACACCCAGCTTAGCAGTTATCAGACCAATTCTAGTAAGGAATCCTTGATTGATATCCAAAATACTGAAGCAGCCTGTTGCATTGTGAGCTCCCTGGAAGAAAACACCACTCATAGCCAAGAGTGATCAGCTCCTAGCCTAAAGAAAACTCTTGAGTCATTAGTTTACCCATAAACAAATCTAGTGTTCTCCCTTGAACCATTGTATTTTCTCTACAAAAATCCCTACTCAGCCTCCAGTAAGTGTTCTCATGCTTAGATCCAAACTATGCATCAGTTCCACTGGGACTCCATCTTCTCCTGATTGATCGTGCTGGGGACTCTGCCTGTCTCCAGCACTCAGGACCCTGAACTACCACCATCACCTGGGAACCCCGCCAGGTTCAAGCCTTATGGAGTGGGTGAGATTCCCCCCCCCCCTTCTTTCGCTCTGTTTTCCTTTCTACCTTAGGTATTAACCTTTAATAATGTATGTTATGTTGGTTTAGGCTCTCCTTGTGTAGTTATCACTATTATTCAATAAATAACTTTTATGGTTAAGCTGGTTGCTCCTCTCTCTCTGAACTTTACTCTTCTGTGTTTTTAGCTTTCCCCATTTACTCTGCAGCAATGGTTCTTTTACCTAAGCTAAAGATCCCTGCAGCGCCCAAAATACTGTGAGGTTTGCTCATCAAATAGAATCATAGAATATCAGGGTTGGAAGGGACCTCAGGAGGTCATCTAGTCCAACCCCCTGCTCAAAGCAGGACCAATCCCCAGACAGATTTTTGCCCCAGTTCCCTAAATTGCAGCCTCAAGGATTGAACTCACAACCCTGGGTTTAGCAGGCCAATGCTCAAACCACTGAGCTATCTCCCCACCCCAGTTACTACCAGTACAATTGTGATGTGAGAGTGAGGATAGGGATGTGCTGAATCTGGGACACATAAGGGTGACAGTTTGAAAGTGCTGCTTGACCCAGTCCGTTGAGCCCAGGGACATATAAGGGGGTCAGCTTGAAAGTGCTGATTGACCTGGTCTGCTCAGATGTGCTCTGTTACTGTGTGTGTGTGCACACACGCATCCGGTTCTGGAGGAACCCAGCCCTAGGGAACCTAGGTCCTGCAGAATAGCTCCATTAGGAGGGGACTTGCATCAGGGAGGAGTAGCGCTCCATATGAAAACACATGTGACACAAGAAGTACATTGATAGAATTACAGAACCCCCCTCAAGAACCTCCCAAATAAATGAGCATACCCCAAAGTAACGGGCAAATCTGGTAACACTGAGGTTCCCCCATGTTCCAAACTCATATACTGCATTAACTGTGCAGTATAAATGTGGATATGTGAAAGAATGTGCATGTATGAGACTTAATGGGGGTTATTCAGTGGGGGGGAGAATGGGCTACCCTGATCTAGAATTGAGTAGGCACAAATTGCCAAGTGACTGAGCTGGGATTGGACTGCATTTGTGAATACAATTGGTAAGACTTCTCCTGAGATGCACAGTTTGGAGTGGGTGGGCTCTAACCAACAGGCAACTTGTTTGTTCTTGTTTCTAAATCAATTTGGTTATGACCCTAGGTTACCAAGACCCCTGCACGTGTTTGTGAGGGGAAAAATATTGTGAGGGGGCCATTTAGATTTTATGGGCTTTGTTTGAGTACAGCTCTTTGTGGGGGCTCAAGGCAAACAAATTTTTAACAGGGGATTCCAGTTACCACACTGAATCTAGCCTAGCAGAAGAGTCTGATCCCCAGTAGAAAGGCAACAGAATTATAATGTTTATTATATATATATATATATATATATATGTTTCACTCTATATGCATCCGAAGAAGTGGGTTGTAGCCCACGAAAGCTTATGCTCTAATAAATTTGTTAGTCTCTAAGGTGCCACAAGTACTCCTGTTCTTTTTGAGGCTACAGACTAACACGGCTGCTACTCTGAAACCTAGAATTATAATGCTTGCAGTAAGTGTCTGTACTGGCAGTGATACAAGGGGTGATATGTCATATTATTAAGACAGGGAGGTTTTTTCTTTTTTAGAGCAGATGTTTCCAGACTAATTTATTAATGCTAGAGTTAACAGAAAATGCAGATTTAGACCCTAGATCAAGCTTTTCCAATCTACATCCCCGGTGACAGAGATTCTCTCATAGAACACGTTCCAGCCAAACACCCTCAAACCATTTCTTTTCCCAAATGTTTTATTTTGCAGACCACCAGAGGTTTACAGACTATAGCAGTTTGAGAGCCACTACCTTAAACTATGTATCCTGATCATTAAACAGGTAGTTGTCTTTGTATCGATCAGGCAGCCCACCATTACAAAAAAAGACAGGAAAAACTGTACCCTTCCTCTCAGTCACCTAGCTGTTTAACTCAGTTACCAAGTTAAGGAAGTTAGTATGAAATTACCATCACGTGTCACCAACAAAACTGAGAAAAAGCCTGGGGTAATAGAAGGGACATTGTGGCTTTTCTTAGGGAGAAAATATGCTAGTGAGTGAAACTTGAATATAAGGTTACCAAATTATGCAAAATGTATTAACTCAGAAAGATTCTATTCAGTGTTGCACATTTTTCAGCCTAGACACAGGTGTTAAACAACACAGATTCGTATAATGATGAGATAAAAGAGACGCACTTAATCATTCTAAGTAGTACACATATTACAACACAGCCCCACAGTAAGTGGAACTCTTGTAGTTACGAACGCCATTGGTAAACAAGCCTTTAGGTCATGGTAAGTGTAAGTGGTGTGTGGGTGTTCTGTGGGAGGAGTTGGAGGAGAGGGAGGAAGAGATAGGCTGTTACTGTAAATGTGATCAAAATATAAAAGCAATAGAGTAGAGCGTATTGTGTGAAAAAAGTTCTAAGCTACACATACCGAAACTAATTGAGGGGGGAAATAAAGCCTTCAAGACTCTTTCCCCGTCATGTTTTTGGGGAAGTCATATTTTAAAGACTAATACTTCAATGATCTGTTTCCATCTAGAAAGTCATTTCCAGGTTTGGCTTTTTCACCATAGTAATATTTCCACGAGTGTTTTACAAGACTAGCCTTGAACCAGCCATTGGTGTTTTTCTGCTCTTACATCAGCCTCTTCCCTGAAGACTCAGCATAGCCATTTAAATGCAGTAGAAAGATCACACCGAAACACACACAACGCAGAGACTGCCAAATCTTGGGACTCTTCTGGATCTGATTTTGTTTCTTCCTGATCCGGTGCTCAAAATGCTATATTATGTAGAGTCCTTGATTAACATTTTAAAACTTGAGGTCAAGATTTTCAGAAGTGAATAGCGATTATAGACACCTGAACATTTTGTACTCAACTTGATACATGTAAAAATATATTTGATACACTTCCTGTATGGTGTTAAGGTACCGGAATAAAATTTAACTGATCTCACTATTAATCTTATATAGAGTATGATTCTTTATCATTTGTTATGGTAACAGTGCATTCAGAGATGTACAAGAAAAAAACACCACCACAAAAATCCCACCTTGAAGATGCTGCAATCAGAGAACACTGAAATCTAAAAGCTAATAGATAAGCTGTTTAGAGAGACACAAACCTTTTCAACAGAACATGCAGAAAAAATCCACTTGTTTGGAAACCAGACAGAAGGTCAATTAAAGCCCCAATCCTGCAGTCTCCACTATGGAATAGTGGGGAAGGTTTATCGCACATAGGGTGAGGAGCAGAAGCTGTGGTTTTGTACTATACAAGTCCTTTGACTCTAATCCAACAAAAGATAATAGACTAATCCTCCCAACACTCATACAGATACTGACTAGGGTGACCAGATGTCCCGATTTTATAGGGACAGTCCTGATATTTGGGGTTGTGTCTTATATAGGCACCTATTTTGTCCCACTCCCTGTCCCGATTTTTCACACATGCTGTCTGGGTGACCTAATACCCACTGAAGGCATTGGGGTTTGGATGGACACAGGAGGCCACTGCATGATTTTCTTTGCAGGATCGGGGCCTTTAAACCCAGTAGTAGGTTGTCTGGGAATGTTTAATAATGGAACTTAAAGCCTGCATTTATTCAGCAGTTATTTACCCACTCTTAATACTGTTATAGACTTTGTCCAGGTAGCATTATGGGTATAACTATATTTTAAAGTTAAAGACTCTCATTAGAAATAGACTATAATAAAGGGCGGGGAAAACCAAACTGGAGTTTTTAGGCACATTCATAAATTGATTAAAAATTGAATTAATTTAACTGATTTTTTTTCAAATTGTTTCACATCTGAGATCTCAAGAGTAGAGGTGGGTGAAATTATTCAGGCAAAACTTCTTTTGGCAGAAAAAAATATAGTTTCAGGTTGACTGAAACATTTCAAAAGTTTGGGTCAAGATGACTTTTCATTAAAAAAAAGTCAAACTAAAAAACCAAACAAAATGTGTTCAACCCAAATCACGTTTATTTTCCACTTCTGCAGTTCCGTGACATTTTTAAAAAAAAAAATCATTTGAGATCAACCTGAATTTTCTCTCCCCCAACTCCCACACCCCACCAAAAATAATTAAATAAATAAATAAAAATCAGTTATTTGCCTGGCTCTCCTTGATAGCCAAATTTAAATGTACAGCATCTATTTCTGAATGTGTGATTACAAACCCTCTTCCTCAGAAATAAACAAGGGTTATAGCAGAAGTGTCACCAAATGTAGGCTCCAGGCCCACATAGGGATTTACTGACACAGACCACAATGCCCGTTAGGGTGATCAGATGTCCCGATTTTATAGGGACAGTCCTGATTTTTGGGTCTTTTTCTTATATAGGCTCCTATTACCCCCCCCACCCTGTCCCGATTTTTCACACTTGCTGTCTGGTCACCCTAGTGCCCGTGCAGAACTCCACTGAAGTCAGTGGGATTCCATATTTGAATGGGGTTCTGTATGAGTGAATCCTAATGCAGCATCGGGCCTTTAATTTGTGGGGTTAAAATACAAGTCCAGTGCAAGGAGTATCAGCCCTATACTTTCAGTTTGACTGAAAAAAGGCACAAACCACAGGAAAGCAACAAGTATCGCCAAGCTGTCCAACCCACTTACAATGCCTCTCTGACAAGAGCACCCAGCCCTTTCCTTCCACCTTCAAACAAGTACCCAGCTTTCCATCTCTCCATAAAAATACAACAGTCACAGGGAATTAGTGAGAAATTAGCTGGTTATTTTTAAAAAAATCCCTATTAAGTTAGAAACAAATTACAAATATCCTCAAATTTTGATGAGTTTCCCCTTTCTCTGCAAATATTGCATGCATCCCGGCTAATAATCCTTCTCTGAGACCTGAGGAGACTCCCCAGTAAATCATCTTATCAGTCCATTTTATATATAGTAGAGAAATACTCCCATGTGCTCAATAGTTCACTTGTTTACTGGAGCATGCTACATTTTAATTAAGCCAACGCCGATGTGCAGATTTGGGGGCTGAGCCAGCAGCACTTTAGGCCCATGCATTGCATACTGTTTTTTTATGAGGATAGAATAACGTTAGAGCACATAATTTGGTTAACTTAAACCTCTAAAAAAAACCTCAATAAAGCCTCTAAAAACATGAATACACACTCTATTTTAGGCAAATTTATTTGAACATAAGCTTTCATGGGCTGTAGCCCACGAAAGCTTATGTTCAAATAAATTTGTTAGTCTCTAAGGGTACGTCTATACCCAGCCGCTAGTTCGGCGGCTGGCAATCAAACTTCTGGGTTCGACTTATCGCGTCTTGTCTGGACGCGATAAGTCGAACCCGGAAGTGCTCGCCGTCGACTGCGGTACTCCAGCTAGACGAGAGGAGTACCGCGGAGTCGACGGGGGAGCCTGCCTGCCGCGTGTGGACCGAGGTAAGTTCGAACTAAGGTACTTCGAACTTCAGCTACGTTATTCACGTAGCTGAAGTTGCGTACCTTGGTTCGATTTGGGGGGTTAGTGTAAACCAAGCCCAAGGTGCCACAAGTACTCCTGTTCTTTTTGGGGATACAGATTTAGGGCTGGTCTACACTGGTGGGGGGGGGGTTGATGTAAGATACGCAACTTCAGCTACGGGAATAGCGTAGCTGAAGTCGACGTATCTTATTTCGACTTACCTCGGATCCTCACGCCGCGGGATCGACGGCCGCGGCTCCCCCGTCAACTCCACTACTGCCGCTCGCCCTGGTGGAATTCCAGAGTCGACGGGAGCGTTCAGGGATCGATTACTACCCGCCGATTTGGCGGGTAGTCTGGACGTACCCTAACACAGCTGCTACTCTGAAACCTGTCATTCTATTTTAGGACTATACAAACTTTCTTTTTTGCAACCACAAACATTCCAGTTCTGGTGATGTTGCCTAAAAATTCTACTGGACCTTACTCTGAGCATATTCTGTATTTCCCATTGGATTAGTACTGTGAGAACAACCTTTCCAATGGCATTGCCAAGATAATCTATATTTAATATTCATTAGCATGTAAAAAACCTGTAGGGTTTTTTTTTTTTAAGATGGGACAGGGGGGGAAGGAGGAAGTAACTGTTTAGTGCTTTGTAAACTTCAGGTTATGCAATGAACAACTTGTGCTTTATTATTTACAAAGCACCACAGGATCAATGGACAGCATAGCTCTTTACAATCTTAGTAATAAAAGACAGACAGCAGAAAGGGAAAGAGAGGCAATGTAGAAGCAAGGTGGTCAGTCAGTTAAGTTTGGTATATGCCTTATTAGCACAAGGGGGTTTTACTTTTGCAAATTATAAGGAGAGCTACATTAAAAGATGGAAGGGAGCAGAAATGGGAAGTGGCTGGTGGAATGCTAGTTACATTAGAGCAAGTCTTCAGAGGGGATTTGGAGCCCATTGACTTCAAGGGGTTTTGGAGCAGACACTTGGGGCATAAGGAGTTTGTTCAGCACATGAGGGGAAAGGAGATTGTTCCAGGATTACAGACTGGGAGGGATGTTAGTAAAACAAAAAACAAAACACACACACAATGGATTTGGGAGAGGAGACAAAAGGGGGGCATACTTTGCAAAGAGTAACATACAAAAGAGGGTACAGTCGGAGACGAGAGGTAAGATGCAGATAAGCTCAGCACTGTGCACAGCCTTAAAGGCAAGGCTGAAGAGCCTGAGTCTGATGAGGAACTCAGTTCTCTTTCACTTGTTTTTTGTGCACTATATCCAATACCTTGATAGCCGAGTGTAAGCTGAGGAAGCAATGGCAAGACTGCAGACAGGCGGGGAGAGGGCATGGCTGACATGGTCATTTGAGATAAGCTTAGCACAGCTCCTATTGCGTGGCTGCAGGGAGGAACTCCAATTTTAAATCTCTCTCACCCAGATTGAAAACAGTTACTTTCCATATAAATATATATAGGAATAGAAACAGACACACGGGGATTATATATTATGTTTGACCATTGTTGCTAAAGATTTGAATTCTGCCAGAACCAAGCTGCACACTAATCAGGACCCCAGGGTGCAGCCAGATCTGGGAATAAGAGAAAGGATGACCTTTGAGGAATGTCTACCACCCACTGCATCTAGACTGTTTGCTTGTTAACCCTTACAAGTGTCTTGGCGGCTATTACTTAATTTTAACAACATGGAGCTAGTTGGGGCTGGAGTTCCTACCATTAACCCTAATGCAAAAAACATTTTCACCTCAGATCAGGAAATACTAGTTCTCAGAGTCCATGGGGGTAATATTACAAATACTGTAGCACTTAAACTATTAACTGGGGCAACCTAACAATTTAAATCAACTTAATAGTTATCCAAAAGAAAAGCAGTCAGAAAAAGCATTTGATGGATTATTTCCTTTCCCCGCTACACAGTGTAACTCGACATCACTCACAGCTAGCTGGGTTTATAATACTAACACTATATGTATCACTGTGAATTAAAGACATTATGGCTCTGAAATGTTCCCATATTCAGTGGTGAGGTGTACAGAACCTGCTTGTACATTTCTTACCACCACTAGGCATGGTTTAAAAGCCATTGTAAAAATATAAGATCTTTAAATAAGACGAATAAAATGAATTAAACATTATCACTGCAGTGAAATAATGAGCCAAAAAGTCCTGGTACATCCTTAAATGCCATAAACACCAGCAGATAAGGATAAAAAGCCCCACTTGCTAGTAATGGTAGACTATAGTTAAACACAAAGACATGGTTTCTGCTCCTATTAAAAAGTCAATGAACCTTTGCCATTGAATCCAAAGGGTCCAGAAGCATGAGCACCACCAACTCATTTATTTCAATAAGAGTTTTACCCTGCTAAGGAGTATAGGACGGGACCCAGAGTGGATACACTCTACAGATTGTGGAATTTTATACTGCTGGATATTGCATAAATGTTTTAGCTGGCAATATACCTAACTATCTTTTTGCTATGCAGCCCTGTGTGGAGAAAGGGGATCTGCAAATGACTAAGAAATGAAAAAGTTCTAAATGTACTTGAAAGTTTTAAATACAAAGTGAGGCTTTTGGGGTGGGGGAGGGAAACAGGATAAATCTGGGTGATTTCATTTGGAGGCTAGACATGTATTTGATTAAAAATAAAGCACTGATTACTCACCATTCTTTATGCGAGTTGCCTCTGGGTGCTGCTAAGTTAGAATGGTATAGTCTCAAAGGCTCAAGAACGCTCTCTGAATCAAATGATAAGTAAGTGGTTTGGAGACACATATATATCTCAACATTTAATCCACCCATGCTCAGGGAAACCCCTTTCTTAAAGTCATTCTCCCACTGAGAATGTATTCATCTCTCTCATATAAATACAACCCACGTAGATCTACTTGAAAGCAGTGCTGATGAAAGACCACAGAGGATTCCCTCATTCTTCAGAGTACCATGGAACAGTGACACAATAATACACCCACTCAGCTGGAGGGAGCTCTGTGGGAAAAGCAACAGCCTACACAGTGGAAAAGTTATATCAGCTCAATAAAGGTATAAACACAAATATTAATCTAGAAGTGGTACGATTTACTGTAAGGACCACATAGGTCATCGACCCATTTCTAAGAATGCACTTTACTTTGGTTTCATCTTATTATTCGTTTCTCTAAAGAGATAGAGACTGTATGAATGATAGAATCTAGCTCTATCAAAAAGGATATACAACACCCACTCACTGATGAATAAATGGCACTTTAAAGCTGCTGATTTATTCCTTTATTTCTGAGGGGAAGATGGGTGTGAAAAGGCAGCCATTGCACAGGTTCATTTCCCTTGACAAGAAGTGATGTGATATTTTTTAAAATTATAATAATTCATTTTAGGATATAACCCACTGAACACAGGCTGGTTAATAAGTCTCACAGCTACTGATAAAAGGTAGCACAGTCATGCTGTTAACTAGAGATGGGTTAAGGAGATAGTAACCCCTGAATTAGGTTGAGGTTCAGGGTTAAGCCTGTTTCAGGCACAGGTTTCAGTTTCGATGACACCAAAATCCCACTAACAGGTTTTGTACAATTTAGATCGAAATGGGATAAATTATCCTGACATTTTAGGAGATTTTTGCCATCTTAAATGGTGTGATTATTATTGATCTCACTGTTCTAATAAAATGTTCACCCTCCTGTCCCCGTCCCCCCCAAAAACCCCTCACAGCCGCTCAATCCTGTATTTGCAAGTGACCATAACTGGATTATTTTATAACTAGTAAGGCCTATATACACACACAGACTTAAATATTTCAAAAGAGCCATTTGGGGAGTTATTCACTTTAAATTAAAAGGTCAGGTTTTACAATAAGGAATGTATTATTTTCCCATATAATTTCTTTGCTATAGTTCCTTGAGGACCCGGTGCTTTGGTTTATGGGCTGTGTAAACACATAACGAAAAGAGGACTGCGTCAAAGGACTTAGTTTAAGGGCGTTTCTCCTTCCTTAACTTTAAAATAGGTACAAGGATTTTGTGCAAGCCATCACAAAAGATGAATTAAAAATAAACTTCACTTTTAGACAAATGCAAAGCATGGAAGACAAATAGTTTGGAAAGATATGTGCCTGTGAAAACAGTGTGCAAGGATGGAAACTAGTTTGTAAACTTGAGAGTAGTGGTTGCTACCAGCATGGCTGCTAAGTTTATTTACCCACACATGCTTCTGAATTAGGCCCCTTATTACTTAATTGAGATGTACAGTGCATGAAATCCTGATCCTAAAAATCAATGGGAGTTTGGCCATTGAGTTCAACGAGGCCAAAATGCATCTCTGTGTCCAAGTGTTTGTGTGAAAAGCGGCCTGGCTGGCAAGTAAAGAAGTGGGGATTGCTGACAAGTTTTAGTTATTGTTCCTATTAGAAAAATTGATTTTTTCCCATGACTAAAAATGAATCAATGTTCCAGTTTCTGCTAGAAAATATTGTCAGAGCACAGCTAAATCACTACCAAAATGTCTGAACTAAACAACCATTTGGAATCGGAACAAATATGCAAAAACTGTTTTTGCAATATACATCTCATAGACTTTAAGGTCAGAAGGGACCGTTATGATCATCTAGTCCTGGGGTGAGCAAACTTTTTGGTTTGAGGGCCACATCGGGGTTCCAAAACTGTATGGGGGGCCGGGGAGAGAAGGCTGAGCCTCCCCAAACCCTAACCCTATCCACCCCGTCCCACTTCCCACCCCCTGACTGCCCCCCTCAGAACCCCCGACCCATCCAACCCCCCTAACTCCTTGTCCCCTGACCAACCCCTGCTGGGACCCCCTGCCCCTAACCGCCCCCTTGGGACCCCACCCCCATCAACCCCCCTGCTCCCTGACTGCCCCAACCCCTATTCACACCCCCGCCCCCTGACAGCCCCTCTGGAACCCCCCCCATCCAACCCCCTCCAAGTCCCTTTTGGAATGTGGCCGCTGCGAACATGGGCGGAGGACTCAGGAGAAGCAGGGGCAGGCAAGCAGCTGGAGAGACGCGGCGGGTTCCCCTTCAAAGCGCAGCTTCTCTCTGGCCAGCTGCACGGCCACCTGGTACTTCTCCTGAGTCCTCCGCCTGCATTCACTGTGCTCCCGCCACCCGCACTGCCTGCCTGCTTCTCTGAGGCTGCAGGTGAGCCTCCCTTCCTGCCCCCGCAGTGCAGCTCCCTCCCGCGCTGGTGGTGCATCGTGCGGAGGTTGCGGGGAGGAGGGACAGCAGGGGAGGGCTGGAGGCAAGCCTCCCCAGCCGGGAGCTCAAGGGCCAGGCAGGACGGTCCCACAGGCCGGATGTGGCCCGCGGGTTGTAGTTTGCCCACCTCTGATCTAGTCTGACCTCCTGCACATTGCAGGCTACAGAACCAACTACTACCAGCTACCTAAGGGTATGTCTACACTGCAATGTAAGCCCAGAGTTAGTAGAACTTGAGTTAGCAGACCCTGGGTTTGTTAACCTAGGACTCGAGTGTCTACACTCATTTGTAACCCCAGGTTAGGAATTGTTGAAACCTGGTTCTCAACAAAATTTGACTGTCCAGAGGACAAAGGAAGTCCTCCTGTGGGATTGTGGAATACTTCTGGCAGTCTCCCAGAGCAGGAATCTAGTGTGTTTACACTGCAAAGTAACAGGGCTTGAACACTGGGTCTCAGCTTAACTCAGGACTGGACCCTTCACCCCTGTAGGGTCCTCACACCCTGGGTTAGCACAGTTTGTGCATAGATAGAAGGGGGGTTAGAGTTGTGCCTGAGTTTGAACTCTGGGGTTACTACTGTCGTGCAGACGTACCCTAAAGCACTTCACAATGCATGCACAAAGAGTTGCCCTGAGGAACAGCTATTTCGGCCACTGAGCATCAGTCCTGAACAGCAGTTTTTCCCTAAAATTCCCAATACAGAACATGGACCTTGTTAGGTCCTATGAAGAGAAAGTGAAAATGTATTCTCCTTCCTTCTGATTAAAATGGAGTTTTGACAGCCATCCCGATTCAAACAATTATTTTATTTCATTGTAAGCTCCTCTAAACACTGGTAGTAGAAAAGTAATGACATTTTCATCACAGAAAAGTAGGCAGAACAAAACATTTTGCAGAGATAGCTAATAGTAACTCAGTAGAGAAACTGAAGGAGGAACCCTTTCTGACTTAAAGGGGAATAGTTATGGGGATCCATCAGAATTCACATATGCATCTTGCTATTCTTGGTCTCCCATCCACATGGTTAAAAAAGGAAAACCCCTTTGGTTACACCAATATAAACTATAATTGGACAATAAAACATTTCATTGCTTTTTATACATAGCCAAGCCACTTATCTACAGAAAGCACAGGCTGGATGTCTGCCATCCACATTATTTTACTGTTCACTGAAGAGCTTTTTGTTTAGGGATTTTCCATCAGGGAAAAAATAAGGAAATGAATTAGAGAAAATGTAATACAACTTGAAGATAACAGCTTAAATACTTGATCCTGAATGGCTTGCAAATGACTTAACTGCAATTTAAGTGTTAGAGTAAGGAGAAGAGACCACTATGAGGAAAAGAGATTGTAAAGAAAAACAGATACATTCAGAAACTATGTTTAAAAACAGATTGGGATCCAGAATTCCTGGAAAGGAAGTTGAAGGAGAAGGATTTGCAGCTCAAGAAGTTTCCAGTGTAGCTCTGGGAAAGTTCAAACTTTGATACTGCACTTTTTGTATCAAAAATTCTTTCTTCGGTAACAAGGATGCCTGTTGCTTCTCATTCCCCAGTACAAGCAGTCTACAGCTGTCCTGTTTTCAATGGGTTAAGGAGAACTACTCCCGCACATTTACATTTTTGTCATGCTGCAAAGAACTGTTTGCCTCAATCATACATAGATTGGCTCTTTTTACAGATTCACATGCCCAAATCAGGTAGTAATGGTGGGCAACCGCCAGTCCAGCTGCCATGCCTCTGAAATCATGCCTCTATATAATCCTTGGTATATGCACGTCTAACAACTACAGGTATATATGATATAGGGACTTTAATTTGTTGGCATAATTATGTGTTTGGTTTTTAACTTTTATTATTGAATATTAATATTTATAATAGTAGTGAAGATTGATGTCTTAGGACCCAATTCTGCAATAGGATCTGCAAGACAACCCAGGCACCTGCAAGGAGTTCGACAGACATAATTGTGGGTGCAAGAGTCTCTGTTTGTAGACTTTGTTGCAGGACTGAGGTCTATATTGTATCCATCCACACAAGAGTCACAGTAGAAGCCTCTCTACACTGCCCCTCCAGTGTACCTTAGCCTTGCCCAAGAGAGTGCATCAATCTCCCTGGCCATCCTCTTATTGACCTCAAATGCTCAAATAGCGCAGTGAAGGCACTCAGATACAACACTGATAGGCAGAAGTATTTAACCCCTATAACAGACTATGCTGAGAGAGCACTGCTCTTTAGGGTGTAAATTGTGGTATGGACACAAGCTCACTAGCAATGGGACGAACATATTTTGTGTAAGCCACCAAACGGTAGCATTTTGGGGTCTCTAAAGAACAGGGGCCAGACAAAAGGGAGTGCAAACAGCATCTGCTGTCCTTGCACGGACAGCTGTACTAGAATGGTGATTCACCCTCAAGGGAGGGAAGACAGGTGATTCCACTTTTCGACTTCAGCTACAGTTCCACCATAAAAGGACAATGTTAAGCCACTGTTTGGACTCCATAAAGGCCCCTCCAGTAGAGGCTGCTATGAGTTGTGCTAAAACCAATGCATCTCCCAGCCAGTTTGGCTTCAATCTTTTTATGGGCTGCACTGGCTTATTCTGGGCCCATCCATGAAGGGGAGAGGTTGTTGGTGACTTCCTCTGCAGCCCCACCCACATCAGAAGTTCTGTCCCTTACTTAAAACTAGCAAGCTATAACTACTTAGTTGAAATGTGGATGAAGGTTCCATTCAGTTCTTATTTTCTCCTCCAAATCTTCAGACATTTCAATTTATAACAATTGTATACACAAATATGTCATTGTGAAATAATTTAAGATTGCTACACATGTAACAAGAATGACCCAAAAGGAAGGGTATGAAAAATTAAGATATTTTCTAGTCCTCCACCTACAGTCTATAGATCTCACCATTAATTCAATTGTGTTACAGAGACCATGCATTGCAGCCTTAACTCTGCCCCACCTAAGGATTCCAGCCTTCAGGCACCCACTTTCCCACACTATGTCCTCCAAACTCACCAAACTTGTATACTAAGAATGAAATTCTAGCCCCATTGGAAATCACTAGGAGTTTTGCCATGGACTTCAATGGAGTGAGGATTTCACACTAGGTATCCACAACTAATAATGTTTGGAGGACGTAGTGTGATGAAGTTGGTTCTGCCAAAAGGAAGGTTGGAAAAAAAAAAATCTCTGGCCTTGGTCTAGGACACCAAAAAATCAGCAGCTTCAGGAACTTGCTATTTAAAAAAATCAAGTCAGTCTGTCAAAACTTGTTTTAGAGCTGGCCAGAAAACTTCCAACAAAGCAACTACTGATGTGTTGAAATTTAAACAGCTTTGTGAAGACTGTTTACTTCTATAATGCAGTGATGGAACCCAGGGGTCAATGTGACCCTGCCTGGCTCCCCACATCACCTGCCTGGCTCCTAAGCAGCCCGCCTGCCAGACTCCCTCAGAGTCGGCAACCTCTTGGTTCTCAGGATCTGTGGCTCTGAAACGTCCTGCCAGACGAATTGCCCCAGAGCCAGGACTCCATTCCCTTTCACTGAGAATTTTGAAATGTTCAGTTTTCATTTCAAATCAGAATTAAATCAAATTTTGAAATATCAAAATCTTCGTAAAATGAATTCCGTTTCTCCACACAGCTCTAGAATGTTTCTTCCTGCCCCCAAATATAGAATTACTTCCTGCCAATAAACAAACAAACAAACAAACATTACACCCGGGATGGGGAAATAAATCAGTCTTGTATCCATGACTACTTTTCTGCACTTTAAATTGCTGACATATTAAAGTGTTATCTAGTGTCTCTACAGAGCAAGAAATGAGAATGCTAGATTTCCAGCAGGATACAGCATTGCTTCTAGCCTTGGGAGGCCCTGAGGCAGCAACTTTAAAATCTTTAGCAATGAGAAAAGGTATTTTAAGTAATTTTCAGAGATTTTCCTGGCAACACACAAGTCCAGACTTCTGAATCCACTTGGGACCAGAAAACATACCAAAATTAGAGTGTATTGAGAAAAGGTGAGGAGAAAATGGAAGTAAATCACAAAAGAAATAATTTGCCTCCCAAATCCAGCTACTCATTGTTTCCTTAGTGTAAACATTCACATTTCACTTTACCCGCTCTTGTGCCTTACACACTTACTAGTACTAGAACATTTCTGTACAAAGAATTCAAATTCAGAGGACTCCTTACCAAAACAGCTGAACAGGCTGTAAAGTTGACTGAAAAAGAGGAATGGGAATGGAGAAGGCACTTTGGGGAAGGTTTTGTGACTGCTGGTGAAGCAGTTGGTTGGATAGGAACAGAAAGGAGCCATTTGCGAGCAGAGGAAAGGAAGGAAGCTGAAAAAACAGGCTTCTCCACAAAAGTTCAGATGAGAATTGTAACCTCTAAGACTTCACCAGATGACTTTGTGGAACCTTTAGAGACTTTCCCTTCTTAGCCACTAATATTACCATAATAAGCAGTGCTTCCCCCCCTCTTGTAATACATATGAATCTATTTTTCCTTCTTTCTGAATCAAGGATAATATCAGTTTACAATATTACAGTATATCTGCACAAGATCTGTGTGGTCATTTTAAAAACCACATCATAAGAGAACTCTCAATCATTGGATCTGATTTTTGGATCTGGCTGTTAAAGAATTTAAAAGATGCAGTATTTCCAATATAGCTCCTCCCCTTCACTAGAAAACTGGTCTAAAATTCAAATGTCTATGTACATTTTTTGACAGAACTGCCTTAAAGGTCCTGTTTCCTCTAGAAAGGACTATAAAAGTGGAATAACTCCTGATCTTTGGCTGTTATTTCCACCTCACATGACCTTCATTTAATGGGAATAGCACCCATGTGGACTTCAGATTTTACTAATAAAAAGAAATCTACAGAGAGGCAGTGTTTAAGCACTGGGGAACAATTAGGAAAAATGTATAAATACTTAGAACTGTATAAAAAGGTTGTTAAAATGATTATTTTTTATGCACATTGTAAGGAAAAACCACTCACTGAGTTTTGGATAGGGGGCTCCCATTTCTTTACAAGTGGTTGGAGTACTAAAAGGCTATAGCAAGGCTATGTTTATACTTCCACTACCTTTAAAAACCACAAAAAAATATTTTTTAAGTACTGCAAGTTATTTTACACACTAGGGATAAGTCTCTCTCAATTAGACTCAAATGATTGCCGTATCTATCCATCCATCTTATTTATAAGGCAGTAATCAAGTACACTAGGAAATACAGTAGTCTGGTAATCTTTCCCTTAGAAGCCAGAACTCTTCTCAACAGCATCGGGTAGCAACCTTCTTAATTTTGTTCAGCATAATTTAATTATTTTGATTTATAGGGCCTCTCTCAAGGCTTTGTAGAAATGAAACACACATAAGTAATAACAGATTGAATCCAAACGAAATGTCCATGTGACTATTCAGATTAAATAAAATCATAAAGACCAATTGTCAGGGGGTGGCACCCTTGAGACCCACTCCCTCCCAGCTGACTCAGAGGGTATGTCTACACTGTAATAAAAACCCATAGAACTGAGTCTCAGAGCCCAGGGTCAATTAACTCAGGCCTATGGGACTAAGGCTGTGGGCTAAAAATAGCAGTGTAGACATTTGGGCTTAGGCTGGAACCTGGCCCTGAGACCCTCCCACCTTTCAGGGTTTCAGAATATGCTTACGCTGCAATATAAGCCCAGACTCAGACTTATGCTTGAGCACAACTCCCCACCTTCTGGCTATACACAAATTTCTCAGATTTTGGCTTGAAACCTGTAGAGCTGGAAAGTTCAAGCCCAAGTCAAGCCAGGACCCAGGGTTTGAGCCTTACTACCTTGCAGTGTAGACGTAGCTCCCCGACTTGGATTCTGGGAGCCAAAAGTATCCCACAATCCCATGGGCCAATTTCCTTTGTCTTCTCTATCCCAAGAATCTCCAATCGACTCCAGGGAAATGGAAGCAGCCCCCGTTGGTGTAGTGCAGCAGCTCGGTGAGTCAGCATTTAACCCTTCCATTGTCTTCTGATCACCAAGCTGCAAGCACACCATCTGAGTGTTGTCAGTGTTTGAAATGGAGAATGAACAGGAGTAGTCTTTTACAAAGCGCGCTTCTTCATAATCACAGGAGCACAGCCAGATTTTGGTAAGTCTCTGGTACGAGACCAGCAAAACAGTGGATTTTTATTAAAGTACTAGGGGTTGAAGGAAGAGGTTTAATGTCTGAACCCTTCCTATCAGGAAGGAGGGAGTGAGTTGACAAACATACAGATATTTAGTCAGTTTACATTGTAAATTCCTTGGGGGCAGAGACCATGTCTTTTAACTTGTTTTACATGCTTTGTAAACCACCATGTATGCTGGGGGCCTGGCATGCAAATACAGATATACGTACATGGTTTGTTCAAGCAGCACAACTTGATATTAGACTACAATTTTCCCTACATTAGCATGTAGTAAAGTAAATGATCAAGCCATTTAAGTAAGCTTACTAACAGATGGCACCATGATGCAATAATAAAGGTAGGCCATCACCTACATCAGGATCTTCTTGCTGGAATAGTTGACAATATTTGAGTGTGGTCAAATAGTAGGCAGTCAATTCATATTATTTGACTGCTCAACTGAGCAGTTTACCAAGCCTGTTTCACACAGTCCAAAAGGAATGTGACAAAAGTCCCCTGCAAAGGGTCTACTTCATTTGAGTCCAAAATAAAATCATCCAAAAATAAAGTCTCTTCCTTCTCTCTGCTCCAGCCTCTGGCTGTCACTAAAGCTTCTCTGTCTCCTAGAGTCAGAGACCTCAGCCCTTCTTCCCAGTCTACACTATCAGTTAAGTTAATCTAATTTATATTGCTCCAGGGTGTGAAAAGACACCTTTCATGAGCGACAAGTTTCACATTCTCCACACTGGTGCTATGTCAGTGGGAGACACTCTCCTACCAACATAGCTTACCCTTCTCGCCAAGGTGGAGTAATTATGCTGACAGGAGAGCACTCTCCCATCGGCATAGTGAGCACCACAGCGGCACAGCTGCATTGGTGCAGCTGCACCGATATAGCGCCGTAGTGCAGACTTGCCCTGACTTTATTTCCTACAGCCACTTCTTCCAGCTAGCTGCAGCTCCCCAGGCTTCTGTCCTGCTGTTATCTCTGGGAGCTCCTCCCCACAGGAGCATACCTTCCAGGTTCCTTGCTCTGTTGAGATTTCCTGGAAGTTCCTCTCCTTAGCAACTCCCTTTCTCTAGGGCACCAATTCCCCCCGATAATGCTTTATCAGGCTCATTAGCTGCCAGCCAGTCCCTAGCGATTTAATTACTTTCAGGGGAGCTGGTTTGGCTCACTATCCCTTACAGGGGCCTGACTCAGGTAGGCTGGTCCCTCACTCACCTTAAAAGGCTAATTACCAACAAATAATTAAATCCCATTTAGCCAACATCAATCCACCTCTTATCAAAAGTCCACGGGGACTTCAGTGGGTCTCCACATAGACCTCACTACAGGATAAATGGTAACATTTTGAAGAGTACCTAAGTCACATTTTCAAAAAAAGAGACACTCAGGGCCAGATTTTCAAAGATATTCAGGCACCTAACAATGCAGATAGGGCAGGTAGTAGGATTTTCAAAAGAGCCTTAGCAAGTTAGGCTCGCAAGTCCATTGATTTGAAAATCCCAACAGGTGCATATCTGCTTGAATACCTTTGAAAATCTAGCCCAAAACCCTTACACGGCCATATCCTATACCATTTAGGCTTTATATAGTAAATCCAGACCAAGTCCTTGAATGCTCCCAGTAGCTGATAAGCAGCAAGTATAGGTTACAGAATATCAGGGTCATGAGCAGCCTGGGTAAAGCCTCTCTTAATAAGTGAGCCACAGCATTTAAAGTTAACTTGTTACAGGGTCATTCTACATACAGGATGATGCCCTTAGAATTGTTTTTAAAATATTAAGTGGGTTCTTTACAAATAAACAAACACAGATGCTGTGCCATGTAGCAGTCTTGTTGTAATACTGCCTGTAACAGGGTGCTGGCTAGGAGGTCCTGAGCCAGGCCCCTGTTAGCCCAGCTCCAATTAAGCAGCATTCATTGGGGCTGGCTGAGAGTGCCAAGCCTAATTGGTAGAAGGGAAGCACCTGCAGGCCTTATTAGCAAGGGGGCTATATAGGGCAGGTAGGGGCCAAGCCCAGGCCTGTGCATCCCTGCTGGCTGGAGAGGCTAGCTGTCCCCCAGGTTGCTAGTTTGCGGTGGTCTGTAAATAGAAGGTGGTAGGAGCTGACACAGTAAATAAAAGGCCCTGGTGATTGAACTCAGAAGGTGTCTCTGGCTGATTTGTTGCGAGGACAAATGAACTCCTTGCTACACTGACTGTTGTCTTTACTAACCTCTCATGTTTATAACCAATATTGATTGTGTTTATCAACGTAAAGAGTCTTTAGATGCAAAGCTCCCATTGACGTCAATGGCTCATAATAGACTCCATAAGTGTGTGTGTGTGTATGTATATATATATATATATAGAAAAATTTTGCTAAGGAAATCCCCTTTGCAGTCACTAATTTAAAAAAAAATGCTCTTTTAGAAAAAAGGATTAGTCAAAGAGTATGGGAAGTTGTACTTCTCTGTGGCTTTTAGTGATAACTTCCTTTGCAGCAATATACTTGTAAAATCAGTAGTGGGATTCTTTTTAAACTCAGGCCCTAACTTTGGTGTGTTCTAAATCCCAGGATCCTACCTGAATAGACTCCAGATGCTTGAGCCCCACTGGTTCCCACTGCCACACCTCAACAAGGAAATGAATGCAGATACAACTTGCTTTACTACAGGGTCTTTCATGTACATTGCACCCCAATACACCTTACAGAGTGAATGTAAAATCATTTCAAATGACTGTGTGTTCCAGGATTAGCTGCACCAGAAGCAAGGAGAGAGGCAATTCCTGATCTGTCTTAAGTGGTTTTACAGGATCTGGTCCAAGAGGTGAATATAGCTGAACTGCTTGGTAATAGCGACTATATTGTAATTAAATTTAACATCTGTGAGGAAAAAGCCCAAAGAATCAGACCATAGTAGCATTTAACTTCAAAAGGGGGAACTACACAAAAGAGAGAAAGCTAGTTAAATGGAAATGAAAAGGAACAGTCACTAGAGTGACATACCTGCAAGCCGCATGGAAACCTTTTAAAAACACCATAATAGAAACTCAAATTAAATATATGCCCCAAATAAAAACAAAAACAACAACAGTAAGAGGACCAAAAAAATTCTACCATGGCTAAACAGAATAAAAGTCAGTTAGAAATAATAAAAAAAAAAAGCATATTTTAGACATTGGAAGTCAAATCCTACCTAGGAAAATAGAAAGGAACAAACTCTGGCCAGTCAAGTGTAAAGGTATAATTAGGCTGGCTAAAAATAGAATTTGAAGAGCAACTAACAAACAAACAAAAAAAAAAAATGCTATTAGCTTTGTTAGTACATCAGAAACCTTGCCAAACAATCAGTGAGGAGAATGTGATGGAGATTCCTACAACTGAGCCATTCTTCTCAGTTTACAAATCTGATAAACTGTCCCAGATTGATGTGTGAGAGAAGGTTTTAAAACAAATTGATAAATTAAACAGTAATAAATCACCAAGACAAAGTTACTCAGGAGTTCTGAAGGAACATAAATATTAAGTTGCACAACTACTAACTGTGGTATGTAACCTATTGCTTAAATCAGCCTCTGTATTAGATGACTGTAATGCTGATTTTTTTTAAAAAGGCTCCAGAGGCAATCCTGGCAATTACAGGGCAGATTGCCTAACTTCAGCACCAGGCATATTGGTTGAAACTATAGTAAAACAGACTGATCAGACACAGATGAACATGATTTGCTGGGGAAGAGTCAACACAACTTTTGTAAAGGGAAATAATGCCTCACTAATCTATTAGAATTCCTTGAGGGGGTCTAAAACAGGTGAATAAGGGTGACCCACTGCATATAGTGTATTTTGGACTTTCAGAAAGCCTTTGACAAGATCTCTCACCAAAGGCTCTTAAGCAAAGTAAGCAGTCATGGGATAAGAGGGTACATGCTCTCATGAATCGGCAACTGGTTAAAAGATAGGAAACAAAGGGCTGGAATAAACTTTCAGTTTTCACAATAGAAAGTAGTAAGTAGCAGCATAGGTGCCAACTCCGGGGCTGGAGCACCAACAGGGAAAAATGCCTCCTTCTCTCCCTCCCGCCCCCCCCCGAGCGCACCGTGTCCCCACTCCCCCCCGCCCCCCACTGCCTAACAGCTATTTGGTGGCACTTCGGACTTTCCAGGAGGAAGGGGGAAGAGCGGGGATGCAGCACGCCTGGGGGAGGAGGTAGAGAAGAGGCAGGGCAGGGGCGGAGACTTGGGGAATGGGAGTGGGGCAGCGGGGGGGTTGGGTGAGCACCCACTGGGCAGAGGGGAAGTCAGCACCTATGAGTAGCAGCGTCCCCCACAGATCTATATTGGGACCAGCACTGTTCAACATATTCCTAAATGATCTAGAAAAAGGTGTAAACAGTGAGGTGGCAAAGTTTCCCGACGATACAAAATGAAGCTGGTGCTAGATGAATGGAGGAAATGAGGATGAGAGTCACAAGCAGGTCCATGGAGAATTTTGCAAATGAGAAGGGAAAAATCTTGAATCAATGGGGAGCAAATAGAGCTGTTTAATGATCGCAGTGAAGACTTATACTTCTCAGTGTGTGAGAGAAGACTTGAACCAGAGCCCGTCAAAAATGGATTTTCCATTTAGTGAAAAACTTCAAGTTTTCAACATCTGGTTCCAATGCAAAACATACAGCCAGAGAGTTCCTTGTCCCAGAATAGCCAGTGGCCCAGTGGTCAGCACACTGACCTGCGGTGGGGATCTCTCTCTCTGGCCTCTTGGAGCTATTCCAATTTATATACTAATTAAATATTAATTGGGCCGAAGAGAGAGAGAGACTAGGACTGACTCTGTAGCCTGCTGGGCCAGAGACACCCCAGAATAGCCAGTAGCCTGATGGTTAAGACACTGGCTTCAGATGAAGGAGACTAAGATTTAAACCCTGCTCCAAATCAGGCAGGATGGGGCCTTGAATTTAGATATCCCACATCCCTTGTGAGTGTCCTAACCACTGCGATACTGATTATTCTGGGGTGGGAGTTTCTTTCCCCCCCCCCATCCTGCAACTGAGATTCCCAACAAAAGTTTAGTTGAAACAGATACAGTTCTGCAAAAAGTTTTGGCTTTGATGAATTGGTATTTAGTCAAAAAATTCCTGACCAGCTCTAGCAGACACTGATTTTCTGCACATGCCGGAGAGGGTGAATTTGGGAGTTTGTAGGGAAGGGAGTCGCAATTAGCAATCAAGGTGAAGGAAAAATTATGCATGAGGCTTTCAGAAGAAGTGGTGGCTTGTAAGAGCAGTACTGCAGAGGTGATGATAGGCATATTTATGGACAAGAGAAATGTGGGGAGAGACTAAAAATATGCAAGTTGCTTCATGCCAATATTAATTTTAAAAATATTTGGCTTTTAAATGTAAGAGAAGCTGTGCCTTTTGTTGGGCTTATAAAGGACAACGATTACTAGGAACACAAACAATTCATGTTTGTACAGAAATTTATATTTAAGTGCTACATACATTCAGAGTAATATTTTAATCCCAATTGTTATTTGAACCCTTATAAAGCTGCTCAGTTGATAACTCCTTAAGGCAATAATCAATATCCCAGATTTAATATACAAATCTAGTGAGAACACTGTTTACTTACCCAACAAATGCAAAAGTCTCTTTCTGGTTGTGGAATACACCCAAAGCAAAGAAACAGGATTACATTTAGCAATTATTGCAATTTAGGAGGCAGCTCAAACTGAGCGGCATCACTGACTCATCACAAGTGGGTTAGAAAAGGGGATTTCCTATTTAAGTACAACACAGATGAACAATAAAAGTAAAGCATTTACAGCTAATAAAAAAGGCTAGAAAATATCCTTAATATTCTTTGTGGAGGGAAAATCTTTACAGAACATAGGGGGCAACTTCTATTTCAAATCGAAATATACTCTGCTATTCTAAAACCAAAAGCATTCCCATAAAGCTAGCCATTATTCTAATGCCTAACTAAACCGAGCTATGGCTACCTTTGCCAGGAAAGAGCTAGGGCAGGGATTCTCTGCAGTCTTTGTAACACCCTAGGTTCTGGCATAGAAGAAATCCTAGATTAACCAGGCAGGTATTTCACAAAAGATGTTCTGACATGAAAATGGCTTTCATTGCAGCAGTTGCATAAGGTGGTAGAGAAGGCCATACTAAAGAACCTAGCCATTACCCAATATTTGGGCTCAAATCCATGAGTCAGTGGCACCATCCAAAAATTTCAGTAAGTATGAAGGTCATTTTTGTAATTACTGTTTCTAGTAAAGATGCACTCCCACGTACAGTGAAGGTGGGAGGGAGGTTACGATCTACGTGGGAAGCTTCAGCTGTAGGCTGTGTCAATGTGGGACTCCTTATGGTTTAAGAGTGAGCTTCTGTAAGTATATTAGTAATTAGGTAACTACTTTTCGCTTCCAACAAACAGCTGGGTGATGTTTCCAAGGAGTATTGGGTCAGGAAACATCTGAACAACTGCAAAAAGTTATTTTGTATTACTGATAGGGAGCACTCTAGTGGTCAGAGCACAGAATTGGGAGTTTCAAGATCAGTTCCTTGTTCTGCCACTTGCCACCTTGGGCAAGTGTTGTGTGAACTTTCTGTACTTCAAGTACAAAGTGGATGAGACTGCACAAGGATATTACATTTATTTCTATTTCCAAAGTCCTTTGAGAGCCTCACATGAAACATATTTAGAAGGTGGAGTACTAGCATTTTAGCTTTGAGATTTTTTCTGAATTTAGATATAGACTAGTAAAGAAAATTAGTGATTTTTAGGACTTAGTAGTTGTATGGGGAGAGAGGAAAATCAATAGAATCAGCAAGATGGAGTTCACCTCCCACTCTCTCCTCTCCGTTCCCTCTTTTCTTTCTCCTCTGCCTTCTATTTCCCCCATAAATAGCTCATTGTAGAGAGATGGGAGGGTGAGATCCCAGGTATCAGTAAGTTAGCCTGCTGTTCCTCTTCTATTGGGTTGGCAGAATGAAATAATTTGGATAGCTGACTGTTGAGTGGTAGGGCTGGGGTATCCAGAGGTGAGCAGCTGACTTTAGAGCAGTAGTAATACATGAAGATATTTCAAATGTAAATTAATTAGTTTGAGCCTCTGTGCTTGTTCTGCACTAGTGGCTGTTATTTTGATCTTTTCTTCAAGACAGTTGAGCTGCCCTGGCTATTTGGCAGCATCTCTCTAGGGGTAGTTTTGTTTCTAACAGTCTCTCCTGTGAACTGGAATGACATGGTGCACAAACAATCCCATCATTAATGTCTCCAAAGTTACATGGGGATGTCAGTTCTCAGCTCTGTAACTTAAGTATCTATTCCCTCTTCTGATTCTGGATTTGGATGAAGTAACATACCTGTCTACAATCTCATTCTGCCTGGGATCACAATACTCAAACACTTTTATTACTCTAGGCAACAGTGTCCCACTCATTTCTCATCTCTTCCCCCCCCCACACACACACCCCCAATGTGATAGTAAAAAAGAAAGCATTACTTTCATATCTTTATCTCCCATGGGCAGATATGTATACAGACTTAATTCTTGCTTCCACTGCTTCCCTGCTGGTGCAAGGTTTTTCCATCTGGAAATCCAGCATTCCTGGTAGTCTGAGTCCCTCCATGTTGTGTGTTTGCTTGGCTTCTAGGAGCTGCTTTGCCTGTTAATCATACTCTCTTCCCTTGCTGCAGGCCTCACTAAAATGACTGCTGCCACCATGGTTCATATACCATGGGCTGAGCATTAACATGAGGGCTCCATGTTCCTTAAAATAAGCTGACTCTTTATTAAAAACTATTTACTGAGATGCTGCAACTGCAGTTGGCATTCCAGCCATGTGCACACAGACTGACTTCTTGGTACCACCTCCAAACTCCAGGTTGCTACATCCTGAATCTACTGTTACAGCTACACAGGTTATGTAGCTTTGATCTCCCTCCCAGTTACCTAGCTGCACTGATAGAATGCTTTTCAGAAGCAGTCTCTCTCTCATTGTATCTGACTTACCCAAATAATTATGAGTTAGTCGATGCCATTTAGGCACAGTCACAAATAGAGAGCAATGTAAAGCCACATAGCTTTGGCAGAGATTGTGATTCTGGAAGCACAACTACTGCGAGACCATCCCCGAGCACAGGGAGGAGGTTCAGTGCAGTATGAACACAAGATGGGACATACTGTTACCTTACCTGTAGCCAATCAGCTCCATGGGCCAGGGATGGGATGACAGACAGGACCATTGCCCCTACCTTTTGCCTGCTCATCTCAGAGTACCTGACACCTTTGAGGGCTGTTGTATTAGTTTCTCTTAGGATCAGAATGAAGAAGATCCATGGTCCCAGGAGATGGTGGGCATGGCAGCCATGATGGTGAAGCTCGCTTCAGGAGCCTTCATTTGGTTCCCCCCCCCTTCAAAAAAATAAAAATAAAATAAAATCTATGGACCCAAAACAAGGGTGAGAGGTAGAATATCCCATCCCCTCATTTTTGTCCACCAATTTTGTTCATTAATTTTGGACCCACATTTTCTTATTATACAAAGCATGATTGTAACAGTCCTCGAGTTACATCTGCAGGTCTTTTTGTTTAGACTAATTTAGCCTGTCTCACTTTCATACCTTTTCCCCTATCAACATTTGATTTTATAGGTTATTGTGACATCTTTTGCATTTTTACATACTTTTTACAGTTGAGCTTACAATGAGAATAAGGTTTTCAGCCCATTTATCACATCAGAAAGGAAACAGTTGTTTGCATTCCTGAGCTTTTTATTTATTAAGTTTACTATTTACATACTAAGCTCTTACTGGGTACCACTATCAAGTATGTTATCTGTTACTGGACATAGGCAATGCTGAAGTCAGTTTTATAAACTAAATCTACGACTATTATTTCTCGCATACGTCTTACATTCTGATGATGAAGTCTAGAGAGACAAGGTGGATAACTTAATATCTTTTATCAGACCAACTTCTGTTGGAGAGACAACCAAGCTTTTAGAACCAGTATTATTTGGGTACTACACAAACCTGTCTCATTTACTTCTGGAAAATTAACGATCTGTTAAATGACTCAGGGCAGAGAAGTTATAACTTTAATAGTGTTAGAAAAAAATTCACTGCTCTTTACACAACAAAAATAGCAAAGGACAAGATTGAGTCATTTGAAGTAGTGACCAAAAGGTATTATTCCTGTGTTTAGGGGATAACGGTTGAGTAACTAGAAGGACTAGGTCTTCAAGTCTCAAAAAGGTTAAGATGGATTTTTTTCAGGCAGTGATTTCCATAATTATGGAAAAGAAAATATTAGGGCAGAGGCCCCCAAACTGTGGGGCATGCTGAATATTGGGGAGTGGGGGGGCACATGGCTGGGGCCTGGGCCAGCCCCCACAGGGGTCAGGGAGGGAGCACTACCCAGCTCCACCCATGGCCCCAGGTCTGCACCCAGGGCCCCCTTACCCCTGTCCACATCCCTGCTGCCCTGAGCTGCATCCTGTCTCCCAGCCACAGCTGGCAGAGGGGGGATGTGCGGGGGGTGAAGTGGTAAACATGGGGACCACTGCATTAGGGGTTCTTCAAAAGTACATCAGGAAAACATGTTTATTTTGAAGTTAGCCAGCCTTTATTAACTAAGACAATGGGTTTGGTTTGTTTTTTTAAAAAAGACACATAATGGGTCAAATTCATCCATGCCAGGAATGAATTAGGTCAATATGTTAGTTCTGGTACAAACAGTGGACCAGATGCTGTGTTATGTGAACCAGCCAAATACCATTGCAGTCAGTGGAGCAAGGTTTAGTTGCACCCGTGAAGAATCTGGCCCATGAGTTTTAGTTGGGGATAGTGTGGTATTAAGCTAATTTTTATTTTCATGATCAAAGAAGAAAAGCAAGTTGTTAATATACGAGTGAAGAAAAGGGTACTGAAATTTGGAAGTCATGTCCACTGAAACCAAACTCTCAAGTTTATTCATTTAGTAAATTGTCTGACTCAGTGTTTTTATATTGAAAGTGATTCATACTAAAATATTTTTTCTGTTTTGTGAGAGTATACAGCACATACGCTTCACCATATATGCCATTAATGGGTCTGCACTTTGGCCAAGCTTAGTTCTAAGTCAGAATTCATTTTCTACAGCTTGTACCTATAACTTTGATACAATAAACTAGGTATTTCACTTAAGTAACTTTTTTGTAGCATTGACTAAAAGCAGAAAGTACCATTTAGGAAATATGGAGAACAGTTTTGATACAGATTAAGCTATCTAAAGGATGTAGGGCAAGCCTTTAAAAAGAGCTGGGTCAAAATGTTGTTTTAACTCTGCTGGATGAAAACAAGTTCTCACTGAACACATTTTAGTCTCCCCCCACCCTCCTTCTCCTCCTACTTTTCCTTTTCTTAAGCTACCAGTCACATTGGGGAAAAATGATTTTCAAAAAAGGCTGAAAAAAGTAGGGGAAGGAAAGGAAGCTTTAAAAAAAGAAGTCAAAATACCCCAAATTTAATTAATATATATATATTTTAAATATCACAAAATGTTACCTCACCCACCCAGTCTCCCATTTTATCTCTTTTTTTGGACTAACTTCTGTTGAGAAGAGAAGATTTCAAGCCACATGGAGCGCTTCTTCAGGTCTCCTGGGACCAACATGTTTACAATGCCACTGTAAACAATATAAAATGGAGGGTTTTTTCCCTTCAAGGTTTTCTATTTAAGAACAAGGCCATTTTCAATGGGAAAAACACTAGGGGGGGGGGGGAAATAGACCAGCTCTATACCCTAAAGACTGAGCAGAAGAAATCCCATTATTCATTGCCCCTTCAATATTCTCAGTGGTAAGCTGTCAAGAGAGGTTTTATGTTGGGTGCAGGGAGATATATCATGTATTGGTCAAAAACGCAGATACATCAGTGACAAACTGACACTCAAATAGATTGGGATGGCATATTGTCCAGTATTATTGGAGCATAATGTGCAAGGCAATAGACTTTTTTACTGCAATAGAAAATGTAAGGTGTTTTGTTTTAAGAGAATGTGTTTAGCTCATTTGATATTATTTTGCATTTGTCAATAATTAAATCTGAATCCTGAATCTGAAGATTGTCTCCTAAAGTGATCATTCTACAAGTTTTGCTGAAAGAACCTGACAGTGAAAACAAAATCAGAAAGCCTTTTTTCCATTTAAGTCATTATGAAGAAGTGCTATGTCATCAATCTTGTTTTTATTCAATGGATACTAACAAGCACCTCAAACAACATTTTATTCCTCACTTCTAGTAACTCAAACTGTTCTTAAAGTGAGATCAAGTCTGAAAAGTCTAAACCCCAGAAGAAGATTTGACAACACACTAAGGTATATTTTAGCATTTCCTCTGTGAAATAAACTTTGGTAATTTAGAAGACTGAGTTGACTAAAATATACTGCTGCTCAAATAAACCACTGAGTGGGTTTCTTCTACAACTCATTTTTATTTGCGACAGAACTGTTCCTCAAAAAAAACACCACTCAAATATGCCACATGATGTCACCAGAGACACATCAAGAATTTTAGTTAGATGATAGCCTCTGCTGGCTTTGTTTCACCTTTCAGAACAAATGCTTCCGGGACAGATTTTTAATAAGAAGAAAGGCAGCTCAAGGTCCAAGTGCAATTGTGAGCTTATCTTTGAGTATGCAATTGTTCTTGAACTAAGAAACAAGGTAATGCCACAAGTACTCCTGTTCTTTTTCAGGTAATCATTTGTAGATTAAGCCATTCAAGGTATACACAGCATCTTGGAAAATGAAAGTACATCAAAAAGCACTACACAAAACTTTTAGCAAATGGTAGCTGAGTACATGCAGCCCATTGATAAATACAAGCTATGCACTATAGATTTACACCCTGACTTGCCATGCACTAGTTGTCCATGTAGACAAGTCCTATGAATGGGATCTAAAAAAGCCAATATGCTGAACAGAGAGTTAACATTTTCTTATTTCCTACTTTAGGGAAGATGAGGAGCAGGGCCTTACCATTCCTCCCTGGGAATCAGGTTCACATCTCTGCCTGGGATTCACAGCCTGGAATCTTGTGCTGGAGTTAGATGCTTAAGACAGGTCAGCTGTTTCTTGCAAGGTAATGGTAGTACTGCAGCGGATATACTTATATCCAATAACCCAATGGTTAGAGCACTCACCAGGATATGGGAGGCCTGGATTCAAATCCTCACTCTTAGTACTTCTATAAGAATTGGAGAAGGGACTGCATCCCATTGTGCTTTAGAGTCACTCACTTTTGCTGGGACAATGACTGTTTAAGTAGTTATACAAAGTGAAACAGCTTCAATGGGAGTAATTGAGACCCCCCACCCCAGAATATCCCATAGTCCAGTGTTAGGGTAATCACTGGAGATCTGTGTTCAAACCCTTGCTCCACATCAGGCAGTGGTGATTTGAACTTGGGCTCCCACATCCAGTGTGAGAGTGCTCTAACCACTTTCTCCCTGGAGGCCCAACTCCTACCCAAATCACTGACCCTCAGGGCTTCTTCCTCAGAATCCTATCCCCACTCTGGATCCTTATTCCCAGTCTACCTCTAGGCTGTCTGCCTGAGGTTTGGCCAGGAGCCAGCACTGCCTCTCCTGCTGCTGCCCTTTTCCTTAGGGATCATCACAGGAGACAACCTCCCAAGTGAGCTCTCCCAAACCTTTATGGAAATCACCCAACTCTGCCCAGCTGGGTCTGACAACTCAACCAAGCCACCTGATCCCTAGCCAATTATCTAGGGTAGATGATCCATAACAAATGAGGCTGAGGCCAGCTAGAACCTCCTTTGCTCCAAGTTGGAGTTTAGCATCAAGTGCATTCTGAAACAGACTAATGGACCAATGCAGAGTGTCATGTAAAAGCACCTGAGTATCTTACTGACAGTTCTTTTTTCCCCCTCTCGTTTTCCGTAATTCCCAGCCCAATTGAGAATTCACTTGTGCAAGCATTCACAGAGAATTCTGCTGTTGAGTAAGTGTTTCATTTTCAAGAGCCTTTACAATATAAAAAAGTTACACGTATGTTTGTAAACTAGAGAGTGGAAGATCTAGCCCGTGGTGTAGAAGCATGACTTTGTGTAGCTGATCTTTTGCTGTGCAGCAATGGGGCCATCTATGGTGTGAGGTGTGCAACAACACAAAACTCAAGCAGGACAAGAGATTTACTCACATTTTGCCACACACTCCCTCTTCAAAGAGGAAGTCTACAACAAGGCACAGATTTAATGTGACTATTTTAGTCACTAAAATGAACTATATTCTCTTAATGTTTGTTCTGAAGCTGCAAGTTCAGTTAATGGCAGCAGCAATAACCACGGAAGCCCAGAGCTAGAGAAGACAGACAGAGCTTAATAGAGCGGATATACTCTTCTCTTATCAAACCTATGCAAATCATAGTACCATGTATACTTATACAGACTCACAAGATAGTCTCTGGATCTTATATATGTGCCATCCTTATCATTGAGGATAAAGACATTTTAGCCCAGGCTCTCAAAGATATTTAAGCACCTAACTCATTGATTTCAGGGGCTTAAATACCTATGAGGATCTGGGCCTGTGTGTTTGACGTGATTGCGAACTGTATTTGAAGCGATACTAGTGACTCCCACTGAGGCACCAGGCAAACTCTCTGTCTGTTACCTCATGTGTATTATAAAACTGAAGGCCAAATTCCAAAGTAATGTATTAGGTGGAGCAGGCTGCATATCAGTAAGATGTAATGGAATCTTAGTGGGAAAAATGGAATCTGAGCTGATCTAACCAATATCTGCTAGCAACTCTGTGAAAGTTTAAGGGTATATATGGGGAAGACTACACTAGTTTACACCAGCAATGTCAAATACCCAGCCACATCCAGTCATCTTGATATATTTGTATGGCCCACATGACATTCAAACTTTTTTTTAACTGAGAGAGTAGTAGTAAGTCTCTCCCTGGTGGTTGCAAAGTTAACCTTCCAAATAAGAACCAAAAGTAACAGATACAGTGAGGTCTTCAGACAGCCTGAAATAATGAATCAGAGCTGTGAAGTCCCCCCCATTTCCAGTTAATCTGGTTGAAGTGTTAACTCTACAGCCAGTGATGACACTTCAGCATCAGCATTTCACTGCTGATCATTTTAGCCCATATGAAAGGGAAGCCACTAGAGTGCATGGGCTGCCACAGAGAAGGAAATACAGACAGTGAGGGGAATACAAAGACAAGTGAAAGTGAGAAAGGAGGATGTGGAAGGAAGAGAGAACAAGGAAAGAAACAGAAATGGTCATAAATATGAGTAGTTTCCCAAACAGTAAGTTGAATGTGACAATAAGGTAGAGAATACTGAATAAGTAATAATTAAACTTATAATTAGTATATGAAGGTTATATTTTACTCTTGATCTTTGTGCAAATCTCCCAGTGACATCAGTGAGAGATTACTGAGGATGAAGGGTAAAACATAGTCCTAAATTTATACCGTATCTTAGGGACCATAATTAAAAATGGAGTTCAGCCTTCTTCACTGAATGAGTCTGGTACCCGACTTCACCATCCTGTTAGCAGCTTTTCCTATTACATTCTTCGTCTGACCCCTCACTTCCAGATTTGAAGTCTTATATTAAAAGTCCAGCCTTAAAAAAAAAAAACTTCTGCAGCTCACAAGCTTGTTACATCTGATTTATGGAGTGGAGCTTTCACTGCACAACAGATGGGTCATTTTCTTATTGCCCAATTCGGTAAGATCTGCGCAGAATTTTCATCATACCTGTGTATTTCAGTGCAACGTGACTGCGGCCTTCCAAGCTGAAGATGAGCCCTTTCAGACTCAGACCGTGGCTTGTATTCCTCACGAAGCTTGGCTTGCTACAGAAACCCTCCCTCCTCCACCTTTCTTTAAAATCAAATCTGCTCCATAGCAGAAAGTTGCAGAGTTGCAATTTTAGGACTGAGCTGCTTGTTTTTAAGTGCTGCTATACTCCTTAAACTCACTCCCTTTACACACCCTCCCCCTGGCTGAGCTGGAAGTGAGCAATAATCCAGCTGCTGCACATCTTGTAGTTTCACAGGTCTCTTCTGTTCCCATTAAAATCAATGGGAATTTTGGCATTGCCCCGGATGGCAGATGGGGACTACCACCACAAAGGTGGTGAGAACAGGCAGGGAACCTTTCCCAGTTGTCTTTTTGTAATAGTTTAAAAAGTCTGCAGGCCCCTTTCTTACT
The DNA here is from genome assembly GCF_011386835.1 of Chrysemys picta bellii. NCBI lineage: Eukaryota > Metazoa > Chordata > Testudines > Emydidae > Chrysemys > Chrysemys picta. The sequence continues at coordinate 41,652,977 of NC_088795.1, forward strand.
CTCCCTGACCAAGCTCTGGAGCAATGGCTTCTTACATATTGCAGCACTGCAATGGAGAATTAAGTCAGTGATTTTTTGTAACAGGTAAAGAATACTTCCAGCCCTTCTGGCATAAGGAACATCACCTCATTTTCCAAACGTCAGGGAGCTGCTGTTTCCTCATGGTGACTTTGGTAATGGATTTCTAAACACAAACATGGAGACAAATGGTTGTATGATATTAAAAAACAGTTAATCAAATACCATCGGGGGAAGAGTTTCTCATAAGTAGACACATTTCAAATTTATTTACTAAGGCATTACCTATTCAGTGCAGGACTATATTTAGCTAAATCTTGTAGCACTTTTTCTTAAACTGTTTTCAGGAACAATTTCAGAACTGATCAGATGTTCAGCAGAAGGAAGAGGTGGGATTTTGAAGTCAAGGAGTGACTTTATAGGGGATCATCAGGAATGAAAGAAAAATCACAAGAAGAGACAAGGAATTTCAGACATTGGTTGAAAAATTATAGGGACAAGTGGTTAGATTTACAAAGAAACATTTGAAAACTGTAGCTTACAGCTGTTGTGGCGTTCTGGAAGTTTCTCATTGAGACCTGTCTTTTTAGGACCTATGGAAGCTATGCTTGGGAAAGCCTTGTTCCAGGGAATCAGGTCCTTTTTCATGGGGATGAGTTACTCTTTCTGCTGCACTACACAGCCTCACAATGCTATTGACGAGGGAAAGCACGATAAGATCTGATACCAAATTGTAAGTAGAAACCTCAGTCCTGTTTGCAAGTCTCTGAAGTTGCTTCATGTAAAATGTAATCTAACTTCCTGCTTAAAAAAAAACAAACTGAAGCCATAGTGGCTGAAAATATATTTAACACTTTTTGTACTTTGGGGGTTTTGGGATCTCAGAACTTGTACAGATGCAAATATTCTAAGCAAGAAAAAAAAAACAGGGATATCTGGGGGCTTTCAGGGAGTGATTTATAACTTAGATGTTCAATCTGATATATAGACTGTTAGTGTCCCTGATGGCAGTTAGGGATAATTTGCCAGATTTTTTTTAGTTGCCTAAGATAGTCAAACAGTTTAGAGTGATTTTATAGGACACATAATGAAGCTGTCACAAGAATTGTGACTACAGAGCTGAGACTAGGCAAGAACATTTTAAACCATGTTCTAGTTTTCTTGAGGAACTACTGGTGTTTCAGAATTTTTACGAGGAACTTTCTAAGGGTCTTTGGAAAGGAGATGCACTATTATATCCTATAACATACCTGAGAGCATAGATCTGCTCTAGGAATTTTTGGGAGGAAATGATATGGCCTGTGTTATTACAGGTGGTCAGACTACATGACCATAATAGTCCTTTCTGGCCTTGGAATCCATCAATCTAGTGAAGCAGGAGTGGAAAGAACAATGAAGGGGATTCAGCAGTCATTTCCACAGAGGGACATAATAGTGGCCACTGAGCATTGCAGTGCCCAACTTTCAGGCACCTAGAAAAAATCACAGAAGAAACACTGCAATCTACAAAGCCTGAGTTAGGTACCCAGGATTCCTATACAATGAATAGGGAGAGGTAGACACCTTAGACCATGATCTACAAAACCAGCAGGCTAAGCGGGGAGCTGTCTAAACTCATCAATGGGAAATGCTATCAGAGGTGTGCATGGTAAGCCCCATCCCTCTCACAGAGATTGATGTGCAAGTCTGTGTTGCAGGGAGGCACCTCTCTCTCTGCCAACAATCCATGAACCAGGGGAAGATGGGTATTTGGCTGCCTAAGTTGCATTCAGGGCTGATACAAAACAGCTGGGGGCACAGGGAGGCAGAAGACTTCCCTTATAACTTTTAGCCTAGCAGGTGGAGGTGTGAGTGGGTGACTTCCAGTGAGAGTCCTCACTCCTCCTGAGGGGGAGAATGGATTTGAAAAGGATTGGCCACCTCTCAGGGGAATATCCTAACCACTGAACTATGGAATATCCTGGTATGGGTCTCCCTCAGTCTCTTCTACTGAAGTTATTCCACTTTTAACAAACACTAATTGGACCAGTGACAGTTAGAATGATTCTGTAGCCCAATGTTTAGGGCACTGACCTGAGAGCTGGCTGATCCCTCGTCAAATCCATTCTCTCCTTCAGGAGGAGGGGGACTTTAACCAGAGGTTGTCCTCCATGTTCTGGGCTCCCTCTCCCCCCATTCCTCCACCTGCAGGCCACAAACTGGGTCCAGACACCCCCCACACACACCCCTTAAGCAGCCAAATACCTATTTTGCCCAGTTTGTGAATTGCTCTGGGGTTTAGGCAAGAGATAGGCATCCAGACACCTATCATGAGGCTGCCATTCATATGCCCAGAGGGAAAAAAAAAAAACCTCACTCAGTGCCTAATGTTAAGTGCCTACAGAGTTAGACAACAGCAGAGCAGAAGTGTTGTGGATTGTAGTGGTGCCTAAAAGTGACTTAGTGCCTAAGTGCCTTCATGGATCACAACCCAGGTGACTAACCAAAGTCAGATTTCTAATACCAATTTGATTTAAACAATATGATAAATAACATGATGAAAGTTTAGTAAAGCCATGCAAGGCAGTGATTGTGGAATGACAATAGAAAGACTTATGCCAACAGCACCTACAGCAGCATAGATGAATTCTGGAGGGAGTATAAAGAATATTGGGTCAAGCTGTTGTGAGAAAAATGGATAAGGGCTTTCTTAATGCAAACAGCTTGAAGTTGGAAATGATTGTTTTTATTAAGATCAAAAGCTGAAGGCCACGTCCTCAAGTGTTTAATACAAAAAAAAAAAAAAATCTTTGAAAGATTCCAGCAGCATTTAGCAAAACAAGGCAGATGTGCTGTTAACATGGAAAATAGACTGACAGACATTTATAGCATTTAAAATGTGAAGATAGCTTTCCTAACTAATTAGAAGAGTAAAGAGAATGGGTTAATGATTACGGAGAAAAATAGATACACAGAAGATTTGTGTAATAGAGAGGGTAGGACAGGGAGAAGAGATGGATCTTGAAATGGGAGCTGGATTTACAAAGTAATCTGGGAATCAGTCTCGGATAAGCAGGGATGCACGTGCAGATAGAGGCAGCGTACAGAGAAATAAACAATACAAAGTAGCAGCAAGGAAATGTGTCCCCAATATGTTCAGTATTTCTTTTCTCACCCAATATTTGTCTCTCCCTCTACTAGGGCTTGTCAAAATGGCAAAAAAAAAAAAAAAAAAAAAATTTAGGTTATTTCCTCTCACAGGAAATGTTTGCTTATTTATAGTTTAGGGGTTTTTTGCAAGGGGAATTAGACATTTTCAGTTGACAAAGAACTGGAAAATGTAGAGCTTTTCACAAATGTTTTTGGTTTCTAGAAAAAGGTAAATTTGTCAAAGAAAGTTACAAGCAGAACATTCCAGCCAGCAAAGTACTCCCATTGGCCTTCTAAGATTTAACTGCTTGTTCAGATTTTGCTTATGTCTACAAAATATTTGTTGAAACTATTTGTGACCTTACTTGTTCTACGTAGATACCCTCATGCTTTATCAGGCTGCTTTTATGGTGCATTCTGACGTGCTTGATTTGTAGAATAAGGCTGATATATAGTGGTGCAAGTAGATTTTAACACTTACCAATATGGTACTGACCTCATGACCCCGCCTCCCCCTCACAAAAAATATTTCGTAACTAGAGCCCTGCACGGATACAAATTTATACCCGTGCATGCAGATATCCGCAAATGCGGATATCCATGGATCGAAATCAGTATCTGCTGAACCACAGGGCTGTCCTGGGAACCACAGTGGCAAAAGGAGCAGAACGTGGGGCCACCACTCCCAGGAACCAGTGCCCCATGCCAGCAGCTCCTCTGGCACAGCAGTACCGCCCTCAGCCCTGCCTCCAGCAGTGCTGTACAGACCCCAGACAGGAGATGCGGCTGCGTGGAAGGGCTGGAGGCAGTAGGAGGAGCTGGAGGACATGCTAGCATGGGGCGCTGGCTCCTGGGAGTGGCAGCCCCACATTCTGCTCCTTTCGCCGCTGCGGTTCCTGGGAGAGCCCTGCAGTTCAGCAGATATCCGCAGATAGAAATGGGTATCTGCATCCACAGCTCTACAATTCATTCTTGAAAATGTCTTTTTTCCGGTATGGTGTATCGGCAATAAATGTCTTAATTGTACAGCATACCTGACCATACCAACTTACTTGCACCACTGCTGATATAGCATGGGACTTGCCCTTTCTCCTTGACTCACTGATCTGGTCCCATATTGTGATGGTTGGTCAGTCCAATGCATCAGAAACAATTTCATTTGGTTTCTTGGCAAGAAACTGCACTCTGAACCAGCCAGGAAAATAGTTTTTAAAAAGGCCCCTGACAAATCCCCATACACCCATCACTCTAGCAGGAAGTGGCCTAGTACACTCAAGAAATTAATAATTCTCTCCTGTCTCTAAACATCTCCTCTTGATGTCTCAATCAGCTTTAAACTTCACACAGTCAAAACTAGGCTCCTGATTTGTCCCACATTCCCCATCCTCTGCCATTGTCACCACCACCACAGACTCATAACATGGGGGTTATCTGACTCCTCCCAGTCCCTCATCTGGCACATCTAGGCTTTGTCCAAATCTTGCCATTCCTTCCTCCATAATGTTTCTAAAATCTGACCTTTTCTTTCTGGCCACTCAAAGAGAGCCTGAATGACAGCTCTAGCTATCTCCTTTCTTGATTACAATAGCCTCCTCCTCTCAGGCCTTGCTGATTGCTCTCACCAATCTATACAAAATGTAGCTGCTCAGATAACCTTCCTGATAGGTCCCTGAGACTGACATGCAGGCTAGCCTTAACCAAAAATAGTCTTTTCAGTCTAATTTCCTGTGGGCCAATATAGGAAATCTTTACTGAATGTAAATAATCTACGAAATTTGTAAAAAGAATGGAAAGAGCTATAAAATCAACCACCTCTCATGATGGTGACTGGGTCTCAGTATATTCTTCCTGCTTACTTTGATATGACAGACTTTCTAAAGGAATGAACACTGCCAAGGGTGTTTCATACAATGCTTTCTTGTTTACATTATCCGTGTGCAGAGGGACTCTTCTCAGTCCATATTATCTAGGATGCAATGACAGCCAATCTTTCTCCATCCCCAAACTAGAGTCAACAGATATAATGCTGTACTTAACATTCATAAATCAACCCAACCCCCCCAACCAGTTACTCACCTTGTAAAGATAGTGTCTTGTAATATCATTTGAAAGCTAATAACAAGCGTATCATTAGTATCAGTGTGACATGCATGCAACATGTGAATTTATAGCTACTCTTTGATATTACGTTTTGGAGTCTATAAACAGACAGAGGCGGCAAAACAGGTTTTTTCCAGACAAAGAAGAATGGCCCACACATTGAGTTTTGGACTGAATCACAAACAAAGCCCACTGTGGCCAAGAACAATGGAATATATTTGCATTGAGGATCATAGAAAGATCATTTGCACTGAAAAAAAAATAATATTCACAGGAGTTTAGAGCATGCCCAACCTGCCCAAAGGATAGCCACAGGCAGCTAGATTGGGGATTTTTGTGGGCAGGGGTTGTGTCCTAGAAAACCCAATAGCCCACTAGTTAGGCCAGTCACCTGGGGTGTGGGAGTCCTGTCTTCAAATCTCCACTCTTCCTGATTTAGAGCAGGGACTCTAACTTGGGGGCTCACACTCCAGGTGAATGCCCTACAGTGCTATAATGTGTGGGGGTCTCTCTCTCTCTCTCTCAGATGTTTCATGAGAGCAGCATGACCTGGCTTAAATGTCTGACACCACGAGAGGGTTCATGGATGTGAATCCTAAGCAGAGAGAGGTGCTTCCCTCCTGCCCAGAATTAGATTCCTCCCTCCCTTTGAGGGGCAATGCTTATGTCACAGCCCTCTCCCTGACATTTCCTCTTGACTAGTTTAGGGTCTATGTCTATGAGACACTAGGCATATATTGGGATGGCTAGCCCCTTCTGTCACTGTGGCTACGTTTTATTTTTAGCCCAGTCAGAGCTAGCATGAGCAAATCTCTGAGCTGGGACTCACACCCCCAAATGGAAGTGGAGACATACCCTTGAATTCTCCCTACTCAGCTTGCAGGCATCTGTGAATCCATTTCCTAGGTGCCTAACTCTCACCATGCATTGTATAGGGAGCCTGAATGCCTAACTCAGGATAGAGGATTTCAATAGATAGCAGGCACCTAAGCGTTAAGTGTTGCTACCTTTGTGGATCAAGCTCTAGCCCATTAGAAATTCAAGGATCTACAAGCCAGCATGGTGTGATCCAGGGAAAACAGTTTACTTAAGACTTCCCACCTCTTAAGATGGTTCACAACATCCCTACAGTCATAACATTACCAGCCTTTTTTTATTGCCACCTACAACATTTGTTTGAGTTCCACAGCTTTGGTGGACCCAACGATAGAGAGTGTTATTTATACTATACCCTTTATAATCTTACATCTTAGTTAAATCCCTTCTCGCTCTTTCCTTTTCAGAGCTAAATAATTGTGGGGCAGTCTCACACACCAAGCATTCAAGTCATCACCTTAAACCTTTCTTAAATGAATCCCAGTAATCAATTATTGTTTCCCATGGCCTCTTTTACCTGAATTGTTGCATTGTGTCTTGTCTTCGGCCGACCCTGTAAATGGATCCACAAAGATGGAACTTTGCCCCCTTGTGGAGCCCCTCTGATGTTAGTGGGGTTCCACACAGAAGCAGGTGTCTTATACACAGGGCTGCTTGTAGGATCTTCAGGGCCGGCTCTAGGCACCAGCACTCCAAGCATGTGCTTGGGGCGGCACTTAACAAGGGGCAGCAGTCCAGCTCCTTTTTTTTTTTTCCCCTTGGGGTGCAAAAAGCCGGGAGCCGGCCCTGAGCGGAGGTGAGCTGCAGCAGTGGGGGGCGCGGGAAGGGCCTCAGGAAGTAAACCAGGGGCGCAGAGGAATCGCTCCCCCCCAGCTCACCTCCGCTCCACTGCTGCCTGCTCCTCCAAGCACGCTGCCGCCACGCCGCTTCTCCCCACTCCTTCCAGGCTTGCCTGGGATGGGAAGGAGGGTAGGAGGGGAAATGCAGCGTGCCCAGGGGAGGAGGCAGGGCCAGGGATTTGGGGAAGGGGTTGGAATGGGCCGGGGAAGAGGCAGAGTTGGGGCGGGGCCGGGAGGGGGGAGAGGACATATTTTTGCTTGGGGCGACAAAAAACTTGGAGCTGGCCCTGAGGATCTTGCCCTTAGTCCATACGTGCTTCAGAGCAGGGAATGCATCTATGTGTTGGTAAAGCACTGTGGAAGTGATATTTAAGTGTAAGAATTTAAGAGCAACCGTGCTTAACTATCATGCTGCTTTCTTTCTTTAAAGGGTATGGCTGAAATGGAAGGTAACCATAATAAAATAAAAGACTCCATATAAGAGTGTTCTCTTTTTACATATACCCAAAGTCACTGAAATGTGTTCTGGATTAGGAGATTTTTCTATCCCCTTTTAATACAGCTCAAAATTCTATTAGCTTGTTTTACCTGGTCTGGCATACTGGGCAGACATCTTTATCATACTCTTGTCTTTACCATGCTACCAAATAATGCTCTCATCTTTCCTCAAATTCAGTGCCCATCCCACTATGTGAAAAGTTTAGACAGTTACCTTATGTTAGAAGTTTGTCAGGCAGCAGCATATTTCAGCCAGCTGAGTCTTCAAAAATCACCAAGTCCCTATTCAGTCTTCAATATCCATTTGGAGTGCTTTAATACTCTCCTACTGTGAAAAGATCCAACATTATAACCTTCCTTCCCAATAAGAAGGAGCTTTATAGTTTCAGAGTAATTGCCTTAGTACTTTGCTTCAGTATTTAACAAACAAAAATCTATGCATCTTGAATATGACACAAGAAATCCCTCCTTGCCTGTACTGATCTCAGGGATTCCTTCTCTATCAAGTTTCAGTGCTTATTCAGGCTCAAGACTTCCAGGCTTAAAAAAAAAAAATACGTATCCTTACAGGTTATGTTTGATTGCTGATGCAAACAGCCAGTACAGGGGAAATCAGGTAGCATGTCCATTTCTCCCTACAACTTTCACCATCCTGTATATGTTCTCTTCAGTGCCACTACAGGAGATGTGTTCTTCTCCCAGCCTACTTCCACTTTCAACTTGTCTGCTAGCAGCACATATGGTCTTCCATCTTTTCATACAGTATGTGCCCAGATTTGGTTATCTTCTTTGGGGCTTAACAAACCCTGCACTCTCCAAGCATGTATAAGAGCAGCTTCAGTTGATTTGATCTTGTTCCAAAATAGTCTGCCTGCTCTTACAGGATTTCTTATTTTTTCAAGTCAGAGAAAAGGAAGCTATTCCTCCCACAGAGAAGCTCAACTCATTCCAGCGTAGCACTTGTGTCTGTCTTCATTCCACTGCCTAATGAGCCTCAGCTGGAGTTTATTGGGAGCCCAAGCACTATCTAACCTTACCTGACCAGCTGTTGGCTACCTTCACCCCATCACACGTTTCACTCATCCAAACTAAGTTGCCCAATCCCCAAACATTGAAAATCTTGAAATGAATTTAAGTCAATGAGCTATAGTTTTTACAAAGTGAAACAAATGACCCACTCCTGTAAAACTTATCTACAAACTAGATTCACAAAGGATCTTAGGACATGTGATGCTCAGTGTCAGTACCTAACTTTAAGGCACCTAGAAAAAGCACTGGAAAAAAGACTGACTCACAAAGCCTATACAATGAATGGGGAGAGATAGGTGCCTTAGACTGCAGTCCACAAAAGCCAACATACCTAAACTGGTCAATGGGAGATGCCAATGACAGGCATGTGTGCTAAGTCCTGCCACACTGACTGAGATAGGTGCTTAAATCCAGGCTACAGGAAGGTGCCTATCTCTGTTAGTGATCCACAACCAGGACCCCCCCCTCCTGGAATCAGGCCACTTAGGCTTCTAAGGCATTTCATGTGATAATGAGCCAGGAACAGGGCCGGCTCCAGGCACCAGCATAGAAAGCAGGTGCTTGGGGCAGCCAATGGAGAGGGGTGGCACATCCAGGTCTTTGGTAGCAATTCGGAGGCAGGTCCCTCAGTCCCTCTCGGAGCGAAGGACCCACTGCCGAATTGCCGCTGAAGAATGAAGCTGCCACCGAAGTGCCGCTGATCGCGGCTTTATCTTTTTTTTTTTTCCCCCCCCTTCGCCTCATGGGGCGGCAAAAAAGCTGGAGCTGACCCTGGTTAGGAAGGTGCCTGCCACCACACAAAACAGCCAGAGGAGGAGCTGCTGCTGCCACCACCCACCTTATAACTTGTAGCATAGTAGTTAGAGCATTTGCCTGCAATGTGGGGGATGCAGGTTCAGTTCCCACCCCTGCCTAAGGGGAAGGGATTTCACCAAGTGTCCTATTTCTCAGGTGGGTTCTCTAATCACTGGGATATTCTGATGTGGCTCTCTCACAATCTATGCTGTTGAAGCTGTTTCAGTTTGGAAAAATCATTCAAGAGTCATTGGAACTGGCCCTCTAGCCAGATCACTGTAGTTTTCCCTTCTGAGGGGGGTTTGTGTACCAAAGTCTCTCTGTACCAGCCATCTCAGGCAGTTTGTCAATTCACTCCCCCTCAATGGTACCGCTGGTTGGGGAACCTAGGCCCACCCTCTTCTCCAGGTTCCAGCCCAGGTACCCTACAACCAGCAGTTAAGGTCTACACTATCCCACAGCTTGCTGCTGTTTCCCTGGACTACTTCCTACATTACCTCTGAACATACCCTTACTTCCCAGCCTCAGAGAGAGCAAGTGTAGATTGCCTCCCTAGAACCACTTTCTGCCCTCAGCTACCTGGCTTTATCCAAGCCCTACTTGTTGCTGTCCAGGTGAGCTTCATCCTTTAATTAGTCCTCATTGGTCCTGGGCTCCTCCTCCAGGTGTAGCCTAGATTGTTAATTGGCCCAGCTCCCCATCTTAACCCCTTCAGGGGCTGGGGTGGAAACCCTAACACCCTGAGGCAGGTGTTTCTTGAACTTTCCTTGGAAATTTTTGGTACTGGCCACAGGTGCTGACTTTTGTTTTGCCAGAGGGTGCTCCCCTCCATTCCCCCTTCTCTCACCACCGTGCAAGCGGCAGGCAGGGCTTCAGGGGGAAGAGGCCAATTGGGGGCAGGGCCTGGGGCAGAGTGGGGGGCAGGGCCACAGTCAGGGTGTTGGGGCCCACAAAAGATTAATCCAGCCCTGCGGGCAGGGCCTTGGGGGAAGAGGTCTAGTGGGGGAAGAAGTTGAGTGGGGGTGGGGCTTTGGGGTTGCATGCAGGCAGAGCAGGGGGTAGGGCCATGGTCCAGGTGTGGGAGGCCACAAAAGATTAATCTGACCCTGCAGGTGCTGAGCACCCCAATATTTTTTGGTGGGTGCTTGAGCCTAGAGCACCTATGGAATCAGTGCTTATGGTACTAGCCATTGTGAGGGACAGGATAAATGACTAGATAGACCATCCAATAATTGGATCAAACCAAGGGCATTATCTTAACATCCATAGGTTAAATTCAAGCCCCATAGAAGTCTGTGGAAGTTTTGCCATTGAATTCAGTGAGGCCAAGATTTCACCCCATGTCCTCAAACAGATTACCTGGTTCTGAGAAACCAGTGTATCAGACATAGACTGACTTTTTGGGATATTAAGTCTGACAAAATCTGTCATAGTTTGTATTGCAGTTAATCTAAATTTGTTAACCACATATCACTGTGCTACTTAATCTACCAGCTCTCAAAAGTCATTAGAGCTTTGTGATTTCTCTTTTCTTTTTTTTTATGCAGGGTCTCATCCAAATCACATCTTTCAGGATAACAGCAGCAGCTAGTACTTTTAACAGAACTTTGGTACTGGAGAAAGTCAGGCCAGCTGATGCTGAGAATCTTTAACACAAAGCAATTCTGGAAAATGTCTGGTAATACTATTACCAATGTGTGTGACACTGGTAGACCATGCCCAGGTCCCCATGTCTCAACTGGACACTGACAGACACATAGCTAGAATCTATCTCATTCACTTGTGGGTTAGTATTCATGGGCGGCGGGTATAATAGGCTCTGCCTCCCCATGTGCTGCTGCAGCTCTGGCCACCGTACCCCCAGCTGCGGGGTTTGGCGATGAAGTTTTTGCTTTATTATGCCCCATGCAGGTTCCAGGGTGGCTGAGGAGGCACATACCGCTTCCTTGGCTGCCCTGGAACCTGCCTGGGGCATATCAAAAGCATCTTCTAACAGATGCTTTTCCCCTGGGCGGGTTGTGTCGGGGAAGGGAGGTGCGGCACAGCTTCGGCCAGCCCCAGGCTCCTCCAGGTTTAGTGGGGAGGCTCAGGGCTTTGGCCAGTCCGGGGCTTCTCAAGGTGGCTTGGGGCTTCTGCCGGTGTGGGGCTCCTGCAGCTGGGGGGAGGGGCTCTCGGGGTGGGGTGGGGCTTGTGGTTCTGGCCACGGGGGGGGCGCAGGGGTCTCAGAGCTCCTCAGCCACGTGGAGAGTGTGGGTGGAAGGGGCGGAGCAGTGTTTTCCCCAGGAATTGAAATTGGGGGGGGTTGAATTTTTGGGGCGGGAGGTCAGGGCTGATGAGGGGTGAGACCGTGAGGGTGAAGGTGGGCTGTATGGCACCATAGTAAAAACTGAAAACTGTTTCATGACCATTTTATTAGATTTAACTCATGTTTTGAAATCACACAAATTAAAGTTGGCTATTCAAGCCTTCTATGAAGCACATCATCTACATCCTTCTTGGTTTCTTGTTATAACTTTGCACAACTCTGTTAATGAACTTCTTGAATGCAATGCGTTCATCTTTGGTGGCTTCTCATGTGTCCAGTACTTCCATTCCTTCAATTGATATGCTCATTAGTTCATTCACATGATCAGGCAGAAGGTGACTTCTTTCAGAACACAAAATTCTATTGAATGATAAAAAAAGAACACTCAACTGTAGCTGTTGTGACTGGGAGTAGCAAGAGATGAATTCCTACTTCTTTCATCCCAGGAAACATAGTATAAAGATCGGGTCGAGCCACTAGTGATGATAAAAAAGAAGTTGAAGTCAAATCTTCATTCATTCATCGTATGATATTCCACTCTGTGTTCAAATTCTCTATTCTGTCCTGAGCACATGGCAGCCCCATTGCCTCACTCCACTCAACTGTTGGTGTTTTATAGGACAGGGATCTGTGAAAGCTACATAGAGGTTGAGTAGAACCTAGAAGTCGCTGTTGTAGATTTTTAAGAATCAAGTCTGTGTACTTTTTCAATTGTCTTAACAAACACTTCTTGTCCTCTTCACTTAAGGACTCAATATAAATGCCTTCATTAGTCAACTTCTGGACTGAAGTCTTTGCTTCTTCCAGTACTTTTTCAATGGATAGCTCTCTGATTGGCCAGCAATAGAAGCTACATTTGGATCAAAGATCTACTACTGTTGTAGCAGATGCATGGACAGCATTGTTTAATGACCCAAGTGGTTTCAACAGTAGACTTACAAGAGGGAGACTGGCAATAGTCTTCTCTGAATGTAGTAGCAAAAGTAATCCACCAGCCTCACTACTTAGATACATCTCATCCTTCCAAAGTCAGTAATAATGGCTGGAGTAATTTTAAGACAACAGCCAAGGATCGCTCATGAGAAAGCCAGAGGGTTTTCCCAGGTTGGACTAATTTGAACTTCAGTCTATATTTTCCAAGATATTCAGTCTTTTTGGACTCTTGCTGAAAAAAGAATATAATGAAGACATTAAATTTATAGCTTTTTAAATGTCCTTTGAAGAGTCTGCAGTTTGTACTAGCGCTAGTTGGAGCAGATGGCCTCTGCAGTGTGTATAGGAGAGATCAGGGTTACGCTTTTCTCTGAGCAAAGCTTGTACTCCACCATGTCTTCCAGAGAAGTTTGCAGCGCCATCAAATGCACAAGCAATTGGGGTCCAATTGACAAGCATTTAACTCTTCTAAGATGTGGGTTGTCACAGATGCAGCCGATGTGTCTTCTAAAACTTGAATATCTAGAAATGCATCTTCTGGCCTACTACTGACATCAAGATAATATACACAATGACTTAATACTTGATTCCCATTTGCATCGGTGCATTCATCAACCAGGTATGCAAATTTTTTGAATGTGGTGAGAGAGTTCTTCACTTTTTCAACTGTTGAATTTTTCACTGTTGCACCACATGTTTCTAGCCAGTCAGTTGAGTTTCTTGCAGAAAGATAGTGAGCATTTGCTGGTCTTGTGCAAAACAAATGTTCAACTTCAGGATGAACAAATGACAATGCACTTAACATTGGCCTCCAGTTTGTAGTGTGTGGTATCTCTTGCTTAAATAGAAAGTATGATGCCACAGCCATGTTTGTTTGCATGAACTGTGTTGTGTCTCCAGCATTCTTAACAGCTTCATTAACACTCAGCAGTGTTGTCCTTGCTCAGTGGAGACTCAGAGTTCAGAGGTGCTTTCACATAAGTTCATTTCCCAGGTGAGGGGGCAAGAAGGCACCTTGTTCGTTCCTCCAGCTGCTCACTGTTCGCTCTGGCCACTGTTGTTCGTTGTGCCACCATTCACTCTGATGCCAATGGCCCTGTGCCATCACCTTCTGCTGCCATCTGCCACTGTGACCTCTGCGAGTTGGTCTCTTGAGGTTCCACCCAGGTCTCAGTGATTTCAGCTGAGCTCTCAGTGGGGGAACCTCACTGCTAGTGCAGGCTGGGCGTCTCTTCCACAGAAACACTGCCCCACAGCAGGTCTAAACACTTAGACCTGATTATCAGTGATTTCAGCTGCAATGGTCACTTAACAAAACAAAAGACTACTATGGAGCCTAATCAGCTCTGTCTTTAAACAGTGGAGAGGGGCAGGTCAAATAGTACTTGTGACTCAGGCAGACATCAAGCAAAACACCTGTCCCCGCCCTCTCTCTTGATGCCCTCAATCAGCACAGGCTAAGTACAGTTCTACTGCTCTTTATTCATACAATAAGAACAACAACATTTCATCCCTCCCCCTCCTCCCCCCGCATTCAAGTGATTTGTTACCTGATCCTAGCCAAAAATCTATCACTTGGGCAACACAGCTCTGTTTGCTGGATACCTAGGTAGATTAGGTGTGACTGTAAATACAATCTGGTCCTGAAGCCTTTCCCCCCAGCCCCCAGCTCAGTGAGAGCCCATTTAGACTTTGCTTACAAATCATCATTTGAAATTATTAGGTTGGCCAACATCACCGAAATGAATGCACTGACATTGTCATAAAAACAACAGCTGTATAAGGAAGCTAATCTATGTTCATACTTTTCAAATCTATTATACTTTTTCAGATACACGTATTTTATCATACACTTTATATGCTTTTAAAGTATGTATTAATGTTTCAATATCAATTCAAATTTCCAAACAATCACTAAATTGGCAACACTGCATGTAACTAGTCCACAAAACGGTGGGGTACGGGGGTTGGGGAAATTCAGGGTGGGTATAGGGAAATCCCTGGGGCAGAGCCAGGGGCTAGCCTTTCCAAAGGGGGGGCTCCATCCATCACCCATGTTAGTATTGATAGTATAGATATTACAATTACAAGAAAGCGTTTAGTGTTTCGACTCTATTAAATGTTTGTGAGTTGTTGCATACATTAATCTTACTTGCAATATCTGTATTCCATACTGTAATGTTATTACATTACAATATGGAATACAGATATAGCAAATAAGTGAGTGTAGAGTGAGTGGTTGTAGTGTGAGCTTCTGTGACTATGAATCACTGTATAGGAAAGGTGAAGAGCTGCTCTTCTACAGAAATTATTATGCCCCTCCCAAAAGGGGAGACCCATCCATATCAGACAGGCTGTGGTTGGATCTTACAACTAGAAACTCCCTACATCTGGATTGAAGAATTGTCAACCAAAGCATTAAAGACTCTTATTGTTGTTCTGCTCTCCTCCCCAGGAAGATGAATCCTGCTAGTGGATTCCTCCTATACATGGGTCGGGGGTATCATGGGCTGGGGGAGGCTGAGCCTCCCTAGACAGCCAGGCATGGCCCTGCCCACGCTCCACCCCCAGTTCTCAGAACACTCCTGCTTCTCTCTCTGCTGTGAGTCGGCTCTTCCCATGTGCTGTGGCCCCAGCTGGGGCTGGTGGCCTGGTGCTGGGGCCATGCCACCCACCCTGCCAGCACTGCGGGGGGGGGGGCGAGGAGGAGGGCTGGGACCACACTTCCTGCCCTCCCGGCGCTCCAGGGCTGGGGCCATGCTGCCTGGCCTCCTGACGCTCCAGGGCAGGGGGGCAAGGGGACTGGGGTTGTACTGCCTTTCCTCCTGGCACTCCAGGGCTGTGGCCGCACTGCCCGCCCTCCCAGCACTCTGGGGCTGGGGCCACACTGACTGTCCTCCCGGTGTTCCGGTGTTGGGGGCACTAGCCTGGGGCAGGGGCCAGCGGCCGCAGTGGAAGGCTCTGGGCTCTGGCCGGGAGGCATGGAAGGGCGGTGCTTCAGGCAGAAGGGGCAGGGTTGGAGGCTAGCCTCCTCAAGCCGGTCATTCATGCACCACCCATACTCCCATAAGCAGAGAGCACATGGCAGGAGGAAGATAAAAACCTCAAACAAAAGGAACTAAGAATCTCTGTGTTGCTGGGACTCTGGGAAGCAAGGGGTTTCTAGGCATAAGCAAGAGATCCCCAGCTGCTTAGCCTAGGTTACCTCAAAGGACAAATCTTGCTGATTATAGAAGCCTCAATTACCTTTATAACCTAAGGCTGTAACTCAGTGTGTCTATATTTGCTTCCCTTAACCTAGTAAATAAGTGTCTAATATCCTTTTCTTATTTAATAAATCTTCATATAACTTATAGGATTGGCTACAAGCATTATCCTTGGTGTGAGACCTAAAGTACAACTGATCTGGGGTAAATGACTAGTCCTTTGGGACTAGGAGTAATCTGAATATTGCTGTGATTCTTGGTTTAAAGGGCCATCTATCACAGCGATGCACTCACCTGGGTGGCAAGACAGACCAGAGTACCAAGGGAACTGTCTAAGATGCTGTTAAAGCTGTTGAACTGCCTGAGGAGTTTGCATTTGGTGCAGTTGGGTTGGTGAAATTTAACTTAAGAACTCAAACTATTTGGGGTTTGTGCCCTGTTTGCTTAACAGTTTGCCCTGAGGTCGGTGTTCATGCTCTTGTGCCACCATTAGGAGCATCACAATGTGAACAATGCTACAGCAGATCATTTTTACTGTGAATTTTAAACAGTGCCACATATTCAGTTCTTTATACAATACGCTTTATGATAAGAGAATAAGAACTACACAAAGCAGCGTTCACTTGGAAATTTGACAAAATAACTATGAATATTTTTGGTCTAAGTCTGTTGTTGAATTTACCAGTACACATAAACAAAAAGACTCAAGCAAAGCTACAAATAACGGGGTGCGTTTCAGTTACAGAATCTGTAAAAGAACAGACTCTCATATCACTGACCAGACAATTTCCCCCAGTTAATGTACAGTATATGAGAACAAACTAACATCACTAAGCTGCATTCTCCAATCACAATATAAATGTACAGAAACCTTACAGAGAGATTTCCTGCCTGTTGGAAACATGAAAACCAAAAGCTAGGATCAGATAATCTCCTCAAACAGATGCTGAAATCCAATAGACTTCAAAGGAAGTTGGGCATGTATAGCCAAGGGCAGAAATTGTCCCCAGAGTTTGCCAGTAACATTCTCTACTACTGTGTTTGTCTCTGAGCCTGATTCTGATCTCTGTTACACAATTTACACAGTTGGAGCTCTGCTGAAATCACTATTTCATCTAATTCATATACTGATGAAAATAAGATCAGAGTCATCTGTCTTCAAATCTGGCTTCCATTTATGAGTAAGTCTGGAACTTTAAATTATCATTTTATCATTTTTGACAATTTTGTGCCCTTTAAATAATAAATAGCCTTTTAAGATAGCTAGGATCTCAAACCAGCACTGAAATTTCTTTTCGGCTGTGAAAATGTGGAAGTATTCTGATGTGGAACAGATTGAGGGTCAGATTCTCATTTACATTTAAGTTCCCTTAAAAATACTGGCAGTGTAAAGGAGCCTTAAGATAGGTGTAAATTACAATGCCAGAGCAGTGGGAAGGGTCATCTCTCAGATTTGAATTCAGCAAATCACAGTTAGGGTGAAGTATGAGGTGGAGATCAAAGGGCACTGAAATCTTGACCTCTTGCTCAGGGATTCCAGCTGCATCTAAACTGAAACCAAAAAATAAGCAAGTTTTGGTTTTGGATCCAATTCTGAACCTATTCTGGTGTGGAATCATATCAGAGGATAAGAATCTACACACACTTCTTCTCCCTGGCCCAGAAATGCAAATAAGTTCAAATTCAAAGTTCTAGTTTTTACCCAGTTCTAGTAGTTCACATTTGTACTGACTTCACATTTTCACTGTGTGCCACTTCAACCTTGTAGTTTGCTAACAACTCTGAGTGAGTACTGGGCTATCCCTGGACAGAATGCAATCCATTTAGGAAGTAAGGAAATGCTACACAGAAGAATAAAACTAGAAGATTCTACTTATGATTTTACTCAGAAGGGGCCTGATCCAACACCCACTGAAATGAATGGAAAGACTCCTATTGACTTCAGTGGGTTTTGGATCAGGCCCTGTACCCTATACAGGCCTTATAGCAGGGGTGGGCAAACTTTTTGGCCTGAGGGCCACATCAGGGAATAGAAATTGTATGGCGAGCCATGAATGCTCACAAAATTGGGGTTGGGGTGCAGGAGGTGGTGAGGGCTCTGGTTGAGGGTGCAGGCTCTGGGGTGGGGCTGGGGATGAGAGGTTTGGGGTCCAGGAGGGTGTTCTGGGCTGAGATTGAGGGGTTTGGAGAGCGGGAGGGGGATCAGGGCTGGGGCAGAGGGTTGGGGCATGGGGAGAGTCTCATGGATGCAGGCTCCGAGCGGCGCTTACCTCAAGTGTCTCTCGGAAGCAGTGGCATGTCCCTTCTCCGGCTCTTACGCAGGCACTGCCCCTGCAGCTCCCATTGGCGCACCGGAGGGGGCCATTGGAGCACATAGGAGCCAGAGCAGGGCCATGCCACAGCTTCCGGGAGCCGCGTGGTGTGGCCCTGCACCCCGGCTGGAGCACCAGAGCAGGGCTGAACCATGTGGTGTGGCCCCTCTAATGCAGCGCCCTGGCTGGAGCGCCGGAGCAGGGTCAACCCACATGGTGCAGACACCTCGATCCAGTGGCCCAGCTGGAGCACCGGAGCGGGGCAAGCTCCAGACCCTGCTCCCCAGCGGGAGCTTGCGGGCTAGCTTAAAACAGCCCACGGGCTGTAGTTTGCCCACCCCTGCCCTATAGTGATGGCATTGCTACAGTTAGTCAGCAATGTAACTAAATTGGGACCTTAAACAAACAACTATATTTTAGGGAACACATCCTCCAACTTCTACATTGCATTGATGACTTTACTGCACTTCTTGACATTATGCATTTTTCAATTAAAGTGATGCAATTTACAGGCCAGTCCAGTGTAACATTTATATTTGTATTCAGCTAATTATCCTGTGATGACAGTATATCTGTTAGACACACACAGGTACATTGTTGATATCAAATTGACTTCCCTTAACAAAAGCCTTAGTATGCATATAGTGTGTAAGTATTACTCCATACAGACAAATTCTGGCTGGCCTTTCACATACATAGCACAAGAGAAATGCATAATACACCTGATGCGTCTCAACCTTGCTTCCTCCCAGACTCTAATCTACAGTCCCTTTGTCCACTGAGCTGCAGAGGGCAGGTCTTGGTAGAAGTAGCATAGTCCATACGGAATCCAGACCTGCCCAGAGGCAGTATGTGCTCACCCCACTGATTATACCTTCAGGCAATTTGCAAAGTCAGCTGTGCACATTCCCATGGCCAGCAAGAACACAGGCACAAAGTAAACAGAGTTGCTAATAGAAAAACAGTGTTAGTTTGCCCACATTTGGGAGTAACCCCCAGAGAGCCAGAATTTGGCATAAGAAAAATATTTTTTGTAATCATAATGGAACTTCTTTTCCAAAGTTTTATTCTTAACCCCTGTAAAATATATTACTGTTTTGAAAACATATTCTAGCATTATAATAAACCATAAAATATATTCTCTTTTCTCACTTCAATGTGCAAAGTAGAAAATAAAACAAAATGGTTTGTTGAAATATATCAAATATAGGAAGCAATTCTCTTCTGTTCATGATGCTAGTGTCCATTCTCTAATGCAGGGTGCACAGTGAGTTCAGAGGCAAACAAAGCAAGGTGCCTTTTTGTATTCTTTTTTGCAGCTGGCTGATCACAGAATTTGACTTCAATGTTGCCATCACTGAATGCTTCTCTCCTGGCCTCCTCTAAAGCAGTGGGCTCTCTTAGAGAAAGACTTGCCTTTTGCTGCATCATGGTAATCCCCGAGTTTCCAAGTCGCCTCGAAGGGGATGGGTTTTCCTTGACAATACAAAAGCAGATTGCAGAGAGGAAATTTTTCTTGAAGTTCTCGTTCATAAAGGCATATACCATAGGGTTACAAATGGAATTGAAAAACCCAGTGATCTGAACAATAGCAAAGATCATCTTGATTGTGACGTCATCATACTCACTTTCAAAATTACCTGGGAAAAAGGAAATATAATTATATAGATACCCACATGCCATACCCACCCTTGCAGGTCAGAAGTTCTTGTTCAGCTTCAAGAAAAAGTTCTTAGATGTTTTTATCCATTTTAATAATGGGTTTTGACCAGAAAGCAAAACAAAACAAAACACAGTCATATAAAGATAGTCTGAAAATCGCAATTTATGAATTGCAAAATTAACAGACAGCTGAGTGACACAAAGCTACCAGTCAGTTACATACATTGTTTATTTAAAGCCCATTGTCCCCCATGTTCTATCTTCACTTCAGATTTGTAAACACTGTTTTTGTCACTCTACACTGTCCTCTGCCCTTTTTACAGCTCACACAGTGGAAAACTAGCTCTCTCCTCTGTGCTCACACACTTTGGGTCCAATCCAGGCCAGATATAAGCAGGTAATGCTCCAGCCATTTAAAATAAATAGCAATCAACATGAATATTTATAGAGCACTTTACATGTTCAAAGCACTTTACATAGTAGTTGGCAGCATGGCCCAATAGAGAGTGTACTGTATTGGGACTAACAAGAGCTGGGTCCTATTCCCAGCTCTGCCACTGGCCTGCTGGGTAAATCTCCGTACCTCAGTTTCCCCCTTTGTAAAACAGAGATAATGATACTGACTCCTTTGTAAAGTGCTTTGAGATCAACGGATGAAAAGCACTATAAAAGCAAGTTATCATTAGCTGAGTAAATATTTGCCCCATTTTACAGACAGGGGAAAGGAAGAAAGGGGAATTGCATGACAAGCCATGCAATGGGTCAGTAGCAGAGCTGGGATTACAACTCAAAACCAACTCACAATCCTGTGCTTAACTCACCAAGCCTCACTTTTGTCCACCTATACCAGGAATTGAATTCATTTCAGAGTCTCATCTCTGGTCAGTGTAGAAGCAGGGTTTCGCCTTCAAGGAATGGGTGACCTGTGCTTTATATAAACATGCATATTCTCTTGCATGCACAAAGTCTCCTTAAGGAATGGATTACAGTCTGGCTGTAACTAACCACACTGGTCAAATCAGGATACAGCTTTAAAATACAGTATTCACTGATAATATCAGTCAGTCACATGCTGTATAAATACAGAAATTCAAGAAGTATATAAGTACAGTTCACACTGAATTGGATGTAATCAGACCAATGTCTGATGACAGTTACAGAGCACAGGAAACCAGCTTCCTCAGTGAAGTGGAAACACTGGCCCTACATAATTTTCTCTGTCTCTCTCTCTCCATTCATACACACTTGTACGAACATGCAAGTGTAAACTCCCCTATAAATCTTTTCTTATCTATTATCTTTCATCTGGCTCTCATCCCAATTTCTGAATATTCAATGTCATAAAATATTAAAAAGTGATTTTCCTCTTTCAATTCTTCCAAAAACGGAGTCCCCATACTACAAGTTTGCAATGAAAGGCAACTTTTTTTTTTTTGCTTTGTTTTGTTTAACAATAAAGCATTTTGATCAGAGAAGTGTCCAAGTGGCAGAGAGTGATTAGTGACATGGAGAGAAGTAGAAGTTTAAGAAAGGTACAGGCTAATAGTTCCAAAAAAAGTGTTTTTATGTAATGGATGAATGGCTTTGGTTGTAGTGAATTGTGTGTTTTCAACTGATGAATCAATGTAGTGAGGAAGAGAAATGCATCAGCCCCTTTGCTCTGCGCTGATACTTAACTGCTAGTGTTTTAAACAAGATCCTTGGTGATTGAGGCACGTAAAAGCAAAGAAAGACTGCAGTAGTCACAATCCACAATTTGGTTTGAAATTTCTATAAGGCAACTGCAGTAGCAGCCAAAAATAACTTAGGGCAAAACCCACAGATAGTCTCTGATTTGTACTGAGGATGTCTTACCTGCAAGGCAGCTCTGTAGTATACTTTGGCATTGCATTATCTGCAAGGCCAGTTCTGACAGCTGCAGACCCTTCACGTTCAGGGTGAGAGGAGCCCCCACAGGGAGACAGAGTACCGTGAGCAGTGCTTGAGTCCTACTGGAATATTCCGGGTCACTGTTATGGCACTGTTTGGGGGAGCTAGAAGGTGTAATGGCACTTCCAGTATTTCCAGTACTTGCATTCTGCCACTTCTTGAGCACAGCACTCACATGCTGACTATGAGTGCTTGTTCTTTGCTCCTCCTCCACGCACCGTAGAAGGAGAAAGTGTGAGAAAGGGAAGCCTACAATGGGCCTCCTAGACCCTGGGCACAAGAACATTTCTGCTGGGTGCCAACTCCCAGTCTTGTGAGATTTGACTCAGGCTTGAAATGAAGCAACAGTAGGAAGGAGACATTTTAAATTCAGATTTGGAAGCAGGTGTCAGTGTCTTCCTCATTTGAGACCAATTGTCTTAATTGCTGTCCCCAATCAGGGACTGTGATGGGGCAAAAAGGCCCCACATCCACAGAAAAGGGGTAAAGGAGAGTCTATGGGCCCAGCTAACCTCACCTCACTATACCTGCAGCCAATGCCAAGCCTGGAGGGGCAATAAAGTAGAGAGGCTGACTCAGTTCAGGGCTGAAAGAGCTAGTAATGATGAGAATGAGAGTATAGATATCTGTGAGAGGAAAAGAAAATGCATTGAAAAAAACAATGGGGTATTGAACAGGTGGGAGAGGAAGATGAAACAATTTTAAATGAAAACTTCAGTATGAGGGAACTTCCAAAAGCTATAAAAAAGAGCAAAAGTACTGCTCCAGGCCGGATGGTATATGCTTTGAAATGCTTAAACACCTATCTGAAAGAAGTCTGAGGGTGATACTAAAATTGGGCAATAGCATATGAGGAAAAGGTGATCTGCCAGTTGAGTGGAAGCATGCAGTTACTGTTCCAGCAAGGAAATCAGGCAAGCTGAGATCTTGACCTGATGCATACAGGCCAACTTTTCTGGATATTGAAAGAGCTTATGGAATGTTCTGGAGAGGGTTTACTTATAAAGTGGCTGCCATGGGTACAAAAGGAAGGAAGTCTAGGTGGATAAGGGATTTCTTAAGTAAAAGAACTATGCAGGTGTGAGTAGGAAAAGCCTACTCCAATATATGTACACTAACAAATGGCACTCCACAGGGTGATCATGATGAATTAAGAGTTAAGTGCAGGAATGGGCATTGCTTTATTTGCTGACGATTTTGCCTCAGGGGTCACAAACAGATACCCGGAAAGAGCTGCTAAAAGAGTAAATGTACTAAGGACAGACGCAGAATGGAGAAACGTGAGGCTTTAAATTCTCAATTGACAAAACTAAAGGAATGATATTCACTAAAAAGAAAAATTTTAAAGATTATAAATCATATCTATATGGATAGCAAATAAGTATAGTTAAAAGCTACAGATTTTTAGGGGTGATATTTGATAGCACGCTCACTTTGAAGAATCATATGGAAAGTTCTTCTCAAACCTCCTGGCGTGTGGAAAAGAGAGTACTCGTGATGTTATACAGAACTCCAGTAAGACCAATTGATCAGTACAGGTATCAGGCTTTTGGTTCAGCATCAAAAATGAATTTGAGAAAGCTTGACTCAGTCCAAGCTCTGGGGTTGCAAATTGCATGTGGTGCCTTCATCACAACACCGCTGTGTGTAAGTCAGATAGCTGCAGGTGAACTGTCCATTGCTTTAAGAATAAAGCTTTTAGACTTAACCTTTTGGGCTAAAGTCATTGGAAACTGAAGATGAAAACACCAAACTAATATAGGATGAATGCTGGGAATTAAGTGGATTATGTGTAGGGCAAAAACTCAAAATGCCTCAAGTAAGCAAGGTTAAAGTGTGAACAAAAGATCTTGGTGAAAACAAAGACCTAAAAGAGATTAAAATGTATAGCTTTGGGAAAAATATATTATGACTGGAAAAGGAGCGTTAAATGTGCAAGCTATAGCAAATGAAAACATTTGTGATAAATGGGAATGCTACTGTCCAATATATACTGATGGATCCAAAGATGTCAGAACAGGACAAATGGGAACAGCTTTCAGTGCACTCAGAATCAAATTTTGTAGCCGTTTTGACAGCTGAACTGGCAAGGATAATGCTGGCATTAAATTGGGTCATAGATGTGCATCCAGACGCTACGGTCATCCTGTGTGTTTCCTTATTTGGACTACAGGCAATCAGCAATGGCTCTTCAAAGAGCAGAAATGATATTCTGAATGAAATATTACTGTTAACAATAGATTTGATGTAGTTGGGTGTAATCATAGTAATAGAATGGACCCCAGTGAACACAGGGTAGTGGGCAATGACCTGGCAGACAAAATGGCAAAAAAATGCTGTTGAAAATGAGCAAATTGATTTAGAGAGCCCTTTAAATAAACTGGAGTTTAAAATCTAATTAAAAATGAGTTGAGAAGAATGGCAAGAACAATGGGCAAAAGAAACAAAGGGGAATATGAAATATGCCCAAGAGAAAAAATGCTGATATACTCCAAGGCCCTGAGAGATAGAGTGAAGTGACGATTTAGAATTGTAACTGACCATTGTAGATTAATAGTAATTTGTTTCTAACAAACAAACAAATATGGATTATGTGGGATGTGCAAGGTCCAGGAAACAGATGATCATCTCCTCTGGGAGAACAAAGAGTACACCATTGAAAGGGGGTATTTTATATGGAGAAAAAAAAAGTTCAAAATTTTTCATGGAAACACCTAGTAAGAGCACTGAGAAAAAAATGAGGCCTATTAAAAAGAAATACTGAAATTCTTTCAGAATGCTAGGAATTAAAAATGAAAGACTTTAATTTTTAATTACCTATCGTGTCCAGCGCTTGGGGATCACAGACTCAGCAAGTAAGTCTGCTTCACCATAAAACACAAGAAGAAGATGACAAACTTGATAAATAGATTAAGAACCACTGTTATATCACGAGGGAATGTTTATTATTCCAGATTTAAAAGCACATATTCACCTTAGCTGCAATGGGCACTAGAGCAGCAGCACTAGAGTTTGATACAACACCAGTGATTCCATTACTAAAAAGAAAAAGACACACTCAAAAGTAAATGCCTTAATTTAAGAAGTGTGGCAGGTACTCACTGTATTCTATCATCATGTGAATCACATGGAAAGGGGCCCAGCAGACTGCAAATAAAACCACCACCATCACCATCATAACGATTGCTCGCTTCTTCTTCCTGAAATTACACGAAGGTAGCTTTTACAGAATAACTTTGAATAAACTGTTGATTAGCACAAATGCCTCAGGGTCAGCTTCTAAAGGTATTTAGGTGCCCAAAGATGCAGATAGGCACTTAATGGGATTTTCAAAAGTGCCCACTTGCTTAACCCTCCTTGAAATCACTGAACCATATCAAATAAGTAATAAATAACAAGAGCAATGTCATATTTTCCTAACTCAGGATCCAATTTGAAATGCAAAATCTACTTACCTTCATGCAACTGCACTAATAAACTGTCATTTACTTATTCAGCTCTAAATATTTGGACAGGTAAGTATTTGTAGATGCATTGAAATGCAGTTTTTTTCGAAGCAGATACTTATGAGCACACAGACTTTGAGATATTTTCAAAAGTGACTAGTCATTGAGTGTCTCAATTTCTGGGTGCCCAATTTGCAACACCTTAAATGGGCCTGACTTTCAAAAGGTGGATGCTCAACACTTTCTGAAAAATCAGGCCTCTTCTGGGAGCCAGGGAAGCAGAGCAGGTTGGGGCCGGGTCACTCCACTTCCCACAGGAAGTGGCCAGCCCTCCCACCCACAGCGGAGGCCTGGGGGGCTGCGTAGGGCACCAAAATAGCTAGGGACGGCCCTGCTTGATGTAAGTGAAAAACCTGCTTAGACAAAGATTGTAATGTGCTAAAACTGAGTTTTGATCACTAGAAAGAGTGTTGTGTTTTATTTGTAACCATACCTATCATCAGGGCCGGCTCCAGGCACCAGCCGAGCTTGTGCTTGGGGCGGCAGATTCTACGGGGCGGCATTCCACCCAATCCTAGGGCGCCACGGCCGCTTATTTTTTTTCCCTTGCTCCCTCTCCCACCCCACCCCGCTAGCCGGGGCACATCTGCTGTGCAGGGAGTCCCCCTGCACCCTGGCTCCGGCTGCCCCGCAGGTTTTTTTTTTTTCCTGCTTTGCCGCTCCGGCCGCGCCGCAGGTTTTTTTTTTTTGCTTGGGGCGGCAAAAAAGCCAGAGCTGGCCCTGCCTATCATTTAAATATCTATTCTTTATTAATAAACTAATTTGTTTTCTTACAAAACCATCTCAGTACTGTGTATTAACAGTGGAAGGCAAGTCCTCAGCAAACCTAACATGCTGGTGCATGCACGGTCTCTTTGGTGGTAGTGAAGTCTCTGTGGACCTCAGGAAATGGGTTTGGAAAGCAAGATATGGACTGGCAGAGTCCAGAAGAGTTCGCTGGCAAGACAGACAAGCTATTGTGTCGGGGAACTGAGGCAGAGCAGTACCACAGTGGCTCACAGTTGTGTGTGTCCTAAGCCAGAAGTCACAGGTAGCGTACTCTGGCCCGGATTTTCACACAATGTGCTGGTTGACTAAGGTTCACACTTCAAGCACTGGTAACAGATTTGTAAGTGATTCAGAGAAGGTATTATTAGGGAGATTGGCATACTGTATGGAAAAAGGGTAGAACTCCTAGTTTGGGGAAGTTTTAAAACCACTGTGCCTTTAGCTAAAGTGTACGTAGAGTGCGAAGGTCTGGAAGGCATTTTAAAATTTGGTGTATTGGATTGCATTCCAGCAGAAATTCTCATGGGAAGTAACATACTAACTATGTCTAAAGCCATTAATAGAGTAACCTGCACTAAAAGTTAATGTCGCTCTGTAGCCCCAGAAAGGAATTGTAAAGACAGAGAAACAGCTCAGGGGAAAGGGACATCCTTGGCCCTGACTTATCAGACAGACACAGTGAGTCTCCAAGGACAAGTGGGGCAGAGCCACTCCCAGTGCCAGTGGAGGAGGCTCTGATCAGAGCTGACAGCCAGCAGGAATTTGCACCACAGTAAAGAGCAGACCCATCCCTAGATAGCATGAGGGGTCCCCAGTTAGGGGAAACAGGGAAACGTTTTTTGAAGAGGAGGGAAGGATGTATAGAGAAAGTCCTATGGGGAAAATCAAAAATCCTGTAAAGGTTTACAAGCAGCTGGCTGTGCCTGTTAAGCATTGTAGGGAGCTAATGACATTACCCCACAACTGTCCTTTTGCAGGTCACTTGGGGACTTATGAAAAGTTGAAAAGGAACTTTTATTGGCCAGATATGAGCTGGGAGACTATTGCAGGTCTTGTGACTTATGTCCAAAGTGCAAAGACCTGCAGGGTCTCACAAAGCTCCCAGACAGCCCTTACCTGTGATCAAGGAGGCATTTCTTAGGGTGGCAAAGGATATTGTGGGCCCTATGCTCCAGCCAACCCAGAGGAAAAAGAAATATATTTTGGTGGTAGAAGGGCTCCTGGTCACAGATACCCCAAACATGAGTCACTGTTGAAAATCTTAGCCCAAAGGTTCTGTTTAGGGCTGAAGTTAAGGTGCCCAGATAACACAGTGATATATTAAAAACGTGGATGGATCATTCTGTGTAGCTGTTTCAAACATATATGTAAAGATGTGATATTTAATAATTTAACAGCTTTTACTTAACACTTTTAATGCAAAAGATAAGTATTTAAGTTATGGTAGGCAGTCTAGATGATATTGTATTTTAAAAATCAATTTTGTTGTTATAGCTGTTCAAGCAAGTCTAATTCTGATACCTAGAGATGGAGAAACTACTCAAAAATCCATGATATATCAAAAAGCAAGGATCTTTTCCTGGGACCTGGAATATTGACTGTATCTGTAATGTCTCGTTACTCTGTCAATGTCCAACATAGATAAGGAGCTGGATGGAACCTCACTACCTGATAATTTTTGTTGCTAGAGGATAATGTTTGGAGGAATGGGATCTGCACCATCTGTTAGGAGTACATGCCCTGCTTTCACCAAAATACTTTGCAGGCTCAGAGTATGTCTGGATTTATCATTACTCATGAACCCCTATATAACATTATTACCACCAGGTGTTATGAACCCAATATAAACTTCTACCACTTGAGCTAAAGTAGCAACTCTCTTGGCGGACAGAAGTAGTAGAACCTTATCCTCTATGTGGAGGAGTCACTAGCTGGGGATTGGCACACACTTTACAAGCATGTTACATTACTATTTTATTCAGTTTTCAACTTTATCCTCATCCTCATTTTGATTGATGTTAGCCACTTGACTGAGCAATCTTTTCTCTTTAAGCTGCTACTTATTCTCCTTGGATTCAATATTTAATATGTTACTCTCCTGTTTTCTGTGCACGTATTGCTAGAAGTTGCCATCACACCAGGAAACAAACTTGCCAAATTAAAGAAAAACTGCAGTGTAATATATAAAGTAGGGTAATTGCTACACTAAATTACAATTAAGCATAAGGAACTATACCATTTTGTTGTCTGCTTGTTAATTATTCATTTTTTTAATTGCATTTCAAACACAAAGTTCCCATCTGGATGGTCTCATGAGGCAGAAAAAGACTGAGGGCATTTATATCTCTTTAGAAACTACCCAATTAGAGTGTATTAAATTAGTTTTCAGGTAAGTTCCAATTCTTTTTTATTTTAATATACTACTTTCATTTTTAAAAGGCTGATAGAACAGTGGTTATAGACACACATATAATGAACTCACCTTAGAAAACTTTTGATATTATTGATCTTATTCCAGGTGGATTCTAAAAGGAACTGTATTTGATCACTCCCAATCTGCCTCAGGAATGTAACAAACTGCTTCTTCCTCCCAACTCATGACCTGCATTTTTAAAAGTGTTAATTTTAGGTGCACAATGTGACACACCTGAAAAGGGTCCAATTTTCAGAGTGTGGGTGCTTAGCACTATTTGAACATCAGGCCCTTATAAGGTGTCTCAAGTTGGGCACCAAATATTAAGTCATAAGTAGGGCCCTACCAAATTCACAGCCATGAAAAAAGCGTCACGGACTGTGAAATCTGGTCTTCCCCCATGGAATCTGGTCTATTGTGTGCTTTTACCCTATACTATACAGATTTCAAGGGAGACACCAGCGTTTCTTAAATTGGGAGTCCTGACCCAAAAGGGAGCTGCAAGGTTATTTTAGAGGAGTCACGGTATTGCCACCCTTACTTCTGTGCTGCCCAGCTCTGAAGGCAGCACCCCACCAGAAGCAGCACAGAAGGGTGGCAATACCATACCATGCC
Organism: Chrysemys picta bellii; assembly: GCF_011386835.1. Lineage (NCBI taxonomy): Eukaryota > Metazoa > Chordata > Testudines > Emydidae > Chrysemys > Chrysemys picta. The sequence goes on from NC_088795.1 coordinate 41,681,910, forward strand.
ACCTTACTTCTGTGCTCCTGGTGATGGAGGCTCTGCCTTCAGAGCTGGGCTCCCAGCCAGCAGCCGCTGATCTCCAATTACCCAGCTCTGAAGCCAGTGCAGCTGCCAGCAGCAGCACAGAAGTAAGGATAGCAGTACTGCAACCCCTCCTACAATAACTTTGTTACCCCCCACAACTCTCTTTTGGGTCAGGACCCCTACAACTGCAACACCATGAAATTTCAGATTTAATTACTGAAATCATGAAATTTACAATTTTTAAAATCCTATTACTGTGAAATTGACCAAAATGGACCATGAAGTTGGTAGGGCCCTAGTCATTAGTCACTTTTGAATATCTTGTCCATAACTTTTCTTGTTGCCAGTCCCCAGATATGCTTTTCAAGACTGAGAGTTCTAACTATATGGTTTTACTTTACAAACCTTGATATCTTAGACATTTCATTCCCATGAATGGTTTGAAGAACTGAAGCATCTCCCACTCGTTTCTTAATCCAGAGTTCATAACCAATCTTACTGTACAACAGAAGCATCAGCATCAGTGGAAGAAGGAATAGTATGACAAGAATGAAGGTGGTATATATCTTTTGGTGAACAGCACTGGTCCACTCTTCCAAGCAGCAAACATACTCTTTTTCATACAGAAAGTCATATTTAATCTAAAACAAATGAAATAGAAATGAGTCACTTTAATAAGGACCCTAACTATGAAGAGTGTCATATGTTCTAAAGCCCCTTGCTTTATAACAGGAATTCAGTGGAGACACCTTTCTAGTGAGACTATTCTTCTAATGCATTTTCCATGTAAAGGGCTGTGTTCACCGTAGCTTATGCAGGGTAAAAACTGTACTTCCTCTCTGCAGCAGAGGGATTGCCCTCCAAGAAGAGCAAGAGGTGTTTTAACTGACACACTCCTTCAGGGTTTATGCTGGGGAGGGAAGTGTCAGTTTCTCCTGGAGGCAGCTGCTGAGACGTGCTGAAACAATGTACTGTTTGGGCTGATTACTTTTAAGGTTATGCTGGCCATCTTGGCCAATACAACAGGAATTGAACTGGGGTCCCCCAGAGCCAAATATGAGTCTGTACAGCTTGAGCTAAACAGATAAGGTGCTTTCTAGCTACGGCTGTAGTGGGCGCAGGTTTTCTGTGGATCAGGTACACTGGCTCTCTGTGTACCACTGGTCAAAGTCAGGTTGATTTGCATTACCACAAAGGAACCATAAGCCTGCCCCAAGTGTCTTATTTTAATTTTCCTCTACAACTGGGGTTGTGGCAAGGACTATTTTTCTATAGCGCCTATCACACTTTTGAAGTGTCTAAAGTAAAGTAGTAGTAATATTAATAATTAATACAAATCAATAAGTTAATGACAAATATAAAACACAGAACTAAATAGTGGATGAAAGAGAAACAGTGCATCCAATTTATTTAACCTTCCAAGAGACTTTTGATAAATAACCTCATTTGAGGTAATTTATCAAAAGCTTCTTGGAAGACTAAAAAAAGCCAAACGTATCTAAAAACATTGTTTAACCCTGGCATTTTTTTAATGTATATAATTTAAATGCCAGTTTGGTTGGCACATCCATTTTCATGTGAACAAAAGGTACAGCTGCATATTTAACTCTGTGATCTGGGCCCTGATCCTGCAACTAAATCCACATAAGCAGCCTGCTTTCCCCCCCGTGCGTGCACAGAATCCTACTGAAGTCAGCCTGACCCTGCACTGGTGCAGGGCTTCTGCCCAGGTGGATCAGACTGCAGGGTCAGGGCTTTGGTTTGCATGCACAAATGCAGGTATCTGTACACAGCTTTTGCATTTGTAGCTATGGAGGCTGACTGAAAACTTCTCAAACTTAAGTGAATTTTCAGAACAAATTTGTCTCATCAGCCAACAAACAAAGATTTCCCAAAAAACAACTGTCTATACACACACACAGCTTGTAACCAAGCGTACATAGCTCATGTCTGTATAGACTACTGTGCCCCTTTCTCAAACTCCAATATGCCAAGTTACACTTTTTAAAGGATTTTTTAAAAACCCAGACTCCCAAATAGCTGCTTCTAACAGTTAATGAAGGTTTTGAATGGAGTAACCGTTGCTTAAAATGTAATAGCTATGGAGAAATGTTTATAGGAACATGCCATGTAACGTAAAGATAATCATTTTCAAAGTCCCAAGCTATTGCGTGTCATTGCAAATACAAAGCAATGGGAAGGTTCAGTGCAAGGCACAGATGCAACTATTCATCTTCAAGACAGGGAGAGAGGCACAACTACAAGTAGGCAATATAGTATGGAAAGCCAGCACAAGGTTACAGGGAGGCAATCCAAATGCCCCAGGTGTCAAATTCTGCCCACATCCTGAAGTAAAGGCTTTCCAAAACTGCCCACAATCCTTTGCCAGTGACAATATTAAAAGTGTCTCTCCATTTTCTCTTTTTCAATGAGGGCCCAGAAAGTCAGATTACAAAATCAATTACTCTACGTAAGAAACACTGACAACTTTTACAGTAGCATGTGACCAGATTCTGCTTTATCCCCGCTCATAAATACTTGGAGTTTATTCAGCCTTGTTGCTATCCCCTGCAATGAGACCCTGCAAGAGCTAAGTCTGAAACAAGGACTCTCTCTGAAAGAGTGATTACATGATATATCATACCATACCTCCAGTCGCTGTACATGCCACATAGGTGACCCAACAATAACTGCCAGCAACCAGACTATTCCTGTAAACAAACAAACAAACAAACAAACAAACGTCTTCTTAATGCTCAGCAGAACAGGGAACTTAACATGAATTCATTTTACTTTAATAGCTTCACTTAGCAAAACAAAGATGTGGAACTTCGTGCTATAAACTGAACTCGAAATTTAAGGTGAAATTTTACAGTCAACATTAGTGGACAATTGACTTATTGTAAATATGAACAATAGCAATACTTTTCTCTTCATCAAGGCCCTTCATCAAGCGTTTCCTTCCTAAGGGTATGTCTACACTACGAAATTAGGTCGAATTTATAGAAGCCGGTTTTACAGAAATCAGTTGTATACAGCCGATTGTGTGTGTCCCCACATAAAATGCTCTAAGTGCATTAAATCAGCAGACCGCGTCCACAGTACCGAGGCTAGCATCGACTTCCGGAGCGTTGCACTATGGGTAGCTATCCCACAGTTCCTGCAGTCTCCGCCGCCCATTGGAATTCTTGGTTGAGATCCCAATGCCTGAATGATGCAAAACAGTGTCGTGGGGGATTCTGGGTACATGTCGTCAGGCACCTCCCCCTCCGTCAGAGCAACGGCAGTCAATCGATTCACGCCTTTTTACCTGGGTTACCTGTGCAGACAACATACCATGCCAAGCATGGAGCCCACTCAGCTCAGCTCACCGTCACCATATGTCCTCTGGGTGCCGGCAGACGTGGTACTGCATTGCTACACAGCAGCAGCTAATTGCCTTTTGGCAGTAGACGGTGCAGTATGACTGGTATCTGTCGTCGTCGTACTGCAGTGGCTGAAACTCTGTATGTCTCCCAGTCGCTGCCTTCCCAATGACGATGATAGCTATCAGTTGTAGTATGCTATTTTCTGCCACGCGCCCAGTATTTTCTGCCAAGCACCCAGAAGATGCCGAGGGCTATCAGTCATGCTGCACCGTCGTCTGCCAGCTTAAGATGTAAAAAATAGATTTGTTCTGTATTCATTTGCTTCCCCCTCCCTCCGTGAAATCAACGGCCTGCTAAACCCAGGGTTTTGAGTTCAATCTTGGGGGGGCCATTCTGTGTGACAGTTGTTTGTGTTTCTCCCAGATGCACAGCCACCTTTGTTGATTTTAATTCCCTGTACCTGTACGCCATGTCATCACTCGCCCCTCCCTCCCTCCCTTCGTCCGTCAGATACTAGTTTCACGCCTTTTTTCAGACCAGACGCCATAGCACTGGGATCGTGGAGCCCGCTCAGATCACCGCGGCAATTATGAGCACTATGAACACCACGCGCATTGTCCTGGAGTATATGCAGAGCCAGGACATGCCAAAGCAAAACCAGGACCAGCCGAGGAGGCGATTGCAGCGCGGCAAAGAGAGTGATGAGGAAATTGACATGGACATAGACCTCTCACAAGGCACAGGCCCCAGCAATGTGCAAATCATGGTGTTACTGGGGCAGGTTCATGCTGCGGAACGCCGATTCTGGTCCCAGGAAACAAGCACAGACTGGTGGGACCGCATCGTGTTGCAGGTGTGGGATGATTCCCAGTGGCTGCGAAACTTTTGCATGCGTAAGGGCACTTTCATGGAACTTTGTGACTTGCTTTCCCCTGCCCTGAAGCACCAGAATACCAGGATGAGAGCAGCCCTCACAGTTGAAAAGCGAGTGGCGATAGCCCTGTGGAAGCTTGCAACGCCAGACAGCTACCGGTCAGTCGGGTATCAATTTGGAGTGGGCAAATCTACTGTGGGGGCTGCTGTGATCCAAGTTGCCAGGGCAATGAAAGACCTGCTGATATCAAGGGTAGTGACTCTGGGCAATGTGCAGGCCATAGTGGATGGCTTTGCTGCAATGGGATTCCCAAACTGTGGTGGGGCGATAGACAGAACCCATATCCCTATCTTGGCACCGGAGCACCAAGCCACTGAGTACATAAACCGCAAGGGGTACTTTTCAGTGCTGCTGCAAGCCCTGGTGGATCACAAGGGATGTTTCACCAACATCAACGTGGGATGGCCGGGAAAGGTACATGATGCTCGCATCTTCAGGCACTCTGGTCGGTTTCGAAAGCTGGAGGAAGGGACTTTCTTCCCGGACCAGAAAATAACCGTTGGGGATGTTGAAATGCCTATCCTGATCCTTGGGGACCCAGCCTACCCCTTAATGCCATGGCTCATGAAGCCGTACACAGGCAGCCTGGACAGTAGTCAGGACCTATTCAACTACAGGCTGAGCAAGTGCCGAATGGTGGTGGAATGTGCATTTGGACATTTAAAAGCGCGCTGGTGCAGCTTACTGACTCCCTCAGACCTCAGTGAAAAGAATATCCCCATTGTTATTGCTGCTTGCTGTGCATTCCACAATATTTGTGAGAGTAAGGGGGAGACATTTATGGCGGGGTGGGAGGTTGAGGCAACTCGCCTGGCCGCTGATTACGCGCAGCCAGACACCAGGGCGGTAAGAGGAGCACAGCAGGGCGTGGTGCGCATCAGAGACGCTTTGAAAACGAGTTTTGTGACTGGCCAGGCTACGGTATGAAACTTCTGTTTGTTTCTCCTTGATGAACCCTCCAACCCCCCCCCGACCCAGTTCACTCTACTTCCCTGTAAACCAACCACCCCTCCCCTCCTCCCGCCCCTCGAGCACGGCTTGCAGAGGCAATAAAGTCATTGTTACTTCACATTCATGCATTCTTTATTAATTCATCAGACAACAAGGTGGATAATTGCCAAGGTAGCCCGGGATGGATGGGGGAGGAGGGAAGGAAAAGGACACACTGCATTTTAAAACTTTAACTCTTATTGAAGGCCAGCCTTCTGATGCTTGGGCAATCGTCTGGGGTGGAGTGACTGGGTGGCCGGAGGCCCCCCCACCGTGTTCTTGGGTGTCTGGGTGAGGAGGCTATGGAACTTGGGGAGGAGGGCTGTTGGTTACACAGGGGCTGTAGCGGCGGTCTCTGCTCCTGCTGCCTTTCCTGCAGCTCAACCATATGCTGGAGCATATCAGTTTGATGCTCCAGCAGCCGGAGCATTGACTCTTGCCTTCTGCCTGCAAGCTGACGTCACCTATCATCTTCAGCCCGTCACTTGCTCTGTTCATCCCGCGATTCAGCCCGCCACCTCTCCTCTCGTTCATATTGTGCTTTTCTGTAGTCTGACATTGACTGCCTCCACGCATTCTGCTGTGCTCTGTCAGCGTGGGAAGACATCTGGAGTTCCGAGAACATATCATCCCGAGTCCACCATTTTCTCCTTCTAATGTTCACTAGCCTCTGTGAAGGAGAAACATTTGCAGCTGGTGGAGGAGAAGGGAGAGGTGGTTAAAAAGACACATTTTAGAGAACAATGGGTACACTCTTTTGTTATAAGGTCGCATTTTTCCTCTTATAGTGAGGGCCTGCCGGTTTGGTATGAGAGATCACTCACGCAGATTTCGGCTTGCAGGCAGCCATGGTAAGCCACAGTCTTTTGGCTTTTTTAACCTTCTTAACATGTGGGAATGGTTTCAAACAGCAGCGCCCTCATTTCCCATATCAAGGATGAATTGGGTTGGCCATTTAAAATGGGTTTTCAATGTAAAAGGAGGGGCTGCGTTTTCCGGGTTAACATACAGCACAAACCCAAGTAAACCACCCCCCCACACACACACCCGATTCTCTGGGATGATCACTTCACCCCTCCCCCCACCGCGTGGTTAACAGCGGGGAACATTTCTGTTCAGAAGAGCAGGAACGGGCACCTCTGAATGTCCCCTTAATAAAATCACCCCATTTCAACCAGGTGATCGTGAATGATATCACTCTCCTGAGGATAACAAAGAGAGATAAGGCACCATTCGGCACTTGCTCAGCCTATAGTTGAACAGGTCCTGACTCCTGTCCAGGCTGCCTGTGTACGGCTTCATGAGCCATGGCATTAAGGGGTAGGCTGGGTCCCCAAGGATCACGATAGGCATTTCAACATCCCCAACGGTTACTTTCTGGTCCGGGAAGAAAGTCCCTTCCTCCAGCTTTCGAAACCGACCAGAGTGCCTGAAGACGCTAGCATCATGTACCTTTCCTGGCCATCCCACGTTGATGTTGGTGAAACGTCCCTTGTGATCCACCAGGGCTTGCAGCAGCATTGAAAAGTACCCCTTGTGGTTTATGTACTCGGTGGTTTGGTGCTCCGGTGCCAAGATAGGGATATGGGTTCCGTCTATGGCCCCACCACAGTTTGGGAATCCCATTTCAGCAAAACCATCCACTATTGCCTGCACGTTGCCCAGAGTCACTACCCTTGATATCAGCAGGTCTTTCATTGCCCTGGCAACTTGGATCACAGCAGACCCCACAGTAGATTTGCCCACTCCAAATTGATTCCCGACTGACCGGTAGCTGTCTGGTGTTGCAAGCTTCCACAGGGCTATCGCCACTCACTTCTCAACTGTGAGGGCTGCTCTCATCCTGGTATTCTGGCGCTTCAGGGCAGGGGAAAGCAAGAAACAAAGTTCCATGAAAGTGCCCTTACGCATGCGAAAGTTTCGCAGCCACTGGGAATCGTCCCACACCTGCAGCACGATGCGGTCCCACCAGTCTGTGCTTGTTTCCCAGGCCCAGAATCGGCGTTCCACGCCATGAACCTGCCCCAGTAACACCATGATTTGCACATTGCTGGGGCCTGTGCCTTGTGAGAGGTCTATGTCCATGTCAATTTCCTCATCACTCTCTTTGCCGCGCTGCAATCGCCTCCTCGGCTGGTCCGGGTTTCGCCTTGGCATGTCCTGGCTCTGCATATACTCCAGGACAATGCGCGTGGTGTTCATAGTGCTCATAATTGCCGCGGTGATCTGAGCAGGCTCCATGATCCCAGTGCTAGCTATGGCGCCTGGTCTGAAAAAAGGTGTGAAACTAGTATTTGACGGACCAGGAGAAGGAGGAAGGGCGGGAGGGAGGGAGGGCCGAGTGACGACATGGCGTATAGGTACAGGGAATTAAAATCAAGAAAGGTGGCTGTGCATCAGGGTGAAACACAAACAACTGTCACACAGAATGGTCCCCCCAAAGATTAAACTGAAAACCCTGGGTTTAGCAGGCCGTTGATTTCACGGAGGGAGGGGAAGCAAATGAATACAGAACAAATCTATTTTTTACATCTTAAGACGACGGTGCAGCATGACTGATAGCCCTCGGCATCTTCTGGGTGCTTGGCAGCAAATACTGGGCGCTTGGCAGTTAGTGTACTACGATGGTCTTCAGGCCTATTGCACGATCTGCTGCTCAGGGAAGACTCTGCTAATGTGCGATGATCCAACTTGTAATAGGACGGTTACCAGTCGTAATACACCATCTGCTGCCAAAAGGCAAAAGTCTGGTGCAATGCAGCCCTACGGCTGCCAGCCCCACAGCTGCCAGCACCCAGATCGCCGATGAAGGCTACCAGTCATGCTGCACCGTCTACCGCCAAAAGGCAGTTAGCTGCTGCTGCTGTGTAGCAATGCAGTCCCACGTCTGCCGGCACCCAGATGACATGTGGTGGCGGTGAGCTGAGCGGGCTCCATGCTTGCCGTGGTATGTTGTCTGCACAGGTAACCCAGGTAAAAAGGCGCGAATCTATTGTCTGCCGGTGCTCTGACGGAGGGGGAGGGGCCTGACGACATGTACCCAGAACCTCCCGCGACACTGTTTTGCATCATCCGGGCATTGGGATCTCAACCCAAAATTCCAATGGGCGGCGGAGACTGCGGGAACTGTGGGATAGCTACCCATAGTGCAATGCTCCAGAAGTCGACGCTAGCCTCGGTACTGTGGACGCGGTCCGCCGACTAGAGCACTTAGAGCGTTTTATGTGGGGACACACACAATCGGCTGTATTCAACCGATTTCTATAAAACCGGCTTCTATTAATTCGACCTAATTTCGTAGTGTAGACATACCCTTAGCCGTGTGAACGTGTCCAGGCTTAATTCGATTTAACGCTGCTAAATTCGACCTAAACTCGTAGTGTAGACCAGGCCTAAGAGTCTCAAGAGCTTTCAAGAGCAGCTACATTTGATGCCCAGGCAACATCTGCCCTGTGAAAAGCAAGATCAACATCACCCTATGTTCTCTTTGCACAGCAGATATGAGTAATTAATACAGCCTTGGCAACTGGCGTGCCTCTTCAACAGTACTTGTGTACTTTGAATATCTCTTGCAAAATGACTGTAACAAGGTTATCAAAATCCTAGTCAAAACCTATTCAAATATGAACTATTTTGGAACAGAAATCAAGGCTTTCCCAACTACCCACAAACAGCAAGGATGGCCACTTCAATTTACATTAGCCCATTAGTTTGTGAAAAAACAAAATCAGGCTTTTGAGGCAGGCAAATTGAGAAAGTTGTGGATGGTGTTAATTTTTAAAAAGGGGATAGAGGTGAAGTAGAAAGACAAGGGATTGTCCCAGTCTTGCATGGACAGTATTTCTGAGCCGCTTCATAGAATATGGCTAGACTCAGCAGTAACTCTGTACCATTGCACAGATCAATACCTTCTCTACTATGCAAACCTCCTACACCAGTTACCCACAACAGAATCATTCAACTAGCAAACGATGTGTGTTGTATGAATACTGGAGTTGCCTAAGATCTTACCCAGCATTGTGAAAGCTCTTCTGTTGGTGTACTGCCATTTCATTTTTAATGGATGCACAATTCCCTGATGCCTTTCCACAGCAATGCAGGTCATTGTGAGAATCTCAGCAACAATAGCAGCAGATTGAACAAACGGTACCATCTTGCAAGCAAACGCACCTGTAATTATTAAAAAGTAAAGCATGTAATCATTGAGGTTAGTAAAAATAATAAGCTCAGGGAGTCAATAAAGTGATATTAAGAACAAACGAACCTATCTTCCTCAGATACATTTATTTCAATATCTAGACTTCTAGGAAGCTCCTTTCCAGTGCCTGTCACACGTGGCCCCTTGCATTTCTATAATATTTAGAACTATTCAAAATTCTCCCCTTTCGTACAATTTAAAGATGAAAAAGACCTATGTGATCTTGCCCAGCTCCATAATAACGTAAGACTCTTCCCGACTATTTTATTAGGCTACATCTACACTACAGGGGGGAGTCGATTTAAGATACGCAAATTCAGCTACGTGAATAGCGTAGCTGAATTCGACGTATCGCAGCCGACTTACCCCGCTGTGAGGACGGCGGCAAAATCGACCTCTGTGGCTTCCCATCGACGGCACTTACTCCCACCTCCGCTGGTGGAGTAAGAGCGTCGTTTCGGGGATCGATTGTCGCGTCCCAACGGGACACGATAAATCGATCCCCGGGAGGTCGATTTCTACCCGCCGATACAGGCGGGTAGTGTAGACCCAGCCTTAGGGTTTTGTTCAGTCTCCTTTTAAATGTCCTAAGTTACATGACATAATCATTTCCCTTGGGAGGTTGTTTTGCAGTCTCATCTATCTATCAGGCAGTTTTTCCTGGTATTCATCTGAATTTTTCCTTTTCTTCACCATCTCATTACTTCTAGTTATATCCCCAGTTATTCTCCTCCCTCCTAAGTGTTTACATCCTCCAAAATATTCATAGCCTTAAGTTGTCCTTTTAGGCACCATTTAGCCAAGCTGTGCACTTTTCACTCTTTAAAAAGTTATCTCGTAAATCAACACCTTAACTATTTTTGCACTTTTCTAATCTTATTCTTATTTGTGAAGATATTTTGTTAGCAAGACTGTCAGAATTGAATGCAATATTCCAATTCCAAAAAGCTCGTATGTAGATTCCTGCCACAAAACATTATGTTTCTGTACAGCTGGCCCCAAACAATCGTACTTTGTTTTTTTATTGCTGCGCTAACTCATCGCAAATGCATATTTAATTTGCAGCCAAGTATTATTTAGTCATTCTGAAGTATTGATTTTTAAGTATCTCCCAAGATAATAGCTGTAGTCCTGTTTATCACTACAAAAGTTTTTTTTTTCTCCTGCTGATAATAGCCCAGCTTATTGATTAGTCTCATTATAGTATGGCAACTATAGTATAGTTGGTATGGCAACACCCATATTTTCATGTTCTCTGTGTATATATATCTTCCTACTGTATTTTCCACTGTATGCATCCGATGAAGTGGGTTTTAGCCCACAAAAGCTTATGCCCAAATAAATTTGTTAGTCTCTAAGGTGCCACAAGTATGCATCGTTCTTTTTGCTGATACAGACTAACACAGCTATCACTGAAATCTTTCCCAAATGTATTCCCTTATATTAACCTCTTCCCAAACTGAATCTTGTCATTTTCTGTCCAATATTTCAAATCCTGATGTCATTTTAGATTCCTTGTCCTCACAACTCTTCCCTATTTAGAATAATTTGTTAATTTCATCAATAATTGCCCTATTCCCTTTACTAGATCATTAATAAAGATTTTTTGCAAACTGTAACCAGAGTAGGGTGACCAGGTGTCCGGTTTTCGACCACAACACCCAGTGGAAAAGGGACCCTGGAGGTTCTGGTCAGCACTGCCGACCGGGCTGTTAAAGGTCCGGTCGGTGGCCCAGTCGGTGGTGCTGCAGCACTAAGGCAGGCAAGTCCCTACCTGTCCTGGCACCGCGCTACGCACTGGAAGCAGCCAACAAGTCCGGCTCCTAGGTGGGGGGGGGCCACGGGGCTCCATGTGCTGCCCCCATCCTGAGCACTGGCTCTGGACTCCATTGGGTGGTTCCCAGCCAATGGGATGTGGGTGGGACAGTGCCTGTGGGCAAGAGCAGCATGTGGAGCCTCCTGCCCCATCCCCCCTCACCTACTAGTGCCAGACCTGATGCTGGCCACTTCCGGGGCACAGCACAGTGTCAGAACAGGTAGGCAACCTGCCTTAGCCCCGCTGTGCTGCTAACTGGGAGCCGCCTGAGGTAAGTCCAGACCCCTACCCCTAGCCCCAACCCCTGTCCCAGCCCTGAGCTCCTCCCCCAAATCTGGAGCTCCCCCTGCACCCCAAAGCCCTCATCCCTGGCCCCAGCCCAGAGCCCTCACTCACCCCCGCACTCCTGCCCCAGCCCTGAGCCCCACTCAAAACTGGAGCCTGCTCCTGCACCTCAAATCCCTCATCCCCAGCCCCACCCCAGAGCCCGCACTCCCAGCCCAGAGCCCTCACACACCTCTGAACCCCAACCCCCTACCCCAGCCCTGAGCCCCCCCCCCCACCCCAGAGCCCTCACCCCCCTGCCTCAACCCACATCCCCCTCCCACATTCCAAATCCCTTGGACCCACCCCCTAGACTGGAGCCCCCTTCTGCACCCCAAACCCTTCATTCCCAGCCCCACCCCAGAGCCCGCACCCCCAGCTGGATCCCTCACCCCCTCCCACACACCAGCCCTGCTCCAGCCCAGTGAAAGTGAGTGAGGGTGGGGGACAGCGAGCCACCGAGGGAGGGGGAATGTAGTGAGTGGGGGTGGGGCCTCAGGAAATGGGCAGGGCTAGGGTGTTTCGTTTTGTATGATTAGAAAGTTGGCAACCCTAACCCAGAGGCAGTCCCAATAAAGCCAAAAGAGTTGTATGGGTGAAACTAAGAACATTATTTCTCTCTATATATATTTGATTTGTTTGAAAATTAAATGTAAAAAAGTGTTTAAACACTCATTACACAAACAATGAAATGCAGAAAACAATGGGGGTGGGGGGAGAAACAAGAAATCAAATCAAGGCTCAATCCTGTCCTTTTCTGTACAAAGTGGTGATGGGAACAGGCATGGGGAAACTTCCTTGACTGTGACCAGCAGGATATGCTGCCATCACAGCACACAGAAAGGAGCAAGGATGAAAGCCTAGTTTAAGCACCAGCCTGCACACCATGAGTTTGCTACTGCTCATTGATTTCAATAGGCACAAATTCCTTTGAGTTTAGCATTGTAGGAGTAATCTCCAAAGGCGTGTTGGTCAAGAGTTAGGGCATATGGCCCAAATAATCCTCAAAGGTTATTAAGGCACCTAATTCCTACTGTAGCCAGATGGCAAGTACATCAGGTCCTGCTCAGAAGAGTAGCAAAATGTACCTCACAGTATAATACCCAGCTATCCTTGTGCAGTCTTAGCCTGGCCAGCAGGAACCACATGGAAGAAGTTCCCCTGGGTTGCATCTATACTTCCCATTGTTCTGCTGGCCAGGGAAGGATTTGTACTACTAGGTATTTTACTGAATGGTTACAAACAGCAGGATAAGGCCCCTGTGAAACATAAAGGCAACATGATGACAAGCATGACTCATAATAAAATAGCAACCACTTCTTCCTACACTTCCATAAATGTCTACAGCAAATCCTTAATGAGAGTGATCCAATAGCTCACTAAACAATACCTCTTTATGTCCAGTGCAGCGTGGGAGATAACATGCACTCCTGTAGTTGGATTATATCTGCTCTGCAAAGTTGGTATATTTACCTCCTCGGTAAAGTAATAAAAAATAACCCCTAACACCATTTCACAGTTGCTAAATGAGAAAATAAGCAGGTAAAAATTATACCACATAAACCTTGGTTGTCTTTGAAAAATCAGCATCTTAGTGTCAGTAAGCTAAAGGCAAAATGATGTAGGGCCTGATTCAAAGCCCAGTGAATCAAAGGAAATTTTCCCATTGACTTCAATGGGCTTTGGATCAGACTACCAAAGAGCGTGCGGAGGGAATGTACATGGGGAAAGCAAAAATTAAGTCCATTGAAACCAATGGAGTGAACACTAGTATGTTAATAATTCACAATAGAAAAGTCCAAATTCTTCTATTTCAGTTGTAGCAAAAACAAAACACTGTCATATATTGCTCCTCATAGTCTGTAAAACAGACAAGGCATTTAATAGTTCCCGTTTAAATCATGCAATTTTTAGTAAGTCCACTTGAACAACATTATAATACTCAAGATTTCTAGAGATATCAGTGTACTATAACTTCTGGAGCCACATGCAGTTCTTAGGAAGTTAATATGTGGCTCCTTGTATAGGCACCGACTCCGGGGCTGGAGCTACAGGCGCCAACTTTCCAGTTTGCCTGGAGGTGCTTACTGCTCAACCCCTGGCTCTGCACAGGCCCTGCCCCCACTCCACCCCTTCCCGCCCCCTCCCCTGAGCCTGCCGTACTCTCGCTCCTCCTTCCCCTCCCCCCCCCCCCCCCCCAGCCTCCTGCATGCCACGAAACAGTTGATTGGGAAGTGCAGGGAAGGCGGTGATCGGCGGGGCTGACGGTGGGCGGGAGGCGCTGGGAGCCGGAGCGGGGGGGGGTAAGCTGATGGAGAGGCTGCTGATGTATTACTGTGGCTCTTTGGCAATGTACATTGGTAAATTCTGGCTCCTTCTCAGGCTCAGGTTGGCCACCCCTGTAATAAAGGGAAAGTGTAATATTAGTAATGAGTCTATGATTTTTAGTGATACTGTGAGAGATTATGCCATACACTATCAAAGAAACTGAGGAACCACCTGATCAGCTTCCTATACAGCAAACAGGAAAACATCAAAAAAGAGCTCTCCAACCAGGAGACTTTCATAAATAACCAACCCTCCACACAAATGGACTTTACTAAAATAAGACAGGAGATCTACATTACACACTTCATCTCTCTACAAAGAAAAAAGGACCATAAGCTGTCTAAAATCCTACCTGCCACATGGGGCCACAACAGTGGTACCCCTAATTCACCCAGCAATATCGTCAATTTATCCAGCTACACACTCAACCCAGAAGAAGAGTCTGTCCTATCTCGGGGACTCTCTTTTTTCCCCAGCACCCCCACGAACATGATACAGTTCTGCGGTGATCTGGAAGCCTACTTTCGCCACCTCCGACTCAAAGAATACTTTCAAGATAACACTGAACAATGCACTGATACACAGATACCCTCCCACCAACAACACAGGAAGAAGAACTCCACATGGACTCCTCCTGAGGGTCGAAATGACAGTCTGGACCTATACATAGAATGCTTCCGCTGACGTGCACAGGCAGAAATTGTGGAAAAACAACATCGCTTGCCTCATAACCTAAGTTGTGCAGAACACAATGCCATCCATAGCCTCAGAAACAACACTGACATTATAATCAAAGAGGCTGATAAAGGAGGTGCTCTTTTCATCATGAACAGGTCTGACTACTAGGAGGAGGCTGCCAGGCAACTCTCCAATACCCAATTCTACAGGCCACTTTCCTCAGATCCCACTGAGGAATATACTAAGAAACTGCACCATCTACTCAGGACACTCCCTACATTAACACAGGAACAAATCAACATACCCTTAGAGCCCCGACCGGAGTTATTCTACCTACTACCCAAGATCCACAAACCTGGAAATCCTGGACGCCCCATCATCTCTGGAATTGACACACTCACTGAAGGACTATCTGGATATGTGGACTCTCTGCTCAGACCCTATTCATAGATTCATAGATTATAGGACTGGAAGGGACCTCGAGAGGTCATCGAGTCCAGTCCCCTGCCCGCATGGCAGGACCAAATACTGTCTAGACCATCCCTGATAGACATTTATCTAACCTACTCTTAAATATCTCCAGAGACGGAGATTCCACAACCTCCCTAGGCAATTTGTTCCAGTGTTTAACCACCCTGACAGTTAGGAACTTTTTCCTAATGTCCAACCTAGACCTCCCTTGCTGCAGTTTAAACCCATTGTTTCTGGTTCTATCCTATGCCACCAGCACTCCCAGCTATCTCCGTGATACCACTGATTTCCTGAGAAAACTCCAATGCATTGGTGATCTCCCAGAAAACACCATCCTAGCCACCATGGATGTGGAGGCTCTCTACACAAACATCCCACACACAGATGGAATACAAGCTGTCAGGAACAGTATCCCTGATGATGACACAGCACAACTTGTTGCTGAGCTCTGTGACTTTATCCTCACGCACAATTATTTCAAATTTGGTGACAATATATACCTCCAGACCAGTGGCACCGCCATGGGCACCCGCCTGGCCCCACAATATGCCAACATCTTTATGGCTGACCTGGAACAACGCTTCCTCAGCTCTCGTCCACTCACGCCCCTTCTCTACCTATGCTACACTGATGACATCTTCATCATCTGGACCCATGGGAAGGAGACTCTGGAAGAATTCCACCACGATTTCAACAGCTTCCACCCCACCATCAACCTCAGCCTGGACCAATTTACACGGGAGGTCCATTTCCTAGACACCACAGTACAAATAAGTGATGGTCACATTAACACCACCCTATACCAAAAACCCACCGACTGCTATGCCTACCTTCATGCCTCCAGCTTCCACCCCAGACACACCACACGATCCATCGTCTACAGCCAAGCACTGAGGTACAACCGCATCTGCTCCAACCCCTCAGACAGAGACCAACACCTACAAGATCTTCACCAAGCATTCTCAAAACTACGATACCCACACGAGGAAATAAGGAAACAAATCAACAGAGCCAGACGTGTACCCAGAAACCTCCTGCTACAAGACAAGCCCAAGAAAGAAACCAACAGAACTCCACTGGCCATCACCTACAGTCCTCAGCTTAAACCTCTCCAACGCATCATCAGTGATCTACAACCCATCCTGGACAATGATTCCTCGCTTTCACAGACCTTGGGAGGCAGGCCAGTCCTCGCCCACAGACAACCCGCCAACCTTAAGCATATTCTCACCAGCAACCACACACCGCACCATAACAACTCTAACTCAGGAACCAATCCATGCAACAAACCTCGATGCCAACTCTGCCCACATATCTATACCGGCAACACCATCACAGGACCTAACCAGATCAGCTACATCATCACCGGTTCATTCACCTGCACGTCCACCAATGTTATACATGCCATCATGTGCCAGCAATGCCCCTCTGCTATGTACATTGGCCAAACTGGACAGTCACTACGTAAAAGGATAAATGGACACAAGGCAGATATCAGGAATGGCAATATACAAAAACCTGTAGGAGAACACTTCAACCTCCCTGGCCACACAATAGCAGATGTAAAGGTAGCCATCTTACAGCAAAAAAACTTCAGGACCAGACTCCAAAGAGAAACTGCTGAGCTTCAGTTCATTTGCAAATTTGACACCATCAGATCAGGATTAAACAAAGACAATGAATGGCTAGCCAATTACAAAAGCAGTTTCTCCTCCCTTGGTGTTCACACCTCAACTGCTAGCAGAGGACCTCACCCTCCCTGATTGAACTAACCTCGTTATCTCCAGACTGATTCTTGCCTGCATATTTATGCCTCTGGAAATTTCTATTACATGCGTCTGACGAAGTGGGTATTCACCCACGAAAGCTTATGCTCCAATACATCTGTTAGTCTTAAAGGTGCCACAGGACTCTCTGTTGCCTTTTAGTGATACTGTAAATACTCTACTGGAAGTTTCATGTTTATTTGACATCCAGTCCAACCCAGCCAAGAGTGGAAAAATTAATTTAGATCATTGTCATCCACATCCCCTCCAACTCCCATCTCCTTTGGTTTTTGCTTGCCTACAGCAGTTTCCAGCATGCCTTACTAGGAGAGGGCACCTCTGTCGGGGTGAAAGTAACTTAAAGGACTTACCAGTACGCCGGAGTCCTGAGCGGGGGCATGGCCTCAACTGGAAGAGGCGGGGCCTCAACCAGAAAAGGCGGGGCCTTTCAAGATTTAAAGGCCCTGGGGCTCCAACTGTGGCTGGCCCTAGAGCCTTTAAATCACCCCAGAGCTACCAGCTGCAGAGGCGGCAGGGAGCTCCAGGGCTCAGGGACAAATTAAAGTGCCTGGGGCTCCGACCGCCGCAGAGCTCCGGGCCCTTTAAATCACTGTGGGAGCCCTGCCGCCACTACCCCGGGGCGGCAAGGCTCGGGCGGGGATTTAAAGGGCCCGGTGCTCCTGCCACTTTTGGGAGCCCTGGGCCCTTTAAAGCACCGCCAGAGCCCTGACACCGCTGGGGTAGTGGCAGCGGGGCTCGGGCAGCGCTTTAAAGGGCCCGGGGCTCCCCACTGCAGCCGGAGCCCCGGGCAGTGGCGGCAGGGCTCCCACAGTGATTTAAAGGGCCCAGAGCTCCCAGCAGGGGCTGGAGCTCCAGGCCCTTTAAATCCCCACCTGAGCCCGGCTGCCGGAGCTCTGGCGGTGATTTAAAGGGACCGTAGCTTCCTGCAGCGGCTGAAGCCCCGGGTCCTTTAAATCACCGCCGGAGAAGCTGGTCCAGTCCGGCACGGCGTACTGGCTCTTGCCAGTACGCCGTACTGGCTTACTTTCACCTCTGACCTCTGTCCATGCCTCTTTAACCGAGACCTGGAGTAGGGAATGAGGCTCCAGAAATTCCTGACCCTTCACTACCTCTCCTTAGGGTCAGGAATCAGGGCCTGCAGCAGAGCTAGTCTCCAGGCCAGCTTCATCATACAGCAGGCAGCAGGCAGCTGCCTGATTGGGCATGCCACGTGATTAGCTAGAGAGGATCAATGCTCATGCTGACCACTGTGCCTGCTCCTGTGTTACCTGACTCCTGCTGCTCCTGCCTTGCATCCAGCCTTCCCTCTGTCCTGCCCCTGCCTTGAGTCCCTCCTTCCTCCAGTTCCTTACTTCCAGTTTGTCCCTTGGCTCTGGCTTCTGATTACAGACTCTGAATTGACCCATGGCTCTGGTACTCAGTTCCTGTCCTCTGGTTTGGCTTTGGTATCTAGCTTGACTCTTGGCTCCAGCTACTGACTCTGGCTCTGACCCTAGGCCTTGGTTCCTGGTGTCTGCTCTGCCCTCATCTTGGTCACCTGACACTTACAGATAATGGAGCTCTTGTCTCTTTGGGGCAATCTACATGAAATTACCCAACCAACAGTCAATGAGTCATATAATTGTGTTAAAAACAAGACTTTTTAAAAAAACTGGAGAGAAAATGGTGGTCAAGGAAAACATAACATCTCTAGACTGATACATCTCATGAGCTAAACTAAATAAGGGATCTCCGCTTTCCCACAGCAACTTGAAACAAAAGGTATAAGCCCTCTTCTGAATTTAATTTGCATACCAAGTTGATTGGAATGGCAACAGATGGTTGGAGTCACATGGCATGCATTCCAATTACCCGAGTCATTGAAAATCTAACAAAAGCTGTTCTCACTCTTGTTATAAGGGAAAAGTTAGGAGTTGCATTTTTGGCAAGTTTCTACCAAACCTGCTACCATAAAAAGTTCTTTAAAAATTGAACTATTCCAATCTCCCTGCAGCCCAGGTGGTCACCTCGGCCAAGGGTTCTTCCAATACCAACATTTCTTTTGTATTAATGTTATTGTATTGCATTAGGGCTGGTCTCCTTACTGTTACTTATTGATTTTTTAAGTGATGACCCTGTATCAAAGGCACCATACTTGTCTCCTTTTAAAATTATTGAGTGCTCTTGTGCGCCATTTTGGAGATACTGTAGCACATTTCAGTGACCTTTTAGTAAGTGAATCATCTTTAATTTGTACAGGAGCACTCTGCACTATGAGGTGACATCTTTTGTAAATACAAAATGCTTAGAATGGAAGAACTTGATCCAAACCCCAGGTTGGACAAGCAGAGAGCACGCACTCACATATGGGACCAAGTTCCACCATGGAATGAGCCAATAACATCAGTGGGGTCCACACATGAAAGGCTATATTTGATCCATAGGTCCTAGAGTACGAGACAGACACTTTTCTCCAGGGGAGCAGCAATTCAACACAGTTTTGTCACACACTCTCATATAAACAAATGGATTTACAAAATGAATTTTAAACAAATTAGAGAACATGAAAAGACCAAGACTGATGTTCCTTTCTCAGCTGGCTGCTTTTCAGCTCTCTTTTGAAAAAAAGAAAATCACATATTTGCCAATGAGACATTGATGTTCTCTTTCGCTCCAGCAATCTTTTATAATTTATGCCTCCTGCCCACTCAGCTTGTCTGCTTCATGGTAGTTTGGGTCATTTTACTGAAGTACATTCCACACTCTACAGAGCCCATCACTACAAGAAGGGCCTGAGGCTGTAGTGCCAATCACTAGCAGAGAAGAGGAAACACAACAAAGGGAGATAAAACACCGTGCTTAACCATGGAGCTTCTCTCCTTTGGCCAGTGTACAGAGAGGTAATGTGAGAGCTTTCCTCAGCTTAGTTTAAGGGGAACAGTCACCAGACCCATGCCCACTTCAGCCAGAGGGCCCAAAATAAGCAGTTAACTCTCAGGCCCAGTGGAAAGGGGGAATTGACAGAGACCTGATCGCCACTCTCTGATTCTGCTCTGCCCAACCTGCAGGGGGGAGCTTTAAGTGACACAGCTGGCAGAAGACCTTCCGCCTGCAGAAAATCACTTTCTTCTCTCCCTTGCCTCCCCTCACTTGATACACCTCTTCCCCCTCATGCTCTGGGGCATAACTCCAGCAGAGAAAGCAGCAGGTGGGGGAGCTGGCATAGGTGGCAACAGAGCCACCTCCACCAGCTTTATACCAGCCCTCCTAAATAGGAGGCTTCATCAGGGTTTTTTTTCCAGCTCGTTTAAGTTCACTGTGTGCTGTACAAGCAGACTTAGAAGACTGAAGAACATGGCTGGCCCTCTGTCTCTGGCAAGAACAACATTCCTCTGGTGTAACTAAGCAGGCAGTTTCTAGGGTATTCATGCCTCCTGGCTCTATCATTTCCCTGAACAGAGAAAAGAGAGAAAGAATGCTTCCTCCTTCTCTCGGAGAGTCCTTAAGCTGTCCCTTTACTGTCTACACACCTGTATTAATATCAGGTGGGAATCTTCTTCTGGCTGGCAGCAAAGCAGCTTTTCCAGAGCAGAGCAGGGCAGGACCTTTGCCTGGCTCTCTTTGATGGAAGTAAAATCATTCCCTGACTGACTTAAAGCATGTCCTCTCCCTTATTGCTGAATCCCTGGGCTACTTCCTACCTTGCCTTCTCTCCGACAGTGACAGGCATAGTCGCCGACTCAGTGGGTGCTCCAGGGCTGGAGTGCCCAAGGAAAAACATTAGTGCCCACTGGCAGCCACCTCCTCCCCTACTTCCCCAGCTGTTTTGCAGCATGCAGGAGGCTCTGGGAGGGAGGGGGAGGAGTGGGAACAGGGCATGCTCAGGAGAGGGAGGAGAACTGTGTGGAAAGAGGCAAGACAGGGATGGGGACTTGGGAGAAGGGGTGGGGGCGGGGCCTGGGGCGCAGCAGGGATGGGAATAGGTGGGATGGGGGTGGGGACTTGGAGGAAAAGGGTGGGTGCGGGCAGAAGCTGGGGCAGAGCGGGAGGTTGAGCACCCCCCACAGGCACAAAGGAAGCCAGCACCTATGATGACAGGAGCCTCTTTCTCTTTGCAGCCCCCTGTAACGATGTGGTTCTGGTGGGACCTAACTGAGAGTGCCAATTCAGGACAAATCGCTTAAAATAAGGCAGTTACGGCCCAAGGCTGGGATTTTTCCACCTCTAAGGCAAACCAAACCAGCCACACGAAGAGGACTTTGGTCTCACCCACTGGCTAACCACAAGTCACACAAGCAATTCCCTTAAACACTCCAGTTTCCCAGTATCACCACCAGTGCCACTCGTTATGGGGACAAATGGTTATGAAAACCAAACCCCAATAAAAGAAAAAACAGGTTCTCTCTATCCCAAAGAATCAAGCCCCAGACCTAGGTCAATATACAAATCAGATCTTACCCACAAATCACGCTGTTGCCAATCCTTTAGAATCTAAAATCTAAAGGTTTATTCATAAAAGGAAAGAGATATATATGAGAGCTAGAATTGGTTAAATGGAATCAATTACATACAGTAATGGCAAAGTTCTTGGTTCAGGCTTGTAGCAGTGATGAAATAAACTGCAGGTTCAAAATCAAGTCTCTGGAGTACATCCCCAGCTGGGATGGGTCATCAGTCCTTTGTGTAGAGCTTCCATTCGTAGCAAAGTCCCTCCAGAGGTAAGAAGCAGGATTGAAGACAAGATGGAGGAGAGGCTTCAGCCTTTTATAGTCTTTTCCAGGTGTAAGAACACCTCTTTGTCCTTACTGTGGAAAATTACAGCAAAATGGAGTCTGGAGTCACATAGGCCAGTCCCTGCATACTTTGCTGATTTGCAAGTCGTATTTGCCTTCTCTCAATGGGTCAATTGTATAGCTGATGGTCCTTAATGGGCCATCAAGCAGGCTAGGCAGAGCTAACACCAACTTGTCTGGGATGTTTCCCAGAAGCATAGCATAAGTTTGAAATACAGACAGTATAGAGCCAATATTCATAACTTCAACTAAAAAATTGATACACCCATATAGACAGCATAATCCTAACCAGCAAACCATAACCTTGTCTTAGACAGCTCATTTGACCCCCTTTATACAAGATTTAGTGCCACTACAGGACCTTGGTTGCAACCATGTTCTACATGGTCCCAGATTATATCAGTAACGTCACACACACCCCTATTTTATACAGGCCTTTCCTGTTCCAGTCCAGCTGCGCTTCCTCTTTAATCTACCTTCATTACTCCCTGGTTCCCCCTTCAGGTGCAGACTAGATGGTTAATTGGCTCAGCTAGCCACCTTACCCCCTTCAGGCTGTACACCCCATCACAGGTGGCCATCAAGAAGTGGGTTGCTATAACCATCTAGAGGTGGCTACCCCAGACTGCTACAGGTGCACAGCTAACCAGTTTGGTGTTGGAAAGTCAATTGTATGATGTGATGCAAGGATGGTAATAAACATTCTGAATAAAATTTAAAAAAATATTAAACCATCACTAGGCAGGCCAACTACCATTAGCACACCCACACACAAAACCATTAATAAAACAAAGTGCATTAACCAAACACTGAATAGTGCAAACAGTGAACTCATTGCCAACAAATCAATCCCTTCACGTTGCATGTCCCTTGACCCTCCTCCCCACTTCTCCTTGTCTTTTCTTCTACCTCTCAAGTGCACTTGGTGCCACTGTATGGGGGTGGAGGCTTACTGGGAGTCTGCATGAGGATGATCTGCAGCACATGGTATTGTGGAAGGGATCCAGGCCATTGTGCGGGTGCACTCTTGCGCCATAAGCATGAACAGCCTCTCGAATAGGTCTTTCTGCTACACTCTATCTTCTTCTTCATCTGACATTCCTGCTCCAGAAACTGTGCCGCAAGCCTCTCCTTGAGCGCTGCAATTCTGCCCTCTCGCTCTGCAGCCGGTCTGTGCCTTTCCACTTGCTGTGAATCCCTCTCCCTCTGGTATTACACCTGCTTGCTGGGCCTGTCCAGAATGTCCACCATAAGTTCATCACAGAAACACTTTTGCTTGGACCAGTCTGTGATAGTTCTGCACCTGCTGCAGCGCCCTTACTGGTGAGGTGGACAGAAAAGCAGTGGTGGGAGGAGCAGTAGAGGGAGAGGGACCAGCAGAGGTCAAAGAACCTAAAAACAGACATCAAACAGTGCATTTAAGTACTTTAAAACATATTCAGTGTAATCTGCAGGCACCAGTGTTTTTTGGAATCCAAAAACCAAAAAATGATATTTTATAAAACTGAACTTCAATATATTCAGTTCCCAGAAGCTGCGTAGAAACAACGTAGTTAATCGCCGTGAAAAAAGTGCACCAACAATGGTAAGTTAAAATGTTAAATTGCTTTTTGTTGAAAAATTGCAAGTCAGATTTGCCTTTGGGAAGGGGGCAGAGCTTACAAACTTAGCTTTCTCTAATGTTTCTGCCATTCCCCATTCTGGAAGACATCACAATTCTAGAGATTGCAGAATGGCAAAGGGACATTTTATTGCAAGCTGCCCCTGTGGCCGTGTATGCCACAGTGGTTTTCAGATATATGATAACTGAACAGCACAAATACGAGTGGAGGGGGCTGGCAACCTACAGAGCCTGGAAAGTATGCACTTACCCCAAAGTTGACTACCTATCTGGAGTTCCTACTATGGGCTATCAGCTATTTGTGGCTATCAGCACCCGGAATTGGGCCAAAATTCATGGGGAAACTGATAGGATGCTGTCAAGTATCAGGGGGTAGCCGCGTTAGTCTGTATCTACAAAAACAACAAAGAGTCTGGTGGCACCTTAAAGACTAACAGATTTATTTGGGCATAAGCTTTCGTGAGTAAAAACCTCACTTGCATCCGAAGAAGTGAGGTTTTTACTCACGAAAGCTTATGCCCAAATAAATCTGTTAGTCTTTAAGGTGCCACCAGACTCTTTGTTGTTTTTGATAGGATGCTGTATTGGTGTCCACTTGGATTACTGCCTCCCTAAGGATCCTGATGCATGCTGCTCTGAACACATCTATCCAGTGACTACATGCAAACACACATGATAATATGGACTCTCAAAGAATTACATAGGCATTCCCTCTCCCTACCCCAAAAGGCACATTTCTGGACTACATTCAACCCCCCAGCTATACTTCAGACGTTGATTCCATCACCTATGGACTACATTTAACCTTTCCCCCTGCCTCCCAGACAGCACTTACATGCAGCTCATTACATTGTGGCATGGACAATTTGTATAGCATGGCATACTGAAAGAGAAGGCAACATAACATAACATAACATCTTTTAACACTTCAGCTCCTCTTTGTAAGAATGTGGGAGTTTCTTGTAAAAATTTAATTTTAAGTGCTTGTTTGACTGTTGTTTGTTCTTCCAATCTCCATTTGAATTCCACATCTTGGGAGAGGGAGGGGAAAGGAAGGGAGGGGGAACACCAAGGTACTAGCATGCAGTCTGGCATTAGTGAATACACACTGCTGCCCATGGCTTGTAATAAATTTTGCACTGAGCCCATCCTAAACCAGAAATCCCTCTCATGCGTATAATAACAACAAACATGGAGCCAGAAACTTACCAGGCTGAGGGATTATTTTTGCTTCTTGTGTTTCTGCTGCCAGTTTCACAGCAGGCTACTCCTCTGTGAAATCATGAAAAAGATTCTCCGAGTAGGGACCCAGGACATGCTGCAGCTGCTCCATCTGCAAAGCCTCCTTGGGCACCCGCGTGAGCACCAAAGTCATTTCAACAGCCTGATCCAGCATTTGCCAGCATTTGCCTCCAATGCTATCCTGGATTCTAGGATCAGAAGGTTACTGTCCCAGCTGACCCGGCTGTCATGAATCACTGGTGGGTCAGTGCTTGGCTCAGTACCCAGCCAAACTCCTCATAAAATAGGCAGGGTGATGGGGAGTTCCCAGAGGTGCAGTCTCATCCCTGGCTTTCCAGTAATCACTCTTGAGCAACTTAATCCACTCCCTGCAATGGCCACCAGCCCAATGAATCCCCAACTCTGCCAGCTTCTTCGCTATTTCCTTGTATACATGGTCATTCCTGGAACTCTTATTGAAGTTGAACTATTTGATCACCTCACACCAGAGTTTAACCAAAATCTGACTGTGTTCTGATGACCACCTACCAGTGCACTTGGCAAAGGACTTCTTTGTGGCAGTGGCTATTACAAATGCAGGAGAAGATTCACTCTGCTTGCAGTTCAGCAGTCAGAATAAAAAGAAAGGGTTAAACACTGAGCAGCTGTACTTGAATCAGAAGCTAGACCTAAGCCCCAGCAGGATTTACAAACTAGGCATTCCCCCATCTGTGTTGTCTTTAGGACCTAATTTGGTAAACATGATCCAAGCACATCTAACCCCACACAAAGAAACTGGAGATGCCCTCTTATAACTTTTAAACCAGGTTCAAGGGCGTGGGAAATCCAGGTTCAATTCAATCCTCTATCGGATATGAAGCAGTGACATGAACTTGGATCTCACACTTCCCAATAGAGTGTCCTAACCACTGGAGTATTCTGGGTTGGGTGTCTCTTGTTGAAGCTGTTCCACTGTGTATAAATAAATGTTACATTCCAGGGTGCAATCCAGACCAATGTGGGGCTGTGTCACTATCTGCTCTATAACCTGGGGTGCCTCACAATGCTTTGTCGTTGTAGCTCCAAGCTGGGCCACTCACAAACAGCCTGCCAATATGCAAGTCACACCCTGAGTGTCTGTGTATAGCTGCAGCCCTGATCCAGCAACTCTGACCCCAGCAGCCTGTCAGCAACATACCAGCCACACTCTGGCTTCCAGCAGCCTTGGTTACTACTTGCAGGGTGACCCCAACACACTCCCAGTCCCGAATTTTCCACAGAAACATGGTCTGCACTCTCCAGCCCTCTCCTGGACAGATCAGATATTAGAGGTCTATTGCCACTGTAAGGGGTCAATATCCATCAGTTTGCTACTTGAAATGGAGCTACCAAACAGCTCAGTTTAAAACACAAACACTGGATTAATTTTGATTTAAAAAATAAAACAAGTTTATTTAACTACTAAAAGATAGATTTTAAGTGAGAACAAGTATAAGGCATGAAAGTCAGAAATGGCTACAAGAGAAATAAAGATAAAATGCTTTCTAGTTGGTAAAACTTAAGAAACCAGACTTGGTTCAAGGTAAGAGTCTTACCACATGATCCCAGCAACAGGGCTGAGCAAATTCTCATGTCAGAATCTCACACAAAGTCCAAAAGCTGGTTCCTTTGTCTTAGGTGAAAGAGAGAGAGAGAGAAGGAGATAGGGAGAGAAAGAGAGAATACTTGCTTTGTTTCCCCCCTCCCTTTTATAGTCCAGTCACCCTTTCAAATGCATTTTCCTGAGGGTTACCCCTAGCTCAAGTTCCTTCCCATTGTGAGAACAGAGACATGGAGTCTCAGTGAAAGAGGTTCCATGTTGTTATTTGTTAAAATGCAGGTCAATCTGTTTCTGTCCCCCTCCTTTGCCCAAGAATTGCCACTTGACCAATGATTGCCAATCAGTTTTGATGACACCTGGTTAGAGGCGTCATCTTGCCCTTTGTCTTTGAGAAACAAGTTTACCCCCCACCCCAGACTTGTCTGGTAAACACATTTCAGTCATAATTTCAGCTTATATTCATAACTTTATATGTAATGTTGCTACACACATTTTGCTATGATATTATTGACCAGTGAGGTATTGGTTATCAAATGATACCTTACAATGCATATTTTTCACAAGGATTACTACAATAGCATGTAGGGTGTGAATACAGGGGTGTATTTGTTAACAATAAATAGTCATTGGGCCAATGAGAGTGTGAGACTAATTCTACACCCAGGGGTTAGGTACTCTCCTAAGAAGCGAGACCCAAGTTCAAATCCCTGCTTTGCATGCGGGGGAGGAGGAACCAATCTTGAGTCACTCGCTTCCTGGGTGAGTGCTCTAATCACTTCAGTTAAAGGCAAAAGGAGGAGTACCTCCATTATTTTTAAGGACAGTCTTGGCTTAGATGCCTAACTCCAGGAGAGAGTTCATGGCTGTGAATTCTGAGTGCAGACAGGTACCTTCTTCCAACTGGGAGTTTGCACTTAGGTCCAGCTCCTCAAAGGTATTTAGGCTCCTAACTTCTGGGCCCTAAAACCTTTTGTGGGGCACAGCTTAGATCACACCCTTCTCCTCAGCATTTCTTACTGGCTAATTTAGATGGCTCTACTCAGCAAGCTCGCTTTTGTGAATCCTGTTCCTCAGCAACTAACTCTCACCATCCGTTCTATAGGGAACCTGGGGGCCTAACTCAGGGTTGTGAATTCCACTAGACAGTAGGATGCCTAAAAGGTAGGTGGTACAACTCTTTGCAAGGCCTAAGTCCCTCTGGTGAATTCCAGTTGCAGGGTCATCAAAAGGCCTATGAAGTAAGTTGTAAATAAGTAGATCACATTTTTAAAAAGTCATAGTTTGAGTGTAATTAAAATAAGACAGAGAGGAAAAAAAACAGTAGTGCTGTGTCAGATGCAGTGTGTCATACTTCAGATTTGTCAAGCTATGCTTTTCATGCGTTTGTTTGTATTCAGGTTATGGAAGGCAGAAGAATCTTAAAGGAAAGCATCCTGCTGTTGCTGATGCACAGCTTATGCACAGCACAGAGTATCTTCTTTCCTCAAATGTGATGATTACACGTTGATGTTTTGGGAGTTAAGACTAATGTCATTCAAGTCTTTTTCTGAATTCATCAACTGACAGTTTTATCAGTTCGTGCTTCCCAGCACGATATCAGCCACCTAGCATACTTCTTGCTGCAGATATTGATGCCAGTCCCATGCATTAAAAACTTTGCCTACTTACATGAACATATTCATCGTTTTTAATTAAATGTACCTCCTTATTTTGCAATGTTATTGCAGAAGCACAGATATTTTGTTTTTCCCAGATTACTGTATCTACCACAGATATTTTTCCAAGAGTGATTTCTTAGAAACCCATAATGCCAGCAGGGATACAGAGTTCCTACAGCATGAATAGCTCAGCCAGCTTTCTGGAGATGGTTTTGGCTTTGATGTACCTTGCAGTTCTTTTGCATCCAATTCTGATACACTTATACTATCAATGTTACAATGACATAAATGTTAATTTGTCAGTTTGTATTTGGTCTAGAACAGAATGAAGTTAAAGGTGATCTGAAAGAGGGGAGGGGGGAAAGAGGTTGTATCTTATTTTGTGTGATGGTTTGTTTTGTGTCTCCTTATGATAGATAAAGGTGACCTGAAAGGTGTCTCTTTTTTTTTTTTTTTTTTTTTTTACATTCTAGTCTGGAAGACTGAAGAACTAGTAAAATAGTGACATCACAAGACCCAAAAGAGTGAAACTAGAGCTACTAAAAGGGGAAGATTTTTAATTAGATTGCTTGAAACTTTTTCTTTGTTATCATTTTAACTTTATTTAGCTAATTAACCTTTTGTATAAAGGAAGTCTTTCTCTGAGAAAGAACATCCTTCCCTTATTTTTTCTAAGGCAAGAAGCAAGCAGGGGAAAAAAAGAATTATTTTCTGGCCTTATTTACATACCATACAGAAACAAAAAGGGTCTAAGACACACACACACCTTTTTTAAAAAAAATCTTCTTTGTAGGCTGCCCTTAACACAGTCAGTCTCAGCCTGACAACTCCAAGCAGGACAAAGTTAACATGTCAAAGCATGAGAGAGACAAGGTGGGTGAGGTAATAACTTTATTGAACCAACTTCTGTCCGAGCTTGAAAGCTTGCCCTTTCACCAACAGAAATTGGCCAAGCAAAAGATATTATTTCACTACAACAATACTGCAAACATGCTAAAGCATGGCAGTCAGGTTAGAACAAAGGGTGAATGGCCTGTGAAATGGGAGGGACTGCAAAGGAAACAACTATCCTTTGAATACACCTTCAAAAGAACTCTTTCTATGCTGCAGCTTTGCCCCAGCAAAAGCTAGAACTGGTCAGCCAGTGGTATAGCTGCACTGGTGCAAATCCCTAGCATAGACAGGCAAAACTGCTATAAGCTGGGATTTGCACTAGTTTTTAACCGGAGCGAGCTGGACCAGTGCAAGTTGTGGTTTATAGTGGCTTTGCCTGTTTACAATAGGGGTTTGCATCTGTGCAACTACACAGCTGGCCCAAATCCTCAGTGTAGATAAGGCCTACATTTTAAAAGTGGTACAGGATAAGCAAGAACTAAACCTGTTATCCCAAGCAGTGATTACAACTGTGAATGATTGTAAGAAAAACCATTGAGTAGACATGCCCTGAGGGATAGACGTTCTTCTGGGCAGTACCAGAGTTCACCACGATGTGGTGGGAATCTGATACATCAAGCCAGATGCTCTAAAGAAAACTGAGAAACTACAACAGTCAGAATCAAGGAAGTAGAAGAGAGAACAGGGAAACGAGACACCTGTACTAGAGATGGCCCTTCTGATGTGCTGCCAGCAAAACGAAAAGGTCAGAGAGAGATACAGCGACAGAGAGACAGGCTGAGGGGAAAGGAGGCACACTTGAGAAATGTCAGAGGTTTCTTGGTTTCCTCTAATGACACAAAAGATTTGACATATACTATTTCTTTGTTTTAATTATCTCTTGGTGTTCCAAATAAATCTTGTTTTACTGCAGTCCAGGTGCTTTTAAACTAAGATTGCCACACTGACCATCCTAGAGGGGTGAATAGCCTTTAGTCACTGAAGGTACGTCTTCACTGCAGAGTTAGCCCATGTTATAGTACAGAGTTTCCCCTAACACTCATTCCATCCACACAGAGAAACAAGGAACCCAAGATTAATGCTGCTTTCAACTCAGGTTAGCAGGCATGACTGTGAGTATAGGCTTTAGTCTGGGTTTTGCTTCAGCCCAGATTGGCAACATGCAGCATGCTGGCCCTCAGGAACTCCTCCTCCTCTTCTCCCCAATCTTCCATTTGGAAGTGAAGTGGGGCAGGAGTATTGGTCTCAAGGGAAATCATTTAAGAAAAGCTGTGTTATAATCTGCTGAACTTCAAGGCATAGCACTCTGCTTTTCTTGACACTTGTTTTCCCAAGCGGACCCCTTATAGCCTCCAGAACTGTGGGGGACAATTAGACTGTGTCTACACTACCATTTATGCCAGCATAATTTATGTCGATCAGAATGTGAATAAGCCACCCCTCCCCACCACTGAGTGATGTAAGTTACACTGATCTAAGCGCCGGTGTGGACAGCGCTGTGTCGGTGGGAGTGTGTCTCCCGATGACATAGCTACCACCAGTCGTTCAGGGTGGATTAATTAAGTCAACGGAAGAGCTCTCTCCCATCGACTTAGAGCAGTGACACTAGAGAGCTTGCAGCGGCACAGCTGCATCAGTGCAGCTGCACTGCTGTAAACTCTAGTGTAGCCGTAGCCTTAGGGTCAGTGTTTTACTTCCCTCTTGCTCTTGATGAGAACAAGGCAGAGACAGATTTTATTTTTCTTTTGCTGCCGTGTTTCCAGCAGGCAAAATAGGCCTTTTGATATGAGGAGGAGTGGGCACTCAAAGGTCTAACTTACCTAGCAACCTAGTGTTCCTGTCATCACTATCCATGGCAACCATTCTCACAAGGCACCAATTTACAAGGACTACACAGCTTGCTTATGTATTGACCTAAATTGACAGAAGAATTCTAGTTTCAACTAGACATAAACATGAATCACAGAGTAAATTTAATACCCAAGATTTTCTTTGAAAAATTAGAAAACCTTCTACTAGCTTTCTGTTGGCATTTAAAACCCATTGAGGTAAAAAACAAAATTCTGATTAGCCTCAGGGAGACTGAGACTGGGAGATCCAATCAATATTATTGGGCAGTTTACTTCAGAATAACCGTGGCTTAGTATAAAAGGAAAAAAGGTTTCCCATTGTATTCAGATTGGAAAAAAAGAGACTGTCCAATTTAAAATCTTTTTCTGCTCTTCCATGAGCTGAAAGTAAGGTAGAAACACTTAAACAACTTCCTGTAGTTATGATATTTGGATAATAGATTTTAATTTTTAGAGAAAATGAGAAAAGTCAAATTACTCTGATTACTGAACACACACATTTTTTCTCCAGATGACATAAAATAAAATAATTGGAAAAGTGGCCTAAATATCAAGTAATCTAACCTATTATAGGAAATTTTTTGAGACTGGAGATTTCATATACTGGAAAATACTTTAAAATTTGGAAAAGAGCAAAGGGACTTCTGAATGTCAAGTGTCACTGGCATAGAGTGATGAATTCTTTTTAGCTGTGTGATTTGTTTCCTAATGCACAATGCAATTCTGCTTATTGCGATATGGGATGTGTTTTTTATTTTATCATTTAATTTCTTAGCATCTCTGCTTTGTAATTTGATGGCCTGAGTTTTTTTATTTAAACTGTTTTAAGTTATTAGGCTGATTTGTACACAATGTATGAATAGGATTTCAATAAAACTACCTTTTGAAAAAAGTTTAATCTTTTAAAATTAATCCCGTAATGATTCTGAAATCTTCATGTTGACATTCAGAAGACTCCAAAAGGCTCTAGGACTTTGGAAATCTCAACACAGAGATTACTAGAACTCCTGCATATTAGAAATTATGACATTATCCTGGTGAAAGAAGATTTTTTCGTTGTTATTTATTATTAATAGTAATTGATGAGCTCTTTCTGACTCATTAAGTGTAAGCAGAGCATGCTTTGTTTAATCTGACTTTAGGGCAGAAGACACACTAATATCCCCACAGCAGATGGATTCCTTAAAAGCTTCTCATAAAAGATGGAATGAAACAGTCCTTTTTTCCCCCAGTATATATTTTGATAGACACAAGAGTTATGCTCTTTAATTTTCTCAAAAATAAAGTGTTCAGTTGTGGTTTATGCATTAGCTCACTTGAATCAAGAGGGGTTGAGTGACTATGATCAGCAAGGTCCCTAATTTCAGTGTATGGCATACCACCATCTCTGCCATTTTCAACAGAAACAAAATGTTCTCATATTCCCCAATCAAAATGTTTCATTTCAGTTCAATATTAAACTGTATTCCCTATAGCATCACATTCTCTCATGGGATTTGTATTTCAGGTGTCTCCTCATGACTCCATTCTTTCCTATGGGTCAAGTTTCCTGGCCAGACTGCATCTCCCATGATGCATCACACAGCTCAGTAAGAGGAGAGACCACACTCCATCATGGGAAATTCCAAACCTGCTCTAAATTAGACTATCTGCCTGATCTAATCTGAGTGATATCTTGTAGGTGGATCTTATTTTGTGAGCAAAGTTTGGATGAGTAACAAATATCATTCAACCCTCTGCTGGTGGCCAGCCTATCTGTACTTGTTTCTTAGGAAAAGAAGGAATGAGAGCACAGAAGTGTGTCAAATGAAATACTAAGACCTGCCTAGGAAAAAAAGGGAATGCTGTGATCCCTGGCATCTTCATTCCCAAGTGTGCCATCTATGGAGCTCAAGTCTTTCAATGTTGTAGCTGTGGAAAAAGGGCTCTGTGATCTATCTAAATCTGTATTAGGGTCTCCTGCCCTAACTAGAAAAGTTTTTGTCATTAAAAAAAATATTTTCACTACAGTATATTCACTATACTAGGATCATGGAGCATCAATTAAATTAACAGTCCAGATGTGATAAAGTATAAAGAATTGTACAAGGGACATCTTTTCTTTAAGAAGCAAAGAAAAAAATACTGAATTGCTACTAAGGGATTGTCCAGATGAACTCTTACTTCACGGTAAGCTGGGAGGAAATCTAACTTGTACTATTTTGACACATATTAAGTGTTCATGTGAACAGTACCATCTTTAGCTTTGAAATAGGTATAGTTTAAAATGCACTAAGGAACTTTAGTGTGTGGTAGTAGGATCCATGTAACAGGTCATCGCTGGGCCTGCCTCGATTCTGCCCCTGCTGCACCCATAAACCAGCCAGAGACCTCTACGTTGGTGCAAATCACCCGTGCTCTTTATCTACAGTCAGGGCCGTCCTTTAGGGGGTGCAGAGCCCAGGACATAGGCGCTGACTTTCTATCTGCCAGTGGGTGCTCCCCCCAGCTCCATCCACGCCCCATCTCCACCCCTTCCCCCAAGGCTCCTCCTCCTCCTCCCACTCAGCACCTAGTTCAGCCCCCTCCTCAGAGCGCACTGCCCTCACTCCTCCCCCTCCTGCCCAGCGCTTCCAGATGAAACAGCTGATCAGCAGTAGGCGCTGGGGTTGGGGGGGTGGAAGGGCTGGTCGGCAGGCAGGAGGCGCTGGGGGGAGGTTGGTAGGGGGGCTTCTCCTCACCCCGCCCGCCTATCTCCTCACAAAGCAGGGGGCCCACTTTCCCACCACCTTCTAGCTACAAACAGCTTCAGTATTACAGCCTGAGGGACTGCTAGTTCCTGCAGCCAGCAGAGAAGCACTCCCACTCCCTCTAACTCTCTGACTCCTCCCTTTCCTTCTTTCCCGCCAGCCTTTGTAGCCCCTGGCTAACTAGGCAGACAGGTGCTTCCTGTTTGCCAGTCAGGCCTGGGCTTACTCAGCCAGCTCCAATTCCCCTTTCCTGATTGGAGCTGGCATGACAGAAGCCTGGCTCAGATTCCCTTAGCCAGCACCCTGTCACAGTCCACATAAACACTTATTGCGTTGCAGGTTAGTGCAGGTTAGATTTACATCCCAGCCAACTGTTCTTAGAGATAAGCCATAAACCACAAAAGCTATAAGCACTTTAAAGCACAGTAATAAGTGATGGTTTAAGATCACCCATTATTCTGTGTGTTCCCCCTGGCATTCTCTCCCTCCTCCCTCAACCCCCATGGTGCCCCATTCTAAAATCCCCTGCTGTTGGATGTCAGTTTGGGAGCTAGGTGTGCCTGATAATACTAACAGATCTGCTAAGCAATCTTGAGACTATAAAGCATTATACCACTAAATCCCTGGGCTATGTATGGTATACTCCATAATAGTTGCCTTAAAAATAAAACTATAAGATGCTTTAAGTCTGGAACCAGAGAGATCCCCAAATCTTAATATTTAGTGTGATTCATAATTATTACACCTTTTCCCAAACTGTAAAATTGTCTCATATTTTACATATCACTGAATAGTCCCAATATAATTAGAGAAATTGGGATTGCTTCCTGTTTGGGATAATAATTATAACCAGAGCAAAATATACCAAAGTCTAAAGATTGGCTATTTGTTAGAGTTGAGAGAAAACACACAAATTAATCAGAAGCATCTAGGGATTAATATTTGAAACACAGTTAAGCTAATGTTTTTTTGATGGACAAGACGGCAGAGGGGGATTAGCAATGGGCTAAGGAGTCTATTGCTTCCAGGTCCTAGATCAGCACAAAAGCGGTTACCCCCTGCTGACTGTTAAATGATAGATGCAGTGCATTTGGAGAATTCAGTCTAGTTATTAGTAAAGAGGTGTCATGGGCCTTATCCAAATCCTATTGCAGTTAATGGCTCCCTTTGAGCTCAGTGGACTTTAGATCAATCCTCATCTCAAAAGTGGTATTGTTACCTGTGCTTTCAGAAAGGCCAGTAATTAAACTGGTTTAGAAATCAAACCACCACCTCATGGACCCCAGAGCAGGCTTGAGACACATAGAGTACTGGGGGAAAGCCTGTGCTGCTGCAGTGTGTATGCAGAGAGAGACTTGTTCCAACAGCTATACCAATCTGTCACCCTTCACAAGCTTTTTAAAAAGTTTACTTACTGGCAAACAAGAGTCTGCTTGTACTTATAACCCTATATTTGTATGCGTACATTGGACAAAGTGTCCCTCTTACAGAGAGACAGAAGACACAGGGCGACTGTTGAGGAGACTGAAGATCAACATGTAAAAGACTGTGGGGAAGAAGTGAGTTTTAAGTGTGGATATGAAAGGGGTATTCAGTAGCAGATCATTTTATCCCACCTCTATGTGATCAGAGAGGTGTCAAGTATCGGGGTAGCCGTGTTAGTCTGTATCCCCAAAAACAAGGAGTCTGGTGGCACCTTAAAGACTAAGGCCTTGTCTACACTACGAGAGTAGTTCGATTTTACTTGCATCGAATTTTTGTAATTGATATTGCAAAGTCGAACGTGTGTGTCCACACTAAGGACAGTAATTCGACTTTGTGCGTCCACACTAACGGTGAAAGCGTCGACATTCGAAGCGGTGCACTGTGGTCAGCTATCCCACAGTTCCCGCAGTCCCCTCTGCCCATTGGAATTCTGGGTGTAGCCGGCAATGCCTTCTGGGTAACAAAATGAGTCCAGGGTGCTTTTGGGAAACTGTCGTCATCCGTCCATCACTCCCGCCCTCCCTCCCTGAAAGCGCCGGCGGGAAATCAGTTCGCGCGCTTTTCCAGTCATTGACAGCGCGGACGCCACTGTACTCCGAGCATGGAGCCCGCTGCGACCATCGCTGCAGTTGTGGCCGCTCTCAACGCCTCGCAGCTTATCATAAAGGTTTCCCTGAGGCAGATGCAGAAAAGTCAGGCGAGGAGGCTACGGCACCGCGGTGATGTCCTGAAGTCTGAGAGTAGCACAGACCTGTCAGAAAGCAGCGGACCCAGCGCCGAGGACATCACAGTGGCAATGGGTCATGTTGATGCCGTGGAACGGCGATTCTGGGCACGGGAAACAAGCACTGAGTGGTGGGACCGCATAGTGCTGCAGGTCTGGGATGAATCCCAGTGGCTGCGAAACTTTCGCATGCGGAAGGGAACTTTCCTGGAACTTTGTGAGTTGCTGTCCCCTGCCCTGAAGCACAGTGACACCCGGTTGCGAGCTGCACTGAGTGTACAGAAGCGAGTGGCCATAGCCCTCTGGAAGCTTGCAACGCCAGACAGCTACCGGTCAGTCGCGAACCAGTTTGGGGTGGGCAAATCTACCGTGGGGGTTGTTGTGATGCAAGTAGCGAAGGCAATCGTTGATGTACTGCTGCCAAAGGTAGTGACCCTGGGAAACGTGGAGGCGATCATAGATGGCTTCGCAGCGATGGGATTCCCAAACTGCGGTGGGGCCATAGATGGAACTCACATCCCTATCCTGGCACCGGACCACCAGGCCACCCAGTACATTAACCGAAAGGGCTACTTTTCCATGGTGCTGCAAGCACTGGTGGACCACAGGGGACGTTTTACCAACATCTACGTGGGATGGCCGGGCAAGGTTCATGACGCTCGTGTTTTCAGGAACTCTGGTCTGTTTAGACGGCTGCAACAAGGTATTTACTTCCCGGACCACAAAATAACTGTTGGGGATGTGGAGATGCCTATAGTCATCCTCGGGGACCCAGCCTACCCGCTAATGCCCTGGCTCATGAAGCCCTATACTGGCGCCCTGGACACTGAAAAAGAACTCTTCAACTACCGGCTGAGCAAGTGCAGAATGGTGGTGGAGTGTGCTTTTGGCCGTCTCAAGGGGAGATGGAGAAGCTTACTGACTCGCTGTGATCTCAGCGAAACCAATATCCCCATTGTTATAGCAGCTTGCTGTGTGCTCCACAATCTCTGTGAGAGCAAGGGGGAGACCTTTATGGCGGGGTGGGAGGTTGAGGAAAATAGCCTGGCTGGTGATTACTCACAGCCAGACAGCTGGGCGATTAGAAGAGACCAGCGGGAAGCGCTGTGCATCCGGGAGGCTTTGAAAGCAAAGCTCCTGAGTGAGCAGGGTAACCTGTGACTTTAAAGTTTGTGTACTGAGAAGCTAAACCTGCCCCCGTTTCTTTACCCAGTTAATGTTGACTATCCTATCCAGTTACATACCCCCTTCACCCCCCCTCCAACACACGTGTCGAAATAAAAATAGTTCTACTTTGTTAAAGCACACCGTTTTCTTTAATACTGTTTTCGCGGGAATTTTTTAAAACTGGGACGCAGACTGTGGTGCGGAGCGGGTGTAGTGTTGTGACGCGAATGCAGCTTCTAAACTCAAGGATTGACAGGCTCCGCTGCGGTGGGATGCTTGTTTCAACGGAGCCTGTCACCCCTCCTGATCGGGACTGTGTGTATGGGGGGTCTATGTGACTTTGTGGCAGGGGGAGGACGGTTACAGATCCCATGCTGTGTGGCTCTGTGATCCTGCCTAAGGACCGGCGCTTAAGATCTGTAACTGCCCTCCCCCGCCACAAAGTCACAGAGCAACCCACCCCCCCCCCCAACATTACATCAAAACAACCTCCCAGACTAACCGGGGTAACTAGTCACTGCATCACTGCACTGTGTATGTGCCCTGCTGCTGTGCCTGCCCCCGACTATGTACCCTGCCAAAGGACTGTCCTGTCCAATTACCAACCCCCTTTCCCCTCCTCCTCCAAAAGAACATGATTGAAACAGTAGTTAACAGAAACGAATTTTTTATTATCAACTACACATGGCATTGGGAGGTGAAACTTGGACGTGGGCTTGTGTCAGGCGGGAAGGAAAGAACTTTTCAAATTTTGGGAAATGAGAGCCTTCTGCTACTAGAGCTCTCTGCAGGGGTGGAGTGAGACTTAGCAGGGACTCTGCCGCCTCTCCTTCTTTGCACTTTGGGTGAGGTGGGTATGGGACTTGGTGGCGGGGGAGGGCGGTTACAGATGGACTGCAGCGGGGCTCTGTCCTCCTGCCTCCGTTCCTGCAGAACATCCACAAGGCGCCAGAGCGTGTCCGTTTGCTCCCTCAGTAGTCCAAGCAGCGTTTGAGTCGCCTGCTGGTCTTCCTGCCGCCACCTCTCCTCCCGATCCATGTTGGCTTGGTGCATTCGGGTCAAGTTCTCCCGCCACTGGGTCTGCTGTGCTGCCTGGGCTTGGGAACAGGCCATAAGCTCAGAGAACATGTCCTCCCGTGTCCTCTTCTTCCTACGCCTAATCCGCGCTAGCCTCTGGGAGTGTGATTCCAGGCTAGGTTGTGAGACAGTCGCAGACGGGGCTGTGGAAATGGGAAAAAGGGAGTGAATTCCTCAGAAAGATAAATGTAGTTGTGAACAAAGAACATAGTCTTTCTCTGTGAACAAGACCATGCACAGCACCTTTCACATGCGCACTCAGCACAAGGTCGAATTCTCGGCCTTCGCATTCAGTGCCTGGGGTCTTGAACAGCACATTTGAGAAGCGAGGCAGCACAACGGAATTTCTGTTGCAGGCAGACATGGTAAGCCGTACACTTGTGGCAGTTTAAAACTTTTATATTACCACTGGCCTCATTTCACATTTAAAGCAATGTCAGTCCCTGCTGCCAGCAATCCGGCAAGCGGGAACTCTGCCCCTGTCCCACCCCCTCGCGGCTGTCCCCGGGAACGATCCCTTTCGGCTGCCCCTCTCCCGCCTCCACCGCGTGGCTGCAAACCAGCGGTTACAGTTCTGTAAAGGAACGGGAAAGCAGTCCCAACACTAACATTCCCCTACCTAATTAAAAGCAGGTCACCATGGCCGACATCACCCTGATGAGGATCTCCGAGAGCGACAAAGAGAGAATGCTCCGGGAAAGCCTCCAAAGACCAGGGCCGTATGCCGCCCTGCTGTGCAGAGCAATGATCCCCGAGTACTTGATAATCTCGTGGCGCGGCAACGTGTCGTACTTCGGAGGACCCAATAAGGCCGCTCTCCCCAAGAACCTCATGCAACGGCTTTCAAATTACCTCCAGGAGAGCTTCATCGAGATGTCCCAGGAGGATTACTGCTCTATCCCCGGACACATAGACCGCATTTTACTGTAGCTGCAGTAGCAGGGAATAAACAGTAGAGCGGCTTGTGCAGGACAATCACTGAAAACCGGACATTGCTAGATTTCTTTTCAAAACTTGCACTGCCCATTACTAAACCGTTAAGCGCCTAGGGCACACTAATCATGAACAACCCATTCTTTTAATTGTTAATATTCCTGTTTTGTTAAAAATAAATGTTTAGATGTTTACAACACTTACTGGCTGATCCTTCACCAGATTCTGTGTCCAGGGTAAAGGCTGGGGATGCTTCGTAGGGGATCTCTGTAAGGGTGATGAAGAGATCCTGGCTGTCGGGGAAATCAGCGTTGTGAGAGCTGCCGACTGCCTCGCCCTCCTCATCTCCTTCCTCATCTTCCCCGTCCCCTAACATGTCCGAGGAACCGGCCGTGGACAGTATCCCATCCTCAGAGTCCACGGTCACTGGTGGGGTAGTGGTGGCGGCCGCACCGAGGATGGAATGCAGTGCCTCGTAGAAACGGGATGTCTGGGGATGGGATCCGGAGCGTCCGTTTGCCTCTTTGGTCTTCTGGTAGTCTTGTCTCAGCTCCTTGATTTTCACGCGGCACTGCGTTGCATCCCAGCTGTATCCTCTCTCTGCCATGTCTTTAGAGATCTTCTCGTAGATCTTTGCATTCCTTCTTTTGGATCGCAGCTCGGAAAGCACGGACTCATCGCCCCACACAGCGATGAGATCCAAGACTTCACGATCAGTCCATGCTGGGGCTCTCTTTCTATTCCCAGACTGCACGGCCATCACTGCTGGAGAGCTCTGCATCGTTGCCAGTGCTGCTGTGCTCGCCACGATGTCCAGACAGGAAATGAGATTCAAACTGGCCAGACAGGAAAAGGAATTCAAATTCAAATTTTCCCGGGGCTTTTCCTGTGTGGCTGGTCAGAGCATCCGAGCTCGCACTGCTGTCCAGAGCGTCAACAGAGTGGTGCACTGTGGGATAGCTCCCGGAGCTATTAGCGTCGATTTCCATCCACACCTAGCCTAATTCGACATGGCCATGTCGAATTTAGCGCTACTCCCCTCGTCGGGGAGGAGTACAGAAGTCGAATTAAAGAGACCTCTATGTCGAACTAAATACCATCGCAGTGTGGACGGGTGCAGGGTTAATTCGATGTAACTTCGACATAAACGCCTAGTGTAGACCAGGCCTAACAGATTTATTTGGGCATAAGCTTTCGTGGGTAAAGAACCTCACTTCTTCAGATGGTCTTCAGATGGTGGTTCTTCTGCCTGTGAAGAAGTCTTAAGGTGCCACCGGACTCCTTGTTTTAGATCAGAGAGGCTGAATTAGTAATTGTTTCTCATTATACAAATTCAAGTATGAGACCCTTCTATTTGTTACAAAGGTTATTACCATTTCTTAGCGGACACAATGATTTAGACAAACATTCAAAGTTATTATTAATAATAAAACAAAGTACAGACAATAAGAGTTTTGATTCCAATTTTTTCTGTTATCTTCCTTGTGGGAAGCAAGGCAAACCTTACACTTTCTAGGACTGACACCTGTTATGTGCAGAGGTCACTCTTTTATAGGTAAGCTGGAACAGAAATAATAATGGTGCCTATCTAGTCACAAATAATTCAGAGAGTTTATGACAGCAAAGTTAGTTATAAAATGAGTGAAGCCTGACTGGGTTTTTTTAAATAGAATTTAACTGGTATTAGTCTGCAGTTTGCACATGTGCAAAAGTTGGAAATTCTGATCAAACTCCTGGCACAGACTGGCAAACTCTTGTCACAGACTGTTCTGAAAGTGTCTGAAGTTTCTTCTTAACAACCTGTTTTATTATTCAGTCCATTCTCTGAAATAGTTCAGTTGTACAAAAGATTAAGAATACATGCGGAGCTCTTTCAAATGAATATAAACATGAAATGCAGTCTTTTTGTGTTTTAGAAAGTTTTAATATAAACAGTCATAAAATGTGTCTTATTTAGAAGTTCTTCAGAACTTTTGTGTCTTTAAATTCAGGAAGTGAATTTCATAAGCATATCCCATAAGGCCCCATTGAAATTTAATTTTAAATGCACAACACTTCGGAAAATATTAAACAATTGTACTAATTTTTTGTTTTTATTTGTAGCAATGTATGTCATTGTTTATAGTCAAGCAGTATGAAAGAATTATGTGAAAGAATTGTGAATGTTTCATTTCCAAATGCTAACAAGAAAAAGAGTAATTTACAAAGCTTAAAGAAAGCACTCATTTGGATGATGCAAGGTAATTAGGGATAAAGACAAAAGAGTTTTTCTTTTAAATAAAAGGCATGAAGTAATACAATTCTAAAGGTGAGATTTTCAAAAGCTCTCATTTTTGACCAAATTCTGCTTCCACTGAAGTCACTGGAAGTTTATCATTCATGGATTTTTAATATTTCTTAAGTATTTCCTTGTCTTTCAGTTGTCACCTGCTATAAAATATTCAGTGCTTCTGGATAATATAATAGGACTATAATCTATAAATTCAACTGGCTTGATAATGACGTTTAAACCATTCATTAACAACGCAATTAAGCAAATGGGAAAATTAACTCTGTAATTACTAAAACACTTAGGCAAGTAAAAATGCAAGTTGAAAGAGTTTCAATTTGTCACTTAATTTCTTTGCTCTCCTAATGTATGTGCAGTTTAAATACTATAATTGATAAATATATTTAATTCTATTTTGAGATTAAATAATATTTAAAAGACAAGCCTACTTTTCAAAGAGTTACACCCACAGATATGAAACAAATATATCCAATTTAATATCATGCTTATAGTGTCAGAGTTTCTCATTATTTAGCTATTTATTTATAATTTGGAATTCTGAATATATGAACAGTCCAGAGCACCATTTTCCTAGATTAGAAGATAAAGATTGGTCATATTATTGGTGATTTTTGCAGGAAGGTCTTGGATGAAATATAGGTATCCCATTAGTTTGTACTTTCCTCGAGCAGAATGGAGCTCTGCTCTGATCATTACTCCTGGGGGGATTCTGCGCCCCATGGGGGCACAGAATTCATATGGCTGGTATTTTTATGTGCCTCTTCCCCTCCCCCCATGCAGAAAAACGCACACAAAAATCTGCTGGGGGACATAAGCCTCTTCCCTGGTAGCCCAGCCAGTACGTCTGTTCCAGTGTGCCTGGAGCAGCTTCAGAGATGAGGGAGGGGGCCTGGACGTGCATGCCTGCATGGCTGATCACCATCAGGGGGAGAGGGGTTGGGCGTACATGCCTGCCAACAAGCGAGAGAGAGAGAGACACTCTGCCCCTCTCTCTTGAGACTGCAGCTCGCTGGCATGGAAGGGTAGGGCTTTTAATTATGCATGAGCCAGGCTAGAGGCAGAAATGTAGCAGCCTGCTTGAGTTAACTGATCTCATTCTCTGAGGCACAAATGTAGCAGCCTGTGTAGTAAGATTGTTAAAGTTGCTGTTAATGATTAATTGATCTCATTCTCTGAGGCAGAAATGTAGCAGCCTGCCTAGTAGTAACATTGTTAATGTTCCTACTGTTAGTTAACTGTTTCCATTCTCAGTCAATTCCCCCAGGAGCATAAAACCTGTGAAAGTTTTAAGGCCCCTACATTGCCAGAGTGATGTAGGAAGATCTATGTGCTTTCTCACTTTTTTCCTATGCCAAAGTGGCACAATAGGGTTAGATTACAGCTCAGGATTTATTTTACTTACCCATTAAAACAAAACAAAAACAAAAAAAAGGACAATCAGAACCTAGCACTTCCCAAAGTACCCAGCCAGATCCAGGACAATGATTAGCAAAACGGTATGATTTTCATGTGTGAAAGTCTGAGCAATTTAAAATGATTTTTTTTGTGCTGTTTGATGTTCTGTAATGTAATTTAAATGAAAATCTAGGATTATAACTGGAATGTAGGGTATTAGTTACCAAGTGTTTGTAACTTAACTTTCATGTGTTTAGGAAATGCTGAATAGTTATTGTGACTTTTTTCTGTACTGTAGTTTAAATAAAGTATCAAAAGAATTGAAACTGGTGTGATTATATTGCATTATTTTGACAAATAAAATCTGCAGAATTTTGAATTTTTTGGCACAGAATCCCCCCAGGAATAGATAGTGTAGATTCCTACCCATGTCTGATCTAACATGTCAGTCATAGGAATATTAGCTCAGATCAGATTTGGAAGATACTTGATCAGATCAGTGCTTCATCTAGTCCCATACTATGTAGCCAGTATCAGATGCCTCAAAGATGATGCAAGAAACTGCACCATGGTCAACTGTGACATAAGAACACAGTTTCTTCTCAAGCCTGGTCAGTTTGAGGTTGGCTTACATCCTAAGTTGCTCATATCCCTATTTCTTACAGTTAATTAAAAAAAATCTACAGTTACATTAGATAGGGTATGTCTAATTCTTTTTTGAATTCTACTAAACTCTTTACCTCAATGCCTTGTATCAGAGTCTAAAAATGGTTTCCATTTGTAAGTTTTAAATTTGCTGCTTTTCAGTTTCATCAGATGTTCCTTTGTTCTTGTATTCTGAGAAAGGATAAACTAAAGCATGCGATTTTCTTCTCTTCACCATTCATTATTTTGTATACTTTTATCTTGTCCACACATCCCTTATTTGATTAATCTCCTCTCTAAATTTAACAGTCACAATCTTTTTAATCCATCTTTATATGAAAGTTTTTGCATGCTTTCAATCAGAAACAAGCATCTGAAAATACCAATCAACTCTGGTATACAGAAAGGGTGAATGATACTACATGAAATCACCTTGCATTTCATAGAACAGAGCAGATTATAGATTATCCTCATTCTAGAATAAGGACAATATAAACTACAATATTTTTCTACTGGGGGAAGGGAGTAGATGCATTTGTGTCCATGTCCTTACTTTAAGCTGCACACAAACAATTGCCTAATTTGGAAGTCATATCTACTTCCTCTTTACTTTGAGGTTTTTCAGCTAGCCAAATTCCTATTGTCTATTTATGAAGTCTAATACTGCGCTTTC
The DNA here is from genome assembly GCF_011386835.1 of Chrysemys picta bellii. Lineage (NCBI taxonomy): Eukaryota > Metazoa > Chordata > Testudines > Emydidae > Chrysemys > Chrysemys picta. The sequence goes on from NC_088795.1 coordinate 41,725,556, forward strand.
TAATACTGTCAATACACTAGGTCCGGTTAACTGAAAAAATGGGGGGGAGGGAGATGGAAAATGTTCAGTGCCGAGTCCAATTTCAAGGAACATTCCATTGCTAAGCATAGAGAAGTTTCTGATGCCCTGTACATAGGCATGCAGCTCTGCTAATGATGCCTGCACATAATGGTGGGGGAAATCTCTTTGTACTACTGTATCAAAAAAGAGAGTGGTGGAGGAGTATTGTACCATGATGGGGCAATTGCTGCAAGTGGGACGGTATATTGTCTAATGCAAACTGTTAAACCAAAGAGCAGAAAGCATCCTATAGCCACCCTAAACACAGACCTGGCTACTAAGTATAACCCTGGTGTCATTCCAGCCTTTTGATGCTATCAGGACAGTGGAAACTCCTAGGGAGTCTCTCTCAGATAACTTGCTTCTCTCTAAAGGCTTGTCTATAAAGTATAAAGTAAATTCACATCCAATCTTAATCCAAATTTAAAGTTGAGTAGTTACTCCTGATTAATGCCCTGTGTGAACATCTTATTCTGGAATAAGAGCATCCACACAAGGTGGAAATCAGGAATACCAACTTCCCATATAAACAAGCCCTAAGAGAAGGTCCACGGCAGAGGAACAGTGTCACTCCCGGAGTCCCTGGCATCTGTACTGAGGAGACTATCTTGACTGGGAGAGGGGAAATGCTTAGAGAAGCCCTGCAGGGTACCAACTCCAGCACAACCAGGCCTCTTTCAACCTGGCCCTTTGCCAGTGCTACCATGCCACAACTCTCCCAGGCAGTAGCACAAAGATACTGCTGAGGGTTCCTAAGCAATTTCATACAGGAGCAAATCTTGTGGAATTTTCCCCTATTGGGGGGAAACAGGAGGATCCCCATTTATAATAGAGTTGAACCTGAACTCAGCTTTGTTTTATTCAGATATAATACACCATCACAATCAAGAACAATGTAAATCACCCCTTTCCTTCTACTTCGCTGAGTATGCAGAGGACTTTGACTAGATAATGTGGGAGGAAGTAATGTACTGAGTTACTGTATGGTGACAGGTTTCAGGGGGTAGCCGTGTTAGTCTGTATCAATAAAAACAACAAGGAGTCCTTGTGGCACCTTAGAGACTAACAAATGTATTTGGCCATAAGCTTTCGTGGGCTATAAGCCACTTCATCAGATTCATGGAGTAGAAAATACAGTAAGCAGGTATAAATATACAGCACATGAAAAGATGAAAGTTGCCTTACCAAGTGAGGGTCAGTGCTAATGAGGCCAATTCAATTAGGGTGGATGTGGCCATTCCCAGCAGTTGACAAGCAGGTGTGAGTATCAGAGGGAAAATTATTTTTTGTAGTGACCCAGCCACTCACAGTCTTTATTCAGGCCTAATTTGATGGTGTCAAGTTTGCAAATTAATTCCAGTTCTGCAGTTTCTTGTTGAAATCGTTTTTGAAGTTTTTTTGTTGAAGAATGGCAACTTTTAAGTCTGTTATTGAGTGTCCAGGGAGATTGAAGTGCTCTCCTACTGGTTTTTGAACGTTCCAATTTGTGATGTCTGATTTGTGTCCATTTATTCTTTTGCATAGAGACTGTCCAGTTTGGCCAATGTACAATGTACAGAGGGGCATTACTGGCACATGATGACATATATCACATTGGTAGATGTGCAGGTGAACGAACCCCTGATGGTGTGGCTGATGTGGTTATATCCTATGATGGTGTCACTTGAATAGATATGTGGACAGAGTTGGCAATGGGGTTTGTAGCAGGGGTTGGTTCCTGGGTTAGTGTTTCTGTTGTGTGGTGTGTAGTTGCTGGTGAGTATTTGCTTCAGGTTGGGGGGCTGTCTGTAAGCGAGGCCTGGCCTGTCTCCCAGGGCCTGTGAGAGTGAGGGATCATCCTTCAGGATAGGTTGTAGATCCTTGATGATGCGCTGGAGAGGTTTTAGTTGGGGGCTGTAGGTGATGGCTAGTGGCATTCTGTTACATTCTTTGTTGGGCCTGTCCTGTAGTAGGTGACTTCTGGGTATCCTTCTGGCTCTGCCAATCTGTTTCTTCACTTCACCAGGTGGGTATTGTAGTTTTAAGAATGCCTGATGGAGATCCTGTAGGTGTTTGTCTCTGTCTGAGGGATTGGATCTAATGCGGTTGTATCTTAGAGCTTGGCTGTAGACAATGGATGGTGTAATGTGGTCTGGATGAAAGCTGGAGGCACGTAGGTAAGTATAGCAGTCAGTAGATTTCCGATATAGAGTGGTGTTTATGTGACCATTGCTTATTAGCACTGTACTGTCCAGGAAGTGGATCTCTTGTGTGGACTGGTTCAGGCTGAGGTTGTTGGTGGGATGGAAATTGTTGAAATCATGGTGGAATTCCTTAAGGGCTTCTTTTCCATGGGTCCAGATGATGAAGATGTCATCAATGTAGCGCAAGTAGAGTAGGGGCACTAGGGGACGAGAGCTGAGGAAGCGTTGTTCTAAGTCAGCCATAAAAATGTTGGCATACTGTGTGGCCATGCAGGTACCCATAGCAGTGCCGCTGAATTGAAGGTATAAATTGTTTCCTGGAAATTTCCAGGTTGAGGCACCAGACAATGGCAGAATCCTTCCCATCTCTGCTAGGATTAAATTGCACTCTCATAATGGGCTAAAGTGGGAATTCTTCCACAGTTTCTTGGGCACATAGTAGAATGTTAAAAAACATGCCAGGCATTGTAGAGGAAACAGACACTTGGCGATTTAAATTCCTGTTAAACTGATCTTCAGTTCAGTCCTCTATTCCCATCACTCTCTTTGGTCCTTGATACCAGTCAGCTCTGTGTTCTTGGGGAACCAGGGCGCAGTATCCAGCCTGTCTGACTCATGAAAGATACCCCACCACCACCACCACCACCAGCCTCTGCTTAAACCAAAACCCATCAGAGAAAAGACTTGCAGAGAGCAATGAAGGGCAGATGGGAGACACACCTAGACCCTTCCTGACAAGGGTGACAAGATGAAGACATCTTCATTAGCATACAGAATGAAGAACAGAGACAACTCTCCAAGCCTCATCTGCATGAAAGATGGGACAGGGAGACATCTCAATTTGCATACAGAATAGAGAACAGAGAACCGCACTGAACTCTGGGACCAGAAAAAGCAGGGAAGCACTGCATCGTGGGAATCTCTGCTCCAGATGTTAATGAATGTACGCCTGCCCACACCCAGCTCAGCAGTTATCAGACCAATTCTAGTAAGGAATCCTTGATTGATATCCAAAATACTGAAGCAGCCCAGTTGCACTGTGAGCTCCCTGGAAGAAAACACCACCGAAAGCCAAGATTGATCAGCTCCTATTGTCTAACCTAAAGAAAACCTTTGAGTCATCAGTTTACCCATAAACAAATCTAGTGTTCTCCCTTGAACCATTGTATTTTCTCTACAAAAATCCCTACTCACCCTCCAGTCAGTGTTCTGATGCTTAGATCCAAACTATGCATCAGTTCCACTGGGACTCCATCTTCTCCTGACTGATCATGCTGGAGGCTCTACCTGTCTCCAGCACTCAGGACCCTGAGCTACCACCATCACCTGGGAACCCCGACCAGTTCAAGCCTCCTGGAGTGGGTGAGATCCCCTTCTTTCTCTCTCTCTGTTTTCCTTTCTACCTTAGGTATTAACCTTTAATAATGTATGTTATGTTGGTTTAGGCTCTCCTTGTGTAGTTATCACTATTATTCAATAAATAACTTTTATGGTTAAGCTGGTTGCTTCTCTCTCTCTCTGAACTTTACTCTTTTGTGTTTTTAGCTTCCCCCATTTACTCTGCAGCAACAGTTCTTTTACCTAAGCTAAAGATCCCTGCAGCACCCAAAATACTGTGGGGTTTGCTCATCAAGTAGATTACTACCAGTACAATTGTGATGTGAGAGTGGGGATAGTGATGTGCTGAATCTGGAACACATAAGGGTGACAGCTTGAAAGTGCTGCTTGACCCAGTCCATTGAGCCCAGGGGCACATAAGGGGTCAGCTTGAAAGTGCTGACTGACCTGATCCGCTCAGACATGCTCTGTTACTGTGTGTGTTCATCCGGTTCTGGGGCTGCAGGAACCCAGCCTTAGGGAACCTAGGTCCTGCAGGATAGCTCCACTGGGAGGGGACTTGCATAAGGGAGGAGTAGAAGTCCGTATAAAAACACACGTGACAGGCAGTACATTGATAGAATTACAGAAACATCCCCTCCAAGAGTAACCCAAATAAATGAGCATACCCCAAAGTAATAGGCAAATCTGGTAACATCCTTACCATAATATATGCACCAGCATGTTTTGAGGAGGGAGCCTTATGGACTGAATGAAACAGGTCAGAAGTTAGTTCTCTCTCTGTTTGAGAACAGTCCACAACAATGGTCTAAATAAAACCAACAGTAGCTCAGATAAAGCAAGGTAACCTGCTTTATATCAGGGGAGGGAAGAAAGGGTGAAGTCTGTTCTTGAGCTTATATCAAGGATGTACAAAGCCTCAGGTACTGCTGCCACCCACCCTCACTGCTTTTTAAAAGAAAAATACAAAATCATAAGAAAAATTAAAACTAACCAAAGCTAATTGGTATAAGACATCCCTTTGACTAAGATTGCATCCAGCATTACCATAAGATTTTGATGTGCTGTGTTAGGGAGGGCCGGTGCAACCCATTAGACGACCTAGGTGGTTGCCTAGGGCACTAGCATTTGGGGGGCGGCATTTCGGTCCTTCGGCGGTGACCACGGCGGCCAGATCTTCGGCCGCCCCGCTCGTCGTTGGCATTTAGGCGGAGGGAGCTGGGGCAGGGGGGCGCAGGGAGGGCTGCCTGCAGCAAGTAAGGGGGCGAGGCATGCAGGGGAACTCCCTGCCCCAGCTCACCTCTGCTCCGCCTCCTCCCTTGAGCACGTGGCCCCGCTCTCCTTCTATCCCTCCCAGGCTTGCGGTGCCAAACAGCTGATTGGCGCCACAAGCCTGGGAGGCGGGAGAAGTGGAGTGGCGACGGCATGCTCAGGGAGGAGGCAGAGCAGAGGTGAGTTGGGGCGAGGAGCTGCCGCACAGCTCCCCGGGCCGGGGGGAGCTGCCGCGGGCGGGGGGGCGCCTCAGGGCGGAGGGGGAGGTGGGGAGCTGCCACAGGGGGGCATCTTAGGGCGGGGGGGCGGAGAGCTGCCACAGGGCTCAGGGGGGAGGGGCGCAAGGTGGAAGTTTCACCTAGGGCACGAAACATCCTTGCACCCGCCCTGGTGTTAGGCAACAGTTCAGTTAGGCCAAGGAATACAGTCTACATGTTTAGACACCTGTTCAATGTACTGCAGCATCACAGTATGCCTCCACACTTGGAACTTCCTATCCTTTTCCCAACAGGATTAGATAATATGGTGGTAAAAATTCCTTCACTATTGCTGGTGGGTACAAATTTCCTAGTGTGGACAAGGCCTCAGACACCCACCTTTATATCAACGACCTCCCACCCCTAAACACAGCCTTTTTACTAGTGACCAGTGGTCAGTTTTACCTTCCGGTTACTTGGATGTGAAGGTGTGTACTCCATGAGTTAATATTTTAGCCAGGAAGTTGTGTTTTGTATTAGCATATGGACAAAGATATTTGCTAGTATCCAGCATCTGTAAATAAGCTTATCACAGTTACTGCTGACTCCTACAATGTCCTTTATATTTCGAACCCCTCTTACTGACAGATCCCATCATCTCATTTTTCCATTCTCTTCTCATGTAACTCAGATCATTTCAAAGGCTCTTTTGAGTCTGCATAGGTGTCAGCTAGTGTTCAAACTCTTTGGCATGCATCTTGTTGAGACTTCGACCTATTTGCACCCATGTTCTGTTCCCCTGTGGGGATCTTTACTGTGTGGCTCTTAAATGTTAGAAAGAAGGCAACTCCCCCGCCAGTCTCAAAGTTACACAGAAATTAGGTAAGTCCATATTTTTCAATAATGTCCATTCAATGAAGTCCACCATCACACACATCTTTGAAGAGCTATAGAGAAAAAACAGCCTGATCCAGCACAAACTTATACAGGAAATTACACTCTGAATGCCACCCTCTTCAGAGTAAAGCTTGGACAACTCTTTTTAGCAATGCATAGCACTGAAAACCAGCATGCAATGCTGCAGAATGCTAAATAGGCAATTAATATCCAATGTGTAATTAGCAGAGTACTTTGAAAGGCTTGTTTACTGTCCTCAGACTTTCTGAATAGTCCACTTATGGACAGCAAGGACTCAGCTGTCAGCCAAAGTAGCCTGAAGCATGCACATACACAGTGAAATGGCAGGCCAGGTTGTGACAGTAAAAAGCAGTGAGGCACGTATCTGTGCACCACTCCGATTACCAGTTATGCCTGTTTTCTCTATCCCTATCTCCCAAATGAGTTCATCGCAGAATCAATGCCCACATATAAGTTGGGTTTTGTGAGAGATCCAAAAAACTAGGTGGAGAAGTGGCTTGACAGAAGAAAGTAAACAAAAACACACGCACAAAAGAGCTTGGGAACGGGAGAAAGCTACTTCCCATTTTCTGAAATGCTGATCATTTGCAATACTACCATCTTCATCACAACTTCATTTTTCATAGTAACAAACCTCAAGTGGCAGAGATACAGGTTGTGAATCATCCTGTCTCTCAATCCTTAAAAGGACACCATCAATTTAAAAAAAAATCATATTTCTTTCTGAATTTCTCTTTGCCCACTATTTTATTTTGACAACATTTAAAGGTTACCTATCTGAGAAAGATTAGAAGAGAAACAAATCTCTTCTTGTGTTTATTCACACTGTACATTTGGCAGCACTGGAATAGGCCCTACTCCTATAACTTCTTAGCATATACTCAATGTGCCTCAGATGGCACATGGCCAGGATTCATCACCGAATTTGGTCCAGTGGTTGGATCATTAACTTCCCAGGCTGGGTACTGGTGAGGAGTGTGACATGAACACTGATCCATGCTTTAACAGATTCTACCTACCCAGGCAGACCACTGTCAAAGTCAATAGGGCTCCACATGGATGCAGGTATCCACCCATGTGGATCCAGTTGTTGGATAGGGGCTAGAGTCACCGCCTTTTGTTTGACATGTGAAAACTCACTCTCAACAGGGGAGAGAAAAAACATTGTAAAACCACACCAAAAAAATTAAGTGTCTAATCCTTTTTTTGATTCTTGCTAAAGCTGTGACTTCAGTGATATCATTTGGCAGTGAACTCCACAGAATAATTGTGCAATGAGAAAAAAGTTTTTCCTCTTATCAGTTTTAAACAATTACCTTTCAATTTCATTGAACATCTCCTTATTCTTGTACTGTGAAAGAGGGTAAATAGAAGTACCTGATTTACCTTCTCTAGAGCAGGTAGCCTCTGTCATGTCCCCTCTTGTTCACCTTGGACAAGATAACTGCACTCAGAGGCGAAGCACAACTGTTGATAGTGGGGAGCACAATTTAAAGGTTCTGGTAGGAACCTGGCAGCAGAGGCGATGCATGGGCAAGGGATGCCATACAGCCCCGTGGGCTGGAGCCTGGCCTCACAGTCACTCGCTGCGTTTTCTTCAGTGCAATGTCCACAGGCTCCCTGTCCCACCAGTCTTTGGCTACAGGATCTGAGCCTTACCCCACCCACCCCAGCTCTATTCCTGGCTCCGTGATGGACTCTGTGAGCTTGAACAAGGCAGCTAGGCCCAGTTCTCAGGGTTGCAGGTGCAGCCCCTGAACACACACATGCCTGCACAGCTGCATGAAGTTAAATGCTAGGCCTCCCCCTCTCTATAATGAGCAATCCCCACCCCGCTCCCAGTGGTACGCTGCAGCTTGTAAAGCGCTTTGAGACCCCTGGAGAGATGCTCAGTACTGGGTTTACCATGGCACCTGGCCCAGAGTCAGAAGGGGCCCCAGTGTCCGGACTTGCTGCTACAGCCCAATCCCCCGGCCAGCTGAGCCGGCCAGGAAAGCTGCCCCCGCCCCTGCTCTGTGCCTGCCCCGCCTCTTCCCACCCCACTCCACCCCTGTCCCGCCCCCACTCCCCCCCTTTCCCCCCAATCCCCCTCCCCTGAGCTATGCATCCCAGGAGACTGCAGCTGGGGTCAGGCCTGCCCTGCACTCACAGGGCAGTGGGAAGTGGAGGATTGACCCGGCCCCAGCCCGCTCCACTCCACTGGCTCCCAGACGCACCACCGGTGAGTGCTGGGGGGCGGTTCCCCCCTTCCCCCAAAGTCAGGGCAGCAGAGAAGAGCAGGCTGGGGCCAGGTCACTTCACTTCCCACCGCCCTGTGAGTGCGGGGTCGGGCCCACCCTGCAATCACCAGGTGGCAGGAAGTGGAGGAGCGACCCAGGCCCAACCCGCTCCACTCCACCAGCTCATGCTGGGGGTGGTGGTTTCCCCCCTGCCCCCCAAGCCTGGGGAGGAGATGGAGAGGTGGGGAAGCAGCATGGGATGGGGAAGAGAAGGGGTTGGGGGAAGGGGGCATGGGGAAGAGCTGGGAGAAGGAAGAGGGTGGGATGGGGAGGAGATGGAGTGGTGGGGTAGGGGCATGGGATGGGGAAGAGAAGGGGATGGGGGACGCGGGGGCAGGGGGGAAGCTGGAGCCCAGCATGCGGCATCCTCTTGGTAGAAGCTGGGGCTCCCCTGTTAAGCAGGCCCATCGAACCCTCACCCTGACAAGCCCCACCTCCCCTGCATCTGTACCACCTCAATGAGCCCCCTGAGACACCCTCCCCACTGAGCCCCAAACACCTTCACCTGGATCCCCTGCAGAGTCCCATTGCCCCTGTACCTGGAACCCCCCAATGAGCTTCTGTGCATCCAGATCTCCCACCAAGCCACCCACACCCAGACTGCCCCACAGAGAACTCTCTTACCCCCACCTGGATCCCCCCACACTAAGTCCCTATGCACTTGGATCCTGCTGCCGGGCAGAGCCTGCTCACCCACACCTGGTGCACCTGGCACAGGGGGGCAGGACCCCAGGGTGCTTCTGGGGCAGGCCTGGCTGTTGCACTGTGTCAGGGTTGGATGCAGCCTCACTGCTGAGTCCCTGTCCCAGGGTGGGGTGGGACGAGGCTGCAGGGTAATGCTCTTTGCTCCTTGGGCAGTGCCCCTCCATCCTTCCCCCAACTTCAGCAGGTAGCTTGGGCTGTCCGGAGCAGGCCGTGCCCCTGTGCCCTGTCTGTAACCCTCAGCCCCCACAGTCAGAGGCACGTGCAGGAGGCCACCCTATCTGGCAGGTGCCACTGGCTGTGTAGAAGGACAGACCATGACAGGAGCCACCTCCAGCCCAGGATGACATCGGTGCCACTGGCAGGGAAGGGAAGGAGCCAGGCTGCACTGGCCAGACCCCTCACCACACTCTCCCTGGGCTGGGATTCAGTGTCATTTCCTCCTCCTCTGACAGAACCCAACTACCCCTGTAGGTTCCCAGGGACTCCAGGGTACAATCCATCCTTAATCCAGGGGACAGGAGGCAGCTGGGTTATGCCAGTGGGCAGCAGCAGCCTGGAGGTGTTAGCTGCATTTTGGTGCTGCGCAAGCAGGAAGGGATGTCTGCTTTCAGCTGCGGGCGGGGAGGAGAGAAAGGATGAGCTCTGCAAAGACATGGGCCAAGGGCAACTCCTGGGCAAGGCAAAGGGAATGAGGGCAGCAGTCCTCACCAGATGGTTCTGACATTCTAGTGTGAACTCTGGCAGAAATCTGGGGGTGCATGTGGCCCTACATGCCCACACACACACATTGCTTCTGCTGCCACTTAAGGCACACCAACACCATTTTTCATGAGAAAGATTCTCATGAAAAATGGTGTTGGTGTGCCTTAAGTGGCAGCAGAGGCACTGACCTAACTTAGGCCTCTACCTCCAAGAAAGGGTTCACAGCCATGAATTCCAAGCAGCAGGAGTGACCTGCTATTAGGCACTTAAGTGAGGGTGACCAGATGTCCTGATATTATTGGGACCAACCCAATATTAGGGGCTTTCCTATATAAGACAAACTATACTCCTCCCCCTCCCAAAAATGTGTCCTGATTTTTCACACTTGCTATCTGGTCACCCTATCTATCCTAAGTACCATTTGAGGAGCTGGACATAAGGCCCACCCCTCTCCTCAGCAATTCCTACTGGCTATCTTGGGTAACTCCCCATTCATTGTGCTGGCTTTTGTAAGTCCCATTCTTAGAGACTTCTTCACATGCATTGTATAAGGAGCCTAGCAGCCTAACTCAGATCCGTTGGTTCCCTTAGGCATTAGGGGGCCTAAAAGTTAGCTGTTGCAACAATAAGTCTAAAGATATATCTACACTGCGAAAAAACCAAAAAAATAAAAAACAAAAATACACCACAACAGTGAGTCTCAGAGCATGGATCAATTGATTCAGGCTTACAAGGCTTGTGCCATAAGGCTAAAAAAGCAGTGTAGACATTCCCACTCAGATTGGAGCCCAGGCTCTGAAATCCAACATGCATTTCCATTATAATCAGCATCCCTGGCTGCCATTCATGGCAGAAACATACATTTTATTTCTTCACTCGTAATTGCCAAGATCAAAAGAGCAGAGACAGAGCATTGAGCCTCTCTCTACAGAATTGTTGTTTCGTAGCACTACTGCATCTGCCTGTCCTTTTCTTTAACTTCGTGTCTCTGCAGTTCTATGTTGTGACAACAATATACACTCTAAAATTCCACTGAACTCAATGGGAATCTGGCCTGTGGTCCCTCACCCACAAGAGGCAAATAAATCCTAAAGACAGTGCCTTTGTACACTGCTCTTAACTTTCACATTCAGATCATAACATGAAAACTTCCAAAGCCCTGCAGTTTGTCAACATGTATCTATTTCACCCATTCATCATATTATCTATGCACTGGAAAACAAAAGGAAAGCCATTTATTAAAGAAATGTAGTCTGTGAAACACCTTTAAAAACTAAAGACACTTTGTCCTAAAGTATAAATGACCTGATTTGAAGAGGGGCTTTTCCTCTCCTCATTCTGTCTGGTCAGTGACTTTGGCCAACCCCAAATGGATGGGACATCTTGTAATACAATCAACCAAAGGACCCATTTTTGCTAACAAAGGCAAAAAGGACCTGATCTGAAGCCTTTTCAATGGAACTGACTTCAACAAGCTTTGGCTCAGACCTTCTTTTGCACTTGTCAGCAAGAATGTATCCTTGGAACAAAAAATTACAGGATACATGTGTCATGTCACCACCATTACTACATCAAAAATTCTGTTTACTGCAACTTTCACCAGAATCTCAAGACACAGCTGTTTCAAATTGAATACAATCTGTTAATTTAGTCCAATGGTGATGTGACGTATCAGTTCTTGAAACTCTGCAGAATAAGGAGTACACTGAAAATTTAGATTAATGGGTCAGATTTGTAGATTCAGAGCCCTAATCCTAAAATGCAATAACAGACTACAAATGAGTAGGCAAAAGCAACAGTTCTAGAGTGAACCAAGCTATCTGTTATGAACAGAGACTTTCAAAGGTTTGAAGCATCAGTTCTGAGCTATGAAAGTATGAGAGCTTGCACACTAGTAGTGATACCAATGGAGCATTATAAAGTAATGTTGCCAGATCCCCTAGTACAAAAGGTTTTCCAGAAAAGAAAACGGCTGCCTTACACTCTGCCTTATCTAGTCAAAACAATCCATGTGTCCTAAAGGAAAAACAATTTCCCAAGAAAATATAAACTCTAAAAAACAGGTGTTTTGTCTTCATCTAGGTAGGGGGGCAGCTAAATAAATGCCTGCCTCCTTTTGAGAGACAAGGTGGGTGAGGTAGTATCTTTTATTGGACCAACTTCCTTTTGGTGAGAGAGACAACGCTCATCTTCAGAAAACGACCTGAAGAAGAGCTCTGTGTAAGCTGGAAAGCTTGTCTCTCTCCCCAAAGGAAGCTGGTCCAATAAAAGTTATTGCCTCACCCATCTTGTCTCTCTAATACCCTTGGACCAACACACCTCTACAAGTACACTGCAGGTCACCTTTTGACTCATTCCTGTACACAAAAGGCATTTGCAGGTTGCTTTGAAGATGAGAAGTGCCAAATAGTAGCATCTTCCCAGGTGACACAGCCCATTCCTTAGTCCTGTGGGACCAAAGCGATCTACATGTCATTTCCCACCTGCATCCCCCGCTCTGTTCCTCCGGCAGAGATCTGTTGCAGCCAGGTGTACTTGATGGGACAGGAACAAGCCCAGCAAGCAGGGAGTGGGGGAAAGAGAGATGCGAACTCCCGGGCGCCCCGTCCAGGAATGAGAGGGAGGGAGAGGGGCAGAGGCAGGGTTCCCCGTGCACGAGAGGCTGGGTCCATCCAGAGATCCCCGGCCGGCTAGAGGCGGTAGCAGGGGGGTTACTCACCCCCGAGCCAGTTAGAGGAAATGTTCTGGAGCATGGTGAAGGGCACGCAGAAGAAGGCGATGAGCAGGTCGCTGAGCGCCAGGGAGCAGATGAAGATGTTGGTGACGGTCCTCATGGCTTTCCTGCGGGTCACCACGTAGAGCACCAGGCAGTTACCAAAGAGCGCCAGGACGAAGATGAGCACGCAGACGAGCACGAAGGCCAGCTTGGTGCGGCCGGGCAGCTCCGGGATGTAGACCAGCGGCCGCAGCCCGTAGAGCGCGATGAACTGCTCCCGAGTCACGTTATTGTCCCGCAGCAGCCGGGCGAACTGCTCCGGGGTGATGTTCAGGGACCGCATGGCCGGGCCCGCCGGGGCGCTGATCTCTGCCCGGGGCCAGGCGGCAGCCCACGCTACCTGCCAGCGTCTCAGGGGAGCGTCCGGCAGCTGGGCATAGCGCGGAGCTGCCCGCCCCTGCCAGGCTCTCCAGGGCGGGCGAGCACTAGGGCTGTTGCGCGGAAGGGCTCTGCATGGCCAGTACTCCTGCAGGCTAGGGGGCTGCCTTAGCCACTCAGCCAAGGGGGCGTTGGGGGGGAGGGGAGATAGAACTAACCCTGAGAGGTCCAAGAACAATTGAAAATACTCTTGGGCTGAGCTGCTATTTGCTGGGAAAGAAAGACACTAAGCGAACGAGGGGAAAGAACGGAGGAGTGAAATTGACAAGAGGCAACCGCTCCCACTAGCGCCTGGTCATTGGTTTGAATGTAGCCCAATCTGGGGGCATCTCCCTTTAACGAGCCGGGAGCGGGCACGGCAGAGGAGAAAATCCAGCTCAAGGCTGAAAGTTTACAGCCAAGCCGAGGAGTGTAAGCAGCGCCGGCTGGGGCTTTATCTGGGGTATCAGCCAATCAGTGCACTAAGGCGCCCTCCCCCTCTTCCCCTTTAACGCCCCCCAGGCCCTCAGCAGTTTCTAGCCCCCTGAGGGAGCAACTGGGGCCGCTGGCATCTGCTGCCTTCACAGGAAGGGGGCTGCCAGGCGGCTGAGCTGATCGCTCTTTTGGCAAGACCCTGGCGGGGAGGGGGCGGCGAAGGACGGAGCCGTGCAGTCTCCCCTCGGGTTAGCCGATCTGGTTTTTTGCTTTCAATCTTTGCCTCGTTGTCGGTTAAGTGATCTTCAAATCATCGCCTGGGAGTTAGCTAAGTTTGTATTATCGTTGCACATCCCCGTGGTTAAAGTCAGTCAAACATTGCGCAATACACTCAAGAAAAAATAGCCACTTACCTGATTCCCCCCATTGGGTAGTTCCGTGCGCCAGTGCAGTCCCATGGCTGGGACTTCACAACCTGCACAACTCCCTTTACCGTTTGAAACTGTCATTGGTCTGTACGAATCTCAACGCTGGTCCTAGAACCCAGACAGTGAAATGCCATATTTTTTAATATCGTCTGAGAATGTCTCCCTGTTGTTCTCTCCTTCACCCACCTTTCTCATCTCCTTTTTTCCTTTCAGTAGAACATTGCTTTTTTTTTTTTTTTAAGTGCATCCAGGTAAGTGAAAGCTTCATTTGTTACCATAAGGTCATGGAGATTTATATGATAAAGATTGCCTCTCCACACTGAAGAGCTACTAGCTGGAGTGTCCTCTACTTATGTAAAACACTTTACACTACAAATACACAAAACAAAGCTTGAGGTTTTCAAAAGGAGTCAATAACATCTCCCATTCTATTATGAGTGGAATATAAAATAGGATTTAAAGTGTGGACCCTCAGCCCAGGGGTGAATTTCATCCCAACTGAATAATATATTTTGTATATTGTTTCCATGTAATCAAGGTCTTAAAATAACCTAAACCTTATAATAAATAAATAATATAAGCTTTATCTGCATGGAGATCTTAGCCTCTGCTGCACTTACTCCAGTATAAAACTTTAATGTTGACACAATTTCAAACCAGAGTAAACTATTCTAATGCATGTTGTGCAGCAGACTGTGTCTGCACTATAGGTTTGTACTGACACAGCAATGGAAATCCTAGTATAGACAAGGGCCAAGTGTCTGGCTTTAAAACTAGAGTTCCAGATAGAGACATGACTGTAAGAAGGGCATTGTTGAGTTCCATGTTTATTTTCACTCAATAAAAGCCATGCCACATTTACTCAAAATACCCTAATCAAAAGAGGATTTTCCCAACTTTCAGCCATGCAAACCCATGATCCAAACATCAGATTGTTTTCTGACACATACATCATCCCCAGTAATACTTAAAGATTTTGCAATCAGAAATTAGTTGACAGTTTTGCTGATGGTAAGCTAGACATGATAAAATGTAGCACAATCTTCCTTGGCACTGCTGTGCTAACTTTTGTAGCAATAACTTCCCTTTTCATCAGTAACCGTAGTAAAATATCAAACATAAGGGACCTACAAGGAGCAGCAATGTTAAGGGAAAAGATGCTGGTCACTTTGCTGACCACACTGCCATAGTTCTAGTTCTTTAATAAGACAGCATCATTAAAAATAATGAATAACAGTCAGCTCTTTGTTTCTGACCAATTCTTGGGAATTGGCAGAAGCATTCTGTTCATTATGTGCCTGATAGCTGGTTTCAAAAGAAAAATCTAGAATAATTAGTACTTCCAGGCAGTAAATCTCCTGTTAGAATAAATAACTATTTTCAATAACAGCAATAATAAACACAATTTGACTCATGTTGTTATGGCTGATGGGTGACCTATAGAGCGAGATCATTTCGTAAGCAGGAGAACCATTAATGTTATTTATGTGTGTCCAATAGCACCCATAGACACTGTTTGCACACACAAGAAGGGACAGGCCCTGTCCCAAAGAATACTCATGTGGGAGATTAGAAATTCAGCAGTTGCCCCTTGGGGCAGAGGTGTAGAGTTCCCCCTACCCCATGTACAGACAAGGGATTCAGGCTCCATAATCAACAAATCTCCTGAGATCCACAGATGCCAAGGCCATCCGTCTGCATGGAGTTTATTAAAATATTTTTCAGATGAGTAAACATTGAGTCAGAGAGAGAGAGAGAGAGAGAGAGACTGTCCCTATAGCCTGGTGATCTGGTAAGTATGCTCTTAGTGTACCTACCAGATCGGGCCCTGCAAGCGAGGTAAGCAGGGGAATGCCTAGTTTGAGAATCCTGCAAGGGGTTAGGCATGAGCAGCTTGGCAGCATCAGGACTTAGGCAGCTTTGCATGAAATTTTAAGGGAGTTTGCCAGCAGCAGCTTAGACCACTACAGGCAGAAGATGAGCAGAGGTCTTGAGGATCAAAATTTTGGACTTAGTCACTTAAAGTGGTAGTTAAGCATTTAAATCCCCTTGTGGGTGTAGTCCTTTGTTTCTTGGATGTAATGACAGGGTCTGATCCAAAGCCCACTGAAGTCAATGCAAGTATTTCAACTATTTTGATAGGCCTTGGATCAGTCCCTTTGGTTCTGATTCAGCAAAGCACATGCTTAACTTGAATCATGAGTATTCCTATTGACTTAAATGAGACTACACACATGCTTAAAATGTTGCACATGTTTACGTGCTTTGCTGAATAGGGGCCTACAAGTGCAAAATATTATACTATACTATACACTATTTATAAAAGGTAGATAAAAATATTAATAGAAAATTGATCCACGTTAACAGACGGGTTTTGCTCTGTAATGTGTTTTTAATCTGCTCAGTTTTAATACAAACACTTGCAACATCTCTGAAAGGTCAGAAGTTTAATTCAGGCGTCCGGGTATAAGTGGGAGCAGAAAATAGGAGAAGGAATTGAAGGGTACAATTAGTTGTATGGCTTGAATGGGCTAATGGATTTTTATTAGAGACCCTTCAAACCCCTAACATACTATTGGCATTTTTAGCAAAGTGGTGTACACTTTCCCCTACCGCTCTCTAATCCTCTTTTTCATTCCTTTATTTCCTCCCATAACAAGAGCAATTGCTTTTAGATTTAATGTCTCCTGTAAAAGAATCAAGTTTAAAGCAGTTTCAGACTTGTACTTTTTTATAGAAGAAATTAAAGCCTAAAGGGAGATCAATCTTCTGTGAATCAGTGTTAAATGTAGTGACCAGGTGTGTGTATATCAAAGGGGGGTGTTGTATTCATTTTAATTATTATTAATTGTTTAGATTGCAACTACTGTCTGCCAGACACTTTCCAAACACAAATGAAGACCGTTCCTGATCCAAAGAATATACAATATTTAAATATTACAATGGCCATTCCTTTTGTCCCTATTTTTCTGTTGTATTACTGTGATTACTTGCTGTTGCAAATAATGTAAATGTTCAGTTTAAAATAGCAATAATAGGCAGTACATCTGAAAATTTATAATTCACATATCCCAAATAATATACTCTGAGCCTGAAGCTGGTAGGCCAGATTTTCAGTAGACCATAAAGATGTGCCATTACATTTGGTGGATGTAGCCATTTGAGCACACAAAGCAAGTAAATGTGCAGGTAATATTTGGCTTGTGCATTTACCCATTTGGGGACTATGTATGTGGGGTTTGTATATATTTTTCCTATCTATGGACATTATAAAATCAATAAGCCAAATTACTAAAATTACTGATCAATATTTTAATATGATGAAATTACACCAGGGATAAATGTGGTCCAATTACAAAATGATAATGTTGGACCTGAAGCAAAGCCAATGACTCCTGTGGACTTCACTGGACTTTACTGTACAAAAGACCTGATTTAGATAGGCACAATGTTATCTAGCAATTAGAGGAGGCAATGGGACTTCTGGATCACTGAGTTTTCTTTCCAGCTCTGTCACTGACTTGCTGTGTGACCATAGCATATTCTCTGATCCTGTTTCCCTCTCTATGAAATTAGTATAATAGTGTTAACACAGAAGCTAGTCTCCACTGTGGCACTATGCCACATATTCTTCATAGAGATATTGTTATGATGTGATTATGGCATAACTAAGATATGTTTTATGCAAGATGGGTAATGTGAGGTATCATTGGAAAGGTTATGATTTACTGAATGTGATTATCCTATTTGTATGCATGTATCATTTATGTATCTGAAGGTAGGAATATTGACTATGTATCAATTACTAAAATGTTTACACCTGGAGAATGCCCACCAGACAGTAGGCAATCAGCCTAGATGGGCCATTAGGAAGGACAATAGGATTTTGAAGATGCTAATCTCCCACCTTCCTGAGAAGCTTCCAGGGATGCTGCTTTGACACTGCAGGGTCATGTAATTGTGTAACCTAATACTGGACACCATCTTGGACTGCTGGTATTTTTCCACTGGCAGGGGGTGGGAATCAAGTTGGGAAACAAAGGATTCCCGCCCTATGTGAATCCTATTTAAGGCTAGGAAGTGAGTTAATCAGGGTCAGTTCTTCACTGAATCCCCTCCCAAAATGACTGTTAAAAACACCTAAAGCTGAACTGAGGAACAGCTGGACCCAGACTAGAAGGTGTCTGGCATGTGAAGGGAATATCTGGAATTCTAAGATGCAAGCAAAAGAAGTTTATCTTCAAGAATCTCTGCAACCTGCTTAAAACAACATTTAGAGTGAGAAATTACTACTTGTAGCCAGTTTCTTTAAGTGTATTAAGCTTCGTTTGTGTGTTTGCTTTATTTGCTCAGTAATCTACTTTGATCTATTTGCTATCCCTTATAATCACTTAAAATCTATCCATTGTAGTTAATAAACTTGCTTTGTTTTCTAAAACCCAGGTTGTGCAATTCATAACGGGGAGGGGAGGACAAAAAGCTGTGCATATCTTCCTCCACATTGGGAGAGAGCGACTTTCATGAGCTTACACTGTACAGATCTCTGTGCAGCACAAGACAATACAATTTTGGGTTTACTCTCTACAGGAGGTGTGCACTTGAGTGCTGGACACTCCCCGAGCTGATCTCAGTGTCTGTGTCTTTCTGCAGCTGGGTGTGTCCCTACCTGTGTGTGTGTGTGTGTGTGTGTGTGTGTGTGTGCGCGCGCGCGCTGGAGGAGGTTGGAGGGCCTGGATCAGCAGGACAAGGTAAGGGAGCCCCAGCTGGTGGAAAGGGTGGGCTTAGTGGGACCCCAGTATATCAGGTGGCACCCTGGAGTGACGGACAACCCGTCACGTCCATTATTCCTCTTTTTTTTTTTTTAATTGAGTCCTCCTCCTTTATAGTGAACATCAACCACCATCTGCCTCTGATGCTGCTTGTAGTTAGATCAAGTCAAAGCAGCGGGAAGTTGCCAAGGCTCTTGTCAGATTCACAGCTGCCCACATCGCTTTTAATAGCAGCAGCTGAAATTCCCATTGTTGTCAATTTCCCTGCTGTACTGTGAGAGAGCAGAATCTCAGAAATTGTTTTCAGATTCATTTTGTTTTCTTATTCTAGGGCTATAATACTGGCCTTTGCAACTAAATGGGCTTTTTATTTTTTGAGGCCTTTTTTTTTGTTTTGTAGAAGTTGGTGGCTTAACTGCTCCCTCCTGTGCCAGAGACTGTTACCTACTTTCACTGATGAGTGAGTTTTTCAAGTCCTAGTTATGACCCTCCATATGTTTTATTTAACCTAAATCCCAACTTTGTTCCCATTGAAATCAATGGAGTTCTCCATTAACTTCAATACGAGGTGGATGAGGCCACTATAGGGGATTTGTGATATTTAATTAATGAATGTCTAAGTATTTTGAGATGCTGAAGAATACTATAAAAGTACAAGTCCTATTATTGATTCAGACACAGCAGTAGAGATTATAGCAATTTCCAACCCACATTTTTCATTCCAATTCTCTTACCTATGGCTTATAAAAGTGGTATATTCATATAAACAGAGAAAACATTTAATAAAAAAAGGCCAGATCAATAAAAATTCTAACAAATAATTGTGTTTACAGAGATAATGCATTTTTCACTGTGTTCTTAGTTGCCTAAATCACTTTCCTATTAGTTACCTGTATGTTTTCCATTTTTGTATCCTGAACACAAGGAAACTTTCCATAGTGATAAAGATATGGTCAGACACTAGCTATTCCCAGCGTTACTTCATTCTCAATGAGAATATAATCCTCTTTTCACAAACCTACTGATTGCCAGGCATGAGAAATGTGATCTCATAGTAACTAACCCAAAAAATAACAGATAGTACCAACTGAAGTTTGTGGTGGTGGGCTGTAGGTACCACAGACCCCTGCTGGGGAATACAGCCACACAAGTCATGGATCTGATCAGGGTGTAAGCATCAGAATTTTATAGCTGCAGTGCAAGAAACAAATGGAGGCGTCCCCTGGACAAGAGAAATTTTTAAAAGTGTATGTCCAAGTTCTGTCTGCACCTAGCTGCTGTAATGGAACCCATACATCATCTCACAAGACAGGATGTTGATTGGGACTGGGTAGGTCCCCAACAGCAAGCATTTGACACACTCAGACAAATGACAATAGATGCCCATGTCCTGAAGTACTACTAGCCAGGAGAACCATTGACATTCCAGCATGATGCATCAGAGAAAGGATTGAGTATAGCTCTTTTGCAGGAGCAGCTGGTCACCAGTAGAGCCCTGTCAGAGACTGAACAAGGATACACCAAATAGAAAAAAAAAAAGCTTCTGGCTATGGTATTTGGAGTGGAGCGATTCCATCAGTACACTTATCGTACACTGAACAGTGCAATCAAACCATGGACCCCTAGATACAATCATGGCAAAGCCCTTTCTTAGTGCTCCAAAGAGACTGCAGCATGTGCTGACCCAACAGAAATCAGATATTGTCTAGGACAATTACGAGTGTTAGCTGACACCCTGAGCAGGGCACATATACCCAGCATCAGCAAGTTGGGGGCGGGGTGGGAAGAGGATCAAGACAGTGAAACCACTAATACACTGCACTATGTACCAGTTTCAACAGCGAAGCGGATGGAAATTAACGAAGCTACAGAGAGAGACTGCAATGCCAAAGAAGCTATCACTGCAGTCTGTGGCTCTCTCTTCTAGCGGCAAGTGGTAAACTCACCATATGGCAGCTATGAAGAGGAAAATGAAGTTTTTAAAAGCAGTGAGCTTTCCTGTATACTTGAAAAAATAATAACATCAGGCCTTCAGAATCCTGGGATGATTTAGTTGGAGATTGGTCCTGCTTTGAGCAGGGGGTTGGACTAGATGACCTCCTGAGGTCCCTTCCAACCCTGACATTCTATGATTCTATGATCCAGAGAATGGGTTCTTATCCTGTATATATATCTCCAAAGTACAAATCCAAGATCAACCTTCCCTTTAGCTATATCTCTGCCAACATGCTCCACTACAAACAAAAGAAAGATGACGAAGGTGGCACTAAAAGATCCCTCCCAATCTCTTCTCCCTCACAGGACACTGCCTCAATCTTTGGAAAATATTTTTGTGGAAAATTAAGCTTTTCTTAGTTTATTTATATAAATATTTTTCCTGGAATTTTTTTAATCAACATAAATGGAGATATTGAATACATTATATTTTTCATGTTCCTGTGCGATAAACTCTAGACAATTATCACGTATCTTCTAATACTGTGTTTTTCCAGTTCTCAAATGTATTATCTATTTTTCTGTGCATAGAAAGAACTTATTCTATTAGTATTATGAAAACTTTTCAGTAGAGTTGATTGGAAAATGTTGTGTTTCTTTCTTTCCCCTGCCCCCTCCCCCTGAGGAAAATTTAAACTTTTCATAAACCCCCTCCCCAAATTAATACATAGTTTTTGTTAAACAAAAAATGAAAACGATTAGTTGAAAATCATGAAATTTTCAGTCAACAATTTTCAGTTTTCTGATGAAAAATCAAGTGTTCAAACAAAGCAGAAAATTTCCACAAAATGGTTTTGTTTAGTCAAAAACCCAATTTTCTGTCCTAAAAAGGTTTGACAGAAAATTTTCAAGCAGCCCTGCTTTTCAGTTGCATTTGACAAAGCCTCTGTTAATTGTACCAATTTTACTGTAGAATACAAATTAAGTCAAGTTACAGGTAGCAATAGCACAGTTCAATATTTGTAAACCACATATTTTCTTAACAAAGAAAAAATCAAACTAGTACTATTTATTAAAATAAGAAAGATGTTTGGATGGCCAGCAGATTTGCTTATGATATCAGGATATAGAAGCCAATCAACAATGAGTTGTAGCAAAGTGGAGTCCTCAAAGAGATGGAATTAAAATAGTAACAGATTTCTACTTTTCCCTCATGTATTGGTATATGAAGCTGGACTAAAAATAGTCAATGGCTCCTGAATGGTTTTGTCTGTTTTTTGTTTTTTTTGTTTTTTTTTGTTTTTTTAAGTATTTTTCCAAAAGCACTTGTTTGGTTAAAATAACTGGGAAAGTACATATCATCTAAAACCATGATTCTCAAACGTATTTGATCGTGCCTCACTTCTTTGTGTCTGTAGTAGTTTACACCCCTCCCACCCACCACACAAGTACACGTACCAATAAAAAAAATGCAACTCTCACTAAATATTAAAAACAGTAACACACTGTTTCAAATAGAGCCAACAATCCATTGTAATAAGAGCAAAACTGAGATGTGATCAATGCTTACAATTAAATGTGCACACCGTGTTGTAGCAAACGGATTAACGTACAGATGGCAACGATTTTGTATAATACTTTGCAAGCTTATCAAAGCAATCAAAATGCACAATGCCAGCTAGAGGCAAATGCACAGCACCATCTGAGGACCTGATATGTCTGGAGGAAGCAGCTTTTCTAGTTATTCACTGCTGTGGGTAAAATGTGTGCAGTAAGCTTCTCAGCCCCTCCCCACCAGAATACCTCGGGTGGGCGCCCCCCAGTTTGAGAACCTCTGATCTAAAACATGCACAATTGCAATTCATGTTAAATTAAATTATGTATATTCTGTTCCTTTTCGGAGTTGCAGTTTTCATCTCACTTTGCCTTCCCATCTGTTGTTCCTTTTCCTCTTTTTCAGCACATGCTGCACAATTTTCTCTCACCCTTTCTGCTCAAAATTATTCTGCTCACAAACCATTCCCCCACCTCTCTCAATCAGTTCTCCTCCTCCTGCTCACATTTGCAATCATTTCCCCTTTCTTCCCATACAATCAATTATCAAACCTCCACCCACATGCAATCAGTTTTTACCAGTAGGCAAAATCAATTCTCCTCACCTCCTCTTTCCAAATCAAGTCTAACTCCCAGTACACATTCATTAGCAACACCCACAGAATCACAGATAAGTAGTTTCTACTTAGCCTCAACAATCAGTTCCCCCATGGTTTTTCAAAAAACTATTTCATTAATCTTTAGACAAATAACATGAATTTCTTCTCCATACTCAGGAGACAGTAGCGATGGTAGCCAGGATGGTAAAGCTTCTTGCTCCTTTCAGTCTATGTATCCTCCTCATTCCTTTTAGTGACTCCTAGGTAGCAATGTCCAAAAAAGGGATGGAAACCGCATCCCTTTAAAGTTAACCAGTCAAAACAGTTTTTTACATCAGTTTGGTGATTTCAGCTATGAATATTTCCTTCCATTTCTAGAATCTTTCAGGTCATTGCCATGCCAACCCAGGACTTTACCAGAAGCTCTGAAGACCCCTTATCACAACCTAGTTTGTACCAATCTATTTCTCTCCAACTTTTGCTGATTTTCACACAGAATTTGATGTAACTGGCTGAGTTGGGCTTTTGTTACGTTGGACAATTTACTGTACATGCCTCTGCACAACATGCCCCTGAGCAGCAGGTTTAATTCTCCAGTTAGTGGATGTCAGGCAAATTTCAAAACCTTGACTCTATAAAAATACAACATAGTGACTCTCCTTAAGATTGCCTATTGTTTTGTTTCATTTTTTAAATTAAGGCCCAGTTTTATTTTTGGATAATCCAATTCTCCTTTTTCTTCTTTTCCAGTTGTACTAGAACCAATTCTAACCACTCACAAAGCATTGTACTATATCTTCGAAGTACCATATCTTCCCTGCTTTTATCCTTCATGCAAGTAGCCAAAAGATCATCTTAAAAACATCCTGCAAGCTTAATCCATTATAACATGCAAAGTTGAAGGTATCTGTGTTGGTGAAAATCATGATGGAATTATATTATTTGATGTTATAGAGATGGACAATTCAAGACGCATTTGTCATGTATGGAGAAATATACAAGATTTTCTTTATCCTCTGAAATTTAGTTATGATCATGATTTTCCAGCTGAAAGATTTTAAGTCAAAGGAGCCATATTTTATCATAGTTATTTTGCTTAGCTATATCTCACAAAGTACTCTGACATGAGAAATGTAAGACAATATCATTACAATCTCTAAAGTGTTTCTATTTCTAATCTCTAATTCTATATTGTCACTTAGAGATTTAACAAACTTGATAGATAACGAATATCTGATTAGATTTCAGGCTACAATTTTCAAGCCTGAAACCAAGCTCAAAAACATTCTCTAGGAAAATGCATCCACACATAATACAATACTGTGAATAAATGTGTGCAGTCAGGTGTTCCACAATTTCTATCCAGCAACAAAATAGTTTGTGAAACTGAAATCTCTATTGTTAAAAAAGGTACTTCTAAAATAAGTGTTTATGATGGTTCATTACACAACTATAATCATGGATATTTTAAGTTCAGTTAAATACATGATCAAAATTGTTTACTTCTAGACAGGATTAATTTATGGGCAAATTTTGGTATGCTGTCAATTTTTACTCTGGTTTCACAGTGTAGTGGTTTTATAGCACAGCAAAAGGAGCCAAGTGGAACTAAATCCATCTCTTTTGATTACCATGTACTTTATGGGTAAGCATGCTAGTTAATCTTTTTAGCTAAAATGCTCCCCCCAAGTGGTATCATGGCAACTCTCTTCATCTGCGATCTTGGGCTCAAATGAAGTCAGAAGAAAGTTCTTTGGAACTCAAAAAGGATTTGGAAATTCTTTGTGGTTGCTTGTACTCTCCTTAAAAATCAAGCCTGATTCTTTGCAAACAACCGTTCTGCCTATTTTAGAATTTATTTTTCTCAATGAACTTACTAATTTGCAGTTCTCCTTTTCAAAAACCCTACTGGAAAAATGATCTATTCATTTAGGCTCTTTTTTATATCAGGTATCACAAGACAATTTCTAAAGCCATAAAGCAACACATTGTCGTTTTATACACACATAAAGGAAAAGACAAAGTTGGCACTCTGCTAACTCATCTGCACTCTGCTAATTTATGTCTAGCCTATTCAGTTTGCTGGCCTTGTCCCCACTTTCTCCTTTGTTCCAAACAAATACCATGACAGCCAAGTTGATGGTGACTAAAGTCTTTATCTTTTATGTAGTGTTGTTGTAGCTGTGTTGCTCCCCGAATATTAGAGAGACAAAGTGAGTGAGGTAATGTTTGTTGCTGAGGGTAACAAGCTTTCAAGCTTAGGAATAGCAATGGTGGAGCTCAGGCTCCAGCCCAAACCCAAATGTCTTCACAGTGATTTTTAACCCCCACTGGAGCCCCATGAGCCCAAGTCAGCTAACCTAAACCAGCCGTGCTCCAGGGCTTTTATTTCTATGTAGACATACACTGATAGAGACAATGTCTAAAACGTATGGACACAAAAATCTGGCAATGCAGTGAATCAAATAGGAACACTGGTGAGATATTGTTAGATACATTATTTATCTCCACCTCCCATATCCTTTCCAAATAGCATTCAGAGCAAATTCTCGATGGCAAATGGTTATATCATACATCAGATTTAGCATGAATATCCTGAATACCCAACTGTTTTCTCAAGTTAAAAGACTTGTTACAATATCTCAGTTTTTCCATTAATACTTTTAGAATGGGGTATGTGAAAACTCACCATGTGAACATACATTTAGGAGCAAACAGAGTAGGATATATTTGGATTTAGGGACTAATTTTTCAGAAAACATCAATTTCTTAAAGAATAAATTTATTTCTGGGTTAAACAAATTGGGATGAGCAATAATGGCAATTTTTTATTTAAAAGGAATATCAATTCATCATCAATACTTTTTCATAATGAGATTATTATAACTGAAATTATGTTATTGTAATTTCAGCCTGTTCTTAAGGGACAATGCTGTCTCTGGCTCTGCTTCTTCCTGTTCTTGCAGTTTGCCTAAAACCAATTCTCAGATGGCTATGCATCATAAAGGAGGAAGGAAACAATTGGCAGCTTCAATTCCAGTGCTGATGGCCCCCTCCTTCAACACACAAGAGCAGTTCACTCATGAGATAAATTAAATAGATAAGTAGATTACTAAAGATCCAATCCAACTCCCATTGAAGCCAATGAGTTTATTTCTGTTGACTTCAATGAGAGTTCGATCAGCTTCTGAGTTAGCTAGTTTTCTATAGGTGCCATGGAAGAAGTGGGTCTTCAAAAGATATTTAAGTGAGGAGAGGGCAGTGGCTTTCTGTACCCGTTCAGGGAGGAATGGGGAAAGAGAAAAGGTCAGGAGCAAGAGGTGCCAGAACATTAGGGGAAGCAAGGACCAGCCATGTGAACCACATATCCTTTTCTCCAGGGACTTTCCTAGAACAAGCTGCTTACTCCATCCCACAAACAAACAAACAAACAGTAGTTGAATCCACTAGGACATTCTGGATACAGGGACCAGCCATGAGGGCCACCTGCTCGTTCATCCCTGGGCCCAGACAGGTGTAACTATACAATTTATGATCCTAACCTTCGGCGTGGATTAGAACCTCCATTTGGTAGCAGGAACAGACTAAATCTGGGAATCTGAAGCAGGACCATCAAGGTGCCATCAAGATTGAATAGTTCTATGCTGGTGGGACAATAGGGTTGCTACTGAGAGACTAACTGCCTTTTACGGTCTCTCAGTCCAGCAGCCAACAACAGGAGGATTGGAACTTGGAAATTACTCAGTGGAAGGGAAAAAAGGGTGTCAGGATCCGCTTAACAAAGAATTTGTTAAGCATAGTGGCATCATCTCATTGCAGCAGAGGTACAGTACAGTACAAGTTTGATGCTACTATTACTCTTCAAATGAGTTAGGCACCAATTCATCTTCATTCTCTCTTAAAGCATAGGATAAATCGCATCAGTCACCATTAGGATATTGTAACATCCATGTGTAAGAAAGAGAGAGAGCAGCCAAAGACAGACATTCCAGTATGATGCTACATCTTTGTGGAACAATTGTACTTTATAGCAGTCTTTTGGTTTTGGAGCCATTTTATATATTTTGTAGTCTGAAGTGCTTGAGTTATCAAGTCTCATGCCCATAGGTGCTGGAACTAGAGGTGCTGCTGCATCCCCTGGCTTGAAGTGGTTTCCATTATATACAGGGTTTACAGTTTGGTTCAATGGCTCTCAGCACCCTCACTACACAAATTGTTCCAGCGCCCATGCTCATGCCCACACTTAAAAAAAAAAATCTCTTTTTATGAAGTGTTATGCAGCGGTAGCAGGTTATCAATGCAAGCACAGATTACAATGGACAATCCAGTTACAAAGAAATGTTCACAAAATAACTGCCATTCTATCTAGTTCTCCAAGCCCAGACAAAATATATTGGCTCCCTGCTGCTACCAAAATGGCACTAACAAAACAACATTTAAACAGAACAAAGAGTCCCCTTAATGGGAATTATTTACAACACTTTGGAGAAGGCTAGTTAAAAATTTCACTTCATTCTGTGATGACCATGGGGGTTGATTTTCTAATCACGTATGTGACTTAGAAGTGCAAGACTAATTGAAAATCAGTAGGACTACCTTACTTAAATACTTTGGACAATCCCACCCATAAACTGCCCATTTTGATGTGAATGTTCGATGTTTTGTTCTGGTTTCAGTGGCAGCAGAGTCAGTCCTCTTACTTACCTCTCATTTCAGCAAGACATATATTTCATCCCCTACATATTAAGCTAAAACTATACCAAGAGGCTAAATTCATAAAACAATTAAATAAAAATACAGAGCTGGCACTAAAGCCCCAGCCAGTACGATCTAACCCTACAGTCTAACATTAAAATGGCAAATAAATTTCCCTGTCAAATATTGGCAGAGGTCTGGGCAGATGTAAAAGTTCTTCTCATCTACCACCCAGCCAACACATTCCTCAACTACCTGCAGGTTTCCCCTAAATTCTATACAGGTAGGTTTGCATTTCTCCCTTTCATATAATGTGTATTTATTTGTTCTCTGATACAGAATTTATGGCTTAGCATCATTTTAGTATGCTCCTAGTCAGCCAATATAATGCAGGTGGAAAAAAAAAAGTCAGAGGGACACTAATTCCCATTAATCCAATAATTTGCATTATTAACAGTAGCACTAATTTCCAATAATAAAAGCAAGCAGGTAACTAACATGAATGGTCAAGAAATGGAGGTGGAAAGTTTCTCCCACACCTCTATTTTTCTAATTAACATTATCACAGTTACAGTATGTACACAATAGGCAGTATTAATGGAAATAAGGCTTTAGTGTTTTATGAAAGGATCCCAAATTAAACCAATCTCAATATTTCAAGCTTGTCCACACAGTGACCTAGTGCGGCAAGACATGGTGTGGATGTACAGCTTGTTATGCACTAAGTCACAGTGTGAACCCTGCTACCACACACTAAAAATTCCCTAGTGCACTTTGACCTACTGCTATTTGAAGCAGTAGCAGGGCTGACATGGCGATTTAATGTGCAGCAGGTTAGTGTGCTGTAGATTTACACCCCCATGCTATGTCTCTGTGCACAACAGGGAAATCACCCACACAAAAATCCCATTTTGGACCAATCGTCATGTACACTAAGCCCCTTTTAGACCACTGAGACAGCCTAAAGGGGCCTTCAAGAGAAAGTAAATTAAGGGTTCTTTTTACTGCCAGACAAGTGCAAAGGGGATGTAGAGTAAATGAGAATCAGGCCCAAGGCTTTTTAGATTGTTCACCTTTCAAGTACACCTCTACCCTGATATAACGTGACCCAATAGAACACAAATTCGGATATAACGCAGTAAAGCAGCGCTCCGGGGGGGGCGGGGCTGTGCGCTCCGGCAGATCAAAGCAAGTTCGATATAACGCGGTTTCACCTATATTGCGGTAAGATTTTTTGGTTCCCAGGACAGCGTTATATTGGGTAGAGGTGTATTATAAAATGCAGAAAATTGCACTCATGACTGGGAGCTAAAATGCTACTGTAAAATAACTTAATTTAGCATGATTAATTTCATTTAAATTTCAGATATCCCAATTTTACTGAAATTGATATAAATTCATATAAATCCTTTCTACTCCGTCTTCCTTTTTCTAAGGATACTAAATGGTTATTCTTTCTTCTCAGCATTGCATGTAACTGAAGATAGGAAGGGTAGCACAATCTGCAACGGGTAAGAGAATGCCGACAGCCTTGTATTCATTTTATCACACACTATAATGTAGATTCTAAAGAAACAAAAAACATCTGCTTAACTTCACTCAAATCTGCTAATGATTTCTCTCAGAGCTCTCTTTAAGCAATCTCAACAGATGTGATCATTATTCCTACAGTTAAATGACCTAAAATAATTTCTCTGTAACGTGAATTGCAAGCATCAGAGGCAGCACAATTTATAGACACAAAGACTGTGTGGGATTTGAGCTTTTTATTATTCCTTTACTGGCAAAAATAATAAGGATATAATTTTTTTAGTAGTATAATATAACTTTTATTTGTCTCAGAAACAAACAAGTATAGTCTCATGTTAATTTAAATCAAATTAAATATCTGTTTTCAATACATTATACAGCATAAAATAGTATATAGCTGTTATGGATACAGGCTGATAGTGTAGTAATTTTGGCAGTTCTGTACTGCATAGTTACACGCACCTTAACCCTTAGGCATCCAGTTAATCTCCAATTGGAAACTGCTTAATATCCAGAGGGTTAGGCATTGTGGGGAGGGAGGAGAAAGGATGTCTGGACATTAAATGAGGGGGAAGGGTCAACCTGGGAACCAGATACCAGAGCAGGGAGGGCACACAAGTAAATAGACAAGTCAATAACAGTCGACCTGCAAAGCATTGTGGGATAGTCATAGGAAGCATGCAAAAAGTCATGCACAGAAATTGCATCCACATGAACAACAGACCAAATGAATTCAATATGAAGCACACCTATTCCACTTCGCAAGAGGACTCCAGAAGTAGTGATAAACTGAGTTAGTGTGCGGTGATGGATTACATCATGTGTACATAAGCATTTTAAAACCTGATTAACTCAGTCTGATCAAGTTTAAAAACCCCATTTAGATAAGCCCTAAGAGATAAGGCTGCCAGGTCTCATCTCCTTCAGGCTAGCAAGTGGCAGGTACAGAGGTGCATATCTACAGCAAAGAAGTTTCTGGCACAAAGACAGTTACAGAGTCTCTGACTGCTTGGAGTGGGGCAATACTTTCAGTGCCAAAGGGGAAAGGAAATAGGGAAAAAAGAAAGGATTGAGAAAGGAACGGGAATTAGGAAGGTGCTTGGGAGGAGCATAATGAATACTCACTTTTGCAGTTCAGAGTGCCCTCAGCCTCAATGCCCTAAAGGTTACAGTGCACAAAATTGCTTTACTTTATTAATACTTCAAAAGCAGTGTCCTGTTCCAGCAGACAGAAGAATATTATTAACTTATCAAATTACCAAATGGCATAGCCAACTAAAAAAGAAAGACACATGGGCTTTTTTACTTGAATTTCATTACCCTTGGAGTTAAAGAACTCCAGCCTAATGCTTAACACAGTGGTTGGCAGACATAAATCTGAAAAGATATTTAGAGTAAAGTCACCTAGAGCCAGATTTTTACGGGTATTTAGACACCAGCAATGCAGATAGGCACCTAGCAGGATTTTCAAAAGCACCGAGGTGCATTGAAATCAATGGGAATTAGGTGCCTAAGTGCTTTTGAAACACCTGCTAGGTGCCTATTTGCATCTTAAGATGCCTAAATACCTTTAAGAGATTGGCCCTGGGAGCCTTGAAAGAAAAAAAAAAAAAAGGTCCTCATTGTTTTTATTACCAGCATAATCCAATGCATTTAAATGATCTATGTACCAATAGGCATATGTTGTAGTACTCAATTTTGTGTAATATAAATGTATTCAGTGCCCAGAGAGCACTGCTGCTCTTTCTATTGTATAGATTGGAGAGACTGGTTTGGAATGCAAGACCCTACAGTGAATCTAAGCAATTCTTCCCAAAATGAAACAGGAAGAAGAGAAACCAAAATTGTGTATGAAACCAGAATCACCTAATACTTCATAGCTGTCATCATGCTGCATGCTCTGATCACGCTGAACTTTACAGAAATAGAATTCAGATTTTCCTGTTACAGACGCACAGGCTTCTACCACTTAAGCTAAAAGAGCATCTCAATTTAGCAATGTAGGGCCAAAAACAGTGCTCAAGTAAAGGTCAGTGGTGCACACACACAAATCACTACATCACAAGCCAGGCAGAGGTATTCATAACAAACAATGCAAGATCTCGGATTAAAAATTGCAGTTAGAAATATTCAGCCATTCAAACAAAATGACTGGCTGTATGTTGCAGAGAACTTCATGATTTTTCAAAGGAATGATTTAAGGATATATTCATACTCTTTCTTCTACTGCTTTGTTTGGTAAATAAAACAGCGGGGGGAAAGATGCATCAAAATTCCTGAGCCCTCCCAAAGTACTCAAGCTAAATACAAAAGTGTTGGAACCAAAATGTAACTTGTGATCCATTTTGAACTCTTATTCTGTGGGCAAGGATAATCCTTTCCTAGGCTAAAATTATTATTTTTTTAATTATCTCACAGCATTCATTTCCTGCTATGTCTTCTTGGAATCCTGCCAAATAGGAGCACTTGTATGAGTATTATCATATTGTGACTTCAACAAAATTACCCTTTTATGTGCCAAAGCTTTTGCTATGCAAAAGTAAGGAAAGTGCTGTACATTTTGGAAAATCAAGATGAACACTGAAAAGTTCTGAATAATGATTGGCTTGGGGAATTCTACAGCTATCAACCACATCAACAGCCAACAGGAGTCAAACTGATTAGCTTTTCAGCTAATCTAAGGGCTTGTCTTCACTACCAGGAGATCAATGCTGCTGCAGTCGACGCAGCGCAGTAAAGACACTGTGATAAGTCGACCTAAGCTACGTCGACTCCAGCTACATTATTCAAGTAGCTAGAGTAGCGTAAGTTAGGTCGGCTTACCCCAGTAGTGTAAATAAGGCTTAAATCCCTTAAGCAAAAACCGAGAAGATGTAGAAGACTATCATCAAATCCCCCAAAAGAATAATGCAATTGATTTCAGTGGAATTATTCCAGAATTATAGAATTTGTCTACATTTTACTCCTTACCTCAGCACTAAAAGTGAAAGTCTCAAAGTGTTCTATGACCTCAGGAAAATTCATGGTCTCATTGTTTTTTCTCCAGAGAGTTTTATCTACATTCTTACAGAAAAATAAATTGGCTCTCTAATCTAGTATTTTATAAACAGGCCACAAAACAAGAGCCTGTTTGAACATTGCTCACACTCCAGTTTAAGCAGACAGAGATCCTAGACAGCTTCTGGATGAACTTCAGGACTAACCTCACTTTTCAATGTGAATTTCAACACATTTTTGCTTCACTGGTTGCTATGGAATTGGGGAGAAAGCATGTCAAAATATGGGTTAAATTATACCATCCCTAAGAGACAGGATTTGAGAGTTCTGGTGACACCTAGAGATGAACCTCACATAGTTCCTTTAAATTCTTCCCCTCCATTCTGAAAGGTTTAGGGGCTAAACAGGAGGCAAGGGTGCTACCTCTCTAACACACATACACCCAGCAAATGTACTCCCAGTCCCATAGGTCTTAGTTAAAGCTGTGTGAATAAATGGTTTTTTGGTCCGCTGGCTGGACCAAAAAACAAATAATACAAAAAAAATTAATTTTAGGTTGACTGTAGGGAGCCAGGGTGGCTTCCCTCCGACCCTGAGGGTAAAGTGCCTTTCCCTCAGCCTGAGTGGGCGGGGCCAGCCCAAGCTCGCTCCACCCCCCGGAAGGGGAGGGGTGGAACAGGAAGTATAAAGGGCGGGGCCCTTAGCTCAGTTAGGGCAGCACCAGGGAGGGAGGCAGACGCAGACCGCGGGCTGCTCCCTTCAGAGCCTGCTGCCACACCAGGGGAGGCCCTGGACCTGTGGAAACCTCACCTGGAGGACGGACTGGGGCTGCCAGGACTGCCTGCCGCCGAGTACCCAGAGGAACTGGAGGAGCCGGAGGGGGAGCGGGAGCTGCCAGCAGCCGAGTACCCCGACGCACTCACGGGACCAGAGGGATTCGGGCGAGCAATCGGGTAGGAAGTAGCCCAGGGACAGAGCTGCACAGTGGTGAGTCTATGTAGCGGGACGACCCCGCTGACCCAGTGGTGGGACCCTCGTTCTGCCACTGTCAGGGCCCTGGGCTGGAGCGCAGTGGTGTAGGGTGGGCCTGCGCTCCCCTACCCGGCAGAGCCACGCCGGGACCTTTGCCGGCGCTCCCCTGCCTGAGGGGCGCGCTACCGACCTTTGCCGGCGCTCCCCTGCCTGAGGGGCGCGCTACCGACCTTTGCCGGCGCTCCCCTGCCCGAGGGGCGCGCTACCGACCTTTGCCGGCGCTCCCCTGCCCGAGGGGCGCGCTACCGACCTTTGCCGGCGCTCCCCTGCCCGAGGGGCGCGCTACCGACCTTTGCCGGCGCTCCCCTGCCTGAGGGGCGCGCTACCGACCTTTGCCGGCGCTCCCCTGCCTGAGGGGCGCGCTACTGACCTTTGCCGGCGCTCCCCTGCCTGAGGGGCGCGCTACCGACCTTTGCCGGCGCTCCCCTGCCTGAGGGGCGCGCTACCGACCTTTGCCGGCGCTCCCCTGCCTGAGGGGCGCGCTACCGACCTTTGCCGGCGCTCCCCTGCCTGAGGGGCGCGCTACTGACCTTTGCCGGCGCTCCCCTGCCTGAGGGGCGCGCTACTGACCTTTGCCGGCGCTCCCCTGCCTGAGGGGCGCGCTACTGACCTTTGCCGGCGCTCCCCTGCCTGAGGGGCGCGCTACTGACCTTTGCCGGCGCTCCCCTGCCTGAGGGGCGCGCTACTGACCTTTGCCGGCGCTCCCCTGCCTGAGGGGCGCGCTACTGACCTTTGCCGGCGCTCCCCTGCCTGAGGGGCGCGCTACTGACCTTTGCCGGCGCTCCCCTGCCTGAGGGGCGCGCTACTGACCTTTGCCGGCGCTCCCCTGCCTGAGGGGCGCGCTACTGACCTTAGCCGGCGCTCCCCTGCCTGAGGGGCGCGCTACTGACCTTAGCCGGCGCTCCCCTGCCTGAGGGGCGCGCTACTGACCTTAGCCGGCGCTCCCCTGCCTGAGGGGCGCGCTACTGACCTTAGCCGGCGCTCCCCTGCCTGAGGGGCGCGCTACTGACCTTAGCCGGCGCTCCCCTGCCTGAGGGGCGCGCTACTGACCTTAGCCGGCGCTCCCCTGCCTGAGGGGCGCGCTACTGACCTTAGCCGGCGCTCCCCTGCCTGAGGGGCGCGCTACTGACCTTAGCCGGCGCTCCCCTGCCTGAGGGGCGCGCTACTGACCTTTGCCGGCGCTCCCCTGCCTGAGGGGCGCGCTACTGACCTTTGCCGGCGCTCCCCTGCCTGAGGGGCGCGCTACTGACCGTTGCCGGCGCTCCCCTGCCTGAGGGGCGCGCTACAGACTCTGGCTGGCGGCCGCCCCGCCGCTAATTCCCCGCTGACGGAGGCGTGACCCAGGCCGGCCAGTGACCTCGTAGCTCCCCACCGCCCCCTAGCGGGTAGGTGGGCCGACACCGATCACAAGTGGTGGAGAATGCAGGCAGCGCCCCCTATCCCTGCCAGAAGGGATTAGAACAAGGAGGCAGCGACAGCCCCTAAACAGAAGATGGAGATGGAAAGGCTTATCAAAGTGCTGGCCGAGACTCAGCAGCAGCAGCAGCAACAACTCATACAGCAGCTGGGTACTCACCAGCAGCGGTTGCTTCAAACCTTGGGGGCCCAGCACCGCGAACAACAGACTCAATGTTTCCAGCAACTTGCCACCCTGTGGCCGAGCCCCGGTGGAGCCCAGCCGGGCGGGGTGACCACCCCCAACCCTCCTACTCCACCAATCCGTCTGGCCAAGATGGGGCCTGAGGATGACCCAGAGGCTTATCTCGTGACCTTTGAGCGGGTTGCTGCAGTAGCTGGTTGGGCGCCGGACCAATGGGCAACCCTGCTTGCCCCCTATCTAACGGGGCCGGCCCAGAAGGCTTACCGGGGGCTACCAGACGATGAAGCCCGTGTTTACGCCAGAGTAAAAGCGGCTATCCTGGATGCCTTCGACATCACCCCGGAGACTTTTCGGCGACGGTTTCGGGGAAAGCTGTACCCCCCGGGGGCCCGGCCCCGAGCCGTGGCACAGGAATTAAAGGATGCAGCGTGCCGATGGCTACAACCCGAGCATCGAACTGTGGCTGAGGTGACAGAACAGATCATCCTCGAGCAGTTCGTGCACATCCTTCCGACTCCTGGGAGGGCGTGGGTGTTGCGGCACCGACCTCAAACTCTAAGTGCAGCAGTCACACTTATGGAGAACTTTCTAGAGGCCGAGGCCCCAATAGGACCGACAGCCCGACCCCCAAGCTCTGGACCCGGCGCTCAGAAGCCGGAAAGGGGGTCCACCCCCAAAGTCAATGTGCCCGCTCGAGCCCGACGACCAAACGGCGGCGGCACTACTTTTCCCCGACGGCCCGAGGCCCCACAACCCGCACCGTCTGGACGTTTGGCCCGTCCATCGGGCCCCGGCCAACCCCGCGGCCACCCGGGTGACCCGGCACGGCCGGGGCGCACAGAGGTAGGACCTTGCTTTCGGTGTGGTGAGTACGGCCACCTGCAACGAGACTGTACGGCGATGGAATGCGATTTTGGCCAGGTGTACACCAGGGAGAGCCGGGCCCGCACACCATCCGCGGCCAAATTGACAGCCCCCATGAGCATCGCCGGGACACCTGTGGTGGGTCTAATTGATTCGGGCTGTGGGCAGACTCTTGTCCGCCAGTCCCTCCTCCCGGACACCGAGCAGATCATCGGGGAGGTACGGATACAGTGCATACATGGGGACGTGAAACCGTACCCCACCGTGCAGATCCCTCTCACGGTAGACGGGGCGACTCAGGTAATGAATGTGGCGGTGGCCCCGTCCCTTGCCTACCCAATCATCCTGGGCCGGGACTGGCCAGAATTCGTCGAGCTGCTCCGGTCCCGATCTCCGGAAGAGGCATTCGAGGGAGCCTCCTCTGCGACGGACCCAGGCCCCAGGCGGAGCCCCGACCCCGACGGTGACCCATCCCTTTCACCCAGGCAAGACGGCCAGGAGACAGGGGGCCCCCCGGTGGACATTCGGGACTTTAGCCGAGACCAAAGGGAGGACCCTACGCTCCGGTTTGCCTATGAACAGCTGGCACGGGTAGAGGGGAAGGTCGTGGAGGCCCAGCGGGCTACCCAATGGCCTAGATTTGAGCTTGACCAAGATCGTCTCTACCGTGTGGAGCGGGACCCTCAAACTCAAGAGGTCCGGACCCAACTCGTGGTTCCCCGCATTCATCGACGGGCGGTCCTAAAGCTAGCCCATGACATCCCAGCCGCAGGCCATTTAGGACCGGAGAAAACCGCAGCTAGGGTCCTGGCCAAGTTCTTCTGGCCCGGCATCCACCGCGAAGTGAAGGATTACTGTGGGTCATGCCCGGACTGCCAACGCGCCGCCCCGGCCGGGATCCGGAAGGCCCCCCTAGTTCCATTACCAACCGTGGGCGTTCCATTTGAACGAGTAGCGATGGACCTGGTCGGACCCTTCCCGAAAAGTCAGGCGGGCTACCAATACATCCTTGTCTTGATGGACTATGCCACCCGCTTCCCTGAGGCTGTCCCCTTAAGGAGTATCACTGCCCGCACTATTGCGGCAGAGCTCGTGAAGATCTTTGCCAGGGTAGGCCTCCCTCGGGAGTTACTTACTGACCAAGGGACCAACTTCACATCTAAGTTGTTCCGTCAGGTATGTGCCCTGCTGGGGATTAAGAAGCTGCAGGCCTCAGTTTACCATCCCCAGACGGATGGGTTAGTCGAACGTTTTAATCGAACCCTGAAAGGAATGTTGCGACGCTTCCCCACCCAGGACCTCCGTCAGTGGGATCAACTACTTCCCCCTTTACTACTGGCGATTCGGGAAGTTCCACAGGCCTCCACGAAGTTCTCTCCATTTGAGCTCCTCTATGGGCGACGGCCCCGCGGAGTGATGGATCTCCTGAGAGAAACTTGGGAACATACA
This sequence comes from Chrysemys picta bellii, assembly GCF_011386835.1. Lineage (NCBI taxonomy): Eukaryota > Metazoa > Chordata > Testudines > Emydidae > Chrysemys > Chrysemys picta. Next base: position 41,762,230 of record NC_088795.1, read on the forward strand.
CCATCCTCAACGCAGGGCCTTTTACAATACGTCTTGCAGCTGCAGGAACGGTTGGCCCGGGCGGGTGAACTCGCGAGGGAAAACTTAAACACGGCCCAAAGGGGCCAGGAGCAGCAATATAATCGGGGCACCCAGGTCCGATTATTTGCCCCCGGGGACCGAGTTCTCCTCCTGCTCCCCTCGGAGGACTCAAAGCTTTTTGCCCGCTGGCAGGGCCCGTATGAAGTCCTTCGCCAAGTGGGGCCTGTCAATTATGAAATCCGGCAGCCTGATCACCGGAAGGGAAAGCAGATCTATCACGTGAATCTTTTAAAACCCTGGCGGGAACGGGAAGGACTACTAATTGCCCCATACCCACCTGAACCAGACCTTGGACCACAACCCCCCGAAGAGTCTGATAATGGGGAACCCCAGCTAGCCGAGACGCTCACGGCTGAGCAGCGGGAACAGGCCCTCTGCCTAGTGAAGGCATTCCCCAGGACCTTCACCACGAAGCCCGGACAGACTACGCTTGCCTACCATGCAATCCAGACCGACCCCGGGGTGGTGGTCCGAGAGACGACCCGGCCATTGCCTAGGCGAATGCGAGAGGCTGTGGAGGAGGAAGTCCAGGCCATGTTGGGATTGGGTGTTATCGAGCATTCCCAGAGCGAATGGCGGAGCCCTGTCGTCCTGGTTCCGAAGCCAGATGGGAGCCGGCGGTTTTGTATTGACTTTCGAAGAGTCAATGCCATTTCAAAGTTTGATGCGTATCCAATGCCCCGCGTCGATGAGCTCCTTGACCGGCTTGGAGAAGCCTGCTACATCACCACCTTAGATCTCACCAAGGGGTACTGGCAGATCCCCTTGGAACCCCAATCCAAGGAGAAGACTGCGTTCGCCACCCCGTCAGGTTTGTACCAGTTTACTCGGATGCCTTTCGGCCTCCATGGGGCCCCAGCAACCTTCCAGCGCTTGATGGATCGGGTTTTGCAACCTCACACCAAGTACGCCGCCGCCTACCTGGATGATGTGGTCATCTATGGCAGCAACTGGGAGGAACATCTCAACCAAGTGGCGGCTGTCCTCCGGGACCTCCGCGCCGCCGGCCTCACAGCCAATCCTAAGAAATGCCGAATCGGGCGCGAAGAAACCACTTATCTGGGGTACACCCTGGGGCGGGGACAGGTACGCCCCCTCATCGGGAAGGTTCAAGCCCTCCAGGAATGTCAGGCGCCAACCACGAAGAGGCAGGTGCGTCAATTCTTGGGCCTAGCCGGCTATTACCGGCGGTTCGTACCCCACTTTGCAACCATTACGGCCCCTCTGACAGAACTCCTGACCAAAGATAGCCCCCGTAGAGTGTGCTGGTCTGACGACTGCGAGAGGGCCTTTCAAACTGTCAAAGACCGCCTGTCTAGCGAGCCCGTTCTCTTCAGCCCGGACTTCGATCGGGACTTCATTGTCCAGACCGATGCCTCCGGCGTGGGGCTTGGGGCGGTCCTCTCACAGGAGGTGGACGGGGAGGAGCATCCTATTGTTTACATCAGTCGGAAACTGTTCCCCCGGGAGCGGAACTACTCCGTCCTGGAGAAAGAGGCCCTAGCTGTTAAGTGGGCGGTTGATGCTCTCCGCTACTACCTCCTCGGGGCCCCCTTTATACTGGTTACGGATCATGCACCCCTGAAGTGGCTCAACAAGATGAAGGACGCGAATGCCCGCCTGCAGCGGTGGTATCTTACACTACAAACCTACGCCTTCACGATCCACCATCGGGCGGGACGGGACAACGCCAACGCGGACTTCTTCTCCCGTCTGGGGGAGGCTGAGGACGCCAGCTCCGAGGTTCGGGAGCTGGATTTGAGGGGTGGGGTATGTAGGGAGCCAGGGTGGCTTCCCTCCGACCCTGAGGGTAAAGTGCCTTTCCCTCAGCCTGAGTGGGCGGGGCCAGCCCAAGCTCGCTCCACCCCCCGGAAGGGGAGGGGTGGAACAGGAAGTATAAAGGGCGGGGCCCTTAGCTCAGTTAGGGCAGCACCAGGGAGGGAGGCAGACGCAGACCGCGGGCTGCTCCCTTCAGAGCCTGCTGCCACACCAGGGGAGGCCCTGGACCTGTGGAAACCTCACCTGGAGGACGGACTGGGGCTGCCAGGACTGCCTGCCGCCGAGTACCCAGAGGAACTGGAGGAGCCGGAGGGGGAGCGGGAGCTGCCAGCAGCCGAGTACCCCGACGCACTCACGGGACCAGAGGGATTCGGGCGAGCAATCGGGTAGGAAGTAGCCCAGGGACAGAGCTGCACAGTGGTGAGTCTATGTAGCGGGACGACCCCGCTGACCCAGTGGTGGGACCCTCGTTCTGCCACTGTCAGGGCCCTGGGCTGGAGCGCAGTGGTGTAGGGTGGGCCTGCGCTCCCCTACCCGGCAGAGCCACGCCGGGACCTTTGCCGGCGCTCCCCTGCCCGAGGGGCGCGCTACCGACCTTTGCCGGCGCTCCCCTGCCCGAGGGGCGCGCTACCGACCTTTGCCGGCGCTCCCCTGCCCGAGGGGCGCGCTACCGACCTTTGCCGGCGCTCCCCTGCCCGAGGGGCGCGCTACCGACCTTTGCCGGCGCTCCCCTGCCTGAGGGGCGCGCTACCGACCTTTGCCGGCGCTCCCCTGCCTGAGGGGCGCGCTACCGACCTTTGCCGGCGCTCCCCTGCCTGAGGGGCGCGCTACCGACCTTTGCCGGCGCTCCCCTGCCTGAGGGGCGCGCTACCGACCTTTGCCGGCGCTCCCCTGCCTGAGGGGCGCGCTACCGACCTTTGCCGGCGCTCCCCTGCCTGAGGGGCGCGCTACCGACCTTTGCCGGCGCTCCCCTGCCTGAGGGGCGCGCTACTGACCTTTGCCGGCGCTCCCCTGCCTGAGGGGCGCGCTACTGACCTTTGCCGGCGCTCCCCTGCCTGAGGGGCGCGCTACTGACCTTTGCCGGCGCTCCCCTGCCTGAGGGGCGCGCTACTGACCTTTGCCGGCGCTCCCCTGCCTGAGGGGCGCGCTACTGACCTTTGCCGGCGCTCCCCTGCCTGAGGGGCGCGCTACTGACCTTTGCCGGCGCTCCCCTGCCTGAGGGGCGCGCTACTGACCTTTGCCGGCGCTCCCCTGCCTGAGGGGCGCGCTACTGACCTTTGCCGGCGCTCCCCTGCCTGAGGGGCGCGCTACTGACCTTTGCCGGCGCTCCCCTGCCTGAGGGGCGCGCTACTGACCTTAGCCGGCGCTCCCCTGCCTGAGGGGCGCGCTACTGACCTTAGCCGGCGCTCCCCTGCCTGAGGGGCGCGCTACTGACCTTAGCCGGCGCTCCCCTGCCTGAGGGGCGCGCTACTGACCTTAGCCGGCGCTCCCCTGCCTGAGGGGCGCGCTACTGACCTTTGCCGGCGCTCCCCTGCCTGAGGGGCGCGCTACTGACCTTTGCCGGCGCTCCCCTGCCTGAGGGGCGCGCTACTGACCGTTGCCGGCGCTCCCCTGCCTGAGGGGCGCGCTACAGACTCTGGCTGGCGGCCGCCCCGCCGCTAATTCCCCGCTGACGGAGGCGTGACCCAGGCCGGCCAGTGACCTCGTAGCTCCCCACCGCCCCCTAGCGGGTAGGTGGGCCGACACCGATCACATTGACCTAAAATTAAAAAAAAAAAAATTAAGAACTTTTTGGTGAACTGAAAAGTAACAAAAAAAACACGTTTCAGGTTGAACAAAATATTTCGTTTGACCTGAAACAAAATATTTCATTTCAATTTCAGAGTTTTTTTCTGATATTTTCCCCCAAATAAAATATTTGGCAAATTTGACCCAAACCTGCATTTCTTAGCCAAAAAATTTCATCCAGCACTAGTCTTGCCATTTGCAGGATCAGTTTCACCTTTTTGACTGGATGTGGTCCTGTATGCAATTTGTATAGGTCCAGATAATATTGGTGTGTATTCATACCAAAGTCTATGGTCTTTCTCAGCTTTCATGAGTACTTCTTTGCCATAGGAAAAATAATAAAATAGCAAGTTTAACATTCCCTGAAACAAATGAGAGCCATTTATGGTATCTCTAGAGCATGAACCAAATCCCCCAAACAGTTTTGTTATTAATCTAGACAAATTCAGCAAGATAACATGGACCCCAATCCCTCCTCCAAGCTCCCAAGTGCAGAAGTACTGAACTCTGGGAGAATGGGTTTAGGGCCCAATCCTTCATTCTTAAAGCATACTAAACTACCAATGGGCATAATTCTGCTCTGTCACAATAGTACAGCACCAAAATAACTCCACTCAGTAAAATTTGTCTAACTTTACACTAGTTTAACTGAGATCAGAATTTGGCTCATTTACTTTAATGGGAAATTTGTGTCACTAAGAATGCAGAAGTGGTCTCTAAATTAGCACTAACTCAATCTTGTCTATTGAAGTCATTAAAATTGATACTTTTCTATTTGCGCTGTATTTATAGATATTGCACCTTTATATTTCTAAACCCCACTGGCAGTCAGTTACAGTATTTTCATATCTCTTACCCTTTTGCTAAAGGAATTAAGGCATGAGAAAATTAAAACTGCAATTTTGAGAAGACACATATGGTGCCTAGATTGATAATGTTATTTACGAGAAGGCTATTGAATGGAAATATTAAGTTCAGAGAAACAACTTTAATTACTTGAATCATGTAAGAGAAAATAGACTGTGCTCAGTAAATATCATCCCTTACCAGTTGCTAATCTGGCGAAATGTCAAGTCCTGCTCATTCCCATTTTCCCATTAATTCCACATTCCAGGTTCCAGACTGAGAACACTTCTGCATACAGTGAGCCCTAAAAACAAATCTTCCCTGTCCCTTGTCTTGCATTTCTTTTGGGTAAGAACATCATGGGTTTTAAAAGATAATAATGGTTCTAACAGAAAACTGCACTAGCAGATGGCTTCACAGCATGGTTACAAACGTACAATGAATATTTGGAAAGGCAACCCAGCATTATTTCAGATTTATACCACAGAAGCGCCAAGGGGCCCAATCAGCACTGGGATCACACTGTGCTGGACACTGCACAAACACATACAAAGGCAATCCCTGCTCCCAAAATCGTATGTGCTCATGCCATCTCAGTAGCTCTCAAAACAAGCAGATCTGGACTTGTTAAGATTAGAAATTGGCCCAAAGCAAATCTGAGTCCAGCCAATAATATAGGACTACATTGTGCCATTAAGGTGCAGCCTAAAAGTGCTAGGAGGCAGTGTAATTCAAGACACCCCTCAAGCACAGTTTCTCCTAGCACTTCCCTGTTGCACCAGGATGGAATGGCAAGTAATTTGAACACCCCTTTGTAGGATGCAGAATATTTCACCCTCCCCTCTCATGTCCAGCTAGTTCCACTCCACCGACTCCCCATTCACTTGCTGAGAGCTGGTAAGATCTAAGGCAGGGGAAAATCCTTACAAACCCCTATTCTATCCAGCCACAATCTCGCCCAGGTAATAGGGTCTATTCACAAAATTCTGATCTAGGTTTGGGTCCAGATTTTGGCCTTCCTTTCCTTTCCCCCAGAGATCAGGGGTGCTCAGATTTGCAGTGCTGATTTGGCCCATTGTGGAGATAATATATATTAGTGTAATACAGGTCTTCATGAAATTTGTCTCGATATTCAGGTCCAGATGTTTACCTCTTCAAAGACTGCAGATGTGCAGATTCAGGTTTCTGGGCATAGGCCCATCTCTAGTTAACACAAAGGGAATGGATTGATTATTTTCTTCCCTATGCTCTCATCTGATCTGTTTCTCTCTCTTCATTAATCACCTTACACACCCACATAACCATTACTCACAATGCCTGATGGAAATATTTCCAATTCAATTTTTCTTCTCTCTCTCTCTTCAGCTGTCTCCAGCTTGTGTAAAAACTAGAAGCAGGACTGAACCAGACCATCACATCCAGAGTCCTTCTGACCTTGGAGAAATTTTGATCCAGAGTCATAACTCTCAGTATGGCCCAGCTGTAATTAAAACTTGCATGTGGTTGAGGAGTGCAAGCTAGTACTCACAAATATTCTGCAGACTCTAATCAAACGAGTCTGGAGAAACTTCAGAGGTTGACTTCACAAAATGTTTCAGTAAAAAAAATATGAAGTAGGATGCAGCAGAGAGTTTTCCAAGATTTCTTGGTAGTGTTTAATTCTCTTTCTTCTAACCTTTGTCACCCTGGTGTAAATGTGCTTTAAAAAGGAGTAAAATAACTGAAACACTGAAGGCTAGGGTGTGTTTATTCAGCACAGCCCTGAGTTAGGGACAGTACAGAACCATGCTGCTCCAGTGCGACCATCATAACATTCTGCTCCACTGAATGCCTCCTTGAGCCCGCTAGTGCATGAGGCTATGCAACAACTACTACACCCCTTTAAGGGGTACAGCATTCTTATCTTTCCCCTGAACTGCTAATTGATGGAGGGAAGCCATAGCTCTTGCCTACATCCTGCCCTCAATAGCCCCTTTAGGGCTCATGAGACACATTCAAGGTAGCAACCATGCACTCCCCAAGGGCAGAGGTGGGGTAACTCAGGCCACACTTTATATGAGCTGTGCAGGGGAAAGTTCCTTACTCCTCCCCACAAACTGCATGGCCAGCAAAGGATCCTAAGTACCCTGAAAAGAATACTGAGAAAAATTACCTTTGCCAGACTTAACTGTATGTAGAGTGAAGGGTTAACAACTCGGACTAGGACATTTGTCAAATATACTATTAGGGAGAACTGGATGCTTCCCAATATCACTTAGGACTCAATTCTGCAAATCCTTACTCACACTGAATAGTACTTACACACGAGTAGTCCCATTGAGTAAGCTCTACAGAACGAGGCCAACCAAAAGCATTCAGCTCCAAGTATTTGGGATGGCCATCCTCTTCTCTGATGTCTCTGCTTTGTGATGCTAAACATTTTACCACTACAGGACCTAGGACCCCTACACCTTAATTTTGATATATTCTGCAAAGAAGGTGATTGCCCAGGGCCTAGAGCATCATGCCACAAACACCCCTCACCTTACCTCCCCCCTATAATCTCTAGTATCTTCTGGGAAATTTTTAGAGGTGGAATTAATAAGAATGCAATCCAAACGTTGTATGTGTGTGTCTTTTTGTAATGGATCACCTTTCAGCATAAGGGTTGGTAGCAGGTCAATTGTAATTTGGATACCACCATGGAACCTCTCTCAAATTTGTATGTGTGACTGAACTTTCTTGATTATTCCAGACTGCTTCTAGCACTTAAGATATTGGATTTTTAAATCACATTACATACGACATGTTTCACCTTCCTCCTCCTTTAATTCAAACATGATTTTATTGGCTCCTACATTAAACTGCTAGAGATTCAGGGACAGATTCTTATTGGTGTCCAACCTCTACTCATAAGAACATAAGAATGGCCATACAGAGTCAGACCAATGGTCCATCTACCACAGTATCCTGTCTTCTGACAGTGGCCAATGCCAGATACTTCAGAGGGAATTAACAGAACCGAGCAATGTGTCGAGTGATCCATCCCCTGACATCCCGCCCCAGCTTCTGGCAGTCAGAGTCTTAGGGACACCCTGAGCAAGGGATTGTGTCCCTGTCCATCTTGGCTAACAACCATAGATGGACCTATCCTCCATGAACTTATCTTATTCTTTTTTGATTCCAACAACACTTTTGGCTTTCACAACATCCACTGAAAATGAATTCCACAGGCTGACTGTGTGTTGTGTGAAAAAAGTACTTCCTTATGTTTGTTTTAAACCCTCTGCCCATTAATTTCATTAGGTGAGCCCTGGTTTTTGGGTTATGTAAAGGGTTAAACAACACTTCCCTATTCCCTTTCTGCACACCATTGGTGATTTTACAAACCTCAGTCATATCCCCCTTAGTCATCTCTTTTCTAAGCAGAACAGTCCCAGTCTTTTTAATCTCTCCTCATATGGAGGGAAGCTATTCCATCCCAGTAATCATTTTTGTTGCCTTTCTCTGCACTTTTTCTCATTTCTGATAGATCTTTTTGGGATGGAGCAACCAGAAGTGCATGCAGTATTGAAAGTGTGGGCATACCATGGATTTCTATAGTGCCATTGTGCCTCAAATGCTTAATACAGTTTATGCATCTTTTGAGATGTAGATTTGCAAATATTTTGTATCTAAATGCAAGCTTTCCCATATTAGCTGTCTGATACCATTGATATATGAATAGAAAGAGGTCTTATGTAAAAATAGCAAATTTGATGCTATAACTGGTTACTAATATAAGAAGCATTGGAGTACAGAAATAACTAATTGATTGGGGGAAATTAATTAATGATCTGGCAATGCTTATGCAACTCCTTACCAAACTCATGAAGACGATAACCTCTCCAAAGATTGATAAGAAGACAATACCTTCTATGACGATCTTTTAAGTTTAAAGACTTTATTTAGGAATCATTTAAGTTAAAAAGAGACTATTTATGAGCTAAAATACTTTTATATAGGAAATATGAGTCTTTGGACTCATTGGAACCAGAATTTCAACACCTGTGAAACCCTGATGGAACAAAAGGGATATCTCAGAAAATGAACTAAATAAAAGAAAGAATTAAAATGCGAACAATATTCTGATAGTTTCCGTCACAAAAGCAAAAGCAATATTGCCAAAAAGTTAAAGAAGAATTACAACCCTGCTGCAATGCTTTAGTAGATAGCATCTTCAGCTCATGAATATGCAAACAAGACCAAAAGGTGACAGTAGCTGATATTTGAATCCCACCAAGCCCCTGAAAAAGGTGTCTTCCACCTTTATTGAGACTATGGAAAGAGAAGAATATAAATTTCTCTGAACTGATACATGCACTCTTATGCTTATATATGCTCTCACACTCTTATTCCTAAACCCTTATGCACTCTTATACATGCTTACTCTCGTATGGTCTCTTAAGCACTCAAGACTCCTCTCAACACATGCATTTCATCTCTACAAGCAAACAGCAGCAGCAGCAAGACAGCTAAGATGAACAATGAAGGCACAACTCAGCATCAGGAAGCAGCAACCTCCCAGCCTGACACTGTTTCTGCAACATGATGACATCACTGAGACTTCAGCACTGCCAAGACATTAGATTTAAGTTTTTCTAGTAATATTTCAATGGAATATTGAAATACTATTGTAATATAAGATATTAACAGCTTCTCTTAGACACCAGATAATTTAGACTGTGTCTCCTGTCCAGGCATACATCAGCTAACTTTGGTAAACAGAAATAATGGGACTTGAGTTTAAGATTCTTAATATTAATTAAGGTGCCTGTCTCAGGATTGCTCCCTGAATGGCACCTAGATGAGTTTCTTGAAGAAATGCTAATACCAGGAGAAGCAGAAAGACTGAGATGATGATATTGCTTATCATGCCATCCCCTCTCTACCTCTGTGAAACTAGAGATTTGCTGGCCAGAATGATTGATTTAACTGAGTGATGATTTAACTAATCACTGCATAAGGTATAAGTATTCAGAGTCAGACCTAGCTGAATAGAGTACCACAGGCTACGCAGAAATCAATAAAGGCTCTACTGCCTGAATTAGATTTTGAGAAGCCTTCAAAGTATGAGAGCATATGTACTCGCTATGCATCTAGTGGTCTTCTCTATCCACCAAAGTTAGAAGAGAAGATTAAGCTTCAAATTCTTCCCTCATGTACAGCTGTTCAAGTACAAACTTTTTGACTTCAAAAGGGTTACACAGATGTTCAGTGAGGATAGAATTTGATCTGTTAAAAATGCAAATAAGGCAGACACCAAAAACCATTCATCTGCAAAATAGCCCAGTAAAATTAATAAGTGAAGGATGCACTGTCCTGTCCACAAAAGTTGGACTCTGTATGAACGGAGTTAAAAAATGTACATCGAAAGAAAAACTAAGGAAGAATACATGAAAACAGTATGAGAAAAAAAATCTATATAATTATCTCAGTTATATCAAATACCACTCACTACCCTAACTTTAATCAAGATAATGCCTGTAAAGAATTTGAAAACTTTTAAATAGGATATCTACACATTCAGAAGCTGTGAACTCTAATGAGATCATCCAATCTCTTCATGTCCTTGAATTTACTTTACTTCAAAAGCAATTACATTAACACAGAGGAGGCAAGTAACAGCATCAAATGGCAGCATTTGATCAGACCTTATAAAATTTCATTCATTTATGCCTAACTGTAAATTTGTCACAGCTCACCAGAAGGATAACCCCTTTCTTTGACTGTGTATTAACATTTCCATTTGGAAGCACAATTTTCAATAGACCTCCAAATATCCACTGTTCTTTGCAAAGTCAATGTCTTACAACAGCCTTGCTTTGATCCGTTTGAGTTATACCACAAATAACTCAGGCTCTAGTAATCCATCTTCTAACTGTCCACATTTATAGCTTAATTATTTGCATTTAATATAATAGTCACAGCTTCCAGATAAGACTATTGAAGTAGAGCTCACTGGAAAACGGGAATTTTTGAGGAGAAAAATCTTCATTTGAAATTTTCCCATGAGCAAATTTGAAAAATTAAGGACGTTTGGAAAAAAACTCCTTTATCCCCACATTTTACTTTATCCATCTTTTGCCAGTTGGAAAACAGTAACATGTGAAAAGTTTTTCCTCTTCCCACCCATTTTCTCATTTGGAGTTTTTTCCAGTTGGAGAACAAAATGAGAAAAATTGTTACTTTAAAAAATGAAATTGTCATTTTATCTCACCTTTTAACTATTTTAAAATATTTTTATAAATTTTTATTAAAAAGTTTATATAAATGTGTGTGTGTAGAGAGAAAGAGAGCTACACACTTTGTTTCTCCATTTTTCTAAAGGAAAAAATTACAAACAGAATGTAGACACAAATTTGAAGCACAAAGTTTTGTGAAGAAATGAAAATTCAGTAAATTTTAGTTTTGCATTTTTTTTAAATATCAAAAATAAGTTGTCAGCATTTTTTAATAAAAATCCCATTTTTCAAATTAAAATTTTTAGATTAAAAAGTTTTCACTAGGTCTGTGAAGATATGCCTTTCCTACGTGAAATTTTTGCACTGATCAAACAACTCTTCACATTGTTAATTACTTTCTCTAACAATTTACAGTCTCCTCCATACTTCCCCTGGAATGTATTGTGCTAAGTCTCTATCTCCTATGGGTCTGGCCCAGCCACAAGTAGCAGTGTGGGATGTTTCACTCTGATTTCTCTTCTCTCTTTCTCCAGTTCTCTGCTACACTTCCTTCCAGATTGAGAAATTCAGGTGACTTCATTCCATTTTTTGCCAAACTTCTGACACTATGTACAAGGAGTGTAATATACAGGAGTACTGGTGCAAGACTGGATTTTATTTCCTGGCCAAGTCACCGGTATAGGTTAGGGTAGCAAAAGATAAATACCCCCGCCATTTGATTGGCCCGGTCCATACTGCTATAGCAATGGTTAAATATTTCGGTAAATTTACAAGTCTCAAGATCCATTCATATTATTCTCCCAGGAAAATGCTTGCAATTTAGTTTGAAACTTGAGATGAATTCACTTTGAAGTAAATGTATTGATTCCTCTTCACTTTGAGTGAAAGAGGTATTGCTTTTATTCACCTCTGAGGATTTTATGTGCTGCTGTTGCCCCTGCAAGACACAAATTAACCCTGATCACGTACTTCTCAAACTTTTAAATCACAATGGAGACACAATCTGATTTTTAGTGAGAATTTCTCCCCGTGTCCCTCTATTTTCTTTTTAAAATATGAGTTCATTTAAAGCTTATTGCATTGGGAACCATCTGGGTATGTCTTTACATGAGAATGCATTCATGAGCATTTATGGAATTTATCTTCCTCATCTCAATTTGAGCACAGAGCAACTTGCATTTTTGCTATTTTACAGAGTTCTGATATTTAAATTATGCAAAATCCAAATTCTGCAGTACACAAAATTATAGCCATCTCAGATCAGACATTTGCGGTTTACCTCCTTTCAACAGGTGGAAAGACACAACAGTTGGAAAGACACCTACTAAATTGTGAACCATGCAGATATTCTTGGGGGAAGAGGGAAAGAAAGCCAATCACATTGAAAACAAGGAGATTTTATGCTCAGGATTAATCTAGTATCCACTTAAACCATCCCCATCACACCAGTTAAAACAAATAGATCATCCCAAAATTTTGTAGCTCTCAAAGGCCCAAAGCCTGGATCATTAGCCAAAGCCTGAGCAAACAAGCTTTGTGCAGGGTATCTCTGAGGTAAGAATCCTCCATTCAGGAGGTGACGCATTACAGTTACAGTCCAGGGGTACTAAAAGGGGCTGCTGCTACTGCACCCATTTCCCTCATATGCACATCCCATACAGAGGTTCTGGCTATCAGCACCAGAGTGACAGATCCAAAGACTGTATCTGTTTCAGTATTTTTGGTCAAACCTCTTAAACTTTTCTTTTCTACTACTCCTTCCTCTGACCCCAAATGTAACCCAGTTCAGTCTGAGGACTTTACAGGAGTGGCTAGCCCTCCCTACTTTTGTAATACTCAACTGCTGTGTTCAACACAGAACACCCCACACTCAACTGCTGTGTTCAACACAGAAAGTGGAGATGAAGGAAGAATCTTTAGGTCTTTGTGATCGGTTGAAATCCATCACATGCTGGAAAGAGGTTCATAGTTTGTAATTACAGCCCAAGTTCAATAGATGTACCTAATTAGTTGCTTCCCAGCATCAGGAGTGGGACTGGGAGGGATCATGGGATCACTTAATGGACACTTAGGCCCTAGAAGAGGGGAGAGACTTCACTCTGAAAGGGAAGCCACTGGGAGCAGAGAGGAAGGCTGACTCCTGTGAAGGGCTGAAGTTCTAGAGACCACTGAAGGCCTCAGGAAGACTTCAGATGGTCAATAGTGCTTGATACCAGAGCTGAGGAAAGGGAGTGGAATCCCAGGAAAGGCTGAGCACAAAGCCCAGAAGCTAAGTTGATTCTTTGGAATTTTAGACTACACCTGGACTTTCATTACCCAGGGCCGACTCTGGCTTTTTTGCCGCCCCAGGCAAAAAAGCGTCCCACTGCCCCCCGCCCCCGACGGGGAGCGTGGCAGGGGAGGGCACCAAGCCCGGCCACGGCCCCGCTCTCCCCGGGTGAGCGCCGCCCCCCTCCAGGTGCCGCCCCAAGCACATGCTTGGAGGGCTGGTGCCTGGAGCCGGCCCTGTCATTACCACAGAAGGGGTTTGGATTATCTGTTGCTTCCCAGCCGGAGGGCTGCATGTAGGGTGACCAGATAGCAAGTGTGAAAAATCGGGACGGGAGTGGGGGGTAATTGGTACCTATATAAGAAAAAGCCCCAAATATCTGGACTGTCCCTATAAAATCGGGACATCTGGTCACCCTAGCTGCATGGTGCGTAAAGACAGATGGCCTACAGGGGCACTGGAGGCAAAAGCCCCTGCAACATCACACTCTGCTTCAAGGGGACATTTTTCTGGTGAGTATGCCCCACAACGGTCCTCCTCCCATAATGCCTTCGGTTCCAGAAGCAGAGTCCAGCTACTCATTCCTTTCAACCAGAGCAATTGGGTTACATCAATTTATGCTTTCAAGTTTCTCTTCACAAGGCAAAGGGATAGAAACTTAGCTTTTTGAAAGGAATGTAACCTGAGAGTCTTTCTAGCTCCTTCCAAGCAGCGAGGTCACAGGCTTTGCAAGACCAAAGGGCTAACTCCACTCACAAGTGCTGCAGCCAGAATTTCTCTGCATACTATTGCGAAGAGGAAAGGACCATGGACACTACTCCACAGTATACAAGTGGTATGGGGTCCCTCCAAGCAGCTTCTTCCTGGCACTACCTCCTCCCGTGCAGCAAAACCCCAGCAGCTTTCCTGTATTTCAGGTCCTTTGGGCCCCCACAGAGAAGGATTAGATGAGATTTGGCCCATTAGAATTTGGCAATAAAATGCAACATACACTGCACATCTTCCATGCTGATAAGGAAGAAAGTGTGGCACATATTCTTTTCTTCAACACCAGAATAGATCATCGGAAAGAGTCATGACAGTTCTCATCAGAGAGCATCTACAGAGTCTATAGAAGCCACAGGAAAAGCTTTGATATGATGTATAGTCTGTGTCTTGAGTGACTCTCAGAATTCTTACTGCACTTGTAGCTCAGAATATTAAAGAAACCAAGAGACCACTCCAGACACTTTTAAAGGCAACATATGTTTTATTGGTTCATTTTCTCTGCTATGTACTTTTAGTTGTTGGCTTGGGTTTTAAAATATGTAATTGAAGGGCAACAGAGGTAGTCTGCCAGGATGGTGATTAATGTGAAAAAAAAATTAGATGCTAGACTGAGCCATTTGTGAGGGAAGAAGAAGGTTTTGTCCGGTGGTTGAAAGCATAAATAATAATCCAGCAGGGAGGGAAAAACACAAGGCTTCCTCTTTTCATTTCTCTCAAGTGAACCTGTGCAGCAATGAAAGGTGGCTGATCTCCCAGCATATAGTCAAAGAGGATTATAAATGGAGAATTATCTCAGCGGGAGTGATAATTAGAGAGAAAAATGGATGAGGTAATATCTTTTATTGGACCAATTTCTGTCAGTGAGACAGACAAGCTTTTGAGCTTACACAGAGCTCTTCTTCAGATCTGGGAAAGGTACAGGGAGTGTTACAGCTAAATATAAGGTGGAACAGATGTGATTAGCATAAGTAGTTAACACCTATTGTAAGGGACTTGTAGTGGTCCCTCACCCTCAAGTGGGGAGGGAGGCCACTCCACCTCACTACAGGACTATTCAAGGTGAAGTGGCTGGACTCTCTTATATCCTAGCACCAACATTCCTATAACAACACTGCACAAGGAAATGTGTATTTAAAGATGAAAACACTGTTTCAAAAAAGATACCATAAAAAGATTAAAGCAAACTCCTAACTTATGGCTGTATTAAAATACCAGAAGTAGATTTTTTAAAAAGTTGAATATTGGACAAAATTTATTATCCCTATTTACAAAACCTCACTCTTTGCAGTTTAAAAGTGTACTCCATTGCACAATGAAAATCATTTGAATAATAAAAAATTAATTGGGAGTAATGTCAAATATTCCTAAATGTATATATGAACTTTCTACAGAATTTTACAGTGGTGAGAACTTGATGTGGTGAGAGGGATTAATCCACACAATATATAAGTTCATTTAAAGGCTACAGTGCCTACTGCCTTTGATTCACCTAGTGCCATCATTATTATTATTGCCATCATACAGAATTTTATTGTTCTCATGTGACGATGCGGTTCTGGCGGGACCCAACTGAGTGCCAATTCAGGACAAATTGCTAAAACAGGGCAGTCACAGCCCAAGGCTGGGGTTTTTCCACCTCTAAGGCAAACCAAACCAGCCAGACTAAGAGGACTTCGGGCTCACCCCACTGGCTAACCACAAGTCTCACAAGCAATTCCCTTAGACACTCCAGTTTCCCAGTATCACCACCAGTGCCACTCGTTATGGGGACGAATGGTTATGAAAACCAATACCCCAGAAAAAGAAAAAAGGTTCTCTTGATCCCATAGGGCCAAGCCCCAGACCCAGGTCAATATACAAATCAGATCTGACCCACAAATCACGCTGTTGCCAATCCCTTAGAATCTAAAATCTAAAGGTTTATTCATAAAAGGAAAAAGATAGAGATGAGAGTTAGACTTGGTTAAATGGAATCAATTACATACAGTAATGGCAAAATTCTTGGTTCAGGCTTGCAGCAGCGATAGAATAAACTGCAGGTTCAAATCAAGTCTCTGGAATACATCCCCCGCTTGGATGGGTCCTCAGTCCTTTGTTCAAAGCTTCAGCTTGTAGCAAAGTCCTTCCAGAGGTATGAAGCAGGATTGAAGACAAAATGGAGATGAGGCATCAGCCTTATATAGTCTTTTCCAGGTGTAAGAATCCTCTTTGTTCTTACTGTGGAAAATTACAGCAAAATGTAACCTGGAGTCATATGGGCCAGTCCCTGCATACTTTGCTGAGTCAGAAGGCATATTTGCCTTCTCTCAATGGGTCCATTGTATAGCTGATGGTCTTTAATGGGCCATCAAGCAGGCTAGGCAGAGCTAATCCCAGCTTGTCTGGGATGTCACCCAGAAGCATAGCATAAGTTTGCCATACAGACAGTATAGAGCCAATATTCGTAACTTCAACAACAAAACTGATACACACATATAGACAGCATAATCATAACCAGTAAACCATAACCTTGTCTTAGACCCCCATTTGACCCCCTTTATACAAGATTTGGGTGCCACTACAGGACCTTGGTTGCAACAATGATCTATATGGTCCCAGTTTATGTCAATAACGTCACAGCTCATCACCATGGTAACTCTGTTGACTGATGAAGGCCAGCTCATACAACCCTTGGCCATTCAAAAATTTTTTGAAATCATGGGTGCATGGTCAAGAGATGCAGAATTGTGTATAATTAGCTTACTGCGGTTACTCTGTCTTATACTGGAAATTATCTCTTCAAAAGGCCTCATTACACATGGAGCAACATGGGTGATAATGGTGAAATGAAAGAGTGACCGTGTATTTCAAGGCTCCTAGGGATGATGCACAATTTTCCATCTTCACTCATTGACTATTATCTTCTAGTTATGACTTCAATCGCTGGAGGGCAATAGACATAATAATCAACCAGCCCATGAGTCACTGAAGCAATAACCCATTGTCAGTCATATCAGGAGTAGCTTAGAGTTCTAGCATGACAAAAATGCCATGTTGCATGTGACCATAAAGAGCCCATTGACCCTAAGCTTCTCGTGATCTTGCCCAGTAAAGTTCCAATCCCAATTTAAGACCTGCCCCAGACTAGAACCTTCTTTTGGATGTCACTGTTGAGCTGATCCTGGACTTTTTCCATTTCTTTTCTCTTAAAAAGTGCATGTTAGAGAGGCACGGCAGTTAATTATTACTAAGATAATAGTAGTGCCTAGAGGCCCCAACTGTAATAGTAACTCCACTGTATTAGGCATAGTGAGAGTCCCTGCCCTGAAGATCTTACAGTATAAATAGATCAGAGAGACAAAGATGGGGAGGGAAAACAAGCACAGAGATTAAATGATTGGAAGGCAAGGGAAGACTTTGTGAAGGGACGGTGGAGTTCCACATACCTGAGAATGATTTAGATTTATAACTTTATATGTTTTATATCATGGGAGGTTTTTTATTTTACTCAAGATTGTCCAAAAGTAAAAATATATATACAAAAAGAAAAAAAAACTTAGACCTGATCTACAGTACGGTTATTTCGGAATTAGCCGAGTTAATTCAAAATAAAACTGATTCCATCCACACGACCAAACCGTTTTTTTCTATTTAAAGGGCTCTTTAATCCGATTTCTATACTCCACTTCGGCAAGTGGAGTAGCGCTAAAATCGAGATCGCAGTTCCAGGTTACAGGTACTGTGGACACAATTCGACATTATTGGTCTCCGGGAGCTATCCCAGAATGCTCCCTTGGGACCGCTCTGGACAACACTCTCAACTCCAATGCACTAGCCAAGTAGGCAGTAAAAGCTCCGGGAACTTTTGAATTTCCTGTTTGGTCACCATCAGCACAGGTCCGCCATCACAGGTGACCACGCAGTCCCAGATTCGTGGACGAGCGTGTTGGGGAGACGAATCTGTTATGGCAGAACTACATTTCAAAAAAGAAACGCAAATACGTACACTAAAGTCTCCAGGGCCATGATGGAATGAGGCTACTCCAGGGACACAGAGCAGTGTCATATAAAAATCAAGGCGCTCAGGCAAGTGTACCAAAAAGCCAGGGAGGCGAACGGGCACTCTGGGTCACAGTCCCATACATGCTGCTTCTACCGTGAGCTGCATGCAATTATGGGGGATGATGCCAGCACTACCTAGGGTGACCAGATGTCCCGATATTATCAGGACAGTCCAGATTTTAGGGGACTTGTCCCACATCCCGACCTTACATTGGTCGGGACGTCTGGTCACCCTATATGAGGGGGACCGTGGCAAGCCAGCACCGCCGGTGCCACTCACCTTTCCTCCCTGGGGCAGCTGAGCTCCCGGCGTGGCGGTGCCAGCCCACGGGGCCCACCGCCCGGCCAGCAGGAGCCTGCAGAGCGCAGCCCTGCCCCTGCTCCAGGCACACAGAGAGGCAGCGAGGCAGCGTGCTGCAGCGGGACAGGGCTTATAGACTCCGGCAGCAGGCAGCTGTCGCCAGGCAGAGAGGCCCCCCGCCTCCCCGACCCAACCCTAGGAAGGGGCCAGAGGGACTGGGAGGGACCTGCCTGCTGGATGCTTCCTGGGAGCTGCTCCAGGTAAGCACTGCTGGACTCACCTGGCTCCCTGGCAGGTCCCTCTGGGGGGGTCCCCTCAGCCCCTACCCTGACCCTGTTCCCTCAGCCTCCTCCACAGTCCCCCCTGCGCCCCCCACCCTCAATCTACTGCCCTCAGCCCCCCTGATCCTGTTCCCTCTGCCTCCCCCACAGTCCCTCCCCTCCCCATGATCATCTCACCCTGCATGGATGTGGAAATCTGTCCCGGACTCCAGGCTGTTGTTAGCCCCTGGGGCAAAAGATCAGCAGAGGTTTCCAAAGGGAAGTTTGCAGCCTTTGCTCAGACCCAAACATTGTCACAAAATAAATAAATAAATAAATACCCAAACCCATCCTGACACCCATCTGCTCTGTGCAGATTTGCTGTTATCGCTGTTGAGGCCAAAGTGGTTTGAAAAATTAAAAATCCTTGACACCATTGTGTTGCTTCCCCCTGTGTTGGTCGTTTATCTGATGGACCTGCCGATAATGAATAAAGATGAATGCCCTGGGACCAATGTGTCAGGCAGACAGTTTGTCAAATAGGAAAGTGAATGCTGAAGCCCTCACAAAATGCAGAGGCTTTTCTTAACCTGAGAACTGAAAAAGAGAGTCAGATACCCTGCATGGGTTTGAAAGTGACAAGAGGCTAGCGACTGACCTGAGCAGCGCCAGATTTGAAGTGACGAGGAGGGTCTGTGTCATGAAGTCTGCATTTCCACTGAGGACTCTTCCATTGCCACGGTAGCGCTGGCGCAGGTCTGCCGCCTGGCACAGCAATGCTGAGAGGTGCCAGCGTAGACCCGACCCACTGCCCTCAGCCTCCACCCTGACCCTGTTCCCTCAGCCTCCCCCGCAGTCCCCCTGTACCTCCCACCCCGAACCCACTGCCCTCAGTCCCGCCCCCGTTCCAACAGCCTCCCCCACAGTTCCCCTGCTCCCCCCAACCCACTGCCCTCAGCCTTGCCCTACCCCAAATCTCTTCTTCAGCCTCTCCCGTCATCCCACCCCCATCGCTCCCCCTGCTATCCCACCCTCTCAACTTCCCCCCATTCCAGTCCTGCTCCCCTCTGTCTCAGCCCCTCCAGACCCTGTCCCTCTCCCCAACCTCCTGACCCTCCCCAGCCCAGCCCCATTGTTTCCCCCGCCCCACCCCACTCTACACAGCTCTCTCTACCCTGTCCAATTCATGCTCCCCTCAGTCCCTCCCCGACTCCCCCAGTCCCAGTCCTATCCCCCTCAGTTCCTCCACCCTGTTTCCCCGGTCCATTCTCACACACCCACCGACTTCCTCGACCTCCCTCCCTCCCTCCCTCCCGCCAATCCCACTGCCTGGACCCACCCCCGTCCCACTCAGGACATGCAGGAAAAAGAAGCAATGGGTTTAAACTGTAGCAAGGGAGATTTAGGTTAGACATTAGGAAAAAATTCCTAACTGTAAAGGTAGTTAAGCACTGGACAAATTACCTAGAGAGGTTATGGAATAGCAGTCATTGGAGTTTTTTTAAGAGGTTAGACAAATACCTGTCAAGGATGGTCTAGTGTTGTTATTACTCAGTCCTGCCTTGACTAGATGACCTGTTGATGTCCCTTCCAGTCCTACATTTCTGTGATTCACACTGAATTGCCTTGTGCCACTGTCTAGTAGTAGTGGCACACAGTTCTCTGACATACATGTTTATAAAACTGTAGTTAATATACAGTTTAGAGCATAGCAATTTTAAAGCTCTGCATGTTCAGACCAACTGAGCTGAAAATTGTGATCTATAGTATTCAAAACTATTAAGATGTGGGCTGAAATAAAATCAGCATGAATTGCTCAACAATATCAATGGAATCAGCATTGCGCTGCTATATATTGTAAAACATTACAGTGAAATCTTGCAAGTATTACATAGCACGCCGCCTTGCCCAAATGGTAACTAAGCATAACATCTTCCTGTTTCAACATTCTTAACTTGTATCCCATAGCTGCTAGAAGTTGTTTTTTTTCCAAACACTGAATACTGCTAAGTTATGAGGTTTAACAGGTTTTTTCTTTTAAACCACAGCACTGAATGTTATTCTAAAATTGTTTTCCAAATATTCTTAAACTCCCAGTTTATCCCCCACTGATGTTCATTGCGAAAAGTATTGCAGATCTAATAATAATATTTGGCACTTTTGTAATTCACTGTCCAACATGTGTTTTGTGCCCTCGTCTGGTGGATTTTTAGAGGATAACTGTATAGCTACCAGCTAAGGGAGTTATATCTTGAACTCAAAAGCATGCGCTTCTACTACTTAAGTCTGGATGGCTCGGGTTCAATCTTTGGTGACTAGTTATGATGGAGGTTGCTACACTTATAATCCCTTTAATCAGAGGTTCTGAATATGCTTTGTTGTAGGCAGAGCTAGCCTATAGTTAAGCAACCGAAAATTTAGAATGGGAAGTGTTGAAATGTTGGGGAAGCCTTATAATTTTGCCAGTCTGGATCGAACATCCCATCTGAGGGATGGGGGTGGGGAGAGAGGAGAGTGAGACAGGAGCAGGAAACTGGGACAAGGAATCCAGAGCAGTAGTGGGGGGCAGTTGAAATCAGATGAAGAACTGGGGTGGGTTAGACAGCAATAGGATAGACATAGACTGGAGGAGACGGGGAAGAAGGGTCTTTGACTACTAGAGACCACTCCATTCAGGAGCCTGGAATAGACCCAGGATTCCTGAGTTTCACAGTTCCTCTTCTGTCAGCAGATATCTGTGAAACCCAGTGGCAAAAAAAGTGACTCATTCCCCCTATAGAGCTGATCTATCAGATATAGGATGACAACCTACTGCCTCTGCCATCATTTACTCCATTAGCTCAAGTGGCAGAAGTCTGTGCAGTGGATCTAAAGGTTCATCGGCAGGGTTGGAGCCATGCGAGTTTCACAATGATTCCACATGATAGAATTTCTGGGGAAGTTCAGTTTTGATTTTTACAAAAAAAACCTGGGGAAATGCATACAGAAATAGGGTGACCAGATGCCTAAATAGGGGAATCGCAAGCAGGAGTAGAAAGGTTATTTTATCTCTGTATTTGCACTGGTGCAACTACTGCTGGAATTCTGTGTCCAGTTCTGGGGTGCACAATTTAAGAAGGATATTGATAAATTGGAGAGTGTTCAGAGAAGAGTCACAAGACTGATTAAAGGATTATAAAACATGCCTTATAGTGATTAACTCAAGGACCTCAATCTATTTAGCTTAGCAAAAAGAAGGTTAAGAAGTGACTGGGTTATAGACTGTAAGTATCTACATGGGGAACAAATAGTTAATAATGGGCACTTCAGTCTAGCAGAGAAAGGTAGAGCATGAGCCAACGGTTGGAAGTTGCAGCTAGACAAATTCAGACTGGATATAAGGCATACCTTTTCAATGGTGAGAGTAATTAACGATTAACAATATACTAAGGGTCATGGTTTTTCCAAAAGCTTTTTCTAAAATCTATCCTCTAGGAATTATTTTGGGAAAGTTCTATGTCTGTGCTATACAGGCAGTGAGACCAGGTGATCACCGGATCCCTTCTGGCTTTATAATCTCAGAACTAGCTACAGCAATTCACATGCAAAATTCTCATTGAATTCAATAGGTGTACTTGCCCTGTGGCTTGTGGTGTGGGCTGCAGCAGGAGCCGTACAGCCCCTCTCGCAGCTTCCTAGGGCCCCCTCTCATGGCTCTGTGCACCTGTGTCTGTCATTGTCGTCCTCTCCCCTCCCCACTCGCCCAATGTGTCCTGATATTTCACTCTTGCGATCTGGTCACCCTAGCACTACCCCACCACTGTCCGTGGACACCTGCAAGGAGTTGCACGGAGTGAGGAGGAAGAGTCATTGGAGGAGGAAGAGGGGGAGGAGGAGGAGGAGGACCGTGCACAGGCGTCAAGTGGGGAATCCGTTTTCCCGCCTAGCCAGGAACTATTCTTAAAACTGGAGTCAATAGCCTTCTCCCACTGCCAAGGCGGGCTCCCGGACCATGACCCTGGAGAAGGCACTTCTGGTGAGTGAGAGCCCGATCAGAGCCACACGGTGGGGGGAAACCCAGCTGTGCTGGGCTGTTCCCGTTTAGTTTAAAACACTCATCCCTGCTCAGAGCCCCATTGGAGCCACACAGTGAGTGCGGGGGGTGGTGGTGAAGTGATCATCCCAGAGACCCTGCAGGCCCTGCTTTTATATGGCAAACCCACCAGGCATTGCTTGCTATGGGAAAGGGGGCCCGGCCGTTTGAAAGCATTGAAATGAATGCGGAAGAAGTAGAACCCTGCGTGCTCCTAGGGCTTACCATGGCTGCCTGCAAGCTGAATTCTGTTGCCCAGCCATGTGTGATGGCTTACTCACACCAAAGAGGCAGGCACTTCAGTATAAGAGGCAAAATGTGACCTTGTATAGAAAGAACATGTGCTGTGTACTATGAATTGCCTGTTTCACTGAGAAAGTGTCCCCTTTGTTCTCTAAAATGTATCTTTTAAAATACTACCCTCCCTTTTTCTCCTCTCGCAGGTGCAATGTTTCAACACGGCCCCTATCTACTCCGTCCCAGAGGATGGTCCAGAGTAGAAGGCAGAAAAAACGAACTCGGGACAACATGTTCACCAAGCTCATGCAGTCCTCCCGCACTGATTGCCTCCACGCATTCAGCTGGGCCCTAACAATTGCAGAGTCCCGTAAAGCGTTAAATGAACACAAAGAGAGGAGGGACGCGTGCAATGAGAGCAGGCAGGATGCTATGGTCAAGCTCATGGGGGAGCAAACTGACATGCTCTGTTGTATGGTGGATCTAATGCAGGAAAGGCAGCAAGACCACAGACTGCCACTGGAGCCTCTGTATAACTGCCCTCCCTCCTCCCCAAGTTCCATAGCCTCCTCAGGCAGATGCCCAAGAACTCGGGGGTGGGGGGAAAGGCTATGGGGACCCACACACTCAACCCCAGAGGACTGCACAAGCAGCAGAAAGCTAGCATATCCAAAATTTGTATTTGGTTTCTGGACTTGTCCTTCCCTCCTCCTCCACCCCCCTAACCCAGTATCTCCCCCTCCCCCACTCTACCTTCTGATTTCTCTCAATGTGTTGTGCAACAAATAATAAAGAACGGTTTTTAAACAATTGTGACTTTATTTCCATATTTTTTTATTTATATATATATATATATATATATATATATATATATATATATATGGGGCGGGTAACTTCAAGAGAAACAAACACAACTGTCACACTGCTGTCAAAGCTTCTCTGATGCACAGCGCGCCCTGCTGAGCTCTTCTAATCGCCCTGTTGTCTGGCTGTGTGAAATTGGCTGCAAGGCAAGTTGCCTCAAGCTCCCACCCCACCATCAACGTCTCCCCCTTACTCTCACAGATATCGTGGAACACACAACAAGCAGCAATTACAATTGGAATATTGGTTGTGCTGAGATCTAACCGAGTCAGTAAACTGCGCCAGCGCGCTTTCAAACGTCCAAAAGCGCATTCTACCACCCTTCTGCACTTGCTCAGCCTATAATTGAACTGCTCCTTACTAGTGTCCAGGGTGCCTGTGTACGGCTTCATGAGCCATGGCATTAAGGGGCAGGCTGGGTCCCTGAGGATAACTATAGGCATTTCAACATACCCAACAGTAATTTTCTGGTCTGGGAAGTAAGTCCCTTCCTGCAGCTGTTCAAACAGACCAGAGTTCCTGAAGATGCGAGCGTCATGCACCTTTCCCGGCCATCCCACGTTGATGTTGATGAAACGTCCCTTGTAATCCACCAGAACTTGCAGCGCCATGGAAAAGTACCCCTTGCAGTTTACACACACGGAATGCCGCCCCGGTATTCCGGAGCCAAGATAGGGCCAGTGTGTAAACTGCAAGGGGTACTATCGCCCCACCGCAGTTAGGGAACCCCAGCGCATTAAAGCCATCCACTATTACCTGCTTATTTTCCAGAGTCACTACCCTTGATAGCAGCTGGTCAATTATTGTGTTTGCTACTTGCAGCACAGCTGCTCCCACAGTAGATTTGCCCTGACTTACCGGTAGCTGTCAGGCATTGCAAGCTTCCACAGGGCTATGGCCACTCACTTCTCAACTGTGAGGGCTGCTCTCATTTTGGTGCCTTTGTGCTTCAGGGCAGGGGACAGCAAGTCACAAAGTTCCATGAAAGTGGCCCTACGCATACGAAAGTTTTGCAGACACTGGGAATCATCCCATACCTGCAAGACTATGCGGTCCTACCAGTCTGTGCTTGTTTCCCAGGCCCAGAATTGGCGTTCCACAGCATGAACCTGGCCCAATGCCACCATGATCTCCCAATCGCCACATGCCGTGCTTCTAGGAACGCCTGTGTCCATGTCCTCATCAGTAGAGTTATCACGCTGTCGTTGCTTCCTCGCCTGGTTTTGCAGGTACTGCACATACTGCTGGATAATGTGCGAGGTATTTACAATGGTCAAAACTGCAGCGGAGATCTGAGCAGGCTCCATGCTTGCCGCGCTATGGCGCCTGCATGGGTAATCCTGGAAAAAGGGCGCGAAACGTAGAAGAGCAGAGTGGCAGAGGAAGAGGTGCTGTTTGGTTCATGATAGCTGAAAAAAAGGTGGGAAATGGTTGTCTTCTGTAGCTTTCATGGAGGCGGGAGCCCAGGACAGACAACATGGAGAAACTCAATAACGCGGCAAGAGTGGGAGAGCAGAATTGGCGGCAGAAGCTGTGCTGCTTGGTTCACGAGGGCTGAGCTGAGTTGGCAGCAGAAGCGGTCGATGAGGAAGAGAAAGAGTCGATACTTATAGAGTTTACATAGAAAGACGAGAGGAAATACGAGGTGGAGTCATAGTACCAGGAGAGAAGTGGTGCTCCATACGCTGAAAGCAGTATGGCGTCTGCACGCCAAAAAGGCGCAAAACGGTTGTCTACCGTAGCTTTCACGGAGGGAGGATCGACTGACAACACACACCCAGAAATACCCATGAGAATGTTTTTGCCCCATCATGCACTGGGAGCTTAACCCAGAATTCCAATGGGTGGCAGGGACTGCAGCAACTGTGGGATAAGTACCCATAGTGCACTGCTCCAACATTCGATGCTAGCCTCGGTACTGTGGACGCACTCTGCAGAATTCATGCACGTTAGTGGGGACACACAAGACCGAATATATAAAAATCACTTCTGAAAATTCAAATAGAATAATTTCGAAATAATTTCATACTGTAGACATACCCTTAGACAGAGATCCACAAAGGCCTCATTCATTACAGGAATCTTGTATCTCTTCAGAAAAGTCTATAGAATTTATTGGAACCAATATTTTAAATTATATTCATGAATGAATACTATAGGAACATTTTTTGTCACTTGTGAAGTGCCCAGAAGGTCTTGACAAATAGGCACTAGAAAAATAAAATGCATTACTGCTTTTTGTTTGCTTTGGGTTTCTTGGTAGATCATAAATCAGATGTTTGCAAATAACTGCAGATAGTTTGTCTTTTATTTCCAGGCTCCACAGGTCCTGCATTCATTGTGTATTTCCCAGCCCAGACAGGTTGCCAAGGACTCCTGCTTGCTTTCTCTTCAGAGACAGCGTAATTGCTACAGGTCCCACACAGCACTTCCTATGCAAGTCTACTTTATTCTTAAGGTAAAAAGCATTACAAAGAGAACATTAAAAACAATAAAAGAACCTACACACGTGCTAATAAGTTCACCCTAACATGGATTTGGGCAGGAGCAGTAATTCAACTCCCTACTCCCACCCAAGGGGATTCCGTGTGGTTACCAGTTCATCACAGGTTCAGTTCAGAACAAGCCTCCAGTCTTATGAGGCCTCAGTAGGCCCAGTCCATCCAATCCCATACTAAGGATTAGGGGTCCTGTCCATTTGCTAGATCAGGAAGAAGGCCTTGAGCCAGTTTAAAATTAGGCTGTTTATCCAAAAACTCTATCTATTGGTCCCTGGAGCATCCAGTTTGAACTAGTATATGCATCTCTCCCCGGGGGTGGGGGTGGCTTCAAAGGGCAAATAATGAAGTAGGTACAGTAGCATCCCCCTCCCT
The DNA here is from genome assembly GCF_011386835.1 of Chrysemys picta bellii. Lineage (NCBI taxonomy): Eukaryota > Metazoa > Chordata > Testudines > Emydidae > Chrysemys > Chrysemys picta. The sequence continues at coordinate 41,788,612 of NC_088795.1, forward strand.
ACTAGAAAAGGTACATACTGTACAATGTCCCAGCAACACACACAATTGCCTTTTAGTACTATGTACCCCAAAGGTATTAACCCTAATGTTATAAGGTCTAATATTTCAATAAATTTTATCTTAATTCTATAAGATTTCTTCAGGATTTTGTCAGTCTGTCACAGTGAGAACTTCAATACCAGAGCTATTATCAGATATATCCTCTCAGTTAAACAGCAAAACACATTCTTTACACTCTCTCTCTGTACTCCTTCTCCCCAGTGCCCACAGATTCAAGCATGCTGACTTTCTTCAATATCTTTAACTTCACTGAGTATCCTTCAGAGTGCATTACAAAGAGGAATTACTACTGGATCAATGTACATCTTGTATGTTCTTTCTTATTTGTTGCAATAGGTTCCTTTCCTATAAGAACAATATAATCCTTTAGCAGTAATTTAAAGTCTATTTGTAAGAGATCCATCTAGCACAGATCCAATGCACCTATTTATTATTAATTATAATTTGTATTGTAGCAGTGCCCAAAGGCTCAGTTCAGGATTAAGGCCCCATTGTCTGAGGCTCTACATATGCAGATAGAAAGACCGGGTCTGTGTCCTGAACAATGTACTGTCTGTGATACAATCGGTCATTTACTTAGAGCCACATACTCCCTAATCTGGACTGAAATCCTTATTGATGTCAATGAAAGCTGTGCAAGCAGGTGGCGGGAAGGATATTGTCCTTTTTATAGTGTAGGTCTTTTTGTAATTAACATGTTTAGTTTAAAATATGTACAGTAAATTCACACAACCATTTATGACTTTGCACCTAACATTTACATAAAGACAGTTTATGTAAATCCTTTATCACCTTGAAATATTTTGTTTATTCATAAGGCAAAAGATCTATACTGTAACAAAAAAAAAAATAGATGTAATGAGCCAAAACAGGAAAGGTTCATATAATAATCTATGAAGTGGATAGTCAATATTTTCTCATGGTCAATCCAGCACAATCTGCTTAATCAGGCACCTTGGTGGCAGGACCTCTGTCCTGACCAAGCAGAATTCCCAGCTAAAACAAGATGTAATTTCGGTTCCTATTAATGTTGTCCAACAGGAAACTGCACAGCTTGGGCTAATCAGTGTCATTACTGGAGACATTCGTGGAGACACTATATATAATAAGATAAGGACTGAGCCTGCTGCTAGCCCTGTGCTACTGGCAAGGGCAGCTGAGAGGTGTCCAGTGCGGCAGCTCAGTATATATACACACATTATTGTAGGTGGGATGGAAAGTGCCAAAAGCCAGGATCAGGAAGTGAGAAGGCAATTCATATATTTTCCAAATATATCACAGCCAAGAAATAAACATTGTTAAAGGAGCCGACACACAGATTTAGCATGATACTCAAGGCCCAGACCTATCACTTCATCATGTGCAGATGGCCCAGTTAGGTGGAATTACCTCCCCATAGAACAGCACTCTGTCATCTGGAGTGTTGCTAAACCTAAATCAGTTCCTTTGGAGATGTGCCAGTGAAGCAGCTGAAAGACTCAAACACTAAAATATGCTTCCATATTGTGATAAAGATCCTACCCATTAACAGAGTCTACTCTTTTGTCAGAGACCTGCATGGTGTTGCCCAGGTTGTTGCATCTGCAATTATTGGAAGGGTGAAAACCAGAAAGAGAATTAAAATCAATTCCTGAATGAATAGTCATTTTAATCCACACAGGATTCCACACATGTTCATCAAGATCTTCTCAAGCTACATATAAAAGCTGAAGCGAAAAAAATAAAAACAAATAAAGCCTTCTGCAACTGGGAATAACTGGCAGAGAAACATATATAGAAATAAGTGGCCAATTGTAGATGGGAAAATTAAACATATGCTCTAAGTTAACTCTCTCTTCCTGAATGCAGTGTTGTTCTAGTCATGTTGGTCCCAGGATATTAGAGACAAGGTGAGTGAGGTAATATCTTCTATTGGACCAACTTCTGTTGGTGCGAGAGACAAGCTTTTGAGCTTACACAGAGCTCTTCATCAGGTTTGTCCAGACGTGATTTAACATTCTTATTTTACTAGATAATGTGTTTAGCAGCAAGAGAGCGCCTTTAGGATCAGACAATGTGTGAAATTCATGTATCGTGTGCAGTCCATGAACAAAAAGTATCCGCAGCAAATTATTTTGTCTTTTATAATTTCATTTGACCAAAATTATAAGCTTATAGTGGCATGGATGGAGCAGCACTCCCTTGTGATCCTTGTGGGTGTCCCGACGGCCTTGTGTCTCCCCAGTAGGAGGAAGAAAGTCTCTGTCTCCAGTGTCCATGGAGGTGGGCTCAGGCCACCAGCTAATTGTCAGCAGAAGAGCACACTAGAAATGGTTGATCAAAAGAAATACTCTGGATGATGATGACACCCATAAAATACTGGTTTGATTAATAATAAATGTTATGGGTGACAGGCCTGAACCCCTAGCTGAACCAAAAGTTGTCTATGTTTCACAGAAGATGAATTTTCAGACGGAGATGCTGCTGGACTCCTAATCATACCCTCCTGGTGCATAAGTCAGAGATGGACTGCTCCTCCTTTTTAAAATTCAGTTTAAGCATACAATGATATGAAATCATCATAGTTTATATTATTTTGTTACTATTGTCAAGAGAACGAGGAAACCAATCAAATCCTTTCCACTATAAAAATCAGACATAGAACAATAAAGTTTGAGAAACTATATGGAGAATTCAGGCAATTGAAAGTTGCCCTTTGGTGACAAGAATCACCTCAAGCGAGTTCTGTTGCTAGGACATCTTTAACACAAAATGGCAGGAAAGCGTATTTCCATTTTATGTTTGAATGTTGATTAATGAATAGGTTTTTAATCGGTTAAATATATCTGTTATGTCAAAGGCCAGTTGAAAAACTGAATTTATATCTTGAGAAAACAATATGAAAGTCTTCAAGGCAAACCCAATCCAAGCGTCATAACTAAATGACCACAGAAGCGTCTTAATTGCTTGATTAGAACTACATAGACACAGCTCAGAAGTACACACTAGGGATTCCACCACATACTCTCAACAACTAAGAATGAAGGAATAAACAGTTGCTAAAACAGAGATTCAAGACTCCAAGCTTTTTCCTCATGCTGGCGTTGAACCAAGCTAAAACTGTTGTTGGAGAACAGATGACTGACATGAGCTTATATGGGTACATAATAAACTGATTAAATATCTCTGAAGCTTTTAGAAACTCATTGAGGGACTTTGCATTCTGACTACAGAGTGCACTTTGAAAAGAAGTGGAAGGAGCACAGAGTTATGCAAAGTCAGCCAAGGATGTTACCCCGTCTTGACTGTTGTGACTTTAGGGCCAACATAATTTATGCCTATTGTAAGCTCAAATGTAAGAAATGAATGAAAGTTCATGATATGTTACAATAACAATTTTTGCCTATTTGGAAATTAAATATGAAAAAGAAGTTGAGTGGTTTTTAAAAATTAACGATTATAAACAAGTACAAGAGAACCAGACAAAGAAGCTGGATTAGTGAAAACAAAGAAGACCTGCTGATATGATTCAAGGACTGTTGAAATCATGCTTGGTTAACCACAGAATATGTGGAACCAGAAGTTAATGGACCAAAATTAGTGTGACATACATTATGCCTAATTGGCAGACAAAATAATGAGGGGGATGAACTATGTTGCCACTTTTCTTTTTTGGGGTTTCTTAAAAAAACCTCTCATCTCCCTTCCCACCTTGCATCTCAGCTTGTCTTGTCTATCTCATCTTCCCTAACCCCAGGATAGAAAGAAGAAAGTATTTTAGTTTGGTTTGCTCCAAGAAGAAAGCTGGCTGGCTTGCTCTTGTTTACGGAACTTTATTTTCACCTGTGAGCACTGAAAATCATCATGACATCCACACTCCTCAGCCCATCGCTGGGGATGTCTGATCGCCAACATCACAGAGACATGCAAGAACTTGTTTTGCCTCCCTTCCCTGTTATGTTACTTTCTGCCTCACTATTTCTTTCTTCCTATCTTCCCCCAACCCCACCCCCTCTTTTGGCTTTTTTCATCAAATCCTGAAATCAACTAACCTGCATTCACCAAGCCTGCCCCATCTGAGGAGAAAGAACCCAACTGGATTATGTCACTGACCGGAAAGTGAACCAGTGTCCAAGCAACAGGTGCCAGGATCGACTGCCAGCCAAAGCATCCATCCGTCCAGTGTTCCAAAAACATCAACAAAAGCCGCATTTCCCCTACCTTTTCTATCCTCTCTCCCCTACACCTTGCGTCTGTCTGTGCATTAGAAACAGGAGAAGTGAATACCCTTTACATATCAGGACTGAGAGTAAAATAACCCCCCCCCCGCCCATACCTTTTCAGAGAAAAGGTTTTTTGCAAATAAGAAACTCTGATATTTTGCCTCCAAAGAGAGACTTTAAAAGCTTTGTTTGTTTTGCATAATCACTCAATTTCAGTTTCAATATAAATGCTTGTTTTAATTTCTTGTTCTTTCTTGTGTTTGATCAATGAACTTTCAACTATAGATTAAATGTTTGAGTGTTTTTCAAGAAATGGAGTAAACTATATAAAAAAAAAAAAAAAAAAAAAAAAAAAACACCCTGGACCTCTTTGTTTCACTGTTTTTATGGTGACCGTTGAAATTAATACAACAGGGCCCTATGGAAGTTTTGCAAAGATATAGAGTTATGAATGGCGAAACTGGAGACCTCTGCAAAAGGATATTCTGAGCAGGTGTACCATAAGTTGCTTATACCAGAGATTCCCAAACTGGGACCTGGGGCCCACAGTGCATTGACTGGTGGTCCAAAGAAAGGTGGCTGGTCAACATCCATCCTCTTTGTTTCCAGCTACTAAATTGCATTGAAAGATAAAAATGCATTAAATACTGTACTTCCATAATGTTATTTTTCCATGTAAACAATTGATGTAGTTACCAAGGGACCTTACATAGTCAAGAATGAGAAGATAATGAACCTCAGGACAACTTTCTCATGAAATATATTCCACTTTATGGAAGTTTTAAAAAACCCCTTTTCTAGAGAATTTAAATTCTGAAAATAGAACTACCATACCCCCCAGACATTGACATCTGAAGATGAAACTCCCAGTATCTGTGTGCAATTACAAAAAGTGAAACTACAGAAGAATTGCCTGCTTTCTTACTGAACAAAAAAGGAGGGCGAAAAAAAAGATACATGAAGCCTCGCTCATATTCCCATTGGACCATCTTGACTGTTAGCCTAAAGTTATGATGCTGTACTGTTTTGTCCAGCATTGTGTACAGTTCTGGTGTTGACATTTTAAAAAAGGATGTTGAAAACTTGGAGAGGGTGAATAAAGGAGCCACAAAAATTATTCAAGGGCCAGAAGAAATGTCTTAGTGAGCAACTACAAGAGCACAATCTATTTAGCTTATCAGAAAAAAAGACTGAGAAGTGACTTGATTAGAGTGTATAAAAATCTTCACATGGAGAAAATACTGGTTACCTACCAGTTCTTTAATCTAGTGGAGAAGAGCATAACAAGAATCAATGGCTGAAAGCTGAAGCCAGACAGACAAATTCCAATTAGAAATTAGGCACAAATGTTTAACAGCAAGGGTGATTAACTATGGACAAGCTGCAAAGGGAAGTGGTGGATTCTCCATCTCCTCATGTCTTCAAATGAAGGCTGGATGCCTTTCTGGAAGACATTCTTGAGTCAAACACAAGTTATTGGCCTCAATACAGGGCTAACTGAGTAGAATTTAATGGCCTGTGAGATACAGGAGGTCAAGGTTCTTAACATGGCTTACTATTTCCCGATATGCCCCCTCAAAGAGGGGACACAAAGGAGAACAAAGAACCATTGTTATCAAGACGCTATCTGCCCAGGCTTAACAAGACAGCTCTGTTTCATCCTGATGGCAATATCCTAGCAGCCCTCTTGCAAAGCAGAGACTAATGGGGCAGGGCCACAGATCACAGGCCTGAAGTAGGTACAGTGCTACCAAATGTTCTGCCTCAGCTCACCCCACCTAATGAGTTTCCACTAATGCTAGTGGGATGCTTAACACTCATGCTTCAGGACCACATGGTGTGCAGAAGGAGCAACTTTGTGCAGACAGTGCTCTGTGGTGGTAGTATCCTGAGCTCCCTCAGGATCTCTCCCCATATGTTGCAACTCTGGCAGAAGCACATCAACACATTACTCCCCTCCTTCCTTTTTAACAGGAAACCACTCTTTACTGTGGTTTACATGTAACCTATACAGTTTTGGAATACTGGCTTTGAGATGCCCACAGCCACAGGGAGCTTGACATCTGAAAACAGTAAAAATTTAAAACAGATGCAAAACCCAAGATCTGTAGTGATGTGGGATGGGAGCTTAATAGGACTGCATATATGAAGTTTAAGAGGAAAGATACTATTTGCATAGTTGCCTTATTTTTGTGTGGCTCTCTTGTCAAAGATGAATTAACAGGTTAAGTAGCTGGCAGATCTGTTGTTGCGTATTTATTCATGTTAAGTACAGTACTGTGAAGTGGTAGTACATAGCTCATACAGAAGAGGATACATGCAAACTTACCATGCTCTCATGGTTTTGGATATACAGCATGTTGACACTGAATTGCCAACTTCCACATATTTGTGAAAGTGGGGGTTTACTATGGTTTATAATGGATTTTTTCTTCTTAATTTACATATATTTCCAAATTAATAACATGGTATCAGTGCTTACATAAAGTTTGATCTCCATCTTAAGTTTTTGTCTGGGAATTTCCTTTGTTTGGACCAGTATTTCAATGACAGTATAGTCTTAGGAGCTCCATACTGACTCCATGCCTAGCATTGGTACTTGCCGTGGTTTGACAAGAGCAAATGGAGGCATGACTGGGCCTTTAAGCAACATACTACCTATGCAGTATAAAAATGGGGCAAAATGGACAGCTTGTGTGTTTCCATATACAATACACAGATTCACAAAACACCACAAAATGAACTGTTTCAAGAACTACATAACTAGTGGTGTGCTTCTTAGTTAATCTTCCTCTAGGTCTTCGCTATTATATTAGTATAAACATACTGGGCCAAATTATGAAGCCTTAAATCACGCAGACTTCCACTGGCCACATAATGTGGCCTACCATTTTAATGGAATAAGCAAATATTTAGTAGTCTGAAGGAGTGTTGCCAACACCATGTAGCAGGAAGTCACCAGACAAACCCTGAAAAAATCACTAGATGTAGCTGTTTAAGCGCTCAAAAGGAGTCAAAAATGTCATTAAATTAAATTCCCAGAGAATTCAATAAAGAGTTATATATATGACATTCAGAGAAAGTCACCACTATGTATAGTCACAAAATCATTCACAAGAAGCTCAGTAGTGTTAATAAAATCCATTCCATGCTCTTCTTACTACATTCTGTCGCACACCAAGTCAATGTCATTACGTCTCAATTGAGCATGTCCTCGGAAGGAATTGCATTCCAAGGCTTCTTGGGTTGAGATCACTACAATCTGAAGGCGAGGAAAAGAAATTTTTCAAGGCTAATTAAATATTTTGCTAAAGCCAGGCGCACTTTGGAGAGAGCAGCACATTAGCCAGGGCTTTGTTTTTACCCAAATGTGTTCTTTCTCACTGCTCCATAGAAGGCAGCTCATCCTGTGATGCAGGGAAAGATGTCTAATGAAGCAGGGTGGAGGAGGCAGGTTAGCCGGCGAGGCGAGCTGCATGGATGGAAGGTGGGGTGGGATGAGACAGGGCCATGTGCCCCAATGGGGCAGGGGGCACCATGCCTCTAGGAATGAAGCCCTTACTATAGGATCAAAGGTGGAAATAGCTTGAATTTGGCTCCCTTTTACTCCTTCCCCTGGCTTGGCCTGGGGTTAGATGTCCAGCTGTTTTCAGAAATCAAACCCTGGAAGTGGGGGGATTTGAAAGGGGTATGACTAGCTGATTTTTGTTTTTAAATCTCCCTGCAGTGTACAGAGTGTCCTTCCCAATGAGCAGAGAGCACCCTCCTGATGATGACAGTGTACTGTTGTAGTTGCTTCTGCTTTCCGTAACTGCTGCTTACAAGCAATGTGCAAAAAACTGAAGTATTTCAGTAATAATTTTTGCAGTCTATCCAAACCAGAGATATCAAAACACAAAGTAGCATATACTCAGTGATTCAGAGAGGAGTGGCAGTCTCAGGAGCAATTTAAGGGCTGGCTAAAACCCATGCAAGGAAACTCAAGCAAGGATGCAGGTAATATAAATCTCTTATTCCCTTTTCAGACCTTTGCTCCCTTTTCAGACCTTTGCTCCAATGCTGAAGTTGAACGTCTGTTAATCTCATGAATGTTGTCAAGTCAAAACTGCATAATCATCTGGGCATAAACACAGTAAACACTATCCTGACCATAAGAACTGGACTGAAACTGTTCAGAGAATCATGCTGCACTTACAACCTTCCTGACTCCCTTACAAGACTAATAGTAACTACTGCAGCCTACTCTTTTAAAGCAAAACAGCCAGGAACCTGAGCCATGTACCAGTAATCAAGAGCCATCTACATCCAAAGAAGGCGAATGGGACTTGGACGAGGATCCTTTGCAGGTTTAGGTATGCCCAGTGCTTAATTTGTGATGAACGAACGCCAGGACTCCGCTGCCCTCAGTCCCAACAAGTCCTGGCACAAATTAAGCAGTGCCCAGAGGTCCTGAGGCTATAACCTGCCAAATATGTCCGATTGGTAGGAAGGACCCTCTGTTTGGAATGCAATTCCTCCCGAGGACATGCTCAATTGAGAGGTAATGACACTAATTTGGTGTGCAATGGACTGTAGTAAGAAGAACACGGAATGGATTTTATTAACACTATTGAGCTTCTTGTGAATGATTTTGTGACTATACATAGTGGTGACTTCTTTCTCTGAATGTCACTGTAATTGGCAGTTAGAGTCACTAGATTTGTTACCGATCACTTTGATACTTATTTTCTCATTAGGGAAACCAAAAAGTCGCTAAATCTAGTGATAAAGTAGTTAAGTGGGCAATTTTTTGGGAAAACATTCAAAGGAAGAGAGAAAAATGTGGGAGCAAGAGGAAGAGCTGTGAGGCAGTGAAAAGAAAGTGAAGTCAAGAGGGGAAAGAAGTGAATGGGTTAAAAAGAGGGTGGACTAAACCACACAAAAAAAAAAAATGAATAATCGCAAATTTTATTCTACACCCTCGCAAGCCTTTTTGAAAGAGAAAGTTTCCATCAAATAAAAAAAAAAAAAGAAGAGGAAAGAGAAACATTCAGCGCGCTCATTAATAATTTTTAATTCAACTTTTAATGTAAGTAAAGATCATAAAGTAGCTTTTTAAAGAAAATATAAATGCCACTATTGCAGGCAACTGTTACAAGAACCCTCGAGTATCTAATTGGTGGATGTTCAATAAAGTCCACATGTCGTTTCAGGCTCTTAATTCTTGAATTTTTAAAAGAACAAATTGATCAACTTACCATAAAGGAGATACACAATAATATGACACCAGGAAAAAACTTTAACAAAACCTACTACTTAAAATAGTAAGATCCTACATCAAATATAATCTTTGGGAGTCAGAAGCATTGTAGCATTTGTCTGGTTTCCTTCCTCTTCCCCAGTCAGCACTGACATTATACAATTCTCTTCATTAGTAAGCAACATTTTTATATTAAGAGCATTTTACCATCATCTATAAACTGTCAACAGTTACTAAAAAAGAATGTTAAGGCAGTTAGAAAAATATTCTTCTAGTTTGTACTTGCTCACAAGCAAAAGGGGCCAATGAAGTTAGGCTCCAGAAGCAAGTTTGTCCAGGGGAAAACTGAGTTCTTACTAATGAGTCATTGCTAAATTCAGATACTAATATCTAGATTTGTGTATAGTTATTCAATGCACTTTCTTAAGGAACAGCAAATAAGAATATTGTTTTTAGTACAAAACAGCCTCTACTGTCCTCCATTATTCCTTCCCACCATCTGCTGCTTACAACCCAAAGTTCCCATGCTATGGCTATATATGGCACCCACATTGCACTAAATTCTACTATACACGATATAAGGGTCAGAAGAGAAAATCAAGGTAAGAAGGCTGCATCAGCAGTATTCAATATGAATTATGCTGCAAAATGTCTCTATTCACAATTTGTACACTAAAATGCACTTGAAAAGCATCAAACTAATCTACTTCCTCAACCCCAGTCCAGAATCTCATATCAAAACACAATAAGTGTTTTTACTTTGTTTAAATTTTAGTCTTGAATGTTTCCTACGTAAGAAATCCAAAAGTGCAGCTCTACTCTGCAAGGTTAAGTTTTTTGGGTGCTTCTGATATAGCTATCAGAATAGAACCCAATTTCAAGATATTGTAGGAAGACATGGCCTCTGTCTAATTTCAAACAAGGCACAACAAATGACATAACATAATATGATATCAGTGATCCTTGTCCTTCCCTCCTAAGGCTGCATGAGCTCGCACAGTGTGGGGACTGTGAACCACATAAGGGTTTGGTTTTTTGTTTTTGTGGTTGTTGTCGTTGTTATCATCAGTAGTTTAAGTTCCCTATTAAACTATAATCCTCTAAACTCTCTTAACATTTCCAAACCCAGGAAACTGATCCTGGGTTCATCACCTCTTATATAGTCAGCTAATTTGTTCCTTTTCTGCTTCATTATAAACTGTACTCCACTTGCTTCTCTGCATAGCATTATAGTCCCTCGGACAGGTAGCGGGCCACTCCTACCTCATAAGTCCCCTTTCTCCTAGGATGCCTGGCCCACATGGGGCTGGTGGAGGGGCAACAGGTCTCTTCTACGTTCATGGCCAATGATGGGACAGAGGTAGGTCCCTACAAATGTCAGGTGCTGAAAGTCCATTGAGCAGTTATGGAATACAACCTGTGATGTCAATGCAGTAACACGGCCAACTTCGACCGGGGGGGGGGGGGGGGGAAATCACACCTTTCACCTCAAAAATCATGAGATCTTGTTTAAACCAAGGTGGGGTTTTTGTTTGTTTCAATAATACATATGGGGCTCTTATTTGCTGTGTGGCTTTGAGTCTTTAGGATTAACGTTTTCAAGCATTTCTCCATTACCATGAGGGCTAGAAATGTACTTTTTTTTAAATGAAAGCTGAGATTCTCAGAGAGCCACATTACTCTGGAAGCTGAGTTTTTAAAACAAACACCAAATATCATCAGGCTTGTGATAAAATCATAACAGTTGGCAACACTATGTGCAGTACAGAGCCTGCCTATTGCCTAACCTCCTACTCTCCCATTCATTCACCCCATCAGTCGAATGCCAACCCCACAAAACATCTCACAGAATCCAGAACAGCTGATATCAAGGATCCTGAGACCAGCGTTACTGGGGGGGGGGGGGAAATGGGCTCTGCCAGGAACATACACCTGCAAAGACCTGGATTAACAAGGGTGAGAGGCTCAGCTAGGCCCTTTAGTGCTGCTGAACTTCCCGCACCCTTGCTGAGTCTCTCCTAGAGTATAGTTGGGCTGTCTTAAAGCGCTATGGTGACGTTATCTGATTAAAATATGACCATGTAGATCAGCGGTGGGCAACTGCAAACCGTGGCCACTGGGAGCTGCGAGGAGCTCTGCCTGAGGACGGTCAATGTCAGCAAAACGTCCCATGGCCCACCAGCGTATTACCTTGATGGGCCACATGTGGCCCGCGGGCTGCCCACCACTGATGTAGGCTATGTCTACACTACCACAGTAAGTCGACCTACACTATGCAACTCCAGCTACATGAACAACATAGCTGGAATCGACATACCTTAGGTCAAGTTACCGCGTTAGTTACCGTCAACTTACCTTACTCATCTTGTCGGTGATAGAGTACAGGGGTCAATTGAGATCAATCTGCAGTTGATTTGGCGGGTCTTTACTAAATCGACTGCCGGTGGATCGATCTCAGAGCGCTGATCCATACCCATAGTGTAGACCTGCCCGTAGAGCATTGTTGCTATCACTGTTATATAATTGCAACAAATCTCATACAAAGTATGTCAAATAAGGTGTCAATAGAAAAGTTATGATTTGCTGAATAGGATTATGCTATTTGTATGTATGTATCATTTTTGTATTAGAGGTTGAGTATTGGCTCTATACCTCTATTTCAAATGTGTTTACTTCTGGGTAACACCCACAAGGTATTTAGCCTGCACATCTTGAAGGGACTATTCAATTAAATAGCTAATCATGGAACACTTAATTCACAATGGACCATGGAAGACGCCTCTCTATACTTAATGGACTTTCCTGTGGTGGCTTCTACGATGACTAAGCGAAGCATGCATGGACATGTGACTTGCCCATGTGACTCCAAATACCATCTTGTTCCCTGTAATTTTCCACAGTGAGAACAATGGGTTTCCCTTCACTTGGCAGAAGCTATAAAAAGCCCTGGAAACAACTCCATTTTGCCTTTTTCCTGCTCAAACCTCTGGACTATGAATTTATGCTAAAGGGAGCATTCTAGCCAAGGGACTGAGGACCTTCCAATGATTTGGAAGCAACCAGAGAGACTTAACAAGTCAGCAGTTTATTCTATCACTGATACAAACCTGATCCAAGAACTTTGAATTTATTGCATGGAGGGCTGGATTACCCAATAGGCAGACTAAGCATGTGCTTAGGGCACCAGCAAAGCAGGGGGCACCAAAGAAGAGATTTTTTTTTTAAATTTGATATTTCAAAAAAATAGCATCGAAGTAGTCATCATGGGGGGGGAAAAAAAAAAAAAATCAGAACTTTGTTAGACTTCCTTACACTCCACTACACACTCTTCCCCTGTTTTTCCTGTTCTTTTTTTATTACTTATCCCCACCTAAACCAGGGGGGCGTCCTACTAACATAGATGGAAATAATGCAAGGAAATCAGACTGTAACTGATCATCCTACTCCTGGTGGTAAAACAGACATTGTTCTAGAAGGTGTGCATGTGTCAGACTGAACCTGCTCATGCTGTAAATAATAGGAGAAAAGATCCTGGTATGTGGGTTGATTTCAGTACCAATGATGTAGCTTACTGGATAGATCGTGGACCAAATGACTATCAACACCACACTGGGCCATGTGAGAAATCACGTCCGACTTTTACCAATGGCAAACAAACAAGATATTGTCCACAAAAAATATTTTTCAGCATGAAAGCGAATGGTGAGAAATACACCCGAGAATGGCTACTGTAGTCACCATCAACAGGGTCTGTGTACTGTTTTGTTTGCAAACTTTTTGCATATAAACTTTCAACATCCTGGTTTGCTGCAGATGGATTTAGTGACTGGCGGAATACTGTAGTGGGTGGGGGTTCCCCAGGGAGGGGAGACCCTAAGACTGAGGGGTTACTGCTAGGGGGCAGCACCCCAAGTAAAAGGGCACCGGGGTTCAGGGAGAGACACGGGAGCCAGAGGACAGGCAGATCACTGGCCTGCAGAGGGCGGTCTGAAGCTGGAACGAGCTAATTCCTGGAAGTCACCAGCAGGAGGCACCGCAGGGGTGAGTCCGCACCTCTACAGTCTCCCACAGATGGAAAACCAGTTGAACGATTTATAACATTCCTCAATTCAAAAAGCCACACTGGTGAAGAAATGGCAAATCAAGTACTGCATTATCTGTGCCAAGTTTGCAAAATAGATTTCTTGAAGTGCAGAGGTCAATCTTATGACAATGCTGCCAACATGTCAGGGCGTTATCAAGGAATGCAGAAGAAGCTTTTAGAACAGAACTATGCCATATTCATATCATGTGCTGCACACGCTCTCAATCTTGTTGGCTGCAGTGCTGTTGATGGTTGTCCGGTGGCAGTAAGCTTTTTCTCAACAGTCCAGTTACTTTATACATTTTTCTCTGCCTCAACACACCGATAGGCAGTTCTTAAAACATATTTGGGCAATGATCGTGTGTTGAAATATCTAATACTCGCTGGGAGGCACATGCAGTGGCAACAAGTGCAATTCTGGAGTCCTACTCAAAGATTGTGGATGCATTAGAAAGTATTGTTATTGGTCTTCAGCTAAAGGGAGAAACTATACAAGAGGCAGAAAACATTGCGAACAAGATGCAAGAACTAGAGTTGGTATTCATGTTGACTATGTGGATTGAAATTTTACAACACAAGTCAAGCTCTCCAAGAAAAAGAATTGGATTTGAAAACATGTGCAGACCTCTGTCAATCATTAGCAGACCACTTACACACTTTGAGGAACGATTTCAAAAGATTTGAAGACACATCAAAATATATCTTGCCTGATACCAACTACAAAGAAGCCCAGTCCCACAAGCAAATCAAGAAAAAACAAGCAAATGATAGCAGTGCAACAGAAACAGCATTGAATCCTAGAGACAAATTTCACATATCTACTTACTACGCTATAATTGATACACCTGAAGAGGAGAGGTGATGTGTACAAAGAAGTATCAAGTAGATTTTCTTTTCTAAATGATATGGACTTATCTGATGAACAATATTCACAAGGTTCCCAAAAGCTGGTTGACTCATATCCTGTTGACTTGAACATGAATCTCTGTGGAGCAGTACAGCAGTTCCACTGTTATATGCGTGCAAAGTCTAACGAAACAGGAAAAATGAAATTCAGTCACATTGATCTTCATGACCCAATATTGAAAGACGGAATATAATGTGTATTTCCAAATGTAGAGATCACACTACGTATTTTTCTAACATTGATGATTACTAACTGCTCCACAGAACACTTTTTCTCAGCTGAAAAGAATAAAAAACCCTCAGAGAACAACAATGTGTCAGGACAGACTTGATTCACTTTCCCTGTTGTGAATGGTAATAGACATGCTTTGTCGAGTCAGCTTCGATGAACTTATCCAGAATTTTGCAATCAGAAAATTTAGAAAGAAGCTATTTTAATTTCAGCATACATGTAAGTTTTGTCATTTCAAAAAATAAAAATTTTATTTTCTGGTATTGTATTGTTTTTATTTTGAATTACATATGGGGAGGCACCATAATCTTTTCAGTGCTTAGGGCCTCTAGAGGTCTTAATCTGGCCCTGATTGCATGGATTTGCTCCCTTTAACCAGTTTTAACTCTCACTTTTTTCTTTTTTTATTAATAAATCTTTAGATATTAGATACTAAAGGAATGGCAACAGCATGATTATTGGGTAAGATCTAGTTATAAATTGACCTGGGTGTGTGGCTGGTCCCTGTGGATTAGAAGAACCCTTTTGTTTGATGAAATTGGTTTTAAATAACCACTTATCATTAAGTCTAATGTCTGCGTGTTGAATCCAGGACTAGAATACCTAAGGAGGCTGCATTTCTGACTTCTTGTTAACCAGTGTGGTGAGACAGAAGTTTACTTTTGTTGCTGGTTTTGTATAGCTCATGGAAGAACCATCACCAGTTTGTGGGGGATGGGAGGGTGTCTGCTCTCTCTCTCAGCAGCTTGTCCTGAATTTGGTATTCTTTGTTGTGGCCCACAGAAGCATGGTGACAGCTACTCTCCCTTGGAAAAATTCCATAGTGGTCTCCACTACACATAGTTCTATTGGGAAAATGGAGGGGCTATAGGAGCCATATCCCTCAAAATCCTGGACCCAGTGGGGATTGGAAGGTAGAGGGGCTTATCTAGCCTCCTCCCGGCCCCTGTTCTGTTGGCAGCAGATGAAGCTATATCAAAGGATTTCATGTTCCATATTGAATTAGCTCAGTTTACAAGAAGTAACAAAGCAGTTTTTTTTTTTTTTAACTGCCAGCCATGCAAACTCAAGCAGGGCTTACAGATTCAAGCTGAATTCTTTCCTTCTTGTGAATGATCATTAAGCAACAAAGGTTCTGCAAGCCAATTAGGTCCTCATCGCTACAGAAGAATCCAATCCCACTAATTTTCTTCAAGTTTTGCCCACTGACATCTATACAGTCCCATTTGTTCAGTATGTTCCCACAGATATAACTGTTGGAATGTAGTAAGTGATTCTATTTATAATGCATAAGAAGGAAATAAATGTAACTGCATGCTTTAAAAAAAACCCTAAAGCAATTTAAACTTATTTGCTGCTTTGATAAGCAGATATTACTCTGAATAAAGGAATGTGTTAAGTAAGAAGTTGTTGTTTTTCCACATTGCTGCTTTTAAGAGTAAAGATGTATTCAGAATAAATGGCCTTCCATGTTCTGAATACAAATCAGATTTCTGTTAAAAAAAATTGTTCTCTAGATGGGAATATATCAAACAGCATCCTTGTGACCAGCACTAGTGAGAGAAACATATCAGTAAATAGTCATTTGTTCTTTCTGTATATATTTTCATGCATGCTTTGGGGATTCTTTTGACCTAGATAATGTTAGGTAAACAAAGAACATTGTTGGTCTATTTATGTTGGTTGTGTATTAGTGGTTTTCATGTGGAATATCAGTTCATGTCCAACCAATAATAAAGTGGTATGAGTTAGCCTGGAGACCATTTCAATCTCTAATGAATAATAGGGCACATCAGAAAGCTGCACAATAATATTCAGCTATTTATGTTGTTGACTTTGTGCAAAACTGTGCGTAAACCTTTCGTTTACATTCTGACTTGTTCAGTGTGAAGTCTCATTTGTGTCCTTTAACCTAGGCTCTGAGGGCCCATTTTGGGCCCCTGCTCTAACCGCTTTGTGTTGCTTCAGCAATGTAATAAAGTTACAATGATTCTAAAAATATAATCATCTTAATTTCAGTAAACTAGGTCATTTCTGACACCATAATAGGATTTTGGGTGGTATTGCCCTAAAACAACTTGAATCAATTTTTAAACATTCATCTTTTATTCTGGTACATTACCAGATTTGGTGGAGCTGGATCCTTGCACTATGACATTTCCTCCAGCATAGTTAGGAATTTTGCATCTATTTTGTTTGGTTGGCTTTTTGGTTAGTTTTGTGTTTTAAGGCCAGTATGCAAAAAGTATCTAATTACACTCTTCTATTGGTTCTCTCTCCATAAAGGGGATTTTCCAATTAGCATATCAATTAACATTATATCTCTCCAATAAAAATTAATTTTTTATATATATATACACACACACTCTATAGACAAGGAACAAAAAAAGGGGGTGGTGGGGTAGGGAGGAAAAGCCTTGAAAAGTATTAATTAATACACCAGTATTATTGTAATACATCGCTTATTGTTTAATTTGCTTATTGGAAGAAGATAAACTAATATGAGAGAGAATTATCCCTTTAACTCCACTGAAGTTAATGACTTGCACCAATGTTAGCAGAGACTCAAAAACACTAAAGATGACCTGTAAAGTTTGTGTGGGAGAGGTGAGTGAAGGCAGATTGGAGACCAGGTTATGCCCAAATTTTAGGTCTATGGAGCTGGGCAGTTTTGTATTTTCCCCTCAAATAAGTCCTTTTTCCACACTTCTTTTTAAATTAGAAATGTATGCCTTATTCACCCTGAAAAACTTTATAGGAATTGGAAAATTAGAAAAATTTGCAACATCACAGGAAAATAAAAGCTGACCAATTGAAAAATGAGAGAGATTTTAAGTCAGATCGTCTGAAACCCTTTGAGCCAAATTCTGCCCTCACTTACCCATGTGAAATTCCATGGAAATTAATGAGATTGCATGGGACTAAATGAATGTAGAATCTGGCCCTTTGTTTTGTGTCTGCCTGTCATTTGATCCAGTAGCTTATGGAAGACAGCTGGAAAAGACATTAACATCTGGAAAGAAAAATCAAGAAATCTTTGTTAAATACTAACTACATATCTGCTGAGGCCTGGACTACTGTACTCAGCTGTACGAAGATAGGTTTACCTCACAGCACTGTACAGCTGCAAGTGTAACCAAGCCCTTAGAAACACCACCTCCTCGGGGGGAGCGGGGCCGGGACCGGGCTCGCCGCCCGGCGCTCCAGCCAGCTGGGAAGAGCAGGGCCGCCCTCCTCCCAGCGCTCCGGCCACCAGGGAGAGCAGAGCCACATCCGGGCTCGCCGCCCTCCCCCCGGCGCTCCGGCTGGCCAGGAAGAGCAGGGCCGCCCTCCCCCGGCGCTCTGGCCAGCTGGGAAGAGCTGGGCTGCGGCCTGGCTCTCTGCCCTCCCCTGGCGCTCCAGCTGGCCGGGGAGAGCAGGGCCGCGGCTGGGCTTGGCGCCCTCCCCTGCCGCGCTCCCCACCGGAGGGCGAGGGGGGGGCTTTTTTGCCTGGGGTGGCAAAAAAGCCAGAGCCAGCCCTGACTTTTCATCAGGTGGATCTCAAAGCTGTAAAGAAACTCAAGCCATTGTTGTTTTCTTTTGTTTCTTCCCCTTTTAAATTTTTCAAGTCTTCTTTATACATCATGGAGAATCCCCCAAATATAACCCAATTTAAAAAAAAAATATTTGCAGATCACCTTTAAATGAAATTGGAAACCACTTAGGTGTGAGCTAGTGGTGGACAAATGATTTAAAACACACATACACCACCAACCAGAGTCTGGGTTTAGTTAAGATGTGTCCACAAGTACAGATACCTGAGTCTTGAAAAATTGGCTGGAAAAATTTACCAATGGTCTTTCTCACAAGATTTCAGGCATCTTCATTTCTGGTCCCAGGCAAAAAATACTGCAAAAATAGCCTGCCTCACAAAATTTCAGTACATTCTATCCAAGACCCAGAAAGATAAAAGTGAATGGCAGGGGGAAAGTTTGCTAAACAATTCAGCACTTCAAAAAAGGCTTCAATTCAAGTTTGGTTCTAAAAATGAGCAAAGATTTTTTTTTTTTTAATGTTAGCTCCCTCCTAATCTCAACTACAGTTTAAATGAGAGTCAAAAGCTATTCCCTCTGAACACTACCCCTCCTCTGAAAGTTAGGACTTTAATGACTCTCTCTATGGGTGGAAAAAAGAAAATATTGGTTATCTATTCTGTGTGAGGAATCAAAGGAAACTAAATATCAAATGCATACAGCTGGGACAGAATAAGGCTCCAGCCTTCAAAAAAGTCCTATGAACTGCATGGCACAACGTTAGCACTATAAAAGGAATAAATGAGATCTAATGAAACAGGAGATGAGGCAATTCAGAAGCAGAGAGAGAAGGATGAAGGCAGTGCTTAAGTGATGAGAGAAATCTAACGTTTCTGGCTGGTGACTTGCCCAGGTTTTCAAAGATGGAGGGTTTATCCTAAGGCAATATGGACTGATTCTGCCCTCATTGAAGGTGGATAGCAGTTTTACCTCTGATGTCACAGAAACAGGCCACAATGGACACTTTCATCATCGGCTTTTAATTTCCTACCCAAGCGTAACTTCTTTACTCACTCATCTGTTATTTTTTAGTCAATTATCAAAGGTATGTTGAAGGGGACTCGCACGCAGCCTCGGTCATAACCAGACAATGTAAAGTTTGGAGAGTAATTATTTTGCTTTTTAGCTTTAATTGTTTTAAACTAAAATTATAATAAAGCAGACTCATATGTGCTAGACAGCAAACTTTAAATCCCTGCTCAAAGTATGCACAGAAACATTACCAAGAGGAACAAAGACCACCGGGGTGCTGGAACAATTTCTATAATTGAGTGCTGAGAGCCACTGAACCAAACTGTAAGCCCTGTATATGATAGAAACCACTTCAAGCCAAGGCATGTGGCAGCACCCCCAGCATTCCTAGTTCCAGCAGCTGTGAAGGCCTCTACCTCACTACACTGCATTTAGGGAAGTGTTGACATACTAACTGTATCCACCAACTTGTTAGCAAAACCTGACAGCCTCCTGCTGAAAAAAATTAAATCACATCTTCCCCATATAATGTTTGTCACTTTGTAGTCTTCTCAGAGTATTTTACTAGATGAATGATGGCCCTAATAATCAGTAAACTCTTTTCAGCTCTATACTCAGATGCCATTTTTACATATGGTTTCTATTGCTTGTTTATCACACTTGAAATATTCTTGTCAGTGATGCAAATATATTTAAATTTTTTGAGATTATGAATTTCCTCTTCCTCCAATTCTTTTCTTCCACGAGTACTATATGCAGACTTGGCTTATTTATTCATCTCAACTATATAATCCTGTGGAGTGACTGTCACTGATACAGATGGATGGATGAGTTCATGTCCCTGTCCATCAGCCAGACACCATCCTATCATGATACAGGGACTTTTGCACTCAGCTAAAGATCAGTTAAAGAAATAAGAACATCCTAGCCTAGTGGAGCCCATTTCCCTCAGAAGTGGCCATGGATCCTGGAGCAGCCACCCAGGTGCTCACCTCCTCTACTCTCTCCTATAAAGATCCATTTTATCTCCCCACTGTGGCCCCTTCTCAGTTCCTTCTCACTTTCTTTGGATTTTCTCTTCTGCTCCAAATGGAAGTCTGCCTGTCCTCCTAGAGATGAAGCCACCAAAGAAGGGAAGGTGGTGGCTTTGCCCATTCCTCCAAGCAGTTGGAAAATTGATAGAATTATAGAAGGCTTGGTCTTAACTTGTGTGCCCTCTGTGCCACAGATGTGCTCTGCCAAACAGAAGATTTCGGAAGGGGCTCCACAATCTTAAGTTATTGGTTCCTCCTTTGGAAAGGGTAGACAAACTTCTCCCCTTGCAGGTTCCCAGGGAAGTAACAGCAGCACCAGGGTCACTCTTTTAATAGATCAGAGTCAAAGCCTTTCCAAGTCATCAGCTGGGGTGTATGACTGCATGGACCTCCTGAAGAGAGAAGCTGGGTGGAAACACTTTAAAATCCACTTTGGTCACCACCTGCCTGAAAGATATAGCCCACCCATCTGTATACCACTGACAGTCACCGTGGAGAACATCTTAAAAAAAAAAAAACCTCAATCACTAAAGATTATCTTATTTCTATAGAGTTTCTAAGACTCTAAACTCTCAGTAAACACACTTTAACTCTCATTGCTCATAGCAATTATGTCAGATCTTTTTATGGAAGCTGAGGACCAAAAGAAAGGAAAAAAAAAAAACTAAGGGCAAAGACTGAAAGGTTGCTTGTTTTATGACAGATTCTTCTGTGCCTTTGGCATCAAGGAGCTAGCAGAGGTAAACACAGTTGAAGAAACGTACCATAGCCGTTTAGCTGCGATTCACCGGAGTATAATTTGTCATCTTGCGTTGTTTGGCTTAGTCAGTTATTTCACCTTTTATTAGGCAATCTGAAGTGTTTTAAAAAAAAGTCATCATTTCAGACTTTATTAGAGCCCTGTAAGGGGCACAACGTTCTATTTCCTTTAGAGTGTGATATGAGAATAGCTATAGGCAATTTAAAAAGTTTAAAGAAAAACTTTCACGCTTTAGATAGCTCTCTATAGGTTTTAATTATATTTTACTTCTATTATAGCAGACTTTCTTGCTTCTCTATATTGTCCATTATTTCAAGAGCTGCAGGACATCAAAGACTGACTATTCGACATGATTAGAGAGAAGGTGGGTTAGGTAATATTGTTTATTAGATCAATTTCTGTTGGTGAGAGAGAGAAGCTTTCGAGCTTATACAGAGCTCTTCTTCAGGTGAGATCAATGGATCTCCCAATGGATCAATGAAACAGTGACTTGATGAAGAGCTCTGTGTAAGTTCAAAAGCTTGTCTCTCTTACCAACAGAAGTTGGTCCAATAAAAGATATTACCTCACCCACCTTGTCTCTCTAATATTCTGCGACCAAGCCTGCATATTTAACATGATTATTATTTAGATTATATTTTTCAAGTTTTACATCACAATGATATTTCAGAAATTGAGCTGTGCCTGCTTACTGAGGGCCCAAGTCTGCTGTCAGGCTGTCTAAGGTAGCTCACGAATGTGGGAGCCAACCTCAAGGCAGACTGTTACATACCAGGGCACAAACCCCAAACGGATTGTGTGTTCTATAGATTTCGCCAAGCAAGTATCAAGTGTGAATTCCTCAAGCACTATAACAGCCTTAACATAGAGTCACAGACAGCCCCCTTGGGCATTCCTGTCTATGTTGGCACTCATGCAAGCTTCTACATTCTTCCATTTCTACTTTCAAGAAGACACAGAACTGCCGAATTGAATTAAGTGGAGAATATAGCAATCTTTGGAGTGCAGGGTAAGTTTCTTCACCAACGTGCCTGACCACAACAACGGCCACATCCCATCTCTTATAGGCTCCCTCTTTAGCACCCTATTCTTTCAGCATGTTACCCTGGATGATGTTCTAACCAGAACAGTCAATAGGCAGCCAGCAATCACTGTGTGGAGCTCAGTTTTACAAATGGATAGAAGAGTGGGAGAGCAGAACTTGTGTTCACTAGTAGCTTGCTCTGCTTTCTCTTCACCATTAATTTACAATCATAGTAATGTAGGGCTGGAAGGGCCCTTAAGAAGTCATCTAGTCCAGCCCCCTGCACTGAGGCAGGACCAAAAAGACCTAGCCCTTCCCTCATAGATGTTTGTCTAACCAGTTCTTAAAATCTTCCAATAAGGGGATTCCACTTGGAAGCCTATTGTGGAACTTGCATCCGAAGAAGTGAGGTTTTAACTCACGAAAGCTTATGCCCAAATAAATCTGTTAGTCTTTAAGGTGCCACCAGACTCCTTGTTGTTTTTTTAAGTACCCTTATAGCTGGAAAGGTCTTCCTAATATCCAACCTAAATCTGTTTTGCTGCAGAGTAAGCCAATTATTTCTTGGCTTATCTTCAGTGAACATGGAGAACAAGAGCCCAAGGATTGAATGAGCATGGAGGTGGAGTTACTCTCTCATCCTCAGAGCTGGTCACTCTGGAAGACAGCGCATTAGTGGGGGCAGCGTGGAGAAGCTTATGTTGACACTAGCTCTGCTGTATCTATTTTGTGAACAGAGAACATCAGTATAAAGGGCTATCAATTCACTACACTTCCAATGACACTAAATTCACAATATTGAAATCTAGATATTTAAGATTGGGGTAATTTTTAAAGTGATTTAGAACCCTAAATCCCATTTTCAAAAGTGACAGGTACTTTGTAGCCGAAGTATCTTTCAAAGTCAATGCGATTTAGGCATGTTAGTAACTTAAGTGCTTCTGAAATTTTTACCCTAAAACAAAGCTTTACATTGTATTAAATAAAACTCTAAATGCTGGAAGTCCATCTAGGTGACCCTCGTAAGGCTCAAGAGAATAAAATATTTCACATTTAAAAAGCAGTTTGGTTGATTTGGTTCTCTTCCCCACCTATCTTTCTTTTGACAGAGGTTTACATAATTGTCTGAATGACCTAAGTAACTTTCACACAAAGACTTAATCACATAGGTAAGAGGAAATAGAATTCATTTATTTGTTTTTATTAAGAGAGTGCCTGATTGATAACATTTAACAATTTGTGACTCTTTGCTTTACGCTGGGACTAGAAATAATATCACAGGTAATGTTATTCCCTATTCAAGTTTTGTCTCTCTCGTCACATCACAATAACAACTGTCTCTAAAGGTAGAGGTTTTGAAATAGTCACAAGCACAGAAGTCATTTAAACTTTTCTAATCTCTTTCAATTTTGAATGCAAGAAGGGTATTTAAGGACTTACTCAACACTACAAAAACATCTAATAAAACAAATTAGCTCCTCTGTATCCCATGCACCAATTTTCACAATCTTTATGAAGTGAAGAATTGCTTTGAATGCAAAAAAGACCCTGTGGCAAACTGGTTTTCAAACTAATTCTGCAACTCTTATTCATACTGAAGAATCTAGAGTTGTATTGACTTCAGTGAAACTACTCATGCACCTATGAACTATTCAGTGTGAGAGAAGACTGCAAAACAGGATCTTAAATAGAATTTTTTTGCATCTGTTAGGTTGTCTGCACCAAATAGATCTTTGCAATAAGCAGAAACAGATCTGCTTCCTCCTTCCCCAGCATCATGATTATCAGTTTCTCCCTCCTTCCAGTTTTCTCATACCAACCAGACCTGCTCCAGCCTGGTCCCCTTAAAGGAACGGTGTCAAAAAGTAGAAACAGAACTGTATAATTGCCAAATTAATTAAATGCAAATAAATTTAATGCAATACAAAGACTGACTTATCTAATACTCAAAAGTCAAGAAATTCCAGAAACAAATATAGAATCAGCCTTACGGCTATTTCATGGGTCTTAAAAATGGTTTCTCTATTCTTTTTCAGGCTATATCCAAACACCAATTTCTCATACACCTTTGCATATGATATTTTGTACTAATCAGTTAATGGTTCAATTAACATGATGTCTCTTTAACCTAGATTACATTTATAAATTAACTACATATACACATCCAAATTCTCTGTTTTGAGTTTGTCTTGGGCACAGCAAACACCAGGAGCAGTCAGCAAGTTTTTACAGCTCCCTGGTCAGATCTGCACTGGCCCCAGACACTATGCCAGTTGGTGGTCGTCTACAACAGGCCAAGACATTAGCCAGAGCACAAAACATTCTGGCCACAACCCCACACTATTCCCAACACACACCTTGTGCTGCAGGGTGCATAGGATCCAGCACATGAGCTCATCACCCACTGGAGGCTCACCTGTGTCTGCGGAATCCCCAGGCGGCTTTCTTCTTCTTCCTTTGTGCTGCTCCAGATCTACAATAGACTATACATTTAGCAAGCTAAGTTAAAAAGGGAAGTGACCAACCTCTCACTGTGGAGGTTTCACATTCTACTGTACTATATTCAGATACAAACCAGAACATTCATAACAATTATCCTGATTTTGAAACTTCTTCTCAACTGCATATTAACATTAGAATTTTTAACAGTACTCTTACACTACAGTATCTGACAAAGCAGAAACTGAACTGTCTTCTCCCCTCCCTTATTAGTGGGAATTCTAACATGGAAGAATTTAGGTTTACAATAACAGCTTCTGACTATATGATTTGATCATTAAAGAAATCCATGTCTACTTAGTTATCAGAAATACTCTGATATTTAGCTCTGTACTAAGTATAGTAACATTAATTCAAGCAAAATAAGGTTGCAATTTTTTATAAGAACCATAGCTCCCCATCAGACAAGTCAAGCCTTCTCATCTGGAAAGCAGGGAGACACTTTCTTTGCTTTGAAGAACTTGTTTTCCAGATGAATTCACAATGAAGCTATAGTACCAAGAGGGAAAACAAACCAAACAGGTTAGAGAACCCTGCCGGCCCACATCTGTGTTCAAGGCAAAACAGGAAAAGGAATCAATCCTTATAATCCATCATTCCTTTCAAATACAGAATTACATCCTGATGTATCAGGAATTTTAATAAAAAGAGTTCAAAGCAATAAAGTTCAATGTGTATAATTTTGTCAGACTTATTCTTCCCCCTCAACTCACCTCAGTGTTTAATCACTTTGGGATATCTTATTTTTAATTACTCCAATCTTTCACATTACATCAGAAGCTTAAACTGCTGTTTTGTTCTCAAGTGAATTGTTATTTCAAGAGCTTCCACATGCTGGGTTTATGAGTAAAAAGTTATTCCCCCCCCCCCTCCCAACTGTAGATCTCAGAGATGCAGGGTCTGTGAGCCAAGCTGGGTTTTTGCCTTCTAAAGGTTTTCCAGGCTAAATTATGCCATATCAGTGTCAGAGATCAATAATCAGTGTAGTTCAAGTTTAAAGTTTGAGTATGCTGAAAGCTAATCTACAAAATATACCCTGTATTGAGCTAAAACAAAGAAAATATAGCAGGAAAATAAACTAAATGGACCAAAATCAGCCATAGTATAAGCTATTTTAATGTAGGGTAAAAGGCCTGAAATAAAAGTGTGTGTGTGTAACCAGTACATAGTGTGCTTTCCCATAAGAGCTCAACTGCTCTTGACATTTAGAATGAATTCCAGGGAGATAGATTAGTGGGCAGAGAGCAGGCGATGCCTTAATTCTTGAAATGTGAGTTGTATCAAATTTTAGTTTTAATTATGAAATTAGCATTGTGAAGTCATTCAATTTTAATTGGGAAAATACCAGGATGGCCTTCTGCTATTGATTAAATAGAGGATAAAACCTCATGTCAGATCCTCCCTTGGCCAGCAAAACAACGGAGAGCAGACACTACAATGAACCAGACAGCTAATAAAAGATCCCATAAAAGGGTCAGGACACTGCTATGGGGAATATTCTGCCAACTGGAACCTGCTACTGATGTCCTCATATTTGCTATAGTATCTTGGTCAGCGTTTGAGTGGGGTGGGTTTTGTCCCATGACTTTGATACCACAGGAGATGTTTTGAACAAGCTAGTGTGTGTTAGCCAGGCCCAAATGCTCACCCTCTCCTGTACACAACAAATGGATCTTTATTTAGTGCTTCAACAGGACAGAAGACACTTGAGGCTAGATCCACAAAGGGAGCTTCGACTTTGCAATCCCTAATGTTTAGTTACCTTGTCACATAGCGGAATCCCCAAATTAGGTGTCCAGGCTCCCTACACAATGCACAGGGAGAGAGGTGCCTACAAATGGGATCCACAAAAGCCAGCAAGAAGCTAGCCAAGAGGAAGTGCAGAGGAAGGGGTTGGGGCCTAAGTTCTGCCCCTCAAATGGAGTTAGCTGCGGGCGGTCTGAAGAGAAACACCTCTCTGCTTGGGAGCCACAGCTGTGAACCCTCTCCTGGAGTTAGGCACTGAAGTCAGATCAGCCCTTCTCAGAAAAACAGGAGGACAAGGAAGTGGTGGTGCCACCGCCAGCCCTTATAACCAATATCACCCAGGATGTATTTATAAAATACTTAAATATTTATTGAATCTGAGTGAAGCAGGCTCTGGAGGGAAGCTCTGACAAAAGGGCAGGAAGTGGACTTCCTGGGAGCAAGCCTGAAAGGTGTTTAATTGAGAGGAAGGTAAGGTCAGGCTCAAAGAGAGTGGAAGTGGGTTTACTTTTATATTTTATGGTTTGGGAATTTGTTAGGGATTCTGGGGAGGGTCCTGAGAGTCCAGGCCCCTGGAAAGAAGAATTAACCTAGAAAGCTTACAGGAGGAAGGCCTGAGAAAGACTGGGTAGGAAGAAGTCCAGGAAGGCAGCAGCAAGGAGTTGGACAGAGCAGTGCGCAGTTGCTGATTATAGGGTCCTTGGGCTGGAACCTAGAGGAGTGGAAGGGCCTGGATTCCCCTACCAGCTACCAAAGTAGATTGTGTGAAGCCCCTAAGAAGAAAATAAGGACTGCTGGAAGTCCTGAGAGAAAGCCCACAGTTGGGGCCAAAGTCCTTTTTGTGAGGCCAGTGATCATTTTCTGTTACCCCAGAAAAGGTGAAAACAAATTGTGAGTTGGCTGGAGGGCCAAGTTATGGGAAGAGAGACCACTGCAGGGTTAGACTGACTGTTGGCTGGGTTGCAAGAGAGGAAAGAGCCTGCTATGCAGTGCTTAATTTGTGCCAGAGCTTGCCAGGGCTGAGCCCTGGCATTTCTAGGCTTGGTAGTTCATAGCCCCAGCACCTCTGGGCTTGCCGCATCAGTTATGAAAGTTTAAAAAAAAATTGCTTGATCCCCGGCACCTAATTGCTTGATCCCCGGCATCTCTTTCATTACAAACTAAGCACTGCTGCTCTGCCACATCCAGTGATGAGGGGGCATACCAGTAGCAGCAGCGGCTCCAGGCACCAGCACTCCAAGCGCGTGCCTGGGGCAGCAAGCCGCGGGGGTGCCCTGCTGGTCCCTGCGAGGGCAACAGTCAGGCAGCCTTTGGCAGCTTGCCTGCGGGAGGTCCGCCAGTCCCGCAGATTCGGCAGCAATTCGGTGGCGGGTACGCCGCATCCCCAGGACCAGGGACCTCCCACAGGCATGATGCCGAAGGCAGCCTGCCTGCCATGCTTGGGGCAGCAAAAAAGCTAGAGCCACCCCTGGCCAGTAGTCTGTGCTCCTTCACACCCTCACATGAATTATCCCTCCTCTTAGAAGGAGTAGTGTCTCTCTTTCCTAGTCTCTTGGAGGCTGGCCTCAGGCAGAACAACATGACTATTTCTGCTGTTTTTACATCATGCGTGCGCCTTGCTGGGAGAGAAAAGTTTCCTACTTTCCCTGCATGAACCAGAAATTCCTTGTTATATTGAGCTAGACAGGAAGGAGCTTTCATTAACACTGTGCTAACAGACAAGTACTCCTGACCAGGCTACTGCATACAGTTCAAAACTGAACTCCTATTGAGAGTTATTAATCCTTCTGAACAGTGAAATCTGTACTTAGGACCCCACCTTCAACATTTAACTCTCTTCATTAATCAACTACTTGATTAACAGAACTATACTAGGAAACACTTTAGCTAATGACCAACCTCCACTAGGGATATTGATTGTTTTCTAGTCTCTTGGAGGTTGCTTTAAACAGGTAATTGAAACACCAGGAAATGGTCAAAAAAAAGTCATAGGAAGTGCAAAACGGGTACTATTTTCTTTTAATCACTGCACATCCTACAGTCTTTAATCAGGGTAAGGTTTCCACTGACACCAATCAGCAGGGAAACTCCTGTGTTTCAGGACCATTTTTTTAGCTGAAGTATAACTGTTAAAGCTTGTCTCCTTGGGGTGAGGGCAGGCACTTCACTTACCTCATACATAGTTCTACGGGCAGCAACAGTCCTGTAGGCTGGTCCTAGAATATGAGATAGAGCCTTCCAGCTGATCTAGACCTCTTAGCAAGTCCACTCAAAGCAGTCCAAACAAAAAGAAAATACTCATATAGCCCTCAAAAGATCAGCCATCTTCTTCACATAAGGGAGAGAGCAGCAGTCTTTCAAGCCCCACAGACAATCTCCGCTCTCACTCCCCCGCACAGAGAATGGCCAAGGCTTAGTCTTGGGGGTTTCAAAAACAACCAACAAAAAAAGCCCATCTTCTTCCTCAGATGGCAGGCAGCATTCTCAAACTATATGCCAATTAGCAGTACAGGACCCAGCCCTGCTTGTTTCAGAGTACCACCCCCAACTGAACCGAGTTCTTCCCCTTTTAAGGGCCTGCCCCAGGCCTGACAAGCTGCACAGGTGCACCAGGTTGAGGCTAATTAGGACCACAGGCATTCTTTAACCCTTTCTTGACATTCGTTCCACCAGTGACAAAAAGCATCTGCAATGAGACTAAAATATAAACTACACTAAAATAAAAATATATAAAAGGCTTTAATACATTGTTTTACCAAAATATAAATAAATGTGGAATTATACCCTGTGTTCAAGCAAATGCATATTAAAAGTGTGATCCTGCAAGATGCTCAGTATTTTCCAGTCCCATTTAAGTGACTGAGAGATGACGGAGCTGAATACCTCACAGAATTCAGCCCTAAAGCAAACAAGTTGTCATTCTTAATAGAAACATCACCTGTGTGCTGATATATTAAGTGCACAGGATGTGTCTTCTAAGCACAGTATCCTATCATTTAAATAAACTGTCTGTCCATTTTCCATAAAGCTCAAAGTTAATCATGTTGGCTGCAAAAGGGGATATTGTGTTTTCTTCCTCTTCATATATCCGCTGGCTGAATGTTTCAATTACTGTGGTTTCCTGTTTACTAAACTACACCAAAGGGCAAAAAGTGAACCACAAACAGGAAGGTGATTGTTGACAAGAGACTTGGGATAATTTTGTTTTATGATCACATGTATCACCATTTTCAAATGAATGTTTTTTTTGTTTGGTAGAATTATCCAAAGCACACGTGTGCAAGTGCACAAATGAAAGTGAAATAGAAAGAAAACCTGCCTCTCCCTTAACAGCTGATCATCCATTCACATAAAGAATCTGTACCTCCTACTTCCCTCATAAGTTTGTATAACTTCATCATGAATTATGCTTATTACAATGCTATCGCAAGTAACCATGTTCTCCTAGGAGAATTTGTGGCAAAGTTGGAATTTTCTGTAATATTTTTCTGAAGACTATGTGTGCCTAAGTTTCCCCTATATGCTGTATTGTTACCCAGTAGGTGGGCAAAGACTGTTTGCTCTCAGGGCAGGCTAAGAGATATATGTATGAATATTGCCTTGCTGTCTGGGCCTTAGTCCCCATATCAATGGACCATCTGAGAAGACAATGGCAAATCCAATCAGCAGGAGATTGGCCCCTGGCAACCAACCTACCAGAGGGATATAGCTTTCCCCACCTCTCTACAGGGAATCTAAGCAACAATCTCCATCTTGAGAACAGAAGACTGGAGAGGTGTGAGGTAGAGAAATAAGAGTTAGCTGCTGGAGGAAGTTGAGGCTCTCACCTGGCGTCTGACTAAGGAGGTCAGACAGAGACACAAAGTTTGAATAATGAGATTCATTTCTGCTTGGCTGGGCTCTAGGCTAATCAGAATGGTCTAAGCTTTAACCTTCATTTCTCTGTGCTAACCTAAGAACTTCCTATGCTGTGTTCCAGTTGACAAAGATCTGGTCTACACTATAGACTTATAATCAGTATAACTACGTCGCTCAGGGGTGTGAAAAATCCACAGCCCTGAGCAACTGTTACACTGACCTAACCCCCCATGTAGACAGCACTATGTCAGTGGGAGAGCTTCTCCTGCCAACATAGCTACCACTTCTCGGGGAAGTGGATTAACTACACTGGCAGGAGAGCTCTCTCCTGTTGGCATAGAGCATCTTCACTAATGTGCTACAGTGGTGCAGCCCTGTAATAGACATGCCTTAATAAACCCTACTGTTTTGACAAAGCTGTCCTATGAGACGCTCCTTATCCCAGCACAGATTAAAGATTGACAAACAAAGAGCCCGTTTCCCCTTCATATCAGACACCTGCAATTTTGAATGCTAAATCTAATTTGAAAGCTCTGGAAATGTATATCAAGACCCTGGATTGCAAAGCTACCTAAATATTAGAGCTGGTCAAAATTTGGAACTTCTGTTTCATAGGAAATGTCATCATTTTGAAATCATTACAAATCAGAATGCTGAAATGTCAACATTTTCCATGAAATGAAAATTCAAAAAAACTTCATTTCAGGACTTTTAAAATTTTTCATTTGGATTAGAACTGGGTGAGAAATGTTTTTTTAATCCCACAAAAATGTTCAAGATTTTGCAAAAAAAATTCTCGTCCCTGATTAGGATGAAAAATTGAAATATTGAAACTGTTTTGTGAACTGAAAATAAAAAAAAAGTTCAGGTCAGCTGAAAGATTTTTTTCAATAATTTTGGAACATTTTATTTAGATTTGAACCTTTTTTTAAAAAATTGCTATAGTTGGCTTACATTTGAAAGGGGGAAAAAAGTCATCAAAACCAGAAAATCAATTTTTTTTATTTCAAAAATCTTAAAAGAGGACAAATGGATGATTTCAAAATGTCTTTTGAAAAAAATCTGCATGAAATTCATCAAAACCAACCCTTTCCAGGGAAAAGTTTCAGTCTCAACAATTGAGCTCTCCTCCTCAAAAAAATGTTTCATCAAAAAAAAATCCCAAACGGCTCTGCCTTTGATAATGTCAAATCATCTCATTCAATAATATCAAATCATCTCATATTGATGAGGTAAAAATGTTTCATTTGGATAATGTTGAAACATATTACATACACATTATAGAAAAGTTGAAACTAAATGAATAGAAACAAAGTCAAAATGTTTTGACATTAGCTAAAAGAAATGTTTCAGCATTATTGAAATGAAATGAGAAAGCTGAAATGCTTCTTTTAGACTTTTTCCTGTCAAAAATGTATTCAATTTGACATATTCGCACAGAAGTTTTGATTTTGACAAAACCACACTGACAGAAAACTGTTCCATCAAAAAAATTTCAACCGGCTCTTCTAAATATACTTTACTTTAAGACAGGTCAATGAACTGTCTAACAAAAAATAGGTTGTTTGAGGTGTTTTTGTAGCCATGTTGGTCCCAGATAATGTCTTTAAAGAAAAAGATGACATTATAGACTGCAGCTAAAATGCCTTGTTAAGCAAACTCCAGTTTTGCCTCTGCTAAAACAAAAGAAAAAGAAACAGATATTGAAATATTACAGATTAAACTAATAAGAGATGAGGTGCAAACATAAAATATCCAATTAATTATTTTAAACAAACACCACACTCCCTGGAGAAGCAATACTTCAGCATAAACCTCTTAACCAGATCTTATTTCTTACAAGGTAATAAAATTGACAACAACCTTGTAGAACTAAGAGAGGGGGGGAGAGAGAGAGAGAGAGAGATGTAAATGTGGTTCTGATTCTCTACGACAGTGGTGGGCAACCTGTGGCCCATCAGGGTAATCTGCTAGTGGGCCATGAGACAGATTGTTTATATTGACCATCCACAGGTATGGCCACCTGCAGTTGCCAGTGGCTGTGGTTCACCGTTCCCAGTCAATGGGAGCTGCAGGAAGTGGTGGCCAGCACATCCCTGTGGCCCATGCCACTTCCCGCAGCTCTCATTGGTCAGGAATGGCGAACCATGGCCACTGGGAGCTGTGGGCAGCTGTGTCTGCGAATGGTCAATGTAAACAAACTGTCTCGCAGCCTGCCAGCGGATTACCCTGACAGGCTGTATGCGGCCCGTGGGCCGCAGGTTGCCCACCACTGCTCTATGGGCTTACACCTTGTATATTGATTTACACCTATATAAAGTGAATGCAAAACTAGCAAATCAGGAAACACTTTATGTCCACTTTGCACATGTGTAAACAAGTACACAATTCATAGATTCAAAGGCCAGAAGGCTCCACTGTGATCATCTAGTAGCCTTTCAGGTGAGGACACAGGGTGACACATGGTGAGAGCTTTGCTCAAGTGTCCTGTTAGGATCTGGTTCAATGAAAAACATGCATCATTCAAGACCTCTTTCTACCACCATTCAGACAATAGATTTGGCTCAAACTAGGTCTTTACTGATTACAAGGGCATGAGACAATTTACAATTGCCTTCAAACTATGGGCCTCATCCTGCAGGGTGCCAAACACCTCCTGACAGGTTCTGAGTAACCTCAACTCCCACCAAATGGAGCTCAGCAGCTCACAGAATCAGTCTGGGGTATGCAGTAAATGTTATAAATACACATGCATTGTATATTCTTATTCCATTTAGCAAGTATTGTTCAATTGCACCACTACAAGTTATATTTTAAATATGGAAAGTATGGAAAATAGGCTATTTTTATTACTGAATTGATTTTAGCAAAGAAATTGAGATTTAGCTTTGAAGCTGATGAAATTTATAAGAGAAAGGATCAAGACCTGAGCAGATGCTTTGAAACCAGTGGAAATCTAACCAATTTTTTTTGCTTTCATTAATATTCATTAGATACTTTGCTTGATTCAAGATACTTCAAGTTGTGCAGCCGGTTTTATTTCGCTTTTTCCCTGAAAGCTCTAAAATGTATCTGTCTCCCACTGTTTTAAGCATCTCAAGCAGATCTGTTTCAGTCTGACAGCAAAACTAAATAAGATTAATCTAAATTAATTGCATTTTTCCAACTACTCCAACATATACTTTACAGCAACAATTTAGTTGGCAAATAACCATATGGGTATGGAGAACAACCTCTGGAGCATGGTTAGGTCTTTGGGGGAATTCTAGCATCAAGAAGAAAACATCGGATTTGTTTTCTTACGAATGCTGCTTTCTGAAATGAAGACCCTGACCACTCATGCTCTTTAATGGTCTCATGACTAAGGTTCCGTGTTTGTCATGGAGGTCACAGAAGTCAGATTCCGTGACTTTCCGTGACCTCCGTGACTTCTGCATCAACCCCATGCAGCTCCCCAGAAGCCACCTGAGCATCACGGGCAGATCCCAGGATCAGTCACACTGGTGCTGCTGGGGTAGTCTCGGGGGCCCCCCGCCTCCCAGCAGCAGAAGTTTGGTCTTGGGGGGTCTCAGGGCTTGGGGCTGCTGCTTACTTGGGGGGGGGCTCCCCTCCTCCAGCTCCACATACTGTCTCTGCCGGCAGCCAGACACCACCCCTGCAGCTCCCATTGGCTGCAGTTCCCAGTGGGGTAGAGCAAAGGCAGCACGTGGAGCTAGGGAGCTGGGGCCACTGCTTCCCAGTCCAGGAGCTGGGTAAGAAGCCTGCCCTGCCCCAGCCCCACCAACCCCTTCCTCAGCACTCACGGTGTCCCCAAATTCCTCCCATGCAGTATTAGTCAGAGGTATTTTTAGTAAAAGTCATGGACAGGTCACGGGCCAGTGAATTTTTGTTTACACCTTCTTAGTACTCTTAGTACTTAATACTGTTATTCCAGACTGTCTGCAGAAACATCTCTGCATCTGTTGCACCCAGGTTATATTTTGGAAGGGTGGCTATTGGTTTGTTTCCAGTCACAGACCTGGTTTTCAATACAGAAATTACCCATTGCTAACAACAGTGTCGGCAATAGTTGCAACTAACCCTGTATTGAACACAGTTTTAATGCAAGCACAGATCAGGACAAACAGCATACAGCATACTCTCAGAAAACCATGCTTAAAATTCTTGACTGGTGCAGAACATGGTTTGTCTTGGTTGATGTAGTTACCCACTTCTCTGAGAGGCAATAACTAAATTGACAGAAGAATTCTTCTGTCAACCTACCTGGGTCTACAGCAGGGGTTAGGTTGACCTAACTTGGGTGCTCAGGGCACTACATTTTTCACAACCCTGAGTGACAGCTTGGTCACTCACTTTTAAGTTTAGACCAGGCCTTTGACTTGTTTTCTGTATGTTTACATCTATAACTTGAAAGGCAGTATGAAAACATTAACTATGGTAGACACGGTTCACAAAAAGAAGTAACTTGTTCAGTTTCAAAACTACTTTACAACAATCCTGATTGGAACCTGTTACCAAACAAGGACACACACGGTAACTCTGTGTCAAACTTTAAAGCTCATACACAAGCATGTACACTACCATATTAATTAGCTACCCAGTTTCAGGAAGTAGTCAATTAACTGATTTGGGCCATAACCCAAGAGAAAGTCTGTGTTTTACTTATATCTGTGACTCTGCACCCCATATTCTGCACCCCATGGTTATAGCATAATTATGATGCATTTTGTACAAGATAAGTCGTGTGAGGTGTCATTGGAAAGGTTATGATTTGAAGGATATGATTATCCTAGTCATATGCATGTATCATTTTTGTATCTCAAGTTATGGATATTGACTATGTATCTGTATTTCAGATGTAGTTGCACCTGGGTAACGCCCACTAGTTAAGATGATTTCAGTCTTGCTAGTGGGTGGGAAAGGGCCTATTCAGGGCAATGGGCCATTAGGAAAAAAAACAATAGACCTTAGGAGAAGCTTATCTCCCACCTGGTGATGAGCCTTCCTGAGAACACTCCAAACAGCCTGTGAATAATGGCTGCTAGGACTCTACAAGGACATGTGATCAGACCACATGATGCTGGACTCCATCTTGGAATGTCAGTATTTTTCCACAGACTGGTCTGGGAACCAAGCTTTGAAACAAAGAGTTTCCACTATATGCAAAAAGAAAAGCTATATAAGGCAGGGAGTGACATCATCTGGTGTTCAACAATCCCTGCACAAGACAACTCCAGGAAACACCTGAGGAACAAAGACTGAACTGGGGGAAGTGCTGGACCCAGGCTAAAGGGATTTCTAGCCTGTGAATGAAACACCTGGGGATTCAAGCTGTAAAGCAAGTGGAAGCTTGCCCCGTAAGAATCTGCAGCCTGTTTGTACATCTCTTAGGGTGAGAATTTGCTAATTCATATCCAACCTATCTAGTATATTAAGCTTAGTTTGCGTTTTTGTTTGTTTGCTAGATAATCTGCTTTGATCTGTTTGCTATCCATTATAATAATTTAAAATCTATCTATTGTAGTTAATAGATGTGTTTTTGCTTTATCTGAACCTGTGAGCTAGAGTGAAGTGTATGGGAATCTTAGCTGAAGGGGCAAAGACTGTTGCATATTCCTCTCCACATTGAGGGACAAGGTGAATTTTATGAACTTCCGCTAAGACGGTATAATTTGGGGTTTATACTCCAGAGGGGTGCGTACCTGAGGAGCTGGGAGGTGCCTTAGCTGTACCCTTTCCATTGTTGGTTCATTGCTGGGGTGGACAGAAAGCCTGCATGTACTGCAGCTGGGTGTGGCCCTATCTGTATGAAGGCTGGTGAAAGTGCAGGCTGGGGGGTTTGCAGCTTAATTATCACAGCAATACAGTGTGAGACGGAGCCCAGGGTGGTGGGTCAGGGGGCTCAGTGGTACCCCAGTTCCAGGTGGTACCCCGAGGGGGAACCCATCACAATATCTTTGCTCAGCCATCAGCGTTCAGTTCCGTTACTATTCACAGCAGAAATTGACTCTGCAAACACAGGTGGAGTGAAAGACTGACACAACTACAGTCTTTTCCCAGTGCGCTAGCAGGCAACCTGAATTGCTGCAAAAGAACTTGATGTCACCAAGAGGATTCCCAGGTGCCTAACCCAGGACTTCAGTCTTCTCCCTTACAGGTGTCTTCGGCTTTTGGAAATCAATGTGCTCAAGGAGACAGGCTGTTTTATCCCATTTCAACTGAGTTGTCTTTGTTCCTTTTCTTGGAGATTCTGGCATGGACCAATCAGATGATGACCCATACTCCGTCTGAAGATTTGAAATGTCAAATCAAAATGAGAGTTGTCCTCTCTCACCATCCAATCAGGGATCAAAGCTCCATCTTTGAGTTCTTGAAACTGGGGCTGGAATTTTCCAGTCTCTTGATGCAAAACATCTTGTCATACCAGCTTCTGTAAGACAAGTTAGGTCATAGCTGTTGGTACAACTATCTTGGGACATACACCAAACACTGTCTGGTTTGCTGAGGTAAACAATTTACCTCCACAAATCACTTTCCGTGGGCCTCTCTCCAGTGCATCCCTTGGCTGACTTTACACACTGTGCTTGCTCAAGTTACTCTATTAACTCTCAGCTAGCTACTGAAATGTCCAGTTTAAAATTCATATAGTTTATATAAAGTCCATCCACATTCTTTGATGCTTTTTAAACTTGTTTTAACAGTCCACTACAATGGAAAGTCACTTCAAGACCCGTTGTTCTCCAGTAGGCCAGAACTGTTGTATAAATCTTCCATTTCTGTTTCCAAATAGTTACATTTCTGATTATTCCACTCTGATCTAGAGTCCTTATAACACACAATTTGGTTTCATTTCCTTGTATTTACTGCCTCTTTCAGCATACCTGTATTTCACTAACTTGATAGCATAAGCAGCATAATTGTACTTACTACTTCACTCTATCACTAAACTAACAGCATTCAATATGAACGCAACCCTTTTCTTTCCCAACTGGATTGCCCATCAGGTAAACTCTGTCAAAGTTTACAGTAGTTTTCCCAACATTGTATCACTCATAGTTGGCTTCCCATTTACACATGTAACTTCATTTAATCATAATATTTGATTCAATCTGCTGCCATATTTTCAGTATTGTATGTGACTAATATCTATATTTCAATTCATTCACAAACAGGGAAAATATACACTGTACACTATTGTAAGAGGCCGAAGAACTTAAGTTTCCTCAGATTATTTGGAAAATATGAAGAAGCCTTACCATTAGATCTTGAATTTTTTTCTTTTTAAAAATTTTCCCAGCCCTTTGTCCTATTTTTCTAAAATTGATGTCTGAGCAGTTCTTAAACAGTAGTAATTCATAATTTTAGGACCTTAATTACTACTAAGGTAATTAGGACCTTAATTACTACAATTTGTATATTTTTAATCCAACTTTGAGATAGTTATCACACAGCAGTAACTATCTTTATAGTAGTTCCAGGCTGGAATATATATATTAAAATGGACACATTCTCATTCAAATCACTTGCATAATTACTTCAGTTCTGTGATCATATATTTTTTGAAAGTTTAAAAACTGTTCTCAAAGCTTTAGTGCTATTATATATATATATATATATAAGGCAAAATCATAGAGAAAACAGAAGCAACAAGGACACAAGAAAAAATAAAGAGCATAGCATTGAAAGACCAATTTTGACTGTGTTAATCATTATTTAATTGCACTAAAGCTTTGAGAACAGTTTTTAAACTTTCAAAAAATGTATGATCACAGAACTGAAGTAATTATGCAAGTGATTTTAATGAGAATGTGTCCATTGTAATTTGGCATTAATTTTCCAAAGAATTAAAATCTTTAATGTTCCCCCTCAGGAAGAGAATACACTGGGGAAATAATTAGATATTTTTGCACACTAATATTGAACAACAAAATAAATACAACATGCACAGCAAAATGCTGCAGGAGATACCGGGGTTTGGGAGCTATGTTCATAAGTTCTGAGACTGTCCAATACGAAAAGGATTCTGTCGTGGTAGAAATGGGATGCACAAGTGCTTTTCATGGATGTATGCCTTAAATTCATACTGCAGAGTGCTGGGATAATATCCTGATTTGCCTAATTTTAAATTTAGAAAATTCATAAAATTCTTGTACCTGCAGCCACTCAACATATTTCATGATTATGGTCAGAAAAAAAACAAATACTTATATATTGAAATGTGTTTGATAAGAATGGAAGGAATTACTGCCTCAAATTACAGGTTTCAGAGTAGCAGCCATGTTAGTCTGTATCCGCAAAAAGAGCGAGGAGTACTTGTGGCACCTTAGAGACTAACAAACACCTTAGAGACTAACAAATTTATTTGAGCATAAGCTTTTGTGGGCTATAGCCCACTTCATCAGATGCATAGAATGGAACATATAGTAAGAAATATATATACATACAGAGAAGTTGAAAAGGTGGAAGTAGCCATACCAACTGTAAGAGGCTAGTTAATTAAGATGAGGTATTATCAGCAGGAGAAAAAAAAACTCGTGTAGTGATAATCAAGATGGCCCATTTTAGACAGTTGACAAGGTGTGAGGATACTTAACATGGGGAAATAGATTCAATATGTGTAATGACCCAGCCACTCCCAGTCTCTATTCAAACCTAAGTTAATGGTATCTAGTTTGCATATTAATTCAAGCTCAGCAGTTTCTCATTGGAGTTTGTTTTTGAAGCTTTTCTGTTGAAAAATTGCCACCTTTAAGTCTGTTACTGAGTGACCAGAGAGGTTGAAGTATTCTCCTACTGGTTTTTGAATGTTATGATTCCTGATGTCAGATTTGTGTCCATTTATTCTTTTGCATAGAGACTGTCCGGTTTGACCAATGTACATGGCAGAGGGGCATTGCTGGCATGTGATGGCATATATCACATTGGTAGATGTGCAGGTGAATGAGCCCCTGATGGCGTGGCTAATGTGATTAGGTCCTATGATGGTGTCATTTGAATAAGTATGTGGACAGAGTCGGCATCGGGCTTTGTTGCAAGGATAGGTTCCTGGGTTAGTGTTTTTGTTGTGTGGTGTGTGGTTGCTGGTGAGTATTTGCTTGATGGTGGGGGGCTGTCTGTAGGGAGACAGGCCAGTCCTCGCTAAGATCTGGGAGAGTGAGGGATCATCTTTCAGGACAGGTTGTAGATCTTTGATGATGCGCTGGAGAGGTTTTAGTTGGGGGCTCAAGGTGACAGCTAGTGGCGTTCTTTTATTTTCTTTGTCGGGCCTGTCCTGTAGTAGGTGACTTCTGGGTACTCATGTTCTCTGTATGTATATATATTTCTTACTATATGTTCCATAGGATAAGGCCAAAGGGGCACTTGGGTTGCAGGAGGCAGCCCATGGGTAGGCAGAGGCAGCAGGTCCAAACCCCTTTGCCTGTGATGAGTGGCTTATACTGCAGTCTGTCCCAGTGAACGGGGGCTAGGTAGAGACTGGGCAGTAGCCTAACACTGAGGCGAAGTGGGGATAGCAGGGAGGCTGGGGAGGGGGAGACCCAGAGCTGTGAGAGGTTACTGCCAGGGGGTAGCACCCCAGACAACAGGGCAGTGGGTCCGGGAGGGACATGGGGGCCAAGAAGCAGTGGGACACTGGCCTGCAGAGGGCGCTCCAAGGCTGGAAATGAGCTAATTCCTGACATGACCAGCAGGAGGTGCCACTGTGGTAAGTCCTGCACACTTACACGCCACTTTCTTTTGATACTTACAGGAGAAAATAACCTGTATTGTCAAGAGTTCTGTTAATCTTTAATAAAAAGTTAGTAACTAAAAACTCTCTACTGTGGTCTATATGCGACCCTAGTATAAAGATATCAAAGAATGTGGATTTTAAGATCAAGAGTAATTTGTAAGTACTGTAGAGTGAACTAATTTACTTGAAATTCATGTGCTGATAGTCATGAGGAAGGTAATGATCAATATTACATATGTGTCACAAGATCTCAGTCTATCAGTCTCCCTATTACCTTTTTACTAGTAGCGATAGTACAGTTAAAAGCAATACAGGAACTGAATTTCTGAGAGAACATCTAGTGTCCTATGTCCCAGTGGAGCAGTTGAGAACAAACTAGTAGGACCTGCTATTTTTTTTAAAACAGGAAGGCAGAGCCTATCAAGTGCCTTTTGTGTGGAAATCTTTTCCCCTTGACTTCCATGAGACTACATCTAATGCTAAACATGCTAATGTTTGCAAGTTCATTGCTGTGAGCCTCATCCTACATTCACTGAAGTCAATGGCAAAAATCTTTATGGACTTGAGTGGGTGCAAGATGGGGCCTTAGGCATGTATGCATCTCCCACTCCTCCTCCTCCCCCTCAGATTTGGTTCTCATCCTGGGATTTACTAGGTATGTTCACCATTTAATGTATATTCCCATAAAAGCCAACACTACTTGTTACTATATAGATATCTCCTATCATTCTGCCTATCACATCCTCTGCACTCAGACACTATTTTCTGTGACTGGAACCAGCACATGTGGACACCCATTTCAGCCATAAGAAAATAATCTCAGAACTCAGTTTACATAATAGTCAGTCAGCCCTGTTGAAGAGACATGAAGATATGTTTCCAGCATTGTACATGAAGCTGAGCTTTTTTTTTTTTAATTGTTCTGTAGGATAACTAAGTGCAATGAATGTGTAATTGATATAGTATGAGAAGAGCTTGAAAGGGGCAGCCATGTCTAACGAACATGTTGTGACACTGTGCCCCAAAATGACACTATGCACCCCATATTCTCCATGATATAATTATGTTTTGTACAATGCATGCCTTGTGAGGTATCATTTTAAAAGTCTTAATCTGTTGAACAATAATGTCCCATTAAATTGTATGTGCTATCATTGTATATGAAGTGTTGCTATGTATGTGCCACTCAAACAAGTTGTGAGGTTGGGAACACCCACAAGCAGCCTTTCCGGTACAACAATAAAAAGGTCAAACAACCTTGATGGCCCATCGAGGAAAATACAAACACTCACAAGGACTACCCCAGGAACTGTGTACAATGGAAGCCTCTCAGAGATAGTCAAACAGTCTCCATTGTAGAGTGCTCATGCACATACATCATCACTTGGCCTCACTCTCCCTAAAACACAACACCTGAAGACATCTGATGAACAAAGACTGAACTGAGGAAGGCGGTCCCAGGTGGGACAGAAGAATTCCTGCCTGTGTATGCAAAAGCTGCAACCTGCTTGTACTAGCTAACAGGGTGAAACACTGCTTGATTCAAATCCTATCTAGTTTATAAAGCTTAGATTGCATTTTTGTTTCATTTCTTAGGTAACCTGCTTTGTTCTGTAGGCTCACTACTTATAATCACTTAAAATCTATCTTTCTGTAGTTAATAAATCTGTTTTATATTTTTACCTAAAACAGTGTGTTTTGCTTGAAGTGCTTGGGGAATCTACTCAGGAACAAAAACTGGTGCATTGTCCTCTCCACATTGAGGGAGGGGCAGACTTGGTAATAAATCTATACTGGTCAGGCTTTTGACCAGGGCAAGATGGTACAGCTCTGGGATCCTAAACCGTGGAGTTGTGAGGTGAGCTGGCTGGAATCTCTCTATTGTTAGGTCATGAGTGGCTGAGGAGAAGCCTTCATGTAACTGCAGCTGGGTGTGTCCCTGCCTGAGTGCAGGATCGGGAGCAGTCTGCAGCTTGTCATAACCTCATAGTGTGAGCAGTACTCCAGTTCCAGGTTGCAACCTGGGGAAATCTGTCACACATGCATATTGCTTGCTTAACAACAGGCTTTTAGGCATTAGAGCTGAAAAATAATTTAGAGTAGCTTTACAAGTATAGTCCCTGAATTTTAATGAAATCTGGTGATAGTTATCTGCAGTTATGAATTTTAATGAAATTGCTAATTAACCCTGCACTATTTAACCTCCACTTACAAGGAGGTCCAGCATTCCATGTTAAGATGCTGTAAAGCTGTTAATGTTTAAGTGTCACCATATATGGAGACTGGAATTTTCAAAGGAATCTGTATGTCTACACTGCAAAAAAATACTGTGTTCTTCACTTGGATTAGTTAACTCTGGTTAAAATAGCAGTGAAGAGATGGCAACTCAGTTTTTAGTTCAGGTTAACTTGAGTTTAACCCCAGCTCCCTA
The DNA here is from genome assembly GCF_011386835.1 of Chrysemys picta bellii. Taxonomy (NCBI): domain Eukaryota; kingdom Metazoa; phylum Chordata; order Testudines; family Emydidae; genus Chrysemys; species Chrysemys picta. The sequence continues at coordinate 41,830,961 of NC_088795.1, forward strand.
AGAATGTGTCTACACTGCAGCTGGGAGCGTGCCTCCCTGCCGGGGTAGACAGACACACATTAGTGCCACTCAAACTAGCACATTAAAAATAGCAGTATAGAAGTTGCAGCATGGGTAGGGGCATGGCCTAGCCACTCAAGTACAAGCCCACCCAACCCCCAGGGTCTGAACTCAGCCTGTGCCACAATGTCTACACTGCTGTTTCTAGTGCACTAGCTTGACAGGAGCTAGAGAGCATGTCTGACTACCCATGCTTGGAGGCACACTCCCAGCTGCAATGTAAACATACCCTTAGAGAGCTGAGGTTAAACATGAGATGCTAAACAGAGTTAAAAGCCAAGTTTGCCATGTTGTCAATGCTACTTAAATCTGAGTTAGCGAACACAGATTAGCTAACATACGTTAATAAACTTTTTTTTGCAGTTTAGCCTGACCCTAAAAGGGAAGTAGGTGTTCAAATCCTATTGAAATTGAATGGAATATGGGCATGTAACTACTTTTAGGCTGCCATAAAAATCCCAGTCTAAAGCCAACAAAGTGACATGGAAAAACCTACCTTTTTTCATATCTGTTTCCTGCTACTAATCCAAACATCATTTCTCCAAAATAAATTAAACTGGCAAGAAAGAAGCAAATCTCCATCCCCATTAGATTTGGATTCATTTCTCGTTATTACTTTCTGGGAAAATTTCCTTTATTTTTCAAGGCTATGAAAACCTGGACTTAAAGAAAATATCATGTTCACATAGCTTCCAAATTATTCATCTATACATTTAAAGGCAAAGCAAACCATAAATAAGGGTTGTGTGGTTTTTTTCAGTGCTTTATTTTTAGAGTGCTTTCCTGGCACTTTTCTGCAGTGCTGATTTGTTTGTTTCTCAGTGTTCGCTTCAGCTGGGTTTTGTTTCTTAGTACACATTCCACACCCACATTGGCATCCAGAATGACTGATGAATGTGACAAAGAGTGTCACCATTATGTGGCTTTCCAGCTGCAAATGTCTATAAAAGAATCAGATGTACCACTGGTAAAGCAACCACAGTTCTACTGAATCACTGAAATCGCACCTGCTTATGGTAGTGGTGAAGTTGGTCCATAGACTCCAGAGATAGAAAAAGCCTAGTGAGTGATCTAAATAACCTCCCTAACAATGTAGGACATTTTACTAGGTTTTTGTCCAGTCTTGTTTTAAATGTGCCAAATAACAGGGATTCAACTTAAGAACAGCCATATTGGGTCAGACCAAAGGTCCATCTAGCCCAGTATCCTGTCAAAAACAGCAAGGAGTCCTTGTGGCACCTTAGAGACTAACCAATTTATTTGGGCATAAGCTTTCGTGGGCTAAAACCTACTTCATCAGATGCATGGAGTGGAAAATACAGTAGAGAGGTATAAATACACAGCATATGAAAAGATGGGAGTTGCCGTAACAAGTGGGGGGTCAGTGCTAACGAGCCAATTCAATTAAAGTGGAAGTGGGCTATTCTCAACAGTTGACAAGAAAGAAGGAAAAAATCACTTTTGTAGTGCTAATGAGTTCAGTGCAATCAAGGTGGCCCATTTCAAACAGTTGACAAGAAGGTGCGAGTATCAGCAGGGGGGGAAATTACTTTGTAGTGACCCTCCACTCCCAGTCTTTATTCAGGCCTAATTTGATGGTGTCCAGTTTGCAAATTAATTCCACTTCTGCAGTTTCTCATTGGAGTCTGTTTTTGAAGGTTTTTTTTGTTGAAGAATTGCCACTTTTAAATCTGTTATTGAGTGTCCAGGGAGATGAAGTGTTCGCCTACTGGTTTTTGAATGTTATACTTCTTGATGTCAGATTTGTGTCCATTTATTCTTTTGCTTAGAGACTGTCCGGTTTGGCCAATGTACATGGCAGAGGGGCATTGCTGGCAGAGGTGGCATATTGGTAGAGGTGCAGGTGAACATTGGTAAGGCAACTCCCATCTTTTCAGACACTGTATTTATACCTCTGTACTGTATTTTCCACTCTATGCATCTGATGAAGTGGGTTTTAGCCCACAAAAACTTATATCCAAATAAATTTGTTAGTCTCTAAGGTGCCACAAGGACTCCTTGTTTTTGCTGATACAGACTAACATGGCTACCACTCTGAAACCCATCTTCCGATAGTGATCAATGCCAGGTACCCCAGAGGGAATGAACAGAACCAGTAATCAAGTAATCCATCCCCTGTCCAGTGTTTCCTCTAAGTTGGAATGAATTTTTGGAGGTGAGGTGTGACACCACCTCCATATTGGCGCACATAACAAAATTCATGTGGTGGAGATGGGGCCAAGGGAGTGTGGGAGGGGTATCAGGGCTGGGCCAGATGGGGGTTGGGGTCCAGGAAGGTGAGGGCTCTGTCTGGGGTTGTGGGTGGGGATGAGGGGCTTGGGGTACAGGCTGCCCTGGGGCTACAGCAGGAAGAGAGGACTGCCCCAAGCATCACCTGGGTTGGGGAAGAGAGGTGCCTCCCCCTGCCCCAGCAGCTCTGGAGCTGGGGCTGTGGGATCGATGCTTCTCCCTCAGCTGGTGCAGGTCCAGGCCAGGGTTGGGGGAGGGACGCCTCTCCCCCTGGCCATGGCAGGTCCAGGGCTGGGTTGGGTTGGGGCCAGGGGCGCCTCTCCCCCGAGCCGTGACAGGTCCGGGCCAGGGATGGGTTGGGGCCGGGCACCTCTCCCCCGAGCTGTGGCAGGTCTGGGGTTGGGGCCGGGGCCAGGGAAGGGGTGCCTGTCCCTCAGCCACAGCAGGTCCGGGGCTAGGGGAGAGGTATCTCTCCCTGCCGCAGCCCAGAGCGGCTGAGCAATATTTAATAGGCTGCTGCACTGCCGTGCAGCTTAGAGGGAATTTAGCCCGTCACCCATCCCCAGCTTCTGGCAAACAGAGGCTAGAGACACCATCCCTGCCCATCCTGGCTAATAGCCATTGAAGGAATCCTCCATTAACTTATCTAGTTCTTTTTTGTACCTTGTTATGGTCTTGGCCTTCACAACATCCTCTGGCAAGGAGTTTCACAGGTTGATTGTGTGTTCATTGTGTGTATGGGGTAAAAAACTTCCTTGTGTTTGTTTTAAACCTGCTGCCTATTAATTTCATTTGATGACCCTTATTTACTCTTCCTCCTAACACAGAAAATAAGGAAGTGTTAGTTCTTTTCTCCACATCAGTTATGGTTTTATAGACCTCTATCATATCCCCCTTAGTCATCTCTTTTCCAAGCTGAAAATTCCCAGTCTTATTAATCTCTCCTCATACGGCAGCCGTTGTATATCCCTAATCATTTTTGTTGCCCTTTTCTCAACCTTTTCCAACTTCTACTAACAGTCCTTACCATCAGGAAGTTTCTCCTTATATACACAACCTAAACTTCATCCCATTATGATAAATAATTCTTCTCACTCCTTGGTATCTACATCCTTCAGATAGTTTAGACTGACCCAGTTTAGTCATACATATTGAATCCTTTTATTTTTCTGTATAAATCAGTCCCTCCACTACTCTCTAACCGTTTTGGTTTTTCTGCTCAACTCCCTCCAATAGCTTTCTGCTAATGAGATGCCCAAATGCCTTCCAATGGTGGTTATGCAGAGGATTATTGAGGGAAGGGTATTAGTTCCCTGCTCAGTGACGAAGTATCCTGTCCAAAATAGCATTTTTGCTGCTGTATCCCACTGGAAATGCATGCCTAATATGCTGTTCATTGTTACCCATAAGTTTTCCTGCCCCCAAAAGAATCTGTTGATTGGATTATTTTCCTCTGGGTATATTAGTCTGCATTTTCCCAAGTTGAAAATTGTGTTATTTTCTTCCCACATTTCTAACCTATGTGCATCTCTTTGTATTATTTCTCTGTTCTCGAAGCCTCTAGAAGTGACCTAAAACATCATTTCTTTCCATAAAATTATTAGCTTCAAATCTGATATCTCAAGGCCTTTCAGGGCTAGAAGCAAGTGTTGCAGGTCCCACTGGAAAGAGGTGGCTCACCCCTTTTGATTGTTAAAAAGTTCCCATTTCTCATGTCAAGAAACATCAGCGAAGCAGAAAGAGAAGCTGTGCTAAAAAAGAAACCAGTTTTATTCAGACACTCCTCCTTAACAATGGCAATGACATTACAGAAAAATTACTGGCAAAGTAGATTTCCTTTTTTGCTTCAAATTTGCCCAAGTGTGAAATTTGCTCTCTAACACAAAAAAATTGGATATTGCAGTAAGGTTAGACGAATGAACTAGGTACCAATTTACTAACAATCTTAATTATTGGCAAATTAAACGCATAACTTGGCTGGGGACAGCTATCAGTGAGAGACCTTACCCACCCCACCACATACACCCCCTTTCCCCCCCAGACAGGGCTTGCGTTCCACCTCCCCACCCACTAACCACCCAATGAGCAGCTGAAGTTTCATCAGGGAAGCAGAAGTAAGGCTGTAACGATCATAGGATAGCCTCCCTTTGCAGTCCATGTAAAACTTTATTTTAGCTCCTCCCTACACTCCACCCTCAACATTTCACGTGGCATTAGGGGCCACAACCCTACCCCTACAGCTCCACACCGGGGGACATTAAGGACAATCACAGCTCCACCTGCCTGAGAGAGCCATGGTTGTGTGTGTGTGTAGCTAAAATGGACACGAATGTTCCCTTCCTTTTTTCAAGCTCAGTTCCATACATGTATTAAGGTTTTTCTGTATTTGCTTTTAAACTTGCCCCAAATTTTTATTACTCAATAAAATTCTATTTTTTTGAAAATTATTCGTCTTTCTTAGCTCCCAACATATGCTGAAGAATGCCTGGCAGTACTGAGAACAGCCACTTATTTGTTATTGTACAGTGTGACAAGTCATAGGATCAGTGACAGTGTAATAATCAAATGTACAGCAAACACCACAAAATTCACAGGTGCATTGACAGTGTTACATTCATAGATGTACACCAAGCACCGCACAACTCCCAACAAGCCCCAAAACAGCAGGGCCAGGGAGAGCACAGTCCACCACAACTCATTATCAGTGAGCTACAGTAAAGTGCTTTTTTAAAGCTTCCCTCAGCCATATAGCTCCACCTTAAGCTGTTCTGACAACCCTTATGTCTGGCTGTTCAAACTCAGCAGACAGCCCCTCCCTCTGCAGCCTGGCAGCAACTTTTCCCCCTTTGCTTCACAGATATTAAGCAGGACACAGCAGGCAGTTATAATGATTGGAATTTTTTTTTCCATTGAGATCCAATCTTGAGAGTAAACAATGCCAGCACCCCTTCAGTCTACCAACAGCACATTCTGCACCGGCTGAGCCTGTAGTTCAATCTTTCCTTGGTTCTGTCAAGGTGTTCAGTGTATGGCCTCATGAGCCAGGAGAGCTGGCATTTCAACATTGTCAGTGGTAATCCACCAGTCAAGAAAGAACATCCCTGCATGTAGTTTTCTGAACAGTCCTATGTCCTTAAAAATGCAAGTGTCATGTATCTTTCCTGACCAGCCAACACTGTTGTTGGTGGAGCATCCCCAGTGATCCACCTATACTTGCATAACCATAGAAAAGTTGCCAGAGTCAGATTCTTACATAGCAGGAAACAATCAATGGCCCTGCACACTTGCATGACAACAGCCACCACAGGGGATTTTCCAACACCAAAATGATTTCTCCCTGACTGGTAGCATTCCATTGTCTCAAGTTTCCACAGTACAATTGCCACACACTTCTCCATTCTCAGTGCAGCTCTAGTTTTTGAGTCCCTGCACTGGAGGGCTGGGACAAGCTAGACACACAGATCCAGGAATGCGTCCTTACACATCCAAAACATTCTGCAGCCACTGCTTGTCATCCCAATCCTGCACTACAATGCAATCCCACCAGTCAGTGCATGTTTCTCAGGCCCAGAAGCAGCACTCCACTGTCTACAGCTGCTCCATGAATGCCACCAACAACCATGAATTGGTTCTCACTATGTCCCACAGCAATCTGTCCTCCAAGGAATCGTCATGTTCCCCACAGATTCAGTTCTTCTTCCAGCTCCGCTAATACCAGAGGATTGTGCATACTGTGCTTGCAACCCTCATGACAATAGTGCAGAGCTGTGCAAGCTCCATGCTTCTATCAGAAATAGCGGACAGCAAGGTGGGCCATGTGAGTTCATAGGATTTTTAAAAAGGCAAAAATTATAGGATGGAAACAGCTGTGTGCTGGGAAGATGACCCCTTGCTCCCAGTCTCCCCTAAATGACCCATTTCCACCTACCCTTGCATTACCAAGATTTTCCAAAAGACAGTGCACTGAACAGTGGTGAGTTGCGCACTGGGATACCTACCAACGGTGCACCACACTGTACATCAACACAAGCACTCCTGGTGAGTACATACAGCACCGATGCAAGGAGCCAAGTAAATACACACACACACACACACACACTGATATACTAACTGCCACAGCTTAATGCTGACATAACTTGTATCAGCAAAAGCTTGTAGTGTAGACATGGCTTAAGTTAGAAATGGTGCTACTGACTACACCCACAGTTGCAGTATCTTTGCCTGTCAGACTGCTCAGAACTCAGCCAGAGCTGATGGAACAACCACTTCCTTCTACCTGGGTTCTGCTCAGGGCCGGCTCCAGGGTTTTTGCCGCCCCAAGCAGGAAAAAAAAAAAAAAAAGCCACGATCGCGATCAGCTCTACCGCCGCCGCTTCAGTCTTCGGCAGCTGGTCCTTTGCTCCGAGAGGGAGTGAGGGACCCGCCGCCGAATTGCTGCCAAAGACCTGGATGTGCCGCCCCTCTCTGTTGGCCGCCCCAAGCACCTGTGTGCTGGGCTGGTGCCGGCCCTGGTTCTGCTTCCGCACAGCAGGATTTTTTTTCCCCAATCTTTACTACAAAGTAGCACTGTAGAAAGTTACAGGAAAACTCAGAATTAGATGAAGGCATTCCAGGTTGATTGAGCAATCCGCTATGCAGATTAGCTCTGCACATCAAGACTTTGTTGAAGCTGTTTCAGAAAAGCAGAATGATTTCTTAGTAAGCAAAAGCAGCCAGAGAATAACATATTTCCCCAAAGACCTACAGAACAGATTCAGAACCTGATTTCCACTGCAGCTCTCTGCCTGGTGTTTCCATCTGTGAACAGCGGTGACCAGAATATCCAAAGGCAGAAATTGTCCTCAAGAGAGGGTGTTGACGTTTGACAAGAGGGAAAACTCACATAAAAAGCATTTTCAACATTTTAAACCAGCTGCTCCCCACACGTACATTTTCTGCACTGACAACCCTTTTCTTGCTGGGACACAGCTGCCTCTAACAGTGATGCCGCAGCAAAAGATATAGTAGACACAACCACTGTCCTCAGAAATGCAGCAAGATGAGTGTGCATGAGATAAATGCTTGTTCAGTGCTACATGTAAAAAGCTGAATTAGTGGTAGGACACCTATTTTGTATAGACACTGATAAAACTGGTGGACGGATAGTACAATCAGCATAAATGAACACAATCCAGAATTGACAAGCTCCTTAACTTCTCTACAGTGGAGAGAAAGTAAATGCCTCTTTGCCTTTCTTATTAAAGCACTTTATCTGTTTTACAACCATGCATGAACAGCCACAAACACAAATAGCGTTTTCATTTATATTCTAGTATTTCCCCATACTGTATTTCTTTACTTCTTTAACTGAGGCCTTGTCTACACTACGAGAGTAGTTCGATTTTACTTGCATCGAATTTTTGGAATCCATATTGCAAAGTCGAACGTGTGTGTCCACACTAAGGACAGTAATTCGACTTTGTGCGTCCACACTAACGGTGAAAGCGTCGACATTCGAAGCGGTGTGCTGTGGTCAGCTATCCCACAGTTCCCGCAGTCCCCTCTGCCCATTGGAATTCTGGGTGTAGCCGGCAATGCCTTCTGGGTAACAAAATGTGTCGAGGGTGCTTTTGGGTAACTGTCGTCATCCGTCCATCACTCCCGCCCTCCCTCCCTGAAAGCGCCGGCGGGAAATCAGTTCGCGCACTTTTCCAGTCATTGACAGCGCGGACGCCACAGCACTGCGAGCATGGAGCACGCTGCGACCATCGCTGCAGTTGTGGCCGCTCTCAACGCCTCGCAGCTTATCATACAGGTTTCCCTGAGGCAGATGCAGAAAAGTCAGGCGAGGAGGCTACGGCACCGCGGTGATGTCCTGAAGTCTGAGAGTAGCACAGACCTCTCAGAAAGCAGGGGACCCAGCGCCGAGGACATCACGGTGGCAATGGGTCATGTTGATGCCGTGGAACGGCGATTCTGGGCACGGGAAACAAGCACTGAGTGGTGGGACCGCATAGTGCTGCAGGTCTGGGATGAATCCCAGTGGCTGCGAAACTTTCGCATGCGGAAGGGAACTTTCCTGGAACTTTGTGAGTTGCTGTCCCCTGCCCTGAAGCGCAGTGACACCCGGTTGCGAGCTGCACTGAGTGTACAGAAGCGAGTGGCCATAGCCCTCTGGAAGCTTGCAACGCCAGACAGCTACCGGTCAGTCGCGAACCAGTTTGGGGTGGGCAAATCTACCATGGGGGTTGTTGTGATGCAAGTAGCGAAGGCAATCGTTGATGTACTGCTGCCAAAGGTAGTGACCCTGGGAAACGTGGAGGCGATCATAGATGGCTTCGCAGCGATGGGATTCCCAAACTGCGGTGGGGCCATAGATGGAACTCACATCCCTATCCTGGCACCGGACCACCAGGCCACCCAGTACATTGACCGAAAGGGCTACTTTTCCATGGTGCTGCAAGCACTGGTGGACCACAGGGGACGTTTTACCAACATCTACGTGGGATGGCCGGGCAAGGTTCATGACGCTCGTGTTTTCAGGAACTCTGGTCTGTTTAGACGGCTGCAACAAGGTATTTACTTCCCGGACCACAAAATAACTGTTGGGGATGTGGAGATGCCTATAGTCATCCTCGGGGACCCAGCCTACCCGCTAATGCCCTGGCTCATGAAGCCCTATACTGGCGCCCTGGACACTGAAAAAGAACTCTTCAACTACCGGCTGAGCAAGTGCAGAATGGTGGTGGAGTGTGCTTTTGGCCGTCTCAAGGGGAGATGGAGAAGCTTACTGACTCGCTGTGATCTCAGCGAAACCAATATCCCCATTGTTATAGCAGCTTGCTGTGTGCTCCACAATCTCTGTGAGAGCAAGGGGGAGACCTTTATGGCGGGGTGGGAGGTTGAGGAAAATAGCCTGGCTGCTGATTACGCACAGCCAGACAGCCGGGCGATTAGAAGAGACCGGCGGGAAGCGCTGTGCATCCGGGAGGCTTTGAAAGCAAAGTTTCTGAGTGAGCAGGGTAACCTGTGACTTTAAAGTTTGTGTACAGAGAAGCTAAACCTGCCCCCGTTTCTTTACCCAGTTAATGTTGACTATCCTATCCAGTTACATACCCCCTTCACCCCCCTTCCAACACACGTTTTGAAATAAAAATAGTTCTACTTTGTTAATGCACACCGTTTTCTTTAATACTGTTTTCGCGGGAATTTTTTAAAACTGGGACGCAGACTGTGGTGCGGAGCGGGTGTAGTGTAGTGACGCGAATGCAGCTTCTAAACTCAAGGATTGACAGGCTCCGCTGCGGTGGGATGGTTGTTTCAACGGAGCCTGTCACCCCTCCTGATCGGGGCTGTGTGTATGGGGGGTCTATGTGACTTTGTGGCAGGGGGAGGACGGTTACAGATCCCCTGCTGTGTGGCTCTGTGATCCTGCCTAAGGACCGCCGCTTAAGATCTGTAACTGCCCTCCCCCGCCACAAAGTCACAGAGCAACCCACCCCCCACCACATAAACATGAAAACAACCTCCCAGACTAACCAGGGTAACTAGTCACTGCATCACTGCACTGTGTATGTGCCCTGCTGCTGTGCCTGCCCCCGCCTATGTACCCTGCCAAAGGTGACTGTCCTGTCCAATTACCAACCCCCTTTCCCCTCCTCCTCCAAAAGAACATGATTGAAACAGTAGTTAACAGAAACGTATTTTTTATTATCAACTACACATGGAACTGGGAGGTGAAACTTGGACGGGGGCTTGTGTCAGGCGGGAAGAAAAGAACTTTTCAAATTTTGGGGAATGAGAGCCTTCTGCTACTAGAGCTCTCTGCAGGGGTGGAGTGAGACTTAGCAGGGACTCTGCCGCCTCTCCTTCTTTGCACTTTGGGTGAGGTGGGTATGGGACTTGGTGGCGGGGGAGGGCGGTTAGAGATGGACTGCAGCGGGGCTCTGTCCTCCTGCCTCCGTTCCTGCAGAACATCCACAAGGCGCCGGAGCGTGTCCGTTTGCTCCCTCAGTAGTCCAAGCAGCGTTTGAGTCGCCTGCTGGTCTTCCTGCCGCCACCTCTCCTCCCGATCCATGTTTGCTTGGTGCATTCGGGTCAAGTTCTCCCGCCACTGGGTCTGCTGTGCTGCCTGGGCTTGGGAACAGGCCATAAGCTCAGAGAACATGTCCTCCCATGTCCTCTTCTTCCTACGCCTAATCCGCGCTAGCCTCTGGGAGTGTGATGCCAGGCTAGGTTGTGAGACAGTCACAGATGGGGCTGTGGAAATGGGAAAAAGGGAGTGAATTCCTCAGAAAGATAAATGTAGTTGTGAACAAAGAACATAGTCTTTCTCTGTGAACAAGACCATGCACAGCACCTATCACATGCGCACTCAGCACAAGGTCGAATTCTCGGCCTTCGCATTCAGTGCCTGGGGTCTTGCACAGCACATTTGAGAAGCGGGGCAGCACAACGGAATTTCTGTTGCAGGCAGACATGGTAAGCCGTAGACTTGTGGCAGTTTAAAACTTTTATATTACCACTGGCCTCATTTCACATTTAAAGCAATGTCAGTTCCTGCTGCCAGCAATCCGGCAAGCAGGAACTCTGCCCCTGTCCCACCCCCTCGCGGCTGTCCCCGGGAACGATCCCTTTCGGCTGCCCCTCTCCCGCCTCCACCGCGTGGCTACAAACCAGCGGTTACAGTTCTGTAAAGGAACGGGCAAGCAGTCCCAACACTAACATTCCCCTACCTAATTCAAAGCAGGTCACCATGGGCGACATCACCCTGATGAGGATCTCTGAGAGCAAGAGAGAGAGAATGCTCCGGGAAAGCCTCCAAAGACCAGGGCCGTATGCCGCCCTGCTGTGCAGAGCAATGATTCCCGAGTACTTGATAGTCTCGTGGCGCGGCAACGTGTCGTACTTCGGAGGACCCAATAAGGCCGCTCTCCCCAGGAACCTCATGCAATGGCTTTCCAATTACCTCCAGGAGAGCTTCATCGAGATGTCCCAGGAGGATTACTGCTCTATCCCCGGACATATAGACCGCATTTTACTGTAGCTGCAGTAGCAGGGAATAAACAGTAGAGCGGCTTGTGCAGGACAATCACGGAAAACCGGACATTGCTAGATTTTTTTTCAAAACTTGCACTGCCCGTGACTAAACCGTTAAGCGCCTAGGGCACACTAATCATGAACAACCCATTCTTTTAATTGTTAATATTCCTGTTTTGTTAAAAATAAATGTTTAGATGTTTACAACACTTACTGGCTGATCCTTCCCCAGATTCTGTGTCCGGGGTAACGGCTGGGGACGCTTCGTAGGGGATCTCTGTAAGGGTGATGAAGAGATCCTGGCTGTCGGGGAAATCAGCGTTGTGAGCGCTGCCGACTGCCTCGCCCTCCTCATCTCCTTCCTCATCTTCCCCGTCCCCTAACATGTCCGAGGAACCGGCCGTGGACACTATCCCATCCTCAGAGTCCACGGTCACTGGTGGGGTAGTGGTGGCGGCCACACCGAGGATGGAATGCAGTGCCTCGTAGAAACGGGATGTCTGGGGATGGGATCCGGAGTGTCCGTTTGCCTCTTTGGTCTTCTGGTAGCCTTGTCTCAGCTCCTTGATTTTCACGCGGCACTGCGTTGCATCCCGGCTGTATCCTCTCTCTGACATGTCTTTAGAGATCTTCTCGTAGATCTTTGCATTCCGTCTTTTGGATCGCAGCTCGGAAAGCACGGACTCATCGCCCCACACAGCGATGAGATCCAAGACTTCCCGATCAGTCCATGCTGGGGCCCTCTTTCTATTCACAGACTGCACGGCCATCACTGCTGGAGAGCTCTGCATCGTTGCCAGTGCTGCTGTGCTCGCCACGATGTCCAGACAGGAAATGAGATTCAAACTGGCCAGACAGGAAAAGGAATTCAAATTCAAATTTTCCCGGGGCTTTTCCTGTGTGGCTGGTCAGAGCATCCGAGCTCGCACTGCTGTCCAGAGCGTCAACAGAGTGGTGCACTGTGGGATAGCTCCCGGAGCTATTAGCATCGATTTCCATCCACACCTAGCCTAATTCGACATGGCCATGTCGAATTTAGCGCTACTCCCCTCGTCGGGGAGGAGTACAGAAGTCGAATTAAAGAGACCTCTATGTCGAACTAAATACCATCGCAGTGTGGACGGGTGCAGGGTTAATTCGATGTAACGGCGCTAACTTCGACATAAACGCCTAGTGTAGACCAGGCCTGAGTTCATTTCAGGCTCTCAGGGTGCTACTGGTAGGTGTCTCTCAAAGCTGCTTGCACTATTGCTTGAAACAAAATAATTAAGAGACCACAGCTGAATATTTACAACTGTGTGTTGTGTGCTGTCTTAACCATGGAACCAATCACTACCTGGGATGACCTCCACCACTAATGGAGTGAGAAAAGTTATGCTCAGGAGCACATAGGGTGGGTTGAATGACATGACAGTAGTTTGGATCAAGTCCATAAAAAGAAACATCAATGGAAATGAACGAATGAAACTGCGTGGGAAACCTTTAAAAGGAAATATTGAAAGCTTCAATTGGGTCCAACATGTCTGTCAGTATTTAAGGGAAAAAAAAAAAAAAGAGGGTAGCAATGAAAAAAGAAGATAATATTGTCGGATGGAAGTGGAGGTTAATAATATTCATTAACAACTTACCTATCTGTGTGAAAAGAGGGTCAGAAGAAAGGAGAAAAAAAGAAAAACATGAGGCACAGGGAAGGAAGTGAGAGAAGACAAAGAGACAGCAAAAGGGAGACCTGTATGTGTGTGTAATTCTGTTGTTTAGATCAGATAACTCACTACGTCATGTAACCTAAGTACACTTCTACAAAGAAGTGTCACTTGTCAGTCATTACATTCAGCACCAATAATCATGCACTAAATTTTGTTCTCAGCTACACCATACAGTTCCAAGAGAGGTTTCACCATAGTAACTGAAAGCAAAATTTGGCTCATTGCTTAAAAAAAATATAAGATTTGAAGTCAACAACGTGCTGTACTCTTGTAGGAACCATAAAATATATTGGCTGTCCAAACATAACATTAGAAAGCACAATTCTAGTCATACGACAAGAGTACAGTACATACTGTACCTGGTGTAATTGTATTCCAACACTTGCTGGAAGGCAAAGTCAAAGTGAATTAAAACAAATAGAAAAAGCAATTCTTGCAGCAATCTTAAAGTCAACATACAGTACTTCTACACTGCAAAATGCAGAACTGCCAGCCTTTCCACACTGAAAATCCATGAGCATCTTTCTTCACTTCAGACCTATTGACAATTAAAGGTTTCAGCAGATTATCATACAGTGACTGATAAGTATCTATTTTTAGTAAATTAGTCAATTTATTGAAATTACCTGAGTATGATATTACTGACATTTCACTGCTTCCCCAAAGGGAGGGAAGTAGATTCAGCATAAAAGAGAAAAATCCAGACCCTGCATTTTAAAATTCCTCCCCCCTCCCCCCCCATTTTAAACAGTTACTGCATCACTTGACAGCTTAGAAAAAACCTGGCTGGGTCTTCATTTCTCTTTCTGCATATCAAAGATTTGAGATGCAAATATTACGAAGTTTTTGCTGTTAGCTTAAGCTGGCTGATTAGTTATAACCAGGTGCTCATCTTCACTAAGCTTTATTACTCAGCAGGAATAACTCAGCCCCTGCTTAGGGCACATCCAAAGCTGAATATAAACGATAGAGAAAAATTTCTCTCTCTTTGCCACCCTGAATTTAATCAATCAATCCAATCAATTAATTAATTACATACAGAGGCCCTCCCATGCTGATATAGTATATGCTTTCTGGAAAGAAAAAGGCATTACTCAATATCCACAAGCAGTTCTAGTTGAGGAAGTTTGGGATCACAATAGCTTCAAGATTCCCTGCAGATAACATTTCTAATTGCCTTCTTTGGGGTCAGTGCACTTCTCTTTGTGCCTCAGTCTGACATCAGGGCCTGAAGGAGTACCTATAGGCCCTAGGACAAGAAGCAGAGGTGTGGTATTTCATCCAACCAGTGTGTTTTTCAGTCATTGTTTCCTACTTGCTTTGTTTGTTTTTTACATTAAATCCACTTCTCCGTTTTGTTATGGATTTCACTGTTTTGTTTTCTACAAGAAAGAAACTGCTTTTTGCAACATTTTCTCACACCCAAATGATACAGCTCCTTTTATGTACTGTATTTTAGCAGTTTGCTATTACAAATAGTTTTTAAATTTATTTACTGAATTTGCCCTCTCTCTCCTATTTCACAATATAGCTTTAATTTGTTTTCTCCATAACTTTCCTATAATAATGTTTAGTAATTACCTCTTTCCCTTCCCCTTATTGGTTTTCTTTCCGCCTTTCTCCTAGTTTTTAATCTCTTTTCTCCCCTTACACTTTCTCTCTCTACTTTTCCCATTCTCATTCTATTCTTTCCTTATCACAGTCTGTCTTCACTTTCCTCTATCACTCTCTCCTTCTCCCCTTTTCCATGTCATATTTTCTCTGGCCCTCTCCATGTTTCCATGATCATATTCTCCCCTCCTGTTTTCTGTTACTCTCTTCTTCTCTCCCCACCCCTCTTCCTGGAAGATTTTTGTCACTCTTTTCATAGATGGAGTGGAATGCAGAGAGAAAAAAGGGATTAGCACAGACCTTATATGAAAGAAGCATGTTTCTGTCTTGTCTCTCCCTCAGCACTGGACAGGAACTTTTGCCCAATCCTTCCCTACACACCAGGGGTAAGCTCTTCCTCCCCCACTCCCTGCCCATAGATGGTAGAGGCCTAATACTTCATCCTAGTGGCTTAGATCACTAGGCAAGTTGCATTTGTTGTTAGCCCCTCCATATGTCTGTCTCTATTCCAGAGGGAGACAAGGTAGATGACGAAATATCTTTTATTGGATCAACTTCTACTGATGGAAAGGACAAGCTTTTGAGCTTCACAGAGCTCTTCTTCAGGTCTGCAGAAGGTAACCAGAGTGTTACTATCTATCCCACAGGCCAGTTCAACCTCCATGGCCTGACTTTTGCTACTGAGGGATTTCCTAAATATTATACTGCACAGATGATGAACATTGGCCAAAGGCTCGTGACTTTGTCATTGTGCTTCCTTGCTTTTTGTTGTTTATCTATATTTTATATTAGTTGTAGTTTTATATAATTTTCTCAAATCAGTTATGTGATTTACTGTTAAAACATTAAAACAACAGACTAACATGGCTACCCCTCTGATACTTGTTAAAACATTGTATGTTATAGATGGGAAAAGTGATTAACCCATATTCCACAATAACAACTAAGCACCAATCTTTGCCCTTTTAAAAATGTATTTACAGTGAATCTTCTTTTGAGTTATGCAAGGGCAAGAAAGATTATACAAATGGTCTTGTAATATATAGGCCTAGGAGTAGGAAGAAATTATTTGTAGTGTTTGTTCTACCACAGATGTCCTAGGTGACCCTAGACAAGTTATTCAACTGTGCTTCTATTTCCCTGTCTGTAAATGGGAGGTCCTGACTGGTTCTGAAGGATGTCACATTAATTCTTCAGCCTTCCTGAAAGCTGCAACATGCATCCTGGAGCAGAGGGTGGAATGTTTGAAATGAGACCTATAACACATCACATGTGCAAAAACACAACAAATGTATTCCTTCTGTCTGGTTCTATGGGCTAGGTTATGCAACCTTTTCTCACACTAGTGAGCACTAGCTCACACAAGCAGTTCCACTGAAGTCAATGAGATTATTCATATAAGTACTCGCGTGGTTAGTAAGGGCTCTAATGAAATGGTAAAAATTTCAGTTGACAATTACCTATCGGAGAGTAAATCGGACACTAGAAAATAAACACACAAATTCTTTATACAGCTGAGTCCCAACTTCTTGCTAGAATCATGGCCTATTATATACTGCCCTAACCCTATGAATCTTTGCTGCATTTGAATTTCTAATCTGTTTTAAATTACCCTTGCAATATTAAGTGTGACATTCTCACGGCATTTTTGTTTATTGAGAAAACACCCTAGTCTCCTTGATTTGAATCAAACGCCTATGAACGTCATTGGACAATCTTCCAATGGCTTCAGTGGGCTTTAGATCAGGCCCTGAATGACACTCCCTTGTCTTAATGATTTAAAAATGTGTAAGAGCTAAGACAGAAAACAAGGTAAGTAAAGGGACTAAAAGGAACTGCAGACAAAGTGGAGGAGCTGGCCTTGGCATTTTTGGGCAGGCATCTGGAATTATTTTTCCTCTTCTTTTGCCCAAACATAAACCAAGTCTTGCCCATGCAAGCCCAGCCTAAGGATTCTGGTTAGGGTTAGTGGGTGTCTTCTTTGGGATACACTCCTATCCTAACTGACTCATTTTACATCAAAAGTGGCTCTGTCTGAGGGATACTTGGGTTCCCCTCCCTGGCTCATGCTGCAGATGTGGATTCCAGCAGCTTGTTCCTTTCATTTCTAACTGGTTTATTCTGGTTACATTTGAAAAGCTATCCTTGGCAGAAAAGGGGCTAGAAACTTAGACCCTAGGGGGAGGGAGTTTTGCTGAGACCAAGGTGAGGAGAGCAGATGAAGAAAAGAATGTGCCAACCTCAGTAAACGGAATTGCAGCTGGGAGCAAAAGTGAGACGAAGTAATTCCATTTGAAAAGGAGACCATAATTCACAGCCTCCCGCTTCACTGTATAGGGAGCAGCCACAGCTGAGTCAGACTGAACAATGGTGGTGGGAGAGGCCATGCCTGCCCCTTCCAGCCATGAAGGTCTGGAACTATGAGCTTCCCAACCACATCGCACTTTATGTGAGGAAGAGGAGCTGGAGAGCCCTGACATTCACATATAGATGTCTTCCCTATCCCTCCCCAACCTCATAGTGAGCACGTAGGCTGCAAGGAGGTCATATTGGAGAAGCAAATGCTGAGCAGGTTGGCTAGGACACCTGGCCCGAGAGAAGGGTGGATAAAGGGAGGTGATCAAAGAGTACAAGAAAAGTAATGAGCGAAGAAGTGAGCTAAGAGGAGATGTACTTAACATCACGTAAAACATTGTGCATGAGTTCTGTCTGGTCAATTTGCATATCAAGCTCTTTCTATATGTTTGTATAGTGAGTAGGACATTTTAGGTGCTATCATAATATAAATAATAAAACTTCAGAGTGGCTTGCTTAACCCAGCAAAATAAAAAGTGCTAAATCAACCTAAAAAACAATCTAGCCCTCCCATTTAAGGCAGCAACAGTACAATGCAATAAAAGAATTACTCTTCAGCACAACAGATACTTTATTACTTGCAGAGTCACACTAACACAAATTGACCAGCAGGTGAATGTGAAAATGTGTATTGTTTTCTCACATTGTCTATAGCCCAGAAGAATACAGCATTTCAAGCAAAGCAGCAACACAAAGACTGTTCTACAAATCCTCAGGGAACCCCAGATTATTACAGCTCTGCAACTGTACCAGACTTTAAACCAATTAGCCCTTGGGTCATCAATTAATATCTGTAAAATGCTTTGAGATCCCCAGAAGAAAGGAGACACCATAGTCCAATTATTGTGGCACTGGACTTTGAGACAGCTCTGTCATTGACTCATTGGATGACCTGGGGCAAGCTACTTTGCCTCTTGCCTCCATTTCCTCATCTGTAAAACAGAGGAAAATAATGTTCCCCTTTGTACACAGTTATAGGCTATATGGATGAAAAGTATTGTGTAAATTTTCAAAGGGCAAAGTATTAGTATCCTAAATTTTTAACATACAATAACAAGCTTCTAAAACAGTGGTCCTCAAAACTGTAGTTTGTAACTTCTAGGGGATCCATAACAATTGTCCAAGGAAGGAGCATGGGGCAGGTTGCAAAGGGCCCGCATTTTTCCTGTAAAATTTGTACATCTGATGTATGTATCTCTGCAACTGTCATGACTTAATTATCTCTGTACTGCACTTCTAAATTTCTAAGTAGTCTGGCCATTTGCGAGTCAGAATTGATGCAGCTTGCTAAAGAGAAGATCCACGTTGTACTCTCTCCTAAGGTACATGTACACTTTGAGCTGGGAGTGTGGTTCCCAGCTCAAGAAAACATACCCGACACTAGCTCTCATCAAGTAAACTTGATAAAAATAGAGTGTAGCTGTGGCGGCAGGAGAGACATGCCCTCCTGAGTATGTACAAGTCAAAGTCACTAGGCACACACGTGGGGTGGCTAGCCCCTCCCATTGCTTGCTCTGTTGCAGCTACATTTCTATTTTTAGCATGCTGGCTCTAACAGAGCTGGCACAAGTATGAGTCTTCAAGCTATGACACAAACTCCTTTCTTGTGTTGTCCTGCTAATCTAGAATAAAAGTCATTCAGACTGAAAGGCCAACGCTGCTCTTTGTGTATGAAAAAAATAGTGCATTTATATGAAGTTAAGATCAATTACAAGTCTGGCATAGCCTGATACTTTTAACTAGAAAGGAGTCCTCAGCTTCTGAAATCCTAAGAAGTATTGCATTAGCTATAGTATGTAGACTTTGATAAGGTAAGCGTCAGGCCCATAGATGGGGTTTATATCAGACACTTAGAAACAATGTTCCTTTAATGGGCAGAAGGAGGGAAACTTAGGCAGGCACACCTGAGATGCTGCAGCTTCTTGCAGGCGGAGGTCACCTTACCACAGCCTGATTTTCTCATTGACACCAGGATAATACCAATGACTACAGTGGAATCACTGCTGACTACAGTGGGGTAAATAAGAGCAGAACCTGATCCAAAAAGCAGCTGCCATGCAAACGGCAACTTTCTCCGCCAAACCCAGTTCACTCTTTCACTTAAGAACATGAAGAAACAGTACCCAGTTTGTTTTATAAACTCAAAATGAGCCTGGTTACATCTCTTCCACAGTGATCATTCTCTTTTCTTCCTTCAGTTCTGCCTTTTCCCGGCCCATCCAAAGACCCCTCACACTGGCCATGCTTCTCCAACTCTCCTTGGTTGTGCAGCAGCCGGAGCATGGTTACCAAGTACTAACAGACTTCTGGTTAGTACAATCTGAAGGTCAGGGATTGACAAGGTAGCACTTTAGCACTTTCTTATGCGATTAGGGCATGCAATTTGTTTCTGATTCATGGGAGAAGGTTAGGCTCCATTTTGTAAGTGTTAAACGACTTCAGTAAATTTTTGTCCTTCTCAATAAGTGACAATTGAGAGAGCCCTACCACCACCACCACCACCACCTCCCCCCCCCCTCCCAAGTTCCTATACCACATATTCTGAATGAATTCAACATGCTTGCTGGAAAAGCAGTGTAAGCGGTGGGATCAGTCAGTGTCACAATCCACAATCTTGTAGGTCAACATTTTATTTCTCCCAGGATTTTATTTTGAGGACCAGAGAGAGCAATACTTATATACCCCACACTGATTTTACAGTGCCAGGAAATCCCAAGCTAGGCATCACCTCAGTCCTATGGGATGTGCCCCCACCACAACATTTAGCAGAGTTTGTAACTATTTACTGGCATGGTTAACTCTAAACACACCTATCTTCCTGTAGCTAGTTCACAGTGCATGGAACCTGTGTTCTCCTTCCTCCCAGCATCCGGACATCCCCAAACACACTGCCCAGCATACTCTCAACCTCTGCTGAAGCAGTATGGGATATCTGCCCAGATTCTCCCTGAAAATACAAAAACATTGAAGCAGCTGTGGCAGGCAGATGCCAGTACACAAACCCATGTGGGAATAATAAAGCTGCCAGTCTCCATATTAAATATTTTGGTACATCTATACTTACCTCCGGATCTGGCGGTAAGCAATCGATCTTCTGGGATCGATTTATCGCATCTTGTCTAGACGCGATAAATCGATCCTGGAAGTGCTCGCCGTCGACGCCAGTACTCCTGCTCTGCAAGAGGAGTATGCGGAGTCGACGGGGGAGCCTGCCTGCCACACGTGGACCCGCGGTAGGTTCGAACTAAGATACTTCGACTTCAGCTACGTTATTCACATAGCTGAAGTTGCGTATCTTAGTTCGAAGTGGGGGGTTAGTGTGGACCAGCCCTAAGTCTCCAAAACTCAGATCTTCTTTAGGGGAAAACAGCAGGATCCAAGTTTTAAGGAACTAAGAGCAGACATGTATGAAGCAATTGACTTCTGTGGGAGCTGTGTGCATGTCTGAGGGCAAAATTTGTTCATGAATTAATAAGTTCTTAGTAGGAAGACAACTTACTAATAGTGTCCTAAGGTTTTAAAGCACAGATTATATTATGAGGTTCCTAAACTCCTTACATTGTCTGAAATTCTTGGTATACTGTATAAATAAAGCAGGTTAATTCTGTGTGCCTGTAGCTTCTAGTTTATTTATCAACCAGCATTTGCAAATATTCTCAATGTGCTGATTAACCAGGAAAAATAACTGCAACTAGTAAAATGTGCAATGAATCCTTGAAAGATTTCACGCAGATGTACAACCAAAGATTTTATTTTTTCAGGGCCAGATTGCAATTTGGGCTGAATGCCCATGCAAGAAAATAAGGGGGAATAAAGGTCACACACACCCCAAACACACACACACACTTTACACTCGTATATAGGCTACCCAGACTGTGGGTCTGCATGCATGAGCATAAACAAGTGCTGCATGCCCACTTGCTCCCCCCACACCTGAAAAAGGTAGTCTGGGTTGGGCAGAGCCTTGGCTCTACCCCGACCTGCTGCCCAGCACAATCTGTGCTGAGGGCTGTCATAATTTGCTGCTAGAATCAAATTATTACAACTCTCCTCAGAGCAAAAAGGAAGGAGGAGAGGAATTGAGACTTAGAGGTATCACTGAATCACAATGTTTCCCATGGCTGCTCCTGGAGTGGTGTTGTTTATACATCAGCCTTTGCTCAGAGCAGTGCCTGAAGTCACAATCTAGTCATTTATAGGATTTCTGATTCTATATTTAATCTGTGTTTTTTGGATTGTTCCTGCATATTTACCCTAGCAGATTTAGCATTAGTAGTTCATGTTAATGATTAGTTCTGAGTCCAATCCTGCATTCCTTTTGCCCTCCAAAAAAACTCCCATTGTCTCCTTGGGAATTTTGGATGCACACAGTGTACACTTAAACAAGTACAACTGGCCCTGTTGTCAGCAATGGGTAATTTTCACAGTGTAGAGAAGCTTAAGTGAATTTTGCAAAATCAGAAAAGAACAAGTCCATCAAAAAATTGAACTTCCAGTGCCTCCACAAGCACTTGAAAATAGTAAAGTAATGAGGTTTGCCCTTGTCATTGTATACAGTAATGTGAAAGACAAATATAATTGTACTTCAGCAAATGTGGCTAC
Organism: Chrysemys picta bellii; assembly: GCF_011386835.1. Classification (NCBI taxonomy): domain Eukaryota; kingdom Metazoa; phylum Chordata; order Testudines; family Emydidae; genus Chrysemys; species Chrysemys picta. The sequence goes on from NC_088795.1 coordinate 41,852,563, forward strand.
TGATTTACTCTGATAAACTATAGCTGCTTGTGCTCTTTTGTAAAAACAAAAGATGCCCAACACTTTTTTAAAAGGTTAACATAACTGTCATAGACCTGGCTGGGTCCGCTTAAGTGAACAGGCACCAGTCTGTTGCAACTGGACCCAACCTTTGGATCCCACATATTTCCACACCAGCATGGTCTGGGCAGAATGCAGCCACTGGTTCTAGCTTTGGGCCTCTAAGATGTACATCTAGGTGCAGACCCCCAGTCTGGCACCTTGGGGAATGGGACTCCACACTACAACTGTCCTGTGCCCCAAGACCAGTGGTGTCTCCCTCTACATCTCCCCAATTGCTTATGTATGCAGTGTTCACTTCTTTGGCTGTTCCGCTTTAAAGTTTAATTCCTCAGAGACAACATGCCAGGTAGAGTAAGGAACCCAGGCTGTGCCCAGGAGTTTCTAAACCCATGATAACTCTTACTTGCAGAGCATACCAGAGCTATACATCTATAGGAAAAACAATAAAAGCCCCTGAGCCTGTGCTCAGCCCTTTTTCTGTGAGTTTTTAGTCCCAGTCCATACATCAGGTGGGTATGCCTCCTGTATGCCTTTTCTTGTTAGGTGATGGTCGGCCATTGAGAGAGGGAGATCCTGCCCTTAAAAAGTGTTCTCATCTGTCATGTGACCACCTGATCAGCTGCTGAAGCCCTGTCAGGTGGCCCCCCTCAAGTCCCAATTGCAAAAAAACCTGTTTCCTTGAGTCTGGCCACTCCCTGTAGTAAGACCATTGTCTTAGGGAATGGACCCCTTTGGCTGGAAGATAATCACAGTTGATTATACTTGTGTTAGCTTTGAGATCTACTAATGAAAAGTGCTATATGAGAAGTAGGTATTATTATTGACCACTTATCACTTGGTCTGCCCTTATCATCTCTAAGCTATTAGTGACAGTCAAAATGTTGCACACATTCTTCAAAATGTCAGTTATAATACCAATTGAAGGCCACAATTTGATACTGGCATGTACAGACATTTTACCAATAGTAACATTTTAGGTGCTAGCAATAATGATCTTCGTGACAGAGGAGCAAACTGCTTTTACAGCTGGATAAACACTAAAGAAATCAAAAATGATACTTTGTAGATGCCAGTGCCATAAATGTTCTTCTTATAGCACAATGAGTAAAAAGTCTTAACAGCCACTAGTTTAAATAAAAGAAAAGAAGAAAACATTTCTCTCACCTCAGGAGGTTTAAAAGCTTTGTGCTGCTGCTTTCTTGGCCTTTGCCTTGATGTCGCTGCGGGATCTGGACTTAGCTGACTAACTCTTGGAACGGGAGTTCAAAAAACTCACTCTTCAATGGTGATGTTTTAGAAAGTAAATAAATTGAATGAGCCACCTGCGTGGGAACAGGGGCAGGTGACTAGAGAAGAACATTGAGTTTTCTAGCCTGTGTATGGCTGAAATAAAATCCTGAGCTTTGTCTTAGAATTTCAAATAAAATTGATCCATGAAACATTCCTGTCGTCGTTTATTGAGAGCCAGTCCCTGACAGGTGCCTTTGTTTTCTGTGAGAGTTGTGGGGGCTTTGAAAGCTTTTGACAGAAAGCAGAGAGGCTGCTGATTTCAGATCCTTGTTTTCTGGCAGTGTTTGACATATTTGCAGAGGCGGGGATGAAGCCCTTGTACTAAAGTGCAGGGGAGGGTGTATCCTTCCCCATTAAATGATCTTTGAAAACTCTAGAGGTAAAATAGATCTGATCAAGGATACCTCTCTGAGCCAAAGAATAAAAGTCATCAGGGCAGGGATGGGTTAGTCATATCCAGAAAGGGGGATGAAAGGTAGAGAAGAACCCCTGGCTGTATCCCCTCCTCTGTTCAAACATTGCTCTGAAAGTTCTTATAATGAGCCAATTATAGAATTAGTAGGGTTACCACATTTGAACTTTCAAAAAAAGAGGACACTCCATGGGGGTAGCCCCATCCACTATCCACTCCCTCCCACTTCCCACCCACTGACTGCCCCCCACAAAACCCCCAACCCATCCAACTCCCCCCCCCCCCGCTCCTTGTCTCTGGATCGCCCCCTCCGGGACCTCTGCCCCTAACCTCCCCCCAGGACCCTGCCCCCTATTAAGCCTCCCTTCTCCTTGTCACTGACTGCCCCCTCCCGAGACCCCACTCACCCTAACTGCCCCCCTGACTGGCCCCTGGGACCCCCTGCCCCTTCTCCAACCCCCTTACCATGCCGCTCCACACGGAGCCAGACATGCTGCTGCACTCCCCCATGGAGCGCACAGCCCCACCTCCCCAGAACGCTGCCAGCACGGCGCGCTGAGGCTGCGGGGGAGAGGCTCTGGTTGCTGGAGGCCCTGCGCGAGCGGCTCAGTCTGGCCCGGCCGCTCTGTCAGCCGCATCGCGCTCTGCATTGGGAGGGAAATCCCGGACCTTTTTAGATTTTTACAAAGTCCTCCCGGACGGCTATTTAAAACCCAAAAATCCAGACATGTCCGGGATAATCCGGACGTATGGTAACCCGGAGAATTGGGGTGGCGTGTTTTATCAAGAATAGTGAAAATGTGACATTTACATTCATTGCTATGAGTGGCATTTGAGAGGGGGAGGGAACCCACAGAAGGGGTTAATAGTCACTGCAGATACAGCTATCTCAATAATGAAGTCAGGCTTAAAGGTGCTTAAGTGATACTATAGCCGACAACTGAGCCCAGTTTAAGAAGCTGGAACATTTATTTTTTGGAGTTCCCTTTGTGCTGCAGAACAGCTGCCCCGCCCTCAAGACAACATGGCCAAAGCTCACACAGAATTAAGAGCAGAGCAGCCTAGTTTGACAGGGAGAGGGGTAAAAAAGGAGCTGCCCCTAAATTGCATAATGCATTGCGGGGTGGTTGGATCCTTAATTTGGTTGTTTTGTTTCAATGTTACAACAGGTGAGTGGTCTTGAAAATCACCAAATACATAATTTATGGACAGCCTCAAATTGGGTTAGGAAAAGGAAGAAACAGACTATGTCATCAGAGGGAGAGGGACACAGGGATCTGAATGGTGGTGAGACAGTTTGAGATCCTCAGAGCAGGGAGAGTGGAGAGTTATCCCCAGTGGGAGGAGAAAGACACAGGGACTCCCTACAAAAGTAAAATAGAAAGGGAGAGGTCCTGAATAATGAGGGGAAAATGGGGTCCTGTACTTGGGGACTCCTCTTCCTTACTAAGAATCCTCATTTCTCTCTTCTTCTCCCTTTCTCCCAGACCTGAATTGAAGCCCCAGTGGTTGCTCCAGTGTAAAGAGGAATTTAATTTAATAGAGAGATGATGAACTTCCTCCCTATTCTCTAAGGGTACGTCTACACTACCCGCCGGATCGGGGGGTAGTGATCAATCAGGGATTGATTTATCGCATCTACGTGATAAATCAATCCCCGATCGCTCTGCCGTTGACTCCTGTACTCCACCGCAGTGAGAGGCAGAAGCGGAGTCAACGAGGGAGCGGCGGCAGCCGTGAGAACCCTAGGTAAGTCAACCTAAGATACATCGCCCAAAGATACGTCAACTTCAGCAACGCTATTCTCATTGCGTATCTTCGGTTGATCCGCCCCGCTAATGTAGACCAGTGATTACACAGACCCCAACCCCTTGCCCACCAGGGATGGAATACACCAGGTGATAACTATAGTACTTGCTTGCATGGAGGAATAGTATTGGGGAAGCATTTAATGTACTGTTAGTTTTCTAAGTGTGATTGAGCAGCTGGAAACAAGGAAGAGAAGAGAAACCAACACTGTGTGGCTAGTCAGCTCTCCAAGCTACTCAGCACACAGGCACATAGTGGGGAAACCAATGATATATAGGATTCAGCACCCAGTTCAACAGGCTACTGTGAGCTGAGGACAAAGCAGTTGTAAAATTTTCCATTAATGAAGATAAATGGAACCACTTAGGGGTACTCATAAAAGACTCCCTAGGAACGATTAACACACAGCATCTGTAGTCCCTCCGAGCCTGCTAAAGAGAAACCAGACAGAGAAACATACCACAATTGTATATAACTGGTAATGGAATAGACTCAAGCAAAAAGATTATATTGAAAGTTGTGAGTACAAGCAAAACATCATGTAAATAAGTTAAATAATTTAGCATTCTTTTTGTTGGTTTGCTTTTCGTTTGCTCTAGGCATACATCTTCAGTAATTTTAATCTAAACTTCATTGTGAATGACAATTAATGCGAGAAGGCCTAGCAAAGTGGTAAGGCTATTAGACATTTCATATGCAACCTGTATTTGAGATGGAAAAGGAGAATCAACAGAAGAGTCACTGCAGATATACCTAGGCTTGGAAAGATTAGATTTTTATTGGTAAGTGTCAGTAAATATTGATTTCACCATACACACACACACACACACACACAAATAATATTTCCATCAATAATAACTGAAATTTCCAGATAGGCAAAGAAAAATGCTGCTTGGGAACTTTTAAGAGTTTGCTTTAGGGATTTTTTACTTTGTCTATTTTGAGATTTGATGTTGACAATTTGTGTTTTAATGGTTTTGAATCTCAGCATTTACTGTTGTTAAATAATTGTCTGACACCCCCATTGCTTCCCAGAACTGTGACAGTTTACATCCATAAAAATAAAAAACTATTTAAAATGCATAATCTTGCACAACTGTGAAAACATAAAATTTAAAAATGATTAAAATAAAAAGTGATTAAAAATAAACAGATATTGTCCATCAAAATGATAAAAAAAAATTGCATTCTGCCAAGCCTAGATATACCTAATTCAGCAATAAGATGGGTTGGATGGTGAAGGCAAGAGAGGTTTGAAAACCTGTTGAGCTGTTCACTCCACACTCAAGACCTTTGGCATCATTTTCTAAAAGTAGTGCCTAAAATTAGACATCTAAATCCATGTTTAGACACCTCAATGGCCTGATATTCAGAAGTGCTGAACACTCACAGATCCCATTATTCTACTGGGAGCTCGCTGCTCAGCCCTTCTGAAAAAAATCAGCCCAAGGACATGTCTCTCAGGCAGGCAAACTGAAACCTTAAAGAAGTCTTCTCCCCACAATTTAAGAGGTGTTAAAAGACAAATACAAAGATATTTAAACCATCTGAATAAAGATATCACTCCGGGTCTCAGTTAATCAGGTTACATTTCCATCTTACTTGTGGCATCATATATTTACTAGTTATCCAGCTGTCCCAGGGCAGGGGGAGAGGAGGAGAAAGAGACCTGAATTTCTAACATAAAAAGCAAGCAGAAAAAATGTTTAAAAATCAAACCACTGTATAAAACAAAAAAAGGGCAGAAGCACTATTTTTTCCTCTTTGCAAGTCACCTTTGATACTTTTGTGTCATGCCAAAAGGAAACTTAGCAAGTGGTGGGGGAAATTTAACAGTGGAAGAAGTGGCTGAAAGAGAGAATTAAAAAGCCCAGGTCTTAGTTCATATTTAAAAAAAAAAAACATCTACAATATAAACTAGGCAATGTTGTTTCGGGGAAGGGGCTTAAATAAACATCTAAAACAGATTAAATCCTCACATTTGTTTATTGAACAAGTTGAATAGCAATAGTGCCATTTTCTAATTGTGAAACCACCACTAACCTGAAGCAGCCACTCCCAAGTCTTCCAGTCACTCGGAAAATGAACACACCACTTTTTTTCACAAAACGTTCACTTCGCAGGCCCGGGACTAATCAAGATCGGAAAGATCCAACTAATCCCCCACCTGTCTTCATCAGCAAAGGATTTCTCCTCTAAAAGTATATATAGAATGTCAAAAGGTAAGATCTGCAGTGAAAACACCTATGTCTAATGTAGATGTAATGAAGCCTAACAAGCATCATAAGAGTAAGTCCAAAAGCACATTCAGATGGATCATACCTTCTGTGTTATTGTATTGCTGCCCATTGAAACACAAACATAGAAGCATCTGAAAAGTTAAATCACTGAACCATTACACTGATGTCAGGACAATAGATAGGTTTTGCTACTGAAGAGCCTTTGTATGCAGTGGAAAACAACAGCACAACATTTAATCCCTTGAGAAAATGGTACCAACTTGAAAAGTACAGCAAAACATGAGGCCATTTAGCTTACTGTACCAGCTATATGCCCACAGAGATGCAGTTCTTCTATGTGTTGTACTTGTTCACCCTCTCCATAAACTAAAATGTTACGATGGGTCATAGGTTTTAAGCAGGGGATGGTGCTGATGGGAAGAATCAGGTGTGTAATTCCTCTGACAAGGGATATGGACAATGAGCAGCATGCTGAAATGAGAATCTCTCAGCTGTGTGAAGGTCTAGCTGTCGTTATGGAAAATGTCCCTAGGAATGGAATGCATTCACAGTTTTGAATCATGGAAGTTCTCACTTTCCCTTGGCAAACACACAGCACAGCCAGAACACTGAACATGGTGAGTTTGGCCGGGAGAGGGTGGAGGGTGCAAGATGGGACAAAGGGCCTGGGTGGTTTCAGAAGGGGATCACTACCAGGGCCAGCTCCAAGTTTTTTGCTGCCCCAAGCAAAAAAAAAAGTCCCGTGCCCCCTCCCAGCCCCTCCCCAACTCCGCCCCTTCCCTGGTCCATTCCAACCCCTTCCCCAAATCCCCAGCCCTGCCTCCTCCCCTGGGCACGTTGCATTTCCCCTTGTACCCTCCCTCCTGTCCCAGGCAAGCCTGGGAGGGAGGGGGGAGAAGCGGAGCGGCGGCAGCACGCTTGGGGGAGCAGGCGGCAGTGGAGTGGAGGTGAGCTGGGGCGGTGAGCAGTACCTCTGGCCACCCCCAGGGTTACTTCCTGCAGCCCTTCCCACACCCCCCACTGCCGCAGCTCACCTCCGCTCCGCCTGCTCCCCTGAGTCTTTTTGGTTTTATAATGTGCTTACGTCTAATTGAATCAATGGGATGTTAGCATGTGCTTAAAGCCTATGAGTTGGGGACTACAGTAACTCCTTGCTTTGGTTTTATGGATAGTTTTTCAGAGAACTATCCATAATGACCCCAAGATCTTTCTTGAGTGGTAACAGCTAATTTAGACCCCATCATTTTATATGTATAGTTGGGATTATGCTTTCCAATGTGCATTACTTTGCATTTATCAACATTAAATTTCATCTGCTATGTTGTTGCCCAGTCACCCAAAGTTTTGTGAGATCCTTTTTTAGCTCTTCGCAGTCTGCCTGGGACTTAACTATCTTGAGCAATTTTGTATCATCTGCAAATTTTGCCACCTCACTGTTTACTTCCAGAGAGCGGGAAGGCAGGCAGCACACAGCCCCAGCTCCAGAGCACAGGAAGGCAGGCAGCGGCAGCCCCAACCCCCTGCCCCCCCCCCCCAGCTCTGGAGCACAGGAAAGCAGGCAGCGCATAGCCCCAGTGGAGCACTTGGGGGCTGGAGCAGGAGGACTGGAGCCGCACGCAGGGAGCAGTCACAGCAGGGGGTGGGGTCTCACCTGGCTGTTTGGGGAGGCAAAGCCTCCCCCCAGCCTATGTGACCCACCACCCACGTGCACAGGGGAATGAGAAACAGATGCAAACAGTGCCTAGCATTGTTAGTTTCAAGCCCTTCTCCCACATGTACCATATAACAAAATAAAGGCCCCTCTACCTCATGTAACCGTGCACTATCAAAGAAAAATGAGTACTTACCGGCGCTCCCCTCTCCTGCTTCAGGCACGCCAGAGCCGGACTGCTGGGACGGGCTAGACCCCTCCAGAGTCAAAAAGAGGTTCTGGGTTGCCACGCCACCTGATGAGCCTTTGTCTGTCCCATATCCTCTTCCAACTCAACCTCCTCTTCCACCACTTTGTCCTCAGGATTGACTCTGCTGGCTGCTGCCTCCAGTCCCCCCAAAGTATCCATGGGGCTCTTGGTGGTTGAGCTGGGGTTGCTGCTGAGGCTGGCCTGCAGCTCCTTGTAGAAGTGACATGTTTTCACAGCTGCACCGGAGCGATGGGTAGCCTTCCTCGCCTTCTGGTACGCCTGCCTCAACTCCTGGCTCTTAGCATGGCACCTTTTCTGCCCCTTCTCATCCATGCCACGAGCAATCTGCTCATAGGTGTCAAAGTTCCTATAGCTAGATTGGAGCTGCGACTGCACAGCCTTCTCTCCCCATGGACCCAATAGATCCAGCAACTCCAGTGTACTCCAGACAGGAGTGCTTGCGCTGCAGAAAGCTGGCAGGGTCAGCTGGAAAGATGCAATGTGAGCTGTCCAGGCCAAGCAAACAGGAAGTGTAATTTCAAAAATTCCCAGGGCTTTAAAGGGGGATGGGTGCTTGCCCTGGGTACTTAGCTACAGAGCAGTGGAATAGAAACTGCTTACCAGAGCGGTCATGATGGACATTGTGGGACACCTTCTGGAAGCCACTTAGGTCACTGCGTTGCTCTAGTCTCATTGCAAAAAGCTCTATGCTGCTCGTCCTAGTCGTTTTATGATGTCCGCATAGCAGTAAAGTTAAATCAGGAGGAGGAGCACTGTTGTGTGTACACCTCCACTGTTTTGTCGATGAAAACTGACTTTTGTCGACAAAACTGTAGCATAGATAAGGCTTTAGTCTTTGATGATAATCTTATGACTGTTTTCACCATAAATATGTGTCAGTGCTGTAATGTTATATTGGAGCTGATCCTCATCCCAATTAAACAAGTTGGTGTGTCCCCTGTTCCTTTGGGGACAGCCTACCTTGTGATTTCTGGGAGAGTTCAGGAGTTAAGGGCTGAACACTGCAGGGGAATGCTTCAAGGGCAGTAGTGTACCTATTGTTACCCCTGCAAGGCAAAGTAAGGGCTAGCAGAGCCTTGAGGAGATTGTTTGGGTAACTTACAGACTGGAGTGGTCAGGGAGCAGACCTCCAATTATGCAAATCTTCTTGCTGGTGGCAGGGGAGTAACAAGGTGCCTCACAGTACAGGGCACCCCACAAAAATGTCTTAATCTCTTAGTGTGATTAACATCTTATATCGCCTCACAACCATTTGAAAGTCAGAAATCCATCTGTTCATTCATTCCACCCACCTAGTAGCATTTCTCAAATAATCTAATGCCAAAAGCCTTTTAGTTTCCCATACTCTGCAATTTAAGCTTGCACTGAAGCTTGAAAGCTATAAAACCGCATTTATTACACCACAGATTTATTAAAGCATGTTAGTAGCTTGGCAAAGGGAAGCTGGAACAGACAACCGTACTCACTAATGCAGGCATCAAAACGTATTCCATTGAATCCAAAGTATTTAATCACAAGATTAACAAAAACTTATTTGAGCATATGGTTGAGCAGGGGAGAGGTAGGCACAGCTGTATACATATGTTGAGAAATTCAGGGATAAATGTTCAATAGGCATGCAGGATTTTAGGGCATAGCTCCCATTCATGTCAATGTGTATTGAGCATCTCAATACCCACACAATCTCTCATTTTACAGTGAAAAAGAATTGATTTTAGATCAACAGGAAAAAACCTGAATGGCCCATCTGGCCCAGATTCCAGATGTGCTATAATAGAGAGAGAGAGAGAGAGAGAGAGAGAGAGAGAGAGAAGGCAGCACATTAATGTGATGACCAAAGTCATTATAGTGAACAGGAAATAGTCTGAAGAGCGAGAATACTAAAAACATGAAACCAGGGACTCGAGAAAAACAATTCTGTATAGTTATGGGCTGACAAAGAATATGTAAAACAATAGCACCACCCACTGGCCACAATGCAAACTATGCAAGTGCTGGATTTGTGTAAAATATTTTAAATTCCGATCTAGAAAATTTAAATTTAATCTCCCTTAGACAGAAGAAGCTCTGCTTTAATATTGCAGATATTAAAAAGACTATCAGCAAGTCTTTAAAATAATTCTTTGCCCCCCCTAATTCTGCAGAAGGAAAGAATGACCAAAATATGTAAAATATTGTTTGAAAGGGATGTAAGTTTGGGTCTCACAGAAGAGAGACTTCTCAGGGGCTAGCAGCAGAAGACTGGAGGCTTCCCCACTGAGCTGTCATTCATGGTGCTCCCAAAGGCAAAGGCTGTGAATTATGCTCAGCTGTGCAGTGATTTCTTGACAGTCAAATACCTAGCAGAGACAAAGGTGCAAACATCACACTGTAGTGTAGACCTAGCCTAACTCTTCACTTAACGTCATCCCAGTTAATGTTGTTTCATTGCTGATCTATTAGAGCAGCTCGTTGGAGCTAGCTGGTGGGGGCTTGGAACCAGGGTGAGCCAGCAGCCCCCTATCAGCTCCCTTAAGTTCCCCGTGCCAGGCTATCAATTGCCAGGCAGTTCAGGTGTCCCTCCCCCAACTGCCATGTGCTGCTCCTGCTCTCTGCCTCCTGCTTGCTGTGCGGGGGCGGGGGGAAGAAGAGGGGTGCTGATATCAGAGTGTCCCCCTCCCCTGCTCTTGTACCTGTACCCCATTTCTGCAAAGCGGGGTGGGACGGGGGACGACAGGGCTTAGGATGGAGGGAGCTTGCTGGCAGCAGGTCCTGTCTGAACCTGATGATCTACTTGAAAGGGCAGTGTACTTAAAGGGGCAATGTTCATGTCTTTCTCTCTCTCAAACACACACGGTGTGTCTCTGTCTCTCTCACACACATGCATCCCCCTGGCTCTTTGGTGCCTGTGCAACCATGCATGTGCCATCTGGAAGAGGGAGTGATGCGCTCCAGCAGGTTAGCTTGGGTTCATCATCACGTTCAGTTTCTGCAGGGAAGTGTTTGCAGCCACCGCCGTACATCTATTGTGTCTCCTCCCTCCTGCCTCAATCCAGTGCTGCCTTGTAGAGTCTGAGGCTACATTAACAATGTGTTAACTCTTGAGGGCTCAGCCGAGTGCTATTTCATCATTTAACAGCAAGGCATTCCCTGGGAAATATCCCACCCTCTGACTCCACCACCTCAACCAAGCTTCACAATCATCATTGCTATGTACAGTATTAAATTGTTTGTTTAAAATTGTTTAAAAAACTTAGTGTATACACACACACGTGTTGTGTGTGTGTGTGTGTGTGTGTGTGTGTGTGTGTGTGTGTGTGTGTGTGTGTAAGTAAAAAATGTCTTGTCTGTTGAAAAAAGTTTCCCTGGAACCTAACCCCCCCTATTTACATTAAGTCTTATGAGGAAATTGGATTCACTTAAAGTAGCATTTTTCAGGAACTTAACTACTTAAGCAAGGAGTTACTGTAATCCCCAACTCATAGGCTTTAAGCACATGCTAACATCCCATTGATTCAATTAGACTTAAGCACATTGTCAAGTGTTTTGCTAAATCAAGTCTATACAGCAGTGGTGGGCAACCTGCGGCCCATCAGGGTAATCTGCTGGCGGGCCACCAGACAGTTTATTTACATTTGCACAGCCACTCAACTCCCAGTGGCCATGGTTAGCTGTTCCCAGCCAATGGGAGCTGCGGGAAGCGGCGGCCACACACACAGACACACACTCAGCAGGCACCAGTTGTCTCTTGCAGCATGAACTTCCTGGGCATCACAATCAGCTTCAACAATGAAACCCTAGAGACAACTATGTATAAGAAATCCACAGATCACCACACTTACCTTGACAGATCCAGTAACCACCCAAACACACCCAGAAATCTTATCTGCAGCTAGGCAGATATCAGATCATATGTTCTGAGGAGAAAGTCCAGGATGTACACCTTAATACACTTAAAATCGCCTTAATCAAAACAAGGATACTCCACCAGAGAAGTAGATCACCTCATAGAACAGACCACTCAAATACCCTGAAAGATCCTGCTTCAATGCAAAAAAAGAAGAAACCTGTCCAACCGCATACCCCTAGTTGTCACCTACCACCCCACACTGGAACCCGGACAATTACCATGCATACTCAATGGGGACCACATCCTGAAATAAATATTACCCTTGCTCCCTACTTTTTGCCTTCAAACAACACTCCAATCTCATCATCAGAAGCAAGCTGTCCACAGACCAGGACCCACCAACTCAAAGAAACACTAGCCCCTGCCAGAACAACAGATGCAGGGCCTTCAGACATATCTCCATTGTTACAATGATCAATACCCCACCCAACAGACCTTTCAAGACCCAATGGGTCCTACACATACCTACTACTTCATCCAGTGCACTAAATGCCCCAACAACAACTATGTGAGTGAAATGCGAATTACTACCATCTTGAATGAAGTCACATAGAAAGTAATAAAATACAATGCACCATATCACCTGTGAGCAAACACTTTTTCTCAAAATGATCATTCCATATTTCATCTCTCAATCCTTGTCCTCAGAGGAAACCTTCACAACACCTTCAAAAGACAAGCCCGGGAGCTTAAATTCATAACTTTGTTAGACATTAAAAAAAATCAAAGATACTGGATTTATGGCTTACTACAACATTCTATAACCCACTAACCCTCCTTTGTCCTATGATTGCAGCAGTGTTAACTGCCCACTTCACCTAGAATGGTCTCTTACAACATGTTAACTCCTTATGCTAAACAGATTTAGCATAACCTTGTATTTAGCTGTAACACCCTGATGACCTTTCCCAGATCAGAAGAGCTCTGGGTAAGATGGAAAGCTTGTCTCTCACCCTAACAGAAGTTGGTCCAATAAAAGATATTACCTCATCCACTTTTGTCTCTTAACCTAATGAGTTATTCAGCAATATCCCAGGCATTTGTTGCCCATCTACTATGCACTTTTAGCTAGATTTAAGTAGGGTTACCATACGTCCGGATTTTCCCGGACATGTCCGGCTTTTTGGGCTTCAAATCCCCGTCCGGGGGGAAATCCCAAAAAGCCGGACATGTCCGGGAAAATCGGGACATGCGGGGCTGGGCTGGGCCGGCGGTGCTGAGTCGGGGGCCGGTGGTGCTGGGCCCGAGCCGACCCAGGCTGGAGACACCGGGGGGGCCAGACTGGGCCGCGCCTCCTCCCCCCACCCCCGCCTTTACCTGCTTCAGGCTTCCCGCGAATCAAATGTTCGTGGGAAGCAGGGGAAGGGCTGGAGTTGGGGCGGGGGCGGGGCCGGGCCCCCGTGGAGTGTCCTCTTTTTGGAGGCTCAAAATATGGTAACCCTAGATTTAAGAGAAGTGAAATGAAGTATGGGTTAAATCAGATTCGTCCCTTATTGCTTTTTCAGGAATCCCCTTTGAGAGCAATGGTTTAATCGGTAAATAAGAGCCAGCAAAAGTTCCAGCTGTCCTGGAATCAAAGGGATCAAAGGAACATTGATATCAAACTGTGCTGGTTTGTTATCCACAAACCACATGCCCCACATGATCCTGCTTAGTTATTACCATGAACTCTGAGCTGCACAGCAAGTATTTCATTCTGTTTCACTTGGTGTTCGTAGTTAAAGAATCAGTAGGAATATTTAATCTAAAAGGCTGAATTATGTCATGGAGGAATTACAACACGTAACTCACAAGTAAATAATAGATCCCTAGCTTTAGTTTTAACAAGAATTTATCGGAAATCCACAGAGTGAATTCATACTTAATGCCTCATTACAAACCAATGGAGAAGCTGTCTGAATAAACTAGGTAAATCCCAAGGATTATTTCACATGTCCTGTAAGCAAATCAGTACTAAGAGTAACATCTCATTATGAAAATAGGCTATGCTGCAGTGTCTTATTTTGGTTCACAGGTAAATTTGAAAGAAGCCCTGAGGCACAGACTGGAAAACTTGGAATTTTAAATTTGCTTTAAAAATAAAAGTGCCCCTTGACAAATTAGGCCTGATTCTACCACCCTTACAGCAAGTAGCCCCTTACTGTGAGTACAGAGCAAGAGATTCCATTCAGACTACTCAAGCTGTAAGTTACTCTCTCAGTGTAAGAGAGAATTGTAAAATTCGTAACACTACAAAATGATACGATTTCAGGAAACAAATAAGAAAAATGGGGAGGGAGAATAAGATTCCAGTCCCTCCGAAAATCATTTGTTGTTACCGAGAAATTTTTATATTTTATTCACTATTTAGTTCAAATTTCTTAGCTGTGGACAGTTATGAGGAATTCCCAGTAGTTCCATCTTTAGTACTTAAAAAAAAAAATAACACCCAAACACACCTTAGTACTCATCTATTAAACCAAATACCAGAACACCTCAAATAACCCTCCTCCCTCCAGTTTTATTTCCTATTCACAAAGAAAGGTGCAGTGGTCAGACTTTTTAACAGAGAACAATTAAAAAAACCAAAAATATGGAATTTAAAATACCTTCCTGGCTCTGCATCTTCTGCAAATGCTTTTTTTTTTTTTTTTTTTTTTTATAAAGATTCTTAGATGACAAACATTGCAAATTAGGCCCAACCATAAGCTGTTATGCCAGCACCATTATCTGCTGCATCTTTTAAGTGATTTCCTTCTTCATAAATCCTAGCAGTAAGACTACCTGCTTTAAATCTGCAAATATTAGGTTTGTTATGACCTTCACACCTTGCTAGCACAGCTTCAAGTGCCAACTGCTCACCGCACACCCTTCTACCCTCAATGATAAATGGACAGTACAATGCAGGCTGCTGCTAAGATGAGTCTTTCAAACTGAGATGTTAAAAAAAAAAATTAAAAAGAACCCCCACAAAGGTTCTGTATTGTCTCAATTAGTGCTGCTAATGCCATATCACTTGGAGTTTGTTTCTAGTGTCCCAGCCAAAACTTCTCCCGCAGCTATACATGTTGGTTGCCATTGCAGTGGGGCTGTAGGCTAAGACTTTGGAAGTGAACTGGGGCACAGAAGTGTGCTTTGAAAGTTATTGGCTCACATTACTGCTGCCACATGTTGCCTTTACCTCCCTATGATGGAACACAGATAACCAGGAAGGCCTGGCAGCACAAACAGGCCATCAGCAACAAGGCACTCTCTAGAGCTTTACATAATAAATGGTCTTTTAAAAAGCAGTGGCACAGGCACAGAACAAGAATACACAACAGTGTAACAGAGCATGAAAGGGTCAGTGGCAGGGCACCGGTGGGGAAAGTAAATTTAGATTTGAAAAGCTGTTACTCAGATTTGCAATTTCATCTTATCACACCTTCTCTGTCTTGTAATTTTACTCACAATGAGTGCTGCTCCAAGGACCAGCTACAGGAACAAACTGTACCTATTCACCAGCATCAACAGATGCCACCCTCAGGAAAGGCAAACAGTGTCTTCATCCCTCGTGACAGATGGAGAAAAGCAACAGGTTTGTCTACGGAAGTTAAACTACATAATCCTTGCATTGAACACTGCATGTCAAGAAGTTCTCCATTACAGAACTCCAGTCTAACGGATATCTCAAAGAGGGAAATATTGTAGCTGTTGCTAGTATTCCCACTTTACAACAATTAAGGTTGCCTAAGCATTTCCATTTTAAGCCCATTCTGAGTTATTCATAACCTCCCAAAAATGTCTAGACTATAATCTTTGTTCACAAGAGTTTTTTTGTTTTCTTTTGCTGTCAGGCAAAATGATTTTCACTTTGTTCTCAAACTGCTCAAACACCCATATTCCCTCCACTTCTCATTGTGACTTTTTATAGAAAACAAAAGCCAGCTTTAGCCCTCAAGCAGCTGGAGTAAATGGCTGAAGTTTGGCAGAGAATAGTCCTCATTAAGAAGTGCCTTTGAGCGTTCCAGTAAAAATTTATGTTTTTTTTTTAGAAAAGCCAAACTTTGCACAAGTACAGTACTTTTTTTAAACAATAATCATGCTAAGCTTGTGACTTTCAGCTAAGGAAGACTGGGCTACTCATGGGTGGCTAACTTAGCTACATACTAAACATTTTCAAATCATACCTTCCTCCACCTTCTAAGAGCCCCGCTTCATACACTGCACAGCTGTGTATAAATTAATTACAAGGGTGTTTCTAGCGTATGCATAGTACACAAAACTACACCCATATATCCAAGGGTGCAGAAGTATATAATTTCTCTTCCTTTCCGTTGTGAAACAGAGCTAGTTTATAAGCACTACGTAAGTGCTAGGTATTATACTACTGTATTACTTATCAGAGGGGTAGCCGTGTTAGTCTGGATCTGTAAAAAGCAAGAGAGAGTCCTGTGGCACCTTTAAGACTAACAGATGTGTTGGAGCATAAGCTTTCATGGGTGAATACCCACTTCGTCAGATGCATGTATTAC
Source organism: Chrysemys picta bellii (assembly GCF_011386835.1). Classification (NCBI taxonomy): domain Eukaryota; kingdom Metazoa; phylum Chordata; order Testudines; family Emydidae; genus Chrysemys; species Chrysemys picta. The sequence continues at coordinate 41,868,681 of NC_088795.1, forward strand.
TTGAGAAACATTTGCTCATGTTCTCAAACCATTGTAATGCATACAAACATGCAAGCATAATTTATGTATATCCTGACTGAAAGTGTTTAAACGATGCAACCATAATGTTTTACATCTAGATTTGATGGAATATTTAGGTAGTTTCTCCATTGCCCAGATTCTGGCCCAGTTGATACCAGTCTGCATCACCATCTGGTGAAGGGAAGGAGTTGTGGTTAAGGCACTTTATTACAACCCATGATATATGAATTCAATAACCAAGCTCTGCCACTGACTTCCTGTGTAACTTTTGTCAGGTCACTTAATTTGTGTGTCAGTTCCCTGCCTGTAAAATGTAGATGATAGTCCTTCCATATCCTCATGTATGGACCAAACAAGTGCCTTACTAGGGATAGTAAATCAAACTACTCTCATAGTTAACCAACAGAAATAGTTGCACTGTGTAGTATCAGTCAAGATTAATGCAATATTTTCTTAAAATTGGGTAGAGGCAGGGAAGAAAGATAAATCGAGAAAGATAGTGGAAAAAATAAAGCATCCTGGGGGAAAAAAGCTTTCAATGGATTAGACTTCAGTTTACATTTACTTTAAAATAATGTTTGAGTTTTATGGTTATGATTTCAATCCTTCATTAGAAAGTTACATTTCAATATTGAATAGATTTTGGTTTTAAAGAACTGAAGTACCCTGCTAGGAGTCAATTTCAATAGCACTTTTTAAAAAAATGTGGAGTTTCTGCAGTTGTGACTGCGTGACTTATGAGCTAAGTTTTGAGCAGCTGTTTATAAACATCTTTTGAAAGCTAGAAACAAATCTGTTTCTCTGGTTGTAACTTTATTCTCCATCATACGCACACATTGATTTGATTTACAGGGTTGCTCATGAATGCTAAGCTAATGGCACTGAATTTAAAGGTAGAACATTACATAAGAATTGTAAGAACTTCCTCCCCTCAAAAAATAAGGAAATAAAAGGATTAGGAAAGATCTGGGTGTGGAATTTTGATACGTACCCCAAGTTCCAGAAGGAAAAAAATATCACTGTGCAATTTGCTGTAAATGAAAACTGTGTTACTCTATCTATTCTGTCCATGCCAGTTCCAACATGTAAGTGGTGACTGAAAATGGGGAAAGATTTGAGGGCGATGGACAGGAGAAAAGTGAAAATTCAAGACGGAAGACTCTTGGAGCAATCACAGTCATGGAGATTTGTGTGCTCTTGGCATCTGTCCTACTTGGGGCATGGACGGGCAGCACTGAGACACCTCCATTGCAAAGAAAAGAAAGAAAGGACTGAAGAAACTGTACATCCCTGGGATTTCACATGCAGTACCCTGTACCTTATGGAGTATACTTTCTTCCAAAAAAAAGCAAAAAGGGTGCCTAAAGCTCTCCCCTGACACCAATCCATCCATCTGGAAGCCACCTATCACATTATTACCTACCCATTTCCAAAGCACTATGAAAACAGAAAACACTGTGCAGGGTAGTAGGATCATTTAACCAATCTGAAGAAAGAATGGATTTTTTGCTTGTCAAAATAGATACAACTGTGTTGGGAGGGAACAGTTTATTGGTATGTTATGTTTCCATTGATAGCTCACGTTGTTTAGCAGATTCATTCTAATAGCACCAAATACATATGAAGGATAATTTTCCTTAGTTCACAATTTTAAAGCTACCTTAATATTTCCATTAAAATGAGTTACCATAAATGAAGTAAAAAAAAGAGGTTAGAGACTAAATTTTCTTTCAATTCTTCTTGGAATGTGTGGATTTTCTCTATTTCAGCAAAACATCTAGAAAAAATTGTGTGCATGAATCTCCATGAAGAGGAGAACATTCGCATAGTCATAAGAGGCACTTCATAAACTCCTGGGGGCTAGGATGGACAGACTTCTGCTTGGATGCCGGTAGGAAGAGAGACTGCATATCACTTCAACAACAAGATTTTCATTGGGTCTTTTTAACGATTAGGATGCTAGTGTGGCTGTAAGTGGCTATAAAAGCACTAACATGCAAAACATAGCTAGACATGCTAACTGAGGGGCTGCAAGGCGGGAGCAGGACTGAATCCTTCATATCACTGAGTGTTACTCATCATCTCCACCGCAGAGGAGCAAGAGTGCTTTCCTGAAGTCCCCAGATGTATCTTTCTGTGTACGAAACATCGCATTAGTCACAGTGAGTCACAACCATAAAGACATTTTAAAAAAGGGTCAAACCCAGGAAATACTCCAACAAATTACAGAGTTTCCACCGACAGGAAATCCATTTGTATGACTATCTGCTCAGGAATGACACAAGGAGATTCTCTGACTAATGTGTTACTTTTAAACATCCAGACTCCTCATTTAAATAAAAATTTCTGAAAGATTTGAAATGACAATACTGGAGCTGGGCCATTTACTGCAAGTTACAAAGTCATTTCTTCCATTTGCAAACCAACTAACCAAGGGAAAACCACCCTAACCCAAAGCATTACAAATTAAAACTTTTTAACATATTGGAGGTGACCTTCCATAAGTTAGCAGGGGTCCAACCCTACTCCACTGGCAGTCAAATGGGAAGTTTTGCTACTGACTCCAGAAGGAGGAGTCTGGTCCCTCTTGATAACTTCAAAAGCAATTTGACACAGCAGAACTGAAGGATTGCAGTGTATAAATAGAATTGATTAAGAGATGAAAATGGAGACAATACTATATGACGATTACTTCTACAAATACTGTGCTATGGAAAAGAGTTACGGCTTATATTAAACAGCTTTTTACTTTAAAACAAATGCATGGAAATTCTGCAATATCTGGTTTTCTTACCAACTCCCTTCCCTCCCATTGAAATGATTATGATTTTGCCTTTGTCTCTGCAATTAAACTTTCTCTTGAGTAATGATGAAAAAGGAGACTAGATTGTAATTGGAGTCCAGCTCCATTGCACAAAATTGCTTTCACCGTGGGGGGGGGGGGGGAGGGGGAAGGAAGAAATGGGGGGAAATGATGGAACAGAATCACATGCAGGATTACAATCCCAGTCCATTTCCTTCTGCCACTAACAGCTTCTCGGAGACACGGAAAATGAAAGGAAAGGAGCTCAGACCAGGAAAGAAGTGTAAAAAAGGCAAGAAAGGGGAAAAAGTGTCTCTGATTTTCTTATCAGATCTACCCCACTACTACACATTTGCAAGGAAATTTGAAGTTCTTCTTTTTAGGAAATATCTCCCTTCCAAATTACTCCGTCATTTAAGCCCTTTACAAAAATTCATTCATTCAATATTGTTCTTCAAATGTTACCTACACTACCTAAAGAAATAGTCTTACATCACCTATAAATACTATTCTCACCCAAGTATTTCTTTATCAGTGAACTGGATTTGAGAGATTTTACCTGAATCATCTGATACAACGATTTCGCAAAATTCTTTCTGAATTCACGTCTAATGTCCAGCAGATCAATTTCGCTCCTCGAAACCATGATTCTGATCAAAGTATCATCATCGGTGCCAGCTCCCTATGTTAAAAGATATTTAAATATTATTTTAAAGCATCTATTTATGCTGCGCAGGTATTTTGATCTAGAAAAAGTTTGAGAGCCCTCTGTAGTATGGTTATAACTGATAAATACATTTCACATACAGTGAGAATGTAGATGGGTCTTCAAAGAACCACTGCATTGTATTTCTATCTTATTAGTACAAAATGTTTTGGTCTGTATCATAGGGCATTCAAATTTCAACTTAAAGTAAAGAACTAATGTTGTGAAGTGCTCTGTGCCTTGAACTTCTATGAAGTTGAGGATGCTCAGAACCTCCCAGTTCATGCCCACCAGCTTGTAGCTTCAGGCCATAAGTGCCCAAACAAATAGAAATGATCCAGTTCCCAAAAATCAAACAATATGGTATTTGCATACTATGATCAAGATCAGCATCTTACTAAACAATCCCCAATTCCACCCTAAGAATTGACTTTGTTTCACTGAAAGTTGGAGCACAAAACCCAGTGATGACTAATCAAGGCATGTGACTTGCTGTTTACGCCTGAGTCACCAGTAGAAATAACTATTTTCAAAATTATCTGACTGCTCATATGAATGGAGACTGTGGTAAATATTGTATAACTGTGTGTGTACTCTGTTCAGACAGGCATTTGTTGCTTTAAAAAAAAAAAAGTTTTGAGGGATGTCTACACAGCAAAATCTGTGCACAGGCAAGCCTATCCAAGCTAGTTTGATTCCAGCTAGCATGCATAATAGCAATGAACACAGCACAGGCTTCAGAGCAGGCTAGTGAGCTGAGCACATACCCAGCATCCATACCAGATTTGTACTACCCCAGCAAAGATGCCTGAACTGCACTGTCTTCCCTGGTATTGTTACCCAAGCTAGCTGGATTCAGGCTAGCTCAAATAGGCTAGCATGTGCACAGCTTTTGCTGTGCAGACATACCCTTAGTGAGTTTTAGCACTGATGAATGGTGCCAGATTGACAGCCCTGAAGTCCCAACCCTGTAATGATCAACCAGTCAGGTTCAACACAGGCAATAGCAATGCAAGTTTCTACCCCAATATGCCTCAACGAGGTCCCAGGTGAGCCCCCTACCCTTATTTCTAGCCCCTATTCTCAATGTCCAGTCAATCCTTAAACTTTTGGTTGTGACTGGTGGTGGTTTTCATGGTACACATTTGAATGTTTTAGATGGCTGACCTAAGGACACTCAAATTATGCCAGGAACGAAAAAGCCCCCTTTTTGACCAGGATCAAGGAATGGAAACCACCTTTGCCTCTTCCAGATGTGCAAGCGGCTCAAGTGCAGTGTAGAATTGAGCCTTGTGTGCAGTCCCTGAATGGGTGACTGTGTCAAGACACATTATATTAGTAAATTTTTCTGCTGAAGTTACGAGAAAGTGGTCTCCCTACAGACAGGTTCTACAGATTTTAATACAAAATTATAAACTTTCTATAGTTTTTTTTTTTTTTAAATCAGCCTGTAGAATTTAATAAGAAATATATGCCTGCAACAGAAATCTAAAATATGGTTCAATACACCTATAGAAAGTTTTTCTATTAAATGCCACAGATCTGTAGTGTATTTTCTTCAAAATTTCGTTATATTTGTATGGAACCCTATGTTTTCATCTCATTTACATTTTATAGGGCTTTTCTATAAAGGTAGTAGAACAACTGTTCTTTAAAAATCCAGATATCAATTCATGATTTCCTCCAAGTAATTATTCATGCAGACATTTTATTAATATATTTTACTTCTTGATAAACCCATTTTAGATGAAGGCCTTATCTTCACTCAGGAAAAAAACTACAGGGAACCTAGTCATTTCATGTGAAATAGCAGGTTAAACTACCAACTGCCGGCTGTCTTCACTATGATTTTAACTCATGTTGACTAACTCAATATATGAATACATCTCTCCCCTCCCCTCCCCCCCCCCCCAAGATGAGAAGGCCTAAGAGGGAGCATGCATGTGTAGCTAAGGGGGGAGGGCGGGAGAAGTGGGGGGAGGAGGGAGCACGGGAATGAAGAAATCAGTAAAGCCAGATTGGTGTTTAAGTCTCTCTTTTTGGCAGCTTCTCTCTACTTCTCAAAAATGGGATGGACTTCAAAACATTTGAATGAGGAACTAGAATTTTACTTTATAAAGTTGGGATATGGGTCTATAAATGGTCATCTTAAAAAAAAAAAAAAAAAAAAAGAGAGACTTTGCGGTCTGCAGATTTTACAACATAGCTTTTAGTCATCCTTGTTTTCAAAATATGTGTCACCTGCAGAAATTACAGCTTTCAGCAGAATGTGCTCCATTTTCAGGCCAGCAGAAGGCCCCTGAGAGCAAGATGGAACATTGCATACTGGGATATATATAGTCTCTAAAGGTAGTATTTCCATATTGAAGATTATAGTACCTGCCATATTGTAAATTTTATCCAAACTAGTCACAGCCTGGCAAAATTTGGGTGAATTTAAGCTAGTCTCTCTCTCAAAAAGGACAAAGAATGAAATGGGAGGAGGAGGAGGAGAAGAGAGAGAGAGGTTACTTGGAGGGGCGAAAAAGGGTCATGTGGAGAATAAGTACTTACCTTCATGGCATAAAAGAGAGATTCGGCAAAATAAGCAGGTACGCTTCGGACACATTTCACTGAGAAAATGAATCATTAATAATCAGTTTCTATTAAACATGTATGACAATCTGAGGGGAGGTAAATATTTTGACTTTCAAATTACACAATAAATACAAGTTTAAGCTCTGGAGTAGAAAATTTCTCAAGGCTATCACTCTCTTTCCAACATCTCACTGCTTCATTTGCATGGGTTTATGTCTGTGGCTCACTGACTCCCAAACAAGAATGATCAGTTTACACCCAAATATTTTTCTAATAGTCCTACTTGGGATCTGAAAGGTAGAATTCATATCTCATCAGCAATACAGATCCTGCAAGCCCAACTCTACCCTCAAATTACAAATGTGCCACCGCATTATCTTCAGTAGGCTGGCCTGGGCAAATGAAGGTAGAATTTAGTCCCACAATTAGATACAAGTTAACAGTGCTTTTGATGATGCATGTGGCTGAACAGAATCCAGTTCATTCTCCCATAGCTGATAACAAGAGGAAACGCTTATTTACTAAATAAATAATAAGATTCCAAATGAGCTACTTACTTCATAAGAGGGCGTGCATTTTTACAGTCACCTTTTGACCAAAGTCACTAACATCAACAACCAAAATAACGTTTTTTAATCTGGGACAGACTAAATGAAACCATTTCTGGAATTCCTGCATCCTAGATAATTTAAATAGCTTTATTAAATTAGAGTTCAGCTGGATTTACACTGTGAGTCAGGATGGCAACAATAAATAGTAACATAATCCCCTGTGCTACTGGAGATTTTAGAATTTAGGTCATTGATTTGAGAAAACAGGTGTCAGCTTCACTCAGGCTGTTGATCAGGTTACGCAGCACTGTTTTAATCCCTTTATGCCATGGGAAATGCCAGGTCATCTTTTCAGAGCTCACATTATAGCACCTACAAAATAGCGTAGCAGTAGTAAGACTGTTAATTACCAATTGCCAGAAGCAGCTTCTCCAGATCCCCAGAGGTTTCACGGTCAATGGTTTCTTCAATTTGAAAACCAGAGATAGTCATGTATTTGTCAAACACTGAAAAGCCAAGGACAAATACATACTAATGCCATGTATGTAAACATTACTTCTCCCACTATCCCCCACAGTGCATGCTATTTTCATCCAAGCACCATATATTATCCACTGCGCAAACCCCATCATCCAGACACTCTTCTGCCACCTTATTTTAAAATATCTTTTTCCTAGCAGACTGTAATTGTACAATACAATTCCTCAGGGAGGAGGATGTAGTCTCCCGCGTCCCCTGACAGCAGTCTACAGTCTAGCTGGCATGAATAGCATATTTAAACAAGAACAACATTGACACCATCTTAAAGAAACAAGCTACCTCATATCCCTAACAAAGCTCTCATCTATATTGGATTATGTGGAAGATTCTGCACTTAAACTCAATCAAGCTGCCTGCACCTCAAATCTGACAACTTTCCACAGATGTGAGACAGCCTTCCCCCCGCCCCCCGCTCCCCCCATCCAACATCTAGCACAAATGCATAGGACCCTCCCCAAGTTCAGGGATCCAAAAACAGTTCCTTCATGGCTCCTCTCCTATGGGCTGCATGGAGTTTATGGAGGGGATATGGGATAGTCTAATTTTGGCAATTAATTGATCTTTGACTATTAGCAGTAAATATGCCCAATGGCCTGTGATGGGATGTTAGATGGGGTGGGATCTGAGTTACTACAGAGAATTCTTTCCTGGATGTCTGGCTGATGAGTCTTGCCCACATGCTCAGGGTTTAGCTGATCACCATATTTGGGGTCGGGAAGGAATTTTCCTCCAGGGCAGATTGGCAGAGGCCCTAGGGGTTTTTCGCCTTCCTCTTCAGCATAGGACACGGGTCACTTGCTTGAGGATTCTCTGCACCTTGAAGTCTTTAAACCATGATTTGAGGACTTCAATAGCTCAGACATAGGTTAGGGGTTTATTAGAGGAGTGGGTGGGTGAGATTCTGTGGCCTGCATTGTGCTGAAGGTCAGACTAGACGATCATAATGGTCCCTTCTGACCTTAAAGTCTATGACTCTATACTGGGCACAGCTGAGATTCTGGTTTTCAGTTCTACTTGCACCACTTTACCTACCCTTCCTTAGGTGACAGACACTTCGAGTTCCCAAGATGGTGATGAACTTTTCTTCATCTGTTCCCCATTTCAGCTCTCCAGCCTTAAACAAGACCTGTTATAATTTCAAGAAACCAAAACAAGTTAGTAATTTCTTCACACATTCACTTGAAGGATTCTACGCTTCATAACAACTGCAGTTGGAGGGGAGGAAGCTCGAGTGACATGTCCCAAAAATATACATAAGGAAAAACTGGATACACCATATCAAAATGCACACCAATGCTCCATCATCACTACAGATATTTCTTGCCATCATCCTCCATCACCCCCACCTCTTTCCCTTAGTCCCAGTTTTAGTTTTGCCATCTGAGTGATGCTCTATCCTCATTAACCTGTTCATGTCCTGAGATACATGGCACATGTACAGTAATAGTCCTGCTTCATATAAACATGAGGTACCCTTCCAGCAAATGTTTTAGAAACATACTCCCCCCCCCCCCCCTGCGCTCCCACCCCCAAAAAAGATTATATTTGAAAGACCCATCGTCAGCCTTCAACCCCAGTGCAATCAAGGTCTCCCCTTGACTGATCCAATTTCCACATAGCCCCATACTTAGTAAGTTTTACAACATAGCAATTTATTGAAGGTGTTAACAAGGGCAAGATGTATATAGTAGCAGAAGGCTAGACTGCTGCTCTGGCTAGGAAACCAGCACTTAAAATAACTTAAAATGCAGCACTTCACCAGGCACCATCAAAATATACACATGCCACACCCACAAGTATTTTGCATTGGAAAGTCGAGAAAAACATGCAATCTAAAGCACACACACACACACAAACAGATTTCTTGAAGTAAATTTAACAAGCTCTCATATTCTTCCTCTGCCTGTGTTATATTCTTGACCTGATTTATGACCTAGGCCCAGATCTCCAGTCCTGTGCATCAAAACCACAGCTCCTAGGCCCTGGAGTCCATGTCCTCATTTGATTAAAATTTTATTTTTATATATTTTAATATAGATAATTTTATTATGTTTCTGCACGAGTTCATTTGAGAGCACAGTGATCGTCTCATTTCACCCACATAGTTGTCACTGGGGCATTTGGTGCTCTGGATGAGGTACACAACAAGTGATGTTGAAGCTTAAATGCATACTCCAAAGTTGTCTGCCAGCCACCTCATGCAGTGAAAGATCTCTGAATACAGAGACCTAGGGTCAGTTTCACACTCCTCACCAAGTAGAAGTTAGGCAAACAGGCTCTGTATTTAGGGGTTCAAGTATTTCCTGAAGAAAACCCATGAATCCAAATATCTGCCTGTTTGCCCTTATCTGCTGCACAGAACTTGCTTTGACCAGCTGCCTGAACAGAGGAATAATGGTCTTGTTTTTACAGTATGATCAAAAAGTTTTGAATCTTCTCTTTATTCTGAGTCCCACACTGCTACAATAAATACATTGTTAATGACCATCCAGGCTCTATTTTTTTATATAGAAAATCCAGTATGTAAAAGGAAATGCGGCCATGACAGTTCTTTGGAACACAGCAATAAATTGTTTCATGGCTGTTCATTTAAAACTGAAATATGCAAGACTCTCAAGTGGGTGACAACCACAATTATACAGATTTGACCAAGCATCCTTGCACCTCCTCAGACTGGATCTTGTCAGATCCCACAAGCTAAGCAAGGGCAGACCTGAGAAAACTGAAGAACAGCTCTCACCTCCAAGGAATAACTAGAAGTGTTACAGGAAGTCCTGTCAGCAATACCCTATTCCAAGTCAGTACTAGCACTCTTCCATCTGAGTCATTACCAAATCTAATGCTCCAGCATGGTGTTAGAGGCACTGTGCTTTTGGAACTACAGTTCTCTGCACACAGAGGTCCTGACTACTGGTGATCAATAAAGGTCCCATGGCATTTTATGAAACGTAAGGTTATTAACCCCAATGTCTTAGCCAACTTTTACATGGATAGTTACATTCTGCCTACTTGAAATCCCTCTGGCGTAAAAGGCACTACTATAAACATTGACAACCTTTAGGAATGAGGTTTTCAAACTGAAGTGTGCTCACCAACCCTGAAATTCACAGAGGGATCTTGAAACTATGGTCTATGGAGATAATAGATCCCAATTTGTTCCTTCATTGTGAACATTATAAAAATTACTTCTTCAGCCAAGACTGCAGGCCACTTTGGTGCAATACACTTCATACAATGAAGTCATCTGCTTTTTAGTAAACCACAGTTTAACACCCAAATTTTCCTGAGTAAAGAGGTTTGCAATCAGTGACACCTAGTTATTCATGAATGAAGCTAGAATTATGGGGCGATACAAGTGGCATCCATTCTATACCTTTAGTGAAGTATGAAAGGTTCATTCATAAGTGTAAAAATGGCTTGCCACATGTCTCTTTACAACCCAGTCATAGCCAGCAGCAATGCATAATTCAGCTACAATTACCCTTAAGGGATGCTGCTTTAGCTGTGATACTTGCATTAAAATCTAGACAGTCCTGAAGTTGGAGACTAACTGCATTACTTTTGTTTAAGGTTTAGCATGCTGTGTCATGGGGAACTTATTCACAGTGTTACACTCACAGAATGCTTCACATGCACAATTTGCAATACAATTAGTAGCTACTGATTTTTTTTCAATCCAAGAGAATTCAAGAATTAAACCTTTTACTCCTCCTTTACTATTCTGAGACAGTATAGTTACATGTATGTGCATATTGTTCCAAACCCCCTCTCCCTGATTCCTTACTGATTGTGCCATACTGAGGACTGTGTTGGAAATGCAGGGTATCATTCTGAGAGAGAGAGAGAAAGAATGAATGAATGGGGGGGGGGGCGGGGAGGGGGGCGGGAAGAGAAGTCCTGTTACTGCCTGCAGGCTAGGGGGCTCTGTAGTGAAGTGAGAGATCTGGAATGAGACCGTTTAAAGCAAGGTTGGCGAGTTGTGGCTTGCTGCCTTTGAGAGCAACTTGTTTTCTCTGTGTTTTTTGGTTCTTGTGTGGTATCGTTGGAATTCTAAGAAATAAAATAGCGTCAGGTTGAAGCCTTCCAGCAAGAATATTTGTGTTTTTTAATCCAACTTCTTTGTGCCTAAACTGTGAGCATAACACTGACCACAGCTAAATCAACAGAAGGCACTCTGACTGACTGAAGAGTGACCACACAAGGAGGTTACACTGATTTCACTCCATCAGTTTCTAAACTGATGATTTTCATTATTTGTCTCGTGGTAGCACCTCAGAGCCCCAGGACGCCGTTGTGCTCAGCACTGTACACATGGAGAACATTAAATTTAGTTTAGTTTTAGATTAACAGTTACATTGACTTAAAACAGTACTTTTTGGAGTGTAGAGAAGTCCGCACAGAAGAGTAGCTGCTGGCCTAGCCTCAGTTAGAGAAGCCAAAAGAAGTCTATTTACTGAGGCCAGAAGCTTGCTACTTGCCTAGGCCAACAATCAATTTAGAGACAAACCCTGACACAAAAAGTTTCAGTAGATAGGGAGACTGTTACTTGACTGACTAGACCGGGGTGGGCAAACTTTCCCTGGGGGAGGGGGTAGGCAGAGGGCTCCGTGCGCTGTCCTCACCTGCGGGTACCTCCCCCGAAGCTCCCATTGTCCGCGGTTCCCTGCTCCCAGCCAATGGGAACTGCGGGGGGGAAGGGGCCAGAGCCTGCAGGCAAGGGCAGCGTGCACAGCCTTCCGCCCCAACCCCTCCCCCCAGTGGTGCCAGCCGCTTCCAGGAACAGCGCAGGGCCAGGGAGCCTGACTTAGCCCAACGGCGCCATGGGGGTGGCAATCCCACGGGCCGGATCCAGCCTGTGGGCCGTAGTTTGCCCACCCCCGCACTAGACTAACTGCCAATCTCTGATTTCTTGAGGGCTGATTTTGAAGCTCAATAGATGGAGATGGACATTTATGGATTTCTACAGCTCCACATCAGAGGTAGGAACAGAAGTGGAAGAGCATATATTACAAATATATATCGCCAATTCCTCTATTAATTTTGTACCAAACCTCTAGCAAGAGAGTGTATTTTATTGCTCTTGTACTTTACTTTCCCTTCTTGTTTACTTTTCTGAACAATCTTTATTTTTGTTCATCTAGGCCCACAACCTGTAGGAGAAAGATTTGGGCTGAAAACTATCTGAAACAGCCAAGATGCAACATGCATTAAACAAACGCTGCAATCAAACTGCTGAGGATCTGACCCCTACTATAATTAACAATAAAGCCAATCTGATCTGCTAAGAGGTGCCATTTCAATTATTATATTGCTCCTACTCCTGCTTTTCCTGTTTGGAGTGCAGTTCTAAGAGTTGGAGGCAGAGCTATGGAAAATATAATTCAACTGCAGTATTTCACTCCCTGGAAAATTATTCAGACAGTCACCATATCAGCAGTGGCAGCTCTGGAGCTCCCATATGGTTACAATAAAGCAACATATTTGGGCCACATACATGAGTAATGCTAATGTTGCATTATCTAGTAAATTGCAGGTCCTGAACAAGTCCTTTATGTAGAGGTTGGCCTGTTTCAGAACATCAGATCTGAATGAATGAATCAATGAATCTGAATGCCCCCAAATTTTGCAGGTGACAAACACCTGAACATCCAATGTTGGAAACATCCATTTCTCTCAGATATTTGTAATGCTCCCACTGCCATACTATTTAGGCTTCTCATTTTATAACTGGCAAAACTGGGGTGAGGAAGAGGTGAAACAGAGGGGAAGAGAGTCCTAAAACTAGTGTATGAAATCTGGATTTGAATGTTGCAGCTTGCACCACCTCTGTTTTCACATCACTTGCAACAGAAAGGAAGCAACAGTTGTTTCCAAAACCAAGTATCTCTCACATCTGGGCCCCACCTGTGCACCCATTTTATTTGTATATTAACCAGCTGAAACACACTAAGGAAATTATTTTCACTTACCTGAGCATCTTGCTCAACCAGACCCTCATCAATTCTTCCTTCAGGGTCTCTATTAGCCTAAAAATAATATCCAATGTTTAGTCCAAAACAATGTGGTCCAATATAATGAGCATAAGATTCAATGCCAAATAATCAGTAATTTATGTTTTTCCACAGTCTTATTTCCCTTCCTTCAGCAAAAAAATGATAGCACACAGCAGAGTGAATTAAGTATTCTGCCCTCCCAATTAAACACAAAAATGTATGTATCAAGCTCTCTGTTATCTAACAGCTTCTCAAGAACACCATTGCAAATTGGGAGTTACACCTGTCACAGGGGGTACCAGATCAGAACTGGATCCTAAAACCACCAAAACTTCCAATCCACTCACTGGGATCAATCCTGCACCCTGCTACAGCCCCTCCATGCAGCTCTGGTGTAGACCAGCTCTCTGGGTGGAATAAGCAAGCAACTATACCAATCTCCAAGATCTATGTCTATAGGAGTATGAAAATAATTCAGAGTGGCCTCTATGTAAAACAGATTTAGATTCTGAGTTATCCTTAACCAGTAGTGAAATAAGCAAACACTGCCCTGAATTCTGCAGTCTAATACTCCAATCTCACAGATGCTCACGCACATACAAAATGAAGACTTACCTGAACAAGGACTACTAGCATCCTCTGATAGTAACCTGTTGTGTCTCCTGTGATATGATCTTCTAAGTTGGATTCATATTCTGCAAGAGAACATCACCTTACAGAATTTCTCAGCTCTTTCTAATGGAAAAAAGTGATGCCCTCACTAGTCCCCAAGAGACAGAGGAAGTTGAAGGCTCACCTAATCTGATTACCATCATCTGTCTAATCAGCCTCAAGGAGCCTTATAGGCAAAGGGCTGTATGCTGTCTTCATTTATATCTGCATAACTCAATGGCACTGCAAAGATGAGCAGAAGGTACAATCTGGTCTCTATCAGCATAAAATCACTAAACCAACTATTACTCAAAGTCAGACCCAGGTTCGGTTCTCATTTCCAATGTCAGGGCAGGATCTGCAAGCAAACAGTACTGGAGAATTCTGCACTAAGCAGGAAGTGTCTGGTTGTATTCAGATGTGAAACGTTCCCTCCAATACAGGAGCCTGGATGCATATATAGTTAATTTAGTAGTTGCCTTTGTTTTTAGGAAGTCCCCCTAACCCTGGAAGAAAAAGGTTTAGTCCCTATGAATCAAAGGAAGAGCCACCTGGAGATGGGAGAAGACCTATCACTCTTATTGGGGACGCTGTACTCTGTGGCTCATCCCATCCCTAGAAACATAGAGGAAGAGATGCATTGGCTTTAGCATGAATAGCCTTAGATTGCTCAAAAGGAAGATAGCCCTAGGTGGTGCTCAGATAGCAAGCAAAAATCTTAACAAACAGCTGATTTTAGATAAGAGTTTCAGTTTGTTATGTGGTGCCAATTTCCTCCTTCCCCATTATTGGACTCCCCCACACACTTTAGAGTGAATAAAATCAACAGAAAAGGGCCAAATTTGAATGAAATCCCACTATAAAAGGAAAAAATATTAAACGTTGCATCCCAACTACAATTTGGTCAAAAAGAAAAGTTAGACTGTACAGCTGTGTCTGAGCACTAGCCTCTGGCAGTGCAGGAGTCCCCAACCCACCAGAATAAAATTCTAATTGTAAGACAAGTCTTCATTTTGCACTCCCATCCCCATTTCTTCCCTCAGCTCTCAAGTACGCAGTGTTAACACAGACATTAAAAATGTTAAGAGGGATAAAAAGAGGAGACATTTTAAACACTGACTGAACTTTACCTTCCAGATAAACTTGTTTTATATTCCGCAGCTCTGCAGTTGTTCTGGAGGCAAGAATTTCAGTCAGCACTTTCTCGTTGGTTCCTGCTCCCTACATTAAGAGCACAAATACAGAGCACAAATACAGAGCAATTGACACAGTAACTGAGAGAAAGATAATTATTTCTTACAAACCCAACCGCAGTATTCTACCTAACAAACTTTGGGGTGGGGAGAGCACAGTTTTCTTTCTACCAGCTGCGTACTTTTCTACTTGAAATAAAGTCAGTTTTTAAGGTTTGGTTTGACTTTAAATGGGGCCTAACTGAAAGCTCAACAAAAACAATGGAAAGACTTCTATGACTTCAATGAGCTTTGGATGAGACCCTCAGTGCTCAAGCACACCAAGCTCTATTTCATTTAGGTAACATGATCTGTAACATTAGTGCAGTTGAAATGATGTAACCGTACTTCCTAGGCAACTCTCTGGTGCTCACCTTGTCTTACAACGTCTCAATAGGATCACTCGCATAACTGAGTCAACCCAGGAACGATGGCTACATCACTTGAATTGCACTACATTTACAACCAACCTTTTAGTCACCATGAACACACATTTTTTAAATAAAATTGCCTACTCGGGCACCCAAGTATTTTAAGTTAACGTGCTCTAATTACAATGTCCACAACAGTCACTTTCCACTCCTTTGAGTAGAATATTTATAAAAGCCAAGGCAACACCTTATTTATGCAATCCTGGATTGGCTGTGTCTCTAGGGGGATACAAAATGAATGCTAATCAGCCCTAGCTCAAAATGGTTTTCTTCAAACAAGAAACAGTCAGCCACCTGGCCCCAGCAGGTATTTACAACTCTTCTTAAATGAGAAAATTCTATTAATAAATTACTTATAAATAATGAAGTCATTCAGTTTATCCACCATCATCTGAACACATACAGCTAGATTGACAAAGGTGTGGGGACTAGGGTGACCAGATTGCAAGAGTAAAATAGAAGGACACATGGGAGTCAGCCACAGGCTCATAGCCCTAGGAAGCTGCGAGGGGGGCGCAAGGCCCTGGCTCCAGGCCCCCGCCGCAAGCCAGGGTCGCACGACCCCAGCTCCAGGCCCCGCCACATGCTGTGGGTCAGAGGCACACAGCCCCGGCTACGGCCCCCAGTGCATGTCGCAGGTCAGGGGCTGCAAGTGGGGGGGGGGGTGTCTCAGGGCTAGGGTAGGGGCACAGGAGCAGGGTGCTGAGTTTGGGTGCGGGAGGGGGTTCAGGCCTGGGGCAGGGAGTTGGGGTGTGGGAGGGGCTTCAGGTGCAGGTTCCTGGCGGCGCTTACCTCAGGCGGCTCGCTGGAAGTGGCAACATCTCCCTCTGGGTCCTAGGCGGAGGCGCAGCCAGGCAGCTCTGCGTACTGCCTCCGCTCACAGGCTTCGCCCCAGCAGCTCCCATTGGCCGCAGTTCCTTGCCAATGGGAGCTGCGGAGCCGGCACTCATGGAGGCAGCAGCACACAGAGCCCCTATGGCTCTCCTCTGCCTAGGATCCAGAGGGAGAGGTCGCCACTTCTGGGGAGCTGCACGGAGCCGGGTAGGGAGCCTGACAACCCTACTGAATATCAGGACAAATGGCATCCCGATCATGCATCGGTCGGGATGAGATTCACAAAACCTGACTTAAGCACATAGGCTCTCTATACAATGAAAGTGGAAAGAGGCGCCTCAGATTGGGATGCACAAAAGCCAGCAGCTCCCTGCCTAAGCAGCCAAGGCACCTAAGTACAAGGCAAGGAGATGCCAAGGTGAGGGGTAGGTCCTAAGACACACACACACACACACACACACACAAAGTGCTCAGCACCTAAGTCTGGGCTACAAGGAAGTGCCTCTCTCTGCTTGCGAGTCTGACCTGCAAACCCTCTCTTGGCATTAGACACCTACACCCGTTTTTGCAAGGAGTTCTCTTATAACCTTTAGCCCAGAGGTGAGGGCTTACCCGGGATGTGGGAAACCTCTGATTTAAGTCCCCCTGCCACCTGAGGGGGAGAAAGGATCTGCCACCTCTCCAGTGAGTGCCCTAGCCAGTGAGCTGTGGGATATTCTGACATTGGGCTCCCTCAGTCTCTCCTGTTGAAGCTGTTCAGCTGTGGATAAATAAAAACAGTCACTGGAGCAAGGGGACTGGATCCTGGATCTCCCACATGGGTGTCCTAACTACTAGACTATAGAGAATGCACGGTCCTGAAAATGACACTCTCTCTCTTCCCCACCAACCCCATCACTCTCATTATTTATCCATCTTAAACAGGAGAGACTGAGGGATGCCGTCCCACCACCTATCAGAATATTCTACAGGACAGTGGTTACGATGCTTACCTGAGAGTTCAGGTTTTAGAGGGGTAGCCGTGTTAGTCTGTATCGGCAAAAACAATGATGAGTCCTTGTGGCACCTTAGAGACTAACAAATTTATTTGGGCATAAGCTTTCATGGGCTATAACCCACTTCATCAGATGCACCTGAGAGTTCAAATCCTTTTCTCATTAGGCAGATGGGGGACTTGAATGGAGGAGGCGGGGGGTGTCTCCCACATCCCAAATAAGTGTTCTAACCACCGGGCTAAAGGTTACAAAAGGAAAGTCCTCCCCCCTCATTTTATGAGCTCACCTATGAGGGCCTAATCCAGCAGGTGAGCTCTGAGCATGCTTACCAGATCAGGCCCTGCAAGCAAGTCAGGCGAAGGAGCACTTGTCTTCCCCCAGTTCATGCATAACACTGGAGCTTAGGCATCACTAGGGTGAGGCAGCAGAGCATATGCAGAGAGGCAGAAATATAGGTGTCACGTGAACTTTTACTGCAAAAATTTAGGTGATGAACAAGTTTAGGTGCCCACAGGTCTCGGTAGCATCTGAGTGGGGATTTGGCAAATCCCAGCGATGCCTGATTCTGGGATTTAGGCACCTAAAGTGGCAGTTGGGTATCTAAGTCCTTTTGTGAATCTAGCCCACTTATTTTTAAAAAGAAAAAATGTTAACAACCTAACCATCTTTGTTTAATATCATTTATTCTATTTTAACGTTGAGTGTTAGAGGGAAAAGAAAAAAAAAAAAAATCTTGCTTCACTATTCATCCCTGCTCTCCTACAACCCTCCATTCTGCCCATTTTTCTTTGCCCTTTTTTAAAAACAAAATTAAATCGGGGAGGGACAGTTTTTTTGCCTCTTCTCAGCCAGGCTTCTACTTGTTCCTATGTTTAATGTCCCTTCTCCTTCCCTCTCCAAATATTATTTGAGACGTTACAAAAAAATCCCAGACTTCAAAGTCAATATTTGGTTAGGATACTATTCTCAGCAGGAAGGTCCTTGGAAAAGCAGCTTACGTAGCTAACCTATTAACCAGCGTGCTAACAAAGGTCTTGGGAATTTACCTCTCCAGGTCACTTGACCGAGCACTAGATAGTACCATGTCAAGTTCAACGTTCTCTGGTTTAATTAGTAAATTCTACAAACAATTCAGAGACATTCATATTTTAACCCCTGGCCTTCAAAGTTGATGTCATCAGGGACAAATAGCAACAGTGCTTCAGAAAAGAAGTCAAGGCACACTGAACAACATGCTCAAACTATAGGACTAGATAGCACCAGTTTCCTATTTTATCTATCTGCTTCTTTTTCCCCCAAAAAGGGAGCAATGCATTTAGCCAAAAAGAGAATTGTTACAAATTTACAAGAGTTTAATTCTTCCTATGTATTAATAGTACATTTTTAGACCTGATTCAAAAGGGATAAACACCTGCCCATAAATTTTTACTTAGAGCACCAATTTACAAGAGCATGTCATTGACTAACCCATCTCTATTCAAGGTACCACTTCATCACACTCTGATGTAAATTCACCCGTTAAACTTTTGACCATACTAAAAATGGAAAGGGGGGTGGGGAGGGACGCATGGCGGTGAACACGACCAAACTACAGAGGGACCTGGAGAGATTAGTGCAGATCTATACAAGGAAAACAATACAGAGACCCAATGAAGGGATAAAACCAATCATCAACCACTCCTGATACATCGGTGCACAAGAGGATCTCTCTCTTAAACAGCGGTTAATAACAGAAGTTTGGAAACCACTGCACTAACTTATCAACTGCCCTGAACAATCTATGGACCTTGTGATTCCTAGTATGATGTGAGTAAACTGTCTTTTCTGTGTGCTGCACAATAAATATTATATTGAACAATGCGGCAAGGAGTATTTTTTTAAACAAAAAACACACACAAAAAACCCACTACACTGAAATTAACTGCTACTAAGTAAGACAAGTCTCAAGGTGCACACCTTTTAATGCCCAACTCTACAGACACTGATCTTTTAACATCTAGTGTTTCTTTGAAAGCAGACATTTTTGTAATTCTTGATTTCTAACCTACCTATCTCTGATGATCTGTTAATAACAAGTCAAGTCATGAAAATCAATGTTAGAAACATGAATGTAATCAGTATAGTATGTTGTTAGCATTAAAATGAAATCTCTAACTCAAAGGAAGCAAATCATTCTTAAAGCGACAAGATTGGAGCAAGAAATATTTCTTTCAATTGTTTCATTTTCTCCCACTCCTTTTACCTTAAGGGCATGCTTCAGTTCATGGGCATCAAAAAGTTGTGCTGGTCTCATCAAAGCCACCATCAGGGTTTCAAATTTGCCAGTCAGTTCTGATTTCAGGTCATCTACAAGATCCTAACTCACAGAATAAACAGTGCTACAATTAGGAAGGAAGCCATTTCAAAAGGCATACACATAGCTGAGATGTTGCTAAGTTTTTTGAGACGGGGGAAGTGTAGCTGAAAGTCTAAGGTAGAGAATGCATAGGTATTTGTAATACAGGAATACATTTTGGTCTGTGGGTTATAGAAAATACTTTGATGAACCTCATTTGAGGACTAAAATTATTAGATGAAAGCAAAAGCAGGATACTAACAGGATAAAAGTAATGAACTAATACAACTTCAGCAAATGAAGGAGTTTTTTGCATATTAAAAAATAGTTTTTAACAGTTAAATGTCCACCCCGCCCCCCTGTCGTCAGATGGTCACGGGTGTGGTGCTCTGCTCAATGTTGATATCAGTCGGCTGCGTGCGTGTGTACCCTCTGTGTGCTGCCCCAGCTCTGCGCAGATAGCTGGCACGGCAGACCCCAAGAGAACCCCCAATGACCACAGACTCTAGTAAGGTACAAAGGCTCCCAGCCAGGTTTATTGTCAAAGAGAAACACTGCCTCTAGCTCGCTGGATTAGATATCGATGGGTCTGCTAGTACATATGTGCTCCCTGACAATGGACCGGCTCAGTCAGTGGCGGGACTTTCCACTGCCCCCTAGGCCAGACAAAGACGTCCACTCAGGGATGCAGTCTTATACACAGGCACAGACAGGTTACGCATCATTGAATGCACTGAGGTACAGCCCCTCTATGCATTACTGTGTTGCCTCTCTTATGGTGCAGGACAAATAAGTATCCATCATACTGTCTGTGCATCGTATTGTCCTTTCATATGGTCTATCCATCATATTGTCCTTTCATACTGTCTTTAGGCTGGGTCTGCCTGTTCCTTGTTATCTGTGTGGGATGTGTTCATATCAGGCTGTTCTGGTGCCGTTCTGGCATACGTTCATTTTATTTTATTAGTGCTTTCATACGTGCTTTTAGTAGCCTTCCTCTTGACAACTTCTGTGAGCAGGGCCTGCCTCTGGCTCACAGCCTAACTTCGCTTTACGTTAGCAACATCTTGACCATTACATCAGTTCAGGCCTCAGGCCTCATACCGGGCTCTGATACCAAGGGTTTATGTCTCAGGGCCTCATCTTACTACACCCTTCAACTGAACTATCTTATTCATAGGGCTTGTCTACACTTACATTTTATAGCACTCTAACTTGCTGACTCTGGGGTGTGAAAAATCACCCCCCTGAGCGCAACAAGTCTGAGCGCTTTAAAGCGCTAGTGTAGACAGGCTCCGACCTGCACTCCCAGCACTCGGAGCTAATCCCCTCGTAGAGGTGGATTACCAGGTGCACTGAGAGAGCTCTCTCGTGAGCGACCACACTCGCACTTCAAAGCACTGCCGCGGGAGCATTCCCATGGCAGCGCTTTGAAGTTTCCAGTGTAGACATACCCATACTGAACACAAGAACAATGGTTGAGATTTTCAATGCTAAGTCTATATCCCCTAGACAGATTTGGAAATCTCTATCTAGATTTGGAGAAGACTCCATATGCCAGGGCCAGATTTTCCAAAGTTTCAAGCACCCATAATGCCAACTGAAGTCAAGTCACAGGCACTCACCACAAGCAAGGGCACTTTGAAATTTAAGCCCACAACCCCTTCTCTTTAGTCACCACCAGTTGTTTGTTTCATTACTTGTATACTGGTTTTCCTGTGCCACTAGATCAAGAATCACCTCTGGCATCAAAATACTTGTATGTCTCTGTATATCAGGAATGAGGATCAATCCTTGAAGCACACAAAAAGAGTAGTAGGAAAGCGAAGATGCCGTTTGGACTATACTGGGTCAGAAGACTCCACAGGAAGAGCACATGGAAAAGAAAATGTAATGTCTATGTGATAATCTAAACTGAATATTCTTATTTCATTGGTGATTATGATATATTTTTAAAGGAAAAGTCAGACAAACAACAGAACCACATATTCTCATTAAATGAACATTCTACAGAAGAGCAGATGGACTGTGAGAGTGTTCCATTCAACTGATTTTTAGAGTACTTTCTTCCTCCTCTTACCCTGCCAAATAAGGTTTTAAAAGCAGCTGCAATTTGTTGGCGTTGAGCATTGCTTCTGCTAGTAAGGATCTTCAGGACAGCCTCTTCATCGGTACCTGAAGTTATTTGAAAAGGGGGGGGGGGGGGGAGGAAAGAACATTAACAGTTATAAAAACTTTTTTAGAAATCTAATGGTGTAAACTTTGAGAGGACTGAACGTTATGAAGTGTCACTAAATCAAAGATAAAAAGCAGACAGCAGTTTAGTTAAATAGCCACACTGATGAAAATTTCCACCTCAAGCCATGCCATTAGATTCTGACACACTGAAAATAAAATGGATGGAGTTCTAACATGCTGCTCTCAGGCAGGATACCACTGCAGGCTCAGCTCCCAACATGACGGACAGCAGCTACAGAAATTAATCAACTTTGTACTTCTATAAAACTTCTCATGTGTAACTCTCAGTGATTTACTTCAGGCTAAATGCACCCCTGGAGTTAACACCAGGGATGCATCTAGCCATTAACCCTGATAGAATAGCTATATCCTATTCTTACTTTATGTGCACCAGATGGCAAAATCCTTATTCATACAGAGCAGTTACTATTTCCATTAATGATGCAGCATGAGTAGGGGTATCACAGTGTGGTCCTACATGGATAAACTGAGATACAAAAAGTATACCTATGCCTTACCCAAGCTCAGAGAGGGCTAGATTCACATAGTCCTACCGGCCCTTTGCTCTGGTTATACTGACGCAAAGGGGCCATAGGGCAGAGCTAAGTGCCCCCAAAAAACAGCACCAGGAAAGGGGGCTTCTCTGTAAGACACAGAGCTGGTTATTCCAGCTCAGCATTACCCCCACAAAAACTCCTGATGTGGAGGTCTGGCTAGAGGAGGTAAAGGGTGGATTGCAGAAGAAGAAGTGTAGCAAGGGACTCCCTAAACCTCCACTGATTCCCTCCTGCTGCTAGCCTCACTGAGACCAAGGCAGTAGGGAATGCAAGCTAGGGCAGCAGCTTTTGAACAGGGCCGTGCACAAAGGGGGGGCAAGCATGGGCACGGACACACACCCCAGTAATTGTCAGGGGCACAGGATTCCTCCAGCCCCAGCAGCGAGGATGAAAATGGGGGAAGTGAGCTCCTGCTGGGGCAGACAAGAGGGAAGAGCAAGCTCCTTCCAACCAAGGGAAGAGTTAGTTCCTCCCAGGATGGGGGGGGGAGAGATCCTGCCAGGGCGGGGGAAGAGCAAGCTCCTACCAGGGCCAGGGGGAGGGGATGTGGAGGGAAGAGCAAGCTGGGTTGGGGTGGGGGGGAAGAGGGGGAACAGAATGTGCCCCTGCAAAAGGGGCCAAACTTGAATTCCTGCACACACACCCCTGCTTTTGAATAAGGGAAGTGGCTTGTATCTCCCTGGGCTGGGCTAGGGATGAACTTCCTTGAGAATGGCAGAACCAGAATTGGAAGAAACCCTCACTCTTGTGCTCACAGGGTTAATTCCATCACACATAAAAATTAAAAATCTCTTCTTATCTTTGTTTGCTTTAGCTAATGTAAAACTTCAGTACACAGCCATTGTATTGTGTCAGAAAAGGAAAACGAAAAGCTTCCCATCTAGATGATAGAAATAACTACCTCTGAGCGGACATATCCATAATTCTTACCCAATCCTTTCATTGCCTTACGGAGAGTCTCAGCATCAGTTCTGGCATCAAAACCAGGGAAGTCCTTCACGGTCCCTCTTGCGAACTACAGGAGAAAAATGCCATGAAGCAGCAGATATCGGCTTATTTAATGAGTCCACTGCACATCTGCTCATATTAGGATCACAGCTGTGACTTGGGACTGAGATTTGAATGTTAAATTTTTTTGCTAGAAAAATGCTGTTTAAACCAGTTCTTGCTACAATATCTAAACACAATTCTTACCAGATAGGTGCTAACTTGGTTTCAGTTCAGTGTACACAGGAGTTACCAGGGGCATGGGTACATTTGCATGAAGTGGCTTGCAAGACCAAGGCCTTAAACATTAGCACCTAAAAGCAACGTAGTGACATGGCTCCTATAACGAACCATACCATTTGTGGCTTTACATTTACATACAGGACATGTCCTAGGAAGAGTTGTACACAGAATCCTAGGGAGACTCGTGCAGTTTTAAAAGAATTGACCCCAGACATAGAATGCAAGAGGTATATCACTTATCTGGAGAACAAGGTATTATAGATCTGTCACAGAGCACCACATTTTAAGAAGTTTCATGATACTCTTCTGAAAAACAATATGACACTTTAAAATTCACACTGGCATTCAACTTTACTTCCTGTTTCTTTGACATGAGCACCTTTTTATTATTGAATGGCCCAGCTAAATTTGGTAAGAAGTAAGTCACAATAGGCAATATAGGTCACAACATAAGAATGAAAGGGTCAGCACATGGGCATGTGCGCACCCACACACAATTATACTGTTTTGTACATCACCTTCAGAAGTTCTCTTTTAGAATCAAATACATTAAAATTAGCCACCCTTATGGTAAAGTCCGATAGAATTTAATAGGAGTTACTAGGTAGCAGTTCTCTCTCTTATTGGATCCTCTAAACACTACAGAGCAGGGCCCCATTGTATTGTGCTAGGTAGGCAAAATCCCTGCCCCAAAAATCTTACAATTGTAAGACAAGTGATATACTAGGGATGGGAGAGAGGAAACACCAGAGCAAATGCAATTTATATATAAAATTATTATTATTTCCCCTTTTCCCCCTACCCCAAGCCTAGCCATCATTCACTGAGATTTCTTGTAGGCACCACAGCAGAAAGGCAGTGATCAGCACGACGACAACGTCCCACGTATAAGGCATTTGTTGGAGAAGTGGACAGTTGAGACTGGTACTGCTGGCAGAGCAGAGGTGGATGTATTAAGAAACAGGAATGAGTAGGTAGAGATGGGTAGAGCTATAAAGGGCCCTGAACGTGGAGGAAACCAAAAGGAGAGTCTAGAATTTTCTCTGAAAACCAATTTGATTAAAAAGAAAGAGACTATGTCTGTTCGGTTTTTTAAATCTGCCTGTACATGACTATCTTCCAGGATTCCATAGTAGGAATATAATTCTCTGTTAACCCGCACCAGGTGTTTAAAACACCGATAAAAACGCTGTACATTTTCAATTAAATTTTTTAACACTTTTACTCTCAGGGCAAGTATTTATGTTGTCCTTGCTCTAGATGTTCATTTCACATAACTGCAGCAATGTACTGAATAATCCCAGGGCCTTTTCAAAGATATGGTTTCTTATACCAAATTCTGTTCCTCCTATTCTAGCCCAGTCTGTTGTCAGTAAGCTTTCTGTACAACAGTTGAATATTGCGCCCCTCTCTCCCCTCCCCTCCCCCCCCAAAAAAATTCCAGACAACATTCAGGTACAGTTCAAAAATACCAACAAGGATACATGCAAATACAGTAGAAATCCTGAAAATAATTTGTTTATTTCTCTACAACTATATTTTACAAGCCACCTGGCTTCTGAAACGAAGTCCTGACCTCAGCTGGGCAATTTCAATTACTCAGTGCTATTGTTACAAATTGGTGGAAGTGATTTTGCATGGGGAGGAGGAGGGGGGAAGAGTGGAGAGAGGAAATCGGCCAGAATGGAAAGGAGAAAGCGTAGAACTGACATGGGAGCAGTAACCAGCATCAATGCACACTGGAAGTAATAGTTTCTCAAGCCAAGTTTGCATCATGCCCTAGTGGGAGCGTTGCCATGTGTCTCAAATTAATCTCATCTCACACTCTGAGAAGCACTAAAGGTAAACAAACAAATTAACCAGTATCATATCAGCATTTAAACATACACATAGCAATACAACATTTCTAATAGATTTCTTCAGTTCACAACATACGTGAGGGATGAAATACTCCCCTTGTAGCATTTTCTTTTTCCATTTCAAACAATGGGCAGTGTTTCTACTATAAGCCTTACAGCACATATTCATTGTCTTTTCTCAATAGCCCTTGGAAATAAGTCTCTACTGATCACATTAACAAACAGAACTTGATTTAGCAGATCAGATAGAGATTAAAAAAAGGCCTCCATCAGGTTACCTTGTCCATAACCCTTGCCAATGCAAGGTTATTCAACAGAATATTCTCTAGGACTTTACATAGTCTAGTTTTAGATAATTCAAGCCATGGAACTATCATCATTTCCCCTGGGAGACTATTCCACAGTCTCTAAAGCCTCACATTTAGAAAGTGGTTTCCAGCCTCAGGTTTTCCTTTGCTTATCCACTTAACTGGAAACACCCCGAACAATTCCTAAATTTCCTTTCAATTATCCTAAGTTAGTCAGTCATCTTTTAGCCAAGTTACTGCATTTACTGAGGTTGCCAAAAGATTCCTGAATTTTTTTGGCATAGATATAAGCTAGAAAATCATTCTGGGTATTAGGGTTCATTTGCATGCTACACATTCCACTCTGAAGCAAAGTTGCTATAGCCTATACTGCTACTGTATGTATTTATTGGACTTATAAAATGGCCCTGCCACATAGCTCATATCACAGCCTTTTAGACAGGAGCAGGGTTACCCTTCCACATAGCTTATTTATACCAGTCTTGGGAGTATCTGCTCTCCCTTTTGCAGCCTGTCTTGACCTTGGCATTTCCAGTGAATGCTGCCCCAGGCACCACAGGATCACACATACCCCACACTGACAAAAGTGTGGGTGTGTATGCATAATTTTTTTAAAGACACATATGAAAAATGACTAGAGCAGTGTTTTATGCTGGCCATCTAGACACATAGGTTTAAAGGAGAAAAGCTAAGCTCCAGTTAATAGACTCCAATATGGCTGTTCTACTAAACTTAAACTTCTGACAAAGGAAAGAATTACACAGCATCCAAGTGGGAGTCAATGAGTCAGTTCCTGGACGTTAGCACAGAACATGTGCAGGCTGATCCTGACACCAGCTGCCCAGAGAAACAGAAGAGGAGAGAAACCTAAGCATGCAATCATTTAGGGGCTAACCCTGAAACACTTGTTCATGTAGACAAGTAGCATCAGTGAAGTAAATGAGACTACTCAAGGCTCAATTCTGCAAACACACATGTAGTTAAGCACATGAAAAATAATCTCACTGAATGATATTGAGCTCAATGAGATTACCCATGTGCTTGAAAGTAAGCATATGAGAGTTTACAGGACTGGGACCCAAGTATATTGGGATTGTCAGATCCAACCATTATTTTATAAACAGAAAAGTTTCTTACTGCTCCCTTTTTTAAAATTATTATTTTAAAATTAACCCACATCAGTAGGCACAGTTTCCAATGCATCTAGGTCAACTGAAAATTAGGAAAATATTTCTGGTGTACAATGCCATAAGAACGGCCATACAGCCCAGTATCCTGTCTTCTAACAGTGGCCAATGCCAGGTGCTTCAGAGGGAATGAACAGAACAGGTAATCATCAAGTGATCCATCCCATCGCCCATTCCCAGCTTTAGCAAGTGCAGCAGTGTGAGGAAAGCCAACCCTTTAGGTCAACAGCATTCCTCCAATTACAAAGGAGACTAGTGAACAGGGATGCACAGAGTTCAGTCTAGAAATTGTACTACACTATAGTGTAGCTATGTCATTACAGCTATTTCACCAGCTAAATAAACCTTCCTCTGCTGGAAGCGTAGCATGCAAAAATGCTAGTAACTACAATATTTTTTCTGCCATTACTAGGCATAACCAAATATTTAAAGGATTAGGTGAGACATATTACTGAACCTTTTCGACAATTTATTTGTGATTAAACATATATACACTTTTAATAAAAAGGTGACTATGTTGCACCGTATAACTATGCAAACTCTGACTCTTCAGTTCAACACACATACAGTATTAGATGGCAATAGTTTTATTTACATTTCATTTTTATTTTGATTTGCATTTTAATTTCATAGCACTGTTTCAAAAATGCTATGAAGTTATCTGGGCCAGACACTAAGAAAACTGTGTGCATTTGTATATATACATATGAATGCGTGCACAATGAAACAGAGCTTATTCTACAGACTTTCTAAAAGGTTCTGCCTTTCTCTGGGATCAATTATCGCTAAAAATGTTGAGACACTTCCAAATACAGCCCTCTATGGCTGCATAAACACACACAGAGAAAAAACAGCAACATAAACATATTAAACCAGTGGTTCAAGTCTCTGCTCCAAGAAACATTTCTACAAAATGAAACAGCTTCAAAAAGGAAGCAGAGACACACTCATTCCAGAATAGCCTATATAGGCTGGTGATTATGGCACCCTCTCATAGGAGGTGCATTCAAGTCCTTGCCCCAAAACAGGCAGAGTGGAGATTCAAACCTGGGTCTCTCACATACCAGGTGAGTGCCCTAACCACTGGGCTATTGGGTAAAATAGGACAAGTACCCCAATCAACCCCAAAATTCCCAACCTGCTCACCCCTGCTGTCTTTTGTGTGGTTAGGCATGCTCTGAGCACACCTACTGGATCAGGCCCTGCAAGCGAGGTGGGCAGGGGAACATCTAGTTTGAGAAACCTCTGGCAGTTAGTAGTGAGCTAGGGCAATGAGCAGCTTAGTGGCAGGATTCTGGTGGCTTGTGCACATTTCCCCCTCTTCACCCCCTCCCCACAGAAATGTAAGCATCTATACAGTCAGTAGCACCTGAATAGTGGTTTTGCAAATATCAGTGATGTCTAAATACTGGATTAGGGGCCTATCTGCCACTTTAGATACCTAAGTCTCTCTGTTAATCAGTCTACACTGGGGAAGAGTGAAATATTATTTTCACAGAGGTACTGTTTATTAGAGCACAGCAAAATAAAATGTAGTTTCCATTTGAAGTAGACTGAGGAAACTGAATGGCCTCTTATGGCTTTTTAAAAAGGGAAAAAAGAAAATATGGTCCCAATGCTAAAGGCAGCCTGCACAAAGTCAGTGGGGTTCTGTAAAGGTACAAGAGATCTGTTTCCACGATCAGGGTACTAAGCCTACATGTGCCTATCTGGACTATCATGAGCAGAATCAGCATCTTGGAACCATTCCAAACTCCTGGGAAAACGGGGTTTATAACAATAAAAGCCTAAGCATCCAATCTTTACCAAACAGGCAAAGTTCAGTAGAATAGTGTTTAAAACAATAACAATTTCCCTTAATTTATGTAAATATTGAGGGTTGTTAAAAATGCATATTGAGGCTAAAAGCTACTGCTAGAAGTTTCATTAATATAAGTTCAACTTGATGCATAATTAAATACTTCCACAGACTACACACTTGGAACATGCTCATACGTTTAATAACTTGTGTAAACAGTTGGAAAATATGGACCAGCAGTTTTAAGTTTGTTTTTTGGCTTCTCAGACATTATGGATTATTTATGTTTGATGTGATTGTGTAAACATATAGGGAGATTATTGTTATGTTTGTTTTTCAAACAACCATTTAGCCTAAAATGTTACAGAGTCAACTAATCATTGAAAATGAGAGTGACCAATAACAAAGTAAAAAAATAAGAAGATACTGGAAAAGGCATAAAACTTTCTGGGGGGAAAAAATGGCTGAAAAGGCATTAGAATAGATTAGCAGTTTATGGATCTACCCGAGGAGTTTAGCATAAAAAGTCTGTGTTGAGAAGCAACACAGATTAAATGTCGGAAGAAAGTAAAATTTTTTTCCTTCTCCTTACTCCAGCAGAAAAAGGCTACACCCACTCACAGCAGAAATATGCGCTACAAAAAACTTGGCTAAATGAAAGGAAACTGGGAGAAAAAGTTGGTCTGATGTTTCTCTCACATGATTACGATGAGTTGTCAGAGTTCCTGTTTCAGCATCTTTGGAATTTGGGGTGAGTTTATTAGAGATAGGCTAAGAGTTTTTAAAAAGGGGAAAAAGGACAGTTTAGAAAGAAAGTTGCCTAGCTTTGGAGGAGTCCAAGAAAGCCCACGTCATTCACTCCTGCACTTTTACTGTGTTTCCACTATACTAAAATGGAGCTGTGGTTAAAAACGGCAGCTGCAACAGAAAACCTTGGCAGTGAGGAATAATTAAATAAGCAGCAGCCAGGAAAGAAACGCCAGAATGGATTTAAAGCAACGGGAATCAAAATCACATTTGGTCAAATGCCCCTCCAGAGTGGGCTTGCCACGCACACCAGCACTTACCACGGCAAAACAGAAGCTTTTTAGCCTTTAGAAAGCACAAAATAAGGAGAGCTGCGAAGTGACTCACCTTTGCCATGGCTCCTGAGGATCAGTGGGCAGAAAGCGAGCGTGCTCCTTGCAAGAGAGACCGGGCGCCTCCTGTGTTCCCCCTGGGCAGCTCAGCCTAGTGGAAAAACAAGTTATGTGGAGCCCGGGGCCAAGAGAGCAGCAGCCCGCTGGGGACCGGCTCCGTTCCACATCCGGAGCAATTTTGCAAGCCAAAAACTCGTGACTTAGGGAAGCTGGAGTTTGTGTCGGGTGAAATGAAGCAGGAACCCCGGGCCAACGCCCATCCCTAGGCACCTCCATCGCTCCCGTCTTCCCCGCGCGAAAGGGAGACGGGGGACAGCCCGCTGCCACACAGCCTGCAGCTGCTCCTCGCCCCTCGGCAACCACCGATCCCCTGCCTCGGCCGTTCGCCCAGTTACTCACCGCGGATGTCCCCGGGTGCAGACACGAGCCTGGAGCGCTGCAGCTGCTACGAGTTAAACGGAGCAATGAAGATCCCCAGCCCCGCTCTGCTCCATCCAACGCTGGCCACGCCCGGTGCTCCGGTCACATTCCCGCCCTCGCTGGGTCGAGCTCGGCTGAGCAGCCCGCAGCCACGCCCCAGGCGCCCAGCGCTGGAATCCCCTGGGGCCGGGGAGCTTGCCTCAGGCCGGCTTCTCTCTGCAGCCTCTCCCGTCCCACTCGGCCATGCTGGACTCCGACAGAGAGCGAGGCCTCGGGAATAACACTGGGGTTGCTTTTCTCCGTATACAACTAGTAGCAACCGTACGCAGCTGTCTGCTTTAGCTAAAGGATGAGGCACACAGGGGCAAGATAGGCAGGCTGGCCTGAGCGGAGCCTGGGGGTTAAAAAAAAAAAAAAAACAACCCAACTAAGTACTATCAAGTCTTCACGGGTTTTGCTCCTGAATGCTCTTCTTGGAAAAGCCAAGCACTGGATGGAGCCAGGGTTTCTCAACCACTGATGACAAGGAGATGGGGGTCAAACCTTTAACAGAACAATCTTTCCTCCCCAACCTTGTCTGTTGTTGGTAATACATAGGTGGTAACCAATCAGAAATAAGTTTTAAGGAGACTGCTTAAAAACCCTTTCCCCTCCGTCCCGTGCACAGGCCTTACTGCCTTGATACTTGGCCAGCAAACACTGGGTAGCCCACACTTATTTATATTTCTAATGGGGGGAAAAACAACAGAAATGAACAATATATTTTGGGCCTTCTTTATATGTCACAAGGAGGCTCACTGGTGATTGCCTTTAAACGACAGCCTTCCCATGCTCCGGGAGGTTGCAGTTAGGGGTGCTTTTCAGTAAATGAACAGTTCTTTAAACAGAACAAATGCATTGCTGCGGAAGGCTCTGCCTTCAAAATAAGGGCCTCAACCCCAATACTGCTCCCACTGAAGTCAATGGCAAAACTCCCATTAATTTCAGCTGAGGCAGGATGGGCAGCTGAGGCCCTATTATCATTGTGAACAAGACCGAATAAGCCTGCACTGATTTTTAAAATTTCCCTTTTATTAGTATGACCTAGCCAGAGATTAACTTTCTTTACCCCATATATTGTCTCACCTGCCTGTGCAATGGAATTGTAAACATTTTGAAGTTACAATGGGTCATTAAGAGGTTGCCTAGTTTCACTATAGTTTAAGTACCCCTAAGCTGAGAACACCTTAGCAGCAATATAGAATTCCCTACTATTTTTCTTCCCCTCCCCTCCCCCCCGCATGCAAGAACACCCAGAGCACTGTTTGCATGGGAAGAGCTAAAGCCACCTCCCTCCTCATAGATCTCCTCCAGCTAATTTAGTTAATGACTCCACCGAGATCCAGCAAGCTGTTCCATTCAGGTAGATTCCCCCATGCGTGTACAGAGCCTCGTTCAAATCAGTGTGGCTCTATATTAGCACATGGGTCCGTCAGCACAGAACAGCTTGTACAGTTAGAGCCTATATTTGTAAAATACTTTGGGATGACACACACATAAATTAAGAATGGGGTAAATGTAAGACATTGTTTTGTTTCATAATATTGGTTAAGACCATCCAATATTGGTTATGAACAACCAATTTATCCACGACTTGGAGCAGGACATCTATGGACATTAGTGTTTTTCTATGCAACTTTTTCCTGTTTGGGATGTCCTAAACAAGAGTAAGAACCCTCTAGTAAGCCAGGTAGAGAGGAGGGAACTCAGGGAAGATACTCACACA
Source organism: Chrysemys picta bellii (assembly GCF_011386835.1). NCBI lineage: Eukaryota > Metazoa > Chordata > Testudines > Emydidae > Chrysemys > Chrysemys picta. Next base: position 41,900,851 of record NC_088795.1, read on the forward strand.
GACTATATGCTATATTGTGCAGTGTCTTCCCCACAAGGAGATGAAATCCTGTTTCCTCAATCACATGGGAGTCTAAATCTGTTTGCTTTGGGCTGCAAGAACAAGCGGAAATTACACCATAGGGAGAAGTTGGCATTCTGCCCTTTGCCAAGACAATGTATGAATGTGATCTCTTTAAATTAGGGTGGGTTTGTTTTTTATACTGTTGCTACTTAAACCCAATTTAAATGTGTGTATTTATTTATCTGTGTCAACACAGACAGAACAGTAGAATAGTGGGGGGGGGAGAAGGGTGAGTCAGTTGTTTTGCCTTCTTCATTTTATCTATACAGTACATTAACAATCAAAGGAAATAGGATAAAGGACTAGAATCAGAGTTTAATGTGTTGCAATATATTTTAATATTTTGGGAGAGTTTATTATAAGGATGTTTTCTTACAAACAGTGTGTGGGAGGGACACTTTGAAACCTATGGTCCTCCTGATACTGTGAAGAGAGACTGTCAGGTTGACCTCTTCACTTCCAGAGCCCCACTTACTTCCACATAGGCCCAAGGATTCTCTTTGCAGGACTGGGGCCTAAAACTACAATGTTTACTAATTAGGGCATGTATCATGTTAGGTTCTGCAGTCTTAATTTTGCATACATGCAGAGTCTCACTGAAGGTAATGGAACTCTACGTGGGCACAGCGGTGCACCAATATGGATCAGATTCCAGATCAGGCCCTCAAATGGCAGAGTTTTATAGCTTTTGAAATTGTTGTTTCCAAAAACATTTCCAAGCGTTCAAGATGATTGCTTTTAGACCTAAAGCATTCAGGTCTCACAGTGCAAAAGTTAGGGTTACCATACATCCTCTTTTTCCCGGACATGTCTGGCTTTTCGGCACTCAAACCCCGTCTGGGGGGAACTGCCAAAAAGCCGAACGTGTCCAGGAAAATGCCGCCCAGGCACTTCCCCTCCTGCGGCAGCTCTGCGCCTCCCCTAACTCTTCGGCTCTGTTTAAGAGCCGAGCTGCCCGAGCGCTATGGGCTTCAGGCAGCCCCCTTGCCTCTGGATCCCAGCCGCCGGCCGGGCACTTCCCCTCCCGGGCTCCGGCGGCGCAGGGTCCGGAGGCATGGGGGCTGCCCGAAGCCGGTAGCGCTGGGGCAGCTCGGCTCTTAAACAGAGCCGAAGAGTCAGGGGAGGCGCAGAGCCTCCGGCCGCGGCGGTTCTGCTCCTCCCCGACTCTTCGGCTCTGTTTAAGAGCCGAGCGCTACAGGCTTTGGGCAGCCCCCATACCTCCGGACCCTGCGCCGCCGGAGCCCGGGAGGGGAAGTGCCCGGCTGCGGGCACAGGGTCCGGAGGCAAGGGGGCTGCCCGAAGCCCAAGCGCTACCGGCTTCACGGTTTGCCGGGCAGCCTCCAGACCCTGCGCCCCCGGCTGGGCGCTTCCCCTCCCGGGCTCCAGCTGTGCTGGGGAAGCGCCGGCCGGGGGCGTAGGGTCTGGGGGCTGCCCGGCAATCCGTGAAGCCGGTAGCGCTCGGGCAGCCCTTTCCGCGTGGCTGGGAGTGGGAGGGAGGAGGGGCGGAGTTAGGGCGGGGAAGGGGCGGAGTTGGGACAGGGCTGGGGGTGGGGAATGGGCGGGGCCAGGGCCCGTGGAGGGTCCTCTTTTTTTATTTGTTAGATATGGTAACCCTAGCAAAAGTGAAAGATAGTTTCTTTATTTACATAGGCAATAACAGTACTTTGGAACCAGGTTTCCAGCTTTATGATGAAGGAAAGTGAGAGAATCAACCTGCAGTGGGATCCAAACTTGGAAAGTTAATAGAGTTCTAAACCAACCAAGTCAGACTGAGGCTTGTAAATATCTATGTAACTGCATACACAAAGAAGGCACCAGGCAGAGAGAACCACAACTGCTGGAGCATAGGAAAGTGAAAATCAGATCGTATTCATTACTCAGATCCATACAGTAGAATCCCTATAAAGGGGGAGGATTTTTAATTGGACAAGCAGCAAGTGGACTCAATAGAATCCTAAAGTCAGCAATTAGCAAGATGTGTAGAAATCCACTAGTAAAGTCATAATCCCACTTTGCCTTGACATATGCTATATCAGTAGGTTTACACAAACGTTTTACTGTCAACTTTGCTGATTCAAAAAGTGTTCTGTAAAGTTAGGTAAATATGGGAAAATATTCATTCAATTGTAGACAAATTTTTCTAATAAGTTTGTGTAATAAATTATTCAGTGAACATTGTCTGACCAGCTCTAATGCAATTACACTTCTTTGGAAAGACAAAAACCCACTACCAAGCCAAACAGGAGCCAATTCTCTTCCAGACCTTCTGACTCCAGAGAGCCTCCTCAGGCCCTAGAATTATGATGTAGGCTTTGAATGGTCTGGCCTTCAGGTTTTGGCTTACTAGAAAGAAACATTGTTTAAACCAGGTAATCCTGACATACAAAATTATTCTCACTGGATGACTGACATCTCACTTATGGTCATGTATTTTATATCACCATCTTAAGGAGATCTCTTTCAAATTACATTAGAGAAACTTGTCTTCTCCCCTGACTTCCTGTTTGATTCGTGGGTTATATACTTTTTAATTTTATGGAATATCATGGATGATGAAGTTTTGCTCCATTGATTTAATGTCTCTTGGACTATATTTAATATGCAAAACTATTTCTTGATACCCACTTTAGAAGTTGGAAAGAAGCATGCAAAGTGGTAAGAAGAGAAACTGATTTAACTTCAGACTTGAATGTGTTAAACTACATAAAATAAACAAGAAATTCCTCAAGTTACCTCAACTGTGGCAGGAGCCACTAAAGGGGCTGTGAGGATGGAAAAGATGCCAACAAGTGTGCTGATGCTTTATAAAAAGAAAGGATTAAAGACAGCCTCCACAAAGGAGAATAGCTCCTGCTCCAGTAGGGGTGTGAATGCTATAATGTATTATTAATTTATTTGTATTAGCATAGTGCCTAGGAGTCCCAGTCATGAACCATAGCCCCATTGTGCCAGATGCTGTACAAACACAGTACAGAGAAAACTTACAATCTAAGTAATATAGTTTAGCTTTTCTATTGCTAACAGCTATGATCTTCAACTGAGTAGTACAGGCCAATTTCTTTGCCAAGCACAAGTCCCAGATGGGGTGAGGACTGACAGATGTTCTTTAGTACCAGCTAAAGCATAACCAAGGTTTATAGTAGCAAGCAAATATTTGTATAACTCTGTGGAGAAAGGAGGCTTTCCAAGGATCTCAGGATGTTTGGACTATATTTGTGCAACAGATGGGTTCATTCATTTAGCTATTACAGATGCAGTAGCCTCTCTCTTGTACCTTCCCACAGTCACAGGCTGTATGCTGACCTGAATGCAAGAACTGTGTGAGACTCATACTAACCTCACCTAACCAAAATGGGCAGCAAGAGGGTGGGCTCATGACCACAGGGAGAAATACACCTTGTATCCTCATAGGTACTGTCTTCACTAGAAAATTAAGTCATGTTAAAACATAGCCTTGGAGAGTTGTGTTAATTAACACAACATCAAACATGATTTAGCAGCCAGTGTACACATGTGTTTAACACCATGTCAGCTGGTTGTGGTTAAGCGTATTGTTCCAGTAAGGTTCGTCCATGAACAACAGTTGACATGATGGTTCGTGTCTACACAGACTGCTCAGTCATGTGTAACACAACTCCTCCAGGCTGTTTTCTAACATGGTCTAATTTTCTAGTGAATTCCTGAAAGGTGGAAACAACTCTCCCAGTGCACCAGAGAACCCTAGTGGCTTTGTGCCTCATTGTTGAAATGTGATGCCTCCAGGAGTTGTTGTTGGAACAGTGCAGTGCTGCACCTTCCCTGACACCAGGCTGTGCACAAAGTACAATCCAACCCAAAAAGAAATTGAACATATACACATGATAATTATTTAATTATGGCAGCACCCAGAGGGTTCAAATCAGGATTGGGGATGGTTGTGCTAAACTCCAAATACACAGGAAGGTATGAACCCGGCCCATGCAAAGTAAAAGCCTGGGGTTAGTCTCAAGATCGTTCACTGCAAGAGTAAATTAATCCCAAAATATCTAACCGAATTTGAAGCCAGACAGTGTAGTACAGTGGCTGGCAGTTGGTTAGCCAAATTAACCTCAGAAATGCAGATTATATTAGAAACCTCACAGCAGACAAAGGTGTCCCCCCCCTACAGGGCAAAGCTTCAAAGGCTGAGTTCTTGCAAAACCAGAAGCGGTACATTTGATACTCCTCCCCCTAACTATGGTTCGTCTATCAGTTTATTTGTGTCTGGCACACTATTTCAAATAGTCCTCTGAAACGTATAACATTTCCCAAGGTTTACATTGGTCACATCTCCCCCCATAGAAGTTACATACAATCCCACAATAATACATAAACTTAGCATTTGTAATGCAATGGCCTCCAAAGCTACCTAAACTTACGTTTTTTCAAGAATGTTGCAGGAAATTCCTGCATCTGTCACAACATGATGGAATTTCCAAGTCTGAATTAACCAACAGGCTGTAGCATATTGGAATCACTTTGAGCAGCAAAAATAATTAGTTGTATTTTGCTTCATTAACAACAATTCTGATCTAAATTAGCTGAGATCTGTATATGAGAGAGACAAGGTGGGTGAAGGAATACATTTTACTGGATCTTTTATGGGTGGAGAGGACAAGCTTTCGAGCTGAACAGAGCATAGGCTGAGGAAGAGCTCTGTGAAGCATACAAGCTCATCTTCTCCACCAATAGAAGCTGGTCCAATAATAAATATCACCTCACCCTTCTTCTCTCTCATATCCTAGAACCAACATAGCTACAACAACAATGGGAGAGATCTGTAAATGTACTTGTCAGTTACAATGAAAAATCATTAGCCTCCCTAGACAAAAGAAAATCAAACCCAACTGCAGCTGTTTTCAAAGTGTGGTTTCTGTACTATAAAAAATGTTAGATGTTTTGCCAGGTGATGCTAGTTCCGCTAGAGTCTTACACCTTCTGAATGAGAGTACTGTATGGAAGGGAAGAGCACCAGTTTGATACCAACACTGCAGAAGTATTCTATAACATTCACAACATTTGAGCAATTAGCTTGTATCATAATAGAAAAACTAAGGCATACTAAAGGAAGGATTGCTACGACTACTACATATCAAAACTGTATTGAAAATGGAAAGGGCCTTTTAGCTTATTTCATGGAGTTGCTACCTAATGATTCCAGTGTACATCTTTCCTACACTGTACAGAACAGCCAAGAATTGAAAGGATTTCCTGGGTTGCAGCATGTTATAGTCCTCCAAAAATTCCTGCTGTGATATATTAAGAGAGATACATGTTGCAAGTCCTATTATAAAGACTGCAAAGTGCAATAGATTGGACTGAAAGTCTCTCTGGGTGGCAGTGAAATATCATGGGGCAAACATCTCCAAAGGGACTTTAGGGACATGGTGTTGATTGTATGATAAACCAGTATTCAGAGGGGGGGAAAAGGCACTTCTCAAATTTTGGTTAATATTAGTGATGGGAACTCTGGGGATCTGGGTTCTATCCCCAGTTCTACCAAAGATTTCCTGTGTGGTGAGGAAGATCTCACTGAATTTCTCAGGGCATCAGTTTCTTTATCTATAAAAAGAAAAAGTTTACCTCACCTTATTTAGGTGTTAGCCTAAATGAAGGCTTGCAAAGTGCTTTGAGAGCCTGAAATGGAAGGTACTATGCAAGTGCAAATAAATTATCTCAGTAGTATATAGAAAAGGTTAGAAAAGCCACCGCATTACTGGCAGGATCCAAAAGACTCCATTTACCATAATGGACACCAGGGCCACCCAGAGGATTCAGGGGGCTTGGGGCAAAGCAATTTCAGGGGCCCCTTCTATAAAAAGAAGTTGCAATACTATAGAATACTATATTCTCTTGGGGCCTCCGTGGGGCCCGGGGCCTGAGGCAAATTGCCCCACTTGCCCCCCCCGGGTGGCCCTGATGGACACACAGCTGATGAAATTATTTCTGTGCTGCATGTACTAGCACTGAAAGTCTAATGAAGCCCAGGTTAAGTATGTCTGCGAATAATGGGAAGGGTTTTGTTGCTTTGTTTATTGTTTTAAGGCTTACTTTGGAAATTAGAGATGTTGGTTTGGGTCCCAGGAGTGACTACTTCCCATAAGTGATTCATAACTTTTAAACACAGTCCATTACAGAGAGATGTTAATGGTAGATATTTGACCTCTCTTGAGACTCAGTATTGTAAAAGAATGTTAATGGAAACAAAGAGTGTGATTCATGCCAACATTACAACATTTGACGCTGGATTTAGGGCTGGTCTACACTACAAACACTGCATTGGTGCAGCTGAGCTGCTGCAGCACTTGGATGAAGATGCTCTAAGCCGACAGGAAAGCTCTCTCCCGTTAGCTTAGTTACACCACCTCAGTGAGAGGCAGTATCTATGTCAGCAGAAGCTCTCCCGCCAACATCACACTGTCAACATGCGGGAGGCTAAGGTCTGTATTACTAGGGTGGTGGATTTTTCACACCCCTGGGCGACAGTTATACCAAAGCAAGTGTGTCATGTAGACCTTGTGAAAAATATTCATGTTTGTCACCAGAGGAGATGCAGACATCTCCTTCATGTGCTGTAGCTTTTCATTACAGGCCTATCCACATACAAAATGAAATGTTCCATTACAGGGACTTGGTGAGCATACTTTTCTGAATCCAGTTAACGTTTTCTACCCAAACAGTTAAGAATTTGGGCCAGATTCTGCCCCTGGCTTCAGCCCCTGTATGCTGATTTCAAATCTAGGCCTTTAGCTATAGTCTATGGAACTGAAAAGAAAAATGAAAAACTATTTTTAATACTCTAGAGTTTCCTCTTGGCAGAGTAGGTGTTTAAGACAAGTGTGTGATTATTAATTAGGTCAAGAGCCACTTAAGAACCAACAGTTGGAAACTCAAAGTGGGTTAGCTTGGAAATAAATGTAGCTTAAAATATGCTCAATATGTATATGATAGAAGATACTAAAAAGGATGTTAAAGAAACATGAAGGGACGGCATGCTAACCTAGCAGCACAAGATTGCAGGAGGCCAGAATTTGATTTCTGGACACAGCTTAATGCACCCTAGGGAAAATAGCAGTTACCTCCCTCAAGACTAGTTAGGCAGCATGATCCGTTATACAGGGTACAAGACGAGGAGTCAGAAAATTGGGTTCTATTCCTGGCTGTGTTCTTGACTCACCTTTTGTCTTTGGATAAGTCACACTATCCTCTGTGCTTCAATTCCCCTATCTGTAAAAATGAGACCAGGATAGCTTTGTAAAGTGCTTTGAAATATAAAGATTTTAAGTGCTCCATTATTTTATTAGGGAAGCAGTACAGCATGCCCCAGGCCAGACGGGGAGAGTCCGTGACTTATTTCACTCAAAAGCAGCCTCTCTGGCCAACTAAAGAATTCTAAGAGTTTTCAGAGGATACATGCACATGATATTTGCAAAGTGTTTGAGCGCTTTGTAAAAGGTAGAAAATGAATGGCAACTCCAAAAGCTCACAACACAATTTAAATGCCATCTATGCTTGGCTTTGTGAATCTACAAGCTGGACAAAATACAAGGCAATTAAAATATTTGCTTACCTTCTTCCTGAAGCTAACTAGAGTGTCATAACCCCTTCTAGGACACACAGACCACTTCTAAATACTGACTGGTTATTGAAGTGGCAGAGTACAGATTTGCAGACTAACCACACAAGACGAAGAAGGCAACACTCATCCATCTCTGTATCCAGAGACGACGTTAGAATTAATGACCCCAGATTTTCTCAATTGGCAGTTACCCCCTCCCACTGCGTCAGCACAGACAGACACCGATAGAGCAGATGTCAGTGAAAGAGCGGGAATGGGCAACACATCGATAATAATGATAGCCATTTAATTTATAAAATGTTTCCTCCCCATCCAGATATTAGCAGCACTCTTTAAATGATTTAAGAGCAATCACAGGCCTGGTCTACACTAGGAGAATAGGTTGGTTTAACTACGTCATTTAGGGGTATGAAAAATCCACACCCCCGAGCCATGTAGTTAAGCTGACCTAAATTCCTGTGTAGACAGCACTAGGCCAACAAAAGAATTCTTCTGACAACCTAGCTACCATCTCTTAGGGAGATGGATTACCTACACCACTGGGAGAGTCTCTCCTGTCAGGGTAGGTAGTGTCGACACTGAGGCACTACACAGCGGCACACCTGTAGTGTTTTAAATTTAGACAAGCCCTAAATCACACTGGGCTAAAACCCATGAGGTGCTGAGTAAATCACTATCAAATATAAGAGATGTGAGTGCAAAGAAATGTCACTGTATTGGTAAGTCCCTTAATGTCCTTGATGAAAGAACAGCAGAAGAATGAGCATTCATTGCTACCTGCTGTAGATGTATCTTGATATAAGTATGACAAATCAGAAAGAAGCAAATACAAAGCTACCACAGGGAAAAAATAAAAACTGAATTTAGAGGAACTATGCCAGTTTATACCATCTAAGGATGTGGTCCATATATTTTTATTTCAACTGCCTATAAAAAGAAATTATAAGAAGAATTAATGGGGCCTCTAGTGGAGTAGGAGTTTAAGGCTCCTTTATCCATCCAAAGTACATATTAGTCCCCCATTATTGTAGTAGTATGTTAATTCTCACCAGTCCCCTTTGCAGTAGGGAAGTTCTATTATCCTCCTTTTACAGATGCAGAACTGAAACAAAGCGGCTAAGTGGCTTGCATAAGGTAGCAGGAAACTGAATCCAGATCTCCTGAGTCTCAGGCTAGCACCCTGACCACTAGATCAACCTTTCACCTTATCTGCTGCTGAAGGGGCCTGAGTGTAACCGGCCTGTGATTTACACCCTGCTTTGCAATAATTAGAAGTTGCATACTCTTCAAGTTCTAGGGCCTGCCCTCACTCACACTGCATGTGCATTGACTTCAATGGGGTTACTCCAGATTTACCCCATTGTAAAGGAGAGCACATGCAGGCCCATAAGAGTACAAGTAAGCATAGCGGTGCTTAATAATGAGTAAATAAGTTTGGAGGCAACACCAGAGAAACTTTAGCACACTATTTGTAACAATTAGATGTACTTAATCAACTGGTAAATCTCACTAAATTTGAGAAGTCAGCTGTAGTAAGTAGAACGAACCCTCTCTGTTTGTTCTGTAAGGCACCTAGCACACGTCTAGGCATTGCTGAAATAAATACACAGGACTAGATTCTGCTACTGTTTCGTAGGGCACGCCGGCCCTGTGGCACCCCTGCTGGCTAAGCATGGCTCTACAGGAACTCCCTGCCTCCATTTCCTTCCTTCAGCATCCCCAGTAAAACAAGTCACAAACAATCTTAACCCCGTCCAGAGTAGGGAAAGGGCAACTAAAAAGCCGCAACAAAAACGGTTCTTCAACTCTTAAGGGGCTTCTCCTCAGTTCACCCATCCCCTTTCTGGGCTACCTTTGAGAGTCTTATTGGCTCTAGGGTAGCGCACTCAGGCAGCCCCCGGCTGGTTCCACTAGAGTACCATTCTAAACCCCTGCTGGGCTCTGTTGCCTGCATCCTTACATGTGCTGGTATAGAGAGGCTGGTTCCCCTGTAGTACCCGGCCACCTATAAACCCTGACTGAGGGCCTTCCTCAGGAGCCTGCCTACACTCTGTGATTCCACACCCCAGGGTGAGCACTCACAGACCTTTGTATGAGGCCCAAGTGTCCATTAAGTTGTCACTTGACCCTCTTAGCCCCATGCCCTCAGGCTGGCAAGCAGCTAATTAATAATGGCACAGGTGGATCCCACTTCATCTCCTCTTAAAAGAGCCAATCACTCTTTACACACTGAGTAATATCTTCTTCCACAAATTGTCTCTTTGAATACAAGGGGACTGTGTGAGAAGTAAGGTACTACTCATCATAAGAGTAGCAGAATCTGGTTCAAAATGAAGATGACTCCAGCAAAGATATCATAAAAACAAACAGAGGGCACCATCCTTCTAAGTACTGCATGTCACTGAAGACAATGGAAACAGGGTACTCAGCAGTGGGCCTCAAGGAGCACCCCGTATAGTGCACCAGATACTCTCATAATCCAAAATGGTTGTGGTGATCAAATTAATGTCTCACTAGATAAAATTATGAGGTACAACCACACAATTTACTGTACCTAGGTTTAGAGAGATTACAATGAAGGCTGTGGAAAAACATAATAGGTTCACATCTGTTTGATGGAGGCTGGGTGAATCAGCAACTTTGGACTTTGCATCCCAGCCACAGGAAATGACGGCAAGTTCATTCCACTTTTAGAAAATGCCTAGCTTACTAACTCCTTGATTTTAAGTTACTTGTAAAAGACCATGTTAAATTTGAATTATTTTACTTAGGCTACTAAAGTGCCCAAATCTCAGTATAAACCTGTTCTATCATATGTAAATATTCACACCACTGAGCCACTGCATTCAAATGAAAAACTAGAAAGGTTGAGCATTTGAACCACAGCTTAGAGAGGCAGTAGGTTCCTGGAGTTTGGTGACAACTAGTTTGCATCAGACCACAGGAGGAAGTGAAAACCCCAGGAACTCACAAAGACCTTAAAGCTACATCTTTCTCTGTCTGCATCAGACAATATTCTGCGCAGCCATTAGGAATAGGAAACACTCCTTCCTGCCTCAGATACAATATGTCCCACACACTATCTTATGCAGAATTTATTAGCCCCCCGTTTTATTGATGGTGTGTGTAGAACCATACAGAGATACCCTGTACTTCATGGAGTGGTTGCTGCACCTGCCAGGTTAGTGCAAGTGAATTCCAGTGAGGGTGGACAAAAGAGGCTTATTTGGATCCAGAGGCCAAGAAATCCTCATAACATGTGCACATGCTGTTCTAGAATCCCAATCAACCCCCGCTTAATCCATGTTTGGTTTCTCAAAGCCCGTTTTCACAGGCTTTATGCAAAGAGTAGTGCATTTCATCCTATCTGAATATTCATCAGTTGCATCTCCTCCTATAATTCGTACACATAGGCACTCAGGCACACTCACAGTACATCAATGAGTCATCCAGCACTATTTGTGCATTGTAGATATGCAAAGGGAGAATTAGTGCTGAATCCATGCTGTCAGCGGCTGCAGGATTGGTAGTTTCCTTTAGTTTGGACTCCACTGAAGTTTATGCCCTTGGCTAGTGATATTGTGTTACGAATGTAATTTGTGCGATGACAGAATGATTTTCCTACAGACTAGCATGACTGGCAAAACCACACAGTTAAAACACTGAGCACACTCCTCGTGAGCCCCTGAAAAGAAATTTTAGGTGCTCCAACTCCATTCTGACAAACAGTTTAGTATAAGTAGGTCTATTATGACTGGGACCTGTTAAAAGTTTAGGCAAACAAGTATAACTAAGCAAAGGGGCTCAGGGTTGCAGAGGGGAAAGGGGAAGTGAAAAGATGAAAGCATTTAACCATTGATATATTGAAATCCATTCTGTTCAACTGTAAATGATATTTGAATTTTTACAAAGTGGCACTAATTATGCTTCCTTTTGGAAAAGGAGACATCTAGTGCTAGGTTGGGAGTGTGGGACCTGCAAACCTGTTTATGGAAAAGGGATGCTGCCTTTTCTAAAATGTAGTTTTAAATTGCAGATCTCAAGATTGTTATTTATTAATACATATTGGTACAATTGAATATAAGTATGACACAGTATGAATACAGGCAAACTTTAAAAGCTAGGAACACAAGAGATTTGCACCCTGGCTGCCTTTTCTAAGTAGTTTATGAAACAGCAGTAATGTGCTCAAGCAGGTCTTGTAGGAGTATACTATAATTATTCATTTTTCTTTTATCAACACATTCCACACTTTCACTGTCTTTTTGTCCTAAATCAGAACACTTAGATTATGCCATCCAGCAGCACTTACATTATGGGCTGGCACTAATAAATATCATATCAGTGCTTTCAATATTCTTTGTGGGGACTTATGATTAATAGTTCTAGAGCTGGAAAAAGAAGGATGTGTTTGCTTATCAGATGTATTCAGTGTTTCAATATTTGATTCCAAAATGTTTTTATTTGGGGGCATTCCCACCACCTCTATGCAAATTCATCTGTAGCTCAGTACGCTGTCTAGTACACAGTCCATGGAGAGATTCTCCACTTTACTCAGTTTGGTCAGCCAGTAGAATTGGTCAAATTCATAGAGATAAGCATGTGCTCAAGTGGTTTGCCTCTATGACAGGAAAACTAGCTTTTGAGTAGAATGTGGGCCTGATAAAAGTTCAAGGTCTTGGGGTCCCTATCTTCAAGGGCTCCATGGCCTGGGGCCAGACTATCTAAAGACTGCCAAAAGCTCCAGGATTAAGACCATGATTGACAACTATGCATCTCTGGAACAATGGAACTATTCACAATAAGCATAAAGCTTATCTGCATAGAAGAGAGAACTTTCTCAGGGGCGAGTCCAAGATTGTACAATGAATGCTCCCAGGACCCAAGGACCATCACAAACCTCATCGCCTTCTGCTCCAAATGAGAACATATTTCTTTGACCTTGACTTTTCTGTAAATACAAAGCAACAGGTATATTTATAAATATGTATTTTTAAAAAAACTCTCTAAACAAAACACTCCACTGCACACTTCTCTCCTTGAGGAGAGGATGAGAAAGCAAAAACATGATGACAGGTGTCAGTCATGTTGCTTAATCCACTTCTGGAACACACTGGAGGTATGTCTACACTGCAAACAAACAAACCCCCATGGAAACAAGTCTCAGAGACCAGGTCAACTGACTCGGGCTCACAGGGCTTGCACTATAGGGCTAAAAATAGCAGTATAGAGGTTCTCACTTGGGCTGGAATATGGACTCTGAGACCCACTCTTCTCGCCAGATTTCAGAGGGGAACATCTACATGTGTGCCCCATGAGCCTGACTCAGTTGAACTGGGCTCTGAGACTTGCTGCCACGGGAAGTTTTTCACATTGTAGATGTCCCCTTCAATGTTACGGTGATGCGCGCAGTAATAGCTTCGCTTCAGAACAGAAGAGAACACAAAGCCCACTGAAATCTATGGAAAGACTCCCACCGATTTCAGTTCATATACATCTGGGGACTTGCATATAAAGTTGGATTATATTTTATAGACTGGAGAACTAGACATAATGTCAGAAAAATCAGAGCTTGGCTAATTCTGCACCAAAAAGGTGAAAAGTGAGCACAGAAGAAGGAAAATAAATATGTCTAGTTACTTCAGTGCAAAACACAAGTAAAAGCATCATAGTTTATGAAAGCACATGATTTCTTCCATTGCACTGAAAATAAATACAGTTGCAGTGTTTTCTACTATTCAAATATTTGTTTCATTTGCATTTTCACAACAGTGAACTGTCTATAATATTAGCCCAGACAAGTGTCAGTCAAGTAAATCCTTTTGAATTGCACAATCCTATTAACTAACTGAAAAGCAGCTTTCAAATGGCTAATGACGGAATATGATACACACTGTGCTATACCCAAACTTAAACCACTTAAACTGAAATAAACTGAATGCATCAAATAAAAATGAATCTATTTAAAGTATCTTTCTCTTAAATCAACATGGTTCAATTGCAAAATTATACATGTTTAATGTTAAAAGTTGGTGTAAGCATTTTATATAACAACTCCCAGTCAATACAATACTTCATTGATCAGCACTGTATGCCTAGAAAGTAAGCGGATTAGATCAGTCAGTCAGTATTGTGTCTTCTCATCTTGAGTGGCCCTGACCCTCAATCCTAAACATTTCACATGCCCTTCAGGTTCTAAAACTTTGTTGTTTCAGAGATTTCCATAGAAAAATGTCTTCACCTAAGAAGGTTGAGGGTTCTAGATCATTCTGGGGATTAGTGGGCTATAGAGCACCTTCCGCATCTACTTACTGGTTCAAATCCAACACAGCTTGAAACTGAGTACAAGACTTTTCCATTTGATGACTATTAAATGGCCTCTGTGAAATGAGTTTGCTGGGCTCTGTGCATCTCTTAGGAGTCAGGTGTCCACATCTCTCTCTCTCTCTCTCTCTCTCTCTCACTCACACACACACACACAATCGGCTGTCAAAATTGTCTGTTTCCCCAGTACAGTCAGTTTCCCTTGTTTGTGTGGGTCTTTCACATGGCAACAGGAGAGAAACAAACAATTGCTACCTATATTCTTTGGACAACAGAACTGAGGTCAAATGGTAAAAAAGAAAATCATGCATCCTTGTTAGGTCTGCATTCTGAGGCACTCCTTGCAGGCCTTAAAGGTTTAAACGGTTATATCTGCAAAATATCTAAGTAAAAAAAGATTGTTACCAAAGTGCATATGTATATGGACTAGAGCATGTTCTGGGAATGATTAAGGTTAGGACATGCCAAAGAGAACATGCTGCAGAGTCCTAAGAATACTAGTCCTCAAACGCCAAAGAAGTCTAGATGGCTTGATCATACTTGCCTCGATTCAGCATGGTTTAGACAGCAGTATAGTTGAGTAGATAGAGGACTGAACTAGGACTAAGGACAAAATGGTGAATCATTGCTTCATTCCATTTTTTAGTCTGGTGTAATTCCATTGATTTCATTGGAGTTACACGAGTGTAACAATAATGTAGAGCAATGGTGAATGAGGCCCTGTGAATGGAAACATCTCTCAGTCAAGCCTATTCTTTGTTTGCATAATAATATACCGCAGATATTATACAGAGAATATATTTCTCCTGCTAAATATCCATAATCTTCTGATTCTACATTGAAGAGTCCAAAGTTTATATATATTTAAATTAAGGCAATACATATCAGACAATTCAGTTAATCATTTAAGCAGACTTTACAGAGGCAGTGTTTGAAAATTCCAGTATCTTTATTTTAACCAGACAGAATGAACATTTCATAGAGATGTGGTTTATAACACTTGGTCTACCGGCCAATTACTAATAATAAGAAAAGAAATCACTCTTATTTCATTTAGAGCCTGGTACAAAGGCCACAGAATTGAATGGAAAGGATCCTACTGATTTCAGTGGGCTTTGGATCAGGCCCTTCTCAACTATACCTGCAGTGCAGCTTTGCAAAAACAAAACACTCCCCTTTAAGGATAAGTAATGGAATGGCAAGCATACATCTGCAACCCATGTGGTTCAGTTATCCTTTTCATACTCGGAAAGCAATATCATTATTTTATGTATATTACAGTAACACCCAGAGACCCTACTCAGATTCAGGCCCCATTTTTCTAGACACAGTACAAGCACATAAAGAGACAGTCCCTGCTCCAAAGAACTCACAGGCTAAGACTAATATAAAATTTGGTTTATAGAGAGAGACTTTCACAAAACTGAAGGTACCACAGAGTACTTTTGCCATAATAAGTAAGACGCTTGTACCATATTGAGTGTGTAGGAACACGACCAGCAGCTATTAAGCACACAGCATTATTTACTGTTATTTTATTTACGTTGCAGTAGCACTGGAAGGCCCTAGTTGTGGGTTCCATTGTGCTAGTTGCTGTGCAAACACATGGAGAAACAACCCCTGCTCTGGAGAGCTTACAATTTAAAATATTATAAATAGAGCTGTGTGAAATAGTCATCGCTAAATTGATCATTAAGTTTACCTGTTTATGAAGGGCAAAATACAAAGCTTTTGCATATGCTTCATAATCTGGATGTCAGCAAAGATTTTGGCGCTGCTTTTTATGATGCATTTTCAAGTTCTGAGATGGGAAGGTTGGGTTTCATCACATGGTTGAAGTTACATGATAGTCTACCATTGTGTATAAAAGGCTGGTTTGAGTATATTAATTAATTAATCAATCAAAATGAAAAGGAAATCAGGGGAACAAAAAGCCCTACATTCTAGCTATGTATTCTAGCAACAAAAATAGTAAAATCTGCCTAAGCAGCCAGCCACTCAAGGCACCAGCAAAACTTGGTCTGCTAATAAGAGGTGATCTTTAGTAACCACAGAGTGAATAAAACTCTATTAGAAACTGCATGGAGATGCTTAAGACAGAGGATTGCCTATTAGCATCTTCTTTAGTGCAGCGTTAATTCTAATAAAGCATACACAAACAGTTAGCTATGCTAGCATTAGCCCTGCTGGGGGTTTTATTGGAACAACTTCTTGAGGTCTCAATATTGGGGGAAGAGAGAAACAGCTACAAAGCTGTGTCCAATGCCCCTCCCAATGGTCTATATCTTTTTAAGGGCCTCAGTTTACATCTGCCATGCACTTTACAACAAGATTCAGCTGCGTTGCAACATCAGCCCATATATCACTTAAATGGTTTGTCCTCCCAAATTATTAGTCATCTGTGTACCCCAATTCTGAGGATCTTTTGAATAGCCCTTATATTTGGTATTCAGTATCTTCCAGCTGTTATACTGAAAATGATATCAAAGGCAGGGGACCAATTTCTCTCTTTACATTCACATTTATTTATTGTACAGTTGTGGCCTCACAAGTGGAAGCAGAAAGCTCAGGAACACACATTGTACTGGTAGATATTCCTTGAATTGCTTTAAAAAATAAGCATGGGACAAATCATCAAACTCTTGAAATATATACTGAGATAAATATTAGCTGATTTAGCAGCCACAATAGAGCAGGGGAGAAACATTTACTGTACAGTTTAAAGAGCTGGGCAGAAGGAAATTCATTTAGCAAACCTATTCACATTTGCTTAATACTGTGAATGGGCTCAGAGGTCATACAAGGCTTTCAGTTTATCCAGTGTTTTAAATGCATTGTACTGAATCACTTCAGTTGAGTGGGAGCATCATTTATTAAGGTGCCATTAAGTAGATCCTTCTGTATGCAGTTAGGAGTAAAATGTAATTCAGTTTTCTTCATCGTTTGTCATCTTCAGTGAAGAAGGAACATAACCCTTTAACCCTGTAATATGCATTGTTTCAGAACACTGTTTCCAGCAAGGCAGGTACAAATAGTCACAAAAACAGAGCACAGAGTTCATGTGTAAAAAAAAATAAAAACATAATCCATGGAGATGTAGACAAGTTAGGCAG
Organism: Chrysemys picta bellii; assembly: GCF_011386835.1. NCBI lineage: Eukaryota > Metazoa > Chordata > Testudines > Emydidae > Chrysemys > Chrysemys picta. The sequence goes on from NC_088795.1 coordinate 41,917,948, forward strand.
GTCACTGGTGTGTGCATTTCCATTCTTGTTTGTTTTGCAAAAACAAAACAGGAAACCAGCAAAAGCATACCCACTCTCCATTCTCATTGGTGCACTTTCAGCTAGGGAAGTTATATATGGGCTAACAGGCTTTCTGAGTTTGGAAAACAAAGTATATGAATGTTGAGAGATAATAACATTAGTATTTCTTCACTTAAAACCATGCTGTAATCATTATGATGTCTGGATTTCTGTGGCCTCCTTTAGTTACTCTGGTACTTGACCAGTCCCCTGACAGAGCTGTCATGACACTTTGTTCTGTTCCAAATAGACTCATAGACTCATAGACTTTAAGGTCAGAAGGGACCATTATGATCATCTGGTCTGACCCCCTGCATGCTGCAGGCCATAAAACCGTCCCTACCCCTTCCCTGGACTCTGCTGTTGAAGTCTCCAATCCTGTTTTTAGTGACTGCAATCGGCAGAGACCCTCCTGCTAGAGATCCCTGCCCCATGCTGCGGAGGAAGGCGAAAAACCTCCATTTTCTAAAGCTCTCTGCCACCACTGAAATGGCAGCCAGTCCTGTTTTCCAGTAGGCTAGACTGTCCATCTGAAAAAAGAAAAAGAAAAAAAAAAAGAAAGAAAGAAAAAAGGTCTTTTTGCGTCCATTAATATCACACCCTCCCTAAACATGAGATTTTTAAAAAGAGTAAATGTTGGGTTCTTTTTGGTTGCTTCCTGGTACTGGAGCCTGTAGGGGCTATATTTTCTAGCTTTTCTCTGCTGTCACAGGAGCTAGACAATCTTTTTTTTTTTTTAATGAAAGCTGAGAGTCTCACATAACCATGTGACTCCAGGAGCTGGGGCTTAAAACCCTCCCACAGATAATCAGGAGACTGGCAATAAAATCACAAGCATTGGCTAGGGTGTCATTAATCCCCATGCAGAGGCCAAGCACAAGGTCTGCACCACTAAAGTCCCATTTAAGACTTATTGTGAGGGCCTTAAATGGTGTGTAGTCTTGGTGCTGGCCCTCAGCCCAGAGGTGAATTGTCCCTAAATATTGAATTTCAAACTCAAGGGGAGTAAAGGCAGGGGCAGTGGAAAGCAAAAGGTTCATTGGAAAGCCTGCAAATTAAAGAACTGAGTGAGTCTTGTGTCGTTCTGACTGTGGATAATAATATGTTACTTGTTACTAGAAAGTTCTACAAACTCAATTAAGTATTTGATACAGAAATAGGTAATTGCATTTATTTTACATTATTTCCCAGAACTCAAATTGGTCCAAAGCCATAGTATAATTCATCTGGGTTCACCAGGAATGACTCTGGTGCATTGTTTCTTAGTTTCCATTAGTGTGGAGCTAGACAAATAATTGTTTGGATATTTACTGAACGTTCCTGCCAGTGCAGGATAATTCCCTATTGTACATTGGTTTTAAACATGTCAAGCTTTGGGCTTCCAACACAGTCCTTAGGAAAGTATTCTATAATTTAATACTATAAAGACATTTTTCCTGCTATCCATTTTAATATTCCCATTCTTAATTCCATCTCGTTTCTCTTAGTTACAAAATTCTTTAGCTGGGCTAAATAATTCCTCATCTTCTTTGGTGTTTACATCCTTCACGTGTTTGTAGACTGTTACCATGTTCCCCTTAGTTGTCAACTAGCAAAGCTATACATCTTTCCTCAGAAGTCCCTTAACCATTTTTGTTGCTTTTATCTAAACGCCCTCCAGCTGTCAATATTGTTTTAGCAATTAAGTGCACAGGCAAAACACAGTATTCTCAGTTCAGTCACACCAGAGCTGAATAGAAAGGGATTCTTATCTCCCTACCCAGTGAAATGATGCCTGTGCGTATGCAGCTCAGCAGTGCACTGGGCCTTTTTTTTTGTGTGGCAATATTGCTTTGTAAACTCATGATTAATTTGCTACCTGTCCCTTCAGGACTTCAAGTTATTCTCCTACTCCATCCACATATATTGGATGGAATTTTTCTAAGATCAGTCTTGTGTTATTTTCTGCCCATGTTACTATTCTCTTAGATCCTTTGCATTATTTCTCTTTCAGTGGTTAAACAAAACAATGCATGTCCCTCATTTTGAAGGCAAAAAACTGATCATAGTGACTGGACCAAGAAACTTCACACAAACAGCCCTTGAACTAGGATGCTGCACCATCCGTGCCACACGGTATCTGTCCATTTTCCTCACTAAGCAAGCATATCAGGAATAATGTATGGCATTTTTAAATTCTAAAATATCAGATATGACGTTGGCATAGAAAAGCTTGAGCTCCACCTGACTTTTGTCCTGTTGTTGTGCTCCAGATGTCCTCCACAGCTGTGCCCTAAAATTCATATCCAAAAATGGAAATCTATTTGGATAGTGCAGATGTCTGTCGTCACTTGTGTGTGTGATGTCAGACAACTTCACTGATTGTCCTTCCAACTTGCGTTGCAGATCACTACAGTGAAATTTGGAGATTATTGTCAAATAGAACGTGGCTACTCGCAGTGGAATTTAGGGACACGTACCTCTATACGGCAGAAATTTTCAAAATCAGGACATTTGAGATATGTTACTCATAGCACAACAGAATAGAGGCCTGAGTCGCCTCTCACTTACACTAGTGCAAATCAGGAGTAACTTTCCAATGAGGCTACTAGTGTAAAACTTGTATAAATGAGAGGTGATTCAGCTCCTAGTTCCCAACTTTCTAAGAAATGCAGTTCAGCATCTTCCTTGCCTGTCAATAGCAGTGCTGAAGGGCTGGTCTACACTGAGGGGGAGGGGGGAATCGATCTAAGATATGCAACTTCAGCTACATGAATAGCGTAGCTGAAGTCGAAGTATCTTAGATTGATTTACCTTGGGTCCTCACGGCGCGGGATCGACAGCCGCAGCTCCCCCGTTGACTCCGCTACCGCCACTCGCTCCGGTGGAGTTCCGGAGTCAACGGGGAACGTGTTCAGGGATCGATATATCGCGTCTTAACGAGACACGATATATCGCGTCTTAACGAGACACGATATATCGCGTCTTAACGAGACACGATATATCGCGTCTTAACGAGACACGATATATCGCGTCTTAACGAGACACGATATATCGCGTCTTAACCAGACATGGTATATCGATCCCCGATAAATCAATCGCTACCCACCGATATGGCGGGTAGTCTGGACGTACCCGAAGACTCATTAAAAAAAAACAAAAAACAAAACCCAACTCATTCCCTAGTTCATAGAAGCAGTAATTCTTCAAATATAATTATTAAACATATATTAGATATTCCCACTATATTAAAATAGTTCAGTGTTAATTTCTGCATAATCTACAAGGTATAAAAGTAATCTCTTTGTGCTAATGCAGACTATTCCAGGTCAGGACAATTATATGGTTGTTTATATCAAGTAAACAAAAGCATTAGCCATCCTTTTTGAAATTCCCTCCATCTTTCTAGAGGAAGATTAAGACCTGGCAGATATGTGCTTGAGGGGGTCACAGAAGGGAAAAGTACTACCTCCACAGCATTGTTCTTCCACCATCTTTCCATGAACCTACAAAACCTCCCCCTGGGTGCGATTTGGGTTCCACATTTTGGAGGATGCAGGACTGGGCGAGCTAGGAGGGATTGGGACTGGATGGGATGGACACTGTCCAGAGAATCATCCCCACAACAACCTTTTGGGAATTTAGCAAATAATAAAATGCAGACACTATTAGCACTGACATACTCATCTTTCTCCCTCTGCATTCTGAAATCACAAAGCAGGGTGATTCTGGGGGTGGTGGGTGGGATGAGCCCTTGTCAACAAGGCTTTGTTAGAGCCCTGCTACCCAGAAAGCAGGGGAAGCCTGAAAACAGTTTGGAGACACAGGGCGCTGACAATAGGTCTTCAGGTCTCAACCATAGATTAAGGGGGCCAAAGCCTCCTGGTCCCTGGGGAGAATGGTGTTAAACCTAGCCCTCCTGGGGGAGTAACGCAAAAAAGTCACCTGCATGAATCCAAGCACTCATGATGTTATGCTCATACAAAGCACACGGGATCTTTATAGAGGAAGGTAAATATGTAGCATTTATTGAAAATACAAGTTAGCATATGCCACACACAAGTCCTGCAGTGATTTTTATAGTTACCAGTCTGTTGTAGCTCCAGGGCCGGCTCCAGGCACCAGCTTAACAAGCAGGTGCTTGGGGCGGCCAAGGGAGAGGGGCGGCACCTACGGCAATTCGGGGGCGGCAGGCCCCTCACTCCCTCTAGGAGCGAAGGACCTGCCGCCGAACTGCCGCCGCCGATAGCGGCTTTCCCCCCCACTTCCCCCAATTGCCGCCGCCGGTTGCGATTGCGACTTTTTTTTTGCTTGGGGCGGCAGAAATGCTGGAGCCGGCCCTGTGTAGCTCGAGTCAATCTAATGGCCAGTTAGATTGAGCACGAGTGTGGAGTTGGGTTCTGTCGGTCGCGATCCGATGCTCCGAGGCCTTGCAGGACTGAACCCAGAGTTCCATGGCAAAACACCCCAGCTTTATAGTTGTAAATTCCCATTTGAGTCCATGCATTTTGCAATGTCATCCTGTAATCATTAGTCCTTAAGTAGTGTTATCATTTGATGGTTATTGTCTGGCTTCCCATCATTATCTCCTATTTGTTGTCTCGCCTTCAGGGGGTGCCTGCCTCACCTCTGAGGTCGTCAATGCTGCTAACGTGTTTAACATCGGATACAATGGATGTTTTCTGATTGTCTCCTGGTCTTTCCAAGTCTCTCACTTCTCCTTGACCATCTGGACATTTGTTATGGCTTTCATACCTTATCTTTTCCGGATGCATGCATTCCTCATTCACACAAACAGATTGAGAATACAAACAGTAGGTATTTTATATCAAGCAAAAAGGCATTGCAAATTAAAGCTTGCTAAGTTTTACAATCAATAACCAAGACAATTTACATTGAGACCCAGGCCTTCAATGTTCCTCTAATTTACTTAACATAGACACAATAGAGAATCCTGTCTCTTACTAACTAAATCTTAAAACAAAGAGTTAAAGAGGGCCCAATTTGTAATGCATTTGGGAAAACAGAATCTCATAGTCCCAGAGGGTCATTTCTTTCTGCTATTAAAAAAGGGTGGCTAGCAGGATGAAATCAAATCATACATTAATTCTCATAGTACATTATAAAATCCAGCTCCTACAATGATGAACAGTCCCCAGTGCTGGAACAACTTATGTAGGAGGTGATATGGCCAATAATAACGCTGTGGACAGTTCCACCGTAACTCTACACTGTATTACAGTGCAGGGATGCATTACTATATAATCTTGTAACTGACCATCACCACATTGTTAATGATTAATTTCACAGCTAATTGCACAGTAAATTGGAGATAGTGGGTTCCATGCATAGGCACTGGCATGTAGGGTTGGAAATTGAACCCCCTTGTGTCAGCAGGGGCAGCTGTAGCCCAGGATGGTACACTCCCAGAGAAGAGTGGTATCTGCCTTGCCACTCTCCCCCAGGGATTTCCACTGGAGGTGGGCAGCTTTAAAGGTCTATTGGAAGGCCAGTGGAGTCCAACCCACACTTCCCTCCCTTAGACACACCAAAAAATGGCAACCTACTGGTGGTGGAGGCGGTTGTAGGCAACTTGTGCTACCTCAAACCTTCCCCACCCCAAAACAACTTTCAATCATCAGGCCCTGGCACTCTGGATTACACTAGAAGAAGCTGACACAAAACAAGTAAATACAGTTTGAACATTCAATAGTTAATGCCAGAATCCATAATTTAAACCCACATTATTCTACTGAGTTCACATTAAAAATTAATATTAGTGTATTAATTTGTATGATGTATATTAACTGGCCACTGCACTATGCTGTATTGCATGAGTGTCACGGGCAGCAAGTGAACCCTAGCTTTGGGGAGGCAAGACCGCCAGCTCCCCTGTCCCCGACCCACTGCCCCACCAGAGACTGGCTGAGCCGCCGGCCTCCCCCAGCGCCGGGCAAGGCCGAGCCTCCGGCCTCCCCCAGCACCGGGCCGAGCCGCCAGCGCCCACAGCCCCCGAGTGCCTGCTGGGCTGAGCCACCGGCCCCCTAGTGCCAGCTCCTCCTGCCCCTGAAGGCCCTGTCCCCCACTGAGCCGCCGGCCCCAGCACCTGAGGAGGCAAGCAGCGGTGATGGGGGTATGTGGAGAGGAGGAGGCGGTGGGGGTCTCAGGGAAGGGCTGGGGCCACCAGGGCCCAGGAGTCTGGCGGCAGGTCGGCAGCAGCACCCCACCTTCCATGGCCTATTATACCCACCGCCCATGAGTGTGCAGACTCAATACTATGTATATTTGTGTAATCTAACAATTGAGAATAACAAAATGAGAAAAAATGTACATCAGCATTACAAACACTTTTATGCAACTCTTTTGTTTCACTAAATATAGTGTATGGGTGTTACTATCTGTGATCATGGTTTTAAAAAATTGCCCTTGTTATAAGGACAAGATTGTGGCTGTCCACTTGTCATGGCACAGAACCACTGCAATGTTTTATCCCAGCAAATGTCCCTATGTAAATGAAGATACTTAAGTACAATCTCTATGATATGGATCAGTAAACTCAAACCTAATGTACTGCATTACTGACCGTTCCTCTGTAGCTCACAGACTCCAGATGCCACAAGTCAAGGTGGAAGTTGTTTCACACACCTTGTTTTCAGTAGATTTTATACTGTAAAAAGGGAGAGCCAATATAGCCTCTCAAACCAAACCAAAAATCACTGGACTGTATCTCAGGGTCCTTATTCAAGTAAAGCTCTCAGGAAATTCGCTTGGTCAGATCCTGGCCCGTGACACCACAGTAATATGTCCTAAATGGGCAACTGAAGAGTCCCATGTCTTGCAGGAATCTCCATCATGGGAAGCATCTCATTCCATGTAAGGTGTGGCCAAGGGAAGTGTCTCCAACTCCAAGCTGTGCTCCAGTGGGCTTCAGACAGCAAAATGGCCCATGGAAACCCTTACCCGATTATATAAGTGAGAGTAGCTTTAATTTGCACGGAGGCTAAATTGGTTCCTATTAACTGCTGAGATCCGGGGAGTAGAAAAATACAATACAGCCACTTTTTCACTTCTACCTGCTGAGTGAAGCTTGTGATTTCAAGTGGACTCAAGGAACAGGGCGTACAAAATAAATGGATTGGATTCTTAATAGATATAATGGAAAAATTGGTATTGTTTTCATTAAAATATTTGCAAAAAAGTGCATCCCCTTTTTGTTGAAAATTTTCAGAATTTTCCAAACCACTCTAATTCTAATCTCAATTATGCCAGTGCAAATCCAAAATAATTTCCCAGATGAAACTGGCCTAATAGGATTTTTTCCCCTTGAGTAAAGGCTTCAGGATTGAGGCTTTTATCGTCACATTTTCTCCTTTATTATGTACTGAGATAGACTGATAGACAGATTAAAGGCAGCAGCAGACGGGGGAGAATCAAAAGTGGAGGAAGTTTGCGGATGAATAGCAACAGAGTGCTTACACCAGCAGGTATTTTCCAAGGGGAAGATTAATGTAAAGATAAGATTGTGTCCGTGTTTGAGGCTGCTATGCTGAAAACGAGGTACTTGATCCTTTTGTGAGGACTTGTGGCCCAGAAGTTTCCTCTCTGCTGCTGCACTGCACTAGAGGGCAGAAAGCAGTGACAGCCACTGTGCAGTAGCTCTGCCCGTTGTTAGGACATGAATACGAGTAATATTCCACTAATCTAGTCATCCATCTCAAAGATTAAAAGTGTGCAGAAGCCATTCAGAGCACATGGATGGAAATACTTCACCAAGCGTGAGATTCCTCTTTTCCAGCAGCTGCTTAGCCTGCGAGCTGTTCCCTGGGCTGACAGCTCCTCCTCGCACTCCACAGACACAGCAGGAATTCCCCCGCTCCCTTAGGAAACTACTTCACCGCAGCCCACAGACGCTGCATCCTCCAGCAAAAGCAGAGCACAATACTAGGCGGCGTCTGCCGACAGTGCTCGGCCCCAGGGCGCGGGACCATGTGTCCCGTACAGAGCTGCAGAGATCCACGGTCAGCCCCCTGGGCCACCTCGGAACTCCAACTTGCCCTGGCCAAACTTGACTGCTCTTCCTTAAATGCGGGGGGCTGCGAAACCCAGACAGCCAAAGGGAGCGAGGGAAGCCCGGGACGGCAGCAAGGACGCTACATCCTGCAGCGGGGACCCCCCCCCCCCGCCACACACACACCGGTCTCCAGACTGCGCCCGGAATCACAGGGCTTGCTCGCGGCACGAGCCCCAGGGCTCCCGCAGGGACGGGCGGCCCGGCTGCAGAGCCCTGGCGCTGGCCACGGAGTCCTTCAGCTGCTTGATGAGCAGGAAGAGCAGGAGGCCGAGGAGGAGGAGCAGGAGGAAGAAGAGCGCCAGGTAGAGCAGCAAGTTGAACTCCCACCACGCCATGCTGCCGCTGCCAGGGGAGCTGGTGGGACGCTCCGCCCGGGCGGGAAGTTGCTCAGTAGGGGAGTCTCTTCCCCCCCGCACACACACGCCGGGGATGCACCGGCAGGGCAGAGCCGGCGCTGGTCGCGACAGGTGGGAGGGTTTCCTGGGCAGGGCTCGGCCCGCTGGCCGGAGGGCGAGCCGCCGAAACGCCCAGCGCAAAGTGAGTCCTAGCGCGGTAAAGAACAGCTGCCTGGGCAGGGGCCCGCGGGCAGCGGCTCGCCGCCCACCTGGGCAGCGCTCGGTTGCTGCGCGGGCGAAGGCATCCCGGGCTCTCGTCCCCCTCTTCTGGTCATCGTGGTGCAGGGGGCGATCAGTGAGGGGCGCACGCAGGTGTAGCGCACGAGAGGCAGCTCCAGGCAGCTCTGACCCTCCCGGATGGACCGACGCTTGGAAACGGCGATCCACTGAAAACAGTCCCGGCTTGCTGCGAAGCCCCCCAGGCGGAGCTGCTGGCTCTGGGGCCACGGAACAAAGGGCAGCCCCAGCCAGGGGTGGGTCAGGGCCGCTGGCTCCGCTCACATGAGGCAACTTCCAGGACGGGGAAAAAATCGCTGTGCTGAACCTTCTCAATGTCACTAGGCAGAGCCAGGCTGCAGCTGTCCGGAACAATTTTGCATTGGGAAAGAAAGTCTTCGCAGACTCATCACTGTCAGCTTTTGGGGAGGGGGAGGGTTGTCCTTTCCTCTGAAGCCTTTGGCTTCTGTTCTGGCCCCTCTCATAGACTAGACAGTGGACCAGCTGGCCCCATGAGCTGATCCAGTATAGTTCCTAGATTCTGAACAGAGATGATTTTTCTCCTGGTCTCAGTGTAAAAGGGGCCCTGCTTAGCTTCAAATCTAAAGGGTAGACATTTAATCACTCCACTGCCCTGATTAAGCTGGGAGACAGTGAAAATGATTTATACCCTGAATAGCTCCAGGTGGACCAGTCCACAACTAACATGATAAGGCTTTTTGGGGAGAAATGATATAACTTCAGAAATAAAACCTGGCCTGCAGAGTGCACTATTAGTTTTCCTCATTTCATATAGCACAATGGAACATCAGTACCAAACAGGTCTCTATAGACTTATGTTCTCTCTTTCCTTATCTTTTTACAATGGACATCTGTTTTTACAGTGGACCCAATCCTGTTCCCATTAAAGCCAACGGACTTTCGCAGTTTACTTCGTAGCTTCAGGAGTAGGATGCATGCAAATACCTGGCTCTGGTACAATTGCTCCTTGCTTTAGGATGTTGGTCTTCAAAGTGGTGTCTGTAAAGTCTTTCAGAGATGTACAGAATGATTGGTATCCCCTCTATATCATCAAAATAATAGGCTAGAGTGTGCCCTCAAGATACCTGCACACTTTCCTACCTGGTGTGGAAGGGTGGGGCTCACCCACTTCCCAAGATGCCACAGAAGGTTGTGCATAGGATTGGGACCCAAATGGGGGAAGTGGGAGAGGGCCATATGAGAGGGTTAACATGGGGGGGCTGTACTGTACCTTCACCAGCCCCATACAGATGACTAGGAAACAGTAATACAATGTCAGATGTATTACATTTTATATGGAACCCCTCCACATGGGGGAACTCCAGTTGAAGGTGGGAGGGTTCCAGGGAAGCTGTGCTCAGGGGAATCCCTTACAGTGTTCACTGGCACTTTACTCTCAGGAAATATGGAGGAAGAGAATTTCCCCAAGGATTAATTTGGGGAAAACGCTACAGGAAGATCCTCAGAGAGCTTTCTCTCCCTACTTCCCCTACTCCCAGGTTCCTTCCCATAGGAAAGGCTGTTCTGAGGCAACGTTTTTGGTTTTACAAGGTTTTAACTAGTCAAGAGCTGCATGACTTTTTCAATATCAGAGAAGAAGTTTTCTGCTTCTAAAAGTTTGAAGGCACTGCTCTGTTTTGGAGTGAAACGGCTAAATAATATTGCCATTGAGATGGAAAAGTCACAATCTACACTATACTACAAAGTTAGGTCAATGTAAGTGGACTTGTGTTGACCTAGTTATGCACTTAGCTACACTAAAATTTGTCTCCCACCCTATTACAGCGATGTAATAATCCCATCACCCTAAGCGACAAAGAGCTATGGTCAACCTACCTAGGTTGATGCTGTGGATGGTTAGACACTGCATGAGTTGTGTCAACCCTAACGTTCCTCCAGCAGTTGTCCCACAATGTCCTGTCCCCATAACTTACGGCTCTGGCCCCAATTCTGAATTCCACTCAAAGAGTGGAGTCACAGATAAGAAGCCCACCCCTCCTGTTTAAGCGCCCCCTCCACACACGTTTTTGAAATGTCTTTTCTGATTGCCTACCTTGGCAAGCACACCTAGCAGCTCTCCTTTATTGTGTGCATCCTAGCATGCCAGCTCTATGTACAGAAGGAGCTACTAGATGCACTTCTGCCAGGAGCAGAAAGTCATGGATCTCCTCGCCCTACGAAGAGAAGAGGCTGTGAAAGAACAGCTATGGAACAGACATAGAAATATCGACAGTCTATATGCAGATTGCACAGAGGATGCTGCAATGGGGGCATGACGGGGACGAACAGCAGTGCCACATGGAAGCAAAGGAACTTTGCCAGGCGTATCACCCAGTGAGGGAGAGCAACAAGAAATCTGGTGCAGCCCCACACACCTGCCATTTTTAAGAAAAACTGCATGCCAGACTTGGCAGTGACCCCACCAGCACCCCACATATAACTGGACACTTCCCAGGAACCCAAGGTGGTGACCCCTGCCATGAACAGCGAGGAGGAGGAAGAGGAGATGGAGACATGCCAGGGGAGCCAAGAATGCCACAAGCAAGGAACTGTTTGAAACTCCTCTGGAGTCAAGTCAAGCCAGTCCTGCCAGACAAGTGCAGATGAGCCTGCTGATGAAAGGGAAAGCTGCTTGGATAAATGTGTACATGCATTAGTTTTTATAAAGGGATGGGGGGGGGCATTTTTTGTTTGTTTAGTTTTCTACCTGAACACCGCATCTTGTTCCCTTCCTCCTCCTCCCTTCTCCCCATTCAAAAATGGCACTCATCCCATCCACAGGTTTAGAGAACAAAAGTATTGAGTTTGGATTGCTTACTGGTATCACGTTACAAAGTAAAATAGGGAATAAATTCTAAAAAACTAATTGCCTCTGTTTTTTTTGTTTTGGTGAACATTGTAATTAAGATGGGCCTTATACCATTGATTTTAGTGGCCTAAAATCAATGAATGCTTCTGCTTAAAAAAAAAAAATCAATAGCACATTATGGCTCAGTGTCTCATTCACCTTTGTGTTATCCAGGTAATATCTTAGAGCTATTTTCTTCACAACAAGTAGATATATATAGCCAGAGTCAGATTTGGCATAAATCAATGGGAATTGCACCCACTGTCTGAAAAATTCTGCTTTAGAGACGAACGTTCATGCTTGATTTTTGTCTAAGGGACCTTAAAGAGAAAGATCCCTGAGGAGAGAAGAAAGGGAGGTGGATCAAAGCCACCTTTATGCCTCTCTCAGTCCTGAGGCAGCATGAGACTGAAACAGTCCCAGCCATAACTTAGAACAACGGTAAATAACACCAGCTGCAGTGGTTGCTGTATCAACCAAGGATCATTATGCACTCTGGATGGTAGCACCGAGTACAATACTGATGTACTCCCCTCCTCCACACACTCCTGCTCTCAACCATTCTCCCAGCCTGCCTCCCTCTCTCTCTTTTCCTGACACACCTTCTGTGCTGACCTAGCTAAAACGTTAAACAGCTAAACTGACTAAAAGGGCCAAAAAGTGTCTCTGAACATCAGTGAACTATTTGGTTATACTGAATTAATATTCCCAAAACATACATGTATCAAGTATTAGACTACAATTTTTACAAGAGTGAACATATGCTCTACTGCCTGTTTTGAATCTTTTATATTAGGACCATGTGAAATGACTTGGATTATGTATATACAAACGTCTCAGTCAGATTAAATAAATATATAAATTATTCTGTGTTTAGAATGCCCTCTTCCCAAATTTCTAAATACAGTATAGCATTAATGGGAGTTTGGGATGTGCAAGAAGTGAATGTATTGGGTCACCATATGGCATCATGCCTTCTATACAAATTGGATCTCAAAACACTTTACAGAGTTAAATAGGAACAATCTGGAAAAAAAAAAGACCATTTAGCTCTTTTTCCTTCAAATAGTAAGGTCTCATTCTCACATCTTCATCAATATTGGACTCAGTGTAATCTGATCACATTGATTCATTTTAAAACTGTGAAAGCCTCCTATTGTGAACTCTCCAGCAATTGACACATCCCTGTTTTGTCATTTCTTCAGTACAGTCATTAGCATTGTCCTGCTTGTAAATTTTCAGAATTACTGTGTCTGGGAAAGCAATAGGACAATATTAACACTTGACTTTGACTTGAACAGGATATTAATCTAGAAGATTTATGAAAGATTTTTTGTCTGCTCTTATGTGATGCACATTGATTACATCACTTGTTAAATGGCTTCCATGCACAATAGAATTCTATTTCTAAAAGACTCTTTTGCAAGCTACACTTAAAAAAAAAAAAGAAGAAGAAGAAGCTGGGTACAATTACAGCTATGAAATTTAATTTAAAATCAAGGCACTTTGTAGACCGGGGTCTCAAATTCCCGGCCCGCGGGCGCCTCCCCAATGTGACCCGTGGGACTCCAGCAGTTTTGGGGCCGGGTCTCTCCCTTGGCCCCACCTGCCATCCCCGGGGCTCTACTCCCTCAGGGATCCTGGCAGCGCAGCGAAGCTAAGCAGCATCTGCCTGCTTGCCCCAGTGGCTGCCAGCCCTCCCTGCAGCCCAGGGGCGGCCCTGCAGCTAATGGGAAGCTGCAGGGGTGGTGTCTGGGGGCAGAAGCGCACGGAGGCCCCAGACTCACCCTGCCTTGGAGCCCCAGGTAAGCGCCGTGCCCCGACTCCCTCCCAGAGCCTGCACCCCCTTCCCACACACACCCCTCCCACCTGCAAACTCCCTCCCAGAGCCTGCACCCCCTTCCCACACACACCCCAGCCCCCAAACTCCATCCCAGAGCCTGCACCACAATCCTCTACCCCAGACCTCCTTCCCCACCCAAACTCTGTCCCAGAGCCTTAGGCAGCATGAGTGACATTGGCCCGCTGGGAGGATTTGAGGACTGGCACTGGCCCTAAGGTAAATTAAGTTTCAGACTCCTGTTGTAGACTGTATTAGCAAAAATACATATAGAATTTACATTTAAAAATAAAATTAATAAAGACCAAAAAAATCAAAATAAAGACCCGTTTAAAAAAAAAAAGTTACATGAAAAAAATAGAGCAGCTTCTTGATGCTAAAATGATTGAAGGCTCAAGTCCAAACATACAGCCTGAATATATAGGAATCCTATAATCCCTTCCCAACCCCTACACTTTTCACAATGAAACTGTAGGGCCCTGTGCAGCCTTTGAGAAGGGAGTAGGGATTACTTATAAAAGGCAAATCTATAAAATGGATCATATATTGTTGTTACCCTATAAAAACATAGTGCATGTGAAAGCTTTAATTCCACTAGCTTCTGTATTTATAATTTATATCTAAATAATTGAACACAGGATTTTCAGGCATATGATAGTTAGAAAACGGTTAGACACATAAATGCTCATGTAAAAAGCGGTAGGGGTAATTTGGAGTTTGTAAAATACACCTGGGAGCTTTGAACAAAGAAGGGAATAACACACTGAAGTTAATCTCCATTGTATTGGTTAGCTTGATCATTTAGGTCCCGTCTATACTACAAATGGAACCATGTTTCTTGCAGCTGGGCTGGGATACAGTCTTTCAACAGGGCTACAGCAATTGCAGTTCAACACATCCAGATTTTTTTTTTTTTGGTCAGTTGTGTGTCAACGATGTTTGCTGATCCACACTTTGGGTCAGGACATTGTGCTTTGGAGTCCAGGAACAGGGCTAGTACTATATATTCCATGTTTGTGTCATTGTAAAAGATCAGGGTGACACTGTTTTGCTATATTTTTATGGTTGAAAAGCTGGGTACATATGATTAATGGACGAGAGAAAGGTCAGCAAATGATGTCATTGCATGTTTCTTCTCCCAATACTCGGTCAACAATAGCAAGGCCTGACATCTAAGTCCATGACAAGGGCTGTGGTAGCAGTGACACAACAATAAACAGGACCAAAAGTCCATAACCCTACAGTCATTTGAGCAGGCAAGAACACCCTTCCCCCACTTCCTGAAGCATGTCATTTAGGCCTTTTAGGGAGGGATTTTCAAAACTGCTCAGCATTGACCTAATTCTGCTCCTAGTTGAAGTCAATGGAAGTTTGTTAGACAAATGCTGAGCACCTTTGAAAATCCCACCCTGAGTGTCACATGTTTCACAATGAAGTAAGTTTTCTCAATATCATTAATATTGAGAAGTGATTGACTGGGGACAGGTTGTTGCTGCCATGCTGGCTACAGGCGGTGAATGAAGGCTTGTAACAATGTGCTATATGCTATTAAGGTGGTTAATTGTAAAAAGTACAGTTGAATTAAAAGGTACTTCCATATACCTCTTTGGTGCAAGGTGTGAAAGTGGGGGATTTTCTTGTTTTTTCCTTGTTTTTCCAATGGTTTGCATGCAGAGGGAGTGGTTTAGTGAGGTGAGGGGAAAGGGAGTTTGTTGTTACAGAGGACCGGAGAGGGAACTTGGGACCCCAGCCGATGGCCTGGAGCATGGACCCGCAGCAACTGGTGACCTGACGACCCGGACACCTGGAGTCATAGCCAGTGCCGGCCAGTGAGAGGACAATGGGCTGTAAAGAGAGGATCCCAGTGACCTAACCAGCCGGTTCCAGCCAGAGGAGGCCAGAGAACAGACGAGGGGAGAGGAAGCCCAGGCGACCCTGTTTACCTGGATAGAAGACAATGGACAGAGGCGGGGCTTGGGGGGAGGTGATATCAGATGCCCAGCTGGGAAGCAGGGGGGCTCTGGGCTGGAGATCGAGAGTAGGGAGAGCCCACCTGGATGCTGGGGAAACTGGGATGTGCTGTGCTGAAATGGGAGGCCAGGCCTGAGGCCCCGAGAGTTTCCTGTGCTGTGTTCAACGCTCATTAAACCCTCCTGTTTTACACTGGCTGACAGTCACTCCAGTCTAGAGAACCGGGTTGCATCAACCCCTTCGGGGGGTGGAGGCCCCGGGGATCCAGAGCGAGGGGACTCCCTGAGGGGGCCCATGGCAAGAGACAGGAGTGCTAAGGCTCAGGGAGGTGCGGTTCCAGAAGGTAGAGGAGCCTAACCCGAGAGAGAGTGGACCCCCAAGAAGGGCTGTCTCATCGAAAGGGGCAACCCTCACGGGGCCAAGAGTGGACACGATCTGAGAGTCCATGACACAAGGACATTATTATTGGTGTGTAAAATTCCTTGCAGAATATAAACAATAAACTAACACCAGGACCACCCACAACATGGACAGAAGTAGCAACAGGATTATGCAGCATGCCTGGGTGGACTGAGAAATATGACCTGTGAGAGAAGAGATGAAGAGAGAGAGCATGACTGTGAGCGGACTGGCCAGAAGTTACTGCTAATCTGTGTTACACTGATATTTGGATGATTGGTTGAGGGTTCAGGTGGAGACCCTTTTAAAACACAAACTGACTTTAACATTACAATTTAAGTTACACTTCCTCAGTCTGCATTGCTCATAATGTTTATCCAACCTTCCATTCAAACAGAGTGATTTTTATTAGTGTTTCAAAGCCTCATAGGATGTTGTAAAGCCAGGTTATTAATGATAATATTTTACATTTGTATAATTTATCCTCTCACAGCATTTAATACACTGTGCAGGCAGAGAGAGGGAGAGAGAGAACAGAGAACTCAAGGGTGGGGGTGGCAACTAGCCAGACTGGAATACACTGCAGGTAATGAGAGCACCAGGAAAAGTGGAGGTCAGATTTTTATTAGGCCATAAATTGAGGTTGCTGGGATTTTATATTCAGAATACTGAGATTCTGATGAGGTTTATATTTTCTTCAGTCATCAAGTGAGATTTTCTTTTACTGCTCAATCCAATGAGATAATCCAATTAATATTTTTCAGCCTATTAAATATTAATCTCAACACAGGTAGACACTTGTGAATGGCATTATAGATCATCATCTTCTAGGTAATTCCTGCTTTAACCTAAGTGCCAGTTTTTATTTACTTATGTACTCTAATATGTTCATCCCCTTTCTCTCTGGTTTCAAACACTTGATCTATTTCTATTAGATAATTCAATTGCACCTCTTGCATTTTATTCACATAAACACTAAGAAATTGTCTTATCTATTCCATTATCCACAACCTTACCTTTTACATGCCCTGCATTTCCATTTATGTGCATTTGTTTGGTTTTCTACATCCTTGCTTTGAGGGTGAAATTCTCCACCCTCCTCAACACACAAAGCCCCCCAAATCAGACTTTGTGCAAACTCTGGATTAAAGGAGGTCAGTTCAGCTCCAATGTGCACGCATGACCAGCTCCAGGATGGTTATAATTCCAACCCCTATATTGGAATAGTATCTGCGATTCTGGCAAACTCCTTGCATAGGCATTTGTGGCAGGTGGACCAGGATAACCATGGATTTGGCTCCTCCTTAAGCCTACGGTCAAATACTGTGTAGTGCTGTACTAAGCAGAGCTAGCATGGAGTCAGTTTCACGAGGAAGGAATCCCTTTGTATGCCCTTTCAGTAGGGTTACCATCCATCCGGGTTTCCCCGGACATGTCCGGCTTTTTCAGCTTTAAATGGCCGTCTGGGGAGGATTTCTAATAAAGTAGAAATGTCCGGGATTTCCCCCTTCCCCTCATGCAGAGTGCGGTGCGGCTGATTGGACGGCTGGGCCTGATTGAAAGCTGCTCGCAGCCACTGGGGCATCTAGCAGCTAGAGTCCCTCCCCCTTCCCCTCCTCCCCCGCAGAGCAGCACCTCAGTGTTTGGCTGCACGTGGAGCTCGCTGCTCTCCCTCGGCCTGGTGGGGGGGGCAGGCAAGGGACAGGGAACAGGGGGGTTAGATTGGTCAGGGATTCTGGGGGGGGCTGTCAGTAGAAGGGGGTGTAGAGAGCGGTTGGGGCAGGCAAGGGACAGGGAACAGGGGGATTAGATTGGTTGCGGGTTCGGGGGGCGCTGTCGGGAGAAAGGGGTGTAGAGAGCGGTTGGGGCAGTCAGGGGACAGGGAGACTTAGATAGGGGGTGGGGTCCTGGGGGCAGTTAGGATGGGGGGGTCTCAGGAGAGGGCAGTCAGGGGACAGGTAGGGGGATTCTGAGGGGGGCGGGAAGTGGGAGAGGGCGGGGCTGGGGCGGGGCTAGGGTGGCACCCCGTGTCCTCTTTTTTGACTGTTGAAATATGGTAACCCTACTTTCAGTAGGGATGAAAGTGAGGTGGTATGGGCCGGTACAGCGTACCGGTAAAAAGTGGCTGCCGGTACCTGCCCCACCGCCTTACTTTAAAGTGTGACCCTGCTTAAAGTGCTGCCACGGGGGACAGAAGGAGCCAGGTGTTGGCCATTTAAAAGAGTCTGGGGCTCCGGCCGCTGCTGTGGTAGTGGCAACGGTGGCCAGAGCCCCAGGCCCTTTAAGTCGCTGCTGGAGCCCCAGGCAGCGCAGGTGAGGCAGAGTGGAAGGGCTGGCTGGGATGCTGACCCCCAGCCCCACCCTTTCTGCCTGAGGTCCAGCCCCTGGGCGGAGCCAGCCCTGGACCGGTAAGTTTTCAATTTTACTTTCACCCCTGCCTTTCAGCAATAGAGCTGATGAACACCTTTTGAATGAAAAGTATTTAATTGAAAAGTAGAGAGGCAGGAGCAGAGGAGAAATGAAATTTTTAATTAAAAAGTTGTTCACAGTTGAATTTTCAATTTTTCAAGAAAAATTTAATTTTATTTTAAAAAACGGCAAGTTTGGCTAAAAGCTCTCTCAAAATGCTTAGGACAAATTTTTGTTCATCAAAAACTGCTACCAATGGCTTGCTGGGCAGGGCCAAGCAAATGGACCACACTCTTTCAACTGCCCTGTGATGCAAGTCAGTCAATGGACTACGCCCCTGAGAAAGGAGATCTCATTGGGTAATTTGGGATCCTACAACAGGCTTTTGGATTGGCTGGCTGGGGCAAATGTGTTTAATAAAAAGGCCAGGCCAGATATGCAAGGGCCTTTTTCTGCTCTACCCCCAAAGCAGGGTGACCAGACAGCAAATGTGAAAAATCAGGACAGGGGATGGGGAGGGGGCGGTGGGAGGTAATAGGAGCCTATAGAAGAAAAAGACCCAAAAATTGGGACATGTGATCACCTTACTCCAAAGCAAAATTTTACCCTGCCTCTCCTCTCTTTACAGTTATTGATGGAGAGTCATTACAGTTCATGGGGTTGTTTTTTGTTTACTCTAAACTGCAGTTTTCTGCAAATGAAATTTTTCAATAACTATTTTGATAGTGTTTGACACAAATCTCCACCTCCACGTTTTTATGGCAAAAAACCAACCAACCAAAAAACCCAGAAAGAAAAATGCTTTCTTTTCAAACACTGAAAAGAAAACAACTTTGAAATGTTTCCCAATATTTGTTTTGTAGTTTTGACTGCTCTACTCAGCTGCCACTCATGCACAATTCCACTGCCTTCCACATCCCCTTACCACGGTGAATTAATTTTACCCTGTGTGAATTCTTTCCCAAATTTGCACTACTTTCACCCTACTTTTTATGTAATAGAATCCAAAGGCAAACCAAAAAGAAAATTCAAAAACACATCAACAGAAAGATATGACTAAAACTGTGGGCTCTCTCCCTGGGGGACTGTTTTATTACTTGTTGCTATGCACATAGAGAAAGGCAAACTCCTTAATACTAGGCTTTGAAATATTTTCGATATATTTTTAAATGTTTTTCCTCCTTCCCTACCCCTCTCTCCTGCTTGCAATATGTAACAGCAAAAGACATGTTGAAACACCTCAGGGTACTATCCTGTGCAGGGCTGGTCTTTCATTGCTGGTGCTTCAGTTCTGAACGGACTTCATGAGATTCTTATATGCAAAACCAATGTATGTGGGCCCTACAAATTAAAGAACTCCTTTGTGAAGTTGTTTAAAATGACATAGACAGGGAAATTAAGCCCAAAACTTAGGTTTAGAGTTTTTCATTTTAGGTTTTATGAAACATATTAAATAAACAAAAATAGTATCCTCTCACTTTGTCTACTGTGCAATTATTAGAGATGGATTCCAGAAATTGGTTTGCTTTTGTGAAACTTCATCAGTCCTGTTTTGCAGAAACCAGGTGTGTTTCAGATCTGGGTTCTGTTTTATATGAATCACTAAGGCTTGGCAAGAAGAGAATGGCAAAGGGAACTGGGAATCTGTATATCTACCCCGATAAGATTCCATACCTAATAGAAGTGGACCAAGACAGGGACCTTTTATCTGACCCCTCTTCTGCTCAGGGCCGGTTCTAGACACCAGCTAACCAAGCACGCACTTGGGGCGGCACAACTCCAGAGGCGGAATGGCAGCATTCCAGGGGCGGCATTTTTTGCTTCGGCAGTTCGCTCTTGGAGGCTTGTTTTGTTTTTTTTGCGCTTGGGGCAGCAAAATAAATAAATAAATAAATAAATAAAATAAAATAAAAACTAGTCCCTGCTTCTGCTCCCCAGACCCTGATACTTCATATAACACAGAACTTGAACGTGACCCACATCTGGTTTGAGGGGCTGCCTAAACAATCCCCAGCCTCCTAAGCTCATCTCTAATACCAGTGTAGCAGGTACAGTTAGAGTGTGTGCTGTATTCATGGAACTTTTACCAAAAAGAGAAAGTTTTCTGTTTAGTACTAAGTTTGGTAAGACCTTAGACACTACACTAGCAAGTTCTGGACCTAGAAATCCTCTGGAGGGCAGGAGGAGCCCTCTCCTTGAGTCCCCTAAAAGGTTTGTACTCAACACGAACCATCCCAGGAGCTCATTTGCTTATCACCGGGGCTTAAATTCAGCCACAGCTGTCCGAAGCGGAGCTCTGGTAAATATTTTTAACCCCCCTGGAGTTTTTATAGCATATGGGGGTGGGACGGTGGGGGCTCCGGGAAATAATCTATGATAATTTAAGTCTTGCTTAACACACTTGCAGACCGCAAACCTCTCTCTTACAAGAGTTGGATGATATAAAACTGTTTTTACTGAAGAACATGAAAACAAATTTGTTGGGATTCCTCCGCAGTGTCTGCAACTAAAACATTGCAGCATTATGCTACTGCATGAGGACCAGCAAGTAAAACTGACAATCTGTGTTCATCGTCCAAGTGATGTGAAATGCAAATAAGGTGACCAGATGTCCCGATTTTACAGGGACAGTCCTGATTTTTGGGTCTTTTTCTTATATAGGCTCCTATTACCCCTTCACCCTCTGTCCTGATTTTTCACACTTGCTGTCTGGTTGCCCTAAATGCAAAAAGTAAACAGCATAAATAGTGAAAAAATACATATTATTAAAACTTGTTCCATGTTAATTATAAATTATTAATTGGTTACACAATTAAGGAATATTTTGTTAAAATATGAATTTTAACCAGATTGTGTCTCTTTTAAGAAGTTATGTGAGTTGAACTAAGTTCAAAAAAGCTTTAGTTTTAGTTGGCTGCATCAAATGATGGAAGGGAGTAGGGGAGTCAGATAATAAGGAAATGCTTCTTCCCGCTTGGAGTGAGAGAGATGTGGATTTTAAATTGATGGCTAGTCTTCAGGCTGTGATTCTGCAGCTATTTACATGACTGTCAATAAGGAGTTCCTCCAATTATGTCAATGGAGTTCCTTTGGTGTAAAACAGAGGAAAATCAAAATCAGGTCCTTAGAGTCCTTCCTAAGAGATGTATACTCTGTCTCCAATTAAGACAAAATAAAACTGTTTTCCAGAAAATTGTTTTTATTAATAGTGTGGGGAATTTTATACTCGCCTGAACATCAGGGTTTCACAATTTCCAGTCACACCGAACCTTTGGAGGGCTACGTTCTGTATTGTACTGTTTCCCTAAAGCTGGTTTGGGGTTAATTTATATTTAATATAGTAATTACCAGCCCGCTAATCATCCAGTAGGTTCTATCTTTTCCATCAGGGGACACCAGAAGCAAAGGGAGAAAGAAATAATGAGTAGAAGCTGTCTATTTTTGGTCAGGGCTAATGCAATTGAACTACGCATGCTTAATGAATAGCAATGGTTCTGGCTGTAACAAGGAAAAGGCATGGAAGAGATTTTAACATGAAGGCTTGGGGTAGGGTGACCAGATAGTAAGTGTGAAAAATTGAGACAGGGGTGGGGGGTAATTGGCACCTATATAAGAAAAAGCCCCAAATATCGGAACTGTCCTATAAAATCGGGACATCTGCTGACCCTAGCTTGGGTACATGGAAGACACAGAGGACTTAAAGAGATGCACATGTGCAGGATGTAATAATGAAAATGGCTTGTCAGTGTCAGCCATATAAAATTTTAAGCAAACAAGGGATAGGAGACTTCTGGAAAAGGCCTTCTTGGCTGTAATATTATTTGTGCTGAGTCTTCATGGTCCATGTAGTAAGGTCACCCATTTGACCATGAAAGCTGTGTTTTCGTACAAGGAGAGGTAAAGTTTTCAATATGCCTTACAGTGTATGCCACTCTGAGGAAATGGCACTGGTGTGTGCGCTATATTCGTTGTGTCTCGATGGCTTCCACCTCAAATGCAACTACCAGCCCTGCAAACTCAATCAGGAATCTGCTATTCAAACTCAGAGCTTTCTTTCTTGCACATAATTACCAAGAATAAAAGAGTCTGTTTGCCACATTAGGCCTTCAGCAACACCGATTAAACTCCATTATCTTCACAGAGTTTGTATAGGTGTAAATGATTGGTCCTGCAATTGGAATTTAGTAAACAATTCTGTTGATGATGCACAAGAAGGAACAGAATCCAGCCCATCCTTTCTCAGCTGTGTTGGACATATGGGTCTGACAAGGATAACAATATTTAATTATTTGTATCACCTAAGTCAGCATATCTGACTCCAAATACACACAGGGACTAGATCTGCTGAGTAAAAAGCTACTTTTATACACAAACATTTTTCAGAACAGAATTGGACATTAAACTGTGTTTAAATTTGTCCAGAAGTGAATCTGACTCTCCCCCTGCCATCTTTTGCTCTCCTTCGTAGAAGCCTTCTTCGAGATGTGTTGGGTCTAAAGGTCAGAGCCCAAGAGCAGATGCCAGGAAATAAGAGTTCTAGTCCTGACTCTGTTGATGACTTATTCTTTGACCTTGGACAAATTTGCTTAGGATAAAATTGTCTACTCATTTTGGCTGCCAATATTTTAACATGCCTTGGGCCTGATTTTCAGAACTGTTGAGCACCCACAACTCCAAATTAATTTTTGTAGTAGCTGCAGGTTTCCAGCACCTATAGGCTGCCAAGTTGAGCATTCAAAATTAGTGGACATTTGAAAATATTCATCTTAGGCTCTTTGTTTCCCTATCTGCAAAACTGACATAATATTTATCTCATGAATGAATATAAAGACCTATATAAGCACTATGATCATTATATTAGATGTCTTCAGGGAAGCTAGAAGACACTTAAGGCAATAATACTTAGCACTCATATAGCTCCCTACTCCATCCAGGGGCTGAATGGCCCACCCACTCCTACTTCAGGAGTGTCTTTACACGGTGTATAGTGGCCACTCCCCTTCAGTAAGGTATGGTAAGGACCACTGCCTCCCTAAAATCTTTTGTGCAAAGTATAAATAAATAATAAAAGCAATAACAGAAATTATTAGTACTTTCAAATTAGAACAAATCTAAACCATAAGAAAAAAATCAAAGCTACTTCCTCTGCATTGTGAAACTGAAACCCCAAGCTTTTGCAGTTCTTTGGCATTAGTAAATAAGGCTGCAATAGTGCAACTGGCTCTTCATATGTCTGCATCTGTGCTGAGTCAAACTGCGGGGTTGGGGGCGAAAGCTAGATCAGGAATGGGGCTCAAATTACAACCTATTCAATATTGTATGTTTGCTGTGGAGTCAATGGATATTATTCTGCACAGCTTTTAACATAGCAAGAGGATTTTCCTCTCACTGCTTCACACTAATTTGGTACTATCAATTTTATTTTAATATTTGGTTGATTAATATATTATAAATATATAATACTATAGGATTATTAATATTAGGTAGAAGAATGACTAGTGGGCTGTCTTACGATAGCTACTTTATTCGTGTTTCCTTCATGTGTAGCCAAAATTACCCTCAAAGATATTGTAACTATTAACGTGGTAGGGCTAAGGCTTCAGATCTTAGCTACTTCTACATATAGGATATATTCTTCCTGTGATGGCACAGAACAAAAAAAAAAAAAAAAAAAGCTCTGGAGAAACAGAATACCTCAGGGGATTGATAAAAGGATACTGAATTAAATTCAGTCCTAATTTAAGCAAGGTCAGACTGATTGGAGGCTTTCACAACAGCTGAACTTGGCCTTTTGAGCCTTTTACCCACCGGTCTGCCTATCTAAATCCATCCATGAGACTTGATCTTGCAAGCATGCGTGGAGGCACGCCCGACTGGGATTCCACATTGTTTTCAGGGTCTGCTCACATGGAGCTGCTTGCAGACTCAGGGCTTTGGTCAATAATGCCTAAATGTTGTTAGCTGATGGCTGTATAATTTATCAATTGCCACTCATGATGCATAACAGCTTTTTGGAAACTTGGAAAGCGGTTCAACACATGACCATGTACAGAGCTTTACCCACTTACTTAGGAGGACATCTGTAGCTGATGCCAAAGATCACTGTTTTCACAAGACTCCTGAGACCCTAAGTAAAAAAAGTGTATCTTGAAGGCAAGGCTTTCTGTCAAACAAAAATAAGCTGTGGCCTGAAAGTGAACACACAATGTTCAAGTGAGGGAGAGAAAGAAGATCTAAAATGGAAGAAGTCCACTCAATATAAATAGACTTTCCGGAGAGTATGGCATGCACTTGGTAAGGGAAACCAGTAGCTCAGAGCTCTCAAAAAGGTTATCAAAATATTCTCCTCTAGGCAGAGAAAGAGTCAGAAAAATGTCAGACTAAACAATGTGTTCAGAAAATAGTCTGATCCCCCACAAAACAATCTTGTTGAGATGAAGTTAAATGAGTAGGCATGTATCGGTGTTTTGCATTATCTTTCAAGGTATTTTTCTTTGTTTTTAAGTTAGAAAACCAGGAAATTCAGTTTAGTTGGGTTTAGGAAACCCAAATATTTGGATGTCTGGATATTCAATTACAGCAGCCACTTTTATGGGTTTAGTTTTGTTTTATTTGAATATGCAAACACAACATCTCTTAAAAGACATTGAAATGTTTGGGGCTTAAGCTAGTGCTGAGTTTCTGCCAATGAGTACTGTGATATTATTTCATATGAAGATGTTCAGGGGAAAAACATCTCATGAGACTTACAGGTCATATCCAATTCTGAAAATCTGTCCTAAAGTCCTGATTTTCAGAGATGCTGATGAGCACCCAGCAGCTCTCATGGGCTTCAGTAGCAGCTACTAAATACCTCTGAAAACCAAATTACTTATTTAGGCAATTAACTCTATGCTGAAAAATATAGACTCATATTCTGAGTAGATCAAATAATTTGTAATATCATAAATGTGAACTGCTCACAACTGAATTACAGGAAGTATACTAGCTAAATAGGTTCCCCCCTTTCCCTTTACAATCAATTTGTTTAAAGGAAAACTGACACTTTTCATCATTAGGCTACCAGCCAAGTGGCTTTAAAAAGCCTACTTTTAGTTAATTAAAAACTTTATTCTCAAATATCATTCACACTTTCCATATTATGAGATATGCTTCTTCTCATGATCAAGGCTAAATTTTATTCCTAGTTGTGTATTCCTAGTTACACAAGCAAGATCTACTGACCTCAACTGAGCAATCAGGTTACATCAGTATAAGTGAGAGGAGACTGTGATCCTCAGAATAATACTTAGCAAATATAAAATGTTTAAATTTGAAAAGCATCCAAGCAGCAAAGTTTACATTTATGTCAAAAATTAAGTACAAGGGTGTTCAAATCTGGGATTTCAGTTTAATTAACATTTTACCCCAATTTATAAAATAGTGTCAGTCTTTATGTTGATTTTTCAAAATCTAAATGATCATTTTAATATATTTTGTGTTAATACACATATTAAGCCCAAAATATTACATTGTTTGTGATATTTTACTAAAATAGATAAGACTAGCCAATTATTAATTATCCAGCACCATACAATAGTAATGAGGTAAACTAGCTCCACTGTTGTTGGATCTATTCTTATAAAAAATACCATGTGATGTTGTGCAGTCTATATGGTTTTATAAAAATATAAGTGAATATAATGTAACTGGGATATGCTTCATGCAAAAGGTCTCTTGTAAGGTATCATTACAAAGCTCATAATCTACTGAGTGTGATCATCCTATTTGTAGAAATGTACCACTCTTGTATCTAAAACTAGAAATATAAAACATAACTCTGAGGGCCTGTTGTAATTATGTAAAGTTTGGGCCATTAAGGATGGTTTGGAATCTTGATGACTCCCATTGTCTGCAGATGGCTGTATTTACCTGTGAGTCTTCCTGTATGTGTGTGTGCTGGCAAGTGAGTAATGAAGTCTTGCAGTGACATGCGATCATGTCACTGAACTGGAATCCATCTTTAACCTCAAAAAGAACTCCTGTTCTTTTTGAGGATACAGACTAACACGGCTGCTACCCTGAAACCATCTTTAACCTGGTGCTTTTCCAGTGAGGGGGGGGTGGAAACCCAGAGGGACAAAGGGTTCCCGTCTTATGCAAAAGATATATAAAGGGGTGGAAGAGAACAAGGGGGGAGAGGAGCCATCATGAAGAATCTTCTAGCTATCACCTGAGCTGCAACAAGAGCTATACCAGGGGAAAGAATTGTGCCCAGGCCTGGAAGGTGTCCAGTCTGAGAAAAAACTTACTGAAGCATCTCTGAGGGTGAGATTATCTGTATTCAGTTTGATTAGACATAGATTTGCGCATTTTATTTTATTTTGCTTGGTGACTTACTTTGTTCTGTCTGTTACTACTTTGAACCACTTAAATCCTACTGTCTGTATTTAATAAAATCACTTTTTATTTAGTAATTTACTCAGAGTATGTATTAATACCTGGGGGAGCAAACAGCTGTGCATATCTCTCCATCAGTGTTATAGAGGGCAAACAATTTATGAGTTTGCCCTGCATAAGCTTCTCCTGTCCTGACAGGACAGGAGAAGCATCAAGCACTAAAGCTTTATGCAGGGTAAAACGGATTTATCTGGGTTTAGACCCCATTGGGAGTTGGGCATCTGAGTGCTAAAGACAAGCACACTACTGTGAGCTGTTTTCAGGTAAACTTGCAGCTTTGGGGCGAGTGATTCAGACCCTGGGTCTGTGTTGGGGCAGATGGGCGTGTCTGGCTCAGCAAGACAGGGTGCTGGAGTCTTGAGCTGGCAGGGAAAACAGAAGCAGGGGTAGTCTTTGCACATCGGGTGGCAGCTCCCGAGGGGGTTTCTGTGATCCAACCGTCACATACCATAGGATCTTTAATGATCACAAGCAGTCACTACCTGAATTTTTCATCTTATCCAAAAATGGCACCATCAGCAGCATAATGGCACCTAACATCATGCCCTGGTTTTGGTTCCTTTTTTGTCTCAGGGCCTAATATCATACTTGTAGATGAAATCCTGGCACCATTAACATCAATGGGAGTTTTGCCATTCACTTCAATAGGACCACAATTTTACCTTATGTCTTTATTCAAGAAAACTCTGATTGCAATCAAAAAGAAACCAGCAAGGAGTAGTTTTGTCTGACTAAGGAGCATAAGATAAGATCTTCAGAGGGAAGATTACCCTCTAAATCACATATTTGTTAATATAACCTGGGAGAGTTCTGTTCCAAGTGGTAACATATGTTTGTGACAGGACAGGAGAAGCATCAAGCACTAAACTACTGCATATCACTATGTTATTGTGCTTAGAACATTTCACCTGCTGTTTCATTTGGAAGGAGAAAGTACTTGCGTAACATCATCTTGCTGCTTATACAATAGGTGACTTCTGTCCCCTCCTCAATACCTACTCAACCTAAACATTTGTATTTTATTTCCTGTTTGTATTAGATTTTGAACAGAATTAATGAAATGATTTGACAATCCTAAAACACTAACCTGTGTTTGTCTAGGCATTAGATTTTTTTTTTTAAATGTGACACAACTTTTAGTTTGCATTATGATTAGGAATCTTTGAATCCCTAGCTGAAATAAAATAAACATCTCAAAGTCTGTATTCAAATATGTTAACAAGGTTTAACATGTAATATAATGAAGTGACTTCAAACAATTCAGCATGGGGAAAGATCAATTTAATTATGGCAATACTATTTTTTTTTGACTGAGTTGGTGGGAAATTACAGCCATAAACGCTAACATAAATCATAGACTAAACATAAAAGTTATTTGCAAGCAGCAGGAAGTATGAAATGAGTTTCCACCCATGGGTGAAATTTTCAAGCAAAAGTAAATATCTTTTCTTCACCTACCTGTGGGTGTTTGTGTTGCCTTCAAGTCTGCGACACTATTTATCTCTCTCATGTTCCTAATGTGTTTATTTCCCATAAACTTTATTTTAAAGCAGGGCAAAAGTGTGCTCATAGGGCCTTGTTCCTGTCAGTTATAGAGGAAGCAGAACTCAAAGTTTTCTGGGATGTCTCAGCACTGGAAATGGGCAAAACAGTTAAGGCAAAATCACTGGTCACAATTTCACCAATCCCTCCCAATTTGGATTTTCAAATGCCAATCAGCTTTTTACCCAAACCTCCTCAATCAATCCCTGACCCACACTCCTCATACATTTTGGCTTCTCTACCACTCCTACCTTTTAAGGCAAATCACCAACAGCACTGTGGCTCTCTCTCTTGTTTGTGCCATAGTATGTACATCACACGGTTCACACCTGTGACAAACAGCAGGAAAACATCTAAGATTTGTTGCTCTTCAGATTCCAGTCAGACACATACATGTCATGTACTGTGGGACCCAAGTAATGGGAAAGCTTTAGAGCACCAGCAAATTTGCAGTGAGCAATGTACCAAAACCTAACTTGTCAACTGGTAGAAGAGTTATGTGCGGTAGGTGGACGGAAGATTTACTTGAGCATCTAGAAATAGGGTAAGGGCTAAAGAGAGGATCAGTTGGATCTGCTGAACCCCATATTAAAACGCAGAGAGGAGTTACAGCAGCAGAAGGATCATGGAAACAGACTAGGTGATCAGTGGGAATTGAAATGGCTCTGGTAGCAGGGAGAGTGAAATAGATTGAGTGTCAGGTGGAAGAAGGGATATGTGAAGTAACAGAGAGGGAAGATTATCCTGAACTTCTGGAAGTAGGGTGAGGGCTAGAGGGAGGATCCTTAGGATCCAGGCCTGACAGATGGATTGGGCCCTGATACAACAGTAAATTAATAAACAGAATGGCACACATCTGATTTCTGCAGGGACAAAATCAAGGGAAGAAATGCACCCTGGTTCACACCACTTTAGGTTATAAGACCTGAGAAAATGGGAGCAAGCAGAGGCAAGGAATCATAGACAATGAGTAAGTCACAGGCCTGGGACACAAGAGATCTGGCTTCAGTTCCTTGTTCCATCACAGACTTCCTGTGTGACCACAGGCAAGTTACTTATTCTCTGTGCTTCAGTTCCCTATCTGTAAAAGATGAGAATAATAATACTTCATTATCTCAAGGGGTGGTTGTGAGCATAAATCCCTAAATACTAGTGGGATGCTCAATTTATGGTGATGCCATAGTACTAACTAGTGATGTGATTCTGACTCAATCAACTCATTTGAGCACACTGCTGACATAAATGGAGGTCATGGGAGGGGGAGAAAGAAATGTAAGGTTTTCATGTCAGGAAGTAGTGCTACACTTTTGGTGATCTTGACCCAATATAGTCTAAATCCACCATTGCAAGATGGAGGGTGATCTATATAAATTGATTCTGTTAAACTTTTAAAAAAGCATTCAAATTTTTGGATATTTAGCTGAACCTTTAAAATTGTTTTAAAGTTTAACCATCTCTCCACAGGACTGTTGTAGGTCAGCAGGCAAGGGAAAACAAAGACTTAGAAGACATGGATAGGGGAACTTGAGACGGAAAGCAGTTTTATTGGACAGGGTAGGACAGTATTGCTCAGGAGATCATGGACAATTTTATGGGTGATGAGCAGGATTATACTTGAAAGAGGTAGAGCTGGTTAGCACTATCTGGGAGGTGGCTAATTATTTCAGGCACTGGCAACCTCAACTTGTTTACAACTGAGTTGATTTTTCCTTTTGATTTCATGTATTTAATGTTATTTCTGGAGAGGGTCTGGGTACTGTGGCTTATCCTCAATCTATATCTTTCCCATTGACATTTCCCTTCTAATATCATATGGCTGCCTTCCAGAGTAAACCCTAAAAGGTCAAATTTCAGCTGGATGTTGTGCAGCCAACAGTTAAAGTATCATTATTTGTAGTGGAGTAGTACCAAGAGGCCATGACTAGGCTGGGCCCCCTTGTGGTGGGTGCTGTGATAAATCATAAACAAAACCTTTTAAAACAGAGATCTCTGAAACTATAATTTCCACTGGGCTCAAGCAGAAAAGATGATTATTTCAGTCCTACTTTGCACTATTAAATGGGGTCCTGCTGGGAAGCATCACTGAGATAGCCGCTACCACTGAGGTTGTGTCTCCACTGCAAAAAACGGTGTGTTCTTACCCTAATGAAATACATATTATTTTTGCTGTTTATTGTAAAAACCTCTGGCTCTCAGATACACCAAGCTCTGAAGTTATCCAAAAATATCTGGAGGTAGCAGAAATGCCCAAGATAAACAAAACTGATAAATAATAGAAGAAGAAATCTTAGAGACTGTAGCAAGTATGAAAAGTGGTAAAGCTCCAGGACCTGATGGCTTTCCAGCTGAATTTTGCAAGGTATTTAAGATGGTCCCTTGAGAGGCACCTTCAATGCTATTTGGTTAGGAGAGGTATTTCTACAACTCATGAAAGAAGTTGCAGTGGCTGTTCTCCCTGAAGTAGGAAAAGACATTATCTTGTTGTGCAGCTCTCACAGGCCCATGTCATTGTTGAACCATGACTAGGGCTGCAGATTTGTCACAGCATTTTTTAATCAAAAATTACAGAGCAGTCACAGTAAATTTAGTAAAATTTTGTGATTTTTTTTTTAAATAAAAAAATACTATGACAAATAAAGGGAGCTTGGGATGGAGAAGGGGGGATGAAGAGAGCCTGCCCCATGCTCACCCCGAAGCAGTGGCTCCTGTCCCGCAGGGCTGGCCCATGGGGTCACAGCTCCACTCACTCATATTTTGCCCTGCTGCCTCCCCATCACGATGGCAGGTGGCTGGGCCAAACCTAAGTGGCATTGTGACCATGTGCACCAAGTTGCAACACCCAGAGCGGGGAGCCATGCCCAGCTCCACAGGACAGGAGCCGCTGCTGCATGGTGAGTTTATTAAAATCATGGACACAAAAACACATAATGGACAAACAGGAAAAACACAGTATCCATGACATTGCTTCCCACCAAGACAAACCTGCAGCCCTTATAATGAAAAATATTTTAGCAAAAAACTAGCAAGCCAATGGCAGTCCATGCTCTCAGCTTATATAAATCCAGATCAAACTGGATTCATTAAGGATAGACAGATGTCCAATAATATTTGGAGAATACTTGGAATCATCCATAATGCCAGACCAAAAAAAGATGAATTTATCACTTGATGCAGAGAAAGTCTCTGATAGAATATTGTGAAACTTCTAATCCTGCCCTATATGGACATTGGTCCCCAGTCCCTTAAAAGGATAACTGCTCTTTACACAAAAGCAGCTGTATGAAGTTATGGAGTTAAATCTCCCATTTGAACTACACAGAGGGACTAGGCAGGGATATTCGTACTCTCTCTACTTTTTGCACTGGCCCCAGAACTTTTTGCTTAGAGGCTAAGGGACAATGTATCTATCGTAGGACTAAAACTTCCAGGAGCACATCAGAAAACAGCTTTATATACAGATGATGTAATATTTATCTAAATTAAATATTTCCCTAAAATTAGTTTCTAAAGAAATCCAAGACTTTGGGAAAGCATCTGGATTTAAAGGAAAATATGCCAAATCTGAAATGCTAGCTATAAATTTACCAGACTCTGAAAAGTCACTCCTCCAGAAAAAAAATTGGGCACAAATGAGCAGCAAACCCTGTAAGATACCTGGGAATTCAAATCTCAAACAACACATAAGTGCTCTGTGATTTAAATGTCAATCCACTACTTCAGCAAATGTAAACAAAATCTGGAGTGCTGGAGAAAGTATGCCATTTCTTGATTAAGAAGAACAGTCACAGTCAAAATGAAAGTTTTGCCAAGGACAGCTTTCTGGTTTCAATCCTTCTGTGATCATCCCAGACAAAACCCTAGCACAAATACAGAGGATGTCAGAATTTATATGGAATAAGAAAAGACCTAGAGTAAGCACAGACCCATTAGTCAGCGTGGACTAGCTGTTCCAAATATTCTATGGTATAATCAAGCCAGTCAGCCCAAACCATACACACATCCTTTTGCAAAGGCCACTCTATGGATTTGGGATATAACTAGAAATAAGTTATTTTGCCTTGCCATGACACCCATAGCAAATAATCCAGATCTTAACCCAAATCACGAAGCACAGAATATATAAATACATTGAATGGGGATAAGTGATACAAAAATTGTAGTGAAAGAGATTTTATGCATATATGATGAAAACGTCCAGTCATTAGAGAGTATTGGGATGTAATCCATAACCAAGAATCACAAATTGTTGGATATTTATTACCAAACGATTTTTCGCTAATTCTCCTGGAGCTTCCTGGAAGAAATGGTCACGCAAAAGGAAATAAAAAATTAAATCTCTCAGCTCCATGCAGCTGCTTGGCTATAGCTAGCTAGCTAGCTAGTCTCATTGGACAAAAAAGAAAAAAACAGTCCAACTGTAGAGGAATGGCTCAAAAACCAAGGGTGGTAGTTGTGGAAAAATTCACACACCAAATACATACCCTGCAAAATAGACAGAAGACAGAGAGCTAGATATTTGGTTACCTTTTATTCAACACAAAGTATGTTCACATGCAAAAATACCCAGCACACCTATCCAAGTTTTTTTGTATATTAACATTTGACAGACATGCCCAGTCTGATAAATGTGTAATCAGAGCTGTCGCTTCACTTAATCAAACCCCTAGACAGGACATGTCCTAGGTGCTGTAAGGATGTTTGCTCTGGGCTATGGTGCTGAACAGAGAGCTCTGGTGACCATAGTCCTATACAACGTGCGGCTGAGCTTGCTGGTTTCATGCCGCAGTCCTCGACTTTATGACGTTTGAGTTACAATGAATTGCACTTACAATGCTTCTATATTGACACCCTGATTCGACTTACAACTATAGGTTTCGAGTTTACGATGCTCGATCCCGCAATGGAGTAGATTGCGGTTCTGAGTTACGACATTACGACTTGACGCAATTGTAAGGAACCAATTGTGTCGTAAGTCCGAGGACTGCCTGTATTTATGTGGCTCGGATTTACACACCTGTTAGGATGTCCCACATGAACAAATGGCATTAACCGTGACAAAGCTACACTGCCAATGCAGGTGCAAACGGCAGGGAGACCGCAGCAGCTTGCATCCAAACTCCCAACCCCTGCTCTGCAGGCTTTGGGGCAAGCAGCTGAAGAGAAGCAAAGCAGAACTACCGTGAGGTACCCAGAGTTCAGCCCAGAAGACTTAGGGTTGCCAGGTGTCCAGTTTTCAACCAGAACGCCCGGTCAAAAAGGGACCCTGTCAGCTCTGGTCAGTACTGCTGACTGGGCCATTAAAAAGTCCGGTTGGCAGTGCAGCGGGGCTAAGGCAGGCTCCACGCTGCTCCTGGAAGCAGCGGCATGTCCCCCCTCCGGCTCCTATGTATAGGGGTAGCCAGGGGGCTCTGCACGCTGCCCCTGCCGCAAGTGCCGGTTCCACAGCTACCATTGGCTGGGAACTATGGCCAATGGGAGCTGTGGGGGTGGTGCCTGCGGATGGGGCAGCATGCAGAGCTGCCTGGCCACGCCTCCGCATAGGAACCGGAGGAGGGACATCCCGCTGCTTCCCAGAGCTTCTTGAGGTAAGTGCCACCCAGAGCCTGCACCCCTGACCCCCTCCTGCACCCCAACCCCCTGCCCCAGCCCTGATCCCCCTCCCATCTGACAAACCCCTCATCCCCCTGCATCCCAATCCCTGGCTTCCGCCCAGAGCCCTCTCCAACACTCCAAACCCCTCAGCCCCAGCCCAGAGTCCCCTCCTGTTGCTGCACCCCAAATCCCTCATCCCTGGTCCCACACCAGAGCCCTCAGCCCCCCATGCACCCCAATCCCTGCGTTAACCCAGAACCCCCTCCCATACTCTGAACCCCCCAGCATCCCAAACCCTTCATCCCTGGCCCCAGCCCAGAGCCCTCACCCCAACCCACAGCCTCAGGCCAGAACCTCCTCCTGCACCCTGAACACCTCATTTCCGACCCCACCCCAGAGCCCGCACCCCCAGACGGCACCTGCACCCAAACTCCCTGAG
Organism: Chrysemys picta bellii; assembly: GCF_011386835.1. Classification (NCBI taxonomy): domain Eukaryota; kingdom Metazoa; phylum Chordata; order Testudines; family Emydidae; genus Chrysemys; species Chrysemys picta. The sequence goes on from NC_088795.1 coordinate 41,952,169, forward strand.
CCAGCCAGCCCGGTTAAAATGACCGAGTGACAGTGGGGAGGAGCAGGGGATGGAGTGAGCGGGGGCGGAGCCTCGGAGGAGTGTTTGGTTTTGTGCCAGTAGAACGGAGACTGTGAATTTCCGTTGGCGCCATGCTCCCGGTAAGTATACATACTATAGTAACATGTATTTTGAAATGTAAAAAATAACCAGTGACATACATTCAAAAATTAATTTGTAATAATTTGAAAATACACGAAATACATTATTTAAAAACATTCAATGCTTTAATGGTATGTATACATTTGCAATTACATAATGGGCTGTTGCTGGGTGATGGTGATGGTTAGGATGGGGTCGGGGGAGGGGGCTCCACACCTTACCATGGCGCTTACTCCCTCTCCTGGAGCCTCAGTGTGCTGCGACCAGGAGCGGCCCCGGACCGCGTTGGAGCCACTGCGCTGCAGTGCGCCAGGGCCGCTCCCGGACGCGGCACGCTGAGATACCGGGGGAAGACGGAGGCGGGGGCAGCCTCCGACATATTCGTAGGGGCCCCAGCAGAAAATTGCCCCACTTGGCCCCCCCCGTCTGGGCGGCCCTGGCCCTGCAACACTTGTATAGGATAGAGAGGAGCTGCGTTGATTAAGCTTTGACAGGCTAGGAATTGGAGGCCTGTGCCTTTAAGACCCCAGCCCCAGGAACCTGCCCCCTGCTCCGAGGTTGACATGCAGCGTCCCTGTGAGAACAACAAAAACAGCCTCTGCCCCCCCCACCCCTAGATTAGCGAGCACAGTGGGTGGCTCATCCCACGGGGTCACTGTTCCGCCCCCTCCCCCTCCCTAAACGGGGGTTTTGTACCCGCACGGGGTCTGGCAGTGTCTCCCCTCCCCCGCTTAACCCCGGCTCTCACCCCCCACCACCGATTTTTGCCCTTCAGCCCCTCTTGTGCCGCTACCTACAGTAGCTTGAACCCCCCAGGCCAGTAAAATTCTGCCCCCTGCTCAGACCCTGACAGCCCCCCCGCTGCGATTTGCCCCCCTTAATCCTTTTAAACCCCCCCAAAGAGGAGGTAGCAAATCGTTAGCAGAAGTAAGGGCATAGAGAGGGCAGAGGTTACAACGAAGGTTACTGGGCATGCTCAGTTCGACTGAGCATGCTCAGTACACCCAAAGTAGCAAAACGGGAGCGGGAGCATTTTGTGGGGCTACACGCTGCGTGGCAGAAACCGCTCCCAGTAGCAAAAGGGGAGGGGAGCACTTTGTGGGGCTACACCGGGCTGCTCCCAGGGCTGGACTCAAGCCCGAGGGTGCCGGGCCGGAGTCCCCGAACAGCGCCGGGGAGCGGAGCTCGCAGCCGGGCTGCGGGAGGGGGCCTGTGGGCCGGGCTCGCCCCCTGCCCCGGGCCTGCTGGCTCCCAGGCCCCACTTAAGGTGGGCTGGGCTCAGGGGCGGCCTGACCCCCCGGGTGGTGCCCGGGCCCCTGGCCAGCGCGGGGAGCCGCAGGCGGGTTTGGGACCCTGGGCGCTGGAGGGGGGCAGCTGCCTTGGGGCGGGGAGCTGGGGCAGCACCCCCGCGGGCCACCTTAAGCGGCTGTGTTGGTGCTGCCGGGTGGGAGGCTGCCAGGGAGCACATGGGGCTGTTAAAGCAGCCAGCCCAGCCCTGGGGAGGGGGAACCCGGCTCAACGGGGTGCAGGCCGGGGGCTCAGGGCAGGGAGAGGGGGTGCAGGAGAGGTTCGGGCTTACCCGCAGCGGCGCGCTCCCTGCCTGCCAGGGCCCCATGCCGGGCCGCTCCCGGGGGAGGGGCGGGGCAGCACAGGGCTCTGCACGCTGCCCTTGCCACGCCTCCAGGTACCTCCCCTGAAGCTCCCATTGGCCGCAGTTCCCCGTTCCCGGCCAATGGGAGCTTCGGGAGGCGGTGCCTAGAGCAACCCCTTACCCTCAGAGACATGCTGCCCTGATGGCTGCTTCGGAAAGCAGCGCGGGGCCTGCGGCACCACGGGGGGCAAATCCCGCGGGCCGGATGCAAAGCCCCGAGGGGCCAGATCCGGATCCGGCCCATGGGCATTAGGGTGTGTGCCCGGGCCCACCCCGTGCGCACGCCCATGGTAAGGACCTATAGTTTCCCAGGCTGAAAGTGAAGAGAGACCAATTTCTTTCATAAGAGACAAGCACTTCAGCCTCAGTGCTAGCAGGAGAATCCATGTGGAATTATGGGGTTTTCAAATCTAGGACAAACTCACAAAGAAGTTTAGAAATTTAAATACCAACATTTTTAGAAGTACTCATCAAAATCAAGTAATATTTTATACAGGATTTAAAATGAGATGCGGTGGAATTTTAAAAGCTGTTACTATTTATTCTATCTGTGCACTGTGACAATCGTTTCAGATCATTTTACGCCATTTGTAACAGGATCTTTAGGTCAGTCATTTATTTATTGTTCCTATTTATGTAATTACCGTAGGCATTTGTTTCTGATCAATAAATAATTATTTTATATAAAATGGCAACCTATAGCAATAATGATTTGAATTAAATACCTATTGAACCAAAAAGAAAAAAGGAGAAGAGAAAAGCCCTGTAATTGTTCAGCCTTAAAACCCCAATTCCAGAGAGTACTTATGCACGTGACTAACTTAAAGTAGATGAGCCATCCCACTGCTGTTAGTGCTCCAATCAGGAACATGCTTAAATACATTGATGAATCAGTGTCCCAGTTCACAATAATTCCATATTAAAAATCATAGTTACTGAATGATAATTAGCCTTTCCATTCAAACAGACCCCACGCCACACCTGAACTCTGCTACCTTTTCCTATTCTACTTTTTACCAGGTTATTTTTCCCCAGAAAACCTTGGCCATTTGGATGTTTGGTGTAGTAGACGGTTGTATTGGAAGAGGCTAGATTGGTGCCCTTTCCCCCACTAAGCAAGAGTGCATGCATCCCTTAATACATATCAATTGTTAGTTTGTAATTAGCCTGTCCATACCCCATCCATCAGGTTTATGTGCATTCACATACCCTCTCCCCCCACCCAAATCAAATCAGGTTTGTATGTATCCAACACCTACGCACAATACACTTACTAGCACTGCCCCCACTATTAAGTTTGTGCTCGCATGCACTCTTATCAGCTTTGTGCCCCCACCGCCTGATCCCATTACCTTTGTGTGCACCCAGATCCAATTCATTCTTGGGCATACACCACAAACAAAATTACATGTGAATAATGAGAGCAGGAAGAGGCCATTTTGTATTAGGATTATCAAAGTTTCTCTTTGTCACCTCTAAAATGCAGCTCCCCATTTGGTGGAATACATCAATCAGTTACTACTGGAATGGGGATAGGAGAGGCGGAGCAGGGGTGGAGTCGGGCCAGGGCTGGGGGTAGAGGGGGCTTGAGCACCCACCAGCGCCACTAGAGTCTGCGCCTATGGGGGCTACCCCTTTTGCCCTCCCCCTACCGGCCTAAAATCAAGCTTGTGTGCTCATGGACTGCATGTTCCACCAACAGCCAGTTTTATGAGCACAGTGCGTCAAAATTGCAGTTGTAATGTGAATAATGACTAAAAGTTACCCTAAACCCAATAATTTAAAACGATTTGAAAAACAAAACAAAACTAGCCCTTAGACCAGACCTAGTGAGGATCTACCTCTCTACCAAATCTGGGTACGTAGACAGTATTCTGAAGAGTTGCTAGCACTGCCTAGGACAAATTTAAGCCAGACACTAAAACTGGAGATTTCTTATTTAAAAGTTTTTAAAAGAAGTCAAACAGCCACTACGTTAAATGTTCCAATAGTATAAAAACAAATTGGGTGTGAGTTCTCACAATGATTGTCAATCTCCCTTTAGAGAAAAAACAGGAACATATTCCCCACTGTTGGGGTTGGGGAAGGGGTGAGGGCAGGACCTGGGGGGCGGCAAGAGGCGGGGCGGGGGTGGGAGCTTAGGGGATGGGGGCGGGTGGGGCCGTGGGCAGAGTGGGGGGGGTTGAGTAGCCCTGGAACCCAGAGGAATCCGGCACCTGTGGCTGTTACTGTACAGATTTCCTGAAAAAGGTGATTTGGCGCCCCTCCCATTACCCTGTGTTTATTTTGTCACCTTAGCCTGTCCTAGTAGTCACACTACTTATTTCCCTCTCTCCTCAACAGCTTCCCCTGACCTTCACCCTGGTGGGGAATACACATCTCCAACACCCACAGAAAGTAACCGGAGAATGGGAAACATTGCAGCCATGGCTATCTGGGGGGTCTGGTAAGTCGGCCAGAGTGGTGGAGGTACAGAACGTCACAGCATGAAAACGTTATGTTTCTTCGGGCAGAATTAGACCCTCACTAGCTGAGCGCCCCCCCTCTGGCCCGGCGGCCATCGGCGGGCGCCCCCCTCTGGCCTGGCGGAAAGCCGACCAGAAGCGATATGGCTGCAGCTTTTTAAGGCCCAGTCGCCCTGGCCAGGCGTTCCTTTTCTATGGCTGGAGAGTTCTGCTTCTGGGACAGCAGCTTTCTGCTCACATACCCGATGGGATGTCTCTCCCCCTTTCCCTCAATCTGCATTGGCGCCACACCCAGCCCTCTTCTGAAGCCTCAGTGAACACCAGAAAGAGCTTGTCAAAGTCCTGCTTTACCAGCACCGAGCCCTTGACCAGAGCCTCTTTCAGAGCACAGAGACCCCTCTGCCACTGCGTGGTCCAGACCACCTTATCTGGATTTCCCTTCTTACATACCTTAGTGATTCGGGTGGCTATGAAGCTAAAGTGGGGAACGAATCTCCGGTAGTAGCCCGCCATCCCAATGAAAGCCTGGACTTGCTTTTTCATCTGGGGAACGGGCCCATCTCTGATCACCTCCACCTGAGCCGGCTCTGGCTTTATGCAGCCGCCCCCCATTTTGTGGCCCAGGTCTGACATCTCTCACAACTCCCGCCCCCGCCCACCTTTGCACTTCCCAGCTTTTATAGTCAGACCTGTGTCCTGGAGCCAGTTCAGCCCTTGTTTAACCTGGGCCACATGGTCCTCCCAGGTCTGGCTAAAAATGCAGATATCATCACTATATGCCAAGGCAAAATTCTCCCTCTGAATGAGTAACTGGTCCACCAGACGCTGGAAGGTGGCAGGTGCCCCATTTAGGCCCAAAAGGTAGGACCAGGAACTCTTATAACCCCAGAAGGGTGATAAAAGCAGATTTCTGCCCAGCATCCAGATCCAAAAGGTACTTGCCTGTAGCCCTTGGTGAGATCCATAGTAGTGAGATAACGACCCCCACCTCCCCGTCCCGTCTAGAAGATCATCAGGCCTAGGCATGGGGTAGGCATCGAACTTGGTGATGGCATTAAGCCTCCGGTAATCCGCACAAAACCAGATTGACCCGTCCTTCTTGGGGATCAACACTACGGGAGAGGCCCAAGGGCTGGAAGACAGCTGGACCACCCCTATAGCCAGCATGTCCTTGACCTCTCTCTCCAGGTTGGGCTTTTTTCCCAGTGACCTGGAACGGGGAGCATCTTACCGCGGGGTGGGCTCCTGTCGCCACCTGGTGGACAGCCAGGTTACTGAGCCCAGGCTCGTTGGAGAGCAGCGCCTCTCGGATCTCAGCCTACTGGGCAGGGGTTAGCTGATCTGAGAGGGGAATTGATTCCGGCGAAGGGCCGGCCCAGTCTCAGGGAATAGATCCACGAGTGGGTCATCTTCCTGCTCCTCCCGCTGGCCACAGATGGCCAGTACCAAATTCTCCCTGTCAAAGTATGGCTTCAATCACGTTGACATGGTACACCCAGTGGCTGTGAGCCCAGTTAGACAGTTTCACTACATAGTTTACCTCATTCAGCTGTTTGATGACCTTGAAGGACCCATCCCAGGCAGGCTGTAGTTTGTTCTGTGGATATGACGAAGTGGGGTTTTATTTATCTTGTTATGTTGCGTGCGAGTCTTACTGTCCTGTACTAATATTGTGTGTACCTTAGTTTCCCAGTGTAATGCACCAATACTTAGCTGGTGGGAATTGGGAGTGTGATTTTGTGGAGGCCCTCAGGGCAGGTGAGACTGCCCAGCTATTTGCATCTATGTAACCTGAGACCCAGGAGGGGGGTGCGGCCAGGTGACACCTTTGGCCTGCGAAGTGAGACCAAGAAGGAGGAGGGGCATCAAGGGGAGTGTCCCAGGTCAGGTGGCTGGAGGCTGGCAGTCTGCCTCGGGAGACTGGAAAAGGGGAATCCAGGGCGTCTGGCCCAGGATTCCCAAGATGGACTTGGCTGAAAGGCACACATGTTTGTAATAGTTATGTCTGTTCTACGCCGTGTTCCTGTCAACGAATAAACCTTCTGTTGTACGCTGGCTAAGAGTCACCTCTGACTGCAGAGTTGGGGTGCAGGGCCCTCTGGCTTCCTCAGCAGCCCCGCCTGGGCAGACTTGCTGCGGGAAGCGCCTGGTGAGGAAGGGGCTGCTGAATGCTCCAAGGTAAGACCCAGGAAGGTCGAAGCTCTGTAAGCTTCTTGCCCTGGAGACAGTATGCTCAAAGAGAGGAGGCATGCTAGACCAGAGTCCTGCCTGGCTTCGTAGGGAGCAGTTCCAGAGCATCGCCCGGTGACTCCGGGACAGCTGGTGCAGAGGTGGGATCAAACTGCACCCCGTGGACAGAGCATCCTGCAGTAAGTGACTGGGGAGCAATAAAACAAAGGGGGATTAGCGAGAGATGGGCATGCTGGAGGCTCTGAGAGGTGCAATTCCAGGAGGCGGAGGAGCCTCCGGCTTAACCCCCAAGAAAGAGTGGACCCCTGAGAATGGCTGTCGCACTGAAGGGGTTCCTCCCAGGGATTGTGGGGAGCTGAGAGAGTACAGGCCTGTGAGTCCATGACCCCTTGGGAACAGCATGGAGATGGCCTATACCCATGTCCTTAAGAAGGACATTGTAGAGCTGTGCAGAGAGAGAGAGGGCCGCGCCTTGGAAAATTCACCAAGGCACAGCTGATTGCCCAGTTGGAAGAGAATGATCACTCTAAGGAGCCAGTTCCTGAGAGAGAGGCTGGGAGCAGCCAGGCAGCCCATCTCTCCGACCAGCAGGGGATCTTCCCGACCGAGTTCCCCGTTGGTGGAGCTGAGACAGTTGGAGTTGGAAAAGGGACAGAAACTGAAAGAGCTGGAGGACCATGAGAAGGAATGGGAGGACCGTCAGAGACAGAGGCAGCATGAACTGGCGATGGCAGAGCTGAGAAGCAGAGAGACCCCTACCGTGGTGAGTGCGGACGGGCCCAGGCTAGCTAAGCCCATAGGGAACGCAGATATAAGAGTGCTGCCACAGTTTAAGGAAGGGGATGATAGAGGTGCCTTCTTCACTGCCCTTGAGAAGGTCTGCAATGTGCACCAGGTTGACCCTGCAGACATCTTTGGCATCTCATCCCCTTACTGGGTCCCAAACCCACAGAGATGTTCAGCCAGATGGATGAGGTGGAAGCAAGGGACTATGAACTGTTCAAACAAGTCCTGCTGCGCAAGTTTGAGCTGACCCCCCGAGGCGTACAGGAAAAGGTTCCTGAGTGTGCAGAAGACCCAGGGGGTGACCTATCTGGAACTGGTCACGCTGATTGGGGAAATACACCCGCAAGTGGGTGAATGGGGCGGGGCCCAGACCAAGGAGGACGTGATTGAATTATGGAGCTGGAGCAACTGTATGAACTCTGCCCCCCTGACCTGAGGATGTAGTTTGCAGACAAGAGGCCGAAGGACCTGTGCCACGCAGGGCTGCTGGCGGATGAGTTTGTAGTTAGCAGGTCGGGCACTGGAAGGGAATCCCAGGGGGACAGGCCCACGTCAGTGCAGAAGGTGGCGGGGGGGTCACCCAGGGGCTTCCCTGAAGGAAGTCTTGGAGAAATCCCTCCTGAGAGGCACAGCCAATACCAGAGCTGACCCACCAGCCCCTGGAGACCAACGGGACCTGAGGTGTAATTACTGTGGGCAGGGGGGCCACAGATGGGCCCGGAGCCAAAAGCTCAGGGACAGAATGAGCAAACCGAGCCCTCAAAGGGGCTGGATCCCCAGGCAGGTGGGACTGGCAGTTTAGCAATGGCCCAAGAGGGAGAAGTCTCCCAGGCCAGCTCCTCGGGGAGGCTTGATGCTCAGTGTACAGGGTGGGTGTGGGGCGGCCCCTGAGGAGCGAGTGCCTCATTCCCCTGGAGGTGGATGGGAAGCAGGTCACTGGGACGTGAGGTGACACTGGCCCGGCCCGAGGTGGTGGCCCCAAACCGGCTGGTGTCCAACACCTACCTAACCCTGACGGGTGTCTGCGAGCCCCCATTTAAGGTACCCATGACCAGGGTACATCTGAAATAGGGGGCCAAGGAGGGCCCCAAAGATGTGGGGGTGCATTATCAGTTGCCTACCGAGGTGCTGATGGGGGGGGGGGTGACCTGGCAGATTGGCCGGGCAGCTCCCAGAGTGCCCTAGTCATCACCTGTAGCCAGAGCCAGCGAAGGGCATTCTGCCCTGACATGGGGGGCGGTGGCCTGCCGGGGGTGCAGGTTCCTACCCCAGCGGGAAAAGAGTCATTGGGGACAGGACTTGGCGGGGCTGCGGCCTGGGACCCAGCCACTGAGAGGGAGCAGGTCCTCATCCCTTCCCCAGCCGCTGAATTCCAGGCCGAGCTGCGGAAAGATCCCTCTTTAGAGAAACTAAGGGAACTTGCTGGCCACAGCCCGGCAAAACCCCTGGGGGTAGGCTGCCTGGAAAGATTCCTGTGGGAGAAGGGATTCCTGTCTTGGGAATGGGCTCCCCAAGGGGAAGTGGAACTGGGGGAGGGGGGGGGGGGAAGGGAGGAGATCAGGAGACAGCCAGTGGTCCCCCAGAAGTACTACCGCAGGCTACTGTACCTGGCCCATGCTGTCCCTCTCTCGGGATACCAGGAAATCCAGCGCACCAGGCAGAAGCTGCTACAGAACTTACACTGGCCTGGGATCTTTGATGCCATCCAGCAGTACTGCAGGTCCTGCAATCCCTGCCAGAGGGTGGGGAAGGCCCAGGACAAGGAGAAAGCAGCTTTGAGGCCCCCGCTCATCATAGAGGAGCCTTTCCAGAAGGTGGCCGTGGACATAGTGGGACCCCTCAGCAAGGCAATTCGGACAGGGGAAAAAATACATTCTGGGGGTGGTAGATTTCGCTACTCCCTATCTTGAGGAGGTGGCCTTGTCTGTTTTCAGCAGAGTGGGGGGTTCCCCAAGGAGCTCCTTACAGACCAGGGCTCCAATTTCATGTCAACTCTGCTCCGCTGCTTGTGGGAGAAGTGTGGGGTCCGACGCACCTGGGCCTCAGCGTATCACCTTCGGTCCAACGGCCTGGTGAAGAGGTTCAATGGGACCCTAAAGATGCTGCTGAAAACCTTCATGAACCAGCACTCACAGGACTGGGACAAGTTGTGATGTTATTGATATAATCTGGGACCATATGGGACATTGTTGCAACCAAGGTCCTGTAGTGACACCAAAGCTGGTATAAAGGAGGTCAAATAAGGTCTCTAAGACAAGGTTCTGGTTTGCTGGTTATGTTTATGCTATCTGGATGCATAGATCATTGTTGTATTTAAAGTTAGAAGTATTGGCTCTATACTGTCTGTATTTCATAATTATGCTGTGCTTCTGGGTGACACCCCAGACAGGTTAGTGTCAGCTCTGCCTAGCCTGCTTGATGACCCCTTAAGGACCACCGGCTATACAACTGACCCATTGAGAGAAGGCAAATATGCCTTGCAACTCAGCAATGTAGGGAGGGACTTGCCCATGTGACTCCAGACTCCATTTTGCTGTAATTTTCCATAGTAAGGGACAAAGAGGTGTTCTTACACCTGGAAAAGACTATAAAAGGCTGATGCCTCATCTCCATCTCGTCTTCAATCCTGCTTCTTACCTCTGGAGGGACTTTGTGTAGAGCTGCCGTTTGTAGCAAAGGACTGATGACCCATCCCAGCTGGGGATGTACTCCAGAGACTTGATTTGAACCTGCAGCTTAGTCTATCACGGCTACAAGCCTGAACCAAGAACTTTGCCATTACTGTATGTCATTGATTCCATTTAACCAATTCCCTCTCTCATCTATATCTTTTTCCTTTTATGAATAAACCTTTAGATTTTAGATTCTGGCAACAGCATGATTTGTGGGTACGATCTCATTTGTATATTGACATGAGTCTGGGGCTTGGTCCTTTGGGATCCAGAGAACCTTTTTTTCTTTTACTGGGGTATTGGTTTTCATAACGAGTGGCACTGTTGGTGATACTGGGAAACTGGAGTGTTTAAAGGGAACTGCTTGTGTGACTTGTGGTTAGCCAGTGGGGTGAGACCAAAGTCCTCTTTGTGGGGCAGGTTTGGTTTGCCTTAGAGGCGGAAAAACCCCAGCCTTGGGCTGTAACTGCCCTGTTTTAAGCAATTTGTCCTACATTGGCACTCTCAGTTGGGTCCTGCCAGAACCAGCATCGTTACAGTGGCGTAGTCGTGCTAGGATCCACAGAACCAGGTCAATTAAGCTCTGGGTCAGAACCCCACGCGATCCAAATTTGAATTTTGGGATTGAGAGTTTGGTTGGTTAAAGAGCAGTTGCAACGGGTAAGCAAAGAGCATATGAGGGCCTTGGCAAAGAAGCCCTGGAAGATTTGTGTTCAGAAAAGGGGATAAGCTTTAGAAAGAAAGCTACAAATCAAGAACTGAGAGAGCTGTTAATGGCCAGTGATCCGGGGGCAAGAGCGCAGCCCTTACCGGCGGCTACAGAAGATGCAGAAAAAATGAGAGTACAGAAGGTAACAAATAAACTGTAACTTGAGCATGAAAGGAATCTAGCAGATCTTCGATTGCTGGAAAAAAACAAAAAACAGCTGAATTAGAAAGAGAAGCTGATAAGAGAGAAGAAAGAGCTCGTAAGGGGCGTCTGGAGCTGCTGGCTGCGGAGGAGAAAGCTCCACAGATGGAACAGGAGACGGCCAAACTTCAGCTCCAAGTAATGGAAGAGTGGAGCACCTGGTGCTCCACTTCCCCACCGCCACAAGAAAAACTGGGAAAGGACGTGTCCCATTGACAATGATACTGAGGATAGAGAGGAGTTTTTGTCTACCTTTGAATGCCTCTGCAATCTGTACCAGATCCCTGATGATCAGCGAATGCCTGTCCTGCTGGCCAGACTGACTGGAAAAGCCAGGGAGGTATTTAATGGACTGGGGGAACAAGAAGCCTTGGATTATGAGCGGTTTAAAGATTCTGTGTTAAGGCCGTTCAAGGTTTAGAAAGTTTAAAGTGTCTAATGATTGCACTTCTGTAGAATGTGCTCATAAGCCCATGGGCTTTGTTAAAAAGTGGGTTGTGGGAAGCAAAGGCGCATGGGAGTTTTGAAAAACTGCTGGATTTAATAATTTTGGAACAACAGTTCTTGGACATTGTGCCTGACCACGTGAGAGCAGCTGTGTGTGATAGGAACCCTGAGTCAGTCCTACGGGCTGCAGAGATTGCGGGTGCCCATACCCAAAACAGGGCTCGAGGAGGGTATAAACCCCCAGGGAAAACTAATCACCATTCTGCCCAGTTCAAGGGGGTGGGGGGAGGGGAGGAAAAGGATTTAAAAGTAAACCTGGCGCTGACTAGTCTAAAGGAGCTCATGGGGGCCCAGAGGATAGGAACTCTCACCACAAGAATAAACAGGTTAAATGCCATCACTGTGGTGTGCTTGGCCACATGAGACCAGATTGCCCGACCCTGAAGGGCAGCCCCAAACCAGCAACCCCAAATGCCACGGTAAATGCTAATCCTGTTATAAACTCACAGGCAAGCCACACACAGCCCACCGTTGGTGCCCTGTGTGCAAATGCTGTTTCTGTGGTCTCTGAAGAATTTGACCTTAAAACTCATATTAAAGCTAAATATGGGGAAAATAATGCAGAGTTTATTACCAGTGCAGAAGTGAATGGAGTAAGGTGTATGGCATGGAAGGACACCGCAGCCGATATTACTTTGGTTAAAGCAAGTCTTGTCAGGGAGGAAGATTATTGGCCAGATGAAAGTGTAACTGTTGTAGCCTCAGCTGAGTATTTTGTCAGGGCGTCTTTGGCTCAAATCCACCTGAAATGGAAGGGATTTGAGGGCACCATGGTTGTGGGAGTAAAAAACACAATCCCTAAGGATCTTATGATTGGAAATGATATTAGAGCTATGTTCAGTCAAGTTAACACAAACCAGGCACAGGAGAGGTTGTGTCTAAAGTTGTGTCTTTGGAAGGTTTTTCCAAAGGTTTGTCTTTGGAAAGTAGTAGTTTGGCTGTGAACGAAGTTTCTGAATGTCTGCCTGCCTCATGTTTCAGAAGTGAATCTGGAATTAGATCAAGCACAGAAAGATCTCATTGGTCAGGAAAATGTTTCTCAGGAGCAGCTTAAAATGGATGGACAGATGGAAGCCCCAGCTGAGGGAGGAAAGGGTAGATTTTTAAGGGGTAATGAATTGGTGGCTAGCAGCTTATACAAGTGAACCTGAAAAGGGTAACTCTCATTTGCAGACAGTAGCTCAGGGTAGTGAATAGAGCAGCAGTTTATCTGTTGGGAGTGGAAACGTGTCTGGTAAAGAAAGTTTGGATGAGCCTCGACAACCTTGTGAGCTGATGGCTTTATCTAGTCAGCAGTTTGGGAAGGCAAGGATAGCGGAAAATGAGGGCCCCTACACCTTACTTGTTTCCTGTGGGGAGAATTGTGACAGTGAAGGAAATGTGCCTGTGTCCGTCAGGGGTATTTTAACTTGCCTACGGAGGAATCTACCTCGGTCTCCAAGCAGTTGTCTGTGAACAGCCCTGCGTGCCGGGACAAGGGAAATGAGATCCCAAGCTGCGTGTTTGGAAAAGGAGAATGCGGCTCCGGCTCTTCTTTGTGAAGCAGACAGAAGGTGCCTTTCAGCCTGTGATGGTGTAGGATAGTGCAGTGGTCTCAGAGTTGGTTCTGGATTCAACTAAAGCCCAGGAAGGGAATGGTCCTAAGTTTGTGTCTGCTAGGGAGAATGGCACTGTAACTAGGTTGCATCCAGTTAGCGCCTTAGCAAAATCCCAGAGACCGGACATTTCTGGTGCTTGTATTTTACCTGTTGCTAATGGGTTGTTGGAAAAGGATGTAGCAATTCTGTCTGATCAGGGTGATATCCTAGCCAGGACACCAGGAGAGCAGAAAGGTGATTTGATCATGTTACCTACTGATGGTGTGGAAACTTGTGGCAAGAAGGAAAAACTTCCTGAACTTGTGTGTGGCTAGCTTGTTGGAAAGACACTAGTGTTGGGACAGAAATGTCTCCATGCTAATTCCTTAAATGAGCAGTCTGTGCTTCAGGGTGTGACAGATTTGGTTACTGGTGTTTCAGAGCAGAACAGTTTTATGGCTGAATGCTTGAGGTCGGCCACAGGGGAGAGCAAGCAAACTCTCACCCTCAGCCTCTTGGGATTTGTGTGGTCTCTCTTTAGGACAGAAGTCCAGTCTTAAAATTGGTAGCAGCTAAGAATTTAAAAGCTAGTGTTTGCGTTGATGCAAATTACCTGACTGACTGGGAGAAGACAGACTTGCTAATAGCTGTTAGCACAGACAGCGCACCCAATCAGCCAGGGAATTCTGTTAAGCAAGAGAAATCAGGATTTAAACCTTCAGGACATGGAGGAAAGAGAGTACTTACTTTTGCAAAGGGAAGCCCCACGTTAACCCTAAAATGCCCAAACCCCAATGGTATGGAGCCAAAGGTGTGGCATAACAAACAGGATTGTAAATGGACACTTGCAATGAATTTGTTCTTATTGCTAACGGTAATTTTTGTAACTAATGTGTTGCTATTACTAAGAATGGTAAAAATGTGCAATGTGCCTAATCTGGCGGGGGCGAGAAAAACAAACAAACAAACAAACCACACCACCTTGAACACGTTAAAAGAATTACATGAGAACATACTTTATGTTAAGGGCCTGGTTAAACTGATAATTCACAGTTGATGCCTGTGAACAGTATTGGAATTTTCAACAGGGGAAAAGACATTCCAAACCTAATGTGCTGTATGAAAAGGGAAACCGAGGCATACTACCACATTGCTGTCACGGCTAAATGCCAGGATTCCTATACTATAGACAACATTAATCTCTACATAGACTTGATGTTAACTGGGTTCCAAACATTGGCCAGAGCTTGTATGGATAAAGTAGCTATGTTCTTTAGCATTTGGCAAAAGAAAATGAAACATACAGAAACCATGCTGCAAGAGCAGATCCAATCCATTATTGTTCTAACCAAGTTTTACCTTGAGTTTGTAAAGAGATTAAATCAGGTTATTGAACGGGACTTGGATAAACCATTTCTGTTTTACACGAATACGGCTTCTAACCCAATACTAGCTGTAGTGAGACGGAACCAAGGATGGGGGGCTCTTGGGATGTAGTCAGTGATGTTGGTGTCATCCCTTCCTGCATCAGTTTTGCATTGGGGGTGTGACATTATTGATATAATCTGGGACCATACAGATCATTGTTGCAACCACGTTCCTGTAGTGGCACCAAAGCCGGTAGAAAGGAGGTCAAATAAGGGCTCTAAGACAAGGTTTTGGTTATGATTATGCTAGCTGGATGCATATATCATTGTTGTATTTAAAGTATTGGCTCTATACTGTCTGTATTTCAAAATCATGCTGTGGTTCTAGGTGACACCCCAGACAAGTCAGTGTCAGGTCTGCCTAGCCTGCTTGACGGCCCATCGGCTATACAAATGACCCATTGAGAGAATGCAAATACGCCTTGTAACTCAGCAAAGTAGGCAGGGACTTGCCCAAGTGACTGCAGACTCCATTTTGCTGTAGTTTTCCACAGTAAGGATAAAGAGGTGTTCTTACACCTGGAAAAGACTATAAAAGGCTGATGTCTCATCTCCATCTTGTCTTCAATCCTGCTTCTTACCTCTGGAGGGCCTTTGTGTAGAGCTGCCGTTTGTAGCAAAGGACTGATGACTAGGGTTAGCATATTTTGTGCCTCCAAATGGAGGACACTCCACGGGGCCCCGGCCCCGCCACAGCCCCGCCCCAACTCCGCCCCCTCCCCAAAGTCTCCGCCCCCTCCCCTGCTTCCCGCGAACATTTGATTCGTGGGAAGCCAGAAGCAGGTAAGGGGGAGTGTGGGGGGAGGAGGCGCGGCCCAGGCTGGCCCCCCGGCGGCTCCAGCCTGTGTCGGCTCGGGCCCTGGGGTGCCGGCCCCGGCCGACCACCCCCGGCCCGCCCAGCACTGCCGGCGCCCGGCGCACCCCCCGGCGACCCCGGCCCCGCGACCCCGGACCGGCTCCCGGCCCCGCGGGCCTGGACCGGCTCCGAACCCCGCGGGCCCGGCACCGCGCCCCCCGGCCCCGCGCCCCCGGCACCGCGCCCCCGGCTCCCCGCCCGGCCCGGCACTGCACCCCCGGCCCGGCACTTCGCCCCTGGACCCCGCCCCGGTACCGCACGCCCGGCCCGGCTCCCGGCCCGGCACCATGCCCCCGGCCCCGCACCGGCCCCAGCCAAAGAAGCCCCGGCCGAGCCGTCCCTCCCAATTTTCCCGGACGTGCCCGGCTTTTGGGGATTTCCCCCGGGACGGGGATTTGAGCCCCCAAAAGCCGGACATGTCCGGGAAAATCCGGACGTATGGTAACCCTACTGATGACCCATCCCAGCTGGGAATGTACTCCAGAGACTTGTTTCAGAGTAGCAGTCGTGTTAGCCCAGAGACTTGATTTGAACCTGCAGTTTAGTCTATCACGGCTACAAGCCTGAACCAATAACCTTGCCCTTACTCCAGTATCAGAGGGGTAGCCGTGTTTGTTGCTTTTTACAGATTCAGACTGAGGCTCCTGTGGCACCTTTAAGACTAACAGAAGTATTGGGAGCATAAGCTTTCGTGGGTAAGAACCTCACTTCTTCAGATGTGCAAAGGCTATCTGACTTTAGTTTTATTTAAAAGAATGGGAATTGGAAGCCATCTTTATTAAGAGCAGTCTCACTTGCACATGTGGAGATTGTAGGGAAACAGCAGCCTTCTTGCTTGGCTTCAGTCTCATTGAAAGTAATGGGAGATGGTCATGGTAGCCATTTTGAATAAGGAAAAATTCATGCAATAGAAGGCAGGAATAAGGCGATCCTGTGAAAGTGTTTTTAATTTTTTTTTTTAATCTCCTCCAAATATTGTGAGACTTGTGCTAAAATTGTGAGTGTTGTCAACGTCTCCAATTTTAGACTCTAAACTCAAGCAAAACTATCTGATTTCAATTGGAGAGTGGCCATTTTTCTGTTTTTCCCTGTTAAAACATGCAAAAGAAGAATAAAGATTAAACTGTAGTGCTTTTTTTTCCATGGTGTGATACGCTTTTAGTAGAGCTGGTCTGTATATGGTCCTAAATGGTATGAATTATGTACTTGCAGCATTATACAGAGACTTAGGGTGGGATGTTATGTAGAAATGCATTAAACTCATTACCAGAGAATGAGATCCATAATTCCCAAGTGGCAAAGCCATCATAATGAGGCATGTGGATGCATGCATTATGAGGCAATCCATTTGTCAATTTATGTCTCTGACCTTCTAGGTTTCTTAGTTTGAATTATGCATTGGATAACTTTCTGTTCTTAAATGTAGGTGTTTGAATTATGATTAGTTACTTATCATTGTATCCCATTCAGTAAGAAAGGGTGCCACTATTTTTTGACTAATGATTGTAAAATTCAGAGAAAATTACAGGAAGGTATTTTAGCAATGATGATTTAAAATCTGTGCATTAACAGTTATGGAGAATCTGAAAAAAAGAAGGATTCAACTGTATCTTAAAAATAATTCTTAACCACTGGGTTTTTTAGACATCATCTTATTTACTTTACAGGGCTATATCTGAATATATGTGGCAAGTAGGCTCAGCTTGTCCAGGTTTGAATTCTACCTGATAGTCTCTCTCAATTTCTATTTTGTATTTTATCTAATTTAATGGGGTTTTTGGGAATGTAACCCCCACACAATGACTTGTCTAGGCATGCATTGTTAGCATATTTTTGCAAACTATTCTGCAGACATCTGTGTAACAGAATTAACATGACATTCTTTGGCTTTCCAAGTGAAATTCCAGCTTGAACTGACTGTCATTTACATCACATCATAGGCAGTGCAAGAAAATAATCTGAAAGAAGAAAATGACAGACTATATTCCAGTCATTTAATGTTGTCTGTTTTTATTTAGAGCACATGTACATTGCAGGTACAAGTATCCAGAGCGTGGGAAAATGTATCCAATAAGAGATTTCCATGTTGTTTTCTTCCTTTATAGAAAAAAATAAAACCCACACATGCATATTCAGTCTGTCAAATAATTCACTTCAGTTTTCTATTCCTCAGTGCTTAGTGCAAAGGAAGGCTTCCAAGTTATATGCAAAAGGCTTTTCCTCTATGAATTATGCATTTTCTGCAGCCCCCTACAATAAATTGTGTGTGTATATATAGATAGATAGATAGATATAGATATAGGAAATCAGTATGTAAGCATTTCAAAGGGTGGCTGGCCTCCTTTCAAATATCTACCTGTGAGCATTCTTGTGTATATAGGCCCTGATCCAATAAACTTTACTTCTGCATGTAACAGCTACTCATGAAAGTAGTCCCCTGATCTCAGTGGGACTGCTTGTGAGAAATTGCTACAAGCTCCTTTTTACAGCTAAAATCACAATTAATATGTGTTGTCTCATCCCAGCAATATGCACCTGGTATAAATGTTCTGGCTTTAACAATTAATGTGCTATGACTATGCAAGCATCACATGCACTCCTTAATTGAGGTTATGAGTGTATGGAGCCTAATGGAAAAGCCATGTCATGTTTTTTAGATTCCCAGAAATAATCGGTGTCTGAACATTATGAATTTGGCCTTGGCTAAGTGCATTCAGATAACTTTGCACAAAAGATGAGTCATTCCCCTCTCTCTCTATGAATTAGCAGCATTCACATAATACATATCCAAAACCTTCATTTGCTCTGCAGGACTTATTAGCTTGTCTTGTGCTTTACATTTTAGAAGTGGAATTGTATATTATATGCTCCTTTATAATAGCTTTCAAAGTTAAGGGCAGTCAGTGCTTTCATGGCAAATACAACATATTACCTCATTTAGGAAAACTCACAAAAGGTTTGAGCTGTTAACAAGGAAGTGTTTTGTGACATGCATCGCAGGAGGAAGTATTACAGCCATAAATTTGGGGAAAACTAAACATGTTCAGAGCATGATCAAACATATCAGTGGTACACAGATCAGATCTTAAAAAATACAAAGAAAGGCAGTTCCTGAATATGTTCTGTAACCAGAGGAAAGAGTATAATCTGGTCCCTTCAAATATTTAATTTAAAATATATCCACCAATCCCAGATTTTGACACAGTGTGCAATGAGTAGCGATTCTGGTCTGTCTCTCTCTCCCCCCCCCCCTCCCCGCCCCCGTAGTATGTAATATGTAATATACATACAGTAGTTAATATTCCCCGCCATAATTACAGAAGCAAAGAGCAGTTCCACATTTAGGCCACTGCATGAAACAAATTTGGAGATCACTCTTTGGATTAACTGTGTTTATGTGTTTAGTGTTAACAGAGTATGTAAATGGGCAGAGTCATGCTCAGGAGTTCATACAGACTATGTTGGGGCAGGTCTATACTTGAATGATGTGTGTGTGTGTGTGTGTGCGTGTGTGTATATATCTTGTTGGGGTGGAAGGGGTGTGTGTGTGTGTGTGTGTGGTGTTACAATTATACCAGTACAAACCCTAGTGTGGATGCAGTTACATTGGTTTAAAGCACCAGCTTTATAATGGTATAGCTATTCCTCTTACTGCATTGGACAGCTATCAGTATCAAGCACCTTTATGCCAATATGACTGATCCACGCTTGGTGGGTTGTACTGCTTTAACTATAACAGTATAATTAAAATGGTACAACTTCTAGTGTAGACAAGATGTTGATCTCCAAACCACCCCTCTTCTGGGGTTTGGCTTTATTGGTAATTCAAACCTCAGCCTGAGCTTCCTCCCTGAGCTTGTCTGTCATGAAAATTTTTCCCAGAACTTCCTCTGTGCAAGCTCCCTAGTTCCTCCCACAATTTTTCCCGTTGTTTGAAGTGCCGCAGCAACACAAGAGAGGAGAGAATGTTCTTGGGAGTTGTCCTCATGATGTTCTCTGCTGCAGCATTTCCACTGAGGAAAAGAGAGGGTTCTGGAACTGTAGGAAAGTAAATCGCTGGGCAGGTCTATGCTTAAAATGCTGCACCAGTGCAGCTGTGCTGCTCTAGCACTTCAGTGAAGTTGCTATTACACCAACAGCAGAACTTCTCACCCCCGTGAGAGGCAGTAGCTATGTCAGCAGAAGAAGCCCTCCTGTCAACCAAGGGCTTGTCTACACTACAGGTCATGTTGGTATAACTTGATGCTCAGGAGTGTGAATAAGGCCATGTCTACACTAGCAAGCTTACACCTGTACCAATGCAGCAGTAGTAGCTATATCGACGTGGCACAATATCTAAACGAATATTTTGCATCGGCCTTTAATAAGGCAAATGAAGGGCTTAGGAATAGTGGCAGCGTGACAGAGGGGAATAAAGGAGGGGAGATTACCGTATCCGAGGTAGAAGCCAAACTTGAACACCTTAACGGGACTAAGTCGGGCGGACCAGATGATCTTCATCCTAGAATATTGAAGGAACTGGCCCGAGAAATAGCAGGCCCCTTAGCGATAATTTTTAATGAATCTTTAAACTCGGGGGTGGTACCGTTGGACTGGAGAATAGCTAATGTGGTTCCCATTTTCAAGAAAGGGAAAAAAAGTGACCCGGGTAACTACAGGCCTGTCAGTTTAACATCTGTAGTATGCAAGGTCCTGGAGAAAATTTTGAAGGAGAAAGTAGTTAAGGACCTTGAGGTCAATGGCAATTGCGACAAATTACAACATGGTTTTACCAAAGGCAGATCGTGCCAAACCAATCTGATCTCCTTCTTTGAGAAAGTAACAGACTTATTAGATAAGGGAAATGCGGTGAACCTAATATACCTCGATTTCAGTAAAGCGTTTGATACGGTACCTCACGAGGAATTATTGGTTAAATTGGAAAAGATGGGGATCGATTTGAAAATCCAGAGATGGATAAGGAACTGGTTAATGGGGAGACTGCAGCGGGTCATACTGAAAGGTGAACTGTCAGATTGGAGGGAGGTCACCAGTGGAGTTCCTCAAGGTTCGGTTTTGGGTCCCATTTTATTTAATCTATTTATTACTGACCTCGGAACCAAATGTAGGAGTGGGCTGATAAAGTTTGCGGATGACACAAAGTTGGGAGGTATTGCCAATTCGGAGGAGGATCGGGATATTCTGCAGGGAGACTTAAATGACCTTGTAAATTGGAGTAACAGAAATAGGATGAAATGTAATAGTGAAAAGTGTAAGGTGATGCATTTAGGGATGACTAACAAGAATTTTAGTTACAAGCTGGGGACGCATTGGTTGGAAGTAATGGAGGAGGAGAAAGACCTCGGAGTCCTGGTAGACCGCAGGATAACTATGAGTCGGCAATGTGACGTGGCAGTGAAAAAAGCCAATGCGGTCTTGGGATGCATTAGGCGAGGTATATCTAGTAGGGATAAGGAGGTGCTGCTTCCGTTGTACAAGGCACTGGTGAGACCACATTTGGAGTACTGTGTGCAGATCTGGTCTCCCATGTTTAAAAAGGATGAACTCAAACTGGAACGGGTACAGAGAAGGGCCACTAGGATGATCAGAGGAATGGAAAACCTGTCGTATGAAAGGAGACTCGAGGAGCTCGGTTTGTTTAGCCTAACCAAAAGAAGGCTGAGGGGGGATATGATTGCTCTCTTTAAATATATCAGAGGGATAAATACCAGGGAGGGAGAGGAATTATTTCAGCTCAGTACTAATGTGGACACGAGAACGAACGGATATAAACTGGCCGTGGGGAAGTTTAGGCTTGAAATTAGACGAAGGTTTCTAACCATCAGAGGGGTGAAATATTGGAACAGCCTTCCGAGGGAAACAGTGGGGGCGAAGGACCTGTCTGGCTTTAAGATTAAGCTAGATAAGTTTATGGAGGAAATGGTTTAACGGGATAACGGGATTTTAGTCAAATCAACAGCGTGCCATCGCTGGTCAATAGTATCCATGGCCAATGAGGGTCTGGCTGGAGAATCTTGCCTACATGCTCGGGGTTCTACTGATCGCCATATTTGGGGTCGGGAAGGAATTTTCCTCCAGGGTAGATTGGCAGAGGCCCTGGAGGTTTTTCGCCTTCCTCCGCAGCATGGGGCGGGGGTCGCTAGCTGGAGGATTCTCTGCGACTTGAAGTCTTTAAATCACAGAATTTGGGGACTTCAACAGCAGAGTCAAGGGAAAGGGGTTGGGTCAGCTTTTGTGGCCTGCATCATGCGGGGGGTCAGACTAGATGATCATAATGGTCCCTTCTGACCTTAAAGTCTATGAGTCTATGAGTAGCTCTTCACCAACATAGCACTGTGCACATACCACTTATGCTGATGAAATGTATGTCGCTCAGGAGGGTATTTTTTTTCATATCCCTGAGTGACATAAGTGGTAGTGTAGGCATTGCCTAAGCTGCCCTTCTGGGTCATTTAAGTTACACCCATCTAAATGCTGGTATGGACAGTGCTGTGTCGGTGGGAGAACTCTCCCGGGTGCAGCTGTGCCGCTGTAGTGCTTCTCGTGTGTACACTAGCCTATAGTGCTGTCTATACTTGGGGTTAGGTCAGTGTAACTGTATTGCTCAAGGATATGGATTTTTCAAACCCCCGAGCAACGTTGTTATACCGATTGTAAGTTTATGGTGTAGACCTGGCCTCCCTCAAACATCCCTTTCAGGTTTTTAGAAACTTTATTTTAAGTCATCTGCGCACAAGACTAGGACTTCTCTGCATACAAACTGGAACCAAAATGACTAAATCAGTTGTAATTTGCACCAAAGTAACTAAAAGTATCAGTTTTATTTTGGAGTAAGAGTGTCTAATTTCAATTTAACTTAAATTGATTTTTTTCTGACTTAAGTTGCATTGAAAAGGGTACTTTTCTTCAAAATAAGTGTCCACACACACACACTGCCACAGAAATAAATAAGGTATGAATTACAACCAAGTTAGTTATTTCAAGTCCAGTTTGTGGGTGGATGAGCCCAAGGAGCGTGGAACTCTTGAGTTCTACTCCTGACTCAGCCATAGGTTACCTTTGTAGCCTGGGGCAAATCATTGTAACTTCGTTTACTCATCTCTAAAAGGGGATTAAAAATAATACTGACGTACCTTACAAAGGTGCTGTGAGGACCGGTATGTTTGTAATATGTACATAATGTTTGTAAAATGCTTTTAATATTAAAAGCGCTGTATAAATATAACTTTTTTGGAAAATGTCTCAGTTTAAAAGGATAACATGCAAAATGCTAAATTGTGTGGCATATGTTGACAAAGTTATTTTGGCCTTTTAGCAATATCATTCCATGGTTGAGACTTTGATCCCCCTGGTCCCTATATGTTGCTGTGGTTAGGTACAAGGGCTGAAAAAAGCCTTTTATTCCAGCCGAGGAGAATTCCTGCAGGACAGTACTGTGCAGCATAGCCAGAGGCTTCCTATGCACATCCCCTTAGAATCTCCAGTGCAGAGGACATGCCGGGTGTAAAGCTGGGGTGGAAGGGAGCTTAACAGGGCAGTGAGAGCAGGCCTGTAGGGCTATGGGGATTCTTGACAAGGTCACTACTAGTAGCAAATCCAGAGCAGGCTGTATATAATTTAGGCACCCGGGATGGCTGCTCTAGAGATGCAGGAAGCTGCACTAGTCTGTAATTAGGATGGCCTCGCCCTCCCCCAGGGTTATAAGTTCTTGCTGTGTCTCCAAGAGGGTATGGATCTTGCCCTGTATTATTTCCATCCCCTTTGCCCCCTCCATCCTGCTCCTTTGAAGAACCCTAGTATCAAAATAGCAGAGAGCATCCTGATATTTATCACTCTTAGAACGCTCTCTGCTGCTCAAAATATGGGCCCCCTGCCACCAGATATTTTGTTTGTGTAATGTGCAAGGGATTTCTTTCCTTTACGAAGTGATTTAATCATTTTCTTACTGCTCACAGGAGTAATTTTCCCACTTTGGCCTTTTGAATCTTATGGGAGTAAAGGTTCAGCTAAAACATATCTGACACTTATACAATACAATGAATCACCACCTGCATGCATTAATTCACAAAATAGGTTCCATTGGTGTCTCAAAATATCAGACCTTAACATAACATCACTCCGACCACCTTGCATTTTTCCTACTTCAATTCCAATGTGATTTTACCAGTTACCATTTTACAAATGGAGTGAGAGTTAGTGCTTTTAGTTCAATTGAAAGCTGATTAGCTGTTATGCTTGAAGGTTTTAATGGCTACCAGCAAATATCTTTGATTTGTAGGCAGAAACCATGTTAAAGTTGATGGGCATGACAGCCACCTTTCATTAGGCGAAATGTAGCTGAAACAATAGAAGCTGCCACTGAGGGCACTGTACCACATGGGACGGCCTGAGCAAGAACTAATTCGGGGACAAGAGGGTTTTCCCTGAGGACTGATTGCAAATGCAGGGGCTGGGGATTGATTGGGTGCAGCTGTGTTTATCTGTGTGGGTTTCAGAGGCAAAAAGCAACCAGAAAGCCAAGAGACTAAAGGCACAGCTACGCTAGAGAGTTTACAGCTGCTCTAAGCTGATAGGAGAGAGCTGTCCATCGACTTAACTACTCCAGCCCCCATGAGTGGCAGAAGCTATGTTGGCAGGAGAAATTCTCCTGCTGACATAGCGGTGTCCACACCAGCGCTTATGTCAGTATAACTTATGTTTCTCAGGGGGGTGGTTTATTCATACTCGTGAATGACATAAATTATGCCGACATAGTTTAGGAGAGCCTGAGAAGTATTTGTGAGGATGCCTTTTGGAGGGAGAAGAGCCAAAGCCCTGTGGGGCACAGGACAGTCTGGAAAGGCAGACTTGGAAAATGTGAGCAAAGAAACTGCTTCTTGTTCTTTGTTTCTGCTATGGTCGTGGAATCAACTTTGTGTATGTGCTTTGTAAGTAAACAAGATTGCACCAAAGAAATAGCTGACTCGTCGTATTAATTTATTCTCCAAATAGAAACAATATGGTCAGGCTCTGAATTTTGGCCAAATGTTCAGGCCAAGGGCAACAATACATTAGATGCTGCACTAACTTACACTAGGAGATCAGACCAGCACACAGCTGGTCCGAGATTGTGAGAGCCTAAATGTGGCTTAAACCATCTTTGGCTCTCTCCCGGCTCCCCCTTGTTTTACCCAATGGGGGGTGCTGTACATTCTTCAGACTAGGGTTACCATATTTAGTGCCTCCGAAAGGAGGACACTCCACGGGGCCCCGCCCCCAGCCCCGCCCACGCCCCAACTCTGCCCCCTCCCCAAAGTCTCCGCCCCCTCCCCTGCTTCCCGCGAACATTTGAGTCGCGGGAAGCCTGAAGCAGGTAAGGGGGGTGTGTGGGGGGAGGAGGCACGGCCCACCCCTGGCCCCGCACCGCCGGTCCCCAGCCCAGCCCCCGGCACCGCCGGCCCATCCCCCGAGCCCCCGGCCCGGCCCGGCCCCCGAGCCCCCGGCACCGCACCGCCGGCCCCGCTCCGCCGGCCCGTCCCAGCCCCGGAGCCCCCGTCCCGGCCCGGCCCCGCTCCGATTTTCCTGGACATGTCCGGCTTTTTGGGATTTCCCTCCGGACGGGGATTTGGAGCCCAAAAAGCCGGACATGTCCGGGAAAATCCGGACGTATTGTAACCCTACTTCAGACAAATCTTGGAATCAAAATGTTTTAACAAGCAAAGATCTTACCTCTTATCCACTGGCCAAAGATGGTAAAATGTACAGACTATCTGAGTCTATTTGTCTAATTACTGTGTTTATGCCATTGCTCAGGCACTCCAGGGTACTAGAATTAACAAGCCCACTCCCTTCTACTTATTAAAGGTTTTAAATTTTAATGTATTTTAGTGCTTGAATTGTTAAAAACATTATCCTTCCATGACTTCTTTCATATACCTAGCAGAACTAGTGTGACTATGTTTGCAAAAATGCCCAGCTAGATCTCTGCATGCATATTACTTTAAATTAATTTGATGCAAAATCTATAGCATTAGATGCAGAATTAAGACTGAAATAAAAAATGAGGAAGGCCCAGATATGAGAGCTCTTTCTGCAACCTTAAGTCAATCATCCTGCACATACTATGCATTTTGTAATGCACATTAATAACAAACAATAATACATTTTTACAAGGCTTTTTTTTTTAATTTACCTGCTAAATGTATTACTTAAGTATCAGAAATTCGACATGTGCAACATGGTTAAGTTAGCATTTTGGGAGCAGCCTTAGCTTCTGGAAAGTCTTGATTTGAGTCCTTGATCGTTACATTGCATTGCATTTTAATTTCCCCGGTATAGGTGTATATATAATTTTAAAAAGATCAAGAAGAAATAGGAATCTGCAGCTATTTGGCTTGGGGAATTTAAGCTCCATTGCCTTTACCACTGGATCTTGTAAATTTTTCTCTCTGCCTTATTAGTATTTTATTATCTTTATTGTGATAGCACCTAGGGACTGTATCTGGGATCAGGGTCCCATAGTGTTAGGCATTGTACAAACAATAGTGGTCCCTGCCCTGAAGATGTTACAATTTAGATAATGAGGAGGGAGGTAGAAAAGAGAGATAACATACAAGCAGAATAACAATGTAATTATATGCAAGTGACATGTTTGTTCCACAATGTATGTTGTTTATTTGATTTTTAAAGTTTTGGGTGGGGTTTTTTAGTAGGGAAGTAGTGAAACTGAAAGATAAAGGGAAAGGGGACTTGGAAGGGAGGGAAAGAAGGAGAGGGCCATGGAGTACTGTCAGAGTCAAACCCACGTCTGAGAGACCAATGGTTTAAGATTTTATTTCCTTCCAAGGCCCTGAGGGACAAGGGCAACCTTTTACCCTCCTCCTGCATTCACCACAAGTGAATTATTGATTAGACTTCATATGTCTGATATTTCCATTCTTTTCTGCAGATAGTGAAGACATACCCTTAGTAAAGATTCCTTTATTACTAGATGTGCATAGGTATGTTATTGGGAACCCACCAAGGGAAATAAGAACAGAACTTCTAGAGACGAGGTTCTTAAACTATTGTCCATAGAGCACTTGCTGATGGCCCAAAGTGAACTGGCTCTCCTCTTTTTTTCTAGCTAACTTGTATTAAAAATACCTCAAATAGTTTCCTAATATTTTTCCATATAAGCAATAATTATGATTGATGTTATTCAATTGTAAATGGGACTGGGAGGCCTGGCAGTTATGAATGCGCAAGAGGAGGTCTCCATGAGACAATTAGTCTATTAAAATTCAGTCCACACCATGAACAAGCTTGAGAATGCCTATAAGGCCTAGAATTTAAAATGCCTACATTGCTTGCCTCTGAGCTCACAATACAGCTGGCACACAAATATTCAAAAAAAGAAGAACAGGAGGACTTGTGGCACCTTAGAGACTAACAAATTTATTAGAGCATAAGCTTTATGCTCTAATAAATTTGTTAGTCTCTAAGGTGCCACAAGTCCTCCTGTTCTTCTTTTTGCGGATACAGACTAACACGGCTGCTACTCTGAAATATTCAAAAGGGTATTGGCCAGTAAGCTTTTTGTAAAAGTCTCTCTCTGTAGTAGCCAATGCTGCTTTTAAACACAAAATAGTTACCCAGGCCTAAAAAACTAACGGTCTATATATGTATTTACAGAGAAAATAGTAAGTGTATTATTGGATGTAAGTGATTTACTCCCTCTCTCTTTTCTGTTCTGCTTTTGTCTTGCCTCTTCTTTCTTTCATTTCACATTGCTCTTGGCTCTTTGCCCACTTCTTTCTCATCATCCCACTAGTGTTGTTGTATCTGTAACGTTTTTCAAAAACATGTACACACTTTGGTCCCTCAACTTGATCCCCTTGCCAGTTGCTCTTGGAACTGCATTTCCACATGTTTTGTAGAAACAGGACACATCTGCCACACAACAAAGCATGGAGGAGGGCATCCAGTCTTTTAGTTCCCAAATCACTTTATCCAAATATGGTGTAATGAAATTGGGACTAAAAATCAATTGTAGTGTAATTGCCCAGGAAACACACCCACCAACGTGTGCATTCTGAGTGAAATAAGATTGCTGCTGCTTCAGGGGAATGTTAGAACAATTTACTAGTCACAAATAATGACAGATTAACTTGTATCCACACCCGTCCTTCACCTTTTTATCACAGGTTGCCATGCTTCTCAGCTGATCCGTTACACCTGTGCAAATGTGGAGGTAAAACACTCCTATTCTAATCTGATAGCATTTTTACACCCATTCTGCAGAGCTGTAGATGAATACTTGAGGTGCAAGTCCGTAGAGAAAAAGGCCCATGGCAACTTCAGCTAGTGCTGAATCAGCAACAGTTTATTCCTTGAATGAGGCGCACTGTTGTCACTCCATAATACCTCTGTCCAGGCTTTGCACAGGCTATGCAGTCATTTCTATATGGAGTTGAAGGTTTTGGGTAGGAGCTAAGTAAAATTGCTATATGGTCAGGAACCCAATTATTTAAGAGCTTGCCTCTCTCCCACTATGGGTATTATTGCCTCACTCTTACTCTCAGTCAACCTTAAACTTTCACAATGGTGGGTTGTTTTTTTTTTAAGTAGTCAGCTGTTCACTAGCAACTGGGACCATCATCTCAGTTCACAAAAGCCACCAAACAATTATCTATCACCACTCATCTGGATCTGAGTTGAATAAGCAATATAAAAAAGAATGCTTCTGTACCCTGTTACCAATCCCTTAAAACTTCTAAGGCTAGATTCTGATCTCATTTACAAGTATTAATAAGTAACTCTTTGACTTCAGCATAGTTATTTCTCACTTATGCAGACCAAGATCTGCCTTTTTTCCCCTTCTCTACTAACTACTACTCAACCTTGCCACTAATACCCTAAAAGCTACACAGTAATTGTGTTTGTGTAGCATCAAGATAGGCTGTTACTGTAGGTATCTTGTTTTCTTGTGCATAATAGAATTCAATAATAGTTTTAAGTCCCAAAACTGGTTTATTTTCTATTTGAATGATATTCTATCTTGTTTGATTTGTAGGACTCTGGAATTCACACCAAAAAGATGTTTCTCAACTCCCAGTGGAAAAAATACTCCCCCCCCCCCCCGCCCGCCCCCGAAACAGTGGTATTTAAAATATGTATAAATTATACTTGAGACTTAGGTACCTAGGTGCTTTGGAAAATCCCAACATGACTTATCTGCATCGTTAAGCATCTAACTACCTTTAAAAATCTGGCCCTAAAATTATTTTTCATCTCTTGTTAGCCATGACATGCTCATTAGCTGTACACTGGATAAAGAAAGACCATTCAGACATAGCCACCTGATTTAAAAGGGTCTTGGACATGTTGCTCATGTAATAGCTTACGGACAATACAAAGATAATCCCTAGTGATTTTAGGACAACCTGGCTCCCTTTTTAAGAATTTTAACAAAATAATTCTTTAAAAATACCTAAGCAGAACAGGTCAATGTAAGTGCTTTTCTTTATTATGCTATAGATACAGTCTTTTCCTGACACCCTTGTGAACTTCCTTGTTATTTCTGGTGTCTTCTCTCATTATTCCGTTGGCCAGATCTGTGCATACATGGTGTATTTTTTATGGTTGTAGAATAATATTCTCTGCCATATTTGCTTAGTTTACTATTTTATGTTATTTCTTAGTTATTCCAGTCATATGCATTTTTGAATATGGATTATATAATTAGAATGAAAGAACTGCTAGGAATAGATCTATGGTCCATCTAGTTCAAGATCCTGCTTCTGGCTCTAGCCCTTGTCATTTGCTTCAAAGGAAGACACAAACTCGCCCTACTATAATTTTATATCAGGGTAAAGACATTTTTTCTTAAATCTAATTTGTAATCAGTTTATTTCATAGACCTTTGGATTGATAACCTTGTAATTTCATCATAGCTGGATAAATGAAAAGGCTATTCTTATTTTCACAAGAATACTTCTCTAGTATAGCGCACTGGAGATGTCCAAAGCACTCTGTACAAACCATAACTAATTATTCTATTGTATAATATATCCTAAGGCAACAAATTGCACTGGTTAATTATAATGGGTGTGAACAAGGGCAGTATATTTTTTGTAACCGTTTAAGTTTGTTACCTTTTACTTTAAAGTACCCTCTTTCTTGTGTTATGGAAAAATTATTTTTAGAACATATGAAAGCGTAACGGATACAGAAAATTGTGGTGAATCACAAACAAGTGAGAGGGAAAGACTTAATGAGGGAGGTATGGTGAGACTGTCACAAGATAGTTGAGTGGTAGACTTTCAAAATGAGTCCGAGCAAGGGATAAATATATAAACCGTTAACTTATTACCAAACAGAAAAAAATATAAAAAAGGTGGTACAGTTTCCCCAAAGTTCAAACATCCAGACCTGCTAAGCTCCTGCTGTTTTATGAAGAGTGACTCTGAAAATGACACAAGTTTACTTGTAAATTTAGCTGATTTGATAGTACTGTAGATTGAAAGACTTCCATAATACCACACAGGCCTAGCACCCAGTTCTCGTCCCTGGCAATGGAGTCTGATACATCAGAGGCAAGGCATTCAGGATTTAGGAAACTTGCTGGGCCACATGGAGGGAGCTGGAAAGATGTCCTCCCTTTATACCCAGGCCTGGAGAATTCCTGTATTGGGTACTAGAGAGAAAAGAATCTTGTTAATTCAGTTACAAAACAAAACATAAATCAGAGTTTAAAGAACTGAAGGGACCACCAGATCACCTAGTTAGACCTCCTATATACCACAGGCCACCACCACTACCTAGCACCTTCACACTAAAGTCAAAAACCAAAATTAGATCACGTATTACAGCCCACAAGACACTAGATTATTATAGGTCATTGGCAGAGAATAGGAGGCACTGAGGTGCACCAGTGCCCAAGGCCACTGCAATGAGAGGGAAATGATTACGTGACATACCAAATAATCTTGGCAAGTGACCCACACCCAAGTGCTGCAAAGGATGGCAAAAACCTTTATGGTCACTGCCAATATGACCTGGGGGAAAATCCATTCCCAACATCTGGTGATCAGTTAAACCCTGAGCATGTGAGCAAGAATTAGCCAGCCAAGCACCTGAGAGAGAATGCTTGGTGTCACCTCAGAGCCCTGCGCCATCTGTATTCAATGGTCCATCTTCAGCTATGGCCCACCTTGATGCTTCTGAGAAAGGAAGTTTAAAAAAATCCCCTCAAACCCAGAAGTCAGAGGGCAAAAAATCCCTTCCTATGAAGTTTTTAGGAATAAGACAAAGTGGAAGCCAGGGCTGCCAAGGGCCCTTACCATCCCAAACAATCTCACCATACAGTCATACTCACATTTGTCCAGTTCTCTCTCAAAACTAATTGTTTGTCTCCTTAACTCCTGTTTGGAGGCTGTCTCAGAACCTCACTCCTATAAATCTCCTAATTTCCAGACTGAATTTGTTCAAGACCCGTTTATATCCATTTGTCCTTTGCCAGCATTGTCCTTTATCTTAAATAGCTCTTCACCTTCTGTGATATTTACCCCCTAGTGTACATATAGAGAGCATAAGAATGGTCGTACTGGGTCAGATCAAAGGTTGATCTAGCCCAGTATCCCATTTTCCAATAGGGCCAATGCCAGGTGCTTCAGAGGGAATCCATTCCCAGCTTCTGGCAAACAGAGGCTAGGGTCACCATCCCTGCCCATCCTGGCTAATAGTCATTGGTGGAGCTACCCTCCATGAACTTAAACTAAGTTCTTTTTTTAACCCTGTTGTAGTCTTGGCCTTCACAACATCCTGTGGCAAAAAGGATCACAGGTTGACTCTGTGTTGTGTGAAGAAATACTTCCTTTTGTTTGAAACCTGCTGCCTATTAATTTCATTTGTTCTTGTGTTATAAGGAGAAAACACTTCCTTATGTCTCCACACCAGTCATGGTTTTGTAAACCTCTGTCATGTCCCTCCCCTTAGTCATCTGTCTTCTAAGATTACTAAAACTCAGACTTTTCCATCTCTCCTCATATGGAAGCTATTCCATACCCCTAGTCATTTTTGTTGCCCCTTTCTGTACCCTTTCCAATTCCAAGATATCTTTTGAGATTGACAGGGAGGACACCAGATTTGCACACAGTATTCCAGATGTGAGCATACCATGGATTTATATAGCAGCATTATGATATTTTCTGTCTTATTATCTATCCCTTTCCTAATGATTCCCAACATTGTTAGTTTTTTTGACTGCTGCTGCACATTGAGTGGATGTTGTCAGAGAAATATCCATGACGACTCCAAGATCTCTTTCTTGATTGGTAACAGCTAATTTAGACCCCATCATTTTGTATGTATAGGTAGGATTATGTTTTCCCTTGTGCATTACTTTGCATTTATCAACATTGAATTTCATCTGCTATTTTGTTGTCCAGTCACCAAGTTTTGGGAGATCTCTTTGTACCTCTTTGCAGTCTGCTTTGGGTGCAACTATCTTGTGTATGTATCCTTTGCAAGTTTTGTCAGCTCACTGTTTACTCCTTTCCAGATCATAACCTCTCTCAGCCTTCTTTTTGCTACACTAAACAAGCTAAGCTATTCGCCTCTCTTAAAATAGGCCCTTCATTCCCCCCAATTATCCTTGAATTAGCTCTCCTCTGCACCTGGTCCAGTTTAAATTCATCTTTCTTGAACATGGATGACCAGAACTGTACACAGTATTCCACATGAGGTCTTACCAGTTGTGATGGGTTCTTCCCCATGCACCCCAAGGGGCCACCTGGAACTGAGGTACAGCTGAGCCCTCAGGCCTTGTCTACACTACGAGAGTAGTTCGATTTTACTTGCATCGAATTTTTGGAATCGATATTGCAAAGTCGAACGTGTGTGTCCACACTAAGGACAGTAATTCGACTTTGTGCGTCCACACTAACGGCGAAAGCGTCGACATTCGAAGCGGTGCACTGTGGTCAGCTATCCCACAGTTCCCGCAGTCCCCTCTGCCCATTGGAATTCTGGGTGTAGCCGGCAATGCCTTCTGGGTAACAAAATGAGTCGAGGGTGCTTTTGGGAAACTGTCGTCATCCGTCCATCACTCCCGCCCTCCCTCCCTGAAAGCGCCGGCGGGAAATCAGTTCGCGCCCTTTTCCAGTCATTGACAGCACGGACGCCACTGTACTCCGAGCATGGAGCCCGCTGCGACCATCGCTGCAGTTGTGGCCGCTCTCAACGCCTCGCAGCTTATCATGAAGGTTTCCCTGAGGCAGATGCAGAAAAGTCAGGCGAGGAGGCTACGGCACCGCGGAGATGTCCTGAAGTCTGAGAGTAGCACAGACCTGTCAGAAAGCATGGGACCCAGCGCCGAGGACATCACAGCGGCAATGGGTCATGTTGATGCCGTGGAACGGCGATTCTGGGCACGGGAAACAAGCACTGAGTGGTGGGACCGCATAGTGCTGCAGGTCTGGGATGAATCCCAGTGGCTGCGAAACTTTCGCATGCGGAAGGGAACTTTCCTGGAACTTTGTGAGTTGCTGTCCCCTGCCCTGAAGCGCAGTGACACCCGCTTGCGAGCTGCACTGAGTGTACAGAAGCGAGTGGCCATAGCCCTCTGGAAGCTTGCAAAGCCAGACAGCTACCGGTCAGTCGCGAACCAGTTTGGGGTGGGCAAATCTACCGTGGGGGTTGTTGTGATGCAAGTAGCGAAGGCAATCGTTGATGTACTGCTGCCAAAGGTAGTGACCCTGGGAAACGTGGAGGCGATCATAGATGGCTTCGCAGCGATGGGATTCCCAAACTGCGGTGGGGCCATAGATGGAACTCACATCCCTATCCTGGCACCGGACCACCAGGCCACCCAGTACATTAACCGAAAGGGATACTTTTCCATGGTGCTGCAAGTACTGGTGGACCACAGGGGACGTTTTACCAACATCTACGTGGGATGGCCGGGCAAGGTTCATGACGCTCGTGTTTTCAGGAACTCTGGTCTGTTTAGACGGCTGCAACAAGGTATTTACTTCCCGGACCACAAAATAACTGTTGGGGATGTGGAGATGCCTATAGTCATCCTCGGGGACCCAGCCTACCCGCTAATGCCCTGGCTCATGAAGCCCTATACTGGCGCCCTGGACACTGAAAAAGAACTCTTCAACTACCGGCTAAGCATGTGCAGAATGGTGGTGGAGTGTGCTTTTGGCCGTCTCAAGGGGAGATGGAGAAGCTTACTGACTCGCTGTGATCTCAGCGAAACCAATATCCCCATTGTTATAGCAGCTTGCTGTGTGCTCCACAATCTCTGTGAGAGCAAGGGGGAGACCTTTATGGCGGGGTGGGAGGTTGAGGAAAATAGCCTGGCTGCTGATTACTCACAGCCAGACAGCCGGGCGATTAGAAGAGACCAGTGGGAAGCGCTGTGCATCCGGGAGGCTTTGAAAGCAAAGTTCCTGAGTGAGCAGGGTAACCTGTGACTTTAAAGTTTGTGTACTGAGAAGCTAAACCTGCCCCCGTTTCTTTACCCAGTTAATGTTGACTATCCTATCCAGTTACATACCCCCTTCACCCCCCTTCCAACACACGTGTCAAAATAAAAATAGTTCTACTTTGTTAAAGCACACCGTTTTCTTTAATACTGTTTTCGTGGGAATTTTTTAAAACTGGGACGCAGACTGTGGTGCGAAGTGGGTGTAGTGTTGTGACGCGAATGCAGCTTCTAAACTCAAGGATTGACAGGCTCCGCTGCGGTGGGATGCTTGTTTTAGGAGGGGTGACAGGCTCCGTTGATCGGGACTGTGTGTATGGGGGGGGGGTCTATGTGACTTTGTGGCAGGGGGAGGACGGTTACAGATCCCATGCTGTGTGGCTCTGTGATCCTGCCTAAGGACCAGCGCTTAAGATCTGTAACTGCCCTCCCCTGCCACAAAATCACAGAGCAACCCCCACCCCCGCCCAACATAACATGAAAACAACCTCCCAGACTAACCGGGGTAACTAGACACTGCATCACTGCACTGTGTATGTGCCCTGCTGCTGTGCCTGCCCCCGACTATGTACCCTGCCAAAGGTGACTGTCCTGTCAAATTACCAACCCCCTTTCCCCTCCTCCTCCAAAAGAACATGATTGAAACAATAGTTAACAGAAACGAATTTTTTATTATCAACTACACATGGAACTGGGAGGTGAAACTTGGACGTGGGCTTGTGTCAGGCGGGAAGGAAAGAACTTTTCAAATTTTGGGAAATGAGAGCCTTCTGCTACTAGAGCTCTCTGCAGGGGTGGAGTGAGACTTAGCAGAGACTCTGCCGCCTCTCCTTCTTTGCACTTTGGGTGAGGTGGGTATGGGACTTGGTGGCGGGGGAGGGCGGTTACAGATGGACTGCAGCGGGGCTCTGTCCTCCTGCCTCCGTTCCTGCAGAACATCCACAAGGCGCCGGAGCGTGTCCGTTTGCTCCCTCAGTAGTCCAAGCAGCGTTTGAGTCGCCTGCTGGTCTTCCTGCCGCCACCTCTCCTCCCGATCCATGTTGGCTTGGTGCATTCGGGTCAAGTTCTCCCGCCACTGGGTCTGCTGTGCTGCCTGGGCTTGGGAACAGGCCATAAGCTCAGAGAACATGTCCTCCCATGTCCTCTTCTTCCTACGCCTAATCCGCGCTAGCCTCTGGGAGTGTGATTCCAGGCTAGGTTGTGAGACAGTTGCAGATGGGGCTGTGGAAATGGGAAAAAGGGAGTGAATTCCTCAGAAAGATAAATGTAGTTGTGAACAAAGAACATAGTCTTTCTCTGTGAACAAGACCATGCACAGCACCTATCACATGCACACTCAGCACAAGGTCGAATTCTCGGCCTTTGCATTCAGTGCCTGGGGTCTTGCACAGCACATTTGAGAAGCGGGGCAGCACAACGGAATTTCTGTTGCAGGCAGACATGGTAAGCCGTAGACTTGTGGCAGTTTAAAACTTTTATATTACCACTGGCCTCATTTCACATTTAAAGCAATGTCAGTCCCTGCTGCCAGCAATCCGGCAAGCGGGAACTCTGCCCCTGTCCCACCCCCTTGCGGCTGTCCCCGGGAACGATCCCTTTCGGCTGCCCCTCTCCCGCCTCCACCGCGTGGCTGCAAACCAGCGGTTACAGTTCTGTAAAGGAACGGGAAAGCAGTCCCAACACTAACATTCCCCTACCTAATTAAAAGCAGGTCACCATGGCCGACATCACCCTGATGAGGATCTCCGAGAGCGACAAAGAGAGAATGCTCCGGGAAAGCCTCCAAAGACCAGGGCCGTATGCCGCCCTGCTGTGCAGAGCAATGATCCCCGAGTACTTGATAATCTCGTGGCGCGGCAACGTGTCGTACTTCGGAGGACCCAATAAGGCCGCTCTCCCCAGGAACCTCATGCAACGGCTTTCAAATTACCTCCAGGAGAGCTTCATCGAGATGTCCCAGGAGGATTACTGCTCTATCCCTGGACATATTGACCGCATTTTACTGTAGCTGCAGTAGCAGGGAATAAACAGTAGAGCGGCTTGTGCAGGACAATCACTGAAAACCGGACATTGCTAGATTTCTTTTCAAAACTTGCACTGCCCATGACTAAACCGTTAAGCGCCTAGGGCACAGTAATCATGAACAACCCATTCTTTTAATTGTTAATATTCCTGTTTTGTTAAAAATAAATGTTTAGATGTTTACAACACTTACTGGCTGATCCTTCACCAGATTCTGTGTCCGGGGTAACGGCTGGGGACGCTTCGTAGGGGATCTCTGTAAGGGTGATGAAGAGATCCTGGCTGTCGGGGAAATCAGCGTTGTGAGAGCTGCCGACTGCCTCGCCCTCCTCATCTCCTTCCTCATCTTCCCCGTCCCTTAACATGTCCGAGGAACCGGCCGTGGACAGTATCCCATCCTCAGAGTCCACGGTCACTGGTGGGGTAGTGGTGGCGGCCGCACCGAGGATGGAATGCAG
Organism: Chrysemys picta bellii; assembly: GCF_011386835.1. Taxonomy (NCBI): domain Eukaryota; kingdom Metazoa; phylum Chordata; order Testudines; family Emydidae; genus Chrysemys; species Chrysemys picta. The sequence goes on from NC_088795.1 coordinate 41,988,285, forward strand.
TGCCTCGTAGAAACGGGATGTCTGGGGATGGGATCCGGAGCGTCCGTTTGCCTCTTTGGTCTTCTGGTAGCCTTGTCTCAGCTTCTTGATTTTCACGCGGCACTGCATTGCATCCCGGCTGTATCCTCTCTCTGCCATGTCTTTAGAGATCTTCTCGTAGATCTTTGCATTCCTTCTTTTGGATCGCAGCTCGGAAAGCACGGACTCATCGCCCCACACAGCGATGAGATCCAAGACTTCACGATCAGTCCATGCTGGGGCCCTCTTTCTATTCACAGACTGCACGGCCATCACTGCTGGAGAGCTCTGCATCGTTGCCAGTGCTGCTGTGCTCGCCACGATGTCCAGACAGGAAAAGGAATTCCAATTCAAATTTTCCCGGGGCTTTTCCTGTGTGGCTGGTCAGAGCATCCGAGCTCGCACTGCTGTCCAGAGCGTCAGAGTGGTGCACTGTGGGATAGCTCCCGGAGCTATTAGCGTCGATTTCCATCCACACCTAGCCTAATTCGACATGGCCATGTCGAATTTAGCGCTACTCCCCTCGTCGGGGAGGAGTACAGAAGTCGAATTAAAGAGACCTCTATGTCGAACTAAATAGCATCGCAGTGTGGACGGGTGCAGGGTTAATTCGATGTAACGGCGCTAACTTCGACATAAACGCCTAGTGTAGACCAGGCCTCAGTCTCACCAATCTGGGATCCCTCTTGCACTGTGATGTGACCAGCTGCATAGCTCTCCAAACTTGCCCTCACACCAACATCCACAGACAGGAACCACACCCAGCTGTGTTCATGAATGCTCTGGCCAGCCACTCATGCACCCACACTAGAGAGGATGCAGCCAAAATACTCCCAGCTCAAGACCTCAGGAGCTGCACCATCCTAGCCTAGTCAAAACCTGTCCAGTATGAATTTGTTGACTAGTCTGCCACTTCTACAAAGGAAGGTGGATGTGCACCAACTCTTCATCATGAGATTTATCCCCTTTGCACTTCAAAACACAGTTTTTTAGGTAAAGTATAAAATAGCTTTTAAGTGATAGCTAACAGATCAAAGTAGATTACCATACAAAATAAAACAAAACCACAATCTAAGCTTAGTGTACTGTTTAGTATTGGAATCAAGCATACACAGGCAGGCTTTCTTCTTTCCTGCTTGGGACCAGCACTTCCCCCTCAGTTCAGTCTTTTTCCTCCAGTACTTTCAGGTGTGGGGTTGTAGAGAGAGCGAAGTCCAATCACCTTGTCATTTCTCCCCCACACACCTTTTATATCTTCTTCCAACTTGCTGGAAAAGTCTTTTGCTGTGATCTGGGTCAAACAGTTCCCATTGTGTAGTGCTATCTCCGAGGGGTTTCTATTGTACACAGTTTCTGGGGTAATCCTTGAGCTTGTGTGTATTTCCTTAATATGTTTTGGCCTTTTTATTGTTGTATCTGAAAGGCTAACTGTGGGTGTTGCCAGAGTAAGCACATTTGATATACAGATACCTAGTCAATATTCATAACTTCAGATACAAAACATACATGCACACAAATAGGATAATCATATTCAGCAAATCATAACTTTTCCAATGACATCTTACATGACCCACCTTATACAAAAGGCATCATAATTATGCCATAATCATATCCTAATATCACTATGCTGACTATGGGGTGTAGTGTCAGACCAGTGTCTTGTACAATGGCATTAATACTTTATCACTGGAAATGCTTCTCCTGCATCCTAGGATTGCAGTTGCCTTTTTCACAGCTGTATTTCATTGGTGGCTCACAGTCATCCTGTGCTCAATCCATACAGCCAGCATGAAATAAAATAAAAAAAAAGCAAAGAAGATACAATAAAAATTAGAAGGTTATAGGATGAATTAAAATATTAAAAACAAGGAATTTACCTCCTTGAATGCTGCTACTCAAAAGTGGTCCAGCAGTGTGTGAAAAGGGAACGGATGACTTACTGCTATGACATCTGAAAATGAGAGGGTTTGATTACTACCACTTATGCCAGAAGTGGACAAACTACGGCCCGCGGGACCCCCCTACCTGGCTGGCTAGCCCCTGGCCCCTTCCCCGCTGTTCTCCCTCCCCTAGGGTTACCATCCGTCCGTATTTCCCCGGACATGTCCGGCTTTTGCGTCTCTAAATAGCCGTCCGGGAGGAATTGGTAACAAGGTTAAAATGTCCGGGGGTGGGGGGGCGGTTCTCCCTCGCCTCCCTCCCTCCCTTCCATGCAGAGTGTGGCTGCTGATTGGGCGGCTAGGCCGATTGACACTCCCATTGGCCTCCAGCAGCCAGAGCCCTCCCCTGCTCCCCCCTCCCTCTCTCTGTAGTCCTGTGTAACACACAAGCCGACCCACCGGGGAGTGTGTTTTGCAAACACGTGGAGCCAGAATGGTAAGGGGAGTCGGGGGGGGGGGGGGGAAAGTGTTGGATGGGTCCCCAGCCTCCACCTGCCATCCCCCCCTCCGTGGGTCCCCCCTCCCTGTCTGCCTCTCCCTTGTCTGCGTGTACTGCCAGAGCCAGCAGCAACTGCTGTCTGCTGCCCCCGGGTCCTAGTGCCCCCATCCACTAATGGGAAGACAGGCTGCCCTTACCCTGCCCTTCCACCCTAGCCCTGAGCCTCTCCAACACCCCAAACCCCCCAGCCCCAGCCCTCATCCCCACACACCATAATCCTCTGCTCCATCCCTGAGCCCCCTCCTGCATCATGAACCCCTCATCCCCAGACCCACAGCCCTCACCCCTGCATCCCCTATCCCCAAACTCCCTCCCAATCCCCCTCTCCCCTTCCCACACACCCCCTCCTGCCCTCAAACTTCCTCCCAAAGCCTGCACCCCCTCCCTTTGCACCGCCTCCCACCCCCAAACTCCATCCCAGAGCCTGCACCCCTCACCCCCTCCTGCACACCCACCCCCTGCCCCAGCCCGGAGCCTGCACCCAGCACCCAAACTCTCTCCCAGAGCCTGCACCCTGCACCCCTCCTGCACCCTAATCCCCAGCCCAGGACCTGCACCCCAGACCTCCTCCCCCCCACCCAACCCCCCTCCCAGAGCCTTAGGCAGGTGGGGTGGGGGGTTCTGGGCACCACCAAAATTTCTACAACCCTGCCACCCATGCGAGTGGATAAGGGTCAGGGCAGTCAGGGGACAGGTAGGGTCCTGGGGGGGGCAGTTAGGGTAGGGGGTTCTCAGCAGGGGGCAAGAAGCAGGGGGGGTTGGGGTTCTGAGGGGAGCAGTCAGGGGGTGGGGCGGGGCTCCCCCCCGTGTCCTCTTTTTTGTTTGTGGAAATATGGTAACCCTCCCCTCCCCTGCAGCCTCAGCTCATGCCAGCCACCAGGGCTCCAGGCAGTGTGGTAGAGGGCAGGGGAGTTTGGGGTGGTGGTCAAGGGGTGGACATGGCTTGGGGCAGTCAGAGGGCAGGGAACAGGAGTGGCTGAATGGGGGCAGGGATCCTGGGGGGCAGTCAAGAAGGAGGGGGGAGGTTGTATGAGGAAGGTGTCCCAGGGGGCTGTCAGGGGACAGGAAGCAGGGGGGTTTGGATGCGGTAGGAGTCCCAGGGGACTGTCAGGGGGTGAGAAGCGGGGGGGGGGTTGAATAGGGGTTAGGAGCCGGGCCATGCCTGGCTGTTCGGCGAGGCACAGCCTCCCCTAACCGGCCTGCCATTCAATTTTGGAAACCTGATGTAGCCCTCAGGCAAAAAAAGTTTGCCCCTTCCCCCAAGCTATGGAACTAACCAAAAATGCAAACAGGTGAAAATAGATAGTGAATCCCAGATCCTATGCACCTGCTCCAGGATGCCAGGCATTATGGAATATATTCAGCAATCCAGATGAATGACAATGCTTGTAGGGAATGCTGTTTGTGGATGCAGTGCTCTTCGTTCTCCAACAGGTTGCCTAGTTGCAGCAGCAGCAGTCACACTCATGCAAGAGGAGTATGTACAATTCTCTAGAGAAAGTTTGTTTCCTTGGGGCTACCAAGGGCCCACCTACTCTGACAAAAATATCAGGTTGGGGAGTCGTTATTTGGTTTTGTCCCATTTATCTGGGACTAATTTTATATGGATAGTACAATGCTATATTGTGCTATGGTCTTGATTTTTGGTCTCTGTTTCAATTTCAGAAGGCTTGGTCTATACTAGAAAAATTAGCTGTTACTGATAACAGGTCTCACTTCAAGCTGGCCCTAACTAGAGTTTCTTGAAGGTGCAAAACACAGCTTGTCCTGATCCATGCTTGCAATTAATCCATATGCAAATTAACAGGTGCTGAAACTTGTTGACATCATGCAAGAGGTAATTTTCCTAGTTAGGGGAGACTAAAAGGTGTGTCTGTTTCATGAAAGCCAGGCACATGTTTCAGGAAGGAGAAAACTGCTCTTTTTTTGGGTCCAACAAATGATCCTTCTAGGATTTAACATATGAATTAGTAGCTGAGATGGTGAGGGAAATTTCATATCCACAAGCACATTCAAGATCCATCCCTCACCTGCAGAACAAACTTAATTTAAATAGTAAAATTATGTAATTTGCCAAATGTTATTGCTCACAGATTTATATATTTAAACAGACTGGAGTAAATTCAGCCCTGGTGCAAGTGGGTCAAACTTCAGTGGAGTTGGAAAGTAATACACATGTTCATGCAGGTGACCCAACTTTGTGCCCCAAGCTTATTGTCTTGGGAGGCCAGAACCAGGCGCATGGCAGAGAGAACAGATTGCAGATTTCTCAAGCAATCTTATCTGGCTGTCATGTGGATCAGCATTTAGCATTGTGTATGGAGGAACATTTAGCATTCCTCAACCTCCAAGTGGGTGTGTGGGCAGTGAAGACAAGTGGAGAAAGTTGGGAGAATTTAATTAAACCCTCCTCCTCTTCAAAGTTTAAATGCTGAAATAAAGTGTTGCTCAGAATACTTTGACATCTGAGGTCACCTTTTCCAATGGGACTTATGACTGCTATTATAGCTCAAAGTTTTGTTTCGTGACTTGGAGGCATTTTTAAATGACTTTTGGGCAAGCTTGGCAAAATTCCACCAGCTGTTCATGAATTACTGAAAAAAAATCCATGGAAGATTTTGTCCAGAGTTGTCTTTTTCCATGGGTTCCCTGAGAAAAAGTGTGTACCATATACTATTACTGCCTCTGAATTTCCCTAGTACAAGAACCTGGACCCAGATTTCTTAGGCCTGGTCTACACTGGGGGATCGACCTAAGATACACAATTTCAGCCGTGGTGGAGTATAGGAGTCAATGGCAGAGCGATTGGGGATTGATTTATCACATCTACACTAGATGTGATAATCGATCCCCGATAGATTGGGATCAGCAGGTAGTGATCAAAGTCTATATAGACTCTCACATTCAGTAGAGAAAATGATCTTCTGTGGAGAATACCAGTTGTATCCATCCTGACAATGGATGCAAGTTTTATAATCTATAGTACTCAAGTTTTTCAACTCCCACCTTTTCATTTTAAAATATCCTGTCTATAGATATTCTTCCTGAGAATTCACTTCTTGGCTTCTCTCCACTGTCTGAGAGAAGTATTCCATTTTCCTGCTAAATGGAACAGTGCTATTTGCAACCCAGAACATGTCGATGTTGCTTGGTTGATTCTACCACTTGGTAGTAACTGGGTCTTAATTCTGAGATGTCATGTATTACAGTATGATCAGTAGTAAGGACAAGTTTTGAACCATCTTTGCCAATTTAGGGGACTGTTCTACCTCTAAAGAGCCACTTTGATGATTGAGTAGGCCTGGTTTTTCCTCATGCACAGAAGGGCTTCTTGTATCCTACATGTAGGATCACTGGTTCTGGGCTCAAAGTCTCACTCTTGAAGTTAGCTAAAAAGACAAGCTACCAGCCTGGAATGCTGAACTTCAGTCAAAGCCAGACCATTCAACCAATAAAAAGTTAATTGGGAGTCTTAGTTCTCACTTTTATAGCAATTTCTAGTTATATGGCCTATGTTTTTAATTGGTATTTTTAAAATAAATTATAACAGAAAACAGAATTATTGATAATGGAAGTATTTTTTACATTAGCAGTATGTCAGAATACAGTAGAGTCAGAGAAATATCAGGTACACATACTGTTCTAGACAATCAATTTTTAACCCATTTGTTTCATCTTTCATCCAATAGTTTAGTTGTTAACTTTCTTAATATGTGTAAAGTTGACTGACTATTTTTAGTTCATGTCAACCTCATTTCCACAGTTGAAAGTTGTTCCTGAAGCCATAAAGATAGGTGTCACTACAGTCATAAGGATTCCAAACAACTATTTCTTTGATTAATTTCTAAGTATTGGAATACTTCCCTAACACACATTGTGACCTCTATGAGGCAGATGCGGTCTTTGTGCTATTTGTATATACAGAGTCTAGTACAATGAGATCCAGACTCCAAATTTGGATTCTTAAGTGCTACTGCAATAGAAACAATGATAAATAGGAATCTTGCACCAAGGACTAGAGGACAATTTTTATGAGGTTAGGCTTTATTTATATTGTAGTACCCTCAACCAGGTTAAGGTCCCACTTTGCTCAGCACTGAGCAGGCATAGTAAATGAAAGTCCCTGCCCCAAACAGCTTACTATTTAAATGACAAGATTTTACAGGTGGGTGAAACAAATAAGCAGGCAGCAATTGTTAACCCATCCTAATAGGATACTTTAGCACAGATTAGCTGTCTGTGCAATTCTGAGCCAGTCAATAACAGCAGTCACAACTCACCATGCGCCTAGCTATTAGGAAATTGGACAAGGAAATGAAGCAACAAATCTCTCCAGAAGCGTGGAAGACTATAACACTAATTACTATAAGCAGGACAAGTTCCCCCTCGCAGAAAGGATACTGAAGGAAATTTATTGTTTGATATTGCCACATGCCAGTTTTAAAAAATGAAACCAATCCAAAACTCAGAACAAAATACAGGAGGGAATGCTATAGTAAGGGGAACCATCTCTTGGGAATATTTCCAAACTGAAAGATATTTGCTACAGTGTTAGAAATCTGGAATATTAAAAATTATATATTATATACACACACTTATCCTCTCACTAACCTTCTACATTCTCCTATCTTTTCATTTCTTCTACATGAAGTCCATTTTCTCAGTGTCTTCCATGGAACTTTATTCACTAAACCAGAAACATCATCATCCCAACAGGTCTACATAATATCTTGTCTTTTATACAAGATTTAATAGTGTATTCAGTAGTGGTATAGCTGTATTGGTCCCAGTATATTAGAGAGAAAATGTGGATGAGGCAATATCTTTTATTGGACCAAATTCTGTTGGTGAGAGAGAAGCTTGAGTTTACACAGAGCTCCTCTCTTACTAAGAGAAGTTGGTCTAATAAAAGATATTGCCTCACCCACCTGGTCTGTTTAATTTTGTACTTTGAGCGTTCAGAGTTTATTAAACAATATTTTTGGCATTTCTCTTCTGTCTCTTGTAGGTTCACTGAGTATCATTTAAAGCTGTCCATCCCACTATGTTAGCATAATTATTTTGCATTAATGTCACATTTTTATAGGAGTGTGTTTGCGTTCCTCTGAATGATCTTTGAATCTTAGAATTGTAGGGTTAGAAAGAATCCTTGTGGTCATCTAGTCTAACCCTCTGCCAAGATGCAGGATGTGTTGTGTTTAAATCATCCAAGACAGATGGCTATCCAGTCTCCTTTTGAAAGCCTCCTGTGGAGGAAGGGGGGGGGGGGGGGGGGAGAAGAGGGAAAACAAACACACAAACAAACACTTTCACAACTTCTGGAGGCAATCTGTTTCCATTCTCCTACTGCTCTTAGATTAAATAGCAGGAAAAAACTTCCTAAATCTAAGCCTGCTAGGCTGTACCCATTGCCTCATGTGATGCCATCTGTGGCAAAAGAGAACAACCTTTCCTCCATCTTTTTTTATGGCAGCCTTTCAAGTATTTGAAGTTCCCTATTATATTCCCCCCTTAATCTCCTCTTTCCTGAATTAAGAATACTCAGTTCCTTTAGCCTTTGCTCATATGGCTTGTATTCCATCCATTTGCATCCTTGTATCTTCCACATTACCTCCACCGTTTTATCTATTTTTATGCTCTCCCACCTTAAACTTTTTGCTATAGCGACAGCCCCCAGCTGCGAATGGCTGCATGGGGGAACTATTAGCTTGTTCAAATTTGTATGAGGTGTAAAGAAAGGGTGTCAACCAATGTTTGGAAGCTAGGAACTTCACTCGAGAATTGAGCAGAGGGATGGATGCCTGGATAGGCTGAGCCCACTATTTCTGTAGCCCTCTTAGCCACTGTCACTCAAGGAGCAAAGGATCATGTGCAAGTGATAAACTGAATCTCTTCTGGCTAATGCAAAGCCATTATGTCTTGCTAAGATATTAGAGTCATTCATTAAAACAAATCCAAATATCTAACATGAATTAAAACCAAATATACTTTAAATCTTTCATGCTATTTATTAGGAACAGATTCCCTTCTGTTCTTCACTTATAATAGCTTCTGGAATCCTACTGTATATATAATTTTAAAAAGCTATGTAGATGAAAGGGGATTTTCTCTTGACACTTTATAGTCCTGTCTTTCAGTGTAGAGCTGTTTTGCCTTAGACATGTCTAAATGATAGCCTCAGATATTTTCAAATACATTTTTCTTTGCAACTTATCAGTAAAATGTGAAGTTTGACACATTAGTCACACAGGAATTACTGTGACGAAAAGAGTAGAGATCAATTGCACTACATGTATTCTGAGAAACTTGGGAAAAGGCACCATCTAGTACGCTCTCTGTAGTATTGAAAGAAACATCTTGTGGCTAGTTACTTTCCTCCCAGTTCTGCCAAAGCTACATTGAAGTTGTGAAGAAATAATAAATAAATAAAGTGATGGTGCAGATGGGTAAATACCTTATGTTTAAAAACATTTATGCATACCAGTTAATTTTTAACAACATTTAAAATCAAATTTACTGCACAGCTGGGGTTGGCTTGGGTTATGGGGGATTGCAAGTATCGGTTACATTCAAGGTTCATACATATCACATAACCAGCATAGATTCAGATTGGGGTGTGGGAGTTTTTAAAGCATCAGTGGATGTATGCACTCAGGTATGCCACCCATGGAATGTATTAAGACTCCAAGTAGGTATTGGTGTAGAGAATAAGTACATGGGTGGGGTGCGTTCCTTGGTTCGTCAGGGAAGGAAGTGGGTTATTTCCCTGGTCAGCGTTCTCGGTTACTCGACCTGGTACTGGCAGTGTCCTGTGATGTGTTCTGTGTAGATGTCTCTGGGTAGTGCTCACCTGGCCTAAAGTTAGGCAGTTGAGTTGAGAATTCTGATGCTTAAAATATCACTTTAGCAACAGTATTTTATTGTATAATACCACCAGGAGGCAAAATCTGCTGCTTGGATAAGCAAGTGTGACTCCTGTCATTGACATCTGTTTATACCAATTGTGAATTTGATGAAGGGAATGAAAAACAAGATATGACTTTCTAGTCAAGGACATGGATCCTGAACCGATTCTCAATAAATAAGATTTTAAAAATATTCTAGATTGTATTTAATAAAAAGCCAATATATTCTTATTTTGAGATGATCCATACCATCTGCCTGACTTCCACTAGTGGGACAGTCTGGAATATAGTCCCCTACCTTGATGCACATGAAAATGGAGAAATATGCTTACTCTTCCTCGCCCCCCTAGGTTTGAATGAGATACCAAATATATTCAGTTAACTTGCTTCTTTATAGCTGACCAGTATTCCTGGTCCAAATAAATGGACCTGTGTAACTACTGCTAGGATAAAGCAACAGAGGGTCCTGTGGCACCTTTAAGACTAACAGAAGTATTGGAGCATAAGCTTTTGTGGGTAAGAACCTCACTTCTTCAGATGCAAGTCATGCTAGGATGTATGCAGAAAGGGGTTACTTTTGGACACACATTACAGAAAACTTTAAAATGGTAACAAACAGTTGTCAATGCAAAACTAGTGCTAAATTAATTTTTAAATAAAAAATGCAACATTTTTTAAATGTTAAGAAGTCTATGCAGGTTCTTATGTGACTGAGTCACTGTAGTATCTGAGTGCCTTCCAGAAATGCACAAAGGACTAAGTGATGTAACCGGCTACTTGCACCTACGAGTGTCCCAAAAAACAAATAGCAAAACACATACAATACCAACAAAAGCACTTATCAGAGTATTTATATAGCCCTCTATCAACCAAGCAACACTTAGCTCTATCTATGGTCTTTCACCTCCCATTTCAGAAGCACACCAGTCTTATGCTTTAGTAGTCCATAACACTGTCCTCCAACTCCCTCAGCTCTCCTCCCCCAAATTCATATAAGGGCCAGTCATCTCCCTACTGGCCCACAGATAAGAATTAATTACTATTTGATAAATCAAAAGTGAACATTCAAAAGGAATGTTCAGTGTACATTCTCACTACAGTAATGGGAAGGGTTCTCCTTTCGCTGTAGTTAATCCATTTCCCAAGAGGCGGTAGCTAGGTCAACAGAAGACTTTTTCCATCAATCTAGCACTGTCTACACTTCCCTGCTCACTCAAGACCCTGCAGACACCTTTTGACTCCCTGCATGCTCTTTCTTCCAGCCCTTTGTCAGCTGGGCCCACTCAGTAGTTAAACCTGGAATCACCCAATTCTCTCAGATGAGGCCCATTCTGTAATCAGGGCTGGCTTAGTCAGGGGCTCTCTATCATCATCATCTCAGAACTCTGGATGATCTAAGTGTTGATCTCTATCTATAGAAAAGCAATACAGCCTGTGTGCCTGGGAGATCATTCTCATGGAAATACCCAGATGGTTTGTACTGATTGACAAACTCACAAGAAGACTTAGTAACTAAGGTACAGTACAAAACTTTCCCTGGAGTAAATGAATTGACATTAGTGCAATTTATACAGCTGAACAGAGAGCAAGTATTTTATAATTCTGTTTATATAGGGCCTGATCCTTCTTCCACAGGTTCAATGGCCAAATAGCAACTGATTTCCATGGCAGCCGCTTTAGACTCTGTCCTGGAAATGGACTTATTTTTCTGTGTTTCTACTATTATTTATTTTTGCAGATCTTCATAATCTCCCACATATCAGTACTGTTGTGCAGTAGGTAATTGGCAGACCAAGCAACAAAGTACACATATGTGGAATACTTTGGCACCTCACCAGCCCTTTGGTCATCAGATAATGATACTTTCCTCCCTCACCACACCACAAAGTACTTGGACTTCGACACATGTAGTGTTTCTATGATTATCATTGCTATTAATTAATTTGTCCTCATGAGAGCTATTCCTAGTATTTCAAGGAATGAGAAGCTTCCTAGAGACTTAAAAAAAATATGAACATACTAAGAGACTTGCAAGCTTACATGTGGAAAACATCTGTGATTTATTGAGATCTAGTCAATTATATTTTTACCCTTTGTGTTTTAATTATTTCATTTCAGCTCTGGATGCTACAACTACTGAGGTTAAGACAGGACAGTGGAATCCCTCCTCTCTGCAGATTCTTCCCACAGTGACTAACACTAGTGAATGTATTGCATAACACATCAAGCGTTATGCAATACATTCACTCTATTATGAAATACCATGTGGGTTAATTAAGCCCCAATGGAGAAGAAATGCTGGGGGGGAAACCCAACAAATGGAGACAATATCATCTCAAGGACCAGAGGGGACTATTCTGATAATATGTATTTCTCAGAACATGTCATGACTTGCATCTAGATCAGTAATACTCAGACTTCAGCTTGTGAGCCACAAGTGGCTTTTTGATGCATCTATATCATACACTGGGAAAAAAAAAAAAAAAAAAAAAACTACACACCACTGGGTGATTTAATTATTAACCAGTCTAAGTTATTACTCAGTATGTTTTTACTATGTCATTAACCAATTAAGTTGTCAACTTGCTCCAATATACATTATATAAAAAAATTATAAATATTTCCCCCGTCATACTGTTTAAATATGAATACTAAATGAATCAATGCATTCACACAACTGTAGCTCTTTTGGGTAATGTTGATCACTAATTTGGCTCCTGAACTACCGAGGTCTGACTATCACGGATCTAGATATTGAAGTTCTGCAACATGCAAACTGTAGGGAAAGTGTTTGCTGTGGTAACTGACAGGTTAACATGCACTACAGTGACAGGTAGAAGGTCTAGCGCAAGCTGATTACTACTTCTCATTATTATGGGTACTGTACAATCATTCAGTAAAAGAATGCCCAAGAGGATTTCACCATCTTTAGCAAAATGATCATGCCAACTGCCTGGGATGGGAGTTCCCTAGTCAGGTGACAGTACGGACTTTATCTGCAAATTCAGAGACTGGAGGCATGTTTGAGAGCACAGAATTAACCAACCCAGAAAATGAGGAGCACCAGTTCACTAGAGTGAAAAGAGAATAGGAGTACTTGTGGCACCTTAGAGACTAACAAGTTTTAGTGTCCTTTTTCCTTTGTAGTGTGAAAAAGTACTTCCAGGGGATAGATGCATACCTGAAAAAAACATGCAATACAGCCTGTGCGTTTGGGAGATCAGTCACATTGACAGACTCCATAGAAGGAGTGTCCAGTACAAAAAACCTTTTCCCCAGAGTAGTTGAATTAGCATTACTGAAGGAGATTTCAGGTGGCCCCAACAGGGTCTCAAGCCCATGGAGTCCCTGAAGGAGAATGCCCAGTGGCAATCCAGGACCTACAGCTCACCAGGATGGAAGTGAAGAAATAACAATTATTTCATAATAGCTATGCAGTTAACTTCAGCCTCAGTGCTGGCAAGAGAATCCAAGTAGAATTAAGAAGTTTTCAAATATGCGACAAACTCATAAGGAAATTTAGATATAAAAATACCAGCTTTTTGGAAGTACTAACTGAAATCAGTGACTCTTTAATATGGCATAAAAAATGAGATGAAGTGGCATTTTAACAGCTGTTGCTACTATTTATTCTCCTTGTGTGCTGTGACAATATTGGCAGGTCATTTTACTGGATTTGTAACAGTATATTTATGTAAGTCTACTATTTATTCATTCTTGTATGTCATCATCAGTATTTATTACTTATAAATAAAATATTTAATACAAAATGGCAACCTCCAACAGTAGTTATTTGTATTAAATACCTATATAACCAAAAAGAAAAAACCCACCCCCATCCCAACCCCATCTCTGTAATTGTTCATCCTTAAAACTCCAATTCCAGAAAGTACTTAAGCATATGAGACCCAACTCACTGAAGTTCATGCTTCAAGCCGGGAACACACTTAAATACACTGATGAATCTCACCTTCACAGGGCTTCCATATGAAAAAAATACTAACTGTATAATAATTAGTCTTTCCACTGTAAGAGACCACATGCATCTCTATCCCTTCCCCCACCCCCCCCTTCTACCCTTTACTAGATTATTTTTGCCCACTAGTTGTGGATGTTTGGTGTAGAAGATGGTGATGTTAGAAGAGGCTAGTTTGGTGTTCTCTCCCCACCAATCAAGTGTGCATGCCCCGCCAAAAAAAACCACACCAATTAAACTCATTGTAACCAGCTTGTCTATACCCCCCACAAAATTAGGTTAGCCTGCATTCACACACCCCAACCTAAAATCAGTCACGATTCCATGTGTCCAGCCCTTCTCCACAATATATTTATAAGCAATCATCCCCCACTTAAGTGTGTGTGCACACATGCATTCCCAGCAGATTTGTATGTCCTCTCCTTCCCTGCAGAGGACTCCTTTGTATGTGCCCAGTCTAGACTAAATTCATTCTTGCAGGGTAAAATGTGCCAGACAACATATCTCCTGATAGATGGTTCAAGTGCACCCTCCCCCCACTTCCCTCAATCAAGCTTGTGTGTGCCTAGCTACTCCTATCCCCTCCCCCACAACTGAGACTGCATGCATCCATGCAGTAATCAGGCTTGTGTTTACCCCCAACCACCATCACTCACATTTTCATCCACTCCCCACACTTCCCCCAGATTAGATTTGCGTACACTCCCCTGCACCAACCTTGCTTGCTTGCCCTTCCCCTCTCAAACAAATGAGATTTACATAAGCACAGCCATCTCCCCTCCCCATCAATCAGTTTGGCATGCAACCGTGTTTCATATACCACATGCCGCGTATTAACCAGGGGTGGCTCCAGACACCAGCATGCCAAGCCCATGCCTGGGGCGGCAAGCCGTGGGGGGGGCAGCCTGACAGTTGCTGTGAGGGCAGTGTCACATTATTGATTTGAACTGGGACCATATAGAACATTGTTGCAACCAAAGTCCTGTAGTGGCATCAAATCTTGTATAAAGGGGGTCAAATGAGGTGTCTAAGACAAGGTTATGGTCAGCTGGTTATGATTATGCTGTCTATATGTGTGTATCAATTTTGTAGTTGAAGTTATGAATATTGGCTCTATACGGTCTGTATTTCAAAGAATGCTATGCTTCTGGGAGACATCCCAGACAAGTTGGTGTTAATGGGCCATCAAGCAGGCTAGGCAGAGCTAAGGATCATCAGCTATACAATCGACCCATTGAGAGAAGGCAAATACGCCTTGTAACTCAGCAATGTAGGCAGGGACTGGCCCATGTGATTCCAGATTCCATTTTGCTGTAATTTTCCACAGTAAGGACAAAGGTGTTCTTACACCTGGAAAAGATTATAAAAGGCTGATGTCTCATCTCCATTTTGTCTTCAGTCCTGCTCCTTACCTCTGAAGGGACTTTGCTACAAACAGAAGCTCTGAACAAAGGACTGAGGACCAATCCCAGTTGGGGATGTACTCTAGAGACCTGATTTTAAACCTGCAGTTTATTTCATCACTGCTACAAGCCTGAACCAAGAACTTTGCTAGTACTGTATGTAATTGATTCCATTTAACCAATTCTAGCTTTCATCCATAACTTTTTCCTTTTATTCCTTATTCTAAAGGATTGGCAACAGCATGATTTGTGGGCAAGATCTGATTTGTATATTAACCTGGGTCTGGGGCTTGGTCCTTTTGGGATCAAGAGAACCTTTTTTCCTTTTACTGAGGTATTGGTTTTCATAACCATTTGTCCACATAACAAGTGGCACGGGTGGTGATACTGGGAAACTGGAGTGTCTAAGGGAATTGCTTGTGTGACTGGTGGTTAGCCAGTAGGTTGAGACCACAGTCCTCTTTGGCTGGCTGGTTTGGTTTGCCTTAGAGGTGGAAAAACCCCAGCCTTGGGCTGTAACTGCCCTGCTTTAAAACAGTTTCTCCTGAATTGGCATTCTCAGTTAGGTCCCGCCAGAACAGCATCATTATAGGCAGCAGTCAGGCAGCCTTCCGTGCATACCTGCAGGAGGTCCACCAGTCCCACAGCTTTGGCAGACCTCCTGCAGGCTCACTGCCAAATCCACATTACCAGCAGACCTGTCACAGACACACCATGCTGGGGGGGTGACAAAATACATAGAGCCGTCCCTGACCACCTCACTACACCCTTGGGACACCACCCCTTACCAGGAATTAGAGACCAGCTCCTTAGGTGGGACAGTGCAGTCCAACAGTCTGAAGGAGCCCAGGCCCTTGAGCAGGGTAGAGCAAATGAACAAGCAGTCCAAGATTTACCACAGTGACTCCAGCAGGGAAACTCAGGCTTCTGAACTTAAGGGCTGCTACCCCAAGGCAGGGTTGGCAGCAGGGCATGGGGGACCCAAGCCCATCCTACTCCACCAGGTCCCAGCCCAGGACCCCAACCATGCTAGTGTTCCACCACTGGCTCAGCAGGGAGCCAACCAAAACACACTGACCAGCATTCAGGTAGTCACAGAACTCAACTATAGTCAGCTGTCCCTGGACTACTTCCTACTCTCCTACTACCATATAAGGTACCTGCAATTCAGGATCAGCCTCTAGCTTCTCAAGGTATATAGCAAGCAGCAATCCCAGCAACTCTTTTCCTGGGTGAGTCTCATCCTCAGGCAGGACACAGTGTAGCTTCAGGCTCAAGAGCAGTCTGCGGACACCTGTTCCCTTCCCTGGCTCAGGCTGAATTATGCTACAGGCTCCGCCTTTTATACTTAGCTTCCTGCAGGAGGAGTGAGCCAGCCTGGCTCCGCCCACCAGGGATCAGAGAGTGGTCCCTCCCTCTCCAGCTCAGTGGGATGCTACTCCATCTCAGTAGTGGGGGGGACGGACGGACTGAAACTTTGTTGCATGGAGAGATCAATCACACAGGGCATTTAAAAGACTAGGTCCCAAAGGTGTGAAACAGACAGAGACCTGAGCCCATATTTAAGTGTGGCCCTTGAGCTACAGATATGTAATGGATACCCAAATCATTTGTTTGGAGGCGAAGGACCTTGATCACTATTTACAGGGAGGTCCTTCTACATGGCACTTCTAGGGAGCTTAAACCCACTGAAACAAGTGTTTAAGACCCGAGCCCTCATTACAGGGGAGCAGGGGCATGCAAGCAGTGTGTCTCCATCCTTTCTCTGGGGCTTTTTCTTCCCTTCTCTTTTCCTGCCATTTCTTTGGTGCTTCTGTGGTCTTGTCCGTTTTGTCTTTAGAGTTGCTAGAAAGAGCGCAAGAGAGAAAGACAGAAGTTTAGGTATGGACTGAGTGGATATCATGATTACAGGGTCAATTTAGATTAATCTGACAAGCCTCTCCGGCTCCTTGAACCCAAACTCCTAGTCTTCCGTACCCGTCTGTGTACCCTGGGGGAGCAGACTGGCTGGGGGGGGGGGGGCGGGAATCTGCTGGGCTGGAGATCTGCTCCTGTCATCTGCTTTGGGGGTAGAGACCCCCCAACTCCCTGCAATACCTGCCCCGATGGATTAACCTATAAACTGTGGGGGCCTGAGACCACTGCACTCCTCTGTTGTTCCCCACCCACTCCTCTCTGCCAGGCGCTCTCTGTGCCCCACTTCTTCCACCCTTCAAGCTGGGACCCCCACCCACCCTGGGGAGCCCCTCCTCCAGCTTGGAGTCAGTTCTCCCCACATTGGTGTACTCTGATCCAGTTCTCTGCCCTCCCTCACCCAGGCTGAGACCCCCACTCCTCCCCGCCCTGTGCTCACTCCCCCAGTCCTCCGGCCCTCCCTTGGGACTGCGCCCCTGTCCCTGTGCTGGCCCCCAGCTACCTGTTATAGCTGCAGTGGGTCAGGACTCTTATCGTGGTGTCAGCACCATCCCTGATCAGCCAGGAGAAACCAGGATCTCTGCACATCCAGTTGGGATGCAGGCCCCACCCCCATTCGGGTCCCTCAGCACCATCATGTTCTGCAGGACACAGAGACGGGAGCCTGGATGCATGGGTCCCATTCCCTACAACCCCCACTCCCAGGGGCTGGGAGCTGCAGAGCCCCTAAAGGAGTCATCTGGGTCCCATTCCCTCCCCCCTTCTCCAGGCACTACAGAGCTCCTGTGGAGCTGTCCTGGATGTCTCGGTCACATTCCCTCCCCATGGGGCTGACAGCACTGTTGTCCCTCTCCCAGGAGAGCTGCCTTGGACACCTGGGTGGCTGGGTCTGTTTCCCTTGCTGCACCCCCACCCCCACCCCGGGCCTAGCAGCACTGTGGTTCTGCCATTACGGGCGTCCTTCCGGATGCCTGGATCCCATTCCATCCCTGTAGGGCCTGGGGGAACATGGGGAGGAGGGGGTCAGAGAGATCATAGGAAAGAGGGCGTGGGAAGGGTCACAAAGGGTGGAGGGGAAAGGGGCCATGGGGGATTAAGGAGCATGAGGGACTTGGCGGAGTGGAGGAGAAAGAGGGTGAGGGGGTTATAGAGGTGGAGGGGCACCTTGGGTTTGGAGGTACTGGGAGGAGAAGTAGTTAAGTGTGGAAGGGGTCTGGGGAAAGGAGAGTGCACTGGGGCATTGCAGGGTGGGGTGGGGTGAGGGGGTGGGGGAGCAGCAGAGGCACCAGGGGGCACTGAGGAGGGCAGCAGAGAGGTCACTGGGGGAACCACTTGTGCTGGAAGCCTGGAATCTGGCAGCAAAGAGCCCCCTGGCAAAGTCCCCAGCTTCTTCAGTCTCCTCATACCCAAACTGGCACCAATTAGTGACTGACATCATGTCTGACCTTCCAGGAGAGCAGGGTCACAGCCAGCCGAGAGCATGACCTTTCCAGGAGTGCTAGCTCCGATCCGGCCCCAGGGCAGGGAGGCAGACTGGTTGGCTCGGGAGTGTGTGTGGGGGGGAAATGGGACACGGGGCCTCTCCTCTGTAGGGGGATGCCAGATCCAATCCAGACCCCAAGCAGGGGGACTGGTTGGCTCAAGGGGGTGAGGAAAGTGACATGGGGACCTGACACTGAGGGGTGCTTTGGAGGGAATTTACTGATACACACAGATGACCGGCTCCTTGTAGATCCCGTGCCCAAGTCTCTGGCTCCCCAACTGGGCATAGCGATGGCACAGGTTGTACCTGCCCAGGGAAAGAGCTGTGAACATCACCTCATTCACCCCCTGCCTTTCCCCACCTGAGCCAGGGATAGCACCCAGCTCCCCTGCTCTCTAGCCCACTAGACCCATTCCCCCTTTGAGAACCAGGGATAGAACCCGGGCATCCTGGCTGGGCCCGGTACCCGGTGAGTTCCTTCGCTAGGGCCAGGACAGCGTCTCCTGTGTTGTCTCGAACCTGCTGCACCATGGCAATGTCACAGAGCACCAGGATCTGCAGAGATGCACGCTGAGCAGAGGGGCGTGGGCAGCCAGGCGCCACGCTGGCTTCATCAGTGCCTGCTCCCCAGGCAGAGCCCATGACAGACCCAACCCCCATCCCTCCTAAGCCAGGCGGGTCCCTAAAAACCCCCTGTGGAGCCAGGTCAGTCTCAGAACCACCCCCACAGCAAGCGCCTCAATCGGTGCCCTTATCACCCGCACATTGGCCACTTGGTCTCTCCAAAGCTGTGCCCATTGAAGGCGCAGACCTTGAAGGCGGCCCGGGCAAGGTGCATCCTGAGCAAGAACAGGAGCAGGGTGGGAGAGTGTTATAGGAGGGAGGGCCTCAGGCAAGCGGGAGAGGGTCTTGTGGTTCAATGCCCAGGCAGGGAGGGTACAGGAGAACAGCGATTTGGCTCATTGCTGAGTAGGCAGCTGGGACTTGGGTCCTTTTGACTGGCAGATCCAGGACATTAAGGGGAGAGAAGAGCCTGGGCTGTGCTAAAGCCCCTCTTCCCCTCCATCCACCTCCAGCCCCTGTCCAGGCCCTGGGAGTCCTGGCTTCTAGCCCCCCGCTAGACCCCAATCCCCTCCCAGTGCTGGGGATAGAACACAGATCCTGGTTTACAGCTCCCCCCATGAGCTGCGGTGCATTATCCAGCTCTGGCCAGGTTTAAATCAAGATGGGATGTTTTCCTAAGAGAGCTGCTCTGGTTCAAGCAGGGATTAATTCAGGGCCTGGGTCAGACAGGGGGGACAGATGAGTTGATCACAGGGATCCCTTCGGGCTTTGGGATCTATGAGAACCTTGAGCTGTCAGCAGAGACCCAGGGCAGCTCATTGTAAGGGCTGACAGCACAGTCATCATCAGCTGTGGATGCCCTAGTAGGAGGAGGAGCCAGGCTGATCTCCAGGTGGACAGGGAGTGTCACCACCTGCAGCTGATCAGTGGGTAGTTTATTTAAGGGCTGGATCTAGGCCGGCTTCCCTCCTATAGGAAGGGCTATGACAGAGAATCCTCTTCAGAAACTGCTCTAGCTTGCAGCTAGTTTGGGGTTTTCCAGACCCTCCCCACATCTGCTGGTGGGTGGGAACAGTCTTCTCATTTCCAGCCTCAGCTGAGCCCTGGTGAGTTTATCCCCGTTGGCTTCACTAGCTCCTTCCCTTCCCTGGTGTACTTACAGGGAGCAACCACATCCCTGGTTTTAGGCCAAACAAGCCAAACTCTTCCAGTCTCCTCTTGGAAGAGTCATGGGCTGTTTCCCTGAGCATTGTAGTTGTCCCTGTATAAACAGCCCCTGCGCCCTATCCCAGAGGTCTGAGGATTCAAACCCATTCCAGAATATGTGGGCATTAACTGTTGTTATGCTGGAAGGTGAGAATGGCTCTTTGATCTATAGACAATCACAGACCCGAGTGTGTGAAGAGCTTTTCTTTCCAGCTAAGCAGAAGGAGCAATTAAATGCCCCTTTGTGTAGAGATAGCTGTGAGCAATGGGGAGCCACCACCCGAAACACTGGGCCGCATGGCACAGCTGATCAGAAGCTGAGGGGTGTCTCTGGGACCGGTTGTATACGCAGAGGCTGAGGGATCGGCTGTGTTCTGGGCAGAAAGTTAACAGACAGTAAAGGAACTTAGGCCCCTGGAAGGAAGCAGAGAAACCGCTCCTTTGGACATGGGGCGGGCCGGAGAAGCAGGCTTGGGTTTCAGAGCAAGGAAAGGGCCTGGGTGGTGTGATTCCCTTGGGAATCTGTGGGTTCCATGAGTAATTCGGATTGTGCCAGATAGAAATAGTTCAGCACAGTCCCAAGTAACAGCAAACCACAGGGGCCAAAGGAGTTGCCATAATGTTGCTGATCATATGTACCTCATAAGTCCCCTCCGCCCCCTGGCGCTACCATAATGCTGCTGACAATGTGCACTATAAAAAGGGGAGGCTGTTACTGTAATGCTGCCGATAATGTCTACTTCATACTGGGGCACCTCCCAGGTGGTATGATAATGTCGGGGTGTGCAAAAGGGGGGACAAGTCAGAGGCACGCCCCCTCCCCAATAATTGTCAGGGACACTGAACTCCTCCAGCCCTGCGGTTGCGGTGGTGGGGAGAGCGAGCTCCTGTTGGAGCTGGGGCCGGGGGGAAGAGCATGCTTCTGCCAGAGCGGTGGGGACACAGTGCCCCAGCAAAAGGGGTCACAGTTAAATTTCTGGGCACATCCCTGGATAATGTGCACTTGGTTCTGGGACAGGTGCTCCCATACAGGGGGTTCCCCCAGGCACTATAGAAAGGGGAGCCCGTGGGCCCTATCGTAGTGCTGCTGCTAATGTGCACTTCATAATGGCCCGCCTTTCCTCCCAGGTGCTACTGTAATGTGCTGCTGCTAACGTGCGTATCATAGGGTTTCCTCCTTGGTTTTGGGCTTCTATGTGCTACCATAATACTGCTAATAATGCCCATGCCATAAGTGAGCCCTGATTTTGGTCAGCACTACTGTAGCCCACACAACAATGATCCCAAGCCGCCGATCAGCACCCTACAGTTCCAGGGCAGTAGGAGTCACATCACCAGAAGAGCACAGCTCACCTGGATAGTATTACTGCTGGAGTCACTAGAGCAGAAAGGGTTAAAGGGAGCAGTGAGGGGTCGCTCCCTCAGAAAGCCCAGCAGCTGTTTGACTCTGGGCTGGATTCTGCTTTTGATTCCGTCTGTGTAATCCCGCCGACTCCACTTCAGACTGGATTTTGATCTTGATATCCCCCTACCCTGTCTCTCCCCATTGGGTCATTCTGGTTTTACAGGGGTCTGATCAGAGCACCATTGACCACTGTATAGCCAAGTCTCTCCATGAGCCATTCAGGGACCAGGGCCCTTTGCTGAATTGTCACAATATGTTTGTAACCCGTCGGTATTTCCAAGGTTTTGGGGGTGTTTTTTAATTCACAGAAATAATTCTGCGTGAAGAGAGATGCTGAGACCAAAGCATATCTCCTTCCAGTCAAAGCGGTATCAAATGCCAGAGGAGAGGGTGGCCTTTACTTAAGGGCAAGAGAGTGGGAAGGAGCAACCATTTAAGCAGTGAATGTACCAACCATTTAAGGCCAATGTCCCAGGGTGGCCAGCTTCTTTAAGAGGTGCCAGGGTCTGGTCTATCTATGATGAGATTTTTAAAGAAGGAACCCGCCTGTAATTAACCGCCTATGTGGCTGGTGGGCAGTGTCGATAAATTATAGCATCGAGTGCTTGGCTATGCGTTGGTTTGTTATGAAATATATAGAAGGGCTCAAATAACCAATATCAGTCAGGTTTATTGCGGAAAGTCAATAATGGCATAGTCCAGGAAGAAAAGTTCAATAAGATACCGTGACAGAACGCACCCCTGTATTCACATCCGACACACTATTGTAAAAATCTTTGTACAGAATAGGCCTGCTTGGGGTACCATGTGAGAAGTAAAACTTGCTGGTCAATAATATCATGGTAAAATGTATGTAGCAACATAAGCCAAAATCAATACTTGTTTACCAGACACGTCTGGGCAGTGGGCAAACCTGTTTCTGAAACACAAAAGACAAGTTGATACCCCAGGCAGGTATCATCACCTATCAAGTGCAGTGCCGGATTAATGCAGGGGCTTTAGGGGGTGCAGCCCGGGGCCCCGCAGGCCTGCCGGCCTGATGCGGCCCACTGCTTCTTTTCATCTGGCCCGCGGCAAGTCTCTGCGCCGCTGGCCGGACGCCAGTCCCCGAGCCTCCGCGCGCCCCCCCCTCCCCCCGGGGCCTGGAGCTGCGAGCGCCAGCTCGCCAATGTGCCCCTGCAGCACCTAGGCGAGGGGCATTCAGGGAATCTCTGTGTGCTGCCCCCAGCGCTGGCTCCGCAGCTCCCATTGGCCGGGGACCCCAGGAGCTGCCTGAGGTATGCGCTTCCCGGATGCAGCTGCATCCTAATCCCTTGCCCCAGCCCTGAGCCCACTCTCCCACCCCAAGCCCTCAGAGGCCCCACAAAATCTAACAGCCCCAAGCCCACAGGAGAGTTAATCCGGCCCTGATCAAGTGGTCATTCTTTGG
Organism: Chrysemys picta bellii; assembly: GCF_011386835.1. NCBI lineage: Eukaryota > Metazoa > Chordata > Testudines > Emydidae > Chrysemys > Chrysemys picta. The sequence goes on from NC_088795.1 coordinate 42,011,027, forward strand.
CAAGGAAGCAGGGCAGGAACACACAGATCCGATCTTAGCAAACGACAGTACGAAACCTCTTCCACACCAAACTGTGTGTCTCCTTGCTCTCAGCTGGAAAGAGCTTTTAACTAGGGGCCATGCTCAGGAACATGGTTTCCAAAGGGTGACTGAGCTATAAAAGAGGGGCAAAAACATCCCAAGTTATCTCTTCTTGTCCATCTCTCTCTTTCACTTAAGCGGACAAAAGAAAACAGCCATTGGACCTCGGGAGCAGTTCCGGCCCTGTAATTTGGTCAGCAATGCTCATGGAAATCTGCGTTAATGATTTCACCTTGAATCACGTCTAGTTTAAGTTGCGTACTAGGAAGCGTTTTATGTTTGTCTTGTAACCATTTCTGACTATAACTTGTACTTTTAAAAAAACTCTCTTTGTAGTTAAATGAACTTGTTTTGTTCTTTAATAGCAAATCATCCAGCGTTGTGAATCGTGTGGGGAACTCCATTTAAGGTGGTGTAGCTCGATGCCCTCACAGAGGCAATGGACCGAATATATCTGGACAGTGCGGAACAGACATTTCTGCGGGGAAGACCGGGAGCGCGTCGGGATCACCGCGCACGTAGCGATCGAGGCTGCCGGAAGCCAGAGCATGGCCGGTGTTTGCTAACAAGCCGCCGGGGTCAGAATTGCCGGACCAGGGCCGTGGCGATACGCAGACATTCAGGGCGTGACCTGCAAGTCGTTTGGCTGTTTGTGAGCGGCCCTGCTCGGGAGCCACAGCAGCAAGGCATTGTGAGGCGCCCCACGTTGCAGGGGAGGTAGTGTATTCCTAGGATGAGTTTACAAATTATAAAACTCTTCACATGTCACTAAAATCCAGCCCATCAGTTGGTTCCAGTTCTTCCACTTGGTACTCCTGGGGGAATTCCGCACCACTGCGTGTGCGCAGAATTTACATCCCACGCAAATTTCTTTGCTTCCCCACAGAAAAATGACTTTTTGATAAGGAAGCCACGAGAGCGGTCACGCAACCTTCCCCAGCAGTACGTTTTGGTGTCCAGGACAGCCGGCAGAGAGGTAAATCATTGTGGGGCAGGGGGCGGGACTGGGGAAGACCTTGCTGGTAGCTCCTAACGTGCCGGACTCAGCTGCTAGTGCCATCTGGGCTGGGGAGGACGGGACTTCCTCTTCCCCTGCACGGCATCCGGGGTTGTGTCAGACCCACCCCCAGATTTCTCCCCCGGCTGTAGGAAGCGCTGCATGCACATCCCCCCCCCCCCCCCCACACACACACACACATTTCCTGCACCCATCGCTCTTCAGCTGCAGGGGGAGGGATCATTGTAGAGGGAGCTGCTCCCCCATCTGCCCAACCCCATGCATCCAGACCCCCTCATACTCAGACCCTCCCGCCAAGCCTCACCCCCCACACCCAGAACCCCCCTGACGAGCCCCTTACCCCTCCACTGATTCCCCCCACACTCAGACCCCCCCTGCTGAGCTCTATCTCCCCCCAGGACTCCCCCTTCCACTGAGCCCCAACCACATTCACCTGGACACTCCGCCCCCCACCCCCCACAGAGTCCCATTACCGTTGCACCCAGAACCCTCCAACAAGCCCCAGTGGATTCAAGTCCTCCCTCTGCAGTCAGATCTCCCACTGAGCTGCCTGCACCCAGATTGCCCCACCCAGAGCCCTCTCAACCCTCACCTGGATCCCCACACACTAAGTTGCTCTAGACTTAGATCCTGCCTTGCTGAGCCTGCCTGCCCACGGCTGGTGCACCTAGCAAGGAGGGGCAGGGCCCTGGGCTGTTTCTGGGCCAGGCCCTGTCCTTGCGCTGTGTCAGGGTTGGGTGCAGCCTCACTGCTGAGTCCCGGGGGGAGCTGCACAGTGATCTCCCACTTCTGTGAAGCCGGTGGCCTGTGCTCCCCAATGCCATGCTGGAGCTTCCACATTTATTTGACAAATAAAATTTGCAGAATTTTAAAATACCGTGTACAGAATTTTTATTCTTTTGGTGCAGAACGCCCTCAGGAGTCACTTGTTCTATGCCATTCATTCTCCTTGTTTTGGATATTAGCATTCCAGGTACTGACCCCAGAAGGTACCTCTGTAGTTTGTACCGGGGCAAAATAGAAATGTATTTGGATTTTTGACAAGTGACCTATCTGCTTATGTCACAGGCCAAGCGGCACTATCGCAACATGTAGCTTACCTGCTTAGCGTCGCCCGGGCGTTCAGTTCTGCCCGCCTTTCGGTTACAACACAGAGCCATCCCAGGGCTTCCGCAATCCCCCCTCCTGGGGCCAATGGGTTACTTGTTTGATGGGTCAACAAAGGGCTCAGTGGCTAGTCACAAATCCCTGCATTAAGAAGAACAGGAGGACTTGTGGCACCTTAGAGACTAACAAATTTATTAGAGCATAAGCTTTCGTGGACTACAGCCCACTTCTTCGGATGCTCCTGTTATGCATCCGAAGAAGTGGGCTGTAGTCCACGAAAGCTTATGCTCTAATAAATTTGTTAGTCTCTAAGGTGCCACAAGTCCTCCTGTTCTTCTTTTTGCGGATACAGACTAACACGGCTGCTACTCTAAATCCCTGCATTGAATCATTGCCACGGGTCTGGTATCCGTGACACAAGAGTATGTTAATGGCAACTGGCAAGGGGGGTGCAGAGGGGTTACAGAAACCTCCTGAGTTTGCTATGACCATTCTGGTTCTCTCTCGTGTCACAGTTCCCTTTAGGGGCGGGATATTGTCTTTTTGTTCTGTGTCCCTGCAGTGCTTGGCTCCGGGTTGCTCCTGTAATGCAGCTCAGCGAGCCGGGGGCAGCAGCTGGCACAAACCAATGGCCCGGGGGGAGCAGAGGCTCATCAGGAGGGTCGCGGAACGTGACGTCACAGGCCCCGCACATCAACCAGCCGGTCTGACCGGCGCATGCGCATTTGGGAACAGCGTCCCATTGGTCGCCTGCCTACCCAATGGGGAGGCGCGGGCGGGGGTACAAAGCCGGAAGCGGCTCCCGCGCGAGAGAGCGGCGGCTGCTCCAGCATCCAGAGCAAGGAAGAAGCCGGAGCGGCACGTGTCTCGCTGCCGGGTCGGGCCGCCGAGAGCTCCCGGGCCCCGTGACTCCGGCGTTTGCTGCACGTCAGGGAAGGTACCGGTACCACTCCCCCAACGCGAGAGCGCCGCGATGCCGGGGGTCGGCCTGCAGCTCGCGGGGGCCCTGCTCCGCTGAATGCGGCGGGGGCGGCAGCCACTCGCCACTGGGACTAGTTACTACAGAGCCTCAGTTCTGCTGCTTTTTGGGAACCTTTTTTAAATGTTCTTCTCTTAAAGAAAAACTTTGTTTGTGGAATAGCTTCACACAACTGAGGGCATTTCATTGTTGTCCAGTGCTTTGCTTTGAGTTACAAAAAGACCAATTATTTTCTTTCTTACAGATTGGCTGCCCACCCTTGTAGTGCTAAAGGTTTCTTGTCCACTCATGCAGTGTTGCCTATTGAGGGGGACTTTAATTGTGAGCAAAGAATGTTTTTTTTCCAAAGGGGGGGGGGGGGCATAGGTTAGTGTCAGGATTCATGCATTCCCTAGTGTGTTCTGTTTGGAGGGTTGTCTCTTATTATGAGGCTAAAGCTGGCCCTAGACATAATAAACATGATATATCCCTCATTGCCAGCTTTCACAAGTTTCTTGACCCATAGAATAATTAGGTACATTTTCTGAGCAAGAAACTTTGCTGCAAGTGGTAACAGATAACAATCTTTATAAAAATACAGCGTTTGATAGAAAGAAAGAAACATTGTAATAATGCTAAATGAAGCACATTTTAATTTAATTGCTTTCCAAAGCTCTGTACCTCTTTCTTAAATACTTACTGGAACATCACAAGTCCACTTACCAAAAAAAAGTTAAAATTACCTCTGATGAGGAATGAATGGAGATATACAGCTGCCTGCAGTAGTTCAAATCCTTGATTTTATCAAAAGGTACAGTTTTAAACAAATTCAAATGTTCGAATGTCTGCAAATGAACTTTAGATGGTCAGAACCTCAATATCTTTTAAATACATTGGAAGTAATGAAAAATGGGGGGGGAGCCAGTGTTGGCATTGAAATTGGTGATAAAAGTTCTATCAATTTATTCTACACTTCAATTCATTTTAACCTGGGTCCCTCCAAATTTTGTGTGTGACAACTTAGAACTAATGTTTAAAGATGTACCAAAAAAAAAAAAATCTCATGGTCAGAGATGTTTTGAAATCAAAAACTATAACTTCAGAGTTTGTGAGAGAACAAACTATGAGCCTGGTGGAAAAAACATGCCAAAAAGAAGTTTAAGAAAGTTTGACACCCCCCCCCCCCCCCCCCCCATAGCCTGATTGCTGGTGTGTGTGTTTAATAAAAGTGTAAAATATTTTTTAACAGTGGTTGTTACAGTGGGAGTAAACCAGTGATAACTTGACATGAGGGCCAGCTGTAAAAATCAGATACTCATGGGATTTGGATTCAGTATAGCCAAAAAAGAAACCTGAACTGGGCCCATTTTTGCAGCATGAAAGCTGTTGCCACAGAAGAACCAATGATTTCATAGAAGGCCTTTATTTATTTAAGATAAATGAAAGGAAACCTTTTTGTAATTCAGTAAATGCAAGATTATTTACTCCTAAAAATGAGCCATAAGATAGTTTTTATTTATTTATCTAACAAACCAACATGCGATAATACTACTTAGCTTTTGTATATAGCTTTTCATCTGTAGAACTCAAAGTGCCTTCTTGGCCATGGTCAAACAGCATGTCAGCAGCAAAGCCAGTTCTCCTGACTCTCAGGCTGATGCCCTCTTTACTAGACCCACACAAATAAACAGCACTATCCCAACAACAGAGCTTGTCCTTTAAACACACTTTCTCCGGAGGAGCAACTGCATCAATTTTGACAACTGCTGTCTTGCATATTACTTAGGATAATAATTAAGGCTGCAAGTCTTCACTGGAAATTCCAACAGATGGTATTTATCAGCTACTGTGGATGTGCTGGAGACACGGTATGTGACAAAGCTTTGTTGCCTGTTCGTAATTGTTGTTGTTGAAAACCTTTTTATTAAAGCAAAGTTACAATAGAACATTAACATGAATCATAAAGTCTAGCTGCTAACAATAAAAAAAAATTAATTTGTTGTTTTGATTAAAATGAAAACCCTTTACTGGAGCACTAAATACACGTTTGGGGATATCCAGGAAGCCAGCATTTTGTCATTTTTGTAACTCCATACAAAAGACCTGCATTAACAGGCACTCTTGTGTCTTGAGTCTCTGCCCCATATCTAGTCATGCTGCTGCAACATGGGGATGCAGACAGGTAAGCAACTCCCCCGAAGATCACAGGAGGAGAATTTGCATGTGAGTGAGTTTACCAGCTCTTTGATTCTCTCTGCCTTCTCCCATGCAGTCCACTACATTTGAAACCCATTCTTATAAATATTATAATAATATCAACTGTTCCACCATTATTGCAGCCCAAGAAGAGATGGGGCAACAGGCCCTTTGGACATTCTCTGAAGCTCTGAGACAGTCAGAGTTGAATGATACCCCATACATACTGGGCCATCCCTAGGTGGGATTATTAAACTGGTGCCCCCATGCCTGACTTGCTCTTAGCAACACAAACATAAGCTTACAGTATTGGAAAACTTGCCACATGCACTTTATTAAAAACAGTTTAACTTAATTAAGCACACTGTAATGCTGGTGGACTATCACTAAAGAAGTGGCGCTATAGAAAAAAAATCTGATTTATTGACTGAATGAAGCAAATAATATAATATAGCCGTGAGTCTGTGACTTTGAGCTAGTGTGAACACAGTAGAGTTGGAAACCCAGGTCATTTTTACAAAGCCACTTTTTAGTTTTAAATGTATAGTGGTCATCAGTCTTAATGTTAGTTACTTATCCAGTTCAATAAGCTGGGTTTCCAAGCAGTGGGAAAATAGACCCCTAGTTTTACTCCTAGGTAAAGCACAAAGTGACCAGAATGAAGTCAGGTGCCTTATTTTTGTTTGGAAAGACATACATGATAAATCACTGCCTCTAAAGTTCCATCAGAAACTGACATTTTCACAGCTTTAGCATGATCTGCTGCACAGATTCTTCACAAGGAAGTGTCCCTGGCCTTTTTAACTCATATTAACCATGTATTTACTTTATGAAAGTTGGACAAAACATTGTGAAAACGTAAGACATTGGCTACCCAACTTCTGGGCTGGCAAAAGCTATACTGACTCACTGGGGAAAAAAAAGCAAGAGAATCTTAGTACAACATATGGTCACTCTCTATACGAGCATAATAATGGTCAACAACAATTTTCTATTTTTGGCTAATCTTGTCCCCTGACCCCGGGGGCAGCAGACAGCAGTTGCTGCTGGCTCTGGCAGTACACACAGACACCGGAGAGGCAGACAGGGGGATGGCAGGTGGAGGCTGGGGACCCATCCAACACTCCCCCCCGACTCCCCTTACCATTCTGGCTCCACGTGTTTGCAAAACAGAGAGAGGGCTCTGGCTGCTGGAGGCCAATGGGAGTGTGTCAATCGGCCTAGCCGCCCAATCAGCAGCCACACTCTGCATGGAAGGGAGGCGAGGGAGGAACCCCCGGACATTTTAACCTTGTTACCAATTCCTCCTGGACGGCTATTTAGAGACGCAAAAGCCGGACATGTCCAGGGAAATACGGACGGATGGTAACCCTAATCTAAATGGCAACACCGTACTGCTTTCATGCTTGGCTCACCCCCAGCCTGCTGGTCCAACAGCTGCAGTAGAGGAGGAGATAGGTGGAAAACTGCAGGACTCCCAAATCCACCTCTTGGGGTGCAGAGTGGTAACCGCAGCAGCAAGCCCTCAGGTCCAATCACACGCAGTGGGCACCACCGCCAGCCCAACGGACCATGGTGAAGTTAGCACAGCATCTGATTTCAGGGATGGGGCATCCACGGAGCCACAGCAGCGCAACCTGCCCTGCGCAGTTCCCCCCGAATGAGATGGATCGCTGCCAGCCCAGGTGAGAGACGTGCTCCCCAGCTAGGGTGACCAGATCCAGATGTCCTGATTTTATAGGACCAGTCCTGACATTTGGGGCTTTGTCTTATATAGACACCAATTACCCCCACCTAGGGTGACCAGACACCAAGTGTGAAAAATCAGGACAGGGGGTGGAGGGTTAAGAGCCTGTGTAAGAAAAAAAAAACCCAAAATTGGGACTGTCCCTATAAAAATGAACAGGAGTACTTGTGGCACCTTAGAGACTAACAAATTAGAGCATAAGATTTCGTGGACTACAGCCCACTTCTTCAGATGCATATCCTATAAAAATGGGACATCTGGTCACCCTACCCCAACCCCCGTCCTGATTTTTCACACTGGTCACCCTTTCCCCAGCCCAGCCAGCTGTGTGTGACATTCCAACCCTGGCTAGCTGCAGAGGAAGTGAGTTAGTTTCACTTTCAGTCCTCAGAGGCAGCACGCAACCCCCCCCCCCCCACACACACACTTTCCCTAGCACCTCACCCAACCCAGCCAAAGGGGAGGAGGGAGAGAGGGGTGCTCCATGGGGGCGGGGAGAATGGACATTATGGGGGGGGGGCAAACAAAGGATACTGCCAGAGCCACCCAGTCTGCCTCACCTCACGCCGGGGGGAGTACATGCTTCACTGCTTGCCATCTGTGGAAGAGCGGTGCCCTACGCGACTGCCTATTCTGCCTATGGCTAAGGACAGCCCTGGGTGCAGGGCCTGGGACATAGGTGCCGAGTTCCTAATCTGCCAGGTGGTGCCCCCTCCCCCCCCCGGCTCTGCCCCCACTCCACCCCTTCCCCCAAGGCCCCACCCTGCCATGCTTCTCCCCTCCATTCCACCCAAGCCACACCTCTTCCCTGCCCAGTTCCACCCCCTACCTCGAGCGCACTGCATCCTTGCTCTTCTCCCCTCCCCACCTCCCATCGCCTCCTGATGCTGTGAAACATCTGATCCGCGGCAGGCGCTGAGAGGGAGCCACTGGTAGGGGGCTGCCGATGGCCACCGCTCGCCTTCTCACCCCACCGCTCTCCTCCTTGCTGTCTGCCCGCTCGCCTCCCCCCTCTCCCTCCTGCCTACTGCTCACCTTCTCACAGGGCCGCCCTGGGTTTTGGCCGCCCCAAGCAAACAAACAAAAAAAGCCACGATCGCGATCTGCAGGAGGTCCTTCGCTCCGAGCAGAAATGAGGGACCGTCCGCCGAATTGCCACTGAACAGCTGGACATGCTGCCCCTCTCCGAAGTGGCCGCCCCAAGCACCTGCTTGGTAAACTGGTGCCTGGAGCCGGCCCTGCCTTCTCACCCCGCTCGCACCCGCCCGCCTCACCTCCCCGCCTCATGATTTTATCAAAGCGCTGGGCCCCGCAAAGCACAGGGCCTGGGGCTGTCACCTCGATTCGCCATATCCACGGGACGGCTTTGGATACATATATACACATACCAATCGGAAATGACTGCCTGGGAAGGAGTACTGCAGAAAGGGATCTGGGGGTCATAGTCGATCACAAGCTAAATATGTGTCAACAGGGTAACACTGTTGCAAAAAAAAGTGAACATCATTCTGGGATGTATTAGCAGGAGTGTGGTAAGCAAGATGCGAGAAGCAATTCTTCCGCTCTACTCCACGCTGATTAGGCCTCAACTGGAGTATTGTGTCCTGTTTTGGGCGCCACATTTCAGGAAAGAGGTGGACAAAAATTGGATAAAGTCCAGAGAAGAGCAACAAAAATGATTAAAGGTCTAGAAAACATGAGCTATGAGGGAAGATTGAAAAAATTGGGTTTGTTTAGTTTGGAGAAGAGAAGACTGAGAGGGGACATGATAACAGTTTTCAAGTACATAAAAAGGTTGTTACAAGGAGGAGGGAGAAAAAATGTTTTCATTAACCTCTGAGAATAGGACAAGAAGCAATAGGCTTAAATTGCATCAAGGGCGATTCAGGTTGGACATTAGGAAAAACTTCGTGTCAAGATGGCTAAGCACTGGAATCAATTGCCTAAGCAGGTTGTGGACTCTCCATCATTGGAGATTTTTAAGAGCAGGTTAGACAAACACCTGTCAGGAACGGTGTAGCTAATACTTAGTCCTGCCTTGAGTGCAGGGAACTGGACTACAAAACCTCCTGAGGTCCCTTCCAGTTCTACGATTCTATGATATTCCACTCTAGGCCCTCCACATCCAACTATTCTACATATCAGATTAATGGACTATTTGCCCATCACTACCATCCAATGTACAGGGAGTTGATGGAACCAAGATGAACATACCCACACAGATCAGTCCCTAGACTAATACTCCCTTTTGATAGCCTTTCTATAACATTCCCTACTCATTTCCTGTTCCATCTTTAGTTTGTCTCCTTACTTTGGTCAGACACATGGCAGCATATTCCAAAATTTCTAAAGGTCATTGACCTCTTCCTTTACCAAATTCCTGTAAGGCAAACTTCTTTAGATCATTTAATCACTCATCCTTTCTGCACCAGCTTTTGGGTATTTAAGCCAATTCATTTATTTACAGTTTATCGCCACTAAATATATATATATATATATATATTCACCAGACAATCTCAATTAGCAACCAAACAATTCACTCTCATATTATGTTTAAGTCAAAAATTCTTGGGCAAACACCAGCAAAGAATATCTTAAAGCTTACTGTGCCATTATTGAAGAAAAACCATTCTGGACAATATTGGCTGCCTTTCCAGTAAGTCAGGAGGAAAGGCACTATCTTTAGATGAGCTAATTGATGAGCTGCTGCTAGAGACAGCAAATATGCTATGATCATGCCACTTTTGTCAGAAGGGGGCCTTTAAAATGCATGAGATAGAAATGTGCCCATATGAGAAGTTAGCCTACCCAAGACCATGAAATGCACGGTGGGTGTGTGGCAAGTTTTACTGCCATACTTCCTGATCTAATCATTAACATTAATTGTACTTTTACATCTTAAAAAGTGCAATGCAAATGTTAACTAATCTTTGTGATCAGCGGTCATTCAATCGCCAAAGAATAATTAATATTTTAGCGCTTATGGAGGTATGAAATTCAAATATTTTTCATGTTTCTTGTCTATACCATGAAACCCGTTACAAGAGCATTTTGAAGATTCAAAAACAGGAGCGCCTGTTACTTTGCGGGGATGTCTGCAGACCCACCCTAGAGTACACGAACAGGGCAAAATCTACATGTGTGTCTCTGGAATTTTTAACATATAAAAACCTAATGCCTTAAAATTTTGGAAATATGTAACGAAGGCATTTTTCAATGGGCTACTTTTAATATAATCAAATGTTAACATCTTTTCCAGGAGCTCTACTTTTGCCAACCTTAATTCTGACTTATTGTTGTTGATCTATCTCTGTATAAAGATATTAATCGTTTATATTACCTTTGTCAGTTGATGAGTGATATGTACACAGTTTTTATATTCCACGGAAAGGGAACAGACTATTTGATTACAGTCTGTTTTGCCAAAACAAACTTTACAGGCCTGTTAAATTTTCTTGTAGTTATGTAATATGCTTACAAAGGGGAAGAAAAAAAAAATCACCCACAGCACAAACGAAGAAAGCAAACAGACTACTGTAGATAGTGAAGACACTCCCAGAAAGTATCAGAGGGGTAGCCGTGTTAGTCTGAATCTGTAAAAAGCAACAGAGGGTCCTGTGGCGCATCTGAAGAAGTGAGGTTCTTACCCACGAAAGCTTATGCTCCCAATACTTCTGTTAGTCTTAAAGGTGCCACAGGACCCTCTGTTGCTTGCTACTCCCAGAAAGAAATGCCCAAACACCCATTTTAACGTATTATACACTTCTCAAAACTTCAAATTCAACAACCAATACAAACAATCCAAGATAAAACTAAGATTCTACTCCATTTTTTATTTTACTGAAACTTATTCAAGAACAGAAGAGCGTCACAAATCTATCCTTGTCAAAATTAAAGTTCTTAATATCACCGTATCTATGCTACCATAGCACCATAATAAGGGTAGTTAATTACATGTGGATCAGAACTCCTGGTTTCTTCTTTTTCCAGCTCAGGGAACCTTCTATTATGCTTCAGGGATATTTGATGAGGACATCTATTTGTCTTTCTGATCAATCAAATTAAAATTCAGCAGCTTCAGACTGACCCACAAATTTGCCTTCAATACTTAAAAATGTTCGGCTGGTCTTTCTTAACTGTCTGGTAGGTTAGGAGCCCATGGTCTTAGTCATCAATAAGGGTAGTTCATTACATGAGGATCTGAATTCTTGGTCTTCTCTTTCCCAACTCAGTAAACAGAGATACTTGATGAAAGGGTCTCTGGGTCAAATCATTACAATTCAACAGCTTCCGACTGGTGCACAAATTTGCCTTTATCAAATTAATAAAACCCTGTGCTATGCATTTACTTGTGCAATACATTTACTAGGAATCCTTGTTATGGAAGCAATGATATATGCAAATTTGGACCTTAGTTATAATCATACCTTCGTACTAAAGAAATGTGAGACCTCTGCAGAATAAAACCTTAAATTCTTAATGCAGCTGTAACTACCACAGTACTATAAATCCTGGCAAAGTCAAGTCAGAACCAGTAGCTGAATTGCTGACCAGGAGTGGCATGGGAATTCTTAAAACAATTTGCTAATTTTCTTTAATAAGATAACACAAATCTAGCTCAATGGTGGAGAAACACACAACGGAACCCCAGCAAACAACATTAGGATTAGACACTATTTTACTGCAATGTCTGACAAAAGAATAAAAACTTTGCCCCAGAATGATGGATTTCGGAAGACCACGGCTACCTTTCCTAACCCAGTCTCAATGGGCAAACATCGAAAGATTTCAGAGGATTATTTGGATAGACACATGCCACACAATGCCTAACTTTAAATGGAAGCTGTCGGGGCTTTCTAGTGCCATATTATCTAGGGCAGGGGTTCTCACGACAAATTTTTTGGTGGTCTCAGTGTACGGCCACCAACTCTTGCTGGTGGCCGCTCTGACAATTTTTCCTAAAATACTTAATTAACTTTAGGAGAAACAAATAAATACGCACATCAAAATCCTTGTGATTTATGTATTGCTAGTTAGTAAGTCTGCTGCTGTGAAAAGTGATTTTTGTACGTTTGTTACTATCACTTTTCACAGCCTCCCAGCTAGCTAACAAGTCTCTGCTGTGAAAAGGGATATTAATACTTTTCACAGCAGACTTACGCAGTCCTGGCAATCCTGGGGACAAATTAAGCCCTGGATGGGGAGATGGATGGATAGGCAGCAGGGGCCAGGGGCGATGAGGGGTGGCAGTGGGGAGCCAGAGCCTGAAGCCTGAGGGATGGGGCACCAGGAAGGAGCTTGAAGCCCTGGGGCTGTAGCCCTGCAGCCAGGAGATGGGGCCTTGAGGCCCAGGGCCGGGGCCAGAGCCTGAAGCCCTGTGGCCGGAGCCTACCACTCCATCATACCAGGGCTGAAGCCCGAGCCCCACAATCCCTGGGAAGGTGGGGAACTCACAGGTTGCTTGCTCCTCCATGGTTGTGCCCCAGGTGCCTCCAGAGTGGGGCAGGGCCCAACCCCTGCTGGCAGCCCCAGCAACCAACACCAAGGTGGCACATCCAGAAGCAACATGGAGGGGCAGCTGCTTTGCCCCCCCCCCAAATCACTGCCCAGGAGGCTGTGGCCACAAGAAAAGCCCCTGGTGGCCACACTTGAGAAACGCTGATTTAGGGAAATAGAAGATGGAGAAGGCAGAAAGCAACCAATTTTAGAGAACTGTGACCTGGACTTAGTAATAAGACTGCTGAAAGAAACCTTCCAGTTTTTGTTGCTCCAACCTGATGGAATAGGAGATTGATAGATCTCATTGCCAACTGCCCTCTGAACTGCAGTTAGCACAGACACTTCCCTTTCTTCCTTTGTCTCACAGGCCACGCCAAAGGTCTGTGCACCCAAAGCAACAACAGAATTCCAAAGTAAAAAGTTGTTCTGATTATTTGCCCAAAAGTACAGCCTAGGGTGACCAGACAGCAAATGTGAAAAATCGGGACGGGGGTGGGGGGTAATAGGAGCCTATGTAAGAAAAAGACCCAAAAATCGGGACTGTCCCTATAAAATCGGGACATCTGGTCACCCTAGTACAGCCTGACCCCATTGAAATTACATGGTAGTTAGAATTAAAAGTATTATGTTTATATCAGTTCTCTGGACCAAACAATTGTCACACACTCTATGCCAGGTTCAAAAGAAAAGGAGAAAAGAAAAGGTGTTTCTTTGCAGCCAAAACTTGTCCAACAGTTGCATGCTTATCTGAAGCGTATCCCATGCAATTTGGTCTGGAAATCTGATGGGAATAAGCTTGCTCAGAAGATTTCCAGTCCTTTCTAATTCCAATAAGAATAGAAAAGATGCTTTTGCATTACTGAAGCACTTACATTGCCAGAATAGCCAGGAGGTAGAGAGACATGGGGCTGGGGGTGGGGGGAAGTAAGTAAATATTTTAATCTTTAAAAAATGGTTTGGATTCAGTTCAAGATTCAGATACCGATTTGGTTCATTTAATATTTCATCTTAAACACTTTGCGCAGCTCTCCTCATAGTTCAGAGTTACTGGGAAAAGAGTACAGGCGTTGGTGTCCCATCTTGCAGTGTGCAGAGGAAGATGAGAACCTCCTCCTGGGGCTTTATATTTACCAGCTCTATGGCACAGAGAATATGGTGAAAGACGCAATAAACAATGAAACGGTGTTCTCTGAGAGAATAGGCACAGGAACAAAATCTTTTGTCTGGCAGATGAATTAAGTACATGAATTAAGATAGTATTCAAGTGACACTAGCACAGAAAGCAAGTGTGAAATAAAGTGTGAATTTCAGTACTATCAAAGTCTGATACCTTGCTAAATCAGGGCCCAAGTTATCTAAGCACCTGACTAATAAAGGAGTCACATTGAAATAAATAGGACTATTTATATGCACAAAGCTAGGCACGTTAAAATTCCTTGCTGAACGGAAACCCTAACAAGGGTCTGAACTCAAAATGGTAGCTCACATTTGGTTCCCTTTGAGTGAAATACAAATAAGCACCTCTTTTGAATGCTGGGGAAGGGGAGAGCACTTCATAATCACATAAATAGAAGTGAACAGGCAAAAACTTTTGAAATAGGAAAGATCACTTGGGAGTATAGCAAGAAAGACTTAAACAACATATTTCTCCTCCAAAATATCCTTGACAAGGCCCTGTGAAGGTTGAATGTTGGATTACTTGTTTCCTCTGCAATAAAGGTGTTCATACATGTTAGTGTCTTTGATATTGGAGCAGGGTATGTGAATGCTAGGTGAGAACTACTTATCATTGGTTAGTGCTTGATGCTTTCTTATACCTGGTTTCACACAAGTCACCCCTTCTCCAACGCTCTCTACAATACCAGCTGCTTCGTGGCCAAGAATTATTGGAAAAGCCACAGTTAATGCACCACTCATGACATGGTCATCTGAGCGACAGATCCCTGTGGCCAAAATCTGTAGGGAAAACAAAGAATATTTCAATACGTAAGGAACCAATTTTTCAGCTTTTACCTGTGTGATATGATATAGAAGAGAAGATATATTTTGTATCCAGATAAGTGAGTATAACCATAATAAACCTAAGACATGATCCCTAAGACTGCTTATTTATCAGACAGAGATCATAACTTTTAGTGTTTTTGCACAGCAAGTTATGGCCTTTGTCATCCGCCACACTCTTCCATAAATCTTTACTCTTTTTCGGGTCCATGTAGTTGAAAGCTTGTGTCTTTCACCAACAGAAGTTGGTCCAATAGAAGATATTACCTCATCCAGCTTGTCTCTCTAATATTCTGGAACCAACACAGCAGTTTTAAATAGCCTGCATAATTCAATACGAGTTCATCAGATAGCAACCACTCTGGTGGCAATATTTGTAAGATCAAGCCCTACATTTCTATAGCACAAACATAACTGGCACCGCTACAGTATGTAATTTACAAAGTTCATCTTTTTCCTACCTTAATGCGAACTTCATGTGCCTTTGGGGGGGCAACTTCCACCTCCTCAATGGAAAATGGTTTCTTAGGCTCCCAGGCAACAGCGGCTTTGCATTTAATGACCTATGAAAACAGCAAGGAAAACAAAATGGCATTTGTGTATGTAGCACCTTCCCCAAGGTGTGGCTCAAGCCTCCTCCCTGGTGCTTTGTACTTAAGAGTTGCTTCTCCCCTCTACTCACCAGGGTTGGGTCTTGGGTTCTTTTTCTGACACCTGGTGCCTTCACCCCAGGTGACTCTTCACCTTGTCCCTTGGGAAAATGAATAATGCTATCTCTGCTGGTAAGCGGTATAAAACCTGTGTAACCCCTTCAGATTTAGACAGTATGGCTGCTTTAAAACCTTGTCCTGAGGCAGAGGAAGTGCTATTGTTTCAAGAAGAGGAAGTGCTGATTGTCCAAGGGAGAGGGAGCTGAAAGAGGACAGGGACGTGTGGGTGTCTGTACAGCAAGCAGACCCCCACATAGCGAAGCAGCTGAGAACCAGCCTGATGCATGCAAGAGACAGAACTGCTGACTTGGGACATCCCAGAATGGGAGCCAGGAGGACCACCATGCCAGTAAGGAATCACCTCAGAAGGACAAAGCAGAGCTGCACCTAATATCGCTGTCACTCAGACAGACTGTATAGGGCCATGAGTACTGAGGCTTATGACTACACTGAGAATATGGAGAAAGGTTGTAGCCAGTTAAGTGGGAGGATTGTCGCTCTGTGAGAGAGGTAGAAGAGGGCACCAGAGGGGAAAGTTTACTGGTGCTGAAGATGACCAGGAACACTCAAGATTCACTGCTGCACTGGAACTCTGCTAAGTATTCCTGAACTGAGTCTGGACGCAGTGCTCAACATCTGTCCTTTTATATTGTGATAGCACTGGGCTGCCGGATCTTTGTATTGGATGTAATCATTTTACTTCTCCCCCTATATATTCCCTTGTTTTTCATCCATTCATCCTTCTATAAATAAATATTTCCCTTTCCTATATTCATGGTACTATTCCACTGTGCGTGTGTTTAGTGTGTGGGGGTGGGGGGGAGAGGAAAGGGGTAGAACAAGTGTCTCTGGGGTGGAAGGGAGTTTCCCTGCTGCATTCGTGCAGGGGCCTGTTCTTGGCCAGAACCCGTCCCACAAAGCAGACTCCATCTGGGCCACGAGGGCATTACAGTTACGCCCAGTACACAATAAACAATACATTCCAGCAAAGGAATGACACACCCAAAAACAACAACAACACAAAAGGGGACTTTATTTGGAGCTGGAAAATAGGATCTGGGGAAGAAAAAAGTTGGGGTTAACTAAGTATTAAAACATCAGCAAATCAACCAATTCTCCACCTACTAACACTCAAATCTTCACCACCCCTAACTCCCTTCCAGGCACCTTCCCCAGAAGATTGTATGCTAGAAATGAGTCTGGGGACATGTGCAGCAGCACTGTGAACAGTGGCTGGCTTAAACAAAAAGGGTCCTCTTGTGTCCTCATGCTGGGTCAGGCAGGCTCCTCTCCTGGCTTCCTGGTCAGAGTCCTACACTATCACACTGTCTTAAGTACAGTTAGGTGTGTCTGAATCATACTGGTTTTCTAAATTATGTGACTCAAAGGCGTAACTACTTTGTCATCTGTCTGTCCATTAGTTGCAATGAGTGGCTGTGGTTGGTTTGGAATTTTTGAGTCATCTTCTGCATCCACCATCTGTAAGGTTTTCTCTGTTGATTGTTCTTTCTGAGGAACAAACTGCAGACGTTGATGGGTTATGCTGAACTCTCCACTGTCAGTCTCGATCACATATGATCTTGGTACTGAATTCTTTTTCTTTATGACAGATGCAGTTGTCCATCCTTTTTCTCCATCCAATTTGATATAAACATAGTCACCAAGTTCTAGACCCAGCAATTCTCTGAGTGACATTTGTTCTAAAAGTGTTCATAAGCTCTTTTGGCCTTTTCATCCAATCTGGCTACTCTCGAGCAAGGAATGGCTCTTCCTGCTGTAGGATTGTCTTGGCTGTCTACACAGATCTCTCAGCCTTTCTATCTGCTTGTGGATAATGTAGGCTGCTAGTAATAGGATCAAAATTATATTTTGTTTGGAACAACTTAAATTCTGCTGCAGTGAATTGTGGTTTGTTGTCCATCACTAGTTGCTCTGGAATACCAAAGTGAGCAAAAGCGAACTTCAGTTTCTCGATAACACGGTGACGTGGTATGCCTTTCAAGTATATTCTTTCTATATACATGGAAAAAATATTCCATGATGACCAGGTAATGACGTCCTCTGAATTTGCATAAATCTGCAGCTAGTCTCTTCCAACATCTGCCTGGTAAAGGTCGTGTTATTAAAGGTTCTTTGTGTCACGTTGGTCTGTTAGTTCTCCAGTGTTCACATACAGATGCTTTATTCTTTAAGTCCTTGCTGATGCCCAGCCATCACACTGACTGGTTGGCCCGTTCACAACATTTAGTTATTCCTCGATGTCCTTCATGGATGAGGTTTAGGATTTCTCGTTTTATTTCATTTGGAATTGCAATTCCCTTTAATTTTGAGTCCACTTGACTCACTTACTTGTACACGCACTGCAAAGTAGTCTCCTGTTACTTCCTTAGTTTCTTTTAGATACTTGAGTCAGCTGCCCCTAATGTAACTTAGAACTTCCTGAAGTTGTAAGTCTGTCAAGATTGCTTTTTGTAGCTTGAGTAGTCTCTCTTCTGACACTGGCCTATATGTGTTCACAGCACCCATGTATGCTTCTACGTCATCTTCGAGCTCATGGGCAGTTGAATGTGATACTGGGCTCCATGACTGAGTGTCTGCTACTACCAAATTTTTCCCAGAAAACACTTAGCTATTGGGTTAAATCTCATTAACCTTAGCAACAGATGGCATTTCAGCAGTGCTTGATCCAGGTCTTTTCCATTAATGAATGTTACAAGTGGTTTATTGTCTTATCAGTGTAAAGAAATCAAGTTTGCACAGAGATTTGTAAAAGTTCTCATATGCTTGCGCATATCATTTTTATGCTTCTGAGAGTGTGCAAGAGCAAAATGCAACCGGTTTCAGAGCCATGTTGTTGCAACAATTCACCACCTAGGCCATAGCTGCTTGTATACATACTGACCATTGTGCGTTTGTTAACATTGTTGTACTTGAGAATGGGAGTTGTTGAGATCATTTTTTTTTTCAAGGCAATTTCTTGATTTGGTCCCGTGACGGGGAATACCTGCCCCACACTGGGCTGGAGGGGGTTAATCCCATGCTATGGGCTGAGGTAGCCATGCCCCTTCACACCTGTTGGGCATGCTCCGACTGGAACTTCAGTATAAGAGGGAACAGCTCAGCTCAGTCTGGGCTGGCAAGTTACTAGGGCATTGCAGTGCTGTGCAAGGAGATGCCAGGGCTGCTCTCAAACTTCATACACAAAGTATGGCTTTAGTACACAGAGTCACCATTTATTTTCATTATAGAAAGTTCCAGGCTATTTTAAATAAAACCAATGTCTCTTATAGCATTCCTCATTTGAAGGTGCATTGTCTCTCATTTTGAAGGTCACTGTCCCACATTTTAGAGTCTGCAGCTTCAGAGGTGTGAGTCTGGCACTCCAGGAGCTGGGAAACTCCAGTCTGGGTTTACATGTGTACAAAATTACTGACACTGGGTCAGATCCTGCATTCCTTTTTTTGTAATCAAAACTCCCAGTGAAGTCTTGAGTGTATATTGGTTTTGGGAGTACTACCAAGAACGCAGGATCGAGTCATTCTGCATAAGTGAGAGGATACACTGAAAGAAGATATCGTATAACAATTTTTCTAGCTCATAGCACTCCTTTTTTACCAGCTTTCTGTCTCAGATGGCCCTCATCAACAAGATTTCTGAACATCTCCCAGTATTATAGCATAGACAAGATAGTGATTTTTCTCTCACCTCCCCCTAGCAAGTAGTTATATGGTTTCTTGTTTTGGTGGGAGGTATTGTCTCCCCCCCCAAACTGTGATGTCATGGTGGTCAGGCTAGGTCAAAATGCAGTAGCTAAAGGTGCTGAGGTCATCATGATGTCACCAAAGAATGAATTCCAGATTCATAGTCAGTTGCTGAGAAAGCTTTGTCTTCTGCACAGACAAATTTCACATTTGAGGCTTTGACCTATTCCTCCAATATCCATATCCATGCAGCCTATAAACCCCACTCTTCTCTTTAAAAAATTGCATCCAAAAATACACACACACACACACACACACACACACCCCTAACAAAACCCATGGTAAATATAACCAACTACTTAGCAACTAAATTGTATGTTGCCCTCCTTTCCCCCATATTTTGTTTATTTTAATTCTTTGGCAGGAACCTTGCAAAACATATTTGCAAAATACTATAGAAGTAAGTTAAAAACAAACTTAGGACAAATTTTGTTGGTAAAATTATTGAGGAGGAGAAGTTCAGATACAGCTTCAGGGTTCTAACTGTCGAACCCAGCCAAAATAACCCATTTTTAGATCCTCTCTCTCTCTACTTCTTTTCATCATTTAAGAAATCAGGCACTTTATCTCCCGTTTGGAAGGAGGCTCTCCCTGCAGCCCCACTTATTTATAATAGGAAGAAGTTAAAGGTTTCGATTTTCAGTCCCTGACTGGGGCTCATTGGTATATAATATGCATGCAGTTGAGCTAGCCCTTTGCAAATGCGAACAGTTGCACCCACATTAGAACAATTACAACACGTGGATCAGCAAACCAGAAACCAAATTCAGTCCCCAAATGTAGATCGATTGATGCAAAACCATTGTTGCGTCTCCCTCGTGCCTTGTTTTGTTGGTTTCTTCTCACTCACTGAGTGGGGCTCTTCCTCACTTCTGTGCTCCTAGTTTTTTGTTTGCTCACTTTCTTCCCACTTTTTTTCTGTGTTTGTTTTTCTCTCCTACCCTCGTAAAGGCCACACCTCTGCTGCTGCTGTGCACATAGATCAGGGACGAGACACTAGAACAAAACTAGCCTCACGTAAATCAGGTTAACGCTGCTCCTGGCTGCTCTTGCAGGGCAAGAACACTGAGCAAGGACAGCATCCGGCTCCTCCCCTTGGGTTTGGGCGGGTTTGTCCTTGGGGGAATTTCTAAACTGAAAAGTGGCATGAGAAAATATGGAATTCTTCCATCAACTTCCGACCTTACTAAATGAGGGGAAGACAGAAAAATAAAGATCTTTGATGCTATTTGTAGCAGGGTCAGTGAAACAACATTTCCCGGAGGGACTGTTCTTGGCAGGACACCAGGAGAACAAGGAATATGGGGAATTAGGTTGGAAGCCGCTCAGCCACATTGACAGAGTAATCCCACAGTTTACATGAAAGTTCCACTTGTTCAATTTAATACGTGCTCAGCTTCATTGTTTGCTAACGAAATATGGCGTCAGAGCTGAGAGTTCTCTGCAGTGTAGCAGCCGGTAGCATGTGCCACGGAACATGGTCTGCAGCCCCCCAGAGCCCTTGATTTTACAGTGATGGAAGGAGGAGTTTGAGCTGTACACAGACCTGGCTGTGCTGGAGGATGACAACAGCAGGAAAGCAAAATTGTTACGTTACCTTATTGGGAAACAAGGCAGAGGAGATTTGTACCACTCTGAAGCTCATCACTTCCCCAGGCCTCACAGCAGTTCAAGGAGCCCTGGGAAACTATTGCTTCCAAAAGCACAACAAAACTGGGGCGTGACAGAGGTTTTCCACAGAGACCAATGAGGGGCAGGGGATAGACCCGCTATGTAATTGCCTTATGCACAATGGCTGCTACATGCAATTTTGGGGAACTTGACAGACTCCCTGATTCAGGATGAGACGGTCCACGGCACTTATGATCACCGCCTGTGAGAGCAGCTGCTCTGGGAAGGCAATCTCACATTAGACAGACACTATAGTAATGTAGGTCCACATTAGATTTGTGTGAATTATGGTTTTAAATTGAGTGGGGATATTAGCATGAATAGGCCCAAAGCACGTGACCAAAAAGGATGAGATCATGAGAAAGAAAAGTATGAAACTTGTAGTGGCCCTTGGAAATACCAGTGTTATTTTAGCCCAAACCTTAAATAAGGGA
The DNA here is from genome assembly GCF_011386835.1 of Chrysemys picta bellii. Taxonomy (NCBI): domain Eukaryota; kingdom Metazoa; phylum Chordata; order Testudines; family Emydidae; genus Chrysemys; species Chrysemys picta. Next base: position 42,032,210 of record NC_088795.1, read on the forward strand.
ATAGAAATAAAACACGGTTAATTGGGTACCAGTTGCAATAATCAGCTACATAAACTCCTTCATTTGGCCTTAGCTAAGGTCCAACAATTGGCAATGATATGGCTTGTTTGTTAAAAGGTAGATATAAAAAAAGTAACAGCTCTTAAAGGGTTCATTGGTAATACCTGCCTGACCAACTTGGAGTCAATCACTGTGGGTCTAAGCACCCAGGACTTTAGCCTGTTTGTAAATATCTTGATCAAATGCTTATAAATGTTTTGTTACTGTTTGGATGTAGTAAATTGTTCCTTATTTAGATCAATTTTATAAATACCATTCATCCTTTGGATTTAATAAAGGAATTAATGCTTACATTAGTATTGTGAATTAGTACCCCGCATAAATAATATTTCCAACAGATGCTTACATGGGGAATACAATGGAAACGTCAATACCACAGACGTATGTGCAGTGAGACAGTCAGTCCTGTGTGGTCCCTTGACGAGGAGACCAAAATTATCTCAGACTATGTAACCAGCTGAGTTTGTGGTAAAAACGAGACTCCAGCTCGGCTATATGTTAGCAGTCTCAGGCTGAAAGGACGTGGGATAGGAGTCTGAACATCAATTCTTTGTTTTTAATGTTTATATAAAAATGTTTGGAAAATAGGGAAGATGCATCATTATCAGTGGAACTGGCCTCACACAGCCAATGTTTCCACTGGGAAATTACTGAAGGGACACCAACGGAAGAGGGAATGCAGGGAGCTAGGCTGGAAGCAACTCAGCCGCATGGACAGAGCAGTCCACAGGGTTTAATAAAGTTGCACCTGTTCAATTTAACCTGCATTCCACATCACACTTTATGAATGAAGCACTATTAATGTGAAAAAGGACTGAATAAACAAAGTCTGGACTTGACTTACTCTAATTTATGTTAGATTTTCCTTGGCACCACGTTGGAGAGTTGAACACTTACCAATCTGCAGGCTTCACATTTTTTAAATAGCAATTTCTTTAGGATTTTTTTTAAAATGGAGAAACAAAAATAAAGGAAAACAAACCTAAAAAGTTTCAGGCAGAGCTGGAAGTTTTACAAACAAAAAGTTATTTGGAAAAAAAATTAAAAAAGGTTTGTGCAAAACATGTCAATATTGTTAATATTTTACACTTTATGAAAAATGTAAACATTTTAAAAATTGAAAGCAAATATTAAATTTTAAATTTATTATCTATTTTTATAAAATGTTGATAATATTTTGGGGAGAAATTGAAATACATTTACAAAAATTGGAAAAATGGTTCTATTTTGAAAGGAAAACAAGTTCAACATTTTGAATTTTTTTGCCACACTACTTTTTGATTTTTCTACCAGGCTTAGTTTCAAGTTTTGATCTAACTAATAAGACAAGACTGGTGGGGCTCAGGAACTGCCATCTGCATAGCTACTGAACGGCTGCTCTTCTCATGCTAGTCTATCAGCAGGACTTTCCAGGCTCCATTCTGCTGACCCTGAAGCTATTGAATGGCTAAAACGTGTGACGTTTACCTCAGCCCTTTAACATTTTTATTGTTTTTTTTTTTAATTGTTTTAACTCACTACTTTATATTTGAACCTTTTCCATCTTTATTGTTCCACTTGTGCATTCACTAATAATTAAGCTTCTAGTAACTACAGTAGATGTGGTTATTCAGTGGAAATACATTAATGTTAAACTATTTTAATGTATGTGCAGTATGTTGAACCATTATAAAAAATGATTGAAGTGTCATGTTTCCCAAGATACTTATTTTCCTAAAATAAGATCTTGAAGTTAAATCCAGGATTCTTGCTGCATGAAATATATTTAAATATTTTAAATTAACTGCGTTTAAAGGGGTCACTGAGTTACTTCTCTGCTGACATTTCCAGAATCACATTTCTGTAAATGATGAAAATTCATTTGAAAGAAAGAGTAGACTTGACACAAAAAAACAAAAAACCCTCTTTTTTAAAATGTAAATATCATTGTCTCTTGGACTTTTAAAGTGTGACTACTCCACTTTTAAAAGTTCATTCCATTGTAAAAGATTCTACCTATAGGCGTGACTTTTAAAATGGGAAATGCCACTGGAACCAGGAATTACTCTCAAAATATTAGCTGTTTAACTAACATTTTCAAAGTTTCAAACTTTTTTTAATTTGAAAGAGTTTGAAATGGATTATTTGTTTTTATTAAAATCCGTCACTATTTTTTAAAAATTTCTGAAGTTTTTACCTAAAACATTATTCAAATCATCATCAAAAAGGTTATGGACATTTATTGTTTACTGAAAAGGGGGTTTTCAGCAAATGAAAAAAATTGACTATTTTGACACTTTCTATTAAATAGTCTAAATATTAGAAAGACATGACATTTTTAGTGAAAAAAAGAATGTCTATGTCAAAAGATTGCATGGAATTTTTTTTAAAAAAAAAAAAGAACTTTTCAATGAAAAACTTGGTTACTAGCATCACTAAAATTAAAATGGACTTTTTAAGCATGCACACTATAGAAGCTAGCTAGTGTAATTACGGAAAATACCACAACATTCAAAAATAAGCAACTTTAGCCCCAATCGTGCAAAGATTTAAGCACATGCTTAACTTTAAACACTGACTGGTCTCATTGAGAGCACTAGGATGACTCACATGGCAGAATATTGCCATTGACATCAGTAGCAGCAGGATCAAGCCCACAGTCCACCAAGTTAAGCGCATGTATATGTTTTTGCAGGACTGGGCCTTTATATATATAATGCTGCCAAGCTCATCCCAAGGCTTCACCGAACCCTGACAAATGCACAGCTGAAAACCGGGCCGGCTCAGCTGTGTGTTAGTGTTAAGAGATGTTAAGTTTATAAGAATGTCTTTAGACCTGATGAAATGTTTGTAGGATGTACTGATCTCACTTATAACCTCCATATCCCATGGTATAAAGTTATATTGAATGTTTGCATGTAAATCTCTAACTGCGTAACTCAAACAGGAAAGCAGCATCAATTAACGTAAAGTGCTGGTCCTTCACACAAGAAGGGCCATTGAAACCAAATAAGCCGCTGTGAAACATTAAAAGGCCAGAGACTTTGTTGACTGTGTCCTCCTCTCACACGCCCACCCATGAAGAAGAGATGGGCACAAACACTTGTCCAATGAGTCTGAACTCAGGGAGAAAGATATAAAAATCCCTGACCAGAAGGAACTGCATCACTCTGGTGCTTGGCATTCAGAGAGGGCAATATTTCTACACATAAGCAAAGGATCCTCAAGCTGCTTAGCTTGGATTAGCTCTCAAGAACACAGAATGCAGATCACAGCCGCGTCTATTGCCCTTTGGAACCGAAGATGGTAACTCATTTGTTCACCTGCTTTAACTTTGTAAATAACATTTCTTTTTTTAGTTAATAAACCTTTAGTTAGCTTATTATAGGATTGGCTACAAGTATTGTCTTTTGGTGTGAGGTCTAAGGTGCAATTGACCTGAGGTAAGTGACTGGTCGTAACCTGAATATTGCTTGTGATTTTTTTAGTGTAAGGGACCTTCTATCACAAAGGCAAGTTTGCCCAAGTGGCAATACAGACTGGGTTACGCCAGGAGACTATCTGTAACTCCATGGGTAGGTTGCTATAGCGCTTGGAGTTCACGCTTCTTGGTTGGTGAAATCTAAGTGTAGAACTCCCAACCAATTTGGGGTTTGAGCCCTGCTTCCTCACAGTCTGCCCTGAGGTTGTCACTCATGCTCGTCAGCTACTCCAGACAGCTTGACAAATGCAAAAGGATTTTATCATCAGAGCGGTGAGAAAAATACCAATTTTTGCTTAACAAAAATACAAAATAAGAAACATTTCCAATTAGTAATAAATCCTATTATCTTAACAAAAAAAATTAAGTTCTACAAAATAATAGCCGAGTGCAACAAAATAGTCCAGCCCCAGCACACTGACTCAAGATGGGAATGACTGTAATTCTTTATAGAGACAGACCTAATAAAAGTGCTCCATGAGGTCTGCAAGTTCACATGTCAGACATAAGGATGTCCAACATCAATTTACATCTGAGGTTGAAGATCACATTTTAAATAGAGATACAGGGCACAAGTGGGGGGGGGGGGGGGGAGGAAAAGCTTTTATACTTTGGTCTTACATAGTATTCCATTTACCATGTGGTGATATGGATTTCACAACCTGCAAAGGGCAAACTTCCTGCACAGTTTGTGAATAAAAGTGTAGCCAAAACCTCCAAACTATGAATTACAAATTCCTAACACAAACAAATATATTTGAACCCAATTCTTTCTGTATAAGTACATAAGGCTCCCTCTGAAGAAGTCCCACGGAGGTCAGTGGGAGCCCTAGGCAGGGGCGGCTCTAGGCACCAGCACATCAAGTGCGTGCCTGGGGCAGCAAGCCCCGGGGGGGCGGCCTACCGGTCGCCGTGAGGCCGGTAGTCAGGGAGGGAGCCTTCGGCGGCAAGCCTGCGGGAGGTCCGCCGGTCCCGCGGCTTTGGCAGCAATTCGGCGGCGGGTACGCCAAAGCCGCAGGACCGGCGGACCTCCCGCAGGCATGCCGCCAAATCCGCGTTACCAGCCAGACCTCCCACAGCCGCCTGACTGCCGTGCTTGGGGTGGCAAAATACATAGAGCCGCCCCTGGTATTAACATGTGGGGACTCCCTGATTGCTGTAAGTGCAGATAGCATTCCAGCCATGTGCACACAGACTGGCTTCCCATCGCCACCTCTAAACATCCCTCCTGCAACCTGTGCTCCTCCCTCCCAGTTCCATAAAGGTTGCTGCAGCCATCAGCCCTTCAAATCCCCACCATCAAGCAGGTTTCAGTGTGCCCAGTCTCACTCTCCCCCACTAATCAAGCTTGCAAGGGCCTGCTTTACCCCCCTCCATCAATCAGGCTTGCATGCACCTGTCCCTTTATCCCTGTCAATCAAGCTTGTGTACACTCAGCTGACAAATTTCAACTCCCAGGCTTGTAAACATTAGCCCATTTATCCCTATGTCACAAATCTCTCTGAGCTCCCCTTCTTGGCAGCTCACCAGACACTGAATCCCCCTTGGACTTTCAGATTCCCTGGGTCTCAGTAGGTGGCAGAACTATTTCTTCCCTTGGCCTCCCTGGCACATTTCCTAGGCCCTGACTCTCACTCTATTACTTCTTCATGGAAATAGACTCGTGCAGCCTATCAGCCTTAGGCCCTCATAGGGTGACCAGACAGCAAGTGTGAAAAATCGGGATGGGGTGGGGGCGATAGGAGCCTATATAAGAAAAAGACCCAAAAATCAGGAGTCCCTATAAAATCGGGACATCTGGTCACCCTAGGCCCTCAGGACCAGCATGACACCCAAAATATTTTCATAGCTTAACATGTCTTCTATCAGAAATACACCTATAGGTGTGAGCCTTCTTGTTTACATCTTCAAAGGACCATATGGTAGGTGTAGCCTAGAAGACCCAGGCACTTTGCACAGGATTCTAACACCCTATTGTTCTTTTCCTAATGACACGAGAAATGCACAGATTTATACAAAAATAGTAAACCCGACATGAAACTCCCTGTCTCAGTTTCCTCCACACTTCAGGCCATTTTATGGGCCTGGATCATGGTCACTTGGGGCCACCCTACATCCTTCTGTTGCAGTGCATCACTTATACTGACTAAACACAAGTATTGACTAAAAATTACCCTAACTCCAAAATTTAAAAACATGGCACTAAAGCTGCCTGCTGGATCAGATCTAGTGAGGATCCACCTTTCCCCCACGTTTTCGGTAGGTAGATAGTGTTTATGGAGAGCTATCAGTCAACAATAGCACTACAACACAAATTTCAGCCATAGCCTAAACATCGGAGGCTTATGAAAAATGTCTGTCCCTTTGTAAACATTTTCAGAAATATTTGTACGTGTGAGTTTTTGTTCAAAAAGAATATTTGGGTAAAGACAAAGTTTAACGAGTACATTTGTAACTACACATTTTAAGAGGATTCTCTCCAGAAAAGTTCACGTAGTCATCTTGAAAGCAGTTTGGAATTCAAAGGCAACAAATCAGGGAAGAGACAATTACATCGACTCAGGTGAACCATCATACAGAACAAGTAGTAAATTATGAATAGGGAATAGTCATAGCAAATATGTGGTGAGAAGATCCTGAGCAATCAGAGAGCAGAACGCAAGCCATTTGTCAAATCATATTAAATAAACACATTAACAAAATCTGAATTTATTTGCAGGTTATTTGCAAATAGGAAAAGGTGCCAAATTAATCTCTAATTATACATTCAAATAAAGATGGCTGACATATAGAGGAGAAAAAAATCCCCAAAAAGTTTTCTGCTCTTTTTAATTGAAATTTAAATATACAGTATTTCATCAAATTCTAGTAAATATTTCACACAGCTGAGTCTGTATCTAATCTTTCCCAGAAACCAGGCTAATTGCTGATGCAAGTATATCGAAAGACTGTCTTTACTTCCATTGTTTTCTTACTTTAACTTTTCTTGTTAGGGTTCAGATTTTTAAATTTCTCTCTCGCTCATAAATATTCCCTCCTAAGCTTCAACTTGCCATGAAATGCACATGAAAAACTCCCATGGGAGACTGGGGTGTATAAGCCATGGGTCCTGTATTCAGTATTTCTATACACACACACATACACACACACACACAAAAACCGTCATTCTTTAAAGTGACACTTCCAAGTAGTTTGGGCACAAACTCTGCATTATGATAAAAGAAAGCACCTGAGGAGATGGGGGAGAGATGTGACAGAATTATATTTTCTTCCTTTCCTTTTTTAAAATTAATATAAACATTTTCAATTTTTGGATTGAAAATCATTCCCCCTTTACTGATGGAAACTCCAACATGACAGCCTAGTGCTATGGCATGAAAAAAAGAAAGTGAAACTGGCTACATAATGTGTAGCTCATTCAACAGACCACTTAAGTTTCAGTGTTTAAGCCTAAAAACACACACATTGAAATAAGAAAAAAAGCACAAATGGTGAAAAGTCAATCACATTTGAAACTATAAACCTCATTCATTTATCTCAGGCTCTCTAGCATATTTATTACCTACCACATCATTTTTGGACAACTCCCTTCCATGTCACTACACCACATCACTGGGAACTACTCAGAAGTGCCCAACAAGACAACATGTTCATACAATTCAACCGAACCTGTTCCTCAGCTTTTTCCACAGCTGGTATCAGGTTCCTAAGTAAAGCTCCCCATTTCTCAGTGCCAGCACCGGCTCTAGGTTTTTTGCTGCCCCAAGCAAAAAAAAAATGTTTGTCTGCCCCCTTTTTTGTCTTTTACACATTTGCTCTTTGCAATTTTTTTTTGTTTTGTTCCTATTATTTAGGAAACTGGAGAGAAGATGCAGGGTTGCATGGAAAGACACTGGTCAGTAGAAGAGTAATGTAGGATTTTAATGTTGTCGGTGAGCTTATCACAGAGTGAGACTTTGTGTTTAAACGTACGTGTATTATTGTGAGATGCCTCTGACGTTGCAAGATGAAAAAGCAGCAGAGATTGATCCTGGGTTACTGGAGCACACCAAAGCACCTCGGGTGCTAGAGAGGGGAAAGCGTAGGGAGAAAAACTTAAGGCTCTTTGGATCCGCTTCTCATCCTGAGTCAACTCCTTCCGGTGACCGTTTTCTCAGCCCCAGAGCCCCCCCCCCCCCCCCCCCCGAGCCAGGCTTGCGGCTCAGATCACAGCCTGGAGAACAAAAGCCACAACCAGGGACGGGGCTAAAGAGCAGATGTGTGCACAGTGCGGGGGGGGGGGGGGGGAGAGAAGTGGGTGAAGTTCTGTCCAGCGGCACGAGCCGCCTGGATGTAGAAATACCTGACTGGCATCATGAGCTCCGCTTCCGGACCGGGACTCCAAACCAGGCTCTTCTCTGCACTGACAGAGGCTGGAGGAGCCTCCGCCACTTGCAAGAGCAGCAGGAGGAGAAGCTGCAGTGGCAAAACCTCTCCCAGCAGCAGCTGCTGCCATGATGGGAGTACAGAGGCACAGCTGCGCCCCATCCTCCTGCCCGGCGCAGAGGTACTGGGGGATTATCCCCCTCTGCGCGCGCTCCACCAGCCAGTTCCTCACCCAGTCGCATGGCGCCCTACTTTGATGGTCGCATGGCAAAAAGTGCACCTAGTTGCAAAAGAGGAGGGTTGCTATTCCTGTCCTCACACGGGCTCCCAACCAAAAAAAAAAAAAAAAAAAAAAAAAAAAAGCAGGGGGGCGGAGTGCCACCCCTTTGAAAGTGCCGCCCCAAGCACATGCTTGGAGTGCTGGTACCTAGAGCCGGCCCTGCTCAGTGTCCTCTGTCCATCCTCTGGTAATCCCTACAAACAAGGTTTTTCCTCCCTCATTTTTCAAATGGTCAGGAAATTGCATGAGATTAATAGCTGTCTGGCCCCAATCTCCCACAGGAATTCTTTCCATGCCTTATCAAATTTTCAGAGGTCCCTACAGCATTACTCCCTCTTAAAGCTTGGAAGGAAGGAAGGAGACAGCTAGAACATAGCAGGTTTTTAGGATTTTCAGTGTCACACAAGATAGGGAAAAGAACGAGGCGTACTTGTGGTGACTGATACAGACTAACACAGCTACCACGCTGAAATCTGTCAAGATGGGGAAAGTTTTCCATCTTCTGGCAAAATGAAGGAACAGCAGCTTTACGCATCACTCCACTGCTCTTGTCTGCAGGGTCTAGCAAGAAGCAGCTCTGCATTAGTTCACCCCCTCCCTGCATCTTCCCAAATTCATTATCATCACTTCAATGCACGGATATTCTTACTAAGGTAACAGACAGTCATACCCAACAATGCTAGTTACAGGTACTTGGGAGTAGACAGACAGGTCCCTACTCTAACCTGTAACTGTCTGACAACTGTGAGTCATCATACTCTTCTTACCCTTTACATTTTCTTTATCTAATGGGGAAGGGAGGAACCTAAAGAAAGAAATGTACGGTTTTATTAATATTTAAAAAGGGACTCTTTTTGGTTTTGATCTTCTGATTGGATGTTCACTTCCTTAACTAAAAAGTAGGAAACTGAAAGTAAAAAGAAAACTAGAAAGTGAGGAAAGAAAAACCTTCTCCTACAGAATACTTACATTCAGAGACATGGGTCTAAAACACAGAATTCTATGAAAGACCTTGAACGGGCACCAGTTGCTCAAATTCTGCACTAACACAGGGAATCTAAGACATCATCATGATCAGGAGGAGTTTGCTGCAATTTTGGCTTATGCTGGTCTTCTCCATTGAAATCTCATGTCCAGATTGTAACAGGCTTCATGTTCTACAAACCAGAATGAACAGTGAGAGTTTAGAGCGTCTGGAGAAAATGGGTGGAAACTTTCCCTTCCAATGTCTAAATGAAAGGACAGCTTTCAAGCCCAGAGATCTGACTGTCCCAGCAAAAGAATACCAAGGTGTGACGTTATTGATATAATCAGGGACCATATAGAATATGGTTGCAACCACGGTCCTGTAGTGGCACCAAATCTTGTATAAAGGGGCTCAAATGAGGTGTCTTAGAAAAGGGTATAGTTCGCTGGTTATGATTATGCTGTCTATACATGTGTAGTAACAATTTTGTAGTTGAAGTTATGAATATTGGCTCTATACTGTCTGTATTTCAAACTTATGCTATGCTTCTGGGAGACATCCCAGACAAGTTGGTGTTAGCTCTGCCTAGCCTGCTTGATGGCCCATTAAGAAACCTTTAGATTCTGAAGGATTGGCAACAGCGTGATTTATGGGCAAGATCTGATTTGTATATTGACCTGGATCTGGGGCTTGGTTCTTTGGGATCAAGAGAACCGTTTTTCTTTTATTGGGGTATTGGTTTTCATAACCATTTGTCCCCATAACAAGTGGCACTGGTGGGGATACTGGGAAACTGGAGTGTCTTAGGGAATTGCTTGTGTGACTTGTGGTTAGCTAGTGTGGTGAGACCAAAGTCTTCACTGTCTGGCTGGTTTGGTTTGCCTTAGAGGTGGAAAAACCCCAGCCTAGGGCTGTAACTGCCCTGTTTGAGCAATTTGTCCTGAATTGGCAGTCTCAGTTGGGTCCTGCCAGAACCACATCATTACACAAGGTAGTGTGGAAGCAGAGAAAGAACTGACAGGAAGGAGATGCAATGCATGACAGTTCGTTAGCAAGAGTTAGGCTAACTGTAACCCTAATAACGCGAGATTTGTAGAAGCGAGGAATGTGTGAGGCGAGTGGGAAAGAACTGTGTGAGAAGTTGCTGCGACCTTGTGTAGATAATATGGAATGTAGACTAAGAGTCTACATTAGTGAGCAAAACAAGATATCAGAATGACCTATGTATAAACAAAATGCAACTGTTGCTCATTATTGTCTGTAACAAAAGGTATAAATGCTTGCTGTAATTGTTTACCTGTTGAGAGACCTGCTTAGCTCTCTCCCTCTGCGCAATTGTGAGAGTTAATAAAGCATCTGACTTGCTGTACCTAAACAAATAGTGAGAACTCTGTTTTTCTCCGACAATTTGGGGGCTCGTCCGGGATGGCAACGCCTGCAGAGGCACCGGCAGCTGCTACGGATCGTTCCCCTTCGAACCCCATGGCGCCACAATAGAGGTAGGAGACCTTTTGAAATCTCTATTGGGGTGTCGGAGGAGGACTGTCCGTGGGGCCGTCTGTCCCTGTTGGGCTCACGCCATCCGAACTTATTGACTGTGCAGCAAGGTCAGATGCTGAGCGGCTTAGGGGAATTGTTGCTGCCCCCTGTATGCATATGCGAGGTGCATAGGTATGCACCGGTGTTGAGGGGTTGTTACCGCCTCAGGAGGGGTTTTTACCGCCTCGAGTGATGCATCGAGGTACTTGGGAATAGTACCTTGAGGTACTTGGGAATAGTACCTGGAATAAGGCCTTGGGGTGTGTGGGTGTGTGTGTACACCAGTGTGAATTGAGTGTTACTGGAAGACGCCCAGAGTACTCTGCGAAGTCTTTTGGCTCGTGACCAGAACTACTCTAACGCAAGCCCGGTAACTAGAGGATCTTTTAGGAGATCCGACCCACGGTGGGCTAACTCGGCCTGGCATCGTCCGGCGAGGAGGCTACCTGGGTCTAGGAGTGTGTGAACCCATCTTCCCTCCCCTTTTCCTCTCCGTGTGAGCCACTGACAGTCTGATCATCTCACTGGATGCAACAGAGTAAGCGGCGCCGTCTCTCTGAGACTAGCTGACGCTCTTTGCTGAAGGGACGTGTAGGAGGGTCGTGGCCATCCTCGTTAGTCTCTCCTGTGTGAATACCCTGTAGGGAGAGATCCTTAGTTTATGTGCCGCTAGCGCGGACAGGGCATCCTCCTCCCTGGGTGTGTGATTGGAAAATGGGTGGGGGACAATCTAAGGATTCCCTCTCACCCACTAAGGGTACCCCAGCTTATTTCATGTACGTACATTATGGTACTAAAACCTGCAGGTATTTAGAGAATTGGAATCATTACACGTGAGAAAATTCATCTAAACAATGCCCACTAGAAGGTACCTTCAATTTAGATAAGATCATACATCTCAGAGGAGCTTTTAATCACAAAAAAGCCTCTGACACACAATGGGAGCAATTTGTCTATTGAGGAAAGGAACGGGTTAATTTGAAATTCAGCTTGGTCCAGAGATAAAGAGAGAGTTAATCTGCGTTCAAGGTCAAGAATCAATGCAGACCAGGCTAAGTACAAAGAAAAACGGCTTTCGGCCTCAGCTGACTGTGAAAAAATATAGACATAGTCAAACCAAAGGCAATACAAGTTACAGTGCTGAGATTACATTTGCAAAGCTTAACTGTCCAGTGAGATCCAACAGTCTGCCTTTGCGACCCTGGAGCCGGCGTGGTTTGGGGACGCTGAAGAAGCCACAGGCAGCCGGCCTGGACTGGAATCACTGAAAAGACGCCCCAGGAGACCTCAGGGTGTAAAAGAACTGCCCTCCCAAGAGAGGAAGCAAGTTGGAGATTGCACAGCACCTTCTCTGAACGTTATACACAGACATGGCCAGTCTGGACGTACGTGTGTGAGTATGAAAGTGTGCCTACTCTCAGCCGCAGTAAGTCTGAGAACCGGAGAGGGATTTAGCGTTCCTCTTTCCACCCCGGTTGACTGGGAAGGGTGTCAGGTGGATCTACCCCAGTCGTAGCAAGACTGGGCAATAGAGAAGTTGGAGAAAAGGGAAGAGTTGTGTACTTGATAACTAGAATTGAGCAATTAAGAGCATAGATCACGAACCAGGCAGCAACTCAAACCTACGCCCAGGGCAAGTTGCAAGCCTTGAGACAGGACTTCCAGGCAGAAAAGGAAGCACTGGCTAAGCAAGTACCGGTCCTTCAGGGACTTGTCAGAATTTAACCATTTGTGTTTGCATATGCTGTAAGAGCAGTGTGTTTGCCACAAGAGAAAATTGAATAGTTAAACGCCAATGGGCCATGCGTTTTGCCCAAGTGGCAAGCCTCACGAGGGAGGACTCGGGTAGCCTTGTGAGTAAGAATGTTTAAGAGAAGAGACCAGGAAGGGTGGGGGCTAGTTGAGAAGCCCACCCTCCTATCTAAATTGGTAGTGAAAAAGCCGGTGCCCATGGAAGGGACGGTTCAGCAAGAAAAGTGGATACTTGTTTTATTCAACTTGGAATACAAAAAGTGTTTGGATAAATCTGGAAAATGTGATATACTAAAGTCTAATACAGTTGCTTAAGTAAGAAAAAGAAACTTCATTGGCCAGATTTTTTTAATTGAAAAAATTGTTGTTAAAATTTGCATACCAACAGTCTTTGGAAGCAAGGACATGGAAGGTTAACCCACTCCCCATATTGCCCATGGGATCCTTCTGGCTACCTCAGATTTCTAGCCAGAGGGTTGGGGAGGGAGGAAAGCTATTGGACACCTGAGGTTGTACCAAGTGGACTCCTCAGAAGTGGGTGTGCTTGTCCTGGTTTGTTGCTCCAAAGCTCTGTATAGAAGTTATTTTACTGGAAGGGTGTACATGGCATACATTGAATAATAAGACTAATGTACTGTATAATGGCAATGTGTATGTGTTCATTGTTGGGAAAAGGTGTATGAGTGAAGAGTGGAAGTTTCCTTTGTAGGTTAAAAGAAGCCAAGAAGGGGAGAATGAAAAAGAACAGAACGAGTTAACTGAGGAAAAAATAGCTAGCAAGCTCAGTCCAAAGATAAGACGCTGGCCCCATCCAAGGATACTACCCACAGCTAAGACTTGGCTGACAGCCAAGAAAAGGGGGGCCTGAATGTGCCCAAGCAACTATGAGATCTGCAAAACACTGTCAGGCATTAATGAAATGTGTTAGGTTTCTTTTCTCACAGATAAAAGAAGTGCTACCCAAAGACCCTAGCAGCCCTGCCATTCATTGAAACAAGGAGACTGAGTCTACATAAAGTCCATCAATGAAAGACTGCTTTGGCTCCACACTGGAAAGGCCCTTTCCAAGTCCTGTTAACCACCACCACCACTGTGAAGTGCCAAGGACTACCTGCCTGGACCCATGCTTCTCACTGTAAAAAGACCCCTCCACCTCGGGAGGACTCTCCGACTGATAAGTCTATTTCTCCTTCTAGCTCTGCTGTGCCTTCTGGACAGCAGGAAAAAGGAAAAAAAGACAAGGTGAAGTGCTAGTAACCTCTCCCTTGTCCACTGACAGACCTACTGTGCCTTTGGATTTTTCTAGAAGAAGCAAAACCATTACAGGGTGATGTGCTAGTAACCTCTCCCCTGTATGATGCTAAACCACACTGTTTCAGGAAAAGAGAAGAAGGAACACTTGCTTCATTGGAACCACCAAAGTCCAGGGATTCCTGACTACAAGAGACATTAAGAACTGACCCTGGTGAAGAAACAAAGAATTATACACTGGCAGGAAGAAACTTGTGGGACCCATGCTTAGGAACGTGGTATTGATTGGATTTTGGGGTTTATTCTACAGGCTGTGCCCTGTGTTTTGGATAAGTCCTTCAGCATGTATGGCCCTCCCTAATTGGATTTTAAATGATAAGTACCAAAGGCACCTTGTTGCCATTGCCCCTGCCATCTCCTCCATTACACTATTACCCCTGTAACACATCCAAATACAGACAATGCCATATATTTGATAAAACCAATGACTAAGGCCTTCACACTTTAGTGATTTATTTAAATATTGTTTGAAAAATATATTTTTAAGGTTCAGGATATCCCATATAAGCGAACAATTGAATGGATCAGTGGAGATAAAAGTATATGATATCACTACCAGTGAACCCCAAGAATCTGTAATTGCAATTGATGGGTTCTATAGCGAATGTTCCTGGAATTTGCACTGTGTTAAATGAGAGAGGCCCTTATTGTTATTTGGTCATCCAATTAGTGAACAATTAAACCAATACCCAGAGTTTGTTTTGCCACTGGAAATTTTACCTGCATAGAAATTATTCCAGTGACTAATAATGTGACCTGTACCTTATTGCAATACACCCCTTCTTATGCCATTAATATCAATGACCCAGAAGTTGCTGATAGAGATGGTATTGAATATCACTGAGGCTGGGAAGGCATTGCAGTGGGATCTAGCATGTTCAGAGATTCAGGATTTCCTGAATGACCAGCTAATGGCCATTCAGAATGATCTAGAGCATCAGGCTTGGCCCACTGCCCTTACAGACACATCAGGAGTACCATCTGATCTGTGGCCATGGAGACATACTTGGAGACTTTCTGGGTGGAAGTGCAGACATTCTCAGTGCTCCTTCCAAGCATATGGACCAGTTGGGGGGGGGGGGGGGAGGAGAGGGGCTCCCACATACCGAATCCTGCCGGGTCCATGGGGAGGATGCATGTGGGATTGGGTAATTCACCGAGACATCTGGGAAATTAGACCTCCTGGTATGCCCAATCGATTTTTAGTCAGTGCTCCTGGGATTACATCTGACATTTGGATGGGGTTAGGGAGTCAATGGACATTTTGGCCGTTACAACCCCCACAGCTTCAGTGTATCCGTAAACTGAAGCCAGGAGAAGTTGTTACTCTTCATGACTACGTTTGCTGGGAGGGTAGGGGACAAGGAACTACCCTGACAGGACACTTATTTTTTCAAGCTAATGATAGCTGTGTGTATGTTAAAGCCACCACATTGCAAGACATACATTTTAATCTCATTACCACTGCAGGCAATCATATTATTTACTGGCCTGCAGATAGAATTTTGCAAGTAGTCCTTAGGTTCCAGATACCCTTTCATTGGACTAGTTTAGTACCTGATCGATTTCAAAATTTGCTTTCACTGTTACCAGAGATTCAGAAAATCTCTGAAGTACAAGGGCAAATTCACATGCTTCAAAATATGTATCAAGTTGAAAAGTATGCCTTTCATACTGCTTATAGAGTATCTATTTTATGTACTAAGTATGATGTATTGTGCTTTATGACTAAGGCTGTACAACAACCCCATTATAGTATTGCTATGGGAATGTTATTGCTTGTATTGTTATTAGTTAGCTTAGGATTATGTTATTGTTGTTGTAAAAGACGTAATAACAGTAATACCTTTCATGTTCATACTAATCATGCATTGTCATTACATCCAATCAAAACCCCTAAGGTTGAAGCATCTGATGTAGAGTCTGAAGTCCAGGACTTGATGCAAATAGAGATTTGAGAATGTTTGTTGTACTAGGAGTACAAAAGAGGGGGTTGTGGAAGCAGAGAAAGAACTGACAGGAAGGAGATGCAATGCATGACAGTTCGTTAGCAAGAGTTAGGCTAACTGTAACCCTAATAACGCGAGATTTGTAGAAGCGAGGAATGTGTGAGGCGAGTGGGAAAGAACTGTGTGAGAAGTTGCTGCGACCTTGTGTAGATAATATGGAATGTAGACTAAGAGTCTACATTAGTGAGCAAAACAAGATATCAGAATGACCTATGTATAAACAAAATGCAACTGTTGCTCATTATTGTCTGTAACAAAAAGGTATAAATGCTTGCTGTAATTGTTTACCTGTTGAGAGACCTGCTTAGCTCTCTCCCTCTGCGCAATTGTGAGAGTTAATAAAGCATCTGACTTGCTGTACCTAAACAAATAGTGAGAACTCTGTTTTTCTCCGACAGTAGCCATCCAAGATCCTCCAAGAGCGCTTCCATATCTTTAACAATCTCACCCAAGCTCCCTGGAATGGGACTTCCATAAAGGAATTCCAAAATGGACTTCACCACCAGATTGAGAAGCTGGAGACGTGTTTGAGTGCTGAGATGGAAAAGGAGATAACCTACCCCGGAAATGAGAACCTCCTGCTCACTAGCCTGAAACTGAAGAGATACTTCCAGACAATAGACGATTTCCTGAAAGAAAAGCAATACAGCCTATATGCCCGGGAGATCATCCGTGCGGAAATATCCAGATGTCTTCTAATTCTCGACATTCTCTAGGAAAAAGACTTTTTCCTAGAGAAACTCAAATAATATTCTATGAATAAAACAGCTGAAGAGAGATGGGTCATAATTTTATAATTCTTATTACATAGGGCCCAATCTTTCTCCCATAGGAATTTTACCAATACAGCTATTTCAAACTCATGTTAATAAAACTGTTTTAGAGTAGCATATAGTTTAGTGCTTCCTTACCACACACACAATGTTCTATATGAAAAATATACAAATATATCATAATTGATAACTAATGACAAAATATCATCCATTGATAATTAACCATACCAAATAGAACTTTGCCCAGTAAGCATCTGTAGAGGAGCAGACTCACCCCTGCAGTGCCTCCTGCTGGTGACTTCCGGGAATTAGCTTGTTCCAGCTCCGGAGCGCCCTCTGCAGGGCAGCGATCCGCCTGTCCTCTGGCCCCCGTGTCCCTCCCTGGACCCCGATGCCCTTTTACCTGGGGTGCTGCCCCCTGGCAGTACCCCCCCTTAGGGTCTCCCCCTCCCAGGGGAACCCCCACCCACTATCCCCACTTTGCCTCAGTCTTGGCTACTGCCCAGTCTCCATCTAGCCCCCGTTCACTGGGGCAGATTGCAGTATAAGCCACTCATCACAGGCAAAGGGGTTCAGACCTGCTGCCTCTGCCTACCCAGGGGCTGCCCCCTGCAACCAGGGCCGGCTCCAGGCACCAGCTTAACAAGCAGGTGCTTGGGGCTGCCAAGGGAGAGGGGCGGCACCTGCGGCAATTCAGGGTGGCAGGTCCCTCACTCCCTCTAGGAGCGAAGGACCTGCTGCCGATTGTGGCTTCCCCCCGCCCCCCAATTGCCGCCGCCGGTCGCGATTGCAATTGTGGTGTTTTTTTTTTTGCTTGGGGCGGCAGAAATGCTGGAGCCGGCCCTGCCTGCAACCCAGTACCTAATAGGCCTTACCCTAGGCCTGCAGCCTGGGGCTTTCCTAGGCCAGAGCTCCCCAGCTCCCTTGGCCTTTCCCCAGCCCTGCTCCACTCTAGGCACTTAGTTAAGCTCCCTGCAGCCAGGCCCTTCTCTCTCTGAACGCAGAGAGAGACTGTCTGCTTGAGCTCCTGGCTCAAGCCTTTATAGGGCCAGCTTGGCCCTGATTGGGTCGTGGCCCCAGCTGAGCCTGCTTCCTCCCAATCAGCCCAGGCATCTTGCCCTTCCAAGGCTGTTTTAAACCCCTCAGGGCAGGAGCCAGTAACCACCCCATTACAACATCTTAGTTGGGGAAAAGAACAGCAACAAGCCCACTTTTAATAACTGCCTAGTAAGAGAAAATTCCAATCAGGACACCAGAAAATTGACCGGCTGTGTGCACACACTTCTATCCCACCATCGAATTCTCTTGGCCAAGGCTACTTATTCTGCTTTTCTTTGTTCGGTTTACATTTCAACAACTTTGGGGAAAAAAAAAGTCACAAGATCATAAGTGCAGTAAGGATTTATGATTTGACATCTGGTTAGAAAAAGATGGTCTATATTTGGAATTTGAAACTCTCCATGTTTGAACCATTCCCCTTTTTCATTTCAGCACATGATGCTTCATGTAATGAGGTTATGAAAACAGCTGAATGAAACTACACCTGCACTGGAGTGGTTTGTCTCTAAGTTGATTCTACAAGCAGTTCCTTTCTAGACTCTTATCAGTCTGTCTTGCATTAAACAAGGGATCGACTCCTACAGAATTCCAATTGCACAATTCATATACTACTTGTCATTATCAGATTGATTTACTCACATGAGAAAATGTAAAACAAAAGATATTGCTGAAAATATGCCAGAAGACAACATACCCTTTGAACGGAAGGAGAAAAACCTTATGATTTCCAAATTGTTGATGTTAGCTGTTTACTGTGAATTTTCCTTGGGCTGCTCTTAAAAATGAAATCTCACCTCTGAACTATAACAAGCTTCACTTCAGCATAACAGATGTGAACCAGGTCAACTTCCAGACAAAACAGAAGGGTAATTTTCCTGTAAAGTCAGAAAGAAGAGAGGGACTTTATGTGGTCCAAAAAGGTTCTCAAGCCTTGGCAGAAAGAGACTGCCAAGTGGCCATCCAGGAAATCCTCGAACAGATTTGCTACATCTCGTGTCAAATTCCTTCTTAAGCTGCCTGGAATGACAGTCCCATTCAAAGATCCGAACATGGACTCATAAGCAAGTGGAGCTTCTGGAGGACTGTTTTGCTTCAAGCATAAAAAGCAAACAAGAGCATCCCAAATTCTAGGTCATGTATAATTAAGAGCACTGGAATTATAAACTATTGCTACTATATAGTCTCCTCTTGCACTGTGAAAATATTTTCAGATCATTTTACTGGATTTGAAACAGTATTTTGGTGTTGATCTACTTTTATTTATTGATAATATTTATTTATTGCTCTTATTTATCATTTTCAGATGTATTTTATAATATTTATTGTATAAATATTTATTTATACAAAATAGCAGCCTACCGCAGTAGTGATTTTTATTCATTCTATATTTAAAACAGCAAAGATCCAATAAAAATCTTATCTTGTTCTGCCTTAAGACTCCAGTTCAGCAAAGGATTTGTCAACATTTGGCTAAGGTTAAGTGCATGAGTCTTATGTTCACGTGTGGATACGGTGACCAGATCACCCAAGTCAAATATCGGGACGCGGGGGGAGGGTGACGCGGGGGGGGGAGGGGGAGTGAGCACTTCCGGGCTCCAGGCTCCAGCGCATTTCCTTGTTTGTCCAGTGTCCTGACCGCACGTCGGTCGGGACGCGGGACAAACAAGGAAATATCGGAACAGTCCCGATAAAATCGGGACGTCTGGTCACCCTACGTGTGGAAGTACCTTGTAAACATAAACTCCGATTCAGAAGTGATTCCATAGGAAAATAGGTATGGTCAGGGCTGCCGGGAGCGGGTTTGGGCCCCGGTGAAAAAAAGGAGTGATAAAGAGATTGGTATTCCAAGGGGAAGACTTCAGACTGTCACAATACAAAATTGCTTGCCCCTCCCTCCCACTAATGAGATGTGCGTATGAACTTCCTCACAATTAGTCAGGTTTCTATATACACAGCCTCCCTATCCACCACCTTTCAGACTTGTGTGGGCCTAATTTACCCCCTCCATCAGTCAGACTTGGGTGCACTTGCCTCACAATTGACATCAATCAAGCTTGCATGTACCCAATCCCTCCTGCTAAGGTTTGTAAGCACATGGGGCTACCATAGGCGCCGACTCCGTGGGTGCTCCAGGGCTGGAGCACCCACGGGAAAAATTAGTGGGTGCCCTGGCCCCCCTCTGGCCAAGCTCCCCTCCCAATCCCCATGCCCCACCTCACCTCCTCCTCTGCTGCCTCCACCTCCTCCCCTGAGTGCGCCACATCCCTGCTCCTCCGCCTACCTCCCAGCACTTGCCGCCACCAAACAGCAGTAGCAAGCTCCGGGACAGAGGGGGGAGGAGCAGGAATGTGGCGTGCTCAGGAGAGGAGGTGGAGAAGAGGCGGGGCCAGGTATTTGGGGAAGGGGTTGGAATGGGGGTGGAGACCCTGGGGGAAGGGGTTGGAATGGGGATAAGAGAGGCAGGGCAGGGGTGGAGTCGGGGCGGGGCTAGCAGTAGAGGGGGCTTGAGCACCTACCAGCGCCACTACAGTCGGCGCCTATGGGGGCTAACCCTTTTGCCCTCCCCCTACCGGCCTAAAATCAAGCTTGTGTGCTCATGGACTGCATGTTCCACCAACAGCCAGTTTTATGAGCACAGTGTGTCAAAATTTCAGTTGTAATGTGAATAATGACTAAAAGTTACCCTAAACCCAATAATTTAAAACTATTTGAAAAACAAAACAAAACTAGCCCTTAGACCAGACCTAGTGAGGATCTACCTCTCTACCAAATCTGGGTACGTAGATAGTATTCTGAAGAGTTGCTACTCAACCCTAGCACTGCCTAGGACAAATTTAAGCCAGACACTAAAACTGGAGATTTCTTATTTAAAAGTTTTTAAAAGAAGTCAAACAGCCACTACGTTAAATGTTCCAATAGTATAAAAACAAATTGGGTGTGAATTCTCACAATGATTGTCAATCTCCCTTTAGAGAAAAAACAGGAACATATTCCCCACTGGCAATCCCTTTCATAATGCAACCGAAAATACGGAGTTGCTAATAGGAGCCTCTGAACATTCAAAATCAACAGATGACGCCACTGCAGAAGCCTTTGCTTGTCTTTCCTCTGGGGTTCTAAAACAGTTCTGATGTGGGCCTAAACTTACAAAAATTGTTCTATGGACCATTTCCTCACCTCTTCGAGATCAGGTAACACCTTCGTGGCAGGTACAGCAAATGCTTCCAAAGAAAAGTAGTACTAGGAACATATTGACAGTAATTTCAGTACTAGGA